>NC_090945.1:48155587-50655587 GCF_040807025.1 Struthio camelus | reverse complement strand
CCTCAGACTTGATGGTGCTGGGGAGCTCAGCGCCTCTCTCATTCATCTACATTCCATCGAGGTTCACAGATGAGGTATTTGCTTCCTATGTGGAAATTAATCCAGCAGTCATTCTTAGAGCTCACTTAGCAGCACAGGCTCCAAATGAAATACAGCCATCTCAGGGACTGGTAGTGGTACCTCCTAGAAGAGGAGATATGGGGTACTCCAGAGGCCTGGGAGAGCCGCAACAATACATAACAAAACAACATGTGGGTGCCTGATTCTTACTCAACTGTGTAAATTGGATTCCAGCCTGGAAAGAGAAGTGGGTAGTTGAAACTCGAGCCTCTCTACAGGGATCTTCAGAAGGGGAGGGTGTCCAGGTGACCCAAGGCAGTGGTGGCCCATTCCTGCAGTCCAGCCTGAAAGAGGGCAGAGAGCATGTTTTGCTGCTTAGTGGGTTGAGATATTTGCTGTTTGTACTTAAAATGAAACTTTTTGTTCATTATCTTAGGCCAGCAAAAAGGCAAGAGTCGCCTGTACCCTTTCCCTGTGTATCCAAGGGCTTAATGATTAGCGTACTCATGCAGGTGGTGGGTACACAAAGTCCATTTCATTCACTGCTTGCAGGAATTTGAAAGGCAATGCTCTAATTGCAAGCCTATAAAGTGTCCTCATATTCTGCTTACTGAATTCCCTTTAGTGAAGTTTTGCATGGAATAATTAAATATGCATTGGATCAAGAAGAGGGAGTTTGTCACTTGCTGGTGAAAACACTCGCAAAGGAAAGGGAAGATGTGGATTCTAGTTCTGCTGAATAATTAGTATAGGACAGTTGCCAGAAGATGGACTAAAAGCTATGTGTCCTCCCTTGTGCAGGTCCACCCACTAGGCTGTAGAGGTTACTCTCTTTACATGCAAAAATTAAAAATTGGGCCATACAGTTGCATATTTTCATGCCGGGGCAATGAGCAGCTGCTCACTGCTGCTCCTGAGCCTGTAGCAGCGTGGTGGCGAGAGCGCTTTGGGCTCAGTGTTGCTGCATTAAAGGCGAGAGTCTCTGTGTTTGGTGGGGGAGGCAGCTGGTGGCATTTGCCCGTTTGTAGAAAGTGCTGGTTTCTTGACTCAGTGGTTTCTGCAAGAATGTACCTGTTCACCAGAAACTTCTCCCATATAAATGGAATTCCTTGTCAAAACCAAATTTGCAACGTAGCGTACGTAAGAGTTTGGACACTCATCCAAAATATAAGGGACAGTGGTCAAAATCAGTTTAATTTGAATAGAGCCTCTTTGATCTGTGCTGAATAACCTAAATGGTGAGCTGTTGGCTCTTCTGGAGCAGGCAGGTTTATCTCATTTTATTCCTGTAGGTTTTTAAAACATGTGGTGCCATCTCAAAGCAAAGCAAAATGGTTTTCTCAAACTCCCATGAATCTTCATAAAGGGGGAAAATGATCTATTCCTCTTTCTTGCCTCGCTCCAAGTAAAAACCAGCCAGAAGCTCCTGAATGTCTTTTGTTTCCAACAGGGGCTTAACTCTGCCCTCCTTTCCCCATGGGGACGGGAGGTAAAACCTTGAAGGAGCGCAGAAGAGGCTTCACAGAGCCCAAGTACCTAATTAGCCCTCAGCTGCACCTGGGGGTGTGAGACGCGTGGGTGGTGGGGCACGACTGCAGGGGCGCTGAGGGGAGGAAAACTCTCCGCGGGGACACAGCTGGGGCTTGGTTGCAGGCAAACAACGAGATCCTTGCAAGCGCCGTTGTGAAAAAAAAGACGGAGCTGGAGGCAGCCAGAAGCGACACTTGCAGTGAGCGGAGCAATTGCCGGAGTCTGTTGTGTGGGGGCAGGCGGGGCGCCCCACCTCTCGTCGCTGTGAAGGGGAGCGGGCAGGTCCTGGGGGGCTAGCGAGCTGCCGGGGGTCTCGTTCCCTTCCTTGGTGCTTGGGGAGAGCTGGGAGGCTGCGGTGGAAGGGGAGCGCCGGCCGGCTGCCGTGCCGCTGAGCGAGGGGCGCAGGGCCGGTGCGGCCGCGCGCCGGCGGGACACGCGGGGCCTTTCGCGGCCCCCAAAGGCAGCTATGGCTCCTGTGGCGTTCACACCAAATCCGGACCGCGACGCCGGTTCGCGCCGTCCGCCAGGATTTGGGTGGCAGCCTGGTGTGCAAAGGCCTTCTTTGCAGGTAGAGATTAGTTTGAACGCAGGGAAACGTTGCGTTTGTTTGGTTACTCGGAAAGGAAAGAGACTGAGCATTTGTGGCGGTGGTCACCAGAAGCAACCGTTTCCCTCCCTGAAGAGAGAGGTAGCAAGGTGTTGGCCTGCCCGTGGCGGGGTAGTAGGTGCCACCCGGCTTTGGTATAGCCGTTTGTGGGGCAGCGCTCCTTCCGGTTGATTCCTGGCTTTCACGAGTGGCGTCCTGACCTTCCCCCTCAGGTGAATGGCAGGCAATGCCCAGGTGTGTTGAATGAGCGCTTAGGGTTTCGTTTCTTCTTTCTAACAGCTGCAACAGAGGCTCTTCAGACTTTGCTTTGAGATTACGGCTGCCAACACATTTCTGTTACGGCTGGTGATCACGGGCTGTAGAGTTTATTTGCCCCGTTGGCTCTACTTGAGCCTGGAGTTTGGGACTCAGAGGGCTAGCTGGGCGTACGCCCCATCGGTCGCCTGTAAGTGATGAAGTGGTTTGGGTTTTGTTTTTTTCCCCTCTCTCTCCCCTGCCTAGTTCCAGCTAGCATGAAATGTTAAGAAGAGGCTCAAAAGACCCAGGGTTTTCTTTCTTAATCCAGCTAGTGCTACCTATACTGGTGTGGCGAGGGAACCTGTAGGTCACCTGAGGTGGTGGTGTTTGCCGACAGCGAGGCAGAGCGGGTCGTGCAGGCTTGCGTTGTGTTGGTGGGTGGTAAGAGCTCAGTCTTGTCGCAGGTTGGGTCTAAATCCAGGAAATGGGCTTAGGTTGTCTGTGGGGCTACTGGGCTGAACTCAGCGGTGCTATGCTATGCAGCTGAGCTTTACTAGATCTTCCTGTTTCCATTAACAAGGTATCTTGCTTAGAGGGGAAGCATTTAAATGCTTTAGAGAAGGTATTTTCCAATCTTGTCTTGCCATATTGTCATCGTCTTTTTTTTTTCCCTCCAAAAACAAAACAGTCCCTTCATAGCTCTAATACATTTTTTTGCCTCACCGTATAAATGTTCTTTGCTTCTCCTTCCCTACTACCTATTGTATTTTCTTTCCTGTTGCCCTCCATGCTTTTAAGTGGCACATATTTGAAAGTGGGTTTGTTTTCTGTCGCAAAACAGAGCTGAGCAAAGAAGCGGTGTTATTTATCTTCTAATCATCCGGAGCCTTCAGCTTCTGGAGTGGCAGTGTGTAATATTAAAATGTTGGCTTCTGTTAATTGGCAAAACTGAGGTATTCTAATAAAAGATCCTACTAAAACTGTTTCATTACATCTATTACTGTTAAATGTTAACTTTCAATTTAGACTATATGCTGGAAACAATTGGAATAGAAACACTTCTATAATTAAGAAGTTATTAAAAAGTCACTAAAATCCTCCTTTTGCATACTTATGTCATTTTATACTTTCATCTGTGTGTCTTAAGGCTCTAATGGCACTAGAAATGATATCTTGCCATGCATCTCGCCATAACTCCCATTGGTATGCTGTAAGGTAGCATTAAGAAGATCATTAAGAGCATAGTCTCTTTATGTTCCCATAAGCTTTCCATTAATTTTCATTTAGAGGTCTAAGCTACAGCAGAGTTAATATTTACAACAAGATAATACATTACTAACAGAAATGTGAAGCACGCTTACTCTTCTTGGTTTATTAATATTACTATCTAGGCACAGATGTGTTTTCCTAAGATTTTTTGCATGCTGGAGACGTGCAAACGACAAGGGCGCTCAGAAGCTTGCTGGAAATGCTCGAATTCCCCGAAGCGTGCTGGCCGGCGAGCTGGGCTACACAGCGCACAGCCTGCCCCCACGCTGCTCCCAGACGTCCCCTGGGAGCGCTGCAGGAGCCATAGCAAGCAGGCTTTACTGGAGAGACACATAACATATGGACTGCCTGGTAACACTTTTGCTGAGCCCGCTGTGCAGCTACGACTCGGTTTTAGCAGTTCTGCGGGCCCAGCAATGAGCCCTGAGGTTACAGCCCATGCAGAGTCGGGAAGCGGTTTGTGTTTGCCAGGGTGATTGAATTGGCCTTTCTGCAAATTCAAGCATGTATTGCTATGTTTGGTGATAGAAAGCTGGAAGGCTAGATTCAGATGTAGCTGCAGGCCCCCAGAGGCTGGTACTCCAGGCACGGACCTACTCTATGTTACCAGGCTGCTTCCTTTATTTCCTGCTGGGGAGAGGGACTGTGCTATTCTTCTGAGATGGAAGAAAATAAATATGCTGTTGGAATCAAAAATATTTGCCTGTATTTGCTACAGTCTGAAGAAACAGGTGTTAACTTGCATCAGATAGGAAGGTAGACGGTTTCATTGACTCAACTTGTTTCTCACTGTTGGCTCTGTTTCCTGTGCCTTGCTCACAGATCCATTTTTACCAAGTCTATTTTTAATGTTTCAAAACTGAAAGCAGTTTTAAACAACTGTTTCTTTAAAAGCTGTCACGAAGCTGAGGAAAATGAATGTTTCTTTTAATCTAGCCGCAGGCTGCCCATCTGATCATAGGCTGTGCTCTTGGTAAGGATAGGGATCCTGCTTTGATTCAGAAAGAGCAGAGAAAGGAAGATGGGGCAAGTATTATTACTTAATGCAGCATCTAGTTTTATTGCGTGTTGGTTGCAGCTTGAGCGAACTTTTGCAATAACATTAAATATGGTTTTTTCATCAGGCCTACAGGGTAACTATTACAGAAGGGTTTTTCTTTCTTTCTTTTTTTTTTTTTTTTTTTTTTTTTTTTTTGTCTGAAAAACCTTCAGGACCAAGCACTTATATTTTGTATGCTGTCATAGCACATCTCTCTGGAGCACTGCTCCATTTGTGCCTAGGATCACTAAATAGTAGTATAATGAAAGGAGAAACAAATGGTGAATGACTCTCAATTGCCTTTGTGTTGTGCTAACTGCACTAAGGTATTTGTTTAAATGAAAGCTTTTAGCATAAATAGCTATGCATACAGAAACCAATTAAGGTTTTGAGAGGTCTACCTAAAACCTCTATTTGCTTCCACAACAGCTGTAAGAATGAAATAACCACAATAGTCTGACAGGAACCATATGCCCTTTCTTATGTTAGAGTAATAACAATCAACTTGTAGCACATTATTGCGGTAGTGTTGAAATGTTTGTAAACTATGTAAAAAGGATGTTTTGCAGTAAGTCTCTCAAATGCTGAAGAACTCCAGCAGTGTTTAATTGAAAGCTTAATCTTTAAAAACGCTGTCAGCTCTGGTTATAACAAGAGAGAGAAGTATCATGTTAATCGATAAGTCTATTATAACTTTCTCTGAAGTACATAATCACTTGGTTTGGTTTGTGAATATATGTAAGCTATGTCTGGAAATAAACCTCTAAATGTCTCATATTTAAGTGGAAAGGAAACTTTTCCTGGGGAAACCATCTGAAACTGTTGCTCACCACTTTATTTCTGCAAAGCCATGATTAAATAGTAATAAACGTCTACATTTTACTTGTTTTCTTTTGCAACACACTTTTTAAACATGATGCATGTGGATAACTTCTGGTATATTTGTTTAGAAGAACAGCCCTAACTTAAATAGACGCAAATATGGCAAGTCAGGGTTAGCTTACGTTGCAGTAAATGGTTCTAGTCTTCTTGAAAGTGAATACCTAAAGACAGTAACAGGATTAAGCATTTAAAAAAAAAAAAAAAACCAACTATCCTACAGATAAAGGGTTGTGGTAGCAGTAGCTTACTTTACAACGCGCACCTTTTTTATATTGAGCTCCTAACATGATTTTGATAACCATCAGATCTGATTTTTAAAAATTTCAGTAACGACAAGTATATTAGCTTCAAATTTCCATTGTCGTATATATAAACGCATGCCTAAGGTCAAAAACTTGGTTAGAATCTTAGGAATTTAATATTTGAATACTTATGGATCTCCTTAAAGTATGGATTTCTACTACAGCTTTCCATAACTGAGAAGGAGAAATAGGAGAGAGGCTTAAGGGGAGATGGTTTAGTTCTGCTTCACTTGCATTTGGTTCTCCAGGTTTACATTTTCCATTTTTCATTTCTTCTGGCTTTGCAGTTATGCCTGACATCATAGCGTAAGGCAGGTTTATGTAATTCTCGTATCTTGTTCTTAAGTAATTTCTTAGCGACATGGATTTTCTTAATTGATTTTTCACAATCCTGTTAGGATAATAAAATGAAGGCTGCTATTCTTTACCTAAAAGCCTATCAACCTAGTGGCATTTGCCTTCAGATTAAGAATATAAAGCAGCAGGAAACTGATTAAAACAAGATCTTGTAACACTTGCAAGGAAACCACTGTCACATCCAGCTATGTTCAGGCTTGTATTGATAATGACCTTGGGTACCTCGGTGATGTCTGAGTCGAGAGGAAAGATGGCAACTCGCTTTGTTTTCCCCTCTGTTATTTTTTTTTTCCCCTTCAATTCCTGCAGGGGAGCAATTTGGGCAAATTGGGGTGTTTTCTGAGGGGTGAATCAGGACTGTTCAGAATATAATAGGTGGTGTGGGGGGCGCACAGCAAGAGGTAGAAATAATACTTCCTTGGTAGAATGATACATCCTTGGAAGGAAGGAAGCACAAAGTACTTGGACTTCTGTGTCCAGTCATGATGTTGCTGCTGTAACAACAGATCCTGAAGTCAAGAAAACATTTGGATATGCTAGGATTTTTTTTTTTTTTCCTACTGGGGTGTCTTGTTTCAGGAAAGTAGCAATAGATGACGAGGTGACAGCTGAAACTGATAGAAGGTGTCACTTAGTTTAGATTGCTTATTTTGGCACAAAATAACATAAAAATAGCTAATGCAGTTCTAAAAATAGTTTTGGACCCAAAGATTGGGAGTGGGTAGCTCAGACTTGGATTATAGGGCTTGAGATTTATAACTCACTTGTTATTCACTCTCTAGGATGCTAATGGGATCCCAGAGCTATGTATTACTGGAATTTATGGGCAAATGGCAATGTAGCAACATGCTGAGTTGTTGGAAATTTCCATATCTGCTGTGTGTTGATGGAAGGCTTCTTGTGCAAATGCGTTTCCTAATTTGTTTTGGCATCCTTGCTGTTAGCAGATTCCTTGTGAGGCTGTGTGAAATAACTTTGTGGTTCCTGCTAGAAAATACAGAATGGTAAGATGAGTTGCAGTTGGGGGAACATTGAGACTAGTGTGTTTAGCCTTCTGTATTTGAGACTAAATCTAGGCAGCTGAAGGGGAAATGAAGTGTCCATGAAGCAGTGTCTGCCAGAATACTTTAGAAATCTAATCCTGTTGTGATGCACATTTGTTTTGACATTTGGGAGCACTGAGGCAGCATGCCTTTCTCTGAAGTAAAGGTAAATCTCATACTTGGCATGAAATTCTTCCGAATTTGTGCACAAGGGGGTTTTGGTTAGTCTGTGTCAGGTCTGAGCTAATGCCAAAAATAGACATTGAGGTATCTAGCTGACCTGACCGTGCTTCATTAGGGAGGAGGGGTAAAGGTATAAGAAACAAAACACATACTGTCAGCCTTACCTTTCCTTTTTATGTTTACATCACCTGGAATCCTGAAAAAAACTCTGGCATCAATAGGTGATCAAGAAGCTAGAGCACTGAACGTATGCTAATAAAAACTTTGGAGCACTTCTGTAATCTTCGTCTTTTCACCCTCCAACGATGAAGGTGCAGTAGGAGGAGGGAGGAGGAGGTGCAGTAGGGTCACTACTTAGACTCCATGACTCCATGCTGATTTACACCCCAGGTAAATGAATTTGGTAAGGTTAAATACTGAATTATATTCTTCCTAAATTACAGATGCTTGCTATCCTTGTGTTTGTTTTTTTTATTCGTTACTTGATTGTACTCATGGCACATTCTTACTATTTTGTGATTTATAATGGATCTCTTTATTGAATTATTGAGTAAAACTTTTAAATAAAACATCAAAGAATTCTCTTCTACTATCAATTCTCCTGCAGTGTAAGATGTATCAACCCTTAGGACCGCTTTCCTCATCAGAATACTAACTCTGCTAGACTTATTCCTAAAGGTGCTGTGCGCTAATATGTTCCTCCAGTATAGCTTTTTTCTTTTGAAAGCGAAATGTTTTGCTTTATAAATATGCATAATTAAATTGTTATTTGGACAGGTATCTGTTTTGTTCTTTCTGGCCACCTTACAGGTGCAATATTTCTGTGTGTTTTTTTCTCACCTGTAAAATAGGATTTAGAGCGAAGTAGTTACTTTTAAGAAGTGATTTGACTACGTTTTCTGAGAAGTTGAGAAGAAGAGGAAAGCCTGACTTCCAACTCATGGTCTAATGACTAGAACACGCCTCTCCCTTGTTCTGCCTATTATTTAGTGCTTTGGGCACTGCTTTGCTTGGGCTAGAGAGCCACAGTGAATTCAAGCTGTATTATGAAACTGTGAATGATGAGTGTTTGTCAGTAACCTAGTTTGTGTGGAAATCAAAATTGGAGCTCGGGTCTTCTCACGGTCACTCCACTCTCATGGTCAAGCTCTCTACTTGTTAACGCTTTACCCAGATTTATCTGTTTATTTCAGTGCATTAAAATGGGCTGTATGGTTCTGGTTACTGCTGTGTAATAATTTTATGCTACTTTTGAACTTCTTGGCCCTTCCGTAGAACCGGTAAGACTGGTTCTTGCCTGGAGGGGATTAGTGTTTAGTTTGCACATAGCAAATAATGAGAAGGAGTAAAGCAACGCTCAATTATTCCAGAACTCCAAGAAAGAGTTTGTAGTGCAACTCGTATGCTTTAAGAATGGATGAGATGAGGCTACTGGGAACAGCATTCAGTTTTTGAAAGCAAAATATAAGCTTTGATTCACAGAAAATGAAACTTGGAACAGCTTGGGCATTTTTTTTGTTAATGAAATACCAAGGGAATACATTACTGATGCATGTTTATATTTAAATGTTTAATTTCTGTCGGCACTATAAAGTATATATATTTCTGTCATCTGGTTATTTTTCTAAAGACTATAAAAGGCTTGCTAGGATAGCCAAACTGGAAACCCTTCCTTCGTATGTTGTGGTCTAATTTGTTTTAGTCCCTCAACAGGGAGTAAGCTGTACAAGCAAAACAACTTATTTTGGTGCTAATTTAAAAGGGGAAGGGGGAAGGCAATGATTTTCTCCAGAAGTTAACACTGCCTGCCTGGCAAAAACTTTCTGTAGGCCTGGTCTGAGATCAGAAGTTTTGTTTGTTTGTGTTCAGCTGAACAAGATTTCAGTAAGTGCTTGGACCAAATGATGAGAGAAGAGTCAGCCTACGGCTGCTGAATGCAAAGGCACCACCTCTAGACTTGGGAAGTCCCAGAGCTGCAATTAGGTGGAAGCTGGGAGATAGGCTGAGGAAATATCCCTTGCTGCTTGCCTTTTTCTTATACTCGTCCCTACTACTGGTTACCGACAGAAATAGGATACTGGCTAAGCAATGCTTTGCTGTATGGCACGCAGTATGGCTGTTATCCAGCACTTAATGCACCCTCTTGGGTTTGGCATGATCTGTGAGTGTCTGGGCAGGAGAAGCCTTTTCTTATTGTTCGAGGCCATCAGTATGTTTTTTAGTTGCAGCTCACTGAGCTTGAGTAAAAGACTGATTTCCTCCATTGAACAAAAAATAAAGCAAGGCAGTCAAAGATAGCTGAAGATGTATTTAGATACTCTGAGAACTGCCTTTTGAATCCTACTATAACTCACCTCCTTGACTGCTACTCATGTCAAATCCAAACAATGGGGTTTCTTTGCCTTATGATCTGAATTATTTTCTTTGTTTTCCTTCAAGGCCCTACCAATGTCTTTATAAATTAGTTTTTTATGTATCAGATATTTATGGCAATATCATGTCTCAAGTATGCCATGTTAAGTATCTAATACTTAATGTATATAGCATAAAAAGATCTTTTTATGCTTTAGTTTGCAGCATTTCTGTGAGACACTCTCCAAAAAAGCTTCCTGCCTTGATTTGGCCAGGTGACTGTAAATCTTTCTTGCCATTACTGCTGAAATGTTATTAGGCAGCTCTCGACTTTCTTTCAACTACTGTTTCTTCCCTGAGCTGTTGGAAATTCCCATGTTATACATCTGTAGCTCCTGTTTAGTTTGCAAGAGTCTTTCATTTCTGCCCTTAATTCCTTTTCCAACTGGCACTGGGGACTGGGCCGGTCTTGGGTTGTCCTGCAGTTTTTGGCACTGTGGATCCTTCTACTGGAACTTCAGTGTCTTCCTTCCATCACACTCCAAGGTCTCTTTAACTGTTATTGTTTAGATCACTTACTAGGCTCCAACAGTATATTTTCAGTCCTGCTATTTTTTGATACAAAAAGCTAAATTGCATAAAAGACAGCCAGGATTTTTGATATCTTTTTTGCCGTGAGAGCTCCTAAGCTTTTCCTGGGCCCACTTTTCTTGGTCTTGCACAAATAACCTAGCTCCATGGTCAATGATGGGTCAGAAGATCCTCTTGTTTTGGGAGTTTAGTGCTATGATACCACGCTATTGCCGTGCACTGATAAAAGGTCTTTCTTTCTCCCACCAGCTTCGTGGCAGTTGGTCTCCTCAGCCCCGTAAGGACTGCTGACTTTGCAATTAGGGCTCCCTCAGATCAATAGGAGACAGAACTGTGATTTCTTGTACATGTCCAAGATGCCAAATTATTCATTATGTTTTGTGGGACAAGGTCTGAAGACAGGCCTGTGAAGCGGTAGCTGTGAGGTGATTTGAGCTAGTTAATGCTTTCTGTGCCCTAGAAAATAATCCAGGAGATCAGGTTTCTCCCTCTTAATTACAGAACAGTCCCAAGTGCTAAAAGCTACTCGCTGACTCGCGTTCTTTCTTCTGAATGTGCTGTGCCTCACACGGGGCACAGGATTTAGGAACTCTGCTTCAGATCTTCAGCAAAGTGTTCCCAAGCTATCTCCTCTCCCTTCCCTTCCGTTCCTCCAGGCACCCCACCTCTTGCCTCTCACAGTTTGGAGTTAGTCTGATTCTGACTCACAGCAGAAATCTGAAAAAGGCTGTTTCTGTCTTGTATTTGAAGAGATGTAATAAGAGTCCAGCAAGGAGCTCAGTGCTCAAACATTGCTAAAAGCAAACTGCTGGCAGAAAGGGGAGACAGACTTTTCTGTCCGGGTTAGGTGGAGAGATACCTGCCCTCACGTCCTCTACAGCATCTAGCTGGCAGCTGAGGAAGGAGAGAGCTTGTCAACCCCTATTTTCTTCCATAGGTGTGCTAGAAGCTGGGGAAAGGACCCTGTCCTCTTGGCACCCTCAGAAGGCAGAGTATGTGTGTGTGCCAGAAGGAATGTGAACGCCATACCAGAACTCAAAATGGTAGGAAACCATCAACTGAATTTGATTTAATGATGGCCTGGCAACAACAAAAAAAGCCGCTTCCCGTTTGGGATTGTTGACGACAGGAATGTTGTATGTAAGACAGTGGACAGTGCCCATCTCCATGACATTAACAGCTGGGTGCTATTGCTTAAGAAGGGAGGACAAAAGGGAAGAGCAGGAATGATAGCTTTGGGAAGTATGATCTGTGTTCCAGTGCTTCACTGGAGCAGATTGCTTAGCAATGCTGTGTCATTTCCATCAGTGGAGGTTTTTAAAGAAAAGTTAAATAAGTATCTGTTGGGGTAGGTTTGCTTTGCCTTGTCTTATAAGAGAAAGATGGACAAAAATGACTTTTAATGGTTCTTTGCAATTTTGTAAAATTAAATATATAGTTTTCACCCTACCTTTGTGGGGAAACTCCCCAGGTTAAATGTATTTCTATACCGCGCTGTCAGTGGCGTTCCTATGAGTTGTGGTTCTTTTAATCAGACATACAGGGTCAAACAGAGAAATTCAGTTGCACTCCCTGAGGGATGTAATGCCCCATTTTTCTCTCCACCACAATTGCAGCAGATTCTGTGATTGTTGTCCTGCAGAGAAGTGATAATTAGGTAAAGAGAAAGCATGATAATATGATGTAGCATGAAGGATTTTCACGTGAATACAGATGTATTACTCCCAACTATTGAACCTGTACTTTATGAAAATCATCATGCCTTTGGTGCCAGGAGTGCTTTCCTAATCTTGTGCCATCTGTGCATCTGGCAGAATATTACAGGAAACTCATTTTTACACCCACTTGGGATGTAAAAAAACCACCCACTTTTAGGTTTCATATCTTATAGTGTAAGATACTGGATTCCAAACAGACTGTTGTTGAGAGAATTAATTTTTCTCCATTTTATTTCCTGGGCTAATGTTGTTATCCCAAAATGATAACATGCAGATAAACGGTGTCTTCACATTAACAAGATGCTATTCATAATGTTTCAAACTTCAGGAAAGATTTCAGCAAAGCTTTTCTTAGCCCATCTCGAAATGTTTTTTTTTCTCAAGTCAATGGTGAACAGGAACAAAGCTGTGACAATCATTGTAGTAATAGTGTAAGAAGAGAAGTTTGATATGCCTATATCAATTCTCTTATGCCGTGAGAGCTGAGAGTGTGCATACAGTATTGAACTCTGCCAGTGGGCAAGTAGGATCACCACAAGAGAGATCACCACACTTTCATCTGTCGGAGATGATTCTGTGTGTAGTAAGCTAGGACTCTTCAGCATGGGGGAGACCTCTGAGGAAGGATGTCAGAGAGGTGTATACACGAAAATGAATAATTTTGAGATAGTTATGAAAGGTTATTCATTATCCTTCTGAACAGAAGGACGAAGGACTACCTAATAAAATGATCTAGCGATAAGATCTGCAGCTAAAGGGGAAAAAAACTATGCAAGGCAAATTAAAGTGGAACTTACTGTCATAAGATGCTTCGGATGTGGGCAAGTAAACGCTTTTGAGGCGAACTTGTGCAGGAAATGTCCATCAAGGGCTGTTCTACATGATGATATAGACGTTAAGTCCAAGTTCAGGAGGTCTTTACACTGTAGGACAAAGACGGTATCAATCTATCCTTACCACATTCTTGTATTGTTTTCCTTTCCAAGGATCTGCTACTGGCTAGACAGACCTTTCGCTCGGCCTGTCCTCCTACAGCTGCTTGAATGTAGCCATGCAGATATATACTAAGCTCAGTAATGTGTATGTCTTCACACATTTCTTTCACTCATGTAGTTGCTACCTTTTATCTATATGGGATTTTGTGCAAAAGAATACAAAGACTTGAGTGTATTGCAGAATATGCTTATTTCTGCAGAATATAGTTACTTTTCTGGTAGCTCCTGCTGGGTGCCGTGTAAAGTAGACTCTTCTATGTGGCTGACCAAAGAATTCAAAGCAGATGTCTGCTCAAGTGAATGCAGGTATTCTTTATATTGGGAAACATCAATTGTAATAATCTTTACAGTTATTTCCTTGCGGTCAGAACCTGTGCCATCTTCACCATCTCTAGTTTATAGTAAAGCGTTCTCTGTTTAGATGCTTGGACCTATGGTGCAAAGAGCCTTCAACTCTATATTCAAGTGATGTTTAGGAAGAGTGTGATACTTTGCAGAACATACTTGCAGGGTTATTTCTGATGTGCAGTGATCATTAGTTAGTTAAAATGGAAATAACTGTATCATTATGATCATTGCAGAGGAATGATGTTGGAAATCTTCAGCAGTTATGTCTCTGAGTTGCTATGAATGTAGTCAGGCTCTGTCTCAATCCACTGGTGCAGAATGAGCCAGGACTCCTGCAGTCTCACCCCTCTCAGCTGTACCGTATTTTGCAATGCATCATGCATTAGGTGCATTAGTGGATTCTCTGCATCGTCATTTTCACCTCTGTGGCCAGTGTCTGACATCTGAGGATGCTGCTGGGTGGCAGCAGGTGGCAAGATGGCCAGCTCCCTCCCTCCGGGAGCCCCCCTGCCCTGTAGCCTTGGGAGTCTATTTGAGTTCCCACGTGCCGGCCCCCTGAAGGAGCCTGACTTGGCAGAGGCCTTTCAGCTTTTTATGTTTAAGAGAGGGAAGGTGACGGGGAGCAGAGAGAAGGGATGAATATGACAGAAGTGGGAAAGCAGTGTATGGCTAGGTTTTAATTCTGATAAATGTTGGTGCTTCAATATGTTAATGACAGGATGTATTGAACTCTTTAAACTAGCAGCTTGCTTAGATTTCAGTTGTGGGGGTGGGGATTTATATCCTTATTATAGGGGAGGAAAAAGCTCTTTTTTACAGCCAAGAAGCTCTGCGCTGTTAGGAAGGACAGTCACTTGCTAGGAAAAAGTCTCCCTTTTTGCATCTCCTACCACCCTACACCTTAAAAGGTAAAACACTGGAACAGTTTAACCCACTAGAATCTGACGAATGAAAAATAATCATTTCAAACTACTCAGCTAAACTTGTTCAGCCCTTTCTCTCTCCCCTGCCCCCAAATCTTAATTATGGTAGATGAGCAAAAAGCCACAGGTGCCCCTCACTT
The DNA here is from genome assembly GCF_040807025.1 of Struthio camelus. Classification (NCBI taxonomy): domain Eukaryota; kingdom Metazoa; phylum Chordata; class Aves; order Struthioniformes; family Struthionidae; genus Struthio; species Struthio camelus. The sequence goes on along the minus strand of NC_090945.1, from coordinate 50,641,011 downwards.
CCTTCGCTTGTCAGATGTTCTCATAGCTCATTTCACACGCGCGCTGGCTTGACAGTTGAAAGGTATGTGTAGTCCAATTTATGGCTAACAATTCCCTATTATCTTTGTAATCCCTCTTGTCATACAGTAACAGTTCCCAGTGTAGGTTCAACAGGGTTCTACAAATAATTTGTCCAAGTTTACTGATGATAATAAACAGGCTGTAAGGAATGAGAGAAAGCTTATAATAATAATTGTTTGCTGGTGTTAAGTGAAGAGCATTATAGAAATACGTGTAACATTCTATTAAACCAGAATCTCATAATTATAAGAGATGGATAATGATAGAGAAGCCTACACATTTCACAGCTCAGAAATTAATTTCTTAGACTTCCATCATTCAAGGAAATCACATTCCAATCACTGTTCAAGTGACATGAGTTTTCATACTTACAGTAATCTCCTGTATTGACAGTACATCAAAACTAGTTCCCTGAAGAATAAGGCTAATTTTCTAACCCAGTCAACCCTCACTTTGAAGTCTGGATTGGAGTGGTGATGGAAAAGTTTCTGCAAAGGTTGAAGTACTGAGCCTTAAAGCATTCTTTATTCTTGCAGTGTAATGATGGCAAACCTACCCTCTCTCGTTTCAGTCTTTTGAATAAGTCTCTAAAGCAGAAATAGGCAAAGTTTCACCTTGCTGTGCTTAACTCTTTCAGGTCGTTTCCCTTCTAGATCTTGTCCAACTGCTGCTAGTCTTACATGTCATCTTATTTCAAGATTTTAATTAAACTTATGAAACTGTTAGCAAGGCTTTTCACTCCTAGAAATACATTTCTTTTTGCATATATAACAGGCTTTTGTTAAAGTTGCTTAATGAATAACATCCAGTGTTTGAAGACAGAAGGTACGCGGGGTTTGGCTGTCCCTGCGCTACCAACAAGCTGGCAATGGGCCTGTTCGAGGAGGGAGGCCCTATTTAGAGGGCCAGTGACTGTTGCACCTCTTTTCCATGCAAGAAGGTTCTGCAGCCCTTTCCTGGCCCGCTGGTGTGCCATGGGGTGGCTTGTGCTTGCCAGGTCCTCGCCCTCCACTGCTGTCCTCCCTCTGGCTGTTGCCTTGCTTGTTGCGTGCTGGCGGTGGCGTAAAACCATCTGCAGTGACTGCACACCGACCTCCTCGGGTGTATTTTCTGACCAGCTCAGGGAGGATGAGTCAGAGCGATGACGCCGCCTTTGTGAATCTTTGCTTTGCCGCTGCTGAACCGTTCCCTTCTGCTGTAACTTCTCCGCAAAATATTCAGCCGCATGTATCACTGCCTCTTCGCTCCAGCAAATACAAAACCATTCTAGCACTCATTGAAGGGGACTCTCTTTAGATGTAATACAGAAAGACATGGCGGAAATCATCACTTCTAAATGTTGAGAAAATGTTTTCTGAAAATATAATGACACCATGAGCTGTGTAATTAAAAGTTAGCCTGTCTTCCTCTTCCTGAGTGGAAGCTGTCATTGCCTCCATCACCTGCGTACCCCTCTCCAGACTGTCTCTCTTCACTGTTTTCCTAACAGCTTCCAAGTGCTCATAATGAAGTGTTGCTGCTGTGGCTTGCACTAGGCTTCAGGTGGGTGCGTGATAACTGGTGCAGTTTGTATGCTGGAGTTTGGATGTGCATAGATGTTGCGTGAACTGTAGTCATTGGACCTTTCACCTCTGCACCACATCTGCTATTCCAGCTCTGCTGGGAGCTGTGTCTAACTTGGTAGTGTCATGTCAGTGAAGAAACCAAGGAAGAAGTTGAACAGAGAAGAAAATAGTAATAACTTTAATAACTAGTTTAAAAAAAAAAAAAAGAGGATTTAAAAAAAGGAAGTCAGGTCAATCCATTTCATTAGCAGGCCAGAATGTACCTGCTGTTGCTCTGTTGCAAAGTTTACAAGACTCTGAATGGATGGAGGTGAACGGATTATAAAGGGGTAGTCAATCTGTCTTCACTGTGGTGGTCTCTGAAGCACCGTGAAGTTTTAGGATCTACTAATACAAATAATTATGTGGGGTATTGTGTCGAAGTACGCTAAGACAATATGGGTAGCAGTATTGATTGTTGTCTTTGGCTTGGTGTTTCCATTGGTTTCATTGATGGGCACGTCAGAAAGAGAGGGGGGGGAAAAAACCCCAAACCCTCCTGCAGTGTCGCAAAGAGCTGGGTTGTTAGTTAGGAAAATGCAACTCCTGCAACTTCCAGTTCAAGCAGTAAGTTGAAAGGCAAAAGACTGCCAAGCTAAATGAATTAACTCACTTGTAATAAGATGCCAAAGACACTACCTTGCCACCTTTTGACAGTAGCTATGTTTACTGGCTTATACAAGGCTGAATTATAAAAAATCTATACACTGACTCAAATCCTATTTCCATCTTTTGCATGTGTATCTGTAAGATGGAAAATCAAAGATAAGAGAGACCTGTAAATGATTCAGGAAAGTGTTAGGTATTTAAATGAGAGACAAAAATTATTTATGGAGCTCAATGACTATCTTCAGAATTAGCAAAAATTATGGTAATGTTTTGAGAATGTTATTGGAAACACTTGTAGCTCGTAGATGAACACACTTCTGGACAGCTGGAGGAGAATAAACAAGCCCACAACATGCACATGTTTATGCTGTATGTAGGAACTGAAAGTATAGGAAAGAGTCAGTTTCTGATGAGGCACTGACTGCTTTTGTGGGATTAAATTGCCTAATCAGCTCCCAGAAGTTCTGCACCTGATATTTCTCTCTGCTTTATGCTGAACATAAAACATCTGGATAATTACCTGGGCTCCAGAGCTGTGTAAAGATAAGAGTTCCCTAATACTCTATGCAGGGGGTGAAATATTAGTTCATCTAATAAGGAGGTGCCCAGAATAGTTAGTGTGGAGTTTTAAAGGTTTCAAAGAAAATATTTATTACTTGAAGTAAGATGGAGAATCCCTGTGTTCAGACTGAAATGGTTTTATGCGGGGCGGGGGAAGTATAGCGCAGTTGTTTGCGTAAGACGGTTGTGCATGCTGGCCGGCCCCGCTCCGCTTTAGCCAAGGCACTAACCAGCTTGCCAAACGATGCTTGGAGTTACGTAGACTGAGCGATGCCGTCCCCAGCCCTTCGGATAGCATCGCTGAAGCCGTAGGAGCGCGATCGTGTCCTGTGCTAGACTCTTCACGGGCATCAGTTGTAACGAGAGTTATGGATGCTTAACGTCACCCACAACTGGGGCCTGAAACTGTAAAATGGCAACAGCAGCCAAGGGAAAAACGTAGCAATCCGGGGGGTCTCGGTAAGCGCTGGGGGCCGCGGCCGCCAAAACCCTCGGGATAAAGGGGCCGGTGCAGCCGTTGTTTCAGACCGTGCGGATGTGGGCATACGCTTCTGTCATCGCCACTTAACCACGCGCTCTGGGTTTGCCTTTCAAATTACCCTGGGCGGTAAGACGAGAAATGATGGGGGATCGGGGCTCCGTGGTGGAGAGCGCCGTAAGCTGGTGCGAGCGTGGCCAGGAGGCCGCCCCGCGCAGGGCTCGCGTCGTGGGGGCTGCCTGCCGCCCGCTGCCAGCCGCTGGGGCTCACGGTGGCCGCGGTACGTTGCCTTCTGTGTAGGCACGAGTCTGCCGGAAGAAGGCTTCCTCCAGGAGTGGGACGTTTTCAGATAAGATAGTGAGAGGCAGAAATAAATAACGATGGGGGAAGATAAGTGTGAAAGAAGGACAAGGGAGGCAGAAGTTAGACAATTACTCCTCTGAGGATCTGCCTTTTGGTTCAACAAAAGTTCTTTTTTGGTTTTGGGCTTGCTGGGATTTTCCTAAAATCAGGAAGTTCCAAGTTAGGGCAGTATTTCAGACCGCGTTAGTATCCTGCGGACAAGGCAAGTCTTTTATCTGATTTCTTTCCATTGGAAAAAAGCAAGTATTCTTTCATAACCCTGCACAGGATAGTATGAGGAGGCTGTGCTTGCTCTAAGTATTGCATGGTTAATAGTAAGTTGCAGAGCTCATTGGCGACTCTTACTGATACGTCTGACTGCTGACTGCTAAAATTAAAGGCTGGCATACTGCTCCAGCTATGCTCAACATTAGCAAAATGAATGGACTTCGCTGCTGGAAATAAGAGCAGGGAAAAAATGTTAAAGGTTCACAGACAAGGAAAGCACAATTGCTTTCCAATAATAGTCTGCCAGTAACCATGATTTAAAAGTCAAATAAGCAGAACGAGCAGAAGCACTCCTGAAGCATAGCTGTTTATCTGAAAAATGATTCAGATGGCATTATGGAGTTTCTTGTTGAATGTCACAGTGATTTCCAGAACCAGCGTTCCTGCTTGAAACACAGAAAGGGGAGAGGAAAGATACTGCCAAATCTGAAAATACAATCTGGAGTTTGAATCGATGCGAGTTTCTTCTTCTTTTGCCTAGCGGGTGGCCAGAGTTACAGCCTCGCTCACATCAGTTTGTTCCTGGCGTTGCCAGTAATACCCTTGCTGATTCCTGCTCTTGCGCGTAGTAATCTTTTGACCAGGTGTGTGTGGGTGGCTGCAGGGGGTTGATGCACAGGCAAAAGGGAAGGAAATAGGTCATCCTTCTTTGTGTTGGCTCTTCGTGGCTTGTGGCAGTAAAAATGCAAAGGTGAGAAATTAAGGTGAAAACAATACAGAAATTAGAAGGAGTTCTTCTTGCAGCAAAATTTCTTAGTGATGCACTTCAGGATTTTGGAAACTTTCAACACAGCGTTACGTTCTTCCGTCACCTGATAACCTGTTTTCCGCAACTGAGAATTAAAATATGCAGATTTGTCACACTCGTACGTTATCACATCCAGCAAACGAAGTCAAGAGAGGCTGGAGAGGCTCTCTGGGTTGTGTATGTGTGCATGTGTTTACACTGCTCAGCCTTCTCGATAGTTTAAACGCTCCCCTGTAGGCTGCGCTGTTAAATCTGCGGAGGGGGCTAGCGGACAAACGTTCTCGCTGCTGACCCAGTAGATGAACCCGAGTGTAGCTGACGTGGCAGTTAGGAAAGCCTGCTTTTTCCTACTTTCTGAATGGGAGAAGGGCATAGTGGTATTCTGCTTTGATCAGAAAGGCACCAGACGCTTTCTGGCTCTGGGAGGGTTGAGTGCCAGATGTTGTTAGACGCTGAGTATATGCTTTGGGCTATCTGCGACGTGGGCTTTAAGAAAGGGGACACTGAATTGGTGTAAGCTGCTACCGTGGTGTTGCTGAAGTCCCAGGGCAGGTACAGCTTACACCGGCTGATGATCTGCCTGAGTTCATTATGGTGGAGGGATGTCTAGGATTTCATTTTCTCTGGTACTTTGACCATTCCCATCTCCTTTTCCCCTTAAGAGTCAGTCAAAACAAAGCCTGTTTTAAAAGAAATGAATGTAGAAAACGTGAAACGTAAGGATCTTTTACAAAGCGTCTTTTACAGTGCTGCGGACATAAAACAGGGCAGTGGAAGATAAGCCATTATGTATGTTGAGGAAGTCTAAGAATAAAGATTATAGGCAAACAGTCTACCTTTCTTTACAAGGCCTTGATTTACATCCCTGAAATCTCAAATTTAGCTATTACAATGAAGTCCTGTTGCAGACAGAGCTGACTTCTTATCACCACTTAAAATCTAATTAATCCGTATTCAAGCACAAAGATTTCTGTTGTGTTTTAGGGTGAGGGGTCATAGAGCCTTCTTTGTTCATCCTCAGGCTTGTAATCATCAGGCATTGGGATATAATTTTACCAAGCAAATTGGAAGGTAGCAGATCAAATCCTTATTGGAAAGCCTAACTCATGGTTTAGCGAAGTCCTTCGTCCTTTATGTGAAATACTATATTCATGAAGAACAAAAAACTGTTTCAGAGCACGCAAAGGGTTAATAGCGAAGGCTTATATTTGGGGCGGCAGAGAGCTAAAGTCATCATAGCTTCCACCACCACCAAAGATAGCAGTTGTTACAGACCTGCTGGGGAGACGTTCCTCCTCAGGCTGCTAGGACTCTGCTCTTACAATGGCTTTGGTCTATCGCCTTATGATGCAATTAGGTGGCATATTGTTATCTCTTTCGGGATGGGTCCTATCCTGTCTCACTACCTATTTACCTCAGTGGAAAAATCTTAACTTGGAACTGAATGAACTGGAGATCTGGACCATGGGACTCTGGCAAGCTTGTGTTGTCCAGGAAGAAGGGGGGATGCAATGCAAGGACTTTGATTCTTTCTTGGCTTTGCCTCCAGAGCTCAGGATTTCTAGGATTTTGATGTTTTTTTCCAATGGATTGGGGCTTTTGGGCCTCTTGTTCTCAGGATTTGGGTTGGACTGTTTGAAAATTGGTGAAAGACAACAGGAGCTAAAGAAACGGCTGTTGCTGTTTGGAGGAATGCTCTTCTGGATATCGGGGATTACAGCTATTGTCCCAGTTTCTTGGGTTGCCCATTCCACAGTTCAGGAATTTTGGGATGAGAGTATACCAGATATTGTCCCCAGGTGGGATTTTGGGGAAGCGTTATTTGTTGGCTGGCTTGCTGGATTTTGTCTTATACTAGGAGGATCTCTACTTAATTGCACAATCTGTTCAACTGAAGTCCATCCATCTTCGGTCCATTATGCCGTAGCAGAATTGCAAGATCAGTGTCAACACTTGGAAACTGAAACTAGGCCTGAAAATTGAAGGGCAGTCTTTCTGTACTACTTAAAACCTATCTCTTTCAAACTCTAGTGCAAGCCAGAAGCTTGTTCCACTAGTAGTTCAAAGGACTCTTTGTTACCTAGCTGATTTGCTGAACGTACGTCTTTTCCTTCCATAACTGGTGCTTGAAAGCAGTGTTTTCCTCACCTGCGGAACTGTTTAAAACTTTGTTTCACAGCAGGATGCTGAAGTTTTCATAGCTTGCGCAAAAAAGATGCTTTTACTCTCTCGACTGTACTGTCCAATTCTAAAAATGAGTAAGCATGTTCCCGTACATCTTGGCTTTTAACGAAAGTATGCTTCCTTTTCATATAAAACCAATTAAATGAGCCTCAAAACTTGACTCCCTGTTGCACCTGCCTAATGCAGTGACACACGAGCTTGAGTGTTTTCACATCCCGAACAGCCTATGTTATTTGCATTGCCTCAAACAGATCTAGATGTGTACTTGAAAACTATTGGGGTGTCTAAGAAAACTGTGGCTCGCTGAAATGCTAGCAAGAAGTGCAGAAAGCCTTTCATGTATGGTGTATTGGCATGGGTTCTTCATGTCCAGGAGGTTGTTTTCCCAATCTAGCACGCCAAGTGCCACATACAAGTTATTCACGTACAAGTGTTTTGGGAACTGCGTGCTTTAGGTACCCAAAAATAGGCTGAGTGGCAGCTCTTCAAAAAATGCTAAGATCTTTTTCCACCAGAAGCACTGAGTACTATGCGTCCTATAAAAGGCTTCTGTAGCAACAATGTTGTTCTGTACATGCAAACTTTCTGACTTCAAGCAAATGATGTTGTTAGTCAGCCAGGCACAGTGCAGCCAGCACCATTCCTTGTAAGCAGAACTGTGTCCATGTGCTAATTAAACTCCCTTATACGTGTGCTTCCTAACCTTTTTTTTTTTTTAATGCAAACAATGAGATGCTAAAATTAGCAGAACTGTTATAGTGTTTACAGAGATTGATGGAAAGCCAAGTAGAGGCTTTTTAAAAAAAAAAAAAAAAACCAAAAACAAAACTAAAACCTATGAAACATTAGCCCAGCTGTGGCCACACCTTCCAATTACTGGTTTACCACACTACTTCCCCATCCCCCAAATATTGCACATGGAACCAGGTAATATGTCTTGCAAATGCTGGAGGGGGAGGAGTGTGTCATGCTTTATAAAGCATTGTTCTAACTTTTGCTTCTGTTCATTATGACAAAGAACTAAGCAGAAGCTTGTCTGCAAAAGCAAGCAGTTTAGCCCTTCTATGCCCACTAAAAATGAACTTGGTCCACAGAGGCAGGCTGCAGTTAGTTGGATTACTGTTGTCTGTAGTAGGATGGATTTTAACTGGTGCCTGTAACTATTTGCCAGACTGGAAAAATCTCAATTTAGACTTAAATGAACTGGAGACCTGGACCATGGGACTCTGGCAAACCTGCATAGTCCAAGATGGAGGAGGAACACAGTGTAAAGATTTTGATTCTTTCTTAGCTTTGCCTGTAGAATTCAAGATTTCCAGGATTTTAGTATCTACATCAAATGGACTAGGACTTGTGAGCCTTGTGATTGCTAGTCTTGGTTTGGACTGCCTAAAGATGGAGGCTTCAGAGCAAAAAGTGAAGAAACGGCTGCTACTACTTGGAGGAATACTGCTATGGATGTCTGGTGTTCTGGCCTTAGTCCCTGTTTCTTGGGTTGCCCATGTTGTCATCCAGGAATTTTGGGATGAAGATATTCCAGAGATCGTGCCCAGATGGGAAATGGGGGATGCAATGTTCAGTGGTTGGTTTGGTGGCTTTTTTATAATTATAGGAGGATCCTTACTCCTCTCCACCGTCTGCTCATCAACTGACCATCCATTACCAGAGCAGTATACAATGGCAACTACGCAAGATACCCATCAACATGTGGAAACTGAAAATAGAAGATTTTTAAAAAGGGTAGATACCAGGTTTTCAGATTTTATTCTTGCATTACAGTAAGAAAGGTCTGCTGACCAGATAGGTTACTGTTTACAAGATATTAGGGGCATGTTTTTCTTACTGTACACTTCCTTTAATAACTACTTACTACTTTAATTACTACTTAATCTTAATTAACTGATGAGCTATACAGATCTGATTAAGTCACCATGCTTTCTTCCAAAACCTGATCAAGTGCTGCTTTAGGATAGATGAGCATAAAATTTTGGATCTCTGGGGCTGCATGGCGGCTTGACTTTGTATTACCCCCATCGACTCAGAGGGTCTGCTTCAATGTCTTGCTTGCAACAATAACATTAGCTTAAGTCCTCAGACAGTTTGTAGTGCCGGCTCAAAATGCATTACAAAGAATGAACAAGGTATAATCTTAAATGAAATTCCACAGACCTTTACCATTTATACTAGCATAAAGTAAACCTTCTCAGACAATGTCACATAATACAATATTCCCCTTTGTTTGTGAGAGAGCGAGAATCGACAACTGAACATATCCCAGCACAAGCTCTCTCCAAGGAAAGCCAGGTCACAGTGTTCTTGAGTTATAAGATGCTGTCTGGTGGAGAGCTGACCTTTGCTCGTTGCTATTGCAGTTTTTACTTAATGAATGTAAAGAACTAACTTCCAAGTATATGAATCACTTTTCTCTTTAACTTATCCTAAGACTTGTCAGTGATTGATGTGAACTTTCTATAAATTGCAATGGCTTTAAGTTGACAAAGCTGTAGCAACCATCTGTTTCTGCAAAGAACATAATATAGAGACATAAAACAGCAATAAAAGAATGAAATAAAACGCTAGTCTGGGAAAGAGCTTTGTTTTTAAAAAAAAAAATGTATTTTCCAATCACTGAAACACATGGAAAGTGCAGAGACAAGTTAATCTATGTGATGTATTTGCATACTCTTACAGACAAAATTAGAACAGAAACACATTCAGAATATAACCTGATTAAATATTTAGTTCAGTCCTGAGCATTTGATATTTAATACAGTATAAACATAGCAATAGTAAAAAGAGCTTAAAATTATTTGATTTGTATCCTATTAAAATTTCTGCTAAAATTTGCTCATTTGGCTAAATATTCTTGTACCAGTAATATTTAGATTTTGATACATGCAACTGTGGTGACATTGGTACCTGGAAACAGAACTAATTACATTCGTTATGCCCTGCTGTGCAGAGTAAATTCTACTTAAAAAGTAGTATTTGTAAGTTTAAACTGACAGGGGTTTATCCGTATGCATTTTAGTTTATTGTATTGAGTGTTTCACGTATGAATAATTTGAATTAATTTAAAAAAAGAAAAAAAAACCCAAACCCAGAACTGTTTAAAAGCTGTCTATGACATATGTTCAAAACTACTGATTTAGGAAGTGAGGAGCATCAATATGTTTAAGTAAGTCTCTCATTTTTAAATGAGAGTTTTGCAAGCTAAAGCCAGCAATACTTCAATTTGGACCTCACCCTGTACTTACCAGGTGATAATACTTTTTTGAAAGTTATTCAACATGTGAGGGGAAAACAGCTAATCTGGTAAGAATTTAGAAAGCTCTAAATATTTTCCACAAATAGCATCCTTAATGTCAAACATTTTATGGCCAGAACTGAACTATAATAAACAGAACATAAATAAGACTGTAAATAAATAAAAGAAAAATCATAAAGTACACCTCTAAACATCATTCTACAAACATCTTATATAATCAAATTGAAAAGTTGAAACAGTCAACCTTCATTTCACCTCTACATTAAATAATTCCAGATTTGTTTTTTAAAATTTGACCTTTCAAACATGAATGGTATCTCAAACCCAAGAAACCAAAAACAAATGGGGCATTCATAAAGGTTGTTCAGCCAGCTATCTTACCCAAAACAGTGTAATGTTTGGCTATGCATTTACAAGAATTGATGTATTTGTGCATAAGAAAATCCTTGAGTGAGGCTTACACAGACCTCTCATCACAGAATTGTCACTCTGAATTTGAGACAGCTGCTACAATATTGTGGTTATAGTCTCTTGCACTTTCTCACAAAGTAATTACAGCCTTCTGAAAGATGAAGACCATGTGTTTGTGGCTTGTTGCTTGGGGAAGAAAACTTTCACCAGTGAATTAAATACATCTGAGTGCAACAGAATTATTTCATTTTCTACTTAACATGTTTCTGCAGTGTCTAGCTACTTACATAGTACACACTGCTAACCCCAACTGCTTTACCAGGACAGGGCTTTTTGAACAGCTTATGCTACATCTAACGTTCTGGACTTCCAACAACATGAATCCAAGCTGACATGTCTTCCTAGCAGGTTGGTTCGGGTAAGACAAATTTGAAACTTGCTATTCACTTTTACTTATTACACCTGTGCAACTTGAACTGCATACGGGTCATACATATGTTTTTAAAAATGGAATTTATCCTACCGAAATAAGTTAAGCCTCCCTAGCCAGGAGCTTTCCTTTTTCAGAAAGGGTTTACAATACCAACAAGACTTCTGATATCTGAGTTAGCATGCGACAGAGTGAAAAGTTTTCCTTCTGGTACAAATACTTTAATGAAAACATCCCCATATGTAAACCTAATGAATATTTTTACATATTCCTAGTTGGTAAATAGACAACCCCTAGGACAAAAAAACTACACTTAAAAAGGAGAGTTTCACTATATTGCAGTGGATATAACTATTCTGATTTCAGTGTTGATATTATAAATTTGATTCAGCTTCCAGTTCAGAAAGCAGCTGCCCTTTTGGTAGTCTCATCAAAATTTTAGGGTTACTTGTCTGCCTTGCCTTCCCACTCTCCCGCAGACGCAAGAAACCTTTTAGTGCAGGTTAAAGTATTGTACATTCACTGAACTCAGTCTCTTCCTACAAAGAATTAAAAAATAAAAACAGAAAAAACTTGTTTCAGAAACAAAATTCCAATGTGGGTGTTGAATCTAATTAACAGCTGTTGTGAGGCAGCCTTGATGTTTTGGAAAGGAGCTTGCACTTATGGTTAGCTTCAAACTATAAAAGTCTCACTCTTGTACAAAAATATTGCATGGCATAACAGCCATCTTCACAGTCTGCTCACATGAAAATAGTGAAAAGATAAACAATCTTCTGTTGAACATAATATTTCTCAACACAGTGCGGTTCAACAGGATACATGCTTAGTACTGCCTTTGTTCCTTTGTTCCATCTTTACAAAATAAAAGCACACATGCAATACATACAATCTGTACAAAATCAGCATCAGTATACCAAAATTAATCTACTTTGGTTTTCTGGTTGTTGTGTTTTTGCCTTTTTTTTTAAGCATACAAGAATTCAATTCACTGTATTTTACAAATAAACATATCAATAGTGAATGTAAAATAGAAGATCTTTAAAAGCAGGTCACTAGAACTTCAAAGTTCATCTGAAAAAAGATGAGCAAGTAGAAAAACACTGCAGTGAAAAATGCATGATTATACATCATCAGCTGGAAGGGCTGGTATACTGATCTTTGCTCTTGTGAAGTATGCTATCTTCTCCCTAAAATCAGAAAAGAAAACAAGTTTATTATTTATCACTCCAATGTCATCTACTGTAGAGTTGCTGATGGTACAGTGTAGTTCTGCAAAACAGGAGTTTGGAAAACGCATAGTGAATTTATTTACAACAACTGGTTGCCAGAGCAGCCTGGCATAACTCCTTTGGTAGGCAAATTTATGTAGAAAGCAACTTCAATTTTGAGCAAGAAACATTCAACATTTCAATAGTGACTGCAACACCAAGACTGAAATATTGACCTAGTCACTGTACTTCCTATGCTGGTATTTCAGTGGAGGGAGGAAAAGGCAAAATAAAATACTTGTCTCGACTTTGGAGAGGGAAAAAACTTTAAGAATAAAGTCTGGACAAGACTCGGAAGCCAAATTGTCATCCCATTCTCCACATGCTTCCCTGGTGCTGTTACTGTTTCTGTCTCCTATAGACAGAGAGATTACTGAAGCACGAGGAGCTTGCACCCGTTTGCCTGCCAGCAACCTAGGGAGCAGATGACAAATTTGGGGGTTAAGAATTAAAGCTCAGAAGAGACATTCTTAAGAGCTTCACAATGTCTCTGTGTGATTAGTCTTTGAGGCTAAACCACTCTAAGAAGCCCAACTAGCAGGATGAGTACAAGTCAGCCTTGGAGGTAGCAACTCCTTCTCTAATAGAGTAAACCATGTTTTCAACTGCCTAAACTTGAGTTCCAATCTAGAACAGTACCTCAAAGCAAAAGCAACTCTGTAAACACAGTTCCTGGGCTGTGTGGTGACCAGAAAATAAAGGAGAATGGGGCACTGATGATGTCTTGAGCACTGTTACCTCCACAACTGTGAATGGTGCAGAATCAAAGCAAGAGAGGCTTTTAATGTGTGCCTTATAGGCCCCTATTTGCTTATGGATTTCTCAAACTGTTTACAATACACAAGTTTAAGAAAAAATAAATCCCCAAGTTTATTAGCAGCTTGCTCAAGCTTCCTACACACGAAGTTAAAAGTTTTAAAGTTTGATTCCAGAAATCAAACTTTAAAAACTTACGTTAAAACCTAACTTAACTGCAAACTAATTTCATTGGTTTTATCACTATCTGGAAGAGCAAGCATTGCATTTTTCAGTCAACAATTTCTTTTTATACGGAAGTATGGCCTTCAGTCTGCTAGCCTGCCACTTATATCCAGACTATTAGGAATTAACTCCAATTAAAACTGGGATTTGAGACAAAGTGTTTATTCTGGCTTATGCTAAATGAGAGAACTAAATTAACTGTTTCATGTCCTCTCTGCTGCTCCTGCAACCAAAAGGTGGAGACCGACCCCGATCTCCCTTAAGACAACAGTCTTGAACATGACACAGGTAGCGTTTCATCAGTTTCCTGATCATAAATGTATTGTCCAACTTGTCCTTAATAGGTGATTTGCTTCAGGCACCTGGCATCATTGAAAAGGTTTGTATTACTTAAAGCCCAGTGGCAACTTACTGCAGGTCAGCTGAGCCATGGTGTTGGGTCATGAATGTACTTAGCCCGTAGCAGATGCAACACACTGTTATGAAGATCTTCATCCCATTTTTTTTCCCCTCCACAACTCAGCCGACATATAGCCACTTCAATCACACGAGCAATTAGAGGGCTAGTCCTTTGAATCTACAACTTTTAGCTGTGTTAGAAATGAATGATGTTTCTTGCAGCCCAAGACTGTGCGCGCTGTTTTTTAAATAATATCACAGGGCAAGGTGAATTATATTTAGAAATAATTTCTGTTACTTCACTCCAGTAAAGAGAGCCCGAAAAGCAGAACAGGCCATACCTGAATGACTGCACTTGCAGTGGCACTTTCTGGCTCTGCTCCCGTAACCGACATACATCCTTGGAAGCTTTCCTCATCAGTTTCTCAGCGCTTAAACCCTGTTTCTGTTCTTCCTTTGACTGTTCAGCCTGTAAAGGAGAAAAATGACTATATTTTGAAATGAATAGTTGCTCAGCATTATCAAAGAAATGACCTGTATCAAGCAAAACCTCTGCACAAAGGGGCAGCAAAATGAAAGACTCATATCACAGTAAATACGGTAACAGAAGTTTTCCTAAAAAAAATAAACAGAACAAACACCATGCTATCACAGCTGGTTACTAGTTGACATAAGGTTCGATGAGATATTTCTTAAGGTTGTAGATAGACAGTAGCTATATTTGCATGAACAAATGCTGTCTAACCCAATGTCTTTTTAGAAATGAGAGACAGGGATTCTCTTTCCTTGTAAAATAGCTTTCATTAGGAAATTAAAAGTGTTAGGAAAGTTGCCTATCCCTAATCTGAGGTGACAGACAAAAAGATAGAGAAGATATGCTCTTGAAGTATACATCCACGTTTTGTTAACCTTGTTTTCAAAGTAAATATTCATGAACTGTTACTTGCCCTTTTATTCATGACAAGACACCCATTTTAAAGAGAAATTAAATTAACCTGTTATTCAAACATAAGCCTATTCTAATACTTGCAATAACACTTCCATTTTTTGTTAAAGAAATGCTAAGATTTTCTGGGCACTAGCCCCGGAAAGAAGCACCAGGGATTAAAGACATATGTTTTTATATTGCTTTCAACCAACTGGAAGTCTAGCTGTAGCATGCACTTCAACTCAGAGATGTTCTATAATTTTATACAAGAAAATAATTGCTTTAGAACACACTAAAACGCTTACATTTAACAGATAAGTCGGGAAAACAAAACAGTCAAAAGAGCTGTTTTCCTCCAAAATATTATTTTCCACATAACCTTCAAGTATGATAATGCTTTGCATCCTCTAAGGGCATAAAACAAAACCAAGTTAGGCTGATACTAAATGCATTGGCATCAAACTGCCAGCACGGTACAACTAATACATGGATAGATAATACGGCCACTCATCAACAACACGGGTATTCATGTTACTACACCCACATTTTCTAGGTCAGATCTATTTAAATCCTAGTTTTATGTCCCTGATAAAGGATTAAAAAACTGGTAGCGTGGGATACAAGGTCAACAGTAATAGTATTTTGTATATAAAGAGCGTATTTTAGCGTTTTCTGTCACCTCAGATTAGGAGTAGGCCTTTCCTAACCCTATGAATCCTTTACTAGACCCTGCAAATAAGAGCTGAAGGGAATGGGAGCTCTGGACTAAATAAGAGGGGAAAGATAAGCGCTCCCAAGGGCTGTCTTAGTTACAGTCATTTCCATCTCAGCAGTTCCTTCTGGCTTGCTTCTCCCTAGAGCTGGGGATTTGGATTACCCAGCAATGCCCTCTCAGTCCTAATGGTTGTTAAGTCATAGTCCTAACAGAGAGGGGTTCACTTAAGCTGCTTGAAAAACACAGATTTTGCATGTGGATAAAAACTGATTCTTTACTTTGTATTGTAGCAGAGCCAAAGCCAAGGCAATCGCCACAGTGAGCAGAATACCAGCCTGGTACAAGAGATCTAGGATCTTTTCTTGACCTGACCACTGCTGAGCAGCTAGCTAACCACCAGTAAGTTACAGTATTTCTGTATTTCAGTACTAGCGTCTCTGTTACATATTTCTGTACATTAAGACACATAGTAAATATTACTCTGGCACATTAAGACAAGTTCACAGCTGTGCTGTCCACCATTTTGGTGAAAGATTACTACTTTTAAGAGTTATTTTGTCAGTGGTTTCTGAGTGCCCTGTAGTTCGAACAACGGCTTTTATTTATTTATTTATTTATTGGTGGACAGTCATCTGGATCTCTTAGATAAAAGGCCACTGTTCACATGTGGACCTGTTCCACAGCACGTGCATTACGACCCCGGTGTGTGGGATGCACGGCATGGGCAATGCCACGCTGTGTTTGCACGTTGATCTTCACCCTAGATTCTGGTTACGCACAAATGTTACTGTATTTTGAATTTTGCCAGCCATCAAAATTGAACAGGAGCAGTTCATGCTCTTCAACAGTTTAAGCGTTTTGAGATATTAATTTTTAGTGCTTAACTTTAGACATTCAAGCTTGAAAATGCTATTCTGTTATCTCATAGTAAAACACACACCCCAAGCCACAAAGTTGGTTTGTGACGTAGAGCTTCTTGTCTCCATTTCCGAGTTCAACCTAGTAGACTCCAAAACAACAAAACCAACTAATTAAACAGATAGTCAATACTATCAATTTCATACTGGGTATTTATAGAAATCTGTTTATAGCAGCATAGTGGTACCCTGTGTCTGTTAAATGCACTCCAGTGATTTCACAAAAGAATACCACCATCTCAGAAAGCTCCGGTCAGCTTGTACTACTATTAAGTTCAAGTTCCCCATTCCAAAATACCTCTGATTTTAAAATGAAATTAGCCTATAAACACTGTTTTTCCTATTAGTTACTGAACATAAACTTGCAATCTGCAACTGGAAATGTATTAATTAATTTTAGATATGTCATTAGCCATAGGTTGTACCAGCTTCCCTAGCTAATATTTATCAAAGTAGTAAACATATAATATTTCAAAAATTTCTGCTTTTAGCTTCCCCCTAATTATCTGTGAGATTCTTGAAACTACCACCTTTCAGGTTAACAGCATAGATATAATGACTTCCTTCTTCTAATATTCTCCATGACGTTGCTGTTTAGCTTTTGATATTTCTTGATCCTTTTATTTTTATGAGCGTGAAATTACTGTGAGCCAATAATATGTAGTGAGAGATCACAATTCCACAGACTTATGATCTCTGTCAGGCTTAGCTATTCTGGCTGTAGAAGTTACTTCTATCAGTTTTAATTTAAGCTAGTGCGGCAGGCTGCAAACTGCAAGGGGTAAGGAGCTAAAAGACGTTCTCTGCTGGTGCAGAGCACTAACCTCCAGCAGAACGAAGGAGCGGACAGCTCGGGGAAGTAATTTTTTCACGTTTTCCACAGCTACATCTAACATGCATTGAGACTGAGAACTCAACAGTTTCAGGATACTCTCACTGAGACTTTGATTTCAGCTGAATGTCTGTGTGATGCATGCGAGAAGGATGTACATGATCAGGTTTACATTAACATCACGTTCCTTGAGTGCCTTACAAAAAAAGTCAGTTCTCCATCTATATAAAATATGGAAAGGCATACTAACGCTTTGGCCACGCATGGAGTGCCAAAATCCGGCCTCAGCCAGGTCTGCACAGCTCCAGTTAAAGAGGGGGACAGGTGAATCTTTGTACCAGCACTTAACTTAGGCATGAGATAAAGTATAAGGAAACACTTTCAAAATTAAAACCGAAATGCTAATTCTTGTCTTGTTCAGTGTTTTTTGTATAAAAAGAAAGTGCATCTAAACAGAAACGTTTAACTGCGCAAAACACTGAAACACTGGGACAAGGACCTATTTGTGGTACTAATGTCATAATTACCGATTACCTCCACATGGAAAATGTACTGAAAAGAAATAAAAAAGATATTTAAAACTATTCACAGGAATCTTTTCTGGATTTATACAGTGAGGAAGTACTTCGGAAGACACTAGGTGTCTGAAAACTTACTTGTATGAGCATTTAAGACTCAAACTTTACTTCAAAACACTGCATAGTTTCTCACAGAAAAGCTATCTAAACAAGAGGAAATGCTTCTGCTGTACAGGAATGACCTCTGTTTTCTGATCTGCAGATATTAGTGGGCTCTGTATACTTGCTGTACCTAGGAAGGGAAGGTATGGAGTCTGTGTATTTGGCTTCAAGCAGAGTGACTGCGTGCTAGGAAGCAGCCACTGACTTTCAACATTCCCCACATCTGTGGTTTCATTTCTCACTTGAGATTGTTTCAATTTCTCTGGCATTTCCAGCTGCTGCATTAGTCTGGGCCATGATAATGCCTGCAGGATCTAGAAACTAATCTATGACAGCGTTCTCTAGGCTGCTGTGTTCTGCTAACCGAAGAGGAGAGGCTGACAGCAGAGCACAGCGTTCTCAGGGTTGTTTTCTCCACAGGGAAAGGCTGCAATGATATTAACAGTGGAAATACTTCTAGAAACTTTTAAAGTACTCTTCAAAGGGATGGTGCAGCTGTGATCATTATTCTGGCTTTTAGCTTGAAAGAGGGACTTAAATGCTGTGCTGCAGCCTGCATATATTTTAGGGACGAATGTTATTCCCCTTATTGCTCACCACAGTGTGTGTCACTGTTGCTGATCAGTGACATCAGAGATGTAAATATTGGATACAAACCTATCTGCTGCTTTGGAAGAACAGGGTGAAGTATGAAAGTAAAAATCCAAAGGATTTATAGTATTAAATGATGCAGAGGTATGCTCTATACTAGCAGGAATAGCTTCAGAGTGGGCTGAGTGTTAAATGAAGGAAACAATTTAAAATGATGATTTCTATCCTGCATTCAGCATAAGATATAGACTATACACTTCTAAATACCTTTAGCTATATCTCTTTTACATAAACCACAATTTTCCAGGCAAAACCTTAGATCAAGTATATACAATCAGTTCAAATGGAAAACAAATGCATGGTTACATTATTTGATGTTAAAAATTGTGCTGCCTCACTCCACTTTGCAAGGGTTTCACAACACTTGACAATGTGCTAGTATTTTATAGCCATTTTGGAACTCTACCAAGTACAGCAACAGCAGATGCCAAAGAGAGAGAGAGAGAGAGAGACAGACAGACAGACAGACAGAGGGTAGAACACAGCAAAAACAGAGCTAGGAGAATATATTGGGAAAGTGTTGTTTTCTAAGCTATTTGATGGTCAAGGACTTATTGAAATAGCTGATATCACTGTGGTTAACGACCTCTGATGGATTTTTCTTCCATGAATTTATCAAACTGCTTTTTGAACCTATGTAAACTTGTAGCATTCGCTACATTCTGTGGCAAACATTTTTTGCAGTTTATCTAAATGTGCTATGTTTCCTTGTTTTCAACCTGCCACCTCTTCAATTCCCTACTTCCTGTATTATAAGAGACAGTGATTAACTGTTCTCTTCCATGTCACTCATGACTTTATAGACTTCAGCTGCATCTACTTATACCTTCCTAACATAGAAGCTGTTTCCTCCCTTTGACTAACCTTGTCAACCCTCTCTAGTTTTATTAGCCACTTTGCGACAGGGAACAAGAACTGAACTGTGTTTAAGTTACAAGCATAATATGCATTTATACCACAGAACAATGATAATGTGTTTTGTTTCAACTTTTTTTTTTTAGTATTTCCCAATATATTTTTTGCTTTCGGATGTCTGCTGAGCGCTGAAGTGATGTTTTTGTAGATTTCTTACAACCACAATATCTCACTCCTAACAGCTAATTCAGAGCCCATGTTTGTACATGTAAATATTAGGATTATCCCCCTGTCCTTTACTCGAGACTATTTACTCTCTCCCCCCACCCCCATGAACTCTGTCACTTACATATTAGGAGGCTGTCAGCACCTCTTTACAATCAGATTACATTTTTACTACTCTGAACAACTTGGCATCATCAAGACTTTCTCATCTCCATCAGCCATGAACAGCTGAAGAGCACAAATCCCTCCAGGTTTCACTGGCAACCTCTCCTTGTCGAGGACTGATGGCCATAGCCTCATGTGGGTTGGAAGGGGCCTCCAGAGCACATTTGGTCCAACCTCCCGCTCAGAGAGGATTGAGCTAGAGCAAGCTGCTCAGGGTCTTGTCCAGTTAAGCTCAGAATACTTCCAAGGGTGGAGTTTCTATAACCTTTCCGGGCCCCTGCTTCGGTGTACGGTCATCCTTACAGTTTAAAAAAGGAAGTGAGAAGAAGTGAGAAGGAAAAAAAAAAAAAAGAAAAAAAAAAGACAGACACCCATACCCAACAGCCCCAACTTTTTTCATATATCAAGTCAAAATTCCTCACGTTCCAACTTGTGGAGTTTCTACTCCAAATTAACGTATTTAGATGGAACTACAAATACACTACTTCAGATTCTAGGTTTAAATGCTATATTGCGCACTAATCAAGAAATATTCTTTACACTACATAACTGCAAGTAAACACAAACTTTTGTGAATATATTTAACACCACAGACCAAATGCCTTAGTGAATTTATAGAATGCTAGGGGTATACACGTACACAAATCATGCAATGTCTATAAAAGTACATATAAACAGGGTGATAATGTATGTATCTTTCGTTTCTTCCGCCATTTAAACAAACACATGAGTGGTACCAAAAATAATCTAGTAGTCTTTCCTAAAATAAACACTAGTCACCAAATAAAAAAGAGACTCAATGATTGCTGCCCATACCTGCTTTTCAGCTTGCTTCAAGATTTTCTGGAATCGCTCATCCTCTAGCACACACAGGGGAAGGGCTGTCTCTCCTTTACCTTTCATCTCCTCAAGCTTTTGTTTAAGATCCCTCAAGGCCTGAAGCTCATCATTCAGACGACTCTGTCGTGTGCGAGATGCCTGGAGGTCCAGCTCCAAGTCAAGGGAAGTGCGTATGGGGCACTCTTGTGTAGCTCTTCGCATGATTGGCTGGCAAACAGGCTGAGTCATTGGGGAGAGAAAACAATAAAAAATTAATATGTAAAGGGGCTTGTGTAGGATGCAACATAATACAGTAAGAAAAGCTCAACTATTTTTTGTTTTCTTTTAGGAAAAAGCTGCTATGATGAGATGCAAGCCCCAAAATCCATCTATTCTGGAATTATTTTCTGTCAGTAGCTAAAGAATAAGTGTAAAAAATTCAAAAACCAGTTGTATAATGATATATTTAGAAGTTAAGAAAAAAAAGTCTGATTCTTGGAACAACACAACTGCACTTACAAATGCTAGGAGTCCAAAACTATCCAGACTTCCCCATAGATTTCAACTGTATTATTTACTTTTATCACTACTTGCTTTTTTTAAGGCCAATGTAAACATTTAACGTTATGAACTCTGTAAACATGTATTTCTTTTAGTGTGCTTCAAATTTATTTACTATGCTTTCCACTGAGCATTTTCACATGAATAAATTGGGCAGGACAAGCCATCCCAGACTATGCACTATTTCTTTCTTATGAGTAAATCAATTTTAAAAGGGCATCTGAATCCTTGAAATTTCACCAAAATATGCTCAATATATGTGTTGCTGGTGTTGACCTTTGTACAGGTTAAGCCAAAAAGGGTTAAAGGGATCTTTTACTCAGATCTAACAAGTTGAAGTGCAACAGTAAATGCCATGATGGTGAGCACCAGAGCCAGCAGGAAGCCGGGAGCAGTAGTCTCGCTCGTGGCTTCAGCTTCAGCTAGAATAACATGAGCTTTGCTGGGGAGGGAAGATGAAGGATCGAGATCAGTGTGTTGAGATCAGCGTGTTGAGAATTCAACCTGGAACTGCAGGGAGTAAACGTGGTACTTCCATTGCTCTTGCTCAAATACTTGAAATGAAGCACGTGGTTTAAGTTATTTACTGCTACTCTTCCCAACTTTGTCTGAAACTATGTCCAGGTAATGCAGCACATACCCGTTTAACTCTCAGGCTCCGCCGTTCTGTGGCATTTCTCACAAAGAGCGACTTTTTGGCTAGTGTTGAGCTGTCGCTGTCACTTCGATTCAACTGTCAAAATATACATGATAACAAACAGAGATATAAAGCGGGCATCTTCACAGAGAAATACATCTGTATTGATATAAGCAACCAGAAAACCTCAGTGTTGATATACCTGTAGGTCATTCTTAGCGTAAAATAAAATTTCTTTCAGCAAGAAAAAGTGTCTGCAAAATTCTATTCCTAGACCAAGATAACTATTGATCTTACTAAATGAATACTTAGTAGACTCTTTAGGAATGCAAGTAAGGTAACTATGTTTATTAGTACTGCCAAATCACTAGCTAGCTTTTATATAACTGCAGATTATAAATAAACTCTATTTCCTTTGCTTGGGGCAGGCTTTCAACAAATTTACTATAGGAAAGGTAAATTACTGTAGATATGCACCTGTCCAACAAACGGTACTTTTATATTATTATTTGTAACAAGTATAGGTGTGCCGATAGCTTTCTTCAGAAGCATTTCCTGCTTCTCAGAAATATGCATCACAGCACACCAGTTGGTTTTTCTTAGTTATAGCAGCAGTTCCATATACAACAATGCACATTGATTCTTTTAGGTGCATCACCATATGTGGTGGTAACCTTCAAAGAAAATAGGAACATCTATTTGAAGGATATTTGTTTCAGCTCTTCAGAAAAGGACAGACAAAAAAGAATCATCCTACTGACATTTCAAAACCAATAAAGTCAGCACCCTAAAGCATACTTATACAGGACTGACTGGGGGGTGGGAGTGGGAAATAAAACCTCTTGCAATATGAACGCACTTCTCTGGAGAGAAATCTGTCTTTTCACCATGGAGACACTGCTGACAACTCATCCCTGGATACAAACAGGTAGCTACATCATCACTGATGTCCTCGAAGCACTTTTCAGGGGAGGATACATGGTTGGTTCTTTTATATTCTGGGTTGTGGTAGCATGAATGTGGCAAATTTCAAAGCTACAAGAGCCCCAAACCTTTCTGGGTAGAAAAAGCTCATAAGTTTATACTAAAAAAAACCTGTCAGAGCATCTGGTGTTACTTCCTCCAGAGGACCTGCACAGGCAGTAAGTTAAGGCTACAATTTTTTGTCAACACAACAAATTTCCAGTCCACGAAAATTAAAACAAAGGCTAGATTGTCAATTCAGCCAATAATCTATCCAAATTCCGTAGATTATTATATATGATCTGCTGCATTTCAGTATGGAGAATACATGAAATAGTTATTTAAGTATTTTGATACTACAGATTTCTTTGAGCCAAATCGTCGTCACAGAGAAGTGATCAACTTTAAATTCCCAGATGATTAAGGCAACCACCTCTAATTGAACTGAATTGAAATTAAAGCATCAAATATTAAAAAAAAAAAAGGCAAACTTGCATGAGAAGCCTTTAAAAACTGAACATCAGAACAGATTGCCCTTTTTTTTTTAATGTTTTCTGTAATGCAAATTTATATAGAGATAGTTAATTCATGCTTAAATCTTGAAAGATATGATTTTCATTGTTAATTTAGCTGCAACAGGGTTGATATTTTAAATCTTTTTCCATGCTATCACAGCTCTAGAGAGATTATGGAACTTTGTCGCCAAAGCCACGTTTAAAATTCAGCCCCTAGGCAGCACTCGGACATCTTTCAAAGATGTGATTACAACAGGATTTCAGAACTGCATCATGCAGCTGCTAAGCAGACTACCCAGTCTTAAAACCAGCTGAGATACAAAGTGAGATTTAAAATTGATGACTGAGCTCTTTCCACACTGTTACCCTTAAATGGTTACATTATTAAAATATGTTAATACAATGGCAGTTTACAGTGAACTCGGTTCTACGATTTTACAGATTAGTTCGCTGTGTGAGAGGTGCAGTTGCTGACATGCAGTGAAACATGCTTTTTGCAGATGGTCTGCAAGGAATCTGTGTGAGCCTCTCCAATAGGCTATATTTTTGCCCTTTTAAAGGTGTTTTGCAAGAGTGTGCAGCTTTTCTGAAAGCCAGGTCTACTATACATCAGGTCACTTCAGGAAAGAAAGAACCTACAGAAAGCATAGACTCTGCCTCTTGCAGGGAAAATTGGTGCATGACTCTCTGTCATTAATGCATCATTCTCAAGAAGTTAAATGACTCTTTAGTTAATAGCTCTTCATTTCCAAGTGTTTTTCCTCTTACCCTACAGATGTATTGGTTCCGCTCGCCTGGAGAGAAGGTTTGTGAGCGCACTATCATGCTGTTCCTGACAAAGGGACGCTGTCTTGAGCTCCAGCTGGCTCTGTCCTTGGGTCGGACTGTTGCGTTCTCATTAACTGATTCTTCAGTGTTAGTCTCTTTATCAACCTATCAAAAGGAGTTTAATTCATAAGAACTACTATATCCACACACATGCCACTACATAGTTTTTATGTTTTTGGATTTTACAAGCATCGTTATCATCCCATAGGGGATGAAAAAAGACCAGTAGAGAAAACAAAAAGTATCTTGCACGTAACTGAGAGAAGCTACGCTAAGCAAAGAAACAAAAGATTCCCAAAACACGTATAGGGGGGTAGGGGGAAGAAGTCTTTGAACGTAGTCTTTGTACCCAGTGAAATCAAAGCTTTTGAAGAAAGGCTCTTGCTGCCCTGCAAATGGCCTGATGTACCATGGTGCAAACAAGCATTTTGGTTTGCTATTTGAATTCCTCCCCCCCCCCCCCCAAAAAAAAAAAAAAAATTCTGCATTTATATTTAATTTGCTTTGCAGGACAGCAAGCTTCTGCCATACCAGAGACAGTGCCGAAGCACACCCAAAGGGGTGGCTGGGAATGCTGCGCTGCCCAAGTTCTTTCAGGCACGCTGTTGTACGTCCCCCAAGCCCCAGAGCAGGGCTGGTTTATGGCGATCTCCTCCCACTACCGCAGAGCGGAACCAGCTTTGTGAAACCCAGGGAAGAGATATAGCTAAGTCCCCTCCCCGGGGGGGAGGGGAAGGGAAGGCGCTGCCTGGTGCGGTTGCCCCACGCGTCACAGGGGAGCCTCAGGTGCTGACATCCCTGTACACTGCGTGGCCGGTACTCGCATTCAGCAATCATCTCAACAGCAGCGCTAAAACAAGCGCTGTGGCAGCTGCCACGCTCGGTGTTACTGATGTACACTGGGGCATTTTCTTTCACTTGTGTAATTCAATGAGGTTTATTGTTTTGAACATTTAGGTGATAAATACAATGACCTAAACAGCACAACTGCAACCCTGAAAGGATCTGGCATGAGAAAAATCTATACTGTGATTGGTTTTATAGTCAAGCCTGCTACACCTTTGACTCAGTGCCCAGCCCTGGCTTAGCAAAACACTTTGTGTGGGCCTAACCTTCAGAGGTTGTCCCTGATGTGTCCCTTTGTGGAGTTAGGGCTTTGATCTACATTTGGTTGCTACCCAGAAGACTGTCAGTCCTTTTAATTCAAGCCCTTGGCTCATTTGGCATCTTGCCACATTAATTGGAAGTTAATTACAGTTTCTAGCAAGTCCACTGAGGTGTCAAACTTTTTAATGTCATAGATTTGAAGGAACAAGAAGCAATTCTTTGTCTTTTCGCTTTTGCTGTTTTACAGAAGGTACCTGCAGGTCTAATCCACGCAATAGTATTTCATCAAGATTTACTGCACATAGAAAGGTGTCCTAAAATTTTTATTTCTAGGGTATATACTATACAACACCAGGGACGTCTTTATTAAAACTTTACTAAATATTCCACCTTTCTGAAAACACTTTGTTGAAGGCAGAGTTAACAATTTCTAATTCCATAATCTTGTTATGTACAGTATATGGGTGGTTAAACGGTAGAGTTTGATACACATTTTGAAACCTTCTATTTGTAGTCTTTCCTCCTCTTCTCTGCTAAACCAGTTTTTGTATTTCACACCCCAGAATAAAGGGAAGAAATAAGGAAAGTCCCTCATTGGTTTAAAGGTCTTGACTCCTGCTCCACCTTGTTTATTTATTTGAAGGGAAACCCAACAGATGAATCAGGAAAAATAGGAAACAATGAAACAGATGTGCAGAAATATTTCAAATGTGCACAAGTTAAAGTTATGGAACTGCATTTGTATCTTGAATATCCTCTCTACTCAACATAAAAGTGTGAAGATTGGCATTTTTAGTTAATTGACTTAGAAGTTCTGCCTACAACGTCTGTTAAATGTCTATGTACAGTTCAGAAGTGACCACACCGATTTCATTAAACGTATGTTCTGAGAAGTGCTGGTGAAGGCCGTGTCAAATTGTAAATGCTCAGACACGACCAGACTTCTGTAGTTAACTGTTTAGAAGTATTTCTATATATAATCTATATATATCTCTATATAATATTTCTAAACTAAATGAAATCTTCAGGCATAGCAAGATACGGTGGGAACGTGTAATGTAAGATACTCACCAATGTTAGCATTACAGAAGCTTGCTGGCTTTCACAGGCCTCACTGCTGTTCTCTCTGCCCTTGTCTTCATCTGTCTCTGCTGCATGAATGCATAACCCCGTATCACTGGCACAGCTGCCTTCTACTGTGAGCTTAATGCCATCTTCCTCTTCATCCACAATTTCATCAGATGCTTCTGCAAGCATTTCTAACCTGCATGAACAGAAGTAACCCAGGCTTATTCTTGAACTGATACAGGCCACCAGAGAAAGCTACTGGAAGGCCTAGGTTGTTAACAGAACAATTAGGATATTGTAGATCTAAAAGACAAAAGATAAATTGACTACACAAGAGAATGAGATTTCCCCCATCTCCATCTCCTCCAAAAGTACAGCCCTTTCATTAGACTTAGAATAGGAGTAAATGAAAGGTATCATTCAGACATGGACAGTGAAGGGAAAAAAGCAGCTTTACCAGTCTTCCTCAGAGCCCCTTTGCTCCTGTTCTTCCTCTTCCTCATCTTCAGCCAGCTCTTGTTCCACTGCTTCCAGCTCAGCAGATGTCCTTTCCAGCAGAGCTGACACAGCATCCTGCTGACAAGGGAAGATGAAACCAGAACCAAGTGACATATGACATTAGGTAAAAAAAGACAGCTCTTACAAAAGCTGCATTTCCCAGGTGCTCCCTGACACCAGCAAAAACGTGACTCTGATCACAAGCTTAACGGGTTTGAATTCTTCATGTGTAGCACATTAACTGATTGAGATTTACTCTCTTTTATAAACAATGTATTTTTGATTTTTTAAATAATGATAGTGCAATCAAAAATGATCCTCTTGTCCTGTAATATCTTTTCTCTCTCTCCCTCTTATACTTGTAATGTCCCTAGATAGAAAGAGGTTGTTCTTAAAAGTCATATTTTTAATGTAGTTTTCTTTAAGAAGGTATAAAACAGAAATATTTACTTAACTAGAAATAGTAGCATACAATTTGTATATACAACATTTTTGAGTGCAATAACTTTAAGCATGTGAATTCAAATAATAAAAAGCACTTTTTAATAACATTAAACAACATTTAAAACACAGTTGAAGTGTTTCAAAAATTGGAGTCCAGTTCTGCAATTCACTAAGAAGCCTCAGCCCTACTCACACTTCGGAACAAGTTTATAACTCCACATGGGACCTACTCACACAAAGCCACTACATGCAGAAGTGTCTGCAAGACAGGACCTCATACCTTCCAGGGAGGTGGGGGAGGACAAATAAGATATACAAATAATCACAACACAATGGCACAATTAGATTCTATGACTTTTTTCTTGCTAACGCAGCAATAGCCAACACACTGCTCACCAAGTCCAATGAGTCTGATGACTGCTTGTTTAACAGAAACATGGATTCTTCATTTTGTTCCTTGTTTCTTTTGCCAGGAATCTGCTTGCAAGGCAGCAGGTTGTACCACAGAGTACAAGTCTCATCAGAAAATGATAAATCTGCCAGACTGATCTGAGTTCCAGCCTGCACAGAATATGAAACGAGCAGAAAAGTTTAAATTTGTCATTTTCCTGCAAGACAGCTGAAAATTAATTCTACAGTATTTTTCATTTAAGATAGGCAGCATGAATTGGACATGGATTTTAATTCTTTTTTAACTGTGCAATCTTCTATTTCCCCCCCGATTCCAATTTAAGAGAAGAAAAAAAAAAAAGGAATACATGAAAGGTTTCTCATATTGCCCATTCTGCCATTTTTAATTTCAGCCTGCATAATTTCTCCCCATGTGCACACACACAAAACCCTCTCCATCACCATAATGCACACAAAACATTTATCTGCTTTCTGTAGCATTCAATAATGAAAAGCTGTGGCAGTGAAACCTGTAGCATCAACTTACAAAACAGCAAGTCTTCACTGAAAAGTCAATTTTTCAGTTGTTCCACCACAAAAATCATTGCTGCAGCAAACAATGACAGATGACTCTGTTCGGTTTAACCAGTGAAGAAGCAGATGAAATGACAGTAAAGGACATTAAGAAACCCGTTCGTGCAGACGAGCACGGACATCCACTGAGTTGGCACTCTGGGAAAGCTTATAAGTGCTGGTGCTTGGGCTGTGCCTTGGCAATTAAAATCCTCTTTTCTTTGGTAAAACAAAAGATCTCAGGGCCACTGGGCCGAGCACATAGCTCGTGCCAAGACTCTGGTCACGTTGCCCAGGGCTCTCTGCTTGGGGCGCTCCTCACAACTCTTTCTTTTGATGGGGTGATTAACCTCTACCTCTGTGGGTTTTTTCCACCTTTTGTATCCTGCATTCTGTTACATTTTTTGTTCTGCGGCCGTTCCCTTAACCTGAGGGGAAACCTTTTGGTTTTCTTCACATCAGACAAGCTGATAAGTTCAGGCACTAACCCACTGAGAAAGGCCAGCACATTCCCCAGGCATTACGTTAACTTCTACACTTTTGAAACTGAGAGGCTGTTTCCAGCAGCCTGGGCTGATGAAGCCCGTCAGACACCAATTTCAGCATCTCTTCGTGGTGTTATAACTGAAAGTCTCACTGTGCTACTAAGTTCGACTCATGGTGAAAACCAAAACTGAGTCGTACTAGGCAGCACAAGAGTAATTTGAAAGTAAATGAAGCATCACTAGTTACATGATGATCACAATTAGCAACAGAAGAAAAAAAAAAAAAACACAAACCAAAACCCAGTTTCCCATATGCTGGTTTATAAACATCATGCCTTTTTATTATTACTACAAGTCAAAGACGAAAAAGGTGGATCTAATGTAAACTACAATGTGCAAAACTTTAATTTGCTTTTCATGACAAATTGTGATAATGAAGGTTTGCATTGATTTTGTGCACATATTGTGGACTGGATTCAGCTTTTACTTTAAAATCTAGCTGGTGTAATGTTGCAGTGAAGTTTCTTATGGTTTTTATATATATAAATATATATATATTTTTATATACATAAACTGCAAAACTGAAATACCAATCTGTAATTGAAGGGTTAAAGTAATGTGGGGTCTGAATCACCACAACACCTTCTAAAGCTTCCATCCAAGGTTAGAGTATGTATCTGAAATTTCAGAGAAAGGTAGTATTTTAAAATTACAAAAACAGCCAAGATAAGCCTCACAATTTTTCACCAAGTAGTGTGGAATTGTAGCAGCTCTGACGGCCAGAATAGGCAGGCTCAATATAAACAAACGCATGCCAAAAAAAAGCCAGTAATAGAACTGCATACCAAGCATTCCTCCCGACGACTTCTGCTGACGGCACAAACATCCACTCTCAATGTCTTCTGTAGCAACGTTACATGGGAAATGGCTACTCTGAATATCTCGTTGAATAAAATGGTTTCCACGGCAGGATGAACTTTAGTGCGGAAGAGACAGCTGATATCAGTTGAGGATGGAAGCACTGCTACTCTAATATACCTGCAGGAAGCAAAACAAAGAACTTTTACCTGCGTTTAAACTAGTGGATGATGCATGATAGAAAATGACCCCATCAACTAAAGGAGAACTGCATGGTGAGATAAGAAACAGCAATAAATCAGAGGTGGGACAAAAAAAGAGGTAGAAAAGAGAAAAGAGGCTGAGAAACTCCTCCTGTCCCTTGCATATACATTTCCCCAAATGGTGTTTCTATGCTTTGGGAAGGTAGTAATGAAAGAGGTAGTTATTTCTGTCTCTATCCAAATTTATCTTCTGATTTAGTATTGAGAACACTGAAAATCATGTCACAGACAGAAAGAAACATTATCTTAATGGTAATTAAAAAAGATAGAAAATTGGGGAAAAAAAAAAAGGAGTGAAGATAAACATTAAACTCTTAAGAATGATGCAAACAACACCGAAAAGCAGTGCCATTTCTTTTCATTCTGAAAAGTAATCAGAGAACTAATCAAACAGAACACTAGGACAAAGGATAAAGAAAATAGCTAGGTGTATGGCAAAACCATAGCTCCTAGAGATCAATTAATAATTAACTGTAATATATTAAGCAAGACTTAGAAGAATGCGGCTTACAAGCCTAAACTTCAGCACAGGGAGTATCTTGAAATTGTTATGTAAGTGCATTTTTGTTATATAACAAATATTAATGGACACTATGCAGCTCAAAGGAATACTACCTCTCCTGCAGTTCTCCCTTTAGAAGTAGCTTCAGGGACTCAAGACGTTCTTAAGGCAATTCGTCTGTGTTACCTATCTAGTGCACAACTTATCATACACATAAACACAGTGTACTTCTGGCTTTATATTTTTTCTATGCCTCTGCATTAACCTATTTCTGGCATTGACTTTAAAGACAAATTTACATTCACTGTAGAATAGAATGCAATGATGCTAGCTAAACCAAGAAGAATGAAAAAGCAAGCCAAGAAAAACCATTTGAGAAATAAATATCCTCTTCTCCAAATTTTAGTACTGTTAGCTATTTTCCGGTAATTGCTTTGTACATACTGCTAATGCTCTTAATGGGTTTTAGTTTTACGTGAATTAAACCAGAAGTAATCAGGTGTGGGAGAAGTTTGGTTTTGTTATTTGAATTTGGGCATAGCCTTTGTTCCCAGTTATGCCCACCCTTCTCGGGGCAAAGAGCAAGATCCAAGTTTGGCTGGAATGCGCAGGCTGGATAGCAGGTAACCGGCGCTTTGACAAACCAACCCCTAAGTTAAGCGGCGGTGACAATGTAATTCCCGCAATGCTGCCGCTCTAGAATTCACATCAACGTAGGTGAGTTGCATAATCTACTGGAAGCGGCCTTTTTAATACATTAACCAATACAATTAGGAAACAGAAAAGTAGTAAAAATAGTAGATGAAGTACGTTAAAAGTATATTTAAAAGGTGGTTCATTGGAGCTTTCTTAGGTAGCCAATTTATTGGCATCAAGTCAGAATGAGGGGTAAAACAGAGAAACAAAGCATAAACTGCTCACCAGTTTTGCTTTACAAGCATGCTTACTTTCATTTTAATAATAATAATAAAAAAATTAAATTGTCAACCAAGGCCTCAAACTTTGCTGTGATACACTTTTGACTTTGCTACTGATCAAAAATGACCGTGACACATTAAACATTCAACTAGGCTATGCCTGCTCTAAAAGTAAAGTTTTTACATATATTGTGGAAACAGAAATTTAGAAGTCCTCATGTAAAAACTAGTCCTCTATGTGGAAATATTCCAAGTACCACCAATATACCCAATTTGATATTCTAGAAAATACAGGTATGACCTTACATCATTTTTCAACCCCATTTTTTACCACTGTACATACGTGTACAGTACATACACACATTCATACAACGACAAGTGACAGAAAAATTGCAAATTGCAAGGTCCTTCCTTTACCCTGTCCTTTCCTCTTCCTCCTCCTCATTTTGGGCAGTTTCAGTTTTATTTAGTCTTTTTAGCAGGATCTCTGGTCTTCTGCACTGAAGATGCCTAAGTGCTATTCAGAAGTACGTATGTTAATTCATAAAAAAAACACCAGCTATGACCTAACTTTTTCTCGCAGAACGTTTTGCTGACATCCTTATTCATATTCTACATTATCTGCTTTCCCATCTCATCTGTGCTGATTTACTCTTCTACTCTTTCTACATTCTTGTGCTAAATGCTGGTTGACCTGGAAGGGCAGCAAGGGGAATGGAGAAGGTAAGAGAAGGAAGAATAGTATCACAGAATGGTATAGGTTGGAAGGACCTCTAGAGATCATTTATTATGAAAAAGCATACCAAAAAACCCCATCCCAGGCCTGTATCCCTATACATCCTTTCCCTATTCGCTTGCTTCATATTGATTTGTCAATCCAATTCAAGGTGACCAGGGGAGGAGGGCAGCAAAAGCATAAACCACCAAAAAAATTTTTTTCCCCAGGGATTGATTCTGTTCCAACACTAATCCTATTAAGGTTCCTAACAGCTTGTTGAGCTCGTTTTCCAGTCTGTAAAATAGTTTGCTCAAGTACAACTATCCCCAAGGACTCAAGGTAAGCTGTGACTATTTGTACAGACAGGAGTTTTAGATTAGAATGTCTGTAGTAGTATTTTCTTATTCAGTCATTTTTGGTTGTTTCAGACACATAAACATTACAATAGAAATTGTATTTGTCCTGTTTTCCAATACAGCACAAGAACTAATTCTTAACAGATGTCCAGCTCCAGTTATTAGGGATGGTACAACTCTGTGTGCCTGTGCTTGACCATTTGCAACTTAAGTTACCCCTTACCTTTAAGGGTTCACTTAAAAGACAAACACATGCTATTTTAACATCATTTTAAATCAATATGGCACAAAAATGTATAAAGACAATATTTTGAGCTGAAAAAATTGCAATAGAAAAGTATCAAAAAAAATTTTTAATAGATATGTAATTGCAAAACTATAAAACTTTTACATATACTAAACTATCATTTTAAAAATCCCTTTTTGTTCCCCTTTAGCACAATGTGCAAATTTCCAAGTAATTTATTTTTCTGGAAGCATTAATGGAATCTGTAAAGCTAAACCCCACTACAGTTTGAAAAGTTATATACATAGTTTAGCGTTGTTAAGCAGTAAATCAATCCATTCCTTTGGAGAACTTGCACAATTTATTATTTTACTCTCATATTTCAACATTACTAGTTAGTGATTGTTTGACTTACACTTTAGAGCCAAAGGGGAGAGAAAACGCTGGAAGATTTCTGAGCCGGACTACAATTACCACAAAACTTGAATTGCTGGGGTCATATCTGTCAAATAAAGGACAACATGAGGCCAGCTTACTATTTGCATTTACACATGAACAGAAACGTCCCCTCTGCTGGTGACTCACCTGAGTCCTATTTGTACCTGGGCAGCCTCTAGAATTGTTGTATCATCTTCACTGTATACAACGTCCTCAGTTTCATTTGGTCTAGGGCAAACAGGCAAATACTTGATAGTTAGGAAAATTATAGTTAACTTTTGGCAATAATGGAGGTATGTGTATACCAAATATATTACATTAGCCTAAACAGGCTGATTTAATTGCAGCATGCAGCCCAAATGAGAATTTCAGAACCTACATGGTAGCCACTCATGTTTTAGAATAGTTGCTGCCTAGACAGTTTGAGAGCTTCACTAAATGGCTCAGAAAGGCCTTAGGCTGATTACTGAAGCAGGCCAGACTGAGGCAAAATAAAAACTAACGGCATTTTCCTGTACATACGTAGTATTTCTCCTCTATCCCCTTGAATACAAAATTGCAAACTCAAGTTTCTAAGAAACACCTAAGCTGGATATGGAATAGCGCTACTGAGAACATTCGAGAAGGCTCTTCATTGCACAGCTCTGTACAACGAAGAGGTTTCTGTGCAAGCAAGCACAGCATCTTTCTACTGAGTCCGTTCTCAGAAGCATTCAAAGAACCAATAGGCTCAAGTCTCACAGCTGAAGAGCCACACTGTATAAACGAGTCCTTTGCGTTCAGCAACTTAAGGCAGGGGAGGAAATAAATATACCCTATCAAATTAGCCAGCAGCCATAAAACGAATAGTGAAAAGGAAACCTCTAAACGTAGTCTCTCAAAATAACAATGTCATGTCTTGATAAGGTATGGGCGGATGCATTTTCTGGGTGGTTTGAGTGAGAATATGGTTTAGTAGGTTTCAATGACTTTTAAAGCTCGATGTTGACTGTTGAGATCACTAAACAACAGTCAAAGTGGGAGATGTGGAGAATGACACAGACATCCACCCATACCTTATCAAGGCATGACATCATTATTTGGAGAGACTACATTTAGATTGAATGAGATTGAATGGTTACTGTAATACTTCAGCTCAGTTGAAAACCCTTTTGTACTTGGTCTCCTCTATTTTTATTACCTTTTAATTTGTGAAAGGCTTGACAAGTAGAAGTACTTTTAACAGAGGCCAATAAAGCCATAATGTCAGAAATACACTGAAACTGAGGTGAAAAATAAAGATTTTAGTTTCTCTCACAGTTTGCAATATTCTTATAGAATAGACTGCTATTCAGTCTAAAGCTCATTGTTCTCCCTGCCAAGAAACGGACAATTCTGCACAAACTAGAATGAGGAATCTGGCAGAATCCATTTTTTTGTCATAAGGAAGAAACAGTAAATACGTTTCTTCCTCTATCCTGCTCACCACAGTGAAGCATAAATATTAAAACATAACTTGGTTTATTTTAATACCAACATTACCTTGAGGATTTTCTCATCTTTTCTATATTTTCTATCTTTTCTCATCTTTTCTTCTCATCTATCCTTTTTAAAAAGGAAAATATTCAAGCAAAGTACTATTCAATCATTTGATTACAACTATTTAAACAAAACAAGAAGTAATACAAGTCACTCTGAGCAGTTTCAATACAGCAACATGGCAGAGCCCTTATAGTTAAATACAACATGTCTGCTAGGAAACAGTTTTATTAAGAAAAACCAGGAGTAGAAAATAGTACTAATCATAGCAGCCAAATTATAGAAAAGCTGTAATGTCAATGTCTTACCTTTTAAGAAAGTAATTATAAAACTCAAATTTTTTGTCAATGTGCTTTTCTTTCAATGTGAAACTGCAAAATGTTTATAAAAGGGCAAGACTGATAAGCTGCTTATACTGATATAACTGCTTATAGATATTTATTCTTTTGATGGAAAGAGTTGCATTATTTCTCCAACCTACTGTTTCACAGAAGCTTCATATACACCACTATCTCCAGCTACAGACTCATCAGACACGGCAGCAGATACACAAGCTGTTTTCTCCTCAAGCAGGTGACTAGCTGCTCTTCTTGGTAAGTCAACACCTAAGAGAAGAATGAAAATTAGCCCAACAGATTAATCATCAGGAAAAGAAAAGTGCATGGCTTAGAAAGTTGTCAAGTTGAAAGCAGTGACCCTTAACTGAGCATCACAGAGTAGTTTCGTTCCACATCATTAAGCATTCTGAGACGGTGTTACTGTTATCGCGTATTCTGGCTAGGGATTTATATGTCCAAACTGATGAACTTGAAAATGTACAACTACTATTCCTTTCCAAAAATACAGGCTTCTATCATCACCTATGTCACTTCAGCTAATTATTATCCCTCGTTATCTTCATTATTAAACCTCATTATCCTGAGCTTTGAACCTGTATTTGCCATCTTCACATTCTGCGCTGTAGTGACACTTCAGCTACATGCAAAGTGATTGCCTACTGTTTATTAAAAATTCAGAACTCGGAGAGATGCCCCTCTCCCCAGTGATATAACTGCTAGAAATGAAAAATCCCCTCTGGTTTACTATCATCAACAACTTTTTATGCTACAGAGTCTTTACTATCAACTACTACTTAACTTTAATCTTCAACTCGTATTTATATGCTAGTGTCCTGCAGTGAAGAGCAGTGTTCACCGAAAGCCACATTCTGCAGCATAATAAGTTGAGGGCCTACGGAGTACTTTTATCTGCAAAGCAGTGAGGATATTGGTATGCATTACACTCCCCACCTGAATCATGACTTTACATCTTGTTAAGATGTTTAAAATTTAAGGCTTCAGATTAGATGATTGATTGCCGCATTTCTGCTTTTATTTGTGGCAGTAGGAATGCTTTTTCCTTGATGATGAAGTGCTCTTTCCCTTCCCCCCCACCCTGTGAGGGGTGAAGGTGATGACATGATTTATTGATTACCCTTAGGAATTACCACAGCAGCCTGAATTGACTTTGACAATGACAGAGGCTGACTGTGGAAGAACTACACGATATTCCAACTTGGTTGCTGACAGCAGGGACCTGTACGGAGGAGTAAATATATGTATGGTTCACCTGTACAGAAAAGCTAGAGACAGACAGATGAGCAAGTGAGCACTTCATCTAAAGAATGAATTTAGATTACGATACAAAAACATTAGCTCTACTGTCTACAGATATGTTTGTCTGTCCACGTTAAGATTCTTACAGCTTTGTAAAACTTAAGTGTTTGAGATGAAATTTCCATGCAGGTTTTATGCCTCAGGCTGAGTATGTTGGAAAACCTTCCCATTCAGCATCACAGCAGTTCCAAGAATGAAATTAGTGAGCAGAAACACTGAGCCCATCCCAGCTCTGTGCCTCACTTCTGATGTTCTGAAGTCTCACCAGGAGGCCCATTTTACTGTGGAAACTAGCAGTATGGGAAGCCTAATTAATTAATTTCTGCCGTTTCAAAATCCAAGTGCTTGTTTTGGCCGCCTTAATACAGATTTTAAAATAATTTATATCATATACATGACCCTACATGAAGAAGTAAGTATCAGTGTGAAGAATAAAAATATGTATTTATATTGTAAAATCATAACTGCTTTTAGACTTTAAAATGCCCTGACACAATCCAGAATAACAGGTCCTCAAAGAGCTCTAAAATATTAGATAACCATATGGTGCCTTTGAAAATGATATAAAGAAACAAGTATTCACAAAAAAAAAGTCTGAATTAATTTCTGATACCTCACAGCCCAATGTATGCCTGAATTCCAAACCATCTTAAATTCAGTTCTCAGGCTAGATGATTCTCAGTCAGATGACAAAGAAAGAAAGAAATTTTTAAGTTGGAAAAGATATACTGCTGGAATATGGGCAGGAAAATCAATTGTTTTTCCATCTTCAATCAGAGAGTTCCAAAGCAAAGGGACTACAGTGTTCCACTATGCTGAAAGACAAAGGGCAAGATGACATAGAAGGCAAAATAAAAGCTCTAAATCCCTTTTCATGTTTTTCCACTTTACATTTCACAGGTTCAGACCATTAGGACTTCAGTCAATTTCTATCTATCCGTCTTTCTGCACAGTTAGAGTAGAGAGGGGAGTCCCAACTTATAGTATGTACACTGTACATTTCTCTTCTGATGCCGCATTACTATCACTCTGGTCAATACTGAGATTACTCGAGTACTGCAATAAAGTTAAGCTAATTAACAAACAAATGCTACAGCAATTTCTTGTCATAAAAAAATGTAAAGTGCTTATTAAAATATCTCTCCCTATATATATTTCCAACTACTTTTTAAAAATGGGCAAGATCCCAGGGCAAGGGTTTAAGCTTAGCAACAAAACTGGACAATGCACTCTCTAGCTAGGTTATCCTGTTTATTCTAAGACACCCAAACTTAGCCACTTCTCTATCAGCTCAGATCCAGAAATGTGGAACTGGGAACGCTAAGCCTTTGGACATTAACGCACCATGTCATTACACGCTCTTCTTCTACAAAAGTGTATAAAAATATATTTACAAGAGTTTCCCTGGAAAAAAAAAAAAGAAGCCCTTCCTCTCTGGGTTCACAATAATTGGGCATTCGGGATTCATTTCTTAGAAAGCACTGCCAATTGCTAAAGCGTGTAACATGGAGAGAGCCAGAGTCAAAAGAGAAATAATAGTTACAGGTGAGGTGAAAAATTAACAGATGGTCTTACGTTACAGAGTGAGACTTGAGAGAGGCTGGGTTGCGACTCTGCCACATAATCATTTTATGAGTTGAAGCAAATAACTTAGGACTCAATTTTCAGAAGTACTGATCACATACATTTCAAATGGGGCTGCCAGCGCTCAGCGCTAGTGGAAATTTGGCTCCCTCGGTTCTTCATTGGCAAAATGGAGCCACTGGACAGCAAAAATGTACACATGACTTGCAAGATACTTAAATACTATGACACAGAATGACATTAGAAAAAGTCAATAGATAAACATGCAGAGAAAGCAGAACATACTGTCAACTTCAACAACAGGCAGCAAAGTCAATGCTCTAAGACTTCGGACAAGCCATCGACTCTTGACAGCTGGAATTCTTATAGCTCTAACTCTATCAAGGTGATAACAACATAGGAAAACTTAATGCATTACCTTGCTTTACTGCAGACTAAAACTGGAATTAATTACACCTAATTCAGCCATCTCAAACATTAGCTAGTTATCAGGACACCTCTTCAGACAGCAGAAGCAGAGAGGCAGATTCACAGAGTGATTTATCCCACCTTACTTAAAGGGAAGGATGCTTTAGGATAGGATGACTCATCCTCTGGAAGTTACCCACAGACTGTGGAGGGAGCCTAGAGTAGCTTTGGTGCTCTAACTTTCAGATGAATTAAAAGCTAAAAGCTTTGAAACACTAACAACAGGTATAGAGTCTCACTGTACTGCAAGGAATGTGGTAATTTGTCTTTCTCAACTCACATTGAAAATGAGCTGCAGGTGTTTCAGGGACAGCAGGTTCAAGTAACTATCTACGCAAATAAAAATCCTAACTGTAAGTCCTAACTGTAAGACATCTCTAATACTGAGGATGTCAGCTTGTAACTTATTCTTCAATGAGAAATTTGATTTCTTATTTCTCGCTACTAAAAAACAGCACAGGATATTTCTGCACTTTCCCCATATGTCCTCACAATACATAGGGACACCACGAATCTCCTCCATGTCTTCTTCAGGTTTTTCTTTGTTAACTTTTCGTGATAAGAAAGTCTGTAAACAAGGCTTCCTTCCGAGACAGCTATGGAACAAATCTAAATGGAATTGGGGTAAGCCTGTCTCTGAGGACACAAAACTAAAAGTTACATGCTTTCCCTCAGAATTACTGACTACCTGCAAAGGCAAATTAAGTCGCTCATGCTATTCTTCAGTTATATGACTAGGATCTCTTTGTTCATAAGCCAGCTGTTAGTTTAAAATTTTCATGTTACGTATGTTTTTTATTACCTGCACTTCCTTCATGTAGAGAAGGCAGAGGTTGCCTAATGTTTTCATTAAGATCTTTACCATCTGTAGGAATCTGAGATCCTGTTCTGGTGTCAGAGTCCAGTAACATTTGGTTCTCACAGAGACTAATGCCTGCAAAATCACCTGAAAGGTCACAGTCTTCAAAGTCTGTAGTGAGGTGATGCAGAGGGGAATTTTGAGCTGACATTGAAAATGCACCTTCCAACACCAAAGGGGAGCCTGGGGGGGACAAGGAAGACAGTGAGGATCTTGAAGACAGTGATGTCACAGATTTAGGAGGTTCAGTCAATTTTGGATGGTCTGCAGCTGAAGGAGAGTCACTGTAACCCAGTCTCCCATGGGAACCGACCACTTCATTTTCATGAATAGTAGTGATAGGCCCCGAAGGAATGTAACCACTTTTTTCTTGCAATATGAAGTCAAGTTTATACTGATAGTCCAAATCTGTTATTTGATCGCCTTGGTTATAATAGAGATCCGTGGAGCTGAGCGAGTTTAGCGACCCTCTGCTTGATGTGTTCAGAGAACCCCGGCTGGATGCCAGAGATCCCAAACTGCTCCCTGAAGACACAGATAACGTACTAGCTGAGAGGCTGCAAAGAAAGCACAAACACACACACCAGTGTTACTAAACTAAACCAGATTTGATCACCAGCACCAAACAGTACAAGGAGAGATGAGATTGACTGGAACCTGCACTGTAACGATTTCTTAATATTGAATGTTATTTGAGGCAGTATTTTTTTTTTAAGCAACCATATTGGTTTAGGTCAGGGTGCCCAACTCTCATACCATCAGGGCAATTTATCCAGCTTATGGCAAATTCCTAAAGCCCCTTTTCTTCTGGAGAAGGCTGCAGGTTTGACAAATTGGTCCGGCAGCAACAGCAGCCTTCTCTCAGCTGCGATGTTTCCTCAATGACCTGCTCCACCATCGCGTAGGCACTCATAGGGCCAACGCGATGGGAAGGGGGTCCCCAGGAAGGAGCTAAAGGCAGCAGAGGACTGCCGCCACCTCGAGCGATTTATGCAGCCGGCCATCTGCCGAAGAGCCTGCAAAAGATGGCAGCTAGAAGCAGGCGAGTTGTGGCAGAACCACTTCACGTGTATCAGACAACACACACTACATGCACAGAAAATCCAATCACGTAAGGACTGCAAAGGCCACGACATGCAGCCTTCTCCTGTTAATAAGTGAAGATGAGCAGCCCTGCCAGGCTGCTCATCAGAGAAAGTGTCACTGCCTTGGCTCAGGAGGTCTCTGCTGGGAAAAACTGTCAAGAAAAATAATTCAAGACAGCCCCTTTTAAACACTTAAGAGGTGTTACTGAACAATAATAGAGCTATCAACTTTAACAATTTTGCCACTGGGCTAGAAAACTGCTTTTGACAGGACAAAGAGACCCACAAGCACAAACAAGAGCACAAAACCCTTTTTTAAAAAAAAAAAAAAAAAAAAAAAAGGATTTGAGAGAGACTTTCCCCACCTAATCACCAGTCAAGATGCACTTCACAAGATCTGGCTGTGGTGTTTGAAATAGCTACGCCAGCCTAGATCCCAAGGATAAAATGATATGGCTTACCGAGAGAGCACCTTTATATAGTGCTTTAAAACATTTTTCCTTTTAAAGCCCCATTTTGATTTCTAAGAGAATACTTAAATATTAAGGCAGCTTTCTGAAGAGTGTATCCTACTGGAACACATAAGGAGTTTGATCAAATTCAGCTGGATTTGCTAACTGAAACATAGTGGGCATATGGTTTTGTAGCCCAGCCTTTTTGTCCATGAGTGGGAAAAACTCTTTCCTGGGATCAGATACACGCATCATTAAACATCACAATTTCCATCAAAGCAATGAGTATGAGTTCAGTCTCTCTGT
The DNA here is from genome assembly GCF_040807025.1 of Struthio camelus. Classification (NCBI taxonomy): domain Eukaryota; kingdom Metazoa; phylum Chordata; class Aves; order Struthioniformes; family Struthionidae; genus Struthio; species Struthio camelus. The sequence continues at coordinate 50,600,315 of NC_090945.1, read as the reverse complement.
AACGGAATACTGTATTGCTATCTGTATGAATTTCATTCACAAAGCCAGATTTTTAAAACAACGACTGTCAGAAAAAAATATCTGCTGAGAGTATTTGCTGTTTACAAAAAGCACAACTCAGTGGTTGAAGAATAAAACTATAATCAGCTATTCACACAAATATTTACATGCATACATGTATTCATTGAGCCCCTCCAGTTATTACACAGAATAAAAGCTAAATTTCTAATAACACATTTTACACAGAAGCGCGAGAAATCATTTTTTCCCCTCAATGACAGCATTTGGGAGACCTGAGCAATTAGAGACTTCCTGATTTATTTTACTTTTTTAATACTGAGGCAAGATAATGTGTCTCCCTGCTTAATTATAAAACTCATTCAAAAAGCCTATTCTTGTGTACTTACTGAAACTATAAAGGTACACTGGGTTTGCATGGAAACAAAATGCTTGAGGCTATTACACTTGTATTTTCTTACTTCAATATGAAATAAATTTTGTTTGGCCTCCAGCTAACAGAAAAATCTAAGAATGAAGTTTAGACATCCAGGTCCATTAAACTGTAGGTGAAAACAGGTTTTACGTTACGCAGCGCATCCTCACCTCCTAAGTTGTGAATGCAAGTAAGTAGTTAATTTCGTAGTTTCTTCAAGTTTCTGTACCAACTCTTTTCTTCGCTCTTCCAATTTCAATCTGGAAATAGAGGTGTATGTAAGTATAGGAAAGCATCACAAAATAGTCAGGAGGCTAAGTATGTGTGGCAGAATACTTTACAAATAAGATGGAAACCAAAGTGAAGATCCTTCATTTTTTTCATGTGACTCTACTACTGAAATCCAAGAGACTGTGCTAGTTCTCAATCCTATCACAAAATCCTAACTGCTTCAGCAGCGACTTAACTGCAGAATACTAAGTGCCATAACAAGCCTAATGGTCATAAAAACAAATAAAATGTTGGTATATTCACACTGAACCAAATGGAAAATGCACACAATAAAAGAGCAACAGATGAGCAGTGAGAAAATGTCTGCCACTTCAGGAAAATAAGATCTGCTCTAATACCATTTTAAAAAGCAATGCTGTACACTAGCTACTCACTAACTATAGTTTCAGAGAGAAAACAAAACAAAAATACTAATACCAATATTAGTTCTGATAACACAAAAACTGGGGGGAGCACTGCAGGAAAGTTAAAATCAAAACACTCCCTTTGAATTCCTGAGTCTTCCTATGGAGACAAAGTGTAATAAACCAAAGCAGGATCCAAGTGAAAGGATCCGAGATGACAGGTAGCGTGCAAGAGTCTCACAGCATTGTTTCAAGGTTCACCTTTCTGCCAAAGCAGGATTATTCCCTCTTGTGCCATTATCCAGCCTAGCTCTGCAAACACAAATGGTGGAACTCTCCCATGCATTTTGTATGGCTGCTAACCGTAAGGACTCACTAATCTTTACACTGATTTTTTCCTATTATAATTCCCTTTTACCATTCCATTTACAACAGCAAATATATTGCCTTCTCTCCGTGGATTTAACTGAAAGCCACACATAGTTGTGGATTAGTACATTCCCCTCTAACCTTTGCTCAGTCAAGTGATACATGTACCAAGTTCCCAAGCAACTAATCTGAGGGACAAAAATTATTATTATTATTATTTTTTTTTAAGGTTTGAGATTCATGCTCAGAAACATTTCCTTTGGCCCTTCTGTCATCTCAAGGATGTATAAATTAAAATAAATTAAAATTCAAATACAGAAAACATTAAGAAAAGAAATCAGCTCATGCTTTCTTATGCAAACCAAACGAAACACTAGAGATTTCCCAGAATTCACTCGCAAAGTGCCAGATACCAGTAAAAAAACATTAAGTCCTCAATTCAGCAAAGCATGAAAAGCACTTGCTTACACCCATGCTTATTCAGCAAGCAAATCTGGGTTATGCGAAGGTGAATAAGTTACCCTGAGGTCAGCCAGGGTGTGAACTTCCACTCCACTGCCTACACTGCCTATGCTCTTACACTGCAGTAATGTGTTCATCTGCCAACACCTGCTAAGACGGTTAAAAGAATACAGAATATTTAATTCCTTGCTCATGCAGACATATCTACAGGCTTCTAAACTAAGAATTATGTTCATCTCTGCTATCAGATGTGTTTTCCTACCATTTTTTACCACTTTTCCAATACCTTTTACCTTCTTTCAAAGCTTAATCTAGCCTGCTTTTCTCAAGCAACAGTGCTCTTCACCAACTTTTTTTTTTTTTTTGAGTCTTTTCAATTGTGAGCTATCACTTTATCTTCAAGGAAGGGGCACAAAAATTGGAATGCGCATTTTACTACTGCGGCAAAAGGCAAGAAAGAAAATTAAGAGACTAAGAAACCTCTTCTCTGACTGGATTCCTCAACCCAGATACCTATAATTTGTTCTATTGAATTTGTACTGTTAAGTTAAAAGGTTCCCCCCACCCTGGCACAAGGAAAAGTTCGTTTTCCATTCTTACTTCAATGCAGTCCCTGGATAAAAGAAGTTTTGTTAGATGTAATCTCATTTACTATTAATTTAAAAAGCAGTATTAATTCCTGCATATAAGTTGCAGAATGATTTTAGTCATGAGTCACAAATACAAGCTAGTTGGTTTAAAAATCACTCGTCAAAGTTTCAAGACGTGCAGGAAATAATTTTACTATCCCATGCCAAATTCTGAGGTTCAAATAGTTTTTTTCTATCCTATATCAGACTAAATTCAAAACCTTTAAACAAAGAACCTTCCTTCTTTTTAGCGTAAGCAGGAAACTTTACCATCCCAAAGACCAGATTAAACACCCAAACCACCCTCATGTGGTCTATTCTGACATGGGCCTCTGTCAATCTCTCCTATTCGCATTCCTCCTATCTAAATTAATCTATTATTGCTGCAGTGACTTGAGTGCGACTCATCTTTGTCCAGCTTTCATAAATTGTAACCTTGCTGAGAGAAGCTAACACCATCTTAAAAACAAATTAAGGACATTAGAAGTTAAAGCGTACTTATCTTCTTTCAATGTAAACTTGTCACGTGGACATGTTCGCTTTTGACAGTAAGGGCCAATTTTTCAGACCACAGCAAAATAAATAAGTAGTAGTAAAACTATGCATCTATTTAAATGCCAATGATTACCTAGACAACTTTGCCAAGGACTAAAGAATAAAGGAATCTCTCCAACATGAATGCAAAGAGGCAAGAAAGTAGCAAATAGCTTTCAACAGTTGCACAACCTGGATATTTCTGTACAGTCGCTGGAAGGCTTCTTAAAGCAGTCACGCTGTGCCCTTCCTCTGCTTTTTGAAGCTGATATGTTATGACTTATACTCTCCTTTTGTAAATTGACTCTGAGTACATTACTAGTAGCAACTTCAGTAGCCTACTCCCAAACAACCCTGGGCTACACTGATAATGTTTTTGTTTTAAGTTAGAGCAACTTTTCCCTTTCTTCTTCTTTCCTTCTTCTTCTTCTTCTTTTTTTTTTTTTTTAAATGACTCATCACATCAAGCCCTGATAAAATCTACAGCTTTTTATAGCATTGCTTCATTATCAGTACCTGCAAAAATACTGGAAACCTACAATATCCATGAAACTTCATGAAAGAAAATGGTACCGCAACAACAGCGCAGCTCTCGGAAGGTAAGACATTGTGGCTGCTTCACTGATAAGGGACAGGAGAATCTTTCTCATCTCCAAGAAATAACATGTTAATGTTTGATCTGATAAAATTAACTGTATCCTTTTCTCAAATCAACATTTCTGGAAATTTTTAATCATCTGAATTATTCTAAAAAAAAAAAAAAAAGTTTTTCTTTGTGTTCATAGCAGACACCTCAGAAATAATCCTCAAAATAGGCTTGATGTGAAAAGAATTGAATTACTCTGAAGGAATCGAGAGAGAAATGGTTTTAATATTAAAGAGTTTCAAGTAGGGATTCACCTGAATGGTAAAGCAAAACAAAAACACCCCCCCCCCCCCCCCCAAAATCTCCCCATAAATACTGCCTTTACAAGCAAAGTATGATATGAAATCTTTCAGCAGCTTCAGAAAGAGATGAATATTCCACTTTTTCAGTTACAGGATGGCAAATCTAAGGCAAAAAGTCAAAAGAAAATAGAGGAAAAAAATCTAAAATTGAAATAAGCAGTTGTGTTTCTATACAGCAAAAAAACCACCCTACTGCCTCATTTCACCTTGACAACAAGAGACAATTTTACTTGCTCTCAGTATTCTTAAGTTTGGAATCCGATATGTATGGAAAAAAGGTCAGGGGCTGAATTTTCTTCCACATTAAACATGCAAATGCAAAACACATGACTAAGAGATCAGCTGTTTACAGCATGAGTGAAGATTTAGCTATAACCTACAATGACATATTATCAAAAACATTAAATTTAAACATTTTAATTTGTGAATATGATTATATTATTGATCCCTTATTCTCACTTTATTAACAGAAGTCAGAAGGCAATGGATCCATATTAATTTAGATATTGCTAACACAGATAGGTATTTTCTCCTGTAAAAATATAGTTCCACTAGGATAAAGCCCTTCTTCTACAACACTTTTTGGATTCTCAATTTAATGTAGTTTAAAATATTAGAAAGTGTACAAACGTGCCTATCTTGCCTAGTTCGGACATACATATTTTGTCAACAATTAAAAAACCTCCTCACTACTCAGCTACAATGTAGGGTCCAACTTTTAGTGCCACTAAGTGAACGTGGCGAAACTGGAGCAAGAGCAGGCCTTTACTAGCAGAGGGAAGTAAAAAGAGTGTTAAACTGTGGATTGTATTACTTCTATAAAGCACGCTACACTGATACATACAACTACATTTTTGGGTTTTTTTGCATTTTTATATCTAATGTGAAGTGAAGTTCTCATAAATTTATTTCCATATGCAGTGGATAACAAGTCTATTTGTGACAATCTCCTCTGATTTTCTCAAACTCCATATCTGGCTATGTGGTTTATTGTGGGAGTTGCTGCAGTTACTAGTTAGGAAGCAGCAAGTTAGAAAGGTTTTGCAGCAATTATACTTTTCCTCTGAACTTGAAACTTTTTTTTTTTGGTTGCATTTTTGTACGTAATAAAACTTACAATGAAAGGTTTCAGATGTTGCAACAATCAAGACAATCTTTGTAACCTGAGTTCAAATAGTTTACAGCTATTATCAGAAACCAGCGAATGATGTATTGCCCTCCTGCCGGCATGCTGACATTCCTCAGTTATTTAACATCTGTCACAGGCATTTTCATGCTGGTAAGAAGCACAGAGCCACCGATATTGCAGAGCACATACAGGGTGTGCACATTCTCTCACAGGACAGAAGAATTCTTTGTGTTACTGCCCGGCGAACTAATAACAAATTTAATTAAGATCTACATAGAACAGTTACTGAAGGAAAACAGTCCATCAAAGCATAGTTCAGGGTCTGTAATGAGTACAAAGGTCAGATTGCAGAAAGAAGCATTTAATATTAGCAAAATACAACCCCTTACCTTTCAGCAAGTGCTTGACTAGGCGTGCTTTTTACAGACAGCAGCTCTTCTTCAAGCCTCTTCCTTTCTGCTTCTAGCTGCTCTAGCTCATCTGGAGTACGTTTGCGTGGCGTAATAAACTGGAGTTCCTTTAGAAGCTCTTCTTTTTCATTGATTAACATCAGTTTTTCCTTTTCCACATCCAGTGCCCCAGGCCAGGCCTCACTATCTAGCTTAGACAGTTCGATCTTTAAGTTAGCCATGCTAAAATAAAACATACCAGACTTGTCTGAGCCCAGCATATCACACAATTCCCAGGAAAGGCAGAAGCAATGCAGTATTTGAAAGGTATCAGGATACTTAGCAGGATATAACATTCTCTACTTAAGGCTACCAACTTTAATTTTGCTTCACAGGAATGCATACTTGGCCAGAAAAGCAAGCCAGCTATCTAGAGGAACAGGCTGTGTAATCCTTTCTCTGTCTTGGATACCTCAGAAGACGGTATTTCTGAGAAGCACCACAAAGAAGTTTTTGCCAAACTCTGGAACTATGAACTTGATCTCCTTTCTAAACTTACCTCTTTCATATGCAGAAGAATACTAAAATAAACAGCAATACATGTTTGTCGCGGAACAACCAGAATACAATTTTGCTTATTCGTTAAAAATTAATTCCTCCTGTTGTTGACATGTTTAGTTTAAGTAAAACTCACAACTTTAATAAACGCTTAGCAAAAACGATCTGTCAGGGTAGACATGCTTTACCCAGTGGTATGCTCTATTTCTTCTAAGCTGTGAGAGGCCGATTGCTCCTTAGAAACAGCATACAACCTTCGTGAAAGAACAAGCACAACAGCAAGGCGCTTACTTCAGCAGCATGTACAAATGAAACTCTTTAAGAGGCAAAAGCATGCATGGTTCTTCCATGTGATTTAAAAAAAAGGTAATACAGCAGTGGTCCCCTAAAGGAAAAGGTAATTATCAATTTATGTGCAATTGCCATTCCTATTGCAGATGTCTGATCAGAAATTTAGAAGAGCCAAGATTTAGTTACCTATACATATAGTATAGATACACACATACATACAATGGAAGCAGAGACTTCCCTACGTTATTATTACACTGTAACTCATTCCTCATTAAGAAAGGTTATTTCCAACATTCAGCCTCCATAACCATTCTGTCTTTGGTCTCTGCAGCACAGCTTAAAAATTGCAGGCTTTGGAATAACAACTTATTGTCCACTGGAAACTGTATAAAGCATAAATTCTCCCATAACAAGTGCCACATATCTAATGATATGTCAGATGATAACTTTCAACCCCTTGGCCCTTCCAACCTTGGTCACACCTGAACCAGCTGCAAGGATAAAGATACGGAAGCTTTTAACTAAGGAAAGGCTCTTAGCTTTCTGTGCCTCTGTCTTGTAGGCAGGGAGAAAGGCAGAAAAAGGAAAAATAGAAAGATGTCCTTAAACAATCTAGGGCAAGAGGAATTGATCTGTTACTTTATTTATGACGGCCACAATTAAATTCATGTAAGTCAGCTCGTCATCCGATTCAAGTCTGTGCAACTTCCATGTTACCAGATATTACCTAAGGTAATGGCCTATGCCGTATTGCATAAACACACAGGGATAATTTGGTATGTATAATTTTTCTGTAGTCCTGGAAAAATGTTTTTCTTCCTTCCAATCTGTCTTCCGTGGTTAACAAAGCTAATAATATCATGCTTGTTTAACATCTTGATTATTAATTTTACAGTACATCAAGGCATTTATTTATGGTCAAAGCTAAGAATAGTTAATGTTGAAACTAACTATCCCATTACTTACATTAGAAGCTTAAGGGAAAAAAAAACATTTTATTTACAGAGATAAGGCTTCCTTCTCATCTGTACCTCCATGAAAAAATAGCAGCTTAAAAAAAAAAAACTAAAAAACCCATACATCCACAAAACCCCTGCAAAAACTACTTTGACTCAAGATATTTTCACAGAACAACAATGCAAAATAAACAGAAACACCAGCAGCAGGGCTACCATAACCAAATGGGGGAATGAAGTGAAATGAACCATTTCAACACACTTTGCAGTGGTTATATCTATCATTTATATTCAACAGTCCTTTTGAGGAGCAGCACTCAGATGGAAACCAACTGGATAATTTCAGATGGATAACGAGATGTTAAGACTTTCCTCTCCACGTCACTGGCTCTAGCTAACCTTGTTCTGCAAGTAGCTGCCACTGACAGCTGCTCGATGGCTTGTGGAATGGGTTAGTGGTCTCTGAGCAGTTCTTTCGCTCCCTCTGCTATGGGTAACTCTCTGCTATCATAGCTGACACCCTTTTTAGCTGCCTCATCAGAAAGGCAAAAGACTAAATGGACATGAAAACTGAACCGCTCTCACTCTTTTGAAGTAGTCCTTGCTCAACAGGTCAAGACACATTAGACAATTTCACCACACCAGGAAATCATTGTTAGAATGCTATACCACATCTGTCTAAGTAACAATTTCAACCTGGAGCACACTGAATTTGGCACAGTTGACAAACATTAAATTCATCAACTTCCTTGTGTGCATCTGATTTTGTGAAAGTCAATAAACTTTAAGGTTGCTTAAATAAGTCAAATTTGGGCTGCACAACTCACTACTTTCCTCAAAATCCCAAGAGTACCTACAGACAACATTCCACCTCTTCAAGACACACTGCTGGCTAAACAATATTAAATATGTAATATGCAAAATTATCTGATAATTTTCCAACAGAGAAGTTCACTTATAAGATCCTCTCTTTCTCTTAGTTCTATTAACAGAAAACAAGTAAAAATATGCACATTTAATATTTCAGAAAGGATGGTCATACTTATTATGTTATAGTGATGATTATGATGGCCGTAATAATTTTCTTGGGGGGTAGTGAGATGCAATTAGATACTGAAGTTTATGAGGAAACTGGGATGTTTTCCTTATTATTCCAGGATATAAACACTTTATTAAAGCAACCCTGTAGTCACTGATGAAACCAGTACGCTCCAACACTTTAAAGACTTTAACAGTATCTTTCAAGGGATCTCACACTCTTATTTAAAACTGAAAGGAATACTCATTACTGGACAGTCCTCAGACAAAAAATTAATTAAGACAGTATTTAAGAGAAGATAATTTAACCTTGAAACACCACTAACAAGTCATAGAGAATAAATATTTGCGTATGTAGAGGTAATCACATGAGCTACTGCAATTTTGACCCACTTTGACAGACTAATTTGTGAGAAGGTAAGACCTTGTGCTGCAGTACTCTACTCCAAACACTGTGCTTTTTATTGGGCAGGAGCGATAAACTGACTTACTGCCAGGGTATGTTTTTTCCCCTGCAAATGAGAGAGAAAACATGACGACAGGACTTCTAGGTATCAGGGCACGGTCAAAACAGAGTCTGTTTCTAGATCAATTGTCCCTGTGAAAAAATGCCATCTACTTGCATCTAAAACACCAGCTGACAATTAATATCATTTACATGACGACTCGGAGCCAGAATCATACAAGTTCAATACAGAACAAATACAGTACCTTTAGCACTCTTTGTTGCCTGCATTGATTGTATAAGATCATAAAGTTTTATGATCCATAATAAAGATACGAAGGATTACTGTTACCACTGGCAAGGACTGTAGCTACTACTCTATACGAAGAGGATACACGTTTGGAATTAGGCAGAAAAAAAATGTTGGCTGTGCACCATCCTGCTGTTAAAAATTAAAAACTAAGCTAGCCTTTATAAACTGCAATTTTCTTTTCCAGCTTTTCTCCAGCTGAGCATGGCACAGTATTTCAATTGAATAAATATTTAAATTGCAGAGTAAATGGCATTTTAGGCACAGTTTTTGTCTGGGGAAGAGCATTAGTTTTTACTTTTTTTTTTTTTTTAAAAGGTAACAAAGGAACTTTAGGTGTGAGGTAACTGTTAAGGTTTCTATTTCCCTTAGATTTCAAAGTGCCTTCATAGCAAAAGTTATAAAGTTTCTAAGCAGCTGAAACACCTTCCAATTTTGTGAAAAGTATTAGAAAAAAACAACACAGCTAAAACATTAGTAACAAAGACATAGAATCACAGAATCACAGAATCGTTTAGGTTGGATGGGACCTCTGGAGATCATCTAGTCCAACCTCCCTGCTCAAGCAGGGACCTCTAGAGCAGATTGCCCAGGATCACATCCAGACGGCTTTTGAATATCTCCAGCGAAGGAGACTCCACTACCTCTCTGGGCAACCTGGTCCAGTGCTCTGTCACCCTCACAGTGAAGAAGTTTTTCCTCAGGTTCAGACGGAACTTCCTGTGCTTCAGTTTCTGCCCATTGCCTCTTGTCCTGTCGCTGGGCACCACGGAGAAGAGGCTGGCCTCATCCTCTTGACACTCCCCCTTCAGATACTTACACACATTGATGAGATCCCCTCTCAATCTTCTCTTCTCCAGGCTGAACAGGCCCAGCTCTCTCAGCCTTTCTTCCTAGGAGAGGTGCTCCAGCCCTCTAATCATCTTGGTAGCCCTCCGCTGGGCTCTCTCCAGGAGTGACATGTCTCTCTTGGACTGGGGAGCCCAGAACTGCACACAGTACTCCAGGTGAGGCCTCCCCAGGGCTGAGGAGAGCGGCAGGATCACCTCCCTCCACCTGCTGGCAACACTCTTGCCTAATGCACCCCAGGAGACCATTGGCCTTCTTGGCCACAAGGGCACACTGCTGCCTCATGTTTAACTTGTTATCCACCAGCACTCCCAGGTCCTTCTCTGCAGAGCTACTTTCCAGCAGGTCAACCCCCAGCCTGTACTGGTGCATGGGATTGTTCCTGCCTAGGTGCAGGACCTACCTATACTTTTTTTTTTTTTAAATAGAGAAAAAAAAACTCTCTCAGAATTATGCGGCACTATTCTTCTGAAGCATCAGTAGGCATGGAATTCTAACGCAGAACGTTCTGCTTTCTGATGCCCGTTCTCTGGAGCTGTGGCAATTCACTAGAACAGCACTGCCTTCATGAGCAACGACTACAGAGCTTATTTGAAAGGCATTACACATTTATCAGTGGGGCAGTTTCCAATTTCTTCTCTCTTCAGGTTAAAAATCATTAAAAAAAACCAACCTCACAATGATAACAAGTATTTAAATTATCCAAGGTCCCTGGGGAAAAAGAGATTATTTAAGCCTACCAAATCCACACTGGAACTCTGAAGCAACTCTAAAACTGAAGAGCCATCAGTGGCATAAGCTGAGATGATGATCCCAAATAAGGATTTAAATGGGCATAAATGGCTTGGCAACTCCTTTCAGTGGAAAGCCAGTTTAGTCCGTTCCCTTAATCCTGGAACTGTCGTCAACTTGTCACTGTCTGCATTTTATTTCTTAATATATGAAACTTAGTATTAAATGTAAAATCTGCTATTCAAAAGTACCAACGACTCCTGAAAGTCTCCTGCATACTGAAGAAACGTTTTGCAATATTACCTACAGTTCATTCAGAGAGCTGGTCCACTAGATGTCACTGCAAGCACAACGTTAGTGCTGCAAAGACCTGAAACCTCCCAACTCAGACTGTAATTTAACAAAGCAACTAACCCTATTACCTTCTTTTTGCCTCTTCATATTGAAGACTTAGTCTGACCTTTTCAGCTAAATTTGATTTACTTCTTGCTCCAACCTGTTGAGAAAAAAAAAATCAGCCTTATTACTGTGTAAAACTGTTAAGTGAATCAACAATACAAAGCAAATGCAGAGAGTAGAAAAAATACTATTTAAAAAATAAAAACACATCCAGTTGCAGCCATACACTTGCTGACTCTTAAAGATCAAGGTAGGAAGCTACTCAGATGCACAAAATACCGTGATGTGCTCTTCTGATACAGTTTATCTATTTTCAACTATCATACTACCAACTGTTCATATTCCATCACGGTAAAGCAAGTGCATTTTCAAAGGTGTCTTGCATTGATTTCACCCAGAATTTTGATCTACTTTGAATTCCAATGAACTCAGAATTTAGGATTAAGCCAGTGTATTTCAAAGCAAGGCTTCAATAAAATTGCTAAACACACATACAAGGTCATCTCTTTGTTTGGGAGGCCTAGTACAAGCTCTTCCATATACATTAAGCTCACAAAACTTCAGGGAGAGTACTGAAAATCAGCACAGCTTTTTTCTGTGACTGTATATATACTGTAATACATAGATCAGTGAAACAGAGGCATTTTAATAGACCACCGATCTGGTTGTTCCATTAACTGTTTTTAGCTGCTTGAAATGAAATTGAACAGTTAAGTTCTGAGATCTTCTTCCTGAAAGTTAAAAATATCTTCATTTCAGATTAGACTTTGTAAGGTGCAACTGCTCCTACGAACAGAACCAAAAATCATCATCTACTTAAAAATTGATTTTTATTGCAGCGGAATTGTTTGATTAGATCAGATTGCCATAAATGTTTCATGCCAAACGTCCTCTGAATCCTGATTTAAAATTTATGGCCAAAATTAGATAATTAATACTAGGAGATTTTCAATTAAATGTGTGTGTATACGTATATGCATACGTACACACACACCCTGACCCCTATCTGTAATAGTAAATAAGCATTTGATTCAAATCCCATTAACTGCAGCATTGCGATTCAATTCCTCTTTGCACTTGACAAAATGAAAAAAGCTCACCTCACCAGAAATGTCAGTCTGAGACCCTGTATCCAGAGTTTGTCTAGAAAAAGACAGCTGAGAGCTTACAGAGCTGGAACTCAAGTCTGGTTCAGATCTCCCAATGGTCTGGTCAAGACTGAATTTCTCTCTCAGCTTGGCAAGACTCTGCCCAGGAAACAGAGAATGTGGTGGTGTTACATCTGCTTTGTACTTTACACTGCCTACAATCACTAGTAGCAACACTTGCCAAACAGTTTCTCTCAAAAAATGTTTACATAAAAGACCCCAATGTAAAAACACTGTTTTCAGTTTACATTAAGGAAATTATCCTTTCAACCAAACAGTTGGCAGGTGACACTAAGGATCACCAACACATGTGACAGTATAAGGTTAACATATGCGTTGTACCTTATCTACAAGTTTAGATATCAGCGCTCTCAAACTGACTGTCCCTCAGTGGCTTTTTGAGTTAGGAAAGTAACAAGCTTCGCTTTCTCCACCTAAAAATTGCTTTTAATACTGATTTAGCTTATGAAGAGTTTTGCGATTCCCCTAAATAAAAGTAAAAAACGTGAAGTATTTAGCATAATTAAAGTTACTTATGATAAAACAAATCCACATAAAACTTACATCAACCCTACAAAATACCTTCATTAAATCCTGTTTTTCTCTCTCCCCTGAACTTATGGCCTTTCTGATGGACTTCAGTTCACTCAGAATGGCTTTGGCCTCGCAGAGCTCATACCCACTCTGGCCTCCAGACATTTTTTGGTCAATTCTGTGGGGAAACAAAAAAAATGTAATACTAGGCACAGAAAATAAAATTAACATCTCTGCTGCTCTATTTCAGGTAGAAGCATAGTTAGAGAAAAGAGGGAAGAAGATAACAAATACTGCTTCCTTTCATGGTCACGCAAAGAGGAAAAAGGACAGTGAGGTCTCCATTACAGTATTTACCACATAATCCTGGGCAAAAACGTCAAGCTGTCGGTCACACACAGCATCTAGTGCATGAGTTTTCCAGACTTCAGGAAATTTTGTAGAAAAAACTTCTGTTGGCCTTAAAACCATCTGGGCTGAACTTACTAGGTGTTTTACCAAAGACAGAGACTCCACACGCAATTTTAGCTGATCCAGTCATAAAGACAGTAGGAGCAGAGAACACTACCCTAAAGCAAGATTCCTACCGATGCTACCAGGAACACAGCAGTTCCGCAGACAAAACTACCAAAATTCCCATCCACACCTTAACTCTCTGCAATATAGAAGCAGCTTTTGGCTACAATTTTCACACTATTAACTGTTAATGATGCCTACAGAGGCAGAATGTATTATTAATTCCCTACCCAGAAACACAATGTGGCATTTGACAAACAAGTAAGCTTTTCGGTGCTAATCAGCCTCATAGAGAAGAAATGTAACCTTTTTTTTACCCTAATCCTAAGCATTAACAGTCCAGAACAGCTCTTCTGCTTACACAGGCAACAGGCTCTCTCTTACCCATACAATCTCTGGACAATTAATACTGTACCTCGTACATTCCTGGAACATCCATGATTTTTAAAAGCCCCCAAAGTCAGTGACAAAAAGATATTTCATTGTTGTCTTTCCACGTTTTTCTTCAAAAAGTAGAGCTTATAAATTAGGGACGGGATAAATGTGTTTAACTGAGTATTTCATAGCATCACACAAATGACTGCAGCTGTGCTTCACAAAATTAAAAACAACAGGCATCTTCACAGAAGTCTAGCACCTAGTACAGAATATATTCTTTTCTAATGAAATTGGTTTTCTGTTTTTATCATCCATCATCTTCAGCTGAAGACATTAACATTGTGAGGAATGAACAAACACTTTAATGATCAGAAGTGAACTTGAGCATCCCCTGCAAGAGCAAACTTAGACAAAAATCCTTGTAACAGGGTGCTCTATTTTTCTTCCAATTTTGTATACAACATAGCAATGTTCTAAAGTAGTTTTTAAAAGGTGTGAGCGTATCTTATTCCCTTTTTCCACATGTCAGTTTTTGTGTAAAAGCAATCTGCATTTGCACAAGAAAACCTGTATGATTTAGCACTCAAATTCCTACTCAAGTTTTTTTCAAACTTGCAAGTTCCTCAAACTCTTTCATAGGTAAGCAATTATATATTGCCCAACAACATTCAATTTTTGGTAAGTTATCAGGTTTCTAAGGTCAAAGAGATACAGGATGTGCCAACAGTTGGGGTCATGAATGAACAGTTGGGTAATACACCACATGCTGCCTAGTAATATGATGTGCCACATTCAAATTGCAACTGCTTTATTCTGTATATAATTAAGATGGACAGGAAGGATATCAGATATATAAGATATTCCATCTTCCTGTTCTAAATTAATGGGATTAGTACTGTTCAAAAGTGGCTGACTGAGTTTTTACAACAAACGTCTATTGTGTTCCTGTGGAATGCTGTTGACAGTTTCTGAAACATGCTTTGGATTCCTATCAAAATGGCTTGTGAGCAAGCTGCTTTAAAACAATACTTCATTGTTGAATTAATATAATAAAACCAGCATGGTTGGCTAACCTTTAATCCTGGGACAGCAGCATGGGTTTTTACTGCTTTAAGCTTTAGAATCAATGTCTTCTTTCCTCTTCTCTGAGCTTTGCTTTGAATGAAGTCTATTTATGGTTAAATAAAATCAAGCAATTATTCTTTTCTCCCCCTTTTCTCACCTTTTACTAGCCTTTATATAACAAAAAAATCCCACATTTCAGTTTTAGTCAAAATGAAGGTGGACAGGGACTTGACTGACATCATCCTAAGGTGCTGAGGGCTTTCAGTTCCCGACTGACTTCAAACTCTGCATACCAGAGAAATTATTTGGTCGTTCTCGACATATCTAGTTACGATAGAACTCATAGAGCAACTATCTTTTCTAGCCATTTCCCACACAAGATTTTTTTTGTCTGTTTCAGAGAAATCCTACTGTGTAGAACCGATCTATTAAAATAGCCTACAACACATCTTGGTCAGAGCTGGGAACTAAACCCCAGTCTTTCAGCTCCAAACACAGACTCTCTCTGTCATCCTCAGCATCCTCTGTATTTTGGTACTCTACCTACAAGACAGAAATATACCTCCCTTCTCCCACCTTTTGTCTGCCTTCTCTATATAGACTGTATGCTCTCCAGGGGAAAGATTATTACTTATGCGACTGTACACTACCATACAGAGAAGACCCTAAGAGAAGGGTAAATGCATCCAGACAATACTACGTTATAATGCTGCAACATTGCTTCTGCTACTGAAACTAGCATACTAAGTGCACCATGTAAATGTACCCTGAATGTATGGGTACTATACATACCACAATACAGTAAACAATTATTATTAGTAAATCTCTGTTCTCATTGTTGAGGCAAAACACACGTTAGCAAGTTTTCCGACGTAGCGAATAACCACCCTATTCCCTCTAGTGAAACGTAATGGAGTAACGTTTAACGTTGTAGGGCCCAACTTTGTAAGTCAGGAGCAGTGGGGAGCGCTCAGACTAAAAAAAGTCAGTCTCTAATAATCCAGCTGGTTAAATAACCAGAAGGCTCACTAGCTTCAGCATCAGACCTTTGGCACCCAGGCATCCCAGCAACTAGAACAAAGAAAGTCAGGTCTCCTTTAATCCTCAGATTGTGACTCATTTCAAACTTGGCACAGTTGTGCACCTCGTATACCTCAGAGCAGCACCCTCTTCTCTCTTTCTTGAGTGCAGAGGTAGGGAGGAAGGAAGAGGAAAGAAAGACTTTTAAGACTTTTTTCTTTTTTAATGGAATATGCAAAGCAGCCAAATTCTTCCCAGGGACCCTTAACTACTGACACTCTTTCTGCAACATATGTGACTTCATGGAAAAAAACAAGAGAGGGAATAGATTTATCTCATGTTTTCATTCGCATAATAGGTTTGCCATTTCTACAGATTTCCTGTTTCCTAACGGCAAAAAAGGGTTATTAGAGTCTCGGTTTTTTCCCAATAATTAACTCACATAAGATGTATTCAATCCTATGACAAAACAGAAATCGGGAGACTGACTTAAGTCAGTTTCGACTATTTTCTTATACTCACTGTTGCAGTGTTTCAAAGCCCTGTTCTTTGTACAGCAGCTCTTGCTTCATCTGAGAGAGTTCCCTCTTCAGCTTCTTAACCTTGTGTGTTAAATCAAAGCAAGACTTAGAAAATTCCTCTTGTTAAATGGCAAAACACATGGCTTTGAACAATTAATGTATTCTCTACATCAGATGAGAAAAAAAGACTGTAAATTGCTCTACTGACACATATTAAAAAAAAAAAAATCTGTTCTCTTCCTGATGTCTATGGGCAACATGCTTTAGTATTAAAGGGACACAAGCAGATTAAATCACATTCCTTATTTGTATTGATACCACACTGCGTTATTAAACCTGAGAGAACTTTAACAAGTAATTTACTTCTCACTTGTTAAGCATGCATTCCAACTGTCCTACAGGGACGTTCCTGTTTATTTTTAAGCTTGTTATATGTTCATTTTTTCATTCCAGGAAGCTCTCAGTCCTTTACACTGGAAAAGACAAAGCATGCACTCCTTTTTTTCCTAAGAATTATCCTGTCTTATAAAACCTTACATACACTGCATCCCTAAGTATATAATGTACATTAATTCAAAAAAGACAATCACAAAACACATTTGGATTGCAAATATAAGTATTTATTTAATAGAAATATCTTTGGCCTACTCCCTACTTCCCTAAATTTGCAGGCTTTTTTTTTCTTTTTTAATCTTAAAATTCCTGTTTCAAATGCTAACAGATATGAGCACCCTACACAAAATATTTATGAATCAATGTTAAAAAAAAAAAAATTCCTCCATTTAATTTTATAACACACTTCCTAAAGGTACTAAAATAAAGTTTCTGGACCACCTTTGAAAACCTTGTGTTTTTCTAATGCAAATTAAAATTTATCTTCAGTTTACACATGGTAACAGAAATGCCTACATGAAATACGGAGTCCCAAATTTTGGCATTTATACACCTGCATCTGCCTCCTTTGCGCTCTACACACTAGCCAGATCTTGTTAGGTTCTTTAACGTTCCAATTAGTAACGTTAAAACAAAAAAAAAAATAAATTGGAAGTCCTCTGCTCTCACCTCCGGCTGTGAAATTCCTGCTCTAACATTCTGCTTGCTTACATATTTGTCTTAAGATATCTACTCCTATGAAAAATATACTACATTAAGATTTAAGAATTTTATCACTTTAATGACCGACATCAATCTCAAAATTTGTCTCAGAGTTCTTGCATCCAATGCCCCTTAGATTTTCCACTCTGTCCTGTTCTCCAATCAGAAAATGTGAGATTCCCAACACGTCAGGTGACTAAAAGTACTGAGCACCACGAGCTGCTACGTAGGCTTCAGAAAGACTCAAAATGCTTCGTATGTCTAAAAAAGCCCACTAATTTGGGTCTCCACATATGTGTTTAGGAATGATACTTAGGCATTTCAGTTTGCAGCTTTTGGCTAATGACTTTTTGTGACAAGAATAGAATGCTTTCAAATCTCTACCTTCTCCAAAGCAAAATTCACTACCTAAATTACAGGTTAGCTTCAGGATACTGGAAACTATCATCACTAACTGCTTCACTTTTTTTTTTTTTGGTCATACTGGAAATTTAGCATAATAAATAAGCAACTTCTAACTACACATTCAGTTCTCATTAACTATTTCTTCCTCGAGTAGCATGACACTTTCGTGCAGTTAAGCGGAACTAAATGAAAATTTTAAACCCTCAGAACGATCTCTCTCAGGTATTCCAGACGACTGACAGAATATCACCTCTGGGTTCTACACAATGCTTAAGACGTAAATGAAGCCCCAAATTTTCCTATAAACACAGAATGGCTAAACTTAAAATTAGAAATGTGAATGTATAGTAATTGCAGATGACACACTTGATTTCAACTGAGGACTGGATCTCTCACACCTTTATGTTTTCCTCGAAATCATCTTCTGAGTGTCCTCTGCTGTAATTCATCATCATTTCATTATCAAGAAATGTGAGTTAAGTATATTATCCTATAAGGATGTGACCTACATGATAATATAGACGGTGTTTACCGCACCATATTTATATTAAACTATTCTTGTGCTCCTTGTCTTCTCCTTCAAGACTTTTATAAAATTCCCTGTTTTTTCACATCTTTGCACTTGTTTTATGCTTCACCCCTTTCCTAGAGCTTCTGCATTTCTTCCTCGGTCTCCTGCCTGACAGGCCTCTGGTTCCTTCTTCTGGCTGCATCTCGAAGCCTTCCTTCACGTTTAAGCTTTGAATTCCCTACTTCTTCAACATCAACCTTTCCCTCTGCATTGAAATCTTATCTTCAAGGCTTCTGTGCTAACCCCTTCTACCCCCAGCATTCAAGCACTAATGGAATAAAATAAGCAGCGCACTATTATATAAAGGTTCTACCCCTACTTATTGTATATGCATAATACATATTATGATCATATATGCTTTGTATTGTTTGGATTATCTTACTGATGAGTAATTCAGACTCCACATAGCCCTGCTCAATGTCCACTGCGGGACCAGGACCAGGTCCTGCAATTACAATCTTCTTGAAAAAGACCTTTTTTCCTTCGCTTATTTCATTTAATGACTGTCATATTTCTGTCCTATGTTCTGCATGATATACTGTGCAATAGGTAATTCATGTATCCAAAAAGTTCTGTATGCATATATTAGGCAGAGGTAAAAAGGAAAAGGCCAAAGGCCATTTCAGAACTTCCTCAAATGCTGGATTTCTCCCCTCAGGCCACCATTAACTTGATACAGCCGTTAAGCCTCAGCCAGTGTGAGAGAGAAACAGATTTAGTACATCTGACCTAATAGCTCACTAAACAATGTGGAGATTCTAACTAGCTGGCTAGCAACTTGCTAATGACTAACTTTGCTTCCCATCAAGTCCGTGCATGCATATACTGTAGAATGCCAAAAGTCTGCACATGAGCAAAGCATCCTCCAACATTCAAGTAAGGGCAAACTACAATAATACAGTCATACCTCTCTTGCCATCCTCCTTGAAAACCACTTTCCAGCCCTAGCATCACAGGGCTCCACTTTTTGTTATATCAATGATTTTCATATCCAGTGGGTTTGGATGACACTTTATGCTGATACAGATATTCTTGGACTGCACCCTTCTAAATTCTGCAGACAAGATTCAGGTCACCTATTTTAGGCATGTTCATAACTTGGACTTTGCAATGACAATAAATTAGGTGTTGAGAACCAGCAGGGGGAGGCTCCTTAACTCCAACAAGCAACAGAGAGAGCAAGACACCTTCAAAAAATGAATTACTATGATTAACACAACTGCCTCTCTCCTCAGTGAATGGACAATCTGTAGATTTGTAGCCAAGAGCTGACTCTGATGAGGCTGAGTTGGGAGCTAACCAGAGGAAAGTAATGGGAAAAACTGAACATAGGACCATGTCTGAATTTTCCTCTCTTTGACTCTGAAGTGACTATAGTTATATTTTGTTGTATGTTTTGTTTTTCAACAACACTGTTAACTTCCTAAATTCAACAGTGATCCACTTGCCAAAGGGAACATCTGTTCCTCTTCCACTCATTTTAGAACGAAGCCCTCGCCCTTGCTTCTCATTCCTCTACCGTTCCTGCTCCTGTCAGGCCGGCTTCCTTATCGCCTTTGACTCTCCCTCCTCAACTTACAAGATCTTCCTCCCAGCTCCTCACTGCTGAAATGAGTTTTCTCACTGGCCACCTTTCCTTGTGCTTAAAAAATAAGGGACTGCAAGCTGAGATTGGCAAGGACGGACAGGTCGTACAAGCAGTGATGGGAGGGGCAACATCTGGACACCAGTTTTACAATGCATTCCATCACTAATTTAAGTCCCTTTAAAAATTTTTAATGAGCTATTCCACAATTTCTTTCAGTCATTAATTGTTTATACTCCTAATCATAATTCCTACTGTACGCGAAGAGGGGTGTTACTCTCTGAGGCTTCTGTGAGTGCTGCTCCGTGCAGAATCCAGGAGGGGGCAATGAAAGAGCTAAATAGCTCTTGTGCTGCCTCTACGCATGCAAGATCTTTATCCCAGCCCTCATTTAAGAAATAAGCTATGAGGTGCTGCCTTTTTAACCTGCATGGTCTGATCTAATTTTTTTCATTAGTAACCATAGAGAGCCCAGACTATCCACAGAGTATTGTATGCCATAGCTTAAATAAATGAACTCCCTATATAGATTTTAAATGTCTTCCACATAATTTTCTCCTAATTTAAAATTAATTCACTAGAGACTAAACTGTAAATCAAAATTCTTTTATGTATCAAGAGATAACCAAATGCAATGCCCGTAATATGAAGTCTGCATTAGTAACCCTGCTGAACAGAGCTGACCAAATAATGGATTTTTTGATACATTAGCAATTTAAAAAAGGTGGTACAGTCTTGGTCTGAACTCTTAAATTTTGACAAAACAGAGAAAGCTTTTCATGCTACTGTCAAGAAGTGTTTTTTAAACCAACACAAATTTATGAAGCAGTTCATGTAGCTAGTGGTGCCATTCTCACAGAAAATTGTGTAAAACAGTCATCTAGCTGCAGCTCATCTTGGTCTACTACTTTTCTATCTAATTATTTTTACTCTTCCTTTAAAAAAAATAAAAGCATAAAAGTAAGAACAGTTATCAGATTTACTTAAACCCACATCTAAGGAGAATATTTCTAAGCTTCATCCAAATGTGTTACCTAAAAGTAAGAGAGACAGCTTTAAGAATTTATTAAAAACCCTTCAATAGTATTTAATGAGAATATTGAGACATTTCAATATCAGCAAAAAAGATACCCCTGCTAGTTCAAGCTTTGTACTCTTACAGTCACAAACTTTGCACAAAGAATTCAAATGAATCTAAATTAAGCACTCTCACCCTTAATCTGGTAGTGGAGATTTCAGCCTTCAGAATGTCAGGGTCATACTTTGTACTTGATGAGGAGCCTGAGAATACTAAAAAAGACAAATATTTAACTATTTTCAAATCATCAATTAGTCCCTTGTTTGAAGCGTTCCTATTGATCTAAAATCTACAAATGTAAAAGTGCAGAAACATCAAAATATGTATCCTTATTAAAGAGCAGCACAGCAATAAATGAATAACCAAATCTCCTTCTGTTTTCTCCTACCACTCTTTGGTTTCTCTCTCTTTTTGCCTATGACAGAATCTAAAGGCAGCATCTCATTTTCTCCAGCTTTCCCTTGTTTTCTATTCCCATTCTTCTAGCTGAGGCATCATGGAAGCACCTTTTCCTGGAAGGTCTAATTTCTAAGGAGACTTCTGAAAAGCAAAGGCAGGTTTATTCAGAAGCCTGCGAGGTCTGCTGCTCAGTTCTTCCTGAGTTGTATATGTGGCTTTTATCACACTAACCAACTTTAAGAAAGATGCTTTGCCAGTGAACCAAACACAGGCCCTGAAAGCACTTTACTGTGTACTAATTCCTCGCCCAATACTATTAGATGTACCTCTAGTTCATCCCTGACCACTGTACACAGGGTGCAAAATTATTGCATGCTGTTCCTGGGAGCAAACAAATTCCCTGCTTGGTCTATTGCAGCTACCTGTCAACACAATAGGGTCATTTTGCCACGCAGCCATGAAGTACAAGAGATCCTATTTACTTTGAACCTAGACTTGGTGGAATTTTGTTCTGACGAACTGCATGACAAAATAGATTCCCAAGTCCACTGCTCTAAATCATAGCTCAAAGCAGTGCAATTGTATCAGGCAGATGAGAGTTCTCTCCAGCAGAACATCTTTATATTAAAATAAAAAGAAAGAAAAAAAGAAAAAAAGAAAAAAAAGAAAAAAGTAGGGATGCTATCTCTAAAAAAGTCAGAGTACAAGATGTTCATAGCAGACCTTGAAAACTCATCTTAAAGTGAAACAGGATCCCCTGCAAGGCACAGATCAAAAAAGTTACATTGTATTTTCTACTGTACTTACAGCTTGTACGAGAGCTTGATTTTTCTTTGTAGGCATCATTCAATCGTACATACTCATCCAGTGCAAGTGCTAGCCTCTGTTCTTTCACCTGGTACAGTTCTTTCTGAGTACTGAGAGCATCCTGGGCTACTGTAAGATAATCTTTTAACATTCTCTCTTGTTCTTGCCTCCATTGTTTCCTGGGATCTTCTATTTGTGTTGTTTCTTTACAGGAAAAAGAAAAAGGATTTGAATAGAGCTCTGTTGAAACCTGCTCAGAACTAAATTGTTTCTTTGCCTGTAACGCACAGTTGTAGAAGTCTATACCAAGGAAAGTCGGGGGGGGGGGAGGACAACGCACTAAAACTCAGATTACGTACCCTGAATACTCTGACAAGTCCAGTTTTGTTTTAAATTAGTTGAACAAACTCTAAAAAATCTAGCTTCGGTAGTGCTTGCTTTTTAACAAGTGTTTTCATCTTGTTATTTGAGATCACAGTTTGTCTTTGGTTATTAGGCAGATGCTGATTTTACTGAAGTTTTTCTTTGCCACAGCAGCGTGTGTGCGAGAAACAGTATTTAAGTGACCAATTGCAAAACCGGAAATTAAGTTGCATAAGGAATGCTATATGTTAGATCATTCCTACGTCTTAAATGTTGAATTAAGAACACATCCTAAAACTCAAAAAAAAAAAAAATCTTTCACCCATATTTTTGCATCTGGAAATAACTGGATCAGTAAAAAGTTTGAAAATGACATGTTAAAATGTTTGCATTTCGGAATAGAAACTAAAAGCAATGTTAGGTATTACATATTTTTCAATCCTCCCCAACTTCATTAATTTACAGCCATACGCTATTCACGTTTTATTGTGGTTCTCTATCCCCTTTTCCTCTATGAAAAGAGCTTTTAACGTTTTCTCCACTGTAATTGCGCTACCAGAACATTAATTCTCAAAATCGTTATCACCCAGCTCTATTCAGATCACTGTTAAGCATCAGATCCAATTCTAACTTTCTACTACGGTCATCAGAAGCAGGCGGCCACCTTCAGAGGGCACTTCATTTCAGCTACAATAGGTGCCTCAGATACATGGGACAGAATCGCCTTTTTGAGGTGTCTGCTTCTGTCGGCTGACTGCACAGGTAATCTAAATGAGTAGGCTAGAACAGGCCCTTAACTTGTACATGGCATTAGATCAACCACTTCAGCTCAAGGAGCCACACAGAACAAAAACTTGCATAGAACGAACGCAGCAAAGAATCTGACGCGTTGCAGTGCTGTATAAGGCAGAACGGATGTGATGTGATCAGTTCAACGGTAGGCTTTAAGATTAAGAGGAATTCATACTGAACGTCCAATCTTATTATTAGCATTTCCTGGCTTGGTTCAACACATTTTGAAGATGTACAATGAACGTGCTTCTTTTAAATCTATAATGAACGTGCTTCTATTAAATCTATACTAAGTAGAAAAATTGATGTTCTCATAAGACATGTTCATGAAAAGCCTGAAACCAAAATGCAAACCGTGCACCATACTGCATTTTCTTTGCAAGTTACATACTACAAATCTACATAGATGACAAAAAGTAATATTCAGTACTTAAGTATTTAAGTGCAAAATATTTACTTCAGAATTTTTGAAAAAAGAGGAAAAAAGGTCAATCTCTGGGTTAGTTTCCTGGCACTTCAGTTCTCTGAATTGCTTCACTGTGAGAGCCTACACAGGCACACGGAGCAGGGAAAAAAAGTGGGAGCTTGTGGACAAAGACAAGAGGAAAAATAAACTGCAGCAAAACCAGCGTGATTGCTTTAAACTGTAGTGGTACGGCACTGTTAAGAGGAGGCACTCTCTGAACCAGAGATTTGAAAACATGCTTGGTAACAGCAGAAGCTGATAAGGATAGGGTCTGGTTAATAACAATTTCCCATAGTAATTAACAGTTTTTCAACAACCCTTTTTAGTGCTAATATCACATAAACTGAAAACACGGAAACAAAAAGAGGATACTAGAAAGTATCCTACAAAACTAACCCTGCAGAATCCTAAATTGGCAATGTCTACAGGATTACTGATGCTGTTAAAAGCAGACAGACACAGACACACACACACACACACGGAGATATCATGCTGGCAATCCCTTCTCCAGTTATAAACCCGATAAGCTTTTGTGTTTCTACCAAGAAAGTTATTTCTTACACGTACACAAAGCAAGCAGAGACATCATGTAAACCCAAGTGCAGCGAAAAAAAAGATTAAAGTAGAGAAGCTTTATACACAGGTGGTTTTCCAATAACCCCAACAGGGGCTCTCTCTCCAAACAGCTAACTATAGCTACAGGCACACACACACATCCGTGTTTGTAGCCACCTGCTCTTTTCCACAAAGATATGAGGCATACAACGAAGCAAATCAATACCTTCTCTCTCCTCAAATGGTCAACACCTGTCCCTATCTGTGGCCACTTACTGCTGTTGTGCTTTAACACACCTCCACTTTCACAGTTATTTACACAAGATAAGAAGTGCTGGCTTTCAGAGGTGTCCCTTTTTGTGAAGAAGGATGAAGAGCATCAAGCAGGATTCTCATGGGTCAGCGATCAAATAGGATAAATGCAGTTATGTTGTTTTTTTAGAAGAATGTAATGATGTGATTGCGTTTTAAGAGCACCACCAGCAGCCACCGAATAATCTGACAAGATTGGAAGGTCTCATCTTCGAGCATGTTGCAGGTAATTGCCTTGTAGGTTTTAAGTGAGGATTGCTCAACGTGCAGCCCCAAGACCAAACGTAGCCTGCAGAGTCATAAAAGGTGGCCTACAGATGCCCTGTCCTTGTGACTGCAGGACAAGGACAAAACTGATCAAC
The DNA here is from genome assembly GCF_040807025.1 of Struthio camelus. Taxonomy (NCBI): domain Eukaryota; kingdom Metazoa; phylum Chordata; class Aves; order Struthioniformes; family Struthionidae; genus Struthio; species Struthio camelus. The sequence goes on along the minus strand of NC_090945.1, from coordinate 50,575,237 downwards.
AGCAGATTGAATTTGTCGGCAATAAAAATAATCAGACATTTTCTTTTTGTGTCTCAAAGCTACACGCACAAAACAATACAATGATTACATGAGTTAACACCTTTTATATAGGTAGACAGTCATAAAACAAGCTAAACGTGACCCTGCATTTTAAAAAGCGTATACAATAATTTCAGAACGTGGAGGTGTGGGTAACTGCCTGTGTGAGTAAGCCGACTAACTATTCTGAGACAACTCCATTTGAAGGTATTTTAGTCCAGAATGAATGCTCTGTTTAGAAAATACAGATTTACTCTAGAAAAAGCAAAACGTTACTGAAATGACTATTCCAGAATTGCTACCCCTGTCAATTTTCACCAAGCAGAGACCTTCCTATACTTAAAAAAAGTATTTTCCACTATATGTCTTCTCAAATATCATGGTGTAGAAAACTCAAAAAGGAAATCGCTTGTTTGGCAAGTTGTTCATTCATATGTATATGTATATATGTGTATGTATATACACACACACACGTGTGTGCATATGTTGCAGCACCATATGCTTGCTCATTTAGAATTTTCAGTCTCCTGAATTTTAATGAGTAGGTTTACCCTGGAGAGGAAAAAAAAATTCAAAGACAGAGCTGAAGATAATATTCCTGGTACTACAATACTACATTTCGGAAAGTAAGTTTGTTTGAGCAAGTTTATTTTGCAATAGCCAATAAAACAAAAAAAAAATGCAGAGTTGTTCTTCCAAAAACAAATATTTATAATTCTCAGACAAAGGCTTCACAAAGATAAGGATTTTTTCCTTGAAAGAGAATGTTTTAAGTATCTGACATTAAGGTCAAAGTTGTGTATGCAGGAATATTACTTGGGATAGTTACGTGCACGTCAGTAAGTGAACAGCTTGCTCAAAATTCCATAATGAGATGTGAAGCCCTTCATCTTTAAAGCAAAGATTGGGATTCAAACCACCAAAGATATCCAAACGTTTTCCTACCCTTGCTGTTCAACAGCTGATGTAAGATAAACTTGGGAGATCTCGCTCTTTTTTTTTTTTTTTTTAAAGGTAGATAAATGTTTCCATTGGCGACTGCAACAGGACGCCCTACTATCTTGTCTGCAGCAGATACAAATTATGCAACAAGTATAGGTTATTAGCTGGACTGATGGTAAGATGTTATTTCCTCTGGTCGGGTGAAAAGTGAGCACTGCTCATGAACACTAGAAAGCTCTAGGGTTGCATCTGTTCTAGCATAAGCTTTAATCACCAGGAGTAGAGAGCAAAGAAATCCTCTCATCATGATGTCTCCAACACTTTCTGTATTACCAGACAAGTAAATTCAAGAGGTCAGTTGTTTCTTGCAGAGAAAATGAAGATACACTGGCTGCTGCTTTCTGTAGCATAAACTTAAATGTGAATAGAAGGCATCTCCTTAAAAATGTATCTTTAAACCAGAGTAGTACATCAGGCTCCACCAAGAGCACTGCTTAGATTCAAAAACTCTTTATATTTTAAATGCCTCTGTTCAACCACAATGCAAAATAATGATCTACAATAACAAAATGCATATTTGGGGGGAAAAAAACCCTCCAAAAACTAATATTCATGCTACACATTCCTAATTTGACTTGTTTTTAGCTTCACTCAACAAACTCACTTGTGAATTAAAATTACTCAATTCTATCAAGAGATCTTGATTTAAAATTAATTAATTTAATTTTAAAGAAATTACTGCAAGTGCGCAGTTAATAAATTTATGAAAAATAACAAACAAGGCAATTTATTTCCTCCTGTTTTTAGAGATCTGAGCGATTACCCACACTGGGGAGAAATTCTCTGCGACAGAGAGCACTTCAGGTCTGGCCCAGCGGAAGCGCACAGCAGCAGGATGGTACGCTCCACCCAAGGACATTCCTGAGCCCTGCAATTACCATACCCCTGTAACGTAAAAGAGCAGGCTGTGCTGGCTTTAATCATGCTGCTATTAATGAAATACAATCTTCATGGCTAACTGCCAGGCAGGTTTGAAGCACTTAAACTGAGCAAAGAATTTGGCCCAAACAATAACTCAAAGCCAAAATACCAAGACTTTCTTTACTGCCCTTGAAGCAAGTTCTAACCCAAAGAATAAACAAAACCTTTCAGGGCATAATATTACATGTGCCCTGTGTAATTATACATAAGATATATATTATACATAGGACATTAACTCATAAAAAATTGACATGCCTGAATGTCAGATGTTATGTTCCTATCTGCTATCAAGAAGCTTTGCCAATTTTTTTTTTTTTTAGTCCACTTGAACAGAAGGAAACTATTACCTTATCTGCAGTAGATCGCATTTCTCTAAAATACATGAAATTAAAATCCCACTAGAAAGTCCCACAGGGAAGAGAATGGCTCCCTGGCGCCCTAGTACTAGAAATGAGAGAACTGGACATTTTTACTACAGGATTAACAATACATGGAAGCAATAGTTTTTCCAGCATCGCCCCTTGCCAAAGCAAATAGTAGCCTTGACTGGCTCCAGAATGACCCATGTCTAAAGCTATCCTCAGCCAGGCAGGTTGTATTTAGGCAACAGGGTTAGAGAGCAAGTACTCTCAAGGGGTCCCACAAATGAAAATGCCAAAGAGATGCTAGATTGCTGCTTGAGAAGGATGCATAGCAAGAGGAGAAAGCATTACAGGGTTATCTTTTTCACTTTTTCACTGCTGTCCGTTTAATCACATGCCCCTCTTATAGCTGTTTGTGAACATAACAGAATCATCATTTCAGAAGAGAGGCCCATGGCCCGGCGCCCAAGGGCAACCAGCTGACCCGCCTGGAAACGAGGGCCAAACCCAAGACCTGCACAACATTTCAGTGTGTGATGATAATCCAAAGACCTGCCTGTTTGCTCCCCCCTCTCATTTCCCTATCACCATGCTCGTACCTTGCATGCATCAGCAACTCTGAGACTGAGTGCCAGATGCAAGCAGTCGGCCTGGTCTGCAAGAGAGGACGGCCACAAGACTGCACTGAGTGACAGGCACAACTCCAAAGCACCGTGCCCAAGAGGCACACAAGAAGGCATACTGCCGGCATCATAATTACATGGCTACCACCTCTAACCACACAGAACTTCAACTTTCATAGAACAACACAGGCCTCAAAAACGCCAAACCATTAACTGACTGTACTCCAGGTTCCTCTATCATTGGTGTTTCTCCTAACTCCTAGCGTCTGAAAAGTATCCAAAATCCAGCCAGACAGGTCTTTGTATAGACCCCAATGCCTCTGCTGCGTTAGGATTACATCCTGCTCCACTTCACAAAAGCTGTTTGAAAAGATGGGATATCTGGAATAACATCCTACGGCATATTGGGGGATAAGTCCGTGGAAAAAGTTTCAGTTAAGCAAAACTAGGGGAGCCATGGTGAAAGAGTATGAGGTATCTTTTTATATATTCGAAGCACAGAAAAGTCTTAAGATGGCAAGCACAAAACCAACAGCAATCCTTTGATATATAAGGTCAGAAGAGGAGAAGTAGTGTCTGATATCAACCATCACAGGATAACGCAAGCTGGCTTAATGATGGGTGGTGAAAGTAATTTTGTAAGTAGGATTGCACAAGCACTGTGGATATGTTTATTCTATGAGTATACTCCATGTTTCTTAATAAACAAACTGGATTTCAAATTTCCAGTAATTTTGCCTGTAATCAGACAAAAAAAGGAAAAAGGAGTGCAAACATTACTTCATCATATTTCTATCGGCAAAACAAATGTCACAGACAACTGAGATGTCACAATAAAGGAGGAAAACACATGAGCACTAGTTTCAGACAGACTAACAAAAAAATGTCACTAGACTGGCTTAAGGAATGCACTCATTGTTTACATGCCAGTCTTTCTGAAAGAGTTTTTTCTTTTATTCCTTTTTTCCCTTCCTCTTTCCCCTTTTTAAAATACTGACAATTCAAATTCACATCACAAGAAAAGCAATTGCCACCTAAAACCTTGAGGAAGAACTCACACAGTAGGTTATATTGATGTATTTGTTCTATGGGAACTTTAAAAAAAAGTGCATTACAGAGACAGCAGCTTTAATAAGACCACGAAGCCCTACAAGATGACATACGCTTTGGCTTCAGAATATCTAAAACATTGTTGGACACTCAAAGAAAATCATGTTCTACTGCGTAAGATAAAATACGAGTTATGAAGACAGATATGAAGGAAAACTAGGCTATTCAGGGTATGCTTCAAGTTCTCTACAGTTTGCTTCCTGCCATAGACAGGCAGACTTGCCTCCGCTCTTCCAGACACCTTCCTCACTTTTCCATAAAATAATTCAGTGCTCAAACTTGAGAAAGGAAAGAGAGAACAAGAACATCTTCCAGCTATTCTGAACAAGCATGAACAGATTGCCAAGAAATATTTATTCAGAGATTTTTACAAAGAAATATTGAACGTTAGCCTTATGGCACATTGGTTTCCTCTAGACATTAGGTAACAATGACTTTTCATCTTAGAGCCAAGCGCAGTAGAAATTCTGAGCATTTTGATCTCCATAAGCCAACCCTCAGTAGGTAGGTTATGTTCTACTGCTATGGCTGTCAGAATTATGATTCATACTTGCAGGTATGATCTTTACATAAATTTTAAAAGTCATCAGCTGATCTTCTTCCACCCAGAGCCTTCATTACCCTAGCCTTCCTTCTGTAGCCAGCAGATTACTCTAATCCCTTTACACTGTTATAGAGCTCTCTATAGCCAGAAAGCAGGAAAGTTACCTACTTATAAATAAAATTCAAGATAAGACCCACAGCACTTGGGTTTTGACCATGTGTTTGTTCAACGCAAAGAGTCTTTACGAATGGTTCCCAAATGCTTGCACGTCACCACTAAGACTGTGATGGGTCGTGAGAACAAATGGCACACGCTTACGATGAAGAGACACAGCTCTGCCCCCTGAAGCTAATCTTAATTGCAGACTCATAGCAGAATTTTCAGATGTCTTCCTTCTCCAAGAATGCAGTCTTACGTACTTTCCTAGATGCAGATGTACTGGAGTGTCAGGCTGGAGCAGAGACCAGCCAGTCTATCCACAAAAGGCCCCATGTTAGATAAACCAGTCACACAGGCATAAGCTGGCATGAAAGCCTTAAAGACTATGACAAGGAATGTAGAACCTGTGGCTACAACACCGTGTTAGAACTGCCAAACAATGTAGGTAAATGACTAGGACTTGAAATTTCAAGAAAGAAGACAATCAAGTCGGGAAATAGAATTGAATCCCCAATGGATTCTAGTCTCAAACCAAGCAGACGCAAATCCCTACCTATACACTTCCTGACCTTCTAGCATCATTCTGCCTCTTATTTTTCTTTTTCCTCATGGTTGAATCAGCAGTAGAAAGTAGCCTCTGGGAAAGGAATGAAATGTGCATTTGTGCTTCTAAAGTGGACAGTTAAAACTAGGAGTAGAAAGGAGCTGCAGAAGCAGAAAAGGTGGATGTTCAACTTCTCTTTGAAGAGAAGAGCAGGGATAGAGAGTAGGGAGAGCAATCATATTAAACACAAAGTGAAGAATGGCAAAAAGAAAGCAGATGAATTACAGCTAGGCTAGGAGTAGCTATTCCTTCCTGTCTTTATCTTTTAAATACTGTTACCCTGTTCCTTTCTATAATACCCTTGTGACCAAACAATGCCAGCAACACTGCACTTGTTTTATAAGTTAACTAGATCAATGCCATGAAGAATAAAACCTCTTCCCTGGTTATTCCTGAGCCTGGAAACAAGAACTGGAAGTCAAGGAGATGACTTATTTAGGTATATGTCAGGCTCTGAAAGCAAGGCAGAGCATGTCTCCCAGTCCAGGATCCTCTCAGACTATTCGTACCAAGTCAAAAATAGGAGTCTTTCAGATCAGCACAGGTCTTAGGAAGAGGATTTAGAATGCCAACCTTTATTCTCTGAACTCTGTAAATTCTCATAATATAAAGGAAACTAGCCTGTTGAGTGCTGTTAGTAATACTTCTGGCAATTAACTAGTCATATTACAAGACAATCTCTCAAATTTCAAGCATTTGAGAATACAAATACAAATTATTACAGTAAGCGTTATTTTTGTATTGATAAACTCTAATACCATTAAGGCAAATCAAAGTTTGGTCACAGACTAATATATTTCTGCACAATCTATACTCGCTAGCTTTTCTGGTTTTGTTCTCTGTCTTTAGACCCACGGATCAGTCATTCGACCCTATCCAGAAACAAATGAAAAAGCACCACAAAAAGTTTCAGTAAAGAAATGCATTTGGCAATACTACAGTTGAAGAACAATCTTGCTGATCACAAAGAGCTGTATCAAGGATTTCTCTTATCATGCTTCCTTCCAAACTGAAAACACAAACCTGCTGACGGAAGTTCAACAATTTATTCATAATTAAAAAGTCTGCCTTGGAGCAATACCCCTTGACAGTAGCTTTTTTGAGAAATTTTCTAAAAATATAATTCTAAGTATTTTTACTTCTAAAGTAGAAGTCCAACTAACTAAGAAAAAAAAAAACCACTTAGAAAATAAACAGCTGCTAGACCTTGACAGACCATAGTTAAACCTAAGGAACAAAGAACCCAAAACCAAACTACGGTTCTCTCAGTGAGGAGGCCTGAATTTACTACCAATTACAGCAACTATTGCTTAATACTGTATTAAACCAGCAAAATCACAAATTGCTGTCATGGGAAATAGCACATTTACTAATAAGCTGAAAGTAAAAATTCATATTAAGCTGAAAGTAAAAATTGTTCAAAAAAGCTAGTATCATATTAAAAAAAAAGTTTTATAGTGATGGGAGCTCACAAAATTCAAGGTATAAAGTCCATAATATAAATTAGCAAAGCATCAATTTATTTAAAGGTATTAAAAACACAATAACATTGGCTATCATTTTGCAACTATATACATACCATTTACACAGTATGGAAATAAAGCATCTCACAAAATATCGTAAACATTAGCCACAAAAATCTTACAACATAAACAATGCATTTGACCCATAAAATAAACTAAGAAAAACAAAACCAAAAACCCCTCTTAAGTATTTTTTTGATTTGACAGTAAGATTACTCATGTAGCTGTTTACAGTGGTTTCATTGGAAAAACTATGGATCTTGCCTACCCTCCAGACAATAAAAAGCAGTTCGGAACTAAAGCACACCCTATCTGTCTGAGAAGTTTGGTTTTGCTGCAGAAAGCTTAAGATAAAAAAGAACAACGCAACATACTCATTTGATGCATTCCTAGCAGTAAATAAATAACAAATAAGATAGAGCCCAGTCTAAGTTAAGTTGATTCACATTGGCAAAATTTCTTACACAGCAACACTGATTTTCATTCAGTTCCAATTACTTCAGACTAACTTTTTACTATATAATCCTGATAATAAGGTTTTCTACCTATCTAGTTTACCTCTGCATTATTTGAAATTTTAGGCTTTTGTTTTATTACCATAGGCCCATACGCTTCAGCACCTAAAATCTGCCAACACGTTCACAGCCTGCAAGCCCGCAGTGCCGGCCATCCTCACACTTGAGCTCCTCATCCCAGCCCATGGCTCCCCACACAAGAAACAGCTCCAGTGGCAAAAACAACTCCCCAGCCCTCCACACTTGTGCTCCATCACCAGCTACGCCCTCCCCATCCAAGGCCCCCCCACAGCTCTCAGGGCCTCCGTGTCACCTTCCTTCTGGCCCTAAAGAAACAAACACAGATTTCACTCTACAAGTTCTCCCTGCGCTTGCTCCCAAGCCCCTCTGCCGCTGCTCGCCGACACGCGTCCCACGCGGCAACGCTGACGGAGAGCCTAGGCGGCTGGGGGAAGGAAGGAAGGGGAGGGGGCAACGGCAGCGCACACACCTCAGGAAGCACGACGCTTCCCACCGTCCTCGCTCGCTACGCACGCGTCGTGCCGACGCGGCGCGAGGGCAGGCACCAGAGCAGGCAGCGACCACTTCAGCTGCTGCTGCCATCTAAGAAGCGCACACAGAAATCATAGCCTCAGAAACCAAACCGCCTCCTGACAAGCAGGTGCAGGGTTTGACAGCTCAAGGCTGTAGTTTCAAAACGCCTTTAACCAGCGCTACCACAATTGGCTGCTGTCCTCCGTCGCCTTCGGCCTGACTTTGATACACCTGTGTTATTACTGCTCCCAGGTCACCTTACCTCCCTTACTTGCATAAATAGGGGTGTGGAAAGGACAACAAATAGTAACTTTTTTCCATGCCGGATTAGTTTCCACTCAAATCAGCTCCCTGATCTGATTCACTGTCTGGCCATGCAAATGTTCATGCCAGTATAAGCAAAAATATTGCAGGGACAGAACAAAAGGCCAGAGGTAGCAATAGAGCAGGACCATTTCTTTCAGAGATGGTATCAGCTTAAAAGTGTTTGCAGATCCAAGCAATACCAGCACAATGCTGGCATAAATATCAGCAATTACCAGCCTAAGTATTTTCATCTTAACCACTTGAAGTCTGTTATCAAAAACCCCACAGAAGAATTTCAAAAATGCAAAAGTGATCGCTTTGCCTTTATATATATGAAATGAAGTAGAATAATAAGTTTGGGTTATTCTGATATTGCTTAAGTTCCTAACCATGTTATTCATGAGAGTTCATAAAGGTTAGCAAATCAGACAGCTAAAGAGGAGGAACACACAAGTACAGCTATGCTGTAAGGATTATAAGGGTGAACAGCACACGCTAAAATATTTGGACTCTCCTAAAGCGCACTGAGAAGGAGCTGCAAGAAAGGAACCCCTAAATCCCTGCTCACTGAATAACCTCCCTTCAGGCAGTGCTCTGATAAAGGGTGCTACTGAACAACAGGTTAAGCATTTAGGTCCTCATGGTGTTATCTACTCACATCATATGCATGTTCTGCCTTGACAGATGGCCTGTAATCTTGTCTCCCTTGAAGCTGAAAGCATCACATTAAAACTCCTAATTGGAGTAATATATTCATAGGGTAATGACCTCCGTCAGTGTTTCTCAAACTGGGTTGCATCATCCTGCCTTTCACCTGCTGGAAAGCAGCTCTGCAGAGAAAGCCCTGAGAGTCCGGGTGGACAAGCTGACCATGAGTTAGTAACGCACCCTTGAGCAAAGAAGGCCAGGGTATCCTGGGCTGCGTTAGGGAGAGTGTTGCTAGCAGGTCAAGGGAAGCGATCCTTCCCCTCTACTCAGCCCTCCAGTTCAGGGTCCAGTTCTGAGCTCCCTGATACAGGAGATATATGCACATACCGGAGAGAGGCCAGCGAAGGACCACCAAGATGATTAAGGAACTGGAGCATCTGACATATGAGAAAAGGCTGAGCAAGCTGGAACTGTTAAGCCTGGAGAAGAGATGACTGAGGAGGGATCCTACCAAGGCATATGAATATCTGGAGGGAGGGTATAAAGAGGATGGGGCCAGACTCTTTTCCGTGGTGACCAGTGACAGGACGAGAGGCAATGAGCACAAACTGAAACACATGGAGTTCCATCTGAACATAAGGAAAAGCTTTTTTTTTTTTACTGTGGGTTTTTCTTTTTTTTTTTTTTTAATTATTATTAGTGCACATATTTCAGCGGCAACACATCCATCCCAGTCAAGTAAACTAAAAGCTGTAATCTCCACATTTGGCATGTCAAACAAATGACCTGCTTATAAACACACTTAGGAAGGTTACCTCCCAGCAACTCAGAGTGCTCTCACCAAAACACTGTGCAAAATACCCTGCACAGAGCTAACACAAACCGCTTTCCAAAAGAAGAAGTTTCACTGAGATTGCTACAAAGCGACATGCATTAATATAATAGGAGCCAAATAAACTACCAAATGATGGGTGAAAACCACTAACTATACCAAAGTCGTAACTACACTTTTCTCCTCCTTAAAACATATTAACAAAATTGAAACAAACCTAGCTAGCTATATTTGTTTGTTCCAATCACAGAAGGACAAACGTGTACAGATGAACACACACAATTCTTCTCTATTAAGTGGAATTATTCTGCTTGTAACATGTTGGAATTTTCAAGAGAATTTGAAGACAATGCTGTCCAAGCCTCAACTCTCAAATCTGTGAAGTAGAACCTTGACCCATGAACAGCTTATAACATTCAAAAAGTCTTCTTCAAGGCACAGAAATAGCTTTTAACGTAGAGAAAATATTTACTCTTTCTAAAAAACAGAGTTCCAGTCCAACCCAGCCAGCAGAGCTTAAATCAGATTGTCTTAGAAGCAGACACCTCTGGGCCGCCAGCTAATTCACACTTTACACTACATTAACTGTATTGACTAGATAGCTATTGACTATAATAGGAGCTCAGACATCTGAGACTTGATTCAGGTGCCTGTACATTTGGGGTAACCAGCGTCATCTCCAGCTTTTTCTCCAGAAGACCACGGGTTCTTCACCATCCCTGTGCTGCATCTACTGACTTTGGGTAGTTGTCTCTGCTAACCTAAAACATATCAAATGGCTATAGACATCTAGGTTTAGGTAATAACACAGTGCTGCTAGCACAGATGCAGAAACCTACACTCAAGTACTGATCTCAAACGGGATCTCTCCTACTATGTTACTGAAGATACCTTTCTCTGTTTTCTCAGAAATAGTCAACCAATATGCAGTAACAAAGACATTTAAAAAAACCAGATAGAAGTACTTTCAGGAGAACATTAATTTAGATAAGCCTAACACATGTATTTCAATTTTTTTTTAAATAGTTGTTCATGGTTAGGCATAATTCCCATGCAATTAAAAATATACATAAAAATAAATCCAGTCACCTTGTGCCAGCAGATTTTCTTGTAAGCCTTTTGAAGCCAAGTATGTTATACCAAAAGACAAATTTTCCCCAACATTTTGATTCCCCATTCTCTTTTCCAATTACTACAGAATACAACATTATTTACAGCCTGGAATTTATTCTACAATATGTTGTACTTAGAACTACAATATATTTACCAGACCTCATATACAAATTACATCAAATAACCTCCCTTACTCCATTCTAGCTAATCTACAACAGCTCCTTTCAGCGTTTAGATTTAAGCTAATTTCCATTACTCACGTCCAACTATCTCCATCAGCGTGCATTCCTGAACATTTAAAATCTTTATTTACTGTACACTACATGGATTTCTTTCATAGAAAAAGATCAAGAGTCACGTGCATGATTTTGAGCCAGCTGCAATAATCTGCAACCATTCCTAAAAAGCCTGTGCACATAGACAGGATAATTTGCCTACTGAACAACAGTAATCGTGACTATAACTAAATTTCTCTTGCAATAAACCTTTACCCACTCCTACTCAGGGTTTAGGAGCCTATTTAGGAGCTTGCCAGGAAAGCCTAACCTAGATGAGCCTTCTTGTATAATCAATACAGCAAACAGAAAAATACTTACGGTTGATGTGATCAATATAATAGACACCAATCTGAGGATCGTACGCAGCTTCCCAACCCCAAGGCAGTTCATCCCCAACACAGTCCGCGAATGACAAGGGTTTTGTTAACCTAAAAATAAATAAATGAGTTAAAATTATAGCTTTTCTCTTCCCTACATATCTGTTCGTTATTCGTATTAATTCTTATTGTGACAAAAGCTAAAGAATGAGTTTATTAGATAGCAGGGAGAAAAGAGAATAAGTTAATTTTTTCTGCTCAGTGGTTAAGCTCTTGATTGCCTTTCCCTCATTCCATCCTTCCGAATTTACCAACTCCAAGAACATTAAATAAATTAGTGCAAATATTTTCCTGTACAGGAAAATTTGCTGCAACACCTTCCATGTTTGACAGTAATTAAATAATAACCAATAGGTTGTTAAAAAAAAAAAAAAAAACCTCCCACCAAAAAACCTACACTCCTGCTTGTCCCCTGAAGAACTAGACCCTTCAATTTTGAGTCTGCGATGACAGCACAAGATTTCAAGGTCATCTTTTCTAGTGACCACAGTCATAAAACACAGAAAAAGGAATATAACTATCTAAGATACAGCTATCAGCACCTACCAATCCATGTGCTTGAATAAAATCAGCAGCAGCATGGAGTAGACATTCTATAAGTAATGTCTAAAGGACATTCGTGTGTTCACAGGGTCCCTCTTTAGGAAGACAGAGAATTAGAGTTTTTCTTTTTAATAGTGGAGCACCTATTTGCAACAGGAAACTGTCAGATAATAATATATTATATGATAATAAAATAATATATATAATAATATATATATGGACTTGTTTCCAACTGGAGCTGAGCAAAGCTTTACATCACCATACTTTTGCTTTTTTTGAAAAAAAAAATAAGTATAGAGTTTCTTGTTGATAAACACACAGATAAATGCTATATAGTTTACTGAAATATTTGAAGAGGAAGAACAAGAGGTGTAAGTTTTTATTGTTACTACAATGCTAGTACATGTCAACAGAATTAAAAACAAAAAAACAAAAAACACCTACACCTCAGTATCATTACTAAGAGCTGTTTGCGGGATATGTGACTATCACCTCCTTTGACTGCTCTGTGCAGTCTGAGTTCCATCATCTGGAGCTCTCTTTGCATTTCATGATTAAAATTCCATACAAGTAAAAAGCCAACCATCTAATTCACAGGTGCATTTTTGTGTTTTAGTATTTTCTTCTTCATTTAGTTTCAGGCCAAAGGAAACGGGCTTATTGACATTTTTGTGAGGAACGAGAGGAAAGAAAAGTACTTTTTACTTTCTTCAAAATAAACCCTCTTCTGTGTGGAAAACATCATGCAGAAAATACTTTACACAACTATTGAATTAAATACTTCATGCAGCTGATAAAATAGAAATTAGTGCATAGGTTTAACCTAGAAATCATTGACCCACAAACAAACCATTAACAACATTATTACTTATTACTGATGACTCATCAATTGCCTTAAGTAGGAATAAACTATAAACTAAGGTTGCAGAAATTACAGAGAACTAACATGGATAAAGCTCTTGCATTCCAAAATTTCTGCAGAGTGGGGACAGATTTAATCTTTAAATCAACCATGTATCCACTTCCCCATATTTGTCCAAAGTTCACAATGTAATCACATGAAGATAACAATTATTTAATATTAAGTTTCTAAACAAATTCAGAAATATAGGGCAAGTTTGCTTATTTATTACCCCTTACAAACTACTGTGCAAGATCTCTAAACTTAAACACAGTGAAAAAATGTTAGAAAATTCAGGTGAGATTACCAACGTGAAATTGCATCCGGGTCACTACGGAATACAAGGCAGCTCAGAAGGAAAAAAAAAAGAATATGAAAATTGTGAGAAAAGTTATTTTAATTGGGAGAGATTATCATGAAACTGGCCAGTCATTGAGAAAAGTCAAGCACTTTTCTCAGCAAAATGAAAAAAAAATAGCTTCTGTGGTACCTATTTTCCTTTTTTTCCCCCCTAACAAAACCCAGTATGTATATGCTGCCCCACCTTTACAGTCCAAGAATTTCCAGGTAGAAACATGGTAGAAAAAAATGACTGTAAGCTTTGACTGTAAGGTCAGACATGGCAAGAACTCATGGTGTATATATTAAAAATTTCAAGCACCTTTTTCCACAATTTGTTTTTCCTAATGCAAATATTGTAAAGTCATTAAAAACACAGATAAACAAAAAAAAGTAAAGAGAGTGTTTTTCTTCAAAAGATATCCTTCTCCCAAAAGGTCTTTGGCTCAAATGCCAAGAGAGCACTAATGCAATGAAAGTGTATATTGTGTACTTAGAAAGAAAAAAAAAAAGGAGGGAAAAAAAGAAATAAGAAAAAAGATAAGTTACATAAAGTATCTGACATAAAACCCATCTATTGGAAAATACATGGAAAACATTTTTTTAAAATTGTACGTGCTGCACCAGGGAAGTCCCACATCCAAAAAATTATTTTCTTTTCCAAAGGATACCTTACACAGATGTGAACCCCCCTCCACGCTACGATGCAGGGAGGACACCCCACTGAGGCCGACGGGGGATAAGGTCCCCACCACACTCCAGGAGAAGACCTGTTATCCAGAAGGTTTGTAGCTCTAGCAAGGCAACCCACCAAGCCTACAGCTTAATGCCCTCCCATTGCTGACAAACATTTTTAAATCCAGGCACGGGTGCAGTGCTACTCCAAGTGAGGCCATTGCAAGGAGCAGGTTTCCAGAAGGAGCAGCTCAGCCTTGCTGCCCTGCTCCTGGCCCTCGCTCCCCTCTCAGCACAGCAGCCAGGCCAGCAGCCAAGCTGCTCGGAGAGGAGCGGCCAGCTGCCCGGCAAAGCAGCAGCTGCCCAGCACCCTCACATCAAACATACCTGCCCGAATGCTATCTATTAAAAATTATCAGCATCACAGCAAAAATGACTGTTTTGTTTGCAAATAGTAACAGCTAGACAGAAAGAGATGAATCTTAGGAAAGCAGGCCTTTTGAAGCCAGGATAATGCACACAATCACAACACCCTCAGATGAGCTTCAGCCAGGGTGCGCAGCACACAGCGCTAACAGCGGAGGGAACGCGGGGCGCCTACACTGCAGAGTTCCCAGGCCATTACTCAGAGGAAGCACCGATCACATAAAATCAACAACTCTTTAGTGAGTTTGGTTAGTCATGTGAACCAGTGCCAACTACTAGGGAGCATCCTGCTGTAGAGAAAGTCCTGCCTCAAGTTAGAATATCCATTTAGATTTTCATAAAGCATTTCTTAAACTGCATAAAAATAAAAGAGTTAAACTTCAGCTTTAGCTTTAATGATATAATATTAACAGAAATACAAGTCTCAGACTTCAAGTCATAAAAATACTTGAAATACAATATAGCAGAGTAGGGATCACAACAAACTAGTATATACATACACAGATGGTCTCTTAAAAGTTGCTCAAACTCCGCATAAACGTTTAATAATTTCACCAAAGGAATACCACACAGCTAGCAACAATCACAAAAAGTGATTTTTTTAAAACAACCTCTACAGGAAGGATATAATCCCAAGTACTATCCTAGCTTTTCATCTGGGCTTCACACCAATTTTATTTTTAAGCAAATATTGACTTATTTCTATTAGAGGTCATTCTATAGGTCAGACCTACAGAGCAGAATGACTCCAGAGTGATGATAATTCCTCCTCTCTGGCCAGCTGGATGTTCTACCCAGCTGTCATCACCTTTCAGAAATCAGGCACCATGAGAATGAATAGCAGCTGTCCTCTCTTGCCAGATCCTCAATACATTAAAGCAACACTAAAAGACAGAGGAAAAGTACTTAGGTGACCCATTTGAGGCCTTAAACAAAAGCAGAAGAAAGAGGGAGACAGACAGACAAATGTACATAAGTACAGCAGATAGGACAAATTCTGCTCTGCTAGATCATGCTGCACATTACGGCCTTAGAATCTGAACTATGTTAGAAGAAATATTCCTGAGTATTAACACACATTAACAGTGTTATATCTTGACGCTCTCTCATTTGTTACAGCCTTTTGATAGCACAAGCTTTTTGAGCCAGACACTGGCTTTTACAATTGAGCAGCAATCAGTCTGGTTTGGGCCCTCAGAACTGTTCCAACATAAATATTTATTTGTAAGACAAAGGCTGAAAACAAAGAGGTACGAGATGTAATTGGGACGGAAATAACACCTAAAAGCAAGGACTGAAGGAATCTCCCCTGTGTGAGAATCATCATCTGTATAACATATAACATAGGACAGGCAGATCTCCATTACATTCATTAACCATGACCCAAGACAAATTAGGTTTATTGCACCTATACTTCTAATAATAAAAAGTATTAAATGTTGCGTTTCAGGACACTGACATTCTTAGATAGTTTGTAATACTTCTTTGGTTTGTGGTTATGAATTTGCATGTTCTTAAAAGATTGTATGTATTGGAAAAAGGAAGGATGCTTTAAAAGCCCACATTTCGTATAGTGTGAAGTTTAATTAGTTAACAAAGGACTTTTTTTTTAATTGGTATGCATTTAGCTCAAGTATCCTCACATACAGGCATTATTACCTTTGGGGTGTTTTTAACCCTATAAATTCCATGCAAGTGAAGACTTTTTTAATCAGCTTTTAGCTCATATATAACATTTTTATCTTCTCAACACTATGTTGCTGCAACACTCCATTTCAGCATATTGCAAGTTGTACTCTCAGGTTCAAGTGTACTCTCAGGACTGAGAGCAAGCGGATGCATGTAACAAGAAGTAGATACTCAAAGAAGAACCAAGTAGCATTCTATAATCCCATTAGGTAAACAGTATATAATTAGGCTATTGCCAATTACTTCACAGATGCCCTGGGAAATGCAGGAGACAAATATATCTTACAAATTGAGAAGCTATATTACCACCTCAAATCCATATTTTTCTTTACAGTTTTCAAAACACAATAGCTAGGTCTACAATGAAAAGCAGATGTTGCAATGATATGTGCATTACCATCAACAGTCACTATTGCATCTGCAGTCATGCCTATAAGGCTGTATATGTATCTAAAGTTAATAAGGTTATAAAACAGAAACATAACTACTAATGGACTGTCAAAGCTACATAGTTTCATTTGGAGCAGTTTGCCCACTCTCTTGCTTGATGCAGTACCTTCTAGACCACCAAAATAGTTTTTCTCTAACATCGGGTCTAAGGAAAGTGAGATGTTTACTATATATAATAGTGAATGTTGTCTTTGTGTCAAGACATGGACAACCCATGCTATTTCACACCGCTTTGACCTATGATTATCAATGTACATGTTCTTAAGAATGTATACACATGTATACCTACATACATACACACACACACTCTTCTGCCACATTTCTTCTAATTAATTTCATCCTAGATAGATTTTGGAGAAAAAAAGGAATCAGGGAACACTGAAGCAGAGTTACTCACATTATCATTAAGACTCTGCTTTCCCAATAGAGAACTCTGGACTTTGGGTTTTTTTTTTTTTTCCTCTTCTAAACTCAGCTGAGACCAGTACCACTGACCTTCTCAGCATATTCCAAGGCTTGATTTTGTCCTCTAAAGGACTGAGTAAAGCTAAGATATTTTGCTTAGAGTCCTTGTTTGTATAAATTCTGCAAGACTGATGTATCTTCATTTATAATAAATGTGCTGGAGGATGGGAGGTAAAAGAGAAGAGAAAGGTTACAGTAGGCAGAATTCAGAAAACTGAAGAATTCAGACTCTTTTTTCCCCTCAATTACAAAGGGGAAAAATACATGTTGATAAGAGCTATGAAAAAGATACCTGAAAATTAAGAACACGTTCATCTAATTTCTTTCAAAATTACTTCCAAGAATACATGCTTTGCTGCAGAGTGCTTGACCTACATGCAAAAGACTTGGAGTTTGGAATTCAATTATAACTAGGGTCAATGCTCAACTCTACAGCAACTTCAACATATATTTGAAAACCTTCTCCAAATCCCAGTAATCCTCTAAAAAGTTTACCCAAAATGATCTTAGTTACTTTGACAGGTAGCAAATTGCAGCATGACACTTACCTGAAGTATTGCACAGATTAAAATTCATACTCATTCATTTCCATATAGAGAATTATAAATAGCAGTGCACATTACACATTATGCATTGTCTTACAATGCAGTACATTCTATTACTTTTTTTTTTTTAATTGACTCCCAACTGTTCTGAAAAAATATACATCTTTACTCCACACTCTAGGAACTGACAAGACAAGACATGAGTAAGTTATCATTTAGACATGCAAAAATGAATATCTATTAAAGCATAACTGGAGAAACCCAAGACGCAAGTATCACATGCCCACCTTCCTGGAATCTGACTCATTTGACTATGTAGATCCTTACAAAAGGATGTACGGATGACTTTCCAATAACACAATACAACAGTAACAAACTTTCTTCTACCTCTGAGGGCTTCCCTACAAATATTTTTAGTTAGCACAAGATACAGAATAGGAACACAAGATCAATGTCAGCTAATTTCTTATTTAAAATTTTTGCAAAAGGGTGACCTAAAATGTTACATCCTTCCTTTGATCCTAATTATTACATCAACTGGGCATACAAGAACATTTCTAACAGTTCAAGTAAGTCAGAGGTCAGCAGTTTAAACAGGAAAAAAAGTCGTGCTCATCCATCCTCTGTTAACTGTAAAGAGTAACAGCTTATAAAATGCTTGAAAACAACGGTTTAACAGTTTTTCTCTCCTGACTATGCAGATTTCTGTTTTCTGCTTACAAAACGCAAGTCTCTTGAAAGAAAATGTTATTGATTTGTTGAAGTGGCTAGGTAAAGGTATATACATGAAATGTGATCACTACGGTATTTGCTGTTGTTAACATCAGACTACAGCGTTGCACTTGAACAGTTTAGTTCACGAAGTGCTAACAAGGAAAGAGAGTGAAGAATTTCTAACTAACAAGCTCAAGACCGATAAATGCAAAGATTGCAATTAACTGACCAGGCAAAGGAAAGAATAAATAGAGGAAGAAAAGTGCTCTAAATTAGGCACTAGAATTCTACTCTGATATAGTGCTCAAGTTGGGTATAACTGTCCATTCACCTCTTACCAACTTTCTAATGCTGCAGGCATTGTGAACTGAGAGGTCTATAAACACATCTTCTAATCCTACACCAAATTTCTTCCTTTTTTTTCCTCCAAATTTCCTCCTCCTTTTATTTCAGAAAAGTAGCTAAGCGGGCATCAACAAGTTACAATACATCAAACAAGGACTAGCATGGTGGTGGCCCCCATATTATTATAGCGGCGTGTCTTTAAACATGGCAAGGTTAAGTGCACTTACCTTGCTCACAATATTTGTTCAGTCATTTTTCAGTGAACATTAACAACTGCACATATTTAAAAGACAGCAAGCATGGCAGTTATGTACACCCATGCAGAATTCTTAAGTATAGTTAAAATTAAACATCATCCCATTTTTTAATTATGAAAAATTTGCAATAATATAAAATTAGGCTGCTTTATGCTTATGACCACTAGCACAGCACATGCACCATTACTGTAAATCTCTTTGTTTCATACTGTATATGCATGCACAGAACAATATAGGTTTATATTCAAACAGCGACATTCCTAGCATTTACCTGTAGCAGTACGTTGCTAGTACTGTGACTTCTCTTTTGCATGTCAAACAACACTCAGAAGCTAACCACAGCGAATAAAGGCACAGAGGAGTTAACAGACACATTTAACAGATAATGATTTAAGTCAACCAATAGAGTATTTCATGGATACGTTTAACATTTTCACTCACTCTTCAGATCTCAGATCATATTGATCCGGATAAGACAAAGATAGGCAAAACAGTCAAATGTGTACATAAAGAATTGAAACCTGACATAATTGGGCATTCATTCTAGATTACTAATTTTTCTAAAAATCACAGAAGTCTTGTATCATTTCTTCTTTAATAGCTTGCAATTGCTATCCTATAATTATTTTGTACACTTGAATACTTATGACAGCCAATAGGCCTTAAAGAAATATGTTTTTAGGGTTCTAGGGTTTTTTGGTAAACAAAAATGTTGACACAGTGCTTATAGTAAGAAACACAAATAAACTGTAAGATCATCACCTGACAGCAAAACGGCATGGCAGGATGTAATGTGGGTACGTACCACTGGGAGAAGGAGCTCCTGAGGCTGTTTCACAGGCTCAAAAACTTTGTTCCGTTGGGTACTGGAAGCCATTTTTGATAGCAGTTTACAATGGTATTTCCCAGAAATGCTATTAGAAACGAGCTGCAGGTTTGTGTAGACTAGAGCATATTCCATAACGTTCCAGGGAATACAATTGAGGCTTGGAAAAAAACAGTTCCATTAAAAGACTCTTGTCTAGCTAGCCAGTGGAGAAGGTCAGCAGAATACTATGTTCAGGTAGCATATAAAGATCAAGGAGAAAACACACATTTTTTTTTTCCTTCCTTAAGCTTCTTCTGATCTCTTCAGGTTTTTTCCTATTTAAGATACTGAATAAATGTTTTCTCCTTGGTATTTAGGCAAAGTACTCAAGTTTGCTTTGAAACATTTTGCTGAAAAGAGCAGCATGCTGAACGGTGTCTTAGTTCTCATTTAGAGAGCCCTCCAGAGACACTGCTGCGTTGGTGCTCCCGTGTGAAGGGGCAGTATTGGCATACTATCAGTTCTGACTGTTTGTTACTGCTATACAGCCTTCCTGAAGGCCAACTGTCATACCATGGCGCACTGTACCATGGTGCACACAGTATTCAATAAAGACTGCTTAGAAACAGCAAGCTAATGTCTCGCCAATAAGTTTTTTTGGAGACAAGCGCCAACTACAGTAGAAAATTGCACTCCATTCCTCAAACGGTTTTCCTCTAACTGCTCTCCTTGAGCTAGTTGAAAAACATTTAACTGCCAAGACAAGGCTGTAAAACAAAACAACCAACCTGTTTGCAACCCCAGTACAAGACAAAATATACATACATACATACACATATATACATACACATACATATATTTACATGTCATTTTTACTAATCTTGTGCAACACTGAACAATAGAATCCTGGCAAAAAAAAAATCCAAACAATCTAAAAAAACCCCAAAACCCCAATCACCCAACCCTTAAATGCTTCCAATAATAAATCTATTACAAACATCACCATTTCAAGCCCATACACTCTTCCAGCTATGAATTTAATAGAAAAGATGCATTGTACACTGAAAGCAACAAGTTCTGTAAAATTTAAATCTATTTGAAAAGAATTTGAGAGTCCACTTACTTTAACAGCAACACCAAGAAGTTTTCAAAAACACAACTTGATAATAAAAATAACTGAAGAAAAACAACTACTGAATGAATGTTATCTGTTTAGATAAATAAGGGGAGTATTTTGGGGGGGAAGAGGTTGTTAAATATAAAGTCAAAATTCTTCTAAGATGGAACACGAGACGGTTTTCCCCAAAGACATCTTCTCACTTCACTTTGCAGTTTTGCAAGTGTCCTGTAGAGCCAGAGATTAAGTGCTAGTCCCACACTAACAAAAAATTACTTTTGGGGGGGCAGGGTGTTAATGGCATGACTTCATTGCTCAGAAATCTCACACATTTCCAAACTCCCCAAGGTTTATGCACTACAAAAAGAAGTTAGGGATTAAACCCTTCAGGTTCTCTAAAGATCTTGCTGGTTTTCCCCACTGAATAAAACAAAGCAGGGAACTGATTCCCTTCACATGCACAAGCAAGCAAGCAAGCAAACAGCGAACAAACATGTTACTTAAGACTTCAGTACAGAGAGTAGAAGACAGAGAGGTGAATAAGGATGAGAGAGAATATGCTGCCTTCTAGCTTACCATAAAATGTGACGTGCATCTCAAAGATTGCCATAACGTATATGGGCAATAAAAGAGAGCACAACCGGCTGTTGCCAGTTATGAAGGGGTTAACATTAGCTCAATGTCAGCTCTCTCTGTCCCTTCACAGGTGCTTCTGAAAAGGCATATAAACTGAATGGCCCAGAGCCAGGAGGGGAAGAATGCTTTTGGGAAGGAAGGGACCCACACCCACTGGTCACAGGGCCAGGTCAAACTGCCTGCTGACATGTTTTTTTGTTTCCTTTTCCTTTTGACTATAATAAACTGTTTTTGCTTTCGACTTACAATTGCCATTGGTGAGGAACAAGCCCTGCTGAATGCAGCTATACATTTTGCAAGTCATTTTGTCAATTTAAGATTTCGAAATAAACCAAATATTTAAGTGAAAAGGAGAACAAGTAATATATTCCAGTTCAGCATACTAGCCATTTGTTTTCTGTACGGCACAGAAAACAACCAGATCAACTTACTGCTGATTTGTGTATCCCTTTACATTGCCAAGCTCAATGCAAAGATGACATTTTGAAAGGTTACTGGGAGGGGGAGAGAGGAGGGGAAAGAAGTGGAAATGGTAATGTCATGACTGTTTTCTGCCGCTTTTCTCTCTGACGCAGCAGTCGGCCCTGTACTGGCGCGTAAGCACTATAATATTAGACACCTGGAATGCGAGGAATGTCTGATAACCACAGCCTGGCGGAGGGGTAATTCCACAGCCCTCAACCGAGTGAAACGACCTTTGAGCTTTCCAGAGGAAAACTCAAACGCAGTGAAATTATGAAAAGGCTGTTACGTGCAGTGTTGCTATAGGTTATTTCTATACACAGCTGTACACTGTTGATAGAGGCAAAACCTGTTCTTATTAAGACCGTTGTTAATAAAAAGTAGCTATTACTTTTAATCAAAGTCCATAAGTACTTCAATACTTTCTTGAAAATAATTTTAAATCTTTTCTATCCTACAATCACTACCTGCAAACTTGACTTGGAAACGTTTCCTTTATCTGTCTTCTCCCACTTTGTTTCTTATTTAATGTATTTGTTCTTATCAAACTACTCCAATATAATACGAAGATGTACCCTTAAAAATGTGTGTGTACACATATATACACCCCGCACACATGTATATGTTTGTATAAATATATATAACCATATACATATCTGAAAAAAAGAAAAAAAGAAGGGGAAAAACAGGCAGTCAAGCATTGGCTTGTGAACATCAAAGAAGGAAGCACAAACTCTGCAATCATTTCCATAAGCAAACAGGAGCAAGGTATCTGTCCCAAGGAGCTTACCATTTAATTGATGATATAACAAACAATGGGAAGAAAATGCCCATAGATTGGAATATTTTACTAGAATAAATCAAGACATACCCATTTATTATAAAGAGGAAAACATTTATTCCGCTATTTTGAATGGTTTGACAGCTTTGATATGTTAGGCAGTAAATATCAAAAGTACCCTTCAGGGCACACAGTTTACTACTAAAGGGTTAAATATAGGCCATTCATGTAGTGTGAAAACTAAATCTGAGAGAGAGAAATGCATTTCAAAGACACAACACAGTCAAAACCAGAAAACAATCATGATCAGTTAATGTCAGCATTAAAGGATCTTCCTTGTCCCTAACCTCTCACTTTCCTCCTTTCTGCAATTTCATATACACACTACTCTGAAGCACCCCACTACTCACCTCATCATCTACAGAAAACGATTTTGAAACATTATTCTGAACTCCTCTTGCAAACAGAAGCTTGCATTATGGGGAACCTTTGGGTTTATACAGAGGATATTTAAAAGCACTCCTCGCACAACTCTGCTCCCACCGAAGTCAGCAGGAGCGTTACCAATTTCAGTGGTAGAAAACTTAGCTGTGACGAGCAATTTTGACAAGTATCATTCATCTGAACATCCCAAGTAACTTCGCATTCAGCCAAGTGCACCTCCCATTGCGGCAGCAGGGAAGCACAAGTCTGCGTTAACTGCCCAAATTACAGACCTACCAGCTGGGCCCACAGAGATTCCACCTCACACTCTAGCCGTTATTCTCAGTACTAAGCTCTTCATGTTTAGATTTCTAGCTTCTCATCTAACCACGTTTTGCAACAATTTTTGAATACTTTATTTGATCATTACATATTTTGCAGTATATTGGAGCTCCTGTTGCAAAAAGAATGAATTTGATCAGAGTTCAAATGCTATGCAAAGACTTGTACCAGTGCCCTGTGGCTGGCCCACTAATTCCACCTCCTACATTTGTAGGAGTCTTAAAAATGCATTAACAATCATTTACACGGAAAAGAAGCACACACATCACTGATTTTATGCAACTGCAAGCAGCAGGTTTTTCTTTTTAGAAGATATAAATACCTTGATATTAAGAAGAGACCAAGAGAAAGTTTGACAACTGTGTTGTAAACGGTTCAGAAAGTTCCCCCAAATCATTTCAGCTATGGTTCCATAGAAGGCAGCCTCTAGAAAAATCTTTTCATTTCCGAGAATGGAGTGATGGACGCTGCAACAGCCCAGAAGCCTAGATAATACAGGAAATCTGCACAAAACTGAAATAATGAGTAAGGACTGTAACAAAGATAATTGCTTTGCATAACTCTGATGTTGAGCTTGAAGTGCAGGGTGCTAACATACCAGAATACTCCAAAATCACACTTATAGAGAAGATATATGATCTGGGCCTCCTTTTAATCCTCCCTCCTATTATTTCAGTATGTAAAACTGTACTTCTCAATGCATTTATTCAAATGGTATTGCTTTTCTTTGTATATTCCAAGACAGGCCCAAAACAGTATTATATTAAACAAAATCAGTGTCAAGTTCCTTTGGCACCTCCACTGTTTTACATTCCTTATTCACAATATTAACTGAATTCAAGTTTCAGATGAAATTTATTCCCAATGGCAATGAGGTTTGAGGAATGAGAAATATGCAACAATTATATAACAGGAAACATCTAAGTGTTCTGCTGTGATTTCCTTCCCACGCACCCACTCCCAGAAACTGCATTCAAAAAGCTTGAACGAATACAGCAAGTTCCCTAGCAGTCACATAGTATATACTCAATTTCTCTTATTTCCGTAAGGCACTCTGTTAAAAAACAAACACAAACAACAGCAAAAATCATACCAAAACAAAATGAAAACACTTGCCTCTTGTGTCAAAATAAGGACCTTACAGGTCAGATATGTTTTTCGGTTCTTAGAAAGGTGAAATTTAAGAATAAAGCACAGAACGTTATAAGCCTTACTTCAGCACTCAGCATACAACTGCTTATCGCACATCCCTCTTTACTGGTTACATGTGGCACAAGTAACAGTTGTACAGAGCAGGGGAAATACTTTTAATGCAGTGACTTGCAATGACTGCTCAGGAATTCTGTGAGACATTGTAAAAGCGGACCTGGATCTGCCAGATGAGCTAACGCTCTGCTTACCAGACTGCAAGTGAGCCGTCTACCTTTCCCACATGTGGAAACACACTGCCTCAAGTTTATTTAGTAGCTTGTACCACTGGTTTAAAAGATTACTATAAACCAGGTTAAAGAATTATTACTTCAGAGTACATAACATATTAAAGTCTAGTCCATGACTATAGCTTCTAATAGTACAGTTATTTCTTCAAAAAGCTATACAAATATCAAAACAATATTCACAATACTCCAATGAGTAAAAAAGAGCAACTTTTTACCAGTCCTGTCTTTCAAGGTGAAAGTGTACGCGAGAGAGAAAAAAGATGAGAACAACAGAATGAGGCTAATCCGCACATTTTCAATTTTAATTGCTTAAACCAACACTTAAGAGACTCAAAATAAAAAAAAGGAAAGAGGTTATTCACAAAAAACAGTGAGAAGATTTTGTATCACTGAATCACTTTTAATTGGAGGAAAAGATATTACGTATTTTTTCCAATAACACTGAAGAAATCATTCAAGTCCTTGTGGATGGTTCTTTGAATCCGCTTAACATTTAGCGGAAGTCAAAAAGTACAACAGCTTATTTATGAGTTACCAGGAAAGGAATGTAAGACAAAGCAGAAAATATCATCATGTCATTTTTATAAACTTTCTGAGTGATTACATTTTAATACTGTGCTTAGCTCTGACACTTTTGTACTTTCCCTTACCCCTACAACACCTAGAGAACAAAACCACAGACCAAGATACAGAGAAAGGTGGGCAACAATGGTCAGGGTACGGAACGTATATGTAACTGAACAGATTAAAATGATTCAGCTTGGAAATTGCTTACAGCATGGAAATACCATACAGGATACTATAAACAAGAAATGAAGAGCGAGCCATTATCCTCTGTTTCTCACAATATAAGGAGGCACACATGGAAATTCCAAAAGGGCAGGTTTAAAACAAAGTTCAATACAACACAATTGTATTTGGACCTCACTGCCACAAGGATTTTGTGGCAACTAAAACCGTAAATGCTTTCAAAAATGGATTAGACAAAGAAATACAGAGAACAGATCCACAGTGACAGTAAACATAATATTCCAAATTCAACCATTTTGCTATTGGAATTCCTATTCCAAATTCACTCTTCTCCCAGCACATGTAGAAAGAGGAATTAAATCTACTACTTCTTCCTTTCCTGAGGTTAAGATTGGAAATTAGAATTCCAAAGACAGAAACCATGCCAGACAGCGTCTTATCTTAAAGTAAATTTAAAGATACAAACCTTTAGTTACATAGAAGCTGATGACCTATACATTAACGACAAAAAAGGAAAGATGACACTTGATTCAAGAAAACTACTAAAAAAGATACTACTAAAAATAGCAGCTAAATAGTATACTATAATCTTCATTCTTTGGCAACAGAAATGAGACAAAATAGACAAACCCTAAGGATTAATTTACAGCACTGAAACAGAGGAGAAAGCTTTCTACTGGGAGGTTAAAAAAAGAAAACCCTTTGGCCTTATGCTTACACTGGCAAAGTGGACCCTTAAAACTGTACACCTCACTACAGACACTATTATGGAGATGCAGCAACTCATAATCAAAGGTATCTTTGAAGTCACTTTAATGGATTCTTATTTAATAAATATTTAGTTATTTAACATTTTATAATGAGTCACAGGAGTTTTTCCTAAGCCTTTTTTTGTTTGCATCTGTTGAGTTAGTCACAAAGGATTTTTCTTAAATACAAAATATATATATTTTTAATTGCATTTCTTTATATTTATGGTAATCTCATTTGGCAAATAATATATGGCCGATATCGAACAGTAAATCTCTTTTTCTGCAGAGGTCACAGCAGTAGGTTCTACCTTGAACTGGGGGGGGGGGAGGGGGTCAAAACTAGTCTCAGCTTTTTGAATAAAAAACACACTGTCAGTTCTCTTCATCCGTCCCAGTCACTTAATAGCTTTAAACAGCAGTCCAGGCTTGCCTTCTCTTGGGCCAAGAGGCTAGTGGTCAACAGGTCATATTCCACCTAGAGGCCAGGAACAAGTGCAGTACTGCAGGAACCTGACATGGAGGAGGCAACAGAGCGTACACTCATCAGGCTTGCAGTTGGTACTAAACTGGTGGTGTTGGTGGTGGTGGTGGTGGGGGGGGGTTGGTGCACAAAAGAGTCAACAGGAACCTTAAATTCAGCATGGACAAATTGGAAGGGAGAGCCCCCTGCAGCAATACAGGCTGGGGCTGACTGGCTGGGAGCAGCTCTGCAGAAAACGCCCTGGGGGTCCTAGTAGGCAGCGAGCTGAACGCAAGCCAGCAACGCGTCCTGGCAGCAAAGCCCAAAACCTCCTGGGCTGTATTAGCAGTCAGGACCATGGCCAGTAGATTGAGGGAAGGGATTATTCCCCTCTACTCAGCCCTCTTCAGGCCACACCTGGAATTCTGCATCCAGTTTTGGGCACTCCCCCCCCCCCCCCCCCCAAATACAAGGAAAACATCAATAAACTGGAGCAAATTCAGGAGAGGGCCATCCCTCTGGAGCACTTGCCCTGTGAGGAGAGACTGAGGAACCTGGGGCTTGTTCAGCCTGGAGGAGAGATGGCTTCAGGGCAACCCCACAGCAGGCTGTCAAAAACTTACTCGAAGTTATCAAGACGATGGACTCAGGATCTTTGCAACGGTGCATGGTGGGAGGACAAGAGACAACCAGGCATAAGCTGAAACAAGTTCAGAGTGAATATAAGGAAAAGCTTTTTCACCATGAGGACAGTGAAGCAGTAGAACAAGTTATCCAGAGTAACCTGGTCCGATCTCACAGCTGGACCCTGCTTTGAGCAGGAGGGTTGGACCAGGTGACTTCCAGAGGCCCCTTCCAGCCTGAATTGTTCTATGATTCTAACTTAGCGTTCACATATTCCTTCTCTTGCTTCCCTCATCACATATTGAAGACATTTCCCCAATTCTTATAGAAAATCCCACACTGATGCTCTGAAGCTGGCTTTTCTCTTAGCACAATGTGTGTAGGTTCCTTTGGTATCCCAAAGCATACCTGCAAATAACACCTTTACACAGGCAATGCATTTATTTCTCTTCTGACAAGTTCAGACCATTCAATCAGCACCCCTTAGCCCATGCTTTTACTTTTCCATGGGGTCAGGCAGAAAATTTCAGTGGCCAAATTTCAGCAGTTTTCTGATCATCATAATCCCACAAAACTCCTCCTTCAAAACATCTTGCTCTATTTTTCCAAAGCTGTAGGTACTTCCAAAACTTACTCAAGAGGTCACTATTCGTATATCATTTTTAAATCTTTGCTATCTCCACTTTTCCAAGGCATGTGGGCACATATATGTACACGCATACTCACGCTTGCCTTTGTCATAGCGTATCGTTCATCAATAACGCCTAAACTGGCGGGCTACTCAACCTATAGTCAGCTACCGTGATTATGCTCCTTTTTGATCTGTATGTCAGACAGACTTAACGGACCTGCAAATCTAGAGTAACAGACTAGATGCTGCTGCAAGGACTGTTTTCTTAGCTTGTTGCTCCACCTGTGTTGCACCTCATTACAACTCAAAAAGTGACACTTGGAATACAACTGATAATATCACTACCTTTTCAGCTGCCTTTATTGACAGAGCAGCTTCCACATGCCTGCCATACACGTGCAGAAAACTGTGCTATTAAAATTCATATGGATGCCAACCCATCATCTTAATTTTCTTCTTAAACCTACCTCTCCTGCGCTGCTGACAAACATAATTGGCTAGGTAGCACTGACTGCTGCCTTCCCTAGCCTATTCTTGTTATTTTATTCTCCAGACTAAAGCAGATTTGTTTATTTTTCTTTTGACAAGATATCCGGTGATGGGGTTTTAAGGTCCAAGAAACAATCTTTGGTACTTGCTTGTATCATGCCGAATACTGAAGCTTCACGACCATTTAAACCGATCTAAATTGGCTATCGCAGTTCTGCCCTCCCTCCACTTCCAGCTATGCGTTCATGCTCCCGCTCTTGTACTGGTGCTGACACTCATCTGACTCCCTAGTAAGCCAGTTCAAAGAAATACATTGGTAGGAGTAGAGAGGTTGAATTTTACCAGCGTAGCCATCTCACCAGCTCTCTACTAGTACAAACATCAACACAAGAGAGGGTGGAACCACAGCAGTCCCAGTTTAGATTGGTATGAACTAGTCATGAAACAAGAGTGGTCCTAGCAGGCACCAAAGTCCTTCTTGACGGAGATCTTAAGCAATACAGTAACATATATGATTACTACTACTACTCCTTAGATTAATCTATTAAAACAAACAAATCAGATTCAGCAGGCAGAATTAGACATGTGCTTGATTACACTAAGCAGTTTTTATGTGGTGAAAGATAGTAGACTGATTATGGTAGGTTGATTAAGAGGGCTTTTTGACCGACAGTAAACTTTAACTGGCTGCAAAGCAAAATTTGTGAAAAAGGAGAGAAAGAATAGCATTTAATTCCTACTGTATTATGAAGTGGAAATGCTCAGGCAATTAGGAAAAGTGTAATTACCGCAATATCTTGATGTATTTGGCTACTTGAATTTGTAATTAAAACCACATAAACCAATGAAGAGCCTGATCCTGCAAGAACTAAACAACTTGCAGAATATGCCAAGGGTACATCCTCATCCTATACCACCACTAAAGTCAAAGGCAGCCTTGCCATTGCTGTCAACAAGCACAAAAATCAAACTTTGTGCGCAATTATGCTTTAGAGACTTGACTGTCATTATATTAGCCAAAATCAAATCTAAGAAATATTCTGTTGCTCTGTGAGGGGCCTTACTTTTATCACTGAGATTTTCTTCTAAGCCCAAATGACTTCCTTAATGAGACTCTAGAAAGGACAGTTTAAAACAATTGCTAGTGACTCTAAAAACTACAATATTGTCTCAAATACTGAACAGAGGCACTTTCATAGAAAAACAATACCTAAGCATAAACAATTGATTAAACAGTAACCTCTCACACTGTATGTGTCTTTGGCACTGGAAGAAAAAGCAAGTTGCCGTATAAGCAGTGTTTCAATAAATTCAGCTGACTAGAAAGCTGCAATTTCACAGACTTTCGAAATTTTTTGGACACCATATTTTTAAATGATTACTTCAGAAAAATCACTTTTAAAGTATTTTGCTAGGTGTAAAGTTTTTATACAGTTTGAGCAATGAAAAATCCCAACATTCGCTCACACAGTGGAAATATGCATTCACTCCTTGCCAAGATAAGCATTACATCTCCGTTTGCCATTTATTATTCTTTTAAACTGAATAGAGAAGATTGCTCTTAAGAGAGAGTTCAGATACAAATCTCTACTACCCAATTACTTGTGTAATCTTTTAAACTTCTCAATGAAAGTCTCCTACTCTCTCTCATAAATCAATTTACATCAGTCACTTTTGTGAAAAAATCTTTAACATAAATATTAATCCTTTGTGATACTATTTTTCCTCCAATTCTGCATGATAACTTTAGGTTTCTTTGGGAAATTACTGTGTGTGTGTCATTCAAGCCTTTAAAACAGAACGTATCTACGCGGAGGCTAGGCTTTTGACTCTCGTCCTACAAATGTCAGTCATCTAAAAACAATTCCAGAAGAGTTTGGAGAGCTTAAAAGTAGGTGCCATACTCTCTCACTGTAATTATTTATATGGGAGTCAAACATCTAATCTGTTGGAAATGCCATTAGGTGCCTACATGCCTTTCAAGGCCATATAGTAAATAAAGCAATGAGAACAAATACAAGGAAAAATCAACTTCTGTCAGAATTGCTTATGTGTATGGGCACACCATTTGACCTAACAAGAGGATAGATTTCCAGACTTGTGAGAGTCAACGTAATTCTTTATTAGCTTATTTGCAGGTGCTCAGTGTAGCTAAAATTCTGTTTTAGAAAGTATGTGGAAGGGTGAGGGAAGAAAGAAAGAATCGTGATCATCCACAGTCCAACAAAAATCTGTTTTCTGCGTTTCGGACTCTGGGGATTCCACAGTAAGTTTAAGAGAAGAAGCTGGAATTTCCTGATCTGGCCGATATAACTTAGGGTGGGGGAGGATAATTCTCAAAAGAGCTTTTAAATGTGGCCTTGGAATTTTGCCGGACAGAACAATGATTGATTTAAATCAGCTACAAAAAGAGAGATTTGATCTTCTGTCAAGTCTTTGAAATGGTAGAAGCTAAGCGGAATCAGCAGTGTTGCACGCTTGTTTAATGAAAAATTCATTATTTTACATTTCGTTCTAAAGAGTTTTAACACGTTTGTGGGTTGATCACTTTATGCTTTCAGTTGTAAGTAAACCAAGCATCTCTTTCTGTGCCCTGCTACAAAGAACTGAAATTTTATGGGCAAAAAAGTAAGAGTAGGAATAGGGTTTTTCAATAAAATGAAACAGTTACCAAAAAAACAAAAAATCCATTTTCCTGAAGGTGATCCGCGTTGCTCGATTGACTCTTTCGGTATATATGGTTCTTTTATTCTCCCCCAACCCAACTCCTGTGTTCCATGGGCTTCTACACTGGAAAAACAGTGGAACATTCTTCTCTTTATTGAAAGTCCAAACAAAAGGGTCTAAATTCTGTCCTTTTTGCTGACATCATTGCTACATACATGCCAAAGATGTACACAAGGAATTTTATTTTGCCCATCGCATTCTCTTTCCTTCACTTTGCTACTTGGTCTTAAAGTCATTGTATTGCCATCACCTGCGGTCTAATAAATGGATTGTAACAAGGTCTCTGATTTGGTTTATATGTACTTAAACAACATCATCTAAAAGAACTGGAGAAACCCACCAAATAGCACCAGAGCAGTCACCGAGTAAGTGTATGGTACTGCTCAGTTCTTAACATTACAGTAATTCAATCATTATTAACACTTCTGCATCAAGACACGCAAGTCGTTCTGTCAGAACGCGATTTGCACCTTCAAGAATCTAACAACAGCAGGAAGAATCTTCTATTTGCAATCTTGGAATCCACAACCACAAAAAAATAACGACCATATCTAATTTTCGATAGTGACATCTAGCTTCACGCGATCAGAACCTGCTGAAGAAAGGTATGGCTTTGTGCAACAGAGACAGATAGGGTTTGGAAAGGAACAGTTTGTTGCCTACTTGTTTTTTCCATGCCTGGCTTGTTCTTCACGTTGTCCCTCTAAAACCAGCTGTTGGGAGATACGCAAGGAAGCAGTAGTGCTTGGTGACCCCTACCAGCAGCCAAATAAATTAGTCTGGTTGATGGAGCATGGCAATCCACCGTGGCAGCTGAGGAAAGCCAGCTAGAGCATTTTTTTTGATCCTTTCACCGAACTTTGCGTCTTCCCTTCGTGAACCTGACTTGGAAACTTAATGACTCTCTGAAGGACCTTTACTCTCCTGACACTCACTATGCTGGGCTATATCCCAAGTTCTTTGAGTGGTCCAAGCAGTAGTAAATGCGTTGCTAATGACAGTGTTCTGCACTATGGATACTTGCTTCAGACAGTAACAACACAGGCAAAACGATTAATCTGGTGTGCTGCTCCTGTGATACTCACACCAGGCAGAAAGATTGTGAAGTCTGCTCATCAGCACAGCAAAGCACGGAGAGCATGATTTGCAGTTGCTAGATACAGAACAAGGCAAAGAAGGGTCAGAGGAATCCCTGAACTGAGGTACGGGGGGTGCCTGTAGTCTACCATACAAAGAGGCCGAACTCCCCACTAAGACACCTAATACAAGGGCTGAAAGATCCAAGTCCTGACCTTTGTGTCTCTGCTCCCTTCTGCCTTGCTTCCTCCAGCTGCTATAGTGCCTCAGAAGAGGAAAGCAGGTACTCCCAAACCACAGCTAGAACCTTCTGAACTCAGTTTTTAGAGACGTGCGGCAGAAAGGCTTAGCTAAATCTGCTGGTGTGGCCCAAGGAATAGAACTCAAAAGAACTTTGTGGAGCAAGATGTGCTCCTCCTGCCAGTCACTAACAATCCTAATTGTTTTGTTAAACTGCCAACAAGCTAAAACCTATTGTGGACTTCAGCACAGTGAAAAATGTTGCGTTCTCCTACTGCCATCACCCTTAACTACCTTTTATTTATTCCATGCTATTCATACCAATGGAATGATATATCTGAACAGGCTAAGACCTACTCTTTCTATCATATCCATGTCTTCTGAGTAGTTACTTGAGCTATGTTCTGAACGAACAGAGCACAGATCAAATGCTAGGATCACAGGGCATACAGGACATGGCAACTGAAGCTGGAAACCACCACTGACAAAAATCGGAGAGGAATTTACGGAGATTACAAATAGCCTTTGGTTAAATATTTCTAGCGATAGGCACTCCTCTTAATGCTATCTAGAGGATAACAACCACACTTCAAAGGAACTTCACAGCACTGCTTCTTTTTATTCCTTTGTGGGGGCATCACAGAAAATGTGCAAAATGTTCATTTTTTAAAACTGAAACCTAGATTTTTTCGGTTGCCTTAGATCATATCAGTTAGTAGAACAGGTCTGTTCTGTCTCATTCATTCAGGGAAGGCGGCTTTTCAACAGCAACAAGTCATTCCGAGTCAAAAAGGGACTGGAATTTGACTCGCTCGTTCCAGACCACTACACCCTGACTGACAAAGCAATCAAGTCTTCCCAATCTTTTACACTCCCTAAAGGCCTCCCTGACAAAATTTTTCATCAAAAAAGAAGAACGTAACATTTTATATAGAATAATCAATAATGCAAGTTATGGGGAAAAAAATGGTTTACTCAAAATATTTCAACCAACTTCTTCTATCACTTGTCTTATGACTTTCACTCCCTCTTATTTCTTCTGTCTTTTTAGTGAAAGTCCTATGAAACATCCCTCCTCTGGAAAAACATGTAGTACGTTTTGGGTGTTACTGCCATATTGGTATTTTCATAAAATACTAAAGCAGTATTACTTTTGTACCACACTTATGAATGGCAGTGGAAACTTTCCCTGCAACAAACGCATCTTTTACAAACTGAAGAGTTTGCAGTCCATCAGTCACTGTTAGTGCAATAATGCTTCCTTACGTATTTTACGTCTTACAGTGGAGGAATAACACAAAACAAACAGTGTATTCATCATTTTAAAAGAAGCATCTCTGTATAACTTAGCTTGAAATGATACACATTTTTACAAGAAAAAATTAAAGATGGAATTATTATTCTTCATAAAATTGCAAGAACTTAAGAAACAACACAAACTGCAGTACAAGGAAAATTAAAAAAATGCTAGGATCATCAAGGACCCCACGTAATTTACAGGCAACTTCAGGATGGCCTCCAATCAAACCAAATATGCAACCAGCAGTCCAATTCTTTCAAGCATTCATCCACAAGCAGTTATTTAAAAAAGAATCACAGCGGTGAATAAAAGCTGTTACGATCTATGAAGTACAGCAAGGTGTCATTCAGGAGAGCTGTATTCAATCAGCCATCCAGAAGGCATTTTCTGAGAACATCAGTCTTTAAAATATTCTCCCTTCTAGAGTCACATTTGAAGGAACAGGAAAAAAAAAATCACCATAACTAAATGCTTTCAGTACATTTAGTAATACTAACTTTAACACTACACTGCAAATAATGTAGCCTTTAAACAGTTGTCTTTAATAAGCCAATCACTGGATGTAATATATGTTTTCCCCAACAAATTCTAATATTCAACAGTTATTAGAAGTACATGCTAACTCCTGGGCATAGGAGGTCTATTTCAATTCTATTGATATTACATAGACCATAGGAAGTCTTCAAAGAAAGCAAGCCAATTTCTGTACTTCTGTTCATAAGATTCATAGCTAGAGCAAAATGAAGCTTCACCTATCATACAGTGCGGACACTACTGGAGTGGATGATGATTGAGTTAATACCATTTTATACTGCAAAACACCACTAGTAACCTCTCCATATCCTTATAACTCCCCTTCCAACGTAACACATTTTAGTCCTGTCCTGTAACTCCTTGATCATCCTACAATTTTTCTCTTAAAGGTGCAGATATTTGGGATCAATATCTTCATGCAAGGCATGGTAACAAGTACTTTCCTTGATTTTAAGCAGATTAGATCAACTAAGAATTTCAGCAAAATATGATGCTCGATTAATTTGATGACCTACCCCGATAATGCCACATTTACCTATACACCCTTTTCTATGAAAAGACCACCAGTTATAAAACCTTGAATTATATGCTCTTAGCAACAACAGGCCAGAAAACATTTTTCCCTTTTTAAAATAAAGGTAATTATAGAATAACGTAGGTTGGAAGGAACCTCTGGGGTTCATCTGGTCGACGTTCTTCTCAAAGCAGGGCCAGTTCTGAAGTTAGATCAGGTCACTCAGGGTCATACCTGGTCAAGTGGAGCATCTCCAAGAACACAACTCCACCACTGCTCCAGGCAGCCCATTCCAGCGTTTGATCACACATCCCAGTCTCCACTGCCAATTTTTTGGATTCATTGTAAAACATTTCCATTTACCATTTTTTCGGCTTCTTTGTGATATAAATTACATATTTGTTATGTTGAAACTGATGGGCCAATAGTATACATTTTACCTCCATAGAGGTTTTGTAGCAGTTACCTGCTGTTACTTTCACATACCTCATTATCTGTATGGAAGATCAGAGTAAAATATTAATTCAGTGTGCATTCCACAGCTAATTGATGGAAAACTCAACATAATGGAAAGCAAGTAAATTCCCTTCTTCCATCGATGTAGTACTATTATAAGCTTTTGTTAGGAAATTTTAATGGGATACGTTTTCCATCTTTAGTTTGATCGCTCTTAAACCTTTATAGCAAAGCTGTACAGTTGCCTTAGTACAACTGAGGGGATGGGGTATCAAACAGAAAAAACAGGGAAAAAAAAGCAGAGAGGGAAATACCTTCAGTCATTATTAGCATAAGAATTTTCCTTTTGTGAAATCAAAATCTCAGTGTCTGTTAATCCCATCTCTTTCTTCCTTAAATTCATCTGAGCATCCAACCACACAAACTGAAATGTCAGTTGAACACTGCCCACTGCTCCTATCACCCTACTCATATTATATCATGAACCATTTTATTCTCTGAAAAAAATCTTGTCTTTGATTTTCACGTGAAAGCATCCTTTGCAGCAATTTGTCTCAATCAGATATGCAGCACCAAAGTACATTAATGCACTAATTAGCATCTTTGGAACATAACTGTAAATAGGAAATTTCTAAAATTATGGTTTTCCTTTTTTTTCCCTTTTTAAACAAGGCAGTGTTAATTATCACATAGATTCTCTGCCCACTCTCCTCTCTTCCAACTTCATATCCGATTTCTATTACCTGATGTATTTTTTAGGATATTTCAACAGCAGACCCAAAGGTGACAGCACTACAAATATAAAAGTTATCTGCATATTGCCTAGGTCAGACTTTAATGAGTCTATCCACAGCAACATGCAGTTCATTTCCTCTGCTTCTTGATTAGCTCAGAACTTCTGTGACTTCAGTGTAGATATTCTCGGAAAGAGAATGGATCTTGCAGTAAAGAAAAGGGTATTAAAAGATGCCCTATTGAAAGACTTTTGCATTAGCAGCATTTCTTTCTGCTGTCATTATCGAACGAGGTTAGCCTGACAGGTAGCCAAAGGAGAGATCCCACGGAGGTGAAAGTAGATAGCATTCTGGCTACGTTACAACTGGGGGACATGGGATTTGGGAGTGCCTCCCAACTCCCGAGTTGCCAGACACACTGTAATGAAGTGAAATTTGGCAAATACCAGCTCCATCTCTGAATACTGATTTCTGGAAGCCTGGAGCAAACAGACTAAAAGAGAACCACAACCTGTTCTGGTCAGTACCACAGTTCATATGACTGCAGGACTAGGTTTCCACGGTACATCCTAGCACACACTCTTCAATTTAGATGCAATCGTTCTTAGAGGTCATTATCAAACCTCATCTCAGTATAAGGAGCCATCATAGGAGGAAGAAGCTGAATAAAGGATGTGGTATAAAATCCCCCTCTCTATTACCAAGAATATACAAATAGCAAGTTCAACTTTTGATATACATCAGAGTATTCACATGACATGAAAGGTGGAAGAAGAGAGCCCAAGAAAGAAGCTTATGAAGCTATTCCACTGTAAAATGTTTAAGTGGAGCTTGCAATGCAGCACAAAGAATAAACTTACAGGAAAAAAACAAAAATAAATCAGACTTCAAAAGTTCCTCTGGTCACAATATTGTTTGCTTTTAATAAAGCATCTACAAGGGTGACTTCTTATGGAGAAATGAATTCCATGTATTGGTCTAAAGCTGAGAAGTACCGTCTTCCTTTAAGCTTACCGTACTGCAGAGTTCTTGCAAGTATCCACTCAGCTTATGTTTATTAAAAGTACTAAGTAATTACTTTTTACACAGCTTTTCACATAATGGAAATACCTCCAGCAAGGACATCACCATCATCAAGGCCACATGAAACCTTTCATGATATCTGAGCGTTACCGTGTTCATTATCTGTGCAATATCAGCTTTAAACACTGATATATCCTTTAAGCGATTCACAACTGAGGACACATCAAGCTTTTTCACTTCTTTTTTATTAATAAAATATAAAATTCCCAATTTAACCACAGACAAAAATCCAGATGAAAAGCAGTATATTCATATAAAATGATAAAAAACAAAAAAGTCTACTTTCATAAGGTAACAGAATTATCCAGTATTCCGAGAGAGTAGCTGTCACTCTATATGAGTCAACCTTGGTTGTATATACTGATTGTTTATTTCCCAGTAAGAAAAATTAAATGCCGATTATTACTATCTGGTCTAGGCCCGAGTTTTCAGATTCCATATATATAGCCAATACATCAAACAGTTTAAATACACATGCTTTATTTATATATATACACACATATATGGTAAAAGGAACTTATTCACAGTGGGCTTTTTATGTAAAAATTACCATCATAGCGTAACACTGAAATTAGCTTAGTGTTTTGATAAGAGCAAATTCCAATTGTGCAATAATAACTGTAAAAAAAAGTCAGAAATTAAATAGAAACTGTGCAAGTAACTGAAATGGACTTCTGGGCCATAAGCAAAAGGTGAAGGAGAAGAGAAAGGACAGAGCAGAAATACTCTTCATATTATAATGCTAACTCCCAATTGCAGCATATGGTCACGTTATCTACCTTTGAGGAATATTTATGAATATATTTTCTTAAAATATGTAATTGTCAAATATAATATTGGTATGGTAAGCCTTGAAGTCTTTTGGGAGACTCTTTTGTCCATTCCATTACTCATTTTGCAAAATTCACTCAAAATACTGTATACATAATGCTTTTTTTTTTTTTTGGTGAGCTTCCACATCTCACAACCCAAGTGTAATTC
Source organism: Struthio camelus (assembly GCF_040807025.1). Taxonomy (NCBI): domain Eukaryota; kingdom Metazoa; phylum Chordata; class Aves; order Struthioniformes; family Struthionidae; genus Struthio; species Struthio camelus. Next base: position 50,537,038 of record NC_090945.1, on the reverse strand, counting down.
ATACTATACTTTTTCAAAACTGTTTAAATAATTAGCATTTAAAGAGATTTATTTTTTTGTTCATCATCCCTTGCAAGGTTCTGATTTTATTTACATCCATGTTCCCACCTCCAGAACTCAAGCCTATATCACAATCCTGTTTTCAAGCCTTGTACTGTTTTCCCAGCATCACAGAATGGTTGAGGTTGGAAGGGACCTCTGGAGATCATCTAGTCCAACCTCCCTGCTCAAGCAGGGACCTCTAGAGCAGATTGCCCAGGATCACATCCAGACGGCTTTTGAATATCTCCAGCGAAGGAGACTCCACTACCTCTCTGGGCAACCTGCTCCAATACTCTGTCACCCTCACAGTGAAGAAGTTTTTCCTCAGGTTCAGACGGAACTTCCTGTGCTTCAGTTTCTGCCCATTGCCTCTTGTCCTGTCCCTTGGCACCACAGAGAACAGACTGGCCCCACCCTCTTGACACTCCCCCTTCAGATACTTGTACACATTGATGAGATCCCCTCTCAATCTTCTCTTCTCCAGGCTGAACAGGCCCAGCTCTTGCAGTCTTTCTTCATAGGAGAGGTGCTCCAGGCCCCTCATCATCTTTGTAGCCCTCCGCTGGGCTCTCTCCAGGAGTGACATGTCTCTCTTGGACTGGGGAGCCCAGAACTGCACACAGTACTCCAGGTGAGGCCTCCCCAGGGCTGAGGAGAGCGGCAGGATCACCTCCCTCCACCTGCTGGCAACACTCTGCCTCATGCACCCCAGGAGACCATTGGCCTTCTTGGCCACAAGGGCACACTGCTGCCTCATGCTTGACTTGTTGTCCACCAGCACTCCCACGTCCTTCTCTGCAGAGCTACTTTCCAGCAGGTCAGCCCCCAGCCTGTACTGGTGCATGGGGTTATTCCTCCCTAGGTGCAGGACCCTGCAGTTGCCTTTGTGGAACTTCAGGAGGTTCCTCTCCGCCCAGCTCTCCAGCCTGTCCAGGTCCCTCTGAAGGGCAGCACAGTCTTCTGGTGTGTCAGCCTCTCCCCCCAGTTTAGTATCATCAGCAAACTTGCTGAAGGTGCACTCTGTCCCTTCATCCAGGTCACCGATGAATACATTGAACAAGACTGGGCCCAGGACTGACCCCTGGGGGACACCACTAGCTACAGGCCTCCAACTTGACTCTGCACCACTGATCACAACCCTCTGAGCTCGGCCATCCAGCCAGTCTCAATCCACCTCACCGTCCAACTCACCCAACCCAGACTTCCTGAGCTTACCTAGGAGGATGTGATGGGAGACAGCATCAAAAGCCTTGCTGAAAGGCTTTTGTTTTTTATTTGGTTTCATTTGGTGAGACTACTTCAGATATATGACATTTTGTGAAAAAAAATTGTATAAAACAATGGCTTAAAACCATTTCTGTCCAATCATAAAAGTCATTTCTTGCATATCGTCTGACTTCTATAAGCAAAAGAAGAAAAATAAACCAAAGTCCTTCTCATCAAAAGTAAGAAAATTCTCTTTTCCTTCAAATTCTGGATACACACAGAAGTCAGAAGTATCATAATGGACTGCTAAGAAAATGTCTGCCATCTACAGCATTGTTGTCTTGTTTAAAGAAAAAAAACCACTACTTCTAGATGGAGTTGACTGTTTTAGGCAATCTTTCTGCCTCTGAATCATGACTTCAGATCTGTTCTTTCAACTAAAAATTATTATCCAGCAACAGCTTAGAGACTACCCAGAAGCAGGCAGACAGTTTCAGCCCAGACTCTAAACACATAATTTTCCACACTTTAAAAAAGTACTATTATACATTGGCATTGTTGATGGACAGCTCAGCAAATAGGACTCGAGTGTATAAAACTAGTTCTTCCACATTAAAGCACATCATTACTGAAATTTATAGACTACCATTGCCTGCTATGGCTTGGTTTTTATTATAGTATATTATATACTAATTAAGCATCTTCCACATTTTCCTGTTCTTTTCCTTTTCCTTATATGTATAACATTTGAAAGCAATTCCCAGTAACAATGATTAATTTCAATAAGAAATACCTAAGAAATAAGATTTCAATAAGAAATATCTATGTAGAAGTATCTACTTTTTTTTTTTTTTTTTAAAAAGAGCATTCAAGTGAAGTTCTAATATGGGTCTTTTTTAAAACTTTTCAAATACAGTTAAAGTATTACAAATTAGTCTTTAATTAGAGATTCTTTGAAAAGGTCTGTTAGACCCACGCTACCTCCATAAGCAATGACACTACGTCCACAGGGAGGGTCCCTTGAGGAGCATTGCTGTCCCTCACCATTAGACATTTCCAGCGACACTGTTCCACAAAAACTTCAGGCAGCTGCCTGGAGCTGCTCCATTCCCTAATAAACTTGCCAGATCTAGAATAAAATGAAAAATGAAGTGCTCATTATGAGAACTCTAATTTGGTGGAAGGCCACATATGTTTTTTTTCTTTCCTTATACTCTTCAAACATTTTAAAAATAGCTGAATAAATTTGTCTAGCCACATTAGGCACCACATATACAACCAGCCAGAAGACATCCTACAACTTTTCAGCAGAATATGGCTGACAAAAAAAGACAGGAAATAGCAGGTATAGGATGTTCTAAAGAAAAAATATTTTTGTAAACAAAGCCCTTAGGCCATTCTACATTTGTCCTCAACAGAGCTGATTTTTCTTGTGAAAACCTCATCTGGAAAGGGAAAGCTTTGATGCCTTGCATGCATTCTGAGTGAATGGGTCAGCCAGGTCCTGAATGTAAACTAACAACCTGTCATGGCACAGAAGACTGTAGCTCATGTTACATCACTAAGTAGCCACTAAGCGAGGCAGAACAACCAGAAGAGCAAGCATAAACATAAGAGAACCAAAAACCTAATCCATATCACTATGATTTGCTCTGCTACAAACAATTCAACTTCTAGACTCCAGTAGCATTAATTCAGTGAACACAGCAGGGTAAATAATAAAACAGTTCCTTAGTGAACCTCAAACTTCAGTTCACTAAAGTCTTTCTCTCAAAGAGCAGAAATGAAAAGAAGGCCAGGGGATTACAAATAACAGGAGAAAAACAGAAAAGAACAACTGAAGCTGAGAATCTTGAACAAATCATCTGTTTATTGTGCGAGTTCCTCTGCATTAAGTCTTGCTTATTGCAAGGCTGACTAAGCCACTGACTGCGCTAGCCTAAAAGGCATACAGTCTTCGTGTGCTTTGCTGCATCCCATAATATCTCTAGTCATCTGAACACTATTTCAGGAATGTCCCACAGAGGTCTCAGATGATTATTCACATCCATAGCATTCTACCATTCACCAGAATGATTGTAAATGTATTAGCAGTTCATTTCAAACATTGCAATACTCACAACAGGAAAGGAAAACGTCAGATTGACACTCCATGTCAGATTGCTATCTTGGACTGCATACTCTTGTGTACAATCACTTACTACTTGATGCTTCAGCAAAACATTTTAAATATTTAGTACTTCCATTCCAAATGATGCTTCTTCATGCTGTAATCCACTCAAGCATCACCTCAGTCTGCCACATCTGAGAAGAACCAAAGCTATACAACAACTACAAAAGAACGTGGGAAATAGGAAAAACTTTGGCCAAACTCCTACTGTGTCAGAAAATTAGATACTGAAATACAGCAGTAAAGTCCTCCATTTCCGGGGCCTCTCCAGAGGTCTACATTCCAATCTAGTAAATTAAAGGGAATATTACTGATTTGCTTTAGAAAGATGAAATTCAAGTCAGACCTTCAGAGATGGTATCATCTGATCAGTATGCTGTTTTCTCTGTTTCACACTAACTCTCTTTGTGGACATTCCAGTTCCAATTCTGGCAGTTTATCACTGTCCACTCTGGAATTTATTACTGAATAGCTTTGTGCTTTAAACTCATACCATCGCTTATTTTGCGGGTCTCTCTTTGAGAGATGTCCCTAGCTCTCCAAACTAGATTAATTCACCACTGTGCCATTCTACCCAAGCTAAAAACGAGACAAAAAGTGAAAATTTTCCTTATAAAAACTCAAGCAACAAAAATAAAACATCATTTAGGCCAGACACTGCAGAGAGTAAAACTGTGTTACTAGGAACGTGAGAAAAATCAATGGGATGCCTTTGGAAAACACATTTATACTTATGCTATAATATTTGCTAGGTCACACTTGCAAACCTGTCACAAGTTGCTGTATGACACGGCATAATGTATTAAGAACACCACTGATAGAATGAGTTGAAAAAGACTTGATTTTTCTTTTTGGTAATCTGTGAATATACTTAGTACACAGTGTAAAAGTCTTGGGAATATGGGGTCAGATTTAGATAGGCAGGGGGCTTGGATAGACATGTGAGTACATCCCTAAGGATACACAAAACCATAATCAAGCCCTGTACAGATCCCAAGGCAGAACCATGACCTACCTTTTTTCAAAGTTTAGCAACAGCAAACATAAATTAAAAAAAGTAGTAATGTGCTAATAGAATCCTACCCAGCCATCATTTCCTAAAGAAAATAAACTACTTCTACATCCTAAATTACCTGAAAGCTCACAAGTCACTCAATGCTTACCATATTGCTAAAAAAAAAAAAAAAAAAAAATTACACTACTCAATTGTGTTGTACTGCAGAAGGATGTATACATAAAGATACCTGAAGGTGGACATTCACTGTAACTCAAGACAGCCAAAACATTTTGCAATTGATCACACATCACAATTAACAACATATGTTTGACAAGAAAAGTACAAGTATGTTCAAGTGCTGGCATACTATGGAAAAGAAGTGTCATTTAGCTCACAAAGTAATTTTATATCATATGCATCTCAGATGAAAATGTAGTAGACTGCATATAGGGCAAAGTAGTTTTATAAGCAATAATAACCACAGAAGCAAAGTCCATCAGACTCCATTAAATGGACCACTTTCCCCATTCCTCTCCTCCCCCCTGCAAATCAAATGGTCCCTCCTTGTTTTGGCTCCCAGCTACTCCAGCCTTACTGCACCATAAAACTTTCTCCATGTCAACTGCTCTCCACTGAATCTCTGTGGAACAGAAGCCCAAACTAGCATCCCCCTCAGCAGACTCAACTTCAGTCAGGATACAATTCTGCTTCTAGATGAGGAGAGGAAGAACCTGTCCACAGGTCCTATATATCCAAAACAGTGCATGAACATGAATTAAATCGCAGGATGAGGACCATAATCATTTGCTAAAATAACAGTATTTTAATTTATAAATCAGAATAACATCTATTTCTGTGATGCATAGTTTAATATTAAGCAACTCAAGTTTTGCATAGAGTTATTTCTAACAGGAATTAAGAGCTTTCAGAGAGTTATTTTGTTAATTTGGGGGAAAGGCAGAAAGTTGTAAGTCTACGTAAATGTTTTTAGTGTAATCAAGGTAAGCTGCATTAGACTAAGGAGACTAGGCCTTCAATAAGAATAACAGCTCTTCCTAGGTCAGATCATCAGGCCATGGGATAGGCACTTCTAGACTAGACTACAGCTTACCGATTGACAATATTAAACACAGAAAAAGACACCCGTTGTTTCTTCATCAAGAATAATTAAATGCCTTTCCCTGTCAACCTTTCTGCAGCCCACAACACAGTGCATGAGGTTACAATGCCTGCTCTTTGAGCTGAATCAGGCCAGATCTACTCTTCTGGAAGTATTAGAGAACCATATAGCAAATCGCTCTCTCTTCCCATGACTAGAAACGTCACAAAGAGTGACAGACAGATGTATCCACAAGAGTTCCTCCACAACGTGGTCAAAACAAAAGCATGGCCATGCAGTTATGTGACAGGAGATACCTGCACTCTGTTCAAATCCTGTTCATGGACAAGATGCATACTAAGACATACATCTGCCACATAGCTAAAAGATAGGCACTTTTCATCATACGCTGGGCATATTTCCAGTGAAGCGATGGACACATATGCCATCCCCAAGTCATATGGCATGATGTACTTGTACACAATCTGCACAATACCCGATGTTCAATTGCCATATTATTGAAAATAAGCGCATCTTTGTCAAACGTTCTCAGGTTTATGAGGAAGGTAAGCTTTCAAGAGCAAAGGGCAAGGCACTGAATCAGAATAATTACTCTTCCTCAGAAGTCAGTCCTGCAGGCCATAAGATAAGCTCATCTGGACAACACTATGGTTTAACACTTGAAAGTACTTCAAAAAGATAGGTATGTCAAGTACTATTCCTTCACTAACAACACGAGAAAGTTGCTAACACAGTGCTATAGCAGGATTTAGTTGAAATGCAGATCATTCTAGATCTTTTCCCCCTATATGAAAAGTTTAAAAAGTCTGGTATTTCTAGACATCAAAATCTTGATATCAGGACAAAGAGCATATTATGGAAGGTATTCCAGTATAGTTCTTTTTGCTTTTTAATTAAAGATTGGTGTTTGATTTAATGAGTTGATTAAAATGGCACTGATACACCAAAGCAGGTCCAACGTGCAGTATTGTATAGCGTACATACAGAGCATATACAAATGAGTTTGCTGTCCCAAGACAATACATGTCTTCACATTCCCAAACAATTACTTTGAATGCAATGTGTATTCAGAGTTGACGAGATAAAGCTGCCTTTCTTCAAGTACAGACAGTATTCAAGTTCAAAGGATGGCATCTGATCTTGTTCTGAGATACAAGTGATTGTTTCAGTTGACAGAATACATCAGATCACTGACAGACTGCCTCTAGCCCAGAAGTCCTAACCAATAATAATTAAAAAGAAAAACTGAAAGCAAATTAACCTAAGCAAAAGCACATTTTTTTCTTTTAATAAAGAACAGCCTCTACCCCAAGAAGCTCTTACATTTTCCTTCAAAAAAGGATAGCTAGAGACTGACTTCCTCTGGTAAAGACTTCAACATTACTAATGGTTTTATATAGGAAATATCCCTGGGATGAGCCACAGTATTCAGCAAACTCACAACGTTCAATTGCAAAACAAGCAAACAAACCAACCAACCCCAAACCATACAAAATGCTGAAGTGACACAGAAGGGAAACCGTAACTACTTTCCTTGTACTTCATCACTCTTCCTTTTAGCCACTATCTGCTCTTTCCAAATGAAAAAGAAGTCAATTTGTCCAGATGACTTCTTCAAATACAGCAAGGAAGATAAATGGCTAAGGACTACCCAGTTTGCTTCACCCAATAAAACATTCAAAGCCTTGAATGTCTCATCATTCTGCTTGCCTAATTTTACTGCAAGCCACCATTTGCATGGTGAAATACCTTACAGGAAAGTCTAAAACACACTTTATGAATAATTAGGAAAAAAACACACCAGAGAAAGTCAAGGAATTTCTGATCACTCGTACACATTAGAAGCTAGTAGTTGACAAGCACGTTGTCAGCAGCAGCACATCCTGGAAAATAGAGTCTAAATCTGCACGACAAAATCTCTCTCGACTTCACCAAGAGCTTCACAGAAACAAACATTAAAAAGTCAGACCCTAAGGTCTGTAATATCATCAAGATTTCTCAGTGGCAGGAAACATGTTTAGGATCAAAACATTTGTGACAGTTGTATTGCTCCTTCACAGTGAATTCATGGCGAATACAAAGCACGAGAAAACAACAAAAACCCCAGCAAAAGAAATGGAAACCTAAGAACACAGTTCCATGGCAGCTTAAGCTGATCCGCATCCTCATTTCTGCAATAGCACTCTTCTCCTTTGCTCCCAGCTCTGCATTTGCCCCCTCCCTCACACCAGTACTAACACAAGGAGCTGATTCTGCTGAAAAATACCCCTACAAAATAAGGTGTTTATTTTCAGCCAAATCATCTCCTGGGATCAGCTTACTGTTGGTGGCATAAGCACTTCTGATGAAAGAGGAAAGGGACCAGTAAAGAGAACCATGGCAGTCCAGACTCAGAGGGCTACGTTAGCCCTCCAACCCTTTTTCACTTTGCTTGCAAGGGGTTGTAATAAGAATTTACAAGTCTCAGAATAACAGCTTTTGGAATCTCAGCACTGTTTCTATTCATGCCTTTCTGAAAAAGTGGCAGCATGGAAATACTGCCATATACTGTCCCATTTTCAATCTCTTCTGTTACTTCCTTGAGTATTCTCCTGATTCTTAGTCATCTCTGTGATATAAAAACTGTTAAATCTCAAATACCCGTAACTTTGTCTTGACTAAATAGAAAAATAACATTAAAAGGGGTTGAACACAAGTTACTATTTAACTGCAGAAAAACAAGAACTCCTCTTATACCCTGAAAAAGCCCTAAAATTGTAAATAAGTCTATATATTGACCTTTATCTGTACAATCAAAACTTCTTTCACAGCCACTACTTCCAAGTCCAGTCATTTTCCTTTCCCTGAAAATATAAGGTAGTTCAGGAGGATTCCTTTGTTTAACCACGTTGTAGTAGCAAGACGTCTCTAGCAAACAGCTCAGAGAAAAGGTGTATTTTACTTCATGTGTGCAATTTCTCATTAAGCAGGGCTTACATTGTGCATAAGAACTGCAGTGTTATTACCTTGTAAGTCAAGGTAGCTTTGTTTAATCAAAACAGCTCAAGTAGGCAAGTGCTACAGACATTGGCCTGGGTAAACCACAGTCTAGACCACTTGCCCAGTTTTACATAACAAGTCACAATCCTTGGCTTTAACCAGTGGTATGTACTTTGCACATATAAGCAAATACTCTGTAGCATTTCCTCGCTTGATAATTTTACATGCGCTGAGATGAAAGATACAGAGCAGCGCTATCACTGCAAGAGAAATAAAGAATAAAAGCCTTATCTCAAAGTTACCATAGCCATTTTCACTAATGCTAAAATCAACAACACATAGCCCCTGGCAAATGACGGACTGGTTAAAAAACCCACATACACAATCGTTATGTATTTTAACACTGTCTGATGCTATCGCAGCTCTATTAGCACTAAAATATTAGAATTCTACTTTACACTGGGTAAACAAACGAAGGTGTCAGAAGTTCAGACACAACTGGTCTCTCATTGTGAGCTCAGTACTTGCATCATGGGTTTTATTTTAAACAAATATACATCAATTAAGTAAAAACAGTTCCCAACCTGTCACTGAAACCAGAATGAGATAGCAGACAGTTTCACAAGGAATATGCACATTCCTAACAGACAAGCAGACAGGAACAAATTATCTGGGGTTAGGAGAAAGAACAGCGAGTGATATCACAGGCCGAAACAAACTGGAAAAAGATATTCAGAGAAAAAAAGTAATGATTTACGCAAGTTGCACACCCTAGTGTGTCAACAAAGGATACTGTATTTGTTTTCCAAAATAGAAAGGTAGCTATATTTCGTATTAAGGATCCAATTCATAAGATATGGAGAGACGATCATGTAATATCTCTATGCCATGCAAAAAAGGGAGGCCCCAGTCCATCCTCAGCTATTAACTAACAAGGGAAAAGTAAGGAAAACTAGAAGGGAATGAGACTTTATCCTTTCAGTGATGTTATGCCATTAAATGGAATTCATTCTTAGCAAGCAGCAGCCTAAATAAACGATTTATCAGGTAGTTGCTCTAGTTGTACCTTAAATCAGCCGTGCTGAGATTTGCACTTAAAACAGAATTAAGATCCACACCCTTCAAAGTGTAATGACCAACATTTCAATTTAACATCATTATTCTTCAAAGGACGGATGAATCATCCTGCTATTCCTGGTCCAAAATTTGCCTTTTTTCTCCCCCACCCAAGAATATTTAATGTTTCAGGAGTTTTTTTTCAGATTATTTTACTTGAAGACCTGCAATTATCATTTTCACCTGTAACCGCACCTGCCTAGCATCTCAGTTGCTGGACACTTCACACAGTAAAAACTGCTTTACTTATCTGTCACAACACAGCTTACCTTCATACAAAAAGAGAAGATTCAAGGCATTCTCCAGTCTCTGATGATGCTCCCCTGTCATGCCATGCCATTTTCTGCTTGCCTCTTATTTGCTCTTCATTTTTTAAGCTACCTTTAACTTTTACCAGCACAGTATCCTAGATGCCAGTATTTTTCTGACGCTCTTTCCACTATGACTCCCATGTTCTGCCAAGCACTCCGGGCTATGGTAGCGTCCAGTAAAGAGAGAGGATGAAAGTCCCCATGCTAAGTAACTGCAGCCTCAGCATCTTCCCTTCTCACAACCTCTGCTGCTCACAGGACAAGAAGCAACAAATTCCAGTGAAAGAGAAGAAAGCTAAGCTTTTTTCTAAGAGGAAAGGACATGGAGCATTTAGCTGCTGAAATCTAATAAACTTCCAATACCAACAGACAAATCTTAAACAAGTTACAGAACCGCATGGCAAAAAAATGTGCTTTTACTTCCCCCAAAAACGAAAGTAGCAACAGAAATTGCATTCCCTCTCGAGATCAGTACTGAGAAACTGTCTTTCATAACCTCTGACTAGTAAGGTATCTCTCTGGTCTCTGCATGTTTGATGTTTTCCAAGCACTTTCTTGGTTATATAGCTAGCAACTGCTCTAGAAACATATAGCAAAAGTACACCAAGAACTGGGGGAGAGGGTTGTTTCTTTGCTTTCTGGTAAATTTTTCTCCTCAGTGGAAAGCATGGTGGGAAGGGGGAGAAAGAGAGGATAGGTTTGCTTTCATAGCAGCTCACTCCTTATCACTCTGACAAGAGTGCAGACGAACATTTAAATAAAGACCAGTCACAACTTCAGAATTTCTGATGTGGAACTCATTTTAGGTCAGCTATAAAAAAAACATATCTGTTGTTCATGCTTCACTAGTGATCACCACTGATTGGCAATTTACTGTGCAGAAACCAAGACACGGGAAGCCCTGCATGCCTGATGAGAAATCTGAACATCACCCAACTGCTGAAGGTTTGAGGGTACAGAGATTCCCATCTTTCTGTCTTCAGTTCTCCTTTCTGCTCTACTCTATGCTTTTTCCACTTAGCACTGTAACAAATGTGAAGCCCACTAAAAATGCATTGAATAATGGAAAAAAGGTAACATTTTCCTCTCTACATTTCTGCCTCCACTTCAAAGCCTTCTTATTTGCCTATCCAAAAAAAAAAATCCTCAAGAAGCCTTACTGTACCTCAGCACCTCAGGAACTTGAAAGAGTTTGAAGGGAACTTGAAAGAGAACTATGAATTCCTCTAACCCTTTCACACTTTTTAATCTGGCTCATCCTCTCCAATTTGTCGTTGTCTTCACAGCTTTTTATAACTTTATCAAGTAGTAGCAGAGTACAATTCATATTTTTGGCTATTTCCTTTCTTGCAATAAATCACTTTCAGAGGAACTGACAAGACAAGTCAGTTGCCAGCGTGCTGTAGCTTGGAGGAGTTATAAACAGAAGGAGTAACATCTATATATTTAGACAGTGAAAAACATTACTAGAGCTCCTACATTTTTGTCTAAATTTACATCTCTCTTCCTCACACTTCATTTCTTAGAGAGCCTTCTCTTTTGGTCCAGCAGCCTTCCAGACAAATCAACACAGTACCCTAAGTGCTTGGAAAAGTCTCTGTTGAACAGCACAAGACATTAAAAACCCCTTAAGAACGGAGCAGCACAAATAATTTCCACAGCACTCCTAAAACACACAAGCCAAGGCAAGTGTGAACTTCTCTAACATCAATGGGATTACTCTGATAAATGAAGTTGGCAAAATTGAGCCCTAAACTTGCAGCCGATGCTAGATTTTCTTCACAGCTGTACATAGGGAACTACCAAACCTACCCCATATAAGCAGTAACAAACACACATATTATCAGAATATTCTAGAAAAGCACATACGTTAAAAAGCAATTCACACACGTTTCTGGGAAGCTTTGAAATATGGCATTTTCAGCTGTCGGTGTATTTCTACACATGAACTTCTTAATCAATAACAAAGAGGTTCAAATTGTGCTCAAACACACCTGGGCACCCACAGGCATGAGGCTGACATCACATGGCACTAATCTCCACTAGATGACTTGTATATCTACTAAATCAAAGAGGATTAAAAAAAAATTTAAACTCAAAGTGTGAATTTTCTACATAATCGTTCTGAGACTGGTGTGTAAGAAGAAGGAAAATTGTCCATAAAAACATATGTATTCCACACTTGCTTTACCAAAGAAAGATTTCAGAAGCTTATGAACCATAATACTGCATGTGTATGTTACGAAAACTTTATGACTTCCATCAGAGAAAAAAGTTGAAAATAATGAAGTTAGAACATATTATCAACCTGGATAAGGTGTTCCCAAGTCTTTCTGTAGAATCTGTTATCTTCATTTTGACAGCTTAAGGTAAGTTTCAGAAACAGCATGAATCCAGATTTTATTGCACTGACTGACTTGGAAGATCACTCTTCAGTGATCAGAACATATATTCTCTACATACCTGGAAAACACAATGGGACCTAGAGCAAGGTCATCGCAGAACTTTCAAACAGTTTTATACACTTTCCCAAATCAGGCCATTGATATAAATACAGACTGCAAATACAACTACTGTAAACTGTACCCTAAACGGGCTTGTCAGTCTGCCTTCTGCGAAGGCAATTCTGCTCCACAGTTGAGCCATGTATAATAAATTAGGGCTTCTCTCAAGCAGGGAGTGCAAAATCTCTCCCGTTTGTTTTGTAGCATTAAGAAACCCTACTGACAAGGGTTAACAATTATTTCAAACACTACACTTTTCGAAAAAGGTCTTCAGTTCCTTAGTCCTCATTAAAGACAATCAAGTCTCAGGGCTTGCCTTCTCTTTCAAGTGTAATCAAGACATTAATGAAACAATATTTATCTTATCCTTCTAGGATGACAAACATACAATTGTTATTCACTTAGCTGTCTAGTCTACTAATGAGAGTAGACCCAAATTTTACTACAAAACAAAAAACACTCTTGAACATTTCAGTGTTACAGAACACAAAAAAGTATTCAAAATGAATGTGCTCATGAGGCTGTGTTATAATGGGTAGCTTGTAATTTTCACTTTTTGCTTTGCCTCAATTTTATACCTTCTGTAATCTGCTTTATACACAAATTAAGAGATGTCTAAAATTAGACAAGATTTTCAATATGCTACTTTAGAGGCAGCAAAAAAAATAGGACTTTTTATTGTCACAGGTAACATTTATACACACACTCAAGTACCTCTGTCCATTACCACCACTAATATTTACAAGTTGTTTAAATTCCTTTGTATTTTAAAATATGTTAAGTAATATGTTTACCAGTATTATCCGAACTGGCTGCTACAATAAGCGTGACAGAGAAGTAGGCCTGATACAGCGTATGCTGTTGGTCTAAGTTGCATAGGGAAAGTTTTGGAGTCAGCAAGCTTCATCACAACTACCTTTTCTCGTTTCTGCGGAGGAATACGAACCAAGGCCTTCATTCATAGCTCAGCATAGCTTGTTCTATAAGTTTATCACGTCTCTTAAAAGTTTTTGCTAACTCGGCCGTAGCGTTTTCCCACAACAGGATCTCAGAGCAGCACGAAGTTTTGCTGGCGAAGGCTGTAAACACCCGGGGCTGAGAGGGCTGGGACGTGCCGAGGCCTAGCCGGCACACGCGGCCTCCTGCCGCCTCGGCTGCGCCGCGCCGCCCCGCACCGTCCCGCCGGCAGCCGCGGAAGCGCCCGCGCCCCGCTCCGCTCCGCGCCCGCCAACCTCGGTACCTGCGGGGCGCTCGGGCCGCCGCCAGCGCCCCCGCGAGCTTTTGTCCCGGCCCCCACCCCGCCGCCGCCAGCCTCGCCCAAGGCCCCCGCGCCCGCGTTACCTCCGCGCCGAGGTAACGGCCGCCCGGCCGCGGCGCCGCCCCGCGCCCACCCCCCGGCCTGCCCGGCCCTGCCCGGCCCGGCTCGGCCCTGCCCCGCCGGCCCCGCGCACCCACCTGTCCCGGGGGTCGATCCAGCTCGTCTGCTTGGTGTTGTGGTCGATGTAGAAGACTTTGCCGTCGTAATCCCTCGCCTCCTCCCAGCCATCGGGTAAGGGGAGCTGCCCATTCCCCGCTTTCCTAGGCATGGTCGGGCGGCGGGGGTAGCTGCTCCATAGGGACAGAAAGAAAGACGGGAAGCGGGAAAGGCCCCCGCCCGGGCCGGGGAGGGGGGGGGGCGGCGAGGGGGTCGGCAGCCTAGGCCGAGCCGGGGGCGGGGGGGGAGGAGAGAAGGAGGGGGCGCAGCGAAGCCTCTCGCAGCAGCTCGGCAAAGCCCGCTCGGCGGCCGGGCTTCAGTCCACCATGTCGGGGCCGCCGGGTCAGGGCTGCCGGCGGAGCCCAGCTGCTGTCTGGGCGCGGGGAGCCCGGCTGAGCCCCGGGCGGCCGCGGCCGCCGCTCATTAGCATGAGATTAGCATCCATCTCATCTGCATGCACATTCCTCCCGCCGCATTCCTCAGGGTTAACCCTGCCGCCGCCGCCGGGCCCCGGGCAGGAGGGGGAGCGCGCCGGACCGGCGGCAGGGAGCTTCCCCCCCGCCCCGCTACCAAACCAGCCCGCTCTCCTCCGCCTTCCGAGCGGGAAGGGCCGGGAGCTGGCCTTGTCCCCCCCGCCCCCGGCAGCGGCTCGGACAGCAAAAAGAGGGGCAGTGACCACCTGAGGGGGGCGCGGCGGCCGCCGCTGGGGCGGACAACGGCCTCGTGGGCCGCGCCGCCAACGGCCGCTAACGGCCCGCGCCCGTTCGGCTGGGCTGGGCTGGGCTGGGCTGGGCTGCGGGGCGCTTAAGCAATCCGGTCATGTCGGCAAAGCTGTTGCGTGCGGCCCGGCCGAGGGGGCCGAGCACGCGGGCTCGTGTGCCGGTGCCGCGGCGGTAAAGACGCCGGGAGGGCGGCGGGTGCCTTTGTTCGGGGCCCGGCAGCCCCCGTCTCGCATCAGGTTGCGCCGGCGGCTTTAGCTGAGGCGTTTGCTGGCCCCGGAGGGCAGGAGCGCTGAGCGCGTTCGCAATACGAAACACTCGCCGCTACAGACCCTTCTGCCGTTATCCTAGTGCCTTGGGTCGGGGCGTTCCCGAAAGACTTTTCTTTCCCTTCCATTCAGATCTAGGAGAAGATACGACTTTTCACAAACCTTGCCTCGCATCCTTGCATAGTCGCTTCAGTGACTTGTAAACGTCAATAAGCTAGCTCAAGGGTAACATTCATAAAAAGGACCTTGACATTTACAATATCTAAGTTCAAAATTTAAAAGAAAAGGTAGCCTCTCTCCCTTAACCCTGGAAGCACTTAAACTTACTAGGTGGTTTTTTTTTTTTTTTTTTTGTTAAAGCAGAAACACCAGTGAGAAATACACATATACTCTTGTTTGTGCCCAGAACCACTCTGGCCCAAACAGCCAGCACCTAAGTTGCATTAAGTATAGAAACTGGGTGTGAATTACTGCACGTTCCTCTCACATGTGCCACAGGAGAAGAGCACTTGTGGCTGGTTACCATGGTTCAGCTGATATACGGTAACTTAATGAGCTCTATTAATTTGCATGTGTATCTGATTCCCAAGATCTGGCACCAGAAGTAGAGCACCCATGGTGGAATATGAGTCTAGTTTAGCAGCTAGGACTCTTAGGTAACCCAGGTTTTATTCCCTGTTTCCTAAAATGTCTTATTTCTTTTCATTTAACAGTTACTGGATTAAAATAATAACAAAATTACCCTGGGAGAAGAGGTCTGCGACTCAAAGCTGTCCCCTTTTTCCTTTTTTTTTTTTTTCCTTCAATCTGTTTAACTGTTCTGCTATAGCTATCTTTAGCATTCAGATTTTTGAATTGTTTTCCTGAGACAATTTACAGCTCTTAAGTACTGGACTTGTGCAGTGCACAACAGGGTTTTGGATTCTACTTCAGAGGCCAAATACCTGAAAGTTATTAAGCCCTGAAGTAACTGCAGATATTGAAGTCCCATTACTCCTGGATCTGCTCCTAAATAGAAAAAAAAATAACAACAAGAAATCACTTTAATTTAGCTAATTACCAATCTGGGAAAGTTAAGACCTTTCTTATTTTAGTCATTCCAATTATTTTATTCTGTTTTACTAATCTGCTTTTCTGTCTCTCCAAATGGCTTCTATGGCTCCCAAAAACACCTGTGTGTTGAGCTCCAAACTATCTTAAAGATTTTATTTTCACATCTATTGTTGTAAGGTAACCTGCAGTGAAACTATAGACGTGAAGTAAGACCCTGCTGGTTAACAGTGCAGAAAACCTGAGCCATCCTAACCGGAGTGGATCTCCGTAAGGATTCACCCACTTACAGAAAGCAACAGGATCAGGGCCTGTTAAAGCAACAAACTCTTTATTTTCACTGAGTATTAAGTTTCAGTGAGCTAATTTGTTTATAAAGTCCAGTCTTGTTATCCTTTGGTGTGAAGAAGCACTTTCGCCATTCACTTGTATTTGTGTCTTTTTCAGTAGTCTACTCTAATTTTATTATCTTGTTTTATAGGTGACATCCTCCAGTGACAAAGTGACAAAGCACATTTGCAAGTATGGGACAACATAAGCTGGATACGCTTTTCCCTTTTAAAGCTCAGTTTGCTTTATCCATAAGACTAAGATTTCAGGTTAGATAAGTTGAAAAAATTATAGAGGATGTTCTTGTCTTTGGAAACTAGCTGCCAGTTTCTTATCTTCAGCACTAACAAGTAGTTTTTATAATGATGTAGTCTTTCTTAATTCTAAAAAGCAGGCTTGTTCTGCAGCACCAGTATACTCCTACTTTAAACAATCCACACGACAGAAAGCATGTGCTAAGAAAAATCTACAGTACCAAGCCAAAACTGAAACCTCATTTACATCATTATTTCCCCTGAAGTTAATTATGACTCCTGAGGCAATACCTAATTTCTGTCCTATGACACACCGTAGCTGAGAGAGCCACATCTTGGTTTATTGGTCAGATAAGATCTACGTCCATCTGATTTATAACCATCTTTCTAGGTAAAACTTCTTGTCAGAAAATATCACAGTTTTCATTTGCACAAGGAGATAGGAATGTCAGTTTTTATTTTTTTGAAATAAATATACTAAGATCATTGCATCATTGCCTAATTTCTATGTGTACGCTTGTGTCTGTGTATAAACCAGTGCGCTTACACTTCAATATAAATTGTTCTATGGTATGTGTTAGGTTTTCTTCCCACCCTCCCTCCTCCCCTGCCACATACACTTTTTACTGTTGTTTGAATACCTCATTGTATTTGTGTTTACAGTTAAGAGTCTACAGTCCAGAATGCCCATTTAGGACTACTTAGGAATGCCAATATTTGAAGTCAGACTGACAAAGTAGGTAATATATGTGTAAATGAGATGTTGGACACTTAATATTACTAATGAGAACCTTTAGCTTCTAAAGGACAGTTATTATTCCAGATAACAATCTAATCATCACCTTTTTTTCTCTTTTGCAATTTGGACAAGTAGGAAATAATTTCTTCCACTATCCTTTACTATTCTTTGATATGTCTAATACAGGAAGGCAGAGCAGATGTTCATAATCATCCTTTTCGGCTTAAAATACACCATGAATGCTAGCTAAAAGTCGCTTTGCAAGTATACCTCCTACATCTCAACTAATAACCTGCCTAGCTGACATTGACAGCATACCACAGATTGTTTGGCTTAATTGCGTAAGACGGTATAGTTCAAAAGATGTATGCATGCTTATTTGAAATGCGGAAGGATGCATATGAAGGAGTTGTCTAAAATACGGAACGATCTAGCTATGGCTTGACTCAAGCCTTACCTAGGACTTACCAGTAAGTATGATAAATAACAATGATATTCTCAATAAAAGGGAGCCAATTGTTCTTCTGTTTTGCTCTATATATGCATGTTTAGCAGGTTTGAAGAAGTTCATGTTACAAATAGTATCTAGTTAAAGGACTGAATTAAATGGGAATTAGAATCATAAATGTTTAGTGTCCTTTCAACTTGCTGTTATGAGCTAGAAGGAGGAAAAAAGTGTCTGTGAAAATTCTGAACACAAGTATGGAAGTTGCTGAATTCAGAAAGGGGAGACTGCAAAGCCAAATGGTTGTGGCCCTGTCATATAACTGGAAGCGTGCTCTGCTCCAGCCTGTGTTAGTGTAGTTAATCTCCTGACGCTCCCTGCTTACCTCTTGTTTCACAGTAGATCTGTTCGTGGGACTGACTGCGGTTACAAAAAAAAAAAAAAAAGTTTGTATCTTTTCCTGCCATAACAAGAGGCTCCCTTAACTTGATGATCCAATGGAGTGATGTCCCTGAAGAAATTTACAGCAGTTACAACTGCTGTAACTTGTAATATCAACAAATGGCTCTGAATCAAGAGTCAAAGTGGTCTCCCTGAAAATCCACATAGTCCCTCTCCACTGCTTTCAAACAGAATTTAAGTGGAGTGGAGAACGAGTTATGAAATATCCCGATAGAAATGTATCTCTAAAAACGTCTGACAAAATGTTTGAAGATGTATATTGGTTATTTTGTTATTTTTTTAGACACCTCAAACACCATGTAGTTACTGTAGAACTCTAAAAAACTCAGTGTTTTCTACACTATAAATACTTGTTTATTCATTTTAAAAGAGTGAATTTTATCTAAGACAGCCATGTCTTCAAAATCAAACATTTGAACTCCTCTCTGCCAGATTTTTTGTTTTTAAAAAAGGTTGAAAAAATCCTGTAAAGAAAAACAGTGTACTTGGAGTAGGGAGGAAAGGAGGAGGAGTGCTACTTTCAGTAGTGTCAGCTTCTGATGCATGTATACATCCGAGAGTAAAGGATCTTTGAATAATATTGTTTCTGGCTGAAATTATGATGAAGCTTTGGAGAAGCAATGGGGCCAGAGAACAGCTTTGATAATGTTTATGCTCATTCAGCTTTTCTCTTTACTCCAAAGCCTGTTCTTTCTACTGATATTCAATTGGACAGCTTGCAGCTAAAATAGGTAGTCCTACAAAGACTTTCCAGAGTATTAGTAAAAAAGACTATACCACGCTCTGATTCAAGTTAATATATATGTGCTTTTTCAAAACTTTGGCCTTAATTTTGCTTTTAGGCATACATAGGTGAAAAATGAGAAATTGCACGTTTCGAGGCCTTGTAGACGTAGTTCTAAACTCATAAATCTGAAAACAAGCGCACAGAACAATTTTAACTGATTGTTAATCTGATAAGAGTTTAGGGTAGAGCGGAAAGTAGAGTGGAGATGACAAGAGCATTGCCTCAAACTGAACTTGGTAATGTGAGTAATGTAAAATCTTCTCAAACTCACTCCAAACCACTTATTAAACTAATTTAGCATTCAGTTCTGTTAACTGATTCATAGTGCTGATATTTGTGTGGACAAAGAAGATGGAGAACTTTTAACTTGTTCCAAAAACCTTAGACTTAATTGGGTCCAAATTAGCCTCTGAGGCTATATTCTCACATAATTTCTTGATGCAGTCTTGGTATATAGCCTTGACGTTATAGCTTCCACAGAAACAATCTCACTAAACTCTTCTGAAATTATATCTGATACTTGTTTTTCTTGTACACACAGATTTACCTTTCCTACATTTTCTCTCATACCTATAGAGTTGTAGTGTTTGTTCACTGCTGTCCAGTGGCTTTTGAGAACTGTAAGAGCATGCCTGGTCAGTCAGGAAGGTCCCCAGGAGACGGGTCTTTTTTGGCCGTGTATAAAACAGAAGTAGGCCAGTAATAGAGGGATTCTACTCATCTGCATGGAGTGAAGAATGAAGGAGTCGCTCAGTAACACCTTCTGTGGCGAGGGGGAAGCCCTCAAGTATTATTATTATTTCCCTCAAGTATTTAAGGTACGCCGTCAAGTAGTTCACAATTGCACAGGTTCACAGAGATAATGCATTTAAAGGTCCCTACCTACTGGTGCAAGGACTAAGGGCTCCTGGCAAAGCCAGAAGAAATCACTTATTATATATGTCCACTCTGTTGTACCTAATGGGAGCAAGGGATGAAATACAAAAGGGAATATTTTAATAACAACATTCTAAAGTATATTTCTCCTCTGTATCATCCATATACTCCCAGAAACACAGTGCAGTAAATGAAGTAGACTGGGCTAGTTGCCTGAGTATTTTAACACTTTCATTACAAAAAAAATGGTGATGTGACTGATGAAGAGGCCTTCTTTGTTTCTTCTAACAATGAAAAATCTTACTTGAAACACAAATCAGGTAAGGGTCTGCCAAAATTTCATATGAAAAAGAAAGCTTCTTTGCAGAAAATGCTTCTTTTCTCTTCCACCCACTACCTCTTCTCTCTCCTCAAAAAAGTGCCATTTCCCTGCATGAGTGCAATGTACTTCATGATTTCCACCTGGTCAACAACAAAAAGCAATGCACAACCTGTCTTATTGTTAACTGAGGCTAAAAACTATGCTGCAAAAAAAAATCTGAGATTATGTGAAAATTTTTAGCAAAAATGGGACTGATACATCAATGCCAAAATTTGGCACTGCTAGACTAATCACCCAAGACTATTTTCACTCTCTATTTTGCAAAACCGAGAAGCCTAATGTTTTAAAATTTGTAAGTTTGCAGTATTTGCAGGTCTGAACAGATTTAAAGATCTGTACTGTATTATCAGCACTGTATTGTTATGGCCGCTTTGTGGTGGACATATCAAAAGAGCTGGGTTAAGTGACTTGTCAAAGAAAAAATACCTAATTGAAATAGGAGAGGCATTAGAACATAGGATGCTTTCAGCTCCTGAGCTGAATCTGTTGAACCGCAGTGTCATTTTTATTATTTCAGCATGTAGTCTCAGAAGTACTTGGGATAAGCTTTCGTATCACAAGGAAAAGATTATAATTCATACAAAAATTCCTTTTATTCAGTGTCTCATTCCCAGGCAAAATGTGGTATACAAAAGTTATAAATTGCACAGAGTCAAGTACGTGTTATGAAATGCCTGTGTCCACACATAAGACACATGACACTATTTCAAGTGCTTTCTCTCACTCCTTTGAATTTCTTGGTGGAACTAGGCATAAATTGTAGTTAGCCGACTTGTATGTTCATAAATGAAATGCACTGGTAAAGAAATAACCTCTAACAGTGTAAAAAAATTACATGGAAAATAATTCAAAGAAAATAATTTAAAGCTAGGCAAAGTCTGCAAAATTTAGGTAGTAAAACATAATGCTTGGAGTATAAAATCTGAGAGCTGTTCCTGATAATATACTGCTCTGGAAAGGTGTGAATGTAGAGCCAAAGGATATACAGATGATGCCTATACCAAAGGAATCACAGAATGGTTGATGTTGGAAGGGACGTCTGGAGATCGTTCGGTCCACTCCCCGCGCTCAGAGCAGGGTCAACTAGAGCAGGTTGCCCAGTCTGTCTAGTCAGGTTCTGAATATCTCCAAGCATAGAGACTCCACAACCTCTCTGGGCAGCTGTTCCAGTGTTTGATTGCCCTAACAGGTTTTTTTTTAAAAAAAGGCATTTAAAAGGAATTTCTTGTATTTCAATTTAAGCCCATCCCCTTGTTGTGTCACTGGATAACACTGAGAAGAGTCTAGCTCCATCTCCTTTACTCCCCCTCAACAGGTATTTATAAACATTGGTAAGATCCCCCTGAGCCTTTTCTTCTCCCCGAGCCTTTTCTTCTTGAGGCTGAACAGTCCCAGCTCTCTCAGCCTCCTCTCACGTGTCAGATGCTGCAATCTCTTAACCATCTTTGTGGCCCTTTGCTGGACTCACTCCAGTATGTCCAGGTCTCTCCTGCACTGAGGAGCCCAGAACTGGACCCAGCACTCCAGATGTGCCCTCACGAGGGCTGAGGAGATGGGGAAGGATCACCTGCCTTGACCTGCTGGCAATGCTGTCCCTAAAGCAGCCCAGGATACCTTGGCCTTCTTTGCCCTATGGGCACATTGCTGGCTCATAGTCAACTTGTCCACCAGGGTCCCCAGGGCCTTCTCTGCAGAGCTGCTTTCCGGCAAGTTGGCTCCCAGCCTGTACTCATGCCTGGAGTTATTCCTCCAGAGGTGCAGGACTCTGCACTTCCCTGTGCTGAATTTCATGAGATTCCTGCTTGCTCCAGTTCTTTAAACAACACAAAGAGTGCTACATAATTCACACTTACTGAAACATATTACTAAACTGCAAACTGGCTTCCTGAATTCTAGACCAGAAGTGTCCCAGCAAGAGAGCAGCTGAATGTTCAGAATCAGTGCTAGTCTAGCTTGACACTAGAACAAGAGGTAAACCTCCCAAAAACTGGTCTGCGGAGCATCCAGTAGTGCCACCGACATCATCATTCACAAAAGACCTTGTTTTTTACATGGAAGCATTAGTACCGGTTTCTACAACTCTATATACCACATTCTCTGATACAGAAAAGAACAATGGCGGTTTTGAACATTGTCTCAGAAACTCTCTGATTACCTACCCCTTGCTAGCTTCTCTACAGAAAATTAAAAAATGTGAGAAAACTATGCTACTCCTATTCAGCAGCCTGCTTCCCACTTCAGGAACTCAGAAAAAAATTATTATTTTTTTCAGATTGCAGAATAAGGCATTTCAGCTTGAGGAAATAAAGTGGAGTATAGCTTCAAAATGTAGTGGAACAGCATGTTGTTCTGCAGATTTCATCTAGTTTCACCCCATATACTTAAACCAAGACTCACTGTTGTTTTTGATATATCACTAACTGGGCTAGAGAATCACCTTTTTCAGTGGCAAGTGCTAGCTTCTGCCAGCTTCCCTGCCTTCCTCTTCCCACCTCCTTTTTTCTCCTTACAGATATTACCTGCTCCCTCTTAGGCTACTGTTGCTCTACAGCAGGCAGCTCTGATCTGCCAGGGCCAGTGCTGAAATAGAGCGAAAACATAATGGACCTGGCCTACCCCATGTACTGGTGTGTCTCTGCACTGTGCTCCTCAGTGTGTGCTCTAGCAGCTAAGTTAACCCTGTTGTTCCATTCTCTGGAGTGCCAGTCTCTCAAATGCCAGTTCCCTGAACAGCAGAGCAGTGACTGTAGTCACCTCCATGCTGGTTGCTGCTGTGAACAGCCTGCAAAAGACCAAGCTGCCAACAGTGACATCTGCTGTTAAAGTCTGTGGCTGGGGTTACCACTGAAACCGGCACACCCCTGTCAGGTTGACAGACCTGGTCAAAGCCACAACAAGAGTGCTTACCCCTGGATTCTGCTCCGGAAGGGCTCCAAGGGGAGATGAATATGCTGCGTGTCCTTCAGTGGTGTCGAAGCAGCCCCAGTGACTGGCTGATAGCCACAGCAACAGTTCCTGGGAGAGCTGGAAGAAGAGGAAGCTGGTGGCTGAAAACTGCCGTGACCACCGCCATCCCCGTGCCCACCCCATTCCTCCAATCCTCCTGTACCTCTAGATAGCTCTGCTCTCCTCTGGGCTGATCTTCCCATGCTGGAACCTGAGCTGATTCCAGAAGATCTCTCTATCATGCATCCCAGCATTTCAGCTCTCAGGAAGGCTTATTAGCTCCAGTATTAGCTTACACAGGCCCCGAAAGAAAGCCCTGTGAAGCTGGGCCTGGAATCAGCGCTCCTTCACTCCTTCTACACTAGTTACAGGAACGAGCTCTTCTCAAGTTGTATGTGACATCACTAATTACAGGCTCCAAGATGCTGTTAACAAAAAGGTAAGACCTGATCAATATAAGGATATATTTTTAAAGTTTTAGATTGTTCTCATAGATCATATTTTCATAGGACAAGCTAATGCAAGGTTTTAGGGTTTTTTTGGTAAGAGGACGCAAAGGAATAGGCTGGGGTAGGAGAGAAGAAGGTAAGGAGTTCTTTATGAAAAGAGGTTTCCTTGAATTAAAGAAATCCTTGAAGGAAATCATGTTTAAAAAAAAAATCTCAAAAAGAACATAAAAAATTCTCAAAAGCACGTATATGTAGATTTTGTATGTCCGTAACACCACATTAAATATTAATGCTTTTCTGCTTATATCTTTAAGAGATTTTTTTCAATTTTTCAATCTAAATGAAGGAAGAGAAGTTATAAATAAAGACAATTTGAGAGTTTCAGAACGCTGTCTGCTGTACTGAACCTCTAGTGCTACTCTTGCCCTTTATCCTATAGGTCATGAATGAAAAAGTAGTATGCACTGCCTTTTAATGCAGTAGAGGCCCCTCGCAAATCATTTTGTCTAATCTCCCTTCTCAGTATTCCACATCTGTGGAATACACTTCTCCAGAAATCTCATTTTAATAATATATTCTAATCCATTAAACTCACTCTGGTAAGCTTTCACTGAACCATGACATTTCCAAATCAAAGTAAAATCAAAGGCCTTAAACCAAACTGCAGAGCTGTAATTCTCTTTCATATCCCTTCACTTTATTTACAGAAGATTCATATGTTCAAAAATTCCAGATCATCATGGCAGAATAATTATGATGTCTTGTCATGTCATATTTTTAGAAACAATGTCAAATAATGAACTGGAGAACCTGCAGAAAACTAAGAAATAGCAAAAAACCACAGCCAAACAATGATGGATGAAAGACAACACATAATGAGCATGTCAAAACTTCCTGTTTCCTCTGCTGCCTTACCTGACAGTTGATATTTCTGCAGCATCAAGGGAAGTTCTGTTTTAGTTTGATGATTTAAAACCCTCAGGGTGGCCCCCTATTGCAAATGCCATCCAGCTGGATACAGGGCAACCACTTTCAATTCCAGAGTATGACAAAGCTTCTTAACCTCTGCAAAGCCTTTCTTTTCCTGACTAGTACTGGGATCTAATCTAGATGGATTGCTGTGCATGATTTCTGTGATATGAGATTATTTCAGATTGTACCTAGCTTAATCATTTTTTAAATCTGTGTAGCTGTATAAGCAATCAAATTTTTTTCTGGGGTAAGTGACCGAAGCGTATTTTCTTGAAAGCAAGCACCTAACAAGGAGGCAGAAAATTAAGTTGCTAAAATAAGCAAGGGTAAAAAACACTGAACTAAACAAGAAAAACTTTTTTGGGGTTGCTGTTCAAATGATTTCAGGAAACCCAAGGAGCTAAATGATAACAACTATCTAATTTTTATTTGCTGCAAGTCAGGCAAGTTCTTTTTTGCATTTCAAATACTGGAATTGTAATGTGAGTGCTCTATGCATAGCTGAATTAAGCATAGTTATAGAAAAGAGGAAAACATTCCCACATCAGAATTCTTGACTCTTATATTTTATCAGTTGTATTTAAATCTCATTCTTTACAAGTGGAAAAGACTATTTCTATTTTACAAATGTGCATAATGTGATCAAATCATTTCTTAATTTCCTCTTTGGTAAGTCTTCACTACAAAGCTTGTTTTCCAGTCCCTTAATCATTTTCATTTCTCTTTCCTGACTCCACTTAAAGGAGATCTTTCTTCAGCTTGGAATGTTAGAAATAGAAATAACTCTCCAGTAATAGTAACATTAATGCCAGATACAGGGGTAATGTAATCTCTCTATTTCTACTGAAGATGCCCCATTTTCTTGTCCAAAAATTGGATTAACTCCTTCTGCCAGGGCACCTCATTGAGAGCCTGTGTCAGAGGATTGCTGCTGGGACCTAAGCTCCTCCTCTGTGATGTGAATTCCCAGGACTAAGACCACCACCCACAATAACCAGCAGACTTGTTTCCCAGGTATATGACTTTATATTTGTCCTACTGAAATCCATATTACTTGCTTTTGACCACCAGATTCCAGTGCCCTTGTGCCTGTCCCAGAGCCATCCCATCTCTTTTTTCACAATTTACTGGCACAATGGGAAGTATTTTATCAGCATCATTAATTAATAATTATAGTGTTTTTTCCCTAGCTACAAAGTGTTTATTGAGCATGCCTGCTTTTTTTCTGCATCATCATTTATAATTTTATTGTTTTCACCCAGTAATCTATGAATACCACTGGTGATTTCAGAATCTGAAAATTAATCTAAACAAATAAAGTTAAAATGCAGATGGATCTGTCTTTTTCAGCTATCTGATGCCATCAAAATTATGGAGGTCAGCTTTGGAAGCTGGCAAACACCTTAATGTTTTCCAAACAAGGATTAGGGTATAAGTTTAATTTGGTTACCAGAGTCCGTTCTCATTTAATAAATGTAGCATTGGAAAAAAAATATATATTATTTTCCTTCTGTCGCAATTTTTAGTGTAATCTTAATACAATCTATTAAACTTAAAATCTATAAACATTCTCCAGAAAGGCTAAGGATTTGCTATCATTCCTCAAAAATAAGGCCTAGTAATTATAATAACAACAATAATATCATTCTAGACCTTATTTTAGCACTGCTACTCTTGCTTTGCATTATGGTACTTCTTTTCAAAATGTATAATTTTAGACTAGCCCCAAAATAAGGTATTTTACCTTTTATAAGGTAACTTATTACCTTTTATAAGGTAACCTATTTATTTTGCAACCCAAGTACACATACACATACACACATGCGCACACACACACACACACAAACAGGTCATACAGAAATTCAGTAATTTGGGTTTCTCCCGTTAAGAATCTTTTTTACATCTTACCAAGTCTCTTGAATACTTTTCATTTCCCAACTATTCCCAGACAACCCTTCCTTTATCCAGCCCTGAACCCTCCCCACTTTCAAAAAATCTCAGCCTTCTTTCCTTCAGGGACAGCTTGGCAAATAGGTGAGGCCACCCAGGATTCCTACTGCTCCTGCTCCTGCTCTGACTCATCCTCTCTCCCTGCTATCCTCTTTCCCCAGGGGAGTGGGAAGACCTACAGTAAGAGTAGAGAAAGAGACAATAACCCCTTGCTGTAGCATATCATCTTTATCTCTTGGACAGTTCCCTGACAAATGAAATTGAGATTTATGGCTCAAGTTAGTAGACCCATACTATACCCCCAGGGGCTTGAGGGGGACCTTTTGGAGCCACGGAGCTGTGTCATTTGAAAGCAACAGAACCTCATTGGTTTCTGTAGAAAACATCTTCTTCCTGCTGGGAGTGCTAGGGACAGCAGTAGGTTTACTGTCTCATGGACCTTGGAAATGGGCAGCTTCTCCCTCAGCAGCCAGGCTGGACTGCTTCACTAAGGGAGCCTGTCTGACTGCATTCTCATCCTCCTGCCAACAGCATAGTTTATTTTGGGAGGATACTAACATTTCTCTCCCTTCACAGCAAAGCAGATTAATAGGACTATTCTCACTGTTCAAGGTTTCAGGTTCTCTACAGACACAGGCAGCAGATATTAGGCCTATCAAGATCCTGCTTTCAAACTTCTCTTCAAACCACTAGGCTAGGTGCTTGACAAACAGTGATCATCTTCTGATGAAAGAGATAATTTTGAAATAGTTATATGACTCTGGAGGGCTCGAAAATCAAGTTTATGTCTAAACTGTATGAAGCATGGGGATGAATCAGAATCAATTGTATTAATACATTAGTTATTATATTAATATTAATAAATCAATAAGTTTGTATTATTAAACAAAGTATACATTCCAGAAGGGAAATAAGTATCAATAGCAGGGAGCAAAAGGTTTCTCCTGGCAGTATGAAACCATGTGAACTACAAGATCTATGCTGTTTCAGGAGGCTTGAGGCAGTTTCAGAATTCAATCTTCCTAATTGCCTATTTGTAAAAGACTCATGTGGTTAGATACTTACATTTTAAGATAGCATGTAGATAACAGGTCAGGTATGTGCATCTGGAGCATCTGGAAGAGCTGAACCTTGTAAATTAGCAGAAGCTTGGAACCTTTGCAAAAAACTGTTTTAAGTTAAATAGTAAAAATAATGGTATGTGTATATATGTATAATTTGGTAATACATTAGGTTTTGCTATTCTCTAATAAGAATGATACCTTTAATCTCTTGCTGCAGCTGAACATTTTTTTGATAAACATAGCCACAATTTTTTTCACCAATATTGCAGAAACTGTGCCTCAAATAAAAATATTGCTGTCATGGGACAAAACTTTAGATAATATATGCAGAAGTTACAGTAGCATCCAGGAGTTCATATTTTGTAGTGGTTTTCATTAGGGAAAACCTTTATTAACACTTAGTACTTTCTTCATCAGCAAAGCACTTTCAAAACATTTGCTAATTAAAACCTTTATATCTTTTAGACAGTAGAAGTGCCTTTTCCAACCTGCAACTGCTATGTAACTTGTTTTATTAGTGGTTTAGTAATAAAGTCAGATAAACCTTTGATTTAATAATTAGCATTTATAGAGTGCTTTCTGCTTCCAAAGCACTTTGCAAACATTAACTAATTAATTCTTGCAACTCCCCTGTAATTTAGGGAAGCAACTATTTTCATATACGTTTGCCTGTGATTTAGGGAAGAAAGCATTATCTCAGGCATTTTATGAACCAGAGAATTAAGGCAGATAAATTAAGTGATTCACTCAAGTACACCAAGACAAAAACATTGTCACAGTAGCAACTGAAATTAAATTATTCTCCTCATCTTGTTCTGTACTCTCATTGCTAAGTTTGTTCACTGATTTTCCCTGGAGAAGTCCAGCCAGGTCTGCTAAAGCAAAGCTGTGGGTGCTAAGCAGACCTCTCCGTCTTCTCTTTACCTCATTTCTCAGACCCTTCACTCCTACTATGCCCATACCTGAGGAACATGTGAAGCGTGTGCTCGCGTGGCAGTTCGTGCAACAGGTTTGCCCCTAAAAGCTGGTCGGGTACGTCCAGGCATCTGACAAGGAGAGGGCCATAGCAAAGCGCTGCACTGGGGGCCGTGGCTGCCAGCAGGCTCCTTTCAGTACAGACTCTCACCAAAAGTCACTCTGGTGGAAGCAGGGTAGCAGAAGAGCCTCTCTCCTGCTTCACAGCCCGTGCCCATGACATAGGTAATCACAGCCGACCAGGCAGGCCTGCGGCACCAGGAACCGGGAAGAGTGCTGCACATCGCAGAGAGCAGAGTGCCGCACGCTGCTGCGCATGCATGACACGCACGGGCCACCGAGGGAGTGTGATGGGGGGACCAAGTGTTAGACCAAATAGGTCTCGCCCAAGGTTATTACTCTGGGCTTTCTTGTTTCATTAATAAACTCTGTTCTCTGTGATCTACCAGGTGTTCTCTCTCCCTGCCCATCACCACAATATGAAAATAAAATTTAAAAACCCAAGCAGTATTCTCCTGCTAACAGCTTCCTTAGCTCTGCATCTGGTTTGGGTACAGCTTGCTACAAGTATTTATTATTGTAAAACAGGAATGTTGTTTCTTCCCTTCCTTTGCTAATGGGTTTACTGATTCGGTATGTATAATAATACACCTTTCCTGTCTATTCCGACCCATCTAGCTAGGATAGCACACTGCATTTTATGTATAAAATAAGCATGTGCCTCTGCATATGCTGCAGGTAGAAGCAGGAGAGGAGAATTAGCTGCAAGAAGGCTGCACCATGGACCTCGTAGTATCAGAGGACAATGAGGAGTCATCCGCAGGGTTTCAACTCATCAAAGCAAGTAAGCACGCTTTTTGTTCTCTTCACAGCTTTAGGAAATTCCCTGAAATGAAGATACATTTTTTACAGCTTAGTAAAAGCCATTAATGTGGTTTCAGAATGAATGGCTTATTTTTAGTGAATTTAAGAATCCCATAAGGTACAAAGGCCCAAATATTTATCATTCCTTGCATTTGCTAAATGTTGGGAATTATTATAATTGTTTAGGTCTTTGTATATTTTTGTAAGTGTATTTTTGCTTGAGTGATGAAACTAATACAGAAATCAATTCTATCACTGTTATGTATCACTTTTTCTTCAATCAACATTTATAAAATTCAAGAAGCTTCAGGTCATTTTTAATAGCTCAAAGAAGGCAAGTTTTCATATATCATGGTCTCTTCTTCAGGCAAAAAGAACAGTGATACAGCAACAGATAGATGGCTGACAGTCTGCTCACACACACCTCATAATTACATTCTGATAAACAATACAATTAAATAATGCAGGAAGTTTGTAAAGATTAGGGACTAAGCACTCCTTGGTGATCAGCTATTTGTTAAGTATTGGAAAGCAACTTTTTATGATTCTGTTTCTGTAATCCGACAAGTGGCGAGTACTAGAAAAGAGAACAGTGCTGCCTTTTTTATTTGGTGTGCCAAGCACTATTTCTCTATGGAGATGAACAGATTTTTTTTTAATTTTCTTTTTCACTGTATTTATAATTAGCCGGCTGGAAAAAAAAGTTCTCCTTTAGCATCTGCAGTGATGCATTGATTCTTTCATTACAGCAAATACACATGACCCCCGGTGTTCAACTGTAAACAATAATAGTTACTGGCTTCATTAGGAAGCCAGCAGATGGCTTATAAGTTCTCATGGTAGCTTTTATCCTTTTGAGGCTTGCAGTGTGCAAATATTTGTCTTTTAAACAGGATGAAACAATGTAAAAGGGGCTCTGTGCTTTGTTTTTATTAGCAGCAATTCATTTGGATTATAGATTTTAACCTATCGGAGTGCACTGGCTGCAGGTGAAGTACTTGCTGGGCCTTGCCTCTGTCTCTTTGGCATTTGTTGTATCAGAAGAAATGAGATCAAGTTTCACTTCTGGAGTTTTGACAGAGCTGTATTTTTCTTAGTAGAATGCATGTTCAAAACCCTTCCCCTTCGCCTTCCCTTTTCCCTTCCCTTTTCCCTTCCTCTTCTCCTTTCCCTTCCCCTTCCCATTCCCCCCTTCTAAAATCAAGTGGGGCCCCCTTTCAGCAGAGATGCCGCATTGCCTCTAGTTTTTCCTATATAGGATGGGATTCTGACCATGCAAATCACCGATGATGCCATTTTGTCATTCCAAAACTTTAGTTATATAGCCAAATTTTTCGACATAGTTTTGGAACACTTGATGAACAACAACAGCTCATTTACCGTGGTCACCAGTCTCACCCCAGAGTGTGATGAACTTTAGGGCGCTTCCCTGATAGGCTGGTGTGCAGTTGCAAGGACTGTCAAACCTAACCTCAACATTTATTATGTAGCTGAGACCAGTTAATCTTCAATAACATTTGGTAGAGTGCATTAGCTCTTTTAAAGCAGAACAATTTTATCTGTGTGTGAGATTTTGATGGCTCTTCTCGTACTTCTAATACAGCCCAAGCTGTCATGACTATTTTCATACACTCCATTATGTTGCTAGCTGC
Source organism: Struthio camelus (assembly GCF_040807025.1). NCBI lineage: Eukaryota > Metazoa > Chordata > Aves > Struthioniformes > Struthionidae > Struthio > Struthio camelus. The sequence continues at coordinate 50,505,934 of NC_090945.1, read as the reverse complement.
AGTCAAGCTGTATTATCAAGAACAGAAGTATGAAAGGCAGGGGGCCGTATATTAAGGGCCACTTGGGGTTAAATACTTTCTGTTCACTTTGAAAGCATAGACAAAGGGCAGTGCAGACTCCCTCAAAGTGTTGCAACTTTGTGTTCCAAATAGATCTGCACATATCTGAGCCAACAGGTAGTTCATACTTTTGTGCTCATTCAGCATTGGCTCATCACAGTCTGTTCAGGCCTAAGGCCTAAGCACTTGACTGGTTGATTTTTACAATACGAATGCCTCTCTTTAGATGGGAATCAGCCATTTGAAGGGTCATCAAATAGCCATCAAAAGTTAGAAACTTTTGTAGAGGAAAAATCCTGTTTTGAGGGTGTAAATGAACCTGACTGTATGGGCCTGGTGTTTCCTTATTGTACAGTATGGAATTTACCATGAGTATCAAATTAGGAGGTTTTTTTGAATAAACAGTGATCTAGTGAATCTTTATTTTTTTTAATTGCATTTTCATATTCTATATTCAGTTTTCAAGTTCAAAATTGCTTTTGTTCAGAGAGACATCTGTATCTCCTGGAAAAAATACTGAAATATTGCTTTTAAAGCATGTATTTTCACTTTTTTTCCTCACTTGGTTTTATTAAAAATAATATTTGCATTAAAACTTTATTTCTTCAAAGCACATCTGCTCTTGCTGCTTATCCCTCACCTGAAGATCTAACCCTTTGCATGTGACATCTTCAATGAAGAATAAGCAGCAGGAGCAGATGAGCGCTCAAGAAATAAAGATCCTATTTTCATGCAAATGTACTAGTAATTAAAAACGATGGGAGAAAAAAAGCAACTGAATATGTGATACTTTCAAACTTAATTTGAAGTATAATAGTTTTAAAATTTTCCATAAGGACTCCCAGACTCTTTAAGTGCTTTAGTTTTCAGAACATTCATAATTGTCATTCAATTAATGGCATAGTTTTTCTTATCAGAAGACATCACCTTTAAAACAAGTTTGAGGATAACGGTAAGAAGTTTCAAAGTTTTTTTTTCTCTATGGTTTGAAATAAAAGTTAAATTCCTAGGTAAACTGAACTGCCATTCAATTCTGTAGGAGCGGTAGAGTTGTTCTCAAAAAGCCAGCCTATGGCCTACTTCAAACCCCACAGGCCTTCCATTATGGAAAGCATGGCAAAATGTATCTTCAGCATTTACTGTTGCCTAATTGACCACCTCGCCTTTCCTGAAGAAGCATTTTTTTAAAAAACAAGGACTCCATTTTTATTAAGTTTTACCAATCATTATTTATCGCTTCAAGCTTACAAAATCAGGAAGGGGAAGTTACTTTGTGGTATTAAAACATCCCACAGTTCTACCCCTTTAAACTGCTGCAGAAATTGAGAGAGATCTAACTTATACCCAATCCAATCCAATCCAATGCAATCTGTTTTCTCTCCACAGTAGAACAGAGTTTGAGATCTTCAGCATTCTCATTTCTCATGGTCGTCTAAGAAGTTATAAGCATCTTCAATTCACAATAAAATGAAATCATTGCCTAAACATGGACCTAGTTCTGTTCATCTTTACTCTAAAGTTGTAAGGCTGCAGAGTTAGAATTCATGAACAACTTCTGTCATTTTATCCTACGCTATTTAAATTCATTACTCAGTATATAGAAGCAGTCACAGCTCCCAAATGATACATGCACCTTTACTGATTGAAAATAGATTTATTTCTGATGGGTTTGCAAAGACTGTATGTCTTTATATATGTATATGTACATATGCATGTATGTATACACACACACACATACACACACACATATACATATATACCCCCACATATATATAGAAACAATGGAAAGCTGCATGAAGATCCCAAAGAATGAAAGAAAAAGTGAGATATTGATGGTTTATTGATTACAGCTTACAGTTAGATGAGGAGATGCAGGAGCTGATAAATAATGTAAATATTTTAAAATTCCGTCAGTGATAATCTAAGGGGAATATTGTGATTTGCAATAACACTTGGAAAAATTCCTTCACTAATGCTAGCATCTAGAATTTCTTGTACAGCAGGCTGAGGTACAGCCCACACACTTCACAGGGTCTTGGCAATGCCCCATGTGGAACAGCTAATTCTAAGAATAAAGTTGGGCAACTACAGAAAACCACTACTGTAAATACTCCAAATAGGACCTACCATTACTTTTCAGTGCTTCAAATTCCAGTGGAATTAAGAAACGGAGAAGGATAATAGAGGTTGGATGTAGCCATGATGGAGATGGCACTGGGACAGAGAGAGAGAAATGGCCGTGGAGTGTCTTGGCCTCCTCTCCACCATGTGACACCAGGAACATGGTTCACTGTCCAGTGCAAATGTGGGAAGGAACAGCAGTATGTCCCCCTCCCCCTTTTCTTCCAGCTCCAATAAACTTGTTCCTGGATAAGATTTGTTCAAATATGTTAACTCCACTTTTATGCAAACCATTGGAACTTCATTATAGGTTTGTTTAGCTGATGCCTTAGGCAGCTACACCAAGTGTTTAAGTTTCTTATGATAATAAACAATTAAAGCTAACTGAAAGCACCTATATTTTTATAATTGATTTAGCAGTTGGTTATCTCTCAAGATTAATGATTCCCCTTGCTCAGAAAATAATGACGCCTGAAGCCATATTATTTTTATTGCAAACACCACAGATGAAACATCATTTTTGTCAATTATGATTTTAGAGGATGCAACAGATTATTCATAAAAGCAGAGAGTACAAAAGATTGTGTTCAAGGTTTCAATATAACCATAGCTGATGACCATTTGGCTATAAATGACCTACCAATAAGTACATTTGATATTCTTCTCTATGCAATAACACAAAGCAAGGGAACTTGTAGTCTGTCTGTCTTTTTCCAGTGCAGCAGTAAGATTGCTTCAATTTCTGCTTCTACCAGCATTCTTTTTCATAGCAGCTTCATTCACTACACACCTATTAAAAACATTATTATATTCCTTTCAAACCATTATAAACACCTATATACAATTTCTAGCTGTCTTGAAAGCTTTGTAAAAGAAGCAATTAAATGGAAAATTGTCCAGAACAGGATCCCAGGGAAACTATTCTGCAATGCATAGCAAAATTATATGTTCTTAATCACTGGGCCTACCTCTATTCAGCATTCATGAGGAGCAGGAATAATATCACTGATGCCAGTGATGTTAATGGCAGATTGCTCTGTTTTGCATTTTCTACCAAAAATGGTCATTAGTGATGCAAAACTAAGCACTCCAAAGTTAGAAAACTGACAATAGTATGATAAGAAGCATTAGAAGATTGCTGTAAGGAGAGAGGGTTTCATCTTAATTTGTGGATATGAAATCTGGAAATCTACCAAAAGCGGTTATCTGAACGTCTTTGAAGACAAATTCTTTATGAAAATATTAGATATGAAGTATAGATGTAAGATTCATCAGAGAGTTTGACAGCAGCTTTATACTACAGTCATCCAGTAAGATGATGAAAATATCTGAGATATTTTAAATATTAAGCAAGAGCAGCCATAGGTTAATTTAGGAGAGTCATAAAAGAAAACCATGAAGACTCTCCATACTGACTGCTGCTCAGAAAGATTTAATAACACAGAGGATCTACAAAGAGCAACACAAAGCAGACCAGCCTAGCAGGATTAGTTCATCCCCTTACTGTGAGAAGGATTCAGATGGAGCAGGAAAAAGGTTTATTTTGTTCTCTGTACTTTGATCCCTAGCACAAAAACCTGTGATAAAGGACCCCCCACAATCACTGCTTTCAATGCTATTTTCTCCATATGCCTCTCAAATCGGTAGGAAGACAACTGTGTTGCTCTAGATAGTGGATGTTAGAATTCACTGTGAAAAAAGACCTATCGTATCGTATCGTATCGTATCGTATCCTATCGTATGCTATCCTATCCTATTCTATCCCATCCTATCCTATCCCATCCTATCCCATCCCATCCTATCCTATCCCATCCTATCCCATCCTATCCTATCCGATCCTATCCCATCCTATCCATTTTCTTATGAGGCACTTAGAATTCTACTATTTTAATTCCTTCCAGTAGCAAAGGAATGACTGTCCTTTTTTAATCTGTGCCCTAAAAACATCAAGGAAACATATAGGAATCTTTTGGTTTTGCTTTGTTGGGGAAGGGCTGTTTTCTGGTCTAGTAGGTCTTGTGCATGAAATAGAAAGTGGTGACCCTGGGTAACAGTCCTTTCTTTCTGCCATAATTGATTTTATACTTCCTTCTTCCTCCTACTCTGAGGCCCCCCCCCCATAATTTTGTCTATCATACAGGTAAATAATTCCTGATGGAGTCCTGACAAAAGCAACTCCATCAAATCCTCATATTCTTCATCGTCTAGCTTTCAGTTAGCTTGGCTCTAGGCTGCAGAATGCTGAAATCACAGATCAGACTTCAAATCTATGTAAAAGCAACATGGAGAGTGAGAATGAGTTTTGTGCGTCCAGAATTGACCTTGATGCTCAGAAGAGGAGGAATAGGTTAGAATTTCCTGAGAGCTGCAGGTTTTGCACTGTTTTGCTGTACTCCAGGCAACTGAACTATGAATAACAGAGCAAAGTCACCACCTATCATGATTCAACAGACTCCTAGAAAACTGGATGACAGCAAGCATTACTCCCAGATGAAACTGTGTAAGAACTTCACTAAGCATCCACAAACAGTCCCTAACTAGGGACTAAATTGGCCACTTATGGTTTTGTACTTTCAGGCAGAGTAGACTTACTGCCTCTGTGAGCTCTTTAAGTAGAGAACTTGAAGCACTTATTTCTTGCTTCAGCTTCTGCCAAATGTTTTTTTGTAAGCTGCTGTTGTCAAAAGAATAGGCCATCTTGATGATAATGAGTATGGTAAGATATGGTGAAGTGTAGCTTGCCCTTATTGCCTTAATCTTATCTAACTGGTTCTCCTAAAGGCTGCGTTTTGAAACTGAAAAGGCAGGTGAGAAACTAAACCTCAGTGTGTCTAAGGAAGTCAAGGATTTGGTAGCAATAGCACCGTTTCCAATTATTATTCTTGAGTGTGCACCCTCTGGGACTACTCTAACTGAAACACTCAGAGTGCAACGATAAATACAGCAGTGATGAATTCAGCATATACTTCACTAGATAGCGAGTACAGCGCTCTCTCTCTCTCTAGTGCTCAATATATGCACTTTTGAAATATGGTGCATTAAATCCATCTTTATTCCCAGAAGTATCAGAGCAGTCTTCCCACAAGTATTGTCATCTACCTGTACGCCTCCCTCTGATTTACCGAGAACAACAGGAAGATATGAGAAGAATTAATTTTACTATTCTGTCAGTCACCAATGTGTCTGCTGGCATATTTGCCAGTTCATTGCACAAAGACAGCCAAACAAGTAAACTGATGGAAAGAACTTTTAACCTCTATCTTCCTGGATAGATTCAAACTAATATTCCAGTTTTTAATTCTTTTTGTACACCTTTGTATATGATTCTGGGTCTAATAAGCACTTCTTCACTCTAGAGCGTTCCCCATTTTCTGCATGGTGTTTTTGTATTTTCTATCGTCTGCCAGATGCTGAACAGCTAATTGTATTTATGTAGTATTTTGCATTCTTACTGAATGTTTCAAACATAAATTAATGTAAACATTTATCTAAAAAACAGAGGTTTTAAAGTTCATAGCTATCATTGCCTGGATCTTTTGCATGCTCAATATAGCCCATAATTTAGGGCATAGCCTCTGTTATTTTTTTAACTTTCTTATTCTTACTTTTATACATTTTACATTTATCACTTCTAAGACATACATACCTCCTGCTTTTTTTTCCATTTGGTCTGAACTATATCTTCCCCCTTTCTGTTCACAACTATCTGTTCCCTGCGTTCCTGACACTCATCAAACTGCACACCTTGCAGCTCTGTCAGGTTTCCAGCTCACTAATATGACCAAGATGAGGGTCTAATGTTAAGCTCTGTGGTGTTGCATTTATCATCTTCCTTTTACATTTATGATCATTCTCTGGCTTTGTAAGCAAGCCAGTTTGTTATCCAGTTGAGTATTACTTCCTTACCTTCTTACCCTATTCATTAATAATGTATTTGGTACTGTATTAAAAGCTTCTTTGAAATCAAAGTAAATAATGTATACTTCTTTACCCTTGTTTGCTTTTATTGTCATTTCCTCAAAGAAATTAAGCAAGTCTGTTATGTATGATTTCTCTTTTGGTAATCTTCACCAGAAATATTAAAAATTCTGTTTACATAGAAGTCTAGGCAGTTTACCAAAATAGAAAGGTTTCTCTTGTATTTTTTAGATACCTATGGTAATGCCATAAGCATCATTCAATATTTTACTGAGAGACAGTACATAAAATAATATATTTGGTACTGTCCTCGATGCAAAAATATGATTTCACATAACAGAAATGAACCGCAGCCTAATAGAGAACAAAGCAGATTCCATCAAGAAATACTTTAAAATGTCATGAAACATATTTCACATACAAAAACCTGCCAATCAAGTTTTTACATCAGTTACAGTTTCCTAAAGTACCCTGGGGTGCGACTCTGTAGCAATGTGAAGACAAAGGAAATATGAGTCTGCAAAAATGTCACAAATACATTAAATCTGAAAAGTACCAATTACATTTGATGTGAGAAGAATTACTGTTCTAACCTATAAGGCTGTTATATATTTAGAACTGGAATTCCTTTAGAATTCCTTGCCACTGAAGCCCCACAAATTCAACAGAGGTTCGTGGTCTGATTTGAGACTTTTGCCGTATGCTGTTCTTTTGACTACGCTGTGAATTCTGTGGGCACATTAATGGCAACACAGACTTTTCTGAGCAACACCTTTGTTTCCCTTACACAAAGAGCAATTTTTTTGTGCTTTATTAATTCATATGTATTTTTAAATAATGAAAACAAGGAAATAGACAAACGGTAACATCTTCTCGTTTTGACTGCATGAAATCAGAAGAACAACGCCTGAATTTGTCTCTCCACGCAGAGAGAAAATAATCGTGTTCCATGTGCAACGCATGGTCCCATAAACTCAAGCACTACAGTCCACTTCACAGATTGGTAGGCAGTCTCAGACCGTGGCTGAGGACAGGTTCTTTATCCATTCATGTGACCTAATGCTTTTACCACATTGGCTTACGTGTCCCACCGTTGCTTCCTGAGGTTTTCTGGTCCCTGGTGATCGTCCATCATGACGACCGATCATGAGGGACAGGGATGAGACAGAGTTGACATCTCCCGCTACGTATTCTTGGACCAGCGGCAATCCCTTCTGGCATATTCTCTGTCACTGCTTTCAAAGATGAGACACAGTTTGTACTGCATGTTCTAGGGGACGCTCTGTTTCCCTGGCTTTACCGATTTTGAGTTCTGTGTCATTTGGAGGTGGAAGTACAAATGGGAACACCGTATGCTGTATCACTTCCAAGTGTGGTCAGCTAACTTTCCTTGATTCTAGTCAAATCCCACCTTAGTTCCCTGGTGGTGGTGCACAAATGGCTTTTGTCTAGATCTCTGGGTGCAAGCTGTGCTATGATAGGGATGGAGAAGGAGGAGGTGATCTGCACAAATCCCCCAAGGCATCAAAGAGGCAAGAGGGGGTCTGTGTGTGCAGGGAAAAGAACAATAGGAATTATCTGAAAAGCTAGGTACCTAGATGAATTCTTCTATGGAGAAATCACTACATTGGCCAGGCTCTTACCTTTTGTGACCTGCTCCCAAGTAAGAACTTTTGCCAAATTAGAAAGAAACCCTCCTTCCCATACACTCCCAGTCCCACGATACAGAAGGGCTGATAGTTGGGTATCTGGATCATCATTTAATAAGTAGAATCAGTGAGATTTGCATATATTCCAGAACCATACATTGTCTGGTCTGGGGAGACAGAGCAGAACCACAGCTATACTAAGGACAAGCAGTTCTCTGTGACCTATGAGCTAGGCCAGGACTCTGGTGGTAACTGACAGGAGAAAGTGACTGATTAGAGAACTGGACTTACACATGAATGGATTTCACAGTCCTCAATGAACTTCATGTTCATGAGTTTGACCAGACTCTCCTTAAGACCAGGTAACCTCCAAATATCCATAACATCATAGGGCATGGAGTTTCATAGGTGTACTACTGTTGCACGAAGAACCACTTCCTTTCGTTTGTTTTGAGTCAGGGTCTTATTTATTTTCTGTGACTCCCCTTAATTCTGGAACTGGAAAAGATAATGAACAATAAAGGCCTATTCACTCTCTTCATGACATTCATGATTTTGACACTCTATCATATCCTTCCTAACGTATCTCTTTTCCAGGCTGAAGAATATTAACTTACATAGACTGTATTTATATGTTTATTTCCATTTGGTTTGCAGCAAGCAAACACTTAACAACTAGGTGATTGTTATATACTGATAAAATACAAACTAAAATCAGATGAAGTCAAGACAATCCCAGACAACTCCTGAGACCCTACACTGTCAGGTCACTACAAAGTCTGTGGCCTTTTACTAGTATTGGCAAAATCATATTTACTGGGCTACATCTGAATGTACTGAAAATAATAATATAGGTAATAATGTCTCAGTTTACCAGTGAGAGGTCTCATCTGCTTTTCTAGGCCTTTTCCTCCATCTGGGAACAAGAGCCACGCTCTTTTCAACTACTTTTCCTCAGTCTCGTCCCAAGGCTAATGCCAGGCCTAGGCTGAGCACACGCTGACTCCCTTCGCATAATGTTCTTCCTATGAACCCCCCCGAGGCCTGCCCTGCACTTCCTGGGTGATCTATTTTCTACCATCTGTCTCACCATCCCTGTAGACATTCCAGTTTAGCAAACCCTAAGTCTAACTTCAACTCAGGTCTTTCTGACATCAGAGTAAACTGTATCAACCTCATCACCCCATATTATCCATATCCTTTTTGATTCCTTTAAATAACTTTTATCAGAAATTGTAAGGCGGTACTTTCCTCTACAGAATGTCAACTCTTTCCAAATAAATTGGATCTATCCAGGTGTCCCCTAATTCTGTTATTATTGTTTCTATTCATTTGGCCAATACACGTCAGACTTACATTCCTACGGTTCCCTGGATTTTCTCGGGAATCTTTTTAAAGAATTGATGTCACATCTGCTGCCTTCCAGAAGCAAGGCAATTTTAAGCAATACGTTACACCCTGCTGTGAGTAATTCAGCTCTTTCGTCCTTGAGTTCCTTTAGAAGTTTGGAGTGAATACCATACAATCCTGGTGATTTTCACTTTATCTATTTATTCCATAATCTCTTCTACAGTAATTTCAACTTCATACTGATCTTCTGATGGGTCCCCTGCCAAGAAGGGTTCTGGTTTTGGAATCTTCTCAGTTTCTTCCACAGTGAATGCCAATACAAAGAGTTCACTTAGCTTCTCTGCAACGACCTTGTCTTCTCTGAGTACTCTTTTATGCCCTGAAAACCAACTGGTCTCGCAGACTCTGGCAAACTTCCTGCTCCTGAGGTGTTTTGTAGAGAAAAGGATTATTAGTTTTCATTCCTTTTGTTAGTTATTCTTCAGATGCTTTTTGGCCTGCCTTATTATGTTTTCACATTTAACCTGCCAGAGTTTGTGACTCTTTCTTCTTGTGTCATTTGAACATGACTTCAGCATGTTCAAAGATGTATTTTTGCTTCTAACAACCTCACTTACCCTGTCGTTACACCAGCTTCCTTTTGCCCCTTCTAAAGTCTTTCTTAAGAGACAGCATATATATTTCTAATACAATATCCTTAAATAGGTTCCTTGGTGCCTGTACAGAATTGAGACTCTTAGCTGCCCTTTTAGCTTCTTTTTAACAAACTTCCTCTTTCTTACTTGGCTATTCTTTTTGAATTAAAGTAAAACTGTAGGGAAGAAGTGCCAGGGCATAAGCCTATGGCTGTTCCTTGTCCATGATCTAGTCTAGGTGTAGCTGAAAGAGATTCCTGGCACAGTTCCTTTCCTCAGAGCTGTGTCTATACAGAAAAGAGAAAGGAAAATACAGGGAGAAGTGTGTGCACTGTTCTAGGACTTTCTGGGCTCTTACCTGACTTCCCTTTCTCTTCTGCTCTTATGGATAGTTCATTCAGCTGCCCACTGTGTGTCTCTCTAATATTACTGCCAGTTTTGGAGAACAGTTGTCCCTTTTTCTATTTGTGTGGCAATCTTCCTGCCATTTTGGGATCATGGCAATGGGGACTAAGCAGTCATCTGACATCACGTCTGGAATGATAACGGCAGTCAGAGTGATCCTTTGGACAATAAGGGTATTGATAGTAGGATGTGCCTCCGGCTTCCCTGCTAAGGTGAAAGGGACAACTCTTCACGGTATCTGTTCAGTGACTCAGCTGTTTCATGAGTCTTGCACACAGATGGTCAGCAGAAGCCAAGGGAATGGCTCAGTACCAAGGCCTCTTTGCAGAAGTCAACTGTGAGAATTACAATGAACGACTAAGAGATTGTGCAAGGGGAAGGTGTAGGTCTGTCATCAATGTGACATAAAAGATTTTGCTTGCCTCAGGTACCTCAACCTCCAGTCAGGCTAGTGGGAAGGTCTTTTGTTCAAGACAATGGCTTACTCATCCAAAGTGTACTATGCCTCTGGGTATAGGGCAACTGGCCATCCACGGCTAAGGGAGTTCAGTTATGACACTCGAAATCAATGACTAGAGTTTCAGAATTTTGAGGGTTAAAAATAATAGTAGACTGAGATTCTTCTCATTTCCGTACTAGGGTGCTTTTCCAGACTTCTAAGGATCTTTACTACTTATGTTTTTCTGCACCAAGGCTCAGAAGCCTTTTGAAAAAAAGCTGAGAAAAAGCTGAAAAGATTCAGCTGAAAGCTGAAATCCAGAACTTAAAACTTTGTTCCATATTATGTCACTTTCCCAAGTGACAGCAACCAGTGAGAAAACTGAAAGCTTGGGTCCTAAGTACCAATTTGGTCAATAAAACATTATCACAAATGAAAATAAACATGTAGGATTAACCCATTCTCCCATATTCTAAATTCAGGATCAAAGAGAGAAGCTTGTCACAGTGGGCTCCCATAGAAGTTAGTGTCAGGGCCTTGAGTGCGCTAATAGGCACTAGATACCCTGACCAGCCTCCCCCAGGGCTCCCTCACACCCTCTGAGCAGGAGTGCCATTTCAGGTCAGGCTGGGACTATAGTCCCTGTGGCAGCTACACTGGGGGTGTACCTGTCCCTAGCCCCATTCCTAGATTGCTTTTTGATTTCCTGGCTGGACCTTCGACCTGGCTTATCACCTTGTCTTTGCCTGATGCTTGCTGGACTGTCAATAGGGTGTCACCCTGGCTCTGCTTGCCCACCTCTGGCACCATAGGACTGTGTCCTGTTGGTGCGGGCACTGGTTGGCCTGTGCTGTGGCCGTCTTCAGCCCTGGCTCACCCTGCTTTACAGAACAGCCTTGCTTCCGCTGCTCCCTCACAGGGAGACAAGAGGCTTTGATCATCTCTGCCTGATCCTGGGCTATCGTTCAGTGCTTTACATCCCTGGAATATATACAGTCATGGCTGCAGTATGCCCTTCCTCTAACATACATGGATCTCTGCTCTGCAGAAGATAAAGGATTTGAAGCTCTTTTGCAGGATCACAAATCAAGATTTAAGTTCTTGCATAGCATAAACTGCACCATTTTTTATTCATTTGCCCTCTACCAGTGAGGCAGCACTACTACGGGCGGGATTTCTCCTTTAGCAGTACACTTGCTATATCCCATGTCCAGCACCGTTTTGAGATATAGCACATCTTACTCATTTTTGTTTTCTGCATTACTATTTGCCAGTAGGCAGTCATGAGTACAACAGAAATTCTGTACCAGCAATTGGTACTTCTGACAGGGTTTCCCTGGTCCAACTGCTGCTGAATTATTAGGAGAATAGAGCAGAAAGTCATTTTTAGAAAGCTGTTTGGCGCCACATAGAAGACTACTTCCAACAAGAAGCCTCTTTTTTTACTGGGTACCTGATATACTACAACTAGCTAAACAGAAATAGCTTTATTAATATTCCTTACAGCTTCAGGCTTTGAGAATAAAAACATTAGCTCTTAGGGACCATAGTAGTTCTCATACAAACTGTAACTCATTTCAGCAGATATCATCTTTCATTTGTCAGCTCAGAAAAACTGACAAACTCTATGCACTGTCTTTTATTGACTGCAAAAGCTGATATTTTCTTGGTAATTATCTCAGTTCAGGCCACAAGTCTGAATTTAAATGCATAATTCACATTCTTTTGAAGTTATATGAGTCTTAGCTGCTTCGTTCCTCTGCATCATGCTTGACAAATTTAGGTCCTATTTAACATTTCTAATTATTTTTTTTTCGTCTGGAAGGAAATTACACATGTCAAGCTATTCCATAAATACATAATTTTGCAGTAAAAATTTACTCATGGAAGCATATTGTCATCTTTACATGCTCAGCAGTTATGAGTCAGCTCTCTTCCCCATATTGAAACATTTAATTAATAATAAATTAAGAATTTACTTTATTTGCCATGTGATTTTTAGGGTCTTTCAGATTCACTTAGGTCACACTTTTAACTATAAAGTCTAAAAAAAATGTTTTCTGTAAATGGTAGCTCACGTTTTGTCATAGTATTTTCTAGCTCAAGCTTTAAGTAAAACATCAACTATCATAAGATTGGAAATAAAATAATCAGAAATGGTAACTATGAAAACACCACAAAAATAAGGGCTTTGACAACCCAAGTAGTATAATTTGTAACTGAGAGCGCAACGGAAGTTAATGATTGATAAATTCTCCTTTAAAATACATCTGAAGTTGCATTTCTTTGCAAAACTGAAGTTAAAACTGTTTTCTTGTGAAAAATGATTCTCTAAAATCAGAGTAAGAATTATTTCAGTAATTCAAGAGACTGCTTTTGTGTTTTGACTATGTAAAATCCATAAATACATTATTCTAAACATGGTAAATAGCAGCCAGTCCATGAGGTGAACTGCATTTGGATAAAAAATAAATTTTAAATGAATTTTGAACTTGAAATATAAGCTTGTAAAAGGTAGAAGTGTTCAAACATTCCTGCGAGAAGTGAGGTAGATGACATGATGAAAAATGATGGAATGGTCAGCATATACCAGAACAAAGTACAAGACTTTGTAATTAAAAGCAAAACTGTCGGTGTCAGGATGTAAATGGTCAATTATGAGTTACCAAAAACTAATATTATTATTATTTTTAAGTTTTAAAAAGAGACTTTAACTTGATAAAATCTTTACTTTGCTTCTGTAGTTGGCATATGACTGTAATTGTAAATGCTTGGATATTAGTAGGTATTATTCTCCTGACTTATAAAAAGTTAAGCAATAGAAAGGGAAATAACCTGAAATAGGGTCGGAGTTCCTGACAACTTTTTGCACCTTATTTCTACTAATGAGTCACTAAGGAATTTAGTTTGGAAGCACAGGAAATACCAGACATTACACAAATTTAAGATTCCAGCATTCTACTGCCTGCCTGTTGAAGTGAATGTAACCGTTGTAAGGGACAGTCATGAAATAAGACATCTGTCGGTGCAGTTTCTTCCCAAGCTCTAGGCAATTTATGTTTGTTTTTATATCCTGAATCTTGAGATTTTATCTCTCTTATACATTTAAATACTATCTTACATAAGCCTTGCTATTCTTATTATTCATATAAAAGCTTAATCTTTTAAGTCCTATTTAGCTCATGTCTTTTAAGTTGTCTCTCAGAAACAAACTCACAGGTTAAGTAGGTATTGAGAAAAGATTTCCTTTTATCACGTTACATTTGTCAACTTTTTGTGTCTCAGCGTCTTGTAATATGAAAAATGGGTAAGTAAGGACAACTATTTTACCTAGTCATAAATGTTATATTCCTCTATTATGGCAATATGTCATCTTATCTTCATTCTCCCCTAACATGGAAGCATCTAAAAGTGCCTTTGCTGCCTTCCACTGGATTGTTTCCAGTTCTGTTGTATCCTTGCAAATCCTGGTAACAAGGACTGAATGTAGTATTTAAGAGATGCTGATGGAAATGTCTCCTCTTACAGCGTTTCATAATAGCACAGAAAACATAGATATCCAGTTTCTTTTTATTCTTAATGATGTTGTTCAGAGAATATGAATTTCACCATGTGTCTTGGCCAACACATCTAATTCTTGGGATTCTTCTGAGGACTGAGTTTATGTGCAATTGTCCACTAGAGAGCAGGCTGAGACCAACAAACCCATTTTGTTTTTGTCATAAGCTGAGTTTGAACCCAGGTGTCTTAATGTAAATCTTTAGTACATTAAAGCATTGCACCTTCTAGCTTCAACTGTGAGTATATACACTGCTATCAAAGTTGATGGATATAGCTTGTGAAGCTTAGTGACCTAAGGTGGTGATAATAAAGTATTCTGGAACCTGGATAACATTTTATTCTGTCACTATGGTTTTCTTGCTCTGGTGACATCAACTAATTTGTACTGCTTTACAGGGAATTTCTGTATCCAGTTTTTAGCCAGAGTCTTGGTTTTCTTACACTGCTCTTACTCTTTTCTGTCAGACTGAATTTCTTTCAGAGACAAAATATTGCTCAATATTGATTCCATTGCACTAGATAACTTCAGGTTCTCATACTGCAGACCATCTGAAACACTGTTCAATACCTTGAAGAAATGCCCAGCACTACATGCTCAAACAAAATAACCCACAGAAAAGCCCCCCAAGAGACCTCCTGGTTCTCTAATCCATTAAAAATTGTTAAGGTCAATTTAACAGACTTTTTGCATGGAGAAAAAGCTTCATTTTTTTATCATAATTCAATTGTATCATAAAAGTTGTACTAACAAAAGAGTAACTAGTTTTCACAAGCCCCATAAAATTCTTATGATTTTTTTGAACTATTTCTTATTTTGCTTGTGTAAGAATTCATCTCTTCTGAAAAAATGCTCATGTCTTAGCACAGGTATACCAATGGAGAGTTTTGGTGTTTTCCTTGTTACTGTCCCTACAGGATCCACTAAACATCCTGTGGAAGTAATAGCGAGTATCTTAGTTTACTTTCCTGTAAATGAAGAATATCACTTTTCAATTCCCTTTGCTTCCTCAGTTTTGAAGAAATAAAAGTACACCTGTTATTTTAATTTATCTTCCTACGCTGGTCTGAAGGCTGTTCTCAAAGATAATTTTTCTTCAGTACATATAACCTTAATGCTATTTGTTCTATTCTGAGACATAGAATTGAAAATATCTAACTAATGTCTGTCTCCCTTATCACCATCCACCTTTGAATTTCTTAATGACTTCAGCTTCAGAGATCACATCCTGCTCTTTGGCTTCTTTACCCAATCATCTGTTTTCTATAGCACAAAGCTGCTGTGGCTCCATGTAGGAATTCTTCATTTAGCATGTGCTGTCTTTGCTGTCTGAGTTGATGCCTTCCTAATGTGAATGCGTATCGCTTCTATTTATACTAGGTTTAAGGGTAAAATAATATTAAATAAATATGAATACAACCTGAAAGATAATCTTAATAGAGGCAAATATCCAGCCCGGGTTATTTCAGCCTGAACAATAATGTTTGTCTGATGTAGACAACTAAAACCAGGATCTCATAATGGGAAAGTGCCAGGAAATCTTGAGAAGGAATCACAGTGCCAACTCTGTTTATGAAATAAATTAGGCTTACTAGTTATTATATTTTCCCCTCATATCTACACGGGCAGCAGAGAGTTGCTGTTTCTTCAAAGTTGGGATGTCAAATGTATTTCCTATGAGAACTCCAAGCAGCACCTGTCATTATTGACAAGCTAAAGTAGCATGGCCCCTAGCTGCCCCTCCATAATTAGCTCAGTGAGCGTAGGAAATGGCCAGGGAGAGATGAGAAAAGAGCTTGTGTGCAACATGATAGTGGCACCTGAGATCCCTCTGCCCTGCTGCCAACCTAACACTCAGGACATGTTACAAAATGAAGGCTCTCTGCCATCTTCCGTTTTACAGTTTTCTTGCCACTATATCCTAGGAGGGGACCAGTTACTACTGAGGAAGGAAAATGCCTTTAGTGGTAATGGGCATTTGAGGAAATAGGAATATTCGCAAACTTAGCAAGTAGGTCAAAGAGACCTTACCATGCTGAGGTGAGCTATAAAACAAATAAGAGGGTGATTATAGCAGTAACGTTTCTCTTAGTTTAATTTTGCTAGCTAAAGAGGAATATTTGAGAATCCTGATTTTTTTTTAAATTTTTACCCTACTCCACAGGTTAGCTGAAAGGATCATTTGTCCCTTAGCACAGAATGAATTTAGCACATTTATTTTAAACTTTCCATTGCTAAAGCCCATATAAAGATGTATGAAAATGATTTTGTATAACAGCTCTTATATGAAGATTTAAGTATTATCATACTGTAATAATGAAATCCGAAGATACAGCTAAGATAAATGACAGGAAATAGTACATAAAAATAGGAGCACTTTCTATAGAGGAAATCTAAAGTTTAGCATAAATGAAGAATAATTTGAAAGGAATAAGAAGAAACTTGGGAGAGAAACTCCACTGAGGTAAAGGAGACAAACATAAAAGGAATTTATAGCAGAAGAAACATGTCTATAAAGAGAAAACTACTTGCCCAGATATGAAGAGATACACATGTTCAAGATTCCTGATATGAGATGGAAGAGGCAAGTTAAGGCCAGAGATAAGTTGAGGCCTCTTTCTTCAGAATGTGTTTGATGCAGTGATTTGCAGTTTGATGCCGTCATGTTGCTGTCCAGTGGGAGTTTTTATAAGTTTGATGCACCATAACAGATTTTAGGATTTAGGGAAAGATCATGGAAATAACATAAAAAGCCACTGCATCAAGATCGGAAAATCATGGGAAAGTGAAAGGGATGGAAATGGAAAATAATTTTTTTAGATATCAGAAATAGCCTTGACAAGTAAGGAGAAGGTAACAGAAGAAATAAAGCTGTGAAGTGTGTGGGTAGGTGTTGAGTACAGAAGCAGCATACCAAGAAAATGAAATTTTATACTGAAAGCAGAAAATTAATTTCTCACCCCTATTTATGGAATAGTTATGATCATGACTATTATGGGTGGGCAAAGAAGGTAATTAATATTTTGGAAGAAAACGTCAAGGTTGCCAGACAGCTTGGAAATAAGAATATAAGTCTCAGGTTACTTTCCAGCAGACAATTTAGCAAGACACCTGGGATTTCTACTTTTCACTGGAGATATAAAAAGAGAGCACGTGCAATATTATCTGTTCTGTCTTTGTCCTGTTATTGGTGCTGGCCTGCACAAAATGAGGAATTTGGCTTGCAAAGGCAAGTATGGAACAAGGAATTTAACAAGTGGAGGACCGGTCAGAGAAATAGATATAAACATAAAAAAAAGAGAGAAATCATCAGCAAATAACATACAGAAAGAACAAATCTAACAGGAGAACACACCAATACTGAAGTACTGACGAGGGGATTAGGACAGCAGGAAGAGAGTATTTGCCTCTAAACGGAATGGTCAGTATGAGCAAAACAAGAAAACAGTCAAAATTAAGGAAAAACACAGTATGCCGATTAAAAACTTCAGGTGAGATGAAAAACATGATGTAACAATTTTATGTTAAAAATGGATGCGAAGACTATTTTAAATAGTACTATTTATATGCTCATTTGTGACCCGAGTGAGAATAAACTGCAGATAAAAGACAGCTCTTGGAGAACACTCTAACTGCCATTACCAAGAAGAGGAGCTGGATGTAGAGAATTAGTGAACTGCAGAAATTCTGAGTCTGGAAGACAGAGAATGCAATATGTAAAATAGGAGTCAGACTTGGAGATGAAAGAAGACAACTTAAATCCAGCACTTGAACCTAGTTTTCAAGGAACAGATGTTATAGAAAGGTAAGGTATATGCAAGCAGGCAAAAGTCTAAGAATAAAGAAGAGATGAGGTTTGAATTAGCTCCTGAAAATTATAGAAATACCTTCAAACTGGCTGGATTCTGTCAGAGATGCTGATCATGCACAGTTTTATTGACTGCAGTAGGAGTTTTTGACATTAAAAATTTGGCATTTTGGCACTGGTTACAAATCTGTAAAAATGAGGCATGAAAACAAAGATTTCCATATCCTGAATTTTGGCACCCAGGCTTGAAAATACTGGATTTACAACAGGCTTCAGCCTGCACCGAAATACCATGATTCTTAAATTGGCCTTGCTACTTCTCCTACATGGTTTTGATCAAAGGCTCGCTTAGCTGCATTTCTTATCACCTCTATTAATAGATAGTTCCAAAATTATACAGTATAAGAAGTTACATACTGGAGTTAAAACTCTTGTGGGCAACTCTGAAATGCTTATGCTCCCTATTCAAAATGCTACATTATATAAATCAAACAGTTTATTGCAGTCTATTTCTCTGTTGGTTTACTAAGAAGCTGCAGCTAACCCTGTTTAGGTCTTCACAGCAAGGGGGTTGCATCAATAGCACTTTGTTCACAGAACAAAGCTTGACATTGCAACAAACCTCACTCGATCAGTGAGGAAGTCATACATGCATATTCTTGATTAAATTAACTACAGAAACTGAGAATTACAGAATATACCAGGGCCTGCATTTGTATTTAATACGGTCTCAGTGTGTAAGCAAGTATAGATGGAACAGTTTAGCTCAAACAGAAATTCCCATTTGGAAAAATACTTGGAAGATGAGACTTGCCTAATAATGAATCCCCTTCTCTAACTATGAAAATTATCCTGTCAGCTAGCACGGCTTCTCTAACAGACAGATAAGAACCAGATGTTAAGATAAAGGCAGATATAAAGACATATTGTTACATTTTTTTCTTTGTGTCTCTATCTCCAAATCTAGTAATTAGTTCCTGAATAATTCATTCTATTAGAGGGGAAAAAACACCTCATCAACAAGTTATTTTTACTTTTCCCTTAAGTTTTCAGAGTGATTTCAGGGTGGTCTAGCAAACCGTACACATCATATCCAGCTGAGCAGCAAACATTACTCTCTGAGTGACACCTTACACATATGTTATATTTGGGGAAGAAATCTCACTTGCCAAAGAGTTAATAGAGTCTGTTGGCAAGCAGCAAGGAAGCGAGGAGAAGGCCTGAAACCTGAGATTTCCTGAAACTCAACTTATTTTGCTTTTATCAAAAACCGACAAAAGTGATAATACATGCAAAGGACTTCCACCTAAGAAATGAGAAAGATTAACAAAAAAACTATAAACCACCACCTGAGGTAGCTTCTTCATGCTTCTTCAGATACATCCTCCTTCTGTGGAATAAAAGAGGAACATATCTCACATTTTAGCATTGTCCTTGTACACAACTAAAAGAAATTCAGCCTATTCTTGGAGCGTATGGCTGTCTTAACAGGAGCTTTGAGATTCAGCGTTTCAGTTCTGTCACAATAATCTGAATGGTCCTGAGACAAGATGAAAGGACTCAGGTATGCTTCTAGGTCACAGCATAAGACCAAGTTAATGGTGACAGAGGATTCAGAGAGCAGACCTAGAGGAATGGCTGCTTTGGCAAAGCAGGCAGCCACCACAGGCGTCTTCTGGAACATACCAGGCCGCTGGACTTTGCCTCACACCTGTAACAAGCCTGGATAACTGCTCTCAGTGCAGCCCTGTGTTTAGACCACAGGATGCTCGCCTAGAGCTCATCTAATCCAGGCCCAACTCCTCTAGCTATCTGTAATCATATGATTTACCCCTGATATTTGCATTAAGCAACAAGCGGTCAGGTACACCTCCATAGCATGTTCTCATAACAGCAGTCACAACTTGGCCATAGAAGCTTGCACTGTAATTCTGAAAGCCAGAAGAAAAGAAAAACAAAATGTAGCTAGGTTTCCAGAAAATGTTTCATTTAGCAACACTATAGGAATCTAGTAATTAAAATTCTGAATTCCCCTTCTCAGGTCATATATCAGTCTTTGTTTTATTAGAAGCGCTGATTGTTGTTGGTCTGGTGTTTTTTGGAGGAGGAGGAAGAACAAGATAGAAGGAAGAAGAGTTAACAATCTTTGAAAAACTAAATAAATTTATACATTTGTGGATTTAGCAGACGGACATGTAAGAGTAGTTTCAAATTATTAAGAAAGCTTATTTGGTAGGCATGACAAAAACATGTAAGTTTTGCATTTCAAAAATTATAATACCGTTCTTATGACATTTTTATAAAAAGTTGAAAACTGCCTCCCAAAGCTAAAACCTGCATTGTTTAATTGTATAAGCAGTTATTTTGCAGTCTGTATTTCTTCTCTGGCAAGGGGGAAGCAAAAGGGAGTAAGAATCTTAGTTTAGTTCTTTTTGTGAAATAGGCATTGGATTATTTTGAATCTGGTTTTGACTGATTTATAAGTATTTACTGATGAGAAATTCAGAGGAAGGGAATGGCCTGTGATAACTCCTAATCAACGTTCATTTTGGATAATAACATCATTAGAACAGGAGAACCATGGCAAAGTTAAAGCTGAAAATTAAAGCAATTACTTAGTATCAGAAACTGTTTACTGAAACATGCTATTTTCTTTGGGTAATGGAACAGAAAATCTATCATTCACTGTATATGACCAGCATATAAGCACCGCTTGTTGAAGATTAATAGTTGTTATTGTTTGCCACTAGAATCTCAGTCATGAAAAATAACTACAGAAAGAATGAATTTGGCATGATCAATTACAGCATTATTAATTTTAGTTCATACTTGAAGGGGTCACAAATACATATATGAGTAGTAGAAAACTTTTTGAACTGAATTATGCTATATTTTTCTCCAGATTATTTAAATGAGTGCTCTTTAACTCTCTTTGTGAGCAGCCATAATCTAGCCTTTCATTTCACCTTCAGGCTCTTGCTTTCCTGACTGATGGTACTGTCATTAAATTTCTTTTCCTTTTGTTGCTTTTAAATTGTTCTTTTTCATTCATTAACTAACTGTACATGAATATTCATTTTCCATATGAAAGTGTAATCACAGAAGTCTTAAAAACTGAAGTAACTGCACATTTGGCCACTCTGAGGACTGAAGCTGTCAGCTGAAATGTAACAGGCTGCTTTTGCCAAGTTTTCTGACTTACAAGTGAATAGGAGTATATGTGAAATTAAACAATATTTTTATATTTAGTGGTTTGTCAGTTTCTTCCAAAAAAAAGATAGCTAGCTGATGCAGCAGTCTAAATAGGAAAACATATTAGCAACGCATACTTCTGTTTTGAGCATTGTAGGCTCTGTCTGTCTTTTGGCAAAGCCTCAAGAATAACTACGAGCACAGCGGGTTCCCTGATTTTCCTGTCTTCTCACACACATGCTGGTGTACTAAATTACCTGGTGTACTAACTTTTCCAGTTTGCTATGCCTACGCTCAGTAAGCGTGGCTATAAAGCCAGCCTCCGGGACAGAACTACGTGTGTGCTCAGTTTCTCAAAACTGTCCTTTTCCGCAGTCTTAAGCGTCCTCCTACCTGAGGAGGAAGATTTTTCACCTGGCTGCAGGAAACAATTATTTTAGCCATGTCCCGTGGCCCTGCTCAGATCAGTGGTTCAGCATACGTGCGGTCTGCTTTTGTCACACAAGCTACACAGCTTATGTGCACAAACTCCTGTGAGGGCACCTCTCAAAAGCAAGCGTTGTCTTTTGTCCAGTACTGCTCTCCCTGAGCTCCTTACGCTTGTCACTGTTCCCAGTGGGAACCGAACTGGACGCACAAGGCTCCATTTTTGGTAGACGTTACCTGAAGTCTAGCAGCCTTGTGTAGCAAACATCAGTAACTTGCACCCATTTGAGAGCCTTTATATAAAGGCAGGCCCTGTTAGCAACCAAACAGGGATAGTCGGGGTAAGTAAGTAGCCCTTCACAGAGGGAACATAGACACATCACACAAATATATATACCCTTATTTTTCACTGTAATTTGTACTATATGTGGTCTGTGTATAGGAAGCTTCAAAACCTTGCAGTTGCTGGAGTTATTAATAAAACATAAGTCACTTTCCACAGCAATTTTATATGCAGAGAAAAAAAAAACCCCAGTTTTTAGACATTCTAACATGTTAATGCCAAGTGTGAATAACTAGCATTTACCTCAAGAGCCTGAGCAGGGCAGGAAGTTGTATGCTTGTGTCCAAGCATAATGTTAGAATTAACATCTGTCAGAAAACAGCACTGAGGAATACAAAAACACGAATCAAAGAAACTGTAAAATACTGCAAGATTCGTTGAAACACGGGAGTGGAAACGGCCTTTCCCGGGCCAGTCCGATCAGCTCTCATGCACTGCACATATCCCGTTTTTAAGGCCCTTCCTAAAGTCTGTGATGGAGCTGGATAAAACAGCGGGGCTGGTGCTCTTGCTCTTTCGAGGGCTGTTTTGAAAGCTCGCCCCTCTGGCAGTTAGCAACTTTTCGCCTCACTTCCGTCGAAAACGTACCCGAGGCCGGTTTATGCCCCCTTGTTCCCGCGCCAGCGCTGCCCCTGAGCGTGACTCGCTGGCTCACCTCCTCTAGGGGGACACGGGCAGCACTCCTCCGGGCCGTCCTCAGCGGCCATTTAAACAGCCCTGACCACGGCCTGAACGGCCGCCGACGTAGTACCGGCCGCACCTCCTACCAACAAAACCAGCCGCCGGGGCCGCCCCAGCCCGTCCTGGGCGGCGCGACATGGCGGCGAGGCCCGCCCCGCCCCCGCCCCCCGCCCCGCCCGCTCCCGCTTTGGCGCCATACGGCGGCGCGGGCCGGCGGCGGGATGAACGGCCACGAGCGCGGCCTCCACAACGGGTACGATTCCCCCCTCCCCCCCCCCCCGCCGCCCCGGGCGGCCGTTAGCGCGGGCCGGGCCGAGAGTTTGAGCGCGCCGCTAGGGAGCTGCCGGGGCCGTGAGCGGGGCGTGGGGGAGCGCCAGGAGCTGCTGTGGTCTCGCCCCGGCCCCCGGCTGCTGCCTTGCAAAGGCTCCCGGGCTTGCGGGGTGTCAGGGGCCGCCGCTAAGGGCGGCCCGGCTCGGCTCGGCTCGGCTCGGCTCTTGGACACGCCGGGGTGCGCTGGGCGAAGGGCTTTGCAGGCCCGCGTGGGCGGCCCACGGCGAGGTCACGCGAGGTTCCCACAGTAAAGCGTTTCCTGAGTTATCGGGGCCGGAGGTCGGATTATAGCCCCCTTTTTTGGTCTTTTTTTAATCATTGGAGGAGGGAAAAGGGCAGGTAGAGTAACTTGCATCCATCATTTCCCCAAATGGAGACAGGTACCAGCAATATGCAAGGAGTTAATTAAAATCGCAGAAGTGATACTGCAAAAGCAAAATGCGTTTAATGAAGGAAAGTATTCTTGCGCTGCTCAGTTGGGACGCAGCGTTGCTAGAAAGCATTTCTAGCTACAGTTTTTCTAGGTTCTCTCTTACGAAAGAATTCCGTGTAGCTAACTTACAGCAGCGTGATCTGCCCTGCACTGAAAGAAAGGTTCATTTTCCCTTTCGGGGAGAGGGGAACAAAAAACTCAAAAACTTATTTCGCAGAAGGACTGTGCCATGGTTGTACTCAGTACCTATGTGAGGGGAAACGTAAGTAAAGGCAGTGACGTATCTGTTTGAACAGTGATTATAAACAAAATGACAAGACTTAAGGGAAAAAGCTAGTATTGAAAATGACTGAGAGAACATGTCTCTCATTTGGCTTTTGGGGAACTAGAGTATTGCTAAAGACTCTTTTTATTCCTTATACAGAATTTACCTATTTCTATTTTTAACTTGAAATTCTTTGAGTGGACTGGCAAAATGTTGATAGCTGGTCTTTAGCAACACGTTTGCTATTGGAAAGAACCTAATGCAGCACAGTTGACACGTAATACACGTGATGTCGGAGATGAGAAAGCAGAGGGAGAAACTTTAAAGACGGGGGAGGAGGAAGTATGCTACCTGGCTGTTCTGCAGTTATACTATATAGTTGCATAACTGACCATCATAATTCTCTTCCGAAAAGATCTGAGGTGATATATTCTACTTTAGGATTCTCAGCTAAATCTTTCATTAAGATACACTCTGCTTTTTATTAACTGAATGAAATTTCTTGCTTTTTCAGATGTTACAGTTTACTTGAAGGCTGGATGGATAAAAAGGAGCTGAGGAGGGAGGCACTGTCCTTTAATTCCAGAATCTTTTTTTCTCTTTGCCTTTGAAATACTATTTACACAGACTTTTCTGCAGGCTACTAATCATTTCAGAATTTGAGTCGTTTTTTTTTTTCTTTCTTGAGCAATGTTACCTTCATGGCTTTCAATTGCAATCTTTTTTTAGCAAATTACCCTTCCAATGGTTGTATTGGTCAAATTCATAAATGCTTATAAACTACCACAAGGATAAGCCTTATTTGCATATTTTACAGATAGCTATAATATTTCTGATAATAGCTTTCACTCATGCAGCTCTAGATGTTATAAATGAGGCTTAGGAGGATGATCAGCTGTCTAAAATCTATAAATTCAATTTTCTTATGCCTGCTTGATTGCTAGCCAAGTATTACTTCTCCCTGGCTTTTGCTCAATCGGAAATGGAGTGTTTTATACCCATATTTCACAATCTTGTGTTCATGTGCTTTGAGTTCAGGAAATTATGTAGTCAAACATGGTGATGTTAAGTAAAAGTAATTGAGTAGGGTTTTATATATATTTTTATATATATAATATATATATTCTCCTTGATGTAAGCCTTTGCTCATTTTGTCAGATTTCCTACTTTTCCTGTGAAGTTGGTGCTCTGAGGGACTTCCACTTGCATACTATGCTGTATTTACAAGAAAAGTAAATAGTAGCTTTTGTTATTTTTTGAACAAATAGGGTTGCTAGGGAGTAATTTAACAAAGGAAATTTCAGGATCTCTTAATTCAGAGCACTATTTTTTTTTTTTGAAGGGCTTTTCCCAGAATGTTTTATTTGGTGTAGTTCTGCATTGTCTGTTACATGTCTCCAGTTAGGGCTCTCTGAAGACTTCACTGTGAATGTCACTTAGTTTGGATTGTACAAAAATTATTTTTTTAAGTCTGCTTTTTTTGGATTTTGTAAATCTCTGCTTTTGAGGGATATTTTAAATAATCACAGAAATTAGCTGAAGCACAGTTTCTTAGCATTGCAGTTACCTCTCCATGCCGTACTGAACTTTGACTGATTATAAGGACAGGTCTTTAATTTTTTTCTTTTATGAACTTCTTGTTCTCTGATGACTTAAGCCAGTTTTGGTTCAGATCTCAGAATCATGCACTTAACCTTTGTATTTGCTTTGAGAGGGGACAATATTTGACACTTCACAATGCTGTTAAAGAGTGTGAAAGTGTGTGCTGGTTACGCAGAACGTAAATTTTCTCCTTCCTTACATTGAGGATATGGTCTTAATGATAATCGTAACTCATTTCAAGAGCAAGCCAAAATTCCTTATTTGTAATATGCCATATATGAGCTATTCAAAGACAGAGCAATTTATCTTTGGTGAATAGCACCTTCTAGGTTTCTGAAGTTCAGTTTTATCACGTACTGGCATTCTCCTCCAGTCTGACAATGTAATCTCTTTATGAAAATTGGGCTAACTGCAACCCTCTAGTATATGCTATTTTATATTTGTGATTATAAAAGTAATAATTAGGAAAAATACGTGTCCTCTAATATATGCCTATGTTCAGAAGGTGCCTGGTACTAGAGCTGCTAGGAGATTTCTTGCTGTTTGGAGTTACCTGTGTGATATTTTTCTGCACGGCTGTACGTTGCTAGAAAGTATCTCGGTTTCTCTCCCTCTTTTTCCTGAAATGCCTTAAGCTGTAGCTCTTGGTAAGAGGAGCCCAAGAAAAAAAGTACTGCACCCCTTATATTTTTATAGGCTGTTTTCTATACTCTATTTGGGATGTTCCACAGATTACTGAAGAGCTCTTGGAGTTGTGGCATCATTTTGGTTTTTAAGCATAGTGATGAGAATTTAGATGTTTGGGAAGTTTCTTTGGATTTAATCTTTTCTTTAAAAGCTGCTTAATTTAAATATGTTGAAGGGCAGAGAAAGTTGTCTTGCTTGCCCCCTCTTTGAACTGAAAAGCACAGAAGTTTCCTGTTATGTGTGTTCTGCTGTCTAAACAGACTCATTAACCATAAGTAGGCAAGAGAAAGTGATATCACTTTCCCCCTCCCTTCCTCAAAATGCAGCCTCCCCAATACCAGAAAAGAAACCACCTTTCATGCCACTTCTATGCATTTTATCTACAGGGGGCGTTCTTGAACCCATGCCACCTTCTGTTTTTAGAAGGCTTACATAAAGGGGAAAAAAAAAATCTCAGGAGAAATTTAGCTGTGAATTTTTAAAACAGGAGAGGCGTTCTTGAGGTGGAAGAGCTAGTTGCTGTTGTAACTGCTGCTATTGTCGTGCTTTGTGTCGTGATTTTGAGCACTGTAAAGCCTTAATAGATGAATAGTCTCTATGCAGTGCATGGCTATAGACTAGTTCTGTTTCTCTCTGTTAATAACAACCTCTACATTGTTTGGATGTACCCTTTGTTTTGTTCTGTTTTGTTTTAAAATCGCATGGTGGTGGGGAGGAGGAAGGAGGTTAAAATTCAGTAGAGAGACGCACAGAGAAATGTATCTCGTAAATGCAATATTAAAGGCCTTTTTACCTGCTTATTTTTGGTGAGAGCCCTTTAGTCTTCCTAAGGAAACAGATGGATGATCAAGCTGGTAGTCTGTAGTCAGGCAGACCTCGCTGCTGCCTTGCAGTGGGTGCTCAGAGGGGCCATCAGAATGACTTACAGCCTTAGGCTCTGCTGGTAAATGTTGTAAGAGAGGCAAACTCATGGCAATAATTGCACAAGTAGAGATGAATGACCACACAGGAAGCTTCCAAATAGAAGTCTAATGAATACTTCTTATAAGCAAAAATACAAAATAGCTTAGATTGGAGGCTTGCAGTTGGCACAGTCATCATAAAAAGATTACGTTGTTTGGGTGGAAAGAATGCCAGTACTTGATATATCTGAATCTTAAAAATATACAAGGTGTTATCTATCAAGGATAAATTGCTCTGTCTTTGAATAGCTCAGTGCTTTGAATAGCTCAGCCTTCTTATCTTAAACTGAAATTTGTAACCTCGCTTGGGTGCCTTTCTCCTAAAAGGAAAAGTTGCATACAGTTTCTTGGCAAGCACGTCACACTGATCGTTTTACTGTTAAACTATTGGCAAATGTATAGTCTTTTTTGGCCAAATTCTGATCCTGGTTACTTCATATGGACAGTAGTCTTGATTCTAGGTTACTTTCATACTTTTCTGAGAACCAGACCTAGATTCTAGTGTCTTTTGAAGCAACAAAAATATCTTTACCCACCCTCCCTTAAAAGAAAAAAAAAAAAACAAAAAAAACCCCCAAACTTGTGCATAATAAGAGAATGCAATCTGTAATATCTCTTGCTAAGTGTTATTTGCTGATGGCTGGTTTTTCCCCATAAACTGTAGGTTTAGCAATGAAATATCCTGCAAAAAAAGAGAGGATTACTTGGAATGGCCTGAATATTTTATGGCAGTAGCTTTTTTGTCAGCACAAAGAAGCAAGGATCCAAGTTCCCAGGTAAGAAGGCAGCGTATAAGAGTAACATAACATCATCTATATTGCACGTTGTATCAGATGTGCATGTAGCAATTTCAGGACTTTCTTATGAAAAGTTATTTCCGTATATAAGCTATTCAACTTTTCATACGGTCAGCACCTTTTTTTACAGAAATTCTCTTACTGGGCCTGACCTCGCATGTATAATTCTGTGTATATGTTTGCGGCTCCAAGTTTTGTAAATCTTCTCTTCACGTGAGGGTTAAAATAACACATCCGTTTTCTCCTGTTTCTAGTAAATATAGCTACTGTTAGAGGAGGATGTAACTACAGAAAGCATTAGATTATAATTTTTTAAGACACTGCCTCTCAGAAGTTCCTTTTCATCACCATTAAGACAGTATAAAACTTCCATCTTGTTTGTTCCTGGGTTGCTTGAGTTTTCCAGTTTAGGTCCTCCCTCCTTTTCCTCTTCCCTTTCACTATCTATTCTTGTTCTTTGCTTTTCATGAGTGTTTTCATTGCATGTGAATATTGGTTTGAGATGACTCACATGTCTCTTCCTGAAACATGTTCTTCTCCAGGGCCCAGTCCTCCTGTTAGTCTTCATTTCGCTGGAAAAGTTCAGGAAGAAAAGCTCAACAAAGCAATGGAGTAAAATGCATGTTAACAGTCTGCTCTGAGTTGCTTGCTGTCTTCTGTACGTCATGGCTCTTAATTGCTTTGAAGCTTATTCATTTAGGACTAAATTCTTGTTACCGAAGGGCTGGTTAATCCACCCGTTGCTTGTATTGAAATGGCAATAGAATTGAGGCAATAGAATTGATTTTTAATTCACACATCTAAAATACAGACAGAAAACAGGACACTCCTTAATCCTAAAAGGAAGGTTCCAGTGCAGACTTGGTTTAGAATAATAAAGGGTGGGAGTTAAAAGGTTTGGTATTTTAGTGCATATTTGCTAAAAGGAGACAGGTCCATGTCAGCTTATTTCTATCTAGGTTAATACTACCACATTCCTGTTTCATCTTCTATCCCTTTTCTTACGCTGCTCATACTACTGCTGGGAAAACCTGGTTCAGGGAGCTGAACTGACAGAAAACTTCTGCTTAGTAGGGTTAGTATTGTGCTAGTTTTGTTCCTTGAACTAGCTCACTTCATAGTCAGCCAAGGAACAGCGCTGGCTGGAGGGGGTTGGGACCTCATGACCAGAGAGAGGTGGGGAGGGTTGCATCAGTCCTGATTATTTTTAAGTTCCACCAGTTAGATGCAACTGTGGCCCAATTCACTGGATGGTGTGACTTTATACAAAGGTGAAGCTTGCATCTCTTAAGTTTGCAGGACTGGCTTTTCATGTCTCACCTCTCTTGTTGATGTGTTGTTTTGCATGCTGTTGGCACTATATAAATCTTATTTTATTTAGGTTGGTGCTTGCATTGTAAATTCAGAAAACAAGATTGTTGGAATTGGATACAATGGGATGCCTAATGGCTGCAGCGATGATGTACTGCCCTGGACAAGAACAGCAGCACATAGACTAGACACGAAATACCCTTATGGTAAGGCTTCTTGTGGCTTTCAGGTCAGACTTGTGATGTCTGTATATGCGTGAGTTCAGCTGGTAAAACATTGATCAATTTTTCTTCCGCTCAGCTGATTTTGTTGATGTGCGTGTACATGGTGCATCAGGATAAAAGTCACAGCTCTGAAAATAGATGAAATCAATCTTTGTGAAGGTCTTCCTTGTGAAGTATGTTCATAAGTAGTCATTTTGGATTAGATAATGAAAATAAGTATAGCACAATCATTAGCGCACAGTTGCAGTGTATGCAAGTTGATGCTGCTCTTGTGTGTTTGTCTCCACAGAAATTACTGAGATGGTGTAGATGCAAAACAAATAATTGGGCCTAAAATATTGTTATTAAAATTGTGAAGTCCAGTACCTGTGGGAAATTCTGAAGTTCAGGTGCTTGTTGTAGACAACGCCTATTGTAATGGAGCTAAATTGTGGTTGTCTTTAAGTATGTGATCACATTCTGTCTTGTCTGTGCCATTTTTGTCTCATCTGATGCGCAGTGTATCTGCACTGCTACAGGTGAGGTGAATTTCATTGTTTCCGCTTATGGATTTGATTCAAACTTAGTAAATGAAGATGATGAACAAAGAACAAGAGGTTTTCGTGGTCAATACAGCTGAGCTCTGCTTTGGGTCCTATCTTTGTGTTTAGAGCAGGGAGAGTTTAGTCTTCTACAAGTGTGCTTTGAAAAGTCCTATGTGAATTTTGGTGCAGCTGTTGAACAGGGCTGTACGATTACACCTCTGGACCAGATTTCTTTTGCAGGAACCAGACGAGATGACTTGCTGGGCTGCCTCAGCCTTCACGCCATGAGAGCTGCCTGTTGAGCATGGAAATGGAGTTGACAGCTGCTGTCTGTGGCCTGCAATAGCTGATTTTTGGGAAAGAGCTGTGGTTAGGGTTGATAAGGAAGGGGGGAGTGTATGCTCTCTTAACTTCCACGTCTTCCTCTTGCACACGAGCTCCTACTGAACCTGCATGGGGTGAGACCTGCACAGCAGGAGCCATGGGAACCAGAAAAATGGGGTTAGGAGTTCCTTCCTCCTGTGCTGGCTCTCAGCCTGGCCTGGGTTCAGGAGTAGCAGGGGAAGAGTTGCAAAACTAAACAAAAAGCCTGAGAACCCTATTTTATATTGTAACTTCTACTAGTTTGTTTGATACAGAATTTAGATTTCTACTAGTTTTAAAAGTTCCTTGTGTTCCCTGAGAGCCTGTCATTACATTTCCACTTTCCCATAACACTAAAGTGAAAGATTATATGCAGTAGTTCAGCACATAATTCAGCAGTTTCATATTTGAGTTCTTACAACCCTTGTACTTTGTCCTTGTTAAGTTTAACAATTTGTAAACTTGAGACAGTATCATATTATTTCTCATAAGAGATCTGTTCCTGGTACTAGGGCCAGCTACTACCAAATTTAAAGTCACTGCTCAAAAGCATGGAAGCACTAGTTTCCTGTGTAGTGAAGGTACCATAATAGTAGAACTTGGTATGACTGGCCTTTATCTGTAGGGTGAGGAAATAAGCGCTATCCCATTGAATAAATATAAAGTCCTGAAAACAGAATACTGACTTTTTTGGTTGAATCATTATGCTTGTTGTAAGGTCTCAGTTCTGAACTAAGATGACTGTGGGTGGTCTTTGGTACCTGAGCATGCTCTAGGACAGGTACAGTAATAGACAAATCTTAAACTGACCAATTTAAACTAAAAAAGTAGCATGGATTCGTGAGGAATTTTTGCATAAGATTTTTTTTTTTTTTAAAGTTAACACTGACTCCAAAAGATGTGGAGTGTTTTAGTAAGTAAAACTCTCTAATATGTGCTATTTTTAAAAATGCACTAACCAAACAGCCTGCCGAGATGAGTTCATCTCTAGGAATTGGTCTAACCACTGCCTTTCCCTCCAAGAATCTTAGTTTTCACCTCATTTAAAAAAAAAATCACAACTTTGTAACAGATAGTGTCTGCTGTGATGAATAAAGGACCTGTTTTGTAATTCCAAGATCATTTAACCTCTAGCAGTTTATTATCTTGATAGCACAGTTGACAGACCAGACAAGTATATATTAAAAAAAATTCTTCTACATGAAAAAATTGTGCTAGACTCAGAGATGCATATAATTGCTGCTAAAATCTCAGTCAACTGTCATATTTTCCTTACTGTTTTTGCTAATCATCACAGCATTTGTGTAAATTGAGCTTTTTCTTTTTAACCTTTTGCTTTTTTCCTGACTAGCTTGTTCAGGGGTGCTACGCTCTTACTTTTTTGCTCCATTAACTTATCATGGGAATGCTGACACCTTCATCACTAGAGCTGCAATGTAGCTTATTAGGTAAAGCTGATGGTATTTGTGCGTGTACCACCACACTGGCCTGGAAGATCTCTTCTAGAACTATTGCATGCATCTGCACTACTAAAGAAAAGGGTTGGGGGAGGTTCTGATTGCTGAGCTCCTGGTTTTATGTATGTTAGGCATAACCATTAGCTCACATCCCACCTGTTTTGGACCACTCCAAGTAGCTTTCTCCAGAACCAAACCGGGCTATTGCTCTGTGAATGGCCCACTCGGAGGCTGCTCTGAAAGGCAGGGTAGAAAAAAGGCTATAAGAAGACTGTGGTGCTCTTCATCCTGTATAGGCCTGAAATGCAAAGCCTGCTGGGATGGTATGCTTAACCCTCCTGCCTCCCTCAGGCCATACCAGGGGATATGTAATGCACACTCTGTTTCATGCTGTAAAAATACCACTCCGGTGGGCTGCAACACAGTCCTCGTTTCTTTATGCACTTTGAACTGAAACATATTAAGTATGTGGTGCCCTTGGGACTCTTGAGATGGGGAGCCTTGAGGAAACCCAGGACCAAGTGCTGTGTAATGCTGATAGAGCCCTGAGTAAGATGAACACAAGACAGTCTGTGCCAGTTGGCCTTGGTCCCGAGGTCAGTCCCTGGCCCCAACTATGTTTAGCAGCATAGACACAGCAGGGGACTGGACCCAAAGGCTGTCTTTGCACAAGTGTGTTAGATGCTGCTATAATAAATTTTTTGAGCTCCAGCATAAGAACAGATGGGTATGTTGACCCCACAGCTCCAATCAGTTTTACTGTTTCATAGCTAGAAACCTTCTTATTTCCACCCTAAATTTATTTGTGATTAGTTTATATTTTTGTGTATTCTTATAGCTTTTCTTATTCACAGCAGTTAACACTCCTTCCTCCTCTGCCCCTTCCCTTATGCACTTATCAGTAACAAGAACCTTTTCAGCTTTTGTTTTGTTAGAGCTAAACAGATCTTGTCACTCTTAAATTTTACTGCATCCTGAAACTTGTTGACTGAAATTCCTGAGTGTCTCAGTTATCTATCTATTGCATAACTGTGCAAATCTGAAAATCTGCAAATCCCCAAAGTGTAGATTCTACTCAGCTCAATGCTAGGGACAGGGCTGTGCTTGATTTTAAAAAATTATTTACCTGTACGTAAGTGTAACTTGAGCTGCTACTACTGAAAGAAAGCCTCAAAACATGGTAGATAGTGCTCACTTTACGGGATGCATGTTTGTGAGTCATTGGGATATCACAGGGATCATGGTGTGGATCACCTGTCTAATACTATCCACTGCTTAAGAAAGTCCTGAAGCTGATTAAAGCTTATTTACTTCTGCTTGTAGTGTATGCCTTCTTATGTTAGAAGGTACTTGGCATTCTGTATGCCATTTTGCACAGCACAAAATCAGGCTTTCTTTGCGGCGTTGGAACTGGTTCTTTCCAGGCTGCCAGTTAGTGACAGGAACGGGGATGTTTCTCTGCACATGAGAGGAAATGGAAGGCTAATATTGAATAACTGCTTTACTAAGATGTTGTTAAAAGCTGTTCCT
Organism: Struthio camelus; assembly: GCF_040807025.1. NCBI lineage: Eukaryota > Metazoa > Chordata > Aves > Struthioniformes > Struthionidae > Struthio > Struthio camelus. The sequence goes on along the minus strand of NC_090945.1, from coordinate 50,472,863 downwards.
AAAGCTTTGTGTTCAGTGCAGTGTGCAGAAGCATCTTAATTAGACAAAACTCTGGCTTTCAGAGTCAAAAGTGAATGCCCTCTGTTTGTTAGATGAGTGCAAGGATTTGATGATGCACTGTTTCCTCTCGCTGATTGTTCTAAGTACTACATTTTTCTCCTATTAACATAAGTCTTCCCACTAATGCTTGTTGCTGTGCTTCTGTTATGCCCTCTGTCTCCACTGTAATCTAGGAACATCTATTTGACAACCAATTTCTAATTAAGAGAGTTTTAAATAAAAATGACTGGCAAATTTAGAAACCTCTAAGCAATAGAGAAATATTGAGTAAATATGCTTACAAATATTTACACAGGTTCAGATATAGTAAAATACGTGCTGTGGCAAAAAGCGTATTCTAATTCTAACAGTACCTGCTGTGTAAAATGAAACAAACTGTTATCACCCTTTTGTCGTGTTAGGATTATGAGCCTTTTTTGACCCTTTCCCCTCCCTCCCCGAGATGGACAATTAAAGATATTCAGGCAAATGTTACTTTATAGAGGCTGTTATTTTGACAGCACAAAACTTGGTGGGATAAGGCACTATGAAAAAATGTGATGCTCTCTCTCCAATTGGCAGCGCGAAGCTGAGGCTTTGACTCGAAAGGGGATCCATAGAAGATCTCCGCAGGTCTCCGCCTGCAGCCACTAACTCTCTTGTCCTGCGTGCATTTCTTTCCAGTTCTACTGGCATATATCAAATCTCTAGAAACTTGGAAACAGCACTGATTTCTCTGTTTGAGATCAGAACACACTTCAGGCAGGATGGGAAGAACTGGAAAACAGGATGGAGTAGCTTAGTGTTTCCCAGACTCTGAGAGGGGCTTTGCTTTTCTGCTTCCAGCAGGTTTCATGTGATGCTCATAAATAATGGACTGAGCGATTGCCAACTTCACTTCCCAGTTCTCCTCTTTCACAGAAGAAGGCAGTGAGGCTGGGCTGTCCGTTATTCCTGATTCCAGTCTGAAGACGCTAAGGCTCCAGTAGAATCTGATTGAGTTTTTCTCACCTTCCTGTCTTGACCTTAGCAATTGCTCTTCCTCAGAGTGGGAAAGAGCACCAGGAATGGCTGAGAGCGGTGTCAGCCTCATCATCAATGTCCTGCCCTTCTGCTAATGCAGTGACCAGCACCCCTCCCCGTGCTTTCACAGGTTTGGAAAAAGATTGACATCATCCTGCTACTTCCAGATCCATCAACCGCCGTCCCCAGCAGTTGTCTAGGCCCCGTTCATTTTGGTAACGTGTCATGATCCTCGCTCAGTCATGCTTCAGGGGTCCATGGGGTAGAGGATAACGTGTAGGCAGAGCTTGGACAAGGTTGCGATAAAAGAGGGGCAAGAATATGGCAAAGGTGAAGCTTTTACCAAAGGATTGAGAACCAGTGGGCCAAATTAAAAAATTCCCTGTATCTACTTCTGTGCCAGGTCTATGTTGCAGAAGAGCTTGTTATTACCATATATCTGCACTGGGAACCTATAATTTTTGTCAAGTTGCTTAACATGACAGTCTGAATAAGCTAAGTCAAAACAGTACAAGTCAAAAGAGTGTAAGTCAAAACATGCTGTGTAACAATCTATTTGCATCAAAGTGCATTCTCTTTAAATGTAGCACCATATTTAGTGCATAATTTCTCAAAGTTCTTGGTTTGCTTCAGTTAGTAATTAATCACATAGAGAGCTCACCCCCCCCAGCCCCTCTTTTGACTGCTTCTAACAAGGTGACGTTTTATGATGGTTTCTACTCCAAGCTCTTCATCACGCCTATAAGCCTTATAACGCTATTGATAAATACTTTGAATAGTCATATGGTTCTTATAACTTGTGTCAGAAAGTTTTTAGTAGATGGGAAGAGTAGTTCTGACACTACAATCCACTAAGAATATCTTCATGATGAGATTATTAATACTGAAAAATTATCCTGAATAGGGTAAGATAGGGTCTCTCATTTATGTGCTACGCATCGGGATGAGTGCTACTCATATCTGCAATGCAAAGAAATATGCAATGCAAAAGGAAGATAAAAATACAGTAGCAATTAATACTATGAGTAATGGAGCAGTCATTCCTCTGCTTTTTTTTCTCTCCCATGAACATATTAACAGGTGGTGGGAATGTCAGAACATATACCAGCTTCTCATTGCATGGTTATTTCTTCAGCTAATGAAGCCTTTAGAGAATACTTGTCAAGCCACTTTCCAGAATGGAAGCCAGTGTTGCAGATTTAATAATATTTTGGCTATATGTGAATATTTAAAAAAAAAAAAAAAAAAAGAAAAAAAGTGGGAGCCCCATAAGGTGTTATAAAAATTCTTAGTTTTACTAGTCTATTTAAATACACAATTTTTGGAGTTCTGAAATGCTGTGCACCTGTGCATGACTAAAAAGTTAGCTTCTTACTGTCTGAAAGGGAACTATACGTCACTAATAATGGTCAGTGCTCTTAGCAGGTTAGAAAACTCTAACAACCAAATGAGAACTACTTAGCTATTAACACCAGGGATTCCAAACTCCTAGATTTGAGTTCTGTCTTTTTCACTATTGCTCTATACAAAGTTGGACAGGTCCTACAAGAAACATTTGTGGGTAACAGACTATATATCTATAAATTTGTCAGTAATCAATGCCTGCCTGCCAGGGAGAGGGAAACCGAGGAAGAAAAAATGAAGAGTAATGGTACAGAGTGTAAAAATATGTCTGATGCCTACACCTTCATAAGGACCATCTAGTAAAATATCCCTTACGGAGGCCAGTAGCAGACGTCTAGGGAAACGTACAGAACAAAGACACAAATGTAATGATAACTCCCCAGAACGTTCTCCCAAATTCCAACTATTGAGTCAGAATGGTTTTGTATTTAATAGCCTTCGGCAGACTGGAAAAAATATGGAAGAAAAAAAGTGAGTTCTTGAATTAATGCAAACTTTTTGCTCCCTACTATTATCTGCAGTAGGGAATTCTTCAGTTTAGGTGTTGCATGTATGAAAAATCTACTTCCTTTTGTTTTCAAAACTACTTCCTGCTGGTCTTGTTGGAGACCCCACTATTTTTTGTCTTGGAATGAATTAGTCTCTGTTTCCTTCCCTATTACCATCTCTGGGCCTTCTTTGTCTCTTTCTTCAGGCTGGAGAGTCATAGTTGCTCCTAACTTCAGATTGTGTTAAGATGATCAGGAGGCAAAATTTCTCTTTTCCCTCACCCCAGCTGATAATCTGTTATAGATTATGTTGGGATTGAAACTGTTTTTGCTTGGGATGAAGTTTATTGTTGAAAGTTTGTATGAGTCAAGGCAGTTTCTTGAAAGCTCTTATCAATACAGGAAAGAAACTTTTTGCAGTAGTAATAATGAAGCATGTCTGTTTTTACGGCTGAAGATTTATGAATTTTAGTGAAGGAAAAATATGGAGAGAACTTAGAGGGTTTCTGAGTTCTGTGAGCCTTTGAAAACACTCCTTTATCCTTCTTTCTGGAGGCTTTCCATATTTTAGACTGCTGACTAGAACAAAAGTATATTGTTCAAAGAACGGAGAAGTGGTGGTTCTGTGCTACCAATGTAACCTAGTTCCAGCTGCTGAAATTATGGCACTCTATTTTTCACCCATTCTTCCGTAACCACAGAAAAGTAGTTCTCCCACAACTTACTGTGAAGATAGCATAAGATTAGTGCAACTCAGTAGTATGTTTGGAGTTAAATGTATTTTCTGGATTTTCTAAAATTTATAACTTTAATGCTAATTATATGTCTTATATACTTGGTGGTATATGTTTAAAATGCAGTGTGACCCAGTTACAGTTGTAATAGAAACTTTCATGTGAGTATGTTTTGGCTTGTTAATTGTCTGCTTTTTATGTATGTTTCTAATTTTACTTTTTATGAGAAGGTATGTGGACCGCGTGATCATGATGATGTTGCGAACTGCTTGTTGAAGGTGATACTGAGCTTTCTTTAGCAAGTCTTTGGTCTTTCATTACTTGTCTCCACGGGAAAGTTTGTGTGCTGCAAGTTAGGCTGTAAATTTATAGTGCATTAACTGTTACATGGAAAATTCCATGTGGACATTGAGCACATAAGGAAAGCATTTCCATTCAGTAAGAACTCCTGCACGTTGAAACTGCTGAACTCAGTTGTTCTTTGTGTGCTGAGATCATTCACATAGAGGTCACTTCATAGTAGCAAGTATGCTATAAACTCATAACTTTGTCTGTTTTAATTTTCCCGTGTAGACAAGGAGGAGGAAAACATTTTTTGCATCCATCCCTCAAAGTAAGCAGTGGAAAGCTCTTTCTGTTGTCGCCAGATGAGCCCAAACCCACACTTCACTTCAGCACCTGCTTGTAAAATAAGTCAGGGCTCTAGACAATTTATCTGCAGATAGGTTTCCAAATTATGCAGCTTACTGTTATTTCTAAAAATAAACAGGAAGCTCTAGCAGAGGTCCTGTTACCTAATTTTTTCTAGAGGCTCATGGTGCATGGAAGTCTTTTCACCTCCATTTGTAACACTATAGAGAATCTACTGATGCGTGCAACATAAAAAAAAAACTTTGAAGTGCAATATGTCCAGAAAGAGCTATTGAGTTATGGTGGAATAAGGCAGAGTAGTCTGTTGCTACCTGTGCTATCTTAACTCCATGGAGAAATGCAGGACTTGGTTTTCTTGTTTGAGAAGTCTGACACCTTTTAATGAGCAGTAAACTCACTTTAATATTAAAGCTGGGACTTTCTTATGGTTGAGTGTGTCTTGTGTATTCTTGGGGTGAGAGAATCACGCAGCAGAGCTGAGCAGTTCTGAGGCCCTGAGGATAGAGCTGCTCAGTTTTACTTCATGATTCTGCTGCCTTTAAGAGTGCACAGTGCGCTCTTATAACCATAAGAATGTTCTGTCTGTGCATGTAAACACATAAATGAGCTGTTTTATACTGGCAATTAGATACTCCAGAGAGTTGTGAAGCTGTGAGATATTGCTTCACTTAGGGTGGTTGAAGCTGCTTGGCCCACAGCCTACGGCTTTGTTGCCTGCTATAGGTGTTAGCAAACGGCAATGCTAATGTGCTTAATGATATCATTACTAATCGGCAGCCTGGTCAGAACAATTGACCTTCATTGATCTTGGTATTTCTGCTTTTATTTCTTCCTTTGCCCTTTATGACAAGCTGTGCAAGCTATTTGCTTTTGAAAGGATGTAAGCAGTTACATTGTAATATTTTAATTTTAGTTTGACTGACTTATTTTAATGAACAGTGTTATGATTGTTTTTTTAATCAGTGTGCCACGCCGAATTGAATGCCATCATGAACAAAAACTCAGCTGATGTGAAAGGCTGCAGCATGTATGTTGCCTTATTTCCATGTAATGAATGTGCAAAGCTCATCATCCAGGCAGGTAAGGAGTAGTGCCAGCCTGATTTGTCAAGGTTGCAGAGCTGCCTGCTTGTTGGTATCTTATCACAGATGTATTTGATGTTAAATTGCTGCTGTTAGATCTAAATTAATTGTACTGTCAACTTCATACGATGCTACTTGTGGGATTTTTTTTTTTGCATCTGAATGGTGCCAAATTTTTCCAGTGCTAATTGCATCTTCTGTGATTCTAAGTGTGCTTGTAATTTAGGTTTGTAACTTCTTAGACCAGGAGCTGCCAAAGAACAACGCAGGCTTTGCATATAATTACTGTCAATTTTACTGTGCTCTGACACATGGAATAGAGTAGGGCAGAAAGAAATAAACTTCTGCATGACAAAAGGTCTGTTGGGAGTATATACATGAAATTTTAATTTGAATGTGATGCATGGTAGATATTTGAAGATTTTAAAATATCTTTGCTCATAAATGTCATAAGACTTCTATGATCCTGCTTTAATTATGTCTTTCATTACAATTGTTATAAATCTGTGCCACTGCAGCAAGTGTGCTGGCCTAAATGTGTCGCCTTTTTCAGATTAGGCATATCCGCAGTGAGCTTTGGTTCCATAAAAATTGCTGCTTCAGATGGCATCTATTTTGCTCACTAAGTAAGGTTTTACCATCCTAGGAAGGATTGCTATTCTTGGAAGTTTCTTTTTCCACTGTTGGTCATAGGAATCTAGGAAGAAAGAAAGTAGCAAAGAGAACACTCCTTCCAGGAGCTGAAGGGGGAAAAGATTAATACTCTGTATTTGTGCTAAGCTTCTGTTCTTTACAGAGTTAAAATCAAATGGTCTTCAAGGTAGATTTGCTGCTTATTCTCAATATAGTCGCTCATCCTTTTCCTTGTGCGCTTAGGTTGGCAGTAAATAGCAATGTATTGACATTTATATTGTCTGGTAAATACAATAAAATGTTATAACCTCCGAAACTCTGGTAACTTCTCTTGGGTCAGCCTTTATACTTTTCCCCTACCTAAATAGGACAGGAATTGTCAATTTAGGCATAGATCATTCAACAATTTGAGACAGCATGCTTTCGTGAGGATTTGAACTTAGGACTGGGAGTTAGTTATAATACAGAACCAAAGGAAAAAACATTTTTATAGCTATGCATTTGGAAAGGGAATGGGATTTGGGGTTTAAGTTCTTTGTGGAGAATTTGATTTAAATTATATTAAAAAGGTAGAAAGTAAAGTTTTCAACTATTTTTTGAAAAAATGTGTAATTTCTAGTTTGTTTGTCTTGCATTGTTGGCTGCAAGTTTTTGTTTCTGGTTTCCTGAGGAAAACTACGGTGAAAGTCGGGGGAAAGCGTATTTCAGTGTTTTTCAGAGAACTGTCTTCCAAAACAGCTCAATCAAATGTGTATAAATTTATTCTCAAGTGCAGTCTGTAATATTTGGGGAAGAAGGGGCATGCCAAGGAGTTTTAGAGCGTGTAGATGAGTGCTGTCTTTTCTGATTTTGTACACCAGATTTGATATGATGTTATTTTTTTTCCACTGTTAATTCTAGCCATTTTTTCTATATGACTTTTCTAGGCATAAAAGAAGTTATTTTTATGTCTGACAAGTATCATGACACTACTGAAATGACAGCTGCACGACGCATGTTCGATTTAGCTGGAATTATATATAGGTAAGAAAACTTTTGATTAGCTTTATTTTTATTTTGAAAAGGAGGAAAATGGTGTGTCAGAGACGAACTTCAGGGCAAAGGTTTTTCTTCTTTCCACTGCCCAATTTTTTATTCTCTTGAGTGCCTGCAAACGATAATGAATTGTCAGACTTTTGCGCTGTTCTTTGCCTTGTTTATAGTTAGCGTTCAATTGGATAATGTTTGTATGAGAACAGTCCACTTGGAATATTCATTTCATTCCTGGGCTTTGGAGCCTGCCAGTGAAACTGAGATTGTGATGGTGGTTTGTTATGTTGTGCTTGAGAGAATCATAGCTGACCCTGCTTTGAGCAGGAGGTTTCATGACCTTGTGAGGTCCCTTTCAACCTGAATTATCCTATGAGCTGGACTGAAATGACCAGTTCATTTTGTGTGACTTACCTGATCCTTACTGAACGTTTAGTATGTTTGTTGCAGCCAATTTGGGCAGCTATCAGTCCAGCCACCTGTCATTTATTAATGGTGTCTATAACTGTCCGGTCCTTTTTGGTTAGTTTTTCTTAGGAGGAAAATGATAGGAAGCGGAATATTTGCCTTTAAGTAATGAGAATCTGAAAAATGTTTGAAGAATGGTTTTCTAAAAACATTGACAGAGATACCTAAAGACAATCTGTTCAGCAGCTAGTTTGATAGCAATAACATGCTGTGGGTGAAGCTAATTACGCAGTGAGGAAGGCTTTGCAACTCTAACAAAATTTATAATATTAATATAAAGGCTTCTAAAAATTTGCAAACATAACAATTCTGACAGATAAAACTTTAGGATGAAAGGTACCAACTGAGCTAAGAAATATCCATGAATAAGTACAGCAGTACTTGAAATTCAGTTTTAGTCCTTCAATATATTTCCTTTCTATTAAATCTATATGACGAAGAAGCATAAATCCTTCTGTTGCAAGTCAAATCCTGTAACTTTCCCAGGGTGAGAAGTGTTTCTTGTATTTCAGACTGCTGTTATGGACAAAATGTATGTCCTAGTCTGTCAAAGTTTCTCTAGTCAGCAGCATGTGCTTTTCTATGTTGACTGTTATTCATTCTTGTATTGATTATTAAGGATGTAGGTGGTACTTAATGAATCTCTTGAACTGAATTGCAGAGCTTAATTAGGCACTAAATCCACACTGTTTGCATAATCCTTTGTTTACTGGAAGACTGTAAAATATATGCTCAGTCCCCAAATACCTTCTTTGCTAATTGCTGTAGCAGATGCTCTAATGATAATAAAAGGAAACATTTTGTGGCAGTATTAATTTTAGAGTTCTAAAGTTATAATTTTTAAATGATTCCCTCTTAACTAGTTTGGTTTTTCCCCAGTATGATGCATAATGTGATCTATTCCCCTAGCACAGAAAAATGTTAAAAAATAGTAAAGCAAACTTTGGAAGTGTTATTTGAAAACTTGGCAGGAAAAAAAAGATCAAAAAATATGTGTGTGTGTATGTATATATATGTATGTATGTATGCACATATAAAATTTTTTAAACAAAAATTTTAGCCGTGGTAACATGATGCCACCACCTGCAGTTAAGTTGTTAAAAGTCCTTTGACTCCTGGGTAATTTATGAACTCCAATAGCTGAAGAATGTACAGGCTAAACCACCCCATGTTTCTTTTTTGTCTTAGTCTTTCTTGTCCAGTTTTCTCTCAGTGTGGTGCGCTATAATTGGCTCCCATAGAGATGAAAACTATGTGAATCCAAGGAGCTTTTTTTTCTTCAAAAATTTAGCTGGAGCCAAAGCAAGCAAAATGTTTTAACCACTCACTAATATCTGTATTTTTCTTCATTTTTAGGGAATTCAAGCCAAAGTGCAACAAGATCATCATCGACTTTGATTCAATTAACAGCAGACCAAGTCAAAAGCTTCTGTGAATTAAGTCTCATTAAATCTCTAGAAGACTGTGATTATCCTTTTCTAAAAAGCTGCTAATACCTTTCATCTTGAAGTTACTTGCAACTTTTTAATGGCTTCTACAGCTAAAGTAGACTTCTAAGAAGTATAACGTCTAAAATGCTCCCCCACCTCATCTTGTCATATGGATTCTAAATCTACTTAAAATTTTGTAATGCCTTTATCAAATCTGCTGGAAAGATGCAGACCCACGGAGATGAGACAATATAATGTGCGTAAAGAAAACTGTTCTGATTCTTGCTATATTCACTACTGCATGCTCTGGTAGGCTGTTGACATTAATTAGACTCAGTTTAACAGTGGTACGTACTGTTACCAGTAGTATGTTGGAGTATGCTAAAAGATGTTGATCTCTCTGTTGGACACGTGGCAAATAGTTGATCCAAATGAAGGATAAGAAATGCTAACCATGCAAATATTAATCTTCAAACTAGCATAACACTAGTATTTTAAAAGATTACCTAATATGCGATACTGAACATTTGTTATCCAACAAATGGAATATTGATTTTTCTTTTACTTGCTATCTAACATTGTAATATATGGGGACGGGTTAGAGAGGAAGTTGTTTAGGGTGTTCCATGCCAGACCTAGTTTTAGAGGGGCTTTCAATTATTTTTTTTTTCTAAGACTCTAGAAGGGAAGGTGGGGGCGGGTGAGGGAGTAAATCATTTGGTTCTTTACTTGGAGCTCCTATTTGGAGTCGATTTTCATGTTTAGAAGGAAATTAATTTATTGGTCTAAGTTGCTTTTAGGCAATCCAGCATAGTTCAGTCTTAAAATTAACCTGTGAGGTAACTGAATCACTTTTTGTCCTCTGAGAGAAATTGGAGATATTCAATCCATATCCATGCCAAAAGATATAATTATGGTGTTAGCTTGTTTCCCAGTGCTGGCATAGTACCTTCATTTTCATAAATGTTGCCTAAAATAATATCCTTTTTAATTTTATTTTGAGGTCTGGGAATAGATTTGAGTTCCTTTTCTCTAATTTGATTTTTTTAAATTAAATATGCCTAATGGCTTTGTTTAGATAACATTGGGATTTTTTTAAGTGTGGTTATACTTCAATGAGCTTTTATTTTCTCTGTAAAAGCTTTGTTTCATGTTTTGGGACATTATGTAATTTGGCATCCTACCAGTATTATTAAAGTCTTATTAAAATCCACTATGTTGAAGTAGACTCATTATTATAATATTAAACCATGTGCTTGGCTCCAGAGTGCTGCTGTTTTTGCAATCATATGCAAAGCATATTTTGTGCATTTGTGATATTACATAAAGTGTAATGTTCATGAACCACTTGGCTACTAAAGGGAGCACTGTAATGCATTGTAAGACGTGTCCGTTATAAAGTGATTTCTGACTTTCTTTTTTTTTCTCTTCCTACAACTGTTTTCCTCCTCAAAATTGGTCTGTGGCTTATTGCCAGAAGGAGAAATTTGCACGTATTTGGAGGGGGGGAGTGAAACCTGAAAAATTACTTTAATAAAATGTCACTGAAACAGGTTATGCACATCTTTTTCTTTAGCCTGAATTAGCAAGTAGAAGTATTTTGAGTTATTCTGGCTTGACAATGGTACAGAGGGGAAGAGAAGAAGCAAAATTTTGGTTTGGCAGCAAAATTCCCATTTTTTTCATAATAATTGCCAGTCTAAGTTCAGACTTAAAAGATGCATGCTTGGTGGTTCTAGTTATTTTAAGTATTTTTATGTAAGGCCTTGGATAATGGCCCATATGGCAAGGTATAATATGCATGAAAATTCAGTTTTTTGAACTAAAGTCCAGGTGTTTTAAATTTAGGACTGCACTAATCTTTATAATGAGTTTTTGGGGGGAACTTTCCTGTATCTGTGTAATAGTAGAGCGGTACTCAAGAATGTGGTAGGATTTTAGACTTCCAATCACAGCTCATATATGTGGCTCTATCAGATCAAAAGCATTCAGAGTAATTTTCAGTTGACTCAGGCTAGCAAGTGGGGTCTCTGATTTCCAGGGCAACTTTATGGAAGAAAGGAGGAAAAAAAACAAAAAACAAAATACGTGAGCACATGCACACTTCTGAGAGTGTGTTCTTAGCCTGAGACTCATGTTTTAGAGTGCACCTTACAAGAAAGTTTGATCCTCACTGTATGAATGCCTAGAAATCTATATAGGCTTCTGGCTTCTTTATTTTATAGTTCAGGAGGTGGTACTTTGACTTCCAAATGAAGACTAATGATGTCAATTACTAAAGGAAATAATTAAAATAGGTAAATATAATAAACTATTTCTGCTCTGGAAGTTCTAGTTATAGAATAATGGAATAATTTAGCCTGGAGAGACCTCTAAATGTCATGTATTCCTACACACTGCTCAAAGCAGGGTTGACTTCTAAGTCAGATCCAGTTACTCAGCTGAGTTTTGAGTATCTCCAAGAAGAGAGATTCTGCAGCCTTCCTGGTCACCTGTTCCAAAACTTGACCATCCTTGCTGTGGGTTTTTTTTTCCTTTCTTCCATACAATCAGAATTTCCATTGCTACAGCTTATGACTGCTGCGTCTGATCCTTTTGCTGTGCATATCTGAAAAGAGTCTGGCTGCCTGCTCTATAACTACCCATTAGGTAGCTGAAGTTGGCAGTTGGTTCCCCTAACCTTTAGCTGTCTCTTCTCCAGGCTAAACAAACACTGCTCTTTCATATGCCCAGCCCCCTTACCACCTTGGTCTTCCTCTGCTGTCCATCTTGGACTGGGGGGCCTTAAGCTGACACAACACTCCAGATGCAGTCTTAGAACAGCAGAAGAGAGGATCACTAATAATCACTTCTGTTGACCTTGGGCTACGCGCTTCCTAGTGCAGCCCAGTACGTGGTTAGTCTTCTCTGTTGCAAGGGCACTTTGCTGGCTCATGTTCAGCTTCTTTTCCATCTTCTTCCAGATCCTTTCCTACAAAGCTGCTTCCTATCCAGTGGGCACCCAGCCAGTACTGTTGCATGGAGTTACTCTGTTTCTGGTGCAGGACTTTGCATTTATGGTGCTGGACTTCCTGGTGTTTCCATCAGCCCATTTCTTCAGCCTGTTGCTAACCCTCAAATGGCATCCCCGCTCTGCACTGTCCTGACCACTCTGCATGGTTTGGAGTCATCCACGAACTTGCTGTGGGTGCATCGCAGCCTGTCCCAGTCAGATCATTAATGAAAATATTAAGCAGTAGCAGCATCAGTCTCAACCATATCAGCAGTAATCAGCCACTGGTCCTAGCTGGACTTTGAACCACTGCCCACTAACACAAAACTTCACAGAACCCACCGTGGCTGCCACCACCATGTCCACTGTAAACCTCTTCCGCCTGCCAGGCCTGGGCAAGGGGGAGGTGGCTGCAGGCAGGGGTCAGTAGGCAATTCCTTCAAGAGCATACAACAGGAAGCTGCAAGGAGACTCGGGGAGCCCTTTGATAATTACTTCAGCTGCATTGGTGGGAGGAAGAAAATACATTCAAACAAATGTGGAGATCCTATCCAATTCAATATAATTCTGTCTTAGAGGTTAAATTTAAATCCTGTCACCATCTAAATTTTCACTCTAATTATTATTCTATTCCACTATCAGAACTCAAGAAACCCACAATTTTATTTATATAAATTTTGTTTAAGAAATGGTGGTTTCACAGGCTGATATATTGAATGAGAGCATAATCTTCATCTTTTAAACTCTGATCACTGACTGAGCATTTTATTGCTTTGCATATTAGGAATATTTTCACAAACATAACAAAAAGTATGCTGTGACCAGTACAATTGTTCTGATTTCCAAAATAGCAGGTTATAACACTGGTAATAAAAGCTCTTCTGGCATATCACTCAGGCTGAAAGCTTTATATACATAACTGCACAAGTAGCAGCAGTTAATCAGCTACCGAAATGAGTCTTGCTGGGATCTTAACCTGTTGAGATGAAGCAAAATAAGCAAAAATCCTTCCTTACTGCTCTTGGTTTTTCTCTCTAGAGTGGAATGCTGGCACTTTATGCAAGCGGAGTAGGACAAGGTGCAGAGGCCTCACCTGATTGCCCTGGAGTAGCAGTTACCTTGGGCTCAGTCGCACCAGGTGCTAGGGTAAGTTTACAAGGTGCAGCTGGGGCCTGGACACAGCTGGGAGTGTGAGAGGCTCACGAAGGGTGGAGAGCAGCACCCAGAAGGGTTGGCCTCAGGTTTCACTACCCTGGGAACACTTAAGAATGAAGTGACTGCAGCTAAAAGGACGTTTATTTGTAGCTGTTTCTTCTTGCTTGTAGGTAAGTAAAGGATTTATATAAAATATGTTTGAAAGTGTGAATTTCTCTCTTCTTTCCCTTAAAAGCCCAGGTTTATTTAATGCAAAGCTCTTTGCACGACTTGAGAACAGAGAGGTAAAATGTCCTTTTACGTATGTAGTCTGCATCTGCTCTGTGTTTTCAACCTCGGGAACTACTGAAAGGCACATGGTGGAAAAACATTAAACCAAATGGACTGTCTTAGAAGCCCTATGCAAAACCTTTAAATTTATGTTTCCTTCCTTTTGTACCTAACTCACCTGTTTCATTTCTCTGGCTGGAATGAAACGAGGGACAGAGGAGAGAAAAAGCACTTGCGAGCTGTCTCTGCCTCATTCAAAAAAACCAATGTCTTCCTGTTGTACACAGCTGTTGTTAAACAGCAGTGAAAGCTTTAATGAAGCGTGTGGTTAATCAAACTCTGGAAGAGTACAGTGTTTGATTTTTTGCTGGAGTAGGAGCTTAATCGAAGCAGCCTGTTCCCTAACGTTGCTTGTCTCTCGGAGTGGTGGAATTCTGCTGTCCTGAAGGCTTCAGACACGCCAGACTTTCCCGCGATATGGCTGTGCTTTGAACTGATTCCCCACAGAGGAGCTAGTCCGGAAGGAAGCGAGGGGCCTCGAGCAGCTTGGTGCTTTGCAAGGCACCACCGCGTAATTGTGGCATAACGGCACCGCGTCCAGGAGGAGGGCTGCAGCCCGTCACGTCACTCCAAGTAACGAGCAATAAGGGTACTGTCCTTCTGTGAACTGCGCTGCAGAAGGGCAACGCTTAAAAACGGCGATACGTGTGACAGAGTACGGGAATTATAGTGATTTGTTTTGCCTCTCTACCTGATTTTTGTTGTTGTTTAGGAGGAGTTAAGGAGCAGGGGTTGGAATGGGAAGCTGCTGCTTCTTTCTGGTAGGCTTTAAGGTTAGTGGTGGAAAATCTGGCCACTGTCAGCGCGCTCCCTCTCATCTGAATAGGAGAGGGGAAAAAAAATCAAGCTCTATGCATTGAATTTTTAGTTGTTGACATTATTTACTGTGCTTTTAACAAACAGCGCCCTAAGGAGAATGAGAATAATGTGCTCCAGCAGCAAAATATGCATAATAAAGAAGCAATTGCCTATGGTTTCCTGGGATTTCTTACTCCATGTTTTCTACCTCCCTATTCCTTCATTGTTTTAAGCTAATGGATATTTCAGTTCTGTCATGCAAATATTCAGAAAGGCTCCCTGCACCAAAGGAGAGGAAACTAAACATATTCAAATCACTGCTTCAGTGGCATAAGTTGCAGCTTGTTTTGCCACAGACTTGGATACCTTCTTTAGTCTGCTGTGCACCTCTGCTGGTTCCACTTGCTGACTTGTGCTGAAGTCTTTTGTGGCATATCTTGTCAGGGTTTTTTTTTTTTTTTTTTCTCCCCCTTCCACTGTTCAATCAACTCTGACTGCTAATCAGAATGTTGCTGGGTAAACAGGACTGATTAAAATTAAAATTTTAATTTTGTGTTGTAAACAATATGGCACTTTAATATTCGTACTGTTATTAAAGACACTAATAATAATGCATGTAGTGTTTTATAGCGTGGTTCTCACTTATTTCTTGAAGACCTGTCAAGTTTTGCTGGAGAGCTTCACATTCAGAATTCAGAAGATCTTGAATTCTACAGTATTTACTTTTTCAAAGGTGACTGTACTTAATTATATTGGATATGCATATCCTATTTATCCTTTCTATTTTTAAATCTCATGAGGAAGGTAATGGTTTTTGTGGCAACTGGGGAAATTACACCATAAGAAACGGCCGTATCATGGATGCCTTAGTCTGTATGAATCTACTCTTTGCTGTTAGCATTGCTTACCTATCTTCCAGAGGAGAAATAAGAGATGTTTGATAGGTGTGGAAACACCTTAGAAGAGTGGCTGGAGCTTGGAGACTTAGCCTGAGGAAAGGGACAGAGGAAACTAGAAAGTTCTCAACAGCAAAATAAATTTGTGATGGGATGTTTAAGTCGGAGGATGAAAGGAAGAGAGAGAAAAGGACAGGTGTTTGCAGAAGAGGTGGTTATCCATTAGACATTTCAAGACCAAAGGAAGCTGTCTGTGAGGGAAAGAACATCCCTGTGAATTGGAAAGAAAAGTTGAGTAAGAAGAAAAGTAGAGAACTTAAGCATGTCAAATGAGTGTCCCAAACTGAAGGAGCTCTCCACAATGATTGAGAAAAATGTGCTTTATTTGCTGAAAACCTGTGTTCCTCTTGTGCCAACTAGAGTAATTGTGTTTCAGAACTCATAGGCTTTATAAGTGCTTCTTGTGTGCATGGCCACAAAGAGTTCACTGCAGAGTACCTGCATAGTTAGTTTATGGAAGTGTACTTAAATTACTGTGTAGACTCGAGCACTTAACACAGCTGGCCTACAGTCCCTGCTCCAGGGAATTGCATGGGTAGCCAGTAAGGAGGCATGCCAGGGAGGGCGACCTGCTCTCCACCGAGAATAAAAGCCTGGCAAGGCTGTGGCTCTCTGCTGCTTTTGCCCCATCTGTCTGAAACGTGGGGTCTTGCAGCAGTACAGCCGCCTCTCCGTGGCCTCCTTCAGTGGCACAGACAGGGAGGCCTGGTGAGTAACACTGGGCTCTGTGCTGCTGCTACCTTCTGCCAGCGGGATGCTGCAGCTCAGTGCAGGCAGGAGGCTTCCCTGCTGCTCTTCCCCTCGTTCCTCGTGCTGGCTCGTGTCCCTGGCTGGCAATGCTGGCTGGGTGAGCACGCACAAGCCAGGCCGATGCCTAGCAGGACACACGTCATGCCAGTTGGGCCTTTGGGGTCCTAGACCCATTAGGACTGACTTAAGTCCTGGAGAAAGGCCACTGACATCTGGGGTGCTTCTTGCCATGAGGTGTTTTAAATAAACAAATAAATAAATATATATATATATATATATCTTCATATGCTTGGTTTTAAAAAAAACCTTTCAATGGAATGTTCTGGATTAGATCCTATTGTTCATTTTTGGCCAGTTTCTTTTCTATTGATGATAGCTTGGAGGGCAAGAAAAGCCCGAAAGGTCCTTGGCAGTGCGCTGGATTCCTGTAGAGTTAGTGCACGTACTCCCCTTGCAGCTGAGGTGACTGTGCAGTACTACATATTTCCTGTTCATGACAGAACGTAAAATATGTGCTTAACTGTCTTTTAAGTCAGCAGGGCTAAAGCTGAGGATGTATTCAAATCCTTTCCTGACCTGAGGTCTATAAAGGGATGGAGCCTGACTTCCTTATTGGCATTCTAACAACACTCTTCCTGACAAAGTCTGTCAAAACACTGCTTTACAGCTCGGTAATAAATATTCTGATTGAAGATCCGTCCTCAAGTGGGGGCTAAGCATTACTTGGATTGATTTTAAATGCACTTTTAGCTCACACGGATGTAACTAAGGTGCTCTTTTACATATCCCATGTGGGAGGAAAATGGATTGGGGGAGAGCAAAGGAGAGCTGTTTCAGGTCACAGTCTTCTCTAACGTGCAACTTCCCATGAAAGTCAAGATATTGTGTAGTATTGGAGCTTTACTGTATTTGTTTTGTTTCAACCACTTTTAAAAAGCAAGGCATAACTCCCAGCAATGGGCATGCTGAAATGACTTATTTCAACTGAGGCAGAAAAGGAATATCTAGTCAGATGAACGATGGTTCTGAGAATTTCACACCCAAGAGAGAGCAGGACGCGCACGTACGCACACTCAAATGTATTTTCTTTCTAAGGAAAAGTCTTCAAAAGAGAGAGTAGTTTCTGATACGGTCTGTGCTTTTTGCATTCTCTTGGTTTCCTTTACTTTTCTTTTTCCTAAAAACCCTTTGATCTTCATGCTTAAAACTATATGGCAGCAATGTTTATGAACTTCCCCGTGTTATTTTTGCCGACTACTGAAAAATAGTCCTAAGGTGCATGCTTATACGTGTGTAGGAGACACCTCTTGTCCCCGCTCTCCGTTGCTGCCCTGTCTAGGAATGCAGGCAGATTGGCTAGCAACATTCAGATGTGAGCAGCAAGCACTGCAAAAGTGTGTCAGCCTGTATGGGTTGTCTGTTCTGATTTGATAAAATCTGTTGAAGGATGCAGCAGGGGACCCAGGCTGTAGAGGGGAGCTTAGGAGACCAGCATCTAAAAAAGGCAGCCTCTCAAAAGAGCCAGGAGTTATATTTAAGAAAAGGTGGATTGGTCTCCTTGATGTCAGGTAACGAGACTTGACAGATGAGCAAAGTTTAAAAAAAAAACAAAACAAAAACAAAACAAAAAAAAGCTACCCCACAAAGTTTTTATCTACCCCAGAGATTGCGTTAAGGCTACTGACGAGTAGAGAAGGAAGAGAAAAGACATGCTTTGAGCCTTGCCCGTATGAGTTGCAAGGTATACATGCCTCAGCTTTCAGTTTCTGGGAGGACATGACAAAATTGTAAGACGCTCATCGGCTGCCCTGGGGCCCAAGCAGCAGCCCATGTATATCATCCGAGCCTGATATTCTTGCTAAACCTTCTGTACCAGACCAGAGGATGTGAAAACTTTTAATCACTCTCCCTCCTGCCGTGCCAAGAGCTAACATCCAGTTCCTCTCAGCTAGTGACTGTCCTTGCAATGCTGGAGCCTGCAAGCTATAGCAGGGCTCTTGGTGGCTGCCCCTCAGCGTGTTTCCTGAGCCTGAGAGGGCAAAAGTAGGGGGCCCTCTGAGTGGCTCTATGACTAACTTGTAACTTCTGGCAGAGCAGTTTGATTTTTGGAGAAGCTCAGGGAGACTGTGAGGGCTTGAAGGACCGTAGTGAAAGAGCCATTCCCTGTGCTCCGGGCTGCGTTGCTCCTTCCAGCTGCGCGCTAGGAGTATGCTGGAACGGTTAGCGCTCCCGTGTGGGACCCTGCCTCTGTAACTCTGTTCCCAACCCTGCCTTCAACTCCGACCACATTTCTTGACCTCCTTGCGCCCATTTCCTTCCCTGTGAAATGGGGATTTTTTCCTTGCCTTGAGATGTTGGAGGGAGGGATTGTAGAAAATGGTGAGAGCTGTATAGTTATATGCCTGTCTTCCCAGGGACACCCATTCTATCATTGCACTGAAAAGACTGCCAGGACTTGCCTGCAAGGGACATCGGGGTTCCCTGATGAACTAAGACTATAGTAGTTTCTGCCTACTGTGCTGTTTGCTTTTGGAGATTTATCCTCTGAGCTAGAGCTGAATCCCTGGGTCAAGTTTATCTGAAAAATGTTTTTAAATAGCCGCTAAATGAGAAAACTAATTCCTCCAAACTACTTACTAGAAATGGCTTTAAACCAAAAGCAATGTATTTTTCAAAGGTTTTTTAACAACACAAACTGATATCAAACACTCATCAGACTGGGAAGTGACTTGATCTTGTATAGTTGTGCAGGTGCATTGCATTAAATTGCCATACATCCTGATGTAACAAATCAGTTTTGAAAGTTGGTGATCTCTTTGTTAGTTCTTCCTTCCTTAGCAGGGAAATTTCTGTTGTATCTTTAATTCTTTGATGTAGTCTTTCCACTGAAAGTAATACCTTTCCAAGATTGTTTTTCTTTTAATGGAGAAATTTACAATTTAACATTCTAAATTAGCAAGTTGAAGCTTAAAAAAAATTGCAAATTAACGTGGCTTTTGTTTCTGTTACTCTCTGAAGTCCTGAGTCCTATTCTCATTGAGGAGCAGTTAATATTTGAAGAATGGAACACATTTAAATAAGTTGGGACGTTTCTGCAAAGAAGGCCTGGAAGGAAGAAGGACTGAGTGCGTTTTTTGTGAGGGGGTGATAAATTGATTAGATAAAGCTTTAGGCTTTGTTTATGGAGGTGCCCAAAAGCATAGCTGCAAAAAAAAAAGCAGCCAGTTGATTGCTCTCTTCCTTATTTCTTATCCTTTAGTCGTATGCTTGCAACATCACATACAATTGGTATCCATGGAAATTATATCATAGCAGTAGCAGCTGATGAACTCTTGGGAAATAAGGATCCCATTTTCATGCAAATATCCTAAATAGCAAAGAGATGGGGAAGAAAAATGATTGATAAATAGAATTATTTTCCTCTTAGAATATATTTCAGTATTTTCCTTGAGGCAGCAGTAGCTTTTTGAAATTGTGTTCTTACATACACACACACTGATCTATGAAAGTTTTAGTTCAGTAAGTTATGATGAAGAAAGCAAAGTTTAAAATAACACACATTGATTTTTGTGATGAAATATTTTTAGATTCTCCTTGTGTAGTTTAACCTTATTGTCAGAATACAATTCAATAACCTGAGGAAGAGCAGGCACCTTTCATTTAAATGCGAGGCTAAGAGAGATGAATTACTTGCTAGGGGCTGGACACAGGTGATATGGTGTAGTCTTCAGTGTCATATGTGTTCATAAGCTATCTGTCCGCACTACCTCAATAATGCACTAAAACCCTATCTGTCTCCCTACTCTTAAATGAGAATAGGACCACATTGAAAAGACTGCTCTTTCTCTACTATTTGTATGTCCTGATTTTGGCATTTATCTGCACCAATACGAACGCTTACCTTCTAACCTGCTGCAAGCGCATCTTAATGTAAGCTCCTGAAGCGGGATGGTGCTTCCATTTGTGCGCCTGCACGGGCAAGGATGGAGATTCATTTCCTAAAATGGGCTTCCTGTCTCCTATTTCTCTTGAAAACTACTGAGGTAAGCTTCAGTGAAGTACAGGTTATTACAGCACCTCATACAGTAATAGTGGGAAATGCGCCGTAAGCAAATGTGGTTTTCTGCCAAAGAATCCCTCTAACGCCCTTTTGACTAATACAGAGAGCACGTTTCCTTTATTTTTTCACCTATGTGTATAGCTTAAAAAATAATACTTAAAAACACTTAATAAAAGTGTTGCGATAGTCATATACATTAATCATCTCTACATTAACATCAGAATAACTGATAGAAGAACAAAATTGTTGCCTCATACATAAATCTCTAATTATGATCTATATCACGATCACTAGATCTTTGGTTGCGAATATGGAAAACGCTGTGACGCTGTCGCTGAAAACAAAGGTACTTACATGAACAAAGGCGGACTGATGCCAGTCATTAGAGCTGATGGGATTTTGATCCATTTGGTAGGCAAAATCTTCATTAGGGGAGTTGTCTGGAACGCTGGAACTGTCTGCAATCTAATAAAATACGCATATGGTCCCTTTGGCTGGATGCGCTGTTTCTAACAGGGGTCAGCGCTGTTCATCAAATCAGATTTTTTTTTTTTTTTTAGCACTGATTTGAAGCCCACAAGTATATAACAGCATATTATGAAGATAGTTTTCCTGTAAACTCAGGCAGTTATGATTGATTTATAACCTGAATTATGGTTGGTTGTCTCTAGATTACTGTTTGGTGCAGTTTATTTAGGATGGCCCTTAGTCACCTGAAGGTAAAAAAACAGGGTAAAGATATTCACAGCTGATCATTAGTATAAAAGAGTGAGGAAAGGGAAAAGAAGGTCACTGAGCGTCATTCACTTTTTTCCTTCCTATCTTAGCTTGTGGATGAGTTAAGGTCAAACATTTACCAACTAAGGTGGTACATAAAGCTAATGTGGCTAAAGAGTGATAGTTTCTGTCATCAGTTGTCTCCAAGGAAGGTATCACGTTCACTGTGTTAGACTTCCCAGCATGAACGCTCAGTTCGTTGGGCTGAGTCTTTCTCCAGACTCACCCTGGTAATTGCTGCCAAGTCTGGGTCCATGGTAAGGCTCCTGGACCACTCTCCTACCGTTCTACCCCTGGAATACAGGAGGGAAGAGAAAATTACCACAGCTGGTGGGGAAGAATCATCGGGGAACAGAAATCCCCTGAGAAAGAGAAGTTTTGGGAAAAGTTAATATGCAGTGGGAGAGTTGGTGAGTAGCATATCACGGCTGAGTTTGCAATGGAATACAGTAGCTTTAAAAAAAAAAAAAAGCATGACTTTTGGGCTATGTCTATTATGGAGAAGAGAGAAATTGTCCTTCCTCAGAGAAGCAGGGTGATTCTGTGGAGTTAAGCTTTAGGGTCCTATCTGTAACAGCTTCTGTTCTGAGTAACACAAAGTGGGTATAACAGTGATTGGGAACCCGGAGATCTTACGAAGGGAAAACTTGAAATACATAACCTCTTTAAATAACGTCTAAAATGGCACAGGGATGTCATTAAATACTTGAGGTTATAGGGAGGGACTGCTCAGTCCAAAGGACTGTAACTAGGGGCAGTATGTTAAAATAAAGGGGACAAATTAAGTATTTGGAAGAATTCTGCTAGCATCACAGCAACCTGTGATGGCAGCATGCAGTTCTGGCGACCAACCCAGCGTAGGAAGATAATCTCTGCAATTTGATTTGTGTTCCAAACAAACAGATGCTTGAGGGCTTTTTTGTTTTCTGCTGCTACTCAGTGAAGAGGAGTGATGTAGTTACCTATACGCTAATATACCACAGGCATAGGCTGACACAACGTAGGAGATGTTGGCACAAGTATTTGCTTAAGAGGGGTGTTTTTTATTTCATACCGTATCGACTTGTCTCTGCTATGGTCAACCCAGGGTTTCCACTGCAATCTGCATCTTCAGGAGTCTATAATCTGCTGTAATAAAAACTTCCAGCCTGAAATTTCCCTCCTGTAGTGCGAGCCCAGCACAGAGCAGTTGTACATTTAAAATACTTATTTTAAATGCTTTCTAAACTAGACCATCAGGACAACTGCTGATGTTTGCACCTGCAAGTATTTTTCCTGGAGAAGAGTTTGACAGCATGGTGCTTGTGACTCATGGTGGGAAGAGCCAGCACCATGAACATGGGGATGCCGAATGTCACCTGTGTGATACAGGTCAGAACGGTTGAGTATTTAATAGAACAGCTAAATTGCCCCAATTGCTTTGATAGCAAAGTGACTGCTGAGCCTGCCAAGTAAATAATTAATTTCTAGCACATATTTGGCTCTTGTGGCTCGCAGCCACCTTTGTTTCATGGACCATAACTGCTTGGCACTATTAGACTAAGGCAGAAGCCTTTAAATAGAGATTAACAGGCACATTAACTTTTAGCACGTAAATAATCTGCATCCTTTAAAAGGCTGTGTGTGTATTTACAGAACAAAGTGCCATAGTATGCCCTTTTAGCCCTGCCTCACTAGTGTTTTGTGTACAGAGCTCACCAAGACTGCTTCGCAGCTGCTGTTTGTAGTTGTAGTGAATCTCCCCATCATTTTCTGAGAGCTGGTACGGCGGCTTTCTATTTTATGCTTTGGGCCTGGCGGCCAGTGCCACTTCCAGAGAGCACTCACACTCAATGGTCAGGAAATATTCGCTGTGCTTCGAAACAGAGATTTTTCTTCTCTGGAAGCGGAGAGGTAAGAGTGAAAGGTCGGCTCTGAGGCACTTGGGGGGCGCCGCCTCTGCAGCTCCAGCCAGGGAAGGGCCAGCATAGCATGCGTAGGCAAGGAAGGAGATGTGTGGATGTGTTGTGTTTGGTTTTTAGTCACTTTACCTGCAAATGGAAATAGTGTCAATTCTACTTACTTCTGTAAAGAGCTTTTTGGTCAGTCCCATCCTTTTTCACTTCTCAACTCCTGCTAATGGGTGTTAATGTGCCTGAGGTCTCTGCCACTATCATCAAATGTGGCATTGATTAGAAAAAAAAAAAAAAAAAAAACAACCCAGAAGTCAAAAGCAACCCTTCCTCCTCCACACTCTGGGGTCTGATGCTCTGCCTTTCCTTTACTCCCCGCCATGTGCCTGCAGATTCACAGTGCCAAGTCAAGAGGGAAGAACCAAAATAATCCTGTAGACTCAATAACTACCTACCTTGCCTCTGACTCTCTTCACGCTCTGTCACAACCCTAGCATAAGTTAACACATCTGAGAGTATTCGCAGATATGCTAGCTGGTGCTTACAGTCTTAGGGCGCCTTTTTAAAAATTTATAAATTTCATATATAAAATAGGTAGTTGTGTGCTCCAACTAAAGCCATGCTTCCTTGATCCTGGAGAAGTGGCAGTGAATGCAGTATAACCTGCAATATCCAAGAGGGATATGCACTCACCTGTGATTAACCTTCCTTGGCCATTAAATGTCACAGTTGGTGTGTACACATGGAGCAGAAATAATATATATTTGTCAGTTAAAAAGGTGACTGAATGAAAGAAGTCATGAAATGACATTTTTGAGTAGGTTTGTCATAGCTGGTGCGTGGAGGGAAATGGCTTTCTGTAAATCTTGGCCCAACAGAACAAAACGTGCATTTCTTTCCAGTTGGAAAGTCATACTCATAGACATAATGAAAGCGTTGTGAGCTCTGACTTCTGCAAACTCTGATAGAAAGCAATCTGCAGTCTTGACAGATATGATCTTTTGCAGGATGCACTGTTCATTTACAGCAGCTAGAGACCTCAATTAATTTATGAACAAGGACAGCAGGCTGTGAACTCCCCAGCTCAGCCTAGGTGGAGATGTCCCTGTCTGAATTTATGTTCTGGTAATTTAAAAAGATTTATACAAAGCTTTCCTTTCATTTTGAGAATAGATTAAAAATCTAATGGAAACTCTTTGTATGCATTTGTTGAATTGAATAATATTTATTGCTGTATGAAAAGGGGAGAGGAAAAAAGAAAGAAATGCTGAAAAACTTTGCCAGCAGTAAAGTTAGTGAGGCAGGAATAAATAAGTGCAGAGGCAGAAAGAGACCAAACCAGAAAGTAATACTTATTAGAGCCTGTAGAAAATCTCTTGTTTTATATAAGCCTAATGAAACCAAGTTACACGTGTTTCTGAGCAAATACAAAATGGGACGCTACCCAGTGTGCGTGTTCTCTCTGTTCTTTAATCCACCTGGTGAGATACTTCTTGATGCTTAAAGTCACCAGCCTCATTGCAGGCATGTTGTTTACAGCTCAGA
This sequence comes from Struthio camelus, assembly GCF_040807025.1. Taxonomy (NCBI): domain Eukaryota; kingdom Metazoa; phylum Chordata; class Aves; order Struthioniformes; family Struthionidae; genus Struthio; species Struthio camelus. The sequence goes on along the minus strand of NC_090945.1, from coordinate 50,448,627 downwards.
ACAGGTGCTCGCACTCTGGCCGTGTTGGGTTTTTCAGGGGTGTCACAAAACTTATTCATTTACTCCTGGGAAGGCTTTTTGAAAGCTCTTAAGTGACTTAAGAGCACATTGAAAGGGAAGATGCTGTTAGGACTTATGTTTCTGGACCTAGTTAACTCATGATTTTTGTTTTGATATGGCCATTTTGGTTAAAATAGAGCTTTTGGATTTTCTTTTAATGGAATAGTTTACAAGCACTACACACCACATTGGGCGTATGGCAGTACAACATGGCTGTAAACAGGAGGAGGAATAAATAAGGAGAACACCTTTCCAAGAATTACTATAGTTTTACTTCATAGCTGTCTTTCCTGAGCTATGATCAATAGAGATAACCTGTGAGAGTTTTGTATGAGTCTATAAATACTTGGGCTGTTCCTGAAAGACTTCCTGATGACAGACAAACTTTATTTTCATTAGCCGACTTGGTAAAGAAAATGCATGTGCTCCTAGAGCTATTGAGAGCTCGCAAATGTGCAGAACTACTCTAGCTGAACTTCTTGGAGCTGGGATCCTGTTTCTGTATCTGAATGCAGAAATCCAGGCAAACTGTTGCTGTTGTACAGCTACATCAATGTAGAAAAGCTAAAATAAATTTTGGTAAGGGCTACGACAAGTACAACTGAAAAGGTACACAGCTACGTGCATAAAGGGAGGGGTGCAAGAAGGGAAGGTAACACTGTGGATAGGGCCAGTTCTCAGTGGGATTCTGCGGTGGGCTGTCCTGGATGAGAACACACCGATAAATTAGTAAGATCTGAACACAGACGTTCCTTATGGCCCTAGGGGATGTATATTCTCCTCAAATGCTGAAAAACAGTCAGGGAAAATGGTATCAACGACTAAATTATTATATGTTTCTTAGGGTGTTCTTCATACCAAATATACGAATCTAATTCCATCAGTCTCATGATAAAGTGACTCTTAATGACAAATATCCAGAGTATAAACGAAGAACTAATGCAGGATATAGATATCCTAAAACCATCAGGGTTAGTTGTGATAATATTAGTGTTCCACAGGTTCGTCAAATTAAACTTAGGGCCGATTTCTGATATTTTTTATTCATATTAAGTAGTATCTTATTTTACCTATAATTCCACTGATGATCTGTTAATTTCAGAAAAGCATGGCATCCATTAAAGGTAGGGATTACAGAGCAAAAAATAATAGTGATCTCATTAGTGACAAAAGCTTTATAAAGTCTTTCCATTAATTGCTATAAGACTTCAGCTAAAAAGATTAGCCACTATTCTTTAAAGTATATTTATATTTTCAGTAAATTAAGAAAAAGAAAAAAGCAGGCTTATTTTTCAAATAGTTGAGCATCTAAGGTAGTTTTTTTTTAGAGGAACAGAGTGGTTTAGGCACAAACTCAGTTTGACCCCTGTGCCCTAACTCAGGAGGTCTTCATGGCATTACTTGAGCAGCTGCTAATTTTGAACAAGGATAGAAGAGTCGAGTCCTTGATAAATTACTAGCCAGTCAAACTATGTAAGAGCATTCATTTTTCTGAGCTATCCTGTGGCAAAAGCATGCATAAATTACTATCCCTTTATTGTACAGCCCTCTGGAATGTAAATCTTGTCCTTCTGCCTTTTATCTTAACTCTTACATTTCATTGAACTATACAGTGAACTTTTTTTTTTTTTGGTAAATTAATACACTGCATTTTCCTTCTGCACGCATTCTTCATTGCCTTTAGGGATTTCATTTGACAAAGGCCTCACTAATGGAAATGCAAATTTTCTACTTGTTATAAAGTACTTCTGACTCTGCTGTTTGTCAGAGCAACGCATTCCTCGAAAGCATGGTTACTTTGACTTCTCAAAAGCCAGGGGAATTGTGTCTGTAGGGCACTGTTTGACCTACCAGACATGTAAAGAACATATTTATGTAAATTTGCATGAGAAATATTAGCCTATTCAGTTCTCTGCTATAAATAAAAAACTGTTTAGATTGAAAGCTTTATTAGGCATTGATTTATTGTAGCTACCCATTTCCTTCAGCCATTTCCTGTTTAGTAATTGTGTTTTACTTTAACAGATAGCAACTTCTTTCATTTTCTAGTGATTCATTAATGATTTGAGGTCTGATAATACTCCATCTAATCCTATCTATTGAGGGCTGTAGAAAACCAAGTACACAAAGCTGGAGAAGATGCTCAGCCTATGTGGGTTTGGCAGGTTAGAAAACGTCCTTTTTCTTTACAGCTCCACTCTAACCAGAGCAGATGGCCATACCAAACTTTTGTAGTAGAATTGTCCAAAGCATATAGGTAACTTTTTAAGGCAGGGAATATAGAAATGGGCCTCTGTGTTCTGATACTCATGTAGGAGTTGGAAAAATAAAATGCTTCATACCCTCATCAAGAGAGAACTTTGCTTTATTTGTTGAGGTTTTGTACTTTTGCTGCTACCTAAAGCTCAGTGGCCACAGGAGGGCTGTTTAGGGTAAAACAGTAAGTGAAATCCTGATGTCTTTTAAACAGCTGTAAAATTCCCAGTGACCAGAGAGATCCAGAAATTTGTATGCCATATGTTAGTCCAGCTTAACAATACCAACAGTGTGTATGTATTTTTAAATGGCTGACATCCACGTGTGACAGCCTTCCCTAATGCACTTCCTAGCCTAAGTAGTAAGTCCTATTCTGTATTTTCTAACTCTTCTCTCCCAATACCAATGCCCTTGAGTAACCGTGTATATATATATATATATATATATATATATATATATATAATTTTTTTTTTAAATTGTGCCTCTATTTTCCATTTTAATTTTGTCTAGTTATTTTCTTGGGGGTGGTGGTGGTGGTAGTATTTCTACTCATTCCTGAAGATCTGTAGCATTTCTTCATCTCCATTGTCTTTGAGTCTTTCTAGCTTCTTCCCTGATCCACTCCTCCTTCGCTAGTCCCCTTTACAAGGTCTCTCTCATGGACCATCTGTGCTGCTTCTGAAAGATAAAGGACAGTCCTTTCCGTCTCTACCATGACAAATATTCCACAGTTTGGCTCTTGGATGAAAGAAACATTAGGGAACCTCATGGCTAGTGCTAATATGTCACCCAAGTAATTTCTGCAGCTCACAGTCTCTGGGATCAAACCATGTTCCTGTAGGGCCATTAAAAAATTTAAAGGTTATGGTGACAGTCATCCCTGAACAGTCAGGTATTTCTTGTTCGCATTGTCCAATTGTTCCAATTCCAAATTTTAATGACCGAAGAAGAATAAAGGAAAGGAGCTGAATGCCTGATACAGACAGAATTATCTTCTTGCTTGCACAAGTCTTGGGATACAATGATCAGTGAAAGGTTTCATTACTTACTACATTTCTCACACGAGGATGATCTTTGCAAGCAGAGATTCTTCCCTCTGCATAAACCAGAGGAGGCTAGCAGTAGCCAGGGCTGCTGTTTTTGAGGGTAGGCAGTGTTTTTTCAAATGCTCCTCTCTGCAGAGAGACAATTCTGCTGAAATGGATGATGCTTTCCAAGGCTGGAGCTGCTACAACGTATTTACTTAGCTGGAGAGACCATAATGTTCCGTGGCTTATTTGAATTATTAAAATGCAATACTGCACAATAATCATTATTGCACAGCTTCAAAACACTTACTGACAATGCAGTCTTGGCAAAGTAAGTACTAGCCTTTTTAATGGATAGTTGCTACAACAGAGAAGGGGAAACCTGCGTTTTAGACTAAGCTGTACTTTCCAAAGGGGCAAAAGGTATTGATTGCAGTATCGATTCCATACAGACTTTTTTTTGCTTTATATTTTGAAAATAACTCCCTCCCCCTCTTCTCTGAACAGATCGGATGTCACTTCACTTTTCTGTGCTTGAAATAACACTGGAAGCAGATTGTTGACAGCTTCAGGCTTGTGCATAGTCAGCATTATGAGAGAACAGTATAGACATGAGCAAAAGTCAAATGGTCTCCTAGGAGCTCCAACCCATTAAAACAATTGCTAAGGGCACAAGAGCACAATAAACATCTGTGGTTTGTCTCCGCAGCATGCTGCATGCCTTTCAGTTCATCTCTGCTTGGAAATGGGCTTGAGCTGTCTGATCGGACCCAGCATGAACTTGCGGAGTTCAAGGCTTCTCAGAGCTTGCATTTTGGCTCCAGGATGAGGCTGGGAGTAACTGTAAAGTTAGGTTCCAGATCAGCATTTCCTCAGATTTGACAATGTTTGAACGCTACTTTTATTCTTTGGGCTCTGCTCTCTTAGGAATTGCCTTCTGAGAAACATCCTGATCTACAGGACACTCTGCAGCGTTCACTGGAACCAAAGAGTCAGCACCTCCACTGGTACCCGGTGCAGACTGTCTCCCTAATGGGAGGAAGTGTTCCTCACTCCTCAGTGTTCACAGGAACCAAAGAGTCAGCACCTCCACTGGTACCCAGTGCAGACTGTCTTCCTTGTGGGTCAAGAGCAATGATTGCTTTTAGCTAGCTAAATGGATGTAAAAAATATATATATTCCTTGTCACATAAGCGTTAAGTTGCTGCTACAGCAGCATTTTATTACCTTCATTTTGTGACAAAAGAAATATTCGTATTTTATCTTAAAGATGGATTTTAGCAGCCTGAATTATACCAACCTTGGTATAATACATAGAAAACAACATTTTTATAAGGAAATGTTTCTCAAAGTCCTGTGCTTAAATGAGCAATGTCTTTCACTTAGAGGACTACAACTTCTGCAGTATGGCTAGCCACCTATCATAAACAGGTTAAACAGCAAAAAAGGGTAAACCAAAACTCTGTTCTGGTGGTGCTTTTTTTTTCTTTTCTTTTCTTTTCTTTTCTTTTTTTTTTTTTTTTTGCTAACATGCTAACAAACATCACTCTTACCTAATTCAGCCTCAAGGATGAAATATACCTTAGAGGGTTAAGCAGAAAGGAAACAATTGACTTGTTACTGTGAATTAATTAAATCTGAGCAGAAGGAACGAGAATGAAGATGTTACAATAACTTAACAGTATGGTAAAGGTAAATCATGCAATGCTCAATTTATCTGTAACTGTGTGCTTGCGCATTCCAACAGAACAAACAAGATCTCGTTAGCAATAACGACATTACTCTGAAGTCTTTGCTTAAAAACTTCATGGAGGAGGAAATGAAAGACAAATGACATCAGAAACAGGCTGGCATAGGAAGCAGCATTTGTAACCAAGTGCCTTACTCTGCATACACTTCCATCCTGAAAGCTCAAAGCAGAAATAATAGAACTGAACAGAAACCCTTTCCAAGTCAGAGTTGCCTTAGTTTATTAATTGAAAGATTATTTCAATGCATCACAGTCACACGTTTTCCTTGCGTTGCAGCAATGGTATGATTTGCTGGACAGTCGCTCTGGTGTGCAATGCATGGTGGCTGAGAACTGTTCTTAGCATATAGTGCTGAGAAATGCAACAGAAGCAATGCAAGAAAGATAATTTGAGTTTAACAAAAAGAGGCCGCAGTTCCTGTAGTTGAGGAAAGATTATACGAATGGACCTATGCATGTTTATATGTGCGGGAGGAGAGAGTAAAACCATTTGGGATTTGTTATAGGGAAAATAGATAGGGCAAAGGCATTAGGGACTGAGCCAAGCTTTGTCCTGGGGATGTTGCAACAGAGTGTTGGATGAAACCTGGATGGTCTTCCTGGACGAGCAAGGTCACAAGAGGTATCTCTGCTGGTGGCTTAAATGGTGGGAATGGGGAATACTGGGAGCTGCCTGTTTGGGAGCTGCCTGTTTGGGAGCTGCCTGTTTGGGAGCTAGTGCCCTAGCTCTCCTAGGCAGAGCAAGTACATCTTTCTGGTTAGAGAGTGGATAAGATACTGGCTGGTACTGGAAATGGAATAGTAATAATCCTAGAGGTAGGCAGAAGACATGTAGATGGAGCGAAGTGAATTAATGCTATCTTCTGCTGGGGAGCGCCCAGTACAGGTTCTGATTAATTGCAGAGCTGATTCTTGATAAACTGTCATCAGAAGAGGGCTAGAACAAAAGGAAAAGAGATCTTTTGATTGGTTTGGGGAGCCTGGTGCAGAGAAGAGATGGGCCCTGTTCCTAACTCTGCAATGAGGGGTGAGGGGCGTCTTGTCAGTGCTGCTGGGACAAGTTTAAGAGGCTGTGTGCAGAGAGGGTAATCACAGCACTCTGGCAGGTGGAAGAGATTGCGATGGAAAGGGTGACCTGCACAGAGTGAGCTACTGCCAGACAGTTCCCAGCTGGGGGACTTAAGAAGGCTGTGATCTGGCCTAGTCAGATGCCTGGCACCACCTCTCCCCAAAGTGTCCAGGAAAACAACCCTTACTGCCAGGGATACAAAGGATCGGGAGTGATGAGACTCCCTTTTACAAACATAGCCTGGGTCATGTATGTAATTCTTCTTGTTGGATTTTTCTCAGTGGCGTTACCTTGAATGTGAGGAAATTAAGGAGAAAGATTGTTAGGAGCTTTGCAGACCCTTTATCGCATTAATCTCTTCTCTTTGCTTTCTATTTTCCTGTCTCTGGTCCTCAATCTTTGCAGACACAAAGACCAAGTTAAGCTAAACAATAATTTAGATTTGCTTACAACTGATTTGACTTCTGCTTTCAGAAACTACGTTTGAAATTGCCTAAATATATTGTTTTAACCAGGACTAAATTTTCAATGCAAACTCTGGGATAGCCAGAGCAAGAATTTAACATGCATCCACTGGATTTAGGGAAGGAGAACAACTAGATGGAATGTCCATGGCATAGAAGAGTGGACCGCACAATTTCTGGGACTCCCTTTAGAAGGATACAAGGGAAGAGCGAGCAAGACTATGTTCTGGAGCATGTGCCCTTATAGGAAGTTGGCGTGGTGGTGGTTAAGGTTCGATGTTGTAAAAGGCTGCGAAGGTACTGGTTGAGCCTTCTGGATGGTTAGTGCAGAGCCTGCAAGGGTTGTTTGTGTTAAGCTGTATTGATTGCTTTGTGTATAATTTAATAAAGTTGAAGCCTGCTTTCTTTCCTTGAAGCTATACACTGCCTCTGTCCTTGTTGGGGTGTTCCCATGGCAATCGTGGGCTGGATTTTATTAGTTTGATTTACTCAATAAATAAATAGAAAAATAGAACAAGATAATTACCCCACAATGAATAGCTACCAGATGAACATCGTGGAAACTACACCAAAGGCCACTGGCATCAGGCAACCCTTCTAGTTTAAAAGTAGTGCAGAGATTGCCAGTGCAGTTTTTTTGATCTTCGTTGGCCCTTCCTCCATTAGGTGTCAGGCTCTGTTGTATATAAAATGTCTCTCCTGGCTTCTCATGTTCATGTTACTGTTGTCCTTGTTTAAACAGTGGCTGCAGTTTTTATGTTCTCTTACTCTGAACAGTTACACTTGCGGGGAAGAAATTTCCCTTCTCTTTCCCCAGAGAAACGGTGGGAAAACCTATGCTAATAAAACAAAAATCTAAGCTTCACTGAGGTTTGCTCTCCTAACAGACTATTAAATGAACATACAGGCAGGCTGCTAACAGGTCCCTGAACCACTCAGGAAGCCATCCTTGCCAGGACACGTAGGGATCCTGGCTGGACCCCTGATAACCTCGGGGCAGACCGAGGCATGGCACAGGCCACCTTTGCTGGAAATACTGCAGCAGAGCTGCTTCTTTTATGGAAGAATGAGGGAGGACTATTATGGATGTTACTTAGAGGACAGGGAGACTTTGATAGTAAGCTCATAAGGATGAGCTTGCTATTACATCTGATGCTTAAAATATAGAAGCCTAGTCATTTCTTTTACAATGTGCTTGAATCGATTTGCAACAAAGTGTTCATAAAGGTTAGGAGACTGGACTCCTGCTAGGGCAGAACAGCATTTGGCACAGCTCACAATGGCAGAGTTGTAAATGTGGCAGTGCCTTCAACACTGACAATAAAATTTGGCTTGGGGCTTTCCCAGCCATTTACTGCAAGCTCTGAGGGCTGCTGACAGCTAACCGTTCCCCTGGCCACTCCAACGGCCAGTGCTAGTGGAAAACTAGAGGATCTTTGCCTAGACTCCTTGCACCCTTGGGACAGGAGGTGTAGAGCAGGAGGTGGCTAATCCTGAACAGAGTTGATCCATGGCTGTGTCTGCCGGCTGCAGGGCCCTTGTGTTTCAGTCAAGAGCCAGTTAAAATCCTAAACTTTCATCAGCCTTCGTATAAACTAACAGGACGAGCAAAATCTTTCTTCTGAATGTTCAACACACTGCTAATCAGAATGTGCAATGCAGGATGCACCCAGTGGCGTTCAAGCAGCATACTAAGCTATGCTTTAATCAGAAGTAGCAACTGTTATCCCTTTGAAGATCTCCTTTTTCTCTAGAGGATCTCTCACAAGTGCAAAACTTCCTGAGAGCATCTGCCAAATGGCCTAAGACATGCCTGACTATGTAAAGCATCCAAAGTGATGTTTGGAAACTGGTTTGAATGCTTAGTCAAAGGCAGCTACTGTAATACAGGGTAACATTTGAGGCTCTTACAGGCAACTACAGATCCTGATTCATACCTCACTTCCATGAGAGTTACATCAGCACTTAGATCTTCTACTGCTGTTAATGTGTTTTTAAAACTAGTACTAAAATGTCAGTGCCTTTGTGGAAAAACTATCATTAAGAGAAGATTCCCATGACAGCAGCCTATTCCCACCATTAGACCTGTAGAAACTAGGAGGCCTGGGGTTTGTTTCTTGACTCTGCTTCTGGCCTGCTGTTGCCTGCAACCCTTATCATCTCTCTGTAAAATGGGGATAAGACTTGTCTTCTTTTGTAAAACGTTATGAGCTCTTCAAAGATGGATATTTCCAAAGAGCTAAGCTTTATTAAGAACCTCTGTTGTTCTTACCCCCTCCTGTACCCTGCGGTGTGAAGCATTACCAGGCTGGCAGCCTTGGGAAGTGTGTAGATTTGCTTCTGAGCCTATCGCTGCTGTTTCTGAGGCCAGTTTGCCTAGCAGGAGCTGTGAGCAGTGGGCCAGTAATTGTATGATTTCACCCCAGGAAACTTTCCACTTATGCCTCGGGTAATACTCACCTTAGACAAATACTGTTCTAGAGTTATTACAGAAGTTTAGGAGGGGGAAGAGTGAACAGTTTCACCTTGACTTTCCCCAGCAGAATAGCGAGAGAATATATCCGAAAATAAATGGCAAGAAAGCTCTTAGATGGTGCTTCTCAGTCCAAGGAAGCAGTAAGTGCTCTATCTGGGGACGTAGATTATAAAGAAACCATTAGCAAGATTTGTTCGCTAGTACTGTGAGCGTACAGTCTGTCCTCAAGGTCTTCTCAAGCATTTGGAAAGCACTCAAGGGAAAAGCTTGGGATCCTGGAGACGAGAAAAAGGTCCCTGCTCCTCTGCCTCTCTCCCGCTGGGACCTGGGCTTGTTTGGAAACGACAAACAGAATTTTGTAACTCCAGTTACACCTCCAGAGGGTGAGGGGCAGCCCCTTACATCTCAGAGATCCCTGGTCTTTAGCCTGGGCCTATTCTTCCAACTTGTGGTGGCATATTAGGGCAAGAAGACAACGTCGCGGGGTGGATGTGGAGAGGAAGCTCTATGGGGTATGTGTGCGCTTGTGAGATCAGGGCCTCAAGCCTTGTTCCCTGTTCTGACCTTTGTGATGTTGTGCTACGCTGATGTGCTGAGGCTTTCCTCCTGCTCTTTTCCCTGCTACTGGTGAGGGAAGGTTTGTTTTATTTAATCAAATTTCCTGCCTTTAGTTGGTTTTTTTTTTTTTTTGGTCTTCCATTTTACTTTCTCTCACCTATTCAGGACCTGACCCTGTTACCCCCAAGTTTAGACTGCTTGAGTCATTCTTTTTGTACGTGACCTGTGCCGCAACGTAGGCTCGGTGCGTATGCCACAGCATAAGTGTAAATAGTCATTTTGCTCTTCCCAGACAAATCCCCGAGGAAAATTCCCAGGGCAAAGTCTGTTGAAGTCCTAAGCCCACAATGTGGTCCAGAGAAACTCCTTCCTCAGAAGCACAGTTAAAGAGTCGCTCTGAGCAGGGAGCAAAGCTGGGTTGCTTTCTAGCTCTTCCACTACCCTGATGTTCAAGAGCCTTCTGGAAGGGAAGACAGTACAAAGTTAAGGCTACACTGTTTGGCTCACCCTTCTGCCTACTGCCTCCATCTTTCCTCTCCATTCTGCTCCCCCCCCCCCCCCAAAAAAAAAAAAAAAGGTTAATGTTGCATTGCTCAAGTACCTTAGTGGTGAGGGTATTGAGTTGGGATATACTTGAACATTAACCACTGGATTGTTCATGTCAGCTGATATGTGGTGGGAGGTTTTTAGCATAAGATGCAGGGTTTTTTCTTTTTTTAAGGCCTAACCCAGCAACGCAGTCTAGAAATTTCAGTGGAAGGCTTGCCACACTCTAATTGGTCTTATAAATTTTGTATAGCATAGATATTTTGACAATGACACTGTTTTGATCAAAGATTGTATAAATCCCATTAGTCAGAGCAGCCGAACTTGTGTTTCTTGGAGGGGGCTTTTATCACTTGCATTCCAATGGTACAATTAAAACTCGTATCTTCTATGTGCAGATAAGCTTTTATCTGAGCTCCTGTGGCTGCATGTTCTGGTGGGCTAAGGCATGGTGTGATCTGATGTAATGTGTGGGCTGCAAGATCCGAGCTCACCAGCATTTCTTAACTGTGGGTTGTCAGCTCCACATCTCCCTTTTTTTTTTTTGTCAGCTAGTGTCACATCCTCAGCATTTGGTTGAAAGTTTCTTGTTTGCTCTGACTGAGAGAAGAAATAGAACTTGGGAAAACAAATGCTGCTTCTTTACTGAGTTGCAGTGATTTATGCACATGTCAACAGGAACGAGGAAATGCAAATCCCTTCTAGGCTTTTGTTTAATAATACCCCATGCCAACTACTTTGAGGACATTATTGTATTTCTTGGGTTGTTGAAATCATTTGACCTTGTGCCTCACAACACCGCATGGGGTATGTCTTAATAGACCTGAAAGGTATGGCATGCTGTGACTTGATTTTATTTACATTTACATAAATATCACCATGTTTATTTTAAAATGATTGAACTTCCTTAGTTGCAGCTCTGGCTTAGTAAAGGTTGCTGAAAGGACAGTTAAATTCTTATAATCTAGAACTGGAGGGCTTCACTGAAAATCATGCTCACTGTTTGCCATTTCTCCCTTTGCTGACCTCAGCCAGTGAAACTAGTCTGTTGTATTTCCTGCTTTTTCATTGACCTACCCAGTGACTCTAGCTGGGCTTCCAATGACAGAATGGTAGCTGACAGAGTTCTAGATAATATGAAAAATGTAATTCCAAGAAAAAAATTAAACTTTTAAGTATATTTGCTTCTATGTAACTGGAACTCCTCAATCTCATAACTGACTGTCCAGGATCCCTGTGTCTCTAACATCAGAGCTCCATCTCAAAAGGGCAACTTGAACAGTCAGAAAAGGGAGCTGTAAGACACTACAGGTGTAATGAGGTAAGTCAGTAACTGGCTTATCATGTAGTGCTGGTCAGGAATTTTCTGTCAAAATGTTTTTTCTCCTGTCAGGAATCACTGATTTGACAGCTGTTAGTGGAAATGTACGTATCAGTTCTGGCAGGCAGTTTTTCTCAGGCAGCAGAAGGAATCTCTGCAGAAGTGTGGATGCCAGTCTGCAGCATGTCCTGCTGGCCCTGGTAGGGCCTGCAGCCCTCCATGGGTCCTTGGAGACCGCTGCCAGGGCCTGCTGACCCTGAGGCTTAAACTTCTGTTTCCAATATCCCGGCCGGGTAGAGCTCCAGGCTACTAGTGCTATTATAAGGTGTGCCTTTCTCAGACTTGAGTTAGATCTATTTTGGGTTCAACTAAGTGATTAAATATGTATTGGGCCAGAGAGGGAGCAGGTGACTGAAACTGTTGTGGGATGGCCACTTAAACTGGCTCCCCTTCACATCAAGCCTGGCTGCATGTTTCTGTCCTCTCACTTGGACTGCTTTAAAGCATATCAGAGAGCTAAGTCAATGGAAAATGAATCTCAGGGAAGGAGGGCAGGATTATTTTTCTGTGAAATTAGGTCTTCTAATGTGGCTCATGACAGAATCGGATGAACAGAAGTGCTGGTACAAGAGAAGTGAGGGGAACCTTTGGCTGGGAGCAGGTGGGAGTAAAGCATATGACTATTGCTTCGGCTAGTAACTAGCCGTGAGAATGATTTAGATACAACATCACATTATACCGTGATTCTGAGCCTTAGCAAGGATGTGGGATTTAAGCCTAATGCTCCTACTCCCATGACTACTTGTACCACTGATGCCAGTGACCAGTTGGTCAGTGAACTGAAAATATGCAACATTGCTGGTTATGAACTCATACGACGTCCCAGCTATGTGCCCTAGTCCATAAACATTTGGCTACTTTGGGACATCTCATTCTCTCCTTGTGATTTTCCCAGTGCAAAAACATAGAAGCTGTTGGGCTTCCTCTAGGTGTAAAATCAGGAGGTTCATCCTCAATATGGGCCATGGCTATCTTTTTGTTTCCTTGCCATCTGCAATCATCTAATTCTCTCTTACTGCTGCTCTGCTGCTGCCTGAAAAGCCTGGCGAGACCAAGAGACTTGAAGACATGGCAAATGGCTTAAGGCAGGTCCCCCCCCCCCCCCCCCCGAGCTCTCAGTCCCAGGAATGGGTGCAGCGTGCGCTCCATGGAGCCAGCAGAGCCTGCTCAGGAGGACTGTGCCTTGCACCTCACGAGCAGCATGTCTTCTCCCTCGCTGGCTGAAAAACACTGGGTTAGGGAAATCTGCTGTGAGCTGAAGCCTGTGCCTTCTAACTCACAGTGGGTTTGGTGGGCTTACTTGTATGCATAAGCATGTAGAAGGCTGGTTGAGGCTGCCATTTAAAATGCTACCTTTTTTAAAGTTAGTTAAGTGAGGTTTTTTATTAAATATAGCCTACATGTGCAGCTGAGAGCCTCTCCGCTTCCAGGCGCAGGGTGCAAGTGACCGCTGAGCTGTTGCCGAAGGTAGCAGGTATTTTGACTGGTTCATTGCTAATTATTGCTTCAGTAAACAACAGCTGTTCAGATGCAGCTCAGCTTCTCGCTTTGAAAAGATTACAGTGCCCAAACTGTAGTCTGGTATTATTGAAAAAAGAAAAAAAAAATGTTATAATCATTTCACTCCCCTACTGCTACAGATTTTATGGGCCTTGTAGTGCGCTGTTATGTCAGGCATATTAATTGCTAGTGAGTCGATGTTAAGCAAACGAAACAGCTTTGTGCAGTGTTTGGACACTTGGTTATAGACAGTTTAACAGCAGTCTTCTGGAGAGACTCTACATTAGTCTTAGATTATTTTTCAGCACTAGAGGAATGGCTCTTTCAAAGAAACTATAAAATGAACCATTTCTGCCATGCAATAGCTGTAATAAGCTGTTGAGGTACATTGCAAAGCATGAGGTCAGAGGCGGTGTGTTCTTGCAGCCACCCAAGAAGTGTAATAGCAACTAATTAGTGCAGCTCCTTCAGAGGCTATTGCTACTAAAACAGGAGGGAAGAAAGGAGAAGAAGGGCAAGGGTGGGGGGGCCCTACTGTTAATATCTGCCAAAGCTTTAGATGAAGGACTTGTTGATATCAGCTTAGCAGAGGGTGAAGGCCTGACCCAGCACAGCAGTGTCGCTGATGTGCTCCTGCCACTGAAAAGAAAAATAGTCCCGTTCACCAAACTACGCAGTTCGTGGCCTTCTGCTTTCTCACCGAGAAGCAGGATTTATAGGGGCTTCCGCCTCGATTTATTGAGGAGCGGAATTACGAATTAACTTGCAGAGCACGTGCATGCCTTGCTGCACGATGCCGGCCTGGACCTTCCTCCTTGCCCTCCGTCCGAGGTCGCTGCTGCCCTGTGGCAGCTGGCTGAGCTGTCCGCCCGCCGTAGTCATTGGGCTGCAGCGGCGGCGGCCGCGGCCAAGGCTAGCCGGGATGCCAGCTTCCTTGGGGCTGGTTCTGGCCAAAGCCGTCCCCTCCAGCTGAAACGATAGCGCGGCAGCTGGAGCGCCGCTCTTTGTTTAGAGCGGTTGATCTCCGCGCTGCGCCTTTCGCTGGCTGCGGATGAAAGCCATCTGTAAATATCTTTTGTGCAGTTCAAAAAAAAAAAAAAAAAAAAAAAAAGGAAAATGCTTATTTTACTGTTATTTTACTAAACGCGTTATGTACCAGCAGTCAAGCTGGCACCCTTTGATTGCATGTAAAAAGGAACAAGGTGGTATTAGCTCAGCTAGTCATCGCTGGGAGTCGAGCGCTGGGCCAAACTGCTGAAGAAAGGGCCCAGCTTTTAAACAGCACTTGGGCACACGGTGACCGCCTGCGTCCCGCTCCGACTCGGGGTGTAAGCGCGATGTCCCGCCTGGGAAGGGCTGGAGGCCCACCGTCGCAGCACCACGCCAGGGTTCAGGGGCGTACGGGGGCGGGGGGAAAAGCGCCGTTTCCTGGCCGCGGGAAGGGCGAAAGACGTGCTCGGACGGCTGCCTGCGCTGAGGGGCGGACGGGCCTCTTTCTGCGGGCTTGAGCCCCCGGCACCTTCCCCTTGAGCGTTTACGCTGAGGCGCGCGCTGCTTGGGAGCGACCGGCTGTCTTTGCCGCAGGGTGTGAAACGTGACAGGGTGACAGCGAGGGGGCTCGGGAAGCACAAGGCGGCCTTGGCGCCCGGCCCCCTACCCCGGAAAGGCCCGGGGCAGCCGGCTCCGCCGGGGCCGGCCGGGCTCCGCGACCTCTCCGCTTGGTCGCCGGGCCGCCGGCTCTTCAGGGAGTGACTGGGCTTATGTATGTCTTTATTTCAGGGCGAGGGCCAGGCCCCCGCGAGCTGGAGCACGAGGCGGCAGCGAGGCCGCAGGCACCGGCTCCGCCTCGGGCGCCCGCTAACGGCTCCGTCGTTGTCCCCCCCTTCGCGGGAGCTGACGGAGCGTGAAGCGCCTGGGAAGGAGCAGGGAGAGCCAGTCATTGAGGGCAAAGCGCAGTCACTGCTGGCACAGACAGCTTAACAAAAACAACAACAAAAAAAGAAAAATAGAAGACCTAAACACTTTTGCCCCTGGACGCCTCAGAGACACGAAGGCGCAGGCGTCTGGGAAGCGGTGGCTCCTTCTTGCGCGCTGGAAAAGACCCCGTGAGAGAGCGGGGAGGTTTGTTGTCCCTTAGTTTTAATAATCGGCTGCGCTAAAAAGTCACGGTACGTCTTCTCTCCGCTGCAGAAGCCAAGCAGTGGTTTAAAACCGCTGCAGACCTCATGTGGCCCGTTTAAAATCTCAGGGCTTTCGGGGTAATTTCTGCTGGCTTTGGTGTGTATCAAATTATTTTGGATGTGTTGGGGGTAGCGGTGGTGAGGGGAGCACAAACTCAAAACCTCTTGCCTGGCATTTACCGGAGATAAAAAGTTCTCACTTTAATGTCTAGCATAAGGCTGAGCAGACCATCAAATCATCTAGTCTAAACTCCCATCAGCAGCAGCCATTAAATGCAATGCCAGTAGGCTTGTATTTTTGCCAAGAGCTTTTGGGGACTGTCTTATCCTGTAGTGTGTTCTAGTCTGAAGTATCCCTCCTCTTTTGTACCACATGTCGAACATGAATTTATCATAGTTGCACTTCCCGGCGCTGCATCTTACCTCCTGTGTCCTCCCCGCCCTGGCCTTAGGGGCCCTGTACTGCAGTGTGTTTTCTCTCCCTTTCCCTTCTGTGGAGGCACTTAGGCTCCATTGGCAAAGCACCTGCTGGTGTTCTGGGCCTTTTTTTTTTTATTTTCTTCCCTTTAAACCTCCCCCTGCAAGGTGTTCTTTGCCAGCCCCTAGACTGATTTGGCGCATCTCCTTGTGCACCCTCCCCAGGGTTTTAACAGCCTCGTCATGATGCCTGCACCACAGCTATATGCAGGAGTAGCGGTGCCAGCACCATACCCAGCGATAGCATCGCCTTCCCATTTCCCTTGTTTAACAAGGCCAGTAATCTCATTGAGCTTCTCCCACCCCTTCAAGCGCTTCTTCCCTTGCCACCAGTATTGTACTGGAATTTCACAATGAGTTATCTCTCCGTTATGCGCTCCTCGTTCTTTCCAGTCATTGCTTCCTTGTAGGCTGATACATACCTTTCATAGCAAGATTTGCATTTCTTACTCTGTGCTATTTTACTTTGAGTTGCCTGTATTAAAATGCGTTTTGTTTGAATGGGCTCACTTTAGCGAGTGATCCAGATTGTTCTGTATGACTGCCCTGTCCTCACCATTATTTGCCACTCCATCAATTTTTGTCATCTGCAAATATTGACATCACTTTTTTTTTTTTTTTTAATATGTACGATCCTATCATTGTGGAAAAGGGTGACTAATGTTCTGCCCTCCCCACCCCATCTTTTCCCATAGTTCTTGTCAGCAAATAATGGCTGAATTTTTCTGTAGGACCAGATAACATGGCTATAGTTATTTGCAGATATGAATTTGTCTCCAACCGGTGCTTCTGTTAGCTTTCCCCACACTGGTTTTTGATTGATGTAAGGTTAATTGGTCCATTAGATAGCCGTTCCTGTCATTTCAGCTTCAGAATTATTCCTGGGCTTGGAGTGTGGAAATACGTTGTCGCGCTGGGATAAGCGCGTCCTGCATGCCCCCTGTGCGCGGCGCCTCAGACAGCTTAAGTGTGATTGAGTAACTAGAGCCAGCCGAAACGTTGTCACCTTGCAGCATTGTTCTTGGTTTCTGAACCTCTTCCCTCTCCCCCAAATCCCAAAAGGCTTTATTAAGAAAGCTTTGTGGGAACCATTAACTCCAAGCTGCATAATTACATTGCTATGAGCTTTGACTTAGTTTGTAGTGGGAGTAAAAAAATGCGTGCGTCTCTAGAAATTTATATTCCTCAGTGGCAGTATTTTAAGTTAGTAAATTAAAAGGTTTACTCAATTTACCTAGAAAAGCTATGGTAATTAACAGCAAGAGAGTCTGTCTGCAGAACTACTAGAGGCACTAAAACAGGGTTATGGAAACATGACACTCTAATAAGCTACCACGTTACTATGCTTGTGCTTCGCCTTTCAAATTACAGGTAAAGACTCTTGCCTACTTTTTTTTTTTTTTTTAAAAAGAGGATGGTATTGCTGTTTTGTTTGCCTTGTTTAGAATAGTGCGGAACAATATTCTATGCTTTTGTGTGTGTGTGCTTGTGTATATAATATACATATTTGGAGGATGCACTTTATTTCATCCTTGCACAGATCAGAATTGTAATTTTTTTTAAGGCATATACATAAAGCACGGTACAGTTAAGATAAACCTTATGCCAATATTTGTGCACTACTGTCATCTGTGTGACTGCATTCTCACTGGTGCATTATAAACTGGCTAAGGACAGGACACCCTTGCCTTCCCCTTCATCCCCAGCACATGCTGTTACTATGGCAGGGCAGAAGGCGCCTGAATTTCTGACCGCACGTTCTTTTCCCTCTATCCCTGTCACCGTGCCAGGTGCAATAGCCAATATTTTATCTTCTGATTAGGAGGTGGCACAGGAAATAAATCTTTTGCCCTGAGAGGCCTAAGACATTTTTAGGGATTTGCAACAAATAATCTTCTTTCTGCAGTGGGTGAACAGAAGCTGACTGGTTTTCAAACTTTCATGCGCTAACGTTAAGCCCTGGCATCTTTATTTACGTTACTATTAGAAGAGACCAGAAAAGGGGGGAGCTTTGGCTGCTACTAGTGTTCAGCGTTTCTCTAGGGCTAGCCGAGGCATACACGCTTTTAAATTTTGTCTCATATGGTTACAGCTGTTCTGCCTTAAAGCTGAAAACTTCAGAGGAGAAAAAAAATGCAGTTTAAGCTCTGTCAGTGTGATGACTATAGACCACGTGTTCCTTTTGCCTTGGGGAGAAAGAATTGGCACCTCCCCATTAGTGAACCGGTTTTCATTGTTGGCTCTTTTTTTCTTAGTCAGAGAGCCTTTAACAACTTGCGTGTGCAGCAGAGATCAATTTAATTTTATACGCACTGCATGTTTAGTCCTTAGCACTAATTGGCTATAAGTGAGAGGCTGATCAGTCTGGTTGGTTTGGATATGGCTTTCCAGGAAGGGACATATTTGACTGTGTGTGTGTCCGTGCTGTTCAGTTTGTGCTGCGTGATGCTCTCTGCTTCGGCTTATTTTTAACCCTGGCGGCTCCTAGTTAGTGTCAAATAAGCAGCTTCTAATAAGCTGCTTAGAAGCAGTTCCTGTTAAGCGTCTTTGCTTTGCCTTTTGTATCCCCAAGGAATTATACGTTAGGCTCTTCCCCTTTTTCCTGAAGGCGTTCAGGCCAGCCCTTTGTAGAGCTGTAGCTAGTTGTGGAGTTAACAGTAAACAAAGGTTGTAACGCTTTTTAGAAGACTTTTTTGGGTGACGTGTCTTCAAAAGAATAGCATACAAATTCAGAACTACGTTTTATTTCACCAGGCTTTAAGCTGAGCAATTAAAGCCAGAACTCAAACATTTTGTCATCTCGGGTTGTCTGCGAATGCAGCCTATTCTCTCCTAGACAATCATTTTAAGCTATTGTTTTATGCATCATTTTTTCTTTTAGAGTCATTCAGCCATCACTTAAAGTGCCTCTAAAGAGTGGCAGTGGTAACTGGCTTCCCCCCCCCCCCCCCCCCTTGTCAAATGCAAATCTCTCACCTCCCGAGTGTGAACATACAAAGCTCTCTTCCTGGTATGTATTTTTTTAATAATGAAATTAGGCCACAGTTAGCTAAGCAGAGTGACCTGATTCGTGCTGGATCAACATGTTATCAACTTGAGGTTGTCACTATAAAGCAAGTGTGATGAAGTCTGCCTGTTCCAACTAAAATCAAAGCAGTCTCTTGACACGCAGTAGTGCTGACATCAGCAGTTTGTACAAAGCGGGTCTAAATGCAGATTGGAGGATCTCTTCTGTGTGTATATGCAACTGCCAGTGCCAAGCTAATTATTTACAATCAAATGCTTCTTGTTTTGTTTTTACTTAGGAGGATATGAGAGAAACCAGTTCTAAGTGGAGTTCTTGTTGTTGTTGTTTGGCTTTTCCTTACCTAGGGAAGATTTGACTTTGTAGAGTGTGTTTAATGTTGCCTCTAAAGGAGACCACCTGGGAGTTGCATGAAGTGATTCCCTTTGCCGAGTTAGCAGCCTGGGCCGTTGGACGGAGCCGGGGGAGGAAAAAAGATATTGCCAATTGTGAAGCAAATGAATCAATACCGGTGCAACTGGATCAGTTTGCTTCTTTCCGTGTAAGCAGAGAAGCAGTAACACAGCTGCAATGTCTGACACACAGACAGATTTAAAAAACAAATATAAACACACACGCACACACACACACATTGGGTTGGCTTTTATTGGAAAGCCTAGATGCAATCTATAGTTATCAATTTGTGGAAAATTCAGGACACATATAAAGTTAAGAAGGCAAATTAAAAGAACAATACAAATCAGACGAAATATACATCTCAAAATATCAGGATAGCATTTTGACTGGCATTGCCTAAAATACTTTGAATCTCCTTTTTTTTTTTTTTTGTAATATGCTGCTTTTAATTATACATATTTTTTCTTTAAAAAGATCTTCTGTTTACATATTCCCCAAGGTCACTATTTCCTGCAGGAGCATGTCCAGATCACAAGTCTTTTTTAGCAAGAAATAGGCTCATTATACCTACTAACAAGGCCACTAATTGGCTTGATTTGACTTTATCTAAAATGATCACCAACAGATACTATAATTTGTTGTTTATTGGTGCCAGAACAAAGGAGAAGGAACTGGTACACGTCAAGTAGAAGATATATTTCATTTTTGACATGTTATACAAGCTTTTCATATTCAAACAGAACAGAAACATTTGACATAATTTAGAATATGAGCCTATTTCAACAGAGAGCACTTACAGCATGCTAAATACAGTGCTGTGGAAGAGTCACCCAACAGAACTGCAGACACCTAGCATTTTACATTTCAAAAAATAATACGTAGATCAATGACACGCCTCTGGGGTCTGACATAGCATCATCGTCTCTAAATTTAGGGCCCTCAAGACTTCAAGGGTAAAAATACTAACAACTAATCTGTGCTTTCATTCTAATAGATGATTAGCATTCATTATATGTGTAATTAGTTCTGTATGCTCTACCAAATACACAAGCACTGATACTGTAGATTCGGTAGCAACTTGGCTGGGAGAAATTCAAACCTGTTTATCAAACAATCCTAATGTGCAATTTGGAGTATGTAATACCATAGACTCTCAGAATACAAAGCAGTTAGTTAGAAAACTATTTTTATTACATCCACTTGCACCATTCATAGTTAAGACACGTTCACTTACTATGTTTTGCCATTATAATACATGGATAGAAATACTGTGTATATTTCAATGAACATCAAAAAAAACCCCAATTTTGTCTCATCTTAAAAATTATTTTTGTGGCTGAATTCAGCGCTCATGAGAGTAAAGCTCTGAGAATGGTTTCAGCCAAGAAGTAGAACAGATGCCATAGATGCCAACACAGGCTTCCTGTAAGGAACCAGCTGCACGCGTCAGTTCTGTCCTGCAACAAATAAGATACTGGGCCTTGGAGCAGAGCATGCCAAATCTATGCAGTGGTGGTGCGATGCAGACTAGGCACTAGGATTAGACCTTCCTCTCTATCCCCGTGGTCAGTCTTCACAGTAATGGGATTTGATCTGCCAGCTGAAGGGCAGGAAATGAACCTGCTGAACAGCCTGCCTGCCTAAAGAGCCATTATGTAGCATCAGGTCAGAGGGACACCTCCTCTGTCTGGAGTCATAACATCTAAAAGAGTTGTATTATACAGAAGACAAAGCTGACATAACTGGATGAAACTACATCACTTCTTCTTCTTCTTCTACCTACAATTTGCCAAGCACCTGAGACACTATTCTCTCCCTTGTGAAACAAAGCTTCTAAAAAAACAACAGAAACCCCACTTGGTATGAATAAACGTCCATTTATTACATGAGGGCTGGAAAAAGACAAGGAAAACCCAACCTATTAAAGTCTTCCATCATAATAAACGAGACTTATTTGGTTACTGTGCCTTCTAACAATGACTGATGAAGTGGCACTGGCCTGGGTGGCAGGAGAGGTACAAGAGGGGAGGGAGCTGTGGTCGGATTTAGCCAGCCACTTTGGCGTGTTCCATCCTATCAGCAGAGTGATAGATGCACAGCTTTAAACCTAATACAAAAATATTAACACTTTTGGACATTAGTCATCACTGTTATATCTCTACAATATAATCCTTTATACTGTACAGCTATAACATAAAAGGTGCAATTCCTTTTTCTTTAAAAAAAATCACACACAGCACATGTTTTTATCATTTTATTTTTTAAGTATAAACTTTTTTAAACACTTTACATAAATTAACTCCTCTGAGACTAATATTTGATGTACAGTAAATTGTAATTCATATAAAAAATCCATAAACAACTTGTCTCACATAATTTACAAAAAAATCAGGGTTTCCTTTGCTTAGCTATAACAAGGATTCTACTTGCCATTCTTCCCCCAAGGCAAACCATGTTAGCATTGTAAAATCCATTATTAAATTCCCATGGTAGCATAAGTCACTTGTGCCAATGTCCTTTTAGAAAGCAGCACAGTTTAAAGCAGTTGGGTTGTCTATAAACAGTAATTTTTGCCCCATGTTTTAAAGTTAACAGATACATATCACATCCTATGCAGAGAGAGAAAGAGAGAAAAAGAGAGCGAGAGAGAGAGAAAGAGAGAGAGAGAGAGAGACTACTTCTGTAAGCAAAGGTCAACAATTCAGTAATATTTGGAAACACTGTATGGGTCTGTATCTTAATTAAATACAGTGCCTCTAAGGAACACACAGCCTGTTGAAAAATCTTTAGGCCTTTTGCTTTTCTTTTCTTTTTTCTTCTTCTTTTTTCTTTTTTTAATACTTTTCAGTCCAACTGGAGTGCAGCGATATGCATATGTAAACATATTTGTTAAAGCAGATCACCTTTAAGGTCATTGAGATTAAAAAGTTTTGTCATTAGCAGTATCATTCTTCTGGAGGGTGCTCTTTTCGTTACAGAGTCTGTTCAGATTGTGCTACAGAAAAAAAATCTGAGCAAAGATGTAAGCTGAGGCTCAAGTAGTAATGCAGCAAAACAGTTTGGTCTCCTTTTTAGAAGACACTGGTACACAGTCTCTTTGGCAGCCTGAGCTAAGCCAGTGTGTTACCTCTTTCCTATCTCACTTTGTCTGAGGAACTGTATGTTGTTAGCGCTGTCTGCCAATTCTGGATATTGCTCCACAGAGAGTACATAGTACCCATCATATCCTTGTACCTTTCCAGCACTTAGCAACTGCCTCTTTTCTCCTTCTGTCCACAGCCTGGCACCTTCCTCGCCATCTCTTACCCTCTGTTGCTCTCTGGCCCAGGCGCTGGAAAGAGCTCTCTGCCGGGCCTGCTCCAGGATGCGAGCCTTTTCCTCATCCAGCGTCATGCCATAGCGGACGTGCAGCGCTAGAGCCCCGTACTGCATTTCAACATCAGCAAACCTACGAGTCCTGCCGTTTACCACGGTCGTGGACTGGGAAACGGTGACGTTGATGCCGTTCTCCAGGGCCTTCCGCCCGCTCGTCAGCCTCAGGGTCCCGAGGTCGCTCTCAGGGGAGGTGGTCTTGATAAAATAGTGGGTGTCCTTTCCCTCAATGGTGAAATGTAAGTTTTCTAGGTAGTAGGCGTTGTTCAGCACAGCTGCCACTTTTATGCAGTCCTCATTTGCAATGTTGAGCACGTTCGTTTGCACTTTGCCCTGATTGACAGCAAGCATCACCCCTTTCCCAATCAGAGACTTCACTGTAGCGAACCACAGCCATGACTTCTCACCACTGGATTTCCGTCTGCTGACCTGTACTTCTGCCATCTTTCCCAGGGATAGGAAAGCCTTTGCTTGTCTTGCCACTTGTTGTTGCACTCCAGAAATTGGCTGTAAACAAGAACAGACAGAAGTTTTACCAACCATCTGTAGCCCTCTAGATGCCAAACAGCCAGGCTTTCTTGGTATGCTGCCCATGGCCGACAACAGGATATGCCACAACTGACAGCGCCAAGGAGTTAATTAAATCGACATACTGCTTGTTCTGCTGCGTTACAAGACTGTATTGTTGGATAACGTTCAGTGTGGGGTGTTTTTTTTTTTTTGGTCCCTTTTCTTTTTTCCCCCCCTCTGGCTCCCTGAAAACATGCACATGCACAAAAAAAATGCTATTTAACTCCCGAAGCTACTTCATGGGTTACACAGGCCAATCTTTGTGATACTAATACTTAATACGGGACAGAACTATCTTACTACAGTACTTAGAACCTGTTTGATTGTGTTTCCTGCTTTTAGGATGGAGAAACATACCACGAGACGCTCTTATGAAAGCAGAGCTTAGAATAAGAGCATCTGGCTTCAGTGCTCTGCACTGGCTGCTCTAACACCCTCCTTGCCATAAGAAAAACTTTGATTTTCTTTCTTTCTTTCTTTCTTTTTTTTTTTTTTTTTTGGCAAATTGGAGTGAGTAACAGAGGTTGATTGTATTGTTTTCATCCTGTACGGACCTGACACAATCACTTCCTTGCAGGTCAGCCAGCTGTGAAAGGGTAAAACACACAAAGCATTACTCTGTCATTGAGTTCTATTTGCATGTAGGCTTACAGCAATGTTGCAGTGATGCCTGTAGTTCACAGCAGCAATAACTGTCTAGCATGGTTCCAGCTAAGACTGAGTGTTTTGCAGGTTATGAAGCTGCACTTTAAAACAAGTCCCCTGCCCACGTTAGAAGACACGGTCTCTTGGGTAGCTGCAGGCTGGAGACCAAACTGCAAGAAGGCTCTCACCTGAAGGTGGGAAAGGAAAGGGAGGAATCGAACCATGATGATTCATAGTCTTTCTTTAGAGGACCAGAAAAGGAAGTAAAGAGTACAGGGCAGAAAGGTGGAATATTGGGGAATGATGCCCTTTCTTGCAAATAATTGCAGAAATTGATAAAAGGAGAATCTGTGACAAAGCTACAGCCAATTCAGTTGTGTGACCTTTCATTTCACTTGCTATAGTGGAGGCCATCCAAGTATCAGTGTGGTGGCTGAGGCCTAAAAGAGATGAGCAGCTTTTCTCTGGAGAACTGCTACAAAGGGGAGGAAACTACAGTTCCAATGTATTCGGTACAAGTCAGTGGAAATCAACTATGCTTAAATGTATTGTGAGGTGCAGAAGTACTCGACTGAAACGCTAGGATAGGAAAAGCTGTAAAAAAATTTCCTTGAGTGCTGAGAGCTACATATAGCCCTATATGTGCCATGCACTCTTGGCAAAGACGGAGGACAGCCAGCCAACAGGAGCTGATGGCAGACCTGCCGTGGTTAGCCACAGCAGCTACGAGAGCGGGAGCAGCGAGCAGGAATGGTTAGCTAGCACAGCTAGAGAGTGAGCAGCTCATGCTACTGGGCCAGCTGTAGCTTGGATGGGACTTTACACCTGTGTAGACTAGTCATATCCTATCTCTGGAGCCTTGGGTCTCAGCACCTACAAGCTGTGAAGGCGACAGATAGCACTCATGGAGGTGGGGAGCAGGCAGCTGCCCTAGCAGTTGTCTCAGCAGGTGACAGAGAGGCAGACTTTAAATAGCTTTGGCTGCGTTTTTGAGACGGAGTAGTTAGTTATTATAGATTATCCAGTTTATCTCCCTATTGACCCTGTCCCCTTTCAGTAAAATACTGTTTAACCCATTTGATTCATTGCCAACAAACGAGGCAGCAGTCTGCTTAGTCTTCCCAAATTTCTGGGTCGGAGACCAAGCAGGAATCATTAAGCAACTCCTACAACCTTGATTCAGCCTTGCCACTAATCAGAGCTTGACAAAAGGTTTACGGAAGCTTCTCTGCTTTGCAGTGAGGCTGGCTTCCTGGAGGGGACAGTTCCCGAGGGAATTACAGACAGACTTGGGCTCTCACCTCGTCTTGAACGTGGGGGATTCCTGTCTCTCCATACGTACTACTAAGGATGGATTTCAGCTGCTCTAACTCCTACATGAAGGCCACTGAGCATAAAATGTACTCCAGCCAGCACAGTCCTCAGTAAGAGCAGCAAGATATTATAGAAACTTAGACAAAATGTGTTTATTTTTAACATGCATCCTCAGAGCTCGGAAGCAAAACCTTAGAGCTCTGCAAAGCTCACTTATTCCAGCATGTTTCAAAATACTGAGTGGTTTGTGTGTTTACTCGTTGGTTGCTGGTTGTATTTGTTTGTTCAACAACAAGTATCATACCTGCAGCCTCTTCCTACCTGAGAATTTTTAATCTTTTTTTCCCCTTCCCTTCTCTTCTCCTCTGTCACCCCGCTCCCAGCATTCCTCACTGTTGTTGAGCTCTTTCCTTGATTGAAGTTTTTTGACAACGATCTGTCTGTTCTCAGCAATTTGGCTAGACTGATTCTCTTGCTGGTGCACTTTTTTTGGTTTTTTTTTGGATAATTCTATTCTCTGGCCTTTCAGAGCTACATAAATAACCTCTGATAGTTCTTCACACCTATGCCTGATGACAGGTCTTATCTCCCATCACTGCCATCGTGCCCAGGCGCTTTCACTGTTCTTCGTTGCTTCTGCTGTTCCTGGAAGACACTGTTCTTGTGCTCTGCTCTATGGTCTTTTTCCCTGTTACTTTGCCCATGGCTATTAAAATACACACACAGATATATGTGTGTATATGTATATGTATACGTACATATAGATATATATAGAGAGAGCGTGTGGGTCACTTCATGTATGCAGAGTTCCTTTCTGTATGTTCCCTTCTGTTCCACCCTTTTAATGCTTTTTTTGTTTAAATTAAGTTGCAAGGTTGTTCCAAGATCATATTCTCTTTCCTTTTAAAGCCCTCTATGCTTTCTTTTAAAACAAGATTTGTTTTTGGCTGCTCCTGATGGGATTACCCGTTTAACTGTCTCGTAATGCTTCTTAACTGAGAATTCTGGAATTTCAGAGGGCACAGACCTTAGACTTCTGAATAAACTGGATTTGTAAATGTCATTTGCTTAAATACTAGATTTTGATTTAAAATTTTACATTTATTTCTTCTATCATTTAAAACTGTAGCAGGGTTTCTGGCTTTCAGTTGATTTTTTTTCCTCCCAAAGAGCTTCATAAGCACCTGGAGTTCTGGTTTTATGTAACGTAATGGGTTTTACCTCAGGTAATTTCATTTTCAATATTTTATCTTTACATATAAAACATGGTTAATATTAAAGAGAAGTAAAACTGTAGCGGTGCCTGCTATGCATAATTTATATCACCTGTTCTTCTGTTTATTTCACAGTCTATTTTTTACTACAGTGTTCACTTTCTGCCTTCAGGCAGAGCGTTAGTATAAATCCAATCGCTGCAGTTTCTGCCAGGAAACTTAGACATCTTAAAAGGGTCTTAAAGTTCTTTTCATTGATTATTGTCTTTCTGCACTCTTACTGTTGCTGAAAGCAAACAAAAAGTTTATTTCAAATTGCACCTAACTTCGTAAATTCAT
Organism: Struthio camelus; assembly: GCF_040807025.1. Taxonomy (NCBI): domain Eukaryota; kingdom Metazoa; phylum Chordata; class Aves; order Struthioniformes; family Struthionidae; genus Struthio; species Struthio camelus. Next base: position 50,422,007 of record NC_090945.1, on the reverse strand, counting down.
ACGAAAACCACCACCTGTAATTTCCTAAATTCCTTTGAAAATAGGTAAAATGTGGAGGTTTGAAAAGCACTGTGCAGATTAAACTTGGCAAGTAACACTCAGAGTTATCCTGCCTATTACTCCTCATGTCCCCCTGAGTACAGGGGAACATTCTGTCTTGTCTGGTTTGCGTATTTAGTTTTGTTTCTTACTGGTATATCCTCCCATTGCTGGCTCTTCACAAGTTCATAGGAAGGTTCTGTTAAATCAAATTTGGGAACAGGGAAACCAGGAATGGCGTTGTGCAGATGGAAGCCAAATGTCACCAGCCAGCTATTAACATCTGAAAGAAAATTAGACAACAAGAAGAAAAATGTTAGAATTGTTCTATATTCTGCAAGTAATTGTTACCATTTGTACATGAAATAACTTTCGGCATAGTTGGTTTTCTTCTGTATCATCAAAATTATTCAACAGTCTTCCTTTTGATCTCTATGGATTTAGATTTGTGCTACTGCTACAATAGCCTGCCTATGTACAAAACAGAGTCTAAGTACTATTCTGTTTAAGAGTTGCATTGTGATCTTTTGAAAGGCATTGTGGGTCTCAGCAATTCTAAAGGCCTCAGTGACTTCCAGAACAAATACAGGAGCACAATTAAAATGAGATTTCTCTCTAATGTAGCCTAATCTAATTAGGATTTCATGGTCAGGTTGAACTCTCTCTTTGTCCATACTTCATCATCAATCCGTTAAAACAAAGCCAAGAAAAAGTACTGCAGAGCACGTCCTGTCCTTTGTTACATTTGTGTTATTGTAATTGTCTTCAAACTACTCCTGAAATAATACCTATACCTTCAAATTACCTTTTATGAGATTTGGCCGACATTTTTTACTGATTCAAGAGAAAGCTCTGCCTCTTCAGGATGAAGCTGGACTGATGAAATTAAAAACTAATAAAAATATATTACAGCGGTGTCAGTAAGTAGACAGATATGATACTATATTAGTATTAAATAACATTATTTATGATATATTTTATGTTCTATGTATTAAATAACATTATTTATGATATATTTTATGTTCTATTTAAAAAAAACAAACTAAGAAGAACGCCAGCTAACTAAAAATTGTTGGGCCAGACCGGGTGCTCTTCCTTACTCGTTTCTGTCTTTCTAGCTTATCTATCTTTCACATATATTAAGCTTAGCAGAAGTTGGCAGAGTACTGGCAGTATCAGGTCCAATAATTTCCATTTAAGAAAAGCACAAATATGTGGAAGAAGAAATAGAATTTTTCCTAATGTTAAAAGAATAAAAATATTTATTTTAAAATAATTTCTAACCTTTCCAGATAAATGATAAGCCTCATTAAACTCTGGATCTGAAACTGCCCTCCAGCTAAATTGGTCATTGTAACACTCATCTTGTATAAGCAGTCTGGGTCTACATATTCTGTACATCAAAGATGTTAAGAACTAAAACTGTATTTTAAGGGTAATTTTTGAACAGACTACATCATCTTCATTGTCACAAAGAATCGGAGTGCAGCTGCATCTCCTATAGCACATGCTGCTCGGACAGGGCAGATTCAAGGGGCTGCTGTCAGCCTTATTCCCAAGAAGCCTGTTAGCAACCCTGTTAAAAGGTGCTGTGTGTTAAATTACTGCAAACTCACGTGATCCCCAATATGCTTCTCTGAGGGACAGTCTCACAACTCATAACTAAGTGGAGCTGAGCCCCTCCTGTAGTCTGGCACTGTCTATGTAAAATAGTTTAGATTATTTGCACCTATTCCAATACGGGAATTCAGGTTAATCCGCTTCAGCCATGCATTTTTCAGGAGCTTCTGCTGATGTTCGGTCAGATTTTTTTTTTTTTGTATTTAGATTAGTGGAAAACACTGTATTTTACTAATTCTAGATCCACAAAAGTATATAGGTTCCCTAACAACTCAGTTACTTATACAAAAAGCATCTTAGCGCCTTTCTATTGCCAAAAGAAATTCTTATTCCTTTTCCTATATTCTGTTCCGCCTTCCCTGCTCCTGGCTTTGCACTCCTCTCTCACAGCCAATTTGCCTTAGCAGCCTTGTAAAAACTTATCTTGCCAAGTACCAACCAACTTCCAGTGAATATTTTCTGCCCTGTTAATGAGTTAACTTGCATCACAAAAAGACCCCCCCCCCAATCCTTACTACCTTACGCTCTCATTCCTTCTCGTCTTTGGTCTTTTTGACTGGAGAAGATGCACTCTGTACTGCATAGCAGCCCACATCCACAAAGAAGCCTGACTCTAATCCAGAGGGTAAGGAGGTTCTCATGAGCGGGCCTGAGAGGTTTTTACTCTTCTGCTTGCTTTGAGAAGCCTATTTTTTTTTCATTTTAAAAACACCTGGTAATGCATAACAACATTGCAAGGAGAACCGAGGACTCCTCTTTACTCTCTCAATGCACTGAGGCCTCTAGCTGAGGCACCCAGTGTTACAACTCAACCAGTGTGTGTGGGGGGGAAGAGATGTCTTCCACAAGCACTCTGAAATGTACTTTGGAAAGTTCAACCCCTCACTGTATGCTAAGATGCTCTGAATTACCTTTTTGGGTCAATGCTTTAATATTAGAGCATCATAAGGACGGTGTAGATGTATGAGCAGCTCTCCTACTACAGTTACCTAAACCTAAAAGCTAATTATGGGCTGCGGAGTTCAATCTCACACTGGTGTTATTTTACCATTTCTGATCAGTACGTTTACTGTGGTTAATCTGACTGTTAGGTTCCTAATGCTGCCTCATAAGGCATTTTCCCAAATACGATATATTGAGATACCTCTCCAAAATTGGGACTTCCAGTCTGATTTGGAAATCTGTAGGTCCAGCAAGCCCCAGGTTAAAATCGCTTTGTTGATCTTGTCCTAAATGCCAAGCATTTTTCTGAAGAATTATCTTCCCTGAGAGTTTCTCTACTAACCTTCCCCAGACAGTATCCTTAGCCTGTAACCCACATGGTCAGATTCCAGATTATGAGATCACAGAAAGAAAGGTTTTTTGAGCAAGTGGGAGACAGTCTTGCACTTTAAATAATCGTCATTTACCTGTGATATAATCCTTCACATCGTGTATTTTGCTGGCTGGGTTGTTATTTCTGAACATGTACAAATTAAAAGGAGCTGGATCCTTCCCAATTCTTTTCCAGATTTCAATATCAGGTGTTGTCCAACGGCCTGCCATTATGTCATAATCTCTTTCTCCGAAGTGGACTAGCTTGGTCAGTGGGTCATACAAGCCTCCATGGAATCCTATTACCAGCTGAAAGTCAAGGTTAGAGTCAAAGTAGATCTCTCCATAAGCAGTGTATTGAATTTGCTTAAGCATGAGACCGTTGCTACTAAAAACAGCCAGTGGTGTCCCTGTATTGTCTGATGCAATGTAAAACTCATCTCCACTGCTAATTTCCATGGCAAAAAGGTGCCCTTGCAGGTCATAATAGAGAGATGTGATTTCAGAACTTGAGTGGTTGTATACGTGAGTTATCCTGGTTGGGTAAGTAAGGTCTGCATAAAAAAACTGGAGATGCTGTCCAAGGCTAGTTTTACTGGAAACGCGTCGTCCGAGTCCATCATAGCGGTAAATCACTGTCCACCCACTGCCTTTGCTATAAACTCTAGTAAGAAGGCCCTTTGAACTGTATTCAAAGATTTCAGTACCCCTCTGACGCAGGAATCCGTCTTCATCTAATCGATACTGCACATCACCTAGTCGAGTTATTCTGTCTCTCAGGTCATACCGAAGCGGCGTCAAACGGGCGCTGTTACTGGGGTTAAGTAAATGGAGGTTGCCATTCAAGTCATAGTTGTATCGCCACATTATTTTTTCATTTAGATAAACTGTCTGGAGCTGACCATCTACATCGTATTCGTAAGCGTATTTTGTGGTGTTGGCAAATGGCCCGATCTTAATTTCTCTTTTTGTCACTCGTCCCATGTTATCATACTGAATTGTAATCCAATACATTAATGACCTAAATATTTCATACTGAATTTCCTTGATGCGGCCATGTGCATCAAAGTGTTTTGTGTAAGTCATTACAGCTGTAGAAATGATCTGGTTAATATCGTAATATATAACTCCAAATTTTCCAAACTGTTCAACTTTACCAGAGATATCATCAAACTGGTAGAGATCAATGGGCAATGGGGTTTCATTGATGACACCTTGCATGCTAGTCACTCTGAAGCTGTTGTCATAGCTGTAGTCAAATCGGGCATTTACCATTCCGTCTTCACTAAAGCGGAAAATCTGTCTGTCAATCAGTGGGCCAATTTGCCTGTATCTAATGGTGCAGATAAAACCGTCACTTTGGAGGTTTACTGTTTTCAGGACTCCTGCTGTCTCGTCGTAAGTAAAACTAACTCTTGTACTATCATACAAGATTTCTGAGAGCTTGGTCTGCCGTCTGTACTTGAATAATACTCTTCGGCTCGTCCCCAGGAAAGCAGTTTGAAGGAGCTGTCCTTCTTCATTGTAGTCCATTATAACCGAAGCATTACTTTCAGGGGGGTTGTATATATTCCGGTAATAGCCAATGGAGCGAATAGTCTGCATGGTATGACGAGCAACGCTAGGCATGGTGACAGCAGAAAGCCGATCCAACAAATCATATTCGAAGATATACTGCCGTTGGCTATGAAGCAGAAGAACCATTGACTGAAAATTAAGAACAGGTTTTTACCATGTGACAAATGGTGGCGTATCACCCCTCCGCCCCTACCCCCCACACATATACTGACACTATTTCTTGACAAAAATGTGACATTCCCACTTGAGAAAATTATCTCCTCTTTAATTGAGTTATCCTTGACCTTGCATGTCGTTAACATCTCCCTGCCTAATTTACTTGGATGCTTAATTGTAAGGGGTTCTGTAATTAGTGGTTCCACATTCATAATTTGCTACTTGTTATGACTGTATCACTCTTTTATCAAGCACTCACAGCTAAACAGCAGATTGTCAATGGATTCAGATAAGTCATGTTTAATGTGGGAAGAAGCAAAACTGTCTTAGAGCCATTAACTCACAAGGAGAACAACATATGGGAGACACAATTTCTCCCCTACAATTAGAGATAATTTTGAACAAATTGAAAAGCCTGAGATCCCTGAATACTGCATTCTTGTTCTGTAAGTGTTTAAGACATGGGCAAAACAATTGTTTGATTATTTATATCAAAAGGAGCTACTTGGAATTATTCTGACATTTTTTCTGATGTGTGGCTATTACGAATCATAGGTCTTGATTAAATTATGTCTGCAATGACTAGTAAACAATATTTGCTGAACAACGGATTCAAAAGAAATATATTTAAACTTCAGAAAGAAATCGATTCTGTTTTTGCATAGCAGGCATGAGAGCTCACAAGGGTGATTTTTCACAGATATTTCAGAAAGGAGAGCTATCATTCATTCTGCAATCATTATATACAAAAATTCCTGATCTTTTGCCTATCATTTAATTCTGTGCTGCAACATACTGCAAGTATAAATTGACAGCTGTAAACATTTAGAAACAAGAACTTTTCTCTGTAGCCAAAAAAAAAAAAAAACAGTGAGGAATTTAGAAACAAGTAATTTTCACCTAAATTACACTGCAGAGATCTAATTCCTGTACCTTGTTTTAAGTGTTAAGATGAAAGGTAAATACGGATGCTGCTTGTTAGCTCGTGGCCTAAATAATTTAGAAAGACATCAATTCCTAGAAATTAGCCAAGGCTTGGTTAGAAACCTGTTGTAGAAAACATTCCCACATGAATCATATTGTTACTTAAAATAAATGAAATGTGCTTGTACTGTTTTTTTGTTTTGTATACAGCAGTCAGATGCTGCATAATTTTAGCATATTCAAAGCATTTTTTTTGAAAACTTGAGCGCCCTTTACCTTTTCCAAATACGTGTAACTCCATGTCTTCCCATCAGCAAACACTCTAGATACTATCCTTCCCTGTCCATCGTACTCTATTTTTTCGCTCGTGGTCCCTCGCTGTATGCTGCCTATTTGCCCTGTGGATGAATAGGTGACGTTGACAGCCATCAGCTTGCTGCTTGGCAGCCACAGCGTCGGGTGCCCGGACGTGTCGTAGGCAATTCTCAGCAGAAATTTACGGTGGTCATCGTAGATCTTTTCCGTCTTTGTGGTTCGATCGAAGTCAACTGAAAGGAGGTTTCTGCCATTAACCTTTGAAAACAAACAAATGACACAATAAATCATGCTATTTAAACGCCAGCCACCTATTATTTCTACAAAGTGCCAGCTATTCTTTAAATACCGTTTACAATGATTGATCAGCTGTGTGTGTAAATTAATTTAGCAACTTTCTGATGTAAATGTGAGGCACTACATTAGCATCTATTTTAAAAGGTTTAATTACATGAAGAGATGGCCCAGAATTTGTTGCAATTTGTGTTCTTCCTTGATGCTTAGGATACCCTTAAGAAAATACTGAAAGATACGAACTGAAAACTTTTCTAATAAATTATGCCATTTCAGAGGACAAACAAACTACTTCTTTTGCAGGCAGCATGAAACATAGAGTGCAAGTTATTGGTAAAGCATATTCCCAGCAGCCGCTTGTCCAATTCAAAACAATCATTCTAAGAAAGAACTGAATCCCAACCTTCCACAGCAAGTATTTTTTAAAACAGTAAATGCAAAAATTAAGATTTCTTTCAAAAGCATGTTTAATCATCAAATTCAGATTACACCGTTTTTAGAACAAAGCTCTCTCCTTCTGGATCAGATGGAAATTTAATTCAGGATTCCATCCATAGCTGGAAGGTATTTCAGAGGCTGAAATCCTTAGTGAGGATTATGTGTTTCTCCTGGCTCACTGACCAATTAAAGCAATAAATGACTGGAAGACTACTGACCTGCTGAAAACAGTTAAAAATGCTTTGAAGTCTGTCTGGCTTATTTTTTCCATTCTGGTTGCTAGCAATTCTCCATTCCCCCTCTGTATTAAACTGTTTAATACAGAAGCCTCTCTGTGTTCCTTGCTCACCTGCAAAACCTCTCCATATCTGCTCTGTCCCTCTAAAGTTATTCCAGATAAGGGTGAAACAGGGATAATTAAGATTTTTCAACACTGCATCTTGCTAACATACACGAAGTGGAGGCCAAATGGACATGCAGCTATGTTTGTTTATAAAGGATTTTTTTTTAAAAAAATTCCTTTTCTAAGTACTTAATTACAAAGAGGTGATGAGAGATGGCCAAATAACATTTAGAAAAGAACAAGAAAACAGATATGCTGAGCAGAAAAATGACAGAAGGATTTTTACATTTTTCAGGGCTGCATGTTCAAAAATCCATATATCATGGACTTTAGTGCTTTTACCCTGAGGCCGATGAGTTTCTAAAAGATCAATATAAATGAGATTTTTCATTATTGGCATAAAGGGTATTAAAGTGCTAGTGACAGGTCATAGGGAAGTGTGGAGGAAAAAAAAAAAAAAAAAAACCTCCAGATGCTCAAATTTGCTTTTAAGTGTGTGTGTGTGTGTGTGTGTGTGTGTGTGTGTGTGTGCGCGCGCGCACACACGCACACACGCACAGATACATATTAAAATATACAGTATATATTTTTAATAAGCTATATTTTAAAATGTATCTTAATTACCTCTATTTTTCTTGAGTGGCTTTTTTTTAATATGAGATCACTGGTATGAAAACAATCTGTATTATCAAATTCAGAAAAAATCATGCTTTTATGAAAATATTTTTAATAAGGAACACAGTCTAGCAGATGCAGAATAGTTATTTTACATATTCAATGTGCCATCAAATTTTTTAAAATATAATTTGAAAAATTATTAATGTTACGAGGCTGATTTTAAAAGTAGTTTAAAGTTAAATACGAGGCATTCCCCTTCCCTGGCCTTTTTGTTGTTTTGGGAACCTTTTAAAATTGTCACGTATTTTTTTCTTTAATTTTTCCAACGTTTAAAATTGGCTCATTTGCCTAAATTCACTTTTCTGTATTCAGTCTTCTTTATCTCAGGCCTTTATTTCTCAGCCTCTCCCCCACATGCCTGCACTCATCTCTACCTCTCCCTGCCCGTTCTGTGTCGCTGAATTCTCTCTTCCCTGTGTCTTTATCCTCCCTTCCTTATTTTAGATCTATTTATGCTTTTTGTTAGTTTTCTTGTCTACCTCTCAGGCTCAGAAACTGAAGTGAGACTAGGCACTTCTGATTCCTGACTCGGCAAGGAGGGAAGGGTGGTTTTATGGTCAAGCCGGACATCCACGCAGTTGTGGTTCATTTCTTGGCTAAGCACGTCCTTCCGGTGTAAACGGCAGCAAACTACTTATAATCTCGCTGCCTTATCTGCTAAATGGGATAACCACATCCCTTGCCTTCTCACTTTCCGTCTGTATGGCCTGGGTAAAGAGCAGGACACTATGGGAAAGGAAATGCTTCTTTCTGCAGCCAGGCTCACGCTCCCACACTGCGCTGCTGGAGCTCCAGCGTTCAGATGCCCGAGCTCCCGCTGAAATCGGCTGTGCTTGCAAAAGCTTGTAATGCAGGTGGCAGTTATTATAACAAACAAGTTTTGGTGAGTGATTGGCCAGTATGGGACTGGACCATCATAGGCCAGCTAAAGTACTGCCTGTAGTTAACAGCAGGTCTGCCACCAAAATGTTTCTACAGCAAAACTGAGACGCTGAAACGTTTTTACTGGGTCTGAGACAATCATACTCCAAATATATTCGATACCTCTGGCTTTTACGATGATAAAACCAGTAACTCAGGAAACTTTCACTGAAAAAACACACAAGACCGAGCCCCTGACAGCCCCTAAATACTATCCTGCTATGGTTTAGTAATTAACGCCTCCATCTGTCTTGCCCTGCTTTAGCGCCCGTTTTTCTTCACAGTGGCTCACTGAGAAGCACGAAATCAGGCCGTGAGATTACTGTAGGAACCCCCTGCCAGGGGTAGGGCTGTACTGCTGTGCCTTGGAGAGATTCAAGAGGTGGTGTGAAAATCAGGGGCCTGCAGAGATCTCGGCGCGTGTTGGGCCTCAGGAGGAGGCAGCGCAAGCTCGCCGAGGCAGCTCCCTCCGGGCAGATTTACAGCCCTCGCGATGAAGCTCACAGCGGTGCCTGGATTTAAGAACCTGGTGACTAAGAGTCTTGTCTGGCCTCAGTACAAACGCCCCCCAAAAGTCTCTTTCATGTAGAGGACTGCCAGAGTCTCTGCCAAAGACGAGCTTACAGAACAAACGTACGGCTCCGCTGCCAAAACCAGCTCGTAGAGCGAATACCAAACACATCTGAACAAAAGTAAGAGCGAGACAGAGGAGTTTCGAGTGAATGCAGTATATTAATATATATTATATCTTAATTATCTCTGTTTTTGTCGACGTGCTCTCATGCTCCTCTTTTTTTTTTTCTTACATGAAACGGTGAAATAATTGGTCTATTCACTTCTTTTTATATTGTCTATTAGTAGTGGGAAGGACTAATACAAGACAGAAAAATCCTAGAAATCACTAGGGAACGAATTTTGTGATGTCACATACCATGCATATAATGCAGTAGCAGTGTCATATATATGCGTACATTTACTGGCAACACATTGTGTCACTGTTTTTGTCTACATTTGTTGTCTTTGCAGCAAAATGTTATTGACATAGCTGTAGATGGAATGATGGGCTCACTAATTTATTCTTGTTCTTTCGGTTCCTGTGTTCTCGCTGCTTTTTTCCATCCCCCCACAGCAACGGTTTTGTAATGTGTTCCTATATAAACGAGTTGCAAAAAAAAAAAAATCTTTTCTCTTTGGTGCCAAGTTTCTTTTCTCTTTGAGGCACTTTTCTCTTACTAGCCAATATTCTCCTCCTGCCCTACTTCTCCCATATGTATATATGCTTTTAATTACTACTATTTTATCTTAATCTATAACCTCTCACTTTTTCCCTCTCTCTTGTTAAATCGCTCTTCTCTGCTGGTCCTTCTTTCTTGTTAACTCTTTCAAGTTAGAGTTGCGAACATCGTTTCTTCTACCTCCTCTGTACTTGCATGTTAAAATTTTGTTTCACTTTTGAGGACTCGCCTCATGGAGATTTGTTTCACTGCCAAAACCAAAATATCCTTGGTATGGTTATTTTGCTTTTCTTGGGCTTCCTTCATTCCCACCTTGCTATGTAATGAAATGGCTATGAACCAGAACCACAAGGATGAGCGCTGTAAGCCTGGCTTCTCTATTTCTTGACTTTATTCATGTTAAACTGTTGCCAAAGCTAGACACAAGTTTGCTGTTCTTAGGCAGCAGCCATTGCATCCCGTCATTCTTCCTTCTTGGGAAAAAAAAAAAAAAAAAGAAAAACCCAGTTCTTGCAGAGCAAGCGACAGGGAGGAATGTAAGATGCATGACAGCATTCCTTCCCTTCTTGTGCCAGAGGAAGCTTTAAAAATGGCACGTTACCTCCTACGAGTCAAGAGGAGCCATCTGAGATTACCTACCTTCATTTGATATACCACCTAGGCCTGATTTTAAAGAACTGGGTTCAGTTCTAATAGTAAGTCAGACCCCCTGCTGTGGTCTTGAAATGGTCTCCTGGCAACCCAATTTTAAATGCTTAATCTCTGTTGTCTTTACCAAATGGCTGTCATAAATCATAGTTTGCTTGCTACTTACATTTCTCCCACTATATAGGAATAAGAAATGCCAACAAAATGCTAAAGACATATGTTAGAAGAATATGCTGTAAGCATGTACACATGCACACAAAGTTAAACCCTTTCTACCAGAAATAAGTATGGCTAAAACTTTTATTCAAAACAAAAAGAAAATCCTAAGACTGTGCTAACTCAGGGCAGAATAATTTTAACAAGGTTCTAAATGCTATCTTCAAAGGTGTAAATTCAGTACTCAAACAAAAAAGTGAAGGAAAGCAGAAAAGTCGTCTTTTTATAACGATTCATTACTATGCATTCCAGGCTAAAAACAACAGTTTAGAGTCCACAGAAAAAGAGCAATAAATAAGGAAAAACAGCCAATAAATGAAGTAACAAAAATAACTACTTCCAACCCTACAGTAAGCTTATCTATGGTAAATATTCTGTGGCTGCTGGATGGCAATTCCTACAGGAACACATTTCCATGTCCTCTCCCTTCGTCGGAATGCCATGGAAAGCACACAGGCTTGAGCGCTTACCCTAAGCTTTCGGCCAAATACGTTAACTTTTCCCTGGGCTTGCTCCTTCCGGAATCGCCACTCCACCAAGTTCTGCCCGTTTTCGCCTGGGAGAGTCATGTTTCGCTTTGCTACCGTTGGATTGGCGGTGCCAGCCAGCACATGCGGTTCGGTCTGATAGTGGGAATCCAGGCCGCTGGCGTACAGGATTCTGAGCGAGCCGTCATATCCGATCTGGTAGCTATTTCTCAGCTGATCTGGAAACGCAAAAAAAAAGCCAGAGAAACGCACGTTACCTACACGGGTTGAAAGTCTGTCTTTTTTTCTGCATTCCTTACGCAATATATGCATGTAACATCTTGACTTCATATAGTGACCTGATGGAAATAAACACCCGGGGTGAGAGTGATAAGAATATCTATATTACATGGGAGCACAAATGCCTTAGGGACCTAGTTTCAAAGTCACTTACTTAAACACTTAAGAAAATCACACCCTCAGAATATATTCTGTGGATGGGCACAAAATACATTCTTTGTTGTTGCATTAGGCGTTTCCGGCCTAATCCTAAGCGTACTGTGACTACTGACTATTGCTAGGATATGGTTGCTGGGACTTAACGTGCTATTTTAAAGCTCAGATCTCACTTCACCCCGTTTCCATACCTATTTCCCTTTCAATCCTCCTGTTTTTTTTCAGATTCCCTTGTTATGTGGAGTAAGTATTCTGACTAATGCCAAGAGCAGCTTACAAAAGCTTCTGGGGTTGAAAATGTAGCTAATTTTATTTTCACTGTATCTCCTCCTGTCCCTGAATTTTTTTAATATATGCATAAAAACGTACATATTTCACCCCTTCCCCCAAACTCTATGCCTCTGACGTGGCCCTCTAATGCATCTGACAGGAGCTTGTTATATTGTAAGAAAACAGTTTTCAGTGTAGTATCTGCTGCAGAATCTTTTGTTTACAGTACCTTGAACCATGGTGTAGAAGGAATCAATTGATGATAAATTGGAAGTGATGCTGACATCTTCCTCCCTGCTGGATGATTCAATGTCCACTGTAATGGCCCTTTCCATTTCCCCATGAAGGTTCGTGACAACTCCAGTTGGGAATGTAACGTTTGTTAGGCGGCCCTCACTATCATAGCTGAAAAAAAAAGTCCAGAAGTGATACAGAGCAGGAACAAATTGCTTCCATTTACTAGCAAAATTAACAAAAATATCAGCTACTCCTATTGTTAGGGCTCGTTTGCTTTTTGTGCACGGGATAGACACAGCAAAGACTTCAAACGTGCTTTGAAGTAGTCAAAAGACTGTTTAACATACAGGAGCCTCGATGGTGATAGCAAGAGCAAACAGATGGATCTTCAGCTCTGCATATTATTCTTTGAAGTGTGACCAAGATCCTGCTGCACATCTAATTTGCCATTTCAAAGGGAACATATTTGTTGGTGCTAAATTCTGTAGCATTCTATACTCTCTCCCTATTATCGGACTTGATTTTGCCGTTATTGTAGGAATCCTCAACATTTTTCATAGAAAGGATATCTTAACAGATTGTCTCTTGGGCCCTGCCAGTTCCATCATTATGCAGAGCACCTGCCCTTCTGTTCTGAGTGCTTAACACCCTTTGTATTATAAGGGGAAAGAAGCTGGGGTAATTTTAATCCACTTAAGCTGTCTGTACCTGGAAGTCAGAACAGCTAGCACATAAAACTAGTTAGCTGCTTGTGGATCACAGTTTGAGAACTGTGGCATAAACCATGCAGGAGATGCTTTTTTTCTGGCTCCAATGACATTTATTTAAACCAATAACTATATATATTCATTTAAGTATATACAGATATATATAATTTCCGTAATGCAAATAGGATTTCTAAAGCAATACAATTGATATGATGTGTATAGTTCCGTATATATGAAAAAAAAAAAACCGCAAGACACAGAACGCCAACCCAGCCGCAGTGCATGCTACCAGTACTGGGACTTTCTGAGAGCCAAGTTAAGTATCCAAGGAATGACAGGGTACTCCCACCATGTATTTCGAACGCAGGCCCAGCACCGTGCTCAAATCCAACCATGCGTTCTGGTCACAGTATACAGATGTAAGGCATTAGGTTAGCTTCAGGTCATAATACTGCCTTTAAGATCAGCTCTTCCACTACTACAGCCTGAATTCATCAGCTTAGGCGTTCAACTGGGGCTCCTAGGTTAGAAGTACAGTCTCCTTCTATTTGCAGAGGAGAGAAGAAGATATTTAAAAGGCTGATTCGGCCCACCTAAAGCCTGTTTGCTCAGTTTTCCATCCCTCCACCTTGCCTGCGTAGTAGGAAGCTGAAGGAAGCTTTAGTCTCCTGAGTAACTGTAATATTACCCTGCAGATCCACAGAGTGCGCTAGACACTTCATACTTAACAGTTTTCATCAAAAATGCTCTTAGAGAGAGAGAGAGAGAGAGAGAGAGAGAGAGAAGGCGTATGACTGAGGTTACAGAAACTACTTTTTTGAATTGAGAGAATTAATTCCAAATAGTTTTAACCCACAATACACCGACTTTCTCTGAACATCATGAGTACTGCACAGGATTGCTGTAACTGAAAAGATTAGGTTAAGAACTGCTTTTTCCAGTTTGCTTACTCTGTAGATTTGGCAGCTTTTTGCATATAGTCATTCTCCTCTTTTTACCACAGTCAATTTCCTTTGTTTATATGAGACTTTTACGTAGCAACAGGAAAAAGAAAAGAATGATTAAAAATCAGAAGCCATGCCGTGGAAGGCAAGCGGGGAAACTTATTTCTTGAAGCTCAGTACGTTTGAAGGTAATAGGGTTTCTTCCAGTGTGTTTCTGTCCCTAATTTTGGCTCTTTTGCATGTGTTGGACGCGGCAAGCTGAGACACCGTATTTATACAAGAAGCTGCAACAAACATACCAGCATTCCTTATGCAAAAATTTGACTGCTATCCTGTTAATGACCTTAACATCCGGTTCCATAAACTCATTTTCTTTTCATGCTCAACTTCCCTTTCCACTCCCAGGGAACATATATGCTCCAATGATTATCTTTTTCTGTTCCACTTTATAGCATAATGTTTGAAGATGGTATTTGCTCAGATTATCTTTTTGGGAATTATTTACTTACATCCTTGGATTCCAGTAGCCAAGTACTAGTTTTCGTTTCAATGAATGCTTACTAAAGCCACGGAAGGCAAGATTTCTCTGTTGGACCTTTTCACCTTTTGAATCATGTTATTTATCAGAAATTCACTACCATATTTCTAAGTACAGCACTTGAATTGGAAAACACCACACACTTCCCCGCATCAGCAGTATTCCGTCTAACTCCCTTTTGTGGTATGGTGTGTGTGTGGCTTCACTAGAGTATGCATCTCTGAACGCTGCTATTCTTGTTTTACGCCTGTGGTTCATGAACTTGTCCCTTACTGCGCAAGTTGATGAAAGCACATCAGGAGCCTGAGATAAGCAGCTACTATTACTACACCGGGGAAGAGTTTGAAGATCAGCAAAAATTCACGCTACATGTTCATGTTCTTAAAAAACCTGACTTTAAAGGTAAAAGAGATTTGCAAGCCACGATGGCTTGGTTCAGGCTTCCTAGTGCAGGGAGAAAACGTGAAAGGGATGTGCAATGTAAGAATAGGATTTCTCATATTTTTATAAGCAGGAACGGAAAGGAAGGAGGGAAACAGGTCTTTCTGCAATTTACTACATATTCCATTTTATGAAGGACTGTAATGTGTATGTCCTTCATTTTGTTCACTGCACATCAAATACTAAACTTACTTTATACTTGATATCTTTTTGCCCACAATGAAAGCCTTATCAATGCTAAACATAGCAACATCACTCATACCTTTGGGCATTCCTATGCCCTTTTTCTTATTACATCCAAATATCCTTGCATGCTCCTGCCAAGGTGAATTTATTCATCTGAGATTGTCAGTTTTAGACCGAGAGATTTTCTTTATCTGTCTAGCGTTCTAATATTGAAATTGCCCTAAAAGAAATGCGATCTGAAGTCTAGAGGGCAAGCACCTATATTTGGCATTTCACAGCCTCTTCGATCTCTTCCTCCAAACACAAGCAGAGGCACACGTGTTACTGCTGAGCCCTCTGATCCTTCTTGCACACGCCGAGCTCCACAGGAAAGTCATGCAACCAATCCCTCCCATTCCCCAAGAGCAGGCTGCATACAAACTTTTCAAGAACAAAAGCTATACCTGCTTACTGGATGTTACCCAATGCCCATAAATCCTATAAACTCTATTGCATTCACATTAACATAATAATCATTGCATTTGGTCAATAACTACAGAAAAAAACAGCAGTAGGGGAAGGGCAGCTACCACCACCACGAGCTGAATTTCCTCATTTGATCAAATGCTTTTTCTTCCTCAGGCTGATCTGCCACTGCCAGCTAGTAGTTCTCCCCTTCTGCAGTGAGAAATGCTGAGTTAATGATTAGCAGCTTCCCAGATTCTTGACCTTTTGCTCTTCACCTGCTGGAAGGTGCTCTTCCATTGCTCATCTTCTTTGCTTTTAATTACATTCCTTCCCAGACCATTTTCTGTTCTGGTCTATGTAGGACACTTTTCACTTTGCAGTGGTAACTTCTTGGTAATCATTGTCACAGATGGAAATGCCCTACATTCTGTATTTCTGACTTGTCTCTCACACAAGTTACATCTTAGTTGGAGCACATTTAGCTCAATCCCAGCTTGCAGAGCATTATCTAATATTTTGAATCATAAGTTACTTCAACCTAAAATAGGGCGCTATAGAACTGAAGTGTATAGCAAAGCTTGCTGTTAAAGTCAATTGTGGAGTTATGATTGATTCTGTTTCTTCAGAAACCTCTGCAGCATATTCCCTTAAGAAAATAATTTCCTTTTTTTTTGGCTGCTGTAAACATGCCAGGTTTAAGGGCAAGGCATGCTGGTTCGTGCGCACTTCAAATAACAAGAGATGCAATTCAAATTAATGTTATATATTTCTTTAAAGATTGGTTATGAATTATACCATTTGTTGGGATACTATATTGTAGAAATGAGGCATCCATGCATTTCATGAAATAGCCACGTATGATTTTGACAGTAGAATGAAAAGTACTGTTACCTCCTCACTGAACACACACCAGGCATTTCCTTGATGCATCTCTAATCATCTGCAGTACATAAACATTTACGGAACATCACTCCACCCCTTTTCAAGTTATTCATAGGAAGTCTTATTTACCAAGGTGCTACTCACTGGCAGGTGAGAAAAGAAGGTTCAAAGTTCATTTTTAGGAGTGCAATGTGCTATTGTTCATGTCTATAATCACAACGTTGACACATGCTGAAAACATGTCCTAACCTGGCAATAAAACATCTCATTCAGCTTGTCAAGGCCATAAAGTTCGCATTTACATAAAGGACCATAGGTCTTCAACACTACAGAATATTTGCCAGTTTCCAAATACATTCTTTTAATTGTATTCAACCTCCCCTAAACCACTTCAAGTTTAGGCCTTCCCAAATAGGTCATTCACACACCGAAAATTACTGTAAAGAGAAACTAAAGGCAGTCACCACGATAGGGTGCATTGCTCACTCACAAAATAGTCATCTCGCTGATCAAAAGGAAATACACATATTGTTTACATACCATGACTTTTTGCATCACCTCCCTGGGAAGAGGCACAAAACTCTCTCAACCCCCACTTTCGAAAAAAGGGAGCTCCAGTTCTGCCCACCTTTAACCATTATGGGGGTTGTTGGAAGAAAGGAGAAGACACTGAACTCCAACATTAGGAAGCGTCTGTTCTCTGAGCTGCTTTGCCCATTGTGATCTGCAGTGGTACTTTCTCGTCACCTGAAGAGTGAAACTGAATGATCCTGCTAGGAAGGAACAACGTGAAAATCCTCAGGAGGCACCGATGGAAAAATGATCTCTCCTTTTTCTTTTTGCTTCTATTCTTTAGTTGCACGGCAATACATAGTTCAGTGGATCCTTAACTATTTGTTTATGACCTACCTTCTTGAAAATAATGAGGTTAATTGAAATACCACATGTAAGTATTCCTTTATTTACACACTCTTTCAGATCTTAAAAGGCTTGGCTTATTCCTTGCGAATTCAGTACAAGTGTATCAGGAAGCCCAAAATATTAAACTGTAACTTCCTTTTGAGATCTATCAGACTGTTAAAATTGAATCCTAAACAATGAGGTAACTCTATGTCTTGTTATTGTTCATCCTTTGTTTTACTTAACAAGAATGAAGCAAAAGCGTCATAAATGACAAATTGATGTATGTTGGTAGGCTTATAAATTATGACAAGTGGTTTGGTTTTTTTTTTTGCCTGTTGTCTTATAAGGTTAGCATTTTTCCTTTGTTCTTATCTGCAGTGTTGTTGAACGTGAGAAAAAAATAAATCAATATTCTTACCAGCCTTAGAAAATTTTAAATAAGTGAAAAAAATTGCTTTTTTTCACCCCTGAAAAATGCTGTCCTTAGCTCAGAGAAAACAGTGGCTGTATAGAAATCACAGAAAACAGGCCTAAGAGTGACTCTGAGAAAGATCTAAAGGAAATTGCAGTCCTAGGTCCAATTCCGGATTAGGATTTTTCTGCTTGTTTTCAGATGGAACCCAGGCAAAATACCAATCTTACAAAAATACAGAGACTGGAAAGGCATTAAAAATCTGTTCAATATCAGCTAAATTTCTCTGTCCTTTTAAACCAGGAGAGTCAGAAAATTCAAGCTTAATTAAATTCAAGCATCTGGTCAACTTTTCCAGTCCCTTTATCTGATGGCTGTCTACCATTAAGGAAGGTCCTTGATCCAGTTTTCATCTGTGATAGCCTTCTGCAACCATTTGCACAGCTGGTTAAGTAATTCAGGTAATGTTCTTTTATGGCAGCAAAGTGGTCAGGATGAATTTTCAGTTCACGTTTAATGAAGAAATCTGCTCTGCTTGGACGTGATTGACAATTTCTCTTTTCACCTTGTGTTATAACTACAGCTTTTGAGGCTTTTTTGTGTGTGCCTATTTTGTCACAAGGTAAAAAGGATAGTTTTCAGTCCTTTTTTGTAAACTGGCATTCAATTCACTAGACATATGAACAATTCACCTAAATAGGCCATTCTTGACAGCTATAACTCATCTGCAAAACAACAGGCACACTCTAAACTAAAATCACTGCAGAAAACGTGTCTGTTGGAAAGGAGCTCACAGAAATGAATCAACATCTTCCCCCGTGATAGCTCTCACTTCCATACGAAGAAGTTTTGTGATGCTCATTTTCCACGTCGTTGCCCAACAATGAAAACAGGCGCGAGGGAGTTCAGCGCCGGCGCCTCGGTGAGATTGACCACCTCCTACAGCCCAACCCCAAATGACTTCCAGAGACAGGTATTCTGGGGCAACGGTGCTTTGCAGTGAAAGCAGCAATACGTGAATTTGTCACTGCAGGCCACTTTACTTTCTGCCAGAAGACTGCCAAACTTCGTAAATGGCTGCTTGCGTCGGCGCGTACAGCGCTGCAATCCTCCCGCGGCGTGCTGCTCGCTGCGATACGGCCGCCGCGACTCGAGGCCGACTGCGTGCGGACTGGCCGTACGAAGAGGAGACTAAATGACGGGTGGCCAGGTTTTTACCTGCAAGACCTCAACGCTCGCCCCCCCCCCCACTTCGCTGCTGCCCTCTCCCGGGAATTCGCTGCACTCTGGTTTCGCCGGGGCGTGCAGCGTGCGAGCGCCTGCCCTGCAGCACCTTCCTGCATGCAGCGCCTTTAACCTCGGGGCTCCCTCCGGCCACTGTTTTGTTTCTACGTCACTTTTTCTCCCCCCTACCTCTGCCTTTTGAGTCCATCTAGTACTGCACAAATAAACTGTGAGCCTTGTCGATACAAATAGCAGAGCATGCCCCTTAAAATGCAAGAAAAGGTTGCACATACCTTGTATGACAGATTCTCACTTGCTCTAAGGTCTAGTTACGCTATCACAGCTGTGTAAAGTGCTTTATCAAAGAAAAGGACATAAGGCTGGGCTGTTTGGACAGACATTTTGGTTACAGACAAGCTGCAATGTTGCTCCCCCCCCCCCCGCCCCCTTATCTTTTCTTCACTTCGAAAGGTAAAAGCTCTGTTACTGTGTTTGTACAGGGTTGTAACAACTTTAACATAATAAACCTCTAAATTGTCTTATGTTTGAAACAAAAGTCAGGCAAAATGAAAATAAAATTATATGGGAGTGTTTTCTTTCTATTAGGACAGTATTAAAAATAAAAAAAGCTGAAATTCCCAAGATGATAAAAATATATTGCTAGATTGAGGTTAAATGGTTCGTTTAGAGTAACGTTCCTTTGAAGCACAAATCCGACCTAGCCAACGCAAGTTCCAGAAGTGACAGACTGCCCTCTTTTTTGGGAGGATTAGGCAGGACTTTCCAATCGCATATCCCTAAAGAGTAGCTCACAGTGCGGCCTCATTGTGGCCACCCTCCTCTACTCAGTACCGCTTTCATGAAAATGGTAGCAACCTCATTAGCATAGTAAGTTCCAATTAATTCAAGTTAACAAATGGTCAGTTCAAATCAATGAATTCAAAACTGGCTGCAGACAGGCATAAGCCTTATGACTGTGGGAAAAAAAGGCTAAACCCCCAGGGTGGTTGCTCTCCGTGGTAGCACAAGCGCGGTGCTGCTCGTAGGTGTTGTGGCAGGGGTTCGCGAGAAGGAGCGGGAGGAGGGCAGAACTGGACGGTCAACGCCGTACCAGTCCACTCCAGAGAGGAGCTTCCTGCAGGAAACCCATTAAGGAGAAATGTGAAAAGACAGACAGACACAGGGTACAGGAGAACTGGTAAAAACGGCCAAAGATCCCATTGCAGAGCTGTGGGGAAGATGAGTTAAAAAAATAACGACATCAAGGGAGACCAGGTCTCTCATTGAGGCTTGGAAACAAGGACCGTGTTTGAGTATAGTGTAGCTGAAAAATAGAGACTTTTTTCTAGTGAAACCTGGAGCTGACTTTCACCACTCGCTGCACTACGTTTGCAGCAAAATGAGTGTAAAGCGGAGGGCACGAGTTTGGATATAGTCTCACTCTCTTTTGTTTGACAAAGAAAATTAACACAGGACAAAAATATTAGCATGGGAGTAACTGCATAAATGGCATTACTAAGTTCTTGATAAAGCTGGCAGTGAAATGGATACCTTCAGAAACCGCAGCAGAGGTGAACTGAATTGACAGGACAGGACATTTATGCCATTAGTAAGAACGATACTGTTTTTTTTTTCCCCCTAGACTATCCTTGCTTCTAAGTGCTCTTCTAAACCACACAGACATCATACCCTGATCTTCTTGATCGAAATCAAGGCACTTCTTCCTTTCCCATACCTCTAAGATGTAATAATTTTGATGTGTGTCTTCAGGGTTGCTATTTTGGTATTATTACCTATTCGCTGGTTTCTCATTTCTACTTTTATTACTTAGCCTCGTTCTAAGGACTAGGAACGGTAAACATTCGAGAATCAAGAAAATAGTAGTGAATGACTAATAAATAAGAGATACTATTGATATCCGAGCAATCAGGGGACAAGCTAAAGCGCTCTGAAAGACTTCATACTGATACCTAACGGTATCATTAATGGATTATTTTTAACATGCTTTGTTCAAGCAGGATGAGTCTGAAACAGCAAATCTGTGTGCTCTGCTGTCAGCATTAATTCTTACAAGACTAAAATTATTAATTTTTTTTACTACACTTGTGAAACTTACTGTAAAGTTACTATGCCAGTTCAGAAAATTATAAAATCATAAACTCTGTTCTCAGTAAAAAGTTGAAGTTGTTAAAATTAAATTAAATTAAAAATCTATTCAACAGTTCATCCAAAGAAGAAATGTAGTATACAGGGACAACAAAAGCACAACTGTCACTAAGCTCTCCTCAAACACTGCATCTTGGATGAAATATGGTTACATATTTGTGTAGTGCTGATGCAATTAAGGGAAGGTTCCTACTTTAAAAGACACATACGTGACATTCTTCAGCTTGTCACGGGCATGCACAAATCAAACACAGCAGCTGGCCATTTTTCCAGAAGAATTCCCTTTGGGTGGTGGTGGTTGGGGGGTCTTTAGCTTGTTTGAATAGAAGGAGGTGCTTAAATCACTTTTGTGATCAACCTTGCCCCTGCAGGACCACATGAAAGGGTGGGAGAAAATTATGCCTCCTAGAGTTTTAATTCGTGCCACACTGAATGGAGGAGAAACACCAAATCTTGACTAACAGAGAACCCGCTAGTCCCTCAAATGTACTTTCGGAGAGAAATACATGAATTGCATGCTGGATTCAGATAGGCAACACGGATAAAGGGACAAGTATGAAAGTACTGGATATCCTGGAAAATATCCACCAAATTTTTCCCAAAAAAGACAGCTGGGAGAGGGTTAAGAATGAAGAGAATATGCATCGACTTGCTTGATTAAATATGAGAAGAGAAGAGACACTGCACTTGTAAGTGATGATTTGCAGGCAAGGGCTCATGCGTGATGCCACAAAAGTCAATGCAAGAATGTGAAAATCAGCTGAACAAAACTGACTTAATGAGTATGGTTAATTACTTTAGAGCCACTAAATTTTGGACTGATGAAGCAATAAAGAAGCAATAACAGTAAGAGCAGCAACAGTAAGAGCAGGAGGTAAAGAAGGCTGTTGATGGTGAAAGGATAAGACTACCTAAAAAGCACTATGATTCCAAGAACATTCATAAAAGTACTCCTTAGAGCTGATTAAAAAAAAACAAAAACAAATCCAAACTACAATTTTGTACAAAGTTCTGGTATTTGTCAGAAAACAAAATCAAATTAGAACAAAGCCAAAAAACTGCAAGAAAAAGAGGCTAGGAATTTGTAGAAGTTCAAATTACTGAAACACCCAAATGGGATAGAAAAATGAACACAAGCAGAAAGACAAATGTTGTAGGAAATGCCACAGAAATATTAATTATGAAAACTGAATTGGGAACATCCAAGTGAATTGACACTACGGTTGGGAGATATTTTTATCTGATCAGACTTAAATATTTGTCATTATCTAAATTAAACCTTTGAATAGAATTTTCTTCGACTTTTTATAGACCACATCTCAGTACTTCCAAGTCAGTCTCCACAAGAAATGCATTAAGATGAAGCGAGGGGAAAGCCCTGCAAAATATCCTTGGTTCCCTGCTACCGAACGCCAGCTGTTACAGATGATGTGCATGGTGGTACCTGGGGAAACTAAACAAGGCCAGAACGGGACAATATCTTACTCTGAATCGTGCAGCTTTAAGAAAACTGCAGCATTGAATCCACTGTTAATAAAAGCACAATATGTAAAGCGTGATGCTCTGCAGCAAGCAGCAAAAATGGATTTTACCTGCAACCCTCTCTCTATAAAATTTTTGTAGGGATTTCACACTCTGCAGAGCAAAAATGGATTTTACCTGCAACCCTCTCTCTATAAAATTTTTGTAGGGATTTCACATTCTGCACAATGTCAACACCTTTCTAGAGTGGCTGGAATACTTCTTAATTTAACAGTGGGAGCAAAGGAAACTGGTAGGAGCTCTCTGCCCACTAATGTTACAGACTCACAGAGTGACTGAGGCTGGAAGGGACCTCTGGAGATCATCTAGTCCAACCCCCCTGCTCAAGCAGGGTCCCTAGAACACATTGCCCAGGATCATGTCCGGGCGGGTTCTGAATATCTCCAGGGAAGGAGACTCCACCACCTCTCTGGGCAACCTGCTCCAGTGCTCAGTCACCCTCACCGGAAAGTTTTTCCTCACGTTCAGATGGAACCTCCTGAGTTTCAGTTTGTGCCCGCTGCCTCGTCCTGTTGCTGGGCACCACGGAGAAAAGCCTGGCCCCATCCTCTTGACACCCTCCCTCCAGATACTTGTATGCCCTGATTTCTGTTGCTTTCCCTTGAAGACAAGAATGGAGTGAGAGAGGGAGGAGGGGAACAAGAAGACAAATAAGCTTGGGACATGAAGTGGCCAGGGAAGCACTGGATGGACTGTCAAGAGATACAAGAGAGGACTGAGAAGAAATGCACCTCTGGGACAGGAAAAGGCAGGGAGCCAAACACACCTTTGAGAAATGGCAGGAGACATAGGAAGGCACAAGAAGATACAAGGTAAGAAAGTAAGAAAACACAGCAGGAGGAAGAGGTCTGGAGAGCCAGAGGGAGAGAGAGAGATGGAAGAAAGGCAGCGAAATTGCAAAGATGAAGCATCTTGGCTGGGATCAGTTCTGTGCCTGAGGATATCGCTTCTAAACGGGGAGGTAAGAGGAAAGAGGATAGGAAAAAGATAAGAAGCAATGGCCAAGGGAATTAACTCATGGCCAAGGGAATAAAGCTGAACTCCTTGGTTTAGCTAAAGGGGTAAGAGAAGGCCAAAGGTGAGTAGTCTGTACTCTCCAGAGAAGCCTGGAGAGTTAGGAATATTTACAGGTTTATTTTAAGCTTCCAGCTCCAGGAATGACATAGCACGACGACAACAAGAAAACAAAGGAGCAGGCAGAAATGAAACAGAACCATGTACTACTCATAATCTGCTGCCTTAAAAAGCATGCTAAGGATTTTGCCTCATCCAAAGGAGCTTGCAGAAGTACCTAGGCTGGCACTGCAGGGGGGTCCCGACGCCCTGACAACGGGCTGACCGTGATTTGTCCATCTTTAAGGGCTATGTGGCTGTCTTCTTGCCCTGTAGGGACTCTCCCCTTCCAAGCAGCCCTAGCAGCTGCCCGGCAGCCTGCAGAGCGCCCCGCGGTCAGGAGACCCGCGGGGCAGCAGGCCAACGACTCGCCCAAAAAGGCTTCCCAAAAACGTCGCTACGCAAAGTAGTTATGGCACAAGCTGAACGACAGCGATCCAGACGCTACGCACCTTTGACATTTTCTGAGGTCTGGCCACTTCCAGGAAATAATTCTGAATGCTGAAATAACCCAGGACAAAAGGGGTTTAGCGTGATGCCTGCCCGCTTTGCAGAACGGCACCTTAAAACTGCTGGTCCATTTAAGTAGAATGAATGTAAGTAACAGCGACTTTTTCTGGAATAATTTACCCTCTTGAGCATCATTAAACACTCAATTAATAGGGAGCTTTTAAACCATTTTCAGCTAAATTGGAAGTGTGCCTGGCAAACACGGCCATGTCAGGGCATTTGCAGAGAGCTGCCGCCCCGGGGGGGGGTGGGGGGGGATGTTTGACTCCCAGCCCCGAGAAGTGAGTTGCACAGGTGCGTTTCAGGCCTTTTTATGAATTCACTAACATTTTTCAGTGATGTATCAAAGTCTCAGGTCCAAGTAAAACACTCCTTTTGGTCACCTCTCTGTGTGTGAAGAATGGAAACCGCTGAATAAAAAATATTCAATATAGACTAGCTGCTAAACAGTATATTCCAAAATGTTCATATGCGTATAATTAGTTTAACTGTAAAACAGTTTTGCTAGATAAGATTTATCTGTTTAAATGCTCAAGTTACATAATACATAGTCACAGTTATTAATTTCCTTTCCAGCTCAGGTATCTGGTGATTTTTATAGCAACAGAAGGTGATTAGGCTTATTATTCTTATATCTTGCTGAACATCATAATTTCATTAAAAACCCTACCTGGATGACTTTTAGCCTCCTATGGCTCAACTGTGTTTTAAATATGCAAATATTTTCACTCCTTTTCAGGGATGCTCTGTTACTATTTTTAACTCAGCAAGTTTTTACGCCTTCAATAACAGATTACAGTTAACGCAAATTTCTCAGAATCACAGAAAGGCTGAGGTTGAAAGGGACCTCTGGAGACCACGTAGCCCAACTCCCCTGCTCAAGCAGGACCATGTCCAGTCGGGTATTGAACATCTCTAAGGAAGGAGACTCCCTAAACTCTCTGGGAAACCTGTTCCAGTGCTCAGTCACCCTCACAGTAACAGTATATCAAAAAAGTAGATAGTCTTGAAATACAAAGTCTGAATTTTGATCAGTAGACTATAATCCATGTTGCAATAAAGACACTTAAAAAATGAAGTCAGTAAACAAATACATGGTGTGAATAAATAAGATTATCTGATACCCAAAATAATTCAAATTAGTAGTTGTTATTTTCACTATAAAAAAACTAAATGCAAAACAGTAAAAACAAAGCCCTCTTGTATGCCAGTTTTTCCCTTCAGGCAAAGTGGATAAACTCTAGATTTAGTCTCCAGACTAAATAAAGGACAAAAGGAAATGTTTTTTGGATCTGACGCTAGTGTGATTTAGTCTGGGGGCTGGGGGAAAAAAAAAAATGAAAAGAAGCAAGTCCAAATGCTTTCATATGTGTCTGAGCAGCTGGACAGATCCTTATTGCCACTGTTGGCCTACTTATTGCCACTGTTGGGCTAGAGTGTTTTTTAAGACTTCCTCTTCTCACTAAAAAAAGATATTCTAAGAAAAGGAAAAAAAGTTTTCTTAGCTCTCCTCCCAAATCACTGAGAACTCAAATGAAATTATCTAACTTCTCTGAATCCATGCTCCAGTTGTACAGGCAGATTTGCACAGGAGAAAACTTAAGGAAGCTATTACTAAATTACCCCAAAGACTGATCTTTCCATTCCTAGAAATGCAGTATTTTTACTCTCATTTAACTCCTGCCATTTAAACAGACATATGACACACAAAGGGTGAAACAGCCCAGCCGTAATCAGAGCTAGTTGAAAAAATTACATTTCTGATCTACTGGAAGTTCTAACAGTTCTCTTAACCTTGAGTTGAAAGTGTAAATTTGTCATGGAATATACGTTCTGTCCCTCTCCCAAAGTATTTTGATAATACGAGTAAATACAATGACATAAATAAAATTGAACTCCTAAATTGAAAGAAAATACATCCAGCAATGAAATCAAAATATTTTGCTATTACAAAAACAGAACAAGCAAGTCAGAGTGATTTCTTTCCTTACTTGCTTATTCCTTAGTATGACTGATGTTCTAGGGAAACCTTTTAGTTTCAGTTTAGTTAGCCCACCCTACTGACAAATATGAACATGCGAAGGCTGGGACCGAGAGACGCGCGCGTGTGTGAGTACTGTGCCCCACAACACAAACCCTCATGCTATACGTTTGGTTTCCATTTTGGCCACAGCTGGCAGAGGCTGAGGCCTCTGGAAGCCAAGCAGAACTCAGATTTACTATTACAAGTCATCAGTACTGAAAAGCAAAGTCACAACAACGTTTGCTGATTCTAGAATAAAAGGTGCCAAAAATGGTCTTGTTTATATCTGTTTTTTCTTCAAAAGGGAAATACACAGACACAAATTTATAGGATGGAGATTTTGCGTATTTTTTAAGAATGCTCATTTTGGCAAGAAATGCAGCACAGTGCCTTTTTGCTCACTCTCTGTAGCTTTACATTTATTCGAGTGCAAATTTTCAGTTTTTGGTATCAGTTTGCACGGAACGTTATAGAAAACATGTCTGGAAGTGACCTTCAGAGGTCATATGGTCCAACCCCTACCCCAAGGCAAGATCAGCTACACTTCCCAAGTCAGTGCTGAAAGATGTCTCATCTGGTCTTAAAGTCTGTGGAGGCCAAGGGGTCACTGCTGCTGTTTGCCTGCCCCAGGGCTCCAATATTTCTACAGTCCAAGTTTTTCCAAATATTTAATCTGAATCTTCCTTGTTGCAATTAAACAGATTACTTCTTCACCATGGATACAGAGAGGAGATTAATCCTGTTGCTGCTGCAGAAGCCTTATATACTTGCAAATTCTGGGTGAGTGAAATTGCTTAGCTTTCTCCATAATTATTTCAGTTTGGGAATTCTAATGAGATGTTGGTCTGTGGTAATTGTTTAGCAACTGCACAAACAGCAGCTCAGAAATAACACTAATACTTACTGAGGGGAATAGCCTGCCCTTTTCGCTGTGTCAAAACACAAGGGTTCTCCATAAGCCAGCTGGACGTACCTTAACACAGACCAGGAAGTCTGCATGAAAGCAGATCAGATGTGAAAGACGTCTCTTTACAGACTCAGTAAATAACCATGTACCTCATGACACACAGTACCCTAAACCCTTCCTATGATGAAAAATACAGACCTACAAACCACTTAATAACGAATATAATGTCCGTTTTTTTGCCATCACACAGAAGCCATTAAGATACATTCGGGAGCCATCAGCTACTTCTGCAATGCACGCAGTAGGCACACAAAAAACTACCAGCAACACGGTGACAAACTACTGCTCTGATTAAAACTCTGGGTTCTCAGTTATCCAGCATGAACGGCAGCATGATTTAAGGTGCCTGCTGTAGCCAGCAGATGCCTTAATTTCAGTAAGAGACTTCACTATCCCCCAAAATCGACCGCCTTGCCCAACGCGCGTGCTGGAAACAAAGTGTGTTTGTGCATCATCTGAAGCTGTGCTTCGATGTCTCGGCGCAGAGGACATCCTGACTCATGCCAGTGAGAACACCCTCCCTCCTGACTGAGCAGTCTCTCTCGTTCCTCTGTCTATGCTCACCGGCTTCTCGTCCTCTTGGCAGCACCTAAAAAGATATGCAATGATGCACAAACGCACAACCGAATGTTACGGACGTGCGCTAACGCTTTGGTAACGTGCCCGCAACCAAAGCTCTGCCAAATTACCTATTTTTGTAAGAATACCTTAAAACTGGCAGCAATGCCATTCCACCTGCTGTCTTTGCTAGGGATCAGCGTTTCTAATCGTCTCTCCACTTCAGGACACAAGGTGCAGTGAAGCAGCGCCTGCTGCTCTCCTGTCTCTGATGGGCATATGTAAAGGCTGGAGAGAAGATACGGGTGCTCAGACCCTTCCTGCATCCTGCCTCAGCCAAACGTACCCTGACACAGACGTGAAGTTATCTCAGAACACAGATGTTTGGCTTTGCGGCCACTACCTGACACCAGCACTTTATTTTCTTTATCATGTGTGTTGAATTGAGAGCTTTTTTTTAGGTCCTGACCTTGGCAGCAGTTGCTACTGCATTTCATCACAGAGATAGGAGAGGAGAAGGAAAAAAGGAAAACAAAAAAAAAAGTGCTGGATTTCAATGATGCCCTTTGTAAAGCTGAATATCTCAACTGAGGCCCTTCTAACATTTTCACTTATCAAAATAACTCTACACCTTCTGCTTTCTAAGAGGCACATTTTACACAACTTCAGCGTCTTTCTTTGATGTGATTTAAAAACATAAATATTTTCCAGTTGATAGAGATTACTGAAAAAAATCTGTGTTAGTTCTACATTGTTTATTTTTGAAAGTAATTGTTTATGTTTGAAGCTTTATTTTCATTACATTTTGCTTGGTGTATCCATTTGTAGTTCAGTTCATTTGGAGGATGAAGTTGCCTATAAAGACAACATCTGAATTCTCAGGTTCTACTAGTTTATATATAAATTGTCATGACCTTCCTTAGTCGATGTAATTGAGGAGTCTGTAAAATTTTTTGCTAATCTATTATGAACAGATGCTGACAACTCAATGATTGTAACAGTGGGTACAATAATTCACTTAAAAGACTTCTCTGAGGTTAGTAAAATTACAAGTACTACTCGTTCTCTAATATGTCTCACTGTTGCAGTCTTATCTGTATACTACACTGACTGCTGGTGGTCTCTGTGTTTTTAATTTCTTCCTACAGGAATGACATTTCCCTCCACAGCCCGTATTTCTTTTTTCAAATTTCATGCTACGGTCCTCTGCTGGGGGTTCCTCTCTGTGAGAGCTTGCCATGTCACCCGTCAAATCTTTCCTGCATATTCTCCGCTCAATGAAACACAACCTTTTATAACTTAAAAAAACATCCACCTAGCCCTTTTTGGCATAAAAGACTGCTCAGACATGCTTTTACTTTGAAAAATTAAACAAGAAATATTGGGCGGTAAAACAAATTTCTTGTCAGTATTCACTGCAGAACAATGTCAATCTAATGAGCAAACGTAATGAGAAATCTAGGTTTTTTTTTTTTAAAAACTCTCAAAATCTTGGTTCTCTGAGTTTCAGCCTTCTTGACAAGAGAGAGCTATTGCCTCACAATTATTTTAATACATAAAACTGAAATTCAGAATAATTAATTTAAGAACGTTCAGATCCACATCTAGCAGAAGCCAGAGGTGCAGACTGTATGGGAGTCAAAAGTCTCCTTCTGTGTTTTTTCTTATCGAGTGTCATCTCTACAGTTACTTCATCAGACTCCCAAAATATTTCAAATGATGGTATTGTATAAACCCAGTAAAACTAAAAAGCGTCTGCCTTTATGTACTCACTCAAAAAAAGTAGTCCATCCAGTCTCGTCACTTTTAGTTGCCAGAAGTCCACTGTTGCCATGGTAGGTAAATAAAACAAGCTCCTGTCCTTGGGCAGTCATGCTTTTCAAACATCCATTAGTGCCTATTGTCAACCAGATGACTTGGTTATCGGGGGAGACCACTCTTACTGGCATCCTGTTGGGATCCCGTCTGATACGGAGAGTATTCCCATTGCTATCCGTTACTGCAGTAATATCATTGTCATTACTGTAGCTAAAATTGTACAGGTAATCTCCAGTGACTAAACTCACAGTGTACTGGTGAGTACCATTGACATCAAAGATATAAAGCTCTTGATCAGTTGGAGAAGCAACTTCATAAAAGTTCATTGAATTCAATAAGGGTTTGTTCTTTGACACAGCCCGTATCCTAATATTTCCCAGATCAGCAATATACAGCGTACCATCTGGAGACACAGCTAAAGAGGAAGGGGCATTAAGTTTGGCATCTTTAGCATAGCCATCTCCATTCTGGTAGCAGTCACAGTTGACATCATTTTTGCAATCACACTCTGAAGGTATTCCTGCAACTAAGGATATCTCTCCATCAGTTGTAACCTGCCTTATCCTATTAATCTTTTTTTCATCAGTCTCTGTAATGTAAAGTACCCCACTGTAGGACACGGCAATGGCAGTTGCTGACTCTAACGTGGTCTGTACGGCGTGCTTTCCCACCGAGTACTCCACTCCGGGAACCTGGCAATGCATTGGCCTCCCGGCAGCAATGCGAACCTGGCGGTTTTCTGTGATCTGCAAAACTACGTTGTTATCCAAAACATAAATGGAGTTATCCATTGGGTTGATAGCTAAATCTGTAGGCCATTCCAGACGTACCTTAACAAAGAAAAGTGGTTTTTTAAAACAGTTAACCAATGCACCTTAAATTCAATAAATGAATCTACCTTCAGTTTTAGATTAATGCTAGAAGTGCATTCAAACTGTATTACAGGTCAGATTTCCCCTCCTATAAAAGCTGTAGTTTTATGCATCACCAATACATAAATAAAAAACAGATGTAAAAAACGACATACATATTCATAGACAGTACTCTTGTTTTGTATTCTTGCAGTACCAAAAAATAAAACTGATTACCTTCCAGACTATGAAGCACTGTTCTGCACTCCATTTTTGAACATACCACTAGTGCTTGTTCCTTCTTAGCTACACAGATTTCTTGAGACAAACAGGAAAATATGCTCTTCTGTATATCCTCACATTCACCCTAATATGCTAAGGATGTTAGTGGTTTATTTCATTCAGAAAATATTGACATGCCAATATTGTCCTAACATATTTGCTACTCTTCCAGTATTTACTGCTAGACTTCATGTTTCCTGCCGATAGTCTTGCTGTTCTAAACTAGACTGAACTTTACGGGCAGAAAAATTGAATACAGCAGCATTTCTGGCTAAGACAATATACTGCAATTCATGCCCTTGGAATAGATTTCTTTGTCCCAAATTCTGCTGTTAAATATTCATTACACATTCTACCCCATTTTATTTTAAGGGGCAAGCAGGCTGCACTTCCTAGCCCCAGCTCAGCCTTCCAAATTTGCAGCAGTTAAAAGAGTACCTGACTGATGTGCATGCTGGTATCACAGGTTAGCGGTCGTGCTGAGGTCAGGTCATTGGAGCCAAGCAACGTGGATATTATTCCATTTTGATCCACTTTTCTGATCATGGTCCCATCGACAAAGTAGATTAACCCATTCTTGTCAATGGCTATTCCTTTAGCGGAGAGAATAAAAGTTAGTTTCTTGCGCTAGCAGAAAATGCATTATCCATAACCAACTACAGGTGGAAGTGGTATGTATATAATGGACATTAAGGGCAGAAAATATGGTATCAGACACTATGTAGTACAACAGTTTGTAAACATACATCGCCTAATAAACCACTATTCGCTATGAAATCTACTTTTGTTGATTGCACGCGCTGTTCTTTGGAGAGTATGCAGAGAAGGCCTAGCATGTTAAGCTAAACTGAAAAATTGGCTAAGTGCAACCAAATGCAACATCAAATTTAAACCTTCACTATAGTTTGCCAAACACACAATCTAAATGAGCATTTTAAAATGCTCAATAACCACGAAAGCCAAATATTTATATTTGTAAAATCAACCTGGGTATGCTGTAACCGTCTTCCCCAATGCTCTTTCCAGCGTGAAAGTACTATTCAAAAACACGTTTCTCAGTCAAACACCAGGTTCAGTATTACACATGATCAGGCCCTGGCTCCAAACTTTCATATTAGTTTTAAAGTTATGAAGGGATAACTCCTTTTACCTTTCGGGCTCATGAGAGTTGCCTCCACCGCCTTGCCTCCATCACCACATCTTGCCTCGTCAAATGGCAGGCATTGCTCCCCGGTTCCTCCTATCACCTCAGCATTTTTGGTCAGGTCTTTTGCACCAGTGAGTGCCTTGGGCCGATAAATCCTGCGCGTGTTTGTGTCAGAAACGTACAAATCTCCTGTGACGGGGTCAGTTGCGAGGTAGTATCTGTGAGCGGGGTTGCTGCTGTAAAAAGGAAGCATGTATGCTGTAATTAGCTGCACCTAACATTGGAAAGAAAGGTTTCAGCTCATACGTGCTGTGTAGTAATATATAAATAGTTAAAAACTGCCCTGATGCTCTAGGCACATGCAGCATAGGTCGCGGCCCCAAAGCAGACTTTTGGCAGAGTTGGTAAAACTGCTCTGGCCACAGCACCTCGAGATGATACAAGGAGAGGACCCAATGGTGTGAGCAAGGTGGCAGCAGCTGCTGCTTAGACAAGGAAGGGGAAGAAGACGAGTCCTTCCCGGAGGCTGATGTCCTGACTCTGCTTCTTCCCATGCCCCTTTCATGGCAGGAGAGGCAGTGAGTCCACCACCGTGGTTAGTCCCGTGCTGGCTCTCCACTCCAGCTCAGGCCTTTCTCAATTTTCATCTCTCTCCTGTGTCAAAAGCAGTCCAGTCTAGACTCCTCATCCTTTTAGGACAGAAAATTCACTTTTGTCTGTGATGCTTGTTCTGTGCTGTGTAATTAAAGATCGTTCCTGTCTCTGTAACAGACCAAATCGAACAGTGGAGTCTAAAAACACCCAGGCTTTCTTGGTCTTTGAAGCCTCAGTTCAGCTCCCAACTTTGTAGCATGACCCCAAGCCTAGCTTACACTTAGTTGCTGTTATCACCCCATCTATTTTATTATAATTCATATAAGGCTGCTGGGGTGCATGGTTTATATAATTCATAAACAGATAAGGCAGAGTTCATATTATTAGTTCATGGGCAAGAGATAAGACATCCTTTGCAAGTTATGTGCTTAATCCATTGCTTTCAAGGACGTGATATGCATGATGTAACACATTAGGGAATGTCATCTTTTCCGCTAGGACACTGAATGGAGCTTTTCCTTTCTTCTTAACACAGAGTCATATTTCAAATTACTGTACACATTGGCACAAAACCGCTAACTATGCCAACACAGTCTTTATTACAGTGAAAACATATATTGCTAACCATTTTCCCAGGAACATACATTTTGCCTCTCCACTGGTGCCACGTAATTGAGAATTACTGTCTTTTCTTCCCTGCTGGTGAAAAAAACAACCCTGGAGAGTACCTTTTGGGTTGATATATGATAGTGTAAGAAACTTAACCCACTGCAGCTAGGATTCCTGACCTAATTTATGGCATGAAAAACTGAAATGAGGTCATGTAAGTACAGGAGGTAATTTCAGATGCTCTCCTAATGGATTGAATCAGAGTGTCAGAACAGTCAGTTCCCTTTCTGATGTTTGCAAAAGCGCTGCTTAAACACATCTACCGATCTTGGTGATATCCCAACATCTGTTCGCAGAATGCTATACTTCACATTCTGTAAATATATAACTGTGCTAATGTAACACATTTTTATGTACTGCTACTTGCAAAAAGCAGCAAGAGACCAACAGGAACAAGTTGTGAACGAATTATGTCTTTTAGCAGGGACAGATTTTTATAGCTATCCAGTTACAAAAACACAGAAAAATGTGTTGCGCAAGTAAGATTTTCTTTGGTTATATGACTTTTACCATGTTGGTTCAGAACAAAGAAATCAAGGGAAGCAGACTAATGAAATCACGTACAGTGATTAGCACCTCTTAAAAAGCTCTGCTATAGAGCTGAATGTTACGCAGCATGTCTGAAAACAATTAAGTGCAGGCTTACTTTAAATTTCTGTCTGTTAGAAATCTATTACTGGCAAAGTACTAAATAGTTTAAGGATATTTTCAAAACCTTTGTTTATGCACAGATTATTTATATGATCGTTCTGTAGTGTACGAATTATTTATACCTCCATAGACTGCAAATTAAATTATACCCATTTACATGATTACTTTGGTCTTTAAGAAACACTGCAGACATTTCAAATATAAACATATTGCAAAATGTGAACTATGCAATCAAATTTTATTTCCCTGCAATTTAAAATAAAGTTCTTCCTTATACTACTAAAATCTGAATTAAAGTACTTCTCGGCAACTCATTTAACACTGCTTGAATCATGTTTTTCAATTGCTGGAATAAAGATTCATCAAATCAGAAACTAAACAATTTATGTCCAACACAATTATTTCTTTTAAAAAGTTTTTTGAAGCGTTTTCTTCATAAACAAATAGGAAAGTATCGCTGCTTTTTAATTAATTTTAACAAAAATGGTGTATCTCTTATGCAAGATTAGTTTTAGCAGTAAGTTATGTGTCCTCATCAATACAAAAAATATAGGTCATAATTTAAAGATATTTTCTCATTTTGAACAAAAAGCAAAATTTGGGGGTTGCTCAGGATATTATTTTTGAGTCGATATAAAGTCTCTAAGCTGTCGTACGGAGGAGTCTAATGGCTCCTTTCTGGGATAACACAGAAGGATTGACTTTAGTGTTTCTTTTCAAGAGAAGGTTCCAAAGCAGAAGCAGCTTTAGTTATCAGAAACGAACCAGTAACGAATTCAGAGGAGCAAGGCACAGTCTGGGGAACTAAGCAACCGCTTAGTGAAAACCATGCCTGTTTTCAAGCCAGAAAACCTCTATGCACCCTACGCTGGTCTCAAGATCAGAACGGCGTAAGCACCCAGCAGCTGCAGGGCTCTGCAGAGACCATTCTATTTCACCGCAGCTTAAAATAATGTTAAAGTCCTGTCTTCTACCGCCAGCAACAAAAGCAAAGAAATGAAATCCACTGTTCAACTTGTTCACTATCATCTAATCACTGTAGGGAGCTCGGAAAAACATGCAGTCATATACCAACACGGACTGCTATACAAGACAAATGACTACGAATTAACTTGTTCTATCTACACTTAAAAGCGGTGCACAGAATTTAAA
Source organism: Struthio camelus (assembly GCF_040807025.1). NCBI lineage: Eukaryota > Metazoa > Chordata > Aves > Struthioniformes > Struthionidae > Struthio > Struthio camelus. The sequence goes on along the minus strand of NC_090945.1, from coordinate 50,387,131 downwards.
GCAGGCGTGCACGTGCACACACACACACACACACACACGCACGCGTGCGTGCCTGCAGCCCCCTTGGGCCTCTTCAACGATCAGGCTTTGCACGTTTTCCTGTTGTTGCTGTTGATGGCTTTCTTAATATAAAATTGTAATGAAAAGCGTTGGAAAAACGTACTCATAAGCACTACCATTTTGTTTTGTTGCTGTGATGATCTATTTCCCACTGCTTCTCACTTGCTTATGCCGTTCTTTAATTCTTCAACTGTCAGATCCCCTGCATTGCCCTCCATGCAGAATTATAAAAATTATATTTTTCCTACTTCAGCCCTTATTCATACTCTCTCTGCCATTCACTGTGCGCCTTCTAAACCATATGCCCTCAAAGTTGCTTTTATGTTTTACTAAGCTTTCGTCTGGCTCCCTGCAGACTGGGGATATCACCACAGCCTACAAATGCCCTCCCTGTCTTCAAAGTCCTTCTAAAAATTACTTCTTCCAAGAATGCCTATCAGCATTAATCACTCATAGGCAGCAGTGTGTATAAAGACATCAGTTCAGCTTTGAGATTTACAAAATGTTAGGTCACTGGTATATTAGAGAATAAATGTGATCGGCATGGTCTCCTTAGAGTACAGGCTCCTTGGGTGGGGGACTCATCACTCGGTGCTCGAGTACTGTCTTTGCAGGAGAGGAAAGTTGAATGCTTGAATGGATAACAGATCTGAACTAGTATTTAATGCTCTTTATTAATTTTACTGGGTGAATGCATACTTTAGTGCATTTTCTGAGTTTCAATGCCTAGTACTTAGGTATTGCAAAGTGGTCTGTCGAGGGCTGTTTTCTAAACCCTAGTTTAAATAGAAATCTCCCCCACAATTTTAAGATTTTGCCAGTGAAACTGGACAGGTCACCCTCTCTCTCCTTCAAGCCAGAGAGATGCGCTTCTCATTTCTCTGCAACATGTCACGAGGCTCTGTACAACTTAACGCAGACGAAGGAAGCCATTTCGTTCCCCAAGGTGTCCCTAAGCGGTGCAGCCCTGGGCCACCGGATTCAGTGGATCTTGAAGCTTTACACGGGTTAAAAAAATAATCAGATAAATTCACAGAACAAAAGGCTGTCAAGGATTATTAAACTTCAAGATACCCCTGTTGGCTTAGGAAGTCCCTGAGCAGCAAAAGTCTGAGCCTGCGAGTGTACACAGGGAAAATGTCACAGATAATTACAACTACCTTATAGCCTTCCATCTGCTGTTGCACAGTGCAGGAGACAAGATACTGGGCTAACTGCATGTTTGGTCTAATCCAGTGTGTCTGCTGGTGTGTTTTGGGACAACGACCTCCATTTAAATTCTACAGCCTTTGGATTTGGGCCTCAGTAGCTCTTCCCCCCCTCCCCCCCCCCATTTATCAGAATAACATGTACTGACGGGAGAAAAGACTCAAACGCGTAGTAGATCACATCAGGCCGCTTACTGGGCTAAAGACCTCCAGCGTGCTGGCTCCACAACCATTCCCGCAGAGCGAGTCCTGCGGAGTGATCCTCTCCGCATCCTTCTACCCCCGGGGGAACCCCCCACTTCACAGCTGCTCTTTGGGCCTGTGGAAACGCTGTTACAATACTTGAGGCAGCACAATTACAACACTTTCACTACCTGAAGCTTATGCATGTGTAGACATGAATAAAACAGAAAAGCTTCAGTGTTCTCCCTCACAAACGTCTCTTGCATATATGGGTCTAGCTTCTGAAGGGCCACGGCTGAGAACGCAACCACATTTCTGCCAGAAGTAGAAGAAGGTGCCACTACTAAATCACAGAAAACAAGCGTCACTACATGTCAGTCCCTTAATGCCACCTGTCCATTCCAAATTCCCATTCTGAGTATTACTTCATATTCCATATATTTGTCAAGACAATGTCTTATCCAGCTGTTATCACAGCTTTGCAATTCCATAAAGGTTGCAATTCTTTTAAAAGAGGTGGAAGAAACGCAACCAAACACCGCTAAGTAGAAGAGACTGCCTCTGAGTCACCCCTGCAAAAGGAACATGAGCCACCCAGGCTATGCATCAGCTCCCAATTCTCATCACTAAAACTGAGGCAAACACCTTATTTAGTCATGGAACTTTTCCCCTAACATGTTTGAAACAATTTCTTAAACATAAAAGCCTTCCTCACAAAGACATATGGCCAGAAGCAAAGTGATTAAAAAAAAAAAGGCAAAAGGAAAGCTGAGATATGACTCTCTGGGATTTGTTTAAAAAAAGAAAAAGGAAAAAAAAAAAAGATTGGCAGCAAAAAGGAGAGAAAGAGGGTTGCTGCGCCTCATGTATTTAGCAGTTCTATCAAAAAGTCTTGCAGAGTTTCCTGAATCCAACAAGATTTTTGCATATCAACTCCGGTTTTGTCTCCTTACCAGCAAGGGCTGTCATGGCAAAGCAATTCTAAGCATCCATCTTCTTTTTCTCGGTTCTTGACACTATTGTACCTAAGTCAGGATGGATGAATACTGTTCTACATCCTTCTGATTGTTATTATTTTTTTTACAACAAGTCTTAACTCCTGGAGCCATGCTACCGTGCAACAATTTTAGCTTTCATTATTACGAAAAGTTCTCTTGCTTTAAATAAAGAAATCTTTTATACGTGAGCCTGTAAAGACTCAACATCAAAAGGCTAATAACATGAACTCACTTTATACTTTCAAAATTTTATTAGTTATGTGCCGTTCTCAGGGCATTTGGGGGATCTGATTAATGAGTTTTGATAGGATCAGCAAAACTGCTGCTAGCAAGGCATGTGAGTGAGCAGAGACAAGGGGACAGCAAAGGAAGGCACACAGAAACAGAAGAGCAGCGCTGGCTGCGGACAGAGAGTGATGAGAAAATAGGAACTCTTATCTGAAAGGAGGATACAGCCTGACAGCTGACATAACTAAAACATATGAACTCATTATTTTTGAAAAATACTCCTCTTTTCTAATAATACATCTCCGAAATGACTTGTCCATTATAAGCATTCATTTCTTTAAAAAAAAAAAAAAAAAGAAGAAAGAACAGTTAGAAAAATATAAATCTTCTTTAAGAAATGCTTACCTATGTCTAAAATCTTTATTTCTTGGTGGGAGCAAGTAAAAAAGAACAGAAAAAACAGTATTAGAAAAATATTCAGAAAGGATGTTAAAAGATGAAAAGAAAGCAACATTTAAATCCATCATTAGTGAAGCGACGAATTGCCAACTTCTGTCCAAGTCCTGTTGACTACGTAAGTTAAATCAGTAAATCCACAGAATAATTACTTTGGGTAGATTAAATTCTCACAGTTTAGATTTGCATGGTTAAAATACTTTACCATGGTAAAGTATTTATTCACTTCAGTTCTAAATACTATTTCAAAGGTATTAAAGTTTTTTGTTTCCACATTTTTTGTTTCCAAATGCATTTGGAAACTCTGACTTACGCAGTGCCAGAAATCTATTCCACACTTTAGTTCACAACAGTAATTCACAACTCCGAAAGCTGGAGATGAGAGAAAAACGTACCTCAGTTCCAAAACACTAGTTACGTTTCCAGATGGAAATATCCGCCGAACATAGTTGAAATCCCCCACGTAGAGACTGCCATCTATTCCACAAGCTAAGGCAACTGGAGCCAATAATTTATTACCATCCGCTTGACCATTACAACTTGGGCAGGAGATGCTGCGTCTTCTTCCATTGCCCATAATGCTGCTAACAACTGGGGGTTGCTGAGATATAAATTGATTTTCACCATTTCCTTTGTACAGGATTCCTGGCAGATAAGGTTAAAAAAAAAAAAAAAAAAAAAAGAGCGCACACACACACACACACACACACAGACACAAAATTAAAAACAGTATGCAGAAACTCTGAGTGCATGTATATATGATGATGCATAGGTATTATAAATATTCCCTTTAATTTGATTAATATAACTTAACAGACTTTTAACTTTGTTTCCCCAAGATATTTTCCTCGTTAAAATTGACAGAATTTTATTCAAACATTAATAGTTATAATTCGGTTAAAAATAAAAAACATCCAAAACATTAAATTATCTTGTTCACCAAATGTAGAAGAAACACTAAAAATACTAGCATTTTAAACCCAAGCAAATTTGCAGTTCTTCTTATATTAAAATGTTAATAGCTTTTAATATTCATAATTCAGAATAAAAATTGTCATGTTTAAGGAAATGCAAGGCCTACTTAATAAAAACAAGACCTAAATCCTTTAGGTTCAGAAATCCCCCACAAGACATGGAAACTCTAACTGTGCATATATTATTACAAAATATATTTGCTAATTTTATTTCTGAAGTCCTACTTCAACTAATTATGAATATGATGTCAAATCTAATCTAAAGTGGATTACTGATGCAAATTAATTAAAGAGCTACTTCAAGAAAGTTGGCGATTGCCTCAATTTTACATTATGAAAGGCTCTTTACTCAGCTAACAATAAAAATGTACCTCTGGCAACAAAGTCTGCCTCAATACCATGTCTGCGGTTATAGGCAGTTATTAAAAATGTCAAAACAACAAAAAAAATGTGGTGCCCGGCCAACCTGCCTCTTAAACTTAATTCTGCTTTGAGGCATGAAAAGAACAATACTTTTGTAAAGACAAAGCAATGTGCCAGCAGTACTTTTTCTTCCTTATAGCCTCTGTAGGAAATCTGAGAAGAAAAATGCATGGCTTTATGTTAAACCTTCCGTCCTAGAAAAAATGTTTGAATTTACAGTGTGTTAAATGTTGCCAGGACCCTCGTTATTATGTATCTCAATGAATCCACCAAGGTGTCCTCTAGGAATGGTCAGGTATATTATGGTTATACTCCTAAGTCACAATACATTTTTATGTGGTATAATCCATGTAAACCAGAGATATATGTTTTACTGGTAGTGTGTACAGAGTTTCAAAGGCAATTTTGGGGGCTGAGGTTCACATTCCTTTTTTGAGGTGCCTTCAAAAAAATCATTGCTCTAAACATACATTAAGGAAATGTAAGATGTATTCCTCTTCCTTTCCCAAAAATACGCTCTTAATACCGAAAGATATGAGAAAAAAAATTTTTTTCTTCTTAAAATGTTTTAGATGGCTTCACTACTTCTCAATGTTATAAAACTTGGGAGATATAAATACAAAACCAATACACATGAGAAAATGAGGAAGAATGAAAATGGTTTATGGAAACTTAAAGACAAGTAATCTAAATAAGTCATTTAAATAAAATAGACAGAATGTATTTTTTCTGACTAGTCAAAGCCAGAATGCATTAATAGTATACAAAATCCCCCTTCCTGTGATTACCTCACTTATGACAATCACGGAACCATAATTTTGCCTGAAATAGCTGAGTTCTATAATTTTCATCAGAGGAATCCTACATGTCAGCACAGTGCACTATTGCACCTGATTTATTCTGTCATTACTTTGAAAAATTGGTCCTTCACATTTCTCCTCTATTATCACAGACTAGAGGGATGTACATTAGACTATTTACTGCAGCCGTTCAGGGTGTCTGTACAAACGCCTGCCACTGCACTCTCCTCTGAATAAATTTCCCCAGCTCCTCCACCTTGTCATTACAACTCTAGACTTCGTTTATTCAATTAGGCACATGTCACTTTGAAAAGTCATTACTGGTCAAACGTACTCTTGAACATAATTTAAAGCCACCGCTGGTCTACCCTGCAAACTGAATCAACCTTACATATACATACACAATTGTGGCTCTTTAGATTTTCAGATGGATTACCTCACGGCAGTTGGCACAGTTATATTTGACGTTCTAAATTAGGGACAATGAAGTTCTTCCCCCCTTTTTTTTTTTTTTTGGTTACCTTGTTTATCTACCAGTCAGAAGCAATGCTTTCGCTAGTGACCAGCACGTCACACAACTAAGCTGCTGCGGTGGTGGGAATCCCTGAGGAGCAGCAGGTACCGCCGGAGTGACGTTCTTCCTGCCGAATTACCTCTGCGCTCCCCCTCTGCATAAACCACCAACTCCCACCGTGAGTCGTGCGCCTCGGCTTATTTCACCCTCTTTACAACACGGCCAGGCAAATTTTTCCAAATTCCCTGTTCTGTGTCTGGCTGGAGACCCAGCCCTTAGTGCGCTGCCCTCCAGGTAGCTGATGGGAAGCATGTCAGATGGATTTACCTTGGTGCTAAGGCACAACGCTCACAAATGTACGCTGCTCCCCATCTTTTAGCTGAAATTACTGAGGAGTTACTCACTACTGCCCAGACTACTTCACTGAGCAGCCGAGCCCCCGAGGACTATGCCCTTTATTGCCATTTAAATTTCACTCATCATGAAAACTGAAAGTTTAAATATTGTTCAACACATTGCTAATGTAGAACCAGTTAATGCCAGTAACAATGCTGACATTTACAATTTCCTTAAAAATAACTTTTCCTTAGCATCACTCACTCTTTAAAAACAACTTCAACATTTTGGGGGGCTTTTTTTGGTAAACATAGCCCCCACAAAATGACCCAGAGGTTTTACTGTAAGATATTTGTTAGGTGACATTTTTAACGCATATGTATTTTTAGGAGGAAGAAACATAGCATAGCTGGTAAAACTCAAAGCATTTACCATATGTAAAACACGCTAACATTTTCTTTTTTTAACAACAAAGCAAACATTTGGAAAGCTAGAATGATATGCTTAAGTGCAGTGCTGTTGAGTATTACAATCAGCAACAAGGAACCTAACTCCTCACCATTCTGAACATCCAATACGTGATGTTTATCCAGTGTCCAACCACCCATGTTAGAGGCATCCAGTTCATAGCCCTGCAAAATGGCAGTCCGCTTTTCCCAGAGAGTCAGATCCAAGCATGACTCGTATTCATAACCTACAGACACTGAAACAACAGTAATTTTTCTCATTAAAAAATGGAATTTTGTTCAGAAGAATAGTTTTAAAAAATTGCAATTTCCTTAACCAGCCTATGTTCTTCTGCTCCCCCAGGCTACCTAAAAGTCCCCAAGACCTCCTTATATGTATTGAAAACACTAAAAAGAATTCCAAAATATTTTAGAAAGTAATCTGAGATTGTTAAAATAACTTTAGTTACTAAAAATAAGTGGATTAGGACAGATACTGAAAAAAATCACGCTGTGAAATATGCCAGACGGCTATTGTGCTCTACTGCATGAGGAGAGCTCAGACTAAGTACCATATGGCATTATTTATGTTGAGGGTTACTCACAGGTTGAGAACTCCAAGGGAAAAATGAGCATGGTCTCTTTTTCCTTTTGAAATACTCTCTTCTTACAACTCAAGAGTTTAGATTACTATTATCTAATATATTTTACTATGCACCTTTATTTCTCATCTTATCCTGATAAATATTTTCTAATTAATGCATATAGGCATTTATGATGTAATTCCCTATTTTCAAGACAACAGTGAAAATGGAAAATACTCTCCATAACACACATACCAACAGCTTCAGATAATCCATAGACCCTCTGGTTGTATGCATCAGTTTTATCCCATATGAAAGTGTAAGCCAGATTTGGGGATGCAGGGAACCATTTTTGGAAAAGTCTTCCCACCACTGCCACCATAAGATGAACCTTCATTAAATTAAACGGTATAACAGACTGGGTCATAGTGATCTTCAGAACAGATTTATATCCTGCAGCCCTGGAGCTTAAGTACGATAACTTCAAATCAGTTCCTGGTATTGTAGTCTCTTCATGAAGCACCTATGCATTGGCAAGAAAAATTACAATATTTGAATGATTTTGAAATTAAATAGAACAATGCAGTTATCGTAAAAGGATGCCTGAGATTTTACTACATTATAACCCATTATGAAACAACAGCTAAATCTGTCCTTCATTTAATATGTGAAAGAAAAATAAATTAGTAATAATATTTCACCTTTTTATGAAAAGCAAAGTCAAAAGTCTTTTTTATATTGCAGCTGTTTAGGTTGTTACTTTCTGCTGAAAGCTTTCAAAGATCCTTCCTTTATTTTTGGGACAGGAGGAGGGAAAAAAGGAGAAGAGGGAGAACATGCCCAACTGCTTTTCCCATAGGTTTCAGAAAATCACCCTTCACCTATCCAGGTGCACTTCTCATGCTGCCATCCCTATCTGAGCTACGGATAGGTAATAAAGGCAGCAGAGCCCCTGAACGCTGCAGGGCTCCAGATTTGGTTTAGGACTTCTAATTGCTCCGGTAGTTCAAATGATAACAGTATAACACAGGAAGGACTTTTAGGTGGTTGATTATTTGCACTACCTGTGGATTGTAAATACTTTAAACTAGGGCATTCTTCCATTTATTTCAAAGAGAGGTAAGTAGGATGCCTCAGGGAAAGCTTTTCCATATTTCCTGATCAATATTCACTACTCAGACATCAGCTCACCACCTTCTCATTTCAGAGAGGTGCAATGATTCAATTTGATTTTTAAATGGTTCCTCTCCCCCCACCTCGCCCTTGTCTTTCCCTCTGAGCTGAGAAGCTTTTGTAGATGATGGATGGATGGATGTGAAAAGTTTCTGCGTTATGTGGATGAAGACAGCCTACACTGTCCTATACCTCAGTCAGGACATGTAACTGTATTAAAATCAAGTCCCTAAATACTAAAAGCGAGTACATCAAGTCAACAGCTACCAAGCATTCCTGCTTATTTAACAAAAAAAAAAAAAAAAAAAGAAAAAAGAAAAAAGAAAAGGTATCTAGACACATTTAGAAACACGGTTTTTCTCTGGAGGGGACAGAGGGCAAAGGACTCTGAGTCACAAGGCCAGAGCCTTGGTGCTGTCAGAGCAGCAATCTTGGGGAGGTGAATTTGGAAAGCTTTATTTTACCTTCCTGTGCTCATGTCCTAAAGACTGTTAAGACCAAACACTACCTAGTATTAGTAGAAAGCATACTTAAGGGAGAGCACTATCGCAAATATATCCAAAATTAGGTTCGAGACTGCAATACGTATCAAAGGCTGACAACTAAGAAAGTGCTAAGTTGGCTGAGGATTTCTCTGTGCTAGCGAAATCCTTGGAGACTGCTTTTAAACAATATACCGTCTGTGCCGAAGAGGTTAAATAATGTGGTTTATACTATTGAAGACAGCATCAGGTACTACACCAAGGTCTATGTTAGCACTATTGCTGGTATACAAAGAAAGAGTAATATACCATCAATTATGCCTGTCTCTTTCCCAATAAGGAAAAAAAAATTATCAATAGTATTTGGGCTCATTGTCTGGCACAATCAATCATTTAAATCTATTATATGCAGACATATGTTCCTTCTCCTCCGGTGAAACTATAATACAGCTTTAAGAAATAAAGGAGAAATTGGAAGATACTAGACAAATGAAATTCTGATTAACAAACTCTTCATTTTTGAGTGTTTCTTTTTTCCCTACCAACCGCATGGCATTGCTTAGAGTAAATGACAAAGAGTACCATCACTTGGGAAGAGGTGAGAGTGACATCATTAATGTTCGTAAATCTAGTCTGCTCAGCCCCAGTCCAATATATGAGCAGTATCTAAGCCAGAGGACAAGCAAATCTTTTCCAGGTAAGCAAAAAAAAAACCCCCACTCTAGAAAGATATGCAATTGTGAACATACTCCTTTGTTAAAGATCTTGAAGGAAAAACACAAAAAATCAAGGCAGAAAAGAGAAATCTTTCCTCAAGACATCAGCAGGACTCTTGTATACTGCATATAAGGGTATGCTGTAAGCAAGTAGAGAAACAAAGAGAAATCATATACTCCTATCAGGACACAATGTAATGGACTTCCCCGGTCTCCTACTAGGACCACTGATTCTTTTTCAACTGCAAGCGTGGAAGAGCGGTGTTAAACACTTAGGTGGTCTTCCAATACTCTTGGCTGAGATAACAGGCAATAAAGAGGACACCTTGAAGCTTCAATTTCCAATGAATTCCAAAATGCTGTGTATTTGGATTACTATCAAATTTGAAACTGGGACACTCGTTCAGTTCTCAGCGAGGTTTAGAACAAAAACCCAATCCCACTATTAGTTGCTGTAGAAGTCTCAAACATCTGCTGGAAATCTCACTTACCACTTCCTTCTCTCTCTTAGAATCAAGCACTAAAAAACAGAATTAAACAGTTTAACAGTCTTCTGAAAAGTTGTATCGTTAGGCGCAGCAGAGAGCTTCTGGTGGGAGCCATGACAATACATCAATTGTAAAGCAATCAGAAAAGTCTCCGAATACAAAAGTCACATCAGAAATCGCCAACACAACCAATCTGTCATGTACTTTAACTTCTCCTGATAGGGTATCAAACTACCTTCTGAAAGGTCGATCCTCTAAGGGGCCTGAGTTATAGCACAACCACCAAATTCTAAAGGTTGACACTTTATTTATAGATGATCAAGCTTCTTGGAAGGACAGCTGTGAAATATTTAACCTAGAGGACTGAGATAAGGGTCACCTCAATTTTCACAGAGACAGCGTTTGTTGTCCTGAGGGTTCAAGTCGGCCAGAAAGTCACATAAATTCTATAGGACTCCTTGTCTCTCGTGGCCAGCAGGACTAAAGCTATCCAGGCTCGGCAATGCTTTACCTGCTCCACAACGTGATGTGATTCAGGTGGCATGCTCTGATGGCATTAGGATCCCTGAATTAGGAAATTACACTCATATTAGGCGGAAGAATGCCTGCTCTTTTTGCTGTGTTTTTTCTTTTGTCAAAATGAGCAATTTTAATAGCATACATGAAAAAACTTTCATGAATGAGTGAAAATTTTGGTCTAAACATCAGAAAAAGGTTCTTTGCTGAGATGTAACAGTTTAATTGCTCCATTAGAACGGAACAACACCATGGCTTGAGAGGGGCAAAAATGGTGTTTTCAGAAACAGATAAATATTGGTAACTACTGTTATTGTACGGAGCTTGAGGCCAAGGAATACTAAAATTACACTGCTTTAAATAGAAGCTGAAGTTGCTCATTTCAGGACACACAAACCTTTCCTTTTTACAAAAAGAATTCCCCTAAAACAGAGGCTTTTAAAAATGAACTTAAAAGGAAATAATCCTAGGATAACAATATAAAATTGTTAAATGAAAAGAGGAAAAAAATACTTGTCTTTCTAGACTTGTAGCATTGCTGAGATACTACAGAGACAAGGCCATACACCTGTAGAAGCCTAAAATGTGTCAGTAAAAGTATACATCAAGAGGACTATATAGAGTTTCAGACAGGAAAAAAATGCTGGAAAATAAGGATACATTAATGGAGCCATTTGCATCGAAGAGTAAATTTCATCTTTTCTCAGCATAAAATTAAAGTTTTGTAAATTTAGTTCAATGAAACCACGATGTAGCATCTATGTAATACTGAAATATCTAGGTATCCTATTAGGTTGCCTGTATGAACGACAAAACAGGTTCATTTCTTAGGTGAAAACCTAGCCACCTCTGAAGCTAAGAGAATCATTTTTATTAAGTCACTAGGGCCAATATTTTACCCTTAAATCTTTTGGGTAAATAGATTTTGCAAACTTCTGCTATACAGCATTGCCAATAGTGAAAGAGAGTCAGGGGATAAGGTAAAGAAAAAAAAAAAAGTCAGCAACCCTGAACTGATTTTGACAAAACCTATCTGCAGAAATGGTTCATCTGGGCAACACTTGAACTAAACTAAGCATCTCCTGTAGCTGCCTGGTCCCCTAAAGATGCAGATCTCGTCTAACCTGCGTTGGTCCGCTAACCGTGCAGGGCACACTCCCCAGGCATAGCCAAAGCCACTTCTCTCTAAACTTCGTAAAACGTGGGATTTTAAGGAAAATGTCAGTCCTGATTCTACCACATTCTTGAGACCGCAGAGGCAAGCTGCTTGGGACCCGCAGAAGGCATCTTGGACCCTTGCAAGCATACCTGAGAGTGAAGCGTAGAAGATGGAAAGCCATAAAAACTCAATTTCAAAACTGCTCAGTCTGACTCATGCGTCAGTCTCTGCCAGGCCATACTGCAGTACGTAGCATACAGACAATTATTATATTAAGAAAAAGACAGCAACCACATTACCTAGTATGTGTCAGCAGCTCCAGCTTAACCTGATCTTCTGCCTCATCTGCATGTAGTTTAATGTCTTGTTCCACACTGACTAAACCCAGCTAGTTAAGTCTAGGCAGAGCATGCTAACTTGCAATTGGAAGTAGATAAAAAGTCATGGTTAAGTAATCCAAACTTAGTTAACTATGCTATTTGTTGTCTTCCCTTGAGTAATGACCTGTTGGGTCTATGATCGCACCTCTACCTACTGCTCTTCTCTTACTTGCCCTCTTTTTTCTGTTTTTTCTTCTTTTGGGCTGCTTCTTCAGTACAGACTTTAATTTCCTCTCTGATCATTTTGGGACTCATAAACTGCTAAGTATACTCTTTCGGAAACATTAACTCCAAAGGATGATGAAGCACTTCAAGGGATGATGATTACAGCAGCACATCATTTTTGCCTGTATGCGATATTGAACGTTGCCCCATTACACGAATAGGATGACTGATATTGACTGAAAGAATATGGGGAAGAGTGTCTTTCTCTCTACCTTCTCCAGTCTCCCACACTGTAAATCTGACTTTGCCTGTTTATATGAAAAGATTGCAGCAGTTCCTCAGGAGCTGAACAGATAGTTTTGAATGGAATCTGAATCTGCCCCCTCTTTATCAGAGTCGTGAATTTTTTGGGAGACAGACTGTTGTGCATTATGCATTTCCAAAGTCACAGCTCCCACTCGCGGGGGCAGTGGATTATGTATATGGGATGAGCAAAGAATAGCACAGAGAACACTCCTTGATGTTTTTATACAGTACAGTTACTGAATTTTTGCATACATAATGACACCACTTTTTTCATCTCATCAGAAATTACACATCAGCATCTCCTGCCTAATAACCAGTGAGGACGCGACCTTTTCTTCCGCTTGGTTTTCTAAAGAAATCAGCCTGACCCAAAATCAGTACTGTCTGCCAGATCTCCCACCTCACAACTTTTGAGCTTGGCAGCTAATTTCAACCACATTTCAAATAACAGTAGAAATCTCAAAGATAATTCAGTTAGGGTTTATAAAAAAAACAGGGTTCGGGTAGGGAAGAAGTATCTCAGCTTAACAGTCCCATGGAGAAAAAGCTGAGTGCGCTCAGTGGGGGAACGACTGGACATGGCAGTTAGGGGGGATTATAGCGACGGGCGGGAATTAGTAGGAAATCAAACTTCATTAGTCCCACTGCTCACAGAATGACTTGTTTATCTAGACGTTACAAACGTTCCTTGAAAATAAATACTTTCTGACATTTCTATTATTGCTTTTTCTTGATTTATACACCATCTATTTAAGCCATTTTCCACCACTTTAGGAACTGAATCTATCATTTGTTGCCCAAACCAGGAAATCGGACCTGTTTTTCTATGGGTTTTGCAAATACTTTTTTCTAATTGACTTGCAACTACCAAAGGCACAGAAATGATAGTGAAGATAAAAGTGACCATTTGCTAGAGCTGTCTAGGTCTGTAGGAGTGTTTAGTTGTAATTCCTTTGAAACTTTACTTTAAATAACCTGCGCCTTCCATGAATTGCTGAATTGTTCTTTTCTTAAAAGCTCTAAATAAAAACAATTTGAATACTTCTGTGTTCCCCTTGAAGATGCAAAGACCTTTCTTCGTGAATGGGCAAAAAGAGTGCCCTACAGAATTAGGACGTTGTGGGGGGGGGGGGAGGGCAGAAAAAAAGAGGGAGAGAGATGGAGAAAAAGGGAGAGCTGTTTTCATAGGAAAAGCTTTACCAGAAATTAATAATGGGACAAATATTACTTGAAATGCAACTTGGCTTTTAGGGTTGAGGAATATTACCTTACTGATTGATTAGTTATTTGAGACTAAGGAATCTGACACAATCTATGTTAGAGAAAAAACATTCAAATCATGGTTCTTTCAGTTTAAAGCAAGGCTGTCATGTTTCTAAATCTAATGTTTGGTCTCAGTATTACAAAGTCTGAGAAAGTAACATTATCACACATGCTCATTGCCTTGCAAGCTTATATTCAATGCTACAAACACAGAGTTCTCTGATTTTATAAAAGCATGAGTGACATGCTCAGGACTAAATGGATAAGGTGAAGTGTATGGGATTTTCAAACATAGTGGAAAAACACCTTTCATTTTCAGTCTCTAAGGTGCACTTCTAAGAGCAAGAGGAGGATAGTCAATGAGGTCAGATGTACAACTGTGTGCCCATTTTAATGGGATAGCGCCTGATAGCTGAAGACAGTGTGATTTAAATAATACAAACAAATATAAAATCAGACACTGGTGTGCATCAAGCTTTCTTACCTGTTTTTTTTTTTTTTTAAATGAAATTTAAAAAATCATCCCATGGAACAAATAAATTTGTCTGAAAATCATCACATGTTGCAATGTCTTACCAGTCAAAATTACTTATTTAAAAAGGCAGTTTGCACTCTTTTCATTACGATCATTTAACAGTATTCTAAAATAAAACGCTATTTATTTGAAGCATGCTTTACCTGGGTCTCTGGGATGATAGGACTGTCTTCCGGAGAAATTCGAAAGAAGGTAGACAGAGGTGATGACACAATAACAGGGTTTGGCCTTACAAATCCGCTCAGATCACAACTAGGAATGTCATTCTCTTCCTTTTTCATGACCAGGGTATCCATGACATAAAAGACATTCCAGGGAATCCATACCGTGTGAAACTGTGTCAGGAATGGTGATCGTTCAAACACCAGCGTCAGAGAGGCACCACCATTTGCTACCAAGTCAAACCTAGAAAAAAGGTAAGGTTAGCTGTTCAGCAAATTCCCAAAGCCATCTACAGTTTCCATTTTACTGATTGATTCTTCATCCTATTGAACTGCTCTGAAGACAGAATAGCTCTACTGGGAACAATGGAGAAATCAATTAAATTACATTACATAACACTGCACTAAGAGAATGGAGAATTTGGGATGCAGCATTTAAATTAAACAAGTCCTTTTACTTCTGAAGTATATAATCAGCACGCTTAACATTATCTGAAGAACGTACAAAGTACAGCTTTTCTCATTACTTTTTTCGTGTCTTTTGTTCCCATTATTTTATTTCTACAAGCGACTCCTGATTTACTAATGCATTTGTTGTTTCTATGTCTTAGAAGTGCTTCAAAGTGAACTTACATTCCATCTTGGCGAGTGATTGTATATCCATATTCTGGATAGTGCAAAAAGGAGACATTAACTCCAATGAGTGGCGTTCCATCAGCAGTTAATACCTGGCCTCTTATGACAGACGCAAGACTGTGAAAAAGATGCAAGGTCAGATTACAAATTTGTTTTTTAGTTCTCCTCTAAATGAATAATAGCTAATACAGTGAATACACACGCACACACACATATCTCTTCATGA
Organism: Struthio camelus; assembly: GCF_040807025.1. NCBI lineage: Eukaryota > Metazoa > Chordata > Aves > Struthioniformes > Struthionidae > Struthio > Struthio camelus. Next base: position 50,371,715 of record NC_090945.1, on the reverse strand, counting down.
TATCAAGTACCGTTCACAAAAACACTCCCGAGCCTCTAGCCCTTTTACAAGTTCACATAACTCACATTCTCTAAACATATGCCTCAACATCTCCAGATAATCACTTTGTTTTAATTTAGCTGAGTTTACTTTGGTTCATTTTGTCTGTACTACGACCAATAATTCAGTGAAGAATTTTAAGAACTTATAAAGTCTAGATGTTCCCACTATAAGTCATACCTCTGGCAGATTCATAAAGGAAAATGTACTTTTCAATTAGTATCAGAGCAATCTGTAAAACTGCAGGGACTAAGTAAAATTTAAAAGAGCAATAAGGAACATTTGTGAAACAACTTTTAATCAACTGCTGTGCCCAAACACATTAACGCTGCTAAATTACTGAAAACACAGTAGTTCCAGCGTAAATCATCTTCTTTCGCTCAGTGAGATCTAAGACACCTGCTTCCTGTTACTGGTTTATTTTCAGGTCATTACTGCTTCACAGAGCACCAGTCAAATAGTTTATGCAATTATACTGTCGTGCACTTAACAGTTCTATTACATTAATTCATAATTTATATTATTTAGTGAGCTCAGTTTAAAAAGTGCAGCTTTGCTTTTCCTTCTGAAGTGCTTTCATTGCTCTGATATATTTCCAACTGTGCTAACCCAAATCAACTGGTTAAATGAAGATTTATTTAATCATTAATGAAGTGCCCTGTTAGAATACAGGTACTAAGCATGGCAAGAACCTGCTGTAACCTACTGACACTGGCAATCTGAATTGTGCAGGAAAGGAGATAAGATAAGCAATTTGATAACATAAAGACAAAATGTCTTTGCTGAAAGCCCACTCCATGACATTTTCCACCACAGTGGATCTCTCACAATTCTCTTCAACTGCTTTTCATGTTTGTGAGTCAAGGATGAGTCATGCCCACCTCTTGTTGAAAGGACTTTCGCCGGGTATGACATGAGTGCTGTCTGCTCCTATGAGGAAACTGATCCGGTCATAAAACGCTTTGGCAGCTTGCTGCGATGGCGATTGCTGGCTTTGGCTGATAATATCTTGGGGATCAGGTAGTCCACGACAATAAGGCTGATTTTGGCAAGAACTCTGCAAACAGCAGTCAGGATCCATACAGTCAACCAGTCCATCTGTTGGCAGAAATTCACACAAATGAACAAGCTCTTCTGCCTGTGCTCTGTATGTGAACAAGCCAGCCAGCAGAGAAATTAAAAAAAAATTATGTAGTATGAAAGAGTATTAATAACTAAGATTAGTATGAATTCACTCTCAGTTAATGCTAGTTTGTTTCCACTGCGTTCTTAAACTCTCACGGAAATTCATGCAAGCTGAATGCGCTCAGGATCTTGTATATATCAAATGTATTTGTTCAATACTTTTTAAAAAACTTGTGGAACTAACCAGAAAGCTAGGGGACTCAGACTCTGCATACACTCTTAACTTATAAATATTAAACATTTGTAAGGGGAGGGGGGGGCTAAGCAGCTTTTATCCGAGGTTACGTGGCTTGCTAGGGAAAAGAAACAAGTAACTCCCACTGCTGTTTTCCTGAACTTTACAAGCATATGCATGCTGCAAGTAGCTTTAAATATTTAACAACATTTATCGAGGTGGATTCCTTTATACTTCGAAAGAAAGATTTTGTTGCTAGTGGCAAAGGCAATTTCCACAACTATTTTGCATGAAAATGTATGAGAAAACAAAATCTGTATTTAACATTTAGATTTTATTCTGAATACACTGATGGGGAATACTGGCCAGTGCAAACAAGATTTAAACACACGGGTGCTTTTATGCTTATGTGCTGAATATTCACATATAACGAGCATGAGATCTGTCACATCACTGGAAATCTAATTTGGTGAAAGATTAAAATCAAGATCAAATTGATAACTACTAATTTGCTGTAAGTAAAGTCGTAAGGAAAATGAGCCTGGAAATGTCAGCTACAGAAAATTTCTAGATGAATGTAATATGGTATCACATAGCTGATAATTGCTTCCCTAAAAGAACAGCAAGACTGAAATAGCTCAAACATTTTATTATTCCATTTAGATTACAGAGGGAGCTTGCTTGCTGCAACTGAACTGAAAAATATACCCATACAGCATTCTGAGGAAGCCCATGACTGCTCCTTTCACAAAAGTATCTAGCTTTACAGTAAAACTTTTTGAAGGGAAAAATATCACCCATTTTTGTTCAATCATATGTTGAAAGAATGTAAGTAAACAGAGATCTTCTAAAGGTATTCCTCTAAGAATTGCCTTGCTATGTGGATCAGTCAGAGGACTGGCAAAATAGTAGAGACCTGGGATTTCTACTCTTTTGCACATCTGAAATTCCTATTAACTCAGCTGACATTGAAGTGAGTTCAAGGAATATAAAAGGGATGAAAAAAATCATCGTTAAGTACATCAAAGCTTAAACTTTTTTTTAAGAGCAAAGAAATATTTTTGATTGTTACTGGGAGGAGTGGTTGACAGACTAGACGGTTGTGCTGCCATTCAGAGGGACCTCGACAGGCTGGAGAGCAGAGAGGAACGTCATCAAGTTCAATAAAAGGCAATGCAAGGAATAACCCTGGGCACCAGGACAGGCTGGGGGCCAACAACCTAGAAAGCAGCTTTGCAGAGAAGACCCTGGGGGCTTGGTGGACAACAAGTAGACCGTAAGCCAGCAATGTGCCCGTGAGGCAAAGGCGGCCAATGGTATCCTGGGCTCCACTAGAGAACGTTGCCAGCAGGTCGAGGCAGGCGATCCTTCCCCTATACTCAGCCCTGGCGAGGCTGCATCTGGAGTGCTGGGTCCTCCAGTACAAGAGAGGCATGGACATACTGGAGTGGAGTCAGTGAAAGGCCACTAAGATGATTAAGGGACTGGAGCATCTCTCATATGAGGACAGCCTGAGAGAGTTGGGATCGTGGACAGAGCCTGGAGAAGAGAAGGCTCAGGGGGACCTTACCAGTGTGCAAAAATACCTGATGGGGGGCAGTAAAGAAGATGGAGCTGGACTCTTCTCAGGGGTGCCCGGTGAAAGGACAAGAGGCAACGGGTAGGAAATTCCATTTAAAGATCAGAGGCTGTGGACCCTCCATTCCTGGAGCTACTCAAAACTCAACGGGACATGGTCCTGAGCAACATGCTCTAGGTGACCCTCCTTGAGCAGTGGGGTTGGACTAGGCAATCTCCAAAGGTTCCTGCCAGCCTCAACCATTAGGTGATTCTCTGATTGTTTATAATTTCATTCTTGTACAATATGAAGCTCCTTTCTGGCTGAAGTACTGAGCTCCCTTGCTAGTTTTAACTCTAGAAGCCTGGATCAGCGTCAAAGCTAAGGGTACTGACGATTAAAAGCATAGTTTTGGTTTTTTATACCTCTGCATGGTCTCCAAGGCAATATCTGGTACAGTTGCCAAAGGAATGCTCAAATTTAGTCATTCATCTTTGTTAGTTTATAAAAAGCAAATGTACATCTGGCGTATAGTCTGCAGGTCATAAAACTGCATGAGATTGACACCTTCTGAACTAATCAGCTGGAAATGCATTTTTACAAGCCTCTCCACTAACATCAATCAGAGAAAGAATCTCATTTTCACCAGCCAAGATACAGAGACACGCTGTTTGTTATTTTTCTGTGGAGTTTATCAGCAACTTGCCCAGGCGAGTGACGGATGGTTATGAATCTGGCTCCTTATAACTTCAGAAAAACATTTTTCATTCTTTCTCTGAACTTATGTAGCTAGAGCTATCTAGTACCACTAGGCTGACTACTCTATTGCACTGTATGAAGCAGAGTAGAATTTCCTTTCTGAAACAGCTCTGCAAAATTATTGATGAATTTTGTTTAGCCTGAAAAATACGAGTCTTACCTCAACACCAGCTTACGAGCTGTTATCATTCAAATGTGATAGCAAAATTATAAGGAAAATATAAACTGTTACAGCCAGCTGGACAATCATTATCAGCTTCAGAAGGCTATTTTATATTTTTTTTTGTTCTAGATGTAAGTGGGTTGTCTATATACAGCAGATGTAATGAGTCCATTAGCGTTTTCCTCCTCAAAAGCTTAAAGTCTAGCTGTGAAAATCTTGATAAATGCTACTTTTTCCTTTGCTCCAAAATGCACAGAATTGCAACGTAGAACAGTCTGGTGATAAGATTACTTACCTGGAGAGACTAATAAAGACAAAAAAAGGTTAAATGAGGAGAGTCAAGACTTCTGTGGAGGATTCCTGCACTTCTGGATGTCTAAAGATAAGATGCATGAGTGTGGATGTTTGCCTTTGAGTAGAATTTAAAGGGTGTATATATAAAACTGCTGGAAGGAAGAAAATCTGCGGTACAAAATAATTCCAGATTATAAATTCTGCCAGAGTGTTGAGAGTGGATCATGCCTATGGACCTACATAAATCACATTGCTGGTAAATATTTTCATCATATATTTAAGTAACATAGAAACTCTATGAAGTAAATTCCAGTGTCTATACAGGAAGAAAACAGTTTTTGAGCTATACTGCTGCCCATCGCAGCAGGGTGGTTTCAGTGACTGTGGCACACTAAGGGAAGAGGCTGGAATGGACAGAAAAAACTCAGTACTGAGAAACCTCAGTTATCCTCATGTACATGAGGATCACATCAGGTTATCCCTGAGCAGCACGCAAGGACCTTGCTCAATGAGTTACTCTTGCAGTACCTATGGAGGAGTACCCGCAGCATATTCAACATTCTTGCTGCAATCTTCGAAAACGCCTAAAATATCGAGTGCTGGGCTCTAAATAAACTGTCACTCCAGAAACAAATCTTGGCCTTATGGCGGACAGGCACTACAGATACACCAACCCAGCACTCCCCAGCAGCCATGGAAGCAAACAGGAAGGTAAAGAATAGTGGGGAAGTATTTGAGCACAAACTAGAGAACGTCAGGATGCCACTGTACCGATTCTAATCCAAGAAGAAACTTTCTGAAATGTCCTGAGCTTGGGTTATCTTTTTGCTTAGTTAATCTTTTGACATGCAAAACATTCTGAGACACTAAGCTGCTATGTTAATTAGCAGCCTGCTTGTATGCACAAGAAAATATCATTCCACACATGCCCAATTCTTACATGCTTTTGTGAAGCGTTTGCTACTATCCGCTGTCAAATAAGGGACACTGGGCTAGGTGATCTTTAGTCTGACTCTGTAGTCCCCTGTGACAATATTTATCATGAGCAGGCAGTCCTAGCCTATGCAAGTAATTATACGAATACGCCAACTCCTAAGCACGCCTCGTTTTGTTGTAATATTTATTTTAATTTTAGCAATTAAAGAATGTTAATAATCCTTACTAATCCCTACTGGTGACAACCTGTTACTACTCTTAATAATTGAACAGGAACTAATAAAGAACAAACTTAACAAAGTAACCTCTTCAATAAAGACCTACCTAAACTAAAGAGTCCACAGCTTATCCCTCCTATGGAATGATGACAAAACATTTCCCACTTTGCTAAGCATAACAGTAAAACATTTCCGCCTAAGTAAGGAAGTCAGGCTTATTCCACCCATGAAAAACACTGACTTCCGGTGAACTCTCCTCTCACCCCACACAGCCACTGAAGAGTTCAATTCAGCCTAACGTCTACCTGTGGCACACACATTCCTTTTAAGCTGATAAAAAGTACAGAAAATTCTGTTATTTACTATCTAAACCAAACACATGCAAAAATAAAGAGCGAGCTATTCTTAAAGAGAAAGGATGTGATCTGTAAGACTTTCAAAAACCGTTATTACAATGAAGACAGGTAATAATCATCCCATAATATGTCAATAGCACACAGAAGGGAAAACGATCAAGAATGTCCTTATTCCGTAATCATTTCCTGATTTTCCCACTGAAGTCGGTGGATGTTCATGTTGACAAAATTTGAACGCTCAGCTCCAGAAAGAAGTAAGAATTAAAACAAGAGCAGACGCTGTTATTAATACGAACGGTAGTCATACTAACATATGCATGTATTTCATCCACTGTATGATGAAATATAAACATTAACCACAGTATATCAATTAGCGAACAACTAAGATAACTTTAATTACATAACCACTGAGCCTAGTGCAACATACATCACACTACCTGGGGTCATCAGTATAAATTCAGCCTAAGTGCTCAGATAACCTAATCTCCCACAGTAAACAAACATGGCAAGGAGGCACCCTTTCGCCATTACCTGTAGCTGTCTGCAATCTGAACGGCTTGTGTGAGAGATTAGGGGGCTGATTGCAAGTACTCTTGGAAAGGGAAGAAACAGTGCTTCTCTTTCCAGGTGGATTTCTGGCAAAGAGAACTCACCTTTCCCAGTTTTGTTTGGTATCTTTACAGTTTTTAATTTAATTTAATTTAAATGTTATAGTTCAACTTTTTTCCTCAGCCATTAATCAAAGACTGCAGTGAACGTGCTCCTTACTGAAGCATATAAATGAAAAATAAGGATCACTTAAAGAGAAATGCCAATGACAAACAGCATTATGTAGGTCAATCACGGCAAAACAGCTGGCCAATCCCTACCTCATAAAATAGCTGGGTAATGTCTGCAAAGGAAATAATAATAAAAAACAAGAGAAAAGGCAAGAAAAATATCACTCTTAAAGCTTTGTTTTCCAATATTGTCTGTCTTTCTGAAATTTAAGTCATCTTGTTAGCTCCTTCTGCTCCAATTCCTTGTTCTTTCTCCCCTTTTACTCACAAACAACTATTTTTTTTCAGTCTGAAGGAGCATCTCCTTTTACCTTGCTCTATTTATGTGCATTTCTGTTCACCTTGCTCGTCTTCCTCCTGCTGCCCTGTCATCTGCTGTTGACTCACTCTCTTGCTTTCTGACATGCCACCTCATTCTACTCTCTTTAACATTTATTGAATGTTTTAGTCTATACCCTCCTCTCTTTTTTTCCTACACCACCTATTTTTTCCCTCCAAGTTGCTTTTGTCCTAACCTTTCTTATTTCTCTTCCTCATTGCTTTGTCTCTTTTCATGCTTGCATGTTTCCCTGTCTTCCTTAGGCTCATAATCCCTTGGCCTGTCTGAACCTAATTCCCTGAAAACCACATCTCTGCATGAAGATGCTACAGCTAAATCACTCCTTTTCCTCCCTTCATACATGCAGAAATTCAGCTTTGCACCCACTCGCTGCATACCATGTCACCTCACATGCTTCAGGCCCCTAAATGTGCAAAGTTGATTCAAAACATAAAATATGTAAAGGGGAAGTGTGGTAAATCAAATGATGTGCAAGACAGTAAGTAACAGCAGCACTGTTTTGACCATATTGTTTATTTGCCCCAGGGAGTAAACACTGCTGTTATCTAAGCTTACGATGTCTTAGATCCCAACCGCAATCAGGATATGAGAGCAAATAGCCAACGAACAGTGGGAAAGATATAGGCAGTCTAAAGCTGAAAAATAAGGACAGTCACCTACGACATCATCATCACCCAAAGGCCCTAACAGAGTTTCTTATCTCTGCTCTGGATCTAAAGGTGTTAAAAAAAAAAAAAAAAGAGTAGATGAGAGAGCAAGAAAGACAACAAAAGTACTACAATGATCTAATATTTGACTACATTCACATTTTAACTGGTTTTGTGAGTTTTCTGTGGGATTTGAGTCATGTTAGAAAGTCACAGCCCCTCTATCTTCACTACCCAGCAATGATTTGATCACAGATTGATTCCTTCCGTCAACAGCCCTGCATGCATCTCACTGCAGATTGTTATCTGTCACATGAGTGACAGACTGCAGAAAAGCAAGCAAAAAAAAGACAGACTTCTAGGAGTATCCTGTCAATTATCTGAATATTCACAGGCTATGGATGAATAAGATCTTCATAGCCTCGGCAAGACTTTGCTTCCAGAAATAGCATCGCAGGTCAAAATGTAAAGTTCCTATTCGGCCTTTTCTCTTGGGATAATTTCCTTGTGAGGTCACTAACCATTTGAACTCCCATCTTTCTTTTTTTTTTTTTTTCCCCGCACTGCAACTCAGTGAATTGAGACCATACTTCTTTCTAGCACAGAGAACATCACAGGGAAAAGAATGGGCCACCAATCAGCTTCTAAGTACGTATTTCACCTGTTGCAATAACCTCGTAAGGCTTTGCTAGTACGCCACACAAAAGCAGCAAACGTTGCAGTGCGTTCTTACAGGCACGAGAGCTAGTGAAACGCACGCATGACTCTCTCGGCCATGTTTTTTCACCTGACTGGAAAATCTCAGTTCCTCAATATATTTTGCCCAGTGTTAAAACTTCAGTTGATATATCTTACCTCCTTCGTTGTCCTTGCTGTCAGTGCAAAGAGTTTCCATGGCTACGTCGCAGCCGGCTCCCCGCCACCCCGGCTGGCAGACGCAATGCCAGCCGTTTTGGTCCAGCGTGCATCTTCCATTGCTGTTGCACAAGCCAGGGCAGCCCTCTGTTGAAACAGACAAAGAAGAAAATGACAAGAGATTTAAATATTGCAATCATGTCAACCAAAAAATACGAACAAGGGACACTTACTGGGAACAGGCCTTTATAACAGCACAAATACTGTAATTGCACATGGAGTGGAACAGCAACATTACCTGGGGAATGCAATTCTCAACAAAGTGGCATCTTTGATTGGCCTGACACTTGAGACACCACTTACCTGTACAGGCACGAAATATATGCACCAATCCTCTAAATACCTGCAGGCCAGACAAAATTAAGTTTGTTTTTTATTTTTTATTTTTTGTTTTTTGGCAAAGTAACAAGAGATGAGTGCACAGCGCAAACACAGCTGCGTAAAATGATACATTTTTCTGCGCTCACAGAATAGAACATTATTTGCTGTATGCAGTATTGGTTACTTACTGGTACAAACGTTTAAGCTGCCTGTTACTATAAAACAAATCCCTCCAAATTCTTAAGTAGGAAAGCGAGTCTGATTTTAGGCACGTAATAAAAGAGATCATTAACTTTATCTGGTCTCAGAGTTGCCGTATATTCATGTGAAATTACAGTGCGTTAAGTAATTGCACAAAGTATAGGCCAGTTTTAATGACTATACTTTATGCCAAAAGTACATTCCTTTTCACAGAATAAGCAAAGCCCAGGAAATAGTGAAGCAGCTTAGCATCTATTCTAACAAACATTAGGATTCAGGCTGCATACGGATGGGACAGGACCAACAGGATTTCCAACTCAATGTAATAGCTGTGCGTATTTGATTACTTAGGACGGACAAAATGAAATACCATAAGGACCACAATAAAACATTGATAGACTGAACAAAAACACGGTAGTGACGTGCTTCAAGACAGATAGCAGAGAGTGATTTTTTGTGACAGTCTCCCTAAGGCTTTTGTGCTGTTACCTTTATATCCTATCTTGTCTGCTTTTATGGCCAAGGAGGGAAAATTTGGGAAACAATTAAAATAATTTAATATATCCAAAATCTGTAATCGCTTTCAGTCTAACATTACATTAAAAAAACAATATCTGTCACTTCCTAGTGATGAAATCAGGCATGCAGCCAACATGGCCTGTATGAAGATGACAACACTTTATAAATATGTAGATTCTGGTGTTCCTTATCTGTGACTATGAGAAGACACTGAAAGAAGCAAGTACAGCATGGCACTAAGTATCTTATGTGAAGGTGGCTACCAATCAGGTATTTTTGGACACAACAATTACCTGTAAACTTTTATTAAAAAAAAAAAAACACACTAAATAAATGGCTAAAACGTTTCTTCACTTTCTAGGACTACTGGCTTTGTGAATTAATCTACTAACCTGTTTTGGTTAAACTTGCTCAAGCTTAGAACATTCTTTCAGAAGTAATAGCTTATTTTTTCTTCTAAAGAATCATGAACATAATGACTCCTTTCAACTATGTAGTTTCAAATTACAAAAATCCCCAGAAAAAAGTTATAAAGGGTGCTTAACTCTTGTCAAATTACTCATAGAAGGCAGAGAATCACAACAGCCTCTTATGAGAAAGTATGATGATGTTATAGTTATGGATATCATGCCATCATGCCAGGCTGAGATTAGTCGTGCTACTCTTTTTCTTTCAGATTGTAGCTGCCAGCAGTATTTGTCGATGTACAGAGAGTTATTTTTTTCTGAATGTTTCTTCTGTTTCATTTATGGAGGATATACAGATTTAATTGCCCTACCAGCAGAGTGTTTTAGAAGTCAATTGGGTACACTCAAGACTCATTGTGTGAAAGCCTGGATATTGCCATGGATATTGCCATATTCTAATGAAAAAAAACACAAAGAAGGAATAGAAAAAGATACTCAGGGAAAGAGGGGTAGGACTTTTGTTAACAATTTTTCTATCAATTTTTTACCATAACTGAAGATACAAGAATCTTTGCTGTTTCATATTGGGCGTTTACATCCCTGAGCCTTTTAACTGAAAACGTTGCATAAAGCATATAAGCTTTTTCTAGCTTCATACAAAATACAAGTCATAATTTTCTATAGCTGCTTCTACACTTAGATGTGTTCCATGTTATTCTGTTGGTCTCGCTATACATAAACACACACATATCTGTAAGTAATCTGTTCTTTAGAACCATTTACACTTGTTCTGTGACAAGAGCATCACTTTGTTGCTTTTCCTAGATATTTCCTTTTTCTTAGGTAGAAATCCAATGACAAAACTAACAAAGATAAAGCACCAAACAGCAAACGAATACTATCTTCAGTTTTTGGTTCAAGCAAAACCTAATACATGTATACAGTTTGTACAGAAATGTGTAACAACTAATAATAATATTATATAACGTCAAGTGAGGTTTCGCATTTGAATTTGAGATGGGTTGAAACTAACATGAATTAAATCTATAATCCATGGAATGTATCTAAGGAAAGATTCTTCTGCCAAATCTAGTACAGTGGTCACTATATATTCATATATATATAAAAAAATACATGTAGGTATAGGCATGTCAGCAAAGAGCAAATATACAGTACCTTTCACTATCTTATCCAAATAGTGAGCTTGAGAATTAAAAAGAAAAAAAAAAACAGACAGACATTTCAGAAGTGTCACATAAAACAAGAATTGTTCAGAATTCACATGCAAATCGAGCAGGTGCACCTGACACGAGAGATCTTACATTACAAAATGAAAATGTATTTCACAGCTTTTCAAAATGCAAGAAATTCCCTTTTCAGCAAACACACTCACGAGTCAATGAAACAGTATTTTAAAAACGAGGCCTGCAGGAGAAAGAGATGCTACCTTTCTAAGATGAGGCTTTTTTCTTCTGATTTCTTTTCACATACTTTGATTTTCATGTATAAAAAAATATAATCAAAGCTAGTAAAGAAATCTAATTTACAATACAACATAAGAGTCATTACTTCGATTGTGAGCTGTGAAACACTGACCGCTCTAGGAGACCTTTGATTTGCAGGTCACGTACTACTCTGACGGTGTAACCAGCACACTACCTTAATTCCGATTGGATTTACAGCATTTTAAGGAGGAATAATTTTCTTCTGCTTCAGTTCAGTCACAGTTATTCTTCTGAGTACACAGAGCCAATTATGTAAAATAAGTTAGACCATATATGAAGGGTGGAGAAGGGTGTATCAGGGTTAGCAGCGTGGTGATCCATTTCATTTGGGAGAACGGGTGAAAACTGAACTTAGGCTTCAGATGTATAAAAATAAATAACATGGTATATCCAAGAATAGCAAGACTTTTTTGATAAGTTATGACACTTAAAATTTGAAGAGGACAGATGGATGATTGAAAGACAGACCACAAAACGGATTTAAAGCACTAGACCCTACTTTACTTTAAATACAAAACAGAGAGGAGGTGTGTTACATACTCCCCCCTTATTTCAGGAAACAGACATCGGCTGCAGTCGCGTTAGAGGGGCTAACTTCATACAGCAAAACCTCATAGCACAGGTCCGTTGCAGGCCACCACACCCAGCTGCTGGCACGTATGATGACAGGATGTCACAAAGCCATCTACTGTGATGGGGACAAACAAAGCTGAGCCAACGATGTTGGATCCCATCCCTTTTTTGCAAGGTCTCCCAACACAACCCCTACCCAAGTTATTTTCAAAATTTGACCTTTTCCAGAGCTGCACTGGATAACGGCCCCGCCTGGCAACTACTCTGTCACTCACTGTTAACCCTCAACACTGCTTATGGCATGTGTTAGAAAGGCATTTCCAACCATGAGATTTCACTCCAATTTGGCTGAATGGAAAAAAACTCTTCCCAAGCCCAAGAAGGAAGGTGGTGAGATACGGAGCCTCACAGAAGCCACAGTCATACTGCTACGACTAAGAGAGGGACACTTTCTTGTCCCTCTCTTGAAGAAGAAAATGCCAGATGTCCACTGCACAGTGGTGGGTTTTTTTCCTAAAATAAAGGTAGGAGGAGACAAAGTAAGAAGATGAAAACATCAGTTATAGAACGTTTAGATGGCAGCGACGAAGTACCTTTTCACATAAACCACAGACAAAAAGAAAAGCGATACGGCTGCATTTCAGGGTGGATCAAATTCTTCACTGTCGTACCAATATAATTCCCCTTGCTCCTACAGGATTGCTCTTGGAGTACTGTGTATTATGCATGGAGGAAAAATCAAGTTCTGTTCCATAAAATGGAAGCAATTAAGTCTGGCTGGGGAATACATCTGTCCACCAGTGAAACATGAAACACCTCTACAAACGTAGGGAGGGACAACAAAATGGAACATAGAAAAAACTGTCCCAGGTAACTGAAAAGAGTCCCTGCAATCCCAGACCCCCACATGCTAGGATTCCTTTCAGAAATCCAATTTGCAACAAAAATAAAAGGAAGAAGAAAACACTCTTCAGGATTTTTGCATTCAGTAGTCTTACAAGAAATCTGTTCCAGACCATATACCTGTAAGGCTTGAAAATCCAGCTCTAGCTTTCAACATCCTTTTTCTCACGGTCATTCTACATACACTTCTAACATTAAGGACAATGCTATATACTATTCTTGTGAACATGCAGCATCCTAGAATCAAAAAGCACAAAACAGATGACCAAAAGAAGTTATTTTTGTAGCGGAATTTAGCTAGCCATGCTGTCTTCCTTATCTTCAAGGTGCTGCAACTGAAATAGTAATGAATCCAGTTGTATGTGGCAGTATAAAAACAGGAGGCTGAAGGGAATCCCCCTCCTTCTCTTGCTACACAGAGAATTACAGGTGGGATTTGGAGCACAGTCCTGCTCTTCATAGTATTTAAACCTAAATCCTTAAGAAGTCCAATGATCTAATTACAGACTTGGTCATATACTTTAATCTATACCTGTAAGGGTTTTCTTGTTGGATTTAAGATTGTGAAATTTAAAATCTTGGTATTATTTCAAGGAGTAGAGGGAATTCATATAGCTCCATATGGAACATACAGAAAAATAAAATGAAGGTATTAAATTTGTAGATATTCTAGCACAATCAAAATCCAAGCAAATGTTAAGTGGCATTCAAAAATCATACAAATAAAATACAAACTGCGTTAGCAAGGTATGTGGCTATTTATGCAAATACGTGGCAGATAAACGTACTGTGAAAGGACTGTTAACACTGCCTGGCAAGCTCACGTTTACCGTGGTATGTTTCATAACCAGCCAGAACCCAGACCCTTTTTTTTCCTTTTTTTTCTTAACTGAATGTCTCCCATTAGTCTCCTATTAAAGATGTAAGTCAGTATCTTCTTTAGATTATTCATATGCTCCTTCCTGTAGGTACGACAGAATAGCCACAGAATATATCTTAAATCCATTTATCCCAGTCAGTGCCTGTTTAAATCAGGACGAGTCCCGTGCATTTGACGTTCCTTAATTGGTACTTGTGGCACTGCTTTATTGTCGATTATTCTGTCATAAAGCATTATAACAGTGAGGTGCTTCGAAACACCACGTAACAAATTCATACAGTTAGTAGGTTATACCATAACCCTTCACAAGACGTTTTCACCCACCATAATCTTTGTAATCAATACACTAGGCTACAAGTAATTTGTGCAGCATACAGTCCCATTACAGTGCAAACCCATAACAGCTCTGCTCAGGAGTTACTTTGCCAGGAGCAGGAGCAGAATTAGACCTCGCAGCACCACCAGACGCGAGACAAAAATGTAAAAGCATGGGACCAAAGTGGCTTTGATCAAGGTGAGCCTCAGTTGCAAAGTAGGAGGCTTTTTTTGCTTCCTCCGCCTCGCAAGCCCGAGCGGTACCCCTGCCTCTGCTCCTCTAACACCGCTAGCTTTCTCCCTTCCTTAGTGCGCTACAGCCTCTCCCTCTTAAGCCTCTTAAGGAAATCAGAAAGGAGGAATTAGAAAGAGGGAGAGAGGAGAGCCAAAGGGAGGAAAAAAAGAAGATGAAGAAATAATTTTGGTACACAGCAAGCAATGAAGAATAATGCATCTGTGTACTCTAGGTCACTTCGGGGCTCAAAATCAGATTTTCTTCAGGACTGGCCTCTCTTACAAAGCAGGTATTTATACCTATAAACCCAGCATACGAGCGCAGCTTGCTTTCACTCATTCTCTGCGTGCTGGCCCTGCTCCTCTGCTCGCAAGCACGGCTTTGCGTCCTCTCCTTATGGCCCACAAATTCGCTACAGCGATCCCCTTCTTTGGGGAGCCACTGCATATCTGCCGCTTCCACAAGCTTGCGCACCTAGATACAGATCTTCTGGAGGGAGATGTAAACAATGTGTCTTGCACCAGACATGTTTACACTTACACATTATCTGGCGAGCTGTATCATTTATGGAGATCAACAGATAAAAATGCCATCTCAATTTCACAGTAGAAAAATTAAATGTAAACAAACTATGGCATGTTTATAGTATAATGTTCCCCTTAAATTTTTTTATACCTTTGACTTTCTATTTGTTTAAAGTGTTATAACATTTTAATATTTTCACTATACATATATATATATATTTTCAAGATTTTTTTTTTGTATATAACTTTGTTTACACTACATATGAAAAAAAAAATCCACGTTATAAAAGAATATGAGAGTTGCAAAGTCAAACATTCAAAATTTAAGTGATGTCAGATTTATGGAGATCTGTACAATTTTTATAGCTTCCGCCCTTGAAAGTGTATCTCGCAATACAGTCTTTAACACAGAACGATATATTTTTTTGCAGTGGAACCTCTCCCTGCCAGTGTACAGAACTGGCAGTCCTCATTTGGCGCTCCTCTCAAGAACAACGCACGGCTGACGCCTTTGTAACAGGCACACCGCATTAACCTAGACACAGAAGCAACTGTTTTCTCACAGACTTTTATATGAGCACTCTCACAAAATCGAAATTATTTATTATAATATCTTCATGCTATTAGTGTGAGTGGAGAAGGTATTCTTCACTCATTTTACTAGTGGGTAAGTGAGGCATAGAAAGATTAAAGCAAAAGGTAGCCGTCCATTTTGGCTGCAACACCTATGATATGATTTTTCGAAATACTTAGAATTGTACAGGATTTCACACACAGAAAGCAAAGGTTTCCCTTTGCTCACCTGCAGCTGTGTGTACACTGAGCATTTTAGCTACTTGTACTCAAGAAACTCCTACCTTGTCCCCATAAAATGAACAGTCAGGGGACACTCTTTAAAGTTTGCCCTTGTGAGCTAGTAATAGAAAACCTGTAGTGGAAGCAAGAGGAGAATGTGCTTCTCCAGGAAATCGTTACTAACTAGGAGATGACCCTGCCCACCAATCTTGGCCACAAAGGATGCTGAGTTTCTACAAGCAATAGCCCTTCACAGCATTGTAATGTTCCTAAATCAGGTCCATCAGGTGCAGAGGAAGAAGTAATTAAAGAGCAATTATAATTGTTATCATAATGATACAAGGACCAAATCAACATTGTATGGTTGCTTCCTGACTTCATGCTCTTGACCATGCAACTTCACTAAGGTTCTTTTATGATTTTTGGGCTTGAGAAAGCTCTTAAGTCTTATGTACAAAAAGTAAGCTGAAAAAAGGCAGGTGGGGGAGGGCAAGAAATTCCATTCTGTGACATTACAGGTTTTTCATGATGGGCAACAGGGTGGGAAGCTTCACTGAACCGCTTAAGGTTCTGCCAATTGTGCTAACAAAAGTGTTACAAGACTGTTTTCTACTCCCTGTACAGCCCAGCAGTAGCAGAGTACGAGGTACAAACTTTATTAGCAGCTTCACAGACATCCATCAACAGCAGAGAAACTGTGAGTGCTTAATTGCAAGCTTCAGGGAGAATGCAGTTGTTTTTGAGTTTGTTTAGTGGCAACTAGTACAAAAACCTAACTTGCCTGCTCTAGCCTAGCCCCTCTAACCTATCCAAGACTCGCTCCCTGGCTCTTCATTCCGGCTTAATTCTCCCGAATCAGCTACCTGACCTCCCTGGGGGGCATTATTCGTTCTTCTCTACCTAGCCGCAGTTTAACTACCCTGCCAATTAAAACATCTTTTGAATGTAAAAAAAACCCCAAATATCCTCTGTGATATTTAAACCCAGTATTTCCTGTCTCATGCACAGCAGACTTGGAAAACAGTGTACTGAGTCCTTGAGGCAAACTGTGTCTACTCCCAAAGAGTGACTGAAAAAATGCCATGAGTCCATATGAAATTTTCTGATTTCATTTAGGAGTCCACAGTTCACCAAATTTTAAAGCGCCTGCTCTAGACTGTCTTCTGAAGGAGTTCACTCATGTGAGATTCATGATCCACAACTCAGCCTCTTCTGAATAACTTCTGCCTGGCAAACTGCTTCCTAACTTGAATTTGTGCAGTTGATCATCCTTTTTAAGCACAGAACCCTGTACTTACTGAATCGCAAGTTATTTTTCTGGATACCCTGCTCTCCTATTTGCTGAAGTAATTTTAAATTCTCCTCCTGTCTTCCAAAGTGCTTGGGGGACAGTGGGCTTTGGTATCATTTGCAAATGTAATATTCTCTTACTCATCACCGGACAGTACTGAAAGCATCTGTAAGCAGCTCATAGTCATCATCCTTCTTGCGAGTTTTTAAGAACCTTGTCTTAGACATACCATATGTTCAGAGCACCGCTGCCAACAGAGCAGGATTACGAACGCTCTTTCCTTTTGAGACCTCCTAAATTCCCATTTTGCCCTGCTTGTAAAGGAGAACACATGGATGCAATAACAGTTTCAGACAATTTTCTTTGTTTCTGTGCTTTGGCCAAAACATGCTCTTCAACCTGAAATCATGCCTTCTTCGTTGCTTTTGCACTCATTCTCCAATGTCTGTGTAGATCTGCAGCAGAGATACCCACTGCATAGATTTCTGCAGAGAGGTCTGCATTCATCGCAATTTATCCCTTGCCAAAACCACAACAGTTCTTTGCAGCAGCCATTTACAGGCTTTTATGTGTTTTGACAAGGACAGATTTTTTGTTCTGGAGTCCATCCCAATTTTAGTTTTAAAATAACGTTTCTCACCATTATTATAGGAAAGCTATGCATATCTTAGAATAAAAGGTTCAGTTGCCTTTAGGGATTTAATAGATATTAGATGTTTGTGACTGCTAACACGTTCATGAGCAGTGTTATTCACTTCCTGTTGTTTCCTATTTATCATCTATTTAACTGGGAAAGTATTCAGAAGAAAGGGTATATCCCATTAAGGATTTAACCCTCTGTCTCACAGTTAAAAGCTGGAAAAGTTCAAATACTTCTTTGAAATCTCTGACTAACTCTGAAAGACCAGACCTCAGATAGATGCACATAAATCCTGATGCTTACACTAAGAACTGCTGAAAAGAAAAGGAAAGCACTATTCTTTCCATCTTTCCTCTTGACTAGAAGAACCTTCAGAAAGTGCCTGGTAGCATGACTAGGTAATGGCGTAACTACATAGCCTACAATAGTGCTTACTTGCTGGCCACTTCAACTCAAGTCAGCTTTGCAACATGCTTTAAAAACCCTCACATCTCAGAGGATTCTGCTGTTTGCTGAAAATGTGCCTAACTTGAATTTCACATGTGGTCCTCATTTAAATGCAAATTAACAAATTAGCAATTTAAAGTACACTAACAGATAATTTGTATTTGAGATATGTGGTCTTGAAAAGCGTTAAGGCCTGACCAAAATTTCACTTCTTTTTACAGCTTCAGATATGTAGCCACCAGAAATCTGATTGACGACCTTAAACTTACCTGGTAATGCAACATTTTTACAGCTAGCAAATGTACAGATATTTTGCATATTTTAGGCTGGGCCTGGCAAATTATAACATGCTCTTCAGGCACAGGGAAGATCAAAAACATATTTGTCCTCAATTTCATGAAATATTGTTGAAATGTGGTTATCAGCCCTGTGGGTGCTAAGAAAGTCAACTTCTCTCTTTCATGAAGTTTTTGCACTGACGGTAAGGCTGTAAATATTGTGGTGAAATCCTGACTCCAATGAAGTCAGGTGTTTCTAAACATTAATTTTCAAAGTATGATTTCATTCACAATATTCTGATGAAGTAACTGGTATTTGATGTAATCAGCTTTGAAATTTTGGTAATATTACTTGAGAATAAACTGTTTGAAATACCCTCATTCAGATACAGTCTTACTTAACTGATGAAATTTACATTGAGGTATAATTCCATGAAAGCAAAACTAAGGAAAAACATCCATTTAGAAATTTTGATAACTACAGAATACATTAATACAGCAGTAATTTGTTCTAATTTGAAGGGAAGCATTTTCTTCTTACCAAAACTCTAAAATCTCAGAGGAATCTCTACATTAACAAGAATTCTTGGCATCAATGCATTGAGATACATAAAATACCTGACACAAATATTTAAAAGAATACTGAATGTAAATACACTTTGTAATTTCAAATTTTTGAGCATCAGGAGCAAGATGGCAGCGGGCACCTCAGTACCAGTTATTCATGCTGCCTTCGCTGCAACACGCAAACGTGGAGAAGATCAATTAAGCCCTCAAACAGGACCATGACTTAGTTTGTCAAGCCCATACTGTAAAAAATATATATGCTAATGAAATATAGCCATATTCAGTCTTCTATAATCACTTCTTTTAATTAACAGGAGGAACACATTTGTCTTGACTTGCTCTCTGATCTGATAAAGTGTTTTCCCCTGTAGTCATATTTGAAATCGGTAATAAAAGGAGCCCTGAGCTAAACACATGTTGAAGAAAGCAGGTGCAGATCTTATAACTTTTTAGAGGAGATTACTTCCCAAAATAAGTGTTCCTCAACACTGCCAATGCTTCTGCGCTTCCGTAGCTCACGGTCACACAGAAAACCAGCATGTGAACGCCTTCACGCTTGCCCATGCTCAGAAAATCGTTCTAACCAGTAACTAGGATAGAGTCAGTAGTAATGGAAACGCACTTATGGGAGTGTGCTCTAGATGCTTTTCATTCTTCTGTAACTCTGAGAATCTGACGCCCAAAACTTTCTTGTTTTTCTAGTTAAAATAGCTGCCTCCAGAAACCTCTTGCTAAAAAGGATTTATTTTTGACTTGATTGGTTTAAACGACATTTAATGAAAAAGAAAAATGTTAAATATTTTGCTTTCTCCTATTATTTTTCTCTCAACTAAATTTTAGGGGGACTGAATCTTGAAAAATTCTTAGATGATTAAACAATTGGATCCCAATTGTCACTAGAATGCAAACATACTACCAGTTGCACATTTTCACTGTGCGCCACCATTTGAACACTATTTGATGTGAATTTCATTTCTGTGTACCAGGTGAAGTAATCTCACGCAGCACTCAAACGTAGTACGAATACTCCTACAGTAACTTTAGCCCTCCTGAGGGATTAATATGAATGCTTAATGACATTAATCCACATTTATATCACTTACGTTTAACGACATGCTTTCCATGCGTGTGTGTATATATATATATATATATATATATATAAATATTAATTTTGGATCAAATGATAATCGTTCAACACCATAACAATTAAACAGCTGTAACCTGTCTCATGTGTTAAGTAATGGAGCTGCAGGCAAGCTCCATAAACAGATGGTCTTACCCACCCATGCTTAATGTTAAAGGCTTTTTAAAACAGAGGTGTTGACAAATCTGAACAAGAAGGCATAGTTTTAATGCAAATTGGCCAATTTGCAATGTAAATTACTCTAAAACTAATTTGGTCTATAGAAAAAATTAAGCTGCCTTGTAAAACTGAGATGTTATACAGCACATGGATATAGCAGATTCCCAACTAACATAATTATTTACTAATTCTATTCAGCTAACAGAGTTTAATGGAAAAGCAGCTGGATAAGTATTCATATTTATGGGCTTCCTATGACAGTTACTTAATTTACCCATGGTACATGCCAGTTATGTCACAAAAAAAAATAGACTATCTGAAATAATAGCTCTTCCAACCTCACAAAGCAACTATTCAGACAGGAGAGGGTCACCAAACTCCTTGCACACCAGGACAGAAAGGAAACAAAAACATATTTTTGCACAACTGTGCTATGAAAACTGAATTGCAGAGCAAATTTTCATCCGGGCTATCACCTGGGCACCAGCTGTGTATGTGCAGTCTTGTATCCCATTGAGATGCAGGTAGAGCTTCACGGAATAATATAAGGATGCTCACCTCAGACCCATGAATGTCACTCTCCCAGACCAAATAAACAGTTGACAGGTGATTTTCCATAGCTCTGTAGTAAACTGTTGATTTAACCTGCTCTCACATGGATACAAGCAACGGTAAAATATTGCGACTCTCAGCAGGGAAAAGAGGGTAAGCAGTTCAGATGGCCTTAAACTGCTTAGTATTTGGAGCACATATTGCAGTGTTTAGTTCAATCCTGCAACATGCTAAACAATAGCTATAAACCCTCAGTTTCATTAATTCTCATCAAATTCAGTTCACCACAACACTGAGCATGTAGTTATCTCCTGAACATCTTTGATATAAAACTTTGGAAGTAAGTGTTGAGAGCAACAGCAATGACTCACAAACGTGGCCCATATCAGATATGGTATTTAAGTCAGAGGTGTCCTGTGCCAGCACGGTGGAACAGCAGATGCCAGTAACATAACATGCATTAGGTTCCCACATTAGTCAAAGCAATCTTGCCCAGCTTACTACACATATTGCTCAAAAAAAGAAAAAAAAAACTAGTTTATTTAGTCTATTCTCTCTCTCTCATAAATCAAATGCATATAGAAATGTAGGTTTATTATTTCCCAATTCCAGTCTTTGCAATCCTAAAACTTAAGAAAGCATGATGCTTAAACAAAGGTACACTGAGAAGCAGATGTCTAAATTTTATCTGGACAAAAAAAGCAAATCTTTGCAATCATCTATGATTTTGCTTCCCAATGTCCTCAAAGGCTGGAATAAAAACAAATAAAGGGTCTTTTCCAGCTTAGAGGAATTAGAATTTCCCTAAGCCAAATTTCCTTGTGAATATCTTCAGTATACACGAAAATGAGCACGACTCAAGAAGCAACCTAGGGTTTGAAAGATATGAGACAGGAATACCACTAAGGACTACCTTCTTTTAATTACAGAGATCGGCTTGTTTTGTTCTTTCTACCCCTTAACGTGTGTCCAATAACAGAATACAAACAGTGGGCTAACTGAAAATGAGACAGCACAGACAGACAACATTTAGAAATAAACGAAAGTTGTTAGCTAAGGTGCAAAACATCTTTACCATTTTTAACTGCAGTTACGCTTTACAAAAAAAGATGACCCCTCTGATTACATGAGTTACGGATTTAGATGATTCAGTGAACACAACAGCAAGACCCCAGTTAGCACCACTGTGATTAATGCACGCACATTCACCCCACTCTGCGTTCACCTAAAGATCTGGTAGGACATTCCTTTCCCAAACAGGGAATGAAGTGCATTGGCCTAAACTTGCAACTTCTTTGGAATATTCCTTTCCTGAAGAAGTTGTAAATTTAGGCCAATATATTTCATGTGATTTCTAACCAACAGGTGCATCAAACTAATAACGCTGTATTTCTAAAGTGCTTCACACTACTGTAGTGAAAAGGTTAATATGGCTTTTAGAAATAAGAATGAGGAAATTTTCTATTTTTAGGCTTATAAAGGGAGAGTGAGAGTCTTTCATATGTACAACACAAGTTACATAAGTATTCTACCAAGCTGAGAGTTGTTAAGTAGTATAAAAGTGCTTGGATTTCAAATGGAGGGCGACAATAAAAAAACTGGAGTATGTGTGGAAAAACATGCTGATGTCCCTTGCATTTGGAAATTTATGGCTCAAAGGAAGCTACTATAAACTCTAGGGCAGGTGAGACAAAAGCAAATTGACTCTTCATTTGCAAAGCTGAGGAAGTGTCCATTTTTACTACATTAAGACAGAACTACTCTTGGAAATGAACAATAAAATGTCCTGGTTTCTCTGAAACAGTGGTGTCCTGGAGAAAACAACTCTAAGAAACATAAATAATAGTGGGCTAGAGGCTGTATCTCATTACTTGTCTTTGAGGCTGTAATGGTAATATAAACAAATCGAACGATCTTTACAGCAGCAGCCTCAGAGTAAATAACACATTTAAAGAATAAAACAGGTGGGAAGACAGACCTGCTTGCCCAGTGCTGAGGAAAAACTTGTTTGTGCCTAATATGTTGGAAAAATTGTTCACGAGCAGTTCATCCGTGTATAACTACAACCCTTGAAATGCTGCCAAGGTCAGTGAGACCAACAGTAGAGCGATCTGCTGAGTAATTGCTCATTGGCAAGTTAAAGCGGTCAAGGGAAAGGCTTTATCCTACTTCTAAAGGTTTCCTTTTTTTATTGTTTAAAACACAGTTCTTTTCCCACCTCGCTTTTCTCATCAGCATTTTTCTGGAAGTTTCTCAAAAAATGTTAACCCCGGCAATTCTCTCTTCGATTCTGCAGGGACACATCTTGGTCTCCTGCCCTCATAAGCCCTGGCAATCTCATTAGTGAATGAAAAGATCAATTGTGATTTCTGTAAAAAACAATTCACAAATCAATCTGACTACTTCACACCTGGCTCTTTTCTACAAACGAAAATCTTACCTTGCCTTCCTGGTGCAACAAAGTGGATAGCAGTTAATACAGCTAAAACAGGTCTTCATTCTCCCTGCCCTCAAAGCTCTCATCGCTCTGGGACCATCACGCACACCACCACCATCCTGCCTCTCAGTCAAGGCTGTAAGCTACCAGGGAATGATCTTTGGCCTGTATTTTCTTCTAGATATTCATGCCCAGGTGATGACTTGGCCCATCTAATTCTTGCTGCTTAACACTCTGAGTTACAGCCTTTTCAAAACATCCAGAAAAGTGACCATCCTCCGGCCTCTTCTTATTTTGTGGCAACACTAAATCTCCCTGTACTCATATCCATTAACTCTTCTCCTATTAGACTTACTGTCCTAACCTGTTGCTTTGGCCACACTACCTCTGAACTGACTCTCCTTCTCCAGCTCTTCAAACATAAAACTGTATTTTTCCTTACTTGGAAATTTTTTGCAACATTCAGTTTATCTATGATTTCCCTACCACTCAGCGGCAGCTCTTGCCATTCATTTGCTTAACCCGTGACCCCCTCCTTCATTGTCTATTTGATAATTTTTCAAATAAGCACCTTTGAGCACTTACCCATGAGGCTGCTCACACCTGGGAGAGCCACACCGCAGAGCCACTTTTTTATTCTTGTCCCAGTCCTCACTGTTGCATTTGTGCAATGCTCAGCCCAGGCCTCAGTACAAGTTAGTTTGCTCTCGCAGTCAGACGACCGCCTGCCAGATCCTTTGTCTGTGCTTCCTACCTGCGTCCATGGCAGTTTTTATGAGCATTACGCTGAGACTATAAAACACTTTGGACAGGACCCCTCTCCTGCATTACAGTCCTGCAGTGTCTTGCACAAAGGGCTCCTAGCTTACAAGGGAATTCTTGGCACTACAGCTATGTAAAACACATTTTAGAACGATAACCTTTTTGATAACTCTTCTTCCACTTTTTCTGTTTCCTCAGTTCCCGTAACTGCATGTAAAATTTCCCACGCTAGTTCACTGTCAAACTCTGTGCACTGGAGGGGATGCACTGTACATGGGACATAAGGAATGTAAATAAGCGAGGAAGAAAAACTTCACTCATAAAGGCACAGTAGTTTCCACGGGTTTTCAACTAACTCAATTACAGGAACATGTAAGCTGTAATAAGGATGAACTCTTCTGAATCTGCTGTATTAAACTGCTGAAATGTTATGCTGTTATTTACATATCAGAAATTTGCTCTAATGCTAAAATAGAGAATTATGCTGACAAGAAGATAATTTCAGGCAGTTAGATCACATTCATCACAAGGTGGAAGTGATACTTTTGAGTGTAGGCAAAATTCACTTTTTTAGGGTTTCTTCTCCATAAAAGAAAAAAAAGGAAAACAAAAGGAAGCTTCATTTCCAAAAGACGTAAAGCTATCACATAAAAATAGAAAAGCACGCATCAAAGGATATATTTACGGTTGAAAATAAAAGTAACCTCCCCCTCAGCAAAAGACAGTTGAAGGGAAAAGACTGAAAAGGAAATTCTTGCACCTCCTATTCATGGCAAACTAGCTCTGAAGAACTGATGAGCCATTATATAACCATTTCCTTTCTTAAAATATCAGTTCCTTTACCCAGACCGACAAGGGCAAATATTCTGTTTGAAGAAACAAGCTTCAAAGTACTGCACTTCTTATTCAGACAAGGGCAGCAGTTCTAGGTGTTTGAACAATGCACCGAAGGCAGGTTAAAGCGCAGCTGGCCTACCGATAGTGCAGTGCTCGCCGTTCCACCCCTGGCTACACTCGCACTTGCCGTCCTTGCAGGTGCCGTGCTCGGCGCAGCGCGGATGGCAGGCTCTCTGGTTGCAGGCTGCGCCCGTCCAGCCTTCCTCGCAGCGACACGTGCCACCCATGCAGACGCCGTGCGCGCCGCAATCCACGGAGCAGATTTCTGCGTTTGAGGGGAGAACGGGGGAAAGAGACAGGGAGCGCACATGGGAGAAAGAGAGCATGCATGAAATTAGCAGCGCTGCATTTCGATTCCACGCGTGAAGAATAAGAAAGGCAAAAATCTTTGAAAATTAAATCAAAGGAAGCTACTGTGAAAGGCACGTTCAGGTAGACCCTACCGAATATGGAATAGGGAGTTTTATCTCTGCGCTAATGCTTACTTAGTTATCCAGCAGCCTTACCGATGCTTAAGTGTCCACAGCTCTTCCACCTGTTAATTCTGAGTAATTTTTGATTATATGTTTTTGACCACGCTTCTTATGAGCAACCTTTCATAACTTACGTTACCTCAATCCTACTAGAATTCACAGCGTAGTTTTAGTGACTGAATGTCCCACGGACCTAGGTCATTGTACATTGTGAATAAAAAAAAAAAAGTAGTAGTAATGAAAGTTCCTTTTAACAAGGTTTCCTCTCCCCATCCTGCTCCCTGTTTTCTTTCAAAGTAAAAATGTGCCATTTCTGACACATTTTTCATTAAAAAGAATCAGCCGTAGTGAGACAAATTAGTACTATGCTGACATTCTGACACATCTGTTAAATATAAAAGATGATTCTCTTTCACTTTCAGTAAATTTGTATCACTGACAGCTATGAACAGTCTGGTTTAAATAATAGATTGTTAAAAAAATAAATCAACATACAGCAATTTAACTTGTCATTTACCTATAGTAACAGGATTTCGTAACTGATAGAATAATTGAAAAATACATTCAGAGCCAAAGGTAGTCAGAGACTAAACAACACGTGTAGAGTCTCAGAGCTAATACAAGACGATAAAATTTAGATTGCCAGAGTTTGCATTTACAGTTTGCATCTACAGTTTAGTTCACTTAGTCAGACTGTAGGAAACTTCGTTAGTGTTAAGCAGACAACAGGAAAAAAAGAAGACAGAATACGGACGGCCTGAAGAATTCTTCTACTTCTTTAGAAAACAGCTGGTCATAACCACATACTGGTTCATAAAAGCAGCGTCTTTAGTTTTTGTTTTAAAAAGATAACAAAGAGTAATAAAGAATCAAAATTATTTTCAACTACAAAAGAAGGTAGCTGTTCAGTGAAAAAATGGTTTTCAGTTTTTCATTCAACAGTGTTTCTTTTCCCCAGTAGAGTGTAATTCTCCATCTCAAAGAGCTGTGGAACATTAAACACAGTGTCGGGGAGTTGTGACATTTCCCATAAGAAGCAGTCCAGAATGTTTATGGAGAAAGACAGCTGTAGCTTTTCCTTTTTTCCTACAGAGCATTTTATACCTACTTTGAATTAAATTTTTGATTAAGAGATCCAAGATGGTTTGATTAACTTTAAGACTCACAAAACGTCAACCCAGCTCCAAGAACGAAAGGTTTACTTCTCTTCAATCTAATCAATTTTTCATTAGGGTGAAGGTGTTTATCAGCTTTTAGCACACTAGCTTTGAGCAAGGTGCGTCAATCTTTGTAATGAACTTATTAATTAGAGTTAATTTAATTGAAGTGGAATTGAAGGGCTAATTAACGGACAAACTGCTGATGAAGATAGAGGAAAGCTCTGCTGATTTCAAGCCTATAAACCCTCTGATGGAAATAACTCATTCTTTTCTTCTTTTAGCAGCTTAACAGAATGTTTATGGGTAAGATTTACTTTTTTGGTGTACCAATTTGAAGGTCATTTTGCACAACTTGATCAAATGCTCTTTGCGTCTTTTTACAAAGCTGTTGTGTGAGTTTGACACTACTGAAACATCTGAGAGAGATGTGCATTTCAATGACCAATCATTCCTCGAAACATACTAAAAGCTGCAGCATAACTCAATCATCCAATCTAGTGTAAAGGACACTCTGTCAAGACAGAGTGTTTTGAGAGTTCATGTTTGGTGGAGAACTACAGAAGATCTCTCACAAGCTGCCATTTTTAGTGCTATAAAAGCTCAGAGGAGAGTTGTTTCCTCCGAGCAAAATTAGTGGAAGACAACATTTTCTTCTCTCTGTTGTCTTCTCTTGAATGTTTGGAGCTCTGTACAACTCTTCTTGTATACACAAACCTTTATGGAATATCAAAGATCCTGGTCAGGAAGTACATTTGTTTTAAAAATATGGTTCCTCATGGCAAAGTTATACATCATTCATAAAGTGGCGTAAATCCAGCTAGCCTATGTGTTCAGTTTTCATTAAGAAAATCATCTAAATTGTTAGATGAATTGTTTTGGATGACTATACATCTCAGTTAGACATAATTTGTCTCTTGATATGAGACTATCAAAGAATATTCTAAAAATTTCTATTTGTCGAAAGGCTGTTGTCAGACAAATGTTTAGATTCTTCTCTCTCTTACTGTAATTCCAGGCATTTTCTTCTATTGCTTCCAACCTCAGATCGTGCTTTTAATAAGCCCAGCTTCAGGCTTCAAGAAAGTCTCACTGCTTCGTAACTTCTACCAACTGCTTTTGCCCCAGCAGCCCGTGCCCTTCCTCAAAAGCTATTTAGGGTTCATTCTTGCATTCCCATTACCTTTAAACAGGAATGCTGCCCAAGCAAAGATTTCAAGAAGAACGCCTTCAATTAGCTAGGCAGATTTCTAAAATGGGGCTGTATCTAGTTTCACTGATGTAGTTCTAAGTTTTTCAACAGATGTGTTAGGTAAGACGGTAAATACACGTATATATATATCGTACAAAGAACACTCTGTACTTGCAGGTGAACTACCAGAAGAAGGTGGCTGATAGATACGGGCAAGTGAATAAATTTGTTTTTGTATACTTCAAATTTGTCAGTTATTTTGAACCTTTGAACCAATTCACAGCTCATGCTGAAGTCAACTGAAAGACTTCCATCAGCTCAGCAGGTCAGGTCCTAACAGAATAATGCCTTAAATTGGTGCTATTTAAAACATCACTGTTTTAGTAAATGGGAGCGTTTTTAACCCTTACCACTGGAGCAATCTGGACCTGTCCAATTTGGGTCACAGGTGCAGGTTCCGCTCTCTTGAAGGTACGTCCCATGGCCAGAGCACTGGTCGGGGCACATCGTCTTCAGTATTTCACAGTTGCTGCCCCCCCAGCCTGGGTTACAGTGACATTCGCCGTGGATGCACACACCGTGACTGGAACAGGCTGGGTCCAGGCAATCAGCTGGAAGGGGGGGGGGGGGGGGAAGAAAAAGATGAGCTTAAACTGGTTGCCACTCTTAACAACAAGCAGCACCTCCTAGGCTCTCCAGGCATTTTCCTGCTTAATTCACCTTTTAAAACCTTGTGAAATCAGCAGTATTGCACTCATCTTAAAAATAAGCCTTAGCAGGTTGATGCTGAGTGATTCACTTAAGTTTTATTGTAATGAGTGAGCAACAGACAGAGTAGACCAAGGTATCTGGGGGCAAGCCTCCCTTCTCTAGCTAAAAGGCAAAAAAAATCATTCTCTATCACCAGTCATGACTACAAGTCCAAGTCAATCTTTTTCAGTATAGGGGCAATTTTCTTTGCAAAAACAAGTCGCTCCACACAACTCTGGTATTGTGAAATCAGTGTATGTATACTGACTGTATACATACATGAAGCCACTGTATAACTGGCTTCACGACATTACAGGCTGCTGTCTAGTTAACTGAGGATCTTTCAGGATTTGCTAATTGTTCTGAATTACAGCAAGATTCACTTCAGGTTTTAGGCGACTGATCCCTGTTCCCTCTTATCACAGTGTAACAACTGTTGGATTCCTGCAACGCTTGGTAGCAACTAACCCAATCCATTGCTACTGAGTTTTGACAGCTGTAGAGGACCTTCAACTTGTTTGAGAAATAAATGAGTTGCATACTCTCTATCCTTCTTAATTCATTTTAATGTGCTTTAGATGACGAGATTTAATTTAGCAATTTGACTCAATAAAATGTTACACTTGTAGGGTCAATGGTCTGAAAATTTAATTCCAGAGACTTAATTGCATTACTTTGTGCGTGGAGATCAATAAAATCAATTTGATTGAGGAAGAAAATGGTGCTTTTTACTCCCTAAAAAAATAGAATAGTAAATGAACCGCACTTTGCAGCGCACTAGAATGAATATTATTATGCACACCTCTAGAATACAAAAATGACACATCATCTTTCACTGTGATACATTGGAACCAGCGTTTTCCACAACGTGGTTTGTGGAAAAGATCACTAACAAATGCAATACACTAATGATTGATTCTATACTGTGAAAAATCACTAAGTGTTTCTGTATTCTAACATCTGTTTTTTATGCTTCCTTCTTAACTGATCTCAGTCAGAAAAAGTAAATAAAAGTATACTGACAAGTAAAAAGATATCATACAGAAGTAATTGAGAATTTTCACATTGATTAGTCAAGAGGAAATAAAGTATAATAATTCTGTAAAATTCAGTGATACTAGTGCTTCCCGAACCCGATTTTTAGTATTCTAAAATGGTTTTCACTTGTTGTTTTCATTTCAACAGAATACCCCATATAGGGAAGAAACCCTATATGACAAATATATTTCAGTATGTTCAAGGTTTAATGATAAACGGGCTTTTTTTTTTTTTTTTTTGGCTGGTATTAAGTGAACATCATCTAGACCTGGCAAAACCAACAGAGCTAGATAGACCAGCTGGCAACCCAAGCAACAGAAGCACTGCAGCAGATGCAGCGGGAAACATTTACTCCTTTACCTTCTTCACAGTTTTCTCCTTTGTAGCCGGAGTTGCAGGCACAGGAGCCCATGATGCAGATGCCCCGGCCCCCACACTGGGGATCAACGCACTGGGTCGTAGGCACGTCGCACTCGGTGCCCTTCCAGCCGCTGTAGCACAGACAGCGCCCTTTGGAGTACTGCCCGTTGCCGCTGCACAGCACGGGGCAGGCCGCTGTGAAATAAAACATGACAGAAGGATTACAATCCGGTTTGCAATCAAAGAACAACAACTATGAAGCAAGTCACATGCCAGTTTCTTTCCGTGGTTTAATGGACTTAAGGGAAGAACTGGGTCGACGTACCTCTCGAGCAATCGGGGCCCAGAAACCCAGGGAAACAATGGCACGTTCCAGAGACACATTCTCCGTTACCGTGGCAATTTCGGGGGCACTCCACCACAGACTCTAAAAAAATTTACAACAAAGTAGGATCATTCACAGATTCCCACCACACAAAGTATCTACCATTTAAACCACTACTAACAGCCAGCAAATCCAGATTCTTGGAAAAGTGTTTATGTCTGGTTTGTTTAGTGTTTATAAGAACATGAATAGCTGCTATCTTCTGTAGTTGATGCCTGTAGTACCTTAGTACATCACGTTCCAACAAAAGGCTCAAATTTTAACAATAAAACAATACTACATTACTCAAAATAAGAGCCATTTAACAAGTATTTCAGGAGAAGTACACTCCTTTCAAGCACTGTTTTACACAGAGGTCCAGTCCTCACACTCTAGAACAACTAATTAAAGCGTATTTTCTGTATTTTGTTCTGAGCAGCAAAAGAAACACAATGAATGGAAAAGAAGTCAGACAGTTTAACTGAGAAAGCGTATCTCTGTATTCCTAAGAAAAAGCGAGCAGAGTTGAGCTGCTGGTAAAAACTCCTGAAGATTGCGCTCACCTATAACAATGGTATTAAAAGACACCTGCTCCGCATTTTTCCCGTCGTTGTAAAAGGCCAGATGCCAGATGCCAGAATCCAAGTACTGGATGAAACCCGCTTCGTGCAGGCTGACAGACCTCGCCTGCCGACCCGCTCTCTCCGACTCGAGCAGGTTGCGCTGCTCCCTGGCGATCAGCCGGCTGCCGTCCAGGAGCTCCACGAAGTCGTACTGCCGGGGAGGAACAGAGGAGCGCGACACGTCACCAGACAGGCACGGTACGGCCCGCGCCACTGCCGGCTCCCCCGTAACATCCTACCAATACGGTGGTATTTTGACCAAGGGAGTCCCTTTTCGTAGCACAAAAGTAGGAGCTGAAACTAACCCTGGCTCATTGCTTTACCCCGCGCTAAGACTTCAAACAAAAGGGCCAATTAGAGCTCGTGTTCGCAGAGGCAGCTTTCTTGGTGACGAGCACAGGGCAAGCAATTTATTTCACATATTGTGCTGAAGAAAGGTCAGCTGTGATCAATCTGTAGCCCTGACTTCCACCTGATTCACAGGTGAGCACTCCCTTTCAGCGTGGGCTACGCATCTCAGCTACTAGTAATATCCAACACCGTTACTCTACTCTGCTTTTTATCTGGTTTCACAATAAGGATTACATTGTCTGCTCGATCTTCACGTCAGCTAGTCAGAAGCTCTGAAAGAAGGAAAGAGCTTTTCTCTTACATCACCTCTTACAAAGGAAGCCCAAAACAGCAAATGGAAACAGCTATGAGAAATGGCAAAGTAGGGAAAAACTGCTGTACTTCAGGTCAATGGGCAGCATTCAGAGAAACGCAGAGAGGTTAACAGACACCTGTGGGACTTGGAAAATGAAGCATCTGAGCTG
Organism: Struthio camelus; assembly: GCF_040807025.1. Lineage (NCBI taxonomy): Eukaryota > Metazoa > Chordata > Aves > Struthioniformes > Struthionidae > Struthio > Struthio camelus. The sequence goes on along the minus strand of NC_090945.1, from coordinate 50,340,227 downwards.
CTATAAGCTTTGGAAACTGAGCAATCTCAAAACCCAAGATTTTATGCATGTGCTCACAGCACCCTATGGGGCTGCACCTACTCTGGGCCTTACCCTGACTTAAACTAACTGGGATTCTGATCTTACGCCTTGGAAGAGTTCTCCTGTACGTTTGTCATGTAAAGATCAAAGTGTATATAGCAAAACTAAACACCTATGAAAGTTAAAGAGCTTTCTTGCTTTTAGTAGAGAGTCTCTGCTTTCTGTACTCAGTCCACCGTTTAACTTTACTCTGATATGTGTTTATTGTATGAGATGAACTACTACACATAAACCTTCCATCTTCCCACTTGTTTGAGATCTCTCTCAAATGGAATTACATCCAGGGTCTATTAAGGTAAAGGCCAGCACGTGAAACCACTGATTCACCTGAATTAGGATAACATCAGTTACTGGGACTGGAGAATCAGTGGTTTTATGTCCTGACTCTTGACCTTCAGAAACTATTCCCTGGACAGAAGAAAATATGATAGCCTTTGTCCCTGAACGGGATTTAAATACGTCTGCTCTCTTCTTGAGATTTGACTCGCAAGGCCAAAATTCCCTGGTATTATAAGAATGATCCTCTACAGTAATTGGAATTATCTTCCTACCATTCAGGGTGTAAAAGAAATGCATAGTTAAAATGCCTCTATCAACACCTGAGACACTTTTCCAGATATGTCTGAACAAGCAGAATAGGACATAACATGATTAGCATGTGCAGAAGCTAGTACCTTGATATGCTGTCACTTTGAACGTATGTGCGACAGCACACGAAAACTAACACAACCGTTTTGGGAGAGCACGGATTACTCAAAACCACTCAATGTTCTCATTTGTCAGGGAATTAAATATTTATCTCATTTTGTGAGAGAGAAGAAAAACTGTTTTGTTTTTTTCCCTCCCACCAGACGTAAGAACAACTTCTTTCTGCTTGTGCCATTTGCAAATATTTAAAGAAGAAAAAAAACAGGGAGTCCTGAGTTTTAACAAGTTATTTATGCATATCAGGAGAGACCTTGTAATTTGCATACTGCAGAGGGTCATTTTTTGTAGGAGGACAATTTCAGATGAAAGACGTCTTTTTGATAAGGGAGTAAGTGATAATACTACTTAATTGACCACAAACAGTACGCTCCTGCCCGACAAGCCTGCTACAATTAATGGTTTTACATTTATAACATAATAAGGGCCTGTGTAGTTATCAGTATACCATTTTAGATAACATTTTAAAAACCATACAGAGGGAATTTACTGCTCCATCTGTCCCCCAGCAAAGAACTATAACTGATCTAAACCTTTTTAAGGGCTGGATTTGTATACCTAGCACAGAATAACAAGAAGAGACTGGAAAAACAGTTATCTTTTTAAGCAAAAAACATATTCATTTTATTTTCCTCCTATGGGGGTAAATTAATTACCTTTATATTGAGTCAAAATGTGCTGATTTGTGCTACTACTTTCTTTCACGTATGCTTTAAACCAAAGTCCTTTGTTATTCTTAAAGTCTCTTTAAATAAACACATTGATTCTCTGGCTGCAATGAAACTGACATTTTTAGAAAGTGTCACAAAGCCTTTTGGGCTCGCATTGATTGGGCTGTGGACGGACAGCCACTGTCAATTATTTCTGGTTGATTTATTTATGACTCCCCAGAAAGACAGAACTATGCAGCTCAGATTGGTCTGTGACACACACAGAGCATGTGCTTGAGACTAACTTGGGTGCCTAAAGAGAAACCAGAAATGCAACCAAAAATTCGGTCCTGATTACAATTTATCAAAACATTTCCTACATGCTGCATCCCAGTTCTTTTGGATTATGGGAAAGGAGGAGAGTTAAGTTGCTCTTGTTTTATGAGGTAATGCTAAACAACGGATGGGAATGATTTAGATGCAGCTAACCCTGTTTCAAGACAAGGGGGTGAACTGAAAGACTTGAGATCTCTCCCAAGCTTATCTCTATGATTCTGTTATCACGTCTATTGTAGAGGTAGGATAATTAGCGTTAGAGGCTGTACAGCTATGGAAAGAAAGATCCCAGTTTCATACTTCTCACAGTCTGGTTTTCACCGGATACAACACGAAGGTGGATAAACAGGCAAAGGGCTTGGAAGAGAAGTGGAGAACAAGATGACCAATATAATATTCAAGTTTTGCATTATAATCAAACGGTCCCATGGAGAGGAGACAGACGCTCATAGAAAGACCCAAGCTTTAAGGAGAGAACTGAAGAAGATGGTAGCGTATGGTTACACATCTAGGGAATCACAGGAATACGTGCAAAGTTATTGGAGAGGGATGGCTGGTAAGTAAACTTTAGGAATGCTGGCAGAGTGCAGATAGTAATCAGTTTTCTATTATTTTTAGCCTACGATCTGAACATCTGCTGTTTGAGAAACAGGCAGCAGTTGTTCATTTGCACAAATTTTGTTATTAGCACTTGTTACTCTGTGACTAGCAGATAAAGACAGATAGCGTTCAAGAGATGTAAAAATAATGCGATACATATGTGGGAGATCCTACCTTTCGTAGTCCAACCCTGACTTTACACGTCCAGAGACAGGCTCTGAGCCAACTTTCATCATTCTGGAATGAGACCTGGGAGCTATGGTAGACACCTCTATGGAAATATCAGTTCTACAATCAAAAAGGAGCAGATATCATTTTGCCACTGCATGAAACCATGGTAGCTCAACATCTGCTATATCCTGTGCTGTTCTGGTCTCCCCATCTCAAAAAGGCTTCAGTAAAACTGAAGAACGTTCAGCAAAGGGCAAGGATGATCAAAGGCACGAAAGAGCTTTCATACAAAGAATGACTTAATAGACTGGAAAAGATACAGCTCGCTGAGGACACCACAGAGATCCATAAAAATCAAGAGCGTCATGGAGAACAGAAGAGTCAGAAAGCGTCCACTGTCTCTTCCAAATAACCACCAAGAGGTTGTCAAACTAAAACTATCAGGAGGCTCTCTCAAAACATAGTGAGTGAAGAGTACAGCAGTTACAGATGGGCAGTTAAGCCATGAAACTCCTTGCTGCAAACATCACGGATACCTAGGTTCACAAGCGACTAGACCAATTCATAGGAAAAAAGTCTATCAAAGGTCACAGGTTACAAAGACAATACCTTTGACTCAGGAAGTCCTTCAGCCTCAGAATGCTGGAGGCCAAGAATATAGTCTAGGAAAAGTCACAAGTCGATCATGCTGTTATATTAATCCACCTATCTGCTAATGGCCCCTATTACTTACTGACAGACAGAATATTGGGCTAGATGGGTCTTTGATGTGACCCAGTATGGGCCTTCATGTTCTTCTATCATGTTCCTGTGACACCTGAAGCTGTGCAAATAAGCTGTCTCACCCAATGAAAGGATGCAGCGAAGCCAGGAATTAGCTGTTAGCCTACCATTGCCAACGATGCCTGGTTTACCAACAAGACCTCTGTCAGGACTAGCTAGAAAGCTTAGGGGAGACAGAAAAAACACGAACAGATTTATACTGGCATACCGCTCAGTGTTGTATTTCATTAGATGCCCTTTTGCTTAAATAGCTTATTTTCTTTATACAAGGTAATTTGGTAAAATACACATTTTACCATACAATTTGTGTTCTTCATCAGGAAGACTGTGATTAGGCCTTTGCATTGCTGGAAAAAGGCTTAAGCTGTGGGAAAGTATTTTACTCCAAATTTCTTTTCCGTGTGCAGGAACGCAGTCGCCAAAAAGCCCAAACTGCTCGCGTGAGCATTACATGCACGCTTAATTTCAGGTATGTAAACCAGACATCACAGGGTTCAGGCCACAAAAAACATCCTGATCAACTTGTGCCCTAGACAGTCCTCAGCAGCCCTTCAAATTCAATATGGCTGCTGTTCAACTTATCAATATAAGTGAGCATGCTTAATTTGTCAAGGTATCAAGTGTCAAATGGCTTGCAAAAAAATTCTAACTATATACCAGACAAAAATAGGATAAGAGAGCTTGACTTATATCTCAGGAACAAAAAGTCACAGAAACTACAGAAGATGTACTAGCAGGATTCTTGCGTGCTTCTTTCTGTTGTATTACACTTAAACGCGAACAACTTCGAATCTGATCAGCACTTGGATAATAGCAATCCAACAGAAAGGAGTCCATGTATACAGATGACAGGAAATAGATAAAGCTATCTCATGTTACAGAGTTTTTGGATACAGAGGGAACCCCTATTTCAGTCTTTTACCAGGATATGGAATCAAGTAGGGATCATTTTTCAAATACTTACCTACTTGCACAACTTCTGATATAAATGCAGTTCAGATGAGCTTCTTCAATTTTATTCATTCTTGCCACACATGCACTCCCCTAGCTCCAGTTATTACTGTTATCATTGAGATGGCATTTGTATTCCAAATCCCTATTTCCAAAGGCTGATAACTTTCTGAGTCAATTTTCTTTGAGCTACAATTTCTCATGCTTGTTGCCAGCCTAGGGGTGAGTTTTCATATGTGAGAGTCTAAAGAAAATCCATTTAATCATTTTTATGAGGATCAAATTTTTAAATAAACACAAGTGCACTTTCAGCATTTAATGAACTGTTTTTAGTTTAATGGAAACTACACTAGAAACTGATGTAACATTCCGTGATTTCAGCACCATGAAACTCCTCTGCTTGACCCTAACTCCTCTTGCTTGGCTTGCAACATAATTTCACATCAGTGAGAGACAGTACCTGCTAAACAGGGCACAGAAGTAGGGATATTTCCAAGTTCTAAGTCTTTTAAAAATTATATCTAAAGATAAAATGAAATGTCTTCAAATAGTTCAGCAGCATGCAAATCAAAATCAAAATATATGGAATAAAATTAAAAAAAATCAAATTTTGTAGTTATGAATTTATTGTTGCAACTGAGTATCGTGCATAATTAGCCAAGCTTCGTTCCAATTATACCATTAGGCTACTATACTGAGAGCTGTGTCCAGGCCAAATCAAAAAAAAAAAAAAAAAAAATCAGCAAGATGTTGCATAATTCTCTAAATGGGGTAAAAGAGCATGAGTTACATTCCCCTTTCAAGTGGGATGATGGTTAGGAGCCATAACTTGGACAAATATTGAGCTGAAAGAAATTTAAACTTGGAGAATCTCAAATCCTAAAAATAAAATCTAAGCACAATTGATTCCACAATACTGTCTCTGACGACGACTCCTGTCTTTCTCCTGCCATCCAGACTATTCATTCTTTTGTACTTTAACTGAAGCCTTTTCTATGACTTCAGATAAAAAAAGGGTTTCTTTGTTACTATACAAGTGCATGATCATATACAATAAAAAGTCTCTTTAGAAACCTTCTAAGGGGCGGAGCAGATTCAATCCTTCTGGGACACTTAAGAATAAAATTTTAAGACAGTAAGATGTCTAATGAAAACTGACACTTTTACAATCATATTTCACTGTATCTTTACAGACACATATTCCAGTATTTTATCTTGCACTTATTTATTTAGTGGGACACCAACCTGTAAATACCGCAGCATTTGCTTGTAGAACAAAGTGAAACTTAATTAAAAAACTGTTTTCTTCTTGTTTGGAAATTTGGTAAATATAGCCTTTACCAGGCATACTCATGCACACCAGATCTGACCAGACCACGATATATTAATTTTGCTTAGATTTATAAAGATATGTCTATATTTACCACGGAAGAAAAGGTACACACAAATTCTGCATGAAACAGCTCTGTATCTAAAGCATCATCATTGCTCACAGCACGCAGAACAGCTCATAAATGAGAAACTTTCCCCCATCTCATGCATTTTAGATCCCATCACTTACAGTATTATAAATGCTTTGTACATTGCATGAGATCAATAAGAGTAAAAAATAAAAATCAGCAAAATGAAGAAAGATGTAATCCTGAGAAATAAAAATCATAAAAAGATACAAAAGATACAGGCTCAGTTTTCAATATTGTATCCCACTTTTAATGCAAGCAGCGCTTACCTGAGTATGTGAAGGTGGTAAGCCTTTTCGGCCATATACTCCAATCAATGCATCTTTCTGAAGGGATATATTGAATTTTAGAAATTGTGGCTGATCAATGAAGAGTTGTGATCTCCAAAACATCCCAGGGGGGACTTCTTGTATTGCTCTTCGGCCTATATCAAGTTCTCCAGAATCTATAGTGTTGTTTTCTTGTGCAAATCCTCCTAATTTTCCTGACAGATTAAAATAACAAGAGATCAAAAATTAATATTCCTTTCTTGCTCTCAATCAACCTTAATATAAACCATCGAATGTTTAGATTCACCTCAAATAAAACATTACCTCACCATCTTTCTGAATACAAGATCCCTTATATTCTTATATCCCAGATATATGGTCAGAATCCCAAGGAATAATTTAGAACTGACGAGGCAAAAATATCACACCGATATTTGTAAATATTTATATTTTACTATTAAGTAAAAACACTACAACTTCCCTGGATTACAAGCACTAAGGAAAATGTTTTAGGAACTACGCTAAGCAAATTTTTTTTTAAGTGTGTTTTAAAATACAGTTATACAGCATACAGTCTCACGCTGTGTACGGTAAAGGGAAATGCAACATACAGATTTTAAGAATACCAAATACATAAACATAACCAGTCAAGACAACTGGTATATACAGTCTTTTCTCCATGAAATATTAGAGCATCTATACAATACCAACAACGTCTACAGCTCTGGTTCCCTGAGTTTTTGTAATATTTCTTGTTCCACTGGGTCCATATCTGTATGCCTTCCTTCTTTGGATTTTCTAGCCTCATCCCCAAGCTTGATACCACCTCCTTGTCCACACTGTCTCCTGAATAAAGTGAATAATAACCTGCAAAAGTCTGCTATTTTCACTCTTTTCTGTATCATGAATACGTACTGGCACAAAAGGCCAATTGTTAGAAATAAGAGCATAATGTTGCTCTGCAGGGAATTAATGGTTAATTCGCGATATGGCATTAGCACAGCTATTACTTAGCCTTAGTAGCTCAGTGAGGTTGGTTTGGAAAAGCCCAGTAGGAACAAAGACAATGCTAACATGCAGAAGATTTATTTTCAAATAAATGAAACGAGTTGAACTGTTCCAGCCCGAGCTGGTAAGTCTGCAAGGCACTGCGCCGTACCCTAGGCATAGCACCGGTCAGCGACGGCTTGGAGAGCTCCATACTGCCCTCGCTCGTACAGCACAGACACGCTCCAAACCTGACAAAGATTACGAATCTACCTCAAAGCTCATTAGCAAACACAGTGTGGCTTAGTTGTGGTGGTGTCTTCTACTACCGGACTGGAGGAAACAGAACTACTAGGACCGAGGCACTAAAGGAAGTGGCTCGTACAAACTGCGATCATCCAGCTCTACAATTTGGGATGGCTTAGAGGAGTTATTATCAACCTTGTTTGAGGCCAAAGACTCAGATCTGATGTCCAAACACCAATCCACACTCTGTCGCTAGACGCAGATGTTTTTGGCAGCTGGTGCCAGGGTCAAAGCCTACTTGGATCCAAGGGAATCAACGCTATCAAACCTAGACTAAGAGCTAAAGATTTTGATAACAACTTGTTCGCCAACACATATCAACTCTAGGGCATGCAAGCAATGCTGCGTTTGAACAGCTCCCATATCAGGACGAACCTTGAGCGAAGCCATATAAAGAAAAACGTAGCTGTAGTCACAATCGTACAGTCCACTATGCTCTTATCAATTTATTTTCTGTTTTCAGCAGCTAGCCTTAGATTGAACTAAACCTATCTGCATGTGCTCAGCACGTTCAAGTGATGCTACCTTGCCTGAGCTCAAGCGGGCTAAACAACTGACAACGTTCTGTCGCTGCCCCATCTTTTATGATTAAACTCTACATTATTCATCATTTGATGGAACAAACTGACACAACCTTTTTGCAAACATTTAGAATATAAAAAAAACTAGATTAAAATCTGAAATGCCAGGTGAGGTCACAGATTGATCCTCGCCACTTTTTGTGCATCCAAGATGAACAGAGACCGCTTCTGAATTAAGCAGATACAGCAGCACTACCGAGAGGCCTTGAGTGGGGGTTATACCATCATGACAGCCACGCCACAATAGCATTGCAGTCGCTGGAAATGTCTCACTTACAGGATCATCAGACTGATCAATGTTCTGCTTTCAAGAGACAGTAAAATATCTGATCTTGGAGAAACCCTTTTTTTTTTTTTTTTTTTTAAATACACATTCCAGGATGAGTCTGATCCTTTTCTAACTTTGGACTTGACCTTTCACAATGTTTAGGTGTTATTCCAGAAGATGGACTTGCATGCATTATTTCAGTTCGTTTAAACATTTATTTCTTACCACTTCCTTCAAATTTAAGCCATGTCTCGTCATATCATTCACACACTGATGACTGGTAATCACTAAACAATAAACATTTGTTTGCTGTATCGATCTGCAACTTCCCCTATTTTCTACATTTGAAATGAAAAGCAACTACCTCTAACTGCTGAAAGGACGAATTAGATAGCTTGAACAGATGCACTTCATCAAACAAACATTATACCCAGCTTGTCAGATTTGTCTATCATTGGGCTTCAACAATTACTGTTGGGAGAAAATAATCCCACCTACTCCCCTTCACCAAACAGGAGGCAGTTTTACCTCTCAGCCACAGGCCTCTTTAACAACACACTCTATCAAAATCATCACTGGTTTTTGCCCTTCTAAGAAGGGGGCTCTATCTATTAATCTCTTTCTGCGTTGTTTTGCAATGGGCTTACGAAAAATCTTAGTAGTTTCATCAGCTCCTTCCCACATTCGAAAATACTGCAAGTTTTTATACGCAGCCTTATATCAAAGCACAAAATAAATTACATTAGTTCACATGACTCCATAACGAGGCAGCAGTCCAAATATGAAAACAATTTAAAAAATACCTAACCTCTTGAATGTTTTCTTTTCGCTATACTTTGACTCTCTCCCTGCTAAATCCCCCTTTCACGACCCCTTTCCAAAAGAAAAAAAAAAACACATTAATACTTACAGGTAGATAAATTTATATTATGATTTGTACTTATATTGCTGGTCGATTTATTATTTAATTTATAAAATATGAATTTATTCTGTTGCATATTACAAAATACATATAATTACATACTTACGATACAGGCAATGCAATGCATTACAGCCACTATATAAAATGATTTGTTATATTTGCTATTTGCAAATTCTGATCCACTGCCTGAGGTTAGGGTGGACAAAATCCTGAAAGAAGTAATTACTTATAGCAATATTTAACAATTCATACAAGAAAAAAAAATAATACAAAGATATCACTAAAATTACATGAAGCCAAGCTCTCCCTCCTTACTTACAAACATTCTGGAGGTTAATACACAAAATATTGGGTGATGAACTAAGTATCTTTAATACAGAATAAATATGAATGAACAACCAAAATACAGAAATGCTTAACAATAACTGCTGTATAGCACCACAGATAATATAATTTTCCTTCCTTCATAGGCAGCACTAATTAGAATATTAGGTCGCAAGGCTGGATTTACAGACAATCAATAGCATATTCTCCCACTCCCCGGCATAACCTTGGATTCAGATCTTTTCCCTGTGAGACATCTGCTATATATTCTTCTGCAACAACTACGGGTAATAACCTCACGCTCTTGTTAAATGTTATTGCTATGGCATGCCAAATAAAAGCAAAATCCTCCTTAAAAACATACCTTTCTACAGAAAAATCAATATAACATCTAATTAAGAAGCTATTATACATTTAATTAAGATGATCTACACGATAAACAAAACAAAAAGTTCAATACATATCAGTTTCAGGAGGTGTAATGTATTTTAATGAAAATAAAATGGCTAACTGATCTCAGAAAGTGCATTAAGCCAGCCAGAAGAAACACGCCTTTTCCCAGTCTCTTTCCCCCCACCCCCTTACATTTTAAAAAAATCTGCGATTAAGTGCAAGTTATTTTAAGGTATTTCTGAATTGCACATTAATTTTATATGACATATAAAATACAGCCAGATGCAGATGGTATGCGACCAACTGTTAAAACACAATGGTTAACCAAATTTTCAGCTGTTTTTTAAACCTTTCTGCCTCTTCTATCTCCTGCTTACAAAAGCTGATAAAATACTCACGCACCACAAACAGGTGTTTGCATATGATTAAGCATGGTTTATAAAGTGCTTTGGAAAACCTTACTGGAAATGCCCTATCAAATTTGCCATATGCATATAAAGTACCTATTCTTACGCAGCTCTGAATCATGCCTGACTAGGTAAGCAGGCGACACATTGCCAGCAGTTTTCCGCTCATATAGAGAGAAGCACTGGGAAGAAAAAATAAATCCACAAAAGGAACAAACAAAAACCTTTGGAAAAGGCTCAGAGAGTCTCTGACCTCAGAGGTTCAGAGATTCAAGCTTCATTTAACAAATGATCTGCATTTAAGGCTGATTTAACATGCTTTTATTGTGAACCTACAATCAGCTGATTCTACGTAAAACACAGCTGAATTTTCCTTCGGAATTCCTAAGGATGCATTTTAAAGTTCAAGCTTTGCTAGTTCATCACACAAAACATCTGTACTTCTGAATGGCAAATGAGTATCTAGGATCTAAGCCACTGTGGGCTATGATTTTCTGACCAAAGCAGGCCCAGGATTGGTCAAAGTTTAGACCAAAAGCTGTGCTGTTTTGGAAGTATTAAAATCAAGGCCCTGTTGATTCTTCCTTATAGTTTCAGTAATTAGTATGAAAGCTTAGGGGCCCCCTACTTAAATTTCATAGCTAGCTGTCACTCTTTCCTTTCCACTGAACTTGCCTTTTGTGGTTTAAAATGTGTATTCTCTAGTCTGCTTGTTCCTTACTCTTGATGTTTGCTAATAAATGACCACTGTCTTTACTCCGCAAAAGACAGCATGTTAATGGTGGATCTAATTAACCCCGTTTTCTTTTATGGTATTTAGGGACATTAGGAAGGAAAAACAGGATTTGGTACTCTTGTTTTTTCCTATTATATTTAAGGTAAAGTATAACAGGTTTTAATCTGTAACAAAATATTAAAAAATCAAGTGAAAAAAAGCATATTTATTAAAAATTTGCAAAAATATGTGCATGTTTTATACACTTAAGTGTATTGTCTACTCAGGGCAGAAGATAGCAGGATCATCAACTGTCACTGCAGTATTGATATACATTAACCATACAGTAGCTTCTTTCTATTCGTTCAGAATAAAGTCAGAGCGTGGAAAGAGAACATCTAAGCGCAAGAAAAAGACATTAGGGTAAAGGAAATGAAAACAGAAAAGGTCCTGCTGGATAAGTTTCATATGCTTAATAAGATGACAGAAAGAAGGAACAGAGCTATATCGTTTCTGTAACCTGGAGTTGTGATAACTTGAAAAAAATTTCAAGATGTCAAATGCTAGCAGAGGCTTCCTCCTCCTCAGTGGTAAGGAGGTCAGCTGCACCTTGTGAAAGGGAAAACGGATTTTTGTGTAATGAAGCAAATACCGCATTCATCAACCATTTAAATCAAGTTTTCCATTCAAAAACTATTGATTTTAAAGCCTCTGTTAGCTGAAAGTGCACAGGCTCTTAAAGGTTTTGAGAATCTTAAAGGGTAACATGGAAAAAGGTCGATAAAAAATAATCCTTTTATGTGGTTTGTATTTTAAAAAGCTCCTACAATAAAATTGATAAAGTTTTTTTTTTGACTTTATATATTAGTTGCGTGATTCAGACTCAATATTATGTGCTAGACAGTCTGAGAAAACACATGAACATATTACACGACTTATTATGTTTCAGAGAGAAATTAAAAAAAAAAAAAAAAGAAGAAAACTTCATCATCTATAGAGAAAACACAACGCAACCCACAGCTAGGTCATCACGCCATAGGAAGCAACCCGATCACAAGCTGTCTTCTACACACAACAAACAGGGGACCTTCAAAAATACGCAAACGCCCCTGCAGAGCCTTTGCCAGTACCAACGCTTTAGAGAAAGAGTTCATGCTCCTCTGTTACAGACAAAGGTTTTGCTTGAAAACTGTCCAGAGATAATTGGGATGCCAAAGCCTGAATTTTTATCTGGTCTACTATTATAAAACGGCTTGTTCTGACCCGTTCGCCTCCCCGATGCTGTGCACGTGCCAGCCACGGTGGTTTCTGCAGAGGGGGACCCAGCCACCGGGCAGCACTGTCTGAGCCAGCCCCAGCCCCTTGCCATGACGGCAATTGTTAGGCTATTGAGGATTTTAGGGTAAGTGGAGGTTTTAATCCTTCTCCGGTTTTGCTCAGAGCTTTTCTTGTCAAATACCACACATGAATTCCCATGAGGGATCCTGGTCAGAAGAATGACAGCCAGCTTTCCTAACAAGATCAGCATTATCGCCAAGGATTCACCACTTCCTTCACAAGTGAGGTAGGAGGAATGTGCTCCTTTTCATTTGAAATACAATCCCCATATAATATCTGCATGTCTACTTGAAACAACTATGATTTACAAAGGGTCTGTACTTCCATTAAACACACAGACTTTTGAAGGAAAAGGGTTAAGATCTGGTGATGTAAAGAAAACACAAGGAAAGGAAAGAATAAAAATAAGGAATGAAATTTACCATTTCACTTACCATTTTCTCCAGCAGGTACTGTCACAGGATGCGTTGGCACAGTATCAGAATTCACTTTTCCATTCTCAAATGTATCATTTTCAGTTTGCTGCAGCTGCCAGTTGAGTCCAAACAGATGCATTGCTGGTGGTAAAGGATACAGGTTATTTGATGCTCTTAACCACAATGACACATCACACAAATAATGGCTGTCCATGCTTTGCAGGAGAACAGCAAGTCATACATTAAAAAATTAAATTACAGGAACAAGCATTCACAGACTAAGAGTTCAACTTAGCACTGGCACCAAGCAATTACTACTACAGACTTTAAACGACACGGTGCTTTCGGTGAATGCCGTTGACAATAAGCTCACCACTCTTACTTTGAGTCTTGTACCGCTCCCAAATCAACGTTCAAAAGGATAGGCGGTAATTATGTCCTTTTCTCTTTTTTCCTTTTTGATCCTACTACAGAGATATATCATTTAAGTGAGCTCCTAAATGACCTACCAAAATAACTGATTTCACCAGCAGATGGATCTGTTCCGATTATAGGATACCAAAAAATGACGCAAGAGGACAGGAAGGACGGTGCCGTGGGTGGTACAGGGCTCACCTAAGACACTAACGCTGCTTTTCACAATTTCTCACAAACAGCCTGGGCAACCCAGAGCTACACATCCGTTCCCTGCGCTGCTCTGCAGAACACGGCTAAGACCTCGGTCGAGCTGCGACGCTGAGGCACTTGGCTGCCGTGCTAATGATGACTGGATAATGCACAGCAAGGACTGTGAAGAACTTCATTCACCATAACCACATCTATTAGAAAGTGTGATAGCAAGTTACGATGTTTAGCTAAGCTAACTAGGGAGTCAATCTGCTTGTTGGTATTAGGGACGACTACTCAGCAAACCTAGATAACACCAGGAATTAATGAGTGAACCCTCCATCTAAAGCTCGAGAACAAAAATACAGGGAAAAAAACACCATAAGGCTATACTGTGATACACAGAGCATACGCAATTTCTTCATCTCTGGTCTGTTCCCTTTTCTTCCAAAGAATCTATCATACCAGCAAAAATGAATTTTATTGTAATTACTCTAATTTGCTTTTGGTATAACAAATTTGCTGACTCTGCAACAGTAGTTTTCTCCAAAGCTGAAACTGTTCATCAGTGCTACCAGGGGACAAAAATACACTGAGAAAATTTTCTGTAATAATGTATTTTTTTTAAACTGTTAGTACAAAACATAAGGAAAGTCATTCACTGCACCTCATTTCTTCTCTCTTTCTGTTCCCAACATAGAACAGTGCTATAGCCAATATTATTCATTCCTTCTATCCTGATGACAAACTATTTCTCATCCCATTCGGTTTCATCTTTGATCTTTCAGTCTCTCTGTATTGACCATAGAGGGGATTCAGTAACCCTTACTTACGACATACTGACCTCAGTGGAAGTTTAGTTAGGGAGGTAGCAAGCACTGCAGAATTAAGACCGTCTCTGCCAGATCTTTGCCTTAAAAAAAAAAAACCCAACAAAACCAAAAACAAAATGCAACCAAAGTCCTATTACTGAACGTTTCAAAGACTGAAACTCTCCGCAGAGATGAAATATTCTCTTTGTTCCAAGTCTCTGACTCCGCTATTACTCTTCTTTCTCAGACCTTAAATTGCCTGGCAAAGCCTGGTACTGTAGAACGCTCCTTAACCCTAAAACCTTATTTCTTTCCACCCCCCCACCTCTTGTTAAACCATAAATTTGACTACCACCATTTTGGAACACTGCCAGAATTAGCCACTATTTGGCACCTACCTCAGCTGAAATTCTTATTTATATCTAAACCACTGCTTTCCATCTGATGGTCGTTTCTCTTTTAATATATTCCATCAAAGGCCCTGGGGTCGAATTCTACTATCTGCTATACTAGTTCACTTCACTGGCAGCAACGGAAGATTACAAGTATTTAAGTATTTCATGATTCAAACTCAGTATATTTCTTGTCTTTAACTACAGAGGACTAAATCACCTCTCCTAACTTTGTTGGCTTCTTATCATTCTTAATATTTCACAGGCCAAAAAAAGGGGAGAAAAAAAAGAGACGCTCATTTGGTCAAAGCTTCCTCTGGAAGTGCATGCCTTCCAAACATATGAGCTCAGAATATCATTAACAGCTCTATCTGCTGCTACTACATACATGCCCTGTGCCTCTTCATGCTCCACTGGGAGGTCAGAAAGGGAAGCTCCGACATGACCTTTTAGCCATTCCCTCATAGTTCAAAACAGCTGGAATTTAAAGTCTTCAAAGGCAAGGACTGTGCGATCTATACTGATTGCATCTCAAAGAACCATAGTAACTACAAGGCAAGTGACAATTATCTTTTCTTTGTGTTCGTGCCAACGTGGGTCCTGCTGCAGTTGCCTGTCCAAGATGGTGAGTAAATAGTTGTATTGCTCAAAAATGCTCTCTCAAATTTGGCACTGCATTAGCTGCCAAGTTCAGTAAACAATGTTTAACAGAAACGAACAGTCTGATACATGGAACAGTTTCACAGATTTTGAATACTGGATTATTTTGGAAGCAGGGCAAAGATGTTGCTTTACAATTCTAATGACAATCCAAATCTTAAAGTGTGTGTTAATACTATAAATAATTCAACTTAATCATTGCTTTGCGACAGCATTATGGAATTTAAAGAATTCTCATTTCACTACAAACATGGGAACAACATGAAAGACTTAGGCCTGTTGATATGGGATCAAAATATAAGGCGCAGTCTCTTTGGAGATGCGGAATGTAACTTTAAGAATGGGGGTAAATTGACTGATTTAAACTTTAAAAGGAATTCAGGCATTATATTGTCAATATATAGCTCATGCTTTCCAGTTTCAGACTAGGACTGTCTGCTCAGCCAGTCCATCTAATAAAGGCAAACATTAAATTCTTTTCAGTGTTATGAGGACAATGAGGCACTTGTTAAAAATTGCTGACATCCCAACGAGTCTGATTTTGCACTGGCAATATTTCAGACCAACTGTATGCTGAAAGCGCATCTCAGAGGGGAACCTGCGTCCTTGAAGTCAAACATTAAAAAACCAGTTATGAATTGGCAGAGATGGAATGATGCAGGCAAATATTATTTTCCTGCCTCTGGTGGTATACAGGCCTTTATGGTTTCCTCAGGTCTAGAAAGGCTGAAGACTTTCTTCCATCTTTGGGACGAGGACGTACGAGTTTAATCCTCTTCCTGTTTCTGAGGAATTTTTTCTAGCATGTGCAGAGAAATGATATATCCACTTCTTTTTACAAATAATTTAACATACGAAGTAAAATTACAAGGGGAATATAGCTCACATTTGTCAGCTACTATTTTCGCCCCAAATCCAACATAAGGCAGTTTCAGATTTTGGATTGGGCGTCGGCTGTCATGTCTGGTTTATCCCCATTCAGTTTGTCATTTTCAGGTGTTAAATAACGATAATGAAGGCAACAGACCCTCCCAAGAATAACTGGTCCTGAGTCTTTGATTAGGCTGTCAAATACATGAGGGTACTAAGAGTAGAGCAACTTTCAGTACTGGCACATCTTTAACGGCTGCAGGGACTTGCCGAGAGCGCTGTTTGGCTCTAACCAGGAGGCTCGCGGCTTGTGATGGCTGCGGTCACAGACCACAACTACTCAACCAGAATAATCCACAGCTGCAGGAAGGGATGAGTCCTCTGGGGACAGAAGCAAAGAAGGGTTGACACAATTCCAAATGTGCCCACAAACCCTAACAAAAACCTCCTTTTCCTTGTATCAAGACTAGCAAAATTACTCCCATCAGGGAGCAGGAAACTTTTTAAGTAGAGAAGTAGATGATGATACCTTGTACCTATTCTGCCGTTTCAGTCCACATCTCCATTCTGGGAAGCAGACTCCAGCTACCAACAGACAGACGTGCTACGCTTGCTAGAGTTATGACAACATTTTACCTCGGGACTGAAGGAGTGGTTTAAGGTGGTGTTTGCACTGCCACTGGCCACACTACTAGTCTTACAGCCAGCCTTCAGAGCGCAGTGCTAGTTTCACTGGTGAGGACTCTACTCCCTCTAGCAGGGTGGGAAGGAGAGGCATGAGGAAGGAAGCACCTCTGGGATCAGTGCTGTTCTTTGCATGAGCACACCAACAACGTCCAGGCTGGTGATATGGTTGGTATGGTTGGATTTCCCAGACTAAATCTCAAGCGTATGGGAAGAAACCAAACTAAGCAGTTCTGCACCTTTTCTCCCTTTTTACTCCTGCAAAGCAGCACAGGACGTATCTACCAAAGGGACCGGCCTATTCAAAAGATTCAAAGCTCAGGTGAAAGGGGTGCATTTATACTCACAGTAGCATCAACATTAACACAGAAATGCTATCATTTGTTACAGGCTATCAAGTAATCTTACCACCTGCCACCACTCACTTCACTGCAGGCTTTCTGAACCACCTGAAATTACTTTTTCAAAGTTGGTTGATCCTACCTTTCATTCTCTCCGCAACGAAGGTCTAGCTATTTTAGTTTTTAATCAGGCTAGTTCTTCCTCTCCACTCAATAATTAAAATAGCGACTAAGTATACATTTCATCACACTTAAAAAAAATTATTATATCTAGTTCACACTTTATAAAACATTTTACAATAATCTGCTTCAGGAAAAATAAGTTGCAGCTTATTAGGCTCTTTCATTCTTTTAACGCTGCCAGCCCATTTGTCTTGTATGCTCATTTCTCAGGCTAGTATTGCTGTACTTTATGCATTCTCTTTGTAAGAAACTTGTTCTTGAGCAAATACACTATATTATCACTTCAAAACCCTCTTCAAACTTTCTTCAGTAAGCCAAAAAGAAATCCGTCCTTTTATTAGTAGGTGGTAAGAGAGACGGATAATTTACGTAAGCATGTGACAGAACGAGAACTGCAAGAGTTAACAACTATCTGCTGCATTCTGCTTGGATAGAGCTCTCCCTTCACTGTCTTGCTAACTGGCTGAAAGACCTCTTCTGCCAAAGTTAAAACAGAGTTGAGAAAGAACTCTAACAAAAGAGTTGTAACAAAAAACCAGTTTACATAGCCGCTTCTCCGCTCAGCAAATCCGAGTTCTGAATGGTTCTGTTACCTCATATACACAAATGGTAAGAGGAGGCGGTAGCTAATTGATAGAGAAATTAGGCAGATGTTAGCATCCTTCAGTGTCCAGAATGTAACAGTCATCATATTTACTGGTAAGCCCTAAACAGTAAACAAATTGTAGACTCAGATGTGACTGTATGTATGCAGTGAAGGGGTTGATTATTGGTATGAGAAAGAAAAGGAGGACATTTTTTCCTTTGTAGGAGGGAGGAGCAAATGCAGCGAGAAAGACAAATGGAGAAGCCTGCTTTTGTTCAGTTTTGTAACACTTCAGTGGCCTCTCCGTCATAACTCAGCAGGATCAACCACATCTTTTTTTGAAGTACTGTAAGTGACAAAAAGGTTCATACGGAAAAAAAAATGCGTAGCAAACACCCTATCCGCTATGCAAGTGAAAGCACTA
The DNA here is from genome assembly GCF_040807025.1 of Struthio camelus. Lineage (NCBI taxonomy): Eukaryota > Metazoa > Chordata > Aves > Struthioniformes > Struthionidae > Struthio > Struthio camelus. The sequence continues at coordinate 50,322,006 of NC_090945.1, read as the reverse complement.
TAAAGATGCAGGTGATAATGATGAGTTTGCAAGACTGTATGCATGTAAGAGAGGCGTTATTTTCAAAAGTAGCCATATGGGAACAGGATATGAATATGAGCCTGAAAACTCCACAGAAGATGTCAGTGGAGGTTATAAGCACCAGTAATTCAACAGCTGACATTCTGAATTTGGTATAATTGCTTTTTGCAGTAAAAGAATTCTAGAAGTGATAGTGCATTTCAGAGGAACAGGAATTTCACAGAAACGAGGATCTTTCACACAGAAAGGGGCAAAAACTCAGTTGCCTGAATTGGGAGATGAACTTCCAGCATTCCCCCAAACTCTTCTTACAATAATCACGGATGAAAAGCTGATAATAGACAGCAAAAAGGAAATACTGTCTATCTATAAGTAGCAGCCTCAAGGTCTCTGGAGGTAAGGTCTATGGAGTATGTTCTACATAGAGGAACAACTTAACGCTGTGGGGAAAGTTGACAGGAGAACACTTGGCTCCTTCCTTCCTTTCTTCCATGCATTTTACAAGGAATAGTAATCAAGCCTTATTATTCGCAGAGATGTGCTTGAAGATCACCTTCCTGCTAAGATTTGAACTCATCCTCCAGGACGGTTAACGCTAAGAATTTCTCGGTGCTGGTGCTTCCAAACTATGGTTTGCAAAACCGCTTTCCTTGAATTAAGAGCATAATACTTATGCACGCTTACACATAAGGAAAAGTGAGTATCATTCATATTTGAAGCCAATGCAAAAAGATTATAATTTAAACCAAGCAAATTGCAATTATTGCTCAATCTCATTGAAGGATTATCTTCTAGTTCATCTCCCTGTTGGCAATACATTTTCAAATGAAATATTTGAACACTCAAGTGGTTTTTTAAATTATCTCCCATATATTTTTCTTGCAGCTGTAATTAGAAGCTGAACCTATTTTGTTCTGAAGGACCTGGAGTGGACCAGGAGATGTGCAAATCAACTGTCACTGATTTGCATTCACTGGCTCTTTTCTAAGATAATAGGATGCCTTGGATGCTGCTGCAGATCAAATAGTGAATTAAAAATGGCTAATTAAAATTTTAAATAAGTGCAATAAAGTTAAAAAGACAAGTTATTTATTTATTACTGTTTTTCTCAAATCAACAAAAAAGCCAGTTATTTCTAAATTAAAAATAACTTGAAAGTGCATGCTTCTGAGCCTCTTCAAAAGGTCAGTCAACAGGAAGCATCATATAGGACTTTCTGAAGCTTTATTCTGAACGTGAAACATTTCAATATAGCATTACACGAAAACTTGGTGATACCTATCAAGATCCACATAGTAACTGAAAAAAATGTGGTCTTTTTCCATTTATCCTGAATTCCGGAACGAGTGCCTTGATTTTACTGTTTCACCTGCCAAAAATCCCATTTTGATACTCTATTTCTCATTTTTATGGGAACTTCCAAATAAGAAATTTGCAAAACACATAACATGTCTAGAGAAAATACAGCAACAAAGACACATCACGTATCTATTATGGATTAATTTTCCTTGTTTGACCTCTCAGCAAAGACGCCTGTGATTAAAATACAGCTGCATTTGAACTGTTAAGAAAGATGCGTGATGGCCTCTATAAGCATTTTAAGCATGTTCACCAAAAAGATGGAATGTTTATCCCTCTGAAAACTTGTATAGCTAGATGTCTCATTTTAGTTGTCAAGTGACTTTTATATAACAACGGTCTAATTCTGTCAACAGCATTATGTGAAAACATTGAAAGCTCAACAGAGAATCCAGATTTCTTACAACAGAAAAAAAGATCATTACTCAATAGCCCAATAGCCATTTATAAATATGATGCATCTGTTATGTCTTGTTTCACATTTGTCCATTTAGCCGGATTAGCATCCAATTTTCTCCATTACATAGTAATATTCAGTATTGGCTAAATAGTCTTTAGCATTATTATTCTGGCCTTTCTGCTGAACGTTGCTTTTTTTTTTTTTCCCAACACCACTGTTTGCAGTTAACAAGATGGTGAAAGTCATTACAGGTACGGAGATGATGGGGAAGTGCAATTACACTGCTGACTCCTTTGAAACAGGGGTTGGTTCCTCTCTCATAGTTCATACAAAGCCATGGAAAACATTTCATAAATTTGGAGCTTTGTTCAACAGAGTCACAATCAATGATTTCCTTGTTAAGTATTCTGACCGCCCCCCTCCCCGGGCCTCGATTTACACTTTCCAAGACTGGGTTAACATTGCAAGATAATTACTGCTCTGTACTCCACCAAGCATTTCTTTACTCTCTTCCATCTCAATCTTTAACTCCTTCCCTTCCCCCCAAACTTATCCTCTGGAGAAGGGCTGAGGCTCAGGTTTGTGCTTATCTATTTCAGGTTGTTTTCCACAATTGCAATAAAAGTCTTGCCCACAGCCACATGCTTTAAATTGTAGCCCTGATAAAACAGCAGTGTTAAGAAAAGAAATGTCAATGTATTGTCTCAACACCCATTGGAAACATCTTACTTTGGCAAGCACATCAATGAAAGGGTGCAAATTTCGCCTTTAAAAGCCTTATTTTACTTATTAACAGAAAAAGACAATATCTTGAGAGATATAATAATAATAATAATAATAGTAATAGTAATAATAACAATAATGAAATGGCCCTATATGATCATGGATAACCTATTTGCATGTTGACAGCAGAGAGAAGCGCACGCTGATGAAAAGATTTAAGAACCAAAGGAAAAAGAAACAGGGTCCAATTAATGTGATGTTCAAAGGACACACCGAGCTGGGATTTTACAGTATATAGTGAAATACTTGTGCTGCATATTTCCATCTCATGACTGGCTAAAAAAGATCAAAGCTTTTTATATTCCATATTAAGAGTGACAGAATATTACAGCAAACATGCAATAAGGAGAAACGTAATAAGCTTTAATAAAAGATGATAATAAGGTTTGATAAGAACTTTTGGAATGTCACCAGATCTGCAATGTAAGATGAAAGCATCTGCATGTAGAGATTATAGTGTGTTATTTGGAACCCCACAGAGCTCAACTGTGATTAGAACTACATATTTTTCCATAAATTAGCTTTTGTTTTGAATTTCCTGCTGAGATCATATGCAAGTTGATTGAACGTGCATGTCAATATATATAGCTTTCCTAATCCTTTGCTGTTTGTTAGATTTCATGATATCATGAAACAGCCCACTTGTAGATCAAAGGTAGATGATTGAGGCCAAAACAGAATAAGCTATGACCCCTTTACAAAACTTCTTCACAGTGATTTAGATGTACACTAGATAATAACCACTCACCTACCGGAACTGCTTGCTTGTGTAGACGTACTTCACTCGGATCAATTTACAAAAATATGCAGTTTCCATTTAAGTGCACATTAAAAACAGAACGGGTGCACTCAGTTTGTTGTCACAGAGGCTTTTTTTACCTAACTCCACCTGACCTCAACACCTCCAATAAAAACACTTAAGCCATTAGCTATGTGCAAAGCTAACATTCCTGTGCAAATCCCTGGTTCAAAAAAGTTTCAAGGTTTAAGTCAGCTCAGTGACTGATCATCCCCTTACTGAAACATCTCCGCTGCCCTCTATTTTGCCCAACTCCTCCTGCAGACCTCCCTGTTATTACCAGGAATCAAGCCTGGCTAAGCAGCTGTGGGGCTGGCCCAGGGAGAGGAATAAGCACGGGCACAGGTGGGTCTGGCTACCAGATGGAGCATCCTTTACTATGCTGTTGCTAACGTGGTTTAGGTGTAGCGGACAAACGCACCACGACAGCAGTTTCTGCAGAGCCCTCACTAAAGTGAGGCACGGCTTTTATAAAACTATTCCTGTGAGCAAAGATGCACTCTAAACACCTGAAAATAGTAATAATAAAAAGGAAACCCAGAAAAATGTTTTATGAGTTATGAAAGGAACATATAATATACAGACAACCATACTGCCAGCTGTTTTAAGGCCAGTGGTTTGTTGCTTGTAAGTCAACTCCTAAGATGCTTTGTACTTTTCTTAGTTAGACACGTCTTGAGAAAAACAAGTTAAGATTACAGTTCACATTTAATTTTTTTTTTTTCAAAGTAAAATCAGCCACAACACTGAACTATCAAACTCTGCAGGTGATATTAAAAAGAGTCAGTCTTAGCTTTACAGTAATAGCCACAGATAAAAGTGAGGGAGAAAATCAGCTACTCTTGTTACTACACACAAAGATACTGGATCAGTAATAAAGATATGTATTTTAAAATTATCATCCACTTTTCTCTAGTTGAATTAACAAGCAGAATTGTATCTCTGCTTTCCTAACTCTTGGATGCCTGTGCATGATCACTTCCACTTGAGATTACTGACCTACAGGAGAGAGAGAAAAAACCTGCAGGGACCCAAAACCTGGAAAGCAAGGTAAAAGCCTAAAGAACAACTTTTTGGCACCGTGAAAAGATCTGGACTGAGTCAAATTAGAACCACTGTCTAGCAAAAATACCCCAATAAAAACTGGTGTGAAACTTGGCATTTCCAAAGACGAAAGAGAAGATGAACAGCAGATGAGTTTGAGACTTTCACAAGTGAAGCTAAACTTACTGTACCAAGTTATTCTGTGTTACACCTTTTGAAATTTAAGCAAATCAGTGGTTAGCAAAGGGCGTTCACGCCATGCAGCTGTTTTACAGTTCAGTTTCTAATAAGTATCACTTAAATAGTAACACTGCTCTTCCTGCACCATAATAAAGTTAAATTAGAAGTAGTTATCATTAACAACCAACAGAAACCTACATACCTGTTTCCTTACTTAAAGGCCAGCTGAGCTTGCTAACTTTTCAAATGGCTGACTTGCTTTCACAATACCTAAAAGCACTCTATTTCTCCTCCTGAAGAGTTATTAAAAGAAATGATTTTGTGTGATCCTATTTCATCACATTCAGGCAAAAACCAAATGTTCTTGTTTGGTCGGTTGGTTTTACTATTGAGAAAAAGTGAGAATTTCAAATGCAATGGTCCACTTAATCTGTATACTTGTAAAACACTTGCTTTCCTCAAAATACAAAATTACAAGTGCTGCTACAGGAGATTATTTGTAAGACATAGCATTTCTTTTTTTTTTTCATGAATGAAGTCTTCTGAAATGGCATCCATGTGAAAAAGACCTCATATTTAAAGGTTCCTGTCCATTTCCAATGACCCCTACATTTCATCTATAATTAATCACTGCAGTGGGGGAATTACACCTGTGTGAGAACCATGTGCACTTGCAATCTCATTCATAACTGTAACATAAAATGATACTGTTCACAGCAAGTTTGGACACATGTATTTGACCTTTTTATTCTCAAGTGCTCATTTATGAAGAGGTTTTAAAAAATCTCATCTGAATCAGACATTTTTAACAGCATCTGAAGCACTCCAAAACAGCTCAAGCAGTTTGCTTCATAAAAAATATGCAATTTATACACAAAACCATTATTTTAATACAGGCACTGTAATTCTTTCTTGACAGGTGCAAGTCAAAAATTAATAGAAGCTACCAGCCAAAGAGAGAGGACTGTAATCCCAGGTCCACAAACAACTTAAACCTATCTGTGTCATTTCATCTCTGCTTTGCAAGTCTCTTAAATGTAAGCTTAAATTTGAAGAACTACATATGCTCACATACTACTAAAATATAGTGTATGTTTACCTCCAGCGATAAAAGAGGAATTACAGCTCTTAACTACATGCAGCTTGCTATTTATCCAAAAAAGTAGCTAGTGTAATTTAATTCCATTTCTAAAGTATTCATCGTCGGCCTGAAAAATTGCTACGACCTGTGGGTCTGCCAGCAGGAGGAGCGCAGAAGGGCCCACCTCTCTACATGATGGGCTTGCAGGCACTTCGGTATACCCGAAAACACTATCCAGACCTCGAAAAGCTTTCATGTTGCATCACAGTACGATGGCAGATTGACACAGTGGGGGACCTGCTGACAATGACATCATGCCATGTCGCAATTTACCACTACACCTGTCATATTGCCAGGATTACTGAGTTTCAATTTGCTCCGCTGGGCAAAAGCAGAAAGGTGACAGGACTATTGCCAAAAACCTTGTGATAGATCTCAATTTGAATACAAGCCTTTCTCAGAGCAGAGGTGTGTATGTTCCTTGACGGATTAACTTTTTTAATCCCTTGAAATCTTGTCAAGTCTCTCTTAACCTTCTGACTGCCAATTACACGTTCCTACATCCTTCTGTGTGAGGATTATCTTTCTCAATGAACATTTTACTCTTAGTGCCACTGACAGTAATAGCATGTGACATCCACAATGCCAATCAAATATTAATACTGTGCACCGCTGAAATACTAAATATTGTATTATGCTTTGCACTTGGTTTGAAACACTGTAACAAGATCTTTGCTCAAAAACCATCAACTAAAAGGCATTACCCATAATGGTATTCTTGCCAGACACAAAAAAGTATTATTTAATGTTCGTACTTCAAGATATAGGTGTTCAACACATGTTTAGTTTTAGCGCAATTCAGTGAAAGACGTTAAAAACATTTTATCCTAGAACGACAAATACTCCAACCAATAAGGTAGTAAAGCATTCCACATCCATTTTCTAACTAGTCATTCTCGCTCTGTCCCCCAATTTTGAAAGAAACAAAGTGGTAGTATATATATCACTACATACATATGTGTGCGTGTGCGTGTGCGTGTGCGTGTGCGTGTGCGTGTGCGTGTGCGTGTGCGTGTGCGTGTGTGTGTGTGTGTGTGTGTGTGTGTGTGTTTTTCACACTAAAGAGGCTCCTCAGCAGTGTCTCCTCTAAATGTTATTCTGCCTATGTGAACCTCATACAAATAACCAAAAGTCAAGGCTAAGCTATGCCAAGGAAAATACATTGATCGAGGGCTAGACATGGCTGAAAATCACAATGCAGAAAGTCCTGGAAATACTACCTGTAATATTAAGCTTCACAGTGAAGCGTAAGAACGGTGTGCACAGTCACGTTTAAGTCTGAATATTGCCATTGTCAGAAATGATTGAGAGCAAATGGACTGAGCTGATATTCGTAAGGCATGGTCCACAAATACCTAATTTCTGGCTTTTTTAGTTACATTTTTGGAGATTATGAAGTATTGAAATGGGACTAGCACTAGTAGTACTTTAGGCTTTGGGGACTTTTCCAAGGTCCACTGAGGATGCTAAAATCCTTTAGACATTTCAGGGGGTAGTTTCTACCTACTAAATACTTGTGCTCTAGCGCATTCCTCAGGTATATGGGGTATATGGCATAGAAACACACACTGCAGGACCCAGGGAAGAAGTTACAAACCCTTTGGTCCTACCTTATATTTATCCTGGGTATCTACCAGACACAGGTCTTGCAAAGAAGCAAAGCACACTATGCGCACCACAGCTGCTTACTTCTCTGACAGGCAGCAGCTTCCAACTTCCTCCAAGTTTGAACTGATAGCAAAAACCTCGAATTTGGGAAAGGAAAAGATGATGCAGAAAACTGCCCCAAAGCCTTCCTTAAAAAACCCGAAGGATCTTTAAGATGAGAAACTGACCATAACTGCAAGGACTGATGTTATTTTCTACAGTTCTGGAGGCAGGGGCTACCTTCACGGATCCAGATGCATGCCTACACAAAATCATGAGAAACTCCTGTGGCTCCCCAAAGTACGTGGTGCAACCACAAAATACTAAGATGATGTGCTTTGATATCTGAAAGGTCTCTCCACGGAAGAAGAGAAGTCTCCCTGCTGTAGATTTTTGGTGGGAATTTGAATATATTGTAATATATGAATTTGCTAAACTGTAAAATCTCATAGCACTTTCTGCAAGTTACCGTAACAGACCATGAGGAAAGGTAAAATGTTTCTGAGACATTTCTTAGAATCAATGATATGTACAGCTACTAGTCTACCTCAACACATCTAACATGATGGGATGAGAAACGATCTGAGAGCATAAACCAGGCAAACTCTAAAAATCTGCCACGTATGGGCAGGCAGAGAACGTATTTCCAACCCAGGCACCTCAGCGCAGCTCTAGTCATACCTAAGGTTTCTGCACAACCTGGGGAAGCACACAGAAATGAGCCTTTCCATGCTGGAAATACGAAGTTCTTGATAAAGCTCTCAGTGACAATAGTATTCACATACTCAAAATTAAATGCAGATCCAAAAGAAAAAGAGCTTCTATAATCACATAATGAAAGTAAAGGTGATTAATGGCAACTAAACTATATTATCCCTCATGCCTGTTAGCAGGTACTGCAACAAAAATCCATTTAAATGGTATTATTAATTAAGTTGTTTTCCTCATTCCTGCCAGTAATTGAGCTTTATGAACAGCAGAATAATGCTAACTTGGCATTGCAATCAAAGAGGCATGCTATATTGTTCCTTATTGATAAAGTAAAATAGATTGCTCTTGATTACAGGTATACTTTAGCCACTGCTTTCACAGAAATGCAGTCATATAACTTTCATTATTTGAAGTCCTTTACTTTTGGGGAGGGGGGTTCTGCTCTACTATGATTTCTGTCATTGAGCCCACAAGCAAAGGCGTCTGATGCTCTGCAATCTGTGACTAAATGTTTCCAATAGAGTAAAATATAAAATGCAATATACATTTTCCCAAGAGATGTTTCAGTTGTTAAGACCAAATGCCAGCTTTTTTTCCTGTCCAAAACGGATTTACTTAACTGTTCAGAGGAGCAGTAGTGATAAAAAAGTCTTGTATATTGCTGACCTTTTAATTAAATAAAATTCAATTTTTTTTTATAGAGATATCTTTCTGTTACGATGGATATTTAAATATTTGCTTTATCGTAAAGAATAATTGCCTGGCATATATTCTTCTGACATTGGCTACAGAGCTAAGGCTAATGCAATAATCAATTTCAAGTTACACAGAGGTTAAAATGCTCATAAAATGCAAATAGGCCTGGAAGTATGACAGATCGCTGTTAGGAAGTCAGAACAGCAGAGAAGGTGGCCTGAACAGGTCAAGTTTCATCGTGTATTCAAACAATGTTTTATGCTAATAGAAACCTATTTACTAGACATAGGACAATATTCATGACAGACGCATGCAATCTTTCAGCGCACAGCTCTTCAAGCCCAGTTGATTAAATACAGTACACCGTGTTAATTCCAGCGCTGAATAAGGAAAACTGCTGGCCAGTGTGGTCCCATGCACAATGAAAACGGCACTATGGCCCTAATACCTTGTACTGACTTAGACACTGTCAAGCCAATGCCATTGACGCTGGACAAGCAGCTGCCAAAACAATTCTTGAGCCAGAAAGAGGGGTCCTGATGTCCCCAAATTGTCATTACCTTCACTCAGCTGTTGAATCCACACTAGAAAAGAATTAATTTAGGACTGCTATTGATCACTCCTATAACGTAACTGCTCAAAGCCGTGCTGTGCAACGACGTATATTGAAAGCAGTTCCTCCTGACTGATGTGGTTCTCTCCAACTGAACTGTGGATTTTTCTGTTTACTTAAAAAAAACCCCAAGAACAATAAATAACTCTCCCCCCATAATAAAAAGGAAGAGAAGATCCCAAAAGGTGGGAATTGATAGGCTTGAGGTTATGTACAAAACTTTGATCTGATCCTCAGTTTTACCCAGGAGTTGCTCTACAAACTTTTGCTTCACTCATTCACTGTAAATGATGGAGGCTGAACGAGTCCATGAGACACAGGGAGAAGCAGTGCAAAGTCCTGCTTTGTTTTGTCTTCCTCATTGTAAAGCTGGACTCCATTTCTGACTCTTACACAGGCTCCCTGCACAAAGTTGGGGTAAAGCTATTAATGTGTATACAGAAAGAGGTCAAACTAAGGCAACTTCATGTTTCTTACACTTTCATGGCTGAAATTTAATACCGTTCTTCCTCGTTTTCCAAACAGGGAAAAAGAAAAGGCTTTTTTTTTTTTTTCTGTGAAGGATTCTAAAAATGTTCACGTTAGAATAAATTTGTCTTCTTTTTCCTTGGCTGCAAATCTGGCTATGGATAGCAGTTTACTAAATAAACTACTAAAAGAAATTCCAGGGTAATCTCAATCCAAAAGCTAACCAGTTTATATTCTTTATTCCCCTTCTTTCTAACCCCCTATTCCAGAGAGCTGTTCTTCGCATCCTTTACTCTAAACTAGAGCTATTTCTTAGTTCCAGTCTCCTATATGTTGCTCCTTTTCCTCTTTGCTACGCTATCTTTTGCTGCGGCACTTGGTACTTGCCTGTTTCTGTTGCTGTACTTGCTGTTTCTCAGCCACTTACCGTAGATGAACCCTTTAACTAGAAGGTCAATGTTTTCCAAAACTCACTTTCATTTTCTCTAAAAATTAACACGTTTCATTGCCAGAAGCGGTAAACTTAAATATTTTGTATGTTTCAAGAGGTTGAGAGAGACTACCAGAGCTTGAAAAGCAAGAATATGCAGGGAGGGGAAAAGGGAGACTTTCTTTCCTTTAGATTAAAATAACATTTTCAATGCCTTGTGACCCCCAAGACTGCACTAAGTGGCTTTACAATGGTGTGCCTGTGAAACGCTGGCCTCTCCCCATGCTGACATCGTCTGCTCTCACCTCCTTTTTGTAATCTTTGTAATCGTTAAAGAGTCTCTCCTGTCCCGGTGATGGAAGGAGTGCAAGGCAGAGCAGAGCCCCGCTCCGGCTGGCCTAGCTGACGGAGCAGTAATTGACGGAGCTGCTCGGCACAGGCAGACGCCGTGTCTAGCAAACTGTCTCTTCTGCCTTACGGTGTTCGAGCAGAGGTAGCGGGATCCAAAGTCACTTGTCTCTACCCTACATCCCCCGCAACTAAAATAAGCCTGGGCGTGACATGTTCATCTCTCTCCCTTTCGGAGAGGCGCCCGATGACATGACTGTTCGTTCACAGGGCGAGCGCTCTTACTGCTTCTTCAATTTGCAGTTGCCACAGTCAGGCAGCGGACATCATGCATCAGCCCGGCTACGCTCCTTAGCGATTCGTACTGGCATATTTTGCAGCAAGGGCTGTGGCGTTTTAGTGCTCGTGGCAACGTCTCCCTGTGAAGTTAAAAGCATGTCTCGAACTGGCTTTACAGATGTGACGCGCCACCTCAGCTGCTGTAAACCTCAGCAGACAGGCCAGACCACTGCGCTAGATGTCCGCCACACAGTGCTAGAGGTCACGCAACACTGCAGCCCCTTCCAACTTCTTAGGTTATGAACAACTTCCTACTCGGTCACTGTTCCCTCTCACACCTACCTTATGAAATGGTTAACTGAAATGAAGGGCTGTTTCCATTTTATATTAATAATTTCCACTGACTTATACTTGGATGGCCTATTAAATGGAGAGTATTTCTGATATTACATCTGCAGAGATGGGAAAACCACATATATGAATGAGTGTAATCCATTCATGGCTTTATGGACCTGAGGTTCTCTAGAGAGCATCCCTGAGTGCTGGATTTTACATCTGGATTGCTGAGTTAGCTGAAATACGTGTAATATCACCAGTAGGCAAAGAGCTCCCTAATGACTACGGGCCGAGGAAGGCCCTTGTGCATGGTTTATTTCAGCAAGTATGTGAGCTGGCGTGTGCCCATGAAATGTTGTACAGCTATACTTGGTTTTTTACAGAGCATGTGAATAAATGATGCGTGGAGCTGAAAGCCCTCACTCACTGGAAAGCTCGCTTCTTTTTCTCCAGTACATGAATAGAGGCGCATTAGACATGCTTATATTTCTTAATGTGCCTGTGGGAGAAATAATCCGGTACTGCTATCTTCCTATGCCCCTCAGATTCATAAGTAATCTGGCTCTTTGGGGCTAGGAAAGTGTAGAGCTCAGCTCAGAATCAAGTCTTCAATATTTTACTATCTGTATAGCCATTTTTCCCAGTTCTTGACAGTGACACCTCATACTGAATTCCTCCCTTCATATTTATTTATTTCTGTATTTATTTAGCAGCGCATGTTTGATTGCAGTGTTGTGGAGGCTGAGCACAGTTAATGGGTTTTATAAACGGGACTGTTTCAATCTCATTTTTAAAAAAACAACAGCAGTGTCAAAGCTTAACTCTAAACCACACCTTTATACTCCTGCGCGCATTCACTCAAAAAACCAAAGGATCCCAGGCACGAAACGGATTGGACCGTGACAGCCATCTACATCTGTGCAGGGGCCTCTTGCTCTGAGGGCTGGCAGGGGAGGTGGAAAGGGTGCCCTACTCTGCCACAGCAACGGGGAATTTCTGCGGTTACTCAGCAACCCGATTTCTTGCATCGCTCACAGTAGCGTCAGCCCAGGAAAGACTACTTCAAAGGCTTTCTATAGCTTATGCTGCACCTCAGACCGAAACGTAACAAGCCTGTTTCAACAAAGGCAACGAAGATTTAAGGACTGTAAGGCCTTCTAGGCTTTATTATTAATTTACACTGATTTAAAAAAGAGAGAGAGAAGAAGAGACTGACTCCCCCCTTTCCATTTTCTTTCCTTGTTTAAGAGTCTGGATCTGAGTGCAACTAATAGCTCTCAGAAATCAGACTCATATACTTATTCTTCCGTAATCGTGGTGATTTAAACTTCTAATTAACAAATCAGTTAAAAAGAAAGTCTTTGAAGACCACTTACTGCCTCACAGGTGGCAATATCTGTAATCTGGACAAAGCCACAGAAGAAGCCGAAAGTATATTAAGAGCCTGTTCTGCTCCCTTATTAAAGTGAATTAACTTTTTTCTCACAGACAAGCACCACCCCCATTAATAGGCTAAAATTCAAATTATATAATTTTGATAGCAAATGGTTATGAAACTAAACAATTAAAGCGATAAAGAAATAAAGCAAATCATATAAAATGAAAATCGGGAAAGGGAATTTAACAAATAAAGAGAAAAACCAAAAGTAAACAACCCATCAGAGAGGAAAAATTCTGCTCCTTCTCTGCACAATGTCCTTTTGAACAATCACTTTCCCTGCCTTGCACTCAGAAGTTTCCAGCTCCACACACGAAGAAACACAAACACAAAACGCGATGATACAGTAAGTGAAAGTTAGCATTCCTAAATGGTGTATTAGTTGGAGTTCATGCAAAACAGAAGAAAAACCTTCCATGGCCATGCTGCAAGTTACATTTGCATTATGGAATTTTACAGCTTGCATTTTACATGTACTTTTAAAAGGACTACACACCACATAGCTTATCTGCAGTTCAAATTATTCTTTGAAGTTAGCTCCTCTGCTATCGTGCTGCAAAATGCTTGCAAAGTATTCAAATTTTCTATTCCCTCTAAAGAATTGGAGTTCTAATTAAGTCACTGTTGTGGTTTATACGGTTACAAAAATTTTGTTATAAATAAAGGTTTATATGGCACGGTCCGTACGTAATCCACCAGACATCCCTATTTATGGTAACATTTATCATGAAAAAAGGGAACTCACCTATAAAGTAGGATAGTAGTATTGCCAGCAGCACTGAGACCCCTACAGCACAGAGTGCGGTACATTTCCAGCTACAGTACTTCGAAGACTTCTTGAATTTAAAAGCACTTCTGGATAGAGTGTTCCTAGGTAGTGGCCGAGGAGGAGGGGAATAAACCGAGCCGGATGCCATTGTGTACCCTGGTGTTGCAGTACTGAACAGCGGTGTGGTCCCTGTTCCTGTTTTGAATAGGAAATGCCTGCGGAAGAAAGAGTGTAGAGTAAAGTACAAAAGTAAACAAAGCTGTAGCACAGGCAGTCATACCTTTTTTTTGTTTAGTGTCGTCTATTTTGCAAATATCTAACAACATCCAATCTACTAAAGGGTCATAAAAGCAATGCATGTCACAACACTCGCACATAAAAAAAAAGGCATTTTCACTTTAAAAGAGATGCCCCTGAACCCCCCCCGCAGTGATACACTGGTACCCAGACAGGAAACAGAACTATCCTAAACACGGTCTGATAGAGAGGAGGTCTCTCAGAGTTTATTTGACAAGTACGGACAGGCCTTCTGCTGCTGTTTATTTTTGTTGGCTTCTGCTACAGACTACAGGCAACTCCATTAAAAAGTCAATATTATGCAATCTAACTACAGCCCACACTACTTATTACAGTTTCCCTGGTTTAAGTACAAAGAAAAGAGCAATCTCTCAGATAGAAACTTTTGGCAACTTTGCCAAAATTAGTCAGTTAAAAGATTTTTTTTGTATCCTAAATGCCCAGTTCAGTAATTCGTATCTCCTCACACGTAATCTTACCGTAGCAAGATCTGATTACAGACGCAGCAGCTCATTACCGTCCTGGAATTACTCTACAGAAATACATTTAGTAGGTGCCCAAAGAGACCACTGCCACAAGCAGAGATGAAAAGCAAAGCCAAATTTCAGACGCTCTCGGTGTGTTACCAATAAGCTTAATTTTGTTAAATTAAAATTTCTGAAGATAACATCAAGCCCCCCCCCCCCCCCCCCCCCCCCGCCCCCAAACTGTGCTAGCATGATTATTTTGGAGGAGCCTCCAAAAGGAACCATGGCATATACTGCCGGGAGTTGTTCTGCTGTTGCACGCACACAACTCTACGAACACCACAGACGACGCCAGCCCACGACCTTTGCACCAGGGCTTTTTGCACATTGCCACCAATTTGTTAGGTTGGCAAAACCCTGCAGGACAAGGCTAGGCCTTAGCAAGGCTTTGAGAAATGAATGCACGAGGACTAAGAACGGTCAGAAAGCGCACTGTGGAGCATGCTGAACTTACCAGACACACGAACACCTAGAGAGAGCTACAGGGGAGTCTGCGTTTTAGAAGAGGTAAGAGAGACTCATGAACGGCTGATACGCGTGCCCGCCTGGAGCCAAGCAAGGGCCTGCCCACACCGCGTTTGCCTGTCGCGCACCAGACACTACACGCAGCACGGGTCAGCGGATCTAGGGCCAAAGGAGGCAGCCGCGGAGGGGACGCCCCGCGGCTGCAGCAGGCGGCAGGGCGCTCATCGGGGCGCTGCTCGGCTGACAGGGCTCTCCGCCGCCGGCACCCGCTCTCGGAGGCGTCCCTAATAACGTAGCCAGTTCGACAGGGAGAGCGGCTTCGGCACTGTGCACGCTCTGGAAATTACTCCGACCCACTAAGGCCTGAGAGAAGTGGCAAGAGCTGATGAGCCAAGAGATTTGCTTCTCGCGGCTGATTTTGCCATCGGAGATTAACAGACGAGTTAGAACATCTTAGTGTAAGCGCTCTCCTTGAAATTACTTGCATCACAAACAAGAGCCCAGGAAATATGCTACATAGGTTGCTTCCATTTCTGAACGATATTAAATTTGCTGGCAGTAGCAACAGATGGATATACACTAGACGTACTGATGCACAACAGCACATCCCGGTTTGTCTGGGCGCAGAGGATTACCAACGATTTCAAAAGACAACGCCCTTCTGATTTAAATCCCCTCTCTAAGAAGGTACTTCATTAAAAGTTGTGACATTTTCTGTGTAGCAAACACCAAAATAATAACAACTAGCCCTATGTCAAGAATGGTGCTTTCCCTTAGAGCACCATTACTTTGGATTTTAGTGACTCAAAAAAGCATGTAGATTCACTGAGTCGTGCTAAAGCGTCTTATCCACTTGACCTTTACCGCCCTTCCAACCGTGGCTGCATGCGGTCAATGGTGTCTCCAGGAACGTTTCACAAACAACAGCCACGCGGATCCCAAAATAATGCCAAACACAAAGAAAGCTTTTTTCCTCTCTGTGTGATGCGCACCGTTTTGGGGAACGGAAGGAAAGTCATACAACAGGTATAATACTCCTCCTCCTAAAAAAACAACAAAATGTTAAAAATAAGAAGGTGCCTGCCCAGTCTGTGATTTCAACCTCCTCCTGCCTGGCTGCTAGGCTCAACAGGCTAAACATGGAAACGTGCGTTATATGAGCACCGGACGGGAACTCCATATAGTCTTAAGCTTTAACAAAATAACGCAGCAAAACAGGCAGCCTCTGATCCTTTTTTCCTCCTCCTCCTCCGAGGGGAGAGCTGAGATGCTGCCTTTGGTACGGCGCAGCCTACTAAAGACTGTAATCCATATTCTCAAAGCCTTTGAGGAGTTAATCCCATAGATAAACTCGGGAGATGGCCGCCTATGTGAGGTGCTGCGAGCTGTCATAGCTCTGACAGTCCACCTCAGGCATCAAGGCAATGAAAGAAAATTGTAACCTTTATATGTGAATTCAGCAGTGTGAAGTCTTAGGCAGCACGCAGTGCGACTCCTCTCTTCCAGCTATTCCTCCGCTGCTTTGAATCACATTGCTACAAGGCCAGAGCGGTCACGCGGGCTGGCTGGGGAACATCGGGGGGGAAAAAAATTCCAGAACGGGTAAAATAACGACAAAAACCCCAGACTGGAATCTTGCTCTGAGTTAAGAAAATGTGCTTGGATCCCTCTCGCTCTCTAATGAGGGGAGTTACTAATAAAGTTGCCAGAGACTCTCCTGCTACATTAACTCTGAGTGATAAGTATCTAAGGCGTAACACTATCTGGCTTCCACATCTTGTCTCCCTCACTGAGCCGAGCCAAGCAGCGGCCCTGTGAGACGCTCGGCAGGATACGGTATCTGACAACAAACCTGGGCTGCTTCCACGTAATGCAGAAATCCTTATGCTCTTGAAATATAATCTATGCACAAATGATTTTAATTACCTCTATATCTATCTCTCTAGTCTTTTCATACCACGGTACTTGAGCAGCTAATTTCTAAAGCCTAAACTGTTTGCACGACTTGACCAGCCACTGACTTACAAGCAATTACAGTGCTGCGTCTCCTAGGAAGCTTACAGTACCTACAACCCTGTGCTGTCCGTTCCACACCGAACATTTAACAAGCACTTGCTAGAACTGCATGCAAGCGGCACTTTCACAAACTCAAATAAATCATGCAATTTGTTTATAAGACAAGCTCTTTCTGTTTTATCAAATAACGCGACCCACTCTTTAAAACAAATAATCTTCTACGTTGATGTTTATTCAATATATATTTCTGTCTGTTTACTAAATACATATTTCTATTAACAAGTGCAGCTACATCTTAACATTTTAGGGGAGGAGAATTTAGCTCTAGAACTAACCGTTCTAAACTGCAGACCGGTCACAACCCACCATGTTTAAAACATAAAGTTATGTCATAAAAACTAATCCTTGGATGCAAAGACAGCTGGGAAGTTCCCTTATTTCACAGACCGCAGACATTTTACTCAGTTTCCTCTCTTGAAAGATAAGACAGGGAATACAGCATCAAAAACCTCAAGGATGTCAAGCCACAAAATACAAGCAGATGAATAAAGATAAAATCAAAATAATCAAGCTTCTAGTTCAATTCAGTCCTGTCTGATCACCAAGCGGTGGCGTGCACCTGCTGACATGCAAACATTTTTTTCCCCTCCTCCAGCAGAGGTGGGGAGGACTCACTCCAAATAAGATTTTCTCTGTGTTGCTACTTCCTCTGTGGAAAATAAAATTGAAGTAACCTCTACTAAACTCAGTAAGTGAGAAAGCAGGATGGGAAAAAAAGTCACATAAAAAAACCCAGGAACTGGGCAGAAAGATTGAGTTAACTGGAAACTGTGTCTTTTGAGAAATGGAGATAGATTACAGAAACATTCAAGGACAGCCAGGCTCAGACCATAAGCTCAAATACTTCTGATATGAGATAGCCAGGTGTCCAGCAAGAGAAATGTGATTTGGAATAACTTTCTTGAGAAAAATATTTGTGGCAAAACTTCTGACTGCAGTGTAGAAGAAAATGGATACTGTGCATTAATGAACACAACATAAACAAACAGAGATTTTGATCTAATCCCTGGCTCCAGGCTGCTAGAAGCACAGAGATTACACTAATAAATTATCACAAAAAAGGAGAATTCCATATTACTTTAAAACATAATGGTCTCAAATTTTATAGAATTATTGAATAATTTTAATGCTCATACTATAATTTTTATGTTAGGTATTTGACCTTTTTTAGCTTATATACTGGCGTTACTTCAGATTGTGTAAGATTCATTGGGATCTGCAGCTGTGATTTCTCTGGTTTCGGGCATCATCTGTAGCATACTTTGCATACAGCTGGAGGACACGGGGAAGACCCTACTTGGCCATTTCCAACAACTTTCTTGGCAGCATTTTTTTTTGGTATTAGAACATTTCATACAACACAAGCACACACAGAGAGTGCAGAATACCGCAGTAAGTATGTCACAAGATATTAAGACTTAGACAGGACTCCATTACAAAACTCTTGCTAAACGAGGAACTGTGAATAAGGCCGAGCAAAATTCAATTAAATCTCCTGCAGTATGTGAGGATACACATCATGCTGTATCACCTTGCCAGTGACATTTAAAGGCAGCTATTGTTATTTTGTGCAATGTTATTATTTATATTATGACAGTGACCAGAAACTACTGTCACAGAGTAGAGGTTAATATTGCCAGGCCTTACGCATACACAACCACAAAGCAATCCTCCTGCTCAGAGCTACACCACCATCTATCCACAATAAAAATGTATTTATATGTGCTTTAAAAAACTCCAAACCCTTGAATCTCATGTATTGT
This sequence comes from Struthio camelus, assembly GCF_040807025.1. Classification (NCBI taxonomy): domain Eukaryota; kingdom Metazoa; phylum Chordata; class Aves; order Struthioniformes; family Struthionidae; genus Struthio; species Struthio camelus. The sequence goes on along the minus strand of NC_090945.1, from coordinate 50,303,416 downwards.
TGTGTACTACCAGCACCCGATGAACCTGCAGGCCAATAATCCTATTTCTGAATGAAGAGACTCCACTGTGAGAAGTAAGAAACGTCCTCGTCCTCTTGTACACGGGACGCGAGAACAGGATGAGGTTTTTGCAGTGTTGTCTCCTACGCTCTCCTAAACGTAGCACCGTTTTGTCAGTTGTTGAGTTCAAGCAGCTACACGACGGTGTTGAATTAGACGCGGCTTTTCAGACCATTACAGACCACAGCGAGGAACGACGACTATAATGCTCAGAAGACTGCCATACAAAAGGCAGGTAACATTAGAAATTATCTTTGACCTGGAACTTTGAAGGAGGTCTCTATCTAAAATCAAGAGGGAAGAGCTTCAGGACGCTACTGGACCAAAAAAAACGCATAAGGCGGAGGACTCCGGTAAGCCTATTTGGTACAATCAGCAAGTTAGTTCTCTCCAAAAATAGTAGAGAAGAAGGATAAACCTGATTAACAGAGAACAGTTACGTGTGCCAAATCTGTGTTTCATTGTAATCAAACAGCAGAAACAGGGATTACCACAGCAGAGCAGATCGTCAGGAACAATATCCGGACTAAAAGTGGCCAGTACAAACAGAGAATTTGAAAGCCTTCCAAACTACTTATTCACTAACAGTTCACCCTTTCTCTAAACAACCCCAAACCCATGCTCTCACTCATGTCTTGTGGCATTTATTTCTGCAGGCTAAACGCACTGTGTCAAAATATATTTTCTTCTATCAATTTCAATTTAAATTCCACTGATTGTTCCCTTGTTCTTGTATAATGAGTATGTACTGTTTGCCCTGCAGTATATAAAGACAACATTTTAATAGTATTACGGTTTGATTCATTTTATTTGTAGGGTAAAACACACAAAAAGCATTACAAAAGTAATTGCCTAAAGCAAAAAAGTAAACTTCAGGCTCTTTATGGGTCAGGCAAAGGCAGCTGTGGAGTAGAGGACAGCTACTTTCAAATACCTGTTGCTTCAGCACAGGATACAACAAAACTGCTATTTGGAAGGCGACAGAAAACGGCTCGAGGAGAGGGGAAAGACGAAAGAACACCTACTGCTAACTTTGTTTATACTTGTTTATTTTACACTCGGGTATCAAAAGACCTCCGCATGTTTAAGTATACTTATGAGTCTCTGAAAACTTCTTTTGTTCAAGTAACAAGTCCACTAATCCATTATACTTCTTCTCATTATATGAGAAGAAATTCATTACATTTGAACTCATTTGTGCTTCTTGCAATTTGAGGAAAAAATGGGGGGACCACTGCTGCTGAAATTATCCTTCCACTGTATTTGACCCTTCGAGGCAAGGCAACGCCACTCTGACTCCTGTAATCATAGATCATGTCAAACACTTCATGAAAACGAGCACACCAGTTTTTACAGTGAAGAGCACAGGCTAATCACCCCTCAAAACCAACTCAAACCTGCCAGTATCTAACTCTGTTAAAACCTATCTATTTGCCCCTCTAAGGAGTTTTGAACCTGTGGACATAGCTACATGAAGAAATAAATTTGTAAGAAGGTGCAAGTAATTGTTCCTACCCATTCAGCTAAGGTCCTTAATCTGTGACACTGGAATCACTCTAAGACATGAAATGGTAACACCTACACCTTGGGCACCCAAAATTAGGGACATATCTGTCATATTTCTCTAAGCTCCAAGAAGCTGAAAATACTTCTACCGAATCCATTTTGACTGAATACAGGTTGAGAGAAAGGTAAACCTTACTAGATTTCTGTTTTGGTGACATATTTGCCTGTGAGGACCAACTTTTCAGGAGACATGACTTCTCTAGTCTGAATCTGTTTGCACGCCTAATGATTTGATTTTGATATTTAATATAATGGAAAACATTGTTGAATTTATTGGAATAAATGCTGTAATCAATCCATTTTGTAATGAATACAGCTGTGGTGACCGCTAACCTGAACTAAAAATAAATTACTAGGTTTTGTCCATAAAGGGCCCCAATTCAAAATTGACGTATTTGGAGACAGCAGCCATTAGTAGTTCTGCTTTTCAAAAGTGTAATAACACTTTCCACAAAGCTTTGGCAATACTGCAAGGCCAGGGCAAACTACCAACACATACGGGTTACCGCAATTTAGTACAAAACCTCTTTTCCTTGAACACACTGATGACATCACAGTATAGATACTCCACTATACTAGAATGCAATGGCAATCTGCTACACGGTGTCCCTGGGCACTCACATACAGCCCCACTGAAGAATCCCTGCCTGAAGGAACTCAAACATCTTAGTTATAAACCAGTGTTTTATAACTTAGTTATAACCAGTGTTTATTTAACATCTTAGTTATAAACCAGTGTTTGTTAGCACCAGTCAACAGAATAAGTACTACATGTTATTACCCACAAGAGTAGCAATCACTGAGTCCATACATGCACCTGAACCTGCCTGATGCTGGAAGGAGCATTAGTATTTGCAACAGCACAGCCTCTTCGGTCAGAGGCATATGCAGCTTTACCTTCCTGTTTCCCCCAAAGTCCAAAGGGGCTTAGGAAAGTTAGACAGAAGAAAGATTTGAGGTTTGTGAGATGTCATTCTCTGCATCACATAATTCCTTCCTGACCCATGCAGAGACAGCATGTGTCTGTCTGTGCCTGAAGACCAACACTTCATTTGCCATTTCCATGCAAAGAAATCAACTAATCTTACCAAAGTAACTTTAGAGAGGATGGATATTTCCAGCTGCAGATATTTTAGCTTGCTTTAACTTTTCCCATTTAAGCTTTTGAATTTATTTCTGCCTGACTTTGCTTAATCCAAAACAGCTGATTTTCTCCCTCAAGAGAATGGATTATCATGCTCTTTATCTGTTTGCAAAAACCTTACCAGATACATTAACTGTCAGAATCAAAATAAAACTATTATCCATGGAAAAAATAATGGTCTGAGATCACAATCAATCACTGCACTGCATCCATTGAATGGTGCGTTCCCTCTCTCTTGACAGAACCTATTCACGCTGGATGGAACTGGGTGCTCTGAACGAGACCATGACCCTCATCTGCCACTTGACATAAGATTGCTCTGCCTGGTTCGCTAATGGATAGATCACATCAATAAATCTGATTTTTCGCACTGAGTTGAGGAAGCAGATGGAACGAGAAGATTAATCTCTGCTGGCTGACGTTATAGGAAAGATGTAAAAGAGAGAACAGAAATTACTGAGTAGGTCTCATATGAACTCTGGTTCGCTGGTGCATGAGAGCAGCATTCCCAGTAGGCTCCAAAAAGGAATTGGATTTTTGTTTCTCTGTGAGCACTTCATGCCTGTCTTCATCGTCTGTTAACATTCTTCTGAGATGAAACCTTGTAGCTGGTGGTGTTTGCCCTTAGCACAGCCTTATGACTGACTTCCGCAGAACCATATGTCTGCGTTTAACATAAATCCAAGCCAGTACAGAAACTATATTATTCTGTGAATTTCTTTCAGCTTTCTTTCTGTGCAGAACTGGAATCACAAAAATTGCCTAGGAAGACATAAAAGTGAATTTCTTCCGCCTCAAAGTCAATATTAATCCTAGTATAATCCTGGAAAAAGTTCCAAGATCAAATGATGATCAAAGTCTGAGGGAAAGAGGAAAGAAAAGAAAGCTATTATCCATATGCAAAAACAGAGGAAGCATCTGTGGGAACAGGAGATAAGCCTCTTCTAACGCCTTATTCAAATGTTTCAGAGAAACACTTTAAATATGTTAACACCTGTTGGATTTGCGTGGGTTTATACAGAGGACCTCCTTCTTTACAATCTGAAGACTGAAAACCAAGAAAAAAAATTAGTAAGGCCGCAAAGAGCCTTCCTTACCGCTTGGGTTTTCTCCCACATCTGGCCCTAGCCATGCTACCACACCACTGTACACGGCCACTGGTGGAGAAAGACTTGAAAAGTCAGGCACGGCAACCTGCAGCAGAAGCTTCAAACAGGAAGCCAGACATGACAGGATCCTAATATGCTGTGAAAGCTGCTGGGACACGGTGACTAACAGCACTGAATACTGACAAAATGTGAAAACCTCCTCTGCCTTTAGGTGTGCAAGAGTAAATCTTTTCCTCTGCAATGCACCTTCTTGGTAGCTTCAGAAAGAATATAGTGCTACAGCATGCGCAGGGCACCGGTAAGCCTCCTATTATTTGTTCCTCTGAAGTCAGATTTGGGCTGCCAGCTCTCTTACCCTGAGGAGGAGGAGTTCACTTCAGCGTGATATTCACACACATGTTTAGAATCAAAAGAACCAGAATAATCGGTCTGCTCTGCTGAGCCTGCTCTTCTGCGCCCCACTCTGCTGCGCTCCACTCCGGAAAATGCAGCATGGAAAACAAAACAAGTGCTTGCTAAGCCGCACTGTGCGAAGGTGAGCGCGACAGCCAGGTGCAAAGAACGACTCACCATGCTGGGTGGTAAGTGAGGAGACCTGCCACTGTTTTAGTTACTCATACCTTTCTCTGCAGGATTGTCCCATTACCTGCCTTCCAGAGGAGAAGGGAAACCAGGCTCAGATATTACTCGATAAGCATCAAGTGGCTCTGCTCTCCCATACAGGCTTCTTCAGGGTTTCTTAAAGGTCTAATACTTGCACAGACTCTCACCCAGGTTGCACTAAGTGACCTGGCACTGGATATCGTTGGTGATACCCACTTCTGAAGGAGGCAGCACTGGGAAGAAGCAAACCTGAGAGCCTCTTTGTGCACTTTCTGTCACCCATACCACCCATACTCTTCATACTACTCCAGTTCTCTCTCCAAAGGAAGACGACATAGAAGAAAGCATTTGAATTTTGCAGTGAGGACTGGAAATGCTTAGGTGAGCTATAAAGCTCTATATAATTTCTTATCTTGCTCTCTGCTCTTCTGGAACCATATCCCTAATGAGACAGAGACAGACAGACAAAGCTGCCTCTGAGATGAGCTACTCTAATCACGGCTGATTCCTTTCTTGAATATTGAACAAGTTGTGCTTCCCAGGGAGAAAATAAAAGAAATAAGGTAAGACACAAATACTCCTCCCATCTCTGACTTTTACTACCCTTGCTGTCTTCATAAAGCCAAAAGAGAACGAGTGTTGCAAATGTCTCAAAAGGTGCATGGAAACAATTTGAAAAAGCACCTGCAGTTTAAGAGAAACTCAGAAATAGAGCTGAATTATTTAGCCAAAGATTAATGAAGAAGTTGAAAAAAGACTGAAATTTCACCTGCACCAGAAAGACCTCTCTGAGCTACTGGACATTTTAAAGGGAGATAAGACTAGAGGGAAGTTAGAGAACTGAAGTATTATCACTCTGTCAGGGACTGACTGATAGGATCTGATTCCGCCTCGAGCTGCAAGCAGGCTGGAGTTTCCTTCATAATGGATCTGCAAACCTTAACTCACTTATTGATGTCCATAACTGTGGCTCTCTTGTGACTCAAAGTCTGCGATAACCCGTGCTGAACTCTGCACTGCCAGTACAGCGCTACCAGCAGTCACTCAAACAGCCAGATTCATGTCACTGCAGTGACAGCATTGTCATAACCTCTCAGTCGCAGCCACCACCAACAACCTGGCAACTGTACACCTTGTTCCTCGGTGAAAACCTGTATGCTAAGCTTGCATACTCTTTCATGTGCAACATACCAAAATTTGCAGAGACTGCACAGACCACCATTCAGCGATTTAACCAGGCAAAGGATTATGCCTTGTGCTCAGAAAGGGTGAAATGTTTTTTTTTTTTTAATGGTACTCTTTTCTAAAGGTGCCTTTTTGGAGCTGGACCCTAGGTCTTGACACTCTATAACAATCCAACTCTTTGCTTTCCATGATATCGGTATCTTTTTCTTATCAATTTGAACGCAACAGAAAAAATTTCCAGAATCCGTTAAAGTTCTCTTTTGGTTTACGTTGAGCTGCACTGATTGGGACGGCAGGCTTGACTGCAGTCATGCAACTGTAGAAAGAGGTTACCTTTTAACTTTATAACTTTTGTATGCTTAGCTTCAGGGTCTTGATAGTATCTGTTTACTCAAGTGGTTTTTTGTCTCACTTGTGATTTTTTTAAAAGTAAATTTGGAGAAACTTCAGAGATCGCATTGAAAGTTGTCATATCGACTTAAGGCCGTCACTGATACAAAATCTTTGGTCTCATTATTCCTGCTTTCTGTCACTAGTAGAGCATACGTCTGCAGCCAAAGATTCTCTCCCTCTTGCGTCAGTCCTACAGGTGATGAGGTACATGCCGTTCAAATGCATTTCACAAGTACTCACAAGCAACAGAGGACTATCGATAATCTTGACTTTCATCCCAGACGTTCAGTCTCTAACCCTCTAGCAATTCATCCAAGTCCCAGCTTGCCTAGCCAACCACTCCGTTTCTCCTTCTGGACTTCTCAGTCTACCCCTTTTCACTCTCACCCCTTTTGTGCCCAGTCATTTCCCGATTTCCCCTCTCTGTTCCACACTCCTGACTTCTCCTCCTCTTGAATCCAACTCATTATGCCTTATTAACCAAATGACCCAGCCATTTTTTAATTGAGCTCTCCTGACCTTTCCCCCCCAACACGTGACAAAAAGTCCCCAACAAACCTCCTTGCAAAGAATTATTCCTGAAACACAACAGGAAGTTTTCAAATCCCATCCTTGCAAAAAACTGAAACTTTCAGAAAATACTGAAGAGGATAATATAAATACATGGATAAGATAACAGTAATAATAAAAAAGCTAAGACGCCTTACCTAGAAGAAATGCAAATATCGTCATTATAACTAACTTTGCTGATAGTGAATCTTATCTATGCTTTCAGATTTTGATATCTAGATAACTCGGGGAGAGGACTATCAGGTCAGGTTAATGGAAAACATGCTCTTTACTTCAAGCTAAGGTAGTGATTGTTAAGATGTGTAGAAAAATATGTTTACCCATACTGGAGAAAAGAACAGTGGTACCAAGTAAAGCCAGCGATACATACCATTAAAATACTCTGAGATTTCCAGCTGTCTTTTGATAATTAATGCACTGTGCACAAATCTCTGAAAGCGATAAACCACTGTTCCTAAGGTCTAGGCACATGAATCATTAGAACTTTTATGCAAAATGTCTTTCTCTATTACCATTATCAACACTAAAATTGTCAAATTCATTAGATTAATATTCTCTTCACAAGCCATTCAAACTAAGAAAGAAGAAACAGTATATCATAATGTAACACACGCATGACATGAAAACAAAGGAACAAATATATAATGATTCTAGCTGTGACACAGTATGTTAGTGAGGTTGATAAACTGAATCTTCATGCTGATAACATGTCGCATTCTCAAATCCATTATGCTTTGGAACTGATGTGTCATTATCTCTGGACAACTTTCACACTAGGAGGTGATCCCTGCTAGCATAATTTTAAAAATGGAGGGACTACAAACAAGAACAATTTCATTGTATTGCTACCTGACCCAGTATCAGCTAACAGGCGTTTCGTATAGCGGAGCTCATCTGCCAGAATACCTACATTTGGTGGTCCCATTACAAACATATAAAACATAAACCAGGCATGTTTCTATTAACTCTGCTAGTTAGCAATTATGCATCTGAATCAGTATCGGGCGGTAATTGACCTACAGGGAAAAATAATATTTGGCTTTGTTTTTTTTTAATATAGTATACTTTCATTTTTAGTTTTTTTTAAAAATTCCAGGGTGTTCCAGCAAATACCTGAGATATCTTTGAGTTTGATGAAAATGATTAACAAATTGAATGTAATATACAACTCTCTTCCTGCTGTTGATTTTAATTGGTGGCTAAGTAGAAGTTTAACAGTTTTGGGAACCTAAAGGAGATCAATGTACAGTGTCAACGTATTTTACAGAGGAATTAGCTATCAATGGACAGATGCAGATCTCCTCATTTAGATCAAATAGTAACAAGGAGTACTATAAACAGCTGGATAAATAAGTCAAAGCTTATCCCTTTTATAATTTTAAGAGTTTTAATTAGTGAAACAGAATTTGGACATAAAGTCCCAATTTTTACCATATCATTAAGAAAAAGAAAATAAAATTTATTAAGAAAATTTTCTAAAACTTCTAAATATTGTCCTGACCAAAGGATTGTAACTCATTAGTAACTGCATTGCGTTGTTAGTTTTTTTTTTTTTTGTGAATCTGAAACAAAGTATACTGATTTGGCAGAAGAGTGCTGGGATTAAAAAACGTAGCCCACATAGAAGACACGTATTAATGAAGAAACTTAAAAAGATATGGAACAGTTATACAGTACAAATCTTATTTAAATGAAGTATTCATTTATTTCGACTTCTCTATTTCCAGTTATATATTTATCAGCAGTTCAGATTTCAAACTAGCTTGTAAAAATTGTAGTAGATTAACTAGATAATTTTTAACTTTTTAACTTCTTGGATCGGTCCTTCCTTATGCTCCCCTACTATGGCATAATATTTACAAAACCAACACTTGCTAAACAGTAAATACATTACAGACTAAGGATCGGATCTGGCAAATGCATGTTCGTGTGAACGGTTTGCAACAGCTTGCAGAATCAGGCCATAGAGAATTAATACAACCTCAGTTGCACTCTTATTTTCATAAATGAAAGCAAATGAAATTTTGCACTCAAAGTTTACCACTTTGTTTTTACTACTAAGTCAGTAGGAAAAACTATTTAAAGTATAATTTAGAAAACAAGACATAAAGGTAAGGAAGACTGTCCCAGATGTATTTGACTGTTGTAATCATTTTTTAAAATCACGTTTTGTCTTCTGTGTCAACAGCTAGCATCATGCAAACACTTAGAGTCACATACCCATAACTGCTATCGTGATATGTTGGAGAAAACACATCCATCTCTATAAGGCTGTCATGACCATTTGCAAGGATTGCTTGATTTCCTAATTCTCTATACACAAAGATACAAAAAGATGAAATTAGAGTAGCAATTTCAAATTAAAGAATGGGGTGATCCAGAAAAAAGAATTTACAAATTCTGTTCTCTCTCCTGTATCTGTGCAAAACTGCAAACTGTGTTCTGAACGTGGGACTTATCTGCCTTCCGTGCTGTCTTTTCAACTACATGCTGGATTGTAATTTGAAGAAGCGGTGTTACAAGGCTACCATTAGGTGGTCACTACCCTTTGGTGATCCTTATTTATGTGCAAGTCCTTGAATAAAATTCCTGGCTGCTGCCCATGGCAAGACAGGCTTAAGGTCTGAACAGCACTAAGTGGGGGACTTTGTTTACTTGATGAGGCTGGACAAAAGATAAAGTAATAAAAGTGAACTGAGACTATAAAAGGCAGTCTCTTGCTGGCTATCTGGCACAGCCAGTCAGTCAGAAAACATGCAGAGGGCTGGCTACTGGAGCGAGGGGAGATCTCGTGTTCTGCAAACGACACTGCGCAGCAGCAGGGGAGGGAAAGGAAGGACCAAAGGCTCTGCCTTAATCCCAAAGAATCTCCAGAACGGCAAGAAAACGAACGGGGAGGTACTTAACTAGGCATCGGTATTGTGTTTTTATCTGCGTATTTTTTGTTCTACCTAAAACAGTCATTTTGAAACTCTCCCAAAAGCTGTGTCTGTGTGTGCCTTCACTATTAGATAAATTTGAAGAAGTGAATGATAAACCCAAGAATATTGTTCAAACATTCCTGAAATCTGGATTACCAGTGCTTGCCTGAGACACAGGACAAAATGCACAGTGTCGTTCAAACTCTGCATCTTTGTGATGACAGCGAGGGATTTGTGTGCAGGGAGGATGCCAGGCAGACCAAGCAGAAATCTAAAATAATTAATGCACCATTCACAGCAAGGGAAGCTCGGGAGTGTATGGGCCCAGTGTGCTAGAAGTCGCACGCAGACGCCTGGGGCACACCTGGCTGCGTGAGGAACCTGGGTCACAAGAAACCGCAACTTATCTGTTCAATTTCAGCCTCTGCAAATAAAACTAGTTGTTTGATTTAATGGACATGTCTAACTTGTGTATGTATACCGGCCGGCCCCATGATTATGGCATGCCAATCTTTACAAAAGCATTCATCCTCTCAGCAATCTAAGTAAAGTGGAGTACTACTTTCTCCCTTTTCAGACCAGCAAGGTTACATGACCAGAATGATATATAGGGTTTTCAGAAGAGCAGGACTCGCACTCCAACCCTGGCTTGTGCCTTTATCTTGTACCACCCCTTTCCTAAACATAGGTTTTGTGTTTAATCAATTGCATATGTGAAAACCCGGGAGACTGAGAGACTGTAATGATTCTGAACGTGACTAAACTGGACGCTGCGTTAGTGGGTGGAATGCACAAAACAGCTACTTTGGGCAGACCTTTACTTCCAGCAAGACTATGCTTTTGCAGACAATCAGCCTTTACACAAATTGACTTAAACTTCCCTGGAAACTATCAACACCCTTTCTACACCTTAATTAATACTAAAGGTGCTAGTTTCACTGGCAGTCCAGCCCAGTAAAGACATATGGTTGTTCACAGCTCATCACACTTAAGACTTCCTAAAATCTTCACGTCCTTAAACAAAGTCTGGATAAAGCTTGCAGACTGGTTTTGCAGTAATCCTTCCTAGGAATGGTTTCGTCAGTATCACTTCTGATGTATTCTATCATCGCGTCAAAAAAAACTTAAATATTTTCCAGTCATCATATATTTCTTAAATCATTTCCCTCTTTCTCCTCAGTAAAATTAGTAGATAAGTAACTGAATACAGTAATGTTCCTACCTATTCTGTTTTTAACTATAGCTTAGGGCTAAGAAAAAACTAATCAGTATTAGCATAAACTATGAAAAACATGTTAGTTTCTTGGCCTAGCCAGTGACAAAATTCACAGTCCATCATACAAAATACAGTCTTGCTTGACAGAATTAGTTATTTTATATAGCCAATTAAGTCAGCAACAGCAAAGCTCCTCCTTCTTGGATTGACAGACACTTCAGCATAGATTCTGGATGAAGTTGTATAATATTCTCAGACATGCATTCCTGCAGTGGAATACATAAATTTTCTCTTGCTCACAAATTTATCTTAGACATTCAGTGCCTAACGTTAATGAAATATTGCCTGAGAAGAGCATTAAGAGATGATACCAACTTGCTGTTATCAACAGATTTATTCATTTTTGACTTACTCTTCCTCTGCATATCTCTACCACATGCAATTGTGCATTAGAAAAATTCTGTGCATTCCAATATTTACAGGGAAAGCATTAAAATTAACTGATTTACTCAGTATCCTTAAATATCAATAATAAAGATCCTATTAAAATGCAAAGCCATGAAAATGTAACTAATAAGTACTGATGCTGAAGAACACACATTGCTAAAAACTAGTACATTAATAAAAAACAAAGATAAAAAAGTGCTAATTGATGACTTAATCCTCATTTATAATATTCAGACACTCGACACGCTGTCCGGCATCTGTATGATTTTGGCTGTCCAATCAGTAATCCAAAGAACAAAATGGAAAGTTATTCAATACAGCCTTGCTATTTTATTCCTTCAAAAGTTATTATTGTTCCACGGCGCTGACTTCCCCAGCAGGCCTACTGCTCCTACAGCTGAACCTAACTCACAGGAGGCCAAGGAAGAGGCAAACAGTAAAGGCCATTAAATGCCAATGAGAAGCTCAAGAAGGCTGCAGCAAACCAGAACGCCTTTTCTTACTTCCTTTTTTCCTTAAAGGTAGATTTTACTGACCCCCCCCAATAGAGCGAAGACAATTTTTGCCACTGCTCAGTAGCCTCACTGTCACTTAAAGGTGGCATCGAAGATGAAAGAAGCACCCATGGAATGCAAGTTATGGTTTTAGGCCATCATAAAATTTTAAGGAAAGAGAATCTCTTTCTATAAAAAAGCCTGGGAATTCCTGTTGTATGTTATCGATCAGTCACCTCACAGTTCATCCATTTCCTCAGTAACAGCAATGCTTTACACAAAAATATTAACTCTGCACAGAACCAAATCACACAATATCCTATTAAATATAACACTGAAGCCAACCTTATAAAATATATACCAAAAAACTCAGATCCAAAACATTACTACTGCAAAATGACAGGTACTGAAATCTGTCAGGTTTTCCAAATACGTCCTGCTTGTGTACATGCACATACACAAAAACAGCCTCCTCTCTATCCAGCTATATGTAACAGCAGGTTGTATGTCATTTTTATGGCACCCATCATCAGCATGAGGCTAAAGGGATAGAAACATGGCTATGTATATATGCTGACATTCACATTCTGTACCTCTAAATGACAGGCATCTAAGGTTAAATAAAAAAAAAAAAAAACAGGAAAACTGAGTACGGTCATAAGCTAAAATATTGCCAGAGATGAAGCAAACTGTCTTTTAGGCAGAGAAACGGATGAAGGAAGAGATCTAGCACAAAGTTGTTAATATAGCTGAAACTGAGCCCGAGAATCACACTCTATAGGGAACCTTAACTAAAAAGGGAAAAATCAATGACAAATAAGATGGGTTCTTCACCTCAAGAGTTCCAACCAAGTGAGACTATTACAGAAACGACAGTAGGGCTGTGTCAGTTTTTATGTGAAATATTCACATTTCAGCTCATGCACAAGTGCTCAAAACTTGAGCATTAAAACGCCTTTAGCTTTTCAAGAGCAATATTAAAAAGATGAGATGGCTCTATTCGGCCAAAAATTATTTCCTCCAGGCTGGAAGTGATTTTCTTGTTCAAGTACTATTTCTTTCAAGCACAAACACATTAAAAACTGATAAGGCAACAGAAGCAAACATGAAAAGATCTTATGAGGCTTCTGAAGACCAAGCAAGCATCCTGAAAATGTCAAACATCTTATTAGTGTACTCTTCCCCACTATACACTCATTTGTTTTGTAAGAAAACCTTCTCTTAATATACCTGCTACATTGACTGAGTACGATCATGAAATCCCTCCACTGGAATCCCGCCCCAAAGTGTCTGTATTTCCGAGGGAATATGGTAGGGTCCAAGAACACTAAGAAACGGAACCGCCATTCCCAAAAGCTTAACAGAAGAGTTGCCTGAGACACCTATAGGGACAAAACTGCCTAATATAGAATCTTAAGGTCACATATACTTTAAACTACTTAGGCAAAATCAGTTTGACTATCTTCTACTTCACTACAAAATCTAACTTAAAAAGATTCAAAGAATGAACTTCAAGGATTTCATAAATATTTTCAGGAACTACTGTCAGCTTCAATGTAGGCATAAATGTTCAGTCTCATAGCTAAATTGGAGTATTACAGCTTTTGTTAATAAAAAATTAGTGTTGACTGACTGTTACATGAGTATTAATTAACCACTCTAGGTAAATTCAGCTCTCTGCCAGTAGGTCCTATAAAAAAATTTTATAGATCATTCTGCACCATACATCACTCTGCATCTAAAGAAGCTCGTGTCACCCTTTGTATGAGCCGCTTTCCTTCCTAGAACCAGTTATCAATTCTAAAAGACAAAAAAGAATGAGGACAAATTTATCATTATAGCAGAACTGAGTGAGTCCTTTTGTCTTACCAAAACCTAGAAGAGTTTAGAAAACATCTAGCCTCACTTACGTATTTCTTTAAGGAGCCAGCGCTAGAGTTAAACAGGAGTTACCGAAAGTTCCCTGACGTTTGATCTACAGGGCAGTATATGTTTGACACATACAAGTTTGGCAAGCAAGGGAAGACATTTGTTCAAACAGTCACAAGACATATGCTATGAACAGGAAAGCAAATACTTGTCCCGAAAAATTAAGATACTCTCTGAATCCAACTACAGTGCAATACACATTATAAGGGAAAACAGTGTCATCACGGATTTTGGAGAGAATAAAAATTTTTTTTTTAGTACTGAAAAGTTTTTAATTTTGCTGACTGAATAAAAGGAAGTACTAGTTGCTGGCTATCTTTCATCAAGCTAAGTGTTTTTGTTTTTGTTTTGAAGTCCCATAGACTATAGAGGCACCTAAGTAATTACCTGCTTTCCAGTGGCGCATTACTGCCAAGGACCCAGCTGTCCTGCAGCTGGACTGACTCAGGTGTGGTTTGCAGCTCGGCGGGCAAAGCAGCCGGCGGGGCCGGACTCTGGTTCCTCCTATTTGTCAGTGAGTTCCTGTTAAGTGAGGTGATAGATGGGTGATGCTGTGCTGAATGTTGCTTGTGAGGAGGTGGCAAAGGTTGCAGGGTCGACTGGCCTTGGTTATTTGGAGGTTGTTCTAAGAAGAAAGAAAATTAAAGTTTGTTACACATCATCTCAGCATATGCTACAGCTAAAGAAGAATGAGAAATTCAATATAATCCGATCATCTAATATGTGTGCATATTATTCTATTAGCAGACATTCAGTGACATTCTCTAAGAGCAGGTTTACCCTTGATACGCAAAGTTCTAATTAATATACAACAGATGGTAAAATTGCTTTTGGTTTTAATTTGTTTCAGTTTTTTTTTAATCCAGTTTTATTAACACCTACAGAAAACAGCATCTGACAGATCCCCTAATGTGCCTTTAGATTTCAGCTTTTTTTAACAAACCAACCCTGAAATTAAATGGGTAATTTCAGTAGAACACAAAGGTTTTCGAAATGCATATAATCCCTATAATTATTTAATGGAGTTTTTAAAGCTTTATTTAACTGCAATAAATTATTACAAGCTAGCTGCTAAACAGCAGTAGACTACTCTAGTTTAGTGCATTTCAAATAAGGCAGATCTGCACTATGATCTGCTAATAGATGCTAAGTATTCTTTAGCAGAAGGTCACTCTGTGAAGCAGATGTTGCTTCATGGATATTTAACAGACTGAATCACATCTGATTACAACGTCAGAGGACTCATATACTTAATGACCGTCACATCCATTAGAACACACACAGAACAGATTTTCCAATTTCACACTATGCAGTATAACCACATTTTGGAGTAAGTCACAGGTGATCAGAGAGTCAGGCCATCAAGACAATAGTGGAAATATTTTGTGACTTAACCAAAGCACGTAACACCCATAAAGCTTAAAAACAAAACCTCAGAACAACAAAACCCACAACCAAACACCTCCAGCAATGTTAGCTTTTAACAATTTGTTCTGTAAATTCAAGAGTTAATAAGTCAGAAGTAGAAGACAAACCTTGCCATAGAACATAAGCAGATGCTGGTTTGTAATAATTTAGAGACGCCTGATAACACGTAAACACGTAACAGTGAACTAGTGAGTGACAGATACAATCTGCTCACTGCTGACCAGGGTTTTGGCCTGAGTACCTACCAAATCCCACTCTTAGACTATCTGTAATCCAAACAGCAATCTATTTTCTGAAGTGATGTAGTAGAACATGCCTAGCAATAAAATGCAAGTCTTAAGCAGAGCAGGAGATACAGGGCCCGCACGTTGCTCATCGTGCAAATGCTTTCACGTGGTTTTTAAATTACTTGTTTGATCTTCATAAGCAATTCCCTGTTTGGAGCTGGTTATAACCATGAAATATTTCAAAACCAGTAATACAGTGGTACCGAGAACACAGGGAAAAGTATAGATGTTTCAGATAACTCGTAACAGTGAGTAATTTCTCATGTTGTGAATCTAAGAAAACTTGAAATTGTTAAGGAATAGACATGCTAAACTCCAACAGAAAATACAGTCTTTTCTTTTGGGAATCATTCCTTTTTAGAGAACCCCGCTCTCCACATTTCTCATGTGCCTGATGTGACTTTTGTCACAAAAGACAGCAATGCAGAATTTGGCACTGAAATAATGGCAGCATTTAAATAGTCCATAATGTTTTCATGGAATTAAAAAAAAAACCCCAAAACAATTATCCTGAACAAAAACCTAAAACACTCATGAAAAATTATCTTTTAGGAAACAAACAACCGATGCTGTCTTTACCAACACCAGTGTGTGTCACTGCATACGATTAGAATTACTATCAAGGGCTTTAAGGCGTATTTCGAAAGCCAGCTACAGGATAATTTAACAGGCTAACACTAGCAAAAGGTTTTTTTCATGTCTACTTAAAATTTTTTCTGAGTTAAACTAAGGCTATTTTTCAGCTGGTGCAGAATTAACTGTGGTCCTATATTATATATAAAAATACATATGTGCACGTGTGTGTATATATACATGTGCATGTATAAATTATTACTTACATTATGGGAAAAATTTACAAGTAAAATTAAGTCCTTTTTTTTTTTTTCTGATGAGATTTTTATCTATTAAAACTGTCTTAGGGACCCGATCTTCCTTTCAACGTGCCTCCCTTTTTTGACTCTCCTACCTGCCTAGCCTGGTGTTGCCATGATCGGTGCAAGACCCTTCTCCTCTGCAGTTCCTGCACTCTGAAACATGATTCTGGTACCTTTCTTCTTAATTTCTCATCTCATTTAAAATCTCAGCTGCAAATCAATCTTCTAATCTCTTGTCTTTTTACAGTTTTAGTACCAGTACATCCTCTCCTTTTGTACATCCTCTCCTAGAGGCAGTCTCTAGCAGCAAAAATAATGCTGTTCGCTTGCACAAAAGCAGGTCCCAGCAAGGGGACCATGCCACCCAGGCCTGCAGACTTGTCTCAGGTAGATGACGGACCTTCACGCACACTCTACCAGGGACTGAGCGGCACGGTAAAGGCTCTGTAAAGGATGTTTACGCACTCCCAAAATAAACACAGAGCTATGGTAACTACACAGGTAATACGCTCGAGGAAGGAGACTGTATTCTTCAGCCCGTTGCCCAGCTACTCTGTCCACTGTTTGGGATTCACATTATTCCCCTAGATATTTACTATTAACCCTTCTGCCCTACCACATATAAGTGTTACTGACACTAAAACTACAGAAGAACATAGGAAATAAATTAAAGGTGAGCAGGATGAGCTTATGACTATAAGGTGCACGGCAGAAGAGAAGTAGAAGAAGGTGAGAAATACAACTTTGTAAAGTTTTGATAGCAAGATATGCTCGCCTCTCTCCAGCACGTGCTGCCAGGTGCCATTCTCTAGCATCCGAATGCAACTTGAATTGACAGAGAATCTACAGCCTACACAGAATCAGAAATGCCGGAAAACACTGCAATAATTCATATCTTTTTCCGACTGTGTAAGAGCTACAGGTAGATATGAATGTTGGCATAGTAACTGGATCAAATCAAGTCTAACAAGAGTAGATTTTCTATAAAGCAATAGAGCTAAAATCCATATTCCTCTAAATTTCTTCATTCCTAAACCATCATTCTGAATGAGACATTGCTGATGACTGCTCTTTCAATCTCTTCTTCAACTCACCAGATTTTCTGAATTCACAGGTCTTTTGATTGCCAAGTCATTTCTAAAAGAAACTTCAATCTTACGCCACTGATTTGTGAGGAAAATATAATCATCACAACAGGCATATTCTGGAGGCTGTTTTTAAGCCTGAGTCAGATTCACTTTTTTACTCCTCTTTTAAGGAGTCAATAGCTAAAGAACTGCTTTCAGCTTTTTAACAACTTCCATAGAAAGCTATCAAAATCTTAGGTAATAACTAAGCTTCTCAACAGTACTGTGACATTACGGAATTAAGTCTCGTTTCATATGCAGGGAAACTGAGGCACTGATAGCAAACATTTCACAGAGATCTCATGAGAAATCAGTGTCACAGGCAGGAGAGCACTGGATTCTTGCTTTCATAAACAAGGACTTGATAAAGGCAGTGGTAGTTTCAGTGATTACCGGACCGTGACATAGATAAATCTTTCATGAGCTCTGCAAGCACTCCCGCACGAGTGAAAATACTCCTGCATGTGCCACAAAGGCCAGAACAGAGATCCTCTAACTCCTCCTTCCACTCTGGCAATCAGCCTCCGGGGAAATGTGACTCCTAAAATGAATCACTTCTTCCCTTGGTTAGTGAAGCAATCAACAGCGCTAGAACTTGCTCAGGGCCCTCACTGCACACTATTCATTATTATCGTAAGTTTCCTTCTGATAGAAAATCAGGAAGAAGAAAAACTGTTCAAACCTGATAAGAACCCAACTGTGTTCAAATATTTAAACGCTGTATCTGTTGCAGAAAGTTGCAGTCGTTTCGCTTTAAACTGCATTTAAATGCTATCCCAATTGATTTAATCTCAATGCGCATGTCTGGTTTATAGGAAAAATAAGCAGCTATGGGTTCAGGTGTGCTTATGTTGAAAACTGGTGTGTTTTAATTAAAACTTTCTTGTTCAGCCTAGGTCCTAATGATTGTAGAGCAACCCCATGTATCTCACAGAGAAGCTTTCTGCAGCAAGAAGCAAACGTAAATCGGCCCAGCGACCAGCCTGTACGCTCCGGCTGTTCACGTACAACAACACCACCACCTTTCTGAGGTATTTGCTGCCTAAGCCAGCATCAGATAATTACGCATCTCAACATAGGTACAGAACTTGAAAAAATTGTAAGAAACTGCGTCGGAAGCAGTCCTACTACAGTTTTACTAATTTTTAAAGCACGTTTAAATTGTTATTTACCCTAGGGAACTACATGAAGCAAGGCAGCCATTTCAACTGTAGAGGTAAATTATATGCATGCTGTAGCCTTTCACAAAACCTTTTGCTTTTTTCTTTTTGAAAAACTAATTTACATTTAATTAATTTTATCATTTAACTGTTACTGAATTTGAATAGCATATGAAAGAACACCGAAGAATGCATATATGACAGTTAAAAGTGAGGGCAGAGAGAAATGTTTATGGTAACTTTTGCAGTTTAGGGGAGAGGGGCTAATTCAAAAGGAGAAAAGTGGACCAAACGTCCGTGGAAAAAAAGTAATTTGTTGCACATTTTGTGTGATAGTCTTTGCATAACAGATAGATCATTGAGACCTGCCAGCTAGCTACTCATCTAGGAAAAAGAGGCGATTTCCATTTGATAAGGATTAGTCTTTTAAATAGCGCATAATTAACATTAAAGTTGAGTTTCCATGACAAACGCAAAAGCAAAGACCTCCATTACAATATAAACATTTTAATGTGAACACAATGTAATCGAGTATCTGTGCCTGTGAGAGTAATCTTAACTCTTTCTAATCGGGCTTCTCCTTTCTTTTCCTTAATCTTCAGAAGAGCTCCTTCCAAGTAGATGGTTGGAGCAGCCTGAATGTCTTAGAAGACCGATAACGAAAAAGATAGCCCTTCATTTCCAGGTCACTGGTCTGAATCCTGCCCCTTGTTGCCAGTGATCAAAAGTAATTTCCACAAGAACTAGTTTGATTTCATGAATAAAATACTTTGACAGACTCAAAACTTTACCTCACTGACACAGGGACACATCTCCGAAAGTACTGTAGGACTTTCTGAAGTACTGAAGGAGGACTTAGCTTGAAAATCTCTGCAAACAGAACAGAGTGGGTCTTACGGCTTAATTATTCCTCGAGGTCCCCAAGGCAGTACAGACCCTGCTGGCTTAATTATTCCTCGAGGTCCCCAAGGCAGTACAGACCCTGCTTCCCGTGGGCTAAGAGCAGCTATTGCACTGCTACGGCCAGGGCTTTCAGGCTTCTGCAGGGAAGTAACACCATTCACTCTAGAAGTGGGAACCTTTCATGAGAGTTTATATTTAATGCAGACAAAAACAACATTATGGGTTTAGAGAAAAAAAACCCTACTTAAATGCTCATTTGTAAGTAGGAAGCACCTATCTTTTGAATGAATCATTGCCTCTGCGTATTTTTTCTGCCAGGGTGTGCAAGACACTCTCAGTTTCTTCTCTTTTCTGGTCATTTACTACAACCTATAGCAGCAATCCATAACTTGAAGTATGTGCTTATTTTGTGGTAAACAAGCAGTTATTTAGGCTTATTAATGCACAAATTGGCTTTGCCCTGCCAACGGCTTTAAGGATCCGAAGCATACACTCAAACCAAGGAAATGGGTGACAGGGTGCCTACCACCGCAGGAGAGCTCCTTCACTACGTTTTGCTCTCAGCCTGCGTTACCCTTCTCTGCTTACTTTACAGTTAATGGACATATTGAAGAAAAGAGAATTAACCACTGCTGTTGCTCACTTTTTCTTGAAGTACTTGCTTCTGTATGGTGCTTCTAGGTGGTGACAAAAATGTAGAGAAGTGACAAGGACACTTTGATCAAAGTTATGCATCTTCAGCTTGTGCGTGAGTGTGTATACTATTACAATATACAATGGGAAAAAGTCATACAAGTAGCTTGATCAAAGTGGGCCAATGTTTGTCTCCTCATCAGTACACTGCCTGTAGGGTCTGACAACTTGTCAAGCTACCCAGGAACGAGCAACTACCGGAGAATTTAACTGCAGGATAAGCTCTGAAAGATTGCACTGCCTTATTTGTGTGTCCTAAGCTTGGAAGGAATTATAAAGAAAACCTGAATTTTGCTATTCACATTATACATTTTTCTTGAAATCTAAACATTATTTTATTCTGCAAAAAGACATAAAGATTGCCTCCTGTAAAAAGACAGACAGACCTATTTGGTTGTGGAGAAACTCGAGAGGGTCTCATGGTGCACATGTGGTAAGCATCTGACTAAGATCTACCAGATGGCGAGAGGAGAGGAGGAGGAGGAGGAGCTCCCTGGAGGGGGCAGGATAGTCCCTAACATGTAACACTGGTATTTTAAACCACAAAGAGCATGTTGATAATTTCCTGTATCATACGATATAAGGAAGATGTCCTTTTCAGATCAGATACACACTGGAAAACAGATATATGAATCATGCACAATGTACTATCTAATGCAGAAAGAACGGAGTCTTTAGGAAATGAAGAAAAATATTTTCACCCAAGTCTTCAGTTAAATTGTTCTGATGTGCTACTTGCAGAAGTGTTACTTCAAGATAAAGGTACACCTGTAACTTTGTATCTCCATTTGACATCCATTTAGCAAAGTATCCCCCCCCCCCAACAATTTCACGTTGATTGTATCTGTGCATGATTGGATATCTTCTAGAATTCAGTCTTCCGTAACATTTTAGAAATCTTACCTTAGCAAACATAAACCTTCAGATCCTAACATTCTTTCCTAAAGCTATCAAATATTTTTGTCACAAAAAACTTTGTAACATATATGAACTGAACTTCAAAACTTACTTGAAAGGCCCAATTTTTTGTCCCCGATAATTTTAGAATAAACAAGCTAAAAATCGATATACTTCACATGTGACCCTGTGAAGATAAAATAACTCTCTATTTTATGGCATTTACTTCGAACATCTGATTAAGATAGATGCCCTTAGTCTGTAATTCTTCAATGTCATGTTGTCATAGTTCCCATCAGCAAGATGCTTTAAAGGCTTTCGATTAATATTGCATGCCAGAACTGAAATTACATCCTTTGTCGTTTAGTTCTTAATGGTGCAAGTGATATCTATCAAGTAGTGTTTTATGAAGCATGTGTGATTTTTATTACAGGCTGTTTTCACAAATCTTTTTCAGGTTTCATAAAGACTGTTCATGGTTCACAACAAATATGCCCTGCGGTTCAAAATCACACCAATTCTCCAATCTGAAATGAAACCTAGATTATTCAGTGAGGTTTATCAATAGAACAAAAACTCTTCCCTAATTTAGATCTGTATAAAAACATCTTAATTTGCAATGTAAAATACTACTGTAAGTCCCAACAACTACAGATTACAAAACAGAAACAAAAACCAAGCCAAACCTAGGGACTGATACAAACGTAATCACGCACTATTTTCACAAGGAACAGGTTTAGTTCACCAAGTCTTATAATTGACCTATTTTTTAAAATGCAGGTGACACACATGCAGATAAATCATCAGATGCAACATTCCCCATGGATTCAAGTGTGATGGAGATTTCCATTTGCAGTACTCATCTTTGTAAAAGAAGATGCAGACAGTTAAAATTTTTTCAATTTACTAGATGGGGCAGTTCAAAAGGAAACTTCAGGCTGGTTATTTTTGTTTAACTTGCTGTTTAAACAAAGATGTGCAAAGTCAATAAAGCTTAAACCTTAGAGGCCATCACAAACGGACCACATTTTTCAAATATTTTTGTCCAGAGACATAAGTAACTTTTCTTAATATCAAATGAAGTAAGCCCTGCAATATCAAATTGCAGGAAGAAATACTTTCCATTGTGAAGAACACAGGCATTTCTTCCACAGATGGTGGTGAAAGGAAAAATCAGGAGGATTTACTTCTAAAAGGTTTTCTGAAATGTTGCTTCCACTCTGTGCTGTTCACGGTGGGAACTGAACCGGCTCACTTTTAAAACATTTTTTCCATTAGCCAGAATCGATTCTCAGAACACTCCAACATATCCACATCCAGCCTGCAACTGCTCCATTAACCCCTTCAATCTACATGTAACCTGCAGTCAATATTACGACAGTCAAAATCTATTTAATTTAAATATCGTAAAATGCTGTCTTCTTATCTATAGTACCATAAAGGAGACTGGCTAAAGAAAGGTAAGTACAAAAGCACATGGGGTGAAAGAGCTAGGTTGGTACAACAAATTCACCTGGATCAAGGAAAACTGATGATGATATTCTCATCCACAAGGCAGACATTTTAACTAACAAAGTCAACTGAAACCTTGCCATCCTCAACTCAGTCTGAAACCTGCTTTATCACCTTATCAAAGCCGAAACAGATAAATATTTTAGCTTCAGTGAGAACAGCTATAGTGAAACTAGTTCAACTAACAATCTTCCTAAAAGTGGCCTCTTTATCCCCAGAGAGATTTAAGAAGAAAGATGAAAAAGTGAGAAGTACAGAAACACAGCTAAAATAAATTGAAATTTAACCTGCTGGGGTAATACACTTATCATCTTGCTTTAAAAAAAGGAAAAAAAAAAAAAAAAAAGGTAACTTAAGGCCTATCTAAAAAAACACATGATGGTAACTATGCATAGGGAATGGACTGGAGCCAAACATATGGACTTACTTATTAACCTACCGTCACAGTACACGACCCCCCCAGCCCTCCCAGCTAACCCAGACAGTAATTAGCAGAGATACTAAGAGATGTTATTTCTATACTGGTTTTAGGGCCTGAGAGCTGTGAAATCAAACAGTACCCTCAAACGGTAAAACGTCACTCGCTTATTTCCAACAATTTACCCGGAGATCAAACTGGGGAAAAAAAATACTATCATATGGTGAGAAATTACAAAATTTTGTCCACTCAAGATACAGAAATGAAATTCAGTTTGGCATTCAAAATATTACAATGCAACCTTTGCTGGCATGCTCCTGGCCTGCCTCCCTCGCAGGGGGATGCAGAAGTTTTGCAGGACTCCAAGCTCCGTTTTTTTGCCAGAGGACAGCAGTCTCCCAGAGCGATACTCCCCAAGGTTGGGGATCACCTGCTCCATAGGCTCCACTTAACATCAGGCCGTTTCCATTCAGAACAGAATTTCTGCATCATCACAAATCAGATCTCCCTTCTGCCATACTTAGAATCAGCGGTGAGAAAGTCACGCAATTACTGCTAGCTTCTGTTAATCTTTGCTGATAACCCACAGAAATCAGCGGCGGGATAAGTTTCATTTTAGTTCACAAACTGAAGGCTGAAGTTTTTGAACCAGAGAATGCCAGTTTTCATTCTCCCCCCATAAAAAAGAAAAGAAAAGAAAAGAAAAAAAAAAAGTGCCAGCCTAGAGCATGACAGACTGTGTGGTGGGAAGAAAAATTCAGCTTTCCAAACTGCTAACCGAGGACCCAGAATTTATCAGAAAAATCTTGGAGAACACAGCTAACAACCGCCTGTAAAACACAGGTAAAATAATAAGGAGTTATCACATTTCCTGCTTTGCTCATCCACCACCTTATGTTTATATCAAATAAAGATGTCCACACAATTTTGACTGCAAAAACTGTGATTTACAAATAAATGAATTAAAAAAAAAAAAAGTATCACACCTCAGTTTGTAAATTGAGTAACTTCCATAATCTCAATTCAGTCAAAATGACAGTGTTTTAATGTATGTACTCATTTTATACCATATGTTTAAACAGAGTGCAGAATGGATTGCAAAGACCGATATATGACTTCCTAATAGATTTCCTAGCATTTTCAAGTATTGGATAATTTTGCTTCCTACCCAAAATCATAAATATAAAGTGATCTATGACTTTATGGGGCTTTTTTTTCCTGATTTTACTTCTGAACACTTCCAAGAAAAACAATTTGTCAAAGCTATTTACATAGAAACACATTTGCTACTGTACATATTAAAAAAAAAGGCTTTGAAAAACTTTAACCTGAAAAAAACCCTTCCTAATTAATCATTATGTAATGCTTCCTGCTGACACAACTAGTGCTGCAAAAAACCGCCACTCTTCCTAGTAAACAAAACTGCGTCTAAAGAATCTTTAACTATTTACTAAGCCTTTTACTGACATCTGACATCCATGAAGAAGGAGAAAACCACTAGATTTCCTCACTTCTAAGAGTCGCAGGGAAATTCTTCTCTCATCAAGTTAACTGAATTTTTGTCACTGACTTGTTGAAACTATTGTTGTCTCCTCAACATTTTGTAAGTGTACAAATCCAAAGGTACTTTGGAGACCCCAGAATTAGTTCACTGTGAGTGACGAAAGCCTTGACCAACTTCTGCGTGTTCAGCCTTGTCTGGGAATACAAGAACACCCTGACAAATCCAGTAGAAGATAAGCTAGGAATGGGAAAACACAATATAAAACTTCTAAGCACAAACAGGTGAGTTTGTTTCATCAGATTTGAAATAACTCTGATAAGAGGGATTCATGTTCTGCTTCGGAGGAAATGAAAAAGCAACAGCGGTAGTGAGATGAAAAGGAAACCCTGGGAAAAAAAATGGTAGAACTGCGCAGAAAAGAGGCTAAACGAGTAATACACACAGGCGATGCAAAAGGGAACGGCGGAGAGAAAAATTCTAATAAAAGTGAGAGAACAGACACATTTTTATTAGAAAATTATACTAATCAAACCTTTATGGAAACGCCAGAGGTGATATGCTTCTTTTACTACCTCTTTGGTTAAAAAACAAGCCTACTCCTGGCCTCTGGATCTGAAGGTAAAAATCCTGACGCGCTACAGTTTAGGCCTAAGATCAAAAGAGAAATAAAGCAGCAGGACACCAGATTAATTTTTGTCTCCCTATCAATTAATTGATCTGTCTATGATCAAGTATAAAAGATAGTCAGAACGTGACAGAGAGGAAAAGAATAAGGAGCCAAGTCTCCAAAATAGCTTTTAAATACTTTTTTTCTCTTAATAATGTCAGGAAAAAGAAATGCATAAGCGGGTGGGGAGGGGGGGGCTCCCACCACAGCAAACTGAGGAACTATTGTTCTCTAATGACTTGAAATAAGCTTTTTAGGTGAATTAGAACTTTGCTCTTCCTCCTTGTGCTTAAAAAAAAATCTTGATTTTAGTAAGGTATTTTCTATTCTAATGACAATCAAATCTAGTTAGATATCAATCAAAAGAACAAACCCATTGCAAAAGATTTCTTAAAAGATGTTCTGGGCTTCCAGTAAAACCGCTTCCCTTATCAGAAGGGAGACAGACTCATTAACTCTCAAATCAAACATGAACTTTGAATTGCTAGCAGTTGAAACACAAACTACCTTTCAGTTGGACTGTCTCAATTCATGTTAACTTGTCACCAAAGCGTCCATGCCGAGAAACTGAACTAAATCTACAATAACAATTCCAGAAGGATCAGTGGACACAGCAAACAATTCAAGCAGAGATGTGTATGCACGCATTCCTTATTCCGCAAATGCTGTGAAGGAGAGCAGTATGCTGAGGAGCTCAAACAGACCACAGTATAGCTAGTGGGAACACATGATTCTGTTCAATAATTAGCAGAAAATTAGTTGGGGAGAAATTCCAAAAGTATTTTCTAAAAGAAAACAAAAGAAAAAAAGAAAAAGAGCAATTGTGAAAAACATTCTTTCTTGCATTTAAATCGCAGGTATGTTTTCATTAACGATTAGTTTTTGCCTTTTCCTGCTTAGATTTTCATTATGCCCTAGCTGTGTTATTGCTCCAAAGTTGTTTCCAGCAGGTGATTTTTCACATCAGCTTCTAGCCACACTTTACAGCTTCTCGCTTGAACCAAGATCCTCTAAAAAGCGTGGCCGATCCGTGTCATTGCAAACTTTCCTTTCTAGTGAAACTGCAGTACTTCTAAGACAAAGACTGACAGAACAGATAAAGAATAGGGAAATCACAGCTCACAACTACACCCTTAGATTTTAGTAGACAACTAGATAATATATCCATAAAGACCCAGAGCAGAACTAAAATAGGTATTTTTGAAAAAATGGCAAAAATACATAAACAAGTACAAAGGAAAACACCAATATGGTACAGTGAAAAGCAATGAAATCCTATATATACACTGGTAGAGAAGGCTGGTTGAAGTCCAGGATGCTGCTGCCTTCCTGGCAACTGCTGCAGCAAAAGAGAGGCAGCGTCTTTTTCTGAGGTAAGTAAAGGCTGAATAAAATGATTCATTAGACTTTTATGCCTTCTGGTAGAATTACAAATTCTACATCTTATTTAATTTAAAAAGGAAAAAAAGGTTTGATCTGAAATCTCCTAATACTAGTTTAATTTCTGCATAGACAGAATTTGAGTTTCAAGTGATTCAGCTTGCACAAGATAGGTAAACTTTCCTTACACCCAACAGCTGCCATATTGCCAGTTTGGCAAAACGGTTTCTCAGTACGTAGACCCGGAGCACTTAGAAAAAGCCAGTTTGCTCAGTGCGTAGCACTGCTGATTTATAAAGCAAGCTACGCGAGAGCCCAGGGTGGTAAGGTATTACACAGGCACAGAGCCACAGAGGAGATGAATGACTGAAAACCTGAGAGCCGCCTTCCTCCCAGTCCCAGGGGAAACACCCCTCTATTGCTAGCATAATCACGCTGCCTCCCCCTGCACACACTCCCTTGGTCCTTCTTCTGGTTCAACTATCATATGGGAAAATGCCTTTCTTCTGGTCTTCGGCTGTAATCCTAAGGGCGACGACAAGCAACCAACGCGTGGGGGTGGCGTGTGATTAGCAGGGAAACAGATGGCCTCAGACTGAGAAGTCTGATATTTAACACGCTTTTATAACTACTACCGGGGGCTAAAAACAAACATTTCAGGAGGGAGGATTGTCTAGTGGTAAGACCACAGCGGAGGAAGTCAGGAAATCTCTTTTTTCATTCTTGGCCCAGCCCGTGGCTTGCTGCAGGAGGCCAAGCAGGCGAGGACCTTTGTCGGTGGAGGGTGCCAGCCCGCCGACCTGGTGAGCGCCACCTTCCAACGCGCCGCGGGTCGCAGCCAGCTATCAAGTGCTGAAAGCTCTCCACTGAGATGATCTCGAAAAGAAAGAGGTTCTGCGGATGAAACCTGAACAGATACGGAAGAGGTGAATAAAGGTCCTCTCCTCTCATGCCGAAATTTACAGTGGAGACTACACAGACCAAATGGGAAGAGAGCGGGTACTTTTTGTGCTCGGCTGAGGGGCGAGTCCATGCTGCCGCCAAAGTGGAAAACAGAAGGGAATATCAGATTCACTCTGGTATGGGTCAAGTTTCCTTTGCTTTTCCACAAAGACTGCCTGAGGGTAGGGAAGCGCATGCAATCCCCTGCACCTGCAGAACTCCCTACGGTCCAATTTCTCTGGCTGCGTGCAGATGTAAGCGTGAAAATTTCATGCACACCCCCTTCCCCACAGTGCAAGCTTTCACAGGTTACACGCAGGGTTACAGGACAACGTTCTGTCTTCCAGAAGGATAAGCCAATATCACAAATAAGGTAACATTTGCAGCAAAAGCATACTGTAAATTTACTAGGTTGCTTTGTAGTCTCAGGTGAATTAAATCTGTTAAAGAGAGATTCACACTTTGGAAAAACACATTCTTAAAAGAATAAACACAAACAAACAGTGAAGACTTTAAGGCACATTAGCTGCAAAAATTACCTCAGAAGAAAGTAGATGCTTTTAGAAGCCGCAAACATGGACAATTAGTAGCATTTCTGAAAGCTGAAAGTCTAAAGAGCTGACAGCAAGTGTAAGTTATTTACAACACCAAGCAGACAGATTATCAACATGACAGAAACACTGATGAATTGTGGAGCCTATATCTGTAATAAAAACAACGTAAAGCCCTGTATGTGCGAACACCTATTTTTAAATAGGTACTTTTTGGTTCCGAGTCTTCCATTTTTTGTTGTCTACTCACACATTTAAGTCGCTGTTACCATTTAATAGCAATCGTTGCATCAAATTGCTTTGTTACTTTTCAGAATAAACCTTTAAAAGCAAAAGCAAGACTTTGTGGATAGCCTCAAAGATTTTTCAAATATCTAAATACCAATGAGATACCCAAGACTGGTAGAGAGGTATTTTTAAAACCAGTGTAACAGTTATAAAATTCTTGCATCACAGTATTTTTCTGTAACAGCAAAAAGTACAAGCCTAATTTCCACAATATTTTCTACATCTCAGTAAAGTTTTGGGTGATACATTTTGGGACATGAATTAGGACATATATGGGCTTCATAGCATGTTACACGTACTATATACACTTCTTTCAAGGCAATCTGGAAATTCAGAGAAGTTTCACAAGCGGCTACTAATATTTTTAAGAAGAAGAAAATATTACTAAGAAATTATTGTTTCCTCTCCTGTAACTCCATGCATTGTATGCATCACACAACAGATCAAGGTCATCTTAGGCAAGTAAGCTTAAAATATTTTCTTGGAAGCAGCTCCAGATTCCTTGTATTCAGCTGCAGAGAACGCGATCCATGCTGCCACCATCAGCTGAAAGAACTAGTCATTACAGAGTAAGTACATGCCCCTTTTTTAAGTGTGTGTCAGTGTGGCTGTCACAAAGCGGAGTGAGAAGGAAAATTTTCTCAGCGTGGTAGGAATGAGGAATGTCAGCCTCCTCACAGGACTCGTAGGATTGATCTTTAAAATAGAGCATGTGGCCTAGCAGGTAGGAACAGTGCACAGCACTGGACAAAAGTATGTGGATTGCTCCATTCCAGAAGAGTATTACTTCAGATAGCAAAAGCTTCTGAAATCAGGCAAGAGACTTTCAAGAGACTTCTAACAGGTTCTGGAAGAGATTCGGGGGGCTGGACAGAAATGTCTTGAAACAGAGCACATCATCCACTAAAACAGATTTCTTCAGCTAGAACAACCGATGCTCTGTTTCGAGTAGCTCAAACTTGCTCACCTTGCTGCCTACCTTGTTTTGGTGGACAACGGTCATTTCGAGGAAGACATAAAAGATGGCACATCCTAGCCTTAATTTGGAGCGGTCACTGTGGTACACACAGTGGAGTCTGCTCTCCGAAAATAGTCTAGTAAGAGAAGACCAAGCATGACGTTATCAACGGATGCTGTGTAATCCTGCAGCTTGGAGTTCGCAGCTCAGCTAAGCAGAAGTCTGGTGTTTTAAACAATAACCAATGACCAAAGAAAGCGGTGGGTAGCTAGGCATAACAAAGCCAGTTATCAAGGTACCAAGACTCTTGTCTGGTTTTAAACCACATTCTGCAACTTACATTCAGAAGTGTACAAGACTTCTTGAAGCAGCAAGAAATAATTCTTATTCAAAGTACTTATTTGGCTAGCAGCCAGACCTCTATATGGTAGGAGTCTAGACACAAGAAAAAACTTAAGCCCTGATCCTGAGAGAGACAAGGATAGACCTTTTCTTGAACCCAGCTGGCTGTGGCTGCCTTGGTCAACAGACAGCTACGTGGACGAGCATGTCCTAGTTTTGACTAGCTCTGACAGTAACCAGGGGCTTGGTGCAACCGGTGGGAAAATATATAAAAGGAAGGCATCCAGCAATGCCCCTAGCTCCCATGCTTCCTCCAAGCTCAGAGACTTGACACTATCCTTGGGTTTTATAGATTTATCTGTGATATTCCCTAACTGTGGAATATCAGCATGGCAATAAGCCACTCGCAGTCCTTTCTAAATTTTCTGTTTGGGAAACCTAACTGATGATTGCCAATTCCTTTTTTAGTAAGCTCAAGCTTCACTGTGTCTTTCCAGGTGGACTCTTGTAGCTTCTTTACGTAAAGCTCTATTGATTATTATCACGTTTCCACAACATAAAGTTGTAGAAAAACATCACATATGCCAGAGAGATGATCCCTGTCTTGAGACTATTTACATTCCCTCCTCTGGCTTAGATCATTTGCACCCCAAAATGGTCTATGCAGGTACTACTGAATATTTCTCATGCATCCATCCACTAGGAAGAGACAGATGCAGATCCATTGCTTGGGCCACCAAAATAAGTGCTTCACAATACCAAAGTGAGAGAAGAGAGTGGCTCTTCTCTAGCATATTCCAAGAAAGGAGGAAGGTTTGATGATTGATGTGCTACTGCTTGTACCAGCGTGGTTTTCCATTTCACAGTTATTAGCACTGCTAATCTCACATCAGTTTTCATAGTCCCAGCTGTCAATATTGAGCAGGCTTGCCAGGTTTCTGTACGATAGGGATGTATGATCCCCCTTACATGATGAACTCCCCAGATAATTTCAAGCTGCTTTTGTACTTGGTACAGACATCGGCATAGGCAAAGATGTCGGATTTATTCCTCCCAGAGTTAACGCGCAGGTGTTTAACGTCCAGGTCTTGTGCCAATACCAGAAGTCTCAATAAGCTTTTCTATAGTTTCCTCTTGATAAAATCAGGCAAATTCTCGCTACTGGTATAATGGTCATGGTATAATGCCATAAAAGCCTGTCCCCATCTCTAGTGGTGTCTTTCTCTTCTACATCAGAAAAAACTATCATAGAATGTTTGAAGACATGTATTTTGAGGGTTTTTTTTTTTTTTAATGCCTGTAGAATGAGAGGGACGAGCAAACTTGACATCTGCTGGGGACAGGTTTTTCCCCAGCTATAAAAAGTATCTTCACTGTCTACCAATTAATTCTTTAAGGCCATCTCATTAAGGGCTGAGATTAACCACATCCACTATTCTTCTACTATCTTTACTTATTCATCTTTTTCAGCATGGTTAGGGAAACACAGAAAACAAAAATCATTAATGAGCAAATAAAAACTTATTTGAAAAGCAAACCTCAAGAAGCAAGATGCAAGACAGTAGCTAGGTTTAGTCTCACTGCTATGACAGAGAATCCCTGTTGACTCGTCATTTCTTTGCCCTCATGCAGGAACATAATGAGACCTGAGGAGCAGGTGGCTCTAGCAAAGGCATTTATGCTCATAGAAAAAGAGACTAACACACGTCATTGATAATATTTGCAGCACTGTTACAGCTCTTGGAATATGTTTGAATACTCTGCACTAATACTCTGGGTATTTGTGCGTATGTATACAAATTTATTGTTAATAAAATACATGTCAGGAAAAGTACATTTTAATATTACTTGAGGAATATCTACTATGTTTGTGACATGTCCTTGCTATCTACTAGAACTCAAGTGAGAAGTTAGTGTGTCTGTTGTTGCTGCCTATGATAATTTACATCTCCCTAGGGATAAGGGTGCTAAGCTTTCTTCAAACCACTTATTCTTGGCACCAAAACTGAGCAATTATAGCTATGTCTCACACTTTGTCTTTTAAGAATGTGGCATGTTTATTGTTTGCAAGAGGAAAAACACTCCTGTAGTGATGTTTTGAAATTACTGGGTTCAGACAAAAACAAAGCGCAGGCTACAAATGAGATACTTCCTTCTATGCAGATTCTACTTATTCGAAGTTTGTATGCAGTTTCTCTCTTCATGGCATACAAGTACAAAAGCCTCAGGCAGAAAAGTACGCTTTTCTTGTTCTTTCTGTCCACAGGACAGAAGCAGTACGGAAATTTCAATCAACAGTTTGGAAAAATTTCCACAAACATCTTACTTCTGCATTAACAGCTACTGGGTATTGATCTGGAAATGATTACATAAAATTAAATCATAGCTATAAGGTGCAATGGCATGTTGTGGTCCTTCAGGGCTACAACAGCGGCTAACAGGAGTTTCTTACGGACTTTTATAGAACCACAGACTTAGAACTGCCATCGTACATGCCCACTATGTAAATGTAACACTTACAGCAACTTGAAGACCCGCAAAACCCAAGAACAAAACCAAAACTTGAATAACCAACTATGTGCATTAACGTAGAAGTGAAACTGGTCTTCTGCTGCAAAAGCAAACTGTGAGACAACGCATAAGGCTGTCCAGTAAAGTATATTCACTGCATCGAATAAAGTATGCGATAATTACAAGTACTTTCCATAAATCTGAGAAGTAATGTAATAGAAAATAAACAGCCAAGTAAAATATGAACAATTTTGAAAAAAATAATTTAAGCCATTACTTCTGAAATAAAAATTATATTGGTCTCATTAATCAGAGTGTTGTATTAATGAATGGAAATTACGTCCTTGGAGGGTGTTTCTTTTATAAGTTAGTTTCTTCTAGAGAGTCAATGTGTCTCTTTTGCAGACAATGAGTACAAAAACAACAAAAGTAGTAATTCAAAATTAAAAAATTACAGGTGAACAGAGGTTTAAAGCATTATAATCCTAGATGTGAAATCTATGCAGGTCTTTCCCCCCCTTTTCTTTAATTTTTGTGCTTGCTTCTAAATCTTAATGTAGCCGGGAAAATTCACATTGTTCTATTACACAGTACATTATTGCAGCATAAATGTAATAATAACATACCAAACATATGGTTGAGAAATACAGTTAAGAAACTCCCAGACTGATAAACCAATAATATAATCACAATCAAAATGTTCACGTT
Source organism: Struthio camelus (assembly GCF_040807025.1). Lineage (NCBI taxonomy): Eukaryota > Metazoa > Chordata > Aves > Struthioniformes > Struthionidae > Struthio > Struthio camelus. Next base: position 50,270,628 of record NC_090945.1, on the reverse strand, counting down.
TCTAAAATATGACACGAGAGTAAAATATAAATTTTTATTAAGTGGTAAGTTATGTTCCTTGTCCTTTAGGAAAAATAACCTAAATATTTCCTTTTCTTTCCTTTTTTTCGTTTTTTTTTTAAAAGGAAATACTAGCCTCGAGCCAATGAAATCCCTCAAAATGCAAACAACTGGGAAAGGAAAAAGAAAGCACAGTGGCAAACGTGTAGAGACAACCTTTAATACTTCAAAAATGTTTCCCACTAGCATACAAGAGAATTAAAAAAAAAAACACTGAAGAAAGGTGAAGGATGAGGAAAAAAAATGGAGAAAAAGACTGAAAACAAGGGAAGGACAAAAGCATCCAAGAGGAATTTCTGTTCTAGGACATAATAGCAGCATCGATCCTGGTTTTGTGATTTGCTTCAAAGAGTGATTCTTCTTTTATTTTCTTTTTCCCCCCGACCATGTTCCAGAGCACTTCACAACTACACTGCTCACATTTTCTTTCCTTTGAAGTAGCCTGGTCCCATCCACGCCTCTAGGCCACTTGGAAGAGATTCGCGGATCAGCACCAACCCACAGACACCCCAGCACATCGCCCTGCTCCATGTTACGATGCCAGCTAATTCTTTCCAAGCCCCCAGCACTACGAGAGGGCTGCTTTGCAGGCTGCCGTATTTGTGCTTTGAGGGTGCACTGCAAGTGTACTGCATGCCCCAGAGCAGGCAGGAAGGCACATCAGGCCCTCTCAGATACTGTTGATGACCAGGCAGGGTGCTGGGAGCAGGGCCACTGACTTGGGTGCTGGGCAAAAATAACTACTGAGATTTCTCCAAGGAGAAGCATAGCTGTTTCCCTCCAGAAGGGCTTGCAGGTTGACCTCGCCTGCACGAACTGTGGGAAACAGGGAGTCACCAAGCCAGCGGCGACTTGAGTAAAGCTTCACCTAAAATGCCGACTGTTTTTCCCAGCGCATCTGAATTTTGTTTATCCACAGTCCATCAGTTAATCATCCATCTCACACGTAGACACAGATGTGTCACCATTATTGCAATCTACCCTGATGTCACCCTAATATTGTGATCCTTTCACTTATGCAGAAAGCAATCAATCTTTTTACATACAGTAATGCTGCTGAAGTCCTACCTGCTCACTGCCTGTCACCTCTTGAACAAAAATACTGTATCTAATGGGACTATCTGAGCATGAAACACTACCGAGAATGCAGCTCCTCAACCTGCTTTCAATAATTCCTTTATACCACTAATCTCTTTAGAGAAATCTGCAATTCCAAACCTGATTTTGACTGGTAAAAATCTAACTTTGAAAATATCATCTAATAATGTTAACAAAATTCTGAAGGGAAAAAAAGTAAGATCCTTATTTCTAAAACATACTCATTTCTCTAATAATCATTAGAGCAGCTTCAGCTGCCAAAACCCAGCCATACGCAGAACGCTGCACTGCGAGCAGCAATGCACAACTGTATAAAATAGGAAGAGAAGAGATGGAGAAAATGGTTGGGGAAAAGCAACAGAGATGTTAATTTTTGTACAGTGAGTGTCAAGAAACCACTCGATATCAAGCCCATGCACGAAAGACTCTGGCATTTCTGGTTAAGTAGGAGCATCTCACTGAGAAGTCAGAGATCAGCCTACTCTATATAGCAAAACCGGTTCACATTTCAGGAAATTAGTGCTGTCACCTGTACCAACATCTCCTCCTTTTCAGCTTTTAATCCTCTTACAAGTACGATACGGTATCCAGGAAAATCTCAGCTCCTGGTGGCAGGACAAAGAGTCCAGCACCCAAAAGGTTAAGACTATTCTGCACTGTTAAAGCCACCTGAGACTGCTACCTTTCTGTATCTCTCTCTCTCTCTCCCCCATTGTCCTCTCCCAGCAACTGCAAATTCCCCCAGTAACCACAGCAGCCATCAAGTGAAAAGTCTGCTGGGTTTTTTGATCAATTTTCATCCCTTCTAACAGCTTTCCTGCCACAAGAGTTAGTGGGATCAGAAGCAGACAGGATGTTAGTTTTCATCCCCCATTATAAAAGAACTAGACTTCTTATAAGCATCTATGTTTATGTTTTGCCGACCCTTCCACAGACGGCTGGAATGCGCTCAGAAAAGAAAAGATAGGTTAAAGAAAATTCTGGATAAGGAGGGCTCTAATACAGATTAGAAGTCAAGTATGATTTTTTTTTTTTGTTTCAGAAAACCATACACACTGCATAGCATTCTATTTCTTAAATGTGGGCACACTAATATTAAAAAAACAATTACTGCATGGTTATTTTAATTGTGTAGAACTGTAATTGGCATTTATTGCATAGGGCTTCAGAGGGATAGGAGCATGGAAAGCTGATTTTTTTCATTAAATAGCTGCCCCAAGGCAGATACATTCGGAACAAAGGACCTTTTCATGAGATATACCTGTCCCAGGGAGAGAACAACAAAGGCAATGAGGAGGGGGAGGCAGGAAGCCTGAACAAGGAGAGGATGATATGAAAAGAGTCCATTAGAAAAAAGAGAAAAGGATAAAAGAGAAAGTAGGAAGTGAGATGCAATGGCATGGAATGGTCTAATAAAGGATAAACGACTTAATCAGTGAGAAAGAGAAGCCTTCAAAGGAGACAGGGTAAAAAGAAGGAAAGGAGGAAATTAAAAGAGCACACTTCAAGGATGAGAAGGATTAAAACTAAGACGGAGCAAGTGGAAGAAGAAAACCCTCCAAAGAATGGGAGGGAAAAGGGGGAGAAAAAAGAAACCCATGCACACAGAACACTCGGGGAGCAAAAGGCTCCTGTCCATTTGCACCTACTGTATCTTACATTTGACTATATGGCTCTCCTCAGCACTTCTGACTGCTGAGAGAGGTAAAAAAGATGAGTCATCAGCAATGGAGGTTGGGGCAGATATGTCCAAGACTATCTCTACTTTCTCATCTACGCTCATCTCTTCGCTGCTTTGCCTCAAGGTGCCTACAAGCCATTACGATTGGAAAGAGCCTGGGAAGAACACCTCCCTGTCTATTTTTCCAAGATGAAGGGTAGTATCAGAAGAAACTGTCCCCTAACTAGCAGCAGACAGTCCTGAAGGAACATGTAATTCATTCCTGCTCTCCATAAGAGATTCGAACATTGGACGAGAGCAAAAAATGATCCGGGATGGTGGATGAGCAGTCTCCATTATTCATTCATTTACTCTTCCCACAGCAAAACCGGGTTTACGATGCTCGCTACCGTCCCACAGCATTAGCGTAGCAATACGAACCATCATTCCTGCTATGGTAAGCAACGCACCCAAGAAAAAGGAGGCTAATTTTCCACTGTCTTTTGGGGAGTCAGAACTAGAGGCTTTGATGCACCACCGTCTGGCTTTGCTCATGTCCCACAGCCACCATTAACAAAGACAGACAATGGCAAGGGGCAACTTCTTTCCCTCCAGATATGTTCACAGGGTGTAGCAGAAACAGCATCACATTTTAGGATTATTAACCTACAAAGTGGCAGCAGAGGTTCTCTCTTAGAGGTAGAGTTCATGGCAAAGAAACTGCCTGATAGTTTTGTCGGCAGATAACGTGTTTTTTGACTGGTGGAAATACTGGATCTGCTGTTGCTTTTTTCCTCTTCCTGTTCAAAGATCTCTCAAGCATTGATGACGCAGTGAAAGAGCAGCGAGTCTTGAAGCTCCTGTGCTTCACAGCTCTAAGGGCTTTTCCCAAAGGCTTTCTGCAGATGCTGCGGAATTGTTCAAGTCTTTGCAACCACAAGAATATATTTCTCTCCATGTTTCTTTAACTACGTTTTAAGTTATGTTGTAATCAGGTAAGTCCAGTAACAGGAGCCAGAGACATAAGTACATGGTAATTACACCCTAATCCAGCCAGGATTGATGCCTTCATTTGCACTGGTGTGAAGTGAGAGTCAAATATGACCAGAAAAGGAGGTCAGTGCATTCGCTACAGACTATTTGTTGTTCACATGATTTTACTATTTCTGGATCAACGTCAAAGAGAAAACTACATACTACTAGCCGTACACAAAAAAGCTAAAAATAAGCCATCTTTTAATCAGTCTCTTGATTTTTGCCTGCCTTCCAATTTCTCGGACTTTTAGTGGAAGCAGCGTCCTCTCCATCTCCCCAAAACACACACATAAATACCTTTTAATTTAAAACTGATAGTACCACAGGTTCAAAATTCATAGTCACGAACTGTGTGCTCCTTAAAGATAAGAGAGAACGCAGTAAATCTGGCACAGGACGCTATAAAAGGAAATCAACACTGCTAAAGCATTCATGAAGGATATGGAAGCTCTCCCAACTTCCTTAGCATAGAGCTAGTACTACCAGCTACTTACACCTAGAGCGATGTGGTTAAAATGCTGTCTTGAGTATTTAATTCTTTATTAGCTGCTGTTTTAACTCTCTGTAAGGAACAAGAAGTCTGGCCTGTTGTGGCCACAGTCCAAAAACAACAACAACAAAAAAAAGGTGATGAAGCAAAGCAACATCCAAAGTGTAAGAGCTAATCAAGATAATCTCCAGATTTTCAAGTATTTCTTTAACAGAAATTTTGATCTATCTGAATATTAATTGCAACTGCATAGAGCAGCTGGATAAACCTGGGCAGGCTGTATCGTTTCACTCGGATATTATTCTGCTGCTCTTCCTCTACAACATTAGCCACTTTAGTGTCTAGCTAACAGCACGACTAACTGTTACAGGGGGAGGGAGTCATTTCCCTTTCAGGCTCCAAACAACGTGAGTACACTAGCTGCTGCTTCACTCAGCCCTGCCTGGAAACGCCCCTCGCGGCCGCTCGTCCCAGAAGGCTTGCAAAGCAGTTTATTCTAGACGGCTTTAGGGAAACTGGAAAGGATTTTTAAAAATATCTAACCAATCCTTTCTCTCCGCCGGGGCGTCTTCTGGCTTAGGCACACAGTAGCCAGAATTCACTACAGTTATGGGAAACTATAAAGGGTTTTAAACAGGTGACTCAAAATAAGAAATAATCCAACCTGAGTGAGGAAGAGATCCATACGTGGTTCTGTGGAGCGCTCTGACACCAATTGTTTTGAGTTATTCTTTCAAAACTATAAACGAACAGAAAATATCCCTCGGTGCAAGCCACTGATGAACAGCCTCAAAGGCAACAGCTCAGGAAGGGCATCGGAAGTAAAATACTGCAGTGACTTTGGAAAGCTATACATTACAGGGCGCAAGTAACAACTTTTTAATGTATCGCCTAAAAAATACATCATAAAGACTTGAGAAAGAAATATTATCTCTAAATTAGCCAGGTAAATATGCTAAAAAAAAATGCACATCTAGAGACCCATAAGACATCAAAGGAGTTGCAAATTGAAGCTGAAGAGAAAGTAGTTATTGTTTCTATTACGGACACTTTTTTGTGTCTGAGCATTACTTTTAAATTGTAATGTCACAAAGATTAAAAAGGTGAAGTGCTGCTTTCCAGTCTCTCACTACCAGCAGAAATTACAAATGAGTTAATTAATGAAAAACAGATCTTTGGACACTTATCACATGTTTATAATCACAACCAACCTCTTTACTGACATACAGATGCTTTAAGAAACCACATCTTTCAGCTTTTCCATGTTTACTACCTCCATCTAGAGCGCCTGCTGGCAAATCAGCAGCATGTCAGGAACGGGTGAAGAACATGAAGATATACAAGTGTGAATTTCATAAAGTCTTTTGCTCCTTCTCTGCTACATACTTTTGGCCAGTAAAACAATATAAGTACTTAGCTCCAAAACCCCATGTTGCGCATCTCATCCCAGTAGCAATTACAGCAAGAGTCCAGCTGTAAAAACCTGATGGAGCTGCTGTGCGCATTCACAGAATCAAAAGCACAATTCATTAGAAGTGCTCCACTTGCTTTCTGAAGCATTTTCGATACAGGCATACACTGACAGAGCGCCACAAGGTCATTCCTACTCTTGCCTTCTCCCTACTCAGCAGAGGACAAACTACCAGAAAGTAACCCAGAAATCAAGATGACTACAGACACTATTTTAAACCTTTCCTGAACACACGGTAGGACACCACTGAGGAGAAAGAAAGGAGCACGTGACAAAAAAAAAAGCCAAAATCAAAACAAAAAAATAATCGCTGCAGTCTTTGGCAGTAGGAACGAACTTATCAGCAAGCCCCCTTACACCCAGTCTTACGTCCTAGAAACAAAAGCAAGAGAAATCTGGACCTTTCTTTGAAGCTTGCTGAATGAACTGAAAGATTCAAACAGCAGCAGCTGGTACTTCTACTCAGTGATAACCAAGTCGGCTTTCTGTATATTCGGCTCTCGTATCATCTGCTTTTGTAGAAACAAATTCACTTATATGTTGTTTGAATAGTGCTAGTCAGTGCTAAATTAAGGATTTTAAAAATGCACGTAAAATAAGAGACTATTTCACGTGGAGTCTCCAGGTTATGGCAACAGTGAGGTAAGTTTACTCTTAATTATCGCAAAATAGACTTACCAAGGCACAGTTTAGTTAGACTGGTGGCAGAATTTACAGTAACTTCCTTTTAATTTATGATTACCCTGTATATACAGTGTTTCAAAATGGAAATTTTTTATTATAATAAAGTGTCCTGTCACATACATAGAACTATTCCTTTACACAGTAACATGCTGCTAACTGCTATGGGATTTATATTCAGGAGAAGAATAGCAATAAAGCATCAAATTAATTCAGTTTTCTGTAACTGCAGTAGGGATACTAGTGTAAACATACAGCATTCCCACAGAGAGAATATTTTTAGTCCTTTATAATAAAGGATCAACAACTTAGCAGAAAGAAACATCCCTGCATTCTTTTTTGTCCTGGCTCAGCGAAGGTATTTCGTACTCAGGAACTCTAATGATTAAAATAATCCTACCAATTACTTGGTTGCATTCTGCTACACATAGTCAAGTATGTAATGCAATAAACTATGCCTGAATGGTCTGTTTACCCCCCAGCAAGTTACAAGGCAAACTCTTCCCCCTTGAAGGACTTGTCTCTTTGAAATGCACAAACTGGCAAAAAGCCAAGGGAAGCTGGTGCTTAAGCAACCACGACTGAGCAGTGCCTGTGTGCATTGCAATCTCAGCCAACCGCAGTAAATGTTATTGGAGTTTTTGTGCTGTAAAATTGCTGCTTTCATGCCCACTGCATCTGACAATAGGAATCCTTGGCCTTGCATGAGGGAGGAAGGCTGATGTGCCTTCTCGTCAGATCTTTGCATCCTTAGAAAGTAGGGTTGCTACTCCTGTGTGCTCTTAATGGGTTAGTGACAAAGAGATTCATGTCAATGCTACATCCAGACATAGAAAGATACTAAATGGAGAGGCCTTTTTGTGTACACCAGGTATAAGAGCGGAGAAATTACGCTTTGAGAGTAGTCCTGAAGCTTTTAAAAGCACTGATAATACGCTAAAAACGATGCATACCTAGAGACCCATAAGATAGCAAAGGAGCTGGAAACTGCATCTGAAGAGGAACCAGTTATTGTTTCTATTAATGGATTTTTTTTTTAACTTGTAACGTCACAAAGATTAAAAAGGTGAAGTGCTGCTTTCCAGTCTCTCACTACCAGCAGAAATTACAAATGAGCTAATTAATGAAAAACAGATCTTTGGACACTTATCACATGTTTATAATCACAATCAACTATACTAATACACAGCTGCTTTAAGAAACTATCCTTCAGCTTTTCCATTTTTTGAAGCTTTTAAAAGCATTGGTAATATTAAAAAATAAAGGATATAAGACTAATGGCATTCAATTCTTTAGCCCTATACTTTTCAAAGCAACTTCAAGATAAGCTCTCTTACGATTTCAATCATCCAATGCACTTTTTTTTTTTTTTTTTTTGCTCAGTGACTCAAGTGCAAAATTCTCATTCTTTCTCTTGTAAAGAACTTGCAAGTGTCCTGTTTGCTTCCTGCAAGCAGCAGGCTTAAGGCACCAGAACATCGTCCTCCAACTTCCAGCTATTCAGAATATAGACCAAACGAAAGCCAAAAACCACCACCAACAAAAATCTTTTTTTTTTTTTTTGCCAAATGCTCTATTTTTTGCTACAGTGACTTTTTCAACACCAAATGTATATGCTGCAGATGCATTCCAGTGACTCAATTCTTAATGCCCACTGGCAGCTTCCTTTACTCCACGAGCAACCTGGGGATCCTTCAAAGCACAGAATCAGGCCCTAATGTGATACTGACGTTCAGAAGAATTAGGGAATAAATTAGGTCTTACATGTGTTTGCACAGCTCTTATTTTCTTCAGCTGTAACTAAGGATTCAATCGTAGCTGAAGGAAGGAACTCATTTCCACAATCAGCGAGACTGAATAGCACATGGTATTTATACATTTTGTACCAAGCTAGTAGGCGTTTGGTGCTTTCCAAAGCCCCAGCTCCTTGTGGTAATGACGATTACATGAAGCAATTTTAATTTAACTAAAAGAAACAACCAAACCAAACCAACCAACCTTTCACAGTAGGGAGGAAAGAAAAAAAAAGATGATGAAAAAGACCAAGTAAGAGTAGCCTAAAGACTCAGAAAACAGAAGGTAAATTCAAAATGTTATCAAAACCTCACAACTTTCAACTGGAAAGAACTTTTGAGTTCTTTACGCTATTGAGGCTCAGTGAGTACTAGAGCTGACAAAGAAGTGCTTGTAAAACCCAAAGTCGAGGTTGTTGCCACTCAGTGAGGAATGAACGGTCGCAAAGGCAATGTTCTCTTCAATGCTCTCTTTCTAAGTAAGGTGTCTCCAAAAAAGATTTTATCTGTACTGTGGTTCAGAGTTAAAATATTAAACCTGCCCCTGAAATAAAATGGTAAAAAACCATAAATAAGATTTTAACCTGTTGACGCAAGATACTTGAGTTTAATTCTAACCTCAGACAAGTTATTTGCTGTGCACTCGCACATCATTTCTACCTCTACGTACTCACGGAGGTTGGAAGTCAGCCTAAGCAGCTGGGTGAAGTCCTCAGCCTCCTAATTTCGAATGAAAATAAAATTTCTATGTGGCTGTTCCTTCTCCTTTTATCTTTTGCATTATAAATTAACTTCTGCTATAGATAGAGCCTACTTTTCCTGACAAGAATGATACACCCTAGCTCTTGATTGTGACTTCAGGCTGCTACTGTTAACAAATTGCAACTGAATTTAAATTCAGGTTCCTTATCTTGCAATTAGGAACGTCTATTCTGTAATCAAGGTAGCCAAAGGAACCAATGTGCGTGCAAGCATGGGCAAAGGGAGCATGGATACGTTTTTGACTCCCATGTTCATATACAGACCCAGGCAACATGTTTGTTCAATTTAAGCTATCTGACATTTGGATGCAGCTCTTATCCTCTTATAAAACTGTTTTCTGTACTTGTATTTCACTTTATTTCAAAATCAATTTATCTTCACAGATTTTCTTACCCTGCATGATTTTTTTATGATATGATTTTTGACGGGGAAGGGAGGAGGGGAGGAGATGTCTCTACAGCAGATCATCTCCGCATTACGATACACAGTTGGCAGGTTGTCCCATCTGGCATGCATTCTAGTATAAGAGGGATAATTTGTCACTCTCAATCCTTTGATTCGTGAAGAGGCCGAAATCATCTCTGGAAAGATATCTTGCAGCTAATGATACAGGAGGTGTGGGGGAGACTGTTCTTTGAAGGCTACAAAGGCCACAATCTGAGGAGAAATAATTGGTCTTGGCTCTTCTATTAAATAACTGAGACTGAAAACTACAAAAATTTTTGAGAGAAAAACAAGACTACAACAATCAGATAGGAGAACTAATTGCCCACCATTTTGCAAAATTTGATTTTGGCGGGGTGAGGGTGAGATGGGGGAACTTTAATTTGCTCTTGGCAAACAGACTGAATGCTTAATTAAATTGAACAAATGTACATTTTTGTACATTAAGGGAACAATGATGACAGAAGTTTGGCTTAGAAACCAAAGAAAAAGAACAAAAAGATGGATTAATGAAATCAAACATCAAAAAGGGATCAGAAATAAACTGGCTAGCATTCAGGACACATTTGTTAAGTTTTTAAAGCAACTATATTTGCCCCAAGCATGCGGAACAGATACATTAGTTGATCTGTACCTGAAGGATATTGGCCTTCCTGCATTGTCTGATGCTGAATGCAAGAGATTAAATGCTTCTGGAGCTACTGAGGAAGCGCTGAAAGCATTGCCATGCAGTGGTTGAAACCTCACAGTCTCTGGCCTCAGATAAAAATCAGCATACATTTTTATGGAATCTTCCAGTCAAGAATGAACTTATTCCCTATTTACAGGCAGCTTGTCAAATATCACTATCTGAGTTTATGGATATCAAACACTTTGCTTACGAAATATTTGCATGGTATGCACATGCCCAAAAGATACTGTCAGCTTTCGTTGAGAAGAGGCAGCCGTATTTTGTAATTTTGCAGGACGCAAGACAGTTAGGGAAGTGGGAAGGGAAAGTGGCTGCTTTGCAGGTGCTTTATTGTGGAAGGCGTCGACGATTTCAGAGTGAAATCTGGGATAATGGACAAACTGCAGTTGTCAGTTAAGTCTAAACAGAGAACATGTTGCCTTGTGCATGCTGCTAGTGAATTAGACTTAGTGCGGGTTAGTATGATAATCTGTTATAAACTGCAAAGTCTTGTACTTGAAATACACACACATACTACTAGAAAAGCACCAGGAGGTTACTTCAGTCTACCTTTTCCTGGACCAACAGAGGTTTGTCCTCAGCAGTATCATTCTGTTGTTTTTATTCATTTTAATTTCATGTTGCAAGTGACAGAGCTTCTGTCATTTCCCTTGGGATACCCTCAGACATCTTAATACAGTACACCGTTAGATAATTTTGCCTGATACTTAGTCTAATCTGTCCTTTTCTTATTTCCATTCCATTGTTTTTAACTATATCTCTGTGTGGTACACTAAACATTCACTCCATCTTGAGAGACTTGCTTCCCCTTATCTGCTCTTAATGAGTAATTAATTAGGCTATGTATGGAGTAAAAGTTTAGTTCTCTTACCTATTCCTGTGTATTAACTCCTCTAACTTCCTAATCGCTCTGATTGGTATGTTTGTGAATAGTAGAATAAATAGTAGTAACAGTAGAAGCAGCAATAAGAGAATTTGACAGAAACTTAAAAAAAAGCAAGAGGCCCCAGATTAGCATCTATATGCCATTGGTGTCATGTCTGTGGTGCCCTCTTTCTTGATATATTTTAATGTCTGGCTCAAACAGCACTTTTTAGTCAGATCACCTTGCAAATTAATCTCTGATTTGCTGTTCAGGAACATTAAAGTTCTCCATCTCTATTATTTTCCCCTCAGATTTCTCCTGAATATTCTGAATGTCAGATCAGCTTACATTTTTCAGTTATAACTTCATGTTGTTAGTTTCCAGCCACACAATTTATGATCTTTCCTTGTCCTTTTCTATTAACTTTCTGTCCCCAATTGGTGCTCAGAACCCTTGCTATTTAGGATCACTGGGAAATTTTATTATTGCCACTTTAACTCCCTCATCCATATAATTAATTAATGATGATCATAGCATATCCCTGTGATGTTCTTCAACATAACTCTTCCAAGTTTGATCTGTTATTTTTAATTCATCATCACAGACGACTTCAAATCAAACAGAATTCATTTTTCAAGCAGCAATTCTGAGCACCAGTGTCAGACCTGAAAACAAAATACATGTATTGATATAACAATGATAAATCTTAATTTACCATGGGCTTGCTGATAACAACTAAAAAAATTTCAATGGATAATGATTTCAGAAGACAAGGAAAAAAGGGCACTTGGATATCTAGAGCGTTTCCAGGCAATTCTGATAGACTGCCAATTCTTTGCTTAGAATAATGGGGGGAAAAAAAGAAACAAATTTACACTTCACTAAAAAAGCCCAACCAGCTTTTAAGCTTTCTGTCTTAAGCCATCATGTTTCTTTTTCCTTCTCCCTCGGCACTTTTTATTCTCCTTTTGCTCCCCAGTAATCAGAACTAAATTGCTCCTTATTACACGGAACATGACAGCCCAACACACCAAGCTTTAATTCAGCATCACATTCAGCTCCCTTTGCGGAACAACTGCAGCAACACAAGGATGTTTGAATAAGGGCTGGGAAGGATTTTGCAGGACTGCCACAAAGGAGGTGCTTCCAAGATGCTGACTTAACTTGCCACGGGTCTTTTCAGCCTTGACAGGTTATTTCCAACCTTCGTCAAAGCCCGTGGGGGCACGGATGGTGAAATCACATTGTCCCCTGCTTTTGAGGCAAAACAGGAGCTCTTCCCGCTGGCAGAAGCAACTGCAAGCGCTGCAGAGGAGGAAAACGTGCCTTAAAGCCACTTGCTCCTTCCACTAATTTTTAACACAAATCCTCATATGTACTTCCATTCGTTCTTCAATTTCTTTTGTTTCTGGTAGGAAGGAAACTGTACAAGAATGGCATTGCTCAGTTAGGATAGCAGACCTTAAGTGAGGTATCCAGGAAGAAAAATAAAACATCATCGTTGGAGGAAAAATCTGAGGTTTAACAAAAAAAAAAAAAAACCCTAACAAAATCCACACCTAAACTTTGTACATGTGTTGCTCGTTACTGCTTGCCAGGCTTGAGCATTTGACCTATATTCTCCCAGGTGCTTGTACAAAAGGAGAAGGTTTTGACATTGGCCTCTAGACATCATGGTACGATAAAACAGTCATCATTTCTGCATGACAGACACTTCTGTATAACTTCTCCCATCAAGTTCTAATGAGTCATCAGCAACAAAAGGCCTCAAATTATGTTTATAGGAGAATTATGCCATAGATCATTTGGCGTCTGCAGGGTTAGATGTCACACACCGAGTGTTCTGAATACGAAGAGCTCTCGTGTATCATCGCTCTCAACCTCATGTGTTTATTTTTCTCTTTCACGCTTAAAATTCAGAGTTGGGCTCTATATTTCCAAACTTTCTCTCTTTATAGGAAAGGTTAGCCATTTTGAGCCAAAAAGCCCAATCACCCTACAACCCCCATGTGGCTGGACAAAATCTTGTTTACTCTGCGTCACCTGCCAAATCCTTGATCAAGGACAACTGTAAAACACATTATATTATATTGAAACTTGCTTCAAATCTTCCATCAGATGAACTATCATCATGAGCTGTTATCTAACAGGCACAAGAACCTCGTACAACTTAAACGTTCAAATATATGTTACAAATGCTGCTGTTAAACAGATCTTTCCCTGTTTTGTATTTCGTAGTTCTGCTAAAATTTTTCCGATTTAGGCATAAAAAACCCCCAAATCTTCATTCCTAATTCAGACTCTTCATCTCCATTGTCAGCAATAAGCGTTAATATTTAACTATATTTTTTCTTCATAGTCCCCACTTAATCTGACAACTTAGCACTGTATTTTCCATTACAATACGCCTATGTTGAAAGATAAGCTACTAATTTGAACAAATTCCCTCCCAAATTCCCATTAACCTATCATTTTTGCTGGAAAAAGATGAAGCAGCTCATCAGAATGCTTAAATATAGACTTTACCTGACTTCCACTGTTTATAAACAGACTTTATTACATAAAGAGAAAACCCTCACCTTAGTCACATTTAAGAGTCTCCTCTTCCCAGCTCCTAGCTCGTTCTCCCTCATTTAAACAACTGTTGTTCTTCCCTGGGGACATATTCAGAGTGCCCCTGCTTCTTAGAAGCCAGTTCAGTAGTCTTTCTAAAAACAATTTGAAATTTCCAGGAGTTCTAAAAATCGTTTTTATAATACTAGTCAATTGAACTCTGCGGACAAGCTTGCTGATCGCAAGAATAGCTGGTGTACTGAGCTGCACCATGAAGAGGACGAACAACAAAAGCTAGAATAAATTTGAGATGTTGCGTAAAAGAATAGGTTGATGGTCTTAAAATTGATCTCCTCCCAAAATGTATACATATTAACACACCCCTTTTACAGAAATAAAATGATTCTTTGCAAACTGCCCACAACCCTTTTACAGCCTTACTTGAACTGAATTTTTAAGGTACTAGCAATCCCACCCTGAAGACCTTTTCTCCCCACGTGGTGAACACAGGACAACTAATTCTAATAATTCCCATTTCTCTTTTAGCTAATTCCTTAAATGAAAGCTCATTCCCACTGGTCAACAAAACAAACTAATCAAGCCCAAAGGCTTAGGTAAATATAATTCTAAATACATAATCATATTCTTTAGAATTTGAGGGGGTTGCTACACTGATCAAATGAACAGAGATTAAAAGAAAACAAACAGATATTTGCATAGACTAAAGAAAGGGTAATTTAACTTGTGATTCACAAAAATTCAATGTACCTGAAAACAGTTCAATAATACAATTGTTTTCAGTCAGTACCTTTTTCAGCCTAAATGGCTCCTAAAGTGCTTTTTTGTTTTCCACTAGCCAATATAAATACTGGCGAAATCATCCAGAACAGAGCACTGGGGCTATTTTGCACCCATTAATATTAAATAGCATGGAAAGCTTCTTTTGCATCCCGATGTATTAAAAAAAGGTTGGTAAAAAAATAACTTCTTCCATTGAAAGCAAACTGCTGCATTTGTTTTATCACTTACTGTTATTAGCTAAAGAAAATACATTACTCAAATAAGAGTGTATCGAGGTCAAGATTAAACGACCTTAACTTTCGAGGCTAGATATGGGTATACCTGCATACTGGTAGCACGGCTAGGCAACAATACAAACCACTCAGTACAAGAAACTTGCAGCTAACTTAGAAACTATTAGCTTCATCATTGAATCCTACTGTTGCCTGCTTTGTAAAGGCAAGAATATATGTTCTTCTCAAACAGGCCAACAGTTCAAGATACGAGAAACCACCCATAAGCAAAGCCATGTCTTGGATGAAAACATCCCAATTTTCAGGCAATGCAATCACTGATCCTGCAGCTGACTGCACAGCTGGAACCAACCTCCTTATCAGACCTGTCTTCTCCTCCTCTGGGAGCAGAGCAAACAAACCCTACTTACATTACGGCAGTCACAAATATAATATCTCTGCTTAGCAAGTTGAAATACTTTTAAAAACAAATCTGATCTCGTGGAGAGACAGAAAGATCATTAACTGTACTATATAACTGCTAGCACTACTAGATTATCAATGTGTATATCTACCTACATATCACTGCTGTAATTCTTTGATAGGGTCAAGCAGAAACTGCAAGCATGTCTACTGGACACAGAAATTGAGGTGATGAAAAGAAGGGATGAAAGAGAGCAAATGTCACCCGAGAGAGCAAACGTCACATCTATCTTCAAGAAGGGCAAGGAGGAGGATCCAGGGAACTACAGGCTGTTCAGCCTCACCTCGATCACTACGAAGATGACGGAGCAAAAGAGTCATGGATACCGTTTCCAGACACGTGAAGGAGAGGAAGGTGTTCGGGAGTAGTTGGCTCGGCTTCACAAAGAGGAAATCGTGCTAAGCCAACCTGACAGCCCTCTGTGATGAGACGGCTGGCTGGGTGGATGAGGGGAGAGCAGTGGATGTTGTTTATCTCGACGATGGCGAGGCTTTCAAGACTATCTCCCGTAACACCCTCACAGATGAGCTGATGAAGTACGGGCTAGGTAAGCAGACAGTGAGAGGGACTGAAAACAGGCTGACGTGCCAGGCTCAGAGGGCTGTGATCAATGGTACAAAGTCCAGCTGGAGGTTGGTGACTAATGGTGTCCCCCAGGGGTTCATACTGGGGCCAATATTAACATCTTCGTTAATGACCTGGATGACAAAAGTAATCTGTACCTACAGAGCAAGATGGTTTTCCCTTCTGCTTAGCTACGGTCTCACCAAGGACAACTTCCACAACATACACCAGCGTTAACTGCTGTCCTGCTTTTGACTTGCCACGGGGCTAGCTGGACTTATTTGGCCTGCCTGGGGTGAAAGAAAATATGGAACATTTCTCAGGGTTGGCAGACTCAGAATGACAAGCAACTGTAGAAGATTTCAGAAGCAGCAAAATACTAAAACCTAGAGGAATGACGAAAACCTATTAGCTTCTTAAGGCTTTCTAAGAGGCTATGGAAACTAAGGAGTCCCATCCTAAAAATTCAAAAATTTTAGCAGTTTTCTGTTGCTTTTGCATTTTTTGTTTGTAAAAGAGGGTCTGGTAGATATGACAGCAATCTAAACGTGCAATGCTTTACCAGGCTACCTTTCGGGTATCAGGCTACCTTTCAGATAATGCACTGACTGTCTAAGAGAGTTCATATTCATAGATATAAAATAAATGAAACATCATCATAAGACACCCTGACTATGACAATGTACGCTACCTTGTTTTTCTGAGCCCTTCACAGATTAATAATGAGCAAGGCACCGAACATGCAAAAATAAAATTATCATTTTTAGTTTTAAAGATCTTAATCCAAGCATCTAACAGCAACTTTAATTCTTTTCAGTAGGCCACGCTGCCTTTTCCAAACAAAAAAACCCAACAACAAGAAAAAAGAGCTGCCAAACCCATGTGCACAACTCTTCTTAGCACATTGGTCTCCTAGATACTACACCAAAGCCATGTCCAAAGCTAGGAGGAGAACACTGCTTTTACTCTGCAACATAAATCTGCCCAACAAACTGATGTGTAGTCCACAGGCCAAACGTTTCTCAAAACCCCCTCTAGTGGCTAATCTGTAGGACGGGTTTTCACACTCAAAAGACAGAAAGGTCCTAAGAAACCAGAGTCTTGCCCCAAGCTTTGCTGATCTTTTGGGGCAGGGCCATAAACTAAGAAATGAATTTTCCTGTCCCACTACCCCAAGAAAAAATATTCAAGTCATACAACAAAAATGCATCCCTATGACTACTTTATATTGGAAAAAAAAGTCATAAATGTTTGGTTACTTACAGCATGATCTATAAGGGGGCAACAGGGTTTCAGGTGCACACCACTGTTCTTGGTTAGCAGTACTAGCCATTCGCAGGTGGGAGGAAGGAGACATGGACATACGCATCTCTGGAGCCACTGTTCCCTTCTCTGACCGCCTAACTGTCTGCATCCACACATATTTCCTCAAGCTAGAGCGCCCTTGTCTGGTAACGTGCGCATCCTGTTCTCTTGCCCTGGCCAAACTAAAGGAACTGCTGGAACTTGCTGAACTCCACAGGGTAGCAGAAAATACTCTTTACATTATTCTGAAGCTAAACATCATGGCGGTTTACCCAATTTCAGCCTACCCTTTAAAAGGTACCACAACGATAAGCTAGTCAGACACTTGCTACAAGTTACGTTACACAACAAATTATTAGTGGCTTTCACTACACATAACTATTGCATTTAAACATAACTTAAACAAGCTTTCATATATTAAAAGTTACTTATGTTAAAAGTTATTAAAAGTTGTTTATGCTACAGTATTTTCAAAGCAGATACATCATTTGTGACATTCAAAGGAAAATAAGTTTAAAATACAAAGTCATTTTCATTTCCTTAATTCTTATCAGGCAATTTTGTAAGAGGATGGAAAATAAAAGTGTATTCAAACTATGGACAAAGTGTCCTCTTCTTACCATGACCTGGAACAGAAACTGAAACAGTACCGGTCTGCACTAGATATGAGCTGGCAGTATAGTCCTCATCTGTATCAGAGTCCTGAACTGGCTGGCTGGCATTATTACTTAATAACCACCTCTGGTTGTCATGGAGATTGGGTGATGGAGGAGGGGAGTGTAAATGTTCAATAACTGATGGACTAGATGAGGAGGATGGCATGGGAGGACCTATGAAAAAAATAAAAAAAATTTGAAATATGGGTCAAGATACCACATGAACAATAAGTCAATTCTTTTTTGCATCACTCAAAGGCAAGTAATCAACTTGAAACAATAAAAAGAGTTGGACAGAGAAAACATGACAATAGCATATAATAAATTGGTTTAAGTGCTTTAAAACACACAGTGCAATGCCTTGACTTGCTATTTCAACGTACAGGGCCTATCACTGTCTGGAACCTCAAGGTCCCTGCAAAAAAGAATGACAGAAGACAACTTGCCAATTGAAATCAAGTATTCACTGTATTAGCCTTTGGAAAATACAGCATTTGCTATTTTTTGAATCTTCATTTTTTAGGCCACTGTCGTAACTAAAGTGATTTACAGTAATACAGTATACATACTTTAGTATACAGTAAAGCATGTATGCATACAATACAGTATACATACTTTAGTATAGTAACCACCATACTCTTTCGTCTAGAGGATACGAATATTTATGTAGTGCAAACATGCATGCATTGCACTGTTCCTTCATTCTGCTCTCCCCAACCCGGTGGGTCAGCAGAATAAAGGTATTCATATTTATGGCCAAATACATCCCTTCTTTTTTCAGAGGGATGCTCCTGTATAGAATCTACTTATGGAAGAAAATAATACAGACAGGCAGAGAGACAGGAATAGTTTTTCCAAGCTCACAGACATATGGAAACCCACTGCCCTGAACTTATACGATATGAATTATCCTGACAGGAATTTAAGTTTTTAATAGCATTCTTGAGATACAGATACTATTAAAAACCCTTTAAAATGTTTGATCCAACAAACTTGAGCTCATCCTTACAAGCTGTTTTACCACACACATAGGCAATGTCTACATCCTATCTCTGCATCTTGAAAATATCACACAGACATCATGAAGGAACACAAATAAAGATCTGGGATATTCTAACAACACACCTAGGTATTAATAATGCCTACATTAATACCTCTTAAGCAGTAAAGAACACGTTACCTAATCCACCCATCCAATACATTGTTTTTTGAATGGTATTTAGTCAGCAGAGAGCACTCTCAAGGTGTGCCTTTACCTAACCTGCATGGGACTGCTATTACGGGAGGCTCACCTCCTGACCACAGACCAACGGCATCTGCCACAAGGATACTGGAGATGACGACCCAGAGCAGCATCACTATGACATAAAGTAACATGTCACATGAGTTATGAACAATCACAGAAGGTCGGCACAGTACTGTCCCGGCATCTGGATGGAGGACCCATGTGGTGCAGACCTCAGTGTCTGCTCAGAGGGCTTTCTCAGAAGGCACAGGGAAATGTTCCGGCTCGAGGCCAGGGACAGCACGCAAACCCAAACCACACAGACTGAGCAATGACATCGTGAAATAATGTTCTTGAGCCACCAGTATGTTCAGAGAATCTGGACAAACCTGCATATATCTGGATTCTACTGCTATATCTGGATTCTACTTCTATATCTGGATGCTTACTGCTTATCACTGTTTGCCTCCACCTAAGCCCCTATGTTTTGTCAATGGAGAGAGTCAGGCAACTTTGACGTTCACTGAATAGCACTAACAATAGGAAGAATTGCCTAGAGTCAGCAGGAAAAGGTAGGCGAAGAGGTTTGGCAATCTCGGTGTGACTCTTGTCCTCAGAAAAATAAGGCTCCTTCTCTTTACAGGGAAAAGACTCCCAGGGAAGCAGCTGTGCACTGATTCTGCCTGTTTCTGCCTTTTGGTTTCAGTTTTGCATCAGGCTGCAGCGTCAGCTATGGTGACAATGGTGGTCCTTCTGTTTTGGGGATGACAGCCAACGCAGACCCCTGCTGGCGCTAGCGCTGTAAAACTTCAGCTAAGGGCAATGTCACTTAGATAACTTTTGCAAAGTTTTCAGTGCCAAGATAGCATGCATGGTGCTTACTTTGTACTGTCTTCTTGCTGACTTTTTTCTACTGGACCCCAGTGGTGGGCATTCCAGCCATCTCATTGTCACAGGTGGTAAATAGTTTGTCTTTTATATGTTCACACTGAAGCACAGTGCAGTTCCTGCACACATGTGATCCTGATGGATCCAACTATAAACAAAAATCTAATTTTCTGAGTTCATTGTAAATGAGTACAACAGCAGGACCCATATTAAAGCAAAGAGTCGACTCTATGAACACCACGGCGCTCTAAATAAAGCAAATCCTGTCAATAGTATTTAAAACCAGACTTTACATGGAGTGAGTCTACTGGATTACTTTTGAAGAAAAGTATTTTTCCTAGGGATGGGGAATTATATCAGAAAGTACAGTAGCTTTATTACATATATTATGTTAAGGAAAAAAAGGATTAACTTGCATCGATATTGTTTGTAACTAACGGTATAAACTTAAAACATGGGAGAAACGAGTTTTTTCCATCTTGCAATGATTTATTTTTATAGTACTCAGTAGTACAATTATATTGGAGAGGTTCTCCACCTCTCACAGTTATATTTCAGTTTAATATAATACATAATGTCAATACCAATAGCTTGAATTACCTTTTCTTCGGTCTCCCTTGTATACACTGCTACAATCATGTTGGTTTTTTTTTTAAATTTTTTTGCTTCCACATTCAGTATAGCCAACCACACAATATCCTAGAGATCTCAAAAACATGTTGCTAAGTATTAACCGACTGGTTTCCATAGAAATAAATCCGTGATAGCCTAGCCACAAACTGTTTTCTTAATTCTTTCAGATGTCATTTCCCCATTCTCAAGCCTGAGAGAACAAACGTGAACAGCACAATACATTACTATTATGAATTTTAAGATTCAGGTTTGACTCTGGAAG
Organism: Struthio camelus; assembly: GCF_040807025.1. Classification (NCBI taxonomy): domain Eukaryota; kingdom Metazoa; phylum Chordata; class Aves; order Struthioniformes; family Struthionidae; genus Struthio; species Struthio camelus. The sequence continues at coordinate 50,249,995 of NC_090945.1, read as the reverse complement.
GACAGTGAGCACCAACTCAATTAATCAAGTAATTTCTGTGTCAAATCCAAGGTTTTTAGCTGGGGAAATAAGACTGGTGGGGGGAATTAAATTTTACAGGACTCAGATTAGGAATCTGGAAGTAGAGAACAGAAGTTTTCTGAAGTTCAAGACAAAACGCTATCAGATTTTCTTGCTACACCTTAATTGCTTACATTGCTTGCTTCAGTAACCCGAACCAGTGGTTATTTCTTGACAGTGTATTTAATGCACTATTTATGATGTACCCAAACTGATTTAGATAGCCATTATATTTCACTTGCTGAATAATTCCAAGAATAGCTAACAGTTGTTTTTTTTTTTCAAATACTAATTGAGTGTACGAAAATTTTTGAGGTTGGAACAAATCTCCTTTACTTGCTTTGGACTTTGCTGACTACAGGAGTGCTACGGTAATGTGTTTCAGATGTATACTGTCTGAAGCAAATCAGCACATCATTAATACCTATGAAACTACACACAATAGTGTTTTCAATATGCTTCCTCTCTCCTTCTCCATTTACATTCATTACGTTTTAGGTATAACAGAGCCTTGATTATACCAACCTTAATTACACAAAACATTGTGTTATCTGGAAATGTGTCATATCCAAGGTCCGTTAATTATATCCTAAATTCCTCTCATTTATCCAAATTTATTAATCGTCTCAATGTTATGCGGCTAGTTGACACTGCACTGCACTGATGAATATCCATCCTGAAAGAGCATTACTGGGGTACGAGGACTACTGAGTTTCTCAGGTCAGAAAAACTGTTTGCCAGGTGCAGGGTGGAAACTTGGAGTTACCAGCAAAGTTCCCACTGCTCTCCTTGGGGACAGATCTTCACTTGAATTGTCCAGTAATAATTATGGTTGCATCACCCTCATGAAATTAAACCATGCTGGTGATTTGGTTTTAAAAATAATACTGATTGCAGAAGGCAGGTCTCTGTCTTGTCACAAAGTTACAAGGCCTGTGGAGAAAAGGGAGCCAGCAATAAAATGAGCCGATTCCTCACAAGACCCCTAGGCCGATGAGCTGGGAGGCATGTTTCTCTACCGTTTAATCCAACACTGGCCAACTTCAACAAAACCTACTTGATTCCAAGTGAAACAATAGATAGCTATCTATACTGCCATCTATAGAGTCAGTTATGTATTCAGAAAAACTACTTAACACACTAGAAAGAGGGATCATAGGTGCTGTGCATATTCCCCTCCCTTCTTTTTTTTTTTTTTTTTTTAAACGTAGAGTGAGAAGTTTTTAAAATACTTGGTAATATCTGTTATTGGAATCTTAATAAACACATTTAGAAATCATAAAAATTATCAAGTATGACATAAGCCAGTTATATTGATTCTAACCCTCTTTCTACACAGCTTGGAGGCACACTATGATGGAAACAACAGAAATACGAACATTGATTTTTTTCCCCTGTCTTCTATTTCCTTTGGTATAATACAGTAAACTTATCGAGATTTTCCAACCTTCTGCTTTGACTCTTACCCATACCAAAAAAAAAAGCCAAAGAAGCCAGTAAAGTTGCTAAGGAAATAGTATGAGCTTCTCGCTCCTTGTCCCGAAAGGAAAAACAAACAAACAAACAAAACTGGTTGCAAGAAGAACACTGCAGAAATATACAGAAAAAATACAGAAATATATGTCAGATAATAATGGGTAAGGTAAACTAAATACATACAAAGATCAGTGCCGATCTAATAGAAGGTATAAAACAGAAGTTGGAAGCAGAGGTCATCTCGCACATGGAAAAGCTGAAAGCAAGAAGTAGGATAAGTGCAACACATAGAAAGATTAATAAACGACGGGGTAAGACTCTGCAATCCGCTGACCAATAGCACAGGAAAGAACAGGACAGCATTAGTCACACCAAGAGTTACTACAGGAGTTCAATTTCTAAAAATCCAGTTGAGGTCCAGTTCTAGATCAGAACTTAGATGGCTAAAGTGGGTCTTAAAATTTAGATTGAGAGTCTGATCGCTGCCAGGAGCCAGGCACTGGGAGGGCAGGAGGGAGGGGGGGCCTGGCAAAGGCACGCGATGGAGCTGGGTCTGCAAACCAGCCGCTCTGCGACCCCTCCAGCCGGCTGCCCTGCACTGCTCCCAGGACCATACCGAGCGTCGCCTATACCGTCTTTAAAAAAAGCCATCGGCAGCACTTGTGCTCATTGATACAAATTTATTATGAAAAACAAATCCCAACAACTACTCAGCTTTTACCACGTGTTAACAAAGTACTTCAACACCAAAGGGTGTAGGTATGAATTATTATATACTGCCTGTTCACTAGATGTATTTTAGAGAAAGCTGTACTGAACACCTCTGGAACATGGTATTGAGGAGAGAAGAGAAGTAGGATTGAAGAGAAGCAGGAATAATGAACTCCTGCTGTTGCACATGTGGGGGGCGGAGGCAAGGGGGGGGGGGTGTGAGCTGGAGCAGATGACCCAGAAAGTCTCCTCACACCCCTAAAATATATGCATTTATGAAAAATTTCCAATATATTTAAACTCTTAATACAGAGATATTTTGCTGGAAAATGACACCAGCAAGAAAGAAAAAAACCCTTCCTTGTTTCTTATTTTAATTATAAGCCTCTACCATTTGCAAAATGTTTTTGTTCAGGAAAGTCTTTTCTGTTTCATACAATTTATTTTAACATTAAATATCTGTTCTGTCTATATTAGTTCTCAACCTCTCTCCCTAAATCCCTAGCATTATTTGCATAAAATGTATTGCAAGTTATGTACTTTGCAAAAGTAATTTAACTATAAAAATGTGAAGGGCCATTATTTTCTTCTCAATCAGCATGCATAAATCCTGCACCTAACTCGTATATACAACTTCTGACGGATGCTTAAGGCAATATAAGAGCAGACAGCTCTGTTCAGGCTGTTTAACTATGGCAGAACAATACATTTTTCCTTTCACAATCTTGGCAGCCCTTGTCACTGAGACTGAAGAAAAAATTCCTCTATCTACATCTTAAAGATAGAGGGGGAGAGTCTTATTTTGAAGTTAGTTCTAAAAAGTACTTACTGACTTCAACTTTAGTAGGAAAATGCTATTAAATTATAAATTGCAAGGTAGATATCTCCTATCCTTACTTAAATTAATGGGATTTTTGCTGGTGACTTCATGGAAATAAGAATTTCACCTCATTTTAAATGGCATTATTGTGTCATTTAAGTCCAGAAACATACCACGTACTCTGGAAAAATGTTATACATATAATGGCTCACTAGCAGTAGCTATAGGTATTCATTCTGTACTTTGCTCCTCACAACAGGGAAAGAGAGGATTTTATTTTATTTATTTTTTTTTTAAACAGTTAATGGGATGTTTTAAAACCGGGATCAGACAGTCAGTGGTTTGTGAAGGTCAGAAATAATGTCTTCTAGCTAAATTAATTAGAAAACAAAACACTTTCAAACAGGCAGAAGGACACTTAGAGCCCTCCTGAATCAAGCTGGGATGAATCTTCACAATCTGTTCAGTGACTCCCAGCATGCTGAAAGCTGTAACACGCTCCTGTTAAAGAGGGCATCTATACTGTACCTAGCCAGTTCACCGATCACATCCCCAACTTCCATTTTCCAATGTATCGCATGCAGCTTGACCAAACAGAAACCGGTACGTACAAGCCTAAGCAGTCAGATTTTGAAGTTTTCATTTCTTCCAATAACGCAGTAAGTTAGTAATAAGTGAGTTTTAATTGTATACACATTTTTTATTATGGGCTCCCTGTATGCTATCCAACCTGTATGACTTGGCATTGGCATTTATCTCTCTGCTGGATACTGCAGCCTTCTGCAGTCAACCTGCAGTGACAGTTATCTCTTAATTAAAACTCTACATGCAAATACAACTACTGAAAAGTGTTGTGGCGTAGTACATACAAAGAATGATTACTTATAACCAGCACAGTTCTTTTCATCTACTTAAACAGCAGAGTCAACCATTGCAGTTACTGTGAAGATCTCCCCAAGGAAACAGATGCATAGATGGTCTTTCAAATATATACCCCTGCACATATACAGATATATAAAAATAAGACTGTATAAATCCTTCTATAACCCAGAACATTCCAGTGAGAGGAATTATGTGCCAAGAATTCTTTAAAAATAAACGCTTTCAAACATGTAAAACTGCGCATGCAATCTACCCTGGGTTTTCTGTTTAGCTGTTTTTTTTTTTTAAAAACATAATAGACGATGACCTTTTTAACCCTGAATTAGGAAGCACATTTTCTAAGCTTCAAATCCCTCCGAGCGCTAATAAACTGGTGTTACATCTCAGATGCAAATCTTGAAATAAAAATGACATCTGCCTTTACTACACTTCCTTGCAAAGTTATTATTTATAAATAAAATACGTGCATTATTTTTATCAGCGTTTGAACTCACAAAGCTGCAATTGCTTCTGTAGCCTGTGAAAGTTGAAACTTTGTAAGATTACAAAAAGAGTGGAATCATTTGAAAACAAACAAACAAAAAAGGAGGCTGTTAGAAAGCGAGAAAAACGCTAGCCTGGAAAATTATAATTTGTTTTCTTTTTTTTGGAAATATATTATAATAATCACAGTGTGCAATATAAAGCTGGTAATTGACTTGTGAAAAAGAGAAAGATTTCTTAAGAAAAATGGTTATGCATTAGAACTGGCACTCATTTCGGAAGCAAACACTTTGTGATTTGAAGCATTTTGGTGGTTTCAGAAATGTTAACAGCTGCTGCTCAGCAGATTGCTAAATGAAAAGGAGTGCCCTGCTCTTGCAAGAGGTCAGACTGCATGATCACAGCGCTCCATCTTCAAGCCTGACTTCAGGCAACACTCATCATCTCTTTAAATGGGAGTTTTGTCTGCAAAGAAATTGCAAAATCTGAGCCTTAATTGACAAGTTATCCTAACTGAAGTGCACCACTCTCTCACTAGCTACTTTTTTTTGTTTGTTCGGCTTTTTAAAAGAATTACCTTACAACGCAAGAGCCAGCTGCAGAGTGTAGGTCCACAGAGCTGGGCAGCTTCACGAGCTGAACTAAAAACTCACGCACCTCTGGCATTCAAAAACTGCAAACTTTTCCTGTTGCAACCCAATGAAAATACATTGGCAAAATATGATGCCAAACATAAGGCTAAACTGCCTTAGTACAACTAAATTATCTTTAAAACGCTAAACAGCGTTAAGAGGACAGGTCCTGTGCCTGGAGCTGCCGTCTCACACGCTGGGCGAGCAGCCCTGCCGGGTGCGCACCCCCTCCTCCCCCTCTCAAGGCTCTGAGAGGATAATCAGCTGCCCCTCGTTAAACCACAGGACAGTAAAAGACACAGGGTTTCCCTCTGCTCAGAGGCACCTCATAAAAGATAAAGAAAATCTCACTCAGTTCCACAAACAAGATGGTTTTTTGGAGCTCTTCTGCTAAACTCGGCTGAACTTTCAACTTTACTTGGCCCCAAATCGAAAGGCGCAGAGAAGAGACACGCGGAAAGCTGGAAGGGGAAAAGGGCAGTATTCCCAGCATGGCACTCTTCGCAACACTCAGCACCTCTTCAGGGATAAGTTTCAGTATATTTATGAAAGGATGCCTAATCTTGTATTTTTGGTGAGGGTTTTTGGCTAGAAGCAAGCTGATGAAATCAACACCAGATTGCAAATTGTTTTGATTAACTCATATCTCCATTTAAGACGTAACAGTTCTCACATGGAAATGTCGCTTGTCTCAGTTTAGAGCATCTGCTGGGATTTAAGCTGCTATGCCTTGTCATTGGAGCCTCATCGAGCACAGGGAGGCATCAGGTCAGTTAGTGCCTTAGCTACCCAAGACGCACCGGCTCCTAGATTTTGTCAAGCCAGAACCTCTCGCCACCAACCTCTAGTCGCCGGCAGGGCATGTTTGGGGAAGCTGCAGCCCTGGGGCCAAGCAGACCTGCAAGGCACCAGTGCATTTGGGGTGCTGCAGGTAGGGGAAGCAGGAGCTCGCCCATGCCCTCCTCCGCGCCCTGCTGGGCTGCAAAGCCTTCCTGCGTAGACCTGGACTCCTGCTACCGTGGCCACCCAGCTGGTGCCTGCTCAAATGTGCCCAAATTCAAGGGGGTGCGCAGAGGCGCACAGTCTCTCCACGTGCAGACATGCATGCACAGCTGCATACTGAAACGACGTAAAACACGCTAACAACTTTTGCCTCAATCACAGGGCTGCACTGCCACGCTCATCTGCCCTGGCTTTTTGCTGCACTGGGTGGCGCACGGGGTGGCAGAGAGCAGGAGATGGCTCTTGTGCTACAGGGCAGGGCATCAGCCACTCTCTTTCCTCCCTGTTCACAAATCCACACACAAAACCAACAGCAAATTCAGCACCGTATAGCACTGCAGACAGAACCTAGCCCTTTTTAAATAGCCTTGAGGATTTTCAGATTAAAAAAGAAGAAAAAAAAAAAAAGATCATAAGCAAAAGCCAAGAAAACATCCCAGCAGTGTTTTTTTCCCCCATTTTCAGAAATGGAACTGATAATCAAAACTGGAGATGCTGGCACACACTATAATTGGTGTAATGAGGACAGCCACTCTCTCAGCCTATGTATATGTGTTACATTTAACGAGTGAGGAAGCTGAAGAGTTCACTGAATGCTTCCATTTCCCAACCTGACCTTTGTAACCATAAAGATTGTACGTTTTTTGGATGCTGATATTCTTTTGGAGGGCAATTCATAAAGAATAACAGCCTAAACAAGTAACCTCTGTGAAGAAATACTTCCTCATTCTTCCTATCCATGACATTTTATTATTAGAGCTGAAATGGACTGAGCCATGTCACATCTGGTTTATCATTCTTTCAGCACAACTCTGTGTTCGCCTGCGTACCTTAGGTTTTCTAAGTTGCCTTGGGCTAAATTAGGCAAAAGAATGTGTCCTTTTGGAATATGATAGGAAATGCATCTTGAAAAAACTTTTTTTTCCCCTCAGAAAGATAAGGGGAACTTTTTTGGGGGAGAGCAGGGGAGAGGATTCCTAACGAAGGAAAGAAACATCCTCTGAGAATGACTCACAAATCATTCAGTTTTCAGAATTTTTCCTCCCTCCTTCCTCCCACTCGTATAAGAAGTAACCTAAAGAGGAATCAAAATAAACACTAGGTAATTAATTTTGTCCCTTTTTTTCCCCCCTGTAAATTATTTTTCTGAGCCCTTCATGGGGAAAGTAGCCACAATAACGGTGGGTATGCTGCTATTGCTTACCTTTGCTACCAGTATGGCAGGTGCCTTGCAGTCCTTTATAAAGAGAACCTTAATGACAACAGGCTGGCTATACTTTGCAGGCCACAATATATGATTGTGGCTGAAGCACAGTAAAGGCAGAGGAGAAGGAGGAGGATGGGGAGGAGGAAGGATGACATAGTTGTCAGCCATCGTCACTGCCCTGACTGAGGGCTGCGCGCAGGCTGGGACCCGGCGCGTGCTCAGCGCACCTCCCGCGACAGCCCCAGCACCACCGGCGCGGCGCAGGGACAGCATGCGGCCAGGTGGCCGCCAGAAGGAGCTGCCAGGTTCCTTACGAAAGGAAACGTCAACGCCGCCCGCAGCCGATGTTTTCCTCATTCCTTGAGCAACAAACCAGCTCTCCACGACATTAAAAACTAAAGGACGACGCAGTGCTTATAAAAGCACATATCTAGCAACAAGCAAGGAGAAAGCCTTGCTGCTAATGGAACATCAGACTGGTCTAAGCAGCCAAGAAGTCTGGAACTGCACTGGGTTCGTACGGCTGGAGCGGGTTTTGAGTGGGTATTTTTGGACTCTCAGCTCTTCAGTACTTGATTTTCAACAGCCCTTCCCTTCCTGCCGCACGGACAGGTTTTGTTCCTTGTTGGGGTTTTTTCGTGATGTTTTAAATGTAACTTCTTAACAAAGGAATTTTTTGGAGGGGGAGGAATTAAGGAATTACCAGAAAATTATCAACTGTTGTCTCACACAGTACCACGCTCACAAGCAACAGGACATTTACTGGACGTTGATGTCTCATTATATCTAGTATGTAATTTATTTCTCTGCTGGAACAGGACTTATCAGCTTTGCCCATGTGGAGAAAATGTTTCTACCTCAGAAACAAATAGAACACCACAGGCAGGAAGCTGGAAAGCTTAAATGAAAATCCACCACATGACCACCAAAGTTAGCTCACTACCCAACCTGCTAAGGTAGTGCTGCTGAAATGGGCTGGAGGCGGTATTTTCAGGGCCAGATTTTTCAAAAAGTCTAGTCTTACTGAGAGATGATTTAGAAAACTGAGAACAATAAACACTGTTGGGTCCTGAGAACTTGGAGAAAGCTGGACCCTTTATTTAGGTGTCTCTGGAAATTCAGCATTTAAAACAAACAAACAAACCAACCAACCAACCAACCAACTTTTTTTTTTTTACCTCAAGATATTCTAACTAGAGAGGAGATTTATACAATATCTGAAGAGTGAAGTAAATATTTGTAAAAACTAGGAAGTTGCATATTTTCAATCACTCTTTTCCACTATAAGAAATTCTTACACTGTAAAATAGAAATAAATTGTCTATGTATATAATACTCTTATTTGATAGCTTTTAATTTTATAACATTTTTCTGTATTTATACTTGACAAGACTACATTGTGCTCTAGCTATGTGTAGAATTTAAGACCATAAATTTCAAATATGTTTAGCTGTCCATTTAAGTACAGAGGAACACAGACTTAACATTTCTTCAAAAAGTACACAAAACACCCACATTAGCTTAGCCAGGTCAAAAAGGCTAAACGGATCTAAAAAACCTCCCTTTGGCTTCAGACTAAACATGGAAAATTTCAGTCCAAAAGTGCTTTTCATAAAGTTATGACCAAATGAACAAAAGGGGGCTATAATAAAGTTTTGTGAAATGCTACCTATAAAACCCAGCGATAATAAATGTAATCTTCATTTCTTTGCCTATTTGATCATTTCAGAATAGTGAAAAACAAAACAGAACGAATCACACCAGTTAATTCTAAAAGGCTTTATCTAAACAGAAATAGAAAAGGCACAAAAGGCTGGGCCAAAATACATATAAGAAAAATCCCAAAATAGAGAAAATTATTGTTTATGCCTGTCTGGAACCACGGGCAACAAAACCTCTTCACCAAGTTGCTTCCAGAATACTTGGGCCTTTGTCCAAGGACAGAGGAAATGCCAGCTGGGCCATCCAAATCTGTCGACAGACAGCGGTTATCCATCTATGTGAGAAGAGATGAAAGGAAATTCTCATCTGACTGCTTTGCAAATTCTGAAACAACTGCTCTCAATCTAAATGGCAGGAGCCTCCAGTAGAAGCTGTATAAGCCTTGGAGTTCCTGAAAAATTATTAATGTTGAAGCATTATACATTCAAGATGCAACTCTCAATACCTGTTAAAACCTGCCAGATAAAAACCAATTACGACACAAAGCATTTAAAGGCACGGGTCTGGAAGCACTGCACTGTAAAACTGAAATTCCCCATATACTTTATTGCACATGCTTTCTAAGATTATCCGCTCCCTCACATCAACCTTCATAAATCTCTACTGCCAAAACATCTACCACAACCACTTACTGATAAGAAAAGACACGAACAAATTTCTTATTCGACTCCTTTTTTCCTCTGAAAAAGACACTTTTTAACAGGTTCTTGGCCAAGATTACATTTGTATTCACACAATGTTCCTTTATAAAAAGAAGTAATGCAACCAATTATGAGAGCAGCCCCTGAAAAAGCCAACTAATGGCTTGACTTTGTCCACATTCATACAAGCACAAAGTAACTGATTTTTTATGCAGCACAATGTAAGGAAAAGATTAAGCAGGAACACTTATAAGCTAAATATATTCATTCTGAAAGGATCAAGCTGTATAAAATGTGATTTATAAATGCAGACAAAGAGAGAAATACAGAATTAAAACTGGTGTTACCTGCATGTCATTCCTTTTGTGCCTTGGTATGCTTAGGTCTAACACTCATACAACACATGTAATTTTGTGATAGGGTTGCTTTTACCACACGCTACTTGATCTAGCCTCCTTCAGTCTCAATGCCACCGTATCTACATGCGGAGAGAAAGACAAAGCAGGAGTCTTAACTCTTCCACTCAGTGATCTTTCGCTCATTTGTCTGAGATGTTTTCTTTGTTTTTTGTATTTGTTATTTATCTTTGAGGTATTCTAGTACTTAAATAATCATTACATGTTTCCAAAGCAGCTACAGCTTGCAAAGTCGATTTCTTGGTCAGAATTTTTATATCCACACTTAGAAAACAAATCGCAGAATACTTCAAAGGCAGATCCTGTCAGATAGGAGATGATGTTGATCAATGCAGTTTAATACCAACGCCTCTATCACACTGGTGTTAAGATTATGTGTACTGAGGTGAGCAGGCAGAGATATTAAGAACTATACACAAATTTCTTCTGAATGGAAATGATGCATCAGCCCATAACGTTCATCAGCCCGTGCAACCTCTCAGAAAGCCAAACTTTCACTGCAATTGTCTTTTTGGATCTGTTTATTTCAGAAGACGTGGTATGAATGATGGTATAATAAGTTTTACTATGTTTTAGGCATAAATGACTCATACATCATTCCATTTGAAAGAAAAAAACCCCTAACATGCAAGTACAATATGTTACAGCAGCTGTTCCATGGGAACAACAACATACCCATTTGGAAGAAAAATACATTTATGAAAATGCCTGATTAGCAGAAAAAGCAGAAAACAATTAATTATAAACAATAATATACAACATGACTGCTTTATTTGACATTTTTATGGCTGCAGTCTGTTTTCATAGAATCTATTGGATTAAAATGCATCTAGCTCTTCCTCCCTGTCCCTAACTCAGATTATTCCTCATTGATGTTACCCATTTTAAAATATATATATTTATTTATATTTAAAAAATATATATATATCCAACAACATATTTTCCAACAACCAGATTTTGAATGAGGGACTCCCATGCTAGCTAAGGGTAAAACTGCTGGATAAAATGCACCAAAATATCTTCTTGTTTCAATTGCCTCTTACCGGGATCCCAGTTTGGTGGCGGACATGCAGAAAATTGTGCTCCTCCTCCTTTTTGCTTTGCAAAATACTATATTCTCATTTGACATGCTTTCTATCCCCTGCAAAGTTTACAGTCTGAATGCTGAGAAGCTGCTAGGCCAGTATCGCTGAGAATTGCGCAACATGTCTAAGATTAAGGCGCTGCCACCTACTTCCTGGCATCTATGACCTCCTAGAGACAAAGCTACCCAATGCCCAACTCTTCCTTTTTCCAGCCAAGGCAACTTCTACCACTCCATCCTCTCCCATCTTAGTTGTCCTTGCCCTTTTATTTCCAGGCACCCTTTTTTTTTAATGGATATTTTTTGTTATCCTTCACACTGCAATTAAAAGGGTTTAGATGTTACTTCTGATACAAAAATAATTTATTTATTGTGGAGAAGGAAGTGAACTTGCATCGATGAATCATCAAGACAAGAACAAGCATGAGTGTTGAATGCTTGACTAATTAAATAATTATGCCATTTAATGTAGACCACTGACATGACAAAATACACTTAGACATAATTTATAGCATTTTAATTGTGTATTGTAAGTTGAATAGCAGATAATATTGGTAATGTCATTATTTCTTCCAATGAAAGCAAATCCAGAAGTGTTTCAAAGCAATGCTCTAACTACTCAGTATGGTTGGGAACTTCTTTATGGAATATTCCCCAACCACGCACTAAAAGAAACTTCATCAAAATGAGGAGAGACCAAAACTATTTTCATTCCCAACTGCTACTGGCGCGCCATTTCATATGGCAAGTGGAACTTTTTGTCATAATAAGAGCAACAAACAGGCAGGGACTGTGACCCAGCAGAGAAAAGAAATATTAATGTTTTGCTTGATTCAGGCCAGAGAACTAAATCTGGGTCTCCCACATACCAGGTGAGTACCCTAACTAATGAGCCCACAGCTAATAACAGAGCAACTTGTTCTCCCTCTCTTTTTTCATGAAAATCTCTGAAGAACTGTGTTTAGTTCCTCATCAAGATGAATGCCAAGCCTGCTAAATTTTTCATGACACTGAATTCTTGTTCTCCTGCCAGCCCTAGTTATGTGTGAACATTTTAGGCTCCCTCCGGCATTTATTTTACTACAGAGTCCTGAAATACTTAAGTCTATTAAGATCTAAAATAAACATGCACGAAGGAGGAATCTGCTAGTTGTTCTCCTAGTACTACATTTTAAGGAGGTGGCACCTACACCAGTAAAGTTCGGAAACTGTTCTCAGGATCACCAAAGAAAGCGCAGTACGTTCGGCAATGAAACCATCAAACCACATCAGCCACAGCAAAGGGGTTCAATCCTGCAACGCCGCAGGAGGAGCGCAGCCCGGAAGCTGGGAAGAGCCTGCCAAATTGGGTCCAACTCCTGACAATCAGCTGACCAGAAGGTACAACACTTTCCAGAAATACTGGACTTAATGTGAGCCCAGTGACTATTTGGCACACCGTGCTCCTCTGTGCTTGTGCCCAAGCAAGTCCCTGTCTGCCCCCTTGCTGCCAGGACGGGGATGGCTGGGAACAGGCTGCGACTACCAAATAATTCGCGCTGTGTGTTGGCTGCCTTTCTCGCCCACGGCCCTTCTGGGGCCAGAAAGGGTGCTGGCTGCAGGCTGGACGGGGCTGCTAAGCGCTGAAGAAGCAGAAGCCTGAGAAAAGGCGTTGGAACACCACAACGTTTTGGCCAGGCCTTGAAAGGCAGCAGGTGACGAACTGGATTAACTGGTCCCCTGGGCTGCAAATCCTGTACGTGGGCTATGAGTTGTGCATCCCCGCGCTACAGCAAGAGCTTGAAGAACACTTAGACCAGGCAGTCTTTGCATGTAATTTAGTATTAAAGTTACCCAGTGAAGCATTTTATGGTCATTTCCGGTTTATCCACATACTCTGTCGCTACTCTTTCCAGCAAAGGGCTGGCAAAAAAACCTCGAAAAAGACTGGGCTTTTTTGGAGGCCTCTTATCCCCCCTACAGCAACTCCAAAAGCACTCCCACTCACAATGCTCCATTATTACTACTATTATATGTATTGCTATTACTACACTTGACAATGAAGCACGAATGACTACTTTATGGCCAGAAGGTACCACGCCTAATAAAACACAACATCGAATCCTAAGATCAACAGTGTTGTTTCAGAGACACTCCGGGCTTAAAAACATCTGAAAAAGTCATCAAAAAGTAACACCCTTTCTCCATTCATCCATAGCTAACTGTTCACGTACGCATTCTTATGTTTGAGATGTTCTGTACTAAGACGACAATATGGACAATTAAACTCCGCTGATGGCAGAACCCGCTGACACGTTCAAGCCCATAGCTCGTCTTACCTCACTACTGTTCTTGCAGTTTGTTATATGGTGCTTGGTAATACTACGACTTGCTAGAGACAGCAATATGAATCACCCACACTTTTCTAGGTCCTATTACACTGATAATCACTATCAGCTTTCCCACCCACAAAGGCAGATCATTACAAAACGATATACATTTTCCATACTTTATTTCTAAAATCCATCCTTCATCTTCAGATGCGTGCACTACTCTCCCACAAATCATCCGCTTTCATTACATTAATTTTTATGTTGCTTTCTTTTTTATATCTCATTTTTCTCACTTCTTACTACATCCATTTTCCATAAAAATAATCCTTTCTTGTGAGTACTCTGGCCACATCATCTGCTTTCTTGAGTTAAGTTTCTGTTTTTCTTGAGCAGTGTGCTTCAAATTCAACCAGTCCCTTATGGATCTTCCAAAAATCCCCAAAGACCAAGCCATCTTCGACATAATGCCTCTTGCAATTCTTACCAAAAACACACTGCATCACTTTTTTTCCTCAGTACAAAATCTGACAACACCTGGATCTCGCCTAAATGCACATAAATTAGAGCACTAATCTCCAACCTGTCCCTTGCCCTGTTCCCAAGATCTTTTACCACAGAATTGGAAAAAAACAGAAGATTTCTTTGAAAACTGTGAATACGGTGTGGAGGGAAGGAGAGAAGCCTTCCTAAAAAGTCTGCAATTCCGTAAACTGCATTTATTTATCAAAAAAAAGGGAGGGGTTGGGGTGGGGGACGCAGCTGGAAGAGAACTTGGCAATTCATTTACGTTCTTCTCTTTCCTTGCATCAGCGCAGAATCTTGAGGGCACTTCAGTGTCCTGGTGCCTCCACAGCTCTCAAAAAGAATAAAAGGAAAGGAATGAAACCAGTACCAACGCCCCCATAAGCAGTGTTAGGTACCAGAAGTATGTTTTTACATTAAATTTTACGTTTAATCTTTGCCTGCCAAATAGTTTACATCGCATGCAACATAACGTGTATTTATAATTTGTAACTCATTTTACCACACTACCTGGTCATTTTTACTCTGTTTTTCTCTCTCTCTACCTTTGCTACCTTCATCTTTACAAACTGATATAGATACAGAAATTGTTTCTGCCTATAATTTGCAAAGGCCCTAAACATAACTGGGAAAATTTTAAATTTTAAATTACAGCACCGCTCTTTTCTCATGCTTCCACTATGAGAACGATGGCATCCCGGACGGAGTGGCGTGTCGGTGATTAATCGTACCCCATGCCCCTGAACGCCTATGGCAGAAGAAAAAGAATCAGTCATTTCTCCCACTGAGGGCTGACAAAACTTGAAATACAGAGCAAAGTGAAGTCGGTGGATCAGAGCTGCCAGTTTTTACATCATGTGGGACCCTATAAGGGGGCCACAAAGCCCGTTCCTTAAGATAAAAAAACAGAAGAACAGACAATCTTTCGCTCTGCTGCCACCCTGAGTGAGAGGGAACTTTTTTCAACTGAGCTTTGCACTAAAACCATAGCTACACTTCCTCAGACACCTGAGCAGCCCAATTTCTTTCTGCTTTCAAGCAGCAAAGGGACCTGCTGTCAAACATTTCACCCACAACGTTTGTCTTTGTCACGGTGGAGGGACCCTATTTCAGGCAATTCACAGAGAGAGAGAAAAGGTGAGGGATTCCAAATTTAAGCCTATTGTGACCAAAAGCCACTCTTACATTCTTAAAAAACTTAATACAAACACTGACACACCTTTGGCCAAAGAAACTGTTGGCTGTGACCCCAAATTTCTCACGAGCTCAGTTTTTTAACAACTCTTGGCTTTGCTCAGCTTTGAGTAAGACCTCAGTAATAAGGAACATTCCCTGATATTGAAACAACACAAAAGCTTCACTCAGAAACCAGACACGGCACATTTATTATTCACAAGCTAAAATTTGGCTAATGCAATTTAAGGCTGATAATTACTGATGGAGACCATACGCATTTTTCTTAAAAGGAAACTGTCAAATTGAAAATCCTCGCTTCCATCTGAGTTTCTCTAGGCTACTATGCTTTCAAATAACACCTAAGATTTATATAACTGAAACAACTTCTCTCTGTATTTTCAGGATTTTTAAAATCGCGTTGCCTGCGAATCAAATCTTTCCTTTTCTTCAGCAGTTTGTGTTTCCGTCAAACACCAGTAAGGGAAATGAAAATGTATAAAAGCAAACAAAACAAAGCAGAGCAATATATTCTTAGAATCCTTAAATAACAGTACAGGCAAGTATAGTACCTCTAACCCAGTTTTTAGCAACCGATCGTATTTTAGTATCTGACTTTGTTGTCATGTTGTGCCACATCGTGGTAGGGACATTGTGCGGCAGTACATTGTGGTAGGGACAAGGAACTCTGCTGTGCTAGACAACATAAAACGCACAACAAAAAAAACACAGTTCTTTCTCTGTATGAGGTAACAAACGGCCAGTACCAGAAAGCATTCTTCCAAGAGCAAAAATTCAAAGGTACAATAGCTGAATTACTAATGAGGATGTGTCACCCCTCTCCACAATGCCTTGGCATACTAAGTCTCAAACGTGGTAATGAGGTGCTGCCGACTTTTAACAGAGGTGCCAGGAAAGCGCCAGGGCTTGCAATCTGTAAGCCCGATGCCTACGTGCTAGGTAAGTTAATAGAAACTATAATAACAAACAGAATTAGTGGACGCCTGTCTGAGAAGAATCAAATTTCAGCTTTGTAAAACAAAGTCCTGTCTTACGAAACTAATGGAGCCCTTTGAACAGCTCAACAAACACGTGAAACAAGTGATCCAGTCGATATAGTCTAGGAGGATTTCCAAAAGGCTTTTAAAAGGACTTCACCAAAGGATTTTAAAGAAACTAAGCACCTATGGCAAAGCACAGGTCTCTGCACAGAAACTGATCAAAAGACATAACTAGAAGTTGGCAGAAAACGGTCAAGACTGCACAGTGGAAGAAGGTCACTAGGGGAGTTTCACAGGGATCTGTGCTGAGACCTGGTCCACTCTACATATTCGTAAGTGACCCGGAAAGGTAGTTGAGCAGTGAAGCAACAAAGTTTGCAGACGACAGAGCTTATTCAGGGTAGTAAGGATGAGGGCAAGCAGTGAAGAACTGCAGAAGGACCTTATGAAATTGAGTGACTAGACAATAAAATGGTAAATTAAATTCAGTGCAGATAACCGTACAGTGATGCACATGGGAAAATATAACCTTAACTTCACACGTAAGATGATGGGCTCTGAGCTGAATATTACCGCTCAGGAGTGAGACCTTGGGGTTACAACAAATAGTTCCATCAAAATGTCAGCTCAGCACTCAGCTGCCAAAAGGAAGGAGCGCGAATGTTAGGTATTATTAGGAAAGGAAATGGGAAGCAAAACACAGAACACTGTTGTGTCACTTGTAATTCCTTAATTAAACTACACATTGAGTACTACGTGCAGTTCAGATCCCCTCTTTCAAAAAGGACATAGTAGATCTGCGGATTTAAAAAAAAAAAAAAATCAAAAAAGGGTAGCAAATTATCAGAAGTACAGACTTGTTTCTGGACAAGGAGTGATCGAGTAGGCTAAGATCCTGCAGCCTGAGGAGACGCGATTTGGCAGGGATATGACAGGGGTCCTTAAAATTGCAGGTGGACGAGGCAGGAGAAGGATGACAAAGACATAAGGGCGTCACTGTCTTTCAATACAAGAACAGGGGGAACCAAACGAAGCTCTTTAAAGACAAGTTCAGAAGAAACAATTAGCAGGTAGCTCTTCACATACCAGATCCATCAGACTTGCTACCAAAGGATACCGTGGCTGCTCAAAGTTTCCTTTGTTTCTGTGGGTACACTCCACAAATTCACAGGAGAGAAGTCATGCTAGGGTTACTAGGTACCCAGCCCATTAGCTGTCCCTGTTTCCAGCAGCAGAGAGCTTGGGAGACATGTTTCACCACTTGGAATATTTTCTATTACGTTTACTTTTATGAAGGAAGGTGCAACTCAGAGATAGAAAAAAGCTTAAGGCAGAAAAGTGACCTATAATTAGGGGGGAGACAAAGAGGGCAGTTTGAACACACTGTCTACATCCGAGCTTCACAAGAGTTTTCTCTGAGACCATTTCCAAAAATCAAGGAGACAAAGCCTTCTAGATGATTATTCACAAAGAAGTCAAACAGAGGCTGACAAATTATACACACAGAACTAACGAGATCTACTACAAAAGCATTACTAGGTATCACAACATTTAGCTATCTAAATGCACAAGGCTTACTAGACCTTGAAACGGTTAGAAAAAGACACGTTTGAAGATTTGCCTTCTTTCTAACAGTATATAGCCAGCTAAAAATCATTTTGCCATGCCATTTTGAAACCAGTAAAGATTTTAAGCCTTAAGAGTAAGCACAAGTGCCAGCAAACGGGTACAGAGAAACAAACGAATCTAAAAATCTGCTTTAAAGATTGGCCCTTCTCATTGCTCTTTCCCTCATTTTCTTCCCTATAAACAAGCCCGTCCAAGGTACCATAAGAATATGATCCTTTGGTGCTTCAACAACATTTTACCCACGGAGTTTTTTGTTAAAGGGGAACCGTTAAATCAAGACCAGACCAGATTTCTAGCTAACCTATACGCATCTCTACTAAAACGTCTACTTCTTGCTTTTACGAAGAAGGATTTGCTGTCTGCTAATGGACTGATGCTACTAGTATCTTTGTCTAATTGCATGAAGCATAAGCCTGTTCTGTTTTTCATCTGGATTTTCAAACATCTGACTTCTGATATTAGGAATACAGCACACAATTTGTCTGTCACAACTGGCTCTTCGTACTGTACTGTCCGCTTACATGCTTGCCTAAAGTACTCCATTCCCTTCACATACCTACACACCTGTGTATGACAAACATACTATTAACCATATAACTCTAGACAGCAGCTCTGGGTACCTTACAACAGAACACAGAAAGGTGGAAAATACGTTGAAAGATTAAAAAATAGAACTACAATGAGTTATATTCTTTAAACTTAAACTCATAAATAGGTCAAATATGAACATAAGTCTTTTGACAAGAAATACAACTATGCAGAGTACTTCATTAGTCTGAACGGTCAGCTACAGTTCTTAAGATTTCTACAGGACAGTGGGTGAGCTTATGACATACGTTCTAAAGTAGACCGAGTCGTAAATTTTTTTTCGCTTGTTTTAGCCTTGCTTTTCATTAAAAACAGCTTAGGATTTATTTCAATTCAGATCTGATATTACGGTATTACACAATAAGGACTTTTGCATTCTTTTTACACAGTCTAATTCTCCCATTTACCTGTAATTGAAATTTCTTTCTTTTTCTAAAGCATACTTTTCAATTTGTCCCATCCAAGCACATTTTTATGACAGGTCATAAAGGACACTCAGCGGGAAGTGTTCTGGGAAAATAAGTAGTCACGACTAGCAAAAAAGCTTCTACAGGGAATAAATGGTGTGATTTTAATTAAAGTAGAATGAAGAAAAAGTAAATAGTAGCTGGGTAGCGCTGCGCTAAAATTTTCAGTAACCGCAAACAAGCAGAAATCAATCAAATTTCTCACAGAAACGCTTTCAGGGTTCCTGAAACAATGCACACAGTCGGTAAAACAATAACAGGCTGCGGACTCTAAAACCAAGGCAGACACCAACTAATTAAAGGCTGGTTTTCTTCTAACAGAAAGGACGACTTACTTTTCAGCAGGTCTACACAGTTACTCATTTTAATCGGTCAAAATAAACAAACAAAAAAAATCACACAACCACCTCTCCCCTCTCTTTATTCTGCTGCTTACTACAAATTAAGTCATTACTTGTCTACTGAAGTGAGAGGAGAAAACATGAATTAATCAAAGAGAGCCTGTGACGGCTAAATGAATTGCTCCCTCGACCCTGCGCTGTTTTCAGAGGGCAGCACTAATTCAGGAGGGTTACAGTAACTTCCTTTCAGGGCAGCAGTAATATCGGACTGCTACAAATCACTGACGGAGCAGGTCAAGTAAGAGACTGTGACTGGCCCCTTTAAAAGGCCCGACACACAGCGAAACTTTAATTCTATCACGAAGGAACAAAATGCTGAACAAATGAACTTTTGCAAAAAGCCATTATAACTTAGTTCCTCATTACAGATCTAATTACAAGCCATCTTTATAACGTACACCTGACAGTATCATGTAAAGCGCTTAGCTTTAAAGGTCAGCAGAACTAAAAGAACAATTCTACTATTTATAGTAAAGGGTGAACTTTTCTTATTTGGCTGTTCAAGCAGCCAACCCTTGAGTGTAATGTAATTAGGGAGGGGATATTCAATTTACAGTATCCACAAGTAATGATAATTACACTGGTTCAAAAAAGCTGTTGGTAAGCATAAGAAACCTCTGTAATTACATCCTGTTTCCAAAACGACTCGAGTACCGTGAACTCGAAGCATTTCAGCAAATGAAGGCCAACGCACATAAAAACGAGAACTACAGTAGTTTAAAAGCGGCAGTTTAACATAATGAGCAGTGCTACCAGAGGGAGATCGCAAAGCCCATTCGGTAACTCACCCCGACAGCCTGTGCCACCTCCTCGCCTCTCACAGACGTCCATTAAGAAAAACATAAGACAGCTTCCTCATCTCTTTCTTCAAATCCTCCCGCAGCGTCGCGAGCCCCGCCGGCAGCACCAGCCCGGCTCGGGCGCCCATCGAGCGCCCAGAGGCTTCAGGAGCTCGGCTCCGGCTCGGGCACCCGATCCCGGCATGTTCTGGAGGCTGCCAGCGCTACGGGTATGGAAACATCTCCCCCCCCCACCGCCGCCGCGCGCGTGCTGCAGATTAGCTAGGTCAGCAATCCGCCAGGACCAAGGTGAAAAATAAACAAATAACCATGTTTGCAGCAGCTGCAGCGATCACTCTCTGGAAAATTATTCAGGCATTATGAGAGAGACGGTATTAAATGCTGCCACTTGCAGCTTCACGGCTCTCTGCGTATCCGCATCAGAAGGGGATGAGCACTTAAGGAGTATCATCGGAGAGCCTGCCCATCTGAGCATCTTCCATTAAGGTTTGGTCTTAAAAGGAGATGGCAGGAACCTCTCTGCCTGATAGGCAAAAGGCTTGTCATAATTCATTAATAACACAGCTTTGCTCAGGTTTCCTTCAATGAAATCGGGCAAGCAGCCTATGAAGAAAACGCTGAGCAAACAGCAGCTTCTCCAGAGACGATGCTATCAACTTGCTACTACTCGGCACCGTGTGGCGTTTGAGACAAGGGTGACCAACGCCATGTGGCAAGGCCTGTCAGAGGCCCTTACAGGTCCCAGCAAAGATACCCACGCAACAAACAGTAATTCCTCAGCAGGATGCAATTCACTGCTTGGAAGTGAAAACTTAACGTTTTAGCAGCAGAGGTTAACATACTGGCCTGGTTTTGCTACGCTCACGACAAACCTGACAATTTGCCCTGGTACGTCATTTATGCTCAGAGGGAAAAAGGCTAGGAGAGGTGAGGTGAAAAGCTGTAACTACAATATCTGATTATCATAGAAGCTAACAAGAATATCGCAACTCCCCGATCAGACTCTAATTTATTCCGAAGCCTCATTTCCTTCTAAATAGGAAAAATTTAAACTGCAACTGCAGTTATCTATTGGGTATGGAAACAAGCGCAGGCTGCCTCTGCCAGGATAAAGTCATTAGGATGGCATCAGAGTAGGGAAAGGTAGAACATGCCTCTTCTTTTGTCTAGGGCACATGCATTCGTACGGAGCTAAAATGCACCCGTTATATTTAACTGTCTTACATACTTCCTCCTCCTAGATCTGCTTATCATGGAGAAATGACAGGAAGAATTAGCAGCATTGCTGCACTCTTATTGGCATTTGATCCACTAGCATTTCATACACACAGCATTGCCTCCAATGACAAAATAATCTCCTACTGTTTTAAGTACCCCTCCGTAAAGCGTACAGCAACTGCAACGATTCAGGGTTTACATCATTTTCAGCAAAAAAACTAACAATACAGATTTTTTTTTTTTAAATGAACTACTGCAGTGCTTCTAAGTTCAGATTCAATTTTTAAAACATGCTTTATCATCCCGTAATAGAAGCAGCCCAAAATGTACACTAATTCGGCATGTTTAGAAAAAGGAATAAATGTATTGAAGACGGCTAGGTATTGATTTTAGAACATCTGTGTCACAAACTCATCTTTTGCACTACAGCAGGTTCAGGTAATTTGCAAACAGTATAATATTATTGCTTCCCTAAGCTACTTTGTGTTTCACTTGAGCACGATAATTTACTTTCAATGTAATATCTGTCTTTAAACTATGGTCCATAAACATTATTAGAAACAGCACTATTAGCATGCCTAAAGACCGCTGAATGCCAGCAGAATGCAGCTGGTTGAACAGAAATCAATAACAGTATTTAATGACTTCATGAGAAAAATAAGTGGCCCTCACACCCTTAATGGATTAACGTCACTTATGTGCACCACACTGCATAATGCTGACACACAGCCACTCAGAGCAGCGTCACTTTTCATGAGAGTGCCTTAAAACCTTATCAAAGGGAAATTGTGTTTTAATGCTATTTCAGATGTCATTTTTGAGAGGATTTTTGCAATCCCATTTCATACAGCAGAAAGCACGATCTGAATCGTTACAAGTAGCTTTTGTCATTGGCACGCGTACTAGGTCACCCTCTGAAGCTTGCCGGTAAAATGAAGTCCTGACCATTGAAGATCACCACTTTGAAACATTATTCAAACAACTTGTTTACTGCGGTCTTCCTTCTCTGAATACACCTATATCTATACATCGGAATCTTTAACATACTGACAGCAAACTACATGATTAAACGAACGCTCGCCTCTGAGTCTCTGAGGCTGCTATGGGTTCGTAAGAACAAGGCTGGGTATTCATCTTCAGTAGGCTGCTTCTCTGTCCCGTTTCACATCTCTGCTTCCGGCAGAATTGTGGGTCACAGCAAACCATTCCATGCTCGTTCCTTTAGTTTCAATTTAACAGACTAAATACGGAAACACGTGGTATCTACTACCTATCTTTTTAATGAGATGAAGACCCTTTCTTGGGAAAGGCACAAGTCAAACCTGAAGATGTCCATATGCTTCGTCTAGGTAGACTTTACCATCACTAGGCTGTGTTTAGGATTCCTCGGGAGTTATCTCAGACTTAACCGAGGGGAACTGCTGTTCGAGTTTCTTGTTTTATTAGCAGTATTATCTACCATAATTTTGCGCTCAACATGAAGAGAAATGAAGGAATTGAAAAATCTCTTTCCTAAAGATACTCTTGTCCCAGTTTTCATATGTAGATTTTACCTGGAAAAATAGGAAGAACTACATTCAGATAAAGGAAGCAAATGCAAAAGCTTCTTCTGACCGACTTGAACACTTCCTTATTCCTCTCCAAAGGATATGAAAACCCCAGTAAATGTAGCATCATAATTGGCTATAATTGACTCCATCCTTCAATTTTTAAGGCAATCTATAAAATATGGATTGTTTTGTCAACTGGGAGACAATTTTGTGACACTACACTGTTTATCTCGTTACCGTGATCCTAGCTTACCATTTGTTACCCCACAGTCTACCTGATTTGTAGTGTAATCCTGGCCCTCTCTACATTTAATGCACCACACACTATTTAGCTGCAATATCAAACATTTTAAGTGCTACCAAAAGGAATTACTTGCTAAAGATTATTGTAACAGGACATAACAATAATGATATGGTAGCAGGTAAAGGACACCAATCTTATTTTGGCAATAAAGCTTTGTTCCAATAAGCCAGTATACTTCCTGCTGTACTGTCATTAGTCTATCTCACAACTTAACTGCACATAAATCAGAAGGGATGAGGGAGAAAAAAATTAAAGGTTTAACTATTTTGCTGCTGTTTTCTATTACACCTGCTGTACTATTGAATTTATAATGTGCTAATGGGAACTGATAAAGCTCTGGCTGCACAGTCTATTCATATCTGCCTGACAGTAACCACACCACGGCATTTTTGCAACACGACAATAAGATGATTTCTTAATGGGAAATACTGCATCCGGCAATTTCCCTTAGCAGAATAAAGGCAAACACCCTGCAAAAATATCGGCTTCAAACAAGGACTCAGGATGATGGAATTTGCTTTTCTTTTTTTTTTTTTTTTTACCCTACCACTTCCTGTAATTATTTTTATTTATACATCTCTGCATATGTGCTGCAATGCTTCATTTGAAAAGTGAGGTAAGTAAGAGGAAAATAAAGAGCTAAAACAATCCAAGTACTGACAGTCAAAAAATTGCAGCAAATGACTGCTAGAAACATTGATGTAATCCTGTCCATAGCAACAGTTTAATTATGAACATCTTGGCAGCGAGCCTGCTCTATGTGTTGATTTTCCCCAGCAGAGAATGCCACACAATCCATCTTTGTGCTATGCACTACATGACTACATGGAGAGGCCAATCAAAGGGGAACAAGCAACAGAGAAGTTGTAGTAAATTACTGGGGTGATACAGGAGTACTTGGGCCATGCATAATTTCACTCCTGAGGATAAGCAAGCCGGAGGAAAAGGAAGGGTAGAAAGAAATAGCAGGAGGGTGCTACCCGTGACAAAACAGTACGCTCGCCCTCAATTACAGTGATTACGGCGCACGACGTGAACTACTCCTCTGTGATGAATGGAATGAATTTCTGGTACACATCTTCATTTTCAAATGCCCTCTGCCAAACTCCTGTTCTCAGGAGGGCTATTCTGTACCACAGGCACTGGCACAACCCAAACGGGGCCCTGCTGCAGTGCCACGGGGCTCCCGGGCTCTGCCTGGCTTAGCACGTCAAGCAGCCCAGTGGGAGGGGAGCTGGTATGGGAACGGCTGGTGCCGAGAAGCCGATATCCATGTGCTTTGTGTTTTAAGGGTTTTACTTTGGACTGGTGCTGGCACGGTGCGGTGGCCAGAAGCCCACGAGCAGCGGGAGTACCCAAAGAGCACTTCCGGAGCACGCTTTCCAACTTAGTCGCTATCCAAAAGCAATCCAGATCCTGTGCTCTGACACCATTTGGGGACGCGAATCAAAACACGGTAAGCGGGGATGGCCAGGAGATTTGTTGGGAAAGCATCCTGATTCACACTAAAACAGAAACTTAGCGGATGCATCCCAGGGGAGGTATAATACTGCGAGCGAGGTGCAGAGTTCAGCCTACTAAACTAGAAGGCGAGGAAGCTACGGTGGCAGCTTCCGACAAGGGTGTAAGGGGGCAAGGACCGACCCGCCGCAGGCTGCGAGGAGAGGGCACCAGCCCAGGCTTAGGAGGCTCTTAATAAATGGTGACATCCAACTCTGACTGCTTACTGAGATACCTGCAGACAACGTCCAGAGGGAAACGGAAAAACACAACAGAAACAGATTTTATAATTAAAGTTACTTCTAAAGGCTCTCAGAAAGCTTTTGCTAAAAACAAGCCACCCCCCAAGTTAGGACACAACGAATGACATCTGTTCAACAAAATGAACACAACAAGAAATTTTAGTTTATATGCAACTGCAATCTACAGTGGATAGTTGCACATAAAAGAAAAATCCCTTAAATTCTAGAGCTATTTTTTGAAACAACATTGTGGAAAATTTCTCTGTTTGAAGCACTGAAGTAGCAGTTTAAGATTATACTATCTACTCTTTAACGAAATGTTCTGATAATTTTTAAGTGTATGAACAAAGGTTTTGTGAAATCCTGTTAGGCTATTATATGTGGTAAGAAAACCATCAATCATTTCTGCAGCCTGGTGTCCACATTCACAACTTAACTCAATAAAGACTGTTTTTAGTTTCTATTAAGGTATGAATATTTTATATATGTAACCACATAAATCAATGAGAATACTCATATGTATGTGGAGCAAACCATGTATATTCTTCTTTGTAGGAAGTATACATCATTTACTGAAAACAATTTTGAACAAGTTTGAAATAGAGGCATTTTAAAAATGAGCTTCCCTAAAGTTACCAAAATTATCACAGAGGTATTCAAAGTAAACACCACAAATAACGTCAAACTTTTAAGAGTTAAACTTAGGTCACAAGTGTGTTCATTTTTTACTCGCAGATGTATGAAAACCTCCATCTCTCAGGTAACTGTGGTCGCATCACAACATGAAAACAAATGCTTTTTATAACATCAAACGTCCAGGCATGC
The DNA here is from genome assembly GCF_040807025.1 of Struthio camelus. Classification (NCBI taxonomy): domain Eukaryota; kingdom Metazoa; phylum Chordata; class Aves; order Struthioniformes; family Struthionidae; genus Struthio; species Struthio camelus. Next base: position 50,224,327 of record NC_090945.1, on the reverse strand, counting down.
TCTATTCATTGTGCACGTACCTGAGAAACCACTCTTAACACAAAGTGTTAAGACTCTAAGAGACTCTGTTCACTGGATCTTCCTCAATAAAATTTACCTAAAACACTAAAAAGCTCTGGAGAAAGGGATTTTTTGTGGGTACAAGCTAATGCTTAGCTCATTAAATTATAAAAATCTATTTAAAAAGGGATCTAACATTGGATTAGTTATTTAAGCTCTGAAAGACTAAGATATTCATCTGTATTTCTCCAGATATGGTCATTTTTAGCTCTGAATTCACATCTCATATTTCAGCTAGGAATTCAGGTTACTCAAGAGGTACTCTAGTTTCCTGAGCAACAATTTATCAAGTAAAGACATTTCTTAGTACAAGTAATTTTGTGTATCATCACCTTTTCTGCACTGCCAAACATTCCAGTTCAGCACCAACAAAAATTATATCGTTTGATCATCTAATATAGAATCCTCTCATAATAAATGCAGCATCTTTTAAAATACCCATGTGACTGTACTGACCGAATGATTACCTGAATAAAACACCAAGCTGATCACACTGAATATTCAATTAACTTATTTACCATTCAACAACTAGTAAATACGATAAAAGAGAAACCCAACAAAAGAACTCCCAGTAAAGATCTTTTCTCAAAGCTAGAGTAATATGAACATTTATATTACTCGTCTGTAAGTTCATCCTGGTATTTACACAAAAAGGTGATTTGCAAAATCGTCAGGAAAAACAGAAAAATTTACGCATCACCACGTCATGACAGGGCTTGCGGGAGTGAGCAGAAAGGCCTCAGACACACCAAAACAGGTAGCACCTACAGTGTTTTTGATGCAGTTTTTTTTAGTTACGCTTTCGTCTCCATGAAGGACAGAAAACTTCTAAACACATGTGTAACTGTGACTTGTTAAAAGCATTTTTCTTTTTAGAAATGCTTAATGGCAACCATGGCACAGAGGAAGCAGAAGTTTAGCAACAGGAAAAAAAATTACCTTGAAGTCCCAAAGCAATTACAAATAAAACAAATGTCTACTTCTAATGAACTATGTACTGAATGTAACGATTACGGAGCATTCCTGAAAGATCATGACTACTGAATCTGACATTACAGCTTGTGGCAACTTAATCTTTTATTATTTTTGGTGCGTTTTACTTCAGATCAAAGCACACACATCCAACTGAAAGTATTTTTTTTTCCTGAGATGTATATCACAAGTCTTTTTCCTCCGGAGAGATTATTGAAAACCTAAATAATAAATCTGAGATGACTACATATGAATCAAACAAAATATGATGATTTGCCATTCAAGAATACTTAACTGGTGGGAAAAGGTAGCACAAATTCTCTACTCCAGAATAGGATTATTCTGGCAAATCTCCCACCAGGCACAGCTGGGAGCTGATGAGATACAGGCGTTACTGAAGGATATTCAACATGTCCGCAGACGCTCTCCTGAGGATATTTGCTACTGTTGGATCCGTAACTCTCCCAGTATCCTATAAAGTATACCCATAACGTTACAAACAATGACTCAAAATACAAGAACGGTGCAGTGAGAAACAAGGTGCTATTCAACAGAAAGGACTACTCCAGTGAAGTTTGAGGACATTTTCATAAAACAAAGCAAACCCCTAAGTGCTAGTAACGTCTCGTGCTTAGATTTTATTCATCGCTGCATTTAGAGGCAATAGGGTCTTTCTCCAACGGCTCAGCGACCAAAGGGAGCGTACAGAAAACGTTTCGCTTTCTACTGAAGTAGTGGAGAAGACTTCAACCTTGGGAGGGTCTCCTGAGTGACTGTCATTCATTATACGCTTCTGCTTACTCTGCCTGGGTTGGCTTTGATTAAAAGGTTGAGAGGTGCCATAAGTCCCGTAACCAGGAGCCACTCTTAGTAACTGACGGAGGACGGATGGACCCTGAGTTAAGACTAACACGTAAGCAGCTCTCAAACCCGGTTACCTCTGAAAGTTAGTATGGAGCTTCTCATCAGGAAGAGGCGACGAATGCACCTAGCTGCGGGCTTCAATGATTCCCCCCTGCTACCACAGGTAACTCTTTCCTTGGGAACTCTGGATCTACAAGATTAATCTTTCGGAAAATGAGTACTTTGGAAGCAGCTGAAGGGACATATTTACTATTCCAGATGATTGCTTCACGCTGAAGCGTTGCTGTGTGACAAAGTGTGGCCTAATTTTAAAACTTTACATACATGTAAAGTTATGTAAAACTATACATACATGTATACTATATAATTATCATATTAAACTTTTTTTTTGGAAGTGTATTTGGCACAGAACACAGCTGAGATTCTCAAAGAGAAAACAAAAACAACAAAAAAAGTTACTGTGGACCATAACTGTAACAAAGGCTTTTCACAGTTATTTCCACGTGCTTGAACTGAATATTCAAATGGAGGGGAAGGTTCTCTGGATGATGAATAGGCAGTTTTCTGAACTCGCTCTGACCATTTCTACAGCACAGAGAAGACTGTGGTGCAAAAAGGATTAAAGCTAGTTTTAAGGAAGCCAGCCTATTCCTACAACGTGATACAGTGCCAGATGTGCAGAGTGGTGGCTTGCCTCTCGGGACCAGTTTAACCACCCAGCTGGGGTACTGAGCCCCAGCTGCGAAGCCTTCAGATTGCCTTGGGCACCGCAGTGAGCTCACGCGTCCACGTTACTTTTGGTTTGGGCAGTACCTACACCTCATTCTTTGTGGGGTAAACATGTATTTGGATATATTCCGAGTAGCAATGTCTGGAGAAGAAATATCAAAACATACATATTCCAGGATCCACAGATGCAGTATCTAAGTTCAAGTACCAATCCTAAAGTAAAATAGACAAGTTAAAAATGATAAAATTAATTTAAAAGAAAACCAGAATAGAAAGAAAGCAACCAATTATTTGATTTACTGCTATTATTGTATTAAATATGCCAGTAATTCCTTATAAGAAATAACAGTACTAGCTAATTGGACCTTGTTTAGGCACCAGCCCCTAAATGAGAGGGTATCATAAAACTCTGTGCCAACAGAAATTATGTTGCAGCTAACTAGGGAACATGAAAGCATCAGATCATCTCCACGCTAAAACAAGTACTTAGATTGAGGGTCTCATACCAATTACGGAAGTGTGCTAAGAATAAAGTTGATGATTAGATAATAAGCTTTTCTTTTTCCCCCTCCACAATCTGATATGGATAAAATTAGCCATTCCAGTCCTGTTCAAGACATTCAATCTTAGTACATTTAAATTCAAATAATGTGAAACACAAACCTCCCGTTTGAAAAATAAGCATCTGTGATGTGTTGGCCAGAAAAGATATTTTATAGCTTACAAACTATTATGCAGGCATTGCTCTCAGAAAAATTGTGGGTCCTAGCTTTGCACATGCCTGCACTACTTGAATATGCAGACAAACAGGACAGATAGAGTAGGAGATGTATCCATCTACTGAAATACACTAGAAGAAAACAAAATCAAACAGTGTAATACTTAAGCAGCCTGCTTGCTGCTATTTCTGTATTTTAATTACGCTTCTGGAAGTTGGTATGTTTGACAAGATTAACCATTGATTTTCTTGGCTCCTTTACTTAGTACCAATGGACTCTACTATTATTTTTGAAAACCAGACACTTGCTGTACACCTCTCCATTTTAGGAAGGAAAGGAAGCACGGACTTTTCAGCCAGCCTGATTTACCACATGACCAGAAAGGAAGTCAAAGCTTGAAAAAAGTGATTACTTGAATTTTCTTGGTCAGGCTACAATGCCAGTCTGCTACTTCTCATTCACATCCCTCACTCGGCCAAGTCAGAACATGATCGTCTACTTTTGAGGCCACTAAAATCACCCACTCTAGTTTGGACAGACCATCTTAGGCAGAGTGTAGTCTAAAAAATACTTAGAAGAGTTTCAGGCATTTACAGTCCATTAAACAGAAGAGGCCAGCATGAGGTTTTTCAGAGGTTTAACAAAATTATCCTCAAAAAGAAATAAAAAAATTTTAACAAATCTTTACAAAAGAAAACATAAGCATAAAACTAGGAAAAAGGTTAGAAGGAAAAGCCTCACAAGCAGTACTGCTTTAGTTACAAACAGAATGATTCCTCCTCCACTCTGTAGATGCTTAAGATCCCATTTTACATATGGACACAGGCCATATTCCAGTCAGCTACGCAACTTTGAACAAAATTTCTTAACATAAAAATCAGGATAAAAATACTGCATGATCAGAGTAAATTTTTTTTTTTTTTAACATGTGAAAATGGAAATCAAACCTATGATTTCTGAAAGTAAGCTTATCTGCTTCACCTCAGCTTACGTGCTCAAAGATCTGGTTTGTGCGCACATAGATTACCTTCTTTTCTTCAGGTCATCGTAGCTTTGTTCACAAGATCAGTGAATAGTTTCTTCTTGTTTGAAAAAAACAAAAAAAGGAGTCCTGGGAGATTATTAGTGTGAAGCATTGACAAAAAAAAATTGAAAGATTATTTTAAAAAGTCTATATATAGGTATGTATGTAGGTGTAAATCATTCGACACCATAATTTTAACTTGGTTTGTTTACGTGTTGATTATTAATATAACTAATATTCTACATCTTCCACCTATGGCTCAATCCCACCATTTTTCCCACGTAGGCAGATCTGTGTGCCTGCAGGGAACTCCACTCCATTCAGTGAGCTCCACAAAGCTGCAGCTACTTGCAGATGTGCTGCCTGTATTTTTTTTGTTCTTTCTTTCCATCAATGCCTAAAAAAAAAAAAAACAAAAAGAGGAAGAAAGAAAGAAAGGAAAAAAAAAAAGACCGCCTCCACTGTTTAATTTTGGCAACTGTGGATGTCCAGCACTGAACTTTCCACTTACACCCTCAAGTCATTTCTCCAATATCTTGATTTGCAAGGACTAGCAAACCTTTTGCAGCAGTAGGGAAAATTCTCAATCACTGCTCTTGTGGAAAGATGTAGTGAGGGGATTTTGTATTTTTAAAGCCGTGTTAATTACTCCAGATTTAAATCAGCACTCTTTAGCTATATAACCTTTTGCTATCATAGCAGCAGCTTTACTGTGACCCTCATTGCTCTACCTTCTCTGGCAGATAAGTACACCCCACAACCTGAAAAGTGTATTTTTAATTCAGAAAACTGACACGCATAAGAAAAATACCGTTACACAAAACCATTTTATTATCATTAAAATCCCAGAACCAGTATGCCATAACCATACAGAGAGGAACTCCATTCAATTAGAGAGGCACATGAAAAGGTCCAGATAGACCATTTCCTTTAAAAAAAAAAAAAAGTTTTAATGCAACATCCTTAACGTGTTAGCTTCTACCAACGCAAACCTGAAGGTCTGTACAGCAAAGCTGTCAAGAGTAAAAACAAATGCAATAATGAGAAGGTCCAGGTTACCTAAGTCACCCATGCCCGATCAGCTTTGTCTAGAGCCGCAAACGGAAAAGTCACACAAGTATCTTACTAAACTTAAAAACAACAGCTTCCTCTTTTAATACAGTTGTCAGAAGAGCCAGGTACTAAAACAAAAAAGAAGTATACAACCTGTAACTTTCGAAAAATAACATACTTAACGCTTATCTATGTGTAAATCAATACATTTAATCCTGGACAGTATCAAGCAAGTAAGAAAAAAAAAATCAGAACAGTTTCATCCCTGACTCCGTCTAATACATGTTTCTGCTCCTCTGCGGAGCGGCTCAGGTGCACGGCAACCGCGGCTGATGCGGTTGCACCCACCCGGACTGCTCGCCGCAGCCACGACAACCCCTGCAGCCACCCTGCAACCCTGCCAGACAACGCCAGTATTAGACAAAGCAAGTCTCCTGTTAGTGCACTCTCCGCAGAGCGCAGCAAACACGGATGGGCTCTGCTAAAAGCTCGAATATGAAATTGCAGCACTGCCCTCTTCTCAGAGGGGAGAGCATCTTCAGCAGATAGAAACGCCTTTGCTTCTTCTCCCCACTCTTTTCTCCTTCCTTCACTGAAACAGATTTTTAAACAAATAATCCAATGTGTAATATTGGAAAGTATGGAAAAATGTTTTTATTTTTAAACACGCCTGCTTTGATACCCAAAAGGAAATTATGGGCTGTTATCTACCCGTCTATATTTTCCAAACAAAACATCAGAATGATTTACTATGTGGCCACAAACACGCATTAACAGAAATTTTGCCTCAACCTTTGAAGCTCAGCCTGCTGTGGCCTCCTCTGAGCACAGATTTAAGTCGTATAAAAGACGACACTCTAACTTACAAGTACACGAAATGAAAGGATCAAAACCCTTTTCTCCACCTCAGCAGTCAGCTGCGGTTTCCGGAAGGTGTACCCGCCAGACACACAGCACAGCCTCGTTAAAGGTACCTGCCACAGCCAAGCACAACGGGTCACGTTTTGCTTAGATAACGTCCTACAGCAAGATGAGAGGAACGATGCTAAAACTGCGTTGCATGCTCTGGAAACAGAAATTGTTCTTTAGCGTTCCTTTTCCTGTAGTTTTGCGCCGCTACGTTTGGAGAGCTTTAGATGAAGTAAAAAGCAAAACGGGGAAGGACGGCGGGAGGAGGGAGGGAGGGAAAAAAAAGCATCAAGCTTTAGTTATGCCGTGCCCTGAAACATGTCCTTTTCCATAGAGCATGCAGCAGCTTCTGCACTGATGGACACACCACCACACATTCTGAAACAATACTCCTTTGTAAATCTGTAGCTGCAGACAGCAGGTTATTTTTGAAAAGCCACTGTACTGAAAAAATGTCTGCGGCGCTGCGATATTCCCGTGTTGCCTTCTGCATCAACCTCCCCCTTCCAAAAGCGATTTAAGAGTCCTAACACTACACGTAAAGGCTCCTTAGTTTTGGAGAAGGGGCTTGACTTCTAAAGCTTTCCAGAGACACTGTGGAGTTGTGCATGTTACAGCATTCCCTCTGTGATCAGTCTGAAATATCTCACAAATATTCCTATTTGCCCATTTAGAATATATTGATTCAAAATGTAATCGAACTGGCATTAGAAGTTATTTTATACAGTTGAAATCTAAACAAAGCTTTTCAAAATTATCTTTGGGAAGTGTTTCCAGTGAGTTACACTGAAATTGTTTTCTGCATTATCCAGTCGTGTACGTTTTGGAGACTTCTATTTCATCCAGATTTGGAATGGGAATATTCTTCCTGGAACGCTAAAGCTGCTTTCTTCTTCAGTTCTATCCAGAAGATTTATGCAAATTATTTTTAACTGTTGCATGATGAACAGTACTTCAAATTGTAACGAAAAAGGGGAAAATGGGCCACGGCATAGTAGTCTGCTCAGCACCGAAAACAGGCCATGACTTAGTCTGCTTAGCACCGCTCACAAGCGCATTCCTTAAGCATACGGTTAAATCAAGGTTAAAGTCATATGCCTATACACCTTGTAGGACCAGGACTGGGGCGAGAGCCATAAAAACCTGTAGATGTTTACCATGTTATGAATGTTAACTATTACATTTTGGTACCACCATGAAGGAATCTTACCCCAAAAAATCCCACCTACCTCACATGCCTGAGGACGCGCAGGGGACCAGATTTCTCACCAGCGAAGCTGCAAGAGCCTCCTGGATTCTGCTATTAAACATCTCAGCACCGACATTGCACCTTGAGGCCGTTTGCTGTCCACAAACAAGACTGGCCAAAACCCCAGGAGGGCGGCTGGGCAGTCGGAAAGCTCTGGCTGTGCCGCAGGCGACCGCGCTGCCCCAGCTGCAGCTGAGTCGGGTGAGGAGGATTATTGCCCCCAGCTGCTGGGCCCCGGTGGGAAAACCACCACCCCCTGGGGCACGCACACACCTGCATTTCCCAACCTGCTCATGCCAAAATAATACAGCTAGAAAGCTGTGTTATCAGAAACGTGCAAGAAATTCGCCTGGAGAGGGCAGGGCAGGGAGCCGCTAGGTGCTCGGGCCCGTGGCCGTGGCTGGCAGCACCGCTGGCCCGAGGGCGGCTCGTCTGCCGGTGGCCACGTGCAAGGCATGCCACCCTGGCCCCCCTTCAGTCACCACGGGGCTGCGAGAAGTGAAGTGACCCTTTTTAATTATTAAAAAAAAAAAAAAACAAAAAAAAACAAAACCAAACCACTTTCTTCCCCATATAGCAGCTGTGGCACTGGCGTAGTGGTAAATGCAAGATCTGAGGGACCTTGAAGGGAGAACAAGGCAGCGCGCTTCTCTGCCACCAACTATGTAGAGCACTTTGTTTGACGGGAGCGAAACTACGGTTCTGGGCAGTTTCTGTAACCTGAGGGGAGCCCAGGCAGCGTCCCCAAAAGCAGGAGAACCAGGAAATTAACCTGCAGCTCCTGAATCCTGGTCTGGTCTCCAAAATCAGAATTTCAGAATTAATCTTTTTTTTTCTTTTCTTTTTTGCAAGAAATGTAAAAATTATTATATCATTAATCCTCATCAGAAATAGAAAATATTTATAAACTGGTAGGCAGCAAAGTCAGTACTAATGAGTATTAACATGTATTAAAATACACAAAACAATTTTACATTCCCCGAGTTTTCTGTGATAATTTCATGTTTTATTACTTAAATGAGATATAAAGTATTTACAAACAGACTAGAATTACGATCAAATATCCGTCAAGACCAGAGGTACATGACAATGTTACTATTCAACATCTGGAATCATTTTTAATGCAATACTTCCCTAACAATACTATCTGATTTTTTTCTTACTGTATTTACAGTATTATGCACCACATGGTGTAGAGAAATCACAAAACACCATAAATACTGTTTCTATGATTGTACCCATATGACAGAAAAAAGAAAAAAAGGGGAAGGGAAGGGAAGGGAAGGAAGGGGAAGGGAAAGGGAAGGGGAAGGGAATAAAAGGAAGATATAACTGTGAAAACTCAATTATACATTCCAAGAGAATAAAAGCTCCCGAACTTTATCACAACCCGAATAGGGAGGCAAAATAACATCTCCAAGGCTATTATACATCACCTGGTCTGACCGTCATATAAGAGCAACAGTTACCCATACCATATAAGGTATTCTCTGAACTTGCACTTGAAAAATCAGGGTACATTCAGTCACCATTTCCCATACAGTAAGATAATTTTTTTCCAAGTAATTACCTGACAATACGGCAGCTGGGACTTGAGCAACTGAAATCATCCTTTTGTTGCTAAGAATTATCAGACCAGAAATTCACCATATTGCTAGCAAACTCCCATGCTCTCTTTGGGCTGTAATATTGCAGTGGCTAGGGAGTTTTGACAAAACAGGCCCATTATTATTTAATTCCTACAAAACGCAATGTGGAAGATGAAAAGAGGACAAAGAGAGAAGGGGAAAAGCCACAAAGGTTTGGTAAATACCTTGAGATTACTTTATAGTAGTTATCCCCTTGAGAAGCAGCTACAGCTTCAAATATTTTGTGACGCTAATACGGAAATAGCTGTTAAAACGTGCTTCCAAATAAAAGCAACTTTACAAAACAAACTGCAGTCCCCTCTAGGTAGCAGCTCCTCTCAACACCTCTGGTAATGTTACAGCTCCTGTTCAATAACACTTCTCTCACCTTTGAGCAGGAGGCAAATTGTGAATTTGAACTGCACCGTTATGGGATACCACCTGCTGAGCTATCAGCGGACTTTAACAAATAATTAGAACTGCCTGCAGCCAACCAGGATCTTAAAGGCTGCTTTATCCACCAGGTTTTTGGGGTAACGTTTCCCACTAGTGACTGCATTGCTGGGAAAGGGGCAGCTAGGAGAGGTTTCAAGACTATCGCCCTCTCGCCTTGTTCAGAGCATGTTTTAGTCGCACTAGTTAAAGTAACAATGGTCCCTGCGGTTTCACCTACACCGGTAACGTCACTTGTTTCTACACCCGTGCAGCTCGATGCGTAGGAGCAACAGTGGGAGGGAAAATTTCTTACATGGAGAGAGACAAGCTTTTCTTTCACGACTTCGTATGAGCTGCACCAGCATCTAAAGCATTGCATTTTATTTGCAGTGTTTTAAATCCAGTCAAATGACTACAGAATCTACTGTCAAAGGTCAATTTATGATTCCCAGTTTTAACGAGCATGAAGTTATTTAGCTCTCTAGGGCTAAGATTCTTGCCAAGGAGTCACTGAAGTCTTCTGTGTCCAGAACATAGGACCTAATTCATTCATGTGCTTCATTTTAAGCACATTTTCAAGTCACATTAATTTAATTTCACCCACATATAGGCAGATCAGAAAACTGAATGACTCAAACACTGAAACAGATCTAGAGAACAACTCTAGAAATAAATTTTCAGAATCAGTAACGGCTCAGGTAAAACTCCGTAACAATTTCTGTATCACGGCCAGTCTCAACATTTCTGATCCAAGAGGGTGGGGGGAAGTGAAATCAATACAGCCAGTTCAGATAACAATTGCTGATGCTTATTTTCTTTATTTTGTGACCTTACCTTTTTCTTTCTCTTCAAAAGGGCTGACAACTGAAACTGTCGCAATTTCATATATAATACTTTCTCCACAGGCTTCTCTGACAAGGATTTCCCTCTATGCAACGTTATTTCGGCTTACTCGGAGATATTCTCTCATGTAGATGCATTTTAGTGTGAATTTCTCAGAAAAGCTACTTGAAGAATTTTCTACACAAAGCAGGGTCTCATTCATCAAAATAAAAGAAAATCATTCAAATAAAAATTCAAAAACTAAGAAGTCAAAGGATCATCCTCATACACATGAAAATGCCCTTGAGTACAGAAATACTCAGATTTTGGCCAAATTTGAAAAAAAAAACACAATAAAAAGTAAATTCTGGCGGCAACGTTAGAGAACACACAGAAGTTAAGGGCACAGCAAATGAACTGAACGGGCGCATTTCATCATGACAGTAGCTGGAAATACAGAGGTCGCTGATAAAAATACGGTCAAAATTTCTTGTTTGCAGCTTACCAGGAAGATTCGGGAGCAATACTGAATAGAACAATAGAAGCTGAAATAGAGTATTTCAAACATACAGAATAAAAAAAAAAAAAAATCAAAAAGATCGGCGAAGACCTGTAGCAGTGAATGAATTCCAGTCCTGGGACAGAGTCTTACTGACGTACAAAAGTTCTTCAGACAGAAGCAAGCAGCCTTTTCCTGACCCAAAGCAAAGTTAAGGAAGTGTAAGTAAACCTCACTCATTTTGAACTCACATCATGAGAAGCTGTGGTAGCATACTGAGCCCTGCATACACGTCCTCTCATGCACTCCACAAGCTTTCTAAAACAAGTCTAGGAAAGACCCAAAATATGGATAAGAATCATTCATGAAATAGAAAAGCCACAAGATTCGATACAGAATAGTAAAGGAAAAACAGAACATAGCTTTACACTGACCCCCAAAAGCTAAAGAATATAGAAAACGTAGTATTAAGTCTTTCACCGTATGTGGACAAGTTTAAAAAAAAAAAAAGTTCTTCAGCAAATACAGATGTTGCCAGAAGACAAATTTAGCTCCTTTTTGCAGCAAAGTTCCAAGATCTGTACTTGCAAGTCTCCATTAGGGTCAGAAAGTGCTCTCTGGGATATATTGAAGCTTAGCACTATTTCAATGCATGGTGACCCAGATGCCAGAAGAGCAACGCATACACTGCCAACATAATCTAGGCTACAATGGCACTGCGCACCATAACAACGGGAGGGTACAGCAAACTGCCAGCAGTGGAAGCACGAAAAAAAAACGTACAAAGCCCAACTATTAATCTCGCACGACTGAAACCCTTTACTCGGAAAAGAAACAGACCACAAAGGAGAAATGCCTCGTAATGTTAAGATTCAAGCAATACTAATGACGCAGACTAGAAGGCTAACAAAGAAAAAAAAAGAACTCCCAAAACAAAAATATCACCAAAAAAGAAAAAAAAACAGATTTCAGATACTGCAAAGAATAACACAGTATGAAAGCCAGCTTATACTTAGTCAGACAGAATCTAAACAGCTCACCTAGACGCTTTTCCTGAAAGACTACAAAATGCTTAAGCTGAAAGCAGCAGCAGCAGCTCTGCAATGTCTGATTGCTAAAAAGATCGAGCTTTCCATTGCAGCTTCACACAGAGGGATAAAGAAGAGTATATCTGGTGATATGGCACTGTGTCCCCTCTGAGTAATATGACAGCTGCAGGAAAAAAAAAGAAGGCATATATAAATACTTAATGAGATGACCAAGTCTTATATGTCCTAAGAAGTTTAGTGATTTGTGCAGATCCTCTGTCACTTTTTAGCAGTTGTAGATCTCAATACAAAATAGTCTTTATGTCTCTGATTAACTTTGGAAGGGGAAACAAAAGCTCCAAGAAGATACCCCTTAGGGCACTAGCGGCTGAGTGAACGTCAAGAGTACAAAGTTCACTTGAACTGTTCTATAGCTCCCTGTTCCAACTATTTAGCAAATACATGACCACAAAGTTCATATATTGCCAGGAGTGCGAAACAGGGTGGAGAAAGATTCTGCCAAGGAGAAAGCACAGGAGGCAGCAATACAAGGTATAAATCATGTTTTGGAAAGTCAACACCTTGCATTTCAACAATTACAGGGATGAGCTTTCAGCGAGCTCTGTTACATAGCGTAAAACTCAGTAACAGCATTAGTTTGAATAGAGACCAGAAGAACAAGCAAGCGAGAGACATGTGACGGACACTGCAGAGCTGGTAATAAGAGTAATAGAGAGAGCCAGAGAAGCTGGACTGTATACATATATGTTCTTAAAAATGATTCTAAAATAATCATGATCAGTCACAGAAACTGAAGTAAGGGAGCGCAGAAGAAAAGCGACACCCTCAATGAGACGGTGTGAACAGCACAGTGCTTGGCTGCGCGGAGCGGGCACTGCGCTTGCTCCTCTTCGGGAGGACATCATTTGGAAACATCACAGTCTCACTTGTCATCAGGCAGATTTAATCCTTATTCCCACAGATTTATTTCAAGGCCTGTGGCAGTAAGAAAAGAGACCACAAAAATAAAAGCTTTGCTATATGTATGTAAGTCAATGTAAGACATCCTAAAAACACCGTGGTCTCATGTAACCATAAGCAAATGGATTAGAAACACGTGGAATGCTTAGAAGCCCCAAAGAAACAAAGCGCTTAAACACAACCTAGTGTTTTGATGAAGCAAGAGACTTTCTTCACAAACCCAGAATACAATAGACTGACATACACTTCATGTAAAAGAGATCTCGGTATACAGTTACTAAATATAGGACAAGATGACTGATCTGAGCTTAAAAGAAGCTTAGATTATTTTAAAAAAAAACCTCAATTGAAACACGCAGACTATATTAGAGATACTAATATGTAGAAAATATATAGTGAATAACTAAAGTGACATACAGTACTTAAAATGTCACTTTTTCATATTCAGTCTTCACAGAAAGCAGAATCACTTGAATCACAAACTTTTTCAACACAGATATGACAGATCAAGGTTATTGGAAGAAAACGAGCCAGGGAAAAAAAAAAATTGAAAAGTGCATGCAGAAAGGCCAGACGTATTCACGGAATGAGCCTCTTTCTACCCAAAACAAAGAGCCCGGAGGGCCACACAAGACAAACCTGTCTGTTAATAGGCTGGGGAGCCTGATCAATAGCTGAGAGCACTGAAGTAACAACTTGAAAAGAAACAAGTTCAATCACGGTGTTATTCTTGTTAAATTTATGCAGCAGTATGTTTCGTTCTTTTTAATTTATAACAGGAGGAGGGGGGGGAAATAGATGTTCTATAACTAAGGAATCCCAAGCAAGGAGATGCTGAAGTACCAAGCTTTCAGAGAAAGCCACACACAGAGAAGTAGAAACAAGAGTATCTGCGCTGGATAACCAAGTCACGAAAACAGTGTCACCGGCTAAGACACAAAAGAAAAGCACATGCTTGGCTCATGATTACGCAGAAGACCGTAAATTACGATTTTACGCCATCTATCTAACTCTACGCATCAGCGGTGCGAGTTGCCCCCATCCCAGGTTCCCCCTGCTTTGGAGAGTTAGGTGCTCTTTTAGGGGAGACATGCTACTGAAGGTCAAAGCCTCTGCTCTCTTCCCAAGGCTCACGCTCTGCCAGCCTATGGCATTTCTTCCTGCGGTTTGTCTATAGATGTCTATCGCGTACATACCGTGGCTGTATCGCTATGAATGAAGGACGTAATTGTTCTCTGAAAGCAGATTCTTGGTCATCAGAGCACACTGCTGGGCCCTGCGCCTTAGGGACTGCAATCATCCTAACAAGTCATTAAAATTAAAGAATTCATCTTCCCAGAGCTGCTTCTGCTCAGCTGACGCTAGGAAGAAACTGGAACAACCTGGCTGGCTTCAGATAATCTAGCCTAAACAACAAAATTCCTTCTTGGTCGCTGCAACCGCAAGCAACCACAGCCAAACTTCTGTCTGAACACCCTGATCCGCGCCTGGACGGGGCTCCCCATCCCCCCTTAGAGCTCATTACCACGAGCTGGTTTACAGGACCATCCCGTCACAAAATCCTCCTATTTGTGCCTTTCACCCACGGCATCTCCAGTACAGCAAACCCACAAAGGGAGCAGCAGAGAGGCCCCTTGGAGCCGTTTACTCTGTATCCTTTTCCTAAGTCATCCAAACTGCCACTTGACCAGCAGACAATGACATTTTATTTCCAGTGGTTAAATGTGCTAATTTAAAGCAGCATCTGTTTTCAAACAATTACAATATATCTGGATCCCAGATCTGGAATGAATTTAGACTGTAGTCAATTTGACTAAGGTCAGTAAAATTTAAGTACAAAAGGCTTTTTTTCTCGCATGGGGACAACCTCTAGAGAGTAAAATATAAGACTACTGATAAAATATAAGACATGACTGGTGGCAGGCAACCCTGGTCCAGACGCTGTTATGCCCTGGCAGCCTCTGGCAATCTCCAAGCTTCTTCAAGCTGAATTTTATGACCGGCTCTGTTTGCATCCTGAAGTGGGAGAATACAAAGGCTATTTATAAAAGTTGTTCAGGAGCCCTGAGAGCAGCCAGGAATGCGGCCTATAAATTCCATTCTCCTTAACCTTTTTGAGGATTGCATCTCAAATTATTTCTTAAAAACTGAAAACAAAAACTATAAGCTTTCATAAATTGCAGAAACGTACAAAAGCATGAAGGAAGGGCAAGGAAATGCAAACCCGCATCTATTTGCAGTTTCTTGCTCCACATCAACCCACCAACAGTATCTAGGTTAAAGAGAAAGTAGGAGCATTTGACATTTTACTCCTGATATAAAATCAAAATATGTTATTTAAAATATATACACATACATACGTGTGACAGAGTCATCCTTCCCCGTTTTTCATGTATCCTTCCTTTTACATTACACGCTCTTCAGGACAGGGGCTGCGTCTCTCTATGTTGTTGAAAAGTGCTTAGTACAGAGAGGCTCTAACGATGTGCAGGGACTTGTGTGACTACTAAAATATTAATATTTTATACTTAATTTAAATATTTAATATTAACAATATCAAGAGCAGCAGCAAATATCTCTGTGGGGCTTTCAGAGGTGTAATCTTGGCAGCGGAGAGAAAGCTCAGAAAGATGAAAGACCGGCTTTTCAGACCCTCCTGCCTGCAAATCCTATGAAGCTGCCCAGAGAAGCCCTCTTTGCGTTCCACCTGCACAGGGCAGCTGCCAGTGACTGCATTTCCCACCATGAGATGCAGGCGTGACAAGGTCTGCACTGGGACCGTGCAACTTCTTCTAGTGCAAGGGTTCTCAAACATTTCCGGGCGTGCGCTGTCTTCTCTAGCATTAGGTTAACTCTCCCCCACTCCTCAAGATCATCACCCAAAGTTTTGCAGAAAATCCACGTCAAGAAGTTATTGAATGTCCTAATACGATCCAGTGACCATAAGCGAGGAGTGCCAGCAGGTGCCCAGAGCTACTCCAGATGTGCAGTTTAGAAGGACAGGGTGAATCATGCTGCACTTAAATCTGAGGCCCATGTCTCATGTTCAACTGAATCTCACTTACAGGCTACAGCTGCAAGTCAGAGATAGAAAAGACGTTTACTAGATTATCCATCTCCTCTCCTTCCCTCTGTATGTGTTATTTCTCAGTGCTGCGTGCAGCTTGCTTTAAAAAATTCTAGGACTTACATAACTTGCCCAGAGAAAGAGACAGCATAAGCTGCACTGATTTTATTCTGAAATCTATATATTTTTCTAACATATACTGTGAGATTTTTCCTTATTTCTATTGTTATTACTAGCTTTATACCGCTTTAAATAGCTCTCTTTTTCTGCTGTTTACACCTCTCCGTATTTGCCAATTTCTCCATCACTAGCTTGTCCTCCTCCAGCGTTATTTACTTCTTGAAATACTTCCTCATAACAAAACAAACGTCCTCATGCTTACACTGAAATACAAGACATCCAAACCAGAATCATCTAAACAATTCCAATGTTGCCCTTATAAAGCCATCCTTAAAACCAAACACACTTAGCAATAATTTTATTTAACATGAACACAAAATTCACTGAAACGGTAAGCCTGAGTTAGAAGACATTTTACTGAATTCTTCATTTAATTCTATAGCAAAAGACCACTATTACTGAACGAAGACGACGTCACTGGCTTTTTACCTCACTAAACGCAGGATACAACTTCCTTATAACCATACACAGCCCATCAAAAAGGAACTAATTCTTGACACATCCTGTACTCAAGAACAACCTTTATGAACATGATTTCCCAGTATTCCCTAAGGTTTCCCCAAATGCCACTTTAGAAGCATCATTAGAGAAAAGAGTACAAAACGCCTCAGGGTCAGATACTGAAATTGCAGAACATACGAGATTTCTTGTGATGAAAAAGGATCAGTCAGCATGTAAGACAGGTCTAAAATCAGAAACTTCTGTTCTATAATCTGCATTTATTGTACACTGCATCTAAAATCATGCAAGGACGTTGGCATTTATAAATTTAAGTTGGCCTCAGCCTTTATCTTCCCTGGAAAGTGCATTTCATGTTTCTCAGGAATATAATAGCTTACTTGTACAAGGTTTGGGATTTGGAATGCAGCGGTTAGCCGAACGGACAAGGATGGAAGACTGCACAAAAGATGGGAAAATGTTTATTCAACAAGAGAAATGTGAAAGGGAGCTAAAGACATAGTTCTCAGTTCTCTCTTTTTTTTTTTTTTTCTCCTCCTTTTTCTGTGGTCAACTTGCAGAGATGATCTTAAACCTTGCTCCACAGTTTCTTGCCTGAAAAATATCACTCACTGATTTTCTTTGCATTTTTACTAACTTATAGTAGAATGAAGAGTTTTGAATGCACTGATATTCTTGAATTGATACATCGGCATTTCCATCACAGAGAAATGACAGCACATTTAAAGCGGTACATTCAATTCTGGTTTTGCTGTTACATAAAAACCCCTCATAAAAGCGAGAATAACAAAAAAAAATCCTACCCAATTTATAAGTCAACATGGAAAATAAACACATTTCTTTTAGGCACAGATTCCTATGTTTATTTATAAAGAATGCAACTATGCCAAAACTAATATTTTTAACATCGCAAATGAAGAATATTGCTTCCATTTCAAAAGAAATGCCTCCCCCAATGCTTTCTTCAGACATTCAAATCCCAGCTTAATAAAAACAAATGGCATCCCTCCTTTCTTCAAAATTGCACATTTGATATCCAAAGCTTTGCTGTTCGAACAAGACACAAACACTTTGAAATCCCCCAATTATGTATTCATGCGCCAGAAGTCAGACGCATCTTTTTTCACAGATGTGAGTGAACATAATAAATATATTTATAACTCTAAAATTTCAAGACCTTGCTTTTGAAGTGCGAAAAAAGCGGAATGGCAGATACTAAAGGCCATTGAAAACATCACAAAACCATTGTAAAGGCTAAAGCTCATTCCCCTGGCATGTTATCTCCACAGTTTCTAACAACCACTTTCAGTAGCAACAAGACATCAACTCATTTTTCAGTTACCTCTGCAATCATGCTTACACAGTGAAACTACAGGTGATTTTTAACCCCTTCTTACAAAGGAAAGTTGAAAGAACAACTCCAGTAAGTACCTGATATTCAAGACCGGATTATAAACTTTGTACAGTTCAAAGAGGTTCAACCCATGTAATTGCAGAAGACATCAGAGGAAAACGTTGCACACCCTACTTCCAAGAAGTAGTAAACTGATCGCTACTTAAGCCACGCACTGTGGACTTTCACATGTGACTCGGCTTGACCAGCCAAACAATTTAATGACTATAAGAATGCGTTTCTATCTTAAAGTGACTTCTCATTTCCAAAATGACTCAGTAAAGAGAAAATGAAGGGCTATTTATCATCATTACTGGAAACTGTATTGAAATTTTTCAGAACAGAAGGGTGAACTTACTCTTCTTCTGTATATCATAAAGTTTTACCAGGGTTCTCACTACAACATTTTTCCTTCTTCTGACTGCTAGATACTAGGTGGCAGCGAAATGCACCTTGCTGATCTCACAGACTAACAGGAGGAAATTATTTTGACTTTCAGTTCATCAGTGCAGATACTTACGCAGTTTCTTACTCACACCATTTAGTGTCACTGATTCGGAAGCAAGTTCCTCCCTATCACAGGTCATTTTAAAATAATATAATAAAAGGGCCTCCTCAGGGAAAAAAAGTTTCAAGCTGTTTTGGGTACCACTTAGGAAAACCGTTAAGTATGTATGTGATAGCAGCTATTTAGCATAAGACGACTTCCAATGTGCATATATAGAGGTTCTGGCATAACATTTACATCATATGTTCTCAGCAGCACGGATATATTTAGCAATATGATATGAGATGATCACCATCAGCCATTTGAATTTGACATTTAAGAAGACATTAATAGCAACATTAGAAACACGACAATCCTTGGGCAACACTTAACGGAAAAGTAAAATGATGCTGTTATAATTATGTTTCCAAAAATAAGCCCATCTTTCAGTCACATCCTTCTGTCACTGCACCTATAAACCCTCTCTGGACCAGCCCAAAACCTTCTGACGATTAAAACATGCCACAACTAGAGCAGCTCAAACTAACAACTAATTAGAGTTCCACAAATTATTCTGTTTACTTTGTCTTGGTATCAACGTATCATTTTACTTCTGCACAGCAATGTCAAAAATGCCTTCCCTGAACAAAGCACGAGGACCTCAGTTGACATACACTTTCCCTCAGTGGATTTATTTCACGACAGGGCATTTTAAAGACTTAACTTCCTACCTATTTATAAAGCACCTAATTCAACCAGATGATCATCATCAGGCTTAAAATACAAACTAATTTCAGAATATGTGAAACAATGACGGGTTTTAATCAAAAAACAAATCTCATAAATCTGCAAGGCTGAGCATCCCTGTCATGTGACATCTGCATTGCCAAACCGCCGCCTGCGGCTACCACAGCAGGAACCACAAGGCAGCATATCTAGGATACAAGAGGCGAATACGCCTACCACCGTCATAGTGCTGTACACGGTCTAGGCAAAAATGTCCTACTTACCCCAGGCCAAACGCAGAGAGAACACGCACAGCCTTTTGAGGCCGTTCAGACTTCAGGAGGCTATAGACGCTGACTGTGGGATCCCGACCTCTTGCAGAAAAATAGAAAGCAATCTGCCAAAGGAGGAAGGCCTTAAAGAAACGTGTTTCAGGATGACAAGTTCCACCTTCTGTACTTCACAACAGCGTACAATGTGGGCTATGCGCCTTTAGCTGCTTTGAGCCTACGAGAGTTTCTGTAGTCTGATCTCCATTTTTTTTAAACATATTCTGGACCAATATAACATCCAATGAGCCCTTCGGCAATTGCCATTTTAAGGACATAGCACGTCCCTCTCAAAATTGAGAGCAACATCTGTTTCTGTGAAGCTAGAGGGAACCAGCAGTGAAACTATTTGCAGCGTGATAGGATAACATCACAGAGAATATGGAAGATTTCTCTGCAGATGATTCTAGGTTTGGTTAAAAAAAGCATGAGAAAATTCCTGTGTAGAAATTTAAAACAGCACTTGGCACTTATGAAATACTTCAACGAGAGTATTTCAAAGCATTTCTGAAATACTCACTGATAAAAACTCACTGCATGCCAATGAAAGGGTCTGGTAACAATTCACAGATTTGGCAACCTAATATGCCATGAACTGGCAAGCAACTTTTTTATTTTTATTTTTTATTTTTATTTTATTATTATTTTTTTTTTTTTACACATGGTGTTACCCTGGAATGCCAACTCCGAAATGAAACCACGCTTTTCTGATTTAACTTCATTTCCTAATCTACTCTCAGCAAAGATTAAGTACAAGGCAGCAGCTACTCTGAACCTGCAATTTATCTGGGCTATCTATTCTCTTTACAAATATCTCCTACTTTACTCAAGATTAGCTTTTACACATAGAGAAGCCTTGTTCGTCTTATATGAATTAAGAGCAAGATTTAAAACCTTCTGACTCCAGACTCTGTGATCTAATGAGAAATACAAAGTGGATGATTCATTACAAACCAATATTCAAGTACAAACTAGCTAAACAAAAAAAAAAAAACAAAAACAAAAAAACCCTTTACTTTTTTCCTTGGCACTTAACATTTTCACCCCTCAGCTGAATCAAATTAGGTTACAAGTTCAATTGCTGAAAGCATTTTATATAAAATTAGGAAACATGAGTATTTTGAAAAGTAAAAAAAGTTATCTGCTGTTACTAATCCTAGCTTTATCAATAAACACATACTTAGCAGCGCACTAAAGCCGGTGTTTATCTTCCACCTAGTTCTACAGAACTGTTAAGCATATTCTTAACTTCACTCTTCACCTGAATCTCAGCAAAGGCAACGAGAAAAATGCACTGCACCAAAGATAAACTGGTGCTTTACAAGATGGGGATGCACGTCAGGCACACTTAAAGGCTTTGCTAAATACTATTAATGTTTTCTAAATAAAAAATTCATTAGTTTGCTGGCTTATTCAGCCACCTCACGCTTTCCTGCTTTTTCTTTCAGTAAAATTAATTAAACAGGTGAAGTACAACGGTATCTGAAGGAATATGCTTCTCGAGACAGTGTCTGTTTTGAAAGAAGCAGAACTTCAAGCTGGAGACATTCATAAACTTTTTAAAAATTCAAGCAAGCTTCAAAACAGACGCCAGTGCAGATGCTGTGCGCGCCAGCGGGCCGCGCGCTGTACGCACCCACCGCTGCCCAGCTGCGCGCAGCAAGAACACACCCCGGTAACGTTTCTGCCATCAGTTCTTTTAACACACGTAGTCATCGCCTGAAAAGGCTGCCCAGCCTCACAGCACAGCTAACGCTTCTCCCCCTCTAACATCTGGGGGGGGGGAAAAAAACCAAGAAACGAATCCGACCTCTCAAGCAGAGTTTTAAATCAATTAGCAAGAGCCTGCAGTAAAACGACTAAAATAGCGAATGACCTTTCAGAGATGCTGTTTATCAGAGAAGCCTTATTTTAAACAGCCACTGTGCGGTTTGAACTGACGTATTCTCCACTATTTGTCTTCTGTTTTTAACATCTGTTTGGTTGGCAAATAATAAAGCTGTGCTACCACAAACAACACATGACGGGAGCGCACACGTTCCTCCCGCCCAGGCATTTTCTCCTTGGCAGGCGACGGGATTAGATGGTATCTTTTCTCCAAGTTTTGCCCCCGTCTGTCTCCTCTGCAGACAGACTTGCATAAAAGGAAGCGCTAAGAGAAAAAGCAGGGACGACTCGACATAGATTTTTTTGTCTGTAACAAAAAATCAAGTACTGAATTCCTTGTTGGTTCACCGTCCAGTTTTGCCCATGAGATTTTAAAATCACCGTAGCAGTAAGACCGAGGGGCCAACGGCAAAAAACCATATCAATTACTTGACAGTGAAGCCCTTTCTTTCTAGCAAACTGTTTCGGACCTTTCATCCTCGATTCTTTCCAAACAGCTCCTCAGCGTCTCGCATATAAATAGGTATGTATTTATTACCACAAGCGTGCACAAATGTGAGTAACAACTAACAGAAGTATGCAACCAGTACCTGAAGCCAAGCGACACGACTTCTCTTTCCAAGGAACAATACGCAAATCAGGGTGCAGCTATAACCGAAAGCAGGCTCTCTGCAACCTGCCAGTAACCAGCTGTGACTCCGGTACGACACTTGCAGCCCACGTAGATAACCCGAAGCGAGCGCGTTTTACCTCGGGGGTGGATGCTACGGAGGAGCTGGGCAAACGTTCAGCTCGGCCGATCTGGCTCCGGTGCCTGGGACTACTGCGTAGAAGAGGCACGCTACCTGAAAGTGCTCGCCTGCGCTCTGGGCAGCTGTTTGAGAGGCATTTTTCAAGAATAAACCCTCTGGGAAAGCAGGGGGGGGAAGGGATTGGGCCGCAGGCCGTGGGGGAGAGGACTGACCGCCGTCCAAACCGTACCGCGGCGCGATCCTCAGGCAGGACCCTGCTCCGGCGCTGCCAGGGCACAGCGGCGGCGAGCCGCAGACTGCAGACTCCCAGAGCCACAGCGACAGACTCCTTTTATTTTTCTGCAGCGAAAGCCCCTAGAGCTGCTCAGGTTTACGAGTCTATTGTAGTGATCTTTTTTTTCTTCCTTTTTTTTCTTTTTTCCTTCTCAGCAATTGCACAAATGTGCACAGTAAGCATACCGAGGCTCGAATAAGAGCAGGACAAGTTCAGTCTCATATCCCACTGGGTAGGCCCAAAAGTAAATACATAGCAAATACACAGCAAGTCAGCACTGAAGCCTTTGCTTCCACTGATACTGCAGCCATCAACGTACATGTTTAACTAATACGACTGTGCCCTACAGTCACTCTGAGTGCACGGAAAAAACTTAAAAAGAGATGAAGGTGGGGCACACAATCGAGTATCACCCGGCAGGAACTCAAGCCACTCCATCATCCTCCGTAAATGCCTTCAGTTGAATTCTAAAAAACATGCAAAACAAGGTGCAGGTTTTTAAGAAGATGACAGATACCAGACACCAGCGCTGCAAACCAAAGGGAGAAGTCACAGCTGCAGGCTGAGCTGTCCTAGCGGCGCTCTCCCCCCGCCAAGGGGACATCCCACTCCACCGGCCCCCGCTCCAGCCGTCATTCCTGTCCCCCTGCTACCTACCTGATCGCAGCAGAGGCCGACTGGCCTTGCTAACCCAGCAAAAAACTATTCCCTTTTTTCCACCAGCTTTCTGCTGGATTAGCTTTTTTGGCAGCAGTGAGCTGTTAAGACTGCCTCAAGCCTGATGGTGCGACTCAGCCCCGAGATTTGCAGTAGTAGATGGGGAGGTGCCCGAACAACTTTCCTCTCTCATCCACTAGGAACTTCTTTCCCTGAGCACAGACCTCTGAAAATCTGGTACGTTACTCTCATGTGGGGAGCTCCTACATGTAAGGAAGGATTTGAACCCTTGTGAAAACGCCGTTCCACTTTCAGAAACTGAGTCCCTGAACATTTTGGGTTAGCACAGAACGCCTGCTTTCGGTATCAGACCCTCTTATTTGTACTTCTGAGTACACATCTCAGGAGTGGACAGGGGCTTTGTCAAAATATTACTGACATACTACTGCTCCTCCGATACCATAAAGAGCAACCATACTTCCTATCTAGTACTATCAACTGGCAGGACAAACTAATAGGCAACGCTTGAGGAATTTAAAGCCTCAGGTAGGAGATAGGTCTGTGGAGCAGCTAGCAGCAGCAACGCGAGCTGCTCTGAAACTGGGTGACAGCCCTGAGAAGCAGTTATGAGTAAAGGGCAGGCTAAAAACTAAAAGAAAGTCACCTGACAACAGTATCCTCAAAAATACTGGAGGTATGGGTTTTTTTTTTTTGTCTTCAGATCTAGGCCGCATTGCAGTTATTGGAGATAGCAGAAAAGTTCAGAGAGATCTGGAGATCTTAATTTTCTAGCATGCCATCCATATTAACATGCAAACAAAAAGAGTGTATTATTTTACACCTGTCATTCTATGCTCCTGTTTAGATTTTGAGGCAAAAAGGTAAGTAACAACAAAACAGCTATAGAATTGAGATACTGCAATCATAACTGCTCAGATATCTACATGCCAATCATTTATGATTCTCGCTTAATAAATGCTTTTCTTTTAGAATTCTTCTTATATACTTCACAGACATTGATTTTGTGCAAGTAGGTTTTTTATTATTTGAGGGAGCCAAAGCTACCCAATTATGATGCTAATAAGCAGTTCTTGTAATTAGCCACAACCTGGCACAGTACCTCTTTGGAGGTGCTCACAGGTGATCTGAAAGCATTTTGAAGATGAAAAGTATTACTAATTGAAACATTTCAAAGCTAATAGCTTTCCTTTAAAAATGCAAATTTAATTTTAGAATAAGTTACTTAATAATTATCTGAAATTTGAAAAAGAGTTGATTCTTACTCCCTCCTGTATTAACCTGAAAGCGCAGCGCACAAATGCGCAAGATCCACTGCAAAATTCCAAGATCCTGGCTCCTCAAGATAGCAAATAAGCTATCTTTTATGTCCTAAATCAGTATTTTCCAACCCTGCTGTCCACATCAATACTCATTTGGGATTAGGAAAGCAAGGACAGAGCAGAAGGACTTCCCATGCCAAACATGGGAAGTTCAGCAACTGCTGCAGATTAAACACTGAGGAACTTCTGTAAAGTTAATCCTCCAAACAGTCCTGCTCTGGTGAGCTCCAGTAGAGCCACCAAGTGCAACTCTCACAGGACAGCCTAAGCAGGGCTTCTCCTCCAGCTGGTGACACTTGCTTCACCCATGACAAGACCTTTATGGACACAATTTAATGCGCAGGTCTCCTGGCACCTACAATGGTCCCATAAGTCAGTGCATTTTC
The DNA here is from genome assembly GCF_040807025.1 of Struthio camelus. NCBI lineage: Eukaryota > Metazoa > Chordata > Aves > Struthioniformes > Struthionidae > Struthio > Struthio camelus. The sequence goes on along the minus strand of NC_090945.1, from coordinate 50,199,418 downwards.
TGGCGGGTACTGAACTGAAAGCCAATTTGAACCACTTTTTCGGTCCCCTCCCCCCATAAGTAATGGGGTCTGAGCCATAATCTAAAGCCTTCACTGCAACTAAACCAGACTTATCAATTGCTTATCAATTAGGGAAGAAAGTAGAGATGGAGATGAAGGCAAGAGCAAGGAAGAAGGGAGAGATGCTGTGTCATTGCTTCTCACATCTCCCTGAAACTCCAGAGGTGCCCACAAGCCCTTCTCTGGTCCTCTCCCTATATCCCATTTAAACCAGCATACATTGCTTTTACAGTGTTTCTAGTTATCAAGACACCGGTCTGAACTACAGCTAAGTGGCCCAGCATTGGTCACAGATAAGCCATCAAAAGGAGCCCTAACACCGGGGGGGGGCAAAAAAAAAAAAAAAATCCAAAACAATCCTCCCTAAAGAGACCAAAAAAAAAAAAAACCCACAGGAAAAAATAAGGAGTAAAAAAAGCAGAGCAGATAAGAAGTAAAAGGGATAGGAGAATTAGAAAGACTTCAGAATAAGACATGGGGAAAACAGCATACAGCCTTCAGACTGTTTGAAGTGAGCTTCTAGCACAAACACGTCGGGCTGCAGTGCCTTATAGCATCTTCTCTCTTGAGGAATTATCCCCCCACCTCTCTGAGTATAGATAACAGAGTTATCAAATACAATCAGGCAGTTAAGCATAGCTCAAAAATACAAAAACAGCTGCTCCTCAGCAAAAAATAGTCCTGCCTAATAGCACACACTTCTAACTGGCAAGGAGAGAGCAAAGAGGAAGCTTGTATCCCTGATGCCAAAGGTAGGGGAAGGAGGGGGAAGGAGTTTGCTCATCCTGCGGTATGCTATCTGGCAACTACTTTGTTCATTATGAGCAAAAAAACAGCAGTTATTTTATTTGATCTTTTTTATACAGATGGTGTTTTTGTATTAAGTTAATGAATACATAGCACATAAAAATACTAAATGTAAACTGTGTGCACTGAAAAGGTTTTAACTTTAGGCTGTATTGCTATTTTCTTCTCATTTAAAACATATTTTAAGCATATTAGTGAAATAAATACAGGCCAGCTCACTGTGCTACAAATAACTATACAAACCCTGAAACAGCACCTTGTTCCAAATATTTGGATTTGTCATGTTTTTTAACCATGATTTAAATAAATCAAACACAGACAGACCAATTCTGCCAGAGAATGTTTTCACAGCCGAGACGAGTAACGCCTAGAGCAAAATATCTGAAACAAGGGTTTGTCATTAATGCCTTTCTCAGCTCTTCTAGCCACTCAGAAAAACCACGCAGATGGAGCAGAAGCACAGCGTCTCTGGATCTATCCACGTATTGCACCCTTATTGCAGCACAGCAACACAAACTTCAGCTTCCATCCTTCTTCATGTACTACAACCCTCTACCCCAACCCAGGCAGCCAAATAAACCAGAGTCAAATGGCAATTTAGCTCTGAGGTTTTTGCACTGAAAGGCTTTAGAGACAAAACTTAGCCCAAACTGTCCATACAAGGGAGATGAGACCTTCAGGGCTGGATGCAACTGTGACAGTGCGAGGGAGAGAAAAAGTCGGTGTGCACAAGCTCAGCTGCTCTTTGCAAGCACCTGTTTCAAGTCACTGGAGTTCCCCTGTAACAAACTCTCCATGTTTAAGGAGAATAGCATAAACACCTCCCTTAGTTTTAATTTGTGATTTGACAATGTTTTTGTGTGTAGCTGCTTTCCATATTTTCTAAAAAACGGCCATAGCTTGCACACCCAATTAGTTTTTTCGTTGGTTTAAAATGCCCAAAGTTTACAGGGAATATAAGACTGTGATATACTTGACAAAGTATTCACCACATATAGAACATTATTTGTTATAAAAACTGCAAGAAACAGAAGTGTGAATGTAACTATAATGAATGGGAGAGTGGGAGAAAAAAGTAATGACACCTCCAAATAAAAACATGTATGCCAGGAAACGCTCTGCCGTAGACACAACTACCCCAGCAGAGAAAGTAGAACGCAGCCAAAACCATAAGCGTACAACTTCTTTTACTGAGATACCTCCGGCAACGTGAAAGGGTGGGAGGGCTTGCTCAAACAGCTCAGCTGACGCTCATTTTAGGAAAGGAAAGCCCTTAACCTGTGTTCCTGGAGGAGCTGTGGCCTACCAGAACTGAGAGCAAACATGTTATGGGTTTTTTTTTTTCCCCCCCCATTAATTCCTTTACAAGTTTCCTGCAGCAATTCTAAACTTCCAGCCTTTCACAGGAGGCGATCCACTATTTCTTTGTGAAAATCTATCTGCGATAGCTAGTTAAAATCTTTTAGAGTTATAAATAGATGACACAGTTTTAACATATTCTTGGTATTTACAAATGTTAAGTTTGTAATTAAAGTGTTGTTATTCCACCTACTGACAAATGCACCATTACACAGGACTGATGTGAATTTTCATAGGAGGCTTCTACATCACAGGTTCTTCAACAATTTTAGGATTTTATGCGATCTTCAAGACTACAACGTCTGCAATTCTTCTCACAGCTCTATAACATGAAGAAAAATATTGTCTACCCAAAATATTTCAACTAAATTCGCAAACATTTCTGACTAGTCAATATAACAACTTTTAGTCAATTGTTATACCTAGCCATGCGGGAATTTTGGCGTTACACAAAACATCTTCTACAAATGACGAAAGAAAAATGTTGTCTGACCCTAGGAGACCCACACATTTAAATTATGTTCGCTACTAATGAACATAGCATATATATTATCAAAGATTATTTACTTTATTGGCTAAAGATAGAAGTTTGAACATTTTAACATGGAAGATAAAAGTTTTAGCATCAGTTACAGACAAGCATTAAAACTACCACTCAGATTATGTTTCTATTTTAATAGGAAATATAGTGGGAATGTGCCTTAACAGGATCAGGTTTATCTGATATATTTGGATTTCTAAGTCTCTTCAGGTTAAACTCTGTGTTATTTTCTTAGGGACAGCAAGGACTACTAGCTTTACCGCTTTTACTGTGATACCATATTTCTATCTGTGACTTGATATGTAGTCACACTTACGACCCACTGCTACCCAATAAAATTAGCTTCTAGTAATCCGCCTAACGTGTTGGTAATATTTTATTATTCACATATTACAATGAAAATAATGACTTGAAACATCCTTTTCTTTTACATGAGTGAAAGCGTTCAAAATATTCCCATTATCCGGCAAAATTGCCTTCAGAATCCTTCTTTCAAGGAAGCGTTTAGTGACAGGACAAAAAAAATGCATTTGAGCACTTGCAATTGATGATGGAGGACAAAAGGCAGAAGAAGATGCCTCAGAACAACAGGGAGAACTCTTTCAGTGAATGGCTTTTTTCCCCCCTTTCTCAAAGCTTTCACAGGATAAAAAGGATAACAATCCTCAAATGCTGACCATTTAAATGGTATGTGCAATTAACATCACCATAACCCGTAAAATAAACAAATAAACATTTTGTTTCATTATGTTTTTAAGCATTATTGACCTGAGAAGGAACCAGCTAAAGCAAGATATTGAATGTGTTAAGTACAAACAAGATGTTTACAGCACGGAATTCTACCTCAGCAGACAGAACTTCAACGTTTACAGACAAAACATATAAAAAATGCAAAAAGATGACTGCTAATTTCAAGTATACTTTCTCTTTAAAAACTAAGTTACTATTGTAGGCACGTAAAGACATGTTACTGCTGAAGTTGTGACTCAGAGCATGCAATTTGTCTACAGAAGCAATGTGTCTCATTGTCATAATCTCTTGTAACATGAAAATCTGAATGTGCTTATTTCTGATTTTATAGCATTTTAAATATTAAGTTATTGCAGCAGCTCCTGGCTTTACTGTGCTGGAGCTGTCATTTCCATTATTGCACTCTGCCTCTCAAGTATTCATAACTTAGCAGTTTTAACTTACATCTAACTGAAATTCGGCATACTAGAGTCAGCTTGCATACAAATTTCCTCTAAAGGATGAAAAACTAATAGCTACTGATTTCTTCCAACTTGCAAACTCTAGGAGACTAATAGCTACTGATTTCTTCCAACTTGCAAACTTTAGGAGACGAAACTCTTTTAATATGCAACACTAATAATATTTTAATTTATAGTCATATTTTATTAATCTACGTCTTGGTCTAACAGTCTGCATTAGTGGTTTCCAACCTAAACTGTAGCAAAGTTATGCTGGCTCTGTGCCTTCTTCAGTTGCTCTGTATTGCACGTGTGAAACTGGGAAGACTGGGAGGCGTTTCTGCAGAGACTCCTGAGTGCAATAGAGGTCGATGGTCTCAACTAACTAGCTTGCGCGCTCTTGGACTAAATTTGAGAGCCACTGATCCAAATTTTGCCAGAGGAGCTAGAAATGCCACAGATTCAGAGTCCAGATTGTATTGGTCACCTCTGACAGCCCTCAGCATACCCCAAAAGTTTGAACGCGCACGGATTATATTCTTGTAGCGTACGTTACTTTTCGTATTCAAAAACAAGTTGAATGAGCTCTCTGGAGTGCTAAGCGTAGCGTGAATGAGGTAAGGACTCCCACCTTACAAAACTGTATTTAAACTACCTTCAAGTCTTCTGTCAGTAGACACTCAATAGGTCATAGACCAGAGATTTTAAGACGGGTATCTACAGTTTCAGAAAACTAACAGTAATACCTTTTACACTCTAATCTTTGGCTCAGGAAATTACAAGAATATAATATCAGAAACGCATGCACTTAAAACGTACATAACCTATACGTATACACATTGATTTGCTTATATCACAGATGCTTAATTACAAAGTTTCAGCACGTATATGATTCAAAGTGTATATCCCATCAATATTAAATTCCAATGTTTTTATTTGCCTTTTATTATAGATGAAGTTTTCATTCCTCTTTTATAGGCTTATCATGTCCCCATGCATTAGCACATCAATTTATACTGCATATGAAGTAAAGAAGCAAGTTCAGCATGTGGAAGACTGTAACAACTTCTTAAAAATTCCTTTAACTACACCATGGATACTTGCAAAAACTCAGAAAATCTTACTGGAATGTTTCAGTGAAAAGTGTACGTTATTTTTGCTTTTTTTTTTTTTTTTTTGTGCCATTGGTAAGTTCTGCTAACTACATCAGACCAGTAAGTTAACTCTTCTGCCACGCTAGTCGGCGCGAGTTTTACCACAGGGACTTCTTTTGTGAACCCCAGTCTATGCGGACAGAGGCACTGTTAACTGCACAGGCACACACGCTTCTGTCTTACGAAAAAGACCCTAAGGCACTTCAAAGTGTGACACGTCGTCTTAAAGGCCACAGGGACAATGATCTGCCTACTGAAGCCTTGGTTTCAATACCTGTTTGGCTGTCTATGAAAAGTTAGCATAGATTTTCTTTCTGCTCTACTTTAATCCTATTGAGATGAAGGGGAGGTAACCAGAGTTATCAACGGTGAAATATGGAGGTTCTGCCTGCAGAATCACAGCGGGTTCTGGGGCAGCACCTGAACGAAGAGGGAGCCATGAACAACAGGCTGATTTTTAGAAAATTTTACTTCCACGCTGGTATGTTCATCATTTAAACAGAGCAACAGTACATTTCTGAAAAGAGACGTAGTTTCAAACAAAACGAATGCCAGCTACGTCATTCATGTGACACAGAGAGATGCTGAATCAATTTCGTTAGTGTGAGCTATAACTGACTTTGAAAGGAAGTGTGTGCATTTCTTTAGGCTCTTCAGATGCGTAGCCAAAAGGGAGCATTTATACGCTTTTCAACTAACTCAAAATCCAACTGCAGCAGTTTATGCTCAGGAATGGCATGGTATGACGGTTTATTACTTCTACTGTGGTGTGTGTGTGTAGGGGAAGGACTTGGATTCCCCACCCTGCAGAAAAACCATCAGAACACTTCTTTTTGCAGATGATTAATTGTCTCACTGAAGAAATTAAACATGGTCACAAATTATGAGTTACAATGTTTTAAAATATTTTTTTTAAATGAGGGAACGTGTGCGAAGATTAAGCAGTGGCTGAACCATTTTTTTCAACTAGATTTCACTGATACAAGAGCAACAGTTTTGGCAGTAATTGGTACATGCAAGGAAGTTACAACCTAGGGCCACTCATGCAGGCTGAGGGCTGAACAGTAACTGGAATTTCACACTCCTCTGCATCTTTTTTTTTTTTTTTTTTTATAAATAAACCTCATGATCCTAAATTAAGAGCCATGTGACAAAAAAACATAGAGGCAAAAGCATAGTTTGGATATCCCTAAAGCTGCAGGTGAATCTGTGAAACCCAAAGTTGTAAAGTTGAGATAAACCAGAATCCTTTCCAAAAAGGGAGACATCTGCTCCAGGTTTGTGGAGGCCACACTGATAGAGGCCGCACAGAAGAAAACCTCCGGGGACAGAAAGAAACAAGGAAATATAGATCTGAATGGGATGGCAGTGTGAAAAAGAGTCTGAAACACACATACCAAGGGAATTTACAGTTGTTTGCACTGTTATGCTAGAAAGCGTTAATGGCTTTGGTGAAACATAAACTTGTTTAAAGCAGACAGGTGTGTCCCTATGATGGCATCTGCTTTACTATTTTACTCTTATCCCCACATAAACACGCTTGAGCCTCAACAGTTACATCTGTACTAACTCAAGAGGATCAGTTTAGTGCGAGCACGGGTGCAAGCCCTGGCACACGATCACCCAGAACCTCAAATCGATAGCGTTGTGCCCGCCTTACCTTTGGGCTCTGACAACCAGCGCTCTGCCAGGCAACACCCAGCCAATTTAAGGGAGAGCATGGCCCAGCGACCATACCCAATAGATCATATGAACGAGGTCGCTGTGCTTTTGGGGCAAGAGACGTGCACATCAGTGCTGCCTGTACCACTCGCCCCCAGAGTCGGAGAACAGACCTCAGCTTGCTCTCTTTGTTAGTGTAAACACAGCCTACGCATCTGTCTCTTTTTCGACAATCTAATTTGATTCCCTACAGTGAAAAAGAAAGGCACCTGGCTGGTCTCTCTTTCTTATTGCCTTTTTCCACCATACAGCTGGATTTGGGCAGCGTGAGAGAGGAGGGAACGCTTCTGTGGCGACCGTCACTAGCCAGCAGCGCAGCACCCTACAACCGCAGGCGCTTCTCAGCAGGGGGACAGAAGCTGCAAGTTTAAGCATTAATGCTTGGCTCAGCTTGTGGATTTATCAGCATCTGTGGCCTTTTAACTACTGAATTCTAGGGCACTTCCTAACAGCTCTGGAAGTAATTGGGTAGAGTGTTAAAAAGTCACTGTGTTATAGCCATAATCACAAGTGGAATGCTAGCCAGCTGAAAGCAGGGCTTCCTTGGCCAAAATGCATGCCTACCTACATACATACTTAGTCTGTTTCAGACTAGCACAGTTCAGTCCACAAATTGCATTAATAAAGGTTATAACTTCTATACAGACTATAGCCAACAAACCCACTCCTGTGGAACTACAGCAATTCTCAAACCATCAACTAAAATACAAATCACAGAACTTGTTAATATTTATTAGCAAAGATCTATATGTAGTTTATCACAGATGAGTTTAATACTGGCCATGTCTGGCATGACAACAGGCATGGAAATTCCACCCACGTAATGATCTGCACACAAAAAGGTAGGAAAATCAAAGACCAGAAACTTTTACTCTTTCTTCACCTCCTGGAACTGTTTCTGCTGCCGTGGGTCTGATCAGCAGTAAATAAGGATTAGGTAAAAAGGGCTAGGATGAGCAGGTAATGTACAACCCGCAATTGGAGGGGAGCAATGAGAAAGGAGAACTGATAACACGCAGGTCTCGTCTGTGAAAAGCTGGCAGAGCTGCTGAGGAGTAACTGGAAACACTATCCAAACACTACTGATATAAAAATCGACCGGGGAGAAGGTTTTGCAACCAGAAAGGGACCAACTGGATCCTTGACCTCAGGGGCAAGGACTCGGAAAAACAGAGTGGTAAATACTGGGATCTCACATAAAACAAAGAGGCAGTAGGAGCGCAGAATAAGACTGTTTGAAGGGCTCTGAAGGTGCCTATTTAGTGTCATGAACCTTAATTCTGTGTTTTAGAGAAAGGACAGCTGCTATAAAGAAACTCTCCTGGCAATGAAATATGTACCAGGCTCCATTAACCAAAAGGGTCAAAGGGGGAGTAAATGAAAAGGAAGACTGGGGAGAAAAAGAACAATTCTGTGAGGTACTTCTATAAAAACGACTCTAGTATTGACAGTGATTTTGGCACACTTGTCAAGGAACAGCGAGAGCCTCTCCAGCACAAGACCCATCACCTCACTGCTTGTCTCCTAGTTGATAGGAGAGATCTTAAGATGCAGTATCATTACACGAGAGTGCACAGGCACATCTGTGTGGCGACCTTCCTGGAGTTATCTGATGAAAAAGTGAGTTTGACAGAGGGAGAAGGCAGAATCACGTTTTCAATCTCTGGCTCTACATGTCTGTCTTCAAAAGACTTGTCTTCCCGACGGGCGCAGGGAAACACACATACAGCGAATCCTCCCGCTACGTGGTGGAGCGCGAGTGATCAGCGCTGGCGAGCGCTAAGGAGGAAGCAAGAATAAGTATGCAGAAAGAAACTCTAAGAGCAAACTCTTCACACTGCAAAGTTGAAGGGCGCCTCCATCATAGAGGCAAGCAGATCAACAGGGTAAGTCTGAGACGAATGAGGGGAATTTGGTGCGTGAAAAAAGAGAAAATCTCTCTCCTTCTGGATACTGCTCTTCTGACACTAACCACCATCTGAACGGGGCATTAAGAGAAACCTCCCACTTCAGGCCCCAAGAAGGCTCAAGAACATCAGGTACTTCCAGCTCAGTCCAGCTCCTAGCTTGGTCAACAAATATTTGCAAAAAACCTGAGGAAACGACAGGGATAGGAACTTCACACAAAGCACGCGCTCCGACTCCACAATCTAGGGCTAAAGACCCCACCAAAACACTGCCTGCAGCCAGCAATTTAAAAACTTAATGACTGAACATGAAGTGAGAGGTCTTACAAAAGTAACCCATACTCAGGTATAATATACTTTTTTCTGCTACAGAAGTTGTGATGAGGCACAACTGTGAGACATTTTTCCAACTCAGAAGACAGAGACAATCTCAAGAAGAACCCAGATCACCAAATGCTGAAGAATAAGAGATCACTGGTCACTAAGTGGCAGTGAAGTACATGTAACTTAGGAACCAATGATACAAAAACCATGCTCCACCCTGCCATAAAACAAGTAATACTCACTTTCTCCAAAAACGGGACTTATGTCAATTGTGCTGAGATATTTTCCCTAGCCTCTAGGATATTACCATGACAAAAGGTGTCTTGATATGCAGCTGATACTTTTCTGGTCCTAATTTCATTTTATTGCTGCTAGCTATACCACCTCAGTCCACATGGTCTTGCAATTGGTTCCATCTTCCATCCTTGCAGAGCTGTCATGTGACTAAGCTTTTATATATATATATCTTTTTCGTCTTTTCTGTTAAATCATTCCCTCTAGCCCTCTAATCATTTTTAATGCTCTGCTGTGAGTTTCAGCCAACTAACTTTTATCTTAAGGTACTCAAAACTTGCTATGGTTTTCCTTATATGGTCTTCCCTTGTATTTTGAACATTTATTTTAAAATTCCCTTAATAATTACGCTGCTGCCTTTACAGAGGACACCATAAAGACTGCAACTAGTGTTGAAGCCTTTCCAAGGCCAAAAACTTAAAATTGTACTAAGTTTTTTCTAAATCATTGCAGCTTTTGATATGAAACAAATTAAAATCTGTTTTTGAACGAGAAAGGACAGTTAAAAGGGTGAGAGGGAAAGATGGACAGTTGAGAGCTGTTTGATTAAATATTTAAAGTAATGTGTAAGAACTTTTTTTTTTTTCGGTAAGCTTTTAAGGCATCGAGTTAAGCATTAGCAACATAGGAACTAGCTATACTTCTAAACTATTTGTTTCCAGCTTAGCCACAGGCCTACTATGGTGCGAGTACCATTATGAGAACATAATTACATACTGTTAAAACAAATAGTGTCCCTGTTGGTAAAGCTGAAAATTGGCAAGTCTGTCCTCTTAGTCACTTAAAAACAGCTTAAGTAGCAGCACAATAAAAGCTTCTATGCATAGAAAGCAATGCTCATCGTTAAGAGGTCCTTACAGGCAGATATAGAACGGTCAACACTACAGGTCACTTTAATATTAAAGAGATTTTTCTGCATCTCCGAAGTCAAAGTATAAACTCTTAAGTACTAAAATGTGCCATTCCTAGAAAAGTCTATTTCAGTTTTCAGCCTCTAATTGGTTATCTGTAATTAAGGAAAATCAGATTTCAAAGCAGCAAGAAAAGACTATGATAGAGCTGTATGTAGTACTCTCTGGCACGGATAAAGCCAGCAGAGAGGTGGCTGTCATAAAATAGCCAAATAGCTCCTTCCACCTCCATCAAGGTCACTTTACTGATGATGTGCTCAATAAGATGATAATGCATTTAACCACTTTCCTTGCATCTGACTTCGACCTTATTGCAAATCCAAATGGCCTTGTTTAACTACCTTGGCCTTTCAACATTTCCCCGAACAAAGATAATTAAGGAGATATACTGCCCCCCACTATCACAGGAATTGAGACAAATAAACTTTTAAGAGCACAGCCAGGTGTCTATTGCATTAACGTACAGTGTTTGAGCGGGGGGGGGGTAAGATGAAATAATGGTTAAATAATTACAAAAGGTTAACAAAGTTAACTTCGTTACATAAGGCAATTCTGTTTTATTTAAATGAAAGAGCATAAAAGCCTTTCCAGACTACTTTTTACAACCCCCTGGACAACAGTTTTTTCTTAAACGCAGTTTCTGACTAAGAGGTAAAACGTTCTGCAAAAATTAACAGCTCTGAAATTTCTGCAGGTTTGGAGCTGACTACAATTAAGTTTTATGAAAAAGTGGGTATACATGATTGAACAAAGAGCTGCTCTAATAAAAGTATTTCAGTTTACTCTTCATTTTTTTTCCCCCCTTTTCTGTGTGTGTGGTCAATAAATACTATAGTAGAGATGCAAATTCAAGTAGTTTAAAAATTAGTTTGGTAGTTATGATGACTGGAAGCTGATGTTTTCTCTTGATTTATACAATGATGAAAAATGATCAAATAATTCTGATCTGTAACAACACTTCTTTTCTTCTTTGATTTTCATTGACATATATCCTCGCATCCCAAAGCATTCTCCAGGACCCTAATTAACCTTTGTACCAAGGAAAAAAAAAAAACCACCTCAATCACACTTGGACTAACAACCACTGAACTAGGATCAGCAGAATGAACAACTAAGCAAAACAGCTGCATGTGCTTTTTTATAGTTGTATGCCAAAGTTCTTATTGCAGATTAATCTGTTTTTATTTTAAGCATCCTAATAGTTCTGTTGTATAGGCCTGAATCCTCTGCGTGAGCCAGGAAGAGGCAGAACAGCCAGATATATCAGAAAAATAAAAACAGGTAACATACTATTGACATGATACTACGTATGGGAGCTTATTGCAATTGCAAAAAGCGCTGATCTTTTGCTACAGAAAATAGGAGCATGCAGAAAAACACGTCAAATATATTTAATCTGAGTTAGCACAACGCAAATCTTCAGAAATGACAACAATATCTACTTTTGCTATTTTTTCAGGCCACCATTACTTTGATTTATTGATGTACTCTGAAATTTGAAAAAGTTTAGGTATTTTGTTAAATCCTTTGCCAAAACGTTTCTGTATCCAGACTCAACTCCAGAACTCTGGACATACTAGAATGGAAACTTTCTATAATGATATATTCTAATACAAAAATCATTGCTTCTACAATCAATGATTACCACACAAAATACTTAAAAGTTCGCAGTGATTCATATGGCGTTGCTGTGCAGAAATCTTCTGCTGCTGTATGTAACAAGCCATTAGTAAACCTTTCACTATGAACTGCAACTCAAAACTTTAACCCTCTGTTCATTTGCCATACGCACCCCACTGGGATGATAAACTGTCTCCAGCTATGACAACTCTACCATTTTCTTACATTTAAAGGACTCGTTTCGTAAAGCATGTACTTGATAGCAGCTTACACACAACACTTATTTTAATTGCAAGTTTGGAAAAACAGCTGCGCTAGCCACTCCCAGAAGAGGACTACGGACCTTGTTGTTACCCACAGTGAATCTCAAGTTTTCCTGTATAATTGCACTTTCAATTCTTTCAATATTAATAAAGAAGGAATCAGATTATTTTCTATCTGCTTAGAAAACGTGTCAGCCAGTTACTTAGTCAATACAGAGTTTAATATACGTGCAGCTTTCTAAACGAAGAGAAGCGACTCTTTTGCATTTGTCCCTAATATTTTAAAAACTTAAATCACTTTGGTCGGAAAACTAAGGAAGCATTTTAAAAATGCTATAACATTACTTCATCCTGATTTCTTGTGTTGTATAAAAATCTTCAAGCGTCCAAACCTAATACAAAAATCTTCAAGTGTCCAAATGTAGAAGACCTTCAAACCGCCACTGCAGTCAGCAGCTCACAGGATCAAGTCTCTACATATAATCACTGAACGTATAGAACCTCCCTTAGCTATTCTTAAATGCAAATATCTATAACTACCACTTGGGAAAGTCTTTCAAGCCCGTATGGAAAGACGTCTATGGCAGCATTTAGAAAGGAATAATCAACAGTTACATCTTAGATGGGCAAAAACGATAGGAAAACGAATGTCTTCACTCATTTGGAAAACGTTAAAGTGCAATATTATTCTCTGATATTATCTCTAATGGATACATTGTATAAAGTGCACCTATTGTGATCCTTTATTTTTCCTTGTTTAGTTCAAAGAGTGAGCTAGGAAGCAAAACAAGTTATAGGAAAAAGACCCTCTAAAGTCTGATCTCATACTTATCAGACCTTTGTCAGCAATTTGGTAAGTCTTGTTAAACCTTCATAAACCCACATTACAAATGCAAGAACAAAGCTCAAGACAAATTCTTTAACTTGGATCAGTTTTCATTATTATGGGTACTTGGCAATATTCTTACTGTAGACCTTTAAAACAACATACACCTGAATTACATATTTTTCACTTGTTTTACTGCATTACTTATCAAAATCATACTTAGGCAGCTACCACTTGGTTGCTTTTCTTCTCGTGAAAAAAATGCATTCCATACGGCATGGAATGTATTACTTCAGGTGTCCTCAATGCTACTGCAAAAGGCTTAGAAAGTAAAAACAATAGGTAAGTAAAAACATCTAAACATCAAACCTTTTCGTAGAGCTTCAGTTGTTGTTATTTCTCACTGTTATACCACAGCCTTTTTACAACTCCTTGTAAGGAAAGATGATACTGTGACATATATTAGGCTATTTTCCACATAGAAGCATGGATTGATTAATCAAGATTTGTTAGCAACATCTCATTTGTAGTTAACGAGCAGCTTGACAGTTCTGAATACCAATCTGATGGACGAAGAATGGCAAGCTACGTTTTCTGTTCTGGTTTGAACACTTATTTCCCTTTCTCATGTTCTACCCAAATATTTCCATTTGAACTTATTAACGCTATATTAGAAGATTTACCTTTTGAAAGAAAACAGGAGAAAGCGAAGTAGCCTATATGCGTACCATCAAAAAGTTCAAGGAAAAAAATTAAAATTGGCCTATTTAGTGCAATTATGCAAATGTACTTATCTTTATCTTAATGATAGCCTGTACTTAACGCCAGGAAATCAGTAGCTGGCATCTCTTAAACAATTAATAACCTTACTAACAGATAGGGAACTCTTGCCATCTTTGGTAACTTTTCCACACGTTTTCAGTGAATTTATTCTGCGGATTAGTGTTCAGAAGAGAAGGTGCTTCCCTTCCTCTCCCTCCATTGTTCTCTACCTTCAAAGCTGGAAGAGATGGAGAGCAGCTCAGTCTTTGTCTGAGGGTTTGGTAGTTCAGAGCCCAAGTTTCTCTCCCTAACGCCGAAATATCTCAAGGCAAGCTTTCTCCAGGCTTTTCACAATAATGGCCACGAAACGGGAACAAAGTTAACAAAGAGCAGCTATCACAGCCAAGTGGCAGGTTTGTTTACTGAAGTAGATCAGTACTCCTTCAAATCTTCAAAGTTCAGTTGTTTTTTTTTTTTTTTTTTAATAAACCCACTTCTATAAAAATGGCAAATAAGGTAAGTAAGGTGAATGTAAGTTAACATGATTTTTTTAAAAAAAAGAACACTCTACAGACAGATGGACAGTTCAAATCCACATTCACGTGAATTAGCGAGAAAACTAAAATGTATTGAGTACAAAAGCTGCAACAGTATGGTCATGCACAGGAACACAGACGTTATCATTTTAAGTAAATTTAATTGCTGACATACCTTTCTCAGGGTTTTTCCCAATCCTTCCTTAAAGTCTACTCTAGCAATTAACAAACAGAGGTCTCCGGATGGCTCACTCAAACATTTAAAGCTGGGGAACAAAAGGTTTATTTTAAAAATGAAAACCTTGGCTTGTACAACTCCAGACGTAGAATCTGCTTTCAATTACAGAAAGTATTTCCACTTCAGTGGAAAAGGATCAAATCTTCAGCTACACCATCTCTAGGCAATGAATTCGATTATATTAAGCTTAAGAATACAGCATGACTTTGTGACACAGCTGTATACCCTATACGTATCATTTATTAGGTACACAAAAGAGAAAGAGCTAGCACTTTAAATGAGAAGCAGTCAGAAATGTGGCTGCTCGGCAGCGCTACACTTCCATAACAGAGCTCGGCTTTATTTTTTTCAGGTGCCTACATAAACGTCAAAAGATTGCACTACGTTTTAAATGAAGGATTTTACAATCCTTTATAAATCACCTAGGTTGATTTTATTCCTACTTTTATTTGCATGATTTGCAGAGTTGTAAAGTACTATTTTCCTTTATAGACTTTTGAACTAGAGGCAACCTCCTCGCCCCCCTTCCTCCCCCCCCAAGCATGCCAGGTATTGCAGCCTCTAGGAGACACAGCGAGGAGAAGTAGCCGACACTTTTCCCGCAAGGCGACCGTAGCGGAGTTGGGCAAGGGAGCGCAAAGGCGTCTATTTCACAACCACACGCAACACCTCAAACGCAAATAGCGCAAAAACTTCTGCTTTTCTTACGTCGCCGATTCCGAAAATTGATCCTACCGCATCCCAGCGGCAAAGGAGCAGGCCGGGCTCTTCTGGTAGCAACGCGTGAAACGGGAGGGACGAGGCTACCTCGCGGCTCAGCGCTGCTACGCGCACGAGCACCACCGCCCGCGCCTGCCCCTCGCGCCGGCGCTGCGCACCGCGCAAGAAAAGAGGGAGGGAGGGAGGGAGGGAGGGAGCCCGCGGCGCCCCCGCCTCCGCCCCGCGGGGGTTAAGCGCCACCTCCCCGCCCCGCGGCACCCACCTCTCCGCGCTGCGCTGCGCCGCTCCGCTCCGCGCCGCTCCGCCGCCCGGCCCCGTGTGTGGCAGCGCAGCGCGGCGCGGCTCGTCCCCGGCCCCGCGCAGCCCGCGATAGGCTGCGGCGGCGGCGGCGGCGGCGGTGTTTACTCCCCGGCGAGGGGCGGGGGCGGGCTTGGCAGCGCTTAACCCCTTCGGGGCGCCACCGCCCGCCCGCGGCCACGCGGGACGACGGCTGCGTGGCCGCAGCGGAGTGCAGCGGCCGCGGCCGCGGATGCGTCTGTGCCGCCCGCGGGCGGCGTTGGGCACCGTGTCCGCGGGAGCCGCGGCCTTGTGGCTTCACCCAGGGGCCGCGCGTCTTCCCGCCGCCGCTCGAGATTGGCCAGGAAGCAGCAGATTTTACGCGGCCAAAGTCTGTCGCCGAAGTCTGTCAAGACGCTTACAGACGTGACATTACGGCCGATTCTTAAGCCGGATTCACCTTTGGGTACGCGTGCCTCATTTCCAAGGGTAACAGCATGAACGCGATGTTTCCACGCAGGCGGACGGGGACCCCCTCCAAACCAAAGCCCAGAACCGGAGCGCTGGCAGACCTTACAACCCCCTGTCCCACCAGCCGAACCCCGAATGCAAACAGATCCCCCCCCCTCCCTTAGCCCCCCACCACAAAATCTTCCTTTGTATCTATGCGGCTGAGAGTATAACACACGCAGGCCCTACACAACGTGCTACCTGCCAATTGATACTGAAGTCCACTCCTAACGAAGCCTTCAGAGCTTCATCCCAGTCTGACGCAGAATCAGGTGCGCTGCCCTACGCATCGTGTCTGCCAGATAAAGCTACCCAATAATAGCTGAAAATGCAGCATTTACGTTACCACTAATTTCTGAAACGCTATATAGTCTGAACAACTAGATGACTACAAAACAAGCAGATGCAAATGTACACACTCAAAATAGACTATCCTATTTTCAATTGGTAATCAAACTGAAGTCAGCGTCCCTATCTTTAGTGAAAGAATCAGAACTTTTTTTTTTTTTAATCACCCTCTGTGGAGCATACATCTCCTCCAAAATGTTTTATCATAATGATGTCCCCAATGTCATTGTTAACATCATGCCAAGAAGAATCTTATTCTGACTTGGCCTAGCCAGTCGAGTGATACACCCAGCAACTCCCAAAACCTTCTCATGTCGTGCTTTTTTTTACCTTGGACCCTTCCAAGTACTGACTACCCCTAACTCTCCTCATCCTATTACACGATTTGTTGCTGGCACGGTGCAAGTTATCACAGCATCTAACCAGAACTACAAGCCACGTTTTGCCAGCAATCTGATCAAGATGTTGTTAATGACTGCATAACACTTCCAGGCAAAATAATACCATTCCAGACTACTTTTCAACAATGTTATGTAGAACATTTCAATACAAGCACATATTTTTAGATGTATTATTCATGAGTAATTTAATAACATTCAAAAAAGCTTGCAAAATTAGACAGTCGGCATGCTCATTTCCAACTTTCCAGAGAAGCAAAGACCATGCAGACTGAACGGCTGAATTCCGTGAAAGGGGAGAAAACAGCGAGCTAAGTAGCCTGATCCTGATGATGGCAGTCTTGGCTGACAGTGGGGAAAGATAGTGAAAAAATGCAGAAGTAATAGCAAGAATACCACCTCTTGAACTGAAGCTCTTCAGTTAGATATGCAACAGATTACATACTCTTTGATTTAACACAGAGGAAAAACTGTCATACAGTCACCACTGCTTTATGCTTTGCTCGAATTTCAGGGGTTTGTGCTGAAAATGGGAAGCTTTTTGCAGTTCAAATTCTGGAAAAAGCCTCACATCTGCAATAGCTGCAACACTGGCCAAGAAGAGAAGTATGAGATGAAACCATGAACTAGTATAGCCAAGGAAGCAAGTCTAGCGATGCCACCGTAACGCTCATACGCTCTGTCCCTCTTCCAAGAGTACTTGTAATAAATGGGGTTATTAGATCATGAAAATACTATTTTCCAAAGAGCTTGAATGGAATACCTATGGCTAAGCACTTTTTGCCATTGAAAAACCTACTAAACAGGTAATTAATTCAGGCACATAGCCTTACAGATCTTGAAAGAGGCAGGCGTGGGAACTGGATGCCAGGAATCAGCTCATGCAGAGCCCGGGTCTGTGAGAAACCTGTGAGAATTACTTTCCGCAGAAGGTGCCTGTACTTAACGCCCCCTCTACAGAGGGCTTCCACAAACTTGTGCGGGAAGCAGGACGTTGCGTCCTCCAAAAGCCGGAAGGCTCTGGAAGGCCTGAGCTATCTAGACATCCCTCTTTCAAAAAGAAAGCTACCTTCTACTACCTACCCATACCTTCCATGCCATTTTTCTATAAATACACGCAACCGTGCATTCATTTTCTGAGGACTGCAGAGTACCAAAAAGGCAGGATTCTGCCCCTTTAATTAACCCAGCATCAACCTTTTCCCTTTACCCAGCTCTGCCTGATCTCTCCCCCCATAAGTAGATCCCTTTCTCTCAATTTTCAGCCTGCTGCAATGGAAATTTCCTTTGCTTGGAGCCCCTTGTGCCGTCAGTCCACTGTCCCATTAATGCAGGCACAAATGATTTATGAAATCTATTAGGTTCAACACTAAAGACATCTGAAATGTAGATGTTTGCTTAAGAAAATATTTATCTAGAAGAGACAACTAACGTGGGTGAAGCAAAATCCAGCATAGATTTCACACTTTACGCCAACATTGCTCAGGCCCAAACAGCAGAAAGATCACACAGAACCTTGGGGTAGGTGGGGTAAAGCAACATAAATGTTTCATTCATAGGACAATAGAGACACACTTATTTTTGTAATTATTTGGTCAGAAGAACTATTCTAGTAAATTATGTAGAGTATTAACCAATGACTTTCAACCCATTTTCGTCTTTATTTATTAATAACTCATTACAGTCCTTTTTCTTAATGTGGAATAAATTACAGCTGTGTTAATCCATGCAGCTATCTACAGGTACATCTATCACTACTGAAGCCACTTGTACTCTCCTTACTGGAAGCTGCATTTCAGGGGCAACAGAGACTCATCCCCTGCTGAACTCAAGTCACAGTGGCCTTTTCAGGTCACTGGCAGGGTCACCGGAAAACTTACTTTTTTTTACAGGCCTGAAAGGTACCACACAGCTGGCCTTGACATAAGTGAAAGAATTCCTCTTTCTCTCTCTCGCTTTCTCTGTCATATTGTCACAATTTAGATCAGTGAAAACAACTGAGCTGGGGCCTTGCTGGTATAAAAGAGAGAGGAACTGCTAACAGGATGTTCTTTGTGGGAACTCAAAGCTTTTGGAACCGATTCCTCTTCCCTCATCCAGAAGAGCTCAAATTTTATGGCCTTCATAGCATGTTGCATAGTTCATATTTTTCCAGAGCGTATGAAAACAGGGGAGAATTGTGAGTGTGGTTAGTTTCTGGAGACAGGGCTTTGTTTCAGCTTTAAAATTGGCTGCTACGCGCTTGGCTGCGGAGGGAGAGTTATTACAGCTCAGCCACAATGATAAGCAATTTGTGTGTTTGCATTTTAATTTGCATCAGGTTTGGGGGAATTTAAAGGTAGCAGCCAACAGCCATACTCATTCTCTGTTGAAGATAAGTACTATCACAGAGAGCCAAAATATCAGGAATTCAGTCACTTCAAGCTGGCACCTAGGAAGTGCTTAAGAGGGTACACGGGGTGAGTGGGGATGGTCATTAGACCAGAGAATCCCAGAGGCAAGTAGCCGTGCTCCTCGCCAGCCATGAGCTGCTATGCTTCCCACGGGTGCCAAACCCATGTCCTGCTTCGGTGCTTGTGGCTCCTGCCACTTAGATACTGTCTTATTTCAGATAACGATTCAGTCCTGACTATTACCCTGTCCGAGCACCATCATGCAAAGGTACAAAACTCTTTTATGCCCACTTTAACGTGGCAAATGGAGGCACAACGTTGACTTGTGGAGGCTCTGGCTGACTTGTCAATACCACAGAAGCCGTATCAGGGGAGAGTGAAGAAATGATGCCAGTCTTCTGAGGCCTAGCCTAATTGCCGATCCTTTCTTCTTCTCGTCATCAGAATAAAAATTTCAGCTATTTATCATCATTAATGATGACCAGTGGCTTTTATTAAAAAGGAACAAACACCTTTTTAGCCAAATACTAATTCACCTATTTGAATAGTAGCCTAAGTGCCCTGTTAAGACATCCTGTCATAAATACTTTATTAGTGTTATATTGCTGCTTGTGCTGAAATGATGCATATACTTTATAGAAATACTGTTGTCTGCCTGTACATTACAAACAAGCATGCATGGAGTTATCTGCCTAGAAGCTGATATTGTACAGTATAAATACATCACATCTGAACCAATTTTTCTTACTACTCTACAAAAAGCAAGGTATTAAATTTTCAAGTTGAAAAACACGTAAAAGAAAGATGACTTTTGTCAGGAAAAGCATCATTTATAACAGCAGCATGCATTCTCATTCTGTTTCACAAATTGTTAATTAATCAAGTACAATAATTATAATTTAACTTTCCAGTTCCTGCTGGAAGTGTATTTAAAAAAAAGCAAAGTAATGCTTGTCTAGAAATAAAAAGTGTAAGAATATTATCTAATAGCAGCAGGATTAATGTTATAATCTGTTCCCACATGCGCAAATGTATTCCATTCTGAAGCACCTAAATAGTACATTAAACTGAATACATTTTTCTCACAAGATTAAGATTAGCCATTTTTCATGCAGTAATGACAACGACTTAAATGAGAACGGACTGAGACCATGATGAGATCACAGCTTCAGTGACCATATCTGAAAATAAATTTCTTTTTCCTTTTCATTAACTGAAAAGCTAACTCCATTCTTTATAACCCCTTCCAAAAATATATTAGGAATTTTGCAGTTCCAAGTCTGTACTTCATTGAAAATACAAGTGGGAATTATAAGCAAATAGATGAATCTGGGGTAGTGCAAGAGAAAGAGTACAAAGACGGCACTTTTGCTTTACCAAACAGTTGAAATAAGTCACTTTTCTTCACGTGAAGTGGACAACCCGTTGTCTTTTTCCCCAGAAGTAACACAGAAGCACCCAGGGTATATTTCTACTGTGATGTTTTAGTGTTGTAGATTAACGTTTGTCTCAAAGTAAATAATGTTCCTCTGCTCTTTGACAAATTTCCCAGTGAGCTCAATGCAATATCTGGCCAGGTAAAAAATTCAAAATATTTTGATATAACACTATTTAGAGTTGTGCTGTCCAACAATACAATGCGCTCTTCAGAATCCTCAAACTCTACAGTACTTTCTGCAATACAAGTATTACATAAATTCAATCTCTTGGTCTCCAAAATCAAAATTACTGTAGACATGAACATTGATCACTTTCTATAGTATTTAAATTGCTTCCGTTAGTTTTCATCAATATTTTTCTGGGTTCCAGCGCACGTAAGTACCAGCCAGTCCGTGGACTACCGAGAAAAAGCACACATATGCTTCGAATGAATAACACAGCTTTTGGAAAACACAACTCATACATGCTTTTGTTATTTTATAATACTGCTAAGTATTATAAAGTATATACTTTATACTCTC
This sequence comes from Struthio camelus, assembly GCF_040807025.1. Taxonomy (NCBI): domain Eukaryota; kingdom Metazoa; phylum Chordata; class Aves; order Struthioniformes; family Struthionidae; genus Struthio; species Struthio camelus. The sequence goes on along the minus strand of NC_090945.1, from coordinate 50,178,298 downwards.
TCATGACAGTGCTGGTGGATTCGATGACAACCCATTTGAGAGAAAAAATACAAGTTTCTTAAAGACAGTTCCTCTAGAAAGGGAGGAGAGGAGAAAAGAAAAGCAGCTAATACCAACAAAAACGGTTATACTAATAACAATAATAAGCTGAATAATAAGCAGTAAAAAATAACGTTCCAATGTTTTCAAGTCAGTTTTACCTAATTTAAAAAGAAAAGACAACATGATTTTAGGAAAAAGTTTGAACCCTTCGCTGAAGAAAGAAAAATCCAAATAATCTGAGCTTTATATCTCTCTGTAAACTGAACTTGCTGTGAATTTGGATTCTGCCTGTATTTTGAGAGATTTGCTTCAGTGCATCATCACACTCCAGAACCCTAAAGGGAAAACTACTAAAAATTGAAATATGCACAGTTGCAACACTTTTCCCCCCTTAATTTTTCATATTGCTTTCCCATTTTTTTCAGAAACCCCTGCCAGCAGCTGCTACTCATTCTCATTGGCTTTTATCTGGAAAAGAAGGCAAAGAAGCAGTTGCTTGCACAGCTAATGCTTGCACTATTCCCAAACTGGAGACTGAATGTCTAATCTTCATAATAAGCAGCTTCCAACTGGCAAAGTTTTGACTTACATTTAACACTTGGGTCCACAGTTCTAAATCCCTCCGGATTACTGGAATTTTTTAAATTAAAAATTTACACTTTAAAAAGAAATAAAAGAAAAAGAGAAAAATACCAACTGCAAATGAAAGCGACAAGAAAAATAACTTGGAAAAAAAAAAAAGAGGTCAATTTGATATGTAAACATGGAAGACAGAGGACACTTCATAATAAATGAGGTATCCGTAGGCTGTTTGAAACAATCTGTTTAGAGTAAAACAGTTTTGTATAGTGGTCTGAGAAACAGAATCAGCATTCGTGAAAAAACTACCCCATTGTAAATCTCTTAGACTTGGTAAAGTCCTCCAACAGAGCAAGGCTATCGGTAAAAGAAAACAAGCTCTTAGAAAAAACACTCTGTTCTTAATGATGAAGGTACCAACTCATACCTGGAGAAAAGTCTTACTTGTATTCTGATCAGCTTAAAAAAAAAAATCCAAGGTACTTTCCCAAAATGACATCTTTAGAAAGATACTTTAGGTACAGAGGTACAAAACAAATCTATATCCTTGTGATTCCCACAGAAAATATTTCACATATTTCTTGGAATAAGTATTCTACTGATCATTACAGCAACTATGTGGCTGCAACTGTGGGTTCAGCTGCTGCTGTCCTTCATCTTCTATTTTGCCTTTTTAGTGTAGGATAGATAACTGAAAACTCACTGTATCATTTTGGTTAGAATTTTCATTTTTCTTCAGTCGAAAGGAACCATTCCTTCTCTCGTAATTACAGCTTCTCCTCCCTCCTCTTGCATCATAACTCCTTGGGGAAAAAACCCAAACACCAGACCAAATTTTCTTTTTACATAGTTGCTTCTTCAGCAAGATCAGAAAAAACTGCCATCCTTTGGGGAAGTCTGTCAAACAGATTTCTAGTGTACAGTTTGAGAATGTTCATCTAAAAGTACTATAGCTGCACTTGTGTGTGCCTATGTGACACTCATTGCCTTGGAAAGGTGGCATAAAAATTATTTCACACTACTCTGATACCTGGTGCGAGGCACATCCCTGCAAGTGGTGTGTATATGAAATGTTTATAAAAATAATACATTTAAAATAGAAGCTTTCCAAAATATTAACTTGGGTTTATATCAAAAATGCATTGCAGGCTGCTGTGAAGTACACATTTAATTGCCTTTTCCAGGAAAAAAAAAAGGGGGGGGGGGAGAAAAGAGGGGAAGGAGAAAAGGGGGGGGAGGGAGAAAAGGTTATCATAAGCTATAAGAATAGTTTTATATACACTTTGTATATACTCAGAACTGCCTACATTAACAAGCTTGCCTATGGTAGGCTTACAGCCAGAGGATGAACACCTGGTGATAGCAGGTTGTTAGGCACAAGACTAAGTGCTGCAGCGCATCTAGAATTGCATTTATGGCACACTTCGGAGTGACTTATTGGGTATTAATTCTCCTAGAGAGCAGGTGATCATTTTCCCTGTTCAACCCAACAAACTTGCTGGAAGTCGGGCAGGCTGGCAAATATTGAAATCGTTTTATGCAACACCAGCAGAAGTGGCATATTCAGAAACAGGGCCTAGACAGTATCAAGAATTTCAAATTATTGTGTACTTAAGAGGGAAGGCAGAAGAAGAAAATATTTCTTCCTTCCCTTTATCCGTATTTTAGGATTGCTTTGCTAGCCACGTTTCAGTGAGTCTGCTCACCTTGTGCTCACACGCAGAGCCATGCACCTGCGCCGCAGGCCACACAGCCATCGCTCGGGCTCTGCTTATTTCAAAGCAAGGCAAAATGTCACGACGTCTCCACAGCGCACAGTATGTTATACTGAAGTTATCTTTTGTAACAGTACCTAACGTCCGTCTTCCTACTACTGCTCTGCAAAACTCCATCTATTTGCCCAGCACTCCACGACACAGATGTTGGGCTGCCGCGGACCTACCGCTGTAAAACAGCTCCAGAAATCACCGAGTTCGGTTCCACTGTGCAGTTGCTGTTTTCACCGCAACCAACATTATCACTCTCATTTCCTAATTCCATCGGCTCACTGATTTCACCACCGACGCAGTTCAGAAAAGACCTTCCCACAAGCGGTGCCAGACTTGCGAGCCCTGCTATTATCTGCCAAGAGAAGGAACGCAAAGGCCAGCTGAATCCTGTCATACAAGAGCCCTTAAAACGCGAGCAGGTGGTTGAATATCAGGCGTAAAAGATACTTCTCAAGGAAAATACAGAAACTAAATATAGCATGTGTATCCTGAGGACACAGACAAAAGCCGATGGTTATGACTCACAGGAGTTTCTAGAGCCCTGATGAATCAGTGCAAAGTCATGGGCAAGGGTGTTTTTTCCCCCCCTCTCTTCCCCACCACCTTCTGTTTACGCTTTAACCGTGAAATACGCAAAGAAGTGAAAACCTACATGAAAGCCTAGAAGAAAGAGCAGAGCCATATTTAGAATCGAAAATGCCGATGTCATTGGCTCAATACTGAGGCCAAAAATCTAAGCTGGTCGGAGCCAGTCCTGCTGGAGAAGTCAAAGATAAGAAGAGCCTTCAGTAAAAATGCAGCTTTTATTGCAAACGTCCTGAAGGTAATCAAATTTGCAAAAGCTTTCCTCAATATCTGTAAAAAGGCAGATAGAGCATTAGCAGCGTGCCTCTGCTTTCTGCAACAGTGTTTCCTGAAATTTTTCCCCCCACACATAAACCTTCCCGGCTTCTCCATGCCGCTTGTTGTAGTGCAACAAGCATCACCTGCGCCCCTTCTCCAGACTCCACAAGTTCCCATCTACTGGGATCACTCTTCCCTCCTGCCTGTTGGCTGGGGATGCTTGCACTTCAGTAGAGCTGAACTATTCAGCTCACTGTATGTATTCAGCACCTGGCTAAAGTGGGCTCAAAATGGTAGAAAAGCCTGGAAAACACAGCCTATTCTTAAAACTGCTTGTAAAATGTAGGCAAATAGTATCAATTTTATTGCAAAAGAGATCTCTATATCTCTATCCCACATTTAATGTAGCCAATGCGGTTCGATCCACATCTGGAAAACAAATTATTCTCACACCTCTGCGTCTATTGGTCACTTTCCCAAATGCTTTTTTTTTCCTTTTCCCTCAGTGAGGATGACCTACACGTATACAACTGAGTCATCTATCTACGCAAAGACAGTGACTGCTGAATGATGAACTTTAGGAATTGCTTCTGTCAGATTTTCTCTGTCCCTGTCTTTCCTCCCCCTTCACCTTGAATCATCCTCTTCTTTCTTGCCCAGCCACCTCAATCACCTTTGTGATTAACTCAAGGAAAAAGAAAGCCCTCCCCAGCAGAGCTCTTTCCTGGAGAGCAGAGCGCTGACATGGGCAATTCATTTTGAGACGAGGTCTAAACTAGGATATATGTGAGAAAACTGTAGGTGTTTGAGATCTTTTTCCTACTCCTGTGGCAGCTCCCAGGAGCCAGCGCTCCCTGCAGCTGCACCACCGGCACCGAGGAAGGTACCCCACGGGCTGCGCAATGGCACAGTGGCCCCCACTATGATACTGCGATGGTCAGGCGAAACTGCAGTGGGTCTACGCCACCGCGGCTTGGGCTGGTGGTAGATCTCAGCTCTCCACGCGAAGCAGAGGGCTCTGTCCCCATCTGCTCTATACAGAAGCTTATCCAGAACACAGACAGAGCTGGGGCACATAACTATGTGGTTATACCTTACCTCAGGTAAACTAGTCTACTCTAAATCCTGGCACAAGAATTTATTAGCTGAAGTCAGTCTGTATTCTTGCCTTTTTGATAACACCCATGCTAACAGCAAACACGAGGGTCACGGTACCATTTAAAGCTCTCCTGCACCAAAGTAAACAAAACAAACTCTGATAAGATTTCCTGAATTACCCTGAGGCAGAAGCAGTTGTACAAAGGAAAGAAAGAAGAATGGGCAAGGGAGAAAACTGCTGGAGAGAGTGTTGCTCCGTGTTTTCTAAATCTTACCATTTATATTTCATTCTAGAAAATCCTCCAAATAATGAAACAATTTTACTAATACAATTTTTTTTTTCTTTAAGCATTCAGAAGTTGATGAAGCTGGACCTCGTTCTTTGCTATGAATTTTTGCATGCTGATTCAACAGGTTAAAATGTCTCTCACTACAGTGGAACAAGGTGGTACTAGTTGTAACCAAGTCCTTTACAAGGGCACAAAACCTCCCCAGAGGAAATCTATCAAACACTGTTCCAAAAATCTGGAGCGCTTCGCAATGAATGTGTAACTCCCCCTAATGGAGGTATATCTGAATTTATCTTAAAAGAAAATGTCAATAAATTAAAATCATAATACTCAAAATAATAATACTGTCATTTCACTTCCCCTTTCTTTTTGACAGCTGTTTTAAGGTATGCATCTGTGAGTCATAGTAAGTATTAACTTCTAAATCAACAGAAAAATCTTTGTTTTCTTAGTGAGATTTATCAGATAAAAACTTAAATATGTGTGCACTTTAGCATAGTTCTATGATAAAGATTCAGTTACTATTACCATTCCCTTAAATTATCATCTGTCAGTCATTTCAACTCCTACTTTGGACCAAATGTCTCTGTGTCTCTGCAGTTCTAGGAAGGTCAGCAAATCCGTATAGAAATGACAGTGACAGGCCACATCACTGGTTTTGGTAGTGTGGTATAAAGAAACACTTCTCGTATGCACAGCTGCTTGTAATGAATGCAGCATGTTTGAGGCCTAATCTTGGACAGTTTCCTGTATCTTAGCCGCCAGTTTCCTTGGCACGTTTTCTGGGACCATAGCATCTATATGTCCCAGTATTTCAGCCCAAACTTTCCAATACAAGAATTCAGCACTGTGCCTTGATGGAACAGCTTTCTAAAGTCTGTCCCTACAGAGCTAACAACTTTTTAGCAGTCTATGCCCTAAATCTATTTTAACAGCAATTTAAAAACAAACATATCATTTTTTACATTAAGAATCCCAGTAAGATATGACTGTATTATATATTATAATAAAATCACTACTCGTGAAAGATGCCAGATTGATAGCCTCAGAGACTAAAATTACATTTGTGCACAAGGCAGCTTCAACAGCAGCAGCAACACAATCCTTTTCAGAGTAGCCTTCAAAATGCATCACCTTCCCAAATTTGAGATACTGTAATTTCTAGGCTAAGTGAATAACTCTGGACTTTGCTCTGCTGAGACTTCTGATAAACCTGGATGTTCCTATAATTGATCTGGTGATACTGTAACTAAGTGCTGCACTTACACACTGGATTTTACATAGGTCACTGCTGAAGTACTCCCACCCATTTTCAACCCAGGCATGTATTTAATTTAACTCTTCTCCTCCTAGTGCTGAAAGCCTCTGTATTTTACACTACTGCCAAAAACAGTCTATCCAAACACATGTACACATACATTTTCTCCTAATATAGAGAAAATGCAAAAGAGAGAAACAGTCTAGAACGAAGTCATGGGTACAATCCCAAATGACTTTTTCTAGCTCTTAATTATGTACTGGAAAGGAAATTTCAGGTATCTGGTGCTGCAGAGTTTTCCTTCAGTTTTTGGTTTAAATGTGGCATTTCCAAGAAGGAAGTATTTTCTAGCAAAATATGCCCTTAAATAACACTTAGCCAGATCTCAAAGTCTACTCTCTAGTGCCAACAGAGTCAGATTCAAACCCATGGACGAAAGCAGACTTAAAATAATTACATTGTAAGGCAAGATAGGCATGTTATTGTACAGGAAAAGGACACAATGAACTCATAAGCAACAGAAAGGACATCAATAAAATATGTCTTCCTGCAGCATTTAGGATAATGTTACACAGGAATATTTCTAACACCACAGAAATTCATGGGAATTTAAAAAACAAACTACTCAGAAGTAAAGATTCTTGTTAGAAAACAGGAAATATGGAGAAGATGTATGGGAGATCTAGAACTATAAATGACGTAAGATAACCTAGATGCCACAAAGTAGAGCCTGGCAAAGGAACAAGAAAGAAGAGCAACAATCAAGAAAGTAGTTACAGAAAGAAAAGCCTAGGAAAAAAAAGAAAAAGGAACAACAGTAAAAACTTTCACAAATACTTTTGTCGCCTGGGATTTCTGCTTTTTTTTTTTTTTTTTTTTTTAAGGAAACTAAAACTAAACACCCAGTAACTGTATAGACAAATTTAAAAATTTGTCAGCTTTATCTTACCTTGGCTTATTTCATGTAATTATAAAAAAACTCTAGCAATATCTTGTGATGGAATCAGATTTCTTTTTTCTCTTACTGCGAAGATCATAAGCACATCCGCTCGGTGAGTCCGTTAACCAGGAATCAGTCTAACCACGGTTACAGATGTTGAAACAAGGATTTTCGCATCTGTCTGATCTGGACAGTCAGTTACTGCAGCGCCAGCCATGACAGAGATTTCCTTTCCGAGTTCCTTTCCTCCCTTAACGGAAAGCATTGCTGAGATTTGTTTTATACGTTTGACAGAAAGTAAATTACTTAGATATAGGAGATCCTCTGAAGATTTGTGATCCTTGTGAAAAAGGTTAATGTGAGTCAAGGAACATCAGAGTTTAGGATATATAAGTAATACAAATGCTGTCCGTCATTGTCTTAAGATGATAGCAAAATTTTGTTTGTTGGATTTCCTTGAAAAACATATTTTATTATTACCTCTGGGATTGCAGTTCAGCTCCAATACACAGGCCTACTGACGCGGTGCTGGTGCTTCAAAATATGTTCTAATGTGTAGCTGATTACTTAAAACTACCATTCATAATTCAGCGCTAGTTGACAACAGCAGTTTTGAATTGGGAAAGAGCTAAGAGAGCAACTGAATAGTTCTCCTTGCCCCCCCTTTTTTTTTTTTTTTAAACCTCCCCTCCCTAGTACCTATACCATATAAAGTATGAAAGAAAAAGCATGAACATACCTAATGAAAAAAGCCTTAACTCTGCTGAGTGCTGCACCAAAATGTAGGTATCTTTAGATAGCGTAAATACGATATTATAACCTATTTAGGACATACAGAAAGACTACAAAAGTCACCGGTTTAAACAGTGTATATAGTAACATGCATTGTGTAACGCTAAACTGATGGCTTTCACAAAGTCATATGCACTACCCTCTTAGAACACTTTCAAGGCAATGATTGTGGAAAAATATCAAAGATTTCAGTTCAAGAGAGACACTGAACAACTGGAGAGAGCCCAGCGCAGGGCCACCAGGATGATGTGAGGGTTGGAAAGCCTGACACACAAGGAAAGGTTGAAGGAAAGGGGTTCCTGCAGCCTAGAGAAGAGAGAGCTCAGGAGGGAGCTGATGAGTCTCCCCGTACCTGAGCCGTGGGTACAGAGGCGGCGGGTGCTCTCTTCTCACAGGTGAACGGAGACAGGAACAAGAGGGAATGGGCACAAGTTGCTTCAGGGGAAAATCTGTCTGGATTTAAAGAAATGATTCCGCTGTGGAAACAGTCAAGCATTGGAATAGGTTGCCCAGAGAAGTGGTGGGATCTCCCTTGAAATGAAATTCAATTTCAATTCATGAAATTCTCTTTCTTGAAATGAAATTCCAAACTGAGCTCGATAGGGCCCTGAATAACCCAATCTAAGGCTCTGCTTTCACCACAAGGTTGAGCCTGATGAGCTCCAGGGGTCCCTTCCAACCCTGGCTTTTCTGTGATTCCCTATTTTCATTTCCCTGCAGGCTAGGAAAAGCCTCCTAGTTGAATCACCATTTCTCATCCCCAGTCTACCACTTATTTATGCTTTAGTTAACTTTATCTATTTATTCTTAACATTAAAGTACCTTGCCAAGCAAAACAGCACCCCACCAAAAAGAGAAAAAAGTTCACTCATAATTGCTATGAAAGTCTTTCCTTGTTTAACTACAAACTTTCTGTTACACGCATTCTTGTGGTGCTCAAGTGATCCTAGAAATGGAAACTGATTTGAAGGCTTTTCTTAAGATACAGTTCATTGACAATCCTATCGTTTTTGTGCCTAGAGTTGCAAAATAAAGCAGTATAAATCTAGCTGTGAACAAGTAGCCCAAAAGTAGATAAACTTACAGAACATCCTAGATTCCCCTGGCCATCTTTCTTTGTGCTTTGCTAAGTTCCCGATGAAAAAGTGTTAATTTCAATGAAGAACACTAACTATAATAATCTATACAGTAACAGACTACAGTAATCTGAATCTTCATTTTATTTCTTTCATATATATACACACATATATATGTGTGTGTGCGCGCGCATGTATATATGTAACGGTCTGACAGTTCAGGTTTCCTCAGTTTACAATGCAGAGTAACAGTGCAATTCTTGTCGGGTAAGCCTATACTTCCTGTGAATAATAGGGGAAGTGAGGAGGAAAAAAAAGACATATAAAGTGCGCTATCTAGAGAACTAATGAGAGACTATGATTAGCCGATACAAAAACTAACTTGGCTCTACTGGTTAACAAGCACATATAGGTACACTATATTAGAGAAGAATCTTTACTTCACGGTACTAAGAAAGCTCGTAGCCAAACGTACGTAAGTGCAAACCCTACTGCTGACTTTTAAGTCCTGTTTAGCTAGAAATAGATACTTTAAAATATACACATATTTTTCCAGGGTCCAAGGGCACCTACATATCAAACAACAACCAAAAGCAAGTATAATCAAGTGTCAAGGGCACTCTGCTTGCCCTGGGAGAACACTGGAATTCCTGAATTACATCATCTTTTCCTTTTTCCTTCTGCTATGGGAAATCCACTTGAAGCAACTGAGTAATTGGAGAGAAGTCCTTCCACATGAAACGCTGTGAATGATAGGGCTGTATAACCTTGCGCAAAGGGCAAAAAGGCTCCTGTAGGTAGAGCGGCTCAGGCCTCAGGCAGACGCAGGTGAACGCAGGATCCAGAGCAAAGAGCAAGACAGTACAGTTACACTGGACGTGTTACAGCTGTTGGCTGCCGAGCTCAGAGGGCGAGCTTTGATTTCTCCATGACATCCTAAATCCTCTGAGAGGAGAAAAGGAGGTTCTCATTTCACTTCCAAACCCTCATACAGAGGCCAATTGACAGGATTTTATCAGGGTGGAGCCCTTATGCCAATTGTACAAGTAATGACTATATGTCACTTTTATATTTCTGAGGAAAATGAAATGTATAAAGCAATAATATTTAACTTTGAAATCATAAGAGGAAAGGTTTTATTTGTAGCAGTGTCTTTTTATTCCTGGATTTATTATGAACTGGAGAAAAAATTCATCATTTTCCACATCACATTTTATATTATTAATTTTGGAGTTATTAATTTTGTATTTATTGATTTTGAAATTTAGACTTAAGATAAATGGAAGTATTTAATTCTCAAGAACATAGAGCTCGAATACTCATTTTTTTCAACTATAAAACCTGAGAGAGATAGAGAGAGAGCGAGAGAGAGAGACAGAGAGAGTCAAAGCAAGGCAAGGATTCTTTCAGATGAAATTCAAATAATTATTGTGGCCTGACAAAACTAGCAGGAAGAAATAGCATTCAACAGCACTCTGGAGAGTAAATGGCTATTATCTTTTAAGTACAGGACGCAATGCACGTTCCAGCAAACTCCACAGATCAACAGCAAAATTCCTTGAACAGAGCTTATCTCAGGACAAGTTTATTTTTAATTCGATACATTATTTGTTCTTAGGTAACATTCTCATTTTAACATATCATTGACCACTGATTTCTAACCCGGGGCTTACAGTTGCAGATACCTGAAAGTACAGTTGCTAAAAGGTATTCTCTCTTTATCTAAGTTATGGCAAACAACGAAGAAAATTAAGCAAGTGTTATCAATCTCTCAAATCTCTCTGCTGCTTCCAAATGTGGTTGCATTGACTCCTCATTCATCACTGAGCAACATACAGGGTAAAGTTACTTCATCTCTAACATGGGTGTTCCTGGAGCTGCCTAAGCACAAGGAGGTGGTAATCCTGCAAGCTATAAATCACCAACCTAAGCAATAAAAGCTAAAGCTAGAAGACTTACTAGGAAGTTATGACTGTAGCTTGAAAGAAGGTTAGGTCCTTCACCCTCCCTAACAAAACACTCCTCTCTGGGTAACCAAAAGGCTGCCCCATGCTTCAGGCAGGCCGATCTTGAAGACATCTGGACCCTATTCTCCAAGTAATACACTGAATTTATCTGGGTAAGCAGCAGAACCATAACCTCTGGATATTAACTGCATCTGAGCCGGCCTGCTTCTCTCTAGCTCCTACATCCCAGTCTGGATCGACTGTGTAAAAGCCATGTTATACAGATTAGGCTACTGAACTGGACTGGGCTGAAGTCGGTCACTCCTTCTATGGCTTGAAAATTTTAACTGTTCCCAGCAAAAACAAGCTAACAGAATGAACTGTGTCTCCTTGGAAGTATCCTGAAACCATCAGGGTGACCTGAAGCGTATCAACTCCTTTGCATTTTAATGAACATAACTTGTTAAGCCCACTCAGCTGGGAGCCTACATGGACATCAGCAATGCTAAGAAAGCTTGTGGAAACAAAAGCGTCATTCAGAAATATCTGAAAGATGGTTAAACAGACACAAAAGGCAGTCAATAAAGGAAAGGGGCAAGTGACACTTGGGAGCAGGAATAATTATGCCAGATATAACTGCCATGCTTCCTCTGGTAAATGGCACTACCATCTGATCCAAGAACCAGATCAAAACTGTAAAATCTGCCTATTCTCTCTAAATTCAGAATAATTTCTGAAGCCTGGGAAAATAAAGGCGTAGCACATAAGTGACTGGATGGTAAATTCCTGCGAGGGCTTGTGTCTTCTTATGAAAGCGAGGTCAAATATGAATCTACAACAATACAATGACCTATACCCAATATAAGAGAGAAAAGTCCGTCTTCAGGGAACTGTTAAGATCTGAAATAAATTTGCACTTAGTTCTGAAGTAGGTATTTCTCAGTATATCAGACTGGTGAAGTATTTATGGAAAGTCCTACTTACACTTTTAAACTTTGGTTTTGAAGAAATTGCTACCTTTTTCCTCTGCTTCAGAAATAATTTTGCAATATTAAATCAAGAGTTGTGATGAATGATGAGAAAGCATACGGGAGCAAAAATTAGATTATGTAAAATCAAACCAGACACTTCCAAATTTTTCAGCAAACTTGGAAGAGTTTCCAGTTACAGCTATGCCAGTCTAACAGCTAGCAGCTGCCAAAAGGGGAGGTCCCACTTGCCACCCCTCGGGGCCATGGTTTCCTGCCTGCCCCTCTTTGACTCTAAGATCAGCCTGTGCAGCTGCAGGGTGAGTTGATTCAGCTGGCTGCTAATGGAAAGTCATTTTTTTCAGGGCTAGGACACAGTTCCCTGAAAGTCGACATTAAAGTATCCGGTGCTGTTGCATGTACGCCCATCTTCTCTCAAGTCCTGCCGCCTGAGTTGTATCAACTGCGCTGTTCATCTGACCCATCAGTAAACAAGTTCAGGCTATTAAATCTTCACAAAACTATCCAAAGGGGTAAGGAATAAAAAGGGCGGTGGGAATGATTTTCTGCTTTTCTGCTGGCTCTTTGTCCTCAACTAGCTCACCAAGCAATCCGATGAAAGCATGTAGCAACAACTGGCATGGCAGAGCTCAGGATCAAGGAGCACCAGCTTAGCAGACCCTATCATCAGCTGTCATCCCTGGGTCTTTCAAAGCAGAGATTTGGCATGTTTGTCCTTTACTGGGAGAGGGACTATGGAAAAAGTAACATCAAACCATTTTTTTGAAAAAGAATTCAACATCCCGTGGCCTTAAGAGTTTTTCCTAATGAGGTCATACTCATTTATTCAACCGGAATAATTTTATAATGATTCAAATCATGATTTATTAACCCCTGTCTGGTGCAGGAGTTAAATAGCTTGAAAAAGAATTCAGTGAATCAAAAGAAATATTAAACTGAACTAAAACAATCCTGAGACAGCTGGATCATGAAAAATTGTTCAACTCAAAACATTTAAAGGTTAGAGCTCTATTACAGGTAAAAGAAAAAAGATCACAGAGAGAAAAAAAGATTAACAGTAACAACCTAGTCCTCCTCCTATTCATTTCACTTTTACTGTAAGATCACCATTTTGCAGATGGTCAGAAGAATCATATTCCTCCCCACCTCAAAAGGTTTTATATGAACTACTTAACTACGCTTCTAACTGAACATCCCACAGACAGCTGCTGAAAATAAAATAGATATTATTTTTACATCTACCTAAAGAAAGATATTAGGAAACTTTTCTATAAAGAACGTAATTCTAAGATGGGGTAAATACCTGTCAAAGTCTGTGGTCTTGCACATCTTGTGTGTTACAAATGGAAGCCAGACTCAAAGACATCACCGCAAGCTCATAGAACACAGGCCACAGAATTGCCATCAATTGACCTTCTGTTTTAACTTGATTTTTGGAGAAAAGAGCATGGTTAAAACTTCTCTGATGACTGAAAATCTTCCATAAACCTGTAGAGATGGCTTCAGTGGTTAATTAGTCTTGATGTTAAAATTCTATTGAATGTTAAAAGTTAATGTTGAAATTCACATGAATCTACCCTATATCTTTTTTTTTTTTTTTTTTGGCCAGAAAAACAGTCAGCCTTATATAGGCAAATTATATATAACCAGTATTCCTAAAGGCATAGGGAACAAAACTGACTCGCTTTCAGTTCTTCACATTTTTTTCCAGTGTTAAAAGACTTCATCATAGGCAACATTAACAACTGGAAGAGCTCTTCAGCCAGCTCTTTTAATATTCTTTACTGTAAAATGTCATCAGTGTTTGCAACTGGCTGAAGAGCTTGCAAAGTATCCAGTATTAATAGGTACAATTTAACATTTCCAGAGAAAAAGAAAATAATTTATCAGCGTATGATTTGATTGTCTTTTTGACTCCTCTTCCTCCCTCCAAGTACAGAAGATAAATATTTATTGAATACTTCAGGTTCTTCTGCCTTGTGGGAAATTTCTCTATTTCTGCCTAGATGTAGGCTGGCACTGTTCAGACTCCTTTTATTCCTCATCACCTTAACAGCCACAACAAGAAGCCCAACATCTGCCCCATTAAAGGAAGGAAAAAGAAAAACCTACAAACCTTTCTAGCCACAAAGTTTTCCCTCATTCGTCGTCCTCCTCCAATCAGTTTGCGTAAAAGCTAATTCAGCTAATTTCTTAGCTGATACCTACTTGTTATCATGAAATTATGCTCTGCTCCATTTGTTTTTCAATATGTATTTTCTCAAACACATGTATTTAACAGGGCTTTGTTTCCTCTCCAAGACAGTTACGTTTTGACATCAGCATAACCTTCCTTCTTCATTTCAGTTATTTGGATAAGAGATTCTTTCAGTTTGTGAAATGTATTTTTAATTTACTGAGAGAGATTTTACATTGCAGTTATTCACACATACAGAATATTCACTGGTTTTAATTTTACTATTTAACAAAGTCATAATTTAATCTGATCACTTACCTAAACCAACATTAACTGTGATTTTTTTCCTTTCTATCCATCAATATGACATTTAATAAAGAATTCATTGCACTAATATTTTAGTTATCTATGAGTTTTTAAATGTCAGAGTCATTTTAGTACTGACAGAATGAGAAATGCAGTGCATAATCACTCCATTGAAGTCCCCATGATAACACAACTTTTTGCCACTTAGATATTATAGATGGTTCGTAATGAGTCACATTGTCTCCTGGTGTGATTTTATGTCACAGATGCTCAATCAAGTTCAACACTGAGAGGGCTTTCAGGACCAAACCCCAAAGAAGTTAACTAATGCTATTACGTTCCATTAGGTAGTGACACAACAGGGGAGAAAGCACCTTGGCCATACAAAGCACTCTTTAAATAGAAGCCTATTATTTATTATTCAAATTGTGTAACCTGAAATAAATACTAAATAAATCATGAACCTGGTTCAGTGTTGCAGAAATTTTAACCAATGTAGTCAATACATTTATATTACCTTATACCTTGCTGCAAGCGTTTGCATCCTGTACTGTCCACTATTTGACATATTTTATAATCAGATTTTATAATCAGATCTCTTTTAGTTCTCTATAATACACAACTCAGAAGCATAGACGTTACCGTGATAAATATTGTTATTAAAAAAGCTATTTCTGCTCTTACCATCTATATTTTCTTCTTACTACTTTATTATCTTTTTTCTTCTGTCTTTATTTGATGTTCCTCAAATATTTTGTTTATAGACACTTCCATGTGTAAGTTTTGAAAATGTCAACTGTCTTTTGTGTATAATATAGATGAATTATATTTGTGCAGTGGGAAGGACATTATCTTCTGCATCCTATATAAGAGAAGTAACGTACAGAAAATAAATTTTCAGTAACACATTTTTCCTGCGTTTTCACACACAGCTGAATATCATTATGAATGTCAGTACATAGGGGTTTAGTTTTTTACTTTCATAGGTCTAATTAATTGCTTTAAAACTGTTAATAGTCCACATTCAAGACAGACATGGCTTTCCATGCATAATCTTTCTTCAAACCATCTTGTCAAATCCTATTTATTTGTATTTACTTCACTTATTAGGGGAAGAAAGTGAATTCTAATCAACAAAGTAAGCCAAACATAAAATGCAAAATTGTACTGCCATTCAGAGAGCTGGCAAGTGAATGGAGAGGCGAGCTCACCTCCCCCTAAATTACTAGCAGAAGTCTTTTCACATCAATAATTTTCTGCTGTTGGAAAAAATGAATCTAATGTAAAGATAATTTTCTCTTCCATTCCTCACTTCCTGCTTGAACAACAACCACAACAACAACAACTATAAGTTAACACATTTTGGACATTTGGAATCTCTGCTTTCCTTCTTGGCATTAGAGAGATCACTGCCAAAACGATGAGACAACCAAGCAGTCAAATGTGCCGTCATGCTTGAAAATCTCTGCGGTCAGCAAACTTTGTCATAAGAAAAGGCTGACCTCTACTATCGTATTTTATTTTATTTTTAAAGAAAGGTTAATGTGGAGATCTGTTAACTCACACAAAAATAGATTTAATGAGGTCTTTAATGTTTCAGGATGAGATGTTGATTTACGGGTTGCCACCAATAGGTGCTGAACAGAAGAGATTAACTTGTTAACTCGGACAATGTCAAACAGGTTTAAATTGAATGAAATGGCACAAAAGAAATCAGTTGAAAGGCTGCAGGTTGTTTTACAATGCCTTTTCACAATGCATTATTCACTAATAAGAATTTTAATGATTGAAAAAATACTATTTACACATAGGTGATAATATTTAAATGTTATACCACATGACAAAAACAGTAAGGGTGTTTTCATTCTCTCTTAGTATTTACGTCCTAGTTCATATTAAATCGCAATATAGAAAGCAAATCTTATTTCCTGATAAAAATCAGTGGGACACCAACAATAATTATCCAATCTGAGCGTGACTATGGTAATGAGATGATAATATGAATCTGCAACTCGCATCTCAGTTTTACAATTTCTTGCATGTTCTTGTTTTCCGAACCCAGTGCAGGTTTTAACACAAACACGCTTAACAAAAAAACTTCCTTTCAAGTGTTTACGACTGACTCCAGAAAACAGAGACATGGCTCTCTTCCATCTATTACAAGCCCATTTTCCAAATTACACATCTAAGGACGGATGTTTGCATATAGGTGCTAAAGTACCTGACCTGGCAAGTACGCAAGTACCTCCGAGCTGAAAAACATCACAGCGTGTTAGCGCTCCGCTCTGCCTCTTGACAGGGCCTGTTAGCCCGGGTGAAGCTCCTGGCTAACACAGACAGACATCTGCACCTGAAGTGGCAAGACGGCCCAGTGCTGCTTTGAAACACGCAGCTCCATCCACTGGGGTCAGTACCAACCAGGACGCTTCGGCCCTTCTTCACTCAGTGCAGACAAGCCCTGTCTTTCCACCTGTTTCTCTGAAACACTGCTCCCTTTATTGTATATATCTATTATAAATATTACAGTAGTGACTAAGATGGGAATACTATGTTTGATGCTAGACAAACACCTAAAAAAAAAAAAAAAATCTGTGCTGGAATAGACGTGTTGGACAAAGCGAAACAAAAGCCAGGAACATGCAGATGGACTTCACCCTCAGTGCACGGAGAGTAGAAAAAGCTGTTGCTGTTCTCTTTTCCTTCACTCCTCCCTGATTTTCTTTGTCCTTTCATATTATGTCTGGTTTATGCAGTTTCCATTTCAGCAAGTCACCTTTAACCTTCTGCCTCGTAACCTGCCTGCACCGTCCATGACATATTAGCAGAGCAAAGCCATGACCAAAGACAGATATAATGGACTTAGCGGGGAGGAAGCCTCGCAAATGCTTCCACGGTGACTTGCTTCCTGGAAAATACGATGAGCTCTCATAAAAGAAAATGAGGTTTCAAATTAAACTCAGCCTTTCTGCTGTTTGCTAAGTATACGCCTGGAATTAACTGCCCAATAATACAACGGAAAGGAATAACGTTTTTAAGTTTTGAAATAGCAATCCTTCCCACTTTCAAAAGTAAGTTCAGCTGCCTAAATCATTAAACTAATTTGCAATCAGGACAATAAAATGCGTTTTTTTTCTGACTTCTTGTTCACATCGTTTTTTAAAAAAAGGAAAAAGAAACCTTTCTATGGTGCTTTTGGTGCTTTTTTTAATGGCACTATTTGCACTGAAGATTTTTTTCTGCTGTTTCTGTGGCCTAGAAAGTCACATTAGACAAGGGCAAAGCAAGACTACCCTAGCTCATGTCGAAGGTACTCTCATTTTTTAAAAGCAGGCAATATGTTCATAAGGAAAAAAAGAATAGCCAGTTTACCCCCCTACAGTACATGCTGTCCCCACTCCGTATATGACTCTTGATTCTTTCTCCCACGTCAGGGGAGCCCTACCTCTCCCTTCGCAAGCCCATGCCACCCCCAGGGTTTCCTGCAAGCCCTTTGTAGTGCCATCCACCCACATCCAAACATATCACAGCCACTCCTCCATCACTGCCTCAGAAAAAGATGAAATACACCCCCCAAGCTGATAAAACAACAAGCCAGAGCCCTGCACACCCGCAGCTTTCTTTACAGCGCCACGCAAAACTGTACCAGGTCCTAACGTGGTTCAGGGTTTCTTACTGAGCAGTGCACAACGTTCAAGTCTCATGAGGCTCCGAAAGGGCAGCTTAGCAAATCAGAGTTGGCAAACATGCAAAAATAGGACTTTGGAGGCCCTAATTTCTAAAAGAACAATAAAAAAAATCTTCACTTTGTACTCGAGTTCACGTGCCTTCAGCAACTATGGCCTGGAGGAGTACACCGCATAGAAAGGAAACTGCAAGAATCGTCAACCATAACGAGAATATAGATCTTGAGTGGAAATCTGCGCTTTTAAGGAACTGCAAGTACTTCAGATACATGCAATTTGATTGGGTTCATGAAAGGGAAAGATTAACTAGGTGCACATAGGCCTATAAAATTAGATGATAAAAAGATGTAGCAGGGCCTGCCCCCCAACTAATCAATTAACAAGTTAAGCAGTTCAGATATTAAATCTCAGGTGCAATAAAATAAATGTGTGAAAAGCCCATTAGAAAAAAAAAAGGTGGAAGACTAACTTGGAGGGGGGGGAGAGGTTATTTCATACAATGTATAAACACCTACTGTCCCTGACACTGAACAGAAGATCTTAAAAGATGACTTATGAGTTCTTTTATATCAAATCAGATTTCATTTAACTCAATAAAGGCTTTGTTCACACAGCTTTGGAAAAACATTTTAACATGATTTCGTACTATCTATAACTGTATTTAAACTGCTATGAAGCGGATTTGTGTTTGCACCATGCCTCAAAACCTCTCAGATTTCTCTCTTTATGCTTTATATAGCCTGGCAAACATACACTTCTGTTCAGACATATTATGAGTTATAGGCATGTGTGCCTGAAGGTATCTCTTTAAAGTTTAAGGTGCGATTCCTTCAGTTAAATTCAGCCATAAATACAAATGATATTAGCAGCACATTGGGCCAAAATCTTCAAAGACTAAGACTTATGCAATGCAGAAAGTGAGCATGATGCAAACACAGCACATTACTGCTTGAGCCGGCTTTCCTAGCAAGGCAGATGATGCCCGAGTGGCAAAGGAAGGGACAAGGCAGTGAAGATTCAGGCCACAGAAAGCTACCTATTAAAAAAAACAACTGCAGAGCTTTCGGTAGGAGAGAGAGTTGCACTCTGGCACACTTACTGATATCTAGGAACATATCATAATTTTCTAGCGTGATGGGGCGAAACACTAAATTCTATCTATGATAAGTTAAGCTTCCTGCATCCTAGCTGTCACAAAATTATTTTCTAAGAACAGCTCACACGGCAAATGGGTGGAATGAACAAACTAGGAAAACAACTAATGGAAACTAATCTCAAGTAACCTCTCTTCTGATACTAAGCTAGGTCAGTACTAGTCTGAGCACATTTGGACCTGACTGGAAGGTGAATGTTTCCATTGCCGTTCAGGGTTCACTCTCATCACCAAGCATCACAAATGTTAAATTAATGCAAACTGCATGCTACCATTGATGTTTTGCTTACTTAGTAACACCACACGTCTTACTCAGAGTTTTGCCAGTGGCTTCAAGCTATACTGTAAAATTTCTAGTATTACGTGCTCCCAGGGCAGATACTTTGCCACCTGAGAAGACAGATTTATTGTTAGCCCTGAAAACAAAATCCACAGGATTGCGAGAAAGCAAGCCATATCATACTGCAGGTAGATAGAGTATGTTTTTTCCAGGCATGACAAAACCACTCCTAGTGCTAATTGAGTAGTATATTGTCTGCACTCACAAAATATTTGATGTCACTGCGGAAAGTGGTATAAAAATGTTAAATATGATCTCTGCATCCTGTGTTTTAATACCTGGGTTTTTTGCAACTCAACACCAACTTCGTCCATCTATGACAACAAACAATCTATTGACAATTGAACTAATACTGACAATACTAAAATACTCGTTTTCTAGGCTCAAGTTTACATTCAGGACGGAGTTTGAAAAACTATATTTCTTTACGGGTCTAACTGTCTAGACCGAATCTGTCTATTTTTAAACCTCTGAAATGGTAGCGCTTCTACAGAACATATCGCTGGGATGTTTTTCAACAGAGTCCAGAAAACAAGCTAAGCAGCCCAATCTGGATTTTGAAAAGAAGAAAATCGATTTCTTCACCAAAAGGACAGAAATATCCTCATATAAGGTTCAAAATACTTTCAAAATATGACACTAAAACAGATGAGATAAGTTTACAAACAACCTAACAATGAAAAAACAACACTAAATTGTTTCAGTGGACTAAGAGTGGCTTCTTGGTCTGTACTACAAAGAACAGAAATATAAACAAACAAGAAAGCACACAAACCTAGCTGATACTGACCATTTTTAAAATTATGCATTAATTTTTTTATGTTACTGTATTATCCACGTTCAACATGCTCCACATTTGCCCAGAAATACTGTAAGCAGCACTAAAAGAATCAGTGTAAAGTACAGCTGTCTGTTACTGGTCAGAGAAGCCGTTCTCCGAAAGGCTTTATTTTGTTAGCCTGCACAAAAGCATATACTGCTGCAAAGCCAATCTCTGCCAAAAGCCACGGCCGGTCTCTCTGTCGATGCCGCTCTGGAGGACGCAGGCAGCCCCTTCACATGAATAGCACTGAATCTTCAAAGAAAGCCGGCGCCTCTGGGCAGCTGAAGACTAGTGGGTATCTCAGCGTGGATGTCTCCTAGCCTCTGAACTTACTGGATATCTGTTCGATATGACCCTAAGACACCACCACTTTGATTTATTAGAGTCGGGAGGATTTCACCCAGTGGTGCTTAACGGACCTCTCTCTTTCTGTCTCCCCGTCTCCATCGCGTTAAGGGGAGAACAAGGCAGCTCGGTGTGGCACAGTGAAAGAGGCACTGCGCCCAATACCAAGCTGATCTCTGGGCCCTCCTTATACAGAAAATACTGATCAATAAATATACCAAAAATTATTATGCAGTATTACCACAGTAAGGATTGCATTTCAATATGCTTACAAATATGAATAACTATACTGATGTAAATAAATACATAGGCCCCAGAACAGATAAGGAATCCATTCTGACTAATACCACTACGCAACACAACTTTGCACAATGTCTTTCTCTAAGGATGAGAAGCACCGCCACTACCCAAATCTCACTACCTTTACTCATCCTCGTAAAATCTGTGCACGTTACTAGTTTAGAAGCACGCAAAGGATATAGTCCATAATTACGATGCTACATATACAACAGTTACGCAAGCGTTCCGAGAGGAAACAAATTCTTACGTTCCTCATTTTAAGAATGAGAACTATGTAATTGTGAGAGGACCGTGGAGACAATGCATGTCTCAGATGCACAACGTCTCCTCTTAAATTATCAGACACACCAACATGCACTACTCGTTCTAGAACAAACTAGGGTCTAGCAAATATCAATACAGCCATATATAATTCACCTTTTCTTTACAAAACATGTATTTAATAAATATAACTGCAATATCTTACCAAAGGTTATTTTCTTCCACCTGTCAAAGACTTCGTGTATTCCGGTGACTAAAGGCCAGATGTTTTTTTCAAGCTACCAAGATGTAAAAGTCACTCTCAGAGAAACTACGTGTACTTTCCAGCCTCTTCTTTAATTACAGACTCTTAAGAATTTTCTAGTGATGACAAAGATCCCTGTATAGCAAATTTAATCCTGCCAAGTTTGATTTTCTTTGTTACCTTTGCCAAGTCCCTTAAAAGTAGTCTGTGTCCCATAACTGAAAACCACAGACTGTAGAGTGGACTAAGCAGTCCTGAGGGGCATAGTCTAGGAAGAACTGAACTAAGGAAGAAAGCCTTAGCTGTTTTTTATTATACCTGACTTTTAGAAAAGGCGGCTTTTGAAAAAACAGAGCTAAAAGAGAGAGCAACCAGTGCAGGGAGTGTTGCGGAGGAACCTTGTCTAATTGCAGTGCACCAGTAAACACACTGGGAAGCTGCACCGGCAGGTGACAAGGCTTGCCTGGTCCTTACATCCATCCAGCTTCATTAACGTCCAGATTCCCTATGTAAAGCTACATTATGGAGCGCCTCACTTCTCCAGCAAGTTTTATGGAACGTAGTCTTTGCCGCACTAAAAAAGACAAAGGGTTTACATTTCACTAGGATGTGCCTGATGCTTTCTACCACTCTGACAACACAAAGCAACCATAAATCTATTTAAACAACTAGTTTTACTGGGTTCTTGGCAGCTTAGTGTCCCAGAATGCTCCGTAAAACAGCACTCTGTGCTGTGAATAATTCCACAGCTGCAGAAGGAAAAGACAGAAAAGATTTTGTTTTCTATCTGCTGTTTAAATTCACTTTCTAAAAAGTTTACTTTCGAGTCTGTTAGAGTAGCACATAAAAGCCCTCAATAATAACCAGGGCGTCTGTTTAGCTCTTATGCTGTTGTAGAAATACACATTAACTGGCAATTTCTGGTTTGGAAATCTCACTAATGTGCAAAACAAGTCAGGATACACAATGAACAATTTCCCACTTGTTCCATATTCAGCTCCATGTACCAGACATGAACAAATACTACAGAAAGCAACAAACTGAAGTATTTGAGACATAAAACCTACTGCATACTTGCCTAAATTGACAGTTGGGGTTTGTGACAAGGTAAGAAACCAGAGAAGAACTGCAATTTAGAGCAATCAGGGATCTTTTAAAACAGATGCACAATATACCCGTATTTTACACCTACTCATGCATGCCAGCTGTCCTTATTTAGGAGGCACATCATCTTACTTTCAGTGAAATATCAGCAGTTATTCTCTGGACCCTCCAAAAAAGCTGTCTTATATCCTGTCTAGGAAAGATACCGGGGGGGGGGGGGGGAGAATATAAGCATGTTTAAGGTGGAATTCAGAAATCTGAAGGAAACACAAGCTCTTTTCAGTCTGTTGCTAGATGGTAACAGACCACGAAAAATACCTGGGACACAGAGAAACAGTAAGCTTTGTCCCTACCAAAACCGTCACTTTTGACACTTCTTGAATAGACTACTTTCTTTGCCAGCAGACTGCTGCTTCTTGATCTCCTCATTATATTCTCATTGCCTGTACCCTCCATAACCCAAGACTCAAAATCTTCTATTTGGTTATCACAGAGCTCATCACAGGATTCTTCTGTGAGAAGTTACACCAGGTAACACTGCAGTGCACAGTAACTGCCTCTACCTTTGCTCACACACTCATACACTAGGGCAGTAACATACCACGGAGAAGAGAAGCTATTCAGGTCTGTCAAGCTGGTTATTCTTCGAAAGCTTAGATAGTGTCCTACCTGTTCACAGAATCACAGAATCACAGAATGGTTGAGGTTGGAAGGGACCTCTGGAGATCATCTAGTCCGACCCCCCTGCTCAACCAGGGGCCTCTAGAGCACATTGCACAGGATCGCGTCCACGCAGCTTTTGAATATCTCCAGAGAAGGAGACTCCACTACCTCTCCGGGCAACCTCTTCCAGTGCTCTGTCACCCTCACAGTGAAGAAGTTTTTCCTTAGGTTCAGATGGAACTTCCTGTGGTTCAGTTTCTGCCTGTTGCCTCTTGTCCTGTTGCTGGGCACCACGGAGAAGAGGCTGGCCCCATCCTCTTAACACTCTCCCTTCAGATATTTGTATACTTTGATCAGATCCCCTCTCAGTCTTCTCCAGGCTAAACAGGCCCAGCTCTTGCAGTCTTTCTTCATAGGAGAGATGCTCTTGTCCCCTCATCATCTTTGTAGCCCTCCGCTGGACTCTCTCCAGGAGTGACATGTCTCTCTTGGACTGGGGAGCCCAGAATTGGACACAGTACTCCAGGTGTGGCCTCACCAGGGCTGAGGAGAGGGGCAGGATCACCTCCCTCCACCTGCTGGCAACACTCTGCCTCATGCACCCCAGGAGACCATTGCCCTTCTTGGCCACAAGGGCACACTGCTGCCTCATGCTCGACTTGTTGTCCACCAGCACTCCCAGGTCCTTCTCTGCAGAGCTACTTTCCAGCAGGTCAACCCCCAGCCTGGACTGGTGCCTGGGATTATTCCTGCCTAGGTGCAGGACCCTGCGCTCGCCTTTGTGGAACTTCAGGAGGTTCCTCTCTGCCCAGCTCTCCAGCCTCTCCAGGTCCCTCTGAATGGCAGCACAGCCTTCTGCTGTGTCAGCCTCTCCCCCCAGTTTAGTATCACCAGCAAACTTGCTGAGGGTGCACTCTGTCCCTTCCTCCAGGTCATTGATGAATACGTTGAACGAGACTGGACCCAGGACTGACCCCTGGGGGACACCGCTAGCTACAGACCTCCAACTAGACTCTGCGCCACTGACCACAACCCTCTGAGCTCAGCCATCCAGCCAGTTCTCAATCCACCTCACTCTCCACTCATCTAGCCCACACTTCCTGAGCTTGCCTATGAAGATGTGATGGGAGACAGTGTTAAAAGCCTTGCTGAAGTCCAGGTAGACAACATCCACTGCTCTCCCCTCATCTACCCAGCCAGTCATTCCATCAGAGAAGGCTATCAGATTGGTTAAGCATGATTTTCCTCGGTGAATCCATGCTGACTACTCCTGATCACCTTCTTTCCTCCATATGCTTAGAGGTGACATCCAGATGACATGTTCTTCACTAGAAGATGCTACTAATGGTTACGTTTTTTCAAAAGAGGAGATGGAAACCTGGAAGCAGAGCAGTAGCTTCAGAATTTGCAGGTAACCGGGGTTGAGAGACCTAGAGTGTTGGAATAAGGCAAAAGGCAGAAACGCTTATAGCAAGGTCTGTAGTCCCTGAAAATGGACTCTACCTGTCTGTGCTACTTGGAGCTGCAGGGTCACAGAGACCGGCTCTGCACTGCTAACCCAGAAAAGGGAAGGCACGTATCACAGACGCATCCCTGCTAGCTCTGCGGCAGCTCTGATCCAGGCTGCTCTCTGCTACAGACACATGTTGAGTATTTTCTTAATGTGGCAGCAGTCATTTTCAAACACTAGCAAGAATACTTTACTACAGCTACGCTATTATTATTTAGTCTAAAACATACTTGTGTTCCTTTTACTTAAGCTATGAAAGCATGCCAACCTGGCCTTTGTAAAAAAAGACTGTTCAGTTACTGTGGAAATCCTATCTTTGACTGATCAACCTTAAGATTTGAGATGCATTTCACTTGACTGATAATCGTCATCTTTTCAGAGGAAAAGATACATAAATTGCCTAACAGCTGCATGCTGGAAAATATAGTTCCTGAAGTTTCTAAGAAAAATTTTCAGTGGTAATAATAAATAAGAATAACAAAATCTTAGGGCATAGTAGAAAAATTCAGATTTTTCTCCCTCTTTCCATACCCTTTCCCCCTATTTTTGTCACCATATCCACTAAGCTGTATTTGGAAATCTATAATCAGACAACTTTTCCCTAAGGAAGCTCTTTCCACTCAAAGTGTTACTCAGAAACTCAGGCTGGAGACAGAGACCACCCTTTAACTACAAGGAAGTCTTATCAAAATAAAGGAATGCTTCACGAGTATTTGCAGCAACCTTGTGTATCCCCCCCGCTACCACCCTGATTTTGCAGAACTTACCCAGAAATTTGAGACAACTCTTGGAGAAAAGAGCTACTAGATTCCATACACAAGTAGTAGATGTTTCTGTAACTTGCCCATACTCCTCTGCCTTTGAGGCAATAAATCAATTTGTCTCAGAACACTAACAAGTGAACAAGGAGCCACTGTTCTACCCCGTGAAATAGTGGATTTCATTTCTCTTTGACCGTTTGATTCTGTTAGTCTGAAAATGCAGTATCGTGCAAATGAGAAGAACCATTATGGTGCAGTTGGGTAAAATGGCAAAACAGCAGTTATGATACTTCTGGTGAACCATGCTAGACTCCCACATATGCACCACTACGATACTAATGCGCTAGAGCTGTCTAACAGCCTGTGTCTGGCACTACACAGAGTTGAATCTACAAACCTAAAGCTTTCTGGGCTACTGAATTCTGCAGAGAGAACTAGGTCCTTAACACAGCTGTGCACCAGTGACACACAAATCTTTTTGTTTAAGAGAAACCACCTTTCTCAGACCTCTCAAGAAGAAATCTTGTGAGTTTGAACTGCCAGGTATTCCCACATGGATGTGCTCTAAACAGCGTGTGAGCGACACACTACACAGTGGGTCTAATACTGTTTTAGCACTTTCTCCGTCCTACTCCAAGTTTACATTGCATTGCCTCAGGATGGGAGTACAGTTCTGCACCTTAAACTCTATAAGCAGTTTGGCCATTCTCTTTTATATTACAAAGTCAAAATATGGCATTAGTCATGAATACATGTGCATGCTGGAGAAAAATTTCCACACCAGCCTTATGCAGCTCCCTTGGATAATAGCTACAGCTGTCCTTTATTATATGCTTTGGAATGAGGAAAGATCATTTCCTCTTCCACAGATAAAACACTCCATGATGAACAACTCTTCTTTCCTCCACACTGGAGCAAAATGGAGCAAAAGAACATGCTCCATTCAGTAGGCCATGGAATCACAGGGTTATCCCACTCTTGGTATAACCCTGTGAGAAACACTCTTGGGAAACTGCTTGTATTTTTTGGTGATACTACTCTGAAAGTTCAGACGGCTTTGCAGTTTGTGATGTTGTCTATTCTCACTATACAAGACTGAATGTGTGAGGTTTGAGATAACAGAGATAATTCAAATACAAGTACTTTTCTAACCAGCTTTACTAATAAAATCCAAGTTTCTTTTAGTGCTTTAAGCTTGGGAAGAACTGCTTGAAGAATTTCTGTGCCTGAGGTTGAGTCTCTCTATCAGATTATGGAGGGATTTTTTTAATCACTTTTACTCTCAAATACACTAACAGACATTTTATGCCACACTAATGAATGTAATTTATGACTTAACACATTCAATGCCTGGAATTTCCCTGTGTAAAGATTTTTCTGGTTTATATTACTGCTTTAAAATAGATGATAACACACTAGACGTTACAGTGACTGAAGGATATGTTATGTCCAAAGAAATAAGATTTAGGAACTAAGATGAGGAAATAAAAATATGAAGTGTAATTGAGTGAACAATCCATCAGTATGACCTCAGTTCAAACACAGCTCCCAGAAATACTGGACTTCAAAGCTACCCTTATTAAGAAATGTCAGATGTATGAGACGAAACAGTTTAGAAGGTTTTAGCATTATAGAAAACCACATGCATGGCAAAGATTGGCTTTGCATCAATAATTTAAAATTGAAGACTTCTGGTCTTGGTAAAGTCTGTACTCTGGTTTTCTAGATTGTAAAGCATGAATAAAAGAGACTTGGAGGAGCTGAAATCAAACACATTTTTCACTAGAGAGTCTTCAGTTATCTAAAATCAAGTAATATGCACAACATTAAATCTGTGTGGTTGTAAAATCTGATTTTAGTCTCTTACAGAAAACATAGCAACCTTGTCCTATGGGTAAAATAATAAAATAAAATGATGTTGAACATTTATAAATGACCTTTCCATTCATAAAAACCTAGGGGGTCTCAGAGGAATCCTGCAATAAACTTGCATATGAGTTTACCTATAATCTATCATGAGGAAAAAAAACGAACTAAAATCCTCCGAGCTGAGAGAGTACTTTACTAATCTATTCCAAGTCCAGCGGAGCAGAAGCCTGCATGCTCTAGCGGTAATATTTCGCTCCATCAAAACAGCAAGCTGCCCGTCATGGGTCACATACGCTACTTCTCAACAGAGGAGTGTCGGTTTGCATTTGTATGTATCAGAAGCTAAACCTCCAGGTCAGTCCTGCTTTCCACCTCCAAAGTTGCACTTTGAATTTTATGCCACTCTAACAGACAAAAATGTACAGCAATGACAAATAAGCCTGATAAATATGCGATAATGAGGTTATTAATTTTACTGTAACAAAAAAATGTAGAATAAGAAAGAAAATGAGCAAACAGATTAAATCACTTTCTAACCAGAAAAATCTACGTTACAATGAAAGTCTGTTTTTTAAAATAAGGGAAACAATTCTAGCCAACTTTTAATCCAATTGGTGATTTTATCACTCTGTAGATTTAAGATGCAACTTTTTTTCCATCCTTTCTACTTCATCTTTAGGCCTAGAAAAAGTAATCTCACAAAAAAACTCAGTATTTGATGATAATTTGCGGACTCTACACTGTGCATCAGTTTATCTGAAATCTGCCTCACAGTGAAGTACGTAGGTATGGAAGTATGTATAGATCAGCTGTCGAAGGATCTCCTCATGCAGGACCTAAACGTATCAAAAGATATTCCAAAAAATTATTTCAAATACAAGCAGAAAATTATGACATGTTCTACAGTTGATTCTCATGTGTAACTCTCCGTGGAATCAAAAACGATCTCACGTGATGGTGGGTGTATAATATGAATAATAAATCTATAGCATGAATAGTGGAGCAGACTCTTAGTCCCCAGAAAGGATCTTCTGCTAATATTTTATGTTGACCTTAATGGTTTTATGATGTCAACAACAGTCAAATGAATTAACCAACCCATTGCTTTGATACAGGCATGAACTTTAGCCAAAGAAGAAAATGTTCTAATAATATGCTTTTTTGTAAGTCTACAAAGTCTTACGATTTGGGATTTTAGTAACAAATCTTTGAATATAATCGCTTCACTTACGACCAAACTCAGACGCAAAAGTTTGGCAATGTTTCACAGTTATCTGTTTAGGACAACTATTCACATCCACGTAAAAATTACTTTTTCAAACACATGTATGGCCAGCCATAGAAAATTTCATACAATCCATTTTCCAATAAACACCACGTCCAAGTAAGCTTTCATTATACTGGCACTAGAAAGAAAAATATACATTAGCAGTTTAGGGCATACCTTAAGAGGTCTTATGTACAACAAAAATATCTTATTGGCATTAGGAAAAAATATTCAACATCAATAAGCTTCAATTCTCATTCACTTGCTTCAATGCGTATTTAAGGTATAAAAACATTAAGGTGGTCAGCCTAGGGAATCACTTAAATGAAGGAACTGTAAAAGAAAGTAACATTCTCATTAGCAAGCCTGAATATTTACAGACATTAGCACATAAACAGTAGCTGTATATATGCAGTAACCATATCCAGATGAGATTTTGGCAGGCACACAGGCAACAAGAATTCATGCATCTCAACGTATATATGCAAGTGCATATGTTAAGTGCAATACGGTAAAGAGCAATCATTTCAGAACCCAGCCTAGCATATATTTCTCATACTTAAAACCACAACACAAACTAAATGGCTGAGAATAAACCAACTAAACTAAAATGCTGAGTATAAGCCTTAGAGACAGCGCTGCCCTAATATCTGTAGTTGGCTAGTTTCTCTATGCTTATCTCTATAACAAGTTAACTTCTGTTCTGAAAAGTTCACCAGGGGTATACTTTCCTTAAAGACACACAGAGACTGAACAAGCTAGTAACAGTGTCCGTCTTATACCTTTAATATGGCGTAAGAGTGATCCAGAATCAAATCCATGTGAAGAATGTGTCTGATTTTCGAGAAGTGTGCTCTGACAGAATATCACATTGGACTTCTCTGGGTGGGTCTCTGTCAGCCTTTTCTACTGAAACTGTTCTTCCTTGCATAAGGAAACTTTAGTCAGATGTGGGAATTGTATCAGACTTTTCCATACCCTGGATGAGCGCCTGAACTACTGGGGAGGCCCTAGACTCCAGCAGTCTCCATGAGATCTGATACCTGGGTTCAAATAAATTTGGAAAGAGAGAGATTAGCTCATACACACAAACATATATATATGTAGATACACATGTGTGTGTGTGTGTGTGTATCTGCACACACACACAACTGTATATACATGCTATAGATAATGTATATGTATATGTATTATATATGTGTACATTTGTGTGTGTGTGTGTGTATACATGTATAGGTACCGTAAACATATATGTAGTAAGGTCTTGGGGGATCCCTTCTGAGACCTCCATCACAAAGGACATTCTTTTCTCCTTATTTTGCAAGAAAAGGTAGCCATGGTTTGAGCACTCAGTCCAAAGGAGAGAATCCTTTATTACGAACTTGAACGTTCAGGTGTCTTCCTACATCCCAAGGTCCAGGCTCCTTTCAGGGTATTACCTCTGCAACTTATCCTGGTTTGGCACTTGCTATTGCCTAAATGAATGACATCAGTATGACACATCTGTACAGGAAGTACAATACACTTAGGAAGTACAGGCACATAAACTGAGGTTTTAAATTCCACCAAATTGAGAGAATACCCATAAGTTAGATGCAGCATTGAGACTGGATTTCACTTTTGACTCAACTCATATGCTATATATATTTAATCATTAAACACAGTTTTAAAAAGCAAAACTACATTTTCACCTTTGGAGCTATTTCTCCCTGAAGGCAATCACATACTTTTGAACTCCTGAGGTTTTCTCTAATATTTGTAGAAAGATTTAACAAAAACCTCCATAACATACAAAACACAAGGCCAATTCAGAAACCATATATATACAGCACTAAAGCTAAGTATCAACAATAACTTGTTTCCTTACTTTTGCTCATTTCCTTTGCAATCTTAATGCTAGTTACAAAACATGCAAATGCACATGCATACTTCAACAGCTGTGTTGTTTTTCACATTCTATATATATATATACATATATGCAACCCTTTGAAAAAACAGAACACATTTATACAGTTTATACAGGTGATAATAATTAAAGGCAAAAAGCTCTCGGTCCTTCCAGCAATGCAGAAAACAGAAATCTTTACAACACCTACAACTGCTTGCTAACCGTAAGAGAGAGTGGTAAAGAAAGGGTCTGTAAGGGACCTTGGAGCTTCCTGCACGCTTTGGAAGAGAGCTCTGGAGTGGCGCAGAGCAGGGTTTCTGAGGGACACCAGAGACACTGAAACACGCACCATTTCCGTAGCTGAAAAGTACAACAGCACAAGCATTATTGTAAACAGGGTACGTGGTGAATCTGCAGAAAATTATGATCTGGTCTCTGGGGAAGGATCCTCTCTCTTGTCCTCTTCTTACACATCAGCTTTGCATGCCGGGACATGAGTTTCAGTCCAAAAGTTTAAAACTTTCCTCACAAAGCTTTTAATGGGTTTACTTTAAATATGGATCTTTTCTGCAAAGGGTTCAGTTCCACCTTCTCCCTCCTAGAATTCTTAGTACATGCCAAGCATTTATCCATTTGTTTCAGAAATGTCATATCAGGGATAAATCGATGTGTTAAGAATTGCCTGATAATGTTGTTGTGGGATTAATCTTACAAAATAGATCATCAGCACGATTACCTTTGGCATTCTGTGTGCGCATCGTTCCATTTTAAGCATGAAAAGCCTTCTAATGCCAAAGTATAAGAGCCATATATTGAATGATCTGCCACCATTCAATATTTAATCCTGCAATTGAAGCCACTAAAGGGATACAGCAAAGTAACAAGATGAATGAATTGTGACCTTAAACTTACAAAAAGACAACCCAAACAATTTATCTTTCTGGCCTGTAGTGCATCCTGTGGCCAATACTCCTATCACTTCTCCTCAGTTTGGGATCTGTAGATTGATCAATGCCACATTAGCAAAGTACCTGAGAGGACGGCTTGGGAATTCAGGCAATTCACTGCATATGCTTTAAGAATATTCCGGATCAATTTGGCTTATCTCTAGCCAAAAATAAAGACTCCTTAATGAAAAATCAATTCCATTTTCACAACTGCATTTCTAAACACCACTGGCAAGGTGACTAGAAATACAGCTTTTACTAATCAACTAAACACAAATAAAATACTCTTAAAATCACTTCCACCCCCAAAAAAACCATCAGATTGATGCAACTTTTAAGACTTGCTAAGAGCTGCTTCTGGAATTTAATCTTAAAAAGAAACATATTGCTTCTGCCTTGCAAAAGAAAAATGTATCAATATAATTAGCACACAGGGATACTAAGACTGTTAGGACTCAAGGCCATTAAGACCTCAGAGTTCACAAACTAGGTCTGCACTGTGACTCTCTGTTACTCATATCCTTCCAGCACAACCAAATAATTTTTCAAGGTGCACGCTAGGGTCCAGGTGCCAGTCGTAGCTAAATCCTTGGTATTATGTGATTTTCCATAAGCATATATGCTAGCAAGTATTCCCTGATGCACTCTGGTGGGAGACACAAAGAAAATAAGCAACACTGAGCATCACCTACTGTGTTGCTAATACTGCAAATTAGAGAGAAAGTATACAGTCACGCTTGATTTCAAGGACAATCTCAAGTCCCTTTATTTCACAGTAACTAACGTGCATTGGAAATCAGCATTCTTATTTAGGAAATATATTTTTCTTGACTGCGACTTTTGCTATTATTAATAATGTTTCAATAGTACCAGCCAATGTAAAACACAAATTCCAGTCAGTCATGCCAAAGAAACATTTTGATGTCTCTTAATACAAAAATTGGTCACAAAAAGCCTGGTACTTGGACACTGTTGCAAATAATCCAGCCACTCTATTTCGAAAAGTAAACTAATTAGAAATCCTTCAACAAACAAACAAACAAAAAACAGCCAAGAGTCACCTTAAAAAGGCTTCCTAAATATGTGATTTTATAACCATATTTTCCTTCTCAAAATTCTACTTGAACACTGAACTAAACAGAATTTTTATCCAGAACTGATGTGATATTAGTAGGTAAGCCAAATGGCCCAAAGGGGGCTGCACTTGGCTGATTACGATGAAATTCTTGATTCTTTTTCAGGAGTGAAGTTCAATTTGTGCTCTGTTACAGATCAATGGATCAGAAATGAATGGAATTTAGCAAGCATATATCAGAGTAGACTGTTTTTACAAATGAAGAAACATGAACAACTTCTTTAGTTTATAGTACCATGATGCTGCTACATGAATAAGAATAGACCAAAGAATGCTGTTCAGTGTATACTGATTACTCCTACAAGAGATGATGAGAATAGCACATGTAGGCGTATGCAGGCATAACACTTCTGATCAAAGTCTTCCCTTATCCATACCCCAAGAATACAGTGAAGGCATACTAGTTAATGCTTGCAATAACGGATTTTACTTTAATGAATGCAGAAGTGCTTCATTTTTGATACTAATCACTGTCTGTAGGCGATGTAACAAACTAACAAAAAAAATAGTTTCTTAAAGAAATGCATTATATATTTCTATTAGATTTTTAACTGTAACATCAGACCTCTGAGTATCTCAAACAAGCAAGAGTGTTCTATTGAGATGCTTCCTATCTGTAAAGCTAGCATAGTACCAGCTACACAAAGGAAAAAAAAAAGACAGGCATCTTTAGGACCATGACTAAAGCCTACTAATTTAATGGGAATTTTCTACTGAACAAGACAGGAAGTAAATTATAACCCTAACAAAGCAAAGAAGTCTGTTCTTTAGACTCAGATTTTGGGGGTTCTAAGCTAGCATTTTTATGCATAAGTAAAGACATAGCAAATGTGTATTCTGTTTAATAAGGCAGTACTATTAAAGCAGCAATATAATACAAATGGCAAATTCAGCCCAAAAAAGGTACATCTTTTTTTTTTAAGCTACATTTGAGAGTAATGATTCACTATTTCCACCTTTCTTCTCTGCCCAAGATTTATCCAGGGAAGTTAATCCCCAATCAGTTATCAGCTTATTTTACAGTGCACATTCTCTAATGCACATCCACATTTTAATGTGGCCCATTCAAATAAGAGAAGTTGAGTAACTGCTGCTTTGTGAAGCTCATCACAAAAGGTGTCTGAAGTTAAAAAAAAATTTAACTTCACAAAGGAATGAGCTCTTCATCACTACGTTACCAAGTTCATATTTGGCTTTGCTGATATGTAGAAGTGAAACACATGCTGGTAAGGTGGAATCTCTTTTGCAGTAAAGTTTATTCTGATAGTGCTGGAAGTCTGTTAACAACAAATTGCCCTGTCTTGTAAACTTCATTCATACGAAAGAGTAGGTTGATAAGTTTTAAATATACAGAACAAATATATTAATGCATGATGATCTCTTTTTGTAGTTTTATCTTTTTGATTGGGTGTTGGGTGTTTGTAAAACAGCTTTTAAATCAGCTGTTTGTAAAACAGCTTTTAAATCAGCTTTTTGGAAACTGAGGAAACCCACATAAATACAACCTGTGTTTAAAAAAAAATCATTTTGAAGGTGCATTGCTAGACTCTAATAATTGTCCTTCAGTAATTTCTAGGCTAAATTTGCTGACTTTACAAAGAAAAAAAAATCTCTTTACAGCTATCAATGCTATAAATTCATCCTGCATCTGGATCTAAAATAAAACTATTCTCTCTGGTGAAGTCTGTTCTTAGTTGTATCAGTGAAACGCCATTGTGAACACCTTTGAAAAAAGCAATGAAGGGAGAATTTTGGAGATGTACCTACAGTTTCCTAATTTTGTTCATTTACAAGTGAGACCAGGACTCGATTCACTAACTCAAAGCTATGTTAACTCTGTAGGACCAAAGGATGTGTAAGTTATTTTTATTACTAAACAAAACCCTGAGCATAACAATGGATCCCAGCAGTTGAGTCAGAAATGGTCATTTCCATAGAGTCTCTTTTCATATTACAGATATACTTCAAACCTGAGCTGCAAAACCCAAGGCTGTTCAGGAAAACCTTGAATATCTCCCAACTGCAAGAGACTGGTTTTGCTTGCTTTATCTAAGGAAAATATATATCATTCTTTACATTAAGAACCAGTTACTAATTGGATATGGGCAACCACCAGGTTTGTCTACTCTTTTTCTGATGTGAAAAGCTTTCACAATGCTCTCAGCCTCCACAGAGTCTGTGTGTTGCTGAACATATGAAAAATAATTCAGGTTATCATATCCTGATACTTAAATCGGCATAAAATCTATGAGTGCCATGTAATCATCATTTCAGGTTTTTAATAACAAAACATTGGCTATCTCACAGAAATAAAGCAGCTCGCATATGGAAAGCTGAGCGGCAAGGTCCCCAGATTTACGGACCACAGAGACACAGAGTGCCCCCGCATCACGAAGGTCCTCCCACCCAACACAGGAGTCGTTCAAACACCCAGTCACAGCACGATTGACTTCTATCGATTTATTCTACCATGCTGTTTACCACATATTGGCAGATATTCTTTGACCAATTTCCACAAAAATATAAAGCCCATTTCTTGGGTTTATTCTGCAGGGAGAATTACCTCCTTGCTTCTTGATACCTATCAGTTCCTCCACAGACTACAAACGGAGCCTTGAGAGTGACAAGGAGAGGAGGCACCAAACATTACGAATGGTTCTAGCTGGCAATCTTTTCTTTACAAATGGACAAAGAATGAAATTAAATTGTATTTAAAGGCTGCCTCTGATGCAGCTGTCCAAAGCAGTATTTTATTGCTAAATTAAAGGAGTATCCAAATAGCAAAATTGTTATTTGAAGTCAACAGAAAAGTTTTTTTCATTTAAAATTTCATATCACTAACTTACTATTCATATTGATTGTAATTATTTACTATTAGATGCAATCAGTATTTTAAACCTACAGTAACTTCTGCAACCTCATATGTATTAAACAATTAGAATAAATGAAAGAGAGGAAATCTGTTTTCTCTCCATCATATTATTCTGCCAAAAACAACTTACGGCCACCGGTTTTGAAGGGTTTTTAATGCTAAGTATCAAAATATATTTTTTTAAAATGCACCGCTACGTTGTTTTTGTATCTGACCAACTAATATTGCAAGGGTCCTAATTCACTACTGTGCCACTCCAGCTTTAATGGAAGAGTAATACTGTTGAAAATGGGAATAAAGTTTCATAATTCTAAGTCATGCCTCTTAATCACTAAAATGCATCAGAAAACATAGACTGACGTTTAAACAGACAGAGAACCTAAATCCATAAGCATAGCCATTACTTTGGTTTTTTTTTTTTTAAAATCAAGATTGGACAGCAAATATCAAAACCAAGCGTGAACAGGATCCATTTTTAGCTTTTTTTCATCAGATGTGTTTAGGCATCCAGAAGACAGAATTTTGATGTCTCTTAGCCAGGAAAGGCTAAAGTATGACTGTTTCTTCAATATCTTCTATTCTGGAGCAGGTGGCCTTAGTGAGATTTAACAGCTTGGCAGAAGCCTTCACTAATGTATTTGCAAAGGAATAGACGTTTCCAAATATAAAGGGAAAGATGTACATGCTACATACTGAGATAAAGATTAAGAAAGACTGCAAACAGACAATAAAATATATTCTCATTATGCTGCTAGTTATAATGATTTTGAGGAGGGTATGATGTTAACAAACTCAAAACATATGCATCAGCCCTATTTTAAAAAGCAGATTTTTTTTTTTCTTCAGAACTAGGTAAACCAACGAGAAATTCTCACAGGAGTCCTTGCTCAAAAAGAAAAAAACAAAGGTACCTTGGCTTTGTTAAAGAATATGCTTCTGTTAACTCCTATGTATTTATGCTTCTCAGTGACTCAACAGCATCACACAGATAAATCCCAAAGGAAATGTAGCAGTTAATAAATTATTAAGCAGTTCTCCTTTAAAACATCAGCACTGGGCAGTACAAAGTCTTGGCATGCCACGTCAAATGCAAAAGGATCTGCAAATCTCGGAGAGTTATCTGAGCTTTGGAACAGCTGGCTCTGCAGATCCCCCGGCCCACCTGGGATCCACTTACCACAGCCTGTCACTCTTGCAGAGTTTAATGCTTATACAGTCAATGAAACACAAGACAAAGCTAAAGGATACATCCCCAAAGAATCTGTCTTATGCTTTGGGAAATGACCTTTAAGCAGTCACCTTCTGATAGAAAATTAAGCTACAGCTCTATGCATCTGCAAAAATATCTCAATGCTTGTCATTTGTCCTTAATAGGGTACATGCATTATGTGGGTATTTTATTGTACTAAACTTCCATATATATGTATATGTATTTTTATATATATACACACACATATATACATATGTATACACACACATATAAATATACTTTTCTAATTTTCTATTTTCCATATTTTAGCTATGAATACCTGGTATGCTAAAGTGACTAATTTGAAAATTACTGCTGCCAACAAGAACTGAAAGCCCTGAATCCCTTTACCTTGTTTTAAAAAACAGATTGGTTTGTAGAAGCACTTTGTTAACTCTTGGTGTTGTCAGTATAACAACCAAACACATTCTCCTATTTTATTAAAAGAACAGTAGCCCAATTTTGATGGCTGCTACCTGAGCTCAAGAACTAGTCTGAACGTCCTGCTCACAGTGCAGGTGGGATGGCAGCTATTCAACAACACCAGCTTTGTGGAAAATCACGGTTAATTCTTTCTTCTGCATCTCTGAGAAGCGACCAATAGCTAAAGTATTGCTACATGGACTTTTCTGCTATACAACAAACATGATCTTTTCCTTTCATGATCTTGCTACAGAAATATCCTTAATTAGAAATTAGCCGGAGTGAAAAGCGTGTATGATATGGGAAGAAGCACTTGTGTGCACACCCCTGGAATGACATGGGAAGTAGATTTAAACAAGCTAGAAACATACTTAAAAGCAGAACACAGGAGAATCAAACCTTAACATTGTGTTTCTAGTAAGACTAGTAGACGTGGCTGTTTCCCATTGCATCCCTAATGTTATTTAGTGGAAAATACATTATTTATTAGTATGGCACCTCAGGAGATCATACATAGAAAACCCTTTCTCAGAGCTACATGGCAGAATTGTTGCTGGCTGTGCCACACACACACATAAATGTATGTGCATAGAAAACCTTAGTGCTTATATTGTCAAATGAAGTAAAGTCTTTCAGAACATAACAGAAACAAATAAAGTTTAGCACACACGCTCCGATCTTTCTCAGGTTGGATACAAAGGATAGGCTCCTCATTTTGATTCCTTAGTGATTACCGCCAGAGAAAGAAGTGCGTCATATCATGACAATGCCAGCAGCAGCACCAGCCTCTGGCCAGCATATGTATTCATGCTGGAGAAGATGCACCTCAAACCCCAGATCTTCCTCAAATAAGGACATGGTTGCAATGACATTTTTTTACAATGTATAATATTTTGTATTTTGCAAGCGGTAGAAACCAGCTCTATTAGAAGTATTTCTCTTATAGCTTTGTATGTAGATGTTATAGTGCCAATATGTTTACTGTTCTTCCAGATTTTACTGAATACTACTACAATTTCATTCATTCAGTCAAAAAAATATATATCTAATTTCACCTGAAAGGGGGCTTTCAACATTACAGAATTATACAGAAGATAATGCACAACTTTAAAACAACTATAAGCGTTGAGATTTCATACAAGTCACTCACTGCGAAACATTCCCTACCTGAAGTACCGTACATGTGAACTTAGCATGAACTCGAGGACATTTGATGCCAAATAGTAATTTAGTATCAAACTTTCTGTGCATCTTTTCAGAGGTAAAAATTAACCTTTGGAACTAACATTTCTGCAGGGAGGTTTGGAATATATGTGTGTAAAATAGCTTAATCAATATCAATGAAAATTTGTAGTTAAAATTAGATAGATTCTACAAATTTTGTAAATAAAATAAAAAATATTTTTGATAAACTAGAATAGAATTTCCATGAGATCCACTGCAAAGCAACACAAACATATTTTAACTCCACATCCCTGAACACCTAAGAATTTACCAAAATAATGTGTAAACTTTAAAATGTTTTGCAACAAAATCATAATCTAGACCATTCTTTGAGGACTGTAAAATACACACACATTTGACTGTGGCAAACAGAGTCTGTGATATTCCCGTATTCGGTGTTATGCAGGTCATAACCTCTCTGGCCCCTATAATATGTAAAATGAGCTAGGAGAAAATGCAAATATGCACACAAAACAAGCAGCATATAGGAAGCAGCCAACTACCAGAATGGCTGTAAAATGAGGAGGTAGCGAAGTATTTGATATCATAATTTTCATTCTTCAGTCTTTTCTACTTTCAGTCTTTGGAACAATTATCTTTTACTATTTTTGCACATAAATAGCTCTGTTTTCTTCAGATCAGTACCACCTGATCCCTTTCTTTCCTCCACAGCTTTCTTAGTCTCAATTTTCCATTTTGACTGTTGTGCGGAGAAGGGCTGCAGTTTTTTTTTTTTTTTTTTTGAGCTTGTTTGGTTTTGGTTTTAACCGTATTATGTTACTAATGCGTTTATTTCAACTTCTCTGGTACAATTTCTGACAATTGCATTTTCCTAGGCAAACTATGGAGGGACTCTTTGTCTATATACGAAAAAGAGGATGAGTTTGCACTTGGAAAAAAAAAAATCAGCCTACTTCTATTAAACTGACTTAATTCTGCATCCAGGATCTTAATCCTGGTAGTCCAGACATGCATGCGTTTGAACTCAGGCAGAACGCTTTTTAAATGTTCTTATTTTGATGGCAACCTTCAGTATTTATTACCAGCTCTAGACATTCTCACTACGGCCATCTTCACCTGAGCTGATCATCCCAAGCTGCCTCTACAGTAGTGAGAAAGATGAACGCATTTATGAGGCCAATCTCCGGACGTAACCTGAGCATCTACTTACCTCTGACGTACCTGAACCACATTCTACAGTTTCTCCCCATCCATTATAAAGGGCATCTAGAGTACAGACTGGTCCTCGGGTCACACAAATCCCACCTGCCCTAAATTTGATAATTAAAATTTACATTGGCATACATTAAACTTATGCCTGTAAAACACTCCTGGATGTGAAATCTTAAAAATCACTGAACACAAAACCATGTAGGAATAACCATGACAGGAAAACAACTGACATAAATTTAATAACCAAAAAATCATGAGTCTTTGCTCTTTTAGTAGCAATGGAGGACATAACGATCCCAGTTCATTCAGTACTGATACAAGAGGGGGGAGAAAAGGGGGTGGGGTGGGGAGCAGTGATTAACTTAGAATCAGATCCATTAGAGAACACAGAAAAGACAGAAACCCGCAGGGAGGTGAATCCTACCTATACTGATGTTTTAAGCGAAATAAAATTCACCTATGTGCTTCAATGCATTTGGAAACATTATTTAAGTAGATTAAATAGAAACACCCGTTAGGTGTTACATACATAAGATTTTAAAAAGGGAACTAGAAAGGCAGTGATAATGCAGAAGAGCTGTGAGAGAATGAGATATGCTATTTAAGAAGAGTGGAGAAAAGCAACAGAAAAACCACAAGTGATACCAAACACCTATTCTCCATTACTGACAACACTTTAGAGCTTAAAAACAAAGAAATCCTCCACAACTCTTGCACTAAAATATTCCTTAAAAGAATAATGAGTTAAAGAAAGAATAAAAGGGGAGTAGAAAACACTCAGTGCTGCTTTTATTTTCAAGGCAGTTTCACTAGAAGCTTAATAATATGGTTTCTTAAGGGAACCAGGAAGTGCATCCAGTTTTATTTGTATTTTTGTTTACAACAATATAGGAAAGCATGTATCAGCAAGACATAACACCTCTTTTTCCTCAGTATTTCTTTTTCAGCCTTATAATGCCAACCTCAGAGCAGTTTATCCTTTCGATAGACAGGATTATTTCTTACAGAGTGATTTTTAGATGTTCTACTGACTTGTTTTTTGAGAGACTTTTTCTGCTTCAGAGGCTGGATATGAAGTGCACATTGTGTGCTAAATTTGTAATGGCTTTAAGTGACATTCCAAAAAAATGTATTCACTTAACTGCTGAACTTTACATTTTGAGGGCTTAACTGGGGTTGTCATGTCCCTTACGTGCACTAGACCTAAAAAATACAGCATGGGCCCTTAGAAGCCCAACCAATTCCCCTACTGCACCTCACTTCTAGTCTGATCTTGACTTCTCTGTATTATATATCTTGCTGTTATCATCATATGGGCCAAAGAGACTCATTATCCACCTGAAAAGTGAAAAATACAGTACACACATCTAAATCTCAATTTGATATCTGCATGTCCTTGTTATTTCAACAGGAGCTATGCAAATTTATTTTAAGGATGGAGTTATAATTTGAGAGTTTGCAGGAGCCCCCAGCAGAACTGACGTGACATCTCCCCCCTTCCATGCAAGGGAACAAGGCTGGCAAAATGAGAGCTCTTTAAAGCCTCTGACCCCTCGTGAACTTCTCTTCTAATTTACATCTGTTGTGAGAAAGTACTGTATGCTCATTACCAAAGCCATAATTCTCACTCTGTGTTGTCATTATAAATGACCTCACCACCCAATTTTCAGTCCAATTATTGTTCCACCTACTGGCTACCAAAACCATCCTGCTGCTGAAGGGCTGTAGGAATATACCTCAAAACCTCTGAATGATTTTCAGTAATTTTTTTTCTTTTAGTGGTAACTGGATAAACCTCTTCAACGGAAATAAATTGTTTCCCTTTCCTTCCAAAGCCAACACATTTCATTTAAGAAGCAAGTATTGAAATCTTCCCATTTACTTCATGTGTGTCTTCCACGGGCCCATCTACTACTTGACAAGCAACTCTTAACTCCTTAGCTGAAACACACAATACTCCTAACTACTTATATAATTGCTTTTCCTATTACAAACTTCTTGACTGACATCCTCAAGAAAGAAATGCAGGTTAAGCCCCAATTAGTGAAGCAGTCCTTGCATTTCTGTTACGCACCTGGAGAAGGACAACACCATCATCTGCTTCATAGAGATGTGAAGTGTAACATCTTAAAAAAATACAAAGCACTTCAAAACTTGCAAATAAAAGGTACAGAGAGAGAAACAAGGAAACTGCATTTGTCACGGTGCAAAATTGGGACGTGAATTTGGTTACTTATGGTAGCTCACAAAATATGTACCAGGAATACAAATCAGATTACTGGAACATAGCATCTTCTCATACAAGGAGAGAAGAATTGCAGTGCAAAGCCAAGTGGGGGCTCATAGTGTTTAAAAGGGTTTTCACAGTGCACAGCCTAGCCCTAAGGCTCTGCATGGGGTCCTACACAGCAAGTGCAGCTGATCACTTAAAGCATCACAGGGCACTAGAAGTTCCAGCATTATTTTCCAGGACAGGGGATAAACAAGCAATGGCGAAGAAACCTCAGTAAGGAAATCAGTCCCTCACTGAAATCATGAGACCTGACAGGTCTGATAAAAGCAGAGGCCTAGCACTCATGCCAAAACGGACCAGGGGAAATAAAGGAATTTCCTCACTTTGAGCTTCCTGTAAGGTTTCCAGGAGGCATGTAAATGGTATAGAGTTATTATAATACCTTCTCAGGGCAAATATCATTTGCATATTAACATGAAAGAATCAAAGCATGCAGATTCTTTATGCTGGAGGAAGAGCTCAGGTACAATTAGCACATAATACATAGAACTCCAGGCACATGCTTTACATAGAATTTTTTCACCGAGTAGCAAAGAACAAGCAATTCTTAATGGCTTACAAGGAGATCATGGCCTCTGTACCTCAATTCTAACCTTCAAAATTATATTGAATGCATTTTAAAGGATATTCTAGCTATGATCTAGTCTAGCTACTGAACCTGAGTTCATGTCCTATACAATTTACTTTTTATACAGGGCTAGCTACTACAGCATTACATAATACTATCAATACATTGAGTGCAAAGTTGATTATTCTAAACTCTTATTTAAAAGAAAATTC
Organism: Struthio camelus; assembly: GCF_040807025.1. NCBI lineage: Eukaryota > Metazoa > Chordata > Aves > Struthioniformes > Struthionidae > Struthio > Struthio camelus. Next base: position 50,135,887 of record NC_090945.1, on the reverse strand, counting down.
TCACCTTCCTCATCTTGAAAGTATGCTTGAGTTGCTACTTCTATTCAAAGAGCGCACAGACTTAAGACTCTCTATGCCTCAGTCCTGAGTCAACCTCGCTCCTGCCGAGACCTTCCACACCTCTGGGCTCACGCATCAGTCCCCCTGTTTGGCCAGTGGTCCAGACCACCCACCCAGCAGCATGACAGATTCATTCTCTCCTCCTGCTTTGCTCGCATCCTGGGCCCTTAGTGCTCATCTCACTGCCCCTGCTCTGCTATGGATTTTTCTTGAACAGTAGCTGGGAAAAGAAAGCACTGGAGAGAAGACGTGCCGCACGATGCAGCAGGAGTAGCAATTCCGGCTCTAACGCCTTGTCCGTCTTCACGCTTCTTTGTGTATTCTCTGCGCTTTCTGATGTGGCCAGGTGAAGCGCATGCCTCCCAAGGCGGAAAAGATGACTGAGTTAGATAACTAAATGGATGATAATTTGTAAAACACAACAGGAAAACTGGTCATCAGTGAACAGAGCTAGTCTAAACTCCCTGTTTTTCCAATTCAGAACATTCTATTGGTAATACTGTGTGCTACTGTTTGCACATTTGCCAGCTTAAAAAATACGCTTAGTAGGGATTTCATATATTCCAGATCAACCTGTCAAACATCTGCTAGTCTTGAGTTACTTTTTTCTTCTGCTAGTACAGAAGTTTGGACTGGAAATTAAAGTACAGCACTTGAATGTAAAAAAACCTGGCAGATTCTCAAATTGGTAGGTGTTAAAGAAAATAAATTATCAGAATAATTTAAAATAGTCCATCTTGCAGAAGTGTTAATAGAGAACATCCAAATACTGTTATAAGGGTTACTGCATAACACTGTTTTCAAGAGTCTGCTTGTGACTTGTGATTTCAACAAGATAGTGTTCTCTGCCTTAAGTTTTCTGATATGGAAACCGAGGAACATTCACTACACAAAACCCGTGAAGTTTAATGATCATTGCTCATAAAATAATAACAAAAAGAAGGTAGAACAGAAATACATTATTATTAAATATTATTTTTAGGGTCAATTAAGCAACTAAAAACAGGTGGATGGTGCTAGATATTTTATTTTTGTCAGCTTTGCCAAATACAACTTTTCTTACACATTGTTTATAGTAATCTACAGGGACCACAGATTCACAGTAGTGAATGAGACAGTGAGAAGGATTACCCATTCTTACTACAAAACTAACCTGTTCTTAAAACCTCAGGGAGACAGATTTCACACCCTTCCTAAGACACGTCTACCAGCGCTTAGCTGTCTTAATGACTAAATATCCTAACATCCTAATGTCTAAACAAAATCTTTCTCGCCACAATTAACACATTATTTCTTGACCTACTGGCAGAACGACTCACAAGGTTGTTCCCTGCTCCTTACCATTAATCACCTACGTACTTGAAAACGTATGAGGTCTTTCCATCATTTTCTCTTCTTTAGAAAAGGCCTAGTTTTGCCAATGTTTCTTCAGGGGACACACACTTTACTTTAGATTTCTGCTAATTTTGTTTTTTTCAATAGTCTTTGTCCAACTGGTCCAAGACTATTGATTTGTGACTCCTCGTGCTGGATGCTACTAGAGGTGAGGCCTTACCAGCCCTGAGAGATGTTGAAAGAATTGCTTTGTGACTATTTCCTATGACACTTACACTTATGTATCCCAGCAGACTTTTTTCCCTTCACAAAATGAGCATAGGGGTTGATACATAACTCCACCTTTCCATCCAACTTCTGCCTAGCGAGTAGGTCCCCCATCTTGAAGGTGTGAATTAATCATTGACACTGCAGTATTGCACCTTGTACTTTTCCTTACTGAACTGCAGCCTGATTTTTAGAGTTTTTTGCTCACAAGTCCAATGCACCAAGATTATAAATTCTAATCCTTTCCTGCAAACTGTTTGCAGTTCCTCCTAACTTGGAGCCCTTAATGAGTTGATAAAAATACCTCAATCATTCAAAACCTGAATGAAAACGTTGACCAAGAGTGGATTCAAGATCTTTACAAAACATCAACTTTTGATTGTTTACTTGACAGACCAGTCAACTTTCCTCTACAAATACACCAGTCTAAGTCTGTTCTTGTTATATTTCCCACGTTACACATCATGTAATGGAAGTGAAAGGCAACTAACATTCCCAAAAGCTTATGGCTCCATTTGCTGAGAAACAAAGCGTTCACTCATTCATGGGTTAGATAAAATTTTCTTACGATATATGTGAAGATCCTATACTATGGACTTTTCTGTCCTTATTATGTAGGATACTTAAATTGATTGAAAACTTACACTAATCCAAGTTTATAAGAAACCTGGCTCATTTCCAAAGCTACATTTTCAAAAAATTCCATCCACAAGTCATAAGGGTACACAGCTCAAAACTAGTAAATAGACAAGGATTAGAATTACACACTCTTAAATGTAACGGAAGCAGGTAGCTTCTGTTTTCAATGTTTGGTGACATTAATGCAGTAATACTGAGTAACTGCTGACAATTAGCCAGAAGATGGAGCAGAGGTCTTGTAAGAAAATTACTCCCTGGTGGCAAAATATTGAAAATTCAATTACACTCTGTTTATTACAGGCCTACATTAGGAACTGCATTCATAATAAAGACCTTGATAATATACAAATTAATCGCAGCACAGGGGAGTGCTTTAGGAACTTTTTTACTCCTTGATGTTTTCTTCGATATTAAGTTTTTAATATATCCATAGACAAATTGAAATGCTTTCTATAAAGCTTTTCAACTAAAATTCTTTAAATACAATAGCATCGTATATGAATACTGTTCTGAAAGACAAGAATAATTCCATTACTTTGTCAGAATAAAACATGATTCAGACACCAATTATTAAAGCTTGGCCTTTAGGTGTTGTTCCATATCTGAAGGCTTACATTTGTGCTTCTAGGAAGTGTGCTATTTTCCATGCACTGTTAAAGTCTACAGCCTTTCATAGTTTTCTGTATATACTCCTATTTACATACATCAATACTTTCTTTCAGTTTTAGAAAAGCAAGGAACCTGGAGGCGTGCAGATATTAAGGATCAGTTTGAAATATAATTGAACAATCTAGTCCTCAATGTTCAGGTTATAGCTACTGCACATAATGTTCCCAAGAACAGTAGCCAGATATAAAGACATAAATTTATACTATGACAATGTATACTGGACTGTTGAATAATTTAGTTGCTGAATGAATTCAGTCAGCAGTTTGTTTAGCTTTTTAATAGTCTATTGCCTACTTTAAAGACTTTTAGTGGCAACCTCTTCAGCGTTTTAAACTAGTACATTTCAAATCTAGCTATGCACTTGTTGATTTTAATTGTGTTTTGCCAGTAAAAACAGTAAGACCTGTGATTTTAACTCCACTTCAGAATCAACACACTCTGTCTTCTTATTTAACTTAGTCTTACTGGCTGTTACTTGAAAAATGTAAACTCTATGAAAAGGACTGAACACATGCACAATATTCCACATAACGCTATAATTTTCTTTGAGAGAGAAACCTAAGGAATTCTGGTATTAAATAAGTGCACAAACATAGAGGATTGTACTGGAGTTTCATTACCAAATACTACTACAAAGAAGAGAGGAAACTTGATCCGAGCAGCCTATGCTCTTCAGTACTGACGCTTTCTTTGAATCCAGATAGTCTGACTCTCATTTGTAAAATCTTTTCACTTTAAGGAAGAAGTCCTTCTCTGAATCTACGAGGTACAAGACCTCTTAGTAGCGCTTGACCCGCCAACATTCAAGAGTGCCCACAGTGACTTCAGATTAGATGGGACCTTGGTTCTGTTATCCTGGGCAGACCAAGACAGCACAGGAGGTGACTGGTAGCAGCTCTGGTATTGGAAATTGGCTGGAACAGTAAGGAACCCTGCAGCCAAATGACTGCAGCCTCATCCCAGCTAAGCTTGGGCATTCCTCTGGCAATCAGAGGAAATACAGAAAGGAGTTTAGAATGATCCAAAAATAAAGGTATCTAGCAATAAATCCAATTCACAGCTAAGCAGAAATTATGACTTTGGTATCATCTTCTGTGGCAAATGAATCTTCCATAGGTGTCTCTCCCTAAAGACACCCACAAAAACCTCCTTCAGCAGCCATTCTCAAGTCATTACTTGGCTACTTTGAAAGTGTCAGATAAGTGCAGAATCCACAGAAACAGAGAGTTATGTGATAAGATCACTTTGTGAGATAGACTGCCTCCCAGCAGATGAGACGAATGAATGTTACATCCTTCTTGTTTCAGAGTCCTTTGGTTTTCAGGATTTGTTCTCTGAGGTCAGCACAAACGTGAGATGCGTAACACCACAATGTGGGATTGTATGACAAATCTCAGCTCTGGGAAGTGAGACTGGTAATTTTTGCCCATCTTAACATCACATCCCTTGTATCTGCTAGTTATGCAGTCTGCCTGGTGCATTTGATGCAAACAGTCACGATAAGGAAAACAGTGAAAAATTTCCACTTGTTCATTGAGTCCAGTGGCCAACCTAGGTCTTGTTCAGTAAAAGCAGTTTGATCCTTTTGCTTAGGTGCTACCCGGAAGAGAAGTACAAACTCCAATCCAGATACGTAGATGTGGCCAAAAACCAACCTCCAGACAAACCTGTAAATGCTGTAAGTGAAGTCTTGAAAGCATAATTACATATGCATGAGTGATTTAAGATCTACAACTACCCACATATTGCCCTCATAGGACTTGACTTTATCATCACCTGACAGGCAGGCACTGGCTGATCTGCAGGTCATCACAACTCCAACAAACTATCACCTAGAATAGCATTACAGATTATTTGTTATAGCTCTCAAGACATCCTAGTTGATGCTGCTTTACATGACTTCTGAGGATATCAGTCAGTCTACACATGGACTTGGTCCCTCTTCAAGTGTACTTCCATAACTGACAGATACCTTGTACCAGGCTCTCCGGAAAAATCCTTTTATTGATAGTTTATAGGCCATGCTGTGAATGTGAAATGCAGTATTTCTTGCAGGCTGAGAAGGTGGCCCAACAACACGCAAGTTAAAAAGCTGTGCGCACCAGTCTGGTAAATGGGAGGGTGGAGGTGAAGGCTAATCGGAAACCTATGGATTTTTTGAGTCTCCTCAAATGTAGACACCTGCAGGTTAAAGGCATCCTACATTTGAGAACAAGGAAATACCATTAACAGGAGCATTTTCTCTTAAATTCTACTGCTTCATCATCTGTGGCTCCTAGACAAAACAAAGAGGCCACTTCTCTGATTAGAGCAGGCTCTAAGGAGAGACAGGGAAGAAAACAGCACAGAAGACGCTGTGTTTAGCATGGTGTCAGAGCACTCCGAGAGAGAGCAAAGGAGCTCCAAAAGGCAATGCTCTGAGCAGACAGCGCTCCTACCTGTGCTGTCAAACCTGGCTTTGCTCCACAATACTACCAAATTTAGGGGAGCCATCCTTACTCTCATGCAGAAAACCAAACCCAGGAGGGAGAGCAAACATCATAAGCAGCAGTGATATGCACGTGACCGGTACTGTAATGGCAGGCGTGTGATGCCAGGTACTGTTCCAGCTGTCCCAGTACTACAGGGTTGGTATGAAGTCAGCTATGTTGGACCTTCTGTTACTGCTGGAAACTGAAGGCATCTTTTCCGTCAAACACTGAGGGAAAGGAGTCAAGTTTTGTCTCCTGCTCCATCCCATGCTTCTGCCTCTAGATTCAGCATGGTCTTTCTTCATGCCTACCTGTGATGTCAATAGCATAAGCGTCTGCCTAGCTTTCTGAGAATCAGGGGTGGTCCATGCTCTGGCATGTTCATTTTGTGCAGTGATGGAGTCTGGCTTGTGTACTTGATGACAAACTGTTCCCATGTTTTAGTTCTCATCTTTGAGAACGGAAAAGAGGGAAGAAAATAACATCATTCAAATCCGATGAGAACCACACAGGTTGCTGCAGAAGGTTGGTTTTAACTCCTCTCTCTCGTGATTTGGGCACCCTCCTGGAAAATAACAAGCGCACCAAGCACTGAAGTATGTGCTGCTCTACACAAGAGGAGACTGATACACTTGTACCCAGTTTCTGAAAAAGAAAAATTAAGCTACTGCAGAATGGATAAAATTTGAAGCCCCAGGTTGAACAGCCCTGAACAGGAAATAAGGATAAACATAAAAATGGTATTATACAGGAGTGTGAAAAGTGTCAGTACTGGATCAAAGTGTATTGATATAATCAAAAATCAAAAGCAGCAAGTCAGGAAGTTTGTAGCAATTTAGCCAAAGCTTGGACAAGAACACTGGCTTGGTTCTACCTTGCTATAACGGGAGGTCACATGTAACCAAAGAAAGGGCAATAAGATCTTCTCTACTTTTCTAATCTTGTACATATAAGTGAATAAGAAACATACAGCGATAGCAATTTGACACACTCTTGAAGAACACATGAAGTTACTCATATTTATTCAGAATATGCAAAATAAAGCATCTTAAAGATGTTTATAATTTCTGCAGTAGTTTTACTGCAATCTCATCTGAAATTATCAGAGATTGTCTAGATAGGCATCCACCTTATATTTTAAATTGGATAAAGGTTATAGTTTATTTGCAGGATTCAGAAATTCTTCAAAATTTAGAGTGATGCCTTTTGAAAGCTACTGCAAATTTATTTTATATATATACACGTATATATGTACAAACATACATTTGTACATACATACATAGATACACACACACAGTAAAAGACACCTAACCTTTTCAAAATTATCCAGTTCAAGCTACCACTGAGACATAGCAATCTAAAAGACTGGAGGGGGACCAAGGAAGAGTTAGGTGTTCTGATGGAAAATAACCATTATTATGCCCATTTGTAAGTAGGGAAACAAAATCGGAAAGATATACAGACACAAAAATGGGAAACAGCAAATTAGTGACCCAATCAGGATTTCAGTGCAGAGCCTCTGACTTCAAAGCAAATACTTTAAAGGCTTCCCACATGTGAAGTTCAGAAGAAATTGATAAGCCGAAAGTAAGTCACGGGAACTGGAGTGTTTAGCTGAGCTAACAGTTGTGCTTCAGTAATTACAAGTATGCAGGACACTGAGACTACACCTTACGCAGACTGCTCAGCACTGATACAGTACTAAATTTAATGGACATAATGAGCCATTATCATCACATCCAGGAGTGTGGTGCATTTTCTTTGATTATTTCCACTGACTATCCAAAACTCAAGCCCACTTAGCTTCTGAAGTCTGATGAGAGCACAGCCGGAGGTAACACAGACACAAAACAACTCATAAAAGATTAGGTCAGGCTTGATTTCACAAGGAAAAATAAAATAAGGCCATAATGAAACAAAAATAATTTTTTTAAAGGCAAAACAGGATAATCATACATTCTGTGTGAAAATGTATTAGAATGTTTGGCTTTTTTTAAAGCAGGTTTTGGAGAGGAGAATCATTGTTCCATAAGAGTAGGAACTATGCCGTATGATATACACATTCAGAAAGAATTTTTTTTAATACGACTATGAAATACTTTTTCTTCCATATATTTTAGTGTGCTATATTCAAAATCCACTTTAAAATGTTTTCCAGTCACAAGAAAAACTTTTTAAGTTTTAACTGATTCTGAGATAATCAGTAGTCCTACATGATTACTTTGAATTCACATTATGAACTAGGGTTTCTAGAACTAGCGGGGAATTGTGTATTCCTCAGGAGACAGCCTCTCTTATATTTACTGAGCTTAGATGTCTATCTTATTGAAAACAAATCAGAAATCTTGAGTCCAGTTCACGTTCCGGCCTCAACAAGGGTGCATTACAGTAGTTTTTTTTTTTTTTTAAAGGAATAATTTAGCAGGATATTTTTAATGCTTTTTCCATAACATTGAAATACCTCAGAAAAGAGGATGAAACAAATTCAATTGTGTAGACCTGATGAGCGGAAAAAATACACTCTGAACAAAGGCAAGCTGATTAACTTTTTCATAAAAATCAATATATTTGATACTGGAAAGAACAAAGAACTCTTAAGAAAACAAGTAAGAAATGAATTGGTGTTTTTGTTAAAGCAATCTGTTAACTTAAAGTACATAGATCCTGTTGCCACATTTTCAATATATTATAGTTGTAAAAATGTGTTCCCTAAGCCCCAGCAGGGCAAAGATGATTCCCTGGATAGGGAAAAAGTTATTGAACTATGAAAAGTGGACACCAGCTTTTTCTAGATAAGTTAACTCAGTACGGTTTTATATGATATGTTACATACAAAAACCAACAAATATACAAACAACAGCAAAGAACTCCAAATAACTATTCAATTTCGCTTTTCAAAAATTTGGCAGAGTATTTGTTACAACTAACATGGCACTTCAAAAACATACGTATACCCGACCAGATTGCACAGACTTAGATCTAAGCCTCACTGACAAAAAATGCTCAGGATGATGGGGACTCCAACATCCTTCTGGTTTAGGTGATGCAGAAAGGGGTACATCTTCCAAATTATTTAACTTCCAGAGCTCCTAAGAGCAGGCAGCAGAGGAAAGAAATCTTTTTTACCTAGCTGCTTATGAACCCAATTAAAAAGCAGCTACACGGCATTATCTAGATTGCAATGACTCCCACTTTTTAAAGACAAGAACCTATTTTCTTTAGGTATAATATGCCGCCTATTCAAAACTTGGCCTTACTGGAAGAAAGAAACATAACAGCTGAAAGAGCAAGAAGCGTTGTTTTTCCCATGGCCATGAACGAATGTTTCAGGCTAACCTACGGGGCTCAACTGGCAGGTGCGGCTATCTTCTGACAGCTTAAAAAAACTGCGGAGGAATGGCACAAATATATAAAACTGCCTTGACAGTATCAAGATGGCAGGTGGCAGTGGCATTCCAGGCAGCCTTGGCAGCATAAACCTCTGCAGCACTGGAAGCGGTAAGTATCCTCATGGCCCTGCGAACACGAAATTTATGAGTTGGACAGAGACTTGAGTGAGCTTAAGGAGATACAGAAAGAGAGTAATAAAAAACGAATTCCCGAGTTTATCTTCTGTCTGAGAGGTCACCAACAAGCAACGCTCGGGTGAAGCAGTCAGAGCCATTCCCTCCATCCTGAGGAGGCAGTCCCTTTGACTTTGACTCCAGGTTTGCTCCCTGTAGGAAGTCAAACAGGGCTGCATTTTTTATGTGATGGAGGTTGTTAGATATGAAAAACCACAGACATATGGACTCCCTCCCTGCTTGTTTCTACTCTTAACCTAATAGCCAGCAGATCCCAAGACATTCTCAATCAATTGCAGTTTGAGACGAGACGGGAACACTCGAAAAGACTTTGTCTCAAAAAAACAGTATTCTTACAAACTGTCCCCCAGAAAATGACTAGCATGGTATGAATTAAATCAGTGTGTGCTGCTGTCTACCAGATCCGGAAACCTTTAAAATACATTTTCATGTATTAATATAAAGAACTGATGTTGAATTTAAATGACAACTTGGAATCTCAGAGCTTTTCTTTAGGAACTAAAAAGCTTGTGGCTTATAGGTTCTCCCCAGTGCTCAGCACTCCCTGCTGCATTGTGACAGAGCTCATCTCAGTTTTCAATTAAAAACAGAAAGGAAATGAGTGGTAAAAAAAAGTTATAACCTCAAAAACATAAACCAATTTGTACATCCATCCATTTCTTCTCAGCAGCATCTACACACCATAGGACAGATACAAACGCTGTACAAAGCACAGGGGGAAGACTTCTAGTACTGGGATTTCTGGTAAGATCCCCCATTTGTTTATAGTTGTGACTGGAATCAATGAAAGACAGCTGAGGCAAAGTATAGCTAATCTAATGAGCAAATGCGCGTCTGGGAACAATGGGCTTTTATACTCAAACTAACTTTTATATCAAGTCCTGTGAACTTAGTCAACATTCTCTATTTTGATTTGCTTTTTCTGGGAAAGATTTTCCATAGCACTTATATGTTTTAGGAGCACAAATTCTGCTATAGTGCACGAGGATTTGAGCTTCGAATTTCTAGGGCGCTTTTCACAATACTGCTTTAACTGTGAAATGGAAAAAAAACAAGCATTACCTTCTGTCTTCTAACTACTCTGATATGAGCTAGAAGGAATATCACATACAACAATACTGTCCCTACATGAACTCCTCATTTTCCTAAGGCTCAAGAGGCTAATATAGCCTTATCATGACTTCAGGTCAAAAGATTGAGTCTAATGGACCAATGGAAAGAATTAATTTCAGAGCTCACAACCCTTAATTGAGAACAGACGGTGCCTAGTCCCTATAAATTTAAAATCTGGGGCCTGTTAACAAAAGCATCTAATCTCATCTCAATTGCCATGAGCAGCCAGGACCCAGCAATATTGAGTTTAGAAAACAATATAAAAACCTCCCAGAACTCCACTGGAAGCAAACAAGCAGCAAAGACTGATAATGAAAAAGATGTCATATGTTCTTTGTAGCTAAAGTAGTTAAGGGAATGAGCAGCAGAATTCCCTGCTGAGTGCAGCTTTTAAGCAATTTTAAATATATCTTCTTATAGAACATACGGCAATCATGCAATGAAGAACTTAGCAGCTCAAACAATTCTAGTTAACTGTGCGGAAGGAAACTGGATACTATCCATCTAAACAAATATCAATGATAAAGATTGTTTCTTTCAAAGTCGTTCTGACCTGGATATCTTGGAAACCTTAAAAATTCAAAAGTGCTTCAAAGATTATAAATCATTTTGACATATTCAATATCCATCTTCAAAAACAGGCAGAAAAGACAACTCTGAAACCTTCTCCAAGAATTTAGTTTTGCCAAAAAGGATATTAGACTTCTAATTTCTGCTATGTTTATACAAACTACAGAGGTGGCCAATACAGTTTGGAGTCAGTCAAACCTACAACAAAATCAATTCAAATTTTGTACGGTGTCAAAGCAACCCAAATTCTTTAGACCATCTGCCACGGGTGCAGACTGAGACTCCACAGCATTCATTAGTCACCAGCAATTACGTAACATATTTTATTCATAACTATAAAGCAACTTATAGAAGTAAGCTTTTCATTTTTGCATTTTTTCCCCAATTTTCTCATTTTGCATTTATGAAAACCTTGCCACAGGGGAAAAAAAAAAAAAAAGGCATTTCTCCAGCATACAGTAGGTCAGAGGCAGAGTGCATAACAACAGAATAACATCTCTTTGCCTGTGGTCATGACTGCATATAGATTCACTGTGGAAATGCTTTACAGTTTCTGGATCATTTGGAGAAGTAGAAACCTGTCTTCAAGACTGTATGTTTAAACCATAACAAAACCACGTGCATAAGCTGTGAAAATATCACTGCAAGAAAAAGTTCTGTAAGCATAACCATATATATGCATGCATAACCATATACCTACACATACATGTGTATATATTTGACCAAGGAGGACAAAAAAAATAATCAAAATGTAGTCAGAGTTGTCAGTCTGGTATCACTTTTTTACTCTGTATTGGCCTGACAATCTGAAACAAGAATGCTTCCAGTCAGTTAACTCCTTTTATGTTGCAAGTACTGCACAGGAGGTGGAAATGCCTAGAGTCTGTCTCAGATGCATCTGGTCAGCCACCACAGTACCCAAGAGAGAGATTCACCAGTAGCAGCCCAGGCCTAGCACAGTAACTGCATAGGACCTTCAGACCCAAAACCTGACAGATACCACGGATGCCCTAACAGAAGATACAAGAGACATGTCTTTTAACCATTTCAGTATAACTAACTTCATTCACAATTACTCAACACTATCCCTCATCACCCCTTTCCTAACTCTTATACTGCTCTTTTACAATTGTGAAGTAAAAAAAATGGAAGGAAGATATAAGTCTTTTGCAAATTTTCAAGTATTTTGTAGAATCCTGAACTAACCCACAATGATCATAGCAGGCAAAGGCTCTTCCACTGAGAAGTTATCAAGTATGAAGTTGTGTATACACATATTTATATATGCACACATGCACCCCTACACACATGTAGGTATATAGGAAATGAAGGAAGTGGTGCCTGGGAAACCAGCATTACATGTAAACTGTAGATGTATATTGTAGATGACTTTTCCAGTGTTTAAGTGCTTTCATCTGACAACGAACCAGACAATCCCACAGCTCTGACAGATTTTTATTTTCGCTTTTATTCCAGTGATAATTACATCAATAAACCTGATTCAGCAAATCTGTTCCTCTCTAATTCGTTAATTAAAACAATTTACTGCTACCACTGTGATTTTTTCCAAGGACATCAAAAACACTTTCCAAATCAAAATAGCAGAGATCATCAGTTTATAGATGCGCAAAGCATGGTTTGCTTTCATGTCAACCTCATAATCAAAAGAACACTTACAACTCAAACAGAAAAGAGCTGCTGTCTTTTTAAGACTTCCTTGTGTAAGCACATCCAAAAGAACACATTTTGTTTAGGAGAACTGAACAGCAATATTTGTACAGCAGCCTTAAAATGAGTGTGTGTGGGGGGAATCTAGAAGTTAACCGTGTACAATTAGAAGAATGGGACAAGATATAAGTAGCAATAAAGTTACAAAGCAACATTTCTACGTGCTTCATTTTCTCAACACAATGTTTCTGGTTTATTAATATTTTTATTTTGCCTTCTTCACATTAAAATGAATGATAAAATAACTGACTCAGAAAAAGTCAGAAAGGAACCAAAGTAGTTCTTTAGTCCATCCTCTTTCACAGAATAGGGCTGAGAAAAACTAAACTGATATTCTAAAAATGTTTTTGAAAATATGCTACGTGATGAAATAATCACATGTTTCTCAGCAATTTCTTCCACTGAGCTATCCCTGGACTTCCACCATTCTCCTCTTTGCTATTTACATTGCTTGCTTCTTGTCCTGTCTGCAGCGCATATGGGCAGCAGGCAACCTTTAAAAAGGCAGCAAGATCTTCGCCCGTGCTAGAGAGTAGAGAACTCTCTCAATCATTTCTAAAGTCATATGTTTTAAACCTCTAATCGTTCTTGCTGGCAGCCAACTGCTAGCCTAGAGAAAAGACATTTTCCCCAAAATGAATCCCCAAAGCAGCCACAGTAGTTCTGTCTTAGCGCTGCTGAGTGCGCTAGTGGGATTATTTCAGGAGCACTATATACCAGAAATACGTTACAAGGCTGTGGAAGAAACCCTCACATTCCCACAGAAAATACAGCTGACACATGTTTGCGATCCACTATGCCCTGCAGCAGAAGGCTGCCCAGGGCCTGGGCAGAAACATTCGGTGGCCCTGCAGGGCTGTGGATGGGAGAGCCAAAGCTCAGCCACCGCTGAAACAGGCAAGGGCTACAGAAGACATAAGAAGGGTTTCCACAGGTACATTGGCAGAAAAAGACAGACCGAAAAATGCAGGCTGCTGATGACAGGGCTCCTAGTGACAAAGGACATCCACATGCCTTCTTTGCTTTGGCCTTTACTTGTCAGGGTCTGCTCTCAGGTCTCCCAGGTCAGTGCCAAGAGAGTCTGGGGGAGCAAAGCACAGCCTCTGTAGGGGAAGACTGTGCCTTTAGGCCCTATTTCAAGAAACCAGGTGTATATAAGTCTGCGGGACCAGATAGGAGACATCCACAGGTGCTCACAGAGCTGGCCAATGCAAGGCCACTCTGTATTCTTCAAACGGTCATGGCAATGGAATGAAGTTCCTGATGACTTTTAAAAGAGAAATGTCATGTTATCTTCAAGAAGGGGAAAGAGTATGTGGGAACTAGAGACAGTCAGCCTCACCCCAACTGCCCAGGGAAGACTATGGAACAAATACGGCTGGAGTACTCCTGGAGCCCTGTCAAGGCACATGGAGGATAAGTAACTGGGAACAGTCAGCACAGATTTACCAAGAGCAAATCAGACCCAAAGCGACTGCTTTCCATGACGAGATGACTGACTCAGTGGACAAAGACAAGGCAAACAACACCACCTACTCTCCTTTTAGCAAGGCTTTCAACATGGTCTCCCACAGTATCCTGGTGGCCAAGCTGGAGAGAGATGTACTGGATGGGTGGGCTACAAAGTGCAATAGGCAGAAAATTGGCTGGATCATCAGGCTCAAAGAATACTGCCTTCAAAAACCAGTGGCTAGCCAATATTATGGCGTTGCTCACGGTTAGTTCAGCCTGAAGAGAAGGACAAAGGTATAAATCTAACTTTTGTCTTCTGCTACCCAAGGGGTGACTATAGAAAGACAGAGCTAAACTTTTGTTGGAAGGAAGTAAAAGGACAAAGAGGTAAGGTCAGAGATTGCAGCAAGAGAAATTGTGAACAGACATAAGGAAAAAAAAAATCACAACGAGGGCGGTTAGGCACTGGATCTCTGGTGCCCAGAGATGATGCAGAATCTCCATTCTTGGAAATTTTCAAAACTCAACTGGACAAGGCTTTGAGCAACCTCATCTAACTTAAAGTCAGCCCAGCTTTAAGCAGATGGTTAGACCAGATAACCTCAAAAGGGCCCTTACAAGCTGAATTATTCTATGATTCTCCAAAGGACTGATCTAGCAGCTTGTCTTCCTCACATTTTTGAAATTTGATTATTGTTACTTATATGTAGGTCCTTGCACTTTATTTATTGAACTGTGCTTTTTCATCTGAAATTATTTCTTCAGTCTCTCATCCTACCCTTTAAAGTGTATGCAATTTTTTCCAGGTTGCAATGTTCTATTATATTATCCAAGCCGTTACGAAAATCTATGATATGCTATGTGGAATCCTATTTGATTCAACTTGCCAGTTCATGAAATACTGATAATCATTCTTTACACGTTATTCCAATAAGCTGTATATTTATCTTGCAGAAATTAACCTGGACCATGCATCTCTATATACAGAATGTCAGGACTGAGACAGCGTCAGAAGCCTTATTAATGTCAAAATACCTATTACTGTCAGCATCTGCTGCTTGTTCCCTACCAAGAAGTGGCTTATACTGTCACAGAAGGAAGTCAGTACAGCTCGATAAGATCCATTCAGAACAAACACATGCTCATTGTTACAAAGCACAAACTTTCTTTTTTATTTTTTGTTCTAGGATATTTCTTGTCTAACTGATTAGACAGGTCCTTCATCCCCTCTGCCTTCCCTCTGGCCCTTCTTAAGTCTTCAATGATTTCTTCAAAGAGGAATCATTAAAAGCTCAGAGGCTGTAGGTATTGTATACGTGTGTGTGTATACATACATTTTATATATATATAAAATATATATATAAATATATATATAATGTATGTATACACACACGTGTGCATAGGATGTATTTTATTTACTTCAGTAGCCTCTAACCCTTTACTAATGGTGTAAAGGTTAGCTCTGTGGTCAGTTACCCAGGTAGCAAATGCTGAAGCAAAAACAACCACAAGAAAACATATCAGCAATGTGTTATCAGTCTTCCTTCACTGTTGAGTAACAAATCAACTCTTTCTTTCCCATCTTCTTAGCATTCATGGTTCTCTACAAGTCTTTACTCTCCTGCTGATTATGTCTCATAATTATATTTATATGCCTCAAACTTCCCAGTTGTGTCTCTGCAAACTTTTATTACTCTCTTCCTCAGAAATCTGACCTTGCTTCCCATTTTCTATGTGGTTCTTCCTTGAAATTCAGATCTCTGAAGAAATCCTAAGCTACGCCATCTCTTTCACCATTCCCTCTCATTAGAAGGGCTTGGATTTATGACCCTGACAACCAGAAGTGAATTCTCCTGAAATCTCCTTCTTAGATTTGGTTTTCTATACAGACCTCAGTTTTGATTTTATTGTGGTCACTGTCATTAAGCCTACAGTTCCTGTGCATACGAAGGTTTTCAGGGAGTCTCATCCTCCAACCTTTTTGGCTTGACATTCTGTACTAGACTCCCATCATGAAAGCACTATCAAGACAATCTTTTGGAATCTCACACACCTTTCCTAAACATCAAGTTCAGTGATACTCAAACCTCTGAAATCCAGGAGATCCATAAAAGTTATTGGAAAAAGGTCAACTTAACTGTTCCCTCTTACAGCTCCCACTAGCCGAGGGAATCACCAACATGAATATCAATTGCATTAACTGTGAATGCTAGGAAAGTTTACTGAAATACATCTGCAGACCTGCAATCATAATACAACACAATCTGAAAAGTGGCATAACTACAGAAAAATTGTGATAATATTGTAGAAAACCAGGGATGATGACTCTTTCAGTTCCATGTGTCTGTAACCAAAGAAAAATATGTATGCCTATTTACTTATTGAGTATTATTTCAGAGCTGAGTTCTGTCAACAGTAAAACAGACTGATTTCCTGATCATGAAATTTCTTAGCAGCAAAGCAGGATTTAAGAGATATTGGCATGCTTAATGAGAGGTAGATAATTGCTAGATGGAATACTGTGGGTAAGAGTAAAGAAGCTGTAAATGGTGGTATGGCAGTAAGGTGAATATTAATCCATCAGATATGTGGCTGTTTTTGGTAAGTAGGCTCAGCATTTGCCTAGCAGGTACAAAGCAGCTCATACTCAGCAGAGCTCATCTGAAAATCAAGTTCTGTCTTAGCATTAAAAAAAAAAAAAAAAGATGTTAAACAGGTGAAAATGTGTAACACTACTTCCTGAACAATGTGCATTATTTAAGAATGCAGAGTTCAAGTATGTGTTATAGATGTATTGGGTTAGAGAGAGCAGATTTAAGATGTCTTGACAAATATCTTACCAATGTTATTTCCTGGTTTTCAGAGATCTGAATGCCAGTAAATTCACCATTCTGGAAGGATAAGAGAGTATTAGGTTCACAAGAATACTATCTACAGAAACCGGCTGAAGATGGAGAGGAAGCAAGGAGATGCCCAAGTAGCTGATTAGCTTGATAATTTCTCTTTACAGAAATCCTCAGCAACAGGAGACCAAATTTCAAACCATTGATCTACTCGACTCGAAATGATGACCTGAGGCCATGATCTCAAGTTCCCCTCTCCCTTTCTTCTTCTCTTTATTCTGCTACATCCTAATCTCCTCTGGTCTTCTAACAAATCCCCACTGGTGCAAAACTTTCACTAAAAAACAGAAATCCAACATTCTAGCTCCATCGGAACTATTTTACGCATACCAGAGAAGAATAGTTCTTAGCTAGTCTTTGTGGATGTGGGCGCAGTCAACCAGATGGCATGGATCTATCCAAAAAACCTAACTCTCTTTCCATGAAGCACTCTCGATACGGCTTCCAAAGGGAGAGAAGGTGGCATGGACTTGCTCAAGCCTTAAATGAGTGACTAAAATCTTTTCAGAAACAATTATTACCACAGCTTGAGCTTCAGGCCTGTGCAAGTATAAACAAAACCGGTAATAGCTGTGAACTTTACAAAAAAAATAAAAACATAATTCAGTCAGGAGCTGCATTTGAGGAAAAACTTAGCTCTAACAACCTTATGTTTTGACTATTATCATTTTGATGTCTCCTGAGATCATGGATAGCAGTTTAATGGATTTAAAAACAATTCAAATAAATAGGTGGCTTCTAAGATACCTTAAGCTTCAAATGGCCCTTTTGCTTAAAAGGTCAGTATTTGTTTATCTACAGAAGAGCTTCTATTTTGCTAGAATATTTATCAATTTTAAAGGACAAACTTTAGTAGCCTCAGCACAAATTAACAACAAAAAGTTACCGGCAAGCATCTAAAAGATGAGCTGCTTGAATTTCAAAGCTGCAGCTCCTAGAACGATTAATAACAAATTTCTTCTTACAGCATTTATGAAATATGAATGCACGCATGTTGTGCTGATGCATTCCCAAATAACATGTTCTTTTTATCTCATTTTGCCTCCAAGAGAACTTGCAAGTGAAATAGGGAAGAAAGCATGAGAAAAACATGCATGCTTATTGTGCTCCAATTGAGACATCATATTGTACATAATCTGGGCAACCTAGCAGCGTCAACAGATGCAAGTTCTCCTTTTGGGAGGCTAACATGACAAATCTATCAGTACATGATGCCAAAAGTCATATGTGGAATCTGAATGAGAGCCTCGGTGTAAAGAAAAACATTTCTCTTTGGAATGATTTACCTAGCAGTAACCCAGGACCTTGAGGTGAGAATGCATCTATATTCTCTATGTTTGGAAAACAGTTCTAATGTTTTCTAAAAAAATTCTGCTGGTATTCATAATGTTATTAGTATAGTTAAAATTTTATCATTTAATCATTTACAACAGATGTTGTAAAGAAACTTCTAATCCTGCCAATATTATGCACAAATTTAGGTGGCTTTAGCAAGCTCTTTAGACACGCACTGCTGAGGCCTCAACGAACAAAAGTTAACATCTTCAACAAATTCTATTTACACATATTCACTGTAACTATGCAACTAAACAGAATTTTGCCTTTCTGAAGGAGATATTGTCTACTATGATTTCTGAAGAGCAAATATACATAACAGTTATAAGAAAAGAAAACATGCCAAATCTTTTCCCTCCCCAACAGGGAAAGGATAGGAAAAAAAAATGCCACAAGAACAACCCAAGCACATTCAACAGATAGTTATAATTCTGAGTTCGTAAACCCGTCGGATAAATTCTCACCATCATAAGTAGATCCAATAACCCCAGTGAGGTCTGCTTGTGGTAATGCACTACTTAAAATAGTGACTAGTACGCCTGGGTGAACAGTCTGTGTCACTTGCAGAACTGGGCCCTTCGAGGTGAGCAAACTAGGTTCTGGTGTTGTGTTGGGTTTTGATCATCGCAACCCTTAGTTCCTTATCTACTTTAGATGCAAGTCTCTTGCATAGAAAGGCATTTACTTGTAAAACAGTTCAACTGAAATTCAGTCAGGAAGCTTTCAAGCACAGGAAAGGGGGATGAAGTGCATAGGACAGACACCTTGTAAATCTAGCTTTCATTTCAAAGCCTGATCCGATTTGTCAGGCTAGCACAGCTATTAATTTTAGGCCATAAATTACCAGAACTCAAACTTGCAGTTTGGTCCTTAGATTGGGGAATGTGTGTGCCAGGATGATATTGTATCCCTGGTTTAAATTATATTTTCTGTTCTATTGTGAGCACTTAACACACCGAGTTCCAACTATACGTAAAAAGTCACTTCTTGGCTGAATCTCCCATGTTCAGTGGAAATAAAATTCATAGAAAAATGCCAAAGAAGATTAAGTTTTTCACCGCTTGTGTAACATCTCCATTGAAACGGAGACCCATGACATGGTCCAAGTTATATATGTTTCATAAACCCAGGGGACCTTCAAGCCATCAAAATTTCATTAGCCTCACAGCAGTCCTAGCACCTTCTTAAGTTGGACTGCTGGCCTCCCTATCAATAAATAAATCAACTGTAATCCTTTTCAGTGACTAAACTTTTCTTTGAAGTTGTATCTAAAACATTAGACACTCCTCTTGCATAATTTCAACCAGTGCAGAATGTCTTTCCTAACGTTTTTGCGGTTTTCTCACACATTAAAAATAAAACATCCCTTACGGAGGGAGTTTTGGCATCTTGTAATCAGACATTTTGCTATTTTTGAAATTCTAAAAGTTTATTAAAAAGTGTATCTAAAAATATTATATTTCTGAAGCAGTCATCTCCTTGGTACTGAAGAATTTCCTTAAACAGCTGTATCTTTACACATCTTTTTAAAGATCATTAACCCGGGGTTTTACAAAACACTTGAGGGAGTCTGTTTCAGCATGGACCTTTCAGAAGGAAAATTGCAGGACTACCCAACAACTTATTTTAGATCATTTTGCAGCAGAGAGATCACGACTCATGCAACAGAATCTCCACTTCCAAAAGGAGACAGGCAAATGCTCCTATCAGCCTCTGTCAAAACTTCCCTCCGCCTCAAAACAATTTTTCCAAATATAAGACAAGAGAGTCCTGGACGTGAAGGGCTGTCTGCTCAGGCACCACAAAGTGTTAATCCCAACACAAAAAGCTGAATCCCATTCGAGATAGCCATCCCGCACAGATGTCTTCAGTTGGGACCAACCACCAGGGAAAGGCAACGAGTATGCGTAATACCAACATATAGCTTTGGTTGTCGTATCAAACTGAAAGCAAAATAATTAACAGGCAGGGTAACACATCACTGCTTCTAGCTTAAAATAAATATCTACTTTTTTTTTTTTTTAAAAGGATCATAATTCATACACACCCACATTGCCCTTTGCCACAACGTGATACAGCTGTACCCACAGGATGGTAATAAAATTGCCCTTGCTATTGTACAGCTGACAGGTTTAGTAAATTAATAAAAATGAAGTGCAGACAACCAGGCAATAGCCATCTCTCTAATTTTCATTTTTACTCATTTTTCTTTATTCCTCTTCTGAATTTGTCATATACGATGTCATAAAGTTAACAAAATAATCATATTTTAATTCTAGTAAAGCTGCAAATCCTCTGCAAATGTAAAGAAGTTAAAGATCAAAGGTTTTCTAAGATCCATGTGTTCAGCATTTAACACCATGTCAGGTTCAATTCACAACCTCAAGTTGGGGTAAGAAATTTTGAAAAGCTTTAAAAATAAATCAGGCAATTGTATTAGCCTCTTTTCATTTAAAGACTAAGCCTTAAATACAATGGTCACATCCCCACATCCTACAAAGTTGCTGTTTAGATTTCTTGTGGATTTTAATTGCACAGTAATCCAGTCCCCCGGGCACATCAAAGGACACACTTCCCTCTTTACCACAATTTCAATTGCTCTCATCAACCAGTAAGTTTAAAGCACGATCAGATTTGGTTTTCAGTCACTTGAGCCTTGTTAATAAACTATTCTTTGTGCTCACTCATCCATTCTCAGATTGCGCAACTTCTCTGAGATGTCTTAGAGAGGAATTTACAAAGGCATCTTCGATTGCAAGCTGGCCTTGGGGACAAACTTTATCACCACTTACTTTGCTACTCCACAAAGGATAACAGGTGACATGGCCCTAGATAAGTCAGGGCTAATCTTTTTTGTCATTAAATTCTTTTTCAAAACTACAGTTAAAACATCACACCCACAGCTTGCATAATTTAGGACTGCTACTGAATAGCGTCTTTTCTGGGGGTGAAAGGGACAAAACAAACAGATACATACTTCAAGGTCAATCCTTGAATTCTCACTGATTTGAAGTTATCAAGTGTCAAAAAAACAAAAAGAGCATATAAAACATCGATTTATATACGTGCATATGTGTAAGAACTTACCATTCTCACTGTCGGACTTGTTTTCGTGTTCGGTATCAGTCAGAGTGAGGGCTGAGTTGGAACGGCTCGATAGACAGGAACTGCGCCCTGACTTGACCCCCCTGCCCCAAAGTCTCATGGCATGCTCTGGAGACATCACTCCTTCATTTTCAGTATCAGCATCTGACCCTGCACTCATAGAGTAACCTCTGTGGGGGAGCCCCATTTCCGCACAAAACGCCAGTCCTCGACGAGTTGCTGGTTCACAAACTCCTAACTGCCTTAGGGTAAAATTCTGTCCTGATTAGGGGAAAAAGAGATAACAAAAGGTGAGAATGTTTTTTGGTTGTTTTTTTTTTTCCATCTTTTAAAGAAGCTAAAAATAAAATTTCTTCATGTGTGTAATTGTCTCAGGTATCGCACAAGGTGTTTTGTCAAGACTCCACATGTATTACGATCAAGTGGATGCTTTTGTCTCTAGCTCTCTGCAGAGCCCCTTTTCATTCTTCCTACTTTGGCACTGTTTTGTCAACTGCTTAAACACATCAAAAGTGTTCTTAGGTAGGGAAGAAACATAACAGAACCTGTAAACTAAGGAAAGCCAATTCAGCACATGAAAGGATTAAAAATAAATGACAGCCTTTTTTCACTTTTCAAAAACCTGAAAGCAGTAACAAGGTATTTGTCAGGGTTATCTCTTTTTGTCCTGGCTAGAGGCCTAAACAATGGGATATTTTCCCATCCAGATGTCACCCATTATGGCAAGGGAAAAAAAGTTTAAGCGGGAAGAGGACTTGGATCCTTCTGCCCTATTTTAATGCAGGAATATAAACGAATAGGAATGCTTCCAATCACTAACTGCAAGACTACAGTAAGTTGCCATTTTTCATCTCTCGGTATTTTGAGAAACATTTCAGGCTTTTACTGGTGAAGCAAAGTCTGTATATTTTAAATAGACTTTTAGCCTCTGTTTTGGGGCAGAGCAAGAGACATAAGTGAATCCCAAATGATTGTATTAATAAATTAGGTGCAATAAACCCAGGACACTTCAATAACTTAAAGTGTCTAAATTATGTGACACTCAAGAATTACTGCCTTTTTAATGGCTATGTCTTCATCCTGCTTTTATGTCTACAGATTTAAGACATTTTATGATATACAGACATTTGGCATGCTCATTTGCATGACTATACCCATAATGCATTTTTCACTCTAAGCTCCCTGCTATATCATAGCTCGGGGAACAAATTAGAGCAGGTATTCATTTTTGTTAGCCACATTCTGATAGGAAACCTAATTTCACCAAAATTAGACACTCGCTTAAAAAAAAAAAAAATACATGTTGTTAAGATTGTTAAAGCTCATAATGCAACAAGAACAAACACCTACTAATTAGAAAGTAAAAGAATTGGAAAAGTGTGAATACAGAAGTGTAAATAATCCCTGAAATATTAAGAGCTAATGCCGTGACCATTGACTAGTTTCTAGAGAACCAGTTAATTACTTTATTGCTGCGGTCATTTGCAGCTGTCGCGGTAGTTTCTTCTCAGTCAGAACTGAGAATGGATTCTGACAAGGACTTTCATGAATAATGAAAATCAGTTACTATAATTAGGTACAAATCCAACTATATTATGCAACTGTGAATAAATATCTGAACTAAAATGCAGCTGGGGACATAAATATAAAAGCAGTAAACATCTAAGACGATGACTGAACTGTGTGAAGGTTGTAAGAACAGTGGATGAGCACCATGCATGCTGATAGTACCTTGTCATTTTAAAAACTGTAATATCTTGTGAATTCTCAGGTTTTGCGAGATGTGAAACTAATATGAGAAGCAAAACAAGCCAAAAAAAGTGCCTAGTGATAGCAGAATCCAAGCAGAGCATAACACAGTGCCTAAAATGCATATTATTTAGCATTTTGGTAAATATCCTGAGTGACAGCCTAGAACACTGTTTTTATCTTTGATACATTATTATGAGAATTGACATCTTTAAACAGTTTTCTAAAGTCAGGACTTTGTGTCCTGAATTTACGTATGCCTCTGTACCTATATACAAAATGTACATACAATTGTGCATGCAGCACCGTATCAGTTACAAGAACCCAAACAGCGCCCTGGGAAGCAAAACGGAGAGCAAAGAGTTATTTTTAACTGAAGGCAACGTTACTTGAGTCAGTAACAAAACTGCCATTGACTTCAATGCTACAAGGTTTAAGATGTTATACCTCAGGTTTCTGTAACTGCCTTTAGAGGTCTGGGCCTAGAGGGACAGAGACATTGCCTCTTGAGCTATAATTACAGCACCCAGCTGGAGAGTACAGCAATCTGCAACTACTCAGCCAGCCTGCAAAAGCTAGGGACGAGGCTCTGCAGCACAGGGCTCTGTGCTTGCCTGAATGCATGGACCACCTCCTTGCACTCAGAGAATCATTTATGGAGCCATCTGTGCAGACACATTGATTTGAAGAGACCTACGGAACCCTTTTTATTATTTTATTCTATATATATTTTTTAAAACTTCTATCCAAACTATTTTTTGCAAGAGAAACTACTTCAAGCATTATGTGACATCACCCATGACCACCTTCTGAGGATGCTGAGTCTCAGGCACAACCTTCCACCTATCCAGTTATCAGCTATTAGCTGACTATTTTTTTTCACTTTAAGTTTATAATGGCCTGTATCCACGTGAAATATTTTCTGCTTTGTTCCTCTTGGGAATGGTAACAAAACCAAACTGGTATGTCACAGGACCAAACCAAAGCTCCACTGCAACTCTGAAGACAGAGAAGGTGGTTTGTATATTGCTCTCTCATCACATTCAGTATATTAAATCTTTTTCACTACATTGAGAAGGAAACAGCATATCCCAGAAACGCTGCATCAGCTTTAAAAACAGCAGGCTCAATCATCTTCTGAATTAAGGCTTTCCTAAAAGCTTTACTAAGAGGATTGTACTCCATGTAAGTTGCCTAAACAAATGAAAAATAAACAAAAAGCTGGCATAGAAAATACGTGCTTGTGTAAGAATTAATATCCCAGAGGAAATACACATATATGATACAAAAATTCTGCATCATCCCAAGGTTCCCAAACACTGAAAACAAAAGTCTACAAACTTTAAAGCATCTTGGGGAAGATGAGCATGGCTGGGACACAGAAGCAACAGACAGTAGGATGGAAAGGGAACTTTTACCTGCATAAGGAATGAAACAAAAAAATTATTTTAGGCTTGCAAAAGAAATTGTAGGGGCTTAGCGGGAAAAGAGCATGGAGATGATGTTCTCCCTCCTATGTTCTTAGTTTCTAATTAACTTTTCTAGAATTACTTCAATGTCAGAAATGTAAGGATCGGTTTTTATACTCCACACACCTTTCCAATTTCCTCCACTGACAATAGGTGCCCCTCAACGTTTCAAAGACTTAAAAACAACCTGGAGACTGTAATGAAATAATTTCTGAGAAGAAAACGGAGAAAAGTGTAAATAGATAGCAATAATGCTTTGTGGTTTTTTCTTTCCTTTAGAAAAGATTATCAAGTGTACAATGGGAAAAAAATGAGACAATATTTCAAGGAGACTCATTTTAGAGGTAACTTTGGGATTTTGGGACCATTTGGGATGATGTATCATGAAGTTAGGTTTTAAAAACTGACAATAATGCTGTTACTACCACTCGACTATTAGATATTGCACTTCTCTTGGCTAACAGCATCAATTTATGGTTAGCATAAGGAATGCTGACACCATCCATTTGTCCAGGCAAGAAGGAAATTAAGGTAATAACACTAAAATAACTTTCAAGAGCCTGTGCAATCACTGTTAAAAACACAGCATTTGCCAACAGTAACCACATGCATCTACCTGATACACTGCAACTACTTTTGCTTAAGAAATGATCCACGCATAACTGGTGTGCCTCTAACTTCATTGGTTAAATCTATACAAAAAGAAGGATACCAGTAAATATATATATATTTTTAAATTAATGATTTCTCCATCAGGACTGCACTGGTTAAGTCACCAACATTTCTAGACAAATTTAATTAATCAAATACTGCATACATAAGCAAGTCCTAGGTATGCAGAAATTAGGTATTATTTTAGGCAGTCAGAATTTACCATCTGGAACTAAATGGGGACCTACAGTACTTATACCTCATTTATTCCCCTGGCCTAATTTGGAGGAGTTATTCAAAGATATCCGCAATAACTTAAGCTTCAAGTGAGAAATGTTATCTGTGGAAAAGGGTTTTTGAAGAGGACTAGAGAACAAAAAAGAAATTCCCATGGTTTTTCAATCGTCAGTCCTTGCTCCAATTGAAATCTATAAAATATAAATACTTACCAAGATATTCTCTTTAAATGACAAAACCATGAAAATGGAAAAGAAACAAACCAAAAAAAAATCCAACAGAGAATACATCAATGCCTCCAGACTGCACCCCTGTCCTTAGCAATTCATTTTACCACTGAGGATTCTACAAAGTGAGATAAAGTGAGATTTCAGTAACTATAAACTATTTTGGAAAGAGGGAAAGAAAGTACTTCAAAACTAAAGCACCTCCAAAGCATCTGCCTGGTTAGCATAACACACACACCTCCCTTTTAAACCAGAGAAATTATAGTTTGAGTGCCTCTCCTAATTTTGGTTTTGGCATAATTGGATGGAGACAGTACCAAGAAGGCAGTGAAGTCCGAAGCCCCATTCAGGTCCATGCAAAAAAATCTTTTTATTTCTGCTCTTGTTTACATTTCTCATTAAATTTTATTCCATTTCTGCTTTCTTTGCATCTCTCATTACTTGCCAGTCCCCTTTCTGATCTTAGACTTTGCAATACTCCTCCTTCCTCTCTTCCTTTCTTTTGTCTCCCTGTAACACAACCACCTTCTTGTCATTCAAAAAAAAAAAAAAAATCACTTCTCAAGCACATATCCCCTATAATCACTCTGTGAGAGCCCATCACAGAAAAACATTTATACTAAATTTAGAAAAATAAATTGTGAAATAACTAGAGCAAGACAGATGCAAAACAAAACACAGTCATCATGGTCCTTGGAAGAAGCAATCCCCTTGCCTTTATTTATCTTCTTCCTTACATTTGTTTTCCTATTTAAACTGGTTTTTTTTCCTCCAAAAAGAACTCTACTCTATTTGGAAAGCAAATGAGGACAAATAATTTTCTCAGTTTTTCTGAGTCTGTAAACCAGTGTATTCAACCATGTCCTCATAATACAATGCTTTCATGCTGCCCCTGAAATACGCAGCATAAACAGCAACAAAGTCCAAGTGTTACTGCAACAACCATGTTGGTTTTTGCTGTTTTGATATGGGAAAATTACTTGTTTTTGTATCTATGCTTAGATAATAGATATAGTCAGCACATTTTTCTGTCCCGGACCCCTTACTTGGAGCTCATTCTCAATACTCTTGAATACTTTCTGTAGAGCAGAAGCCAGTATATAGACAGCAACACCACACCTAAAACCCCGTCATCATCCACTGCTTAAAGAGACCTACTGCGGCTGGGATTCTGCGCCATCGAGAGCTCTGTATGACGGACATGATTTAGTAGTAACCTTGTCTTCGTAACTCACACGTATCACTATGGAGGAATAGCTCTGCTAACAGAAGATTGGCCGGCCTGTTTAATCAATTTGCAAAAAATACAGAGCTAAATTATATGCAAGCAAAAGATAAAAAAAAGAAAAAGAGCTCCTTTGCATAGGACGATAAACAGCAAAACTGTCCTCTCTGCTCTGAGGACACTAGCTGTCACTACAGGACCACCAAGAACACGGGGAAGATGTCATCTTCCTAAATGCCCAGAGCAGAGCTGGCCTGGTTTAGCAAGAGTCCCAAGTGATCCTATGGGATCTTAAATGCCCTCTATTTCCACGTGTAAATGCTGGCTGGTTTCTTAAGGGAACAAAAATGCAACTTTTTTGGTAAATAAAATATGATTTTTTTCCATTTACTGAGGCAAAGACAGCATGGCAGAGATGCGATACCACCTCTTCAGTCACACAACTTCCACAACCCATTTACTAAACAGGAGTTTTCAAGGCTATACTTGTTCTGCTTGCCAGCGCGCAAGTAACTGCAGAGAAGACAAGTAATAAGCTCTGCCTATGTTGGCATACATTGTTTGTTCTGCTTTGCCATATTTGTTACTACTTCCTTCTAATTTTCTTTTTTGTTCTTTGAAAATGATACATGTCTAAACCATCCTAACTCACCGTATCACATTTTCCTCCCGTTTTTAGTAACTGTGTTTTCTTCATTCATCACACACTTCTTCCTCTTCACCTCAATCTTTCTCGACCTTTCTGCTCTACTCACAAGTCACTCAACTGCCTTTTCATTGCATTACCCCAATTAGACTGAAACTCTAAGGCTTCTTATGAAAGACAGTTGCTTCTCCAATACATCAGTAAAATACACAAACAGCATTAAACTGTATTAAAACTCTACAATGGTGCACAGTGCACATAACACACAGTGCATATAGTTCTTTGCATGCTCAGTGTTCTGAGCACATACTAACCACACAGTTCTCCTGTGCCTTATGAGCTGCCAAAAGCAGAGGGAGGACTAAGTCAATCTCAGAGACTTCAGAAAGAATTAGAGCTGGATATACCAAGTTCTCTGAGCTGCACTTATTGTGCCATTTTGCAAGAAGACTCAAAACCTACTCAAAATTTTACAAAACTAAAACAATACCAAAAATGGCTTAGAGGGAACTAAAGGCTCTCAAAACCTGTTATTTGGACTAGCCTTGTATTCTTATTGACATTAAACTACAGAATCACAAGGCAAGAGTGATTGAAACACTGACTTGTAGAAGTTTACATTTCAATAAACAGAGCAAAAGTAATAGGAAGGGAACACAATCCTTTCCTGTCACTATTTTCCCCAGCTAGGGTTCACACACGCAGACTCTCCTCTGCGGCCAATGTGATTTGGGGGGACCCATAATTCTAATTCCTGTCAGCCTTGGTTGTGGCAGGGCATCCTCAGCGCTAATGCCCACAGTGAAACAGAAGCAGCGCTTCTTAACCCAATGTCAGGACAAAGGACTGTACACCAAGCCCTTCTGAAGTCACCCCAGAGTAAGATAAAGGTCAACTGAAGATAATTTCAGACAGTGCAGCAAGAGATGTAGGGATTTTGAAATGCTACAACATCAGAAAAATATCTACACCAGATTTTTTTTTTTTTTTAGTTAATAGTAACAATTTTAAACATCAGGGCTCAACTGCAGAATTCAAGCTTCAAGCTACATACTCAGCAGTCATGTTCCAGTAAATTAACTAACTATATATTCAGGTTCTAGATTTTTAAGTTTTATACAAAAAGCTGGTTTAAAAAAAATAAATTTAGACTGTAGATTACTGAATTAACAGAAACTAACCCAGCTGTTCAGACCATTGGGGGGGGGG
Organism: Struthio camelus; assembly: GCF_040807025.1. NCBI lineage: Eukaryota > Metazoa > Chordata > Aves > Struthioniformes > Struthionidae > Struthio > Struthio camelus. The sequence goes on along the minus strand of NC_090945.1, from coordinate 50,107,243 downwards.
GTTGGGGGGGGCTGTGAGGAGGGATGATTCTATGGATTTAGGAAAACAAACAAACAAAAATCTATCTCAATGAGTAGCAGAGAGTATGAACTCTTGATCGTGACCAGAATGACAGGATAGACTCTTTAGGCCTCTATCTTAATCTTCAGATGCTGGGATCAGTGCATATCATCAAAATCTCAGCTTCCATTTATTGCAAAATATAAATAAAGCATAAATTTGATAGATGGGAAGAAAATATGACTCAAGGGTAAGCAATGCAGAGATGATGGATATCCAGTCTCCACAGAGCCTGAAACCATAGATCTGACAGGTATCAACTGCCACATTAAGGTCAGTAGGATGCTAATGATATGACATACGGCTTGAAACGGGGAATGAAGTTGAGGAGGAAGCAGGCAGCACAAAGGAAAGCACACAAAATAGGACTCAGGCTGCCTGCTGTTCCTCCAGATGTGGAGGAGAGAATTGTCTACCACTATTTCTACCCTTGCAAGAGGGAAAGTCAAGACTACCACCACAAGTGAGTGGATAGACCCTCAGGGGGATATGCCTCACAGCACGGTGGAGAACTCAATTGGCTCAACAGGCTTTGAAATGGTATAGAGCAAAAAACACCCCTTTCAGAGAAGCCCCATATATTTTTATTCGTAGAGTTTCATAACCAAGTATCCCACATTCACAAGAATCTGTTCTGCAGTGCATGAACAGAATGAGCCTCTCAGACCATCCGTGTGAATAAATTCTGGAAACAAGAAAGAATACAGATCCAAGGACTTTTGCACAAAAAAAGAGCTGCATTACAAACTCACGCTTCCTTTCACACCTCCTAACAAGGCCTGCATGCTATAAATCTACATATCAAATACAGTATTCTCTTAACTTAAATTTTCTAGCAGAACGGCCATTATCTGAAGAAGAAAAAGGGTTTATGACTCGGACATATTTATGGCACTGCAAAGCAAAAAAGTCCAGACAAAATTTGGGGCAAACATGTTCTGCTGGCACACTTCCATTTCCTCTTTTGGCTTTAATAAGCTAAGTAACACTAAGTACCGGCTCTCAAGCCAATAAAGTTGTGACATCTTACAAACCAATTTCAGAAAGTATCAAAGAACTTTCTGAGGAATTATTCTTATTTTAAATCTCTGCCTCACTTTCCACATTTATTTGCCAGTCATCGAATAAGCAATCACTCACTGTTTGGCCTACAGTCGTGAGTCGTGGCCCTAGGCACTAAATCAACAGACAAGACTCTTCATCCTCTTTCATTCCTCTCCCCCTTGTCTGACTACACACTTTTCTCTCTTCGTTCTCTCCATAGATGTTAACAAGCTGAGGTCATCTTCTTTTATCCACTATCCATTTATCTCCCCAATCCTCTATTCAGTGTTTATTATGAACAGGAAGAACAGGCACATCTCTGCATATGAGCTAGTGAAGAAAACAAAAGCAATTATGGACCCTCTATGATATCCTCCTCTCCATCAGGAGGAAATTCCTTGCGAGGGCCCCCTTGCTCACCCCATAGGTCCTTCATCATTATGATAAAGACCCCATTTCCCTTATTTTGCAGCTGGACTAGTCAAAGACAAGATTTTTACTCTGTGGACCAAGGCTGTGTAGAAATGCCTGCTCAAGCAATCTTCAGTCAGTAACCAAGGTTGTTTTTTCCCCGTAGAATTACAATTGCCCTTTGTCTCCAGATCCATAGCTCATTTAAAGACCATGACCCACAAGGGGCCAATTTCAGCTGGATGAATACCTTAGAGAAAGTACATGTATCGCTGAGTGAGGGCTAAATATACTCCTAATCAAATGAAAGTGAAATGTTTTTCTTAGTAGCACTTTGTAGCTAATAGAATAACTTTAAAAGTCAACAGATCCTTATCACCTGGAACCTGAAAACCAATTAACTTCTTACTGTTGCTTTAAGAAGTAACTAGCACAGAAATGGAAGATGATAACATTACTTAGCACTTACAGCGCTTTTCATCTTCAAAGCATTTTACAAACATAAACTAATTAATCTTCCCAACATGCCTGTGAGGTGGGTAAGTATTATTATCCCTGTATTGGCAGGGGGGACCCTACCTCTGGCAGAAGGTTGCGTGTCTAGCTCAAGGCCACAACATTATTCAGAACGTTCCAGCACTTCTACTTTGTACAAAGAGAGATCCTCTCAAATCAGGCAGATTCTGCAGGTGGCCGTGCTTTAGCATAACAAAAAAATATCTGCCATAATCACAATAAGGGATACATCTTTCATTGCAGCTACTAATATAAAATGCTAATTCTAATAGTTTCCTTAAATTCTAGGAGACTGCACTTGCCGTGGTACTGAATGGTGATTAATTTACTCATCAGGAAGGCACAAAGTCACTTATATATCATTTCATACCCTTTCGTAAGCCATCTGCAAAACAGACTGATTCAGTTCTACAGAGGATGACTGGCCTACCCAATAGCCAAAATTAGTCCAGCAATAAGGCACAGACAGTGGAAGGTCAGAAATAGTCTTTCCTGTCTGAGGCAATGGCAGGAGAGATAGGTAAGTTTTGAGTACGTGAATTTTAGGTTGAAAACCATGACTATTTAAATCCTTTAATCCTAAAGCTGACATTTAAGGTGACTAAAAAGATTAATCATTTGCTTTCCAAACGAATCATTTTGAGTAGCTAATATTTAAAAGCAATAAACTCTGAAATCACTTTACACTAGGATAGATGTTGTGTTAAACATTTCAGCTTTCTAAAGTCTTAAAAACGTATCCCTGAACGTGTTTAATATCTTAAATCATAAAATAAAATTGTCCCTCTTTTGCTGAATGGTGAGATTTTTCCAGCACCTAGATCTAATTGTCACAGGCATGAGGCTGAACACTAGCTACAACACACCAGTACAGCACCGTGTACTTTACATGGCTTTGCTTTTCAGCAACCTCATAACAGTGATCCAGCTTTTTGTCAAAGAAAAAAATTCTCTTGTTTGTTTGTTAAGTTCAGCCCTTCTTTGCGCTGGTCCAAGGAATTATTAGGGTATTTGATCTAATTTAGGCACTTAAGTACTTCATAAATATAAAGGTATGAAAATATGCATACAAGTATTTTTTCTCCTGCAAAACTGAAACAAGCAGCATGAAAAGAAATTGAAGTCGGGCTAACAAGAAATTGTGCTGAATGACGAACGCAGTAAACTCATTCTCACTGCCTTGGTCTAGAAGGACCAACTAACCCTACCTGTAGGCTAAAACATAGTTGAATTAGGCTTTCAAAAGGTAAAAACTTAACAAAAGCTACGCTGCCTCATCACGTCTTCTATTAGTAAAAGGTCTCCTACAGCTCAGCTTTTCATTTCACACAGTTCTCAAACAGTGCAGTAATTATTTTGTATGAAAATATGCACACGTAGAAACTGGAGTGCATCCTGCTGCCTGCGCGCATGGGTCAGCCTCCCATTCCTGCTAAAAAACTCACTGACTCAACTGGTGGATCACACTACAAGATCACTGCACTCTTGCAACAACAAAATTATTTAAATTGGAGGAAATAACTATTCTTCCTGTTTGAGGGCAGCATGAATTCTGTCCAGATTTTACTCCAAGGTGACCATCTACTTGATACTGAATATTCCTCTCTCCTTTTTAAAAATATATCTGATGTTGAATAAAATACAGTCTTTGCTTTCTTGCATTAGTTTTACAAACACAATACAGAGGTATAAAAAGCTTTTCAATTCTTCTGAATCTTGCCGGTTTGATTCATGACCCCCTTCAAATTATTTTCTCACTGTTGTATTAGTTTCAATTATTTTTTTTTCAAACTGAACACAAAAAAAATATGACTTGCACTATTTCTACAATCTTTCTCTCACAATCCATGGTCATGTAACGCTTTCAGATATTTTAGGACAGCAGTATATGTACAGTATCATTCTTCTCAGACTATAATTTTGTAAACTCAAGAATTTCTCTGTGCAACAGAGAATTTCAACTTCATGCAGTCACCTTTAGTCCTGGATTCAGCAAGGTTCTTAAGCATATTCCTAAGTATAAACTTTTCATTCACTGAATTCAATTAGAAAAGTTGTACATTTAGATCAGGCTGCTTATTATAGTTGGATACTTCAAAGCATAAATAAATAGGAGCCATCTTCCTCTCTAAATCATAACAGCAGACAATCGTATTGTCTTCAGAAGAAGGCAGTCTTGCATGGTGCTTCATCCACTGTCAAACATGAGATTAGGTATCTTCTCAAACTTGCAAGGTAAAACTGCATACCTAGCTTAAAAATGTTTTTAATGAAGAAAGTTCAAGGTCTTTATTTATACGTTTGCTGCTGAGTTTAATTATTCCCTGGCCTACCAATTTCTTAAATCTTGTATTTCTTTTCACTTTTGGTTAATTCCCATAACTAAGCTCCAAAAATAGTAGATTAAACAACTCTTGTTTAAAAGTTTTAAAAACAAAAACAGTCTTACATCACAGGAAGGGGCTGCAGAAGAAGGAAAGGAGACCACAGTAGTCTCTTGTTGAGGTTCACTTAAAACATATCGCCTAGACCAAATCACAGCTCTTCAGTATGTGATATGACTTATACTCTTGGCTTCAAAAAAATACCAAGATCCTCCTATCATAACTTTATGTTAAAATATTTTTAACATGTTTAAAATGCTATTTTTAGAATTAAAATGACAAACATTTCTCTTTAGGCTGCTATTTCTACTTATGCAATTAATCTCGCACAACAGAAATTGAGCAGGATTGAAGAAAAAGATTCTGTGACTGGTACTGATAATTGAGGAGCTTCCTCCACAAAAGGAATGATTTCCTGGGATAAAGCTAACATCAAATGGGGCACACTTATCTCTAATGTCAGCATCCCTTTCTGAAGTCTATCATGGGATTTTGGGGAGCAAGAAGCACAACGATATGTACTGAGACAAAGCAGGAAGAAGAGGTGGTAAAGCTCTGGTTCATTAACAAAGAGCTTTGAAGGGTCTTTTCCCCAGAAAGGTCAGCAACAACTACACAGTCACATGTTTAAACTGGGAAAGACAGGAGACTTGCGATCAAGAACTCAGGTAACTGCTCCAGCAGCTTTTCTGTGGACACTTGAAATTTGGTAATATTTATTATTTTTTACACAGTTTGTGCAAAAGAAATGAAGCCACTGGTAATGCCTAATTTAAAAAACTGCCAATTAAAGGCATTTATTAAAAAATCGCTTTTTTTGCTTGTGAGTTTACTTCCTTTTGATTTAGCAGGTTAGAACTGTCAAAGCCCACATATCTGTACTCTATTTCTAGACAGAGGGGAGAAAAAAAGAGGGAAGTATGTTTTATACATTATTTAAAAACCTTTGGAATGACCTTGATGACCTCTTGCACAAAATGGTTCCAAAGCCAGAAGTAGCAAATTCTCTCAAAGATGAATCAAAAACATACAGCATTAAGACTGCAAAACAAGCCTCCCATAACCTCACCCCATCAAACCTGCAGGTAGTCCCCAAAGGTGCTAAAACAGCAAGCGTTAGAGGAAGGCAGTAAGCCATACAAAAAGGACAATGAGAAAAAAATCAGACACACATGATGGTGCTGAGACCACCCTACACATTTCAGATCGCTATTTTAGCCCTGGAGATGCGTAATGTATTGCAGAATGGGCAACTATTATGTGGGCTAATTATCAGGTACCTTTCTGAAGGAAATGGAGAGAGGAGAGGGGAAAATTAAAAAAAAAAAATTAACACACCCCAAACCCAAATGCACCAACATCTGTAACATGTCAAATTACATGACTCCTTCCATTTCATTATTTCTTTTTAAAAAAAGGACAGTACTCTGTTACTCTGTTTAGACAACAGTTTATGAATTTCTAGTTAAGCAACATTAAATAAGTGAAATGTTTAGTTGTGATATGGTTTTGTCCACCAGTACTAAGAAAGCGTCTACAGCACAATTCTTAAAAAAAATTAATTCCTCTCAATTTATCCTTAGAAAACTAACAGGCTGAAGGTGACTAATCACTTAAAAACTAGCAAGTAGTGATGACCTGATCACAGAAACCAAAAATACATAGCAGAAAGTAGACTACAGTAGCAGCAATCCTCAGTTACAAGGGCTTAAGAGAAATATTTTCATTTCCTTTGCAAACATTTCTAGGGGAAAAAAGTCAACACCACCTGCACAGCTCTAATTCTACTGTAAAGTTATAGCACTCGGAAGAAAGAAAAACCACCTATGAAGAAAAGTATTTTTAAATATTTCTAATAATAAAACTAAAGGCTTTCTCCCATGGAAGAAGCTCTCTTTTCTACCCCTACATTTCATCTTCCCCATAAAAGAAAGGATAGCTTTATACAGAAGGGCTGAGACTTAGGTTCACGCAGCTCTTGGCCTTTAACCTTTTAGGTAGCTGGCCTACAGCACTTCACACATTTCATCATCTATTCTTTATATTATGTAGCTTTACGGTAGAACTGTAGGAACACCGATTACAGTTTTGAATCCAGAAATTCTGGAACATGATGCCTAAAGTGCCTAGCCCTAAACGGGACCTTTTCTAAGTACATTCTTAGTACTTATCATTCAACAGTGATAGCTAGCAATTGGTTATCATCTAGTCTGGATACCTATCCACTGAAAAATACACCTTCATCATGTAACATTTAACCTTACTCACTCAGCAGTTTTCAAAATGCTTTTTTACTGCTCTGGTGAGCTGTAAGATAAAAGGCACTGAGATACCATGTTATTCGTATACTCACCCACATATACGACATTTCTCCCTAAACCTATTTATAGGGCACAGCCTTCTTGGAACAATTGTATTTACTTATTTTAATTAATTTGGGAACTATTTATATTTTAGATATATTTATTGGAGCAGCAAAGTTTTGGTCAATCTATTAATCAGATGAAGGGGTGCTGGGGGCACAGTTTTTAAAATGTAAAACCTGACTCAATACATGAGACCCACGTTTGCAGTGTTGTCGCTGACCCATTGCCCAATATGGGCCATATACTTCTCTCCCCTGTGCATCATATATTATTTATTTCAAAGATGGCACATAAGGCTTTCCTCTCTTTGTAAAATGTTTAGAGAGATACAAGTGAAGTGTACTATGTGTATATAATATTTTGAATACTTAAAAAAATTGGTGGAATAACATACTCTTCCCACAGAGGGTACGCCTTGTGACTTGGTACAAATGAATTATACACTCTGTTTGTATTAAAACTTCTTGCCTACCTTGCCTGGTATACTCATCTGCTTCTCTGTGCACCAAGTCTTTTACCCGGTTTCCATACAGCAACCTAGAGGAATCATGATCAAAAGCTTTCAGGGTTTCACTTGAGCTGTAAGACTTTTGCGTAGGCACTCTGCACTCCTCATTTTCTGCCGAAGAATTTGTATAGCGCCGTTCTTTGTCCCGTCGGCTCTTTGTCAGGGAGCAATAAGGCCTACGTTCTTTCACATCCATACTTCATTCCTTCTGCAGGCACATCAGCCCAGCTTATTTGGAGCTCTTCTCTACATTCAGTTTACATTCACCTGCAATTAAATCAGAAAGACAACCACTGATGGGTTACAACAGCCTCTCATTGCTGTGCTTCCTTCCCGACCATCTGAAACAAACAGGAAAATCTGATCAGCCACAGATGAAACAGCTCCATGACGTTTGCAAGGTTTGCAGGAGTTGCATGTCCAAGGTATCTCGATCAAAGATTAGCCGAGCAATTCTTGTTAACACCAATGCAACTCACAGCAGACTCCTCATTTTTATGCAGCCGATTAGAACATCAAAACCAGACTGAAGCGTTGCTATAAATATCAGCCTGGGAACTGGGGCAAGAGAACCCTCAGCTTTTCTGCTTTAAGAAAGAGTAACGCTTTCTATCTGTAGATACACTATTTGTTTTCCCTTTTTCTGAGGGAGATGTATGCTTAAATAACAAGTCTGACTTTCTCCCGCTTGTCAGAAGGCTGCTGTTCTATTGTCTGCTTCTGCTATACAGACTTCTACAACTTTTACCATCATTTCCACTCTTCAGAAATTGTTCTCATCAAGAATGTACACGGACAATTTCACAGCAAGCTACAAAAACAATATTGGGGATGTGTAGGAATGCTTCTCTTGGGTAGCACATATTTTATATAATTTCTGCTCAAAAGTAACTAAATATTTGAGTCTGAAATGACAAATAATTGCTATTTTGTTTTTAAGGAACATTACTGTAAGAATCTTACTTCTATTACTAATTATTTTTCTTTAATGTTTAGTTCTGCTTAGTTTTAAAAGTAAGATTTCTCAGTTTTGCGTCTTGGGTCTGCCATACTTAATCAAAATACCTACAGAGTAAAATGAAATGTAAAGCAAAATTCATATCTTTAAAGAGCTGACAAAACATCTAAACAAGGAACATTTCTGATGATTTTAATAGGCTTTGCAACTGAACCTCCTAACTGAGTCTTTTTGATATTTCTTGTTCAACAACTTATATATTTGGTTTCTCTCCTTTGTCTCAAGGAGAACCTCTCAACTTAGGCTACTTAAATACCACAAGTAATTATTTTAAGTGAGCTGTATTATCAGTCAAGTCCTTTGTCATATAGAATTAAAGTGATCACTTACAGCACAGATCCCAAAGCAACAGGGTATGTCACTCTGTTCAACAAAAACAAGATTGCTTTAGACCTCTTCACCTCTTTCATTTTCAATGTATTTAATATCAAACAAATTAGTTGTCACTCTTGAAGTGATTTTTAAGGAGTACTTAATTTACTGCTGAACTGGAATTCAAGTTTGCAAATGGCAAGTCTTTTATCACCCTATCTGTTTTCGAAATTCTCTGAAAAGCTCTCGCGTTTCTTGACCGGTGTGAACTTCAATGTAGGGATTTCAAGATTAGGTGCTATATCACATGGAATACATACATACTAAAAGACAAAGCAAAGCAGCCTTCCACTTAAGTAAATTCTCTTCTGTATTTGTAACGTTTTGGAAAGTTCTTTAACTGGAAAAAGAAACTGTAAAATATTTTGTACATGAGCAAAAAACCCAGAGCGGTAAAATGGAATAGTTTATTCCACTCGTGACTATGTAGATGCATGCATGTCCATGTAGCATGCTTTAGTTTATATGCAACACAAATGTTTTTAAAGGTTTTATTGAGTAATGAATGCAAGTTCTTTTCACGTAAAAACACGTTTACAAACATGTTATAACTTTTGCATTTTATTAATGCTAAACTGAACTGTGATATTTAAAAATCACTATTAACTCACACACACAAGTATTCTGCTGCAGCAGTGTAAAGACTTCATGTGGAAGCATATGACTTCTTTCATCTATGCCTTTCAAGGCTTTAAAGAGCCACTAATTCTTAACGTCTCTAAATTGTGCTATGGGAAAACCAACATACAGTATTCATCATCAAAGATGAAATAAAATTTGATGATTTTTTTCAAGTCTCCAAGCTCATGTGGCTTCTTCTTCTCCCCCCACCTCAAAATCCTCTTTGCACAATACTTTGTTACTATATGTAGATTAAATCTTTGAGGATTTTAGCTAAGAAGTCAATGAATTAGTCACAGAAGTCAATGAATTCAATACAACTTCAAAAGGCGCTTTTCTGGGTTATCTAGTGCCTCTCCAGACAAAGAATGAAAAGGTTAAAAAAAAATCAAAACACTCTCCCCCACCTAAATACAAGCCATTTAACAAGCCATCACATTACTGGGACACTGGCAGTGATTACCATTACAAACAAAGACCAGTGTTTTTCTTGAAAAATAAAACATTAAGACCTTGATCCCCAAAGATTTAAGAGCCTGATCCTTTTGAATTTGCCATTACACAAAACATTCTTTAGCTTTGGTAACCTTTAACTTCTGAAAAGTTAATAGTATCTCTCAGCATGTTTTTAGAGAATATTTAATGACTCCAGGTTCACACCTTTAAAAGTATTTCATCAGTGAATAATATGTATACTTGAAATTGAGAAACAGAAGAAAAGCTGTCTTTTAGATCTGCCTACAAATAAGCTTTCTGTGCCATGACAAAAACACAAATAGCGAAAGCACAAACTCGCTTGCAGAATACAGAAACATATCGGTGCTAATATTTAAATAATCAGTCAAAGACAGGTCGAACAAAGGAAAACTTGCTCAGGGCTTTTCAAGATCTGAACCATAAGCCTTATTACTGTGGTGGGATGTTTTCTTTAAGCACTGCAGCAGTCTGCTGTACTGTGTAGGATTTTTATTTTATCACTTCATGAATTTTTTCCTTCTCTCCATCCTATTTCCAAAAGCTGGCTTTCTTGTCCTAATATAAGAGAAATTCCAAGTTATTGACAAAAAATATGTTAAGATTGTCAGTTCCTGCATCTGCTCCTTTATTATAAACATCATTGTAGCAGCTACAATGTTATCAAACTTTCCCGCTCAAATCTTCAGAAAATTTAAAATGAATCACTAGTGCATAAATTTCAACATGTTTCACTTTTTTTGCCTTCTGTTTTCTGTAACATAAAAGCTGCATCCCGGGGGGAGTTACCTGAATGCATTGGACTAGCTTTCTTTTACTACGCCTTAGAAGAAGCTTACATGAAATACTGATAATGAGTACAGTACAAACTCAAGGGAACAGAGGAATTAATTTGACACATGAACAGTTTTCTTGACAAATCAGATTAAAATTTTAAACCAAATAGAATTAAATTTATTTTGTAGCATGTTACAAAAACACTTGCCTTCATCTGCAAGTAATTTTTTCCCCCACATGTCAATATTTATGGTCCACTAAATAGCTCTGCTCCAATTAAATGAAAGAAAATTTTCACAGAGCAATATTTACAAAGCTATTGAGCTACTAAATCATTCTCTCACAAAAAGATGTCAAAAGGGCCATGCTAGATACTGTTACAGATTTTGTGTTACAATATTAACTTGAAAGGGCCTGCATATATTGAAGGAAATCGAAAACGAACAGGCTGATGTATACCACTAATTCATATATCTGTCTAATTCTCTTCTCTGTGTAAGAGCTGAGGATGCTCTCAGTTTCTTGTACATGTCACTGAATACTGGGATCTCCAGTCATCATAAAAGTGATCTGATCAACATTTATAGACTCTTTTTTGGATTAAAGAGCAGACCATATGCTAATCACTGGACAGACATGGCAGCTCTTATGTATTCCTGCCCGTCTCATTTGTGTACATTACTCAGCTGATTACAGCCCCGGCCACACTGAGCTTTCAGTGTCATTCCACAGTTTAAGAAACAGGTCTCAATCACAAACAGGCAATGTCTGTTTTTAAATGAACCTTTACATATTTCTTTTAAACTTAAGGGAAGCAGGAGAACCAAAGAATCATCTCCTGTACGTGACTGGGACATTGGGACCACAGAACGCATCCCCTTACGGGCTGGGCTACCCCGAAGACCTGCATCTTCACGCGTTTAACCTCAATCAAGTAAGGTATGGGCAAATAATAATGGAAAGCATTACGTTCTTATAAGATCAAAATCCCTTTAAGTGCTTCAGACAGCTCGAGTGTAGAGATCAGAAGAGAGCGTGAGGCATATTCACATACAATTGCTGAAGCTACCCCGGCAGCTTCGAGCCACAGAACGCGAGTCTCCGGTACGGACGCAGCTGAACAACTGAGGCAGAGGCAGAAGCTTTACGTTCTATTTAAAATTCCCCAAGATAGTCTTTCAGCAGTTCCTCTGAATCACCTACTGCAATATGAAATAAATTCGCTCTACTGAAAAAGAAAAACAATTATTTCACTTTTTTTTTTTTAAATAAAAATTCCAAACCCTAAAGCCCTACACTGCAATATAGGAAGAGTACAACAGACATATAATATAGCATTTTAATTGCCATGATGTAAATGAGGCTTTAGGGTCGTGCTACAGAGTGTTATCTAAAACATCCAGCTACAACTTTAGTGTGCCTGCAGGCCTTTTAAACTGTTGTGGAAAATTATTGCATTTAATTCAGTAGATGAGTTCCCCAAAGGTTTATTACAGTCTGGCAACAGAATGGCAATTCTACCTAACGTGCATACTGCGCCCCACCCTTCTCCTGAGCAGGAAGTTTTCTCTAGCATTAAAGCTGGTTAAATGAATGGTAAGACAACCAATTACTAAGTCTAAATACACCTTAATATTTTATGCCCTTGGATACCTAAAAGCTACCTAGACACAAATTAGTAAAAAGTTAAGAAGTACAAGAGCTTCTTTGTTACTAACTTGAAGAGACAATGCATGGAAGACACTACATTACTGCTTGGGTCAATTTATGAATCTACTGTTGTGCTCATTATATTCTCTTTCAATACTTATTTCCATTTTAGGCATCTCGGAACATACAAAACAAATTGGAAGTAGTCCTGAGAATAACAAGAATAATTATTTTAATATACGCAGCACTGGAATAGAAAAGGTTTCAAAAATGAGATGATAAAACGTGCAAGTTTCTTTGTTATAGAAGAATAGTAACAGAGTACCAACTATTGTTATTAAGAAGGCCAAACAGGTCCTTGCCTCAGTTTCACGAGAAAGTAACAATAACAAAAGCAACACACTCCTTAAGAGCTAAATTCCTTCTTCTCTCCCCAAAGCAGGCCTAACTGAGAGATGGAATAAACTTACGTATTACATGATATAACCTTTCCCTCCAAACACTTAAATCTAGCAGATTTTAGACATTCCAGAGAAAGAAGCTATTCACAATTGCATTCAAAAGCCTAAGTTACTATTATTATTACTACTAATTATTGTCATTATGAATTAATAATCATTGATCCTTCCACATCAATCCCTTAACACAAGCATAGTCTGAATGCTTGCTTAGATTAGGAACAAGTTTCCCTTCACCCTCCTGAGGAGAAGCAGGCTCTAACTTCTGTTTGAAATAACAGCAGAGGTTTCCATGGGCTGAGTCAAGACAACGCCTATTGTGAACTTTGACAACACTTGCTAAAACATAACGTCTATGCATTTCTAGTGAATAGATACTACATTACTGTGATTGTAATTACTGTAATTTAAGTCTAATTTCCTTTCAATCTGTAATTGTATATTAATGTAAATATTACATTAATTACAATTTGCGCTAGGTATAATACTCACATGTCTTTTAACATCAAAAGAACAAAGCAAATGTAGCTGATAGATACACCAAATACATTTGAAAGTTTAAAGGCGATATACAAAACTGGAGAGAAATTTAGGAAATCTGTTGCCCACGAAAAATATCCACAGTTCACACAACTAATCATCCATAAAACCGATGACAAACAAATAGTAAGAAAAACTCAAAAGGCATAAAAGAGTGATGAAATTTCCACTTCAAAGGCTGATAAAGTGAGATATGTCAGAAATCAACTGAGCTGGAAAAATGACACTTTGAAGAGGTGCTTAGGATGATCTGTAGCCATGGTGTGCCATTAGTCAAACTGATGACTCTTAATACATGGATATTTCAGGTCATCATATCTAGAAACTCACTTCTTAATAATAAGAGTCTGTCCTCCAGCACAGAAACTCGGGTGGATGCATCCAAAGTCAGCATTCTTCAGGGGGAGTGCGAAACACACGCCCTGGCAGACAAGCAGTTCACAAACTAAAACTTTAAAAAGCCTCCTCACGTCACCAACTACCCTGCATTTCAGAATTAGATTAAAAATGGAGGGCAGGGAGAAGAAGAAGAATAAAAAAAGACAGTACAAAATACTGCATCTTCCCCAAGTATTTTTTTCCTTAGTATCAGTCTATGAGCGACAGAGCACTCATACCTGCCATCGTTACAAGATGTAATATTAATAAAAAGTTACGTTGCACATCTAAAAATTTCAGCTTCATTAGAGACAAAATTAACAATGAATAAATGCCCTCTATAGTCACCATAAAAGCTTCTTGCAATGAGGGTCAGGAAAGTTAGCAAGAGTACCAAGAGCTCTACAGGGTCCTGGTTAGTCACAGAGGCTGACGTTTGTACCACAATTTTGCTAAGAGAATTTAAATCATTTAAATCAGACACACTGGGGGGGGGGGGGGGGGAAGGGAGGAACACCTCATAGCATCCCTCATCTGCACAGAAACAGGTGATGCATTCCCCGTACTGGTGGGAGCGGAGGGAGTACCTCTCCGGACGCTGTTTCCCTTGGAGGGCATGAGGAGCATAAAGCTGCCACAGCTCCTTCCGCTCCCTGCAAGCCCTCCGCACAGCAAGGCCGCCAACCTGCGGGAGAGCCCACCGAGCGCCGGCAGCAGCTGACTACGTGCACGCACAGCCTGCGGCTGGGCTGGCTACTCCACCGGCAAGCAGGAAAACAGGACTTGCAAGCAGGGAGGGACCCTGGAGAAACTGCTCCATGAACAAGAGCAGCCTCTTCGGTTGAAACTCGATACAGGGGAACACTGACAATTTGTGGTAGAAGTTGGTATGTTCTTGTCAGGCATTTGAGAGGAATGATTTGCAGAAACTGTCATGAACTCTGATCTTGAAAACAAGTGTCTGATTAATTTGGGTGATATGACAAAGATTTTTTTTTCCCCCGCTCTTGAAGGGCTGAGAGAACTGAAGGAGAAAGAACACACAAAGATTGAAAGAGTGAAATAATGCAACGTGCACCTGTGGAGAGAATGAGGGTGAGACTATGGAATGAAAAGACAGAGAGGCAAAGCAGGTTAGAGGAGCAGAAACACTGCAGCATGGAGGAAAAATGAACACTAAAATGAACTAGGGATATAGAGTGAAGAGGAAGGAGACAGAATAATTAGCACTCGGTATAGAAACATTAGGGAGGGGGAGAAGTGACATAGCAAGCCTAGAAAGAGAGAAGAGCCTAGGAGGAAAAAGAGCAGAGGAAAAGAACAAAGAGCACTTTAGAAGGGAGAAACTTTGTGCCTTATTTACTGCACAGCCAAGTAATAAACTGTGCAAGTCAGCACTGCATAATTCATTATTCAGCAATAAGCACAGAGAAGTTCATCCAGGGCTCTTAAAAAGGCCAAATAATTTCCTCTACCCCTTTAAATTTGCAATTCATCTTTCTATCATCATCTCCTTCTCTCCCCATCTCTTAGACATGTGGTTTTTTTTTTTCTTCTCTCGTCTTCAAACTACCTCAGTGGTCTCCTGACCTCTGCCAGGTTAATTCCTTCTTGGACAGAATCTCCCAATTTTACTTTTGCACCTGCTCAAAACTTTTCCAAACAGACCACTTTTGTTTTGAAACAAAGCCAAAGCAATTGAGGGGCTTTTTAGACCTAAACAAGAGGGATGGAGGAACTGATGCAGGAAGAAGACATAACAAGCCACGAGCATCAGTAAAGGTGCAACAGTCCCCGAGTCCCCAGCAGGGAACACGGCACCATTTTTTCTTTGTTGCTGTTTAGAGAAGAAAGCTATCAGTATGTCAAGCTTCACCAGCTGAACAGGCTGTCTGTCCTCCAGCTCCCGCTTCTCTCAACAACTCTGTGTTAATTTCAAACAACCTGACAGTAGCAAGCTTTCAAAAATAATACATCTCTTAAGTCACTATAAGGAATAGGTACCTGACATGCAAGAGCTGCGCTTACAGTCACAAGACTGAGCTGAAAATATCACTCTGAAGGTCTCTGGCATCGCAAGGAGGACTTGAGGAAACTGCAAGGAAGATGTCACTGACAACTTGCAGGAGAGGGAAGAGAGAAGAGCAAAGGATAGGTGCTAGACTAATTGCTGTGGTTGTGACACACAGGCTAAACAAGCTTCACCAGCCTTGGTTTCCACAGAACAGCTCTTCACAGTGAAAGTCCACAGAGATGGAGGACACTGACCAGAAGATTTTTCTTCTCACAATGATCAGATGGAAAATTGGATTTTTCAGTCCCAAGCATATTGTAATTACAATATTGTTGCACTCTGGAAACCTGGAGACTTATTAGTGACTCACCTTAACATGAATTGACTAATAAAATGTGTAAGCGTTAAAAAAAAAGGAGGGGGAAAAAATCTGGAAGTATGCTTTAGCAGCTCTTTTTTCTGCAAACTTATTCCCCCCCCCCCCCCCCCAAGATTCTTCTTCTCACACCAGATACTAATCAAAAACACACAGACAGAGTTTCAGGCATGATGAAAAACCCCAAGAAAACATTACAAGTACCGCATACTCATACTACTACAACACTCATTTACCTCTCCTAACACAGAGGTGTGAAAATGTATTGGCTAATGCCTATATATAATGAAGTATAGTAAAGCACTCTAACTTGGGCAAACCCTACTACCGTATCCAAGTACCGCTTAAATTCAGACCATATCAGCTGCCATGTCTCCCACTCTACTCGCCAAGGTTTCTGCTTCGTTCTCAGTACAAGCTGTTTCATCTTGTCACAGCCTCTAATTGTCTCTTCTTTGACACTATCCAACATCCACAGACAGCAAAGGCTGGAGGTTGTTTGCCCTGTTGGATCACTTCCTTTTTATAATTCCTCTTCTGGTTCTCTTTCAAACCTCCCCTTTCACAGCATCAGATTTTAACCATACCTTAAAGGTAATGCAAAAATTCTTACCCCTTGAACACCCCCATTCCACGCTTAACTCCCAGGTCTCGTCTCCCATTTCAACAGAACTAAGACTTTGATTAACGCAAACAAAACACTAATGCATTGTTAAATAAGCTGTCTGACTAACCACTCGAGACAAAAAATTTCCTACAGTTCTTGGCAAATTTGTTCAAAGGACCAAGGTTCTTTTCAAAAGTCTCCACACAGCCTACTCTGATATGGCCTTAACTGACTACCAACACAGTTGCTCTCTGGTAATAGTGCTTAAACAGCAAACAATAAATCCTTAATAATGTTAATCCTTCTTCATGAAGCTAGGGAAGCATCAGGAAGAAGTACCCCCTGCTGACGACCTCTTCTGCTTGTAATTGTTACCTGCAGGTACCATGCCTAGCTGTGTCTCCACATCTGGTATAATTTCCACCATGGGAAAGCAGGGGAGTTTCTGGTGGCAGAACCCGAGAGTCCCTGGTCTTAGAGCGTCCTTAGATCTCTGAGAGATACCAGTTTCAACCAAAAGATACTTCATAGCTAGAAGATCTCAATTTTGCAAAGGAAACAAGCTTCTGCAATAAGTGTTGAGTAGTTCCACATTATGCTTTTGGAGGAGAGGAAGGCTGCTTCTTTAAATCTGTATTCCCACTCAAGGTAATATTCAGAAATTCTTTTTCAAGCACTGATTAAAAAAAAAAAATCCTTCTATGCAACAATTCAATTCAGTAACAGATCTGAAGGTGACCTTTAAAGGATGGGCCATTTCTAGCCTTTATAAAAGTCTCTTAATAAGATAATTGGAAAGTTGGTCTGCAAACACGTGTACAATTAACTATAACTGAATAATGGAAATATGCAACAATTACCAATACAGCCCTTTGCGATCTAATATGAATTTTTCAGAACCAATTCCACAGTTCAGTTACATAAGAAAACTAAACTTATTCTACTACATGTAATTGTATTTCCCACTAAATACATTTAGCAAGCACAGGTACAAGATTGAAAGCCAGGAACACTGCAGGCTTCAGCTCATTTAAAGTACAGGAAAAGCAAAAGCAGGAATGGCAACAGAATCTTTCCCACAATGACAGTCAAAATGCCTCAGACATGTCCAGATGGACTATCTGGAGAGTTGAGCAGGTAATTTAATTTCCATCCTGTTTCAAATATTTCCAGTTCAATTTCAATACGAGACAGAGTGGAAGAGCCACCATTTCATTATTTTTCTACAGCATGGCCTCAAGCCTAAAAAAATCATGAATAGTTTAGTGTCATGCCTACAGTCAAGGGTATAAATTCTATTCCAACATAGGCTTTTCCGTGCACTCTAAAGCTAACCTTTTCCTGAATTGTCTTGATACTTGAAGTTTTTTTTATGTAGGGACAGGAAGATGGCCTGAGGTGTGTGCAGGAATGGAGGATCTGAAAGGGGTTTTCTTGATCTACATAATGGAGCAGAGGGGTTCACATTAATCTAAAGTGGAGGATGTTAAATACGGTAAGAGATCTGAGAATTTTCTTCAGCTGCATTCACTAGATTCAGAAGCATTTAGACTTCTAAAGAAAATTCGGACCCTTCTCTCTGCTCCTCAGCAATACCCAGGCTGAAAAAACATGGGTATCAGAAAAGGGAGAGATAGACTGGCACCTGTACAAATGGTAGCATCACAAGAACTTCTATCTCTGTATTTGCAGAGCTGAGGAACATGCTTCAAAACACACAGTGCTGAGAAACCCAGCCTATACCAAAAAGTTTTGCCAGCATAGTTGCATTTACTAGACGCCGTCATAGCTAAGCTAGCAAAATTTATGATGCAGATGCAGCTATGCTGACAGAAGAGTGCACTTTGAAAACCACTGATGTAGATAAGCTATGAGACTGGAGCCTGTCTGATGAATATCATAGGCTCTTAAGCATCCAGGTGAAAGGATGAGAACACCCAGCAGGATGAATGAAGGGGTTCACACCACTCAGTTATCATTTCAGGATGCACTCATCTTCTCAGGGTGTTCTTATTCAGCTGAGAACGATGAATGGGCTACTTTACACCTCCTTGAACCCCCCTTCTGTTTAGAGGTTGTCTCAAAGCACTCTAATCAGCATCCTTGCACATATTGCCTTGTTGTGCTTTAGGGAGCTGTAGGGCAGGATTAGCGATACAATTTATGTGTGTCGGGGGGAAGTTAATTGGGGTTTCCAAGAGGTAGATATCCAGAAAGAAAAAGATTTAACATAGGATATACGCCAGTGTTTGTGTAGTTTATTTCTCCTGTTCACCCACGTTAAATATAAAGGAACTCTCAATACTCCTTTATGTCAATTAAGATCGCTATATAACTGAATTTAAGTGCATGAAATCAAAGAATTCACACACCCAAACAGAAAGTAGTGGAAAAAAGCAAATCCCACAAACCCCAAGCACAGCTGGACCAGAGAGAGAGGACTGCACAGAGGGTGTGAAACAGCATTATGGAGGCAAGTCCATAGTAAGTAAAAGAGGTTAGAAGGGTGAGGAGACATAATACAGTTCTGTGGCCTGACGAAGCCATCCTACTTTAACTGACTGATCTGATTTTAGCACATCTTACTTCCTTAATGCTTAAAAGCTTAACTGAACAGTAAGAAGACAGTGAAATATATATGTGTTTGCACGTATCCGTATTATATGTATATAAAAATACCTATAAAGGACATGCTGGAAGGAAAGTATTGAGTAAGAGCTGTGAATGAGACGACATGATGGGCTTCTGTCTTGGATTTAAAATGACAAAAACCCCATGAAACTAACTTATACTTTCCAAACTGGGATGGTTTATGTCAGTAATTTCACACCCTTTACCCCTTTTCCACTGTATATTCCAAAGCATTTTAGTGCTGACAGTTTGCTCTTTCATAATAATGAGTTATGATAAAACTCAGCAAAATATGATACTCAGGGAGGACTGCGGAAGAGATAAAGTTCGGAATGTCTAGTAACTCCATTGATCCAGCTCTTAAATAGTTCCCACCCCAAAAGTGGGAAACAACCCTGTCCAAGCAAACATTGGTGGAAACCTTAAGTTTAGGTGACTCAAAGCAATTAATCAAAATGCAAAAATGCCATTATGGAGACAAAAATTCTACACTGCTTGTGGACTTAAACTTGAGACACATAAAACTAACCACCTCCAAATTCTTTTCATCTATTTGCTCAATTAAAACGTAATTGGTTAGGAAACAAAAGACAGCATCACTAAAAGTAGTGAAATATTGCTAAGTGCATATTGCTCTGTTGTCCTACCTGTTATGACCACGGGGCTCTGTTCCTGTGTATCCGCAGGAGAGAGCAATAGCTTTGGCACATGTGCCAAAAGCAGTGAGCAGGCATATTTCATATAGCTCCTGGGGAGGAGTCACAGGCTCTCAAGAGGCAGCAGCTCCTGGCTCTTGGGGAGCTCCAAATTTATCAGGAGCTTCTGCCTCAGAAGAGGCAAAGTACCAGCTATCACCACGCCAAAAACATTGCTCTGAGGCTGCATCTTCCACCTCCTATTTAGAGCTCTTAGTCACCCTTCACAGCAAAATGGCAACTACAACAAAAACTGGTTGGCACGTGACTTTTGAAAGGGCCCTGACCTGACCTGGAGAATTGTTAACTCAGCGACTGTGTCACAGTGACTCAGTAGCAGTCACAATAAGGATATAATGAGGTAGCACCTTACCTAACTAGGATGTTAGTCCTAAAAGCTTAACCACACCACTACGATATCCTCCAGCATCATGCTTACGAAGGACAAAACATAGCTTTCCTAGTAAGCATTCTCGGCAAGTCTCAGTTTTTTATCCATCAAACTATACAGCAAGTTGGCTTCATCAGCTGAGACTGCAGATGCACCACGTACAGTTTGCCAAAACCCTGGGGACAAAAACTTTAGAGTCATGTAACCAAAGAAAAAAGTCTTGGGAGTCTTTGGAGCGCTATCCAGTCTGTATTCTTTATTGACTGCCTAGGAAGCCAACAGGAAAATATAGATGCTTACAAGGAAGTCAGCTGATCTGGCCTTTCAGAAAAATCAAACTGAACAGCTCTTGTTTTGAAAAAGGAAGATGAAGGCCAGTAACAGCATCCGCTTACCTCCTCTCCCCTTTGCAGGGTGCCCTAGTTCAAACACACATCTGAGGAGAGCGAGACCCATGTTCCAGCGCTCCACAGCCCGACAGGCCTGAGCGCGCATACCTCATTTCTCCTGCCGAAGCAGCGCCTTAGTGTAGCACAGGAGGAAGATAGTCACGAAACCAGGAGGGCAGCAAGGAGCAGCATGGCTGGATCTCGGGAGAGGGGGAGACCTGGAGCTCCATATGCTGCTCACTAGACCATACAACTAATATAATATGAAAAAAGCACTGCAACCATACATAGTCATGACAGTAGAGACCCTTCCACAGAGGGTACACTAATAATTACGATACTACTTGCAAGAACTACTTTTTCTCTTTAAAGTAGTTAAGATATTGCATCTACTTTAACATTAAAAAAGGCAACTTTTAAATTAGATTAAAAAAAAAAGTCTGACCTGCAGCTAGTTGTTTTTAGTTGGTTGGATTTGACTGCATTTGATAGGGTTCCCTTGGGCAGGGAAGATGAGCCAGATGCTCATAATTTCAGAAAGCTTTAATCTATAGTATCTTCATAGATAAAGGTGCCCACTAAATTTGATTCTTGCCAATGCTAGCAAAAGGCCAGAGGCTTTGTACTGACCTGACAGTGCAGGGTCTCAGGAGTCATCTGGGGCTGTCTTGACCTGAACTGGGTTTAGCTCCTTTTAACTTTTGTCTCATGGCTGAGTGATTATTGCCTCACCTCTGACATCACACATGGAAAGAGTCTGCCACCTCGGGCGGTCACAAGGTAACAGACAGGAGCCCTTTATGGCAGTTGAGGCTAGGGGAGGCTTTGGGGCAACTTTCAAACTTCAGCTGGGAACCAATGACAAGAAAAAGGGCTATGATAAGAAAATGTATTAAAGACAGCCCCATGCGGACCCGAGATCAAGCAGAAAGGAAGTCCCACCATGAACATTACACTCCTGGTGCCTTCTTACAAACAGGCTCTCCACACCTCCATTTTGCTGCCAACTTTACAACCCGAGGAATATTGAAAGGCTGAGCGTAACACCAAAGAAGGACAGATACTAGGAATTTTTGCATAACAGTTTTCAGTGCGTTATTAATGAGGCTCTTCTACAGTAGTAAGGACTATTAGACTGTTGAAACATTAAACTGGACTACTACTAAACTCTTAGTTCCATATATACTGTGTATACTCTTGTCTTAACAAGATTCAGAGTAGAACAATAAGCATGTCTTCACACCTGCTCAGTTTGCAAGCAATATCTTTCAAACACAAGGGGACCTTTAAAAGCTTTGGAAGGTTTTTAAAAAATGGGGTTCCTGAGCAACCTGTACATCGTTAGCTCCTTTGCCACTTTTCACTGCTTTCTCCTCACTCTCTACATAAAACCTTTGTCTTTAGTAACGTGTGGTGGGGAGGAATGATAACAACAGATGCCAAACAGGTTCTCGTTCAGGTAATTGTTGTCCAACTGATGAGCAAACAGTGTTTATTATAGGAAGCTCTACTTAAGACACGCATGCAAAAATCATAGCATAATTACTACACACAGCATCTAAGCGTTCACTTTCCAAATTTTTAATAAGCCCCAATAGCTTTCAGAATGAGAGAAGAAACTTTAGAGAATACAGTTTTAAATTTGCTTTACTGAAATGAAAGAATTTTTAATATCAAGTCATTAAAAGATAGCTACTTTAAGAAAACAATAAATAGTCCATGCTTTAGCTAGGCAAAGCTATCAATGACATGAAGGCAGGCCTTACCTCCAATCACTTACCAGTTATAATCAAAACAGCCTTAGTGTCTTTGTTTGAGGTACATTTTATAACTACAGGAATTGTTTTATTTGTTTAGATGAACAGGATAATATACATATCTAGTAACTATATAAAGGGTTAAAAGATCTGCTTCATTACTACCATCGTAATCAACTCAAGGAGATTACTTGCTGAAACAGCAAACCCTTTTCACAGAGCTTCTTTGTTCCATTACTGCATTTCTGAAGACCTGTGATTAATATTAACTTTTGTTTCAACACAGATTCTTACAAAGGTAAGAAGAAAATACTCTCTCTCTTGATGCTTTGGAAGAAACCGCCCTCACCCCCACAAACCTTAAATACCCAAATTCCCAGAGACGTTTTTGTGAAAAGAATCTTTTGATGAGCTTCAGAATCAGACATTTTAACAAAAAAATTCCTGTCTCTGTACTCTGCTGCTGCCACCACTGCTAACAATTATAAGCTTTCAGTACTGTGAATAATTTAGTGTCTCATCTGTTCCTTTCAGTGTAAAGACAATGTTGAGAGAACAAGGTCACTCTTTTTTCCTCCTCCAACCACTGACTTTTCCATCCCAGCACTGGTCTGATTGCATGATACACCTAGTGTTTGACATGCGTCCCCTGACAGCTTCGTAACAGCAGTTAGTCTATTTAGTTTAGAGTACAAAAATAACAGGAGCACAATGGAATGACAAGTTTCAATGCTTATACACATTCTGGTTTTCTGTAGCTATATCAGATGCTTGATGTATAGCAGGCCTATGTTTAATTATAAAATAGGCAGATGCCAGCATACATATCGTAAACAGGCAATCTGGTACTGATGCACAGTAACAGTTTTGCTTGAAAAAAGATTTATTAAAAATAAATACAAGCAGTATAATCACCTGCTTACCAAAGACTTGAGAATACTCCCCTTTAGACTTATTTTGGAAGACTGTAAATTCACTGCCATTTCCTCTTCTTGTGATAGAAAGTAAACTGGAACGCTGTCAATATATACACATTCTATATGCAGTTTTATCTGAAAAAGTATCTGTTGGAGAGCAAAACGTTTATACAATGTAGTGTTCATTTCTGGGATTAATTACTGTTTTTGTGCATCTTCTTGTGTCCTTCCTTTAAATTATAAGCTTTTTTTATGGCCTAAGAAAGGTTATTTTAAAGGCACATGTAAAGGATCTGCACCATAACGAATGCTTCACTTTCAGAGTAAAAGTGATGAATTAGAAATTTTTGAGTTAGTACTTGAAATTTTACTAAATTGTAACATGCACCCGAAGTATTTTGAACTGAATTACAAGACTCTGCCTAAGCATTAAGAAACTACTCTTTATTATTTAAAAATAATCTGCCAGATAATGCAGCAAAGTATGGCATCAAAGTATTTTTACTCCTCTGACTGTTACTGGTGACAAATAGATATTTCATTCTTTTTTCCTGTGACTGAAATCAACTTGATGATCAAGCAAGATGACCACTTAAAGGAGGGGGGAAAAAAAAGTTAGGAATCGTATTCAAACAAATAAATAAATCAAGCACTTCCCACAACAAACACCCCTACTTAAGTCCTTGCGTTTAGCTAAGGCCTAAAAGTTTGTGGTTTGTCACTTGCTATCTTCACCCAATTTCCTTTCCCCTCACCAAATATCTTCTGTTATACCATATAATGTCAAGTTTGGTCTCCCTGGCTTTACTGCAAATCTGTTCAACCTCGTCATTACTGAGACCAATGCGCTTCTCTCTCAGACTTCAACAGAGAGAAGTACTCTGTCCTGAGGAGGGTAACCTTGCTCCAGGTGTCCTCCCCCAAAATAAAATGGCTACAAATTAAGGATTGCTTAAAAATAATTTTTTTTATATATATAATTTTATTCAAGTCAATGAATTTCAAGGAACTTTACTAGCAGGTTTTACAATGCCCTGACTGCAACTGAAGCTGTTCAGCTCTAAATCCTATCTTTTTGGGCTCCTGTGAGAAACAGTAATAACCATGTTGCTCAAGAACAGCTTTTTTGGTGGACTTGCCTCACACAAGGAATTGTTATGACAGACCGTATTAACAGTGGAAAACAAAGAAGAATGAAAAGAACTAAGAGTTTATCTTCAGTGGTAAATACAAAATACTAGCTGGTGTAATGACTGACTTTGCGCTATTTACTTATTGCACAATATCTCTAATACCAGCAAGAGCACCGATAAAAGTTATAATAAGACAAATTAAATATTTGTTACTGTTAAAACATAGCTAACATACATAATAGAAATATTAATAAGACATTACCTGTTTTGATGCAGGTTTTTTTTATTTTTTTATTTTTTTACATTTCAGCTTATATATTTCAAATGCAACATCTAAGAAATAAGCACAACTTTGTCAATAACAATCAAAACAAGTAAAGCATTTTGGTCTGAGGTTCGTTCTTAACTTTTGAAACAATTTAAGGATTTTGATGCATGATGGAGAAAAACATCTATATGAAAGATTTGTATTTTTTTATTGTTCTAAAGTTTATACGCTGTCTGAATGTGTTGTCAATAGCAAAGCTTAAAACATTTGTGTTCAAGTTGCTAGTTACTATATTCGCTCTACCTCCCTCTAATGTTTTCAAATTTTGAATTATGTGCTGAGAAACTGGAAGAATTTCAAAAAATTAGATACTTGTTTCCTTTTACTAAGCTCACTAAAACTTATTAGGAGCAATAAAGAATGCTGTTCAGTCATTTCTACTGAGGGAGGGGGGAAAGGTAGGCATTATGGTCCAAACTCAGAGGAAAAGCAGAAATTAAATAAAAACTGGTAACAAGTAGATTTTTGTAATGTGTACACAACCATATGCTGCTTTAAGCCTGCTAATAATACTTACATATATGCATAACTTCACTATAATGAGGAACCTAATGTCTGCAATAAAGTTATACAAAAGAGTTTCAAGGTCAGGGTCGCACATTTACATACATGAGTTAGTCTGCCACTGTGAAAAATTTGCCTCACTGGCTGGATGATTTACAGTCTAGTTTTCCAATTTTAAATATGCTATGACAACTCACCTTAGAGCGATTAGTCAGAACCTCAGAATTTATGAGTATGACAAAAAAACATCGTAACATACTAAAGGAAGATATGTATAATTAGCACAGCTTTCTCTCATGGCTGTTTGCCTCCATAATCACTTACAATCATATATCCATGTTTGTTGCATATAGCAAACACTTTAATGAAACGGTATGAAAACATCCAAAGCCCCTAATATTTTTCATACCTAGGCTGTCCATGATCATATGGTGCCTCTCAAGAGTCTTCCAAATATGATTTTTTCTTTTTACAATAACAAAGCAATCCTAGTAGACAATACAGGTTAAGACTCATGACAAGTTTTCCCTTTTTTAGGAGTTATTACAAATTACTTATTACAAATAAGCACATAAGACGCTTATTTAGTGTAGAAAAATGTATGTCAGAAGGTCCACTGGTGCCTAATGCTTTGAGACCTATGTTGGTACACACACAGGGGCTCACAGTACCTATGTGGGAATGTGAGCACTCTCTGTTCCTACACACATTCTTCAGGTTTCATTGACAAGCCTTTGAATTCAACTCGGCCAAAGAGGGAAGGATTTTCAGGCAAACATTGCAGAGACAGAACCCCATAGCCTCTTCTTTAAGAGGGTTTCTTTTGTATAAGGCTTCCAGTACGCCTCACTACTTTCCACATAAAGCATGCTCCATTTACAAGAACCTTTTCCTTCTCAATCGGGGTCTCCAAGCATCCCCTGCAAGGCAAATTACGCCGCCTCATATCCACCTGAATGATCCTCTTCTGATCATAACCCAAGAACAATAATCCCATGGATAGATAATCAGAATATATGTCAGACTGAGGGTAAAATTTGACTTTAAGGCTTTTTAATAACTCATGGAGAATAATCTACTTTAATCTACCAATACTTCTTACGCCTTCGCATGCCTTTTTTAAAAAAATTGTAACTGCATTTCGTTTCAGTGAAACCTATAGAAAACCATCCTGCTCCTTGTTACCTTCCTACCCTACATGTAAAAGACAACCCCAAAACAAGGAAATAGGTTTGTACCAGGTTAGCAAGCTAAAGTAACTTCACACAGTGAATACCACAGTGGGGGGGGGGGGGGGAAGAGGGGGAAGAGGGGACATAATAACAACAACACAAAGCAAAAACATCCCCCCCCACGCACCCACACACACAGAGCTGAGAGAAGGACCTTCATCTTTTGGTGGAGGCGAGGGCGAGTTCATGCCAGTCTTGTGCCCTGAGTGAAAAGTCTGAGTAGGACAGATGAGGGCAATAAGTGCCGTCAAGCAAATGATAGTAAATAAAAAGGATCTGAAACATTAAGATATTAGTTAGCATGCTTGGACCTGGGGTCCCCAGGAGTTTGCCTCACTGAATGCGAGAGCTGGTTTTAATGTAGCATTTTCTAATAAGACTCAGAAGCACCATTCAGGGAATTTTTGCTAATTTTTTTCCCCATTAAATGAAAAGAAGGAATTCCCTCCTGCTGAGCCTACTCCCTTCTGGTAGAAAATAGTGTTTAACACGGGGGGAAATAATTTGTATTTCAAAAAATGGAATAAAAAGCTATTTCAATTTTTTTGTTGGAAAAACTCAGTAAACACAGAAGTATTATCAATACAATTATCAATAGCTGTATAGTTACAGCTATTCTCTCATTAAGTTTCTGCATTTATGCAGCCATCGGCACATAATTCGGCACAGCAATCCATCCAACTTTTATTGACACTGATAGTTGTACGAGATCATCCTATGAGGAAAATGCGTGAAGTAGCAGGTTACCTGTGATTTCTTTTTTCTTTGTTTGTTTTTTATGGCATAATACTCCCTTGAATGAGACAGATAACATGGACTTGAATAGGTGTATATAAAAGAAAGTTCATCATGTTTAAAGATCATAGTATCATTAAAAGTAGCAATTACAAGATACTCATTTTTACTGAATAAAGTCAGAAAAAAGCACTTAAGATTCAGGAAACAAATTTGAAAATAAGATAAAGAGAATTTTTCTTTTGCAAAAAGTATTTTCCAAGCTAAACAAAACATACCGACCCTAAAGCACAACATTACCAGTTTAAAATTGTATATTGATCATAGTTTTGACATATATGGAATAAAAAGAATTATCTTATTATTCCTTGATAAAATTTTTCCATCTCCATGCTTCCAACATAAAATATTTAGCTTATAAAATCTTGATAACATCTAATAGTCTTCAACTCGATGTTTTTTGTTTCAAAAACTGTATATTAATCAAAGATTTATGTTCACAACAGTCGTTCTGAAGAAAACAGTCCCATATTATATATCTTTATTTACATCAATTTCCAAAAAGAAGAGATTCTTACAAGGAATGTATTGATTTCAAGATAATAACAAATGGTAGTTGTGTGATCTTAGCAGTTTTCTCTCTCCCCCTCTCTCCTCTTCCCCTTCCCCCCCCCCCGAAAAAGGATCAAGTGATAAATTAACATACTTCGTAAAGGTCACTGTACGGCAGATCAAATTAATCTTAATTTGGGGGATGGCATAAAAATAAAAAGTTTCAATTTTTAAGTGCTGGATCTTATCAGAGCATAACTTTAAAAAGAATCATGCACGGCTCTAACTTATTTTGAAGAATTCACGGTACCAGTTCCTCCCTCCTCCTAACGTGGGGAGCATTGTGTTGAAAACTACTTGCAGCAAGATTAACTTTCCGCTGAGATGTCTTCTCTTTCCTCATCTATCCTAGCTCCAAATATTGTTGCTAAAATCATATTATTTTTACTATTAATAGAGAAATTGCACACACAAAAATCAACCAATTCAACAAAATGTAATTGTATTTGGATCTGATCTATTTAACAATATTCGCTAAAAGCTTCTTGAACTTTGGAGAGAGCTTTTAAAACTAAATCTGCATTAATTTTAATACAGAAATTTGGTACAATACAGTGGTCATTGGGGTAACAGCAACACAAACGGCCACGAGGGCAGAGGATGCAGCGTTGCATCTGAAGTCCTACGGTAAGAGGGGATTACCTTGACATGCCGGAAGAAGAAACATCTGATGATTCTGGGAAATGTCAGAGCAACCTTCTCGCACAACAAGCAAGTAAGGCAAGAGCCAAGAGCAATTTTTTTTTTTTTTAATGCTTAACACACAGAGGAGAGGAAAGAACTGGTTTGGTTTTGTTTCTTCATGCCTGCAGGTTAGTTAGCCAGCATCTGTGTCAGCCTCTGCCACGCACGTAGAATTATCAGGTGTTTTCCGAAATATTGGCAGACAAGGTTCTTAATTATCATTTCATGATGAGAAGCAGAAGCAAGTGATAGTCAGCAGAGACATCAAAGGGACAGAGAATGGAAAAGGGAGAGAAGTGAACTTGCCAGCAAACCCTCCTCATCCAAAGCTGCAGATAAATTGCTGACTCAGCGTTCCCTTGCCCAAACCATTCACTCCGCAGGACAGCGATAACAAGCAATGACATTCGCCTAACAGGGAAAAGTCCCTTTCTGTTAATGAAAGCCTACTGGGCAGAGTACTAACTGTGCTAACAGGAAACGCGCACATCTAAAAACCAGTGCTCTCCTGTGCGTGTGCAATTGCTGTCAGCATGCCTTTGTAAAACGGAAGCACTTTCTGGCCTTACATATGTACCTGCTCGCCTTTTAACAGAAAGGGCTCACAGTGCCGGAAGTCACTAACTTCCGGTGGAAAAGCCACCTACGTCTATTTTTCAAAGGCAAATGCTTATCTGTCAATGGCAAGCGCATGCCTGTAAAACGCACCGTCATCGAACAAGGAATGCAGCTGGCACAGCCGTATGTGAAGACTGCTTTGCGCCTTCTCAAATTCTGAACCAACTGGGATGCATCAAGTTTGAAACACAGTTTTCTCCCAGCCAACTGTACTTCTGAAATGGGTCTAGAATTGATCCTCAATTAGAAATAGCAGCTCTAAAAACCAAACTTGTTTTAGATCACAGCTCAAGAAACAAAGACGTTTTGCCTAGTCCCTACTCTTGCTCCTCACCACCGCCGCTAGCAGATCGCTCTGCGAGCAGGCCACAGCCACATACGTGACACTAGCTGAAGCCTCCTAAAGCTCAAGGGTCCACTGTTGCTTCAGTGTGAAAGCTCAACAGACTACAACACAAGCTGAAAATAATGAATCATCCCTTCTGCTATAATCGATATTGTGGAGCTGATGCTTCGCCTGGCATTTCCTAGATTTCCTCAAAGCTTTCCCCAGGTTTGGATAACTAAGCCACGTGCAGTGCTGACTACGGGTCTTCTAGCGCAGCTCCCCAGCACGTCACAGGGCCATCCAGGCACCAGGCTGCACCACAGCCCTGCCTGGCTGGCTGTGTCAGTCCCACCGGGCATTTTGCGACTGCCTCCAGTCTCAGAAACACATGCCTGGCCTCCCCAGGCTTAGCGCCCGCTGAATTGCCTTTCATGCTCATCATCTGCCACCCCTCGCTGCACAACCACGAGCTTCATATGCGTCAGGGCCATGGTAACTGCCCATGCTGGACTTGCTTCCAAGACAGTTTTTAGAGTGGAAGTATCAAACTGCACCCCGCTTTTCACACGTCTACACAATCTGTTTTGAAAAATGTATCAAAACTATTTTTTGTGGTGCAGCACTCTTAAAACAAATAACTCCCCCCCCCCCCCAAATTCAGAAAGATAACAGACAAACATACAAATAAAAATTCCTGAAGTGTTCAGAGAAAGCTGCAGCGCTTAAAAAACCACTATAGCAGGAAGTAGTTAGCTATCTCTTACTATTCATGTTTTAAGAACAAAGGCAATCACTCAGATTGAGTCTCTGAATGTGTTTTATAACTCCAGTGCGTGCTGTTACCCAGTGCCTGAAAATTAAACAGATAACTTTAACACATCATTTTAACGAGCATTCTTGATAAACTTCACGAAGTGAGAAGAACAAGACAAACTCTAGAAGCAATAGGCTGTGCTTCCCCAGGAACAAACCAGAGACAGGAAAACAGCTCTAGTTCTGGGGCAATAAAGCATTGCCACTGAGCACGAGCAATCACATTTCCACCAAGTGGAGGGGTGCGGAGGGGGGAGAAGACATTTAGCTGCAGTAATGCAACTACTTCCTCTAGGTCAGAACGCCCTTAACAAAAACAACATCTACATGCCTGCACTGACAGAGGTATCAATATAACACTGAATACCGCCATATGTTTTTGATCCTCCATTCCTATTCCAAAATAACTCTCAAGTATGTCTTATTACTCCAGGTCTTGGCTTTATGTCTACATAATAAAGAAATTCCTGGTGAAGCACTGTAGAGTATCTGGTAAAGACATTTAAGCTGCTTTTCTGTTTAAATGGGGAACATTCATTCAGCAAGACGGAAGACTAATCCCAGCAATAACTTGTTGTAATTAACTGCATGCACTATGGCTACTAAGGAGATATTCAATTACCTCTGAAAAAAATGCAGACCTGTGTATATTCTTAAAACACTAAAATACTGTGCACGGCAGACAAGCATCAAATTGGAAAAATATTTCCAAACAGAAAATTTTACCTTTCAAATAAAGTAGGTAAATCTAAAGTTCTCTCAAAGGCTTCTGGGGGAAGTTTGTCTCTTATCTATTTAAAAAGTTTGCTACCATATTTTAATGGTTTGGATAGAATTAACTTCAAAAATGTAACACCCTTCAGAGCTATTCTCTGGTCAGTCAGTAAACTCTGACCGACTTTTCATGCCATGCAAACACCAGTTGTCTGGTATGAACTGATTTTCCTTAGTTTGCGTTTGAAGTTTTAACATTTTGACTGAAGTCAAACACAAGTCTCCAAATCCTCCGTGACCTTTGCATAACTGACCGCCTCTCTCCAAGTTTTGCAGCTGTGACCAGCAACAACATGTTACATGGACAATTTGCCTGCATTCAGAAACCTCCAAAACGCTTTAACACCTGGCATTTAAAAAGAAGAAAAAAACAAAACAAAACAATAAAATCAAGCAAAAAACCCTCTCCTTTAGCCAGAATCTGACAGTGCGAACAACTGCATGTCTGGAGCATGAGATCAGCTGTAGAGATGTGAGATCTGATACTGTGTCGATACAGCTAAGACTCAAGTTCAGAGCTAGAGCTGTTGTTCCCATTAGGCACTTGCATGACCGGCTGGAGCGTGTGCTAAAAGCTGCTAGCTTTGCGCTGCACTGCACAGAGGCCAGATCTCATCTCCGTGAGCAGCACTGGCCTCTAGCTCCCACTAGTCCAATATAAGTACATAAAAACTGAGAACCTCGCAGTGCGCACGCGCAGACTGACTCTTTGAATGTGAGCTGGGGATGAATTCTTAATTAGACAAGCCACTGAAAGGGATACAGATCAGGAGACAAAGCAGTAAGGAAGAGTATGAACACTGGATATTGAATAGTTTTCTCTGATCCTGGAACAAATCAAGGTGGATTGTAGAGCAGCCACTTTTTGTCTCAGACCTAGAAGACATCTGTAACAGTAATTTGGAGGTCATTCTGAGCCAACAATCTTCAAGGGTAAAAACAGGTGAAGTAAACGCTAACTTAAGATTAAAAAAAAAAAAAAACCAAACCAAAAAATGTAAACAACAACAAACCGTTGCAGCCTGAACTGTGAACAGTTTCACAGGCAGTCACAGTCAGTGTCCCCAAACTCTTCAGCTACTGAATACAAGCAGCACATGAGCAGCTCTTTACCACAGCTCTTCCAGTGCAACCTCTACAGATTCAGAGCTACTTATATGGAAAAGGACGCTAATGGTCCTATGCACCCTGCCTGGAGTCGATCTAAGCATCCTAAAGCTTTATACAGAGGAACACAGAAGCATTGAGATGTGCTCCATTCTTAACAGCTAGACCGTCTCGAACCGCCGGTCTTCTATCCAAGGCACTGCCTGAGCCACTGAATGACTCAAGGTACTCTGCACTGGACTTGCTGATACAGTCACAGCACATGGGGCTTTCTTTTTGTTATTTTCAAAAAAGTTAAAGGACATACACAACTTACAAATCACAGTAAGTATGTTTGTTTATGCTTTGAAAGGTAAAAAAACTAAAAATCTTTAAAATGAAATTTTAAGAAAATCATACAGCCAAGTAAACTGATACAGTAGCTGAAAGAAAATTGACTAATATTATCTTGAGGCACTATACATGAACACAAGAGCTCATAATAAAATATGCTTGTCTTATGTAACTTAAGATCTATGCTAAGATGAAAGCAAAGCACTAAAAGCAAAATACATAAGACAGCATATTTAGATTTTGAGTAAGAGAGAATGATTTTGTATTGATCCTTGAAATTAATAGGGAGCAGCTGAGTTATAGGACACTTGGAAAAACAGTGACGTGCTTTTCCACATACAGCAAGATGGAGACACAGAAGGATTATAGCAAAATGAAACTGTCAAGAGAGGAAGGTTAGGCCACAAGGTAGTAAAAAAAAAAAAAATCAATATCTGTTACTAACACAGAGCAAGTGAGATTTGCAAGTATAGGAAAGGTATCAGTTGAGAAGTTCAGGATAAAAGATGATATTGAGGTTATGCACGGAAAGGCTAAACAGAGAATATATAGGCAGAAGGTTGATTTGTCCCCAGGAGAAACACATCCATGGGCAGTTATTTAGAGGGAAAGCCAACACAAGCAGGCAAAAAGAACAGAAAAGAGTCATTAAAGGTGTCAAGAAGTATGCACAGTTGAGAATTATGAGCATGTAACTGTCAGTTAGCAGCATGGTTTAGTCACAGTACATTTAAAAAAAAAAAAGCAGATGGCCAAGAAGTGACCCCTGTGAGAGGGACTCGAGAGAGTAAGGGTCTTGGCACAGCAGAAGTGAACAAATACGCATCTTCTAAGAGATGCGCAGAAAAATGTCCACAATAAGAGGACAGGGCAGGTGGCTAGGATGGGGCATTTGGGGGGGGCGGGGGGGGAGAGGAAAGCAGTGATTAAGTAAGGAAGAGACAATTAAATAATGCCTGCACACAGGTATTGCGCAGAGTTCTTCAGTACAGTCAGTATTATCAAGAGTCAGGTCAATCCCAAATATAATTTTTAACAAGGAGTTTGGAAAAGACTGAGTAAGGTCTAGCACTAAGTATCCTCTCCTTTCACTGTCAAATAGTTCATAATAAAAATGTTCCTTAGTTGGAGGCTTTTATATTAGGCCTTTTATAGATATGACATTTAAAACTTTTATTAACTGAACAGCCTAAGCCAACTCTTACAAAGTAAAGCAGCAGGTAGGCACGCTCGCTGCAGGTGCTGGGTACATCTACCCATGTATTTAAATTATCTAACTAGACAGAATTGTAAAGTGAAAATACCACATGTCAGCACATATCAGCTATAATTGGTGCTGTACATTTGAAGAATCAACCAAAATTGAAGACTGTGCTGTAAGCGTCTGAGTAACGAATAACTCTGTATATGCCAAACTTTCATCTACCAGTATTTTAGATTATCCTTTGCTTCTCTCAAACTAAAGATTCCACAGAATATGCTTCTTACTTGCAGAAACTAATCGCTTCATAAGAAACACTTATGTGATAAAAATGGTCAATAAGAAAACAAAACAATATTGTCAACTTGCTTAAACCTCCTTAAGACAACAAGAAAATACAGTTTTGCTACCAAGTCTTAGCTAACAGCAATTTTTTTTGTACACGCCTTATACTTTAACATCTAAATAGTGGCTGAACATTGAGAGATGCTTAACTCCACAGTCTGTAGAACAGAGCTGCGTCTTAAGCTTCACGTAATTCATAATATATCTATTTATGGCACGTAACTTTGGTATCATTCACATCGGTTGGATTCGATAACGGGAGAGCCCTCTCCAGTCTCACAGATTTTTAATGAATTAAGCAGAAGTCCGCTTAACAAGCAAGCCTGTAAATTGCAGAACTCTTGCATCCATTTTCCAAAACTCTGCCTTCCAAAAGGCATAAGAGAACGGGGTTATGAGATGCTGCATTTTTATTACTGAGATCAGGAAAGTTGGAATAAGAAGCAAAACTAGTAAGATTAAAGAATAAACAAAGATTAAAATGTTTTTAATCTTTGTGTGTCTGCAGAACACAATCTGTGTGTCTGCAGAATTTGCAGACCTTGATTTTATGGTATGATTGTAACCCTGTACACAAGTTACCACACCCAGTGCTTAATATTATTCCACCAAAAACCAGAATAATTTCAAGTAACATTTTCACTCCATTATTTTCTCATTGATGAAACTTCTCTAGTTAAAATCTTGATGATTTGAAGCATCCAGAAATTGTTACTGCTTAGTATATAAGATACCTCTGCTACAATGTCGGAACAAGGCTCAGTGGATAAATCA
The DNA here is from genome assembly GCF_040807025.1 of Struthio camelus. Lineage (NCBI taxonomy): Eukaryota > Metazoa > Chordata > Aves > Struthioniformes > Struthionidae > Struthio > Struthio camelus. The sequence goes on along the minus strand of NC_090945.1, from coordinate 50,072,368 downwards.
GAAATATATATTTTATATATATATATATATATATATTTTTTTTTTAAATTAGTCAGGTTTCCCACCCTGTTTCAACTGCAAAAGACAAATACAGGCTAAGCAGTTACAAAAAATCCTATGTAATACATGAATATATAAAAGCATTAATTAGAATTAATATTGCTTATTTCCAAATTTTAAACAGTGTCGGTTTGCAAGCAGAACATGAAAGTTAGGAATCTAACATTTTGCTTTAGAGACACTGAAGAAACCAAAGAGGGGAAGAGTTTATTTAAAAAAAATGAAATGCAATATGCCACATGTGAGTCAATTATTTTTGCCAGTATTGGAAAATTGGCAATACAACAGCCACCACCCCCTTGCAATGAAACAAAGGTTTCTTCATCACATACCACTTCAATTACATTGAAAGAAATTCAGCTGATCTTGAAAAAAATCAAAAAAATCAATTACTTACTTAGCCTTCATCCTCAAACCAAGAAGCTGATAGCTCACAGCTTGTCAAAAGCCTAGTAAATACATGTATCATTATCAATAACTCAACAGATCATCTCTCTGTCCCTTGTAAGTGCACAGTGTTTAACTAACCTTCCCAATTTGACTATGAAAGGGTTCTGTAAATCGGAGGGAAAAAACGCCTGGTGTCATTTCACTAATCTTATTTAAACAGTGTTTCTTAGTGATTAAAGTGACTGCAAAATGTATGCAACTTTGCTATTAAAGTATTAACGTTCTCCAGTTGCTTTTTGGCATGCTAATACTGGCCTCTCCCAGAAAAGCCTTTTTTGTATCCCAGTCTCAGCAGGTTCCACAACACCAAGATACTGAAGAGCCTCCCCTTCAATGAAAAGGGATGGAGGAAAACTAGAGGCAGCAACGACATACCCCTTTCAACCCAGAGAGATCAGTGATCTTCATGAAGTCCCCTGCTACTAATCAAAGGAACTATCCAGGTAAAATATTCTTCTAAGCAACAGATCTCTCCATACAGCTGTCCACCGGCTGGACCGAACTTGCCTGCCGCGCTTTGCCCCTGCTCTGTCCCGCAGCTGCGGCATGGGCTGGAGGCAACCGGGAGCATGCTGCCTGGAGAGACAGGGGATTTCACCTGCTTTTGTGAAGCTAGATTTGGGGAAGCCTGAGGAGGCTGAATCCCATTAGTTGCTGTCTGTCCCAGTAAAAGCACGTGCAACAGGATGATGAGGAAGGCTAAGCTGGGGAAGAGCTGAAACGGAATCATCTGAAACACAGCTCCTCATCCTTCACTCTCCTGTGTCCCATGCAGAAGGAAAAAACAAGCACACAAAAAAACCCCAGCCTCCCCCCTCCCCCCCCCCAAAAAATATCACAATCCTGAAAGCTTTAACTGAACCTTCTTTTGAATTACTAGAGAGATTTCACTGATATCTGTACTCTTTTAGTTTGGTTGGTTTTTTTTAAACAAAATGCTTGAAATGTCAAAACAAAGTGGTAAGCTGATAGCAGCACGATCCTGCTCCAGGGTTAGACCATTACTTCAAATAGTAGGCAGGCCCCCTCCACAAATTTCACTAATTCAGAGTTGGAGAGACTGCCTAGTTTGAAAAATATATACATTAGCAGGAATCATAAACACTCATAGGGAAATAAAATGGAGGCTAAGGGGAGGAGGGCATTTTCAAAGCAGCTGAGGGATCCCTGTGGAAGGAAACCTCCCTTAATAACTGCATTTGCAAGAAAGCATGGAATTAATTATGGTTTGAATATACATAGCATATTCGGAGACCTCAAATAACAGACATTACTACCTGTCACTTCAGACTCAGCTGAAGTGTACTGATTGTAAGCATAAACGTTCATATTATGAAACAGGCAGATGGTCTGTTTAACTAGAAACATTACAGTCTGACATTTGTCATCAATTGTACTGATTTAATACTAATGAGAGTAAATGGAGACAGATTTGCAAAAATCTGTCTCTCAGGAAGACGTATGTGTGCCTTTAAAAATCCTACTTCAGCTATATCATGCTAGGGTACCGAGAGGGATAATAGTATATTTTAATATACAGCATCACTCTGACATTTGCTCATGGCTTTCAGGCTGGTAACCAAAAACTACAACTACAGGAGAATAAATTTATTCAGGAAGACAAGCAGAGGTAGTACTTTAGGATCTCTGCCATAGCAACAATTAAATAAATTAAGATTAAGCTGCATGCCCTGTTATTACTTTTCAGGGTATTCCAAATTGCTATTATATCCATTACTAAGATTTTCATTCATGAGTAGAGAGGTTATAAGATAAGCACAGTAATGTTAAATTATGCTTGGTCCTCAGATGCCAGTGTGCTCTGCTCCTAGTCCATGCAGCCGATCACACCACACGTACTGCTGGCAGGGAGAAGGATGAACAAAAGTCAGTCATCAGCATCCCACTGGCACTAAGAGCTACTGGGAAGCAGGGACAGGGATACGCAGAGATGCTCGTCCTGTCACGCTCACTAGGTAGGGTATGGACTGTGGTATAAATCAAGTATCTAAACAGATGAACGTTAAAAAACTAGCCTGAAACGACTAGTGCTTTCTCAAGCCTAACATGCTTTCCCTTCCACCAGTTTTACTGTATGCTACTACTGCAACCCAGAAGGGGATAGCGTGCCGAGTGTTGTATCTCACGTATTTTCTCTAGAACCGCTAAGGCTACCTTTCTCATGATGATGAAGCGGTGAAGGAGTGTTTCTTGCAAGTCTGTGTCTGGCTGGCTACATTTCTGTAAAGCGACCAACTTAATGTCACTGGAATTTCTGTTATGACTCATGATAAAGCACACCGAGTCTTAAAAGCCCTTTTTCAAATATAAATTAACAAACACACACACCGTGCTCTTGCAAGAAGATGCTGAAAGACGGTCAAGACACTATTTTAAAGTTCACTCTTAACTCCAGATATGGTACTTCCTAGTAGCAGAGCAGCGAAGCAGGCCACGCGGCGAGCTGCCGGCCCTCACCACGCTGCCAACGCACAGCAGCTCCCCAGGGTGCTCCCCCCCGCTCCTCGCCCTGCAGGGCAGAGGCAGCAGGAGGTTGAGGCAAGCCCCCGCAAAGGACTACAACAAACTGCCATGGCAGAAACCCCTCACTTGTTTCATTTCAGTCTACGCCCAACACCAAAAACTGAAAATTGTCTCAAACTAGCAAGTGAGGACATAGATTTGATCTTTTGTGGTCAGAACTTCAAATTCTATTATTTAGTCATTCATTCAGCATTTCAGAGCTACCAAACGCCTGTTAGTAATAAATCCTCAGATAATAATGTTCTTTTTTATTATGAACCGAAAATATATTTTTGTTTCTATTAAGCGTACACTGCATCAGTTGACTATATCAGATAAAGAGACAAGGAAACGTTAAAAATGCAAGTCCTCTAACCAAATCTATCTTTAAACTATTGATAGAAGACAGATTTTGGTTTTTTTCCCCCCCTGCACTGCTCGAGAACATGGATTTCAGCTAATGTTCTGACCCCACGTACTGTAGCTCAGACACTAAACACTAAATATCCCCAAACTAGTAACACTGCTATTGCACAGACATGGTCACTGCCAGCAACTTTTAAAATAAAGAATATTTAAAAAGAAGAGGTTCTACTCCCTGCACAGATTTGCTGTATTAGCATACTACAAAAGTGTGAAGTGTTGCAGTTAAAGCTGAGATAAAAATGCCTCTAGTATAAAGTCAAGAAAATTTAAAGTAAAGTCAGCTATATGCAGTTTAACACACTTGCTCTGAAGCTTCTACACTGGAATACAAAACACAAATTAACTGTCATGTTTAAGCAATTACTCCTCATCAAAACGAACAAAAACCTAATTTACACAAGAGATACAGTGGATGCATTTCCAATTCCCCCTCAAGCTTCCCCAAGACAGTGTAACTGATCTAAACTAAACTAGTTTTTCATTTCATATAGGTGAGGAAGAAAAGAATGGGAGATGCTGGGGTTTTGGGGGTGCAGGGGGTTAAAGGCAGATGGAAGTGGTGCAATCTTGGCTCTAAGCAACAGCCTGGAAGCCCGGAAGATATCAGTGGATATTTTACATTTTGCATTTTTGAATAGTTCTGCAGATCAATATCTTATTTTTCAATAGAATTAATTTTTTCCTCTCAGAAAACTAATAGCACAAGTGGATACTATTTGATTTTTCCAAACAGCTTTTCACAGGACAGGAGGGAACTAAGTGGATGGAACAAATTTTACAATGGGAAGCCTAGGACAGGATTGTTGTTTGTGATCCTGGTCAAGCCAGCTCACTCCCCTCTCAAACACTGTCATCTATAAAATGGCGAGGGGGGGGGGGCGGGGGGGCTTTAAGTTTACTTTCATCACAAAAACGAAGTGCCCCCTTCCCCCTCCCCCCCCTTTTTTTTTTAAGCAAGGGTGGCAGTCAGGAGGGGGAAGCACAATAATACTCCCCCCCCCAACTCTCTGATGCTCTTGCAGACCCAAAGCAGCAGCAACTTTTATGCACTTTTTTATTTATTTATTTATTTTTAAGTAGTACAGGATCAGGTCTTATTTGTACAATTCTAATACTTTACTTCTCCCTTAGTGATTTTTTTAGAACATATACATTCAGAATTCAATATGCAAATTCTACTAACATGCATTATAAATACCCAAGTTCAATTTTGAAAAGTGAACAATACAAAAGGGCTTTGGTCTATTGTATAACCTAAAATATATATCCTAGAGATATGAACTAGGTTTCCTCTTATATTTTCTCTTTCCTTTCATACATACAATCTCATAGCATCCTAATAGCACTGCTATTAAACTTTTTTTTTTTTTTTGACTAAGGCACAGAATACAATGGATGACAAAGTCGGAGAATAGAACTACTTGTAAATTACTTATTTAAAAATGAATACAGGACTTAGACACTGTTACATGCAAGGCAGTAAATAACATTTTTTATGCTGAAGAGAGACTACAGGCGTTTTTCTTTCAAGAAGCCATTATTTCCTTTTTCCCCCCCTACCATTTCCATAACTGCCCTCATGAAGCAGGCTTGCAACTCTGGAGAGTGATCATCCCGGATCGGTTAGAAAAGAGTCTGATGAAATGTTGCATGAAAAACATGGATGGATCAGTACAGCAACATTTTATACATCTTCAACTTTGTTTTGGCTGCAAGCTAAAGCAAGCCAGTTGATACAGAGACAATAATAAAACAGGTCATCATCTTTAGAAATCAAATTAAAAGCAAAAGATCCTCAAGTGTAATGAAAAAATTATTTATACCAGTTAGTAAGTGGTTAAGCAGCAAAAATCACTTATGAAACCTATTTTGTTTCCCATACCAAGCAGAAATCCATTGCTAAAATCTGCATGGTAACTGCTCTTGTCAGAAAACCTGAGTCCCTTTCTCTTCCTACTGAGATGCATTTGAACCATCTCCCTTGAGGGCACACATACACAGGAAAAGGAAAAGAGAATTAGCAGCGTGTATACAAGTACTCAAACATAAACGCATGCAAAACTGGGATTAAGCATACACAATAGCTTTTCGTTCTCTGGACAGGAAACAGCACTTCTGCTCACAGTTCCTAAGAATTTCTCTTGGTTGATAAAGCTGTTTCAAGAGAGAAATACCTGGAAGGAGGTGGTACTCTGAAAACAACAGTTACAAGTTCCCAAAATGTGAAATTCAAAGTTTTCACGTATTCCATAAAATCCTTCACACTTCACTAAATATACAGCAAATGAGTTATGACAATCTGTGGTTAGTTTACATTATATACTCAAAACGTGGAGGTTCCGAAGTGTGATCAATATTCATTCCATTTTACATATTAAGTTAATTGGTAAAAACACTGCACTAGATTCTAAGGCATTTATGATGAACAATTTAAATATTTGTTACCTAACAGGTACAAATCTCCTACTCAGGAATACCGATTAGAGTTAATAAAAGTATTATATTCTTACAAGGGCTTCCAAGTGACTTATGTGAGGGTTATTATACAGGGTAAGAAAAGAATTGATCATATTGACATGAAACCATGAAGGTATAATTCAGATACATGCATACACAAAAAGCAAAATCCTTTTTTTTCTCTGTACAAGAGAACTATTAAAACACAAAAGTCAAAAAGCAGGCTCTTACAAAAAGGTGACTGAATATTTTTAAAAATGAGGAGAAGCTTTGCAGTTCTAAGGTATGTAATATAAGCCCACACTGTAAAAAGGACATCTATTTAAAATTTCTGCCACCTAATTTTACAAAGGAGATCTAAGACGCCTCAGAGTATATGCATAATTAAGAATGAATGTTGAAAGCAAAACAAAACAGCTAACAAAAATCTAGGACAAAGACAATTATTTACAGCTATTGTATATTTTATGTATTCTTTAACTAAGACCTGTAGCCTAGTTTATCATCTGCAATCCCAACAAAGCGCTGGGATTTGCGAGCTAGCGGCACGTGCATGTCAATCACTGTCATTTTCTAATCTAGAAATCAGCACGTGTATTGCTATAGTAAGTGCTAGAGCTATAACCCTGTAGCCCTGGAAGTCAGTAGTCCTGAAAGAAGCAACCCTCCCTCCACCGCTTCCACCCAGCTCTGGGCATCCCTCCTCCTCGCCCCATCCTGAATTCTGTGCATCTAGATGCTGTTATCGCAACTCACCTGAGTCAAATGTTAATTTTTGCCATGTTAATTTTCACTTGGGTCAATTCCCCAGCCTGTCATTGCACCCAGCCGCTCCAGCCCTTGTACAGGCAAATGGAGGTGCAATATAGCAGGTACAGGCAAAGACACCTGAAGTGTTCATGAAATTATGGCTTTCATCTCATAAACTTGCTTCATTTTCTAAATCCAGTTAACATTATGCAGTGATTTATAAACCCACAGAGACCTAAAGACTATTTCTGATGCCACAGTCCTTTTTATTTGCTGAAACACCTATCTCCCAGTAAGATCACTATGGAAATTAAAGGCAGCCAGCGGAACATAGCTCTTTACTCCTCTTGTCTACTCCTGCTGTTTTCTTCCACTATTGCCAACCTCAGGCACTCAGTAATGATGACTCAGGTACAAAATTCAAGGTTTCCCTATAAAAAACAAGGGGTTTTAGAGAATTTTGTTTAGCTCTTGGCAGCTAAACTTCTGCTGCTCACTTCTCATTCTGTTCTTCACAACCAAAGCTAGGAATTATTTTGTCTTTAGACACAGAAGCTGGAAAGTATCATATTATCACACAGGTCCAAAACTTAGGTCTTGCAGAGAACGCTACTTAGAAGATTTTGTCAAAGATAGTGAGCTGAGCAGGGCAGGAGTTGTTGGCATGCATGTTTGCTACCCAAAACTGAAATCAGTGGTGAAGAGCAGAAAACAGAGAAAATTAAAAAATATATATGTGTATAGATATTTATATTTGTATATAGACAAGAAAAAGAAGAGAGTGCCTTGGGGACAGAGACTATGGAAAACAAGCTCACCGGAGCTGCTAGCAACTGTGTGAAAAAAAAAATCTCTTCTACACATTGCAAAAGGTGAGACAACATCATAGGCTTTCTTCCTACTTAAAGGCCACTTGTAGTTTGCAGGGATGAAAATCCTTTGAAAGGAGGGGGTTGCAAGTGGATGAAGTTACAGAGACTCAACAGATCCATCTCCAATTCACATAAAACTGAACTTCCAAATACCAATGCACACTCAGGGCTTTTATCACATATGCAAAATCACACAGAGGTTTAAGGGGCAGTTTTAAACAGACTCAATATTTACATTAGAAATTGGATATATACATTGTGTGACGTCCTCTGGCTGCAAGCTAAGTCATCTTATCTGGAAAAACTATCTCAGATTATGTTTTTAAGATGTCCGGTCGCAATAATTCTGGCAATGATTTCCCTCCCCCTTTCACTAGAAGGAACAAACGCCCATGATCTGATTGGGTTTGTTAAAGAGAAAAGACACCCTGGTGCCATCTGATTGTTTTAGCCTGATTTTTTCAGAAAACTAATGTTATGATTTTATGTCTAGTCTTCACATAATATTATTTGAACCTGCTGGCCAACCTCTCTTCAATTTGACAAAATGCTAGATGCTCCAGATAAGAGCTTCCTAGAAGTTAAGGGACTGTACAGAAAAATAAGACGCAACATAGCAACTCTTGAGGTAAAAGTAGCCATAGCTTATCCCTATGCATCGGGAGAGACAGCAATGAGAATTCAGGTACTATCCGTCTAAACCACAGGCACGCTGCTCCCCAGCCGGCCAACAAAACCACTGAGGGAGAGGAAACTGCAGGCTTTGGGGATGCAGCAGGGAGCCGGGCATCTGGCACTGGAGACTAGAAGACACAGAGAATGAACCCAGAAGAAAAATCAGTTTTTATTAAATCTACTACTCATGGAACAACCTGACTGATGTTTCAAAACAATCAGCACTTGAACAGCAGCTACATATAACACACACACATAGATAATTTGAGTAAGTCAATATCAATTAAATAAGAGGGATGAAAAACATTGCAATTACTATTGTGACTGGACAGCTTTAACTATCTTGGTAATATGCAACATAACAGTGTAGATTTGTGCTGAGGTGCCTAAACAAAAGACAGAGCATGTGTCTTTTCTTCAAAATGCTTGAGTAATATGATAAACATTGAAATAGAACAGTGAAAAAAACTCCAACCATTTATTTTTCATACAAATAGATATTATTTGTATATGTAGATTGTCAGGCACTCACGTCCTCTTTTTAAGGCCCGGTGTTCCAAACACATTCTATGCATAGCATACATTTACTTTTATTTTTTCCTCTGAGAAGAAAATATCGTTGAAAGAAGAAAAAAATTCCAATAAAATAAGAAACAGAATAACTGATGCCCCCAAAAATCCAGAGCAGATACAAATTATTGTTGACTCATATTGTAAATTGCCTGCCCACTACAAGCTTTCAGAGTAATGTAACAAGAGGAAAAAAATCTTTTTCAATCACTGCCATCCATCATTTTGGTAAACAAGTAAAACGTATACTCTGCCATCTGCTAGCTATTAGTCTGTGTAATCATAAAATATCATGTAATGCAATCATAAAAAACACTATTATTACCTACTCTTTCAATTTATAAGCAAATATTTCTATCCATCAAATGACTTCATTGCTAGCATGGGGCTTGAACCTTCTGTGCTGCTTACCATCAATCTAGTCGTCAATCTAAGATAAGTCTGTCTCCAGTTCAGTCCTCCTCTGCTCAGAAAAGGCTCAGTGTGGCAGTACTCTATCTGATCCCAGAAGAAATCATATGAAGGGAAGGGTCAGTAAATGATCCAGCTGTCAGGGACCTGACTAGTTCAACACTCAAGAGCTATGAGACAGTCACCACTCTTGTTCATCAAATAGGCTTCCTAGATGCTACCAAGAAAGAAGATAATTCTCAATTCTAGGATTTTTTCGTGTACTGTATTCTATTTAGTTTTGACACTTTTCTTTAAATAAATTTGAGTGAAAAACTACCCCATGAAAAGGTACAGACTTCTCAAATAACATTTCTTAAAGGTAGGGTAGAAACAGTTCTACTTTAATATGTGTAAGTCAGAGGAACAGCTTCAAAACCATTTTCTTTTTGTTTTTTGTGTTTTTTTTTAATAGACAGACTTAAAAACAGAAGTATCTGTCAGATGGCAAACACATTGATGAGCAACTCACACTTCCTAGTGATCTATATTATTAAAATATTTTTAAATAGCAGTGCTGGTTTTATTCCTAGTCCTTTCTCCATAAACTGGAGAGCAAAGGTCACAAACCAGCACGTGCCAGAGTTATTACATCATTATACCAACAGTAGCCCAAGGTCCAGTTGTCTAGGGCTCTCACACACCTTTGGCTGTTGAATTTTTGTAATTTATGGTTGAAAAGCCAGGAGGAGACTCCACTTAAGTAACCTTCCCCCAGCTAAATACGAATGGCAGAGGTAATGTATCAGTGACACACAAGCCGTTATTTGGGATTTGCGTGACTGCATTTTGTTCTTATCCGTAGGCGATTCTACACAGACCTTAGGACCAGAACTCGCTCTTACAGAGATGCAAAGTTGAATGGCAAATTATAGGAAGGCCCTAAATTTTGGTGACCTACCAAATTTCACTGCAGATATAGACATTAACTTCTAACAAGTTTGAACAGATCCACTGTGTGCAGGTGTGGCCTTTGAAACTCTGAAGGGATGTCTCCCAAGCTACAGAAGTACCTTTCCCTTCTTCAGCTTGGCCATTTCAGGATCAGCTTTGTTATAACCTGTAAGAACCCTCATTTTTCCTTCTTGTCTTGGTCAGTAAGACTGACATATTATAGAATATTCTTTGATATATTATCAGTATAGCTTAGAGGACTCATAGACATGGCTCAGTGGCTCAAAGAAATTACCAATACGAAAACATAGTCCAAAACGGTAAGAGTACTTTTGCTCAAAGAGCATGGGCTTTCTGTAATACGGAGCCCGTGCTGCTGGAAAGGGCGACCCCCTACACCACCACATCGCCTTCTGGAGAGGGCATCCGAGTCGCTGCAGTGATCGGGATTCGCTTTTAAGCGACAGCCACTGCCTCTGGCATTTGCTGCTGCCAGTCCAACTTGGGAGCCTTTTATGCAACAGAAATCATTCAAACTCCTGAAATAACGAGAGAATTGAACCAGTTCTCTCAAATACACCCACCTCCCAAATCTAACCTAACGACCTTCTCCAGCTGTTTGTTAATATAGGTCTGCAGCTCAAACAGTAGACTTTCTGTGACAATGGTGAAGGCTTGGAGTTCAGAAACTGCACATAAAAACTGCAAAATCGATCATTCAGAAATTATGAAGTGAAAGGCATATGACTGCAAGACAGACATGCATTTCGCATTCATGCATTATGACATAATCTTTAACTATATAATCATGTATTTCCACCCGAGTCCATTACCAATACTGCAGGATGCATGTATAGGAAAACAGAAATAAGACTATACAGGCAAATATCAATTTGTCATTTTCATAAGGTTGGCATGCGTGTTGTACTCAACTTTGAAATTTAAACTAAACTTATTTGCACTTACATCGCACTTAAATTTAACAATTGCTGCTGTCATAAGACTATGCACATGAGTAAGAGAAACAAGACAGATATTAACAAAGGCATTCTCAGTCAAGAAGAGGCTGCATAGGATGCATCCTTTAAGTCTAGCCAGCTTGACCATTAATGCCACTATCTTTACATCATGGACAGTGAAAAATTGAAAGAAGTCACCAATTGCAACAGGCACTTCTTTTTGAATAAATTTCATAATTATGCCATACAGTATATGGCATGTGCAAAGGAAGAAAGTGCCCCACAGAAACTGAAGATTATTTCAGTGTACAATGCTGCAAATATTTTCCAGCTGGGCACAGGAGAAAAAAGGAGAGAAATAGTTCAAAAGATTTCCCAGTTTGCTTTCCTCAGTTTCTTTTTATGTTATTTTAAAACAACCCTTCGCTAAAAATTACAGGAACATGCAGCGTGCATCCTTGTAACGCATGAGGAAAGAGAGGGATGGCCAAAGAGACAGATCTAAAAATAAGAATGGAAAACAAAACACACAGCTTCAAGACTATACTAAAAACAGGAGAATGACATTAGAAAAGGATAAAGAAATAAGGGAAGGGAAGTATGTTAAAATAAATAAAAATCCAGAACAAAATGCCTGTCAACTTTTGGTTTCTTTTTTTCTTGAAAAGCAAGAAAACTAGTCAAATAAAACTGCAAGGATAATTCAAATTTTCAGTTAACAAGTGTATGAAAAAATTGTTTTATATCAACCAAAAATAATGTTCAAAACAGTGCAAGTAGTAAGGAATATTTCACTTTGTTAATACGAGAAAGTCTAACTTTCCTAGTTGAATGGAATTTACAGCTCTATTTCACAACGTAAAAAAACTTAAAAAATCAATCTGGTCAATTCACAACAAAATCATAAAACAGTGATATCACTAATTCTGTATTTTTGTAGAGGAAGATTTCACTTAGCTCTTTGCAATATCTCTTAGTCCATCTACATATTCACTTTCAGAATTCATAACGATCCACCACTCCAGAATTCCTAATGCCAGCTCCACACAAATCTGAACAGGAAACCCAAAAGTCTAATTCTGCTTGCAGTCTTTATTGGTGGTTGTAAAGAGAGCACCAAAAAACAGTTGCTTTGATGGTTTTCTCTCTGTACCAAGAGCCAAATCAGCGAGCTGCTTGGCATGACAAACTGTCAGCACTGACTAAAACTGTGCATCAGCCTAACAAGGCAGCGAATCCACAGCCACAGCAGCAGAGCGGTGCTCTGCCACATCGCTGCACAGTACTAACTCGACCTGGATTGGGCTGGGACATAGGACCAGGCCTGTCAAATGAGCCACATGACATTATATGGAGTTTATGCCAGTTGCAGGCTTTTATGCAATCTATAAGAAAACAGACAACACCCAATCCTGCACAAAGGCCGGATGGTATGAATTGGTGACACATGACACAGCATAAAAACCTGCTGATAGGAAGCAAATCGGCCAAGAAATTTTCAGCAAATTGAAGAGTGAATTTATACTGAATCAGAATTTGCATCACAGACATTATCATCTGGTACTTAATACTCTAGGGACTGCTTTATTATAGTGCTAAACAAGACCTCAGGGCCATGCCATACTTTGAGGATGAGGAAAGGCCTAAGGATGAAATTTAATGACTTTGGCACAGGCTCTTGAGAACCTGTGTGTGCACACATGGGTGAGAACTTGAACGTCGTCTTTTTGAAAACAATAAAGGTAAGTTAGTTCTTCAGGACGATTCTTTGAAATCTTGAAACTAAACTTAGTTTCAGATCAAGCATTCATACTGCAAAACTAACCTTATTCATGCTTATTTTAAGTTAAAATTACTAGCATGAGACTCGAACAACTAATACCAGGAACTTTCCTAGTAGCTTTCAGACAGAGATAGCTGGAAAAGTAAGAGAAAGAAGTCAACTCCCTAAACCCAAAATTATCATGTGGAATCACGGGTAAATACTGCTCTCTATTGCTAACTGGCCAGATCTGGCTGCTCTCCGGTCCTGTAAGAGGGCAAAGGAAGCGCGGGTAGAGAAGGGAATGGCACACAGTGCCCAGATGCTACAAGGACCTGGAGCTTCTCCCTACTTTGAGGGGCTGAACAGAGAGACGCCACAGCAGCAGACGGGCATGCAAGTCGCCAGCATCATGGCAGAAAAGCAGGTGGCAAGGAGGTGGGACTGGCATGGACTAAAAGTAGCTAAAGCTCTACTTTCTCCCTCCCACACACTGCCCAATGCATCTCCAATAAATGTATGACTTCTATACACAAAAAAAAAGAATGCAGCTTAATTACCACTTGGCAACCTGTATCTGTAATAAATATCTCGTACTATTCTCTAACAAAGACAAAGCAGCATAACCAGCAAATAAATTATAGCTATTAATTCCCAACCCAAATTTCTGATGTTATCCATTATGCATCTTGGAAATGCTATTATAGCTATGAGTTCATGACAGTCAGATAGTGTTAGAGCAGTCCACTGTATTTAAATGACAACCTTCTCACCTGAGATATCAATTAGGGAAAAAAGTTAATAATCTAGGCAGGGTTCAATTTCCTACTATTACAATCAACACTTTAGCTCTCCATAACAAATGACTATGCAACATGTAACAATAAAGTATCTTCTGTGGTTTTGGATGAGCAAACAAGGAATATTAATATGAAAGAGGAGTCAAGCTTGGATGCAAGATCAGCACACCTATTCATATTCTGATTATGAGACCAAATAAAAATGAGCACAGGTTGGCAATTTGCTTGGTTTCTACTTGCATACCTTTTAAGGTATCTATAAGAAGATATTACTGCGGAAAATGATGGTAATCAGCATTTCAGATTCAACGGTGCATTTGGTAAAAAATCTAGGAAATAGCGTACCTACTGTGACTAACCAATGGAAAACTTTGCATACAGCTAGACGTTAACATGATCAACTGCCTTTGTTAATACATAAGCCACCTTCCTCAGCCTTTACTCCAAGTCACGGGTGATTTAAGGCATCCACGGACTAGGTCTTGTTTTTCATACTACGTATTCCTAAGCCAAAGGCTATCATTTTGATCTCTGTGCAATACATAGCACAATAGAGCTCTTTCCCAGAAGGACCTATTGGCACTAGAGCAAATACACATGCTAAGCAGAAATGACGAAACATTAAGGTCAGGTACTCGATTCAAGGTCACTGGGGAATCTATTAGCTGAATTAGACCATATATGCACTAGAACACTAAGTCAGTGCAACAAATTCTTTATAATTCTCTAAAAATTATATATGTTTTATTGGCATTTTTATACTTTCTTGTACAATATTCAGTCTCAAAGAACAGATATATGCTTAAATAACAAAAAAAATCAGACGACTTAAAGCTAGAATACTACAAATATTTTGGGATGTAGATGTATTAGATAAGCATCTCTAGGTAGTCTCAAAAATCCTCCTTATGCCTAATTCCTGCTGAATTTACATATAAAAATGTGGCCTTAACTATTGTCTCTTGACCAGGATTTCTTGGTGAAACTCAGAATGGAGGCTGTGCTCCCATTTCTCCAGGCTGATCCATGCTTTGGCAGGCACTGACAAAAATACAAGCATACTGGGTGCAGCTGTCCTTTGCTTTATCCCTTGTAAGGATGCTTGAGCAACCTAGCAAGATAACTTTAGGTGAACATTACATGTAGTGTAATATTCCAGTAAATCAGAGCATATTCCAACTTCTAGGTTTTTTATTATACTTCACAGATAAAGTTATCAACTTTCTAATGAGACTTGAAGAATTTCTTGTTCTAGTGTGAGCAGATCCCAATATAATAGATTCAAATATTAGGGCATTATCACAGAACCTTAGGAAAGGTATTTAGGTAGTCAAAAGTCTTTTAAAAAGCATCACAAATGATTTTCTTTCTTTCAAAAGCTACAAGCTTAGTCATATTAAACCAGCTTAGCATTAAATAAAGCATGAAATGTCTATAACTAAATGTTAGGCTATTCCTTAAAATATTTTGACCGTTTCTCAGTAGTGTTCAAAACTTGCGTAAAGCATGGAAAGGCTTCTCTTAGCATGCATTTGAAATGACCTGTGTAATTCACTAGTGGTAGATGCTCCCTTAATTCAGGGCACCAAAACTACTACATTCATATCAAACATTTTCTTCTCTTTACAACAGAATATACACCAAAAAATACATATCCAATAATATATTATACTTTGGGAAAGATGTACAAGACAGAATACATAAACATCTCTCTCAATTTGTTTTCATCATAACTCAAAGACAGCACCTTAGACTTTCAAAGGTCCTTGCTGTGAGGTGTCAAGTAAGCTGACTTGTCATTCTCCTCCTCCATTAAGGCTCCCAAATATACCATTTACAACAATAACAGCTTCAGCTCCTCGCATTTCATTCACATTGCAGGTTTTTCCATTTCTTCAAAAAGATACTAACGCTCATGACTACAGAAAAGTATAATTCCCACAGACAAGAAGAATGAAAATGAAGATAAAGATACCTCCAAGGCTTTAACTATAGCTTTTTTTAAGCCCTTAATTAACAAGAGGGATATAGGAAAAAACAACAACAACAAAATCCCACTTAAAACATGGCCCCTTTTTTTTGGCCCTCAGGAACGAACATAACTCAGTTAAAACACAAAATTACAATTATCTGTTTCTTTTCCAGATCCTTTTTTTGCTTGGGAACACTGCATCAGGTTGCACAGCTTGAATGATAAACACCATAACACACTTTTTTCAAGCAAACTATTTTTTCAGAAGCCAGATGAAAATAATGGTACTCTTTACAGAGAAAGGTGCAAGAAACAGATAAATGCATGCACTTTGCAAACTATCCATCTCAGCATTAGTACAGAATGAAAACTCCCATATTTTACATTAGAGAAACAGAAAATAAATGCACATGAACAATTTTACAAGGTAACAGAACTAAACATTTCAACAGTTTTGAAACACTGCACAGTGGCTCAAAACTAGCAAAACAGAAACCAACAAGTAAAATCCTGGGGTTGATTTAAAAGCAAGGGAAGTCTATTACTTGAGCCTCTAAAAAGAACAGTATTTCCAGTTCTTAGAAGGCATCAATTAAAAGCTCTAGATCAAAACAAATGAGCTTGTACGCTAAACCAATCTGCATCTTACCCAGAAGTAAGATGACAGACCCCCAAATTGGAATCTGAATCCAAAAGCCTATAAGCAACACACTCCACACGCCCTCCTGCAGCTCCATAATGAGAACGGTTAAGCACTGGAACAGCCTGCCAAGGGAGGCTGCGAAACCGCCAGCCTTGGAGATTTTCAGAGCTTGACTGAACAAGACCCTGAGCAACCTGACCTAACTTTGGCGTTGGCCCTGCCTTGAGGAAGGGGTTGGAGCCAGTGACCCTGAGAAGACCCTCACAGCTGAAATGATCCTGTGATTTCCCCTGCTGTACACTGGGAAACCCCTTAATGAGACATTAATGAGCGCTGGTAGGACTGCAAAATATGCCACATTCAGAATCTGAATAATGAGTTTCCCAAACAAAAACATCTATATTTGGATATTACCCTGAAAAGGCGACTTCTGGTCAGAACCAGTTGGAATGTTTTTAGGTAAAGTAACAGGGATGTACCATTGTGATAAAGTTAGTCAAAAAGGGCCACGGGCCCCAAGAGCTTTTGTTTGTTTGAAGAGGCTTTGGCACTGTCCTCCTCCTTGGTCTCACTGACAGAGATTCCCTGTCTTTTACACAAACCAAACTTTGCACTTAAGATGCTTTAAGCTGCCCAGTAACAGCCTGACCTCAGGAAATGCTGCAACATTGTGTGCGCAATCCCTCACAGAGCTCCAAAACACGAAAGCCTTCTGGGTTAAGAGATCATTTCTCTGGGAAAATGAGGGAGTGCAACAATGACACAGAAGCTACAGACGGATTCCAAAATGAAAGCTTTTTTTTTAAACTGTTAGCTAACACTGAAAACTACATACACACACACACAACACAGTAGAGAACGTACTCATTTCCCTGCCTCAATTTCCTCACCAGTGAGAGCTATTTAAGGCAAAATTCTTCTGGGTGCCCAAATGGAGCTTCTCCTCTCAGTCATGGAATTTCTCTATTCCCTTGAAACCAGACTGGATAGACTTCTCATTTTCCCTAATTCTTCCCCTAATATTTGGAGGGAATATTATAGCTTTCAAGTGTTTTTGTATGGTGACCCTTAGATCAGGCTCTCAAAGTCTTGGAAACCTCCCAAGATATGATTAATTGCTCCTGATTTCAGATGTGAAAAATTGGTTCATCTACACAGTAGCCATTCCTCTGTCAAAGAGGCATCATTTAAAAATAAAATCAAAGATTACCATCATTATTAGGCCTATACACTGGGCGAAAATTTTGCATGTCACCTCCTGTGGGTTTTGTTTCAACACAGCAGTTTCAGTCCAACATTTGTACATCTCTCAGCCTAGTCAAGCAGAATCAAAACATATATAGAGAAGACAACATATTATCTGAAATCCCACAGCATCCTTTCACCCATACGCTGATGAGGATTGCGAGCACAGCGGATTCTAATGAGTTTAGCAATGACATTTCATAGCAATTTAAATCAACCCAAGTCAGTACTTTGTTGTCCTGCACTGTTGCGCTGTCCACAGAATCATATAGCTTCATTGTGACTTTTTAATTATAGCAAGATTTGCAATTTCAGAAAGCTAAGCAGGTTGAAAACTAGTCCCAGTTTTGGAGGGGGATAAGAGGGGCTTAAGGTTAATATTGGCTCTCTTGGGCTTTCCAAACCAGCCCTCTATAACTGTAAGTACCAGCAGCGATGCAAGAGAACAGGACTTATTTGTGCTTTAACAGCAGCAGAACACCCCCCCTCACAAACACAGGTTGCAGTTAAAACAGGAAAGTCTTTTTTTTTTTAAACCATTTTCCACAGGCTTACAAGAGTGAATATACCTATACTGGCATGTCCTCCTTGAAATAGAGAATTATTGCATAAACAGTGGCTTCTCAATGTTAAGATTTTATGTATTCACTCGCTGCCTAAATGTCAATTTTAGGCTAAATTTCAATACAGTTGCTCTTTGCAAGTTAAAACAGAAACTCCGTAACCCCTTGGTTTACGGTGGTACTTGGAACGCGGGAAAAGTAAAATGTACATACATCTTATCCATTACACAGAACCAAACTGAACAATTATAGTCTCAGAGATAAGAGATTTTTTCCTAAGACCTCTAATAATTCTAGTAAGCCTTTATATATATACACACACTTCCCCCTGCCCCAAAAATTAAAACCAAACTTAAGGTTAATGTCAATCTTATTACTTCAAAAAGTCTTAATCAACTTGATATCAGACCTTCAGTGTAGCCTACCAAAATAAGTCTTCAAATCGGACTAGCCAAATTTCAGAAGCACCATAAAAGCCACTGTGCTCCTAACAGCATGCTATACCATCAAGTTTACTACATGTTTCAGAAAAAGTTAACTCTCATCTAGTCTATATAGTACTATGGTCTGGTAGTGTTTTCCCCCCTACAACCTTGCTTACGCAGAAATTCTTCTTGACAATGGCGTAACCGTGAAATTCCAATGAGACTGAGTAAATCTGCATGTGATATTTTAGCAGGTTAGAGAGATTCAAATCATTCTTTAAAATACCCTGCAGCATCATATGGTATTTCATCCAAAATTTTATCATTTGTATAAAACAGCTTACAGTGAATTGTTACATGATATTCTGAAATATTCTGCAGCTGTAACAGGACTAAAAGCTCTCTTTATTCAATCACTTATCAGGATCTTAGGAATTCTTTAAAAAGCTTAGCACAACATCCACTTATAAAAGCGCTGTCAGGTTCAGGGCAAATAAGGTTCTGTTGAAGCATGAAGCAGCTAAACAACAAAACGTTGAAGATGTATGCTTACAAAAGTAATTCTACTGTTTTACTTTTGATACCTTTAACTCTTGGAGTATATAAAGTGAAGCAAATAGGTATCACCTAGTGAGATTAATGCTCATGCGTTTATGTGCAAAATTTGATTTACTGCATTAAAAGGAATGCCTGTTCCACATTTTCCCTCATCACTTTATTAAGAGCTATGGCCAATAATTCGTATTCATGTTTTAGGAGTCAAGGCATGTTTCAGCACACGTGTTGAACTGCCTGCCTTGATTTTAGAAGTATCAGCTTAACGGAAGCTCAACCTGAGGTACCAAAAGCAAGAATGGTTTCACTAACAGCCTTCATCAGGAAAATAATTATGTCGAAACACAGAATAAAGGGAGCTCTTCAGCTCCACCCCATTCATTTATCCCCTCTGTTGTTTTCTTAGCAAACAAAATCCAATAAATCTGGAAAAGAAGTTCAGGGAGTGGAAAGTGTTCTGTACTGCTGTTATGAGGCCAATTCTCCATGTTGCTGCAGAGCCACCTTTCTCCTTAAACATTAATTGAAAATGTTTGACATTATGCAAAGAATAGATATGTTCTAAGCACCTTTTTTTGGTTTTAGATATTTTTTTCCTCTTTTTATACTGGCTACCTTTACTGTTAATGTGATTTAGAAGACACAAGGATAGTGTAGTTTATCTGGCAGATAAACCTGGTCATTTAGCAGGTGCCACTGAAAGGCAGTACTGCCTTATCTCTACGCCTCACCCCTTAGCCTGAAGATAAGAGCCCTCCAGCAGTAGCTGAAGCAAATACACATCAACAAAGCTACCACAGTTCACAGTCCAAGATATTAACTCAGCGTCTTAGAAATATTCCAAAATACAGTTGAATGAGATCATTCCTTGATGACGAGGTTTGCGAGATCCTATATCACATGCTATATAACAATATCATCTGCATCACCTTGTTACAATCGCCTTAACACTGATAGTTTTACAGTCTCACAGAACGATACAAACATGAATGTTAGGGGTAACACCAATACGAGCTTTTATATGAATAAATCAGTCTTTATCCATAGATAAAAATAATTTTGGATACCATCATTAATACTAGAAAGAAGATAAACTGATGAACATGAAAAAAGTGCAATACTAGCAAATATATCTGGTTAGAATACATTTTACAGAGAAGCCAGTTAAGCAATTTCTAAGCAAGCTGCAAATACACAGTTTTACAGTAAGGTGATAGAAATGGTGGAAAACTACAATTTAGAGACAACATAAGCTCCTAAAACAGAGGAAAACACGTAATCACAAGTACAAAGAAAAGTTTACAAACCTTACTACAGGAATCTGAGTTAAGATGTAAAACAGAAAAAACAAAGACTTTGTTTCGGATATTTTAAAGGTGTTATTCACACTTTCCAGCGTTCCATAAATTAAAATAAAACACAAATTCCCCATGTACAGTATGCTATCCTTTCATTTAATCATGTGATTATAAATAATTTCCCTCTGGATTAAAAAAGATAACCCACATAACCGCATATGTGACAACAAATGCAAGCGTGAATGTTTACCAATGGCATATATCCTCTGTAGTAAACAAACAAGCAATGAATTTTGCTATTACTCTAGCGATAAAGCTCGTGTATGAATCTTACAAAAGATAGATGACCCCTTGTTTATCAAAGGCACATTGCAATGTCATAATAACGATGACTGGCAAAATAATCATCCCGCTGAAAGCCTTAACTGATTCAGCTGGAACATATAGAACCGTCAGTAAAACTGCTAGCAAAGGTTACTAAAAAACGCTTATGATGCTGCAGAAAAATGGCATTAGAAGACGCTTACGGTTCTTCAGATAGCCAATATAATTTCAGAGAAAGTTAAGTGAAGTCAGAGAGAAAGAAGAAAGTGAGAAAAGAATTCACCTGTTCTGTATATATTAACATTTGGAAATCATGTAGAAGTATTTATTCTTATATTAACATTAAGGATTGATACATTTTTAAAGACGTATTTCAAGATGTATTTCTAGAGATGTATCTAGCAAGCGATACAAGCAACAGCAACATCTGTTTCAAATGGAGTACATATTTAAGTCTTGAAATGTAACGGTTAAACCCAACAAAAAATAGCCTGCAGTTCGTTTATGACAAAATTTATTATATGGCAGATTCTGTCAAGCACAGGGTTTGTGTGTACTTGGAATAGTGTTTCCAAGGAACAGTCACGTACAGATTAAAGTTCCACCTACTACATCTGAACACTCATGGATTAAGGAAATGCTTGCAATGGTGTTACAAACAAATAAGAAACCTGCTCAGCAATTATTTAAAATGAAACATAAAATAGCTCCCCTAATCTACAAGTATAAAAAGCCTCAGTTACATGTACAAATCCCACATACAACTAAAGAGAATGCTAAGCAGCTACTTTATATGTATTAACAGCAATATTGAGCTATTTAGCATTAAAGAATAACAACATTATAAACCCTCCCTTGGAGATGATTATTTTCACTGTTGCTAGGTCAGTGACCGAGATCTCAGAAGTTAACCTCTGACTAAAGACAGCAAGTCTTTTTAGGTCATGAGGTCCTACATGAGGTTTCTCAGAAGACAAGCATAAAAGTCCTAAAATAACAAGCACACACACAGGTTTCTCTTAATTTGCCCTGTTGGATTCCTATAATAAGTGCTTAACAACTCCATCCCCAGAGCAACTGTGCAGTCATCAACAAGACCATTTACCACATGATTTAGCAAACATATTTCCAAGATTTTCACTTACGTATGCTACACTGAATTGGAATAGGAATTAATGTAAGGCAATTTATGGGCAATACAGTTACTGCCTTCACAGTTCTTTTCGTAACAGATCCAAGAAGAAAAAGGAGCAGAATTTCCCAGCAGCGCACAGAAACTACAATAGTGGGGGCCCAGCCTCCTCCTCCCCAGGTTACTGCATTACGGGGAGCCAGCCAAGGATTGGGCCCTTTTGCTGTTCCAGCTCAGGATTTGGGTTTGAAAGATGAACATGAAGTTATTCAAAATTTTATTAATAACAGTGGTGACAGTCACACTGTCTAACATGGGCAAGTAAGCACGCAGCCATCTTTCACCAGAAAAACTACCCTTTGGTTCACTTTGCTACCCCTTAAAATCTCTACCTGGAAAACTTCAGAGCCGTGCAGGATCTGAGTAACAGATCAATTAGTTGTTGGTGTTCTGCTCTAATGCTTTAAAAGTTTGGCACTCTAAACGGCCTAAAAGCACAAGTGCAAACTGGCATGCTAGCTGTAAACACGCAGCCAGAAGACCACAGAGGCCATGTTGAAGCGGGGGCTCAAGACTGCTTGCCTGCACCCTTACCCACACTCTCCCATAAACCTGCATGGTGGGGAAGAACCAGCGGGCAAATTGAGAGGTGAGAGCAGGCCACCTACCTAAGACACCAAAGAACAGGGATCCTAGGCTGTCTAGAAATACCTATTCCAACCTACTTTGTTATTGGCTTTACACTTTCACCATTTCCCTTGCTCCATATCTGACTTCCCTGCATTAGTCTTTCACCAAGAAAAATGGCACCACCTTTAACAGACTTGAAAGGATGGGGTAAAGGGGACCCTAAATGAAGTATTAAATAAGCCTGATCCCCTTTGCTTGCCACTTTCTGCAGTGATCTTGCTAGTTTTTGCTGATCGTTTCAATGGCCTCTGTCCCCACAACTTCTCCACATGGAACAACCTCTATTAATTCTTTTTATACAGGTCTCGGATGATCATATTTCTGACACTCACCACACACAGTCCTTATCCTCCTTGAAGGACTACGCCCAAAAGAGGATGCCAGTCTCTAGCTAAAACCTTAGCAGTACTGACATAAGTCAGCGATCTCGTGACATACACTTCCTCTCAGCCTCAGTTTCAGCCTTTTCTTTTTTAACCCCTACAGCAGTAAGATAACAGAATCTACTATAACCGTATTTTTTTTTTTTATGTACTGAATCGATACTAGTAGTCAGTATATGTTACCTATCTTGTATTTTAGCTCATAAGTCCTGCCTATAAGCAGTAACTTAAAATTCACCTAACTGAATATGTCCGCATAGAATGGATCCATTGGTACCACATAAAAGTGTTTTCTGAATACTGAAATCAATTCTTATGAGACAGTATGTTATTTTTGTTGAGATAACTTGATTTTAACCCTAAAGTATGGATGGCAAAGTTCAGTTTGATTTTATATGCATATTTGAAAAGCTTACCATCTCTTCCATTAGCTGATTAAAAAAAAAAAGAATTCAGTAATTTAGTGGTGTTGGAGGCCTTACTCATTGCAGCACCTAACGAACCACTGATAGTTATTCTGCAAGAGGAGTTCTCCAAGAAGTGCTGAATCTACCTGGAGTAGTGTTTTCTGCAGGGAGAAGTTGTTTACTGTTATTTCACATTAGAAAGTATCAAAAGCTTCTAAAATCCACACGGACCAAAATAATCCATCATGGGAGAGAGTTAGGTTGAACCAA
This sequence comes from Struthio camelus, assembly GCF_040807025.1. Classification (NCBI taxonomy): domain Eukaryota; kingdom Metazoa; phylum Chordata; class Aves; order Struthioniformes; family Struthionidae; genus Struthio; species Struthio camelus. The sequence goes on along the minus strand of NC_090945.1, from coordinate 50,048,813 downwards.
TACGTTTTTTCTTCCAAAACAACCCCACCCCTCCTCCCAATCCTTCATCTGTTATGTTCTTTAAGGTATGCTCTTTTTATCATCTTCTTGACATACATCTCTAGAAATTGAATAAACTGACTTGTCTATGCTTGTTCCTTTCTAGTCTTTTGGTGCTTCATCTTTCTTCCACCAGTTCTCAAAGACAACGTTACAGCTCTGAATATTTTCAGGACTAGAAAAGACCAAAACACGGTTTCTGTTTTTTCCTTTTAAAAATGGAAAAGAGCAGGAGGTAGGAAGCTACAGCCTAACAACAATTAACTTCAGCTTCCAAAAAAAAAGAAAAGAAATAAATAGTGCTGGATGAGTAAATGACAGAGCAGCCATCTGCTTCTGTTCTTTGCAGCTCTTTGGAAACATAGCTACTTCTGGGAAATATTTTTCAAATACTGGTGTAAACAGGACAGTACATAACCTGAGGGGAGTGAGGCAAACAAGTTTGATGACCATTGGTCTATAGCAGCTGCCTGCATCCGTCTCCTTTCTCAGCACAAACAGACCCTTTTCAGGTCCACCTGCATTCTGGACCTGCCTCTTCCTGTTGGTGTTACCTCTAGGTGCTGCTATACAGAAGTATTCAAACAGAATTTTTGTTTGTCCACAAACATTCCTGCTACTGTGGCAATGTGACATCAGTCCGCTTAATAAAATTTTCACATCTTTTCAAGTAGTTATTGCACAGCAAATCAACCACTAGCTAAAGCTATGCTGGGGCACTCCATTACTTTATTTTTCAAGTATAGAAAGAAAAAATTGGTCTTTTTTGATCATCTTAAAACACAACTAACCAGATTACACACAGACTTCACAACATATATCAATTATAGACCAGAGAAGTGTCAACTAACCTCTTGCAAAAATATTTTTATCTACTTTTGTGATAGGTCTTTGGCTAATTTACTGCACTTGCCATCCAGAGATGTCATCATGAAAATTTATTATCCCAGGTACAAATTCCACTCAACTGGCCTTTTTCTTATATGATTGATAATAAAAACTAATGATATTTTATTCACCCATCAATTTCTTGCAAATGGCAATTGGCCAGGCAACAATTTGAATGCCTGTTATAACTTTAAGTGTTTCAGCTATGCACGTGGGCCAATATTTTCTACCATTGCTGGCTTTATTTATTTATAAAAAGGTACGATGCCAAGAAATCCCAGCACTTTAAAAGCGATGTAGCAGCGCAGAATAAATGGCATCATATCGTAACAAACATATGCAAACATGCACAAAATAAACTATGCTTCTGAAAAAAAAGGACGAATTTTTGGAGATTAGATTAATAGGTATGTAGACCCTTATCCATAATGTTCCAGGCATACTGTAACTTGAAAGCATGTTTTTAAGACTACCACCTACTCATAACGATAGTCATTTAGCGTACTAGGTTCTGTGATCCCCCGTTTCGTTCTGAGCCTGAAATATAGGCACTTTTATATGCAGGGGAAAGATCTCGCAGTTAAAGGTAAGGCAATTTGCTGAAGTTTTACTTGCTCCCAAGACTTGAAACTCCCAATCTTTTTCACTCACTGCAAGAACGCATACACTAGCTCCGTTCCTATTACATGTTGCTATTCAGCTGGGGGGGGGGGGAGGGGGGGGAGGGAGAGACAGAAGGAGGCCGGGGGGGACGGGACTGGATACAAACATGCAAATGCAAAGAGAAAATGGAAATTGTTTCAAGGTATTTTCAAAAAAAAAAAAAAAAAACCCTAGTACTTCTTCAAAATGCACACCAAATAAGAAAGCATAAAGCAGCCGCAGCCAAGAGGTAAGCAAAACAACAAAAAGCGTTAGAACATACAAGCTCAGCAAGCACAAATATGGCAAAACAAGTTTGATTTCTTTTGCTTGTTTTTAAGCGGTCATTTACATTAGACCCTTCACACTCTTGCAAAACTCCTCCTTTCTTCTACATCAATGTTCAGATTCCAGCAAAACACAACTAAAAAAATAAAACAAAATTCATCCTCTCTTGCTCTCTCTCCATAAATGAGCATGTACTTCTGTTACATGCATAATATGAAGATTGCAAAGGAAGGAAAGGCCTACAGTTCTTTTAAGAGTGAGCTGAACCATTTAGCACTATAGAAATTAAAAAGAAAATAATATTCTATGCAAGAAAATTAATAGATGAAGTAATTTATGGACAAAGTGTTTTATTGTATTTAAGGTATATAGTATGTATACTTGGTATAAAGTATTTGAATAGTTTACTTGAAACTGAATGTACAAATGACTTTTTTTAAACTTACAATTGCAACTTTATGATCCAATTTGGCTGTAAGTTTGGTGAGTGTAAGAGTTACAGTTTCCAAATTCTGCTTATTCACTATTGTGAGGGAGTGCTGTTGGACATTTCCTCTAATTCTGAAAATAAAACATAAGAGTACTATCAAGATATTTTGACCCATAAGTTCTAACAATGAGATAATTTCTAGACAGGAAAATATACTGCATCTCATTTTTTAATCAAAAATTGAATACAAAAATTAGCTTTTAATTATTCTCTTCCGAAAAGAATGTGTAGTCTTTTTTGGACAATTTAGTAATTGGCCATTTGGGAATACATTTATAAACTATGCCTTCAAGCAGAATACACAGTGAAACTAAATCCATTCAAATAATCAATAATATGTAGTACAAACTTGCTGTTCAAAAATTGACTAACAAGTTTTCTCATCACAACCTCTCAGTTTAACAGATCAAACAGTTAACAACACTACAGTAATGCATGCCTTGGACTGTGCCCACTAAAATTTATAAAAATACACTTGAAATTATCTTTTTAGTCAAAGGTTCCTAGATAAAATTTGTTATGATCATAATAAGTGTCAGTCAACGTTCTTCAGCCTTTCCTAGTTTTTAGGATAAATGTGGGGAAATTGTGCAGTAATTGAATCTGAAGAAGAAACACAAAGGGTAGCTACAGTGAAGCCTTCACCAGAAAAAAAAAAAAAAAAAAAGATACAAACAGGTAGAAGGTACGTAACAAATCACCACCTGTAACAACTGTCCAAAAGTAGAGATAAACCCCAGGAAAGACAGTGCCACAACCCTGCAAAAACACTTAGCTGATTCCCCCCCCCCCCCCCCCATCACACTTTTCCCTACTTTGGGCTATTATAACCTATAAAACCACCCCAAAAATCTGGATCTGCTAGAATAAAATTATCAAATTATGTCCTGGAGAATATCCAGGAAATATGTTTTTTTAAGCTGAAGCTTCTTCATCTTGTTTGAGCATCTTCTCCAGTAAGATTTCAAATATGCTGAAAGTTTATTTCATTACAGAGCTTTGTTCAAAATTAGAAGTTTGAACCTTAGAAGGCAGGTGCCCCTCTTTCTGAGCATAATACAGAGAACAAGGTGAAAAATGTCATACATAAAAGGCGAGTAGAACAGTTTGCATGAGATATCTGTAAATATCAAGGATTAATGAGGACAATTATTGTCCACCTATTCACCTTGCATCTTTTACCTTATACAGGCAACTTAAAAAAAAGTAAAGGAACTCTAGGTTAAAAAACGGAAACAAACAAACGTTGGTCCTTACAGAACACCTGAAAGCGTAGTATTTCAGAGGGCTTGTCAACACTGGGAAAGCTCAATGCGGAGAGGTCACCCCTGGGTCAAGGCACGCCTCCCTCTCCGCACGGCAAGGCAGGGGAAGCAAAGGTCTGGGGCTCCCTTCAAAGGGGCACAGCCCCGGCTGGCAGGCAGACATCTGCAGACACTCACCTCAGTGCCTTTTTAACAAAGAAACCAAACCAAACACTTCTGCATGCAAATGGAGCATAAGTCAGACGACTTAGGGAAAAGCTCTAAATTTATCATGGTAAGATAGCAACAACTTAATTAAGGCTGTTATCAACTTCCACTGTGAATATTTGCTCCTAGCTCTCCAGCTTTACTTGCCAAATCAAGTGGGATTTTGCAGCCAATATACATTAAAGGCAGAGTTCAATAACTTTAGGAAAGTCATGTACAAATACACATTTGTGACCTTCTAATTTTTGTCTTTTACTGCAAACGACTTTATTTTAGAGTAAATTTAGTTGACGCAAAAAGTTTTAATTAAATCACATTGTTTTGGATAGTTTGAAGTCATTTTTGCTTTTGGTGACTTCAACAGAGCTTTTAGTTCAAGACTGCATTCACTGATAGCAAAACAAGTTTGATTTATTAATTTAAATTCCAGACATTTCAGCGGTAGAAACAAGCACTGCATCCATGAATATTTTGCCATTTATGAAGTTACTAGTGGCTACAGAAATTACTATTATGCACCTTCTGTACTGACAGTTATCTACCTCTCTCTCTCTGCCTCCCCCTCAGGTAACTGCGGTTTGTGCATGAACAATATTTTAGTCTGAACATTGTCAAGGTACAGATAATTGTTAACCTCTCTTCAGTTGATGAAGGTTAATTTTAGCCTTCTTGAAGCTAAGCCTTTTTTCTCCTTTTCTGCCCTACTTTTGTCTCCAAGAAATCCAGATATTTTAAAACACAGATAACAGCTCAATATTATTTAACACAATTCTTAAAGATGTTCAAAGTAACTGGCTAAAAAAAACCCAACAACTTGAAAGACTGGGGTTTTTTTCCCGTCCCTCTATAAAGCACCTAGCATTTTTGCATCCCTTTGTCCATTCAGCAAAATCACATGACCTTAACCCCTGAAGCACCGCTGGCTGCATAAGTACCAAAAACGTTTAAGAAATTGTCATTACTTGGGAACTAGACACGATGCCCCAAGGTGACATTGAAAGCAAAAAGCCCAGAGGGGATCTGGTCTCTTGTATCGTGGTCCTGCCGTCAGCAGATTCTTGCTGTGACCAAAGATACAAAGGTGATGCATTACTATAAACAGGGAGCTGTAGCTGACATACTCTCCATGTCCCTTGCAGAAGCAAGCCCCAATCCTTCAAGTTGATCTATGAAAGCCACTGATGCTTGAGGCAAGTATACAGGGTTTTCTTGCAGTAAAAGTTAACGTGTAGGGTGACGCTGTTATGCATTTCTTGCAGATAATGTTTTACCTGACGTTCTTTTAACAACAATTTTTGAACTTTCACAAGAATATAGGTGTTCATCTGCAAACGTCAATGGCTTTGTCAGTTATCCTCACTCTTCACAAAGTATTATTTAAAAATATACAAAAGACGACGAGTGTAAAAAACATGGAGAAGAGAGGAAAAAACAGCTTTTAGAACAAAAACAAACCAAGGTACTTTTTAAAAGGCAGCTACAGCATCCAAGTGAAGATGGAATACTAGCTCACCACATCTTTTACAGATCCCTAAAGGAAACAATTTGCCACTGTCCCACATTACAGAGCAGTCAATGATTACATCTATATTTAGGCTAGCGCTTTCAGCTGTAAAAGACGGTGGGTTTTTTGAAGCGTTCTAACAAATTCATTGTTTGTGGAGGGTTACTACTACTCAATAGGAAGAAAGTAGCAACGTGCCTTTGCCAAGTGAAATTATCGTCACATTGCTCAAGATTGAAATTTTCCAAAACATTCCTCTTCTGTCAACTCCTACATCAGCAAAATTTAGGCAGTCAATAAAAAACAGTAGCATAATGTAGTCTTCCTAACAGAAGGCAGAATCCATACCACTTTCAAGGGAAGCAGCAATAGTAGTACATTGGAAATCCTAGGAGCAGATAGCCTCCTGACAGGCAGAAACAAGACAGGCAATCCTTGACAGCCTCCACAACATCTAGCTTGCGATACTCATAAGCCACCCTCCTATGGGGTAAGCCTCACAGGACAGTTCACCGAGGACTCAGAAAATCCTCTGCCACGGAATAACTGCCTTCTCCTGTTGGTACCTTATAAAGTCAGTCCTGTAGTGAAAATAGCATTTAAAGCCTCACCACAATGCCTCATCCTAGTTACAGTTGTACAAAACAGTAGTTATTTTTATTCCTTGCTCCCCCCTTCCTATCCCAGCATAGGAAATCAAACAAAATGCTGGGGCTTCATGTATGCAAAGGCTACAACAGGACAAGTGATATAGGTTGTAAGCACACGCTGAGAAGTCAGAAAGGCTAGAGAGTCCCAGGCAGTCCTGTCACCTTGAGCATAGGTACTATGATGACATCTACATTTATATACAAGCAGTGTTTTTCACAAAAAAAAAAAAAAAAGTAACAGAGAAATCTATCAGGAACATAAAGCTTTTATTGTAGGTCCCCATCCAGCTCAGGGAAACTAAACGTGAAGTTTTATGCTGTGTTTCTTTTTGCAGCCGAAAGAGGGATGGGTTCAAATCATTTTGTTCCCTCATGATCTCAGTCTATTGTGAGGGCTGGACTGGACACCTTGAGATCAGTACACAAAAGTTACAGAATTTTTACATTTCCACTTTCCAGTATTCTCCCCCCCACACACACACTTTATTTTAATTTTTAGATAGGTCAGAGGATGGGTGTGAACTGAGTATACATTACCAGAGTATTTGAGAACTTTTACAGGAATGCATAGGTAAAAACCACCCTGAAGAACCTGAATGACCTGAAAAAGATCTCTTCAATGCTCAAAAATCTCTCTGAAGTAGCTGGCTTTTCCATGTAAGCAAGAGAATACAAAAGAACTATTCTAGGGCATATTAAATTATAGGCCAGAATTATGAATTTCATAATTGTTAGTCTTATATCTTTTTTTCATTCTGAGCAAATGCAGTGGGTCTCAGTGGGATATTTAATCAGACTAAGAGATATCCTTAACAAAATTTTGTGAAAAAAGTAGGTTGAAAACCTGTTCCATTTTATATTAAAAATATTTACTTCTGCTGTCACCCTATACAACTTATAATGGATTTCAGCACAGAAGAAAACCCTTACATTTTAAGGAACAAAATTTGTTATATATTTCATAGATTATTAAATCTCCAATTTAATTTTCAGTTTACTTAATGAATTCTGTAAGTTACTCTTACACTCTTTATCATTTAGTGTGGTTACAAATCAAAAAGGTAAGGATCAAAAAGTATCACTCAAAACTTTGCCTGGGAACAGGGACCAAAAGCAAGCAGAATCAGGTGTATAGTTTGATTTGCTTACACTAATAAGCATCATAATTTTTTTTACTGAACTTCAAAGCTTTAAAACTTATGAAAGGAGTAAACAAAAGTTATTGCAACTATCATTTATTAGATATGTTTGATACTATAAGATATGCATAAAGAAAAAAGTATCATGTTCATTTCATTAACATTTATTGTTTTATCTGTACATAGATTATGAATGGAGTATCCGGTAACTTTTCAATAACAGGAAACGGAGAAAAATGACATCTTGTGAACAAATGGATTATACTAATACTTTGCAATAAAACATTTACATCTGCATATGCAAAACATTACTCAAGACTAGACAAAAGTAAGCCCTGAATCAAAGTAGACTATTTATGGAAGCCAACTTGAATAATAAAATATTTAGAGCCTAGAATACAAATGGTAACTTTTGATCTGAATTTAGTTCAGCTAACATGTCAGTCCTCCTAACCAAAGTGGGACATCAAACCAGTTGTGCAGTTATAGATCCGAATTCTGTTCTGATTAAAAGTATGCACGACTCTGCCAGGAAGCTATTGTTTTTAATGTGCCTTAGGTCAAACGTGGTAAACTTCACACTTCTAACCAGCACTGTTTGTAATAGATTGGATGAAACACGTTTACAAAAGAATCAATAAATGTAAAGACTGGAAAGAATTAGAGAGGCTTGCAGGCTTGTACCTATTGTCTGGGGGAATTAGATGTCAGTTTGAGTATTATAACTCTGACAAAGGTTTCCTAGCTTTAATTTACTAGAACACATAATAGGTGATGTAGAAGCTGAGAAACACTAGTCAGTTTGAACACATTATTTAACAAACAGTTTAATGAATGTTACAAACGTTATTATAGTCCTGACAGTCCTTACTCTCTCTGCTCATTCATTTTCACTTTGCAATTTTATCACTGAAGTACATTTCTTTGTGAGGCTGTCCCACTTAAAGTTTAAGTCTCGGAAGCAAGAAACCACACATGTTCAAAATCATGGATCTAAGTAACTCATAATAAACAACAATGCTAAACGTTAAGTAAATAACTACGGATACAAAGTTTTCCGGCTTGTTTTACAAATTGCTATTTGCATCTAAAAACAGTTTAGATAAACATTTAGGATTTCTCCTTTTCTCAAGATACAGGATATTTTCCATTAGTAAACTAATATATAGAAACAAACGTATAGAAAGAGGCTAGCAAATAGATGTAGGTCACAACCGGAAAAGAAAAATCAGCACATTCTTTTTAAAAAAGAAAAAAAAATCAGCTTATGTCAGAAAACACAGCTTAAGTCCCATTCAAACATTAAAAGTGGCAATATTTTCTTTCCTGAGGAGGTTTAGTTCTTCAAGTGCTTCTTATGAAACAGAATATCCACATCCTTTCCTAATTAAATATTTTATAGTGATTGATCTGATTTTAATTCCTTGGTCCTGTCTGATTTAAATTGTACATTTGAATAAAAGTCAATAAGGCACAATGCTTGCGTTCCAGTAAAATAATTAATACAAGGTATAATTTTACACCATGCTGAACTGTAAAGTTTACCTTTAACACTCCCCCCGCTGTAATCTGATTTATAAAATCTAAAATGAGACAACAATGCCGAACAAAGTACCCATGAGCTTTTCCAGATAAACCATGCGGTCTACTGTGCCAACAGACAAAATGAAATTTTTAACACACAATAGGGTTGTTTAATGTCATATTCCACTGGGTAAAATTGGATACAGGAGGTTGGATTTCTCTATCCCAGGTTCCCTCTTCAGACCACAAACTGTTCATGTGCAGCTGATGAGTACAGCATCTCTGAAACTCCCTTTATAACCCAGTGCATACATTGAAAATGCACTGGAGTGCATTTTTTCTCCCAGTAAAATGCATAAAGAACCCCATTTCTGTCTTCAGAAATGTATTCTATCATAGGGCTTTGAATAACAAGATATTGAATTCTTGTTCTACCGTGATGCGAAAGCCTCACTTGGGACTTTCTGGATCGTGGGGCAAGAAGTTGCTTTGACCATAAAGGTAAAGGTACATGTACATCTGCATTACAAAGAACGTCCTTGTTACTGAAAGGAGGACTTTGTCAATGTTACTACCCCTAGACAAAGATAAACATAACCTACACTCATTTTTTATGCATTAACGCTTGCTTCTTCAATAAAAGGATGCTAGTATAGTTTGTTCCACTATATTGCTGCACTATATTAGTTTTGGTTTTCTAGCCTGCCAGCATTTAACCTGTTTAGTTAAAATACATGCAAGTATATTAACCAATGTAATGCTGCTCTTGGCAGCACCTCATATTTACAGAAACAAATATGCATATTTGACATGTTTTCTTTTCATTTAAATCTACTTTAACAACTTGAAAGCCATGTCATTTGGACATTCAAGGTCATGATTTTTGAAGAAGGTTCACTGCAGGCAAATCCCAAGGGACTACACAAGTCTTTCTTTGTCTGGTCACATCAAAAGGAAGTTTAAAAAATGAGAAAATAAAAGGGTTAAACATAGCTTTAAAGTGAAAAGCAAGTGCACTCCACAACAGAAGCTGCTGTTTCTGCTCCTTTGGGCTGCTCATTGTGGAAATCTGGTTGACAGAAATTGAGATGAAAAGCTTAGGAAGGGCTATTCCTAGGAACAGCACGCTCTCAGAAAAAAGGGACACCCGATTAACCTTTTCGTATGTCATTAGCCTATTAAATTGTAGCACTCTACACTGTGGAGACATATTATGCAGCTATTATTTTCAGCATATTCTTTACATGTGCATTATTGTAAATATTAGTTTAGATACTAAATCAATAGTTCATTCTGCTGGTAGCCCATGCAATGTTACAAAGTGAAAGTTGCAATGACCGCTGTAGAACCGACTAGTTCCCAGCTTGGTAACTGAGGTGGGGGAAGCACTGTTTAAATATTTCAGAAGGCAGGTTAAACAAAGCAAAACAACCTACAGTCAATAATTAAGGACTTCCACTGTGAGGAAGCTAGGTGAAAAATACCTTCCTGGCAAGAACTATGATTCATCTTGCCTGAGCCAAGAACTATGATTCCCCCCCCCCCCCCATCTATACTCACCTTTGAAACCCATTCTCTTAATGGCTGAAGAACTGAGCAAATAACCGAAATATTTTTTCCCCCACCTAGCAGCAAGAGAGGAAAGATACAACTATTTAAAACTTCTGTTTGTCAACTTGAGGTGGGGAAAGTTGGAACTTGTGTATTCTGGCAGATAAAGTACAACATATGTGTAACGTTTTAAAAGATAAGGACAAATATTACTGGGTTAGAGGCATCTAGAAAATAGTAAGCTATTTTTACATATGAAAATGTCATCTTTCTTCAACCTCGTTCTTAGTTTTCCAGTTGTATCTCACTTCCCTTTCAATAAGGTATCAAAGAGGATACTTTTTACAGTAGCTTACCTCTAAAGTGAAAAAAACCCAGTTGCCTGATAATTGCCTGTGTCTCATTGTCTTTCCTTCACCTAGCAAGGGACTGCCTAGGCAAACTGAAAACCTATTACTGAAGCAGGATCGGCTAGGAGTAACAAAAGTGCATTCTTTCTCACTAAAAGAAATCTACACCTAGGATATACATCTTTTTCAACAACCGTAAGCATAAGAAGTGTCCTCTGTTATGAGAGGCAAGCAGTCTAGCAGTGGTTGCAGAACAAGAGCAGCTCCTTAGGCACATCTTCAGGGTCAGAGAGCGAAGAGGAAAGGGGGCTAGGAGACAGCAGCAGAAAGATTAAGAAGTCAGAGTCTCTCCTTGCTAGTTCATCTGAAATCAGTAAACTCTGTCAAAAAATATGCTGTTCTTCAGAATGCACTACAATCCCTTATTACATTTATAGAGAGAAAAAAACATTTCTTGACATAAGGGGCAAATATCAGAGCAGGCTGCCCAGAGCCTGCAGGATCTCCACCCTGAACACATTCAAGACTCGACCGGATGCAGCCTGGAGCAACCTTACCAAGTAAGATCTGCTTTAAGCAAGGCTGGACTAGATAACCTCTGCAGGTCCACTCCAACTTAACTGCTTGTTCACAAAGAATCACAGAATAATTTATTCTCTTTTTCCAGAAACACAACCGCTGCTTTGAGGCTCGTAGTACTCCTGACAAAGGAAGTAGCCTGAGGAATATAACAGCCTTCGAGACCTATGGTAAATTAATAAGTGATCAGCACACTGGAGAAATACTAAGTTTTAAAATTTCTTAAGACTGTCAGCCAAAGGAGGAATAGGATACTTGGGTCATGCTGTCATCTATCCAATAACTGTTTCTGATTTAATTTTGAGAAAAGTAAATGACAACGGTAGACAAATTAATTTTTAATAGGAAGAAAGGTTCACAGCCTTTCAACAGCTTGTACATGTTCTTCATAAGAAAGGAGTACCTTCCCTTAATGCATCCTTGTGAGACAAGCGCGTTCTATTTACAGGACCATATTTCAGAGAAAGATCTATGGCAACATATTCAATTTCTCTTGTGTAATTCAAAGTATATTATTTCTCATGGTTTATCATTGTTAGAATAATCTAGGTAACTGAGAATTCAATCTTTTTCTTACATTTAAATCTGTACTGAAATACAGCTTTACACAGTACAAAAGGAACAATATAACTTGAATTTTGTCCTGTTATTCCACTTTTCATAGTAAAGTTCCAAGCTAGTGTAAAAATAGCTTGATCACTCCATCTAATTATAAATAGAGAATATCTCAATTTGTTAGGTATGTAAGTGAAAAACCCTTTTGGTTTTGTTCTTATGAACCTATATATAGCACTTAATTTTGGTTCTCGAATTTTGATTCCAGAGTTGATTTTCTATGGACATAGCTCCATTGTTAATCTAGACAGTAAAGGTAGAGCAGAAGGATCACATAGCTAACAGACAATAACTTAACTTCAGCGCTAACAGGCCAAATTTTTCTTTCCACGAGATCAAACCTGTTCATGAAAAAGGAGGCAACTTGGTATTTTGACAATTTTATTCTACTTACCTTCCAAAAGAAAAGATTAGGCTTCCTATCTCCAGTACAGTACACCAATCATTAACAAACTGTTTCTTGATTAAGGAACATCACAGCAGGCAAGGCATTCCTTTCTTTCATTTCAACTTTGTAGTTAATTATTCAGTGTTTATGCTACTTGAATAGACAAAAAACACTGCCTGTGGTCATCCCACATTCACATACAGATGTTTTCAGAAGCAAATCTGACAGATCTTTAGATTAAACAATCCTTACTTACAAGTATCTGTATGGGATACTTCATGTACTATGTAGACATCTATAAACACATACTGGTATTAAGATATTAATATTGTTTGCCCTATGTGAAATCTCTCTGAATGCTAGTGCCTAAGCCATTTATCATATTACACAGGATACCGCTACAGGAAATCAATAGTATTTGCAACTTATCTAGACTGAAAAAGCAAGCCTATAGCTCAAGATGACAAACAAGTGGCATGCATGGACACTCTAAGTACATGAGTACCAAAACGAAAGAATTTTTTGCTAATGATGCATTAACAAAGCTGTTCTGTTTTTGTTAAATGCCATGAAGCCTGCATATAAAATTAAATAACATAATCCTCATCTGAATTCTTGATGTCTTTTACAGAAGAGAAGTACCATGGTTCATAAAGGTGTAACTAAAATTTTAGTGCATTTTCTTCAGAAAAATGGTACATTCAAAATTTGTCAAATGCATATATTAAAGAGAAGCAAGCAAATTAAAATAGTCAAGAATAGAATGAAAAAAAACACCCAAAAAACTTATCTTTGACTTTAGAATTTTCAGGTGGTTGTGTGCCATGCACAAGTAGACACTACAAATACTGTCAAATTCTCTTTGATTCTTTTTCTTCTATGTAGAAAGAACAGCTACCAGACAACACTGTAGAGCTTTCTTGAGGAATACATTTTAACTCCTTGACACAAAACTCTTTAAATACTAGATTAGGGAAAGGTAAAATGTCTTTTTTTAAAATAACGACATTAACAAATGTGTTAGCAAATTCTTGTTTTATAGCCTTAACAGTGTTTTAAGGAATCAATAGAGTTATCTGTATTTCACTCTTTTTAACCTAGAAATAATTTCTAAATGAACCAAAAAACTTGTTTTTAATGGTTTCTGGCATCATCCTCACATTCCAAGAGCTCTTCAGCTTAAAGTAGTTCTCGTTCAGGAGCTTGCAAGTAACTTTTTTGGTGATTATCATCTTTTCTAAATTACGATTTGTCATTTATTATTGCTCCACAGGCAGCCTCACTCAGACAATCCAACAAGCACTCACACCCAGAGCTTTATCCATGAGTCCTAGTGTATTATAAATTACTTAGACAAAGATCAAGATATAGTTGATCTTGGCACATATTTAGCTGTGTAACAATTACAGTTCCTTATCACATAGCTCTCTACAGCCGAGAGGCTTGGCAAATACAAGAGTGACACCTCAAATCAATTATTAACTAGGATACTGAGTACCAAATTTTTCTACCGAAGTTTCCCTAAACTTGGATACTGGTTACTCTACACTGCAGCTGGGTAAAAGAGATTACTTAGCTGTCCTGGTCTCTGTTTTCAATAACTGATTTCCTTTATTGTTATTACTATTAAAAGGAAAGCCAAAGACCAAAATAATTATTTTACTTTACGTGGAAAAAACAACTGTGTGAGCATCACTGTAATTCTTCCATACCATATTAAAAGTCTTTTAATCTTTTCTGCTATTAGTCCTAATTATCTTGTTCATTGCAGGGGGGACAACTTCAATAGGATTTTCACTTTTTCTCCTAGAGTGTCTTGTGAAGGCTCAAGCCTGCAAACCTTCACCTTTCATTTTCCCCATAAATGCTTGTCTTTCATCTCTTGGGCATATTTGTGACTAGTTCTTTTTCCATCACACCCATTCCCATAATGCATAAAAAAGGAGAAAACTCAATACATTGAATAAGTGTATTTGTTAGAAACAAAGTTATTTTAAGCTTAATATACTATTTTAGAATGTTAATACAGACTGGAATCAGATCAGAAAATTATTTATATTTCCAATTGCTAAAAGCAAACTTTCATACTACATCAATAAGAAGCAAGCAAAAGATAATAAGTTTCTGAATGCAAGGACTGATGTTTTAAAAATCTATAATTATGTTCAAAGCAGCAAGCTACTAATTATCTTTCTGTCTATGGAATTGTGCCATATACTTCACATTATTATTCAGCAGAAGAATGCTCTTCTGATCAGATACTATGCTAAGACACAGGAGCTCCACTTTTAGATGTTTTAGCTCTAAATTTGTGTATAAAAAGTAGCAGAAAAAGAATATAACCAAAACAAAAAATCTGTATTGACAAATATGTTCCTGAATGAATTCCTGACATCATTATAAGTTTATTGTGTATGCGTTGTGTGTTATAAGTAGTATTATCTTCCATAAACGTCAGAGCATCTGACAAGGATTGGTACTGTTCCTATTTCACAGCTGGGAAAACTAAGGTGAAAGGGTATATATTTAATTCAGTGGCAGAGGATGAAAAGAATCCAAGCCCATAAATACCATTCTTTTACTGTATTCTGTAGATCCTATTCAAAATATTTAAATACTACTTACCTGTCAAATTCACAGTATTAACACTGATTTTGGAAGAAAACTTCCTTAATTAAAAACAAACATACACACAAAAACAAACAACTCCCAGTAAATAAGTAGTGCTTGCAAGCTGCAACTTAAGTTAAAGTTCATTTCTATGTACCTCAAAAGCAAGAATGTGCTGGATGCAAGAAACATCTTCAAATTGCACTCTCTACTTCTCGAAATTTAGAAGACTTGGATATAATTAGATACAGTCCATACCTAGCTAAAAAGGGCTAGTATCTGTTACTCGTTTCATGGAAGTAAAAAACAATCAAACTGTCCAATAAGTCTTAGTGGAAATATATACACATCTTCAAGAAAACAATTTACAACTGGAAATAATCATTACCTCCAATATCATCATTCTGTTCTAGATAAAGTTTTGTTTTTTTCTTCTAAACTATCTTGGAATAATTGTAAAAAGTTCCTTTCTCCCCCTCTTTGGTAAGCTTGGAATTGCATCCCCAGAATTTTTCTGTAAAGTGTGTTAGTTATCACCCACTCTCAGTAATCAAAGAAACATTAACTCTGTTGCCAGCTTCATATTTACTAACTACATAGTAGTAATATTTTGGCCTAGAGATTCATTATTCTAATTATCCCACAGTGACAGCTCAAGTAGGAAGATTCATCATGAGTTATGGCTCTTTTTCCTTGTAACAGCACATATTAAAAGTGTTGTAATTTTTTTTTTTAAACATAAGTCAGGTAGAACATTTTTGTGCATTTGCCATAGACAAATAGCATTTTCTTCTGAATTAACTGCAAATTGTACATACAGTTATAAAGGTGCACATTTCACTCACAGAATCAATTCAGTAAGCGCAGCCAAAAAAGTTTCCAGAAAGGGAAAGATTAGGCTTTAAGGTCTTCCCATATCATCATTTTTCCACTTCCTTGTTCAGAAAAGATGACCAGACACATCCAGCGCGTGGGCTCACGCACCGCTAGTCTACCTTTGAAGGATACAAGGTTGTAAGACAACACAGCAGAGTAATAATGCAATCGTAACGGCCGGGTGCTTCGTCCTTCAGAGACCACTCAGAAAATATTCACTACCCAGCAATGGCCAAGAGGCCTTTGCTGTCTCAGTAAAAATGAAGGTATTTTTGCTATCTGAGGTCTTCACTCACACTCCACCTTATGTTTGGAAAGTCGAGAGACCCCGCGCGGCTCAGGACCTTTGGTCGGATTCGTGATGCGATCTCCACAACGGACCGCCGCGAGGATGTAAAACGCTTTTTGGTCAAACACTCGAGTGTTTGGAAAGACTCTGCTGTTCATTCTGCTGCACCATCAACTTACATTTTATTAGTCTCTGATCAACAGCCAAACTGACAATGTAAACACCAGAACTGTAAGAACAGGCTGGTGGCTCAGGCAGTCAGCTAAACAGAAGTCAATGAACAGAATAAATCATTCTAACATATGCTCTAGGTACATTTTCAGATATTTTAGCATTAGTCTTCTTCATGAAAACCTGACAAATAGCTTCTACAGATTACATACCAAGGACTGTATCTCAATAAAAAAATGGTCCACACAACATAACAAGATCTGCTTTACTCCTCATGAGCGGCTCATCTTAGTTTTAAGCATGCAGTTGAGATGCCAGTCAATTCAGATATACAATCTCTCAATATGCAAAAAAACAGTAGTGAACAAAAGCGTTAAAGACACACATACTGATTTTTAAAAAAATTCCTAAGGTGAGATATCTCATATCCTAAGCTGCAAAGGCAGCAGCTTAGTAACAAATAACCATTAGCAGGGCAAAACTCCAAATACAGAAAAACTCGCAGGAACAGTGTCTAAGGCACAGCAGTTCTAAACCCAGCAAAATCAAAAATCCCGAGATGATGTCAAAGTTTTCTGTGGGACAAAAGTACTCTGAAAAGTGGTACTATGTTCTGTATAAAGTAAGGAATCATACAGGTGATGAAAATAAGGCAGTTTGTCCCACAAGAACCTTAAAGGAATATCACAGAGGTGCTTCTTGGATACAGGAAAACATACCAGCAGGAAAAAAATTCTATCGCAAAGAATTTTCATTGCTTTAAAAAGCTCTTAAAATTATCTGGTAAAGTTAAGCATGTAGTAATTATACTCATCTGTGCATAGTTGAGTACTTCCTACTCCAAACTAGAGGAGCACAAAAGTTGTTTTTCCTCTAATATTTTATCTGGTCACTTCACACTTCTTTCCACCCACCTCTTGCCCTGGTTTAGCAACCATGCTCTGCTCTCGCAGCTCAGGTACGACTCCAAAGGGGCAAAGGCTAATACAGTGGATATCACATACATTCCCACTGCAATTTTTTTTAAATGCTTTCAATTGTAAATGTTTTATATCTTAACTTAAGAGAACTATTTGCAACCTTTGCAAAACAATATACTTGCCCTCAGTAGGTGAGATATATCGCGTAGTACCTGTGCGCACTGCCTCAATATGGAGCTTCAAATTCAAAGAGAATCTAGATGAAGCACGTTAAAGCTGGATACTACACATCTTTACCAGTGTAACTGACAACAGCTTTTCCCCCAGCCCCAGGATACAGGTCACATACCCTTAAGGATTGTTATCAACTGCTCAGCCTATAGACTAAGGTAACGCTGTATGAGGTTTGCTGAAGATATTATGTGGCATATGCAGAATGCCAACTCTCCTCTCTGAAGCAGGATCAGATATAACAGAGCACAACGCTGCATAAGTTCTCAAACAACAGTTGCTTAATTTATATGTATATTCCTACTTGCAAACTTACAGGACCAGCAATTTGACCAACTGCAAGATGCTGGAACTACATCCACATTCATCTGTGATTTCATTACAACCTGAAAACAGATCTTAAGTTGCTTGTCAAATGACACCAAGACTTCTGCATATGAGATTTTAAAATAAACAAATAATTTAAAAAAAAAAAAAAGATCTGATTCACGTATTAACAGATTCACAATTAAAGAGAGGCCGTTACTACTCCTAATCTTACCCCAGGCACAGTTTTAAGTCACAGAAAATAACCTAATCATTTCTATAAACATTTGAACCACTTAGAGGTATGTTATACCTGCACTGGAAAGATATTTAAGAGACTTCAAAAGATGATGGCTTAAAACTCTCCTGCAATACTACATTAATGTTTTATTACTCATATGATTTTAACATTGCATTTTTTTTAATGTTAGCTTCACACATTATGTCTTGAAATACCAGATACTGTATCTGCAATGGTACCCCAAATCTTGTCTTAAATTTCTCCATGAAGACCTGGATTGAACTCAAGTTTCTAGTTGGAAACCATGAGTTCCAGCCTCACCCATTCTTCCGTAATTGCTAGGCAGCATTGACGCCAGCCAAGAAAAATAGTAACAGTCCAAAACTCCTTGAGGCTTGGCTACTTCTAGGATTTCTCTGTAAGCACAGCTCCATGTGTTTTCTTCATCACAAAATAGCTTTTGTCAGGACAGTCCAGCCCAGTTTTCCTCCCCTTTCTCTTTCTTGAGAATATGCTCCCCATACTCACAGCCTGGCACCTTTTCAGTTCCTATCTCCAGGAAAGACTATTAGACCTTCCTGTCTTATCCAAAATACATCACAAATCTCATTTGCCCAAAAACTCCTCCTTTATACACAAACCTAAGAAAGTGATAAAACTGACAGTATGACTTAAAAATAAAAAAAAAAACAAGGGAGGGGGTGAATTCACATGCCTTATTAACACATGTTCTCTCTTGCTATTATCAGTATTGTGTAACATACACAAAAAAGTATTGTTAGGAGAGCCTGCTAAGCAATTTTTACACTACCAAACTGCAACATGTTATAATAAATTTAATTAAAGAGTCAATTTTCTGATAGATAAGAAGTCAATACAGGTACCTTTCGCAGCATTATGAAATAAAATCCAAAACTCTTATCACAAAATCTACTATGGAAAAAAAAAATCTACTATGGAAGCATCCTTTGTTTTGCACACTGAAACACGACTGAAAGATAAACCTTTTAAATTACATACTGCATTTGTGTGCATTTTACCCTTTTAAAATAGGTCATTTGTATACTGTGGTCACAAAAGGTTGTCAGCTTTGTATATAAACCTTATGTTCATAATGTATTTACATCCCTTATGGCGGTTAAGTCTAGGGTCCTGTCTCAGCATACTTTCATTCAAAATTTTTTCCCCATTCCCAATAACGATGTTCTCTAACCTCTAAAAATAGTAGAAAATGCAAGACTTGTATCCTTTATTCCTCAATAGCTTATTTATAAATAACAAACAAACCAACACATCCTCCCCCTCCACAAATCATGAAAAGCCATCTTTCAAACTTCAAATGCAACTAATCAAGCAATGATAAATGACAGACATTACCATCTGGACTTATAAATATTTGGGATTTCACAGAAATATCTTAAAAGCAAATTTGGTCTCTGTTAAATGCAATTCAGCAAATCTCAAACTGCAGAACACTTACTCAAACACGTCAAAAAAATTTTTTTCAACTTGCAATCGTCTTTCTCTTGAGGTTCTGACTGAAAGTTTTCAATGAGCGATTTGGCAGCATTTCTCTCCCCCAAATCAGGCTCCAGGTATTTAGGAACCTGTGACAGACTAGCAACAAAATCCTCCCCTTTTCCCCAAACACCTACAACCCAGTTATTACTAGCTATTTCCCTCCTCCTTTTCATCCTTTTTCCTTTAGTCACAGTGAGTTGTCTTATTCTTTCTGATCAACACAATTACAATGACCAAACTTTTGTCCGAGACAGTTCCCTCAGGCTATCTTCACAAGCTCCATCTTTCATTGCTGACTCCATAGCAACTACTTCCAGCTACTTAAGTCCAAGAATTCTTCCTTCAGTTAAAATATACTTTAGAGAAATGCACTGAAACACAAACACACCTCTTGAAATTTCATTCTGAAAGCAGTGACATGATGTGCAAATCAACAGCAAAATATGGTCACACAACCAAATTTCCCAAGGGTACTCTAAGTCTTTTGACGTTTTTCATTTGAGTTCTTCCTCTTTCCCTACCAAACTTTTGGAAATGGCAGCGTTCTCTGTACTTCTCACCTCTTACTGAAGCAAGAGCTACTTGTATTTGTTTTTTGTGCCAAAAAGGCTTGAATAGTTAAGACGTGCCAAATAACCTCTCATCCAATGCAGACAGGGAAGAAAAAGGTTGCAATTGCAGAAGGGGTAAGTGCCCCTATATTATGCAGCATGCTGCAGGCCCTATGCTTTTCCCAGTATAGATGGTGGCCTAGTGAATGGCAGGCAGCAGTGAGAAGGTATTTACAGAAGCTAATGGAAAGCAAGCTCTGCAGACCATTCGTGGTGGCGCTGCTGGCCCACGCTGCAATAAAGCCCTTTTCACCATGCACTGGAAATCTTCCACCACAGCCAGTGCGGATCGCTCTGCACCACTTCTCTCAGGAGCCACTGGCCCAAGGGACTTACTTGGGCACATCGGGGCCCTGACTATTCAGAAACGTTGCGACAGCTAACAAACATATCAAAGTATGGGCCAAGAGGTCTGCTCGGAAAGGCGACACGTCCCTCCTGCCTTCAGATAGGGCTCATCGCCGTCAAACCTCGACCTCTATGATGAGTTCAGCACTAGCTCTTAGCTGGATGTTCACTCCCACTTTGCTAATATGATGAAAGGTGGAAGATCGGAAGAGCCTCATGCTGTTATGCCGACGTTTCTGGTGTTGACGGAAGCGCGCTTCAGACAAGAGGTGGTTCCCGAGAGACTCTCTTTAAGTAACATGAAAATCAAGCAAAGAGCAAAATCTTTTTTTTTTCCCTCCAGTATTTATTGCTCAGATAAACAGTTGTGCACAAAGATGAAGAAAAAACCAAACAAACAGCATCAGGGATGCCAATAGCCTCTATGTTTGCCTCTCTACATCATGATGAATCAGGTAAATCAGTGGGCAACGGGATGTTCTGTTCTAGCTTCAATTTCACCAACAGGCTAGAAATACTTTTTAGGTGAAAACTCTATCACTATCACATTTTGACTTATTTCAATCCACGATTTCTTATTTTTATTCCTGTTTTTTTCTTGTCACTCTACTATCCAACCTGAACCCTCTCATGCAATTTTAACATTCATTTAACTGGTAATTAGTTTTAATTTTTAAGGGTTGTTTTTAATATTCAAAATCTTCACACTTCCATATTTATAAACATTTTGTCCATATTATAACTCTTTCCATAATTTATGTTAATACTTTTTTTTTTTTTTTTTTTTTTTAACTTCATAGCCCAGAGTACCAAGTTCTTTGGCCATCTGGTACCAGTTTCACACAGTTATCTTCCCCCACAATATACCTGGTTAGCTGTTAGATGTAGTCATTTATATACATTCTTTTTTTAAAAAAAATCTTTTCAGTGCAATTTCATTGCTTCTCTATTTCACTCTTGTACAATAAAAAGTAGATATATTTTTTTTTTTTAACTAGAGCGAGGAATAGTGTTTTCTTATTCTATCACAAGTTAAGAAGTGTTTTACTGGTATTTGCAGGGCAGGGCACAAAAAAAAAATCTTGAAATTCTCAGGAAAACAAATTTTCTGATCTTTAAAAAAAAATTTAAAGGATAACCAAAAGACTATCAGCTTAGGAGCAAAAGAGAGCAACAGAAAACCCTAATTAAAGTTTCTGCATGTGTGACAGTCAGTATGGAAATATTTATAAAACTAGATTTCCTGAGTTAGATAATACAGTTTTAACAAGATGGTTAAGAAATCCTAATAAAACGCAATCACTATCATTAAGTCACTGAAGCACTAAACTATAACATGGTATGCTAAGAGCAAGAGTAACTTCATATCAACAATTAATTATTAATATAGTACTCCAGTTTAAAGAACTATTTCATAAAGATGTGAGTTACATACAGAGTAAAGTACAGGTAACTACTATTTGCTCGTTAGGGAAATCAAATAGTACAATATTATGTAAATATCAATATTATATCTCATTTCTGGAATCAACTATTAAAACACATGTTCTCATATTAAAAAGAAAAAGACAAAAATATTACTAAATAATGCCCTAATACATTTGTGTTAAGTTGTATCATTCAAAGCAACTTGTGACAAGAAAGCCTATCACTAAGTAACACATAAATTATTCTAAAATTTAGCTACATTTACCTAATCATTTGTATTTTGATAAAAGTACATACTTTGTTTACTCACTGCTCAAGTGCTAACGAGGCAAGAGAGCCTGGATATCATCTCTAAACAAAAACATCACTAATAATATCATCTGTTTGCAAATTCAGCAGTATGAAAATGTTGAGCAAACAGTGCAGTTCCTCTTATTTTCTCCATTTATTCCTTGCACTCCTAAGTGGGGTCTATGTAACCCACTAAGAAAATCAAGAACAACTTTCACCTCAGTACTAAAAAAGCAAGGCCAACGTATCCAGATGTCAGGATATCAGGAAAGGCAGGGGGGAGAAAAAGCCCTGAAATTCGATCCGCTTGTAACAGAAGAGAACAAGAAGTTTGGTTTCTTCAGATACCGGTAGTCTAACCTATAATTCAGAACTGCACTCAAAGTGATATCATCTCCAATAAAAAGTGTTTCATTTCATGGAAACACTGCTTTCAGAGTGAGAATTCAGTATCACATACAGTCTAAGGTAGATCAGCTCTATGTATTATGGAAAGCATTTTTGATATTACCAGTGAGCTGCCATGCCACGTATGCACATGCTGAAATTTTCACCCTGATAATAGATCTATACTCATGCACTTTAAGTAGAAGCACATTTTTACATACTTTTCTTTCTTCATTTCTTCTACATAGAGATCAGCAAAGACATTTTAAAATATATATATATTATATATAATGTGTGTATATATATGAATAAGAAATCCAGATCAGAAATCCAGAATGCTTTTGCAATATTCTTTAGCTTCCATTGTGAATAGGTGTGACATTTTAAATTAAATGCAGTAAAAAACAGGACCATGCACTACTGACCTGCTAAGGTTTTGGGTTCAACTTGGCTGTACATTCCAAGTGAGTTTGAATGAACAGGCATTATGTAAATGGGCAGACTTAAATAAAAGGCAGCTCTCATGTACTAATCCAAGGCCTGGGGTGCTTTTAGAGTAGGCTGGAGACAATCCCAGACACCTGGCTTTTGAAAGACCACCGAGGGAATATGCAAAGGGAAGGAGGCAGGGGGAGGGTCTGTAAATGCAGGCCGAAACTAAATTTAACTAAATTGAAGACTATCTGAAACTGTCTGGTTCAGCAGCCTTGAATAGGTTTGGTTTTAGTTATCAGATGCTGAAATGTATTTTTCTACCTTAAAGACAAAAAATACTTTTCAAAGCAATGTTTACTATATACTTGAGAATTTAGCAAGTACTCTACTTGAGGAAAAAAAAAATGCTTTTAACCGTAGGTTCAGAATGCATTTTTCCCTTCGCATCTTAAATATCGAGAGTCTCTACCTTGACATCATTAAGCCTTTCTAGGGAAAAAAAGAGTTGTAAGGCAACTGTGCCATTAGAATTCTGGAGATGCAAGTCTGAAAAACACAAACTCAGCTATCTCTTGTAAAAGCTACTGCTAAACAATCATTAACAAATAGGGCTTTAAACTAGACTGGACAGCTGATAAAACATCAATACATTCACATATCTAACACTTTGGTTCAATCGTCCCTCCACCCTCCCCCATCAGAGCCTAAAGTAGATTGTTCATAACCCTCCTTCCCTCCAGACAGGGGCACATTCTGCTCCTCTGTTTTCTGTCAGGGGAATAAGAAACAGACAAACAAGTGCTGAAAAATACCTTAAGAATTAGATGAAATTTTAATTTTTTTATGGATTCTTTCTCCTTCTATGTGCATTTATTCTCTTTGCAATCTTTTTAGGCGTTTTTCTTGAAAGTCCAGAAGAAATCAGGAGCAAACAGAACATCTGCTCTTTCTTCTTTTCCATTATTTTCTTTTCCTCACACTTCTTTTAAAGCCTCTTTATCTATAAGCTTCTCCATGATGCTTCCCTTCCATGGAACTGATCTTCAGGTTTTTGCCCCTTTTTGATACATTCCTAACTCTTTCTTCCTCCCAATTATTTCACTCTCATCTTCTCCCTTAGCCCTTATACCTCCTTTTTACACATCATTTGGGGTGCCTAGTGCAGACATTTGGCCACTTGTTTGACTCTCTTCTCTAGCAGCTCATGGGAAGTGGCCAGCAGACACACACATGCTAGCTCCTGACCAACTGGCCAACCAGCATCCAAGCAGCTCCACAATGATCACAACATCTGTTGCCCTCTGAATGGCTGGCAAGCCAAAAAACCCAAAAGCCCATAAACAAACAACCCCAAAAGCGGGACAAAGGACAAGCAATAAAATGAAACTTTTAGAGGCCTATCAGAACTGCCTGATGCATTTGCCATCCATCAACTACTATCTTGTTATGGGAGAAGGGTGCCACCTGGTGCCCAATCCATCTTCTTCTAGCTAGTCGCTTAACCATGGTCTTTTGGCTTGCCTGTCCTTTGTTCTTGAGAAGTTCACCTACTTCTCTGTCATAAGTCCCCAGAACTTAACACATTCTGACATTTTCTTAATACCATGTGGATTTTCAATCCTTGGAATGTCCAACTATGATACCACAAAAGGATCAGCACAAACATAAGTAATTAATGTCAGGCCAAAACCCCACAGCTAACCAAGCTGCCAAGTAGGAAGTTTCTATATTGCTTACCCAACAGGGGCCCACATAATCAACCCGAAGCCTGCTTTCCCAGTAATTAATCAGACATTAGGACTGCGATCATGGGCAGCCTCAAAGGATGGGGTAAGAGAAAACAGAATCACTAGATCTTTGTTTTGCACACACACACAGAGTATTTTTCTTCTGTCATTTTGCTCATGAGCTTTTCTGCACTACATCCAGCAAAACACTGCTTTTGTTTTCAAGGGTGCTGCTCCCTGCTATCCCAATACAAATAATAATGAAGTTAGTTATATGTTGATTCCTTGAAATAAATATTTAACATCTCATCTGGACTGCCAAGAATACGATGCTTTACCTTTGAAACCACATAAAATGCAAGGATCATAATGAGTCCAAAGTGAAGTTTCTGCCTTCACTTATCACATGATGAGAAAAAAAAAATCTAGATTAATTTTCTGTGGATATCTACAACAAACAATAAGCTATAAGAAGTGCTGTATTCATCTGCAAGGCCCTCTAAAAAGGTTTATGACTTGGGGAGGAAATACTTCTCAAATTTGCCCTCTCAATTCCAAGCATCCAGCTAAAATTCAGGTTCATGAGATGAGAACATTTTCTATTATTCTAGATTTTTCACATCTCAGCTCAATGACTGTGGCCTAAAAAAAAAAATGCATAGAGGCTCCAATGACAGGCAACTTTGATCTTCTCAAATTCTGTAGTACTAAATACAATATTTATGTGTTTGGGTAAAACAAAGAAAAAAGAACAAAAATAAAAACCTTCCTTTTATTTATTTCAAAATGGTAATCACATTAATTTGTCACATTGAACTGAAGCAATTTTTTTAGACTCCTTTCAATTTAAAGGCAAAACAACTCCAAGTGTTTGTTTATACTGTCTTTATTTATACTTCAACTAGTTTTTGTGGTGAAGTAGCTGGATATTTTGAGCCACATCCATGTTCTAACTACAATTATCTTGAGTGATAACAGGAGTACATTTGGCCTTTGTTTTTATTATTACATTTGGGTTCCAAATGAACTTCAACCTGATGATGCCAAAAGAGTGCCTTTTTAAACTACGGTTTAAAGTAGCTTTGAAAAAAATAGCCTAACTACTGAAAATAAACACAAATATACCACCCTATTGCAAGCAAGACTATTTTCCCATTTGTTTTGATACATAAAATTATTGGTTAGGAAAAAGGAAAATACTGCTCTATTATTCCAGAGATTAATATCAAATTTACAGTGATTTTATTAGAGCTTTATACAGTATTTCATCAAGGCCCTAGGTATAAGTTAACAAGCGCACACAAAGCATTTTAAATTGTCTACACAACTGCGGTCTCTATTTTAAGCTTTTTTATTGTGTATTATGTATATATGTACACATAATACTTTATATATAAATACATGCATATACAAATATTTATATATACATGCACAAGTACACATCTAATACACACTAAATATTCTATTCTTGGGGTGCTGAAAATGCTTTAGAAATATTGAGCAATATCAATCCAATTTCTCTGCAAAAAACAAACAGATTAAGAAGTGTATATTACCCATTCTTCTAAAAAGAGAGCCTAAAAAGACAAATGACAGGTTAATTTACATGATCTATCTGCTAAACTTAATATAAATATTTAATTATTTTTGAATGTTGTAGAGTAGGTAGCTGCAAAAGCAGAATAAGAAATAATAAATCCTGTTCCCCAAGAATGAGGCGATTCTTATGTCCCAAAACACATACTTTTTAAAATGCCAATATTCAAATATCTTCCCTAGTCACTTCTCCCTCCCAACTAGATCACAGAGCTTCCAAAGAGCAAATATCCTCTAATACTAGACTGCTTACTGTTCATTTATTCAATACCTTAAAAAAACTGCCATTTTTATATGGTCCGATAAGTCATATTTACCTGACCAACAGGCTAGAGATGAAGTGATAGCAGAAAACAAGATGAGCCTTTTTATGGAGCAAATAAAAGGATCTTAACATTATAATAGAGATGAAATTCAAATTAGGAAAAAAAAACACTACTAGCAAGTAGTACTTTAAACCACTGCTAGTTGTGGTATCTGCAGAAAACAAGCTGAGCTGGAGTAGAAGCAAGAACAGGAGCTCTGCGCCCCATTACTCCAGTCCAGCTAACGACCTGCCTGCCAGACTCGGGGGCACTCATCTCTGCTTGCTGTAATGCTGCTTCCATGCAGAAGCCCAGAGGCAGAGCAGACAGCAGAGCCCTTGGCAGAGCAACTTCTCTCGAACTGTCAGCAAGCCACAAGAGTATCAAAAGAGAGAGAGAGACAAGACCTTTCAAATGCATGTTCAAAAAACCCATGTACATCATATTACCTTTTAATAGGCAATAACATTTGTGTGTAAATTTACTGCTTAAAACTGAAAGGCTATTTCCATCACCTTCCTCCACTCCATAATGCCACATTTTCCAGTTACGTTTTGTGAAAGGATTAAGAATATGACAAAAGCTAAGAATCAAGCAGCAAATTCTATCAGTTCTCCAAGAAACCGGGATCGTTACTGATTTTTTTTCTAATCACGTAAGAAAAAAGTCCAAAGTAAAACATTTTTCTACGTTTTCTTCATGCAAGGCATAACAAGCATCAATGGAAGCACTGCTTCAGGCACTTAAAGGTTTATACAGTCTATAATATAGTCAGCTAACAAGATTCTATTATAGCTACTGATTGAATACATCTAAGAGATGTTGATTTTTTGTTTTATTTTTTAAACTTGGAATAAGACCAAAATGCTTGCAGATTTCAGATTGTTATTAGACACAATAATTATATGCTAAACTAATTACAACTAAAGCAAAACCTGACTTGCAACTAATTAAATTTGATTACTTGAAAATAAATCATAGGCTTTATTTAATGCAGGACACAGTTATAAATGTTTAGAAACTTACCAGTCTGTATTTATTTCGAGCAAGATGTCTAGGTCAGACGAAGCTGGAACATGGCAAGATCTAGACAGCAACTAGATGGCTTTATAAACTCATTCATACACAATTGATAAAAATGAAATCAACATCCTTAAAATGGTTTCTTATACTACTAAGAAACAAACCTGAATGAGAATTTCCCCATTTACCTATTTCATTTTCATGTAGATCTTCATTGCTTTTTTACAACAAGGATCAGGTTTAAACTTCAAAATCACATAAGCAACTTAGGAGCTTAAGTTCAATTATAAAGGCTTAGAGGCAGATCTTTTTAAAGTGCCTATTCAGATCTACAAAGATGCAGACAGGGATCTTCTACTGAATATGAAGTCAGATATTTTAGTTGAAAATTCCTCTACCTGCCTAGCTTTTATATAGAAATGGTATTTTTAATTTTAGCAGAATACTACTGTGCTTCCACAAGTAAATAAATCAATACATCCAGTAAAAGAGAGAAAAGTAAGAGGATTTAAACATCAATGAGGAAAGTGAGAATGATCTCAAAGAGCAGAGAAAAGGGAGGTTGAAAGAACCAGCTGGGATCACCAAATATAAAAATTAAGCAGAAGGAGCCTATAGTCGTCTTTTGCTTTTACAAAGCCATTACAGATTATGGAAAGGAAGTGTTCTCATTTACTACTACCAAATTATTTATGCTGAGTTTACATCCCTGATAACATTTTTCTCTCCCTACCCCCTTGGGAACCATTACCATACCAACATTTGCTCGTGTGCTTGTTGATCCCATCACAAACTCCTAGAAACGTATAACAAATATTGAAAAAACTGGAGATTTTCTTAAAGCCAACATTCCAGTGAAAATCTAAGATTTTATTAAGGAATAAATAACAGTAAACAGCCTTCACAGCAACAAAGGCAACTTAAAACATTCAAAGCCTGAAAGGTTCCTCAGACTCACGTTTTCTATTTCAGTCCTGCCCCTACTCACTCCTACCAGCCACATGATTCCCACGCGTAAAAAGGCTGAAACCGTCCATCCCTTCAAACCCTGCACTCTCAACTCAGCTTCCTACCAGGAGTGTCTTGCATATATTCTAGGCCATGACAATTATGAAAAGCCACTTGTTGTGCTGCCCCCTCTCCCTCCCCCGCTAAAAAACTTGTGATCAAACGACACAGTAGGAAATTGGGAGAACGGACCACAGTCATTTAGTGGGGTACTTGAACAATTTTATGAGCAGCACAGTAATTAATCCTGCTTGCTATGGATTTTTTTCTTGCCCTACTCTACGCATAGCTCATGCTATATAACTCTTTTTTCAGTGGGGAACTGTTGAGAGGGCCTTCCCTCTAGCCAACCAACTAGTCTCAAACATTATGGCAACACAGCATCTTTGATGTCTTTTTCTCTGCTTTCAAGTTTGCTTGAAATTGGCTAACAGGTTCAAAATTATTACAGTGGGCCTGATGTATGCAAAGTAGGATCGTACAGGTTGTGTTTCCTTAGAAAGCCAACGAAAACCAGCAAGAAATAACGATCTCAGGCACAAACAAGGCAGAGAAATAAAAGAGTAGATACTTGAGAAGCAAAGTGTAATTCAGAAAAACAAGGAGGAATAGGAAGAAAAGAAGAAAGAGAAAGGAAGAAAAGTAATCATTTATACTGTTCCAGTTAATCATATGTATTCTGTGTGCATATGCTTCCTATATATTATCACATTTCACTGAAGAACGCACTGGTGTTGTTTGAGCAGAAGGCAGGCAATAATACCATTTGATGACACTGAAGTTACCATTCCATCTAACTATTGAACGAGCAGGGAAGCTAATAAAACAGATATTCTGAAACAATTTTATGCATCAACGCACTTGTATAACAATCTTTAAATATAACCAAGATCCCCCCTCCCTGTCGAAGATTTTCATCAACTTACTTAAACTTATCTGCAACAGCCAGAAACCACAAGGGGCTTCCTACCTTAACTATAATTTCCTAAAAAATGTTTACTTTCTTCCAGATGGCAAGATTAAATTACATAAACACTGTCAGCAAGTTGAATCCTCAAATGTATTCGTTTCCACCACAGAAGCTTCAAAACCGTCTATAATTTTGTTACTGATGTTTGGAAACAGCTGTAGCTGACATGGCTATGTGTTGTCTATGTCAGTGTTAAAGGATTCAATTTTCTTAACCCCCAGTGGAACAAACCTGCTCGGTTAGCGGGACATAGCATGAGATACGTCAGAGACTATTATTACGATAGAGATGTCTCATTAGTTCATTGATAAACAGAAAGGTCAAAGATGCAGTATTTGGCTTTCCCCCAGAGAGATACTGCAGGAAGGGGTGGATTTTAAAGCATACAGGTATTTTTCCAATAAAACATGATTTATACAAGGGGCATTCTAAAGGGTAAGTGGCTACAGAAAAATCTCATTAGATATTTTTACGACATCATGCAGTTCTACAATGTAAACTCTTTTGAAAAAATAAAGATCTTTTCTGTTCTGTGTATGCTTACATAGAAAACATTATTTAAACAAATGATGTATAATAACAGTAAATCAAAGTTCATGTTTATGAACAGTCTTTCTTGGGAAGGTACCTTGATAGGACTGAAGGCCCTGGACATGTTAGTGAAACATGTCCGTGCTAATAGGAGTTTTAGCTCTTGGTAGGGCCACATAAGTCAGATAGGTCAAAGGCCATGAATCAGATGAAAAGCTGTCTTCAGGTTAAAGGGCTGACAGATAGAGCAACATTTACCATCATTAGAAAAGGAAAAAATAAATAAAATCCAAATCTGCAACAGAACAAGGCAGCCATTCCACTCAGCTGTGACGGGCTTATTTTTGTTCAAGTGACACTGAGGGAGTGAGAACACAGACTTTGAATACGGATGCAATGAAATTAAACACCTTTGTAAAATTACTATCTTAGGCCAGTTAAAGAAATTAACAGAGCTGTAGCACTTTATATACATACTACACTTGTGTATAGAATAGGGCTTTGAAACCATGCTATACCTATTCCTCACTATTCCATGACATTTTCACATTAAGAAGAGTGGAAGAAAACATTAAGCAATGTTATGAATTCCTTGTCTGCATTTGGCAAGAACCACCTCCTTTTTATGAACTGCTCAACCTCAAGCTGTCCATTTCAGCAGGAGCCTTCTCTCCAACTAGAATGGGAGCAGGGTTAGGCCCCATCACTGCTGAAAAATGGGAAGCAGAAGAAAAACTGCATACAAGCAACATGATGCCTTTTATCTTGCTGGGAATTTTGTGAACTCTTGCAAAAATTAGATGATAAATTAGGGCTGCCCTAGAGAGTTCAGCATTGCAGCAGATCACATGGAGTGCTCATTGGTCTTAGTAGTATCAACAGATATTTTCTCCCTGCAGTCGCACAGCATTTTTTGTCTTAAGTATTTCCTGTGGTACATTTTAAATTCAACATATTTTTTCATGATCATTAGACTTTCATGTCTTCCATCTTTTCTTTATTTTTTCAGTTCAGTTTTGGCTATTGCAAAAAAAAAAAAAAAAAACAACTCTCATTTTCTTCCACTTCCACCCTCCACTGAACAATTCCAACCCCTTTCGCAGGACTGCTCGGCAGGAAGGAATAGCAATGTCACCTTTTCTTCCTTCAAGCTCCACAAACATTACCAATCTACTTAAACTCCACATCTAAATGAGATTTAAGATTTCATTTTCCTCACTGCAACACATGAAGATCCAGGCTGTTCCTTTTGTCCCATCAATTTAGGGTTTGTTCTGGCAGCAAAGGCACCAAAAGCAATATTCTGGGGCATCAAAATGAGCATCAGCATGAACAGACTGTTCAATCAATTTCAGCACCACTTTCCCACAGATACAAGCTGTTCACTGCCCTGCTATTGAGAAAAGGTTGTCCTGTGGCAAAATACTATATAAAGTATAATCACCATGGGGGGGGAACGGACTGTCTGAACTCATATTTGAAATTCCAGTTCTTCCACACATCTGCCATATCACACCCCAACCATAACATACAGTAAGAATTTGGAGGGAAAGCCAGGATAGCAAAGTAGTGGAACAGGTATCTATAAAATTACTAGCTTTACTTGTAATCATTTATATGCTTATATAATTGCTTGCATGCTATATAAATAAGTAAAAGTATCTTCTTAGTGAAATTTAACATTCTGGAAAGAGTAATTAGCTGGCAATTTATGAAGACTAGCTTTTTTTTTTTCTTTTCTAATCCAATATTACCCTATTTCTTATAACCATTATTTAAAACATGAATGATAATTTTGCTCCGAGCTTAAATATTTCTGTAAATCTAAGGTAAAAAGCTATGTTTACACAAAGTATTTTGCAGCAAAAAAATGTGTGCTCTGCAGAAAGCACAGGCAGCATGATTTACAAAGAAAACAGCATATAAAACGACCCCTAAATCAGTTAGAGCAGATGTACACTTGCAAGGTCATGCTGCCACGGCTGTTCAGGCTAGGTCAGCTTTTGAAGACGTATTACTTAAAACATGCTTGTTAGCCTGACACAGACCTCACAAACACATGTCTACCTTCATACAAGATGGCTAACTAAAAACATCCTTATTGCTTAAGAAGGACACAGTATCCTACACTGACAATCAAATACTTGCATGTGTGTGCAATATCAGCTTAAGCTGGCAGATACTCCCATGTCCAGACTTTTCAGTTGCTAAAACAATCAACACCTTGACTCCTCGCCCTGGGAGGAAATTTTTCTGTTCCATTAAAATCGTGGAGACTGGACTGTACCATTACAGTTCACATGGACCTCAGCAGCTACAATCATTTGGTCCTCAAATCTGGCAAAGTCTGAAAAAAATATCTAATTTAAGTGCTTGGCATCAATGCCAGAACTTTAAGCCTTCTCTACGCCCTTTCCATTTATTAACCCTGTTCCAACTGACCAAGCTTTTAGCTCAGCCTTGGATGCACCTGCTCATTGTGCAGTAACGGTAAGAAACTCCTGCTACTGGAGCTCACCGTGCAGAACACGATGCCACTCAAAGTGCTTCAAATTCCAAAACAATAAATAACAACTGTAACAGCTAAAAAGAATCTCAATGCATCATGTTTAATATGTTTCTGAAAAACACATTAAACATTTCAGTGATGCTAAACACTGGAAACCTGTACAGTCAGACAGATGTTCTGTACATCACTTCAAAAGAAGCAGCGCACATGGAAACGAAAAAGCAATAAACAACTGAAATTAAGAAAACAAAGAATAAGGATTTAAACCATAAACTGACACTGAGCTAAAGTAGTCTACAATGTTTAAGTTGAAAGTCTCAAAACAATCTAACCATGTGCCATTCTTACAGATAGACCAGAAACAACCAGTTCAGATGTCTACTGAAAATCATTACTGATGAGCTGATAATAGAATAGAAAAAGGACATTTTTTAGAACTGACATTTTGATTCTTCTGGGTGTTTTCTAAAGGACAACGTATTCCAGGGCCCTCTGAACACTGATCCATAGACCAAAGCAATGTGCAAAGCTACAGTTCATAATTAACAGTTATCATGGGGAGATTATTCTCTTCCTAAAGATGCCTTAGAAAAAATCCTACTACTCTTAACTTTACTTTTCAAGCAAATACGTAGTTGCTCCAAGGACATTGCATAACTAAAATCAGAGGAATGGTGATCCATGAAATATCCTCTCCATTAAAATAAGCTGTCTATAGTTTTAAAAAGCATGGTAAACTTTGGAGACTAAGTGAGTATGCCTTTCTCACCCTTGGATGATGCATTTAAAAGTTCCCAGAAAACAAACAGGAATGCTCAAAAGATGACTATCCCCTGGAAGAGCAACCTCTTGTGGTGAGGACGTCCTGCGTCTCTGGCCTCTGCGCACAAGCAGAGAGGCAGAAGGGGAGATGCTAGGTGCAGGCTAAGGACCTGAAGACAGCGAGTGTCACACCATACTCCACCAGCTCGAAGGAATAACACTGCAAATGAGAACCAACGAAACTCTACACAGCCCCTTTGGCTTTCAATTACGCTAGCTCTGCAGCCAACACGGAGCTCAACGGCCTCCAGCACCCAGCCACAGCTCAGGCAGCCTGAGAAGACGTTTTTATCCTCTTACAGTTTGCCAGGCTACAACAATACACAGCTAGCCACCGAGCACAATACATGCTCTGCCTCGGTTCGAGAGACAATTAGGAGAGAAATACCGGAGTCATTATTTTTGTTTTACTAGAGAAAGTTTTATTCTCCTTTCGAGTACGTAGCCCAGATCGGCTCATGGATGGAACACACTGTTCAGAGCTGTTTTTTCTTTTAACTCTCCCTTACAAAAGAACATGCTTAGGCTTGAAATACTGTCAATGTCTTTAATTTCTGATAACTCCTTTCCTTGATAACTACCACACCTATAAATACCACTAATATAAAGTGATTTTGTGAAACAAAGCCAATCAAAGAAATTCTTTTAAAAGTTAATACTTTAATATTAAAATGATTTTTTTTAAAAATAATCTCTACTAGGAGTAAGAAATGCATAGAAATATGTTCACATCTTTGTTAATTCACTTTTTTATAATTCTGGGTTAGTGAAAGGAAAGGTGAACTTCCATTTGATACTCATTTTAACTATGATCTATTTAAATCTGCAGAGTCAATTATCTAATTACAGTTTGATAACACCCAAAAAATATATTACCCAAATTAAGGATGTTCTCAATTAGTGACCAGTTACAGAACAATTCTTAGGTTCACTTTAACACAATGATTATTTTAATCTTTGGTTCATAGTTTTATAGGTAAGATATAATTAAGAAAAGCAATGTCCTCATCAATAAATTTACATTTAGAAGGTGCACTGTGCACCTTTCTGGGAACACTTTTGAAACTACTTATCTAAGGTCATATTTATGCTACTGGTACTCTTACGCATACGTGCATTCAAAAATATTGACTGTTTTCACTGATGGCAGCAGCAATAAACTCATAATATTAAGATGTGCGAGTTGCTGAGACTGTCATCTTAAAATGCATTAATAATATGGTTAGCCATCACCCCTTTTCTTCCAATACACCCAGAACAAGTTTGCAAGGAAATTTAATCATATTGGAATTAGGAAGGAACAGCAATGGGTCATCTTCAAACCAAAGAAAGGCAGAAGACATTAAAAAGACATCTTCAATGTTAAAGCATGGCTATATTTAAGGATATACAGCTAAAAAGCACAGCCTGACACATTATCTTCATTCTTCACAGAAATATTTGTGATAGCTTTCAGAAATTTGTAAGACAAATTAATGCATCAAGTCCAAGTTATGGGCAAGGCAAAAAAAAAAAAAAAAGAATGTAAAGACTATGAACTATTTCCTATACAGCCTAATTAGGAGTCAAGTTATATGAGGGCTCTATTCTCGGTTTGCATGGTACTACGAGCAAACCATCTTTCATTGCCTCAATATTCAGGTCTGTAAAATACGGGTAAACTGCATAGGTTTTATCACACCTAATAAACTCTGCTGGTAACTTTTATTCACGAACTGCTGAAAAAGGTTTGTAATGACAGTTGTGTTTCAAGCCATAACTACAGCAGTCATTCTGCTCTTACT
This sequence comes from Struthio camelus, assembly GCF_040807025.1. NCBI lineage: Eukaryota > Metazoa > Chordata > Aves > Struthioniformes > Struthionidae > Struthio > Struthio camelus. The sequence continues at coordinate 50,013,754 of NC_090945.1, read as the reverse complement.
GCAGCGAGAGAAGCACATGCATGTTCAGCATTCTGCTACGATTTTTAAGACCAAGCCCAGGATATTGGACACGTACGAGAATAATGTGTTGCACTACATTAGAAACATTTTGCCACTGCCCCATGAGAAATCCGTTTTTGAAAAATCTAATATATTTCATTTTAAAATAATTTACTTTGCATACTATTTTCATTTCAGATGTCCTCCCTTTGCACATACAAAGCCAGCCCTATGCAAACCAGTATCAGTATTTGAACCATGGGTCAAACTGACAGTCATTCTTCCAGATAGAAAGACAAAAGCCAGATCCAAAAAGTGATATACACACTTAGCCACTTCCCAGGTCCATGGCTGAGTTTATCACTTGCATCCAGAAAGCACACATAATCTGCATGTTTTAGCTTTTTAATATATATGCATTTGTGCTGTAGTTACATGGTCACTTTAATCCCACATAATCCCTTTAAAAGGTTCATTTCCCAGTCTTCTTGCTACCTTTGGCTACTGGTACCTTCCTCTTCTGTGCTAGCACTAGCAACTGTACTGTGGCACCAATACAAGTTTGGAAAACAAGCCACAAGAAACTAAGTCAAAAAGAAAAGAAAAATTAATTTAAGGAGGGGAGGAGAAAAAAACCACACACACACACTTTCAGACTGAAGTTCTGGCTCACCCCAAAGCCACACCAGCTCCCATGTCAGCACCAGAGCAGTGGCAGGCATGATGGAAAAGGATACCTCTGACAGATTAAAGGAAGCTATAAATTTTACCAGTCTCAAACGCATGTCCTAAGCGTCAGGTTATAAAGACACATCCTCTCCCTTTGCCCTCTTCTGATCCAACGCAACTTTAAGCTCTCCATGGGAAGCAGAACAACTCCAACAATAACAATAAGAGCATCACTGCCATAACCTGTAGCTAAGTGATTATGACCTTCTCCAGGCAAGAACAGGAGCCAAACTGTGGTGTCTCAAAACAGGCAGGGCTGCACAACGCATACGCACAAGCCCATCACACAACGCAGAATTACCTGCTGTCACATCAGCTGGCACTAAAGGGTAGAGTTAAAGTGAGAAAAATCCCATACATCCCCTGTATATCCATGTTGGAAAATAGAAATAAGTAGGCAGAGGGAAAAGCTACATAAAACAGTTGCATCTCCTTCCTCTGCAACACTGAAGCCCTGCTCTAAACAATCAGCAGAGACTGTGGGGACAGCTGCATTATGAAATATTGTTCTTGTTCAGTCTTGTCTCTCAGACAAGACTTTCAATTCCAGGTTGCTCTTCCCTTGAAAACTTTGAGACGCACAAAACACCAGCATGAGCATTGACGCTATGCTGACTTGTGTTTAAAAAAAAAAAAAACTTAGAGAAAAATACAGAAATGCATGGTCTACAGAAAACAGACATCTTATGTTCTCTGTAAACAACGGCTGATTGCTGCTACATTTGTGCTGCCACTGATTGAACTCCAGAAGAATGATTGCAATTCAATTACAGAGCAAGGCAACCTCAATATCATTGCTTTTCTTGCTATGAGATGTATATATGAAAAGAAACATGTGGCCCTACTGTACCCCAGGCACATATGCAGTTCCTGTAAAAAACAGTTGTGTATTCTCCATTTTCTCTCTCTCATTCATGGTTTCTCTTGCTTAGCCTAGTCCCAAACATATTCTGTTGCAAGGCCAGGGGTGAAAAAAAGAGCAAAGCACAAAGAGGGAAAACCTAAATTGCACAGCCAACTCTTTTAAAGTCTCTCTGCTCTAAGTGTTTTTGATTTAAAATGTGTGAGGAAAATGCATAAGGTATGCTATATTGCTACTCATTTTAATACAAAGCTGTATACGGAAATAACTTGAATTCAGAGTTATCGTTCCAGCCCAATATGAACTTTGATAAACATTCACAGCAGTTTAGACTGCCCATCGAACTACTGCTTAAAACACAAGTGTCACTGAAGAGGTGGCCCCTGCACCAACATGCATGCACACCCCCTCCCTGACCGGTCATTTGGTCCTTTCTCAATTGCATCCCTTTTCTGAACAAATTCATTATGTGGCCACACAAACAGCTGAGCTAATATGATGGCAAAGGCAATGGTGGTATGACTTTTTTCGCTGTTGTTTTGTAACAGGGCTAAGTGAGACGCTCCTGAGAAAGGCACAGTAGAAGAGGAAGAAAAAACATTAAGAACAACCTTTCAAAATCCACAGTACTTTCATACAAATGAAACAGTTCAACAAAACACTGGCAGTGTTATGAGAAAATCTACAGTCGTCTTCTACTTGTGTTTTTGAAGGCAACAATGAGAAAAGAATTTTAAAAATTACTGACCTCATTTTTGCACGTTTTCTAATTTAAAATTTTTGAATGTTGTTTAGCAACTATATTCACAATAGTGGTTAGGTATAGTGCTTGTCAGTTAATCTGTTTGTAAAGAAACACTTCCGCTGCCCCAAAACAACATAAATTTAAGCCAGAACTTTAAAAACATTAAGAAAACTTCTAGGTATTTTGCCAACATCCATTTCTAACGTGCTGTTCATATATGTTAGGCCTGCGGATACCAATCAACCTACAAATGGATCATGAAGCAACAGTCTGGAAAGATCTACCATATGATTTTGGTTATAATGTTAAAGGCAAAGCAAAACCCAGAAACAGTCTTTTAGTCCCAGTTAAAGAAACCCCTTATCATCCACGCTACTGTACTTTCACAGTACTATGATATTTGTTGACGCAGTTTTGGTTAAGGCATTACGTTGATAAAAACGTTAGCTCAGCTCACTAAACTGAACCTAAATTGTAGGCATCTCACAAAGCAGCACTCTAGGAGCGAGCGTCCAAGTTTCAGAGCAACGACAAGGAGGTCAGCACCCTACAGACCTTGCCAAAGCAAGCCCGTTGGGGTGCCTAACCTTGAGCAGGCAAGCTCCCGCGCACACCATCTCATTTATCTGCTTCCACTGACCGGGTGTGGAACTGAAGCACCGCAGAAGAATTGCTTGAGAAGGCACTTAACTTCAGGTCTCAGTTAATTCCTTGCGTGCAAGGCACTTAAGCCCACAGTTTTCCTGTTTAGGTACCCAATTGTTCATTTCCAGGTTAAGTAAATGCTTTAAAGCCTAATCTATGAATTGTAAGTGCTTTTATATCAATGTGAGATACCTGTTGATACAGGTTTGGTTCGTTACATGTAAGCACGGTCTCTTCAGCTTGGCACAAGGAGCTAAAACATGGCAGCTGCTGAATAAATCATTATTATTATTCCTCTCTCCAACGTTAAGAAAATCTAGCACGGTAACTTGTCACTCTTGTCTACTCCATAGGAAGTTACATTAAAAAAATTAACGGCCTAGAAAAAATAGAGAATAGGAGATTCTCAAATCTCAAGTCAGTTACTGCCATCTTTAATCTAGTCTCATAACAAACACTGAACAACTGTTAACCTCCATTTCGTACACTGTGTTGTCCATAATAAGTAATACTTTCTATTTTGCATCTAAGACTTAATATAAGCCAACTTAAATTCTGACAGGTTAACATTGTGTACTAATTAGCAGGTATGTATATTAAAGTGAAGTCCATCTTTTCTTTCCTACTATTAATTAACAAGTACCTAGTGCAGGACAACTTACCCCCCTTTAACAATAATTCAAAGGTTTTGAAGTCTGAGCTGAAAAACAGGCTTTTCACCAAGCCAGTTTTAATGCAATTACCATATTAAACATACATTAAGAACAGCTAAACTCCTAAAGGTAAAATGTCTTTTCTGCACAGAAATATTACAGTTTCTAATGAAGAGGGCCTTTAACTTGCTTGTCCATTGCCACAAATCCTCAGTGAATTAACAGGAACTCTGTTATACAAGTAGGATGAATAAAGACTTATCCCTACAAGTCATTAAAAAAAAAAAAACCAAAAACCACTTCACTGCAGCCGATTAAAACAGAAACACTATGCTTCGAATGCCGAGCCCACTAAACTAAACTTTTCTTGCAAACACGGAAAATGGAATTAGCATTAGCAAACCAAAATAGTATATTAACATCCCCAAGAATGATTGCCAGGAGCACAGCCAGCAGGCACGGCTTCAAAGAATAACACAAGTTGGAAAGGACTTCTGGAGGTCATTTTGTCCAACCCCTCACTCAAAGCGGGATCACATCTGCGCTAGTAAAAAGCCTTAACCTCCAAACCAGCTGCAAGCAAAGCACTTGTTGGGAATGGTCCCCAGAACCGGTGCCGAGTCCCACCTGCAGAACTGTGCCTGCAAAGCGTTGGGGAAACCAGCAACCAGCACAGGTCAAAACGTTGTAAGGGTGAACTCTAAGAGATACAGATGACCATGTCCCAGTGCACAGGGAAGGAAGGCACTGCTTAAATACAGCAGCAGAGGTATAACCTGATGCCTAAGCTAGCGCGTAATGCCATCTTTCGGAGAAGCGTGCTCCTCTGAAAGGTCACGCAAAACAACACTCGTTGGACCTGCTTTTTCAAATTGCTAGAGGGATGGGAGGGAAATTACCTTAAATACATTTAACAATAAGGATCGAACCTGAGGAGCAGAACAGGGTCAGATTGCTTGGCGATTCACAGTCAGTCCAAAAAAACTGAATGGTTCTTCAAATGATTTTAGTCCAGTATTTAGTAAAATCACAATGCAAAGGTAGAATTGAGTGAGAGGTTATGGCCAGGATGCATAATCCCATATCAAGAAAAAACAGAACAAATTATTATCATTTCAATATTATCAAGCTTGCATCCTAAACAGGATATCCTATGAAAGCAAGGAGCCTAAGCCCACATTGCACTGATTACAGGCACAATGCCTGTTCACCACCCAATCTCACTGAAGTCACTGGAACTAACTGAATAGACTATTAGAGACTTGCAGAATTAGGCTTAATAACAAATATGTTTAAAAAAAAAATCCCATTTCTGTCCTAAATTCAAACATAAGAATTTAGTGATGGAATAGGTGAGTGAATTATAACAATCATAACTACCCATTTAACTAAAACTAACAAGTATTTATACATGTAAAATACACAGGTATAATTCAGGAGGTAAACTAAAAAATAAATCTATATATAAAAGCGAAATGTTGCCCTGTAACTCATATAACATGCTTTTAATTTAAGAAAGACTGAGGTACCTACTGACAAAAAGATATTTAAATAAAACAGTCTTCTCTTGTCTGCTTTCTTTGAAAAACAGGGCTTTCAAGTGCGAAATTGATATGATCCTATTGCTACTTGAACTATCCACAGATAAGTAAAACTTGGTATAATAATGATCACAGAGTAGCTATCATAAAAGTTTGCACCAAATGAGTAAATTTGACATATTCTGCACAAGGTTGGTGAAAAAATCTGAATGAGTGATGTCATTTTTTGGGAATGATTTTGTCATTTTGGGCTTCAGGAATTCTCCCTTCTAACATGAATAGAACTAGCTCATGACCTACTATAGAAGGGAAAAAACATCACCGCTGAAGTTCCTTTTTTTATGGCAACACCTCAATCCCCTGCCTAACAGGGTTAAAACATCTTGTTCTAAAAAAGCAAATAAACAAAAAAAACCAGATGCTTATGTAAAACACTAGAAGACATTAAATTTTTCTTACTAATGTTGCACTGAGTAAGTGAGAGTTGACTTATGCATCTAATATTAAATTTAGAAATTAAATACATGTCCATATTGTATGCAGCCTAGCTGGAATTCACTAGATTAAACATACTAATTAATTTAGTCATGGTGTGTTTTGTATTATAATTCAGCATTTATTTATGAGGTCCATATTCAGTTTACTGAACTTAATGACTGCACTGTTCTTAAACATATCATTAGAACTGCTAACATTTTGTATTAGCCCTGTATCATTTCACATTTAGCTTAATTTTATCAAAAGAATAATACAAATGGCTATGCATTCTTAAGCTATTTAAAACATCTCTAAATGTAAATATAACTATTCCATGCTAAGCAAGAATTGATATTCCATCTTTTCACTTTACTTAAAGATATTCCTCAGTCTCAGTAGAGAAATATAAATCCTCAGCTTTTCTGATCATTTATTACTTTCAAGTTCCCCACAGAATATAATAATTCAGACATGTATCTCTCGGTTATCATATATTTAGACAGATTACTAACTTATTGACTGCATGAGATATGTGAAAGATGAAAACACATCACAAGCATGAATATTTCATTACAGGGTGGGACTTGTCTCGTGGGCTAATAACACACAGGTGACTGAAAACTTTCTGAACGGTGCAAGCATTTTTACTGCCAGTGTTCACAGAGGTTTCTCCAGGGACTTAAGGCCCTATGTGTTTCCAGAGGGTGATCTACACAGTCTCGCAACATCCTGGCCTCTGCTGAAACCACACACTTCCGCGGCTGTCACACTAACAGAAAAAAAGATTCCCTCCTATAATTTCGTGCCATGCTGCTTATCAGGTCAAACAGTACTGAGTGGTCAACACGCACACAAACATACAAGTATAAGCTGCCACAAAAACTTGTTTCCATTAGTCTTCTACAAGCAGTTTATGGTGAAAAAATCTAATTATTAATCTTGATTAGAAAGCTACAAATGCTGTGCACGCTGCCATCAGAAGCGGCAAAGCAAGGTATGAAAAGCCGCCAAAAAAAAAAAATTGCAGTCTATGCAGTCTTGCATGGAAACACACAGCATGATCTGTTAAAAATCTGGCACAACACAGAAAAGAGAAAGCTATAATGCTAAAGGACTCCTTTGTCCAAAATTTTAATTTTCTAATGAGTTATGTGTGAGAGGAAATCAAATTTGAAGACTTATCTGAACGTCTGTCACTCCAACTTGGCAAACACAAGCTAAAACCTCTGCGGTATTCCTATTTACCTTCCTATTTGTTTGGTCTAACCTCAGATGATCATTCGCAATGAAAAATATTGCTCCAATATTTCTCAAGTCTAGTATCACGAAAACAATATTTGGGCTTTGCCTTCTGGAAGGTGAGTAGCAGTAAACCACCTGCAGCCTGGGAACTCCTGCCTGAACATTAAGGCTTTCAGTGATGCTTTTCTTAAAGCAATACATGAGTGCTCACAACTTGTAGCCAAAATTTCAACCAGCTGATTGCCGAGAACACCAAAGCTTTCTTCAGCTACAGCTGCATAGGGTCAGACAACGCCACCCAACCTTCTGACACAGAGATCGGGAATCTCTCTAAGAGTCCTCGAGGAGGGAGAGACATTGAGCACTTTATATTTCAGTAGCATGAATACAGAATATCTTTCCAAGAAAAATTGATTTAATAATATGAAGTATTATTTTCTGCTTTGCCAACCTTACTATCATAACACTTTTTTTTTTTTTTTGGGGGGGGGGGGGGAGGTGGAAAATAATGTCAAAGCCCTAGCGCTTTCCAGGGGCATCAACACCTACTTAAATTTTTTAATAGGAAAGATGTAAGCCATTCACAAAAAAAAAAAAATTAATTCAAGTGAAGTTTATGACCTACAAATCTATCTCACAAGGGTAGGCCCTATGCTTGGTCATCAATGTTTCCACTGAAGTGAGGGGAGCTACGCTGATTTACTTTAGCTGGATGTCTGAGCTCCATAAATTTTTACACAATCATTCATTAAAAATAAAGTGACTCTTCCTACCCTGGCTTTCTGAATGTAGAGACAGTAACATCACTGACATCAACACTATCAGCAATACGACCTGGCTTTAGGTTTCTGCTGGACAACTGTGATGCTATTTATTTTTATGAAGCACTCAGTGTCACTAGTTTCATAATAAATATTATATCATTAGAAAAAGAGACTTTTAAATAAATGGACAATTTGCTAAAATGTGACATGTAACATTTGATATTTTTGTGCTAAGGATGCATTACTGCTCCTGTCATCAGATTACAGACTTCTTGCGACGAGTACTGGTCAGTTTATTTACAGGGCATTACAAGCATAAAGTTTCAGTATGGTTCCTTTAAAAAGGTCAGACAAACGTTCAAAGAATTATAATGAGAACGAATGAGGCCTTTGAAGAACGATGCACTCTTATTTGTTAATCTACAGCAACGCTTATTAGCGATGATGATTTCTTCGAACACTACAGAGTCACTCACCCCACGACCCAGACAAAATGTATCAAGGACTTCCATGATTTAGGAAACCATCGTTGCATTACAGTAAATTATGGGCTTTCTGCATTGTTCAATGTTTTTCTTCTAAAGATTCTAATACACAGTTGTCTGGGGCAGTTCCTGCCAAGAAAAATATTTTAAATCTATATTTTACCAATTGTAGCATTGCCAGGAGTTTTCTTAAAATGTTAAAATTTGTCTAGACTCAAATATGGAAGTTAAACCAAAATAAAAAGGAACTAATGTGTTTAACTGCTGTAAAAGAACATTATAAAATCAACACAATGTTGGAAAATACCAATAACAGTACTGACTGCAATATGACATGTTTCAAGTTTCATACCAACTGACATTTTAAGTTAATAATTTGTCATTTTTCTGAACATTTCTCTGTTATCTTTGAGAAAAATTAAACTTGTAATATCCTAAGATTTTTGTAAACTGCTGTTTCAGACTTCTATAATTCAGACGCAAACATGCATATGTAAAGGCCGAACTATGAATTGAAAACTGTAGCTAGACATTAAAACTGTCAATTTTACCTTGATAGAGTCAGAAGATATATTAACTGTGAAAAGAGATTCAAGTCTCCATATTAAAGGAAATGGACCTCTAAAAATTACTTCAGGGAAATTATGACAGGTAAGCTTCCCCCCCCCCCCCAAACAATGACAGACACTAGTATATACATTACAGCATAAAATACCTTTGCCTCAAAGTGGCAGATTCATTGGGAAACTTAAAAATGTACACTTACATGAGCCTCCAAAGGGAGAAAAGGAACAAGAACTCCTTGCCTGGGGAACCTTGATGTTCTTTCCTTCCCCCACAGCAATGGATTATATTGATTTTAGATCATCCTCGTGGAAAGAAAGAAATTCTTCCTTTTAAAATAAATTATTTTAAAGAGTAAACAAAGTTGGCAAACCTATTTTGTGTTAAAATTTTCCACAATCAGTGTTTTGTCAGGAAAAAAAAAAAGAAAGGAAAAACACACACACTCAAAGAAACAGGAAAACTGTTATGATATAATTACAGTACATTGAGAATCTTGTTTCAGCTTTTTAAACAAACACTTATGATAACATCTGTGTTAAAAATAGGAATTTCAGCAAAAAGACTTAAAACATAATGCAGCTTTTCTCATGTTGAAAACTGCTTTTTTTCCATGCATAAGGATTGTATTTGCATTCATGAAAGCCTGTTGTAAAACTGAACCAAAGTTGCTACCATAACCTACAATCCCCAGGTAATGAATGAAGAAGATTTTAACACAAAGAGACCCTACAGCCTCCCACTTCAGCAGTACGTAGCACTCTAGGTCATTCGCTGATTTCAGGGCATCGCAGGGTATGTTAACCAATGCTGAATTTTGCACAACATTTTCCAATTTCTACCTCAAGGCTTTGTTCTTTCTATTCATTTCTAGGCACTAACGTTGACAATTTTTCGCAGATGCAAACATACTAAGTATAAACAACCCCAAACCTGTTACACAAATAGAAGTTTCAAAATTAAAAGTAATTGTGCCAGCTGGTCTTCAACTTGTATGCTGGGTTTCAAGCTAAAAAAGAAAAGCACACCCACCCCTTTCCAAAGGCCCATGGCATACACTAGCACAAGAGAGTTCCAGTCTTGAATTACTTTTCTACCTTGTCTCATTTAAATATCACTTTTATGAGAAAAGTATTGCACAACAAAAGCAAATATATTGTAGGAGGAAGTACACATCATGCAGATGGACTTCCCTCTAAGAAGGAAGTCTGAGATACATTTCCGAAGTATTTTACTCTTTACTTTGGAATACATTAAAAGATCATTCCCTCTGTATTAGTAGCTACATGTTCATTAGCAGCTATTTCAGTTACAGTATTAAAATGAACCTGTACTGATACGGTGTTTCTTCCAGAGCAAAATGCTGACTTAAGCGGTGCGGAGCATTTAGAGGTTGGTATTTATAAATATTTGGTAGTTTTATTAGCTTCTGATCTGCATAGCACTGAAAACATTTTTATTCAATACTCCAGCGGCAACATTCTGCATATTGTTTATAAGCACATTTGAACCAAAATAAAAACCCTAATGTACTTAGTTCCATATACAAACTAAAAAAGAGCCCTACTGAATGTAATTAGTATGCCTTGCTAATATATATAAATATATAAACAATACAATTGAGATTGAAATCACTATCCTGATAATAGACATACACACAAACCTCATTGGGATTGTATTTATTGCTTCGGGGATCTCTCCCCCACCCACATTTTTTTCTTCATTTCAGCCTTTTTACTTGTTTTTTCCTCTCGCTATCCAAAAATCATTTTTTTCTGAACTTAAATATTTATGTATCACACAGCAATAAAGTGAGAGCACATACTGTGGCTTTAGGATAAAATGGTAGCGAAGCTGAGACAGAAGATGCACAGATGTGCAAGTGTCTCAATAAATATCGAAACAACTATTATTCTTGCTAGTTTTAGAAAAGAAAAGAATTACAGCCTCTTTCATTACCTACGTAGGTAATGCACAGTAGACGTACACGTTGTGGTCTGAGACTAGCCTCGTCAGCTTTGATTTCAAAACCTAAAGATAATTACATTATTCAAAATAATCTAGTGGACGTGCATTGTTACAGTACATAGGGATGCACGAAAACAGTGTTTGCAAATTATACCTGTCACTCCAGACTATCTGAAGACCAATACCGTAGTTTAAGGAACAACATTTCACATGGGTGTTCTTTTTCTTTTTTCCATAAAGGCATACCATTTTTCTCTAACTACTCTGTCAAGCTTCAGTCAGGCCACAGAAAGGGCATCTGAGTCGTGTGACCCTGTGCTCAAACTCTGAGAAGTCAGAACACTTGTTTTGAAACAAATCACTTCTCAAGATGAAGCAGGCTTGCTATCAATCACCAACAAGTTAATTCTACATAATAAGGCAGGTTTGGATGCAAACTGATACATTGTGAAATGCTGTATCTAAAATTGATTAGAACAGCACTCAAAATGAATGCGGCCCTCCAAACCACTTCTTTGCTCAGAAACATTAATCTCAATTACAAGGAGAGCTTCATAATGGTAATGCTTGGTATGAAAAAAGTATGAAATAAATCAGGTTTTATAAGACACATCAATTAATCAGTTTTAGAAGTAAGAAAAGGAAAGGTTGTTAAAGCACACGTTTTTACAATGGCGCTCTTTAAAGCCTCTCTAGCCCCCCCCAAAATTAATTTTTTTTTTTTAATTGTTCAATCAAGAGTGTTGATATCCATCCTAACTTTGGGTTTCTGCATGTATTTTTACTGCAAATTAAAACTCTTTGCAAGTTATAAAACACTAAAGTTGTAGCGCTTATTTTTATATTTAACATCACAAGATACTTTTCAGTGTATGAACAAGTATCGTGCAAATATCCTTAAAAAACTTCCTTATTTTAACAAGTTATTCTAGAGGAAAGGAGGAAAAAAAAACCCAACAAACTGAAGTCTTCATTATAACACACTAAAATTAATTTTGATGAACAGCTATCAACTGCACAAACTCACAGGAAAGTCCTGTTATCACTATACCTGCTAAAATAGTAAGCCTTACACACATTCATTTAGCAGATCAGATGATAAAGTTATTCTTAAAAGATAAGAATAAATAATGTTCTATATACATATTAATCAGATTAATCATACCTAATGTGCAGTACCATAGTCCAAACCTGCCCCTGTAAATTTAAACAAGTGCAACATACTTGCGTAAGATTTTACAAAATATATTTTAAGTTTTTTCTTTAGCATTTTTATATTTCTTCTTATATCTTGCAAGGGAGATGCAATTTCTACAACAGACATGCAAAGATCAACATTCAGTACAGTAAATCCATTAGCACTTAAAATTAAAAGAGTACTTCTGACCTGAATCCTTAGCACAAGTCTGGTGTTTTCTCTTAAGTCTATATAGCACAATGCCCCTTCACAACCAGCATCTGATCCTGCAAGTTGCTGAGCACTCTCAGTTTTTACTGGGCCTAATCCAAAGCTGATGCAAGTCAGTGGGAGCTTTTGCATCAATTTACATTGGCTTTGCATAAGGCTCACTGATTTCAGCTGTAGTTAGAGGTACTCAGTATCTTACTAAGCTGAGCCTATAATCTGCTAATTGTTGCTGCTATGAGATGACAGAAACATACCTTCAAGTTGATTATTATTTCACTTTCTGATATTTTATGGTGTTTATATAAAATGTGGTTTTAATTTGTAGACCGATTTGTAACTTTACATTCGGTTTCCGTTATTAAATCCTTTTTCCTTTCCCATTTGAGCAGAAAATAATTACTCCTGGATCCAAGAGATTTAACTGAAGTACCAATCTTAACTTGATAACTGGATTATGAATGTTATTCTGGATTTTTTCTCTTCAATAAATATTTTAAAAAAAAATCTTCTTAGCATGGTCAGGTGTTTCTTCCACCAAACAATACCCTTCATCTCAGTGTTCACTCACTTAAGCACATTTTAATTCTATTTTTCTACCAGATACACGCATCTAATACTTTTAGTACTCCTGTTTTCCCCCCCCCCCCTTCGTTTGGCAGGCTATTGAAGATAACCTAGCAAGTCCATAACGACAAAACAGGGAAATATAAAATAGTACAATTGGTTAAAAAAAAAAATACTATTTTCCCCAAATTTAACTAATATGTTTCATATATATTCACATAGGCCTACTCTCCCTAACTATTCTTACTTTATACAGAAGTACACTTTAGGAAAATCTTTCCTTGCATACAATATTAAACCAATCTCCTAGATATGAGTGCATTAATAATTCTGAATAGCACTTGGGTTATTTTAGAAGGGAAGAGCAGCTGTATTTTTCATCCAAGTGTATCTTTAAGTGTTTTACAATTAACTCCTCTGTAAGGTAACTGATCAGAGAAGAGCAACGTCTAGACTTCAGCACGTTCCTTACTAGACTCGCTCTTACAGCGTATGCATCCACAGAATATTATTTTAAACTCTTCAACAGAACGAGGCAAAATGCTGTGTATGAATATATGAAGTGCAGTGGGTAACAGCCAAATAAAACGAAACATGCCTCCATCTAGAGATGTTTAACATAAAGGCTACACATGGTATTTAGGAGATACAAATGAGAGAACAGCTAAAGTTTCCTTATAAAAAAGACACTATTTTACATCTAAAAATTTAGATGCGCCTAGCACTACAGGATATCTTAAAGAACTAACTCCCACTAAAACTTTAAAGAGTGCGTGGGCGCACAAAAATACTTTTCTGCCCACATTGTCACACTACCTCGCTCTAAAGCGACTTCACAACATTAAAAAACAACAACTTTGAAGCACGTTAAGCAACGAACCGCTTTGCATCTCTACGACAGACAACACCAGGTAGCACGGAAGAAAGGTCCTCGAGACCCCAGCGAGGGAATCCCATCCCTGCGCGCTCCCGCTGCACGGCACCGCCGCTGCGCGGCCGCTACCCGCCCGCGCTGCCGCCGCCCCCGCCGCCCTCCGCGCCCGCAGCGCGGACCCCCAGCACCTGCAGCCGGCGCGGCGCAGCGCGGGGCCGCGGCCGACGCCAAGTAAGTTAAACATCCCCCATCAACTTACTAGGAGCCGCGTCCGCGCCCCTTCCCCCGCCGGCGCGGCTAGGCGAGCGCAGCGCCCCCGTTCACCTCCCGGCGGCGGCGAGGCTGACTCCGAGCAGCCGCGGCGGAGGCGGCGCAGCCTGCTTCCCGCGCAGCTCCCGCTTCAGGCTGCGCCCCCGACGCCTCCCTCCCTTCCCCCCCCCCCCCCACCTACCTCGGGCCGCGCTGCGCTCTGCGCCGCCCACGGAGGAGCGCCGCGCGGCAAGGGTCCGGCGGCGGCAGCGGGGCGCGCAAGCCCTCCGCGCACCGGCCCCGAGCCCCCGCGGAGCGCAGCACTTACCTCGGGCGCGCTGCGCTGCGCACCTCGCCGCCGCTGCCACCGCCGCCTCCGCGCCCCGGCAGCTGCGCCGGGAAGAGCCGCGCAGGGCGGCACTTTGTCAGCGCGGGCGGGCGGGGCGCGGGGGGAGCGAGGGGCCGGGCCGGGCCGCGCAGAGCCGGGCCAGGCAGGGCAGGGGCAGGGCAGGGGCAGGGGAGGGCCGCGCCGCCCGCCGCGGCGACCCTGCGCGCCCCGCGGAGTTCACTTTCTCCGCCTCCTCCCCCGCCGGGGCGGGCAGGGAGTTTAAGCCGCTCTTTTCGGGGAGGGGAGGAGGGAGGTGCGCGCACAGCAACGTGCCGGGAGGAGGAGGAGGAGCAGCAGCCGCCGCCGCCGCCGCGGCCAGGACCTCCTTGCGCCGTATCGCGCGGCAACGCGGTGGCGGCGGCCCCCGCGGCCGCCCCGCGCCGGGCCGCGCAGCCCCCGCGCTCCCCGCGATGGGACTGGCCGGGCGGAACCGCCGCCGCCGCCGCCTCCCTCCCTCCGCTTCCCCCGGCGGCGGCGGCGGTTCGCGCGGAGCCCCGCGGCTCCCACGCTGCGCCCAATCAGTGCCTCCACTACGGCTGCCGCGATTTAGGGGTCATCCGCGAACAACACTTCACGCTGATGAACGGCTCTTCGCAGCTCTCTGCCCTGATGAAGGTGCCTGCGTGCTCCTGATTGCAAAGCACTAATGAACTTACCCAGCGTCGTTACATATTCCCTCCTACCGGCGCAGGCAGAAAGCCCGCGCCGTCTTTATTTTATTTGCCGAGGGGACTTGTTTATTGTTATGAGGGGAGGGGAAGAATTTGGGTAAATAACCGGCCAGCGCCTCAGCCGGCCGGCGGCAGCCGTGTGCGCCCTCGTCACGGGCTGCGCGGGGCGGACGGGGGCGCGGCGCCGCCCGGCAGCGCGGAGCCGGGGCCGGCACCGGGGTGGCCGCCCGCCGGCACCTGCGCTTGTGCAGCGCGCCCGCGCCCGGCCCCGGCGCGCACCCGGGGAAGCTGGCGGAGTGAGGCGGAAGTCAGCGCCCGCTGACCTGGTTGCAGCCTGAAGGGCTCCGCTCCCCCTCCGCCCCAAGGCGGCTGCTGCAACTTCGTGCGCGCTGAGAGGTTTCCCCGTGCCCCTGTCCGCGACCGCTCGCTGTCGGCCTTGCTCCTTTCCTCCTCTCTTCTGAAACTTCAAGGTGCTTCACGCGCGACATGCGAAGCGCTCGATGAAGTCGGACAGCTGAGCAGCCGGGAACACCTGGCCGGCTCTCTGCGAGAGTCCTCTGATTTTCCAGACTTACATTTAGCTGCCACATCTCCGACTCCGAAATGAAAGATGCACGACTATGTTATCCTAAATGCTCCCTAGGAACTCTCCCCCCCCCCCCCCCCGTATTCCTCTGACCTGAAATGACTGGAAATACTTCAGAATCAGGGAAATGTTATTGCAGATGTTACCGACAAGCATTGCTAGTGGTGTACCTATAGTTCACTGAGCCCTTTTATTTCTATATTAAACACAAATTACCCATGTGTTTTCCGTTGCATTTGCACTTTGCTGGGCTCGACGTGAGAGGCGAGGTGCTTGGATATTTAAACAGATTCAACAGTACTGAGATCAGTATTTGAAAATTACAGCAGATATTGTATGAAAAAAAAAACTGCCTGCATTATAAAGTACCGTTATGCAGCAAGTATAATTGAAAAAAATTATTCACACATTTTTTAGTGGGTAGTTGATGTGTAATTCACAATATTGAGAATACAGAAAAGAATGCAGATATTTTATAACGGAAATAAGTCATCTTTATCCCTAGGAAAGCTGTAATATTGCTAACTGTTTTTAAATACCCAGAAGAAGAGGCTTGGAGAAGTTTTGGGTTTTTTTTGAAGATACTAAAAATAAATCAATGGGACTGAAATGAATAATCCACACTGACTTTGGGAGTGCTCCTTAAGTGGTGGGATTGCAGCTTAAAAGGCATGAACCATAAACACATCTCTAGATACAGTTCTGTGCAGGTAAGTGCACAGACAATACAGACAGAACTGCAATCATCATGACCTTGTCTTTCAATTAAAACATGCTACACAGATTTTAGTCCTTATAAGAAAAGCACTCAAGGTGTGAAAATGTGAATTGCACAAAATTCTTTGTTACAAAATGCATATAGCTAGATAAACACGAATAATCTTAACCCTGAACTTTTGCCAAACACTATAATTGTACTTTCATATTATACAGAGTAGCACTTCTACTAAATTAAAAGCAAACCTTGTAGAGGTAGGGCTTCAGACAGAGTTTTCTTCTTTTTGGCTTGCAGTCTTCTAACACAAAATTAAAAGTACTCTGCAAGTGTAAACATAAAATTTGATACAGTTTTGCAGTAATACTCCAGGCATTTGCACTACCTTAGCTAAATCAGTTTGTCTAGTATTAACTTGAACTTTTTACCACCCCCAAACACAGTGAATGAGGATGCTCCTCTATTATATATAGAAAGATTATGTAATTTCTTCCTTGTGCAAAGCCCACCAGATAAACAACAAATGTCAAATATTTATTAATATACATTTGAAGTTCAGAGTAAATTATTTTGGTACTCCTAACTTTAACATAACTGAAATAGCATTACTAGGCTTACCAAAGTTTAATTAAATTTCAGCCTTCAAAGTTTAATTTAATTTAAAAAGTGTGCAGTCACATTTGTGTTAGAGCTTTGTAGGAAAGTATCTTGCTAATGTCAGCTATTAAATGTGACTAAACTCTCTAAAATCACAGCCCAGCCCTTTTTTACTCTTCTGGATTGCCAATAAGCTTTCTATTTTGTAGTGAAAGAACAAAAGAATATGCATTCCTTGTAAGATTTAGACTTTTTTTTTTTTTAACCTGACTATCAGTAAATCTTTTTGGACTGGTTGTGCTGGTGAAAGAAGAGAGCAGGACGTCCTCTGATGCAAGACATGCTGGCTCCTGCACTAATCTACCAGTAACACCAAAAGACGAGATAAATTCAAGACATCGTCACGTACCTTCCAAACTTCTTAAACTGCTCTTAACGTGTCCGTTTGCACTTGAACGTTAACTGAGGCTTTGTGGGGCACACACATTAGCACAATACTGGAAAGCACTTCCTGTTCCCAGGACTCCCCACTATTTAGCATACTCGAGCGCCTGAAAATAAAACAGCTCAAAACCTCTCCGTTGTCAAATATCCTGGATACACAGCTCGGGTAGTCAGAAATTGTTTCTCACCACCCGTTCTGCTTTGGGGTAAGCGGCCAGATGCGGTTTAGCACAGTTAGGTAGAAATTGTCTCTACGAGCAACAACTAGCTCTCTGCACTACCCTGCATCAGGATGCCCCATAATCATCATATTAATAACAACAACAAAAAAAGCTCGTTTCGACTTTCCATCAGTCTTGCTGGCTGATCAGAACATGGCAGTAAGTATTCCTATTTGTTCCTAACACAATTAGTTCCGCGGTTTCTATTCCCGTGCAAGCCCAGGGGAGCGGGCTGGGTTCACAGCATCATAAGCGGTTGCTTTCAAAAACGCAGCGGAGTTTTGCCTTACTTCTCGCTCTAGCTCCGCACGGGCGGCGCGGGGCGACGGCCGAAGCGGGCGCCCCGCGCAGCGCCCCGCGGGCTGCGGCAGGAGCCGAAGGTGCCGCTGCGCCCTGCTGCGCTCGGCCGGGCGGCCGGCAAAACCCGCAGCCCCCCGCCCGGGGGGCAAGGGGGCACCTTCTGGGGAGGAGCAGCCCGACTGCGCCGCTTAGCCCTCGGCGGATCCCACCTTCCAAACTGCGCTAGGGGCGCGCTCGATAGGCAGCTGCTAAGAGATCTGTGGGACACGTTGAGCTAAAATGTCAAGTTTCTAGCGAAATAGCCATTTCAGCAGTTTTGTTCCCCCCTCCCCGTATGTTTTCCTGCCAGAAGTAGATTGAGACGTACGCTTTCCCTGAGTATTGAATTGTGGCGAAATTGTAAAACAAATATTCTCATCTGATCACTGACAAAGCCATAAAATTAAATAGCTGTCTGCAGAGGGAAATATGTCTTAATTACCTTAATTAAAGCAAGATAGGGCCTTACACACATTCATTTTGAAACCACTAAATGTACTGATTATCATACAAATCAACCTTTAAATGGAGGTCAGGCTTTTCCACTACATTAGTTTGTGTTCCGCTGCATAAAACAAAGCTGTATGTGAAGTTGACCTTTGGTGAAAATGATGCACTTCAGCTGCACCCAACCGCTGACCCTCTTCACTGGGTTCTTATAAAAGAACCTGAAGGAGTTTGCATTATAATTTGGAATACAGAAATGGCTTCCGTATGTTGTTAACACCGTATTAGGAATTATCGGCGTAGCTAAACTTATGGCCTTATAAACAAGCACATAATCGTTTCAATCACCTTGTATTCATAAGTGAGAACCATCACAAAGGCCTTTATTGCCATCATAGTGAATTCATATATGTGACCATCATAGTGAATTCATAAATGTGAGTCTGTGAAAAATCAAGAATTGTGTTTGCTCTCTCCCAGCAAACATGCTATGGGATAACTATCCATACTTCCCATTAACAGGAGGAATGTATCATATTTATAGCCATTGAGAAGTCAATACGCAGACCTTACATGACCGTGCAGAGTTTTCTACAATAAACAGTCATATTTATTCAGAATTTATGATCCTTGCAAGATGAAAGAGGCTTTGCTTTAAATAGGCTTTATATCCATAATTAACATTTTTTTCCCTTTCAGGTTTTCTAAGTTTTTGGCTGAAAGATGCATGAAAAAAAATTATAAGAAAGTCCACCCATTATCTGTTCAAATAAAGAAAGACTATAGAAAAGATTATCCGAAGGAAAAAAAGATTAAACCAATAGAAAGAGGCAAAAAAGAAACCAATCTTTTTTTCCTGTTGTCTGTTTCTTTCGTCTCTTCTTCTCTCCTCCCATTTACTCCTCCTAGTAGAAGACATCACTAAATAAACGCAGTCTGGGAAACCTTGCACTCTGACTAAAAGCTCTAGAGAGACACAGTGATTTGCTATCCAGTTTAGATAATTTGGATGTTAATTGCTCTTTGTCTGGTGTATCTAACCTGAGTTTTTAGTAAAATGTAATAGTTTTTAAAAATTTCTTAGAGTATTAGTATTAGAATATGTAGTATTCAAGACAACTGCTTTCATTCCTAGAAGACAAGAGTTCAGGCAGTATAGTGGTTACAATCTGTGTTTGTTCCTGCCTGCTCAGGAGAACTGTTTCTAATTGATCTGGCATGGAATTTACTTGGAAATGTGTATGTTGCAACCTAAGCGCAGTCCCTGTATGCTTTGTAAAGTGATCACCATATGGGCCTTATTTGAAACATTTGAGGGTTTTAGCCATTAACTTTGGTTAAACTGAGCTGTGAATTCAACTCTCTGAGTTGAATATATACACATGCACACATGTATGTATACACACACACATATATGAATACACACATGTCTATAGACACATACAAATTGACCATTGTTATGTATGATGTGCATGTATAAATTATTTACATATTATTCCTAATGAATAAAGGTACTAGTTATATTTAGAAAACCTTTGGGTGGAAATAACTGTGAATCTAGAGAGGAAGTTGCTTATATTACAGAAACATTTTCAATGGATGCCATTTTTATATTTGAGGGAACTGTTTATGTTTCAGAGGAGAAAATATGCTTTGGTTTATTTCTGCCATAGCAGAATATTTTTTAACCACTCTCCTGATGCAATGGAGATTTAATGAAGAAAGCCCAGACAAAGCTGTCTGAAGTTCCTCCACAGAAAACTTTTTAGAAGATAAGGGTTTATTATGATTCTTTCGCTCACAGGGCCAATTACCAATTTTTAACCCTCAAAATTCATAATATTGATTTCTTGTTCTGAATGTAAAATTAGCAGCAATGCTTTGTTACAGGTGATAGTGCTAAGTTATGAATGCTGATGGCCTTCTTATACAGCCTTAAATTACACTGAAAAATGTACAGTTTCTTTAATTAAAAAAGCTGCACTGAACTAATCCTTCTAGCTGAAAAAAAGAAAAGTTTTAAGCAATCTCTTTCTGCTCTGGGAGAGAAAAGCAGACAATACCATAACAGATCAGAAACATAAGCTATAGCGTGCAGCCAGGAGCACAGCAGGGAACTGAATACTGCTCCGACTGTGTCATTTTTTAATCCCCCATCCCAGTTTTCCCCGTCTGACCTCATGCTGAGATGAAGTTATCACAGAAGACAGCTTTACTCTCACCAATGAATCCAACCCTGGATCTGTATTATCCTCAGCAGATCAAAACACCGCTTTCATCAAATAGCATTATCTGCATAAAAGGCATGCAATTGCCCGATAATTTCACCCAAACTATGCTATTCATTTAAAGGACAAGAAGAGAAATGTAATTCATTCCTTTTTTCCCCCCTGGAAAAGCTAACTTATACTTCACTCATGGGAACTTTTCTTTTTTTAACACAAGATCTCAAGAAGAGGTCCATTAAAAGTTTCCCCCTGGTTTACAATTAATTGTTAGAGTACCCCTGTGCAGCTTGAGTGACATAAGTGTAGCTATGCAGAAAACTGGCAGGGAGAATTCACAAAGCTTGCTGTAGCCGTGATACTGATTCCATTAGCCATGGTTCTGCTAACCCTAATAATCAAATCATATAGGGCATAATTGTAGAAGCCTAAAAATAAATACTAGGTAAAGATATTTACAGGAAAATTGGGTGGTATGGCCTTTCCTACAAATAGAAATTTTAAGTCCTATCATTTTGCCTTGGCATAGAAAAACTGCACTGCAAGATCCCAAAAGATCATCATTACTGTATGTGTTGTTTAGAACAACCATGCACATACGTTAAAAACGCACGCTGGTGCCTTGTCTTCTAGAAATGAAAGAACATGATGCTGTGGCTCATAGGCTTTACTGACATACACTATAAACAGGAAAGTCATGACAGAGGTGGGCAGACTGTTTGAAATGAGTACCATTTGTATTTTGACTATTCCACATAGTTTACAGAAAAATTTTAAACTATTGTTGCTATCCCTCTGCCTGTAAAGATCTCATGCATATCCCTTGCTTCTTCCACAGGAAGATTATAACTAACTGATATGACTTTCTTGTTTTGTTAATACTTGTGTGAGAGAGTAAATACTACTTTGCGCTGTGTTTTTTTTCCTAAAGTTATTGGTAACCATTCTTGTTTTCTGAATGGCACTATGTAAGTTCAGAACTAGAAGCAAATGCTGATTTGCATCTGACAGAGGGAACTCTCCTTTTCTTTTTCTAATAGTACGAGGGCCTTGGTACATCATGAAGCAGCAGACATCAAACTGAGTACTTGCCCTGGCCTAAATATTGCCTGCTCTATACAACCCTGTGCCAGTTACTTTTTTTACAGGTCTACTGGATAGGTACTGTTCTCTATTCACAGGGTAAAACTTTTTTTCAGTAGCTTGTAAGGTCTTTGATACTTTTTAAAGCAGCAGTTCTTTGAAGTGGCTCAGAGGTTTGGGATGACAGAAGTTGTCTCCAAAGTGCTAGATTAGTGAGCACAGTCCAGGGGAAGTTCGGAGAGGTGTGTGCTACACTCCCCATGTGCCTACAGCCACTCTGGGTGCACACATACACTGTGGAACTGCGAATTAAAAAAAAAATCAGTTTAACCCACAATTTTCTTGGGTCTCTCCAGCCTCAAGGTAGAGTGCTTGTTTCCCCCAATTTCACAAACATTTTGGATGTTCCAGTGCTTCTTTATAAATATATTTGCCTTTCCCTGTCCAGCTATATCTTAATTTTTAATGGAAACACTTTTATATCATAACTGATAAAGGAGTCCAATGAGGGAACTGTGTAGCTGAAATTTTGTTTGCCTTTTCCAACCACATTAACTAATCAAACAGAGGATATAACTGTTTCTTACAATCCTTGCTTCTCCTGTATTCTTGGAACACCTGACTTACAGCAAGACTAACGCTCTACTCTGATTGAAGAACAATTTATGTAAGTCCGGTAGGTTTTGGACCCGTGTTCCTAAATATGATTTCCTATTTGAATTATAAGGTTATAATGGGTTACGGTAATGGAATGCAACTTCCTAGTGCATTACTTGGTTTTGGTTGGTTTGTTTAAATGGAATATACTGATAGGCTTTCAAAATCAAGATTTGTATGTGAAAGAAATAGCATGGGTTGAAAATACTGAATTCCCGTGTTGGATACCTGTTCTACCTACATTGGTATTCTCATATGTTGAGCCCCACATGCGGTTAATGATACAGGGATCCTCTTTCTATTTAGGAAAAGCAGGTCCATCTGACGATGGAGGAATCCTGGGAGAAGACAGGTACTAGTCTGGAGGTAAGCTAGCACTTCCGAGGCTTCAAGGGTACTTCTCAGTTACTATTTTGTGGAAGAAGAACCTGGGAATGTTTAGACGAGAGCCAAAGCAGGAAGGGAAGGAAACATATCAGAATTAACACAGCTGTCTACCTTTTGTTGGCTGAAACAATAGTGATGGATTATCTGTGTCTCTGCGGCTCCTCTGAAAAAGTCAAGTTCAGGAAGATCTCTTCAGTGTCAGGGAGAAAATACAGAATAAAGAAATGGTGACGATATTAAGTTCCTCTGTGAAAATGTGTTCTGTGGCTGCAATGATTGCATGGACTATATGTTGGCAATGACACAGATAAAGATTACGTCAGCTCTGCAGCCATGTCATCATGTAGGTATCAGATGTGAAGATGAAGAAAGCATGGTAAATCTGTCAGTTTACTAGCTACAGATCCTTACATCTGGTGCCAGACCAGCCAGACTATGCCAATTGGACTCAAGAGTTCTGTTAAAACGCAGGTATGTTTACTGTATCACAGTCTAAGAAAGTGGGTATGATCAGCACTACCTTTTAAAAATACACAAGAAATATAATGCAGAAAGCCAATCCTCTCTAGAGAGATTTCCATTTAGGGAGAAGAAGGGAATAACACAGAAAAGCAAGCACTCATATACCCAGACAGATCAATTGGAAACTTCACCGAAGATGCCAGTGTTGATGCTACCAATAGCTTTAATTCAACATATTTATTAAAGTCTACTATTAATCTACTATTAAAAAACTACTGCTAGACTAGATTTCAGTTTTTAAACTTATGCATTTATGCTATTTCAGGATATAAAAAATTATCCTCATTCTGGATTTCCAAATCTGTTCAGTCTGCTCTAAGTTACAGAAAATGTCTTCATTTTTCTGAGTGGAGAAAAGTTAATAACACTTTTAAAATATCCATTATTTTTGTGCAATTGAAATAAATTGAATTGAATATACAGAGTTCTTAATCACTAGAAATTATGTATGGAAAAGTCCAATGTTTTCAATGAAAATTATACACAAAAAGAATTGTCTAACATCCTTAAATGGATGTTCTGAACATAATTTATTGCAGTAACTTACGGTGACCTAAATCCAGATTCTATGATATTCATCTTGCATTCAGAACAACGTGACTTGCATATGTTTATGCAGAGAAATAGCAGCTTGAGTGAAACTCCATCCTCTTTTACATATCTTACCTCAGCTTTGGAGAGCCACCAACTATGGAGCCAATGCTGGCACTGACATAAATTTGGACTGCCACAGTCCTTTCCATCACATGCTTTTAACTTTCTCTTTGCATTCTCATTCAGTCTTACATTACATACTGCCCATATTACTTAAGGTAATGTTGAAACACCCATAGCTTCTGGATGTGTAAGTTCTTTTTTTTTTTTTTGAGAATTTAAACATATAAAGATGAAATGGAATGGAGAGTGGAAAACAAAATAAAATCACTTTTGCTTTCATCATTTTCATGCTTTAGTTCTTAGCTACTACCATACCAGTGCAACATGTGCATTGCTGATTTCATGGCGATGTAACTGCACATCACATGCCTGCTTCTGCAGTACGCCTGCTGAATTATATGGGCTCAAGACTAGATCCGAAAGAGTTTATTCATCAAAACTTAGAATAGAAGATAAATAATGGCAGGATTTTTTTAAAGACTAAATTTGCCATCATAATACTGAGTACTTCTGAGGTGATTGTGATCACATAGCAAAATCCTGAATTCTGAGAAATGCGTGGAATCTTAGAAAAATTAAGTTTCAGTTCAACAAAGCACTAATGCCAATTTGCTGATTCAGAGAAAAGCTGTCCCACTGTTTTGGGGACTGGGTTTGCAACAAGGCGAAATGGAAAAGGAAATAGTTTTAAACTTTCATTTTACAGCATAAATCTTTCTGGAAGCTTTGTAATGCACAGAGCTGTAGTTCCTTTTTCTCAGACATTCACTAGTAGAAGGAAACTAGTGAAATCCCTTGTACATTTATACTGTAAAAATACAGCTTTTCTGTATTTACAGTAATCATGAATAAATAGAAAATGACAAAGAAACAGCAGCAGAAATCTACAGCTCATGGGTTGGCAACAGAAGAATTCTGCATGCATTTATATTTTTCCATTATAGAATAAACAGTTCTCAAAATAATCCCAGAAAAATAAACTTGTAATGTTTGTCAGAAGAAATTCTATCATAGGAAGTAAAAGAATAGCTAAATAAACCTCTTGATTCAATTTTATTTGGCTTATAACCTTTCAGACTGTTCCTGCAAAGGTCATTTTTGCAGCCTGCCTCTTTGGCCATTGCAGCCACTACAGCAATATCACTTTCTTCCTCTGACAGCCTCTTCTCTATTATTGAACTTAAGCTACTTGTCTTCATTTCGAGGATTCTTCCATTGCCCTTTCCCATCCTGCCAGTCATCTCTTTCATACTGTCAAGAGCTCATCACCCATGTCAGACTGGCATATGATGCCAGTCACTGTTGCCAACTAAAATTTTCAAATGCTTCTCAGTGTTTTTTTCTATGATTTCCCTTATACTTGGAAGAAAATCTTTGTAAAAATCACAAATTTTTATGTTATTTGTTCTCTAAATGCCTCTTCGAGCTTTTCTTGTGATACCTTCAAAAAGCTTGACCGATATTCTGATAGTGCCGAGGTCACTTCTGTTGAGCTGACCACTGCTACCTCATTGTCTCCTTGTACTCGCATTTAGCTGTATTGCCACTTTGCTTTTGTTCTCTGCTTAGATAGTAAGTTCTGTGGGAGCAGGAAAAGGCTTTTTGGTTTAAGCTGTGTCTAATGTAGTGAGTCTGAGAGCTCCTGCAGTCTGAGGGCTTGTAGAAGCTATGGCAGTACAAATAAGTAACAACATTGCCAATAATCAAATTCACATAGCACTTCCTTTTGTAATTGGATAATAGGTTCCATGTCTACACTGATAACATTTCTAATTTCTCTATGTTTTCCATATGCATGAGTATTACTTTGGCTTAAAGAAGTGTAGCTGCATGTGCTAATTCTCACATAAATGATATCAGAGTATTTTAACATACATACTTATTGTTACATATTAAAATGAAAAGTGATATGCAAAGAGCAATGAGGTTCCTATATCAATTAAAAATTAGTAAATGCCATCAATAGTCAAGACTGCCCATGTGACTGTAATTCAGTATGCTGCACTTAGATATAAGGATATTCTCTTTAATAAAGAAATACTTAATTTTTCTAAAGGACCACAGTCTTATTTAAAGGAACGTTAGTTAATTAGTATGCATTTTTATCCCCTACAGTCAATACATTTTACCTGATGTTATTACCACATATCACTAGAAGGATGCACTGAATAAAAATATTATGAATTTTGTCATAGGCATTTCTGTGGTATTTTGGGCATAACTTTTTGGTACTTTTATTTACTTGGTAAATAAACCTCGTGGAGCTCAGAATTAAATCTCTGGAAGTGTCTGATGGTCTACATGTTTTTGGTGCCTAATCCGGAATTCACAGGTATGCTGAAGACAGAGGGCATTGCCCCATGCAGCACTTTAAATGTTTCTAAAGCAGTTTTCAGAGCTCTCAGCTGCAGGTGTGACTGCACAAAACCTTTACAAATCTGGCTCCAACTTTCTCCAAGGACTTGGAGAATATGTAACATAGAAGTAGAATCAACTGTGAACATTTGAGCTTAAGAGACTTTCCCAGCATCATATAAAAACTCTTAGCAGAAGCAGACAGATTGCTCAGTTTTTCAGGTGACCGGCAAGGTTCCTTAACCATGAAATCATCCCGTCTCTTGCAATCCTCTCCCTCGCTCAGTACAAAAAAGCATTTGTATTTTGCAGGTAAAGAAGAAACGGTTCTAAAGAGAGTAGAGCCCAATCACTACAAATTGGTGCAGATATATATTTTTATATTCATTCTGTGCACTGAATGAAGCAGAAGTTGTATGAGGGAATATTTATATCAGATCATTTAATTAAATCACGTAACAACACCAGAGAAATACTATTTCACAGGCAGCCTACATTTTGGCACTCCCTTACTATTAGAATTTAGTTTTGCAGATTTTTAACATTATTTCAATTTACTTTCTTCTTACAGCTTCCTCACAAAAAAACAAAGTGAAAACATAAATGTATTTTGTGGATACACATTAGCCTCCACGGTAAGTACTCAGAAGTTCTACCCTTTGATCCATGAACCTTTATCACCTAATAAACTAGTATCATTAGTTGTTAGCTTCTAAGTGGACTATGGTGAAGGGAGAATTTCTCTTTCTGCTTCTATTCAATTTCAGCTATCAGTTTCTTCTCAACAGAAAAAATAATATTAGACTATATTTTTCTAGGTCAAAATTTTGAAACTGACATGCTTTGTTTTGAAATATGTTGGAATAATAAATAAAATATATCAATTTTAAATTTTGAAATGCCTTTTTTGGGGGGGGAAAAACCCTACTTGAAAGAAAAATGCAAAACAAAGTTAAATAACAGGAAATGGAGCAAAACATTTAATTTTTGACCTGAAAAAAAATATTTGCATTAGTAAACTGATTCCCACTCTCATGATCACTTTAACCCTTCCATAATTCTATTTCAGTTCTACTGGAAATTCTACCTTTCCCTTTATTTTTTCAGTTTGGACATCAAACTAAATCACTGATCACTCACCTAGCTTCTTTGTTGGCACACACTAGCTCTCCCTGTACACCTTGCACCTCAGCCCCAAATCCACCTTCCTTGAACTTTGAATTTTTTCACAACTTTGCACACCTTCGTGTCCTTCTCAGTGCACGCTGGTGCTTGCAACACTTCCTTCTAAGCTTTACGCTTTAATTGCCCACAGGAGATATCTGGAGATCAGCTAACTAGAATGTAACTCTGCTGGGACAAGCAGATAGACTACAGTGGGCAAAGGAATTTTTTTTTTTAATTTAAATTCAACTGCTCATCATCTAGAATCCTTTCAGAAATCAGGCGGAACAACTGGAATGAAATTCCTGTTATTCTTAATTAGGAAATAGTTCAGCTCTGAATATCTTCAGAGACTTCATCTTCCAAAGTGGACATTTCCTTCCCAATAGGGTATGTTATCCGCTCTGCCTCTTGACTGCTACTAGTTTTCAGCTTGTAAGGTTAGCATTAATGCAAGTATTCCTACACTGTACTCATATCACGGAAGTGAAATAGCTAAATCTTGCCTTATGGAGTAGCCCTTGTGGTGCCACTCTAGCCCATTTAATTCAGAACAACTAGAAAGTGAGATGACGTTTTTCTAGGACCATTTTTACCTTTAGCACCACAGGCAAGTGACTTAAAATCCTTCTGAACTGCACCAACCCTGCCTGTTGGAGCTGGTGTAGTAGGTTTCATTTTTAAATTGAAATCTCAGTGGAAGTAAAAGCAATAGTTTTAGGGAAAGAGTCATTTTTGAACAGCATATTCAAAAATAGTTGTTTTTAGTGCTTGTATTTAGGCAGTTTCCTTGCTCAGCTGTGCATTCAGGATTGAGCTGAAAGATAGATATGAGGCTGCTTATTCTGCCTGATATAATCTCATACTTTCCAGAAAACCTATCTCACCAAATGACAAAGTAAACTGCTATTTTGAGGACCTGATGTAGCTGTAGAATTATGAACTCTTACTACTTTGAATTAAACTTTCAGGAGAATATGTTGTACATTCAGACAGCTAATAGTTGCAATACTTTCAGTCCTGTTTCTACAACCAATAAAAAGGAGAAGTTAGAAGAACTCGTTTTCTGTATCACAGAAAAAGCATTTGGAAGAACACCTGAATGAACAAGAGGAACAATAACAGCAGTGCTTATGAGGTTGTAAAACAACAATGAAAGTGTCTAATCAATTGTTCAAAATGCTGGTAGTTTGTAGGAAATACGTATCAATGACCTCCTTTATTTTTTATTCTCCTGATTCTCTTGCTTTGTTTGTCTCAAATATAGGAAACAGCGTTAAATGGCCAGACTGCTAGTTTGCTATTTCAGTAACAAATATGAGTTTGTAAAGGAACAGAAATGGGAAGTTTTAAATTTCATTATGGGGCTTCCTTTGACTAGTTGTGGTAACTCGTAATGCCAAGCATTGTCATATCAACCCATGCACAAATAACTGAAGAAGAGGAAACGTTAGAGGAAGTGCTCCTTGTCATAACCTACAGGCAGACTAATTTTCACATTGTGTCAAAGGCTGCTCTGCCTCCCCCGGTTTATGGATGATTTTCCACATTGTATAATAAATATAATAAAGCAGATAAATATCTGCATAAAAAGCAAGGATCTGATTGTTGCCCTATAATACCAGTTACAAATCCTTTCTCCTAAAACATTCAGAAAAAAAATTAAATTTCAATATAAAAATTCAGCTTAAGTGAAGAATCTATGGATTAGTCAAGAATTTCAAACTTTTAGGTTAAAATAAAATAGTCTAGCTCAAACTGATTTCACGTTATACTAGTTACTAACCCGGAGCCAACTTTCCAGCAGCAGCTTTTAAAAAATATTTTAAAAAACTCTATCAAAATGCTAAGCAGTGTAAAGAATCACATTTTTTATTCATCTTGCAAATGTTTTTCCTACTTCAAACATTTTTTACTAAGTTGATGTGAAGGCAGTAGTCACCTTTCTTTGTTCATGTTGTACAGAAATGTCATTTACAGATACATGCCTTTCCACCAATGCATTAATAACTTGTGTTTGTGTATTTTTATACTGTATATTAACATTTTATAATGACACGTTAAATATTTTACTTGTACTTACATTTTACTTTGATTTGTATTGAGTACAAGCAATTGCAGTATTTCTATTTACACAAATATTTTAAAATGAATATTTTAAATCAGCCCTTGCTTAAAAAAAGTATTGCTACTTTTTACAATAATTGTCCTGTTTACAGCACTATGACAAACACTTGGTCTGTTTTAGCAGAGTATTATGGATAGTTTAGGAGTTTTTTCTTGTACATTTTACATTACCTTTCATGTTATAAAACAAGGACAGTGTTTCAGATTACTCCATTGGAGCATGTCTTCTATTCAGACTGTATCATCAATGAGTGAACTTCTCCATTTCTGAGAAAGCACTTTGATAGTATGTTCTGGATTAACCGCTTTTATGGCCTTCTTTTCTCCTGTTCTGCCACATCTACTTTTACCTGGATACCTAGTATTCTACCTAGCGCTCAGTGATACAACATGAAAGTATATGGTGTTTTACTTTAAGCCACAACCAACATAGGATGCTTCTTCCTATGGTCTCTCACAGCTAAAAATATATAGATTTTGCCTCCTTGTCTCCTCTTACTGCCTGTGCATAGTTATGATCATCCCTCAGGCAGGCTTTAAGCATTTAGTAGCTTAAAAGGCTACAAACCATACAAATATATATAGCAAATGTCTCCCTTTGGTATTAATAATACTCAAGATTTACTTAGACTTTTCCCCTTTAATTATTCAATGTAATTCCCATTATTTATGATATTTGCTTATTGTTTGAATTTCTCACAACTTGGGCAATGAAAGTTAATAAAAAGTGTTGCCCTTGCATATTTTTTCTAGCAGAACATTAAGATTTCATCAATAAAATATGTGATTAAGAGCAACTGTTTTTATTGGGCCAACAAAAACAATAGAAATATTTTTGTTGAGTTTGTCTTATACTGGCATTTTGTTTGATAAATGCTCCCAATAATACAATCAACATATTTTTGGGATAACATAGATTTATTTTTCAAATCCTGCAAAAAATCAATCTCCACATTAAAAATTACCAAATTTATTACAAGAGTTTCATTAGACTATAGATGCTTATATTTCGTACAGATTTGCTATTTCTTCTCATTGTCAGCATCTGCTGCCCATGCTGTTATCGCCTACAGAGAAGGCCTATTAATGTGCACTGTCGTTTCAGTTACTGTATTGTATGGCTGCTTAGGTTCCAGCTCAGAACATAACTCTATTTAATTTCACCCTCCCCTTCCATGGGAGTTAATGCTGGTGAAATTCCCATTTGGTACTGAAAGTTGAAAAAGAGTCCTTTAGAAATAGTAGTCTAAGTTCATGTATACTTTATTCTCTAGTACTCTTACTTATAGCATATTGTCCATAACATACTTCTTACACAACACTCATTGCCACATTATGTAATCCAGTGCTGGGTCAAAGTACTGCATTTTTTTTTTTTTAAGAGCATAAATTTAGTTGACCAAACCCAACCACTCATTCAGCAAGGTATTATTCCTGAAGGCAAAAGTCTATGCAGTATTATAAATGTATTTTATAAATATATTTTACAGGACAAATGGATTTTTAAAATTAGATGCCCTGGACTCAGGACATACTGTTCCTGAACATTCACATCTATGATTTAAAGTGAAGTCATAGAAGTCAAAAGACTTCAAAAGACAGTCAAAGAAGTCAAAAGACAGCACTAAAGGTGGGTGTTTAGGTGATTAAGATCCACAGTATAGAGATTCTAGAGATCAATAGCAACCTTGACATACTTGGCTAAGGATACAGGACACTTGTCATCTGAGTGTTATGAAGAAGATATATAGGCTTCCTGTTGGTAAAACTGATAATAAATGTTTCATTTGGCGTAATTTGGAAAATATTTTCCAGGAAAGTTCTTCCACTGATGATATATTTTAATAATTCAGTCTGGAAGCTACAAACGTTTTAAGAAAAAGTCTGTATCTAGATAAAACTTTACAGTTTTTTGTAGGGAAATGGACCTGTATACTGCTGTTCTGGGCTGTGGTATGATCACTTATATTGTTGACCAAAGATTATTATTAGTTTCAGATTAATTAACCTGGAACTGCTTCCCAGCTGTTAGAAGGTGATAGACAACTAAAATGACTAGTGTAATTGCTATTAAAAATCTATTTTTAGGTGTAAAAGATTTACAATATTTCATCTACTAACTAAAGCTACAGGCCCACAATTATTTGCCCATGAACTATTTCATCCGTCATATCTACTTTTTGAACGATCCAGATTTGTAATTTATGAGTTCTCAAATTAGGATTCATTTTGCCTTCATTTACGTTTTTCCTGATGCTTGTACCTTGATTTGAAAGTGGCCTGTTAGCAGAAATTGAGGATTAAATTCCGTTGTCAGGAAGCCCCTGAGCAGGACTGAGAAAAGGCATGGTGGATTGGTACAGAAACCTTGGGACCTTCCTTTTGTCAGAAGAACTATCTGTTTCCTGTGCTGGCAGAGCTAGGCAATTTTCACACAAAAGTTGGAATTTTTCCTATCTAACTTTCACTTGTTTAGGTTCTCCTCCTGTCGATGGCAAGAAATGAGCGATAAGCACTATTAGACACAAGAAGGGAAGATCTGCTTTCTCGGATTGCTGCCTCTCGAATTGCTATAAAGAAGCCCACACAACTTCATTAAAGCAGATGTGTAACTAGAAGATCTGTGCAACATAGGAAATGAGGTGAGAGAAATGCCCTCTAAATAACTGTCCTGACATAATACAGCAAACCTGTGACAGAGTTACAGGCTGGACTCAGCTCTTCCACATCAACCACACTTTAACTGTATATCCTACTATTCAAAAAAAGCAAAATTAAAATCAGTTGTTTTTAAGACAAGTGGTGCCTGCATACTGGGAAAGAAGAATAAAAACAAAGATGGTCATAGCTCATTATCACCCGAAAACTCTGTGACTAGAACTGGTTAATATATTCCATGTACATTTACGGAGTTACTATTAACTGTTTTTATAATCCTCCAAGGATTTTGCAATCCTTCAAAAGAACACTAAGCAATAAAATTGTCAAGGCTAATAAATAAATGTTTTGAACAAAAAAACCCTACAATTATGTATTATTAACACAGATCCAAGAGATACATTTTTACCAAATCCTACTGTTAATTTTTGTTGAGGATCAGTAATTTTTGGAGGTCTGCTTAGCAGGAGGGGGTATACCAAGCTCAGCTCTGCTGGCTCGGCCAGGAAGATTCTTATTGTTGCTTGTTTTGAGAATGTGGCTGCACACAGCAGCTCCTCCTAGAAAGACCTGGAGGATGGTGTCCCACCGGAATGTGGAAGATCTCAGTAATTAGGGGCTTTGACTTAGTCAAAGCAAAATTTATTTGTAGCCTGGAACTGGAACGAAATCTGGCGATGTAATAGCCCTACATTAACAGAACATATTAATGGTGACCAAACAAAATGTCAGACATCCGTATAAAACTGTTCTGAAAGTTACAAATGACTTTAAATGCATAGTCAATTAAAAAAAAAAAAGGGAAGAATATAAATCTTTTTTTTTTTGCTTTTGTACCTGTTTTGCATTAAGTTCTTGCTTCACAATCCAAGTATAAAAAGTTATAGATTAATAATAGATTAAATAGATTAATAATGTGGATCTCTACAGAAAAAGGCATATGGTTGAATAAATGCATTATGTGATACTGCTTCACTAGAAGCTATTTAACCTCTGCTTGCTAGTCCGTGGGCATGGCCATTTCCCAAAGATTCAGCAGGGAATGTGCTGTAGTGAGACGCTCTATTATTCAAATTTTATTGTTTTGCAAAATATATTGTAAGATATTTTTGTGCAAGTAAGAAGTATTAGAGATAATTAAAATTAAACAACATTTGTCAAATAAGCAATGTATGTTTTGTGATACACTATCCCTGTGTTGTGTTTGTTTGCATACTCACGAATTCACGAAATTCAATGATCTACAATCATTCTTCCTGTTATTAGTGAGAAGTAGTGAAGTTGAATGGCATAATTATGTACATCTTTGCAAATTCTCATATAAACTTGAAGTCATATTTACTGTTTCAGATAGAGCTGAATTTCCTCCTTCTTGGTGGCTGGATTGATAGTAAATTATTTATCTCCGTCATCAAAGGATAAACACAGAATTATCCTCTCCCCGATAACTACTTGAAAAGTTCTTGCAGTATTTTCATTGAATTTCTAGAACTAGATTGTGCAAGTAATTATTCATTTTTCCCAATATCACAAAAAGGTCTTGGAGTGTAGGTCAAACCAAGGAGTCTAACACTCTTTTTTTTTTCACTATTTAGAGACCCCTCCAATAGTATCCTATTTGATGTGATCAGATTTGCTTTTTAATAAGATGTGCTAACATTTTTAGTGCGGTCTTTATGTTTTATTTAAAATGTTAATGGGGCATATTGGCAATTCATATAATTTACCTTTAAATCACTGTTCTCCAGAATAATGCTTTGTGAGTACTGTAATACACAGGCAAGTCCTCCTAAAGAACAGGCATCAGTTCTGCTCCCTTCTGAAGCATACTGCAAATGCCCTCTAACAGGGCACAGCAGCATAACATAAATCATCTTATATGAAAAATTAACATGACATCAAATATTTATAAATATTAATGTGTATGTTAATATAACCAAAGCTGTAACAAACAATCATAACCTTGCCAAGTTTCTTAGGACAGGCGCCGCTGATAATGATATCCATTATCTCTGGAGGAACACGCAATTATGAAAGTATACATGGGATGCTTATATTGTTATCTGCTTTTAAATTCATCCATTAAACACTGCACCTCACACTGGATGTTAACCCTCCTCTTATCTCTCTGTCAGGTACTATTATTCTGTGTGTTTACAGTTGCATGTAAATGGAAAATGAACAATTGCTTCCGTCTATACAGTTTCCCTACATCATTAACATATGCACTTACTTAATTTGACGTCATACATTCTATTGCTCTATAGCAACTATAGCTTATAGTATCTCATACCTACCCATCCATACTTCCAAACTGTACATAGCGTTGCTCAAACAGGTATTTTGGGACTCTGTGTTTATCTTCTACAGGAGGTGCATTCATGCTATTATGATTAAAGTTGTGTTAGTATTTATACTAGAAACTTTAATTTTTGTGGCTCAGTAATTATTCCCTAAAAGTTAATTTCAAACTTAAGCATAATGTACAATAGCATGTATCTTGCTGTGACCAATTTTAAGCAGTTGCTACCAATTTCAAGCACTTT
Organism: Struthio camelus; assembly: GCF_040807025.1. Lineage (NCBI taxonomy): Eukaryota > Metazoa > Chordata > Aves > Struthioniformes > Struthionidae > Struthio > Struthio camelus. Next base: position 49,979,195 of record NC_090945.1, on the reverse strand, counting down.
TTTATTATCATTTACCTAACACTGAAGTGATGGGGAAGAAAACAATGAGCCGACACCACAAACGTAACTTTGTTTTAAGCCTAATTTTATTTCTCAGATAGACAAGATTATGGCTTTTAGAACTGTGCTCACTATATGTGAAAAACATTATGTTCCATGAAACTCCATAAAGGCTTAACCTGCACACCTAAGACTAAATGATGCTGATTACAGTTTGCAATGAAGCCTTCACCTGACTTGAAGAACAAGTTGTGCCTCTTTTGCAATACATAGGTTCAAATGCGGCTGAAGACTTTTTCCTATTACGTATTTTTACAAAATAGATCATCATGAACACATATTCGGTAAAAACCACCACTAAAATACTATACACTATCAACATCTGTTATCGCTCAAGACAAATAAAGTCAATACTAGCAATTTTGCGTAATAACATTATCTTCCTTAACATTATTGCTAGTGGTATTATTATGTATGAGTATAGTGAAGTCCATTTCCAAAGTTGTTTGAGACAGTAAGCTTTAAAATCACAGAATCACAGAATCGTTTAGGTTGGAAGGGACCTCTGGAGATCATCTAGTCCAACCTCCCTGCTCAAGCAGGGTCACCTAGAGCATATTGCCCAGGATCACATCCAGACGGGTTTTGAATATCTCCAGCGAAGGAGACTCCACTACCTCTCTGGGCAACCTCTTCCAATGCTCTGTCACCCTCACAGTGAAGAAGTTTTTTCTCAGGCTTACAAGCTAGATATTCTAGCTACCTTCATTTCACCAAGTCAACTAAAAAGCAAAGCAGTTAAATGGAAAGCCCAAACTGGAAAAAAAGAAGTGTGTAGCTCCACCAGGTTGCATCTGCCATAACAGACCCCAGTGGAACCAGCTTTCAGTGCAGATCTGTGACACAGCCGTTTCCTTAACCTGTAGTCACTTTTAAAAGCTCAGCTGAGAAAAAAAGAATGTGTTTGTACCTCCCATGACTTGTATGTGATAGCTAAATGTTATTTTAATGATTCTGTTTAGCTTTACAATTAATGCTGTATTTTTTAAATTCTGGAAGTATTAGGATTTTCATGATTCTCCCAGAAAGGTTAACAACTCATAAAGCAGGAAGTGAAAGGAAGATGCTTGCTTTTTAAAAGCTACCTAGGTTTGGATGAGTCAGGTCTGTTTTCAGCACTTAAGATTCTATTGATTACTTTGATACAGAAAAGAAAGGAAATAAGAACAATAAAACAAAAGTCCACATATTTTAAAGAAATCCTGGCCTGACTGGTTTTGCCTCTTCAGGTAAGATTCTAGACTGTTTTAATGCTCTTATTCCGCAAAACAAAGAAATCAAGACTTTCTATTACATGTGTAACAAAACAGAAATGAGAAATGAGGCTGAATTTAGAAAGAAAAAAAATGTACAAAGGACGTCCTAAAGAACATTGTATTAAAGCTCCTAAATCAGTTCTGGGAGATTTATATAGCTTCTTCTCAATTTTAGTTTTTCGAGGAATGTAGGATGGCCTTGTAATATAGATTTTAGGATTTAGGACATTTTGATTCAGTTACAGATGAGATCCCACACTCTAGATAATTTAGGAATCATTTCTTGCCTCTGTTTTTCATGATAAATGGGATTATCATCACTTTTGCTAGTTTCAGTTTTTTTTCTGGTGCAGGAACTCACTTATTACATGTTTATACAGTACTTTTGCAATTCATCCCCTTTCAGGTCTTTAGTAACCACTGAAATAAATTATGGAAAGTAATTATGTAAAAACAAATAATCTAAAATACTCTAAAATATTGTTTTCATTAGATAGCTGTTCATACTCTTTATGTTTTTGAGATTGCAAATTAGAATATTAATTCAATGCAAATCACTGAGATGAATTATATTCTACCAGTAACATTTCTTTAGTATATTATGAATAAATGTATTTTTTAAATAAAAAGGAAGTCTAAAGAGTCAGTCATTATTGCATGTACACCTCGGACATAAATCATGACATAAATCAAACCATGCAAAGTATGGGCACCAAAACCAGATGATCTATTTTTTATTTTTGTCCTCTGTCAATATTCCGCGATGCCTCATGGATATATGCCTGATACACTTTCTGGTATTACTACTTTTATAAGCAGTCAACTGTTTGCTTACTATTGTTCTTCTTTATTGCAAAAAGGTGCCTTTAGTGTATTTGCAGGTTATGCACAAAAGCATCAAATTTCAGAGCCTACATTGTCTCTCTGAATCAGAAAACAACATGCATAGAGTGTGAAATAAGAACCCTACTCTCACACAAAGATGCCAATCTGAAGTGGACCTTTTTGCATATGCAGTTTTAATCTTTATTTATAAAAAATCAATAGTTGTCAAGTAAAAAAGTCACCCTTGACTGAGGTTAAAAAACTGCTGTGTATTTTCCCCATTATATAAAATTGTCAGAAGCATTTTTCTTAGCAATTACGTTTGTATTTTTCTAACTTTTCCTTCAGAAAACTGTAAACAGAGAGTCAAAACACTTTGCTATATACTTTGCTATATACTAACATCTAATCCCTGCAGTTAAACAAGCAAACATGAATATACTAGCTCCTGCAGGTTTCTATAGCTTCTTGAAAGGGCTATAGTCTAGTTTAAGTAATTTGGCATTTGCTCTGTATTATTGCACAATTATTACAAAGAAAAAAATTCAGTGGATATTCTGTCTTTTAATCAAGCCTCTTTTAATGCCACAGTCCTTCCTATTAATTTCCATTGAAAAAATACTGTATTCCTGCACTCTAAAAACATGTTAAATTAATCCAGACATATAAACCTACATTTAGAATACTTAAATACCCCAACATATTTTTGGTCTATATATTCTTGTATTAGTATTAATGATGTGGAATTATAACCACTTACACTAATTTTACCAGTAAACTTTGAAGTTCTTAAATAAAAAGACTGATCTGAAAAAATATATATACTTAAAAAGAGAAGTTAGTTTAAAATCCATGCAGAAACTGAAAATGTATTTTTTAAAAAAATGTTGATTCCTTTGTTACCGATGGGAAGATAGCTTTTACATTTCTGGTAAGAGTACAGCTCTCTCTGGACAAAATTGTGAGGTTTTAAAAGGGTAGCCTGTATATCATTTGTACATTTTTTAAAAGAAAAGCTATAACTGTTAAAGAAATAAAGATTTTCTGATCCTTCTGCAATATCTTTCCCTTATAGCATTAAAGAGACTGCAACAGTTTTTCAGACAAGCGAGCACCATGAGGAAAACACTGAAGGTTTCTACTGAACTGAAAAGGCCCCTATCAGACCACACAGATCATTCAGAAAATGTCATTAAAAGCATGAACTTTAAAAAATAAGAAAGAGAAAAACATTGAAAGTACATATTCCTTTCAAATATGGCTGTGTGGTACCTGCATGATTTACTTTTAGGTATGACTAGAAAACAAATTATTTGAGGTGTGATGAGAAATATCATCGATTTCACTTAAATGAGCAGAGAAACAGCTGGTCTTGTGCCATGGTGGATTGCATTAAAAAAAACAGCTGAAACTGGGTTCAGGAGTGAATAAAGGATCTAAGACTGATGGAAACTAAGCATGTTACCAAGGTGACATACTTCATCTTAGTGGGACAGCTGTACTATTATGGCAACATCCTAATTCAAATAACCTATGGTGCGCTAATGCTCAAAAGACAACTTACTTTCTCCGCTCGAAAGACACTAAATTGCTGTAAATACTAACAGAAATAATGCAAGGAGCAGAAAAGGATGTGTACTTTGTAGAATTAGAAAGTAGAAAAGAGAGAAAAGTTTTAAATCCTGATAACATTTTCCAATTACTTGGAAGTAATTGGAAGTTTCACTGTTCAGGAAGGTTACAAACTAGTCAGTTAACACTGTAGTTCTATATATTTACTTTCTTAATTGCAAAATAATGCTTATGAAGTCCTTATCACCAAGGAATCAGCTTCAAGAGGAAGAGTGTTTTCAGAGTAGCATGAAGGTACATCCTTCCCTCGGCGTTAGCAGTATGGATTACTCACGGCAAGAGAGCAGCAGTCATTATCTGGAAGGCAGAGGCTTTCTTCAAGAGGAGGTGGGAGGCTCTACATAAACGGTGGGAGACTTTATTCAAAGTATGAGAGTCAAGGGCTCTATCTCAGCTGATTAACATGTATAATAGCAATCTCTACTCTTTTATTTATAATTATATTTTTACATTTTAGCTGTTGCATTCCATTAACGCAAGAACTTTGCTGAGCCTAAGTACATGCTTAAGAAGGGGCTCTACCTTTTGTGTACCTGCAGAAACAACAATCAGACAAATGATATGGGATCAGAATTAATTTGAGACTATTTTCTTGACTGTACAGTTTTCTCTCCTTGTCAGTATTTAATTAAAAGGTGAACCGCCTCCAACTTACTAGGGTAGCATCTAATACTTTCATTGAGAACGTGCCAGCCTTCTGGGTATAGGTATATCTCACACGGCATTTTGTGAATGCTGACCTTGCTCACGGCACACGGCATGGATCTTTGCCCTCCTGTTCCACTGGATGACTCACACAGTACTGTCTAGATGGGATTTGTTGATTATTTTTATTGGTCATAACAGTGAGATTGCAGGTAGGAGAAACAGTTCAGAGAGAAATACTGAGAAATTATTTTCTTGTCATAGAGATCCCCAAATTACCATGGTTTTAAATTTGAAGTGCCTTCAGATCAACAAAAGATGTTTTTGCTTGATGTATATACTTATCTCTACAGCACGCCCAAGTTTTTCTGCAGATAGGAAGGCAATGAGAAGTGATATGAAACACACCGAATCTACTTAGGGGTCACTTCATCAAAGGTAATAACTTTTCACTTCTTTCTTTAGACCCAAATTTGGCTCTTTGCAATCCAGCTCAGCTTTGGCAGTGAAAGACATACAAATATATTTCCAGCTGAAAAATCTCTAGCATGGGTCTTGCTGACGCAGCCCAGGGCAGAGCCTTGCCCGCCTCCTGCAGCAGAGAGGGCGCTTTAGGAACACCGAGGCGTCCCGGTGAGAGGGCAAGTTTCCAAACAGGACTCTGTGGGCTAGCCAGAGCAGCCAGTTAGAGTCTAGATACCAAAGCAAACAGAAGTATTGGCAAAAAAAGAAAGAGAGGAAGCAAGATTGGATCTAAAAAGCAGCATTAATAATGCAGAAGAAGAGGGAAAATACACACACAGGGAAATTTCTTCAGAGCCCAGCTATCTTGCCTAGTGATAGATTCATTGTTACAGATATAGCAGTCACCTCCCCATCACTCTCCCCCCCAAACACATACATCCACCCACCCAGCAAGGTCATAGTTTAAGTTTTCACTGCAAGCTGGAATAGGACTATGTCTACGCTTCCTCACACCAACCAAGAATACTAATGCTGGGAACAGGGAGAGGTGGTAGTAGTTAAAAAACCAGAGATATTAAGCTGTTGGAAAAAGAAAAGTCTCCGGCTAGAAGGTAGATGAAAGTGGAAATTTGGCTTCTTGAAAAGCAGGGAATTTTCTGCACTGGTGGATTTGCAAAGGCTATTCAACTTCAGGCCAGTAATATCTAAGTTACTATGCTGAATAAAGACACAGACACCTCTCTGAGGCTGCACAAGCACAGTATGTATATATTGATGGTTGCACACAAAAACCCACATACTCAAAAGACCAAAAATAGAAATGTATACATTTGAAATTGCTAGAGTAGCTGCATCCACCAATCAATACCGGGAAAGAAGTGAGGCTAGTACTCCAAATACTGTTTCAGGAGATCACGCTTAGCCCTCCTCTTATCCGCACTACACTTTGCCTGCAGCTTTGCATAAAGATTACTTAAAAATCCCTTAAAAATTAGCACTCGCCTCTTTTACAGACCTCTTTTACAACAGTTAATTGCTTTATAAGTAACAAGTACCATAAAAGGACAACTGCGATTCTGTGAATGAATATGCTCCGAGTATGGTCATTGATCCTGGTGAACACACATGCAAGCACGCATTTGTCACTTTGTCTGGACACCGCTAATTGTTTACATCTCCTTTGTCCAGTGATGCAGTATCCAGACACAAGCTTTAAAGGATGGTAGAGGTGGGAGCTACATTTCTTTTATCTTGGAACCAAATTAGAACAATAATACTTCACATACTCTTTTTCAACCACAGTCTGAAAAGCGTGTTCTGGAAGTTTTGCATCTCTCAAAAGCCATGAAAACAGTGGTCTCAGCAGATCTGTAATGCATCAAGAGTTCAGTGTTTTTAATCTCTAAGCAATTTCTCCGCATCTAAAAGTATAAACCTGATCAGGAGATGAATAATTCTTTAGATGCTGAAATCTGTCGGGACTATGTTGACCCTTAACAATTAAAAATAATTCTTCTGATGGATGTCCAGGAACAAGTTGGATCCTAAGTCAATACTGCCTTTATGAATAGCACAGCATATTAAGTACTCATTTTTAATACAAAGCAATAAACGGCATCTTTTCCCTAATGACTCTGACAACTAATTTTCTATAGATTTACACTTGGGATCCCTGGATGAAACCCTTTTATAATCAGTATAATGGTATATAAAGAGAAAAGCTTGACACAGCTCAAAAAAAAAAAAAAAAAAAGCTATGTTTATAGCCCCCTCACCACTTATTTCCCCTAAAGCTCAGCAGTTTGAAATGCTAAAGGTGCACATGAAGCACAGATAGTATTTCTCTATGGTTACATCAGAATTAGCATCACAGCACAGGTCAACTCTAAGCATCACAGTGACCAAGTACAAGCTTATCGTAGCAAAGGTCAGGCAGAACTGTCCCTGCACTGAGAGCTATTTTGTCCTCCTTGTTTATTAATGCTGATCTGTCTATACTAATGGATTTAGCTTCTAGGGGGCTGGGGAAGGAATGATAGTCACTGTATCTCAGCTTCCATCCTTCATTAATATTAATATCGTCTTCAACTATAGCATATTGGTAGGGCACAAACTTATGGAACAAAGAGCTTTGGTGCTTAACAGGAACTTGTATTCATTTTTTAAAACCAAATACACTCTCTACTATATTATTATTCTGAATTATTAACTGTAGCCTTATTTGATAAGGAAGAACTTTGTTTCAGCAGCTTCTCTTCATACTGCATGGTCTGAAAATGACAACATAAGGTCTAATGTTTCCTACAGGAGAAATAATTTTATTTTAAAAAATATTGGTCTATTTAAAGCAAAAGAAAATACATTACAGCTCAGTAATAAAGTCCCAATGCATATAAAGCTTCTAGCTTCTTTTGTGTGAGTTCAGTTACATTAATCCTACAGAATCAATCCTGACTCATGCAAGAAGTCCTACTGAAGGCAGCAGAAGAACACATGGATGTCAGGAAAATCTGTGTGGATAAGAATCTCAGAACTAAATGCTTATCTTTGTAAATCGGGGTGATCTTTGCATTAATGCAATACTCTGCATTACTGTCACTACAGCTTACTAATTGAATTTACAAGGCAAACCCCTTGAACGTTCTCACAGAAATTCCCAAGCCAGGCAGGTTAGTTAATCACATAATTCCCTGTGAAAATCTATATAAATTATGCGTTTTAATGCTAGATGTGCTTCTGAAAAATCTTTTCCATAAATGTCAATTAATAAATAAAAAAAAATAGTGAGACTTAGGTTGCCTTATATATCTGAGTAGCCCAAAATTAATATAGAAGAAACTCCCAAAGCTACCTCTCAGCCTCTGAACTGCATATAGGCAATTTTGGAAGGGAAGGGCCTTTTAGGGATGAGAAAAGTGGTGGGGAAAAAATGGACAAAAATACAAAAATATGTTAATTAAGGAACAAAGTGGAGCCATTTGATGATATATAATGAAGGGCAGTTGAGGAAATATCATGATACCTGGATGGAAACCCACCAAAAAAACCCAAACAATCTGATACTGCATGCAGAATCCCTTCTACTAAAAGAGAAAAGAGATAATATGTAAAAAGGAAATTATCATATCAAACTTATTGCACTCATCATCATTACAGCAGTGGCCCTGAATTCTTTTTCTAAAACCAAAAGTTTCATTGCTGAAAAAATTAAGAGAAGATCAAATACTTAGTTCTAAATAACAAAAAAAAGTGCCTAAAAGTCTGTTAGATAATTAATAAACAATATGCACAGCTTACTATAACTTGATTTGCATAAGTAATGGTGGAATAGTTTTCCTCTCTGAAGATATAATAATTTTCAAAATTGTTGTCTTATTACATTACATTGTTGTAATGATGCTAAAATTTTCTACTAACCTAATAATAATTGGGGCCTATCTTACGTAAGTTCATTATGTAATTTTCTTATATTATTTTATCATTTATCTGCACACACATAGAAAATGTTGTATATTTAAATTGCTACTTGTTTCACTGTTACTTGTTGAAAACAAATATGTTCTATATAAAATATGCTCATAACAGAAAGTCTAACCTGATGATATCTATAAACTTTGGTAAAAATATAATGATTTCTTGTATTTTGGAAATTCTTATTGCAAAACAGATAAAAAAGGAAAAACTGAACATAAGAGGAATAGCCTTTAATAACACATACAATAAGGCAATATATGTGTAGAAAATAAACACTTCATTTGAATTAGCATTTACATGTTTTGTAGACTAAAGTAATATATGCTTTTCATTATGTTAGTAAAATTAAAGAAGGGGTTTACAGCAATATCTTTAAAATTTCATATTGCTCAAGCTAGTTTAGGCATGGCAAATCACTTCAGCATGATGAATGTCTATGCAGCAATCAGAGATACTTACAGATGCAGCAATATTTTTTGTATAAACTCAAAGCTAAGAAAAATATTAACAGATACTCTCATGTTTTGTAAGCTGTTATTACAATTCACTCATAGGAAATCTGACATACTATATTCTATTGCTTTAATACAAGTTACATATTACAAAATATTTTTTCTGTATTATGTAGGATTCACAGGAGCAAAAGCAGTTGTATAATATGATGAAAGCTCAAAGATTTATAGCATATATGCCAGTGAGGGTGGCGTGAAAGTTATTTTGACCTACACTTGGATATTCTAAGGGAAAAGCTATTAAGTCAAAACAGCCTGTGAAATCCTATTAAAAAAACCTAAAAAGATCTTTTTCAAAACGTTTTGAACAGTAATAATTATTTTAACTTGACAGCTATATAAGAAATCTTGAGTTTTAGAGCTTGTTCCTTCATTATATTAGTCTAGCTTTATATCAGTATAACTGCATTGATTTCACTGGAATTTAACCAGCATTAAACTTAACAGAGAGGTGGATAAAGACTGTAAGATATGTGCATTCATCACCAAGGGCTAGCAGCTTACAGCTAAAGTGAAAGGAATTAGATTACCTGTTACAGATGCTGGAATTTTTGAAAGCATTTCAGAGCCATAACATATAATTCTTTTCTTCTTCTCCATTAAAAACAATGCCCTGCATTCAGATCGAAAGAAAAAAAAAACCTCAAAAATGATTGTTCTCTTGAATAATTTTTCATGCTTTTATAGCATGCTAGTGATTTCAAAGTTGCTCTAGGTTTTGTCATCTTGTTAGGCTATTATGGGCTTTCTGAGCTGGTCTATGCTTCTAGAGACTTTTATCCTCCATTTACTTTTGATTGAGAAATTGATGGGATTTTATCTGTCTTAAGAGGCAAAATATTCACAAACGTCTCATAATTTTATATGAAGGTTTTTCTACATTAACAAGAAGTAAACCTATGCATAGTTCCACAGGCTTCCTTGCAGTTCTTTGCTACACAGAGAAATTATTACTTCTTTCACACACACACAGACACTTGCACATGTTACCTTTGATGGAATTTTTAAACAAAGAAAGTTCAATTGGGAAATATCTAAGAGTAAAAAAAAATTATTTATTTTTTATTTGCCAGTAAGTCTTAGTGTTAAATTCATCTTCAGGGAGGAAAGTTAATAATGATTGCTATTAATTTTAGAAGCTCTGCTCTTACATAAGCCAAATTGACACATCTTGACTCTAATCTTGATGTCAAAAATAAACAATCAATGATTCCTTTTCTTTTTGGTAGTCAAGGACTAAGAGGTATCAAATAGGAGTGGCCAGGACCTCTCAATTCATAAAAGGATTATTTCTCTGATGGTGGCCAAAAAAGTTTTGTTCATGTGTCTGCTTTTTTCTTCTAGTAAGCAGTTAGAAACAAATGTGTTTGATGACATATTTCTCCCTGAAAAACAACCATTTTTCTAAGTAAGGATTAGGTAGAAGAACACATGCTTAAGATAAAACTTCATATGGAACACAGCCAATATTGAACATTGCTGAAAGTGCTGTTTTGATATTTTATTACAGTCACACCATCAAATCGTTTTCTAGCTCTGAAAAAGGTCACTTTCTTCTGTTCTCAGCAATAACTTCCTTTACACATTTGTGTGTTAGGTGACAGGGATGACTCTTATGTGGTGCTTACACTGAATTTTCCCTGGAAAAGGTATTCAGACACAATTCTGTGGTTAGCCAAAGTATTGAGTAGTATTCTATATGGTATCCCAGTTATTTTATTAATTTCAAGGAAGCAAAACCAGCAAATGCATGATACCAAAGAGTCTCTAGAAGTCAAAAATTTCTGCCGTTTACTATCCATATTTTTTTCTTTAGATAGTCCCACATGCTGCTAAAAGTGAGAATGCTACTGCATATATATAATGTTGCCTGACCACTAAATCTGATTTCCCATAGCTACTCTAGGACCTGTCTATTGTTTTCAAATACAAATGACTACGTCATAAGCTGAAACCACATGATGTTTCTTTAACCATCATATTTTCAGTAAACATGGAAACTGCAGAGAAACTGTAGGAAATTTGCCAGTTATACTTGAGGAGTATTTTCTTCCTGTTGTTTTAAATTCAGAGAAAATAATTGAAAGATTACTGCAGTGAGATAACACAGAAATTCAGAAAATGTAATTTGAAATATTACACCTTACTATATAATCCAGGCATGTAAAAGGATCTTCATAAGGTAAAGTAATAGAATACAAACCAGTAAAATAGCTTTTACATTTTAAGACATCTCAGCATACATGAACTACATGTCTATGGACGTATACACACTGCTTGCTACTTTATTCTGTCTAGTTTAAAAAAAAAATCTGTAAAGGAGGAGAAATGAGTAGAGTAACATGTGCATTTTTATCCAAGTATTCTTGCTGGAACAATGCCGACTTTTTAAATTATAAATATGAAGGATACAAACAAGCACCAACACAAAATTCTTCTCATCATTAAGTATAACTATTCAGAATAATGCACATCAACAAATAATTCATCCTTTGATCTTGTTCATTGGCTTTTTGTCTGACTCCTGCTAAACCTGTCACCTGCTATGCATCTAAGAAAATACTATCATAAGTATTCACTAGTATAACAGGACTGAAATGAACAGTTTTAGATAATTTAATTAGGTTGTAGGATTTTTAATATAATTCAGTAAGTATGTGAACTTTTAACTTGTGTTAACTCAATTTCCTCATGCTTTCATTTACCATTTGTTGGGGACATTACAGTGATTAGCCAAAGCCCTTCCAGCGCTTAATGTTCTCAATAAATTCTGATTTAAATTGACTGTCACTTTCTTGCCTTAATAAAGTAGGTATTTGACATCTCAAAAGGAACCAGACTACTGTCTATTACATTTTCTTGAAGGAAACCTTTCTGTTCCACAAAATCAACAGAAATAGTAAAGACTGCAATGAGTAGCCACAGCAGGTAAGTTGGTTGAACAAGTACATCCTCAGACAGTTTCATCATTCTCACTCTTTCAGGAACTAAAATGGGGCCACGTGTCTTTTGTTTGACAAGTTAAACAACGCTCTATTCCCATTTAATTGTTGTGTTACTAAGTTATTAGCAGCATCCAAACTCCCCGAATAGAGTCCAGGTATTCAGTTTGTCAGCAATAGATACCCACTCCGTTGAGATGCAAATGCAACAGCTGTGTTGCATTTTCTGGTTTTTTTTTTCTGTTATTTTTCTGTTGGGTCCAAGGATTAGTGTGGGCCAAGATGCTTGACAACCGATCTGGCTCTTCTCTCTGGTCAGATAACTACGAATGGTAAAATATAAAATGATATTTCAAAAATTCTGCAAGTTGATGTATAAAAATTCTCCAAGGACTTTTCTATCAAGGATGACAATGTCTTTTATTCACACTCAAGTATTTAGATTCTAAGAGAGGTTCTTAATTCATTTGGTCAGGAGGAGATCAGGAATGAGATATAGGATAGAAAAAGAGGATTCATACCCCAAAGTCTACTAGTTCCTTATAAATCTATATTTACATCACAGAAATATATATCCAAAATGTCACAAATATTTATATTTTATAATCATGGCCTACTCAGTGCTCCAAATGCATAGGCAAATACTAGTGTGCTAAGATAGCATTTTTGGAAGAACTTAATTTATTCTGCCTTCATACAAACTTGGCATACTGGATTTTTTTTTCCATTATGGTATTTTTTTTCTTCCTATCTTGGCTCCCTCTAGACTTCCTTGCGCTCCAGCACTTCACAATCACGGTTTCCACACATTTCATCACTTATGACTCTGTAATTCATCTCCTCTAAGTTATCTTCTGAGATAACGTGCTTCGAAAAATGTCAGTCTCCTGTCCCGTATTTGCTGCTAATAGATCTACCTGGTAATGGCAACTTAAAATTCCATAGATGCATTACTCTAGGATCTCCACAGATTCAGGGAAATAACAACAGTTCTGTCCTGCCAAACCTCTCTTCTACATTTTATACTGCCTTATTTATTTAGCTTACTCAAGAGTCACAGAAATAAGAGCCTCCAGTTAAATGTGCATGTTCATGCTCAGGTTCTTAGTACCTTAGTAATCTAAAATACTGATCTCAGTGAGAGGCCTTGAGTGTTAAGCACTTTTCTAATATCAGCTCTACTACTGAGGACTTGAATATGGATTAGTTCCTAAATTCAGGTTGCTATTTTATTTTTAATTTTGGCTTGCTATCATGTTGCCTCTTCCTATTTTTTCTTGGAACCATACTTAGACTTTGGCAATATCTGAATCATACTTACACAATTATCCATTCTTCATTAAAAAATTTTTTTCCTGCTCGCCCACAAAAAATATTTTTACATTCAGTACTTTTGCAGTTCGAGGTTTAATTTCTTTCTTTCTTTCTTTTTTTTTTTTTTTGGTAAGCCCTTTTGCTTTTATACAGTACAAAAGGAGCTGCCTTCTGACATCTGTCTTCCTTCATTTTTAGCTTTATCAATAATAAAATGCATAATATTTTGTATGAAGAAGATGCAACAAAGAAATGCTCTTGTACTATACTTGTCTCCTTTTCTATTGCTATAGTTCATCATATCATACAAGTCTAAACCAAAAACCACATTTATGCAAAGATTTTGATATTAAGTAGCTGAAATCTCACAGAATAACTATATGAAAAAGAAAAGTGGTATTTTACATTAGACGTGGAATACAAATTCACAATAATGAGTTAATTCGCACATACATTTTCCGAACAGTAGACAGACTTTTCTTTTGGAACATGCAACTCTTCCATGTTATCTGCCTGCTGTATTATTGTAAAAGAGTGAAGGAAAATTAGACTCTATAAATGCTTCAGAATATTATATTTATGTATTTAAATATTTTGGCTGCTCCCAAGAAAGAAGTAGATAAAGGAGATTTACCTGCAAATGCAGAAAAGGAATTGAGTCAATGTGAGCTGGTTGCCTCGCTGGGATTTTTATCCTTATTAGACTTTTCATTTCGACTGGATTCTCAGACTCAGAGCATATGTAAAAATACAAGAGTATTTCTACAGTAGGTCAAATTTTGGACATGGTGAAGTTTGACAGAGTGCCTTAAGCTTCCTTCTTAACCTGTTTGACTTTATTTAAATCCCCTAGGATTCTGCAGAAAGCATATGTTTCTACTTACTATATTTGTAACGGTCCTATAGAAGTCACTTTTCAAACTGTTTGAAAACAGGAGAAAAGTACCACATTTAAAATTATTAATTGCATGAAATATCTTACTCCACTTTTCCATTTTCCATCTAGGTCACTGCTGTCATTTCTATTGCAGGTGAAAATAAATTGGCCCATCAATAAATGCTATATTTTCATTCCCGGAATGTGCACTGCAACAGAAGAGAAGATGAATGTTCAGAGTTGTTTTTTGGCCGTTAGTATGTCATTTGTTTACCTGGGTGGTCCATTTTATCACTAAATCTAAGTGGAATTTTATATAACCTGATCCTTTTAGAGGATGAAAATTACCTTTGCTGTAAACCAAAAAAGCTATAAAGTATGTAACATTTGTAAAAGGATTCAAGACTAGCTCTATAAATGCATACTTCCCATGATTTTCAAACAATTAATGACAAGAGGACCACACGAAATGGATGTGAGACTCTCTTTTCCTGGTGACCCCAAAATCTGAGGTCTGAGCAAAGAGACCTTAATAACTGCATGGAGTTGGACTGATTTCTGTGGGACAGAGTTCTGATGAAAGACACCAGCATTGATCAGCATGGAAGACACAAGACTTACTTTCCTATGGGAACTAGATACGAGCCTTTGGGAAAAAGCAACTAATAGCAAGCAAAAAACCCCTACACAGCCTGTAACTGAAAACGTGACACTTCAGCTTGGAAAACATTAAATCCATCGGTAAGATGTTTATGAAAGGAAAAAGTGCTATTCCTGGACAAGGGAAAAACTGAATTAAGAGTTTAATCCTGAGAAGGATCAAGTTTTGAAGCAACAAAGACTCAGCACCTTTCCTTGTTATATACAAACATAAATATATAATTACAGTTACCAGAGACAATGCAGAAAATGAAAACTATGCAAGAGACAAAGGATAGGCTTGACATATTTCTGTGTACAGTTCTGACCCATCTTTCATTGAGAATACATTGTGAATAGAACATACCTGGCAAGTCTACAGTTGATTCGTATATTAAGCAAGATGATAACAGCATTGAACAGCACTATTATTGAACTTGTGAACAACACCGTCAAAGAACTGCCTTTCCCCTTCAGTGGTTTTTGCGTATTTTTTTTATATATACATAAGATAAACTATATATCTACTCAGAGATTTTGAGACAAAGCTGGATGCTAAATCTAGGAAAAGGAAATTACTGAAGTATAACCTGTAAGTTTCTTAAAAGTATAGTGCAATACCCTGTGTAACAAATACCAGTCTGTGAACTTGGAGGGAGGGAGGAGAACAAGCTCATTCTTCAGGTTATAAGGAAACAAAGCTTCTTTCAAAAATTCAGGTAATTTTTCCTGTCCACACAATACCTATTACATGGCGGGGGGAACTATGATCTATCAGGTCCATCTCAAGACAGCTTCACCTCTTCTTTCAGAAATGATGGATTTACTATTACAAACCTCTAACATATTTGTATACATATCTGGCTTGCGCTGTGCTTCCTCTTACCCTCATGACATTTCAAGAGTTCTCTGCCAGATCTTGCAAATGCGCTCCACTAAAAATAACTGCTGACATTTGCAAGTGGCATGTACTAATCACATTCAGAGTAGGATTTTTTTTAACGTACCCTCATTTGTATTTTATCTTATATTTTTTAAACATTGGCTCTAGTTGTTAAAAAATAAGTGTCAAATAAGTTTCATAGTTGTATTAAAATAAGCAATTTAAGCTACTATACTATAACTGAAATATTTTTGACATTTTAATATATTACACAGGGTTTTGGTTGCATTTTTTTTTAATAATCACTTGTCCATCCAGCTTTCAGAGAGCAAAAACAATGCCTCATTATGTGAACGATTCAGTTTCTGAAGGAGAGAATCAGGCATACTGAGGAACACAGAAGTGGCTTCTTCTCTTGAAAGGCAGTCTTACCTCTCTATCAAAGGCAGCTAGATATCTCATTTATAACCTTTGTTATTTAAACTTTACCCTAAGTCTTCAGAAGTCTCTCACTTCCTGAAGTCACCTCACCTAGTCTGACTACGATGTTATTATAGGAGCTCTGGTCATAGCTCTCTGTGGATCTAACCTATTACCATGCTCAGGTACTGGGAAGAATATTTTTCCAGTAACCCAGATTGGTTTTGATTTGGTTTGGGTTGGGTTTTTTTTTTGTCTTATAACCTCACTGAGAACCATAAGCCTTAAAAAAAAGTATGGCTTCTAAATTTATATTAGTTTTTTCTAAAAATGATCAGTTGTTAGCACTTTGAGGGCAGTATTTAGCATGAATAAAATTCCCATTAGTTTGCTCCCAGAAGCAAATTTCCATGCATTCTTATGGTGGACCCTGTTCCTTCAAATTAGAGCTCTGAAGCCTTTATGAAGCACAGTCTCCAGTTTGTACCCTCTTTTCCTGTCATGGAAAAGAAGGAGGGAGGATTCAAGTCACTGACACATTGCTTGAAGACACTATGTATTTGCTATGGGATTTTATGGTGGAAGTCCTGTAAAGCCCTGCACAGATCCCACTTAATATTTGGTACTTTAAGTTAATAAAATTCTGACCTGCTATTTAAATCCATCCCTACTTTCATCTCAGTCTTCTGCATGTCCTAATCGATGTTTCTGTCCCCAAAATTATAAACAGGATTCACAAATATTGTATGCACAAGCTTAGAAATTAAAAAATCACGAAGATATGTCTATAAATGTTTGAATAAATCTAAGCATATCATTTGTAAAAGAAAAGCTGTATATTTTTCTGAAAAGAATTTTAATGCTTGTTTAACCACATGATGCAACCTGGAAACTTGAGGTCATATGCCAGCACCTATACTAAGGTGAACAGGGAAGACATCCAGTGTCATCTGACAGGAAAATCCCTACTCCAGTTAGCAATGTATAAGGAGGGCACAAGCTGTCAGACTGTGGTTCATCATTAGGGGAACATGGAATATTAGCAAGTATTCTGGGGGTAAGCTAGTTGATGTTACAACACCAGCTGCTCTTGTAGCTTCTCATGCAATTGTGAATAGGCTAAACAACTTCACATTAAAAAAAAATTGTACCGCAGAGAAGTAAATGTGTGAGATTCCCCGTCCTCATATAAAACTGACATATTCAGGCAATGACATAATGACTAGTCTGTTTGAGCACTAACTGATCATCTCTCTTAGCCATTACTTTCCATTGGAAGAGGCAGTATACGTTAACTACAGGTTACTTAGGAGAAAAATGCAAATATTTTACCTCTTTCTCTCCATCCAGTTATGCTGGTTCTCACATGGCTGCACCACTCCTGTGGCATCTGCCTGTCTAACTTTCTACTGAAACCATACAAATGTTGGTATAAATAGAGAAGATTGAAAATTGGTTGAAAATAATGATAAAGAGATTTCCTTCCTCTTTTTTTACCAGTCAACTATAGAACATATTTGTTGTACTCTTCTGCTAAACATTTTCTCATTATTATCTTTGTCTTAAGTTAGAGTTCCTGAATTGTATTATCTCATGGATTACGGCACGACACGTGCAAGTTATCAGTTAAGGTTCTGAGAAATGAATGAATTAGCAAATTCTGAAACTGCCATGTTTTCCCATATGCTACACCTTAACTAAGTTCCTCTTCACATTCCTTCATTTAGGATATAGACCTTCCTTTTCAGTTATGCTGCTGTAAGAGAAAAGATACAGGCTGCTCAATCGCATAAATAAGATGTTTCACTGATGTCTGTTACATAAAAGGAAAACTGTTAAGCCCTACTATAGAAAAAGGTTTCTGTCACAAAGAGTTAAATTGGAGGTGAAAACTTTTATGTAGTACGGAACATAAGAAATATCATTTCATTTTTATAATAACTACTGTCTGTTTTGCATCAATAAAGTTTCATATAATCATAGCTAATAATGTAAAACTTTGCAAAGCACTGTCAATTGAGTTCAAACTGGAAGAATCTTCTTGATGGAGCTCCTCTCAAAATAATTTGGAGTCCAAAGTGTCTATGCAAAACCATTAATCTCAGAATGTGTCTAAACACGATTCTGGAGACAGGCTGCAATTTACAGTTCCCTATGACAGGCAAATCACTGGTAAAGCCCTGTCATTTAACCCCAGTGATTTCTTTGGCAGTCTGGAAAGAAAGGTTTTCATACTGCCCTGTCATAGAAGGACTACAGAATCTGCCAACACTGTATAACTTTACATATAAGAATAATGCAATGTGCAAGTATTTCGGTCATCATGAAAAAGGTGGGCTTTTAGATCAGTTTCATTGACAGAAACTAGCTGTGTGAAGTATAAAGACAGTTTTTAGATTTTTAAGGCAAAATACATAGGAACAATATCTTTTGCTTATATGTCAGGTTTTTGTTCTACGTACTTTAAATGTAAAATGGAGCTTTCTAGTTCTATACAAGCCCATATTATGGTTTCAATCCCCAGTTATCTAATGGTGCATGTTTGATAGCAGTAGAGGACACCAGAGCAACGGTCATGCTTATTTGCCCAATAGACACAAATCCCGTCAAAATTCTGAAGGGCCTGGCTGTCTAAAAATTGCACTATGCTTATTTGAGAACATACTCTCGTTGGATTTGCAATTTAAGTGCCTTTGTGCTGAATATGCGTTTCCTAGTCACGAACTGAACCATAAAATATATGTAACCTAGCAGCCGTCTTAACATGTGCAGGTATTTGCAATACATCTGTGCTCTATATAATTTTTTCAATTGCTTTCACGTGCATCTATTTAGAAACTATTTAGTAAAATATAGTAAGCCAAACTGATATTTGATTAACTTTTTTGTAGTTTGATACTTTATCTTTTCATCTGAAAAATTTATTTCAGGATACATAACTGAAAAGTTATACTCCACATCTGGCACCAACTTAACTTTTTCTGAGCAGTGTACAAAGTAAGTATTGTCTCATTATGTACAGCTCTTAGTGGAAAGCTGTGTTCCTGGAATTTTATCGAACAGATATCATTGCTTGTTAGTAGAAAAAAGAATGCCAGAGGCACACTTGAAGTGGCCCAAAAGTCATCTATTACTTCCTAACTTTACTGGTCTTTATCCTCCTGCAGGAAGATTTTCATCAATTTTGGGGGATACAGAGGAAAGTTATGACATCTTTCCTTGCAAGTTAGAAGAAGTGACAGTGAGTTAGCATGAAATGAAATGCTGGGGAAAAAGAGGAAGGTACTCCTGCAGATTCAGCAAACTGGACAGCCTTGCTCCAACAGTGGCTGCAGTTAGAGCCAACGCAAAGGGATGTACTGAATATGTCTCAAAAACATGCATTCTTCACAGAAGTAGAAAACAGTGAAAGTAGCAAGGAATTAATCCAGGTAATGGAGAGGAGAAAGAAGACGAGACCTTCAGCTATACTCTTCAGTGTCTGTGACTTTAAATGACATAATTTTATGTCCCTTACACCAATTAAGTATTACTCTTGTGCTCACAAACTGCACTATAGCTTCACTCAATTGCTAGCAACTCCGTATGTCTCTTGTATGTCAGAACAACGTACATGTCAATGGACCTCTTGCTATTAATAATCTGCGGGTACTACCTGAAATCAACTACAAGCTCTGCCCTAGTTATGGCTCTATGAACAGATGAACGACCTTACCCGGAGCGCATGAAAGCAGCAGACACCAGTGGAGATCTGGGACCAGAGTCAATGTGATTAAATACCATACCTAGGTTTGGTAGACAAAGCAAACTCTTTGAAGGCAGAATAGATAAGAAACAACATGCAATTTTTCAGGCACTTTTTTTTGGACTGTAATGGCACTGATAAACACATGAAATTAAAAAAATCCTCTGATTAAGAATTCATTTACATCTACTCATTCAAAATTAGTTATTCTTGATTAGCAGCATATTTTATGCTGGTTTTGAGGTTCATTAAGCTATCAATTATCAATTCAAATAATCATGAAGATAGTGAACTGCTAACTAACTATTACATAGCATTCAGGGTGTAAATCCCTTTAAATCTGAAGAATGTTAGTACCTTTATGTTTGTAAACAATCCATGTTGATAATATACTCATAACATCACACCACACCATGCTGAATGAACTTTGTGCAATGTGGATGAGTCATAAAATGTAACTTCTCACACTGTGCCAAAATCAATGTTTTCTTCACAAAATTGCGCGTTGAAGCTGTGAGTTAAAGAGAGGGCCTGATAGCACTTGTTAGAACTAAATGGCTTACAAAACTAGCTAGGAACATTTCTAGGCACTGGTTTAATACTGATACCTGAACATGGATTATTAGCACCTTAACATATTCCAGTTTTGAGCCTTATCTATGAAAAAGACATTTAGTTTTGCTGAACTCTGACAGAGTGTGCACTGATTCACTGATCTGGACAAATGTCTGCTAGGGTCAGGGCCCTGAAATTCTTTGAATTTTGATTTTGTAGCTTCTGTAACTCCTGAGTTCTATTCTGCCACTTTCCACAGCTTCAGGTTTTCTTTGTGCATGAAATTCCCCACCTTAACCTTAAATTATTCTGTCCTTCTGGTGTTCACTGACAGTCTCTGAGGCTTGGGCTTTATTCTCCTTCAGGGTTCATTCTTCTTCTAAATACTCATCATCCAATGCATTCTATAAAGAGAGTTCCCAGCAGTAGTTTTTAAAATAAAAGATAAAATGTTCAGTATCTGAACATTTAAGGCTCTAGTGTCAGTACCTGGAATGCCTCCTGTTGACAATGATGG
Source organism: Struthio camelus (assembly GCF_040807025.1). Classification (NCBI taxonomy): domain Eukaryota; kingdom Metazoa; phylum Chordata; class Aves; order Struthioniformes; family Struthionidae; genus Struthio; species Struthio camelus. Next base: position 49,958,434 of record NC_090945.1, on the reverse strand, counting down.
TTATCACTGGGGGCAACTGAAATCTGTTCATTCTGAATTGTCTTCAGAAATCAGCCTTATCTGATTGTTCTTTCAGATCAAAAGAAAGAGGAAGACAAAGTAAGCTGTGCATATTCTTTCACTCTGCACTTTGCTGTTAAAAAAGGAGAAATCCCACTAGGACCCATAAACCACTTTTAGAATTTACTAATCTTTGCTATGGATTTCTATTTTGTCCATTTATTGCCAGCTGACTGATTAGGTTTTGATATTTTAATGACATAGAGCAGCATGGTTAGGAATTACCTGTGCAAAACATAAAAAAAAAAATCTAGATAGACAAAAGAACATTTATTGCTCTAAGGGAAACGGCATGTAATTGTCAGCATTTACAGCTGAGATTAGACTATTTTTCCACAAAGCAGATATGTGCTTAGCAATTGGAATACTTGCTAGGTTTCCAAAATCACACCTGGAGTTCCTAGGTTTAGGCACAGTCACCCTATCTTTTAGATATTTGTGGAAGATAAGTTTGCATTGCCTCTTACACAAAGTTTGTTTTCGGTGACTAAATACATAACCACCTTTGTCAGCTGTGTAGCAAGCAGATTATAGGAACACAATCCTATACATGATTATTATTATTTTTTTTAAACCAGCAGAGTTAACAGTGCTGCTGACAAATAATCTTCCCAAGACAGGATCTGCCAAAGTGCCTGCCAATTCAATAGCAAGGAAAATAACAGAGTACTTGGCATTCCCTTAAAATGTGTTTCACGTTGCACATAGGAAGTCACTTTTCATTAAACAGAGATACGACATAGTACATATCAAAGTTTTGTTAAAAAAGCAGTTGCAATCAAGCTGTGGATGATATATGTTAGGTCTCATGTTCAGCTTCAGATGTACTGGAGTTGCACTCTTTGGAGACTTTCCCAAAACTCAGTAGGGTCCTGTCAAGGACCCCAACAAATATATAAACAGCATTTCCCCTGTGATTGATAATAGGTGAATAAATGAACAGTTTGCTCCAGTGAAACTCTGTAATAAAATAATTGCTAAAGCACATATTTTACACTATTTTATAGTCCCTGAAACAGGTATGGCAAAGTGAATGAAAATTTTAACTCAGAGCCTGTATCTTGCATCTGTTTTCTACAATTTTGGTACTTACTACTTTTTTCTTTTAAAAAAACTCCTGAAGAATTCTTGAGAAGTCTATGTATAAGTAACCAGTTCCCTGTTCTATAATGAGTTCCATCTGGTCATTGACTTGTGTGATTCAAATGACCCAATCTTGTTATGTTTTTTCCATTAAAATACTACCAGGTCAACAATCACCCATAAAACTTTTGTTCACCTTCCTCTCTGTCTCACTGCAACGTTAAAATGGATTTTATGAACAACTTAATTTGCACACTAGCCCCAAGCATTCTGAGCCAGTGCACAGCCTCTTCCTGATATCTGTCAGACGCTGGAGAAAAAGATATGGATGACAATTCAATCTGAGACCTCTTTGTCATCAGCCTAGAAATGCAATCTGCATGAAAATGTCCCTTTCTATCCCTTTTATTGAAGGATATGTCCCTTAAACCTTTTCCAAACCACACCAGTGTAGGTCTTGAGATCAAACCTCAGTTTCAGAAAACTCTTCCCTTTCTGACAGACAGTTAAATTTACCTAAAACCTGCAAAAACCTGACACTATCAGTTAAATTTACCTAAAACCTGCAAAAACCTGACACTCAAGTGTTTTTTCCTATTTTACTCAAATCGTATGGAAATTAAGATTTGTCAGCAAAAAGGCAGAATGGTGAAAAAAGAAAACAAATTATTCTTTCAGTAGAAATTTTTACTGACAAACTGAGTTGTACTAGCTTCCTGTTCAGCTTAAAGTACCAGCTTCAGATCTTCTTGATTTCTGTGCTTCCTGACTTATCTCCCTCAGGCTACTCAGGTCAGATGGATTCAGGAGACTAAATATAAAATCACTGTAGAAAACCTATCACAAATTGGTCTTAAAAAGTAGTTCAAAGACACTTAATAAACCACAAAAAAGGGTTTTTAGCCCCTTAATAACAAAATGCATTTTGAAACAACAGTACAGTAGCTCAAGAATAATTGAACATTTTAAAATAAAAGGACTACAATATTCATGGTAACTCATGAGCTGGACTACTGTTAGACATGTTATTGCCATGCTGCAGAAGTCAAACTGACTGTTAACACTATTTAACACCTTGCTTTAAAAAGGAAAAGAATAAAATCTTCAAATATTTTTCTTTTTTTCCCCCTTCTTTTTCTGGCACTCAAGTGATAAACAGTATGGGCAAAAAAAAAAAAAAGGGGGAGAGAGAAAAAGTAAAAAGTCCCTGCTCTTCTTCATCTGATGCACTGCTCAATAAAACACATCCTCATTAGTTCAGCTGCATCCATAGTATCTTACAAAACCCAACTTCTTTTTTCAAAGAGAAAGCTCACAATGAAATAGAAGTTAGTTATTGTACAATGCTTTCCCACTTTTCTACACAGAAAATATGACATTACTTTTTTACTATCAGTTTTGTATGAAATTTTAGAGACCAGCAATGACAGCATCTTTTTTGAAATTTATCAGCTGGGATATTTATTCTGTGACCCTAGATTGAACAACATCTCTGCTAATATCAACGAGATCTGACCTACAGCAACTGAGCTAAAAGCAAGTTTTGCCAATCAATAAAGTGTCTGAAAAGACAATACAGAAAATCGCAGTTTATATAGATGTTGCACTTCCCTAGGCACAGTGTTTTTCTCATCCTGAGAGGAAGGCCATGATTTTGCCTGTCATCTCTGCAAATATTCCAAAGGAGAAGCCTGCTGATAAGTACAAAAATGGTTCCTAAGGACAAAGACACGTTTTCATGTTTTCAGATCCGAAAAGAAGTAATAAAATCTTTCCCAGAACACTTCCTACTGGGTCACTTGATGACCTCTATGGGATAGGTCAGCCCTGTCTAGATGAAACAGCACAGCCTACAGCTAGCATCTCTTACTGTGAATCTGGGATGTGCTGGCAGGTTGCACTGAGGCTCGGAGACTAAGAACTAACTTGCACCTTCCACTGGAAGCCCAGGGATTTCGAGGTCTTGTTCATGTGGCAAACTACGGATGTGCTTGCTTTAGCAGCCACCCACCTGAGACCATCTGAGTTTTACAAAGCAGGCATCTCTGCACTTTATTCTGCTATTCAACATGATAACAAGTGTTTAGGGGACGCTTAAATGCTCATGAACTGCTTAACAATCTGACAAAATGGAGTTAATTGCTGATCAAACCTGCTGGCCACTCTTGATTAGAAGCATGGTGTTGACTGTGATGATAACAGACCAAAATTTAATGCATTTTAATACGCTCTCTTGGTTTGGGAGGTTTAACTAATAATTAACACATCTCAAGAAGGGACTCTAAACAGATGCTGTACACTGGGGGTACCCGAATTCCCGCTGACCAAGAATGCCAGAAAGAGCGCAAATTCCCTTGACAAGCACGGCAGAAAATGAGAGCGTTTCACTAGAAGAGGAGGCTGCTGGGCCCTATCCTTCCTCCCAGGATTACTTTCACACAACATTGGACTAAATAGCGATGCCTCCTCCTCATGCACTTCTCTCACTGGTCTTTAGAGCAGCTGCTCAGAAGTGGGATGTGTGGTTTGAGAAGGGTTTAGAAATGGATGCGTTTTCCTTTCAGAGAAAACATTTATAAATGCCAGATTAACACATAAAAGATTGGAACTAGCACCATCACTAACCTTATCCTTAGATTTTGAATGGAAAGAGTGAAAAGTAGTCTGTGCAGAAAAGCCTTGGAATTCAGGTCTGTGACTGCCAGGCTGACTTGATCTGCAGCTTGGGCCTTCAGACCGGGACCTGAGTTTTGATGGGAGAGAAGATTTCAAGCACATCTTCACCACTGCCTGCTGGTGGCTAAGGTGTTTCTGTTGTGAAACTGCTTCTCAGATTTACAACTAATATGCCAAACAGTGCAATCTTGTATAAAGATGCTAGAAGTGTCTGCAAATGTCCAAAAAAATCCATACAGTAATGTAGGCCTCTGGAACTGACTGACTGGTTGATTGCCATGAGAGGAAAACAATTTAATGATTAAGTACAATACTTTCTATTGAGAAGAACTTGAAAACAAATTTCTACCGATACACCTTTCCACAGCTGGTAAATATAGGTAGCCGGACAAAGATTTGATAGCAATATGGAGCAATTGCACCAGTATTTAAAAGTAATCCTAGAGATGCATAACTGTAAAAAGTGTATATGTGTGAGTAGTAGCAGGAAGGTGAGCCTACTATCAGCTGCCACGGATGCAGCTTTGGCATTCAGCTCTGATTCATGTATCAACAATGCAAAGACTTGAGATGTTGTTTCATTCAGTACAGAGGCAGAGTCAAGTTAGAACAGGAGAGACTGAGTCACCGGAACCCCTATATACTAAATGAAAAATGCCATCATATCCAAAAATGTATAAAATACAGTAGAAGCCACAGGCTCTCTGTATTGGAAAGTATTCTAACAGAATACTGTCAAGAACACTGCAGTCTCACTAATGCTCAACACTTTTCTTATATATATTGTTCATGAAAGGAAAGGAAAAAAGCAGAAAAGAAACTAAGAATTTGTGACACAATAAATACTTCTGCCACAAAACTGTATCTTCACAGCATCTATTAAACACAGAAACCTCTACTAAAATACAGACATTTCACACAGTGTACAGCAAAATTTGACTATTATGAATACAAATTGAAGCAAAATGTTAGCATTTAAGCCACAGAAGGTAACTTGAAAATACGGGATCATAAATTGTAATAAAAAATTTTGAGAAGACAGGCTTTCATCTACTATTAGAATTAATAAGAATTTTGCATAGGTTTATTGATTTTAACTTATTATTTACAGTAGTAAACAGTCATAACGTAAGGTGCTGGAAGAACAGGGACTTAAAAATATTTAAAGATTGCTTTCACTAGAAACCTGTTCGACACCAGGACCATCTGTAGATTTTGATCGCTATAGTTGAGAACTACTGGGAACTTACGCTGTTGCAAACTGTTGAGAACTGTAGGAATACAGCATGCTACTGAAAGCAACGCTACAGGGCTTACTTAGTAAATGAAACGAGCCTGGTAACTGAATTAGGGGGAAATGCCAAAAAACCAAGAACCAGCTGCACCATCACTGGACTCCGACTGACCAGCAGCAGGAGTACTGACTGCCTGGATGTGTCTTTCAGGATGCACAATGCTCAAACAGCCTAGCAGCCTTGGGAGTCATTTAAAAACATTGGGTATTCGTGGCTTTAGGAATACTGATATTGAACAGAGGAGTTAAATTAATTGACTTTATTAAAAAAGAACAAAATAGAACATAGAACAAGAACATATCTGATGCTTTTTTTGGTATAAGAATGAGAAAGAAAAAACTCATTTTTCATACAAGCATTTGTGGCTTTACTTAGCACAAGATGCTGATTGGATGGAAAATACAAGCCTCCCTTCTTATTCAGAGATCATAAAGAATTTTTAAAATTAGCTTCTGGAAATAACTGGGGAATGTACATTAGTATTAAGATGCATGTTTGCATGAACATTAATGAGTATTGGAAAGACCTGTTATCATATTCACTGATCTCTATTCTTACTGTCCCCTTGTGCTCTGAATTGTTCCTTTTACTGACAAGAATTCGAGTATGGTATGGTACAGGTGAATTACTAAAAGCTGCAGCTATGGAAATTTAAACTTGTAAAATCAAAGTGGTAGAATTACAGGCTTTAGCACATGGCAATGGAAGACAAAATTTTACATTGTTTTTTTGCAATTTACAATGGTTATATGCTAGTTTCTGCTCCTAATTCTTATCCAGGGATGAGTCTGTGTTTCTAGGTAAGAACATATCCACCAGCAGCAGACACTGATGCTATGAAAACTGTCTTTCACTTTCTCTCTCATACGAACACTATAACACACAAATTCCTGTTAGCTATTATAGGCTAAATGCTTAGACCAGGGTAAAGGAAGAGCCTTTCAAATAGCTGATAAGAGTTTGAATAATAATTGACAAGAAAAACAAACAAAAAACCAAAAAAATCCCAGAAGCTTGACATATTTTATTATAGTAGCACTCATTTATCTTTTCCAAAGTGGAAAACAGATTAAGTTAACTGCTAAATAGGCAAAGAAATAGCAACTGTGTATTCCAGTAGCATAGACTACTGCCCTTGTATCTGTATTGCAACAAAAAGCCAAACAATACGGTAAGGTACTCAGCCAGACACCCAAATTATAGATGTTATATACCTAACTCCCCACCTAGTACAGTTATTTTTTATTCTAAAAAGAGCAGACTACAACATAGTAGGTCTTGGTCAGGTTCAAAAACCATATTTAAAAAAAAAGAAAATAAATGTAAGGGCATATCTTTAAATAATTGTATTTAAAATTCTGATTATCTGTAAAAAAGGTATTATGGACATTTTCATGCCTACTTCTCTTAAGCCCATAATGAGGGTAGGGTAAGATTAACTTTGTTGATTTTGCAAGGAAAAAACACACACAAAATCTACAGTGCTTCGTCTTTAAAATCTACTTTACCTACCCGTGCAAGTCTTAAGCAGTGTTCGGAAAACAAAACACTAAAGATGACTAACGTTGCAAAAGAGGAAGTACATGGAAACGATCCACTCCTTCCAGACCTTTATTTCGACATTGATTAATTACTTTTCATGTTTAATTTTTTTAGTATAGAGCTATATCATCCCCTCCTGGAGACCAGTTAAAGCGCTGGTCAGGACTACTGAGGAAGGCCCTAGTGGTCCATTAGAAGGACAAATATCCTTTTTAGCAATTGTCTCTTCACAGTTCTATGAGTGAGACACCCTCCTCCTCCTCACTTACACTGGCCCTTTGTCAGATTCAATGGGAGGAAAAAAACAAAACAAAATCCTGTATCACTCAGCAATTACAATTACAGAACTCATTTAAGTCGAATATGACAACATAACCAGAAAAAGAGAAAAGGGGTAAAAGCTTGCAATGAAGTGTCCACTTCTGAAGACTGAGCGTTGCAGTATTTAAAGCCTTCTCCAGGTTGTTGGAGTTTTTATTCCTTTACATGGAGAGGGAGCAAGTGAGAAGGGGATGGTGGGGGGTGGGAGGAAAGAGCAATCTGTGGTCTGTAAATGATCAGCACAAAAAATAAATTATGGTCAAGTAACTGAACTTTTCTGATGTGTAAATTGAATCATTCCCACACGCTGGTGTTTTATAATTAAAAGACCCTTTTCACTGTGGGAAATTTTACTGAATTTTGTATTAAAAGAAGAAACAAACCATCAATCAGGAGGAGGTAGGGGAACTCAAAGAGCTCAACCCATTAAACTTGAAGAGTGTAGTCGAATTCTGAATGACTTGCTCTAGGAAATTGCAGCTCTTTCAAGGCAGAATACTGTACAAACATTAATGAGCAGAATGCGTATCTGATAGCTGTTCTAAAATCTTTTGTAGTCATATAGAAGAACACACTTTCCATTTGGTGGAAAAGACCCAGAATATGGTTTTAAATGAAACCATTTTGTGAGGTTCACAGGCTTTAAATTACTAGACTTTGGTTACGACTGAGAAAAATCACTGAGCTAAAACCAGAGAAAAAAATAACCAGGTACTTGTTCAATTCAGTACGGTTGCTACGTAAGTACTGATCAGACAGATTAAGATTTGCTCACAAGATTGCTGCCAAATACAAACACTTCTGGGTGGGCAGCAGCAGTTCCTATTTCAGAGCTATAGTCTCTTATGTGCTTTCAGGTGAGTTCAGGTCATGACTTAAAATGACATTTGCATTATTAACCTAACGGAGGGGCATCATTAAAAACATCTTAATAAATAGGCAACAGGAGTTTCTTCTGGAAATTTAAGAACTGTCATAATAGATTTGATAGTTCAGTCTGAGGATTTCCTTATTTCTTCAATTATATTCTGTTCTTGATAAGTCTGATTGGTAACAGGGTAAGGAACAGGAAAAGAAAAAGCAATGGCAAAAAAAGGGAAGAAAAACGTGTATCAGCCTTGGTTTCCTTTCTTGAACAAAATATTTAAATCTGTTAAAGTTAGAGCATGTGAATTTATCCCATTTATATTTGGACCTACATTGTTATTCCAACAACAGCAAATTAGATCCAGCAGCATAAATTATTGATAACGTCAGTAGGACATTGTATACTGAGCACATATTGGCCTATCACGACTTTGTTATTCTGCTTTATTCTGTCAATTAGACAACTGTGTGCCATTTAAACATCATCAATGCAATATATGGGTCCCACTAGAGCTTGAGGATGTAGGATGTTTCATCTTACCTTCAGGTTTCTATCTGGTGCTACGCTGGCGGGACTCAGATGATCCAGGAATCTGCAATGAGAACAGATCACGAATGAAGTCATCAAACTGTTTTTATCTTTTAAAAATGTTTAATTATTATTAATTATAAAATGTCACAAAAATTTTTAACATCCAAATATTGGATAAATTTTTCTGTACCATTATTTTCATCTTTGCACTGTAATATAAGGTATTCCTTAACCGTGTATCTTTTCTAAAATCTAAATGAGATGTAGATTATTTGCTATAAAATATTTATTATTGCTGCTGCCTAGACTGACATGTACTACACTGGAAAATAAAATTTTACTTGCTTGAGCCATACAGAAATGTGACTGCATGTTGAATACTAAATTTAAAAATGGCATTTTGGAGATCCACGTCCACTGCATGTCATTTACATTTGGTTTCCTCGGGTTATACAGGAAAAGCTTCTTTCCCTTCTGCTACCATGTAAACCAATCATGTGTCCTGATAAATTAGTATAAAATTCAAGAGAAGGGTCTTCTTGGCTTTCGCACAGCCATAATAATGAGTTTTCAATGGCAACTTAGCGGTTTTGTTGATATATGCACCAGTAGATATTATAAATCATTCTCCTATAGTTTTGCAAAGCCACCATAGTTAACAGTAATAAACATAAAACATAGGAAAAAGATAATGATTATTTTTTAAAGAAAAATAAGCCTAATAGCACTTAGAATACATAGAAAGAGCTATTTTAACAATATTTTCCATAAATATTACAAGCTTACAGCGTTCTGAAGTTAACTATAAAATGATTTTCTGTTTTAATAATCAGGAACTTGGAAGTATTTCACTTATAAAAACTGAGCATTAATAAATAAAAGGGATACATGGAATAAAGCCCGTGACAGTAACAAGAGGGTCAGAAAATGATGCTTCATGTGTATCTTTCTTACATGCCAATTATGTTCGCATTGCACTCTCCGCCAAAAAGGAAGAAAGAAAAAGTACAATACGCTCTGATTTCACAACTATTTCTTGTTTTTAGAACTTCTCTCAAAACAGGAAACCAAATCATCTACCCAGTCTGTCTCTCAGCCTTTCATAATGCTGCAGCTTTGCATGTAATAATAATAATTTACAATGATGGAACAAATGTGAAAAAAATGCACACTTCCTGTATTGGTGCAAACACTTTTTCATGATAAAATGTTTTCATTTCACTGTAGCAAATTCAGCATTTTAAAAATGCAGTGTGAACGAGTACTTCAACAGCTCAACATTTTAAGGGATATAGGTCAAGTGTAAAAGCTTAGCATTTTCCAGGATTTTTCTTTCTTTTTAAAAGGTAGGCGTTGGACTGACTGATCAAAGAATCAGACTAAGGAGTATCAACATGATCCAACTAATGGTTAGAGTACAGGAAAGCTGTTCTTGATATTGTGTTCAAATTTTTGATACGCAGAGATTAAGAAACAGGCTAAAGATTCTATTTTTAGTTTTTGGGGAAAACAGAGTGCATACTACATTAGATCGCAATATTGACTGGCTTTACACACTGAAAAAGTGAGTGGCTATTGGATCTGTGCATCCAAGTTCATCACAAAAGGCATTTCCTATGGTATTTGTAAATATAAAACTGGATAATAAAAGTCAATGCACACCCTCTGACCTGGTATTAAGACATTATACATGTCTCTTTATGTCCAGGCCCTCGACTGTAAAAGAAGAAAAGACTTGGTGTAGACATATATAAAATGGATAAATAGTTTGAATGTACAGTCAATATAAAATGTGAAAGCAGCTTAAATACTAAACTATAAATATAGTAATAGGGAGGCAAGGTACTGAAAAAACAAAGGCTCAATATTAACGACGCTCTAATGCACGGTGACCAATTACTAAATCATTCATTCACTCCATTAGAAAAGCTGGCTCTGCAGATGTATTGTTATTATGCATTCTATTTGGAGGTGTTTCATATTACTTATTTTCATCTTTTTGTGGCTATAATATGCATTTGAAAACTGGACAAAGTTATAATTCTGTGATTGTATAGACCTGCTTCTTGCTTTATTGCGGGTCATTAGTAGCACTAAATCCTCTGGTTCATATAAAAAACCAAATACTATAGTATTTGCCTTTTTTTTCTATTAGTTAGAAACAAGTGCGAAAATAAATACAAAATAGCCAGACTTGTGTCAGATTTCCTGACTCTGAGTGTCCATCTAAGCATTTATATTTGTGCAATCAGAATATCTGTACCATAGATCTTAACATATCCTACTTTAGGAATTCTGAACCTAAGACAAAAAACAAGCTGGAAGGCAAACTTGGAATGTGAACGTACAGAGAACTACAGCAACCATCTTAAATTTCTTCTTTGTGTTATCGCTATATATTATCAACTACAGGAATTTAATCTTCCACCTCTGTAGGGTAGGCAAATGAGTTCCAAGTGAAGACTTTAGAATTGCCCTAAATGGATATCCCAAATCTAAGGAAAAGAAAGACTTCTTATACTCTGCTCTCTTCAATATTTCTTATTTTCAGATTTAGGTGACCCTCTGCTCAAAATTCTTGCTAATATGATTCCATTTTTTAGGTGCCTAACTATTCTAATTCACTTAACTCATATCTCTGAATATATTCCTAGCATTGCACACTTGAAAGTCAAGCTCGATGACATTCACTGCCAACATATTTAACTCTCTTTGATGCTCTGATCATCATTTACTGGAGCATGATCAAAGAGTGCTGTCCTCAGAAACCAGGAAAGGAAAACTGAAAATAGCAGCCAGTTACAGTCCAAAAAATAGCAATGGAGGCTCATCCCAGATCAGCTTCTCCTGATCTATTCAGATATGAAATTCCTAGGTTTTACTGAAATCAGCCTGACAAATCAGTGTGTTATTTTCAGTAGGAAATGTGGAATTCAGCAGACAGGCTGTGATCAGGAGTTTTGAAAAGTCAAAAATTGAAGCGATCATCCAAGGAAATTCAGCTGGTGCACAAACTCTCAAAACAAATCTGGGATAAGAATCCCAGCATCCTAAAAAGTGAGGAGAGAAAGCTGAAGTTGTTATCAGAGTAGACAAGCTGCCAAGCCTCAACAAGAAGATTAAAACTTCATCTAATTGTTCCTAAGTAGCTTCTGGAAGCAAACAATGGAAAGCAGATATGATGACTCAAGCCTAGATAACAGGGCAGCAGTTGCCTGGCATCAGCTGCCTTTCCAAGAGGCTGCAGGTCTCCCATAGATTCTAATCCCTATGGCACAAGAAACAGATGGTTAAGCACCTCCATCACTTTCTAGGAATCCACAAGTGATACTGATTCTTCGTTACTGCTCAGACAAAATCAGTGGAATTTTTATTAGACATACTGAGATGAAGCCTTTCAACTCATGGACAAGCAGAAGATGAAACCTTTCAACTCATGGCAAAACAGAAAAGAGGGTAAAACATCACTGCTACTTTATGTAGAAGTGGCTCAAAAAAGCTGATAGAACTTTAGTGCTGCCTGCCAGATAAAATACTGAAATCCAGCATATCCTACGTCTTTGACTGCTAGCTTTGAAGATATATTAACTTGGAACGGGATTGTGTGTATCACCACATTACAGAATCACAGAACAGCTGAGTTTGGAAGGGACCTCTGGAGATCATCTAGTCCAATCCCCTTGTTCAAGCAGAGTCACCTACAGCAGGTTGCCCAGCACCATGTCTGGACAGGTTTTTGATACCTGTAAGGACTGAGACTCCACAACCTCTCTGGGAAACCTGTTCCAATGCTCAGTCACTGTTACAGTAAACAAGTTTTTTTCCATATTCAGATAGAACTTCCTGTATTTCAGTTCATGCCCCTTCCCTCTTGTCCTGCCACTGAGCACCACCACCTCTGTCTTCTTTATACCTCCCTCGCCCATCAGATAGTTATATACATTGGTAAGATCCCCCTGAGTCTTCTCTTCTCCAGGCTAAACAGTCCCAGCTCTTTTGAGCTTTTGTCTTTTGAGACACAAAAACAAAGCAGAAAAAATTGGATTACTGAGAAAGGAGAGCATCACTTCTGTACCCAAAAAGGCACGTATAACACTAGTGAGTAGCTTTTTGCAGAATGTGACCCTGCACACAAGATTTCAGTAGAAGTCATATGGAATTGAGTGGACAGGGCTAAAAACTCATCATCACCTCAAAGAGGCATCCTGGCTACTCACGTGAATACTGCTTTTTTATTAATTGTATTTGATACATAACCCTGGAAAGAATCTTGGACCAAAGATCATTGAGCTGTGCATTTTTATTTACTACTTTATTGAGCTGGACCATTGGCGCAATTGATCCTAACTTCTTGATAACGAATGAATTAAGAAAAACTAAGAGTTGCAGTGCCACAGAGAATGAATAATGCTAAGTTCTTAGCATTAGCCTCATTCAGCAAGAATGAATGGACCTTGCCAGCCACTGAAGTAAGCAAAGAACTTACTGTTCCAGTAATCCCAGTGATGCAAAGAACCAGACACCACAATGCTTGTACTGACCATAAAAACTTATATGTAAACAGCTATCTAGAACTGAAAGGAACAGTGGGAGCAGATTTTTAGACCCAGGTGAATCTACGACTTGGGTGCTGTTCATATAGGAAAAAAATAACTGTTATATAGAAATTTGGTACATTGTTGTTTGTGTGACAAAAACAGCGTCATCTAGACAAACATATTGTTCTACAACCTTGTCACAGTAAAATCAGATAATATAACTGTGATTTGGGAATAAACATTTGTCTTCTTCCATAGAAGCATATACTTTTTATCCAATTGCAAGAGGAATACACCTGTATGGCCTCCACAGAGACTCAACATGCTGTTAATTCATTTGGTTATTATATGATGAGGCACATCCACTAGAGCTTCTGATAGTAAATTTGAACTACAGTTTTGAAAAAGATCCTTGAAAAAAGTAACACTTTACCTGTTAAATGTCATTACTTGGAAACTAGCTACTTAGGCTTCTAATGATTGAATGCTTTTTTGTCAAAGGTTGCTTATCTCATTTTCTATGTCTATGATATCCTTTCCCATGGAACAGATTCCTTACACATTATTTTCATGTTCACAGTATTAATGGTAAAACCTGCTGAGATACAACCTCACAGTTATAAAGATGCCAGTTAACTGTCATACACACTTAAAATAATTGATATCATAAGAAAAACAACATGGCAAAAAGTAAAATTTAAGAACAGTACTCTCTGTGATGTAATGCACTGCAAATATGTGTAATAATTAGAGCACTGTGCATCCCTTTTAATATTAAACCTGCCATTGTTTAAACCACTTGTAAATATGAATTTCATGCTATAATTACTGGTTCTAGTGAATCCAAATTTGGAGACTCTTTCTTCAATTACATGTTCATCTACGCAGCACAACTTTTTCAGCTTCACACCACTTTACCTCCCACAAAGTCCACTATCAAAAACAAACAGAACTCCCCCCAACCTTTTCCCTATGAAATGTTTGCTGCATTTTTTAAATAGAAAGAAAGAGAAAAACATGTAAAAAAAAGGGATAAAGATGAAAGAGTTTGAAAATGACTGGAACATCTTATTGCTTAAATTAATGCGAGCAAGAGTACATTACCTTCTGCACTTCTATTAATTTTTCAACAACGCTTTTAATAAGCATAAACCAATACACAGCTTATCTTTTCACTTGGATTTATTCCTTAAACAGAAGAATGTATTTTCTGTGTACACAGAATAGAATTAGTTCTGCTGCTGACAGCACTGTGAAAAAGGCATCTTATCTAGGAAGGCTGTGCATACAAAAATATCAATATACATTTTTGAAAAGGTAAAAGATGACTCCGCATGTATGGAGACAATTTTAGGAGTATAAAAACTACATCTTTAATAAGTTTTACACTAAGCAGCATCATTATTATTGTACAGGTTTAGACCACTTATTTACCAGGTTTTTCTGTCCCCTGACCCATGATCCTATGTTTAGATTCATGATGAACATTCATATGAAGCTGAGAAGGGCCAATTTGCACTGAATGATGTGACAAAGAGCTTTCTGCTGTAGACTGCCTTGGAGTGCTAAAGCAGGATAAATTTTGGCAGTTCTGAGAAAAACCTAACATATTTGCAAGCCAGTTGTTAAAGAATGTTAGTATTCAGATCTATACTGTCTAAGGTCAGATTATTGTAAATCAAATGTACTCTGACTTTCAAAGGAACCTATTTCTTCACTGATGAATCAAAGAATTACTATTTTAAATACCTAATTTTAAGATTAAACTCTAGTTCATAAAAAACAGTACTTTTAACACAAATGAACCAGATGCTGAAAATGAACATTTTCGCAATTCCAAGACCTGTACAACTCTGATTCCAGCCCAAGCATGCAGCAATTAAAGTGTTTTTTTCCACCTCATTCTTGTTACCAACAACACTGACTGCGAGTATACAGATTTCACTGATTTCCATGTTTAAATTAGACACATGAACGCATAAGTGCTTATTCAGATTCTTAAATTCAGTTCTAAAATGGTAAATTTTTATCTGTGTACTATCTATGTATTATCTACTTACCTATTTTTAGTCTACAGATGATAAAATGAATTGTAATCAACCATAATGTATTAAAACCTTTAAATCTCACTGCAAATTTCCTTCAAATCATTTAATTTCTATAGTTCCACGTATTCCAAACAGCTTTGCAAGTTATGCTGAAATATAATCGCTATCTGATAATTGATCAGGTTAGTATTGCATGAGCCATAATTAGAGCAGAATTTTCTGTGAAAACTGCTGCATCTTATGTATTTTAGAGGTAACAGAAGAGCTCCAAATAACCAAATAGGAATCGAATAGGATGTAATTTATTCTTTTCCAAGACTGCCTGCAACGGATGCCACTAAAGCATGCTCCAAATCAGGAAAAAAAAAAATCTAAGTTAGTTTGCAAATATGCAAAGTCAAATCAGACCTAAAACTAAAGATAAATTGCCTTAGGCCAAGCCTGTATGTGGTTTTGGATGCAATGTTCTTTGCACTTCCTTTTATTTTTGAACTGTTTTTTTTGGAAAGGTGTAAAACAGTAAGGATGAGAAAAGAGATGCTAAGCCTTTAAAGGTTTTGATGGTTTGCTCTTCAATACCCATAACCGGATTAACTGAAAGAAACCAAATGAAACATTTGAAAAGCTTATTCTGATCTGCAAACATTTGCCTCAGGCATATATTTTTTTGGACAAACTCTTTAGTAGTACTTTGAGAGGATGTAAATTTTGTCTCTAGCTTATTTTGGAAGTTTTGAATAGAAAATGAAAAGAGGGTAGTCTTAAAAATCCAGTGTTTGTTTGGGGGAAAATTAGTGGCCTAGACAAATACCGGTACTGATAAACATTGGTGTCATATAACTGCCCATGCCAAGCTTGAACACACAGAGACTAAATACCAGGAAAAAAAAAAAAGAGTCAATATTACACCCACCGGGCACTTAACTACAGTGTTTCCATGTTCACGTGGAGAAAACAAAAATCAATTTATTGTGTGGGAGCCTACAGTCCTTTCAGAATTTAGTCAATCCACTGATTTATTAATGTTATTGATTACACTGAACTACACATATAATATCAAGACTGGGCAAAATGTAACTCTCAGTTTCCAGTTTAAAGATTTGATTTTACTCTTTGGGATGTGAATTATCCTTGAGACAAACTCTACCAATATAAATGGGAATTCTATGAGAAGATCTGTCAGTTATATTTCTCTAAGACTGCAGGAAAATGCTTGGTATTGGCTTTTATGTTTGTATGTAAATATTTATACACAGAACCCTCTTTTCTAACATCTGAGACAAGATGGACACAAAATATAATTGCAATTACCAGAAAAATATGTCTTGAGACTAAGTCATGAAGAACACCTGCTGATTCCTGGGTAGCGTGGGTACTTAACTGACCTCCATGCTGTGCATCTAGTTACTGTTTGTATTTCACAGGAGAGATCCATTACCCATATCAACAGCGAGCAACCAATTATAACTAGAACTTGTTACTTTAACTATCATAATATATTAGGTTGCAAGTGGCAAATCACGAAGGTGATCTATGATAATTAGAGCAAACTGACAGCAAGTTATGCACATGTGTGATTCATCGGAACAGCAAAATATTACATTCCAAAAAAATCACATCCTACCACATTAGGTAGACTGGATTCCTCACTTTCCTCAAGCAGTTTGCAATGATAGAAACACCAATGACCAGCTTTCATTATTTACCCCAAAGTACTGATACTTCTGCTTTTGAATTATGATTTAGACTGGCAGAGTTTTTATTCCCATAATGGCAAATATGTACTTTTCTCTTTACCCTGGAGATGCACACATTATTATGAGTGAAATGCCAAAAGAAAAGCAGACCAAAATGTGGTGCTTGTCTCAGTGGAAAACTTGCATCTATTTTGAAAAAGTTTCCTCCCGGAGTATATCTAGTTTATATCTTTTTATTGGTCTGCAGATGTTTTTAAGAAATTCATATATTTCCTGTAAAAGAAAGCAAAATCTGATTAACTTTTTTCAATATAGACTCAACTAATGCAGGCAAGGACCAACTAGTTCAGCTGGAATGTGGGAAAACATTAATGATGTTTCAAAGGATTTTTAGATAAGGTCACTTATTGTTATGTGCACATTACAGAATTATAAATTTAATACAGGTGTGTGTGCACTAAGGTATCTGGAACTTCTATATTTCTAACAAAACAATTACAGTCAATGAGGCAGTCTCTATTAAATCAAAGTAACCCTTTCACCATCACTGAGCTACCTTACAGTAGGTACAGCTAAGTCTCATCAAAAGATCTTCTACACATCATATTTCTCATTCTTCATAAATGGTAGATATTCCTGTACCTAAAAGCAGATAATTTAATCTCGTAGATTTTCTGATTTTTATTTTTCAGTCTCGCTAAAAAGAAAGGAAGACATGAGAAGAAACAGAGCTTAATTTTTATGTGAATATTTTCTTTAAAACATACCACAAATATAAATACACATAAAGCAGAACTATTGTGCCATGGCATAGATAGTATTTTTCATGCTGAAAGATAGCATTGACATTAATGAAAATTTTTTCAACTAATCTGAACTAACTGGTTAGACATTATATATTATTACCATCTGAGAAGTCCTGAAAATGTGGTTACAACTGCACAACTTATAAAAACAAGAACAAAAAACCATGCTGCCTTCAAAGCACTTGCAGTCTGAAAACCAATACTGAAAAATTAGGTGACACTAGCAACTGAAGTGAACAGAGTGTTGAGCATAGAAGTGAAGATATTTTAGTCTTAATAGTCCTTGTGCGTGCATACGTGTGCATGTTTGTGTTCTCATTCAGCTGCATAGCAATCCAGAAAAACTATGTAACTATCCACGCTCCAAGTCTTTTCGCCCCTTGTTGTCACGATGATTTTTAAAGATAAGCGCTATTGCTCATAAAAAGCAAATGAACATAAAAAGAAAATGAAGGCTACTCATTCCCTGGCAATTGCAGAGCATTGCAGCATCAAGGTTGCAATTATACATGATAGTAATTTGCCTTATCTCAACACAATGTAGTTAATTAAAGGTACTTTAAAAGGTGCAGCAGTACTGTATTGTGGCCTCCTTTTTTAATAGAGTTTTGGGGATTTCTCCAGGAGCATGCAATTCAACAGCCATCCCTGATGAGCTGCTTCATCAGGGAGAGCTATTTGTTTGAAAAAACAGCTGTGAATGGCACACAGAAGTGGAATGAGTGAAACTCAGTGTCAATAAACGCAATGCTGTCCATGTGGGAATAAATACCTCCTTTCTATAGATAAGGAATGATGGATTCTGAATTAGCTATTATCACTTAGAAAGAGAATCTTGCAGTCATTGTGAATAGTTCTCTAAAAACATCAGCTTTCAATCCTGGCGAAAAAGCCCCGTTAGAACATTAGAAATTATTAGGAAAGAAAGCATAGCAGGAACCATATTTTTTTTTAAAGGACACAAATCCACTGTGTTCATCTTGAATACTGTGTGGATTTCTGATCACTATGTCTGAAAAGAATACATCAGAAAGATGCAGAAACGGCAGAAAGGATACTGAAAGGTGTTATGCTCTGGAAGACAGTGGAATGGACCAGAATTCTTCAGCTTGGAAAAGACATTACTGAAGAAGAATATGACAGAAGTCTATATAAAAACGTATAGGGAATACTAATTTACAATAATATTAGAATAGGGATTTTTTCAATGACACAAGTTTTAACAAATGTTAAGGCTTTTCCCTTAGCAAAACCATAATTAAATTGTGCAAGTCACCATCACAAGATACCGTGCAGCCCAAAACAATGAATAATGCAAAAGGCTGAGTGGATTCATTGACACCTATTAGGCATAATAGCCTGAATCTAACCTCTGACATAAGAAGACCTCAAACCATTGACTGCCAAGCAATGGGAAGATGTACACAGGGAAGAATCACTCCATAAATGCTTCTTTTCTTATGCTCTTTCCTTAATCATCTGCTACTTTTTATAATCAGTATGTTGGTATCTTATGCATCAAAAGTAAATCATGGTAGCCTAACCTGGTTCCTCTCTTTAATAAAATAGCTCTTTTCTTTCCATGTACAGGAAATACAGTAGTTTTCATCCATCACCAGTAGTAAACTGCTGGAATGCCACATTAACTGAGCTCCAAAAATAGAGGTTAGTAGAAGAACTGTAAGACAGGCAAGGAATTGTCTCAAGGAGAGATAACTGCTGGTAGTTCTGTTACAATGAAAACTCTAGGCACATTTTTAATACTAACCTATTTTTCAGTATCATCACTTTCAATTGTCAATTCCTTTATGACAAGTGATTTTACTAGATAACTATTAAATGTAGAAGAAGTCTAAATGGATTACACTTCACATTACTGAGAGGTCGGCAATATAAAATTTGTATATAACTTGCATAAGTTACATAAAAGTTTTTGAAAAAACTTCTTATCAAGACCTCTATGGGAGTCCTGTGTGTTACTCTCTAGTATTCTGATTTATTTCATGCAACGAGCTCTACATGCTTGCTCTGTTCTCACACTCTTTCCTATGCATCTGTTGTTGGCTGGTGTTAGGAGAAGGATCTGAAGAGATGTTCTTTGATGCCACTTTAGATATTCAATTTAGCATATTAAAGGTCAGTACAACCAAATAACACCTAAATTTACTGAGGGAAGTTCAGCTCTTTCTTCTGATAGCATTGTATCTGGAATTCAGTTTTTGGAGTAGGAGATGTTTAAGCCTTGGATATTACCACAACATGAGCACATACTACAATGCATTAAATTTTCAAGGACACTTGTTACAAGCATCATGGAATCTTTCTGCAAGACAGCTTTCTTTTAAAAGTTGCCTTATTAGAACACTGAGATTTAATATAGTTCCAATCATTCATCCAAAAATTCAAATATCTACCCTCTTCTCTGGCTTGCTAGCATTTACAATAAGGATAAAGAAATTCAGGCCTTTATCCCATCTTCTTCCAGTAAAAGTTGTACAAAAATTGGCAACAACACACTGGGACTACCTCAGAATGTAACTGAATTTTTAAAATAGAACAGAGTTACTCAGATACTCAAGCATATCTTTTTTTTTCAATTTCTTTTCTTCTTTCTTTTCTCCACTCATTACTGAAAAATAGTTATACTGAAGATTCTCTTATTTGTTAAGAATAAAAGTGACCATACTTTCAAAATTTATTGCAGAGGACAATCTCAGAATTTTTTAGTGTAATGAAAATATCATACATAACCATACGCACACACATACACAGATACACATGCACACATGCATAATGACACACGATCATTCTATCCTGACTTACTCTAATTTTAGTTATGAGTTTGCTTCACTTTCAACTTAACAATGTTTCATCTTCAATTTCAGTCTAAGGAAAGCACTTCTGTCATGAAAGGTACCAGTTAAAGTACTGTTGATTTTTATTATTAACAAAATGTGCCTCTGATGCCTAACTCAGTAGTTTTATTTTTTTATGTATGTCAGTCAGCAAGTTATTGGGTCTTATCAGTACAGGTATTTTCTGCTGAAAGAAAAAGAGAAACTTGAATAGCAAAGTTCAAGTTAGGCTAGTAAAGTGAAAATAGCTCCTGAAACACCATCTGCATGGTAGGCTTGTAAGCTGAATTCAATAGTCTGGAAACCTACAAATAGTCAGTTTCTTTTTTTCTCTAGCAGAAGGTACAGATGTGGTAAAAGAGAATATTCTGAATGGCTGTGGCATTAAAAATAATTAAGTCAATGAGAAGTAACATGAAGTCTCCAAAATACTGTAGAGGAAAAAAAATGAAGTGCTTTTAAGTCTTTTATGTCTGTCTCAAACACACATTTTCATTTCTAAGAAATCTTTCTAATCAAATTGGACATAATTTCATTTCATATGAATAAGTAATTCTTGCTTACATACAGTGTTCTTGTTAGGCATTTTCAAAGTTGTCTATCAGTTACCTATTAGGACAACAAGCCCTGGCACTCTGCTTAAAGTCATGAAAATGCTTAAGAATGTAAGTTTGAATTATTTTAATGGCACCTAAACATGAACTTGAAGTTTCTTATTATGAAATGAATCAGCTGAATCAGGTGCATATTCTGCATAATTTAAATTAACATTTATTCATCAAGTTCTGCACCTTTATGACTGCTGCTATCAAAAAAAGTTCTGATTTCTAAAGAATCCTAAACAGTTCTAAAGCTTTATAGATCTGTATGTATTTAACTACACGCATGGCTATTTTGAAGTTTCAGAACAGTACTCATATTCCTAAATTTGTGTGTAAATTTATTCTGACCATTCTATATCTTTATGGGTTATTGATTCCAATGGGGACTGTGTGGTAACGCTGATTTAAAATAAACTATTCATCAAGTAATATAAATTTCATATCAAATTGATTTTTATATATTGCATAGTATAAACAAGACAGTCATACTGAACAGGAAAGGTAAGTAAAAAATCACAGAATCACAGAATCGTTTAGGTTGGAAGGGACCTCTGGAGATCATCTAGTCCAACCTCCCTGCTCAAGCAGGGTCACCTAGAGCATATTGCCCAGGATCACATCCAGACGGGTTTTGAAAATCTCCAGGGAAGGAGACTCCACTACCTCTCTGGGCAACCTGTTCCAATGCTCTGTCACCCTCACAGTGAAGAAGTTTTTTCTCAGGTTCAGAAAAAATCATAGCCTAATCTTGTAAAACTCTGTGAGCTTATATGTTACTAATACTTTGGTCTCTCGTTTTCTAAAAATAAAATTTATCGAATGAAAATATTTAGAAAATTTAAAAATAGAATTGTGGAAATGCCTTCAAAACATTGAACGTACCTTCACAAACAGAAGTGAACCAACAGAGGACATTTGAGAAGATGATATATGGAGGAAGTTCTTCTGTTAAACTTCAGGTATCTAGACTTTAGATAGCTAAGTGATGAGGACAGGAACCTCACTTAATTATGTGGTCAGTACAGCGATTTATATGTCTCCAAAGGCAATTCCAAATACCTACATTAGGAGCTTACATCTTTCGATCAGTTACTTGGGGAGGTGTAATCATTTAACTTCAAGCATTTAAGGTAGAAAGCTGAACATAGATCTTAGAATCAAACATCAATACTTTGATTATATCATTGTTTTTTGTTCTGACTTTAGTTTGAAAACTCTGGTATTTTTTCAGGGATATTCTAATGTTTGCATGTTAGAGGCATAAAGTCACTATTAAAAGAAATCATTAATTAATTTATTATGTCCAGAGTAAATTCCCTTGTTACAGCCCAGCCAACAATGACATTCTCTCTCATTTAACTACTAGTTAATTAAGTAAAGCATAGTTCTATATTTCAAAAAATACTGAAGATATTATCATTCACTAAGTTTGTAATTGACAACTGGATGGAAGAGAGAATATGAACAAGGAAGTTCAGGTACAGGATACCAGGTAGTCGTCTCTTAAAAATATTTAATGAGTAAAGTTTAACATCTTTAGTCAGGAATAAAAAAAAACTTATCAACATGCCTATTAAGATAATGAGGGAAAAACTAATTAAAGTAAATTAGCTTAATGCACACAGGCTGGATAAGACAGATCACTTTTAAAAATCCAAGAAGATAATGGTACCCATTTGGGATATGTTTTTGGCATTTTTCATATAAATTGGACAATTTTAGAGAATAAATATGGTACAAAAGTCCTTACAGGCAATTATGTCTTTACAATGCTGGTGGCTGACATCATAAAAGTATAATTTTAATTGCTATTAATTGCATTAAGTCTACTTTTATTGAATACTTAATACCATCTCTGACAGTTGTAGTTATTTATATGCTTTAATGAACCTTCATGGCAGAAGTTTGGACATATAGGGTCATTTATACCTTGTTTAAAATTGCACATTTTATCAGTTAAAAAGTATAGGTTATAAAGGCACTGATTTTGTTCTTGTTAAAATTTGTTCATTTTCCTTAGCTCTATATGATTGACTGTAAAACTAATTTCTTTCTCACTTTTTAAATGCATCAAAATGCATTAAATATTTCTAAAAGATACAGTTATAGTATGATCTTCCACATCAGGAAGCAAACTCTCTGTTCGAAAAGAAAACCGAATTTAAAGAACTGGATGAATGACTAAATGACTCAACTCACATGAACATTTTTGTCATTTGGAAATACACAATGGGTAAACTAACAGCCTGAAACCACTTTGGCATTAAACTATGAAGACACTTGTGATTTTAAGTAAATATGGCTGTCTGCTCGAAAAATTTGGCCCAAAGGTTTAAGAAGATATAAAGTGATAGAAGAAATGCAAAATAATAAACTGAAAAAACATTTTACAACATAACTTTATGAAATGAAGAGATAAATAATGTTATTGACTTTACATGTTTGTACTAAATGCTCACAGACATTGCTGTACTTCCAATAGTTACTGCAGGTCTCTGCTGTTCATGTGACTTGCATTATTAAATTATGAGAAATTCATTCATCTCAATCAGTGCTAGTTTCAATATTTGTGAATTAGTAATTGCCCCAATTGCACTAATGGGACGCTACATCCATTATTGCTTTTCTGTCTGTTTTCTTTTGCCTATTTAAAATGGAAGCAGGATTATATACCAATTACATTATTGAGTGGGGTAGGAACGTGTCTCAAAGAACTCCCAGACCTTTTGTAAATTCTAGCCCAATGTCAGAACTGGACAAGATATACTTAACAGAAGGAAGACTACCACAGGAAAAAAAAAAAAAGGCAAAACAGGCCATTTATTTTTGCCTGAGCTATCAGAATTCATTATAATTAAGGTGATGCCCCCTAATGGATCTTGCAGCAGAATGGTTTTAAGTAATCATAGACTGAGATTTTTGTGTATTAGTTTCAAAGACACGTTAGAGTCAAACATAGCTGCTGGCTATCCATCATCACTTCCGCTTTGCTATGTCCAAAACACATAAATCAAGTTAGAAGACTCACAGCTAGGCTTTTTTAGTCCTAAAGGTTAAGATAAGATCTTTGTGATTTGGTCCTTGTTGTAGAATTAGGCACAATCCTCATTGTTAATTTTTAGACATTAAGGCATCTGTTGCTTTTCTTAAAAAAAAAGAAAAACCAGAAAAACACATAATACTTCAGAATATTTAAGAGTCAAAAATATGCAAAGATCGTGATGTTTTAATCTCAAAAAAGACTAAACTAAAAAAAATTTAAGCTTATTGCTACTTTATTAACAGAAAATTACAAAATAATAGACTATATTTTGTAGATACACCAATATTTAACATTTTTCAAGGTCAGTGATAGATTGCTATGTGCTATATCTCAAAATATAATATATGCATCTGATAAAGTTCAATTTATGCTCTAAGAGACACTACAACTAAGATTTGCATGAATCCAAGAAATGTTTGAGTCTGTAAAAAACTGTTCCTAGGAATAGTCCATTTTAAGGTGACTCTAAATGAAGAGGGGTGCTTCTTCCTTTCTGTAATTTTTTTCTATTTCTTTATTTATGAGTTATTTAATTATTCAGTAGTTCTGGATGCATTTAAAGTGTCTCATTCCATGTTTACCCAGGAAACTAGTCAGGGTGGCTCTGCTGTTCATACCCAATCATGTTTTTGCCTGAAGACATCCTATACCAAGAGAGATGCCTACAGATCACTATGTATTTCCTAATCCTGAACTGCATTTAGTATTGATTAGGTCCCATATTAGCAAAGTAAGAATTACCTTAATGTAGGAAAAACGTGTGTTTTTGCAACACATAATGAACAGACATTTAACAACAGCTTTCAATTTACTTCAAATGTTTTACACTATTTGAAGAGAAGTTTTATTGGAAAAAAGTAATTTCTCAAAACATCATTAATCACATTTAGCAGACATGGGGCAAGATGCCCTTCTTTTCATTGCTTCTATATTGTTCCTTTTTACTGCAATTAGGGAAAAGAAGCCTTTTTTTTTTTTTTTTTTAGCAGAGTGCAAAGTTAGCCAGCCAGTAAACAGCAACACATGATGATGAGCAAAATGACATAATGAGGAACAAATAAGAAGGTTCATTGTTGAAAAGAACACCTGCCTTCCATTATAGCAAAAATGAAATTAATCTGAAAGGCCAAAGAATAACCAATGGTAAAGTGTACAATAACTTGGAGATTCTTGATTTTTCTGCTTTTCAAACTATTTATAGTTTCTTACATGTCAAGCATATAAATTAATAAATATGCATTTTACTTTACATGTCCCAAAGTGGCATTTTGCAGCATACTGGGAAAACAATGAGAAAACTGATATGATATATATGCTAAAAATCTTTACCTCAGTAAATCTTTAAGTATTTTGACTGATTTTCCCCAGTGCATGGCGAGTTAGCTGTGTATAATTAGGAGATGAAGTCACAAAAAAAGATTTGAAAGTGTTTTAAAGCTGTCTAGAATTTAAGGTCTTTAGAGAATGAGAAAATAGATCCTAAAATCAAAGGTCACTAGTATCATCAGAGCAGTGTTTATTTGAACTGTTTGGTCTCACAGTTCTCTTTAGCACTAGACAGAAAACATCACTGCATGTCAGACTTTACTTAAAACATGGATTTGAAAAATATTGAAATAATATGCAGTATAGGTGAAGCATATTTGTAACATTATACTGAAAAAGGAGTTGCATGGCACTGTAGAACATGGTAAGACTATGATAAGGATGAACAAAAGAGAAGACACTGGATAAGACCAGTAATAAGAAAAACTGGAAAAATCTTGTGTTTTCAAATGTGCATAGAGTTAGATAACAGAAAGTTATAATAGAAGTACTGGAACACGGTATCGACAGTGTCAGATTTTACAAATTGACATTGACATGCTCAGTCATTTTTATGGGCTAAAGAAAAAAACTGCATGACACAAAGGGGAAGTAGAAAGGTAATAGGAACCAGAATTGAAAAATTCAGACTTAGTTATTATTTAACTTATATTAATTATGATGATCTAATGATAGTTCTTCATAACCTTGTACATAAGAATACATTCAAAAAGTATATTTTCCCTACCTTCCACTCATTTTCCTTTCCTTACACTTCCCTCACTTTCTCTCTTCTATTTTTATTCCATTTTTCCAGTCTCCTCCGGCTTTTCTTTTTATTTTATTTCTCAGACTCTCTCTGCATGCATTTCAGTGGCCTATCTAATACCATATTTTTCATTTTTCATTTAATAGCACTACATATATTTTCTGATTCTCAAGTATTTTCAAGAACTATCCCGTTCTCTATCAATCATTCACATAGGAGTCTATTAGATCTGTGTTTTAAAAGTAAGTGTTTATCTCAGTAAACATTTTGCTACTGTAAATTGCAGAAATGACATTATTTTACTGTGAATTACCTAAGCTGAAGTTTCCTTTGATTCTAGTCAGCTATACAATTTTCATTATCTGTTCTTGACATCTGTCATGATTGGCACTGATGGTAGAATTTAAAAATGAATACATTTTAAAAACACACATTTCATGACTTTTTTGAACAGAAAATGGAACAAGAAATAAGATCTATGTTAATCAACATCAAGCTTTTGTCTTGAAAAATACAAATGTGCAAACCTCCAGTACAAAGTCCCACCTGTCATACACACCCTGGAAACTTCTTCTTTGCATTCTAGGCTATTTGTGCTTTTTTTACTCTCAGTTTCTATGTACAAGTAACATGGTTAGACAAATCAGAAGAAAACAAGATGCATTTAAAGATGACAAATACATTACCTTTTGCAATCTAAATAGTTTTAATTAGGTTTTGATCAAACATATGGCTCACAGTTCATTTTCTTGTCTGATATCTACCCACAGAAAATATTCTCAGCTAATGAATACAGGTTACACTACCATACAAAATTTCTCAACATATATCCAGGATTTATGTTAACAGAAAGGACAAAAAAATAAGACGTGAAAGAAGTTGTATACGTAGTCAAAAGTCTTACAAGTAATCTTTAGAAAAAGATCAGATATTCCTAGGCTGTAATATTTCTTCTATTCAATTTCTCCCTGGGGATTCTCTCAGAATTATCCATCTTTTATTGTTGCAAAAGGTTGAAGGGAGATAGTTCCAAATTTGTGACCTCCTAGTTCTGTAAAGCTCTCAATTATATTGCTGTAATTACAAATAACTTCACTGAACCAAACAGAATTATATGAAAACAGTTGTAAATGAGAGGAGAATCAAATCCCATATTTGTAATCTCAGGAGGAAAAGCTAATAAATTAGTGGTAAGGCTGAAAATATTGCTGTTAAAATGATATAAGTTGAAAGGTCTTCCTCAATTATAAATTTTTGTTTATTTAGGATCAGACCAAAACTGATGGTGTTTATTGGAAAAAAAATGTGGGTAGACAATTAGGTGCCCTTTATATGAAAGAGAAAAAGAGGGCAAGGAGGAGGAGGGAGAGCATGAGAACAAGAGAAAAAAATGTTATCGGGGGGGAGCTGACAGAATGGGAATGGCACAAGGGAGCTGGTGGCAGATCAAAACACAGTTCAGAAAGCTGAGAAAGGATTAAAGGGAGCCCAAGCTACTTTGTTAGGCTCAGAGAAAAGTGAAGGGGGTGAGAGTGAGGGAAAGATGTAGAGTGGCCACAAGGAGTATTTTACTGGCAGTCAAAAAGTCCAAGTGATAAAAACATAAAACATGACAAAAAGGAACTAAATACAAAAATGTGGGTCAGTTGACCTTAAAGGTCCATCTAAAACACTTTAACAGGGAAGAGAGGGGAGTTCAGGAATGACTGAGTCTGAATCAGAGGTACCTTAAAGCAGTGGGGGACTTCTCCATTCTTAACACACTTCATCGAGTTTTTGATTTCTAGAATATAGAGGGTGAGACAGTAGAATCCAGAGAAAAGTTCATTATATAGAGATGTTCACTTCCATACTATGTAAATTTCTGCAATTCACCAGAAATTTTCATAGAGAGAAGAAACAAGAGCAGTTTTTCCAGGAAAGTATCTTGACCCCAATGTGTAGCAGTTAATAGAAAAAAAGAGGCTTGTTGAAGACAGAGTAACTGAAAAAATAGAAATCCACGTTAAAAATCTGACTTAAAGTATAATTTCTGCTTTTATCACTTTCTCTTCTCCTTTTAGTTAATCAGTTGGCAAGAAAGGTCTGACTCTTGTTTGAAGTACAAAGTACTACCTTAAAGAAGTACTTGTGCAATTTTGTAAGCAGGGTAGTTATAATTGAATGGTGCCGAATTCTGTCCTACTTCCTTTCCTGCACTTACAAGTTACCTACGCCAGGTGTTACAGGTCCCAGACTCAATAGGGCTTCCGAAATTTACCTAGATTTGAATAAAAGTGTACAGAACAGAACTGGTGAGAAGCTGCAGCCACTGCTTATTACACAGCGAGAGAAGAAAAGAGACCGATAGCAGCTCCACTGCTTACCCCTTCTTGATAGATTATATAAAAATATAATAAAGATTCAAAAACATTATGCTTCCTTTTTCTCACTTTTAAATTCTCTAGGAAGCAGAAAAAACCTCAGCTTTGTTCGTTATCCATTGTCAGGAATAGAGCTGAATCTTCAAAAAATTATTGAACTGAACATCCAAAATAATAGAAATAAAAACAACATTACGTGTATCTTCTGTGAGGCATAAAAGGTGTTAAGTATATGATTTAAATACCTGTTTATTGCTTCACAGATATCACTTCTTGATTTTCCTGTGTTCAGAGCATTGCAATATTTACAATTGTTTGGTGATTGTAAGGTTTTTTCCCCCATTATCTTTTTACTTTCAAAGTGCAACCATGAGTGACCACATTTATAAGGCAAATCTATGCTACCAGGGGAGTTACTAAGAGCAGAAGAAGAAGCAGTGTTCTTACTTCTGGGGCTGACACCTGTAACAAAGGTGGTCCACACAGAAGAAATACACCTTCCAAAATGGGTAAAGATCTGGGAAAGCTTTGAAGCATGATGTGGAGAGTCAAATGTCAAAGCACAAAACCATCTGGTGCCTGTTATTTGGTAGCCCTGATTCTAACGGAGCAGCTCTGCTTCCCCTGTTTCCTTCAGCTTCCTGCGGACTGTAGCACTCTCTGCCCTGGCCTCCTTGCGCATTTCAGAAACCTGACAGATACACAGCTGTTGCCATCAAAAGCGAAATTCATCTCGGGCTGTGTGCCAGAATAAGGACTGTGGCACTACTTAAGACTCACTTAAACCTTCAAAGCCTTAAGTAGCACTTAAAACCTTGTGGTATTTGGCAGAGAATTCTACCAATGTGAGGTAAGGAGCAGTAGGCTGGAACCAAATTAATTCTTCTAAAACTAGTGAATGTCACCAAAGGAGAATTTACCAAAATATTTTAAATCACTTTTTTCCTAAGATCTAGAAAACGTGAGGAACTCACATTTGTGTTCTCAGAACAGAACATTAGAAATACAGCTTGGAACTTCATTTTCTTTCAATTTTTCTTCTTTATTTTATTAAAAGTTTTTAAGATGACGCATTTTTACTTAGTCAGCATTAAATATTTCAAGATGCCTAAAAAAGAGTCTTCAATTTTTGGTGTTAAAAAATCTTTCAATTTTTTCATTTCAATCAATGTCAGTATATGTTTTATTTCTGAACTGTCAATAGACAATGAAAGAGTACTCAGATGTTCACCTACTTTCCATCCGAAAATGGAACAATCCATGAGTAAGAATGTGTGTGTATATAAAAGTGAGAACAGTTGGAAAACAATGGAATAGAAAAATCTATATTTCCACCTTGAAGTGATAAATTATCTACCACACATGCTAGGTCAGCCTTCTATACTATAATTATCACCAGAAAATCTAGTAGAAGTGATGTAGTATATTCTGCTAACAACTAACCATATAGAAGAGCTGTATCCTGCTAACAAATCTTTTAATAACTTACATTTGCTGTGTTTCAGTTTTCTGATTTGTTAAATGGGAGCAGGAGTGCCAAGGCATCTTTATAAAGGACTTGCTACATACTGATAAAAAACAATCTGCATGCTGAATATTTGTTGCCATTTGTAATGGATGTATGGTCTTCATAACTTCCACGAGCCACAAAAGTAAAAATTCATTAAGAATACTGTTAGAAGAATAGGGTCAACGCTGATAAGCGTAAATCAGAAGTCAGCCTGCTGTGCCAGTTAGGTGCGGTTCGCACGAAATTCCATGTTGAGATTGTGCCAAAGTTTAAGTATGGAACCAAGCTGGAACCATTCAGCAGATTTTTAAACTGCATGAAAGACAGGGGATGTTTAGCTTTGTTTTTAAATATGAATCGGCAATTAGCAGCTCAAATCCCGTTATTTTCCAGTAGTTTGTATATGGTGCTGTTGTCTTACTGGTGTTACTACATTTATGATTTCACTTCTATTATATGTATTTTCCTTTATTCATTAAAAGCATTGTCTATTTAAAAAAAAATGCCACTAGGAATTTATATTTTTCCTTTTCCTCATACTTCTTTCTTCTGCATTATAAATGTACCTATTCTTTGGATTTATTGTGTGCTCATAAATCAATACTTTCATACAGTAATAAAAATAACTTATTGTAATGGTAACAGCTCCAAAGGACTCCTGACTATGAGTGGCATTTTATTTAATTCAGATCTATGTTCCATTCCCCAACTAATGGCACACTGTGGGTTATAAAGTGATTAAATTGTTTTCAAACTGACCTCCTGGAAAGAGGAGCCCAACTTCTTTTCCTGCAGCTGGTAGATCTGCAGGATCTGTATTTGTCTTCTACAGGTGGAAGCAAAGAAAATCTAGTGTAGGAATAATAAGCTAGCATATAATGGAAAAATGGATATCTTTTCCCAGTGCATCTGATAAGCATGTTTAAATAAACAACAGAAACAAAGCAATAATCAGTATTGCTGTTTTCTGAAAGCTAATGGAAATATAGACAAAGTGATTTTCCTACAGCTGCACAGGAAAGCTTTAGAAGAGGTAGGAGTATAATAGATCTTTTGACACAATTCTAGCGTCTTTATTATTGTAATTCTATTGTAATTCTTTACTTCTTTTAAGGGTCATTGCATTTCCTTTTTTTAATTCACATTTATTTACTGTTTTCTATATTGCTGAAACTACTTTTTTAATATTCCTGAGAGATATTCAAATAGCAATATGTAAAGGTGACATTTTTTTGAACTTCAGCCCTTCAGCTCCACTTCTAAAACACAATATTTCCACAATAGTGAAGGGAAATAGTTAGGAAGACTATAATTAATTTGTGAATCGATATCAAAAAAAAAATGAAGTTGATCCTGGATCTTAGCTTTTGCTATGGCTAAAGAAAGCCTAAATAAATGATAGATCTGAATTGCTTTTGCAGCTGATTTTCAATTTGCTACACCTGTGCATAAAAGAAGCACCATGCAGAACTGCCTGGTAATTCAATACAGAATAACTGCATATAGGAAATTTCTAAAACTCCAAGGATATTTTTCAGCCAACGGGTAACCTATGCGAGTTATCATAAAACAGAAATACAATCAGCCCATCATTAGTTATGGCTTTCTGGCTTTCATTGTTCTAAGACAAAGAGACCTGAAGGTCTCTTTATCTGTGGTCAATTAGAAGAAATGTCTGCTTCTGAGAGAAGCAATACACATGGGTCCTACAAGGTGGCCAACTGTACATCCCTCTCTATTTCTATATCAATATACTGCATGTAATAAAAAATACACAGATAAGAGCTGTGGTGACCTGCTGTATATTTATGCTTCAGCACCTCAATTCATCTGTTATCTCCCTAAGAGGCTGGATCAAAGTTTAACTCAAATCATTAACCCACCAAATTAAATTTCACACACCTGTGACCTCAGCTTTTTCTCTGCAGAAAAATATTATATACACACCCAACAATCATGATAAAAGGAAAACAAAACTCCTGGATACAGACTTAAAACTTAGGCTTCCTATGGCTTAACTGAAAACATAATATATCTGCTTAACATCAAGCAGTTTTTAGAACTCTCCTTGAGAGTCTCCCCTCCCTTTCTCAGCTTCCTCCATGATTCATGATATACCCTTTATCTGCTCACACTATGAATCTTTTAAAGTTCAGATTTGTAAGGCACTTTTCCAATCGACCAAAACCCACATTAATAACTGAAATAAAAATAAATTTGTAAAAAGAATACATACGTGTGTCTAGACTACATTTATAGTCAGACTTTTTTTAATGAACCCTAGACAAAACAAATTCTGCAAACAGGATTTTCTAGCTCCCCTTATAATGAGGAATAAAGCAGACACATTCTCAGAGAAATGCTGACCATTTTAAAAGCATTAAATAATTCAGTTTTGCACCAGTTCACGTAAATACAACAGAATTTGGGTTTATATCCTAAACTGATCGCTTCTATGCCTCACTCTTATTCTTGAGTAATGCTTCAAGAAAATTTGCAAATTGGATTGAGCTGAATTTCTTTCCTAAGTTGTTATCTAACCTTCCTCTTTGGCTTGCCATATTCAAATGAGGCAGCACTAATGAAAGAGCTGTAATAACCACTGTAAGAGGAGCAAAGCACGCAGGAATCCAGCTTAGATGGTCTGATTTTGTTTCAGCTTTTGATACAGGTTTCCCTGTGACCACTGGTAAATCTTATCTCTTCTGCATCTCAGGATACCAACTATAAACGACACATGAGCAGGTCTGTGCTGTACAATACTGCAATTTTTACAGCCTTGTTAGCTTAATGTCCTGCCCAGGGCAATAAGCACTGAGGAGAATTTAACACCTGAGATGTGCCATGTATACATATTCTGTAAGGGTTAATGAGTTCCAGTAGCGCTCCATATTCCCTTTTCTGGTCTGCAACTTCCCCACATCTAACGCAGGACTTAGTGCAATGCCCATCACTGCAGAAGCTTATCATATAGAAACTAATTTCTTTCAGATGTAAAGCATGCCAGAATTATTTTATATGTTTCCTCAAGGTTTGTCAGTTGCAATGTATTTATTGTGTAGAAGTATAACTTCTACACTCTGTAAGATCACTCAGGCCTTGAAACTGCCTCAGGCCATTGTGTGACCCATGAGTATATATTTTATGATGACACGAGAGGGTTAAAGTGTACCATATCAAAATTTGTTGTGCTTGTAAATGTTAATTGTCATGTTTTCCTTCTGAATGTTTTTTTCCATATCTATGTTTCTTCCGTGACCTGTGGCTAATGCATGGTTTCTAGCTGAAAGCCAGCTAAGCTTCTGCTGGTACTTGTCATATGTTGACAATATTCAATAGTGCATAAAGTATTCTAACAGCTTCATACAGATAAGGGGAAAAAATACATCAGCATTCACTGTTTATCTCAGAATCTTTGTCCAGATGTCAGTGGTGAAAAACTTAAGAGAAAAGCAAAGTGATGATTTTGTGCTTCAAAGACGTATTAGTTACAAAAGAAAAGGTGCATGCCAGCAATTTCCTCAAACTGAATAGGTATCAAAGAGAAATTCTAGACAGAGGCACTGGGTCCAAAACAAGCACATAACGGAATGAGGCTCAGAATGAAATACAAGTCATGGCTGACTAACTGATAAAATTTTAATGGACAGCAAAATCAACCTTCAACCTTTTCCTATACATAGATCTACTCAAAGTTCCTGATCAGGCTATATAATTCAGAAAAATGGTAGTGCCCTGCTCAGTGCAAGCCGCATTACTATGGCACCTTGCTGTCACAAACATGGTAACATATACAACTTCTCTATATTTTCCTTAAGAATGCTGTAGTTAAGTTCTCTTAAGACCTCTTTTCTAATGCCACAATTTATCAAGTTTAAGTTCCATTAACTTTAATTATTTCTTTCTGTCGAATTCTTCTGTTGAATTGTTGAATGCTTCTAACAATTTGCTAAATACTACTCAAGGCAAATGTGAACTTTGCTTGTTATTTTCTCATATAGTTTCTATTGCCCTCGTGTTACTTACACCCCAGCAAAAAAATAGTTAAAAGTTGGCTGTTGAACGCTACTAGACTTAATTTTCTTCTGTGCTGCACACTGTTTAATTACATCTTTGTAAATAAAACCAAAAGTCTAGCAAATCTAATAGTCACTTGTACTGCTACCAGCATTTTATGCATGCTCTCCTCTGATGCAAATGACAAAACAAAGACAGCTAGGAACCAGTTTTGTTAACTCCACTCCTCAAAAAATGATTTATACTGAAATCTTAGTTCATTGTTTTGTCTATTCACCTCCACTTCTACGAAACTAATAAGTGAACAAAACCACAAACAATCTATACTCTAATCAACCCAAAAATATTGAAACTGCCACTGAGAAGAAGTTAAAAAGTTCGCTCTTAATGACACCAAAGAGACTGATATTTTTTTAAAGTAATGCACACATGTCATAGAATACACTGCTTTTTGTTTGATTTTTAAACGTGAATAAGAGTAATTTACATGTAATCCTTCAAATAGTTTAGAAAAGAAAAAAGAACCATTATAGTCACAGAATTAGACATTTCCAGTTAAAAATTGCAGACCCTCTGTTGCATTTCTACTTAATTACGGCAGTATCAAGCCGTAACTAGCAAAAATCAAAATTCAAAAAGTACTCAAAAAAAAAAAAAACAAAACACAATGTATCCATAAGCATTCTGTGAAGAATTACCTGCAGAGTTAGAACAAGCCAGGAACATACATTTTGGGAAGTAAGTAGAAAGTTGGCTGATAAAGGTTTACCTTTGCAAAAAAACTAATTATCACAAAAGCACAAAAAGAATATCCAGATGATATTGTAGAGGTCACAACTGAAGTCTTTAGATTTCCACTGTGTCCGTTTACACACTGTATTCTGCCTCTAGTTTGTGCAATAGGAAGGTGCCTGGAATTAGTGGACTGACATTTGAATGAGATGAGACATATTCGGCCTCACAGTTTGAGAGCAGCAGTGATATTTTGTGTGGGCTCAGTTCTGCCTTTTAGATTTATTTTGGAACAGACAATTCTTCTTTTAAGATAAAAGAAGGAAATATGAAGTAATGCACGCTCATACCTTACAGCTAGATTCACTTTGGCATAAATTTTACAGCTATGTTGCAAAGCCAAATTCTTACTCATAATCCTTCTGAAGCTTGGAGTCAAAGTCTTTGGGATGATGCCAGTTCTTGGCAACATGCTGTTGAGACCAAACAGTTATAATGATATTCCTAGTTACCAAAATTGGTAATGTAGATTACAAGTATCAAATGAAGTACTGCAATTTAAGTCAAAATTGTTTGATTCTTATTGTTGTTGATTTAAAAAAAAACAGGAATAGAAATATGAATTTCATAATTTCAAATGTTATTAAAAACATATTATTGTAAAACATATCACAGCATAGGTAGAAAGTGCTTCCAAGAAACAGAGAAAGTTGAAAGAAAAATGTATCATTTAACATCATTTATCATCACTTAACATATCATCTCTGCTATTCTCACTGAACATAGGAGGAACAGGTGGCATTATGCCCTGTTGTAGGACATTAACGTGAACACAATGAAAAAGGGAATCAAATAATTATTTCTAAAATAAATAGTAATATATGAACACAATGGGAAAAAGAATTCATTGCTTCTAGCTTTAACAAACAGTTCCTCTCTAGGCTTTTTCTGATGATCATAAAATGCAATGGCAAAGAGCATAATCTAACATACTGCTTTTAAATACCGGGTTACAAACTTTTCTCCAAACTCTTGGATGTTTACTATTTTTAATGCATATTCACTAGGTCATAATAAAAAAAGATAATGAAACTATATTAATAAACATGCATTTAACTCTTCTTCTCCCAAAGCAAATAAATCTTTCTTACTCTGCATAGATATATAGTCTCTGAAGTACTTACTATTTACTACCTAATCCATATCTTAAACAATTAAGTTTTAAATGCAGCTCCATGTTCTTCCTACCTTAGTTAACTGAAAGCACTCAGCACATCATTAGAAATTTCCTGAAGACACTGAATTTTTAATTTAAGCCTATTTTCAAGTCAGCTTTAAATTTGTAGGGAAAATTCAGAACCTGTACACATTAAAATGGAAACACATACTTTTTTGTCCAGAAAGAATTATCTCCCAGCAGCATAATCCTATTTTAGTGCTGAAGAAGAATCTTTATATTCAGTTGTATTGCTCAAGATCCAGCACACCACACACACAAAAATAACAGGGTAGGGTAAAGCATACATTTAACGTAATCTTTAGTAAGAATAGATATTATACTATATATAAAAATACCTCACATTCTAGCTTGCTCTCCACTTTCATTACATTGCAACCTTGTGCCTTGCTTACAACAAGAACCAATGTGCGGCCAAAAAACAGCTGTAAGAATTATTCTGTTCTTAAAGAAAACAGACTGTTGATCCAATTATTTTGAAACAGGGAATAGCTACGGATAATTGCTTACATAGACATAGCTCCAGCTCATGGCTCTGTAATATCTGCCTTCTGGCAAGACCTTTGCATCTCTGGCTGGACTACTCCGTTGGAAGGATATTCATGGAGAAGGTGTTATACCTAACAAGAAGCTTGAAAACCCTTCATGGAACAACAGGTGGTGCTCTGCACAACTGTCCTCACTATAAATACAAATGGAGCAAAGAAAGTTTAATAAAGCAATATACTTTTAAAAAGCTATCAATAGGTGTTCACAGGTCCTGATACAGGCTGTTCCTGAACAATAATTCCATAGAGGAAATCTGGTGGTTTGGAAACGGATAATCTTCTGTTAACGTGAAAAACAACAGACGTTGGGAAACTTCCCCACTGTTTTACCAAATATCAACCCTCTTTACTTAGACAAAACTATTTCCCATTATTTCACGGGAACTAGGCCCCCATGCTTGGTTGATATTGAGCCTGTTTTGAGAAAAGCCTGCCACTGTGTCAAAATGCACAGCAATTCTGCAATATACATACTGTTTTAGAACACTAAGTTGAGATCACCAGACTCAATTCATCTGCAGCTTGACTTAGATTTAAAATGCATACACAGAAAACAGTTGGCAGTCATAAAATGTACTAAATTGCTCTGGAATCAGCTCTGCTCTCTCTCACTCTTGACCTTCTGGTCATGTGTTGTTAAAATCTTCCGAGCAATTTTGAAAATGTGTTCTACTGTTAGATAATTCATTAAGTTAGCATAAAGGCACAAAAGACTGCTCAGAAGTGATGGTGCCATTTTAAGCAATTTATTCTATCTGTTATTTCCTAAAAGAAAAGCTTCTCCCACAAAATTAATATTAAATAGACAAATACAACAGAAATAACTAGCATTTATCTTTCCATTCCTGAGGTGATGTCAAGAATACATCAAACTAACTACAGTTTGCTACAGATATTTAGCAATGTGATATTTCCTGGACAGT
The DNA here is from genome assembly GCF_040807025.1 of Struthio camelus. NCBI lineage: Eukaryota > Metazoa > Chordata > Aves > Struthioniformes > Struthionidae > Struthio > Struthio camelus. The sequence continues at coordinate 49,921,065 of NC_090945.1, read as the reverse complement.
AGAGCAGAGAATCAGCCTTTAGCTGTGAGTGCTAAAGCAAGTGATACTGCTCTGAGGACCCAAACATGTAGACACTGAAAATACACTACACCGATGTGCAGGTATTTGCTGCTGAATGACTCCTTACGGCACCAAAAATCATCACAGGTAACAAATAGTGTAAAATTGCTGCAGCTGACAAAGACAGAGGAAATAGCTACTGATCGCATGTTCCACCTCTTCAGTGTGATTGTCCAAATCTTCCAGATTAAGAAATCTTGCTTTTCAGCACTAGAAATTTAGCTTTTTTGGTGCAAGTTCACTAGCCACAGTCATCAAATCAATTCACAACAAACAAAGGGACTCTCACAACTTCAGTGACCACTCTAATAGCATCCTCCTCACCTCTGCACATGAGTCCAAAGTCTGAGGCATGTTCTCAGTGTTGTTCTTGTTAAATTGAAATTTATTGCTGAAATTTATTGAAATTTATTGCTGAGATTTGATGCTTGGAATTTCTGTGGTTGATAGCAAATTCTTTGCTACCATAGCTCAACCATATTTCTGTAAACTCCCACTTGGAGACATTAAAGATTTTTGTAACTGAACTTTGATTTGAATTGAATTATTAGATTTTGATTCTTCATCCCTTTGATGAGCTGCTGGTCAGCCAAGCGTCCCTGTACTACAAGTCAGAAGGGCACAATTTTATAAAAGTAATAAGCTGTTCAATCAGGATACTATGTTTCGTAGGGCTGCTAAGCTGTTAAGAGGTGTTCTGAAGATCTAAATGGGGACCTTCTGGAATTTGACATGGCAGGTGAAGAAATCAAAGTCCCAGGATGGGGCACCTCATCTTTTTTTTTTAGGTTAAAAAATAATGCAAATTAAACCTCTTTTTAAATCAAAAGGCCTCCTCCTACCAGTTGTACAGACTAGTGTATTTCTTTTTCTAACAGGACCTCCTGAGATGACACTTTGGAAAGGGACATAACAGGAGTTCTAGGAAGAGGTTTAAGTGGCTTCTGTTCTCCAATGTCCATACCTAGCACAGTTTCAGTCTAATCATCCCTGAAGTAAAAGAGCAGTTGCCAAGAGGAGGATGTGGAATTTGTCTTTGTGGGTAGCATGAAAGGATTCACTACTTCACCTGCAGAGGATGGCAGGAAAAAGTTATTCTTTAGCAGCTGACATTTTTCCTCATTATTCTCTTTCTGCCTCTCAAGAATTTCTAGTTACACTGACTGAGTTGCCTGGCTTGGTTTCTTTGTATCTTTAAGCTTCCAACCTTCAAACCCTTCAAGTTTCTTGGAGGTTTCCTGGAAAATTGCTCAGACTATCCAGTAGGGTTAGGGAGGACCACTAAAGCACAGAATATATATGAGGGTGCACTAGAAGGATAAAAGACATGAACCATCCTGTACTGTCATCCATAGATTTCTTCATAAATTCATTTTCTAAAAAGGGAGTCCTATAGCCTCCTTGTGGAAGAGTGAGAGAGAGGGAGAGATGCCATGTTCAGAAAGAGGCAGAGAGCACAAACTTTCTTCAGGAAAGACAGATGCTTAAAATGAGGCAGTAGTGGGATATCACGTTAGCCTGGCACAACAGCATCTCTAAAACTGAGAGAGGTGATTGTAGCACCATCCGCAGCAATTACTTACTGACACTATGCAGAGTTCAGTTCAGAGGCGACCTGTAGTCCTGTATTTTAAACCTGTTTTGCAGCTGAGAGGCACAACCTTCCTTTCTGTTCTACCATGACTCCAATCTTCTACCCCCAAACTTCCTCCCACACTATTCACCTGTGCAGATTGTGATTCTTACCTTATACTGCCTGTGCTGGGTTATATTGGGCACAGCCCCAGTCTCATATTCTGCACTTTTTATAGTTTTTGTAATTACTTTAAACCAGAAAACAAAACCAGTACATAATTTAAGTGCTGACAAATAAATATATACAAAAGAGTTTGATTTTTGGCTATTGCAAGGCTGCACTATTCAATTTTATTGCACCGTAAAAATGAAAGTGTTTTCCTGCCCACTGTAAAGAAAACTGAGTTTTGAGAAATGTTCATATTTGATTCAAAGATTCGTAGATAGGGAGACAAAACAATGCAAAAATACATCGTAAATGCAAAGTAAAAACACAATTTAAAAATCTATTTTAAATATACTTTTCAGTATTAATTAGTATAAATGGAAGCTCACTCATAATGAGCCATCTTTAAATTATCTCTGAGTTCACTTGATTCTCACTTCTCTTGCTATTCTCCCTTGCAGTGGACAATAAAATATATTGCTACTCAGGCTGGGCAGGTAGAACTGGAACAATCATGAGACCCATAAGTCAAGAAAGAATGTGTGACAGGACTTCATTGAGGAATGACCTGGTTTTCATTTTATGTTTTCCCCACGGTACTAAACATTGGCTTTCCTTTTACTAAAGTATGCAACCTACACTGGCACAACAGCTTACAGAAAAATGCAGCGGATCAAAACTCAGTGGCGTTTTAGTGATTCCCAAGGAAGCAAGTTAATGTTTATTTCCTTGAAAGTGTCAAGCATAAGTGAAAAAAAAATCATAATTTCATAATTAGACCTCTCACATAATCCCCTCAAATAAATACATTTAATAATGCAATTATTAAAATTATCTATTTATCTATTATTAAAAATGCAACACAATCTTATCACAAGTTAGAATTTGAATTAGGATTTGAAGCCATGAAGGACATAATAAAAAGGAATGATGAGTACACAGAGTTATCATAAGTTTCATCTATTATTCTTCATCAAAATCCAAACTTTTAAATAATGGAGCACCACTAAACTTAAACCCAGTGACTTTACATAGTCCATTTTTTGCTGTCAAATGTTTTTGCAGTAGCACAGTAGCATGACTTAGATTTGTTTTAATTGTTAGGATGCTACAAGCAGTCTATCACTATCTTAATTTACAGTATTTCACACTAATAGTAAATGGTACAAGCCTTGTGATTTATTAGAACATTTAACTCATGTTGCATGACATTTTTCTGCTTGTTTAAACAAGAAAGAGAATAGCAACTGAGCCTTATTAAACATTAGGATACTCAGAAATATAAGAAAGCAATCCTGATTTTTTTGTTGTTGTTCTTAACATATTACTAAAGTAAACACACACATTTCACTAGGGCCGGACCTCAATTAATCCTGTACTTTGTGATCCACCTTCTTGCTAGAATAGCCTTATGAAAAAGAATGCATGCTACAGGCAGAGATAAATAGCTTGTTAACCTATGTGTGTGATACTGGTTACAGTCCAGAAACGTTGAATTCTAAATCCTTTGTACACAATAATATCCAGATTTTGTGCAACATGGCAAAGAGAAAAAAAAACCCCAAAATAAACGCTAGAAAGAGCATCATCTTTATGAAATCTACCTGGGCTTACAAAATATTAAGCAGTATAGTTTTGAAGTGTTTATCTTGTAGCCTGCATTTTAGCATACTGTAGTGTATGTACCATTTCTACAGGATGTAGGGTTTTTTTTTACAGTGTAAATTGAAGAAAGAATCAACAGGTATTATGAACTCTATGAGTTATGGAGTAAATTTTGTAAAAGTATTTTCTTATTTGTCATTTAAGGAAGGAGGACAATTATTTTTAAAAGTTAGACCAGCATAAATCAATGCAAAGTACACATTTGCATTCTACCTGCTCTCTCCAGTTTGGAGAAGTCTTTTGGAGACTTGACTGGCCTTGCAAAGCTTTATTTATGGGAACAGAAGAGGTAACAGCCTATACTTGCACATGCTGACTGTCATATCTACCTCCTTGAAAGTATTAAGATACCTGCTAACAATGATACACTACTGCTCTTTCCCGAACAAAATAGATGCTCCTATGCAGCCTCCTGAAGGCTGGCTGGAGAGGACCATTTTCGCATTGTTAATCTAAGCGATTAGCTGGGCTTTCATGGTGTTAAGTAGTGTTTATACTGATCTCTATTAATCTAACCACGAAAATTTGATCTGTGTATTTGAAAATGGATAAGGTCTGCCTCTCCTGCATATCTCACTGTCCAACCTTTTGAGTTATTATAGTGCTCTAAGACATCCTACAATGATTACCAGAAGAATATATTTGTCTGAAGACGCAGAAATGAATATAGTTGCAGCTGGTCTGATGGCAACCAGAGTTAAAAACATTATATGAACAGCTGTCCCAATAGGAAATCATCCACAAGGACAGGGTTTTTGCAAAACAAAACAAACAAACCAACCAAATCCTACTTTTTTTTCTTCAAAAACAGCAGCTGGTTAGGCTTTTCACTTCCTGTCTCTTGAAAAAACAAATTCTAATAGCAGGGGTTCACAGGTAGAGTCTTGGCTTGGGGGAAAGTTAAGTCATGCGATACTTAAGCACCCAGTTTGTCTCACTCATTTAAATAATGAATGATGTATGAAAATATTCATCAGTGACAGTCATGAACTTTACTTTCTGCACACTGCAGTAATAATACAGGCAGAGAATTTCTCAGATTTATTAACACACTTGGGAAAGGGAACAAATAACCTACAACAAATGTTCAATATGCTTGAGATACTATGCTTATTCAGGTGCTAGTCAATGAGGTGAGGATTATTGAAAACAAAATAGTCTTATTTCTTTATTTTGTGAAAGATGAAGTTTTTAATTTGGAAACAAAAATGATTTAGTCTTAGAACTACAGAATTGAGTGAACTAAAAAATAGTCTTTTTAAAGATCACATTTCTAATTATTTTCTTACCATAAGGCTTATTCTGTTCTTGGAAAAGACGTGACTGATGGAATAACCTACTACAAGATTTTAACAGATCACCCTTTATAAATGGATTAAAATGCTCACGTTATATTATTATATTATATTACACAAAATAAAATCTCATTTTGAGTGTGCAAAGGAGGATTCATAATCATATATTTCTATAAATTTTCACTGTTTTCAGATCACATGAGGAAGCTAGATATGATATTCTCTATTTGTATGAAATGAAACCATTCAAGAAAACAACCACTGAACAAGTTAGTCAGATAACGCATATCTATAAGGATACAGATACTTTGATTTTTGCCACATTTATGGTTTAAGATTAAAAAAAGATTCTAATTGTTTCCAAACCTCCTATGTTGACATTTGTGAAATTATTTGATTTTAACTTTTGAAATAAAAATTTACTTCTGTTTTTCATTTCATTCATTTTTTATAGTAGAAGATATATTATAGCATTTTAACATCTGACACCAAAAGAAAATCAGTGAAAAGGATTAGCCTATATGGTACATCGCACTGAGTCATTAACAACGCCTTTAGTAAAAAGCAAAGTAAATGTCACTGGGTAGAAATATTAATATATGGTATGCTGTTTAAACCGAACTTGCCTGTGAGATACACTCAGCACCTGAACACTTAATGCATTTTGGATTATTAAGGTGGATCATATCACAAGGCTAAAAGTGTAAGTCAGCGGCCAGGAATTGGAACAGGTACATTGGAACGGCTACTCACAGACAGACTATAGCTAGCCCCATCTAAATAATGAGCAAGCAATTGCATTACCTACTTCAGATGTACTATGTTTTCCTTTCTATTGGCAAAAGGAGGAGTTTTTTTTATGCTACTAAATGAGCAAATAAGCCTGGAATTACACACTTTATCATTGTGCAACACAAAAACATTAGTGAAAGATTTCCTGGACAATTACAGTAAGAAATCATTGCCACATGAACATCACAGAGGAAAGTGCTGAAGAGTAAAAGTTAAAAAAGCAAAATGTTAACTTGTGACGGGGGATGGCAGAGAGGAGATAGCCTGAAGCTGTTCACTCTCATCAAGGCATCAAATCCTCAAGCTTTGTGAAGAGCTTGTCATTAGAGGATAGAAACAGAAAGATCCAGGTTTGGGGTCCTCTCATTTATCTTAAGCCTTTTAGCAGGCCTGCATCTGGTACTTATCTTAAGACAACATAGGAATCAAAACAGGACTATCTTAGGAGATAGAATAAGATAATATGTGCATTAGCTTAGCAATTATAAGTGACAACCATTGGACAGAATTACCCAGCTTCCCTTACTTATGGTAAAGGGAAATAAGATGACCAAGAAACGTTAGAAACGAAAAGATTGTCAGAAGTGAGCTCACATTTTCAAAGGGAAAAGGTAAAAAGTTAGCTGTTGCAAACTAGTCAATAAATGTATTTGAATTCTGACTTGGACAACTTTACATTGTCTTTAGGATATATTCATTACCTCAGGATAATTTAACTTTAATACTAATAATGGGTTAGGATTATTGTATAGGAGTGATAAGATGATATAAAAAGATTTCTAAACCGAGACTGTGTTCATTCGGCATTTAACTTGTCTTCATGAGCAAATTCTGATCTGCACATATCCTGTTAACGTTCTTTGAAACTTACTTTCCAAATTAAGTAAAAAACCACTTTTTTGCTTGGTGTCCCACAGCTTCTGCGGAAGTAAGTTTTCAGTTTTAAAAACAAATATGTACTCTACCTTCTATATTTGTTTTCCTTCTTCCTTATTACACACATAATCCTAAAATGCATTCATTCTGTACAATTTTACACATGAATCTCCCACATCGTATCTGTATTACACTTACTTTTACTTATGCATCACACTGTGTTCTTTGAATTTGCTTGCATCCCAAGCAATATCTGGGAGGCCAAAAGGGTTCACAAAAAGTGAACATCTCATGGTTCTGAAGTGACCACCTACTAAAACAGACTTTTTTCTTAATGTAAATAACTGTCAATGACAATTCCATCTTAAAAGGAGGTATCAGTAAACCAGACAGTAAAGTGAACAACAATACAATACACTATGTTCTTGGTGCAAAAATGCAAGCTGTTCCTGTGAGAAAAAAGCCAGACAAATTGTTAGGTTAAACACAGGCCTAACTAGATGGTGGCTTAAAATATTATAAATAAATATTATATATAAAAACCAAAATGTGCTCCTTTTAGCTTTTAAATACGTAAAGAAAATACAATAAATTCTTCAAATCTTTCAAAAAAAAAAAAAGAAATTTAGCTCTATAGTACAGTTCTGATACCAAATTTTAATAAAATGTTGAATTTCAGAGGAATGACAACCTTCCACAGATGGTTTAGGAGAAAATGAATAAACTTGGGCCAGTACAGAGTCTACTAGCTTGCTGAAAGACTGACTTAAAGACCTCTCTAAACTTTCAGATAAGACACCTCTGCCAGAATTATGAGGGGCGTAGTCTAAGAAGGCTGTGGTTAAAGCTTCAATGAAATTTAAAGGGAGGCTCCTGGCTTCATATCACTCTCATCCTTCAAATTCCCAGATGCCAAAACACTATGGTCTCGTTTTCCATCTCCTACTCATTTAAGCAGTTTAGCACTGAAGGTAAAGGAGTTTCCTGATCTCAGGTTCAGCCCTAGAGAATCCCCCACAACAAAGAGCATTGCTAAGATAAACGATTTCATTCCTGCAACCCTGCTGGATGCTGGGACTGACAAAAAGGTACAGTAAACGTCTGGTTTCAGTAAAAAGAAGCTGCATGCAATGACTTGCATTTTATTGCTTAAAAAAGAAAAGAAAATAGTCTATTTTAAAATATTTTCCAGCTGGTTATGGCTTCATTGCTAAGAATATAGTTTGCTAACAACATTCCACAATATAAAATGGCCTGTTACACGCAGTTTTTGTGATTTCTTAAGGAAGAAACATTTTAAAAAGTGTTTTACACTTACGCAAGCATTTTTTTTTCTACCTCTGCATGGTGTTTTTTGAAGAATTAACTCCAATTTGTGAAATATGGTTGGTAATGAGGGGCCTTTTTAGCGTGGAGTTTTTGCGTGGATATTTCTTTTTTAACAATACTGTTTTTCAAAACTCTAGAAATCTGAATGCTATTTAAGGTTCATGACATATTTCTCTCAAGCGTTAATCAGTGAATATGCCAAAGACAAGTGATACTATATAGAATATGCTGACAGGATTTAATAAGTACTGTTTTGACTTCTGTCTCAACAACCATGAGAGATTGATTTCAAATCTTGAAAAAAAACAAAATTAGAAGTACAAAAAGTTCTCAGATATTACCTATTTTCTATAAATGGAGATAACCATAGAATTTAGATACCTATTAAGTGTCAACAATTGAAATATAAATATTGATATCTCATATGTTACAAGTTAATGTAAGGCAATCCAGACCTGCACAGTAAATATATTCACAGTATTATTATTAATTATACTTGACACTGAATTTTCTGACACTGAATTTTTACTTTTCATTACAAACTACAGGCAATAGTGTCAATCTTCTAATATCAACCAAAAAAAAAAAAGTCCTGATAGAGCTGTATCAGCATTATCTTATGTCAGCTTTCCACCCTAGAAGTTAATGTTTACACTTCCATGGTTTTTTTCACACTTTCAAGGTGTCATTATTTTATAAAATGTTACAATCTTTAAATTCAGATTAGAGTTTTCGAAGCAATTAAAAAAAACATAAAAATAATTTTCTATTCATTTACAGTACTCATATTTTTAAGTGTAAAATATTAAATAGAGAAGAAAATAATATAAAAGTACAAATGCCTCAACAACATTTTTAATAGATAACATCAAGCTCTCTCTTCTCTTTCTTCTTTTTCTTTCTAATCCTTACACAGCGTGGCAGACAGAACTACGATTTGTTTAGAAGCCTGAGAGACTGTGAGGATCTTCTGGGGGAAAACATGAGAATTACTACTATATAACTAAAGCTGGAAATTACGCTTCCATCTTTTTTTTTTCTTTTTTGGGGTGATATCAGCTGAATCTATCAGTTAAGATGGACTGCCTCATTCTGCCAGGTAGTCACTAAGGCCTTAATCCTAACAGAATCATTTTATAGTCCAGTTTTTGCCTTAGATAGCAATTGAATTCACACTGAGCTGGTCAGTACACTGAAAATCAGTTTGGAAGGTGAATTTTAGAGTTTAGGAAATGAGAGACAGTGTAAACTTTAACACACACTGGTTTTAAAGAACATCATTTAGCACTTTTCTCATGTAGTCCACTTCTAATATAGTACCTCATTAATTCTTGGCTGGAGCATCTACTTTTCTGCACGTGTACACATGTTCATGTGAGCCGATATGAATACTATGGATTATTTGTTTATAGATTATTAAGGTAGAGATACATGATAATAAGTAGCATAGAAAAAGCAATAATAAATAAAAACTAAATGCCATTAGTCTAATTTTTTTAAAGTAAAATACCTAGAAATATCCAGGATTATTCCTAAATCAGAGATTACAAACCAGAGAGTCCAATATAAGACATATAAATGCTGATAGCTGGCCAGGAAAAAAGCCCTATCCAGAAAATGGACTCTATTTTATTTCAGTTTGAACTGTAGAGTAAACCAGCATGGAGTACTGCATGTAAAAGCCATCTAGGTACAATCAGAAGTTATTTTCATCAGTGGAGATGTCCTAAATTGACCACCATAATGTGGCAGATTAAATGGGTCCTGGAACTATGGAACTAGTTACACATGAAAGAATTTCTCTTGAATGGCAGAATCATATGAGACCTTCACCTGCTGTGATGTTATTGATGCCCTATCCGAACAGGTTTCTAAAATGCTGAAAAATAACTCTTTGTCTTGGAACGTTTTTCAGTCGGAATTTGAAGAATGCAGGCAAATATGGCAAGGAATACTAACTGCATGCAATTAACTATCCTAAAAGGCAAATAATTCTGGCCTAGCAGAATCCATTCAGTCAAAATGAAGATTTTTTTAGTAATTTCTAATTGTAACGATGAATGACTTGATTCCATAACATAGGGTGAAACAAGAGAATCAAAAAAAGGAGAACTAACAGGAACAAGTGGTTATAGCATTTTCCTCTCCGCCCTCCTCAAACTGTAAAAATCCATTCCAGCTGGGGGACTGGAATGCAAATGTCATGTTTGCAAAATGAAAGAAGAAAACACCAGCAGATTCACATGGCATATGAATAAATTTAAATCTATTTGATTTTCTGTGCAAAATCTATAGTGAGCTAATGTAACTCCTAAGGTGGGTCGAAGAAGCATATCAGCATAGTAAAGCGTCATCATTTCAGTCAATATAGAATCCATGACCATCAGTCATTAGGGGGAGCAGCATGGAGGACAGATTTATAAATATGACCTTGGGTACACAGAATTTGTTTAAAAAAATGTAAATATAAAGGGGAATGATGCAATCAGAATTTTAAAAAGTGTCCCTGTGTAAATAAGATTCAATACATATTAGCTATGGGAGACAGAAGGGAGACAGGGAGACAGAAGAATATTTTAAATGTGATAACTATTAGTTTAGTTTTGGCCTGTTTATTTTACGTACTTCTGAGATTTTTACAGAAGTTAACCTAAACGACATAACGTGCCTCAGATGTGTATTCTTTGCCACCTCTCCTCTTTTTCATGCACCACGAACATGCCTCCCTGAAAGCATGTGCACTGGCAGCTCTCCACAATATTCTCAGAGGATTCAAGGAGCTTTCCTCTTCAAATACATGTTTCCCTAGAGATAAGATGTTTGCATGTTTCCTGAAATATGAGAGTAGAGCCCAAGTGACTTTTGCGCTTCCTTTAAGGCTTTGAAAACTGTACCTTGGCTGTGTCACCTATACCAGGGGAATCTGATGTAATGCCAACAAGAAAGTTTCTACAAATGGAATTCATTGTCAAAACCATAAACTGGGGCAATCATCTGGCAAGGACTCTAAGTTCTGTCTCTTAAATCAGACTAGACACCTCTATTGAGTACTACAGCCATTAAGGTAATCTGTTTTTCCTGTTTACCATGATACTTAATAATTCATATAAAATAGAACAGTTCCAATATGATGGATTGAGAAAGACTATCCCTCAAATAATGAAGAGTTATTATTTATGGCATTCCCACAGGTCTGAATTCCCGATTTCATCTCTTATGAGGAGATCTGGAATATACCTCATTAGATTTATTTAAAAAAATAAAATGAAAGAAGTAGACTTTGAGATACTAACTGTGAAACATAATATAAAACCAGGTGTAATGTGGCAGATCAAAGCTCCACCTAGTCCAACATCCTGCCTCCAAGAGTAGCCAGTAATAGGCATTTATGGAAGAGTACATGACTAGGGCAGAAGTACTGCCATTCCCAGAAGGCTGGGTTAGCCTTCTGCAAATTTTTGGCCAGGGTCTTCCAGAGCAAGAGGTGATGCTTTCTGTAGGTCGAATCTTTCACATTCTATGTCCTTCCTTAAAGTGTGAACGCTATACTTTTCACTAAGATAGTGGAAAAAAAATTTGAGGTATCAGAGAGGAGGGAGTACCATTCCTCAAATTAGGCTAAAAGGTAAGCGTGAGACTTTCAGAGTTGGGAAGTGTTAGCATCTATTTTACATGTTTGGTGACCTGATCCAAAGCTAAAGTTCAAGAATCATATACAACATCCCACACTTCCACAGATATTTGTTTACAGGCGCAAACCTGAGTTCTTCCAACCATATAGCAGGGATAATCTTTGTAAAGGAATCCTCTTTGAATTTTCTTCTTCATGGTACTTAAAAACTTCTCTCCCTACAGAGGAAGAGGATACAACCTAACTATTTCAGTAATATTGTCTTTTATTAATCTTTCCTGTGAGAGATAATAAGCAAACCCTAAATACCTAAAACTTCTACATTAATTTATGTTCTGACAGCACTTCTTTTAACAGCAGACAATTCTCTGTCACAGTCAACTTCCAGTAAGAGAATTCACATTAGTCATATACACAAAGGTAAACCCTTACCTTATAATCTGAACTTTAGCATTTTACTAAGGGAAATGAAAGTAAAATAGACTTGTGTAAATTAATTTTATATTCCAGTAGTAACTTCAAAATCTCCATAAGGCCTTGAACAACTCCAGACCACATAAGAAAAGAAGATTATCTGAACCACAGAGAAAAAAATCACATATTTTAACACACTCAGGTTTCATTAAATAATCTGAAGCTGGATTTTATTAAACCTTGTTAATTTTTCAGATCAAATGAGCTTAACAAGGAGAAAAGAGCTATTTTATTTAATGTCTGAGTACACTGTGTAAATGGAATAGAAGCAGAGAAATTCTAGGAATTATAAAAGTTATGTATTTCAAAGAATGCTTTTGAAATAGTCAATGAATAGCTTGAATAGCAATGAATAGATTTTTTAAACCCACTCACAGGCAATTTTTTCCTTAAATATTGACAACATACTAACTCTGAAAGCACCAGAATAAAACAACCTGTTTTCCAATGTGACTGTGACTTGTAGGGATAAGAAAGTGGGAATTCTGAAGATATTCCTGAAGTTAGGACATTTCCAATGCCTTTCTTTCACAAGGATTCTCCAATGACTAATTGGGATTGATCTCACCTTATCTGTTTTCTCTCTGATGGGACACTCAGAGGTTATACTCCATTTTTCCGTGGAGTGTGTAAGTACACAATTATTTTAGAGACCTCTAACCCCTGTCAAATTTAGTAGAAACAATCATTTTTCAGTCATTAAACAAATACACAGTTTCATTGCCCATTTTTGAGATGTGTAAAATTCAGTTATAGCAAAAAAGGTATCAAATCATATTGAAAAAATTACCAATACAGCTCAGCTGACCGCTGAAGATTCCCCTCATGAAAGACGGATTCTGATGATCCAGAGCTGGCATACTACTTTGCCCCCAACTTCCCTGGATCATGCACAGCATCTCTTGGCAGGCATTTCCTGGCAAGCTATTCCAATAATCCCAGACAGCCCAACCTTTTAGAGCATTGTGAGGCAAGCACGTACTAAAATAGCATCTTTCTAACCTGTTTCCAGAACGCACAAGAACAGTGCAAAGCCAACTAGGGAATCCGGCCCAGTGTGTTTAACTAAGTAAGTTTTGGTTTCAGTATTACTCTGAATAGTACAATTCTGTCTTGAACGTCTGAAAAGGTATTACATCTATATAATCCAGTTTCATTTTAAATTTTGGAGTAATCACTTTTTAGTTACCAGAACTGAGTTTTTTTGTTTTTTTAATCCCTTTCAGCATTAAATATATTGTACTTCTTCATTTTAAAATATTTGGTTTTAAAATAGTTTGTTATTTTTTTAAAAAAGATCTCATTCAATATAATTAATATTCAGTCTAGAGATAATTAATTTCAATTCAGTCCTTATATGATATCTAGATAGATCTAGCTAAGGAGGACTTCAGATTCTCATTTTATTGTACTACATACTTGGTGCAATGTCTTTTAATTGATGCTTACTGCAAAAAAGTTCTGCATATCTAAGAACTGATATTCTTACTTGTACTGGTCTTCATGCAAGATAATAAAATAGAGGTTTCAGTAATAATTTTTGACCACTTCAGTGCTGTATAATTGCTAATTTCAGTTGGTGCTGTAAATCTAGTTTACCAGCTATGATTTGGGAATGTACAATTAAAATATTTTAAGAGAGTGTCAGTATCTAGCAGGAAGTTGTTACAATTAATGCAAAATAAAGTTAGAAGAACAACAACATTGTGAAGTTTTGATTCAAACAAATGTGCACAATTACAAAAATCTGTATAGATGAAATGAACAATGGAAGCTGTTTTTTTTAATTTTTTCAAGTTTTCTTCTGTTCTGTCTATGTTTCTAATATAAAAATCAAGCGGTATATATAATTTTTCTTTTTCAGTTTTGGTCCATCTTTTATTTACAATACATTATAGTAGACAAATCATCATTTATTTTCTCATTCAACTACCATCCATAACAATAATTTAAAACTAGCTAATAACCATTATGGTTTGTTAGAACTGCTACCGATTAAATCTTAAGTGTCTAAAATACAAATATATACAGAATGTAATTAGTGCTATTTAAAGAACCCATTTTTAACTTAGATTAACCATACCTTCCATTTGCTAGGGATAAACACTCATAAATGAAACCCATTGCAGAACAAGAAGCAATTACTTCAGTTTAAAATATTAATACATACTGCCTTTTAAAAAGCCGAGGAAAGTCATTTACGTACTCTACAATATAATCTCAATTCATATTGAGAATGAAAATGGGAAGGTATTCTGAATCCTAAGCAAGCTGCAATCATCTTTGAGATACAGTTTGTTCTTACCCATCTATAAATCCATTAAACTATTAGCACTGCTCTCAAAATAATTATTGTAAAATACATAAACAATTTTTTGTACTTTTAAGGTAGTTTACAAAAAAGAGAAAAGACTTCATTGTGGAACAGCTGATGCTCTTGCCATGTCCTTTCTTAGTAAGACCTGGGACAGGCTAATAATGCAAACTAATAACTAACAGTATACTAAATCTAGACTAGACTCTTAAGCTTAGCCCAGACTGCATGTCTAGAAGAATACACAAATATAGATGCATCTCACCAGCGATAATAGGTATATGTTGCACTGTAATAACTACCTGATTATGAGACACTTGTAAAGTCCAGAGATGGGTTACTCCAGGAAGATGAATTATATTTTGACACTATGATTTTCTTCTGGTTAGAGTACTGCTTGGATCTTTCTAAGCACAGCATTAAAAATTTCATTTTAAGGTATAATTTTGAGCTAAAATCATATACATTCTTTTTTCTTCATGCTGATGCACTGAGAAACTACTAAGTTTTGTATTTTTTTGTAGCTGCAGCGATCTTTCACCAGAAAGGTCAAATGGAGCCACGAGTGCTGCAAACCAAAGTCTTTTAGTGGTCAGCATTACTGTGTCAAGGTTGGCGTCACCCTTCCTTCCACCTCAGGACAATGAAGACTATATTTTCAAAGTGATAAGCATAAAATTACTGATATTTTAAACTGGATTTTGGTTTATTCCTCCTTATAAGCTGTCACCTTATACTTTACAATCTGCCTGGTTATGCGCTCTGAAGTACACCTAAGCATACAGAAACCGAGTACAAGAATTCCTCCAAGTTTTCCTGTATTTATGTCTTCTTCGTTTACACCGGTCAGATCATTTCCAAAGTTATGATCTACTATTTAATATTTTTACTAATCATTCATTTGAAAATAGAATTATAACTGATAGAAGAAGTTTAATAAATTGTTATTTTTCTGATCTATTTGACATAGTATTTTTTCATTTATACTAAAACGTGTGTTACAGGCAATTAGCAATTGAGCAATGTGAATAATTGATTATGTGCAATTAGAGTGGAACTGTAGACAAATAATAGCATATTACTGGTAAATTTTAACAATGTGATAAATCATGGCAATTATAGGTAAAGTAATAATGATTTTCAATCAAACAACATAAATGAGAATGTGTTCAGCATTCACAGCAAAGTTCAACCTGTTAGTCTGTGTTTAAACTGGCTGCATTTTATATACACACACACACACAAATCATTATTATGACCCTCTAGATAAAACATGCTTATTTTCAACTCTACTTCATACTACATATTTTTGCATGCCTATTAGCATTCCCCTCTGGATTTCTAAGAGCTTTGAGGATTGTTCTCTGTTCAGTCTTGCTGAGACATTATAGCACATTAATTCCCTTAACTGACTGCCTTAGATCTCTACAGGTAGTGTCTCTTGCTATAAGATGGACTGCTGAAAGGAGTGCACAGGCAGCCAGGTTCGCTCTCCAGCTCATACTCTCCTGGAGCAGAGCAAACCTCCTCTCATTAGTTACTTAACTCAACATGCCAAGCTCTCCGCTGCAACATTCCAGCAAATAGTCCCTGATGCGCTCTCCTCTGCACCGGTGGTCACCTCGGGTAGAAACGTGGGGCAAAGTAACCTAGTCACCAGAGCCTGGGACTTTGTGCAGTCCTGTCTGTAACCACCAATTGTAACATTTCGGTTTTGGATAGAAGAAGATAATCTGGTATTTAAAAGTGTGATTTATTATCTATAATTTCAGAAGAAGACCATGTAATAGAAGGCAACACAAAGAAGTATACACTTTCCAGTGCTAAAATAATGCCTAAATGGAGCGTGGCTTCAAAGTGACCTTAGGATCCATGGAGCAGAAACGGTGTAAGAGAGACTTATGAAAGCGGGGGACAAAAGAGGAGTCTCAGGTGTGCGCACACCATTCTTCTGTTCGCTCCACCGGGAAGATCCCCGCATTTCAACAGCAAAAGACATGCCAGCCTTGCCACGGCCAAGGGGTCAGGGCCCTGCTCCTTCCTCTCTGCTCTTAGCCCTGGGCCAGACATGGAGCTGCCAGTGGCCACCCCGGAGCCTCCGCTGCACCGGGGAGCGCCGGCCCTCGCCCCGGCCACGCGACTCGCCGGCCCTGACCCAGGAGCTCTGCTGCAGCTCTGCCTGGCCGCTCTGCAACACAAGTGCTTGAACCTGTGGACACCTGGCTGTCTGCCCTGTCTCAACGCTGCTTAAAAAGCTTCAACTCTGAACCTTCAGCGTTGCTGAGGCGCTCAGCTAAACCTGTCCTGCTACACCTGCCATCCTCATATGCAACAAAATACACACAGCCAAACTACTCTAATCTCCAAGCCATATTTCTGAGAGAAAGTGTATTTAAAAAAAACCCTCATTTTCAATTAACACATTGATCTTACTCTATAGTAGTCATGTAACATTCTTTCCTATTTAGCAGATCATGCAAATTCGCTTAAAATTATATTTAACGATTCCAGTCAGTTTTATTGCCCAATATTATATGATATAACAGCATTCTAAAATAATGCATCTTGTTTCTAACTTAAAAGGCAACTGTATGCAATATGGGTATGAGCATTCACTCTTACAATTGTACTAGTAAAGTCAATTTAAGAATATATAAAGGAAATGTAAGGATAATTTTCTACATATATATATGTATAATTTCCTTTCTTTTGATTTCAATTTCTTGAATTGTATAAAGCATATATAGACCATTCTTCAAATAAATTCCTGAAATATATACATGATACTTATGAAGCTAAAAAAGCTGGAAATACAGCTTACTATATTGTCTTCTATAAATTAAATGGAAGACTTGAAAGTTAAATATGGTTGAAAACACAATACACACAGAAGAGACAGGACATGAAGTTGCAAATGAAATGCAATCTCTGTTTTTTTTCCATTAATAAATGGATATTATAGAAAAAAGCTTTGAAATAACCTACATTTAATTATTTTTTTTTCTAATGACTGTATGAACTTTGTACTCATAAATATGACTAAATGACAGGGAATGAGTTTTTTGTGATCATGCCATTTGTATACTTCCCTTCAAAACTCCATCTAGTAACTTTTGAACTTGTTGGCTACTTTCAGGCAGTTGACAGAAAGATAAAGCTCCCAAAATAAGACACTCCAAAATGTCTCATGAATATAGACAGCTAAATAGAAGAAAGAGACCCTACTCACATTCTCTCAAGAACATGAAGCACGATCACACAGCGAATCCACAAAGGAGAAATACTGTTGGTAAAACCTTAATCTAATGTCATGTTTTAACAGATTCCATAGAACCCAGTCTTCTGACAAGGATCCCATTTATAACAGTATTCCTCGCAACTCTTTCCTGGTTGTCCAGCGTCTGAAAATGAGTGAGCTCCTGATAATGCCTTAACATAATTCAATTAAAATTCAATTATGTAAGAGACACAAATCCATAGGAAATTGGCATTCAGGTCATTGACATACTCTGTTGAATGAAAGATGTGACTGCATCTGCATTTTAAGAACAGACTGAATTACACTTTTCAAGAGAAATAAGGAGAATGAATAAGTTTGAGGCTCATTAAGTGCATCTGACCTGAAGGACTGAGATCACAATGAGTAAGTGAAACCTGAAAATTCTAGACAGCTGAAATTTCTACAAGATTAAAGAATCACAGAATGGTTGAGGTTGGAAGGGACCTCTGGAGATCATCTCGTCCAACCTCCCTGCTCAAGCAGGGTCACCTAGAGCAGATTGCCCAGGATCACATCCAGATGGGTTTTGAATATCTCCAGGGAAGGAGACTCCACTACCTCTCTGGGCAACCTGGTCCAGTGCTCTGTCACCCTCACAGTCAAGAAGTTTTTTCTCAGGTTCAGATGGAACTTCCTGTGGTTCAGTTTCTGCCCATTGCCTCTTGTCCTGTTGCTGGGCACCACGGAGAAGAGGCTGGCCTCATCCTCTTGACACTCCCCCTTCAGATACTTACACACATTGATCAGATCCCCCCTCAGTCTTCTCTTCTCCAGACTGAACAGGCCCAGCTCTTGCAGTCTTTCTTCATAGCAGAGATGCTCCAGCCCTCTAATCATCTTGGTAGCCCTCCGCTGGACTCTCTCCAGGAGTGACATGTCTCTCTTGTACTGGGGAGCCCAGAACTGCACACAGTACTCCAGGTGAGGCCTCCCCAGGGCTGAGGGGAGGGGCAGGATCACCTCCCTCCACCTGCTGGCAACACTCTGCCTAATGCACCCCAGGAGACCATTGCCCTTCTTGGCCACAAGGGCACACTGCTGCCTCATGCTCAACTTGTTGTCCACCAGCACTCCCAGGTCCCTCTCCGCAGAGCTACTTTCCAGCAGGTCAGCCCCCAGCCTGTTCTGGTGCATGGGGTTATTCCTGCCTACGTGCAGGACCCTGCGCTCGCCTTTGTGGAACTTCAGGAGGTTCCTCTCCGCCCAGCTCTCCAGCCTGTCCAGGTCCCTCTGAACGGCAGCACAGCCTTCTGGTGTGTCAGCCTCTCCCCCCAGTTTAGTATCACCAGCAAACTTGCTGAGGGTGCACTCTGTCCCTTCCTCCAGGTCATTGATGAATACGTTGAACGAGACTGGACCCAGGACTGACCCCTGGGGGACACCGCTAGCTACAGGCCTCCAACTAGACTCTGCACCACTGATCACAACCCTCTGAGCTCGGCCATCCAGCCAGTTCTCAATCCACCTCACCGTCCACTCATCTAACCCACACTTCCAGAGTTTACCTATAAGGTTGTGATGGAAGACAGTGCCAAAAACCTTGCTGAAGTCCAGGTAGACAACATCCACTGCTCTGCCCTGATCTACCCAGCCAGTCATTCCATCAGAGAAGGCTATCAGATTGATCAAGCATGATTTCCCTTTGGTAAATCTGTGCTGACTACTCCTGATCACCTTCTTAGACTCTGCTGAAAAGTGATTGTGAACGTCAGGATGTTGGACTTAGATATTTACGCTTCCTATATGTTTCACATAAGATCTCTATAGTGCCTATATGTTTCACATAAGATCTTTTAGTGTATCTCTGGATTAGGATACTTTCAGTTATTATATACCTTTACTATTTATCAGTAGAAATATGCTGACTAAACAAAAAAGAGCAAGCATAATATATTTAAAAGGTATTCTCTAACTTTGTATAAGATAGCACTACTATTTAGAATATTCTGAAAAAAGATGTGAGATGTCTGTAATTGTACTCTAAATCTCTATGGAAAAGTATTTGCATAAGCTCTGAGGAATGAGTGATTTTAACTGAGCTCTATTATAATGCTTACTTAAATAACATTCCTAACTTCAATTTGCTAAATATATACACATGTAGAACTCACCTAACTGAATATACTGAATACATATTCAGCTTTGTTCTTGAAGCAAAAATCTTTGTAAATCTCCATTTATCAATTACATTGGTATTATAGAAAAACAGCTAACAGCTTTGGGAGTGATATTCAAGCTTCTACTTCAAGTTTATTCTTTTTCCTGTCTCTACCCTCCTAAATCATTTTCTCCTTTTTATTAGCTCATTAGGATTCTATATCTGATGATTTCTAAAAGAAACAAACCAAAAAAACCTCTTCTGTGTTCCTTTGTGTCTTTTGAGTGAAATCCTGGCTTTGCTGAAGATTTTGGACACCTTCTTCAACAGAAGCCTGATTTTAACCTAGTCAGAATCTTCTGTCCAGTAACTTAAACATATTTGTCAAGAATTCTACTTTTCTAACCTGCCCTTGCTGAATATTAGAGATATTCTCAGAATAAATCTAACTTTTCCTCTCTTTTCTTCTGTGATCTATGATTACCTAAATTCCCTAATATTTTTTCCCATCTCTTTTCATTGCCTGGCCCAATTCCCTTGCCCCCCCCAACTCCCTTTATCTTAGAAAAATAAATCTTCCGTATGCACTTCATTAATTATTTTATTTGCTTTCAGTGTCATCCATAGTTTTTCATTTCCAGTGCATTCTAGTCCTGGATAACATCTACTCTTTCTTTTCTCTGCGAAATCAGCCTGTTAGGAAAATTGTTTATCTCTTGTTAGCTAAACCAAGAGCCAGTGCTATGCTATTTGTATCTAGGGCATCTAAAGGCTTGGCTTTTGTGTTTGCTGTCCATAGTTGGTGACAGAATGATGAAGAACTACAAAAAAAAAAAATTGAAGAGCTGTCACTATTTCTCAGCAGTCTCAAAGAGTTCCACTTTCTGTACTCTTCATACCAAACGTTTCACCTTCCATTCTCCCTTTCTTTCTTGGTAACTTTCTTCGTACTTTTTCCCTAGCTCAGTTATTTGCAACACAGCCTTCTTCAAATGCAAGATATTAAAAAGCAAAAATATTATATTCTCTATATATTACCCACATTACTACTTTGAATGACATTTTGATTTACCTGGAAATACCTAATTCTAATGTTCTACTCCAATAAATCACCTCTATATATGGTCTTTAAAATATCTGAATCAGCAAATTTACTTTGTGCAGATTTCTATACATCAGTCTACAGAAGAAAAATTTACTCATCTTTTAACCATAGGACCAATTGTTTCTATCAGACTTCCTTTCAGAGCCCAGCCGCAGACCGCCAGCTGTTTCACATCCATCAGGCTTCCACAGCCAGAGAACAGGCTTTATGTTTCATCATTTCAGCCAGGAGGCACATCTTTTTTTATATAACCTGGCAAATATCACAAGAGGAAAGCTCAGCTACAGCAGTGGAGGTCAGCCAGAGAAAATAGAAAAAACACAGTGGGTGTTTATTTATGTTTACCTCTGCATGGGGATCAAGGCTGCCATCCACCCTACATTTAATACATTTACTACCACAAAGGTACAATCTCCACTGACACAAACTATTGTTTCCTGACATTGTCTGTGAACTCTACTGTGAAAGGGCTAACATCTGAAAAGCTGGTTTTGTAAACATAACAGTATTAAACAGAACAATTTTATCGGACAACTGGTTTCAAGACACTTCCTTGCACTGCAAGAGATTCATCTCCCTTGCCTGGAATTGGACAGACACAGAGGCTGTGATTAATACTTGAGGACAGCACAGTGCCTCACCTCACAGAGCAGAGATCCTCCAAATTGATTGAGGACTAAAGTGAAAACAGCCCTTGTCTCTCTCAGGGGCAAGAGAACACGTCAAAGGAGAAAGGTGCAGAACAGGTCCAAAAGGGTGTGTTTGGACTCCATGTATGAAGGGCAGTACCACCAATAAAGTAGTGTGTCTGTATAGATAACTTTCAATCTCTACATATATATATATATTTTTTTTTTTACTAACTTTCATGGAACTGTGCCATTAATAGTCCTATATGTGCTAGTTTCTGCTTAGTTATCATTGCGGTTATCATTGCAGTAAATTACAAGTGTTATTTCACTATTTTACTCTTGTTTTTCTATTTTAGCTAGAACATACCTCAAAAATGCAAACACTATTCATAAGTGCAGTGCTGAGATTATTAAAGCTAGAGATATGGGAAGTCAGTAAAATACAAGAAAAATGCATTTAGACTAATTCGTGGGCTTCTGTTCTGTAAACATAAACTTTGGAAGTCTCTTAAAATCCTCTTGTGTGTTCTCAGTAACGTCCTTAACTCACTACAAGCTAAAATGTCACTTTTATTACTCTGTGTATTAGGTATCGCTTAAAATTAAAAACATTAATCAGAGAACTGCTATCTTAACCAAATAAAATATTGCCCAGTCTAAAATCTGAATATTAAATTATTTAATTTGTAATCTGTGGACTGCACAATATCTGGATAAGCTGCACAGTATCTTTATGTGACTGTATGCATGAATATATGCATCACAAGCTTTACACTGTAAATTGCAGAATACTAAAATAAAATAAATGCCAGCTCTACGATGCACACGCTTTAAAAGCATCTTCAGCACCCTCATGAATGGAGAACATTTCTGGTCAGAATCAAGATGCTGTGGGACAATCTAGGCATGCGGATACAGAAATTCTTTCACATATAAGAAACATCAGGGCCAGGGGCTTCATTCGCATATTTAAACCATGCAAAATGATTGCTTCTTTTCTTTGAGAAGGCAGAAAGGCCTTACAGTGATAAAGTTGGTTACAAGGCTTAATAAAAATTGTTAACTAAATTGAAAAAAGATATTTCCTTTGGATTACTGCCTACTGGTCCTGTGAATATCTGTGAGACAGTTAACTGCATTCACAGAATAATCAGTAAAGCATACCTTCGACATGAATATTTCTTACTATATTTAAAAGGATGTCAAAAAAGTCACACTTCCGCAGACTTTTTAAAAGCCTGTTATTGTTTCAAGTAACTCTACAATTGAGATAAATTGAATGGCACTACAGGAAGGGATTCTCAGGTTCAGCTTATTCATCTTTAGATAACCGACATGACCGTGTGCAGATTTATTTTCACCTCATCGCTTTTAGTATCAAATAGACAGGCGCTGTCTCCTCTTCTCAGACATTTTCCATACAGCAATGAAATCTTAGGCTAACAATGCCCCTTTAAATATTGGACTTTTGTTCTTTTGTAAAAAGAGGGTATACATATAGGTATAATTATTGTTTGTTAATTATTTGGTTACACAAAAAAGAAGTCCTATCATCTGGAAGATCTCCTGTCTTCCTGATGAGAGGATACATAGAGATAATGACATTAGTCAACAGTTATTCCTGGGGGAAAACATTTGTTTTGCCCTAAAATCATTTACAAGATATAATGGAGAAAATAGGATTCAAATATACATTGATATGCATTCTCCTTATTGAATAGATAAACAGAACAAATATAACGATGATATCTATGTACAAATGTACATACTTCCCCCCACTTTTCTTTCTGTCCCTAAAATAAAATACTGATTGAGACTTCAAGTGCACACAAAAACATCTGAAGGTCTTGTGGCACACAGTGAAATAAAGAGAGGAATAAAGTCAAGATTAGTGAAAGATAGATTATAAAAAGATGGGAGACAGAAAGGCAAAAAGATCTTAAAAGTTGGATAAGGACTCCAATTAATCTTTTAAACTTTTAATGTTAAACCATATGACATTAAACAGTTCATGTTACTGTCCAGATTTCTTCTACACAAGTAACCTGAAGGAAAGGTTCTTATTTTTCAGGAAAGTTTTCTGTTCCTGTTTTATAACTTCTCTAACCGTAGTTTTTTTCACCCATGTTATGGTTAGCAAGGAAAGCATCACAACTACAGCTTTGGTAATACTTAATATCTGCAAAAAATTCTATTGAACATCATATGTCTTCAGAATGCAATCAGACCTGCCCACTGCTATACTTCTAATACGATATTGTGAGTATATAATATAGAAATATTACATATAAGTATAATCTACTGTCTTTTGGAAGTGAAGGAGAAACACATTTTTATTTTAATGAGAACAGTGATTTACTAATCCAGACTCTTCAAGTCTTTGGGGCTTTGCAATTTATTATCTTAGTTAGTTTTGTAATCATACTATAGATGATGCATAAAGCAGTGTAACTGTCTTCATGGTACTTCAAAATAAAAGTGCTACTTCTAACAAGTATGAAGAAACTGAGTAGAGTGGAAGGAGATCCTTTACAATAAATTACACACGGTTTTCTCAAGCAACTCTGCTGTGTTTGCTCCTAGATTACTCTCATTTTAGGGCATATTCTACTTTAAAATATGTGTCTTACGAAGATGCGAAGGATTCAACAATTACAATTTTATGATTACATTTAAATTCTTACAGAAGGTATCAAGACAGGAATACTGAAAACCTGATCATTTACTGAGTGGGCCAAAGAGAGAACGGGAGAGTGAAAACGAACATGACTAGTAGGTGGAAGTACCAGACTTTTTCCACTAGTTTCACAAGACTACCCCAGCATTTGCACCTCACTGATGCCAATATTGGACTACCTACTCCATCCAAAAGGAGATTGTTGTCAGAAATGATCCCTTCTGTGTTAGAGATGGCCAGTATGCTCATGTGGAAAAATATAATCAGTCAAGAGCTGAAAGTTCCAGATGGAGCAAATTTTAGTGCTCGCTTTATGTTATCTGTAGTTTTCTGCAAGCTGTCACATTCCTAGTTTCAGTGCAACGATAGATGCTCAGCAAGGCTACATCTTCCCAATCTGAGACACAACAGAAAACACCTCCCGCCACAAGTTGAGTTCAGCTTTCCCTGGAACCACTGTACAAACAACTAGCAGAGGTGCCTTCACAATGTGTGTCACTCCCACTACTAGATTCCTCAAATGAAATGCACTATTAATTCATATCAAAAAAAGCAAGGAGTCCTGAATTGCTGCCTTAGCAAGAAACCTGTGAGCTTCTACAAATGTAACAATGATTAAAAAATGACCAGTTGCTTTGCATCAGATTGTGCCTCACGTGAGGCACATATTTGCTGCTACAGAAGAGAGACCCCAGAAATAGTGTCTGTCTGAACAAAATCTTTCACAGAGAAGCTTGGGGAAGCATAGAAATACATTATTTTCCACTTCACTTACTGTTTGTACTTTTCCAGTCGCAGCTAGAAGGTCTTAGGAGAGCCCATAAGTATTATTTTATTTATATATAGTTTTATTTATATACTCCCTCCCACACATTACAATGAAGTCTAAACGAACAAAAAGAGACAGGGGGACTCAGAATGATTAACAAATATGATCCAAATTATTCAAAGGATATGTGGCAGAAGGAGATATGCTTTCTAAAGTCACGTTCTTAAGCTGAAGGCCATTCAACTATGCGTCTTGCCTACAAACTGCTCGCTTGAGTTTCAGGGATTACTAAAACAAAACTAGGCCTGCAGTTTGGAGAGAACTACAGGTACGTTAAATGTACAGTGGGAGTCCTTTAAACCTCCAAATCCAAGGCTTGATCTGGTTCTTCAGTCATAAATAGAGATGGAAAATCCTGCTGAACGTACATGAATAACTTTCAGTGAAAGTCCGCGTGCAAGAAACATGAGAACGTCATCCAAAATAGGCATGAGGACCATAACAATTTAACAACAAAATATGCTGACAGGCTTGCCACTAGAATGAAGCAAGGTATATAAATCTCAATAATTAAATGAGAAAATTATTTCATGGTAGGCTAATATAGTTGGTGTAATAAGGAAGACTTGCTTTATTTTAGGTTTTTTTTTTTTTAAACCTATTCTGCTTACAGAGAAACAAAACCTTTGGGGAAACATCAACCAGGCAATAATTTTTTTTTTTTTAAAACTATCTAGATCAAAAAACTATCACAGTATTTTAAAGTGAACGTAAGAAACAGAAACCATAAAAATTATCTACAGCTTTGTTTCGCTGTTACTTCTGGAACTCCGCTTTTACTCAATAAGACACTATCCTGTAAATTTTACCCGAGTTCCTCCCTTAGCATATATGGGCAAAAAGGATGTTTATAACATATAATAAACATATTACAGAAAGAAAACAGTTTGCCTGATACATATACATACTTTATATATGGTTATATACATATATTCGTTGTCTTGCAGGGGAGCGAAGCAGAAGGGGAAAAGTGAAAAAATCAACTATTTGTGGCTATAAATACTGGTATGTTAGTGGAAACTAGAGGGGAAAAGAATTTTTAGTTTTCCAGTTTACTATCACTGGTGGGAGGAAGATAACTTGGTAAAGTGCTTTACCAGTTTCCTGATAAAACTTACCACTTATAAAATATCAAATCCACTGCTGCAGCTCCAGATTAAAGAGCTAACCTTAAAAAAAAGAAGAAAAAAAATCTACTTCCGAACAGTCTTCCTTTTCTTAAATATGATAAACTCCTGGCTATTTGCTCACACTTCCCGGCAGAAATAGGATAATGTCACTCTTCAAATAAATTCTTATTTGTTTGTTACACCTTTTGATGGGTTTATCTCCTGCCATCCAATAATGGATACCTTTTCTGGTGAAATCAGTCATGTCAGGCCTGTAAATGAGAGCATCACTGTGGGGAGTCTAAGCAACACAACCAGCAGACCCATGGTGTTAAAAGAAAGCTTTAAGAACTTTGCAAAATTGTCTCTCTGAGGCGCAGTTGGAATGAATGGGATTCATTTTTATTTTCCTCTCCACTTCCAAGAAATGTAGTTAGCCAAAGAGATTTTATTGCCCTGTGAGTTTCCTATAGATGAAAAAAACATTCAATCAACTGCCTATTATACATGTACTATAGCTGTGTCCCAACATAATTTGCGTCTAATTTCAACTGAATTGATAATCTTGGAATACATTATTTAGATGTCCATATAAAAGTACACTAGGAAAAGAAAACAAAATTGTATTTAAAAACAGCTATTCTAAAACACCTGACCATGTTAAAAAGGTGGTGAATATTTAGGATTAAAATAAAAATCACATATATACAAATATGCTGCATTTTATTTGAAAATTTCAAACATCCCACTGAATCCAAATGGCCTCTATCTGCAACCAAAAGCCACAATTCTGCAGAGAGAACCTCTATGAACATAGTTCTTTTACCTACACTTATTTTTTACAGCACTTAAATTCAGTTTTACCTGAATTTTCATTATTCAGAAGCCAGTGAACCTGGCTTCTACATTTTCTGTGAAATGAATGAAAGAGCATCATAAACTGTAATTTCTTCTATAGTTTTTGCATAGAAGGAGGAAACAATACAGGCACTATACTTACAGATAACTTGCAGTCTGTGCTTACAATGGGGAAAAGCAAGTTTTTTGCTGGAACCTTTGCCACTCATGGAGACAATGTGCCAGCACTCAGCAAGAGCAACAAACTACCACTGAGCAAGAAACACAGCAGGAGCCGGGAAGCAGCAAGAGCTGCCTTCGTAAATCTTGCTTTTGATGGGTTTATCACCTGCCAATTGGTAATGTATAATTCCCTTGGTTATCTTCTTTCCATATAACAGACGTCTTTGTCCCGGTTAGTTTGGAATATGTTCAGGAGTCTCATCTTAAAGCGAGGGCAGAGTGACAGCTGACAGCCAGATTATGAACCTGAGGGAGTGGGAAGTATGTTAGAGTTGTGTTTACAACTCTGGAAGCAGAGAATGAATGACTTCAGAATGAAGAAAGAGAGTGGGCCTTTTGGCAACATAAAGATGACAGAAAAGCAGGGCAGAAAATTCTTTTAATTCTGGTTAATCCTACATGGAAGAGCAAGGTTTGTGATTCCCTGGCAGTAAGTCAGCAACGGAAAAAAGCAAATGAGTGGGACAAAGGTACAGTCTTTTGGGCTCCTGTGAAAGAAGGGTGGAAGATATATCAAGTGAGACACTGCAAATGGTAAGAGTGTAAAGGGGAGAGTCAAAAGGGTGTTATGAGAGCAGAAGAGCACGTTGAAAGTATGTCGACTTTTACTTTGCTTTTGCTTTTTGTTATTATAACGTGAGGAAAGGCAGGAGAAACTGAAGAGATAGCAAAAGGTAAACCTGGGTCTAAGTAAGGCAAGGGTACATGAAATTACTGGGACAAGTGGAGTGTTTAAAGGATGAAAGAAAGCCTTTGAAATAGGTGAAAGGAGTACAGGAGAGGTAGAGGAGAAAGTATTACGGCCAGAGGGACATGTTGGTTTGATCTCTTCTTTGAAATAGTTGGCAGAGAGAAGAGAGAAGTGAGAGGAATCAAAAGGAGTAAACAGCCAGCAAGAATTGCTAACATGATACCTTATTGCAAAGGAAATTCCACTAATGTAACCAACAAATGAGCAAAATGTGATTTTAAAAAGTCATATTCATTAGTCTTTCTGATGATAGGGTAACATGTTAGCCCATACAGCTTCTCTCAGGGAATTCTATAAAATATTTCCAAATTCCCTTTTTATATTACATTTGTAGACCAACAACATTAAAAAATAGTTACAATTTTGCTCATGTTGTAACTTTCAAAAAGGAATTTCTTATTGTTAATATTTCAGTATACATTTATGGAGGCTATCACTGAGCACTTTTTTTTTTTCTTTCATTCCTCCTTAATGGACTAGAGATGATGCAAAGAGGAAGCTAACAATATGGCAGTGTTGGAAAGAAGTTACCTATTTTGCATTCATTTTACAAAAGGTCATTTACAAGGTTTCCTACCCTTTAAAACACAAGCCTACAGAGAAATCAATATGAAGTTGTAGATAATTATTTTCATCAGCTATCTGATTTAAAGTACAAAATAAGGAAATAGATAAACACGAACAAAAAAAGGTAGACTGCATGCAAGTAATGAAAATAACTAAATATAGAAACAGAAAGGAAAGCAACATGCGTGCAGACCTAAGTTTGATTTGCCTTTTACCCTGACTTTGATAGACAAAAGCTGGTTCTGATTTACGACCCCTGAACTGCTGCTGAAATCTCCATACTAACACATTTATATGGTTTCCAGATTATCGTTGGCTCCTGTCCACTCACTTTAAGGCTAGGCAGAGTAAGCTTGCATCTGCCTGATTATTTTCATGTAGGAGGTTTTCCTGTCTGTATTGCAGTAGCTTGTTATTGCTGCATGCCTTTAACATTAGGTGTGTCATGCTACATTATGCCTAAACATAAAGTAATACAGAACTTCATGCACTCCTACTGGTGGGGAGCAGAAAAACTATAGACTAAACATAAACCACTCAACCCCACTTTACTGCAGCAGACTATAGGGGAACGTATAGTAAAGTATTCAAAGTATATTCAGCATGCTGACTAGTCGAAGTACTTTTGGATAGTTCTTCCATAAATTTCTAGTATCCAGATTTCATTCATGCCGGCTCGAGGGAGCAATCTCTCTATCACCGAAAAGGACATTCAGCACAAGTCAGCTCCCGAGAGGCATGTTGAATATGAAACTAAAAAACAAAACAAAACAGTTCCCACAATACAACAAAACAGGAATGCCTCTATGACACTGAGCTTGTGAGTGAAGCAAGAATTCAAAATAATAAACAGTTACTAAAACAATTTGAGCAATAATATGCTTTACCTCATTTTTTGTGACAATCTGTATGCAGCGGTCTACTCTACACAGTAGACCGTATATATTAAAACACACTGTGTAAAACATATGTTAATTTAAAACCAATTGATGAAATTAGAATATATAGCAGATAAACCTTAGTAGACTGAAATAATCTGTTGTTCATATTCCTAACTTAACAAAAGACATCATCTATGAGAAATAGGTAATTGAGTAAAGTAAGTATCATAGGGCATGTCAGACTACTTACTTACTAATTCATTTTCATGTGGTGCTGACATAAATTTTCAAATTAAAAGCAGTGATTCATTTTTCCTTTTATTCACAAGTCTCACTGCTTTCAGATCTTCTTTGGAAGGGCAAGCCTAAAGCAATAATATAGGAAGGAAATGCTGTAGGGAACTCCTACAGCATGTTGTACAAAAAACGTACTAGACAGAGCAGGAAATGGGACTGCACTTTAATTCCATGTTTTGTAACAGCAAAAAAAAGCATTTTCCCTGGTTATGTTGATCTCCTCAACGTTTTGAGACTGCCACAATTTCCCTAGCATTTAAAAATCTTGTATTAAATAATTAATAATATTTTGTGCTTAGATTCAATCATAAGTACTTTACACTTGGTTAATAAACTACGGTAATCATTACAGTTTGCAAAATCCACTCTGATTTTGACTCCTTATAGTAAACCTGAATAAAACTATCTTCTTCTCTATTTTCCAGTTATTAAATTTTTCTTTAGTAATATAAATATTAACATATCTTAAGAACAGAATTGCCAGGAGCAAGTTATAATAAGAAAAAAAAGGTGGCAAATATATTAAATTAATTACTGGTCAAAAAATAAAGGTATAGTTACTCAGTGAGATCTTATTCAGGGTCTACAATATCTTTCAGGTGTATGAAATGCAACTGAACAGATGCCCACTGCAAAGGGTTTTCCTAATGTTGCACTACCACAACCTAGGGAGTCAGAATACACCAGCTTACCTTGAAATGGAAACAGCATGACTGAGGAAGTCCTTGAAAACATATGCTCTTCCAACAAAAGTTTTGACACTCTTGTTTTTTTCTTTTTTTTAAATCCAGAAATTATCCAAGGACATTGCTTCCTGTAATAGCCTACTTTCTGGGTTAGAGGAAGCAGAGCCCTCCTTATGAGGCTTTCAATTTGTGGATTAAAAATTAAAGTTATAATCTCAAAAATAAAAAGATAAAGATGGCTAAAGTTGTCATGAAACACTTACCACTTCATCAGGAGTGCCAAAGCAGAATAATAGAGGTAGCTCAAGGATTAACATACTGTTTATAATATGCAAAGCTTGAAAAATATGCTTTGGAGTTACTAGCATAAAGATTAAGAGGCTTCTTCAGACTTAAAAACACTAGTTCTTTGTGTGTGCCACATCTACCCCCCAGCTCAAGTTCTCACATGTTTGGGCGTTGGGCCTTACCATTTTGCTGGCTAATCTCCAGCCAGCTGAATTACTCTTCATCCAGTCACACCAAATACTATGCTAGGTACGTTCAATTCAGCAGTGCCTTGCAAATATAGATGGCAAATTACTGCTGTTTACTTTCCCACTATATGCAAAACCAAAAAATTACATATAGCCTTCATAGTTCAAACCATTATTTCTGGCTCGCCATCTGAAGGACCCACTTCCCCAAAAGTGGGTAGATAGAGGCTTCTTTTCTCTAGAAACTGATTTGAGGCAGATAAACTAGAGGTCAGTCTGCGTCAGACTGAGGAATAACAGGAATGGGAGTCTTGAGTTCTGTGAGAGCAGAAGAAACAGGGGTAGGTGTAGGGGCAGGTGATACAGGTGAATAGGTAACATCATGTATTAAGGAGAATGCTCTCCTGGTGTGCTTGGGAGTTTGTAAATTAGAGTAGCATCTGCTGGATGATGGTTGTGGAACATACTGAACCTCCTCCTGGTAGGGGAGGAGCTCTTCTTCACATGTATTAATTGTACTGTACCTGCCCACATTTTTGAAATCATTAGGGCTTTAGTCTGAGCTTTGAGTTTGGATATATTCTTACTGATTTAAAAGGAACCTGACTGCTTGCTTATTATCAAAGCCTGAACATAGTATCAATTTAGCTCAAGCAAGGGAGGTTCATGCCTGGAGGCAATGAAGAGAACATTTTGTTGTAAATGTTTTCACATGAATCTAGTGTCTAATCTTAAACACCCAACTTGGAAAAAAGAAAGATGAGAACTGATACACCTATCAATAGTGTTATAAATTGAGGATAATTGTCTGCCTTCACCGAAATTTTTGTAACTGGTGGAACCAACAGCGCATATCATCCTTAGCAAAGGCATATGACATTATTTAGGGACGTAACCAAACCACATTTAGGCAGACAGATATAGGACCTATTGCTTCTTGGAAATGTTTGCTTCTGGGTAGAAGCACAGACAGAAAGACTGTGAGGAAAAATACAGTAAAAGCTTTTGGGGTTGAGGAATAGCTGAGAAAAGTTTTGAGCTGAGAAAGAAACAGTATCTTCTTTTATATTAAACCCCTGCGTTCTGGATCACTTTATATATAAGTAAATATAAGTATATAAGTATATAAGTAAAAAACTGCATCAGAAATACCATCATCAGTTTCTTCTCTTAACTTACAAAGCAAGTCAATCTAAAATATTTTACCAATCCTCTTTATGTTTATCAAATTAAACATTCAATTATCAAATGTTTGTAGCTAACACAACAATGGAAAAAAGGCCCATCTTTCGATTACACTCAGAATTCGCAATTTAGTAAAATGGTCCCTCAAATTACTTGTTTAGATATGTACTTCCATGTACATAAAAATATTGCTTTATAAGCAATGTTTAAAGGATTTTTTTTTCAAATAGGTTCTTGCAAAATATTAAATGAACGTTGGCATAAAACAACCTGCAAACGAAAAATGTGTGAATGTAAGATATTATTGATTTATAGATTTACAAATACCTTGTAGATTTCTGTACAGTTTACTTGTTTGACTAGTATTCAGAATTGTGAATTATTTTTGATTCTTTTAGTCTAATAAGAAAAATAAATAATAAAAAAATTAGATGTTATCCTTGTTCAAACAGCATTTTAGGAGCAAAATCCTTTCACAGGAGAAATTTTAAATACTAATTTGCAAGTAGTGTTACTGGGTAGAAAGGAGTGGCCCATTTGTTATCAATATTACAATTAGTTGTCATGCTTCCTTTTTTTTTTATTACAATCTATTTTCTGATTAAGGTGAGTAGAATATCACCCTCAAACTTCTAACCTCTGTCTGTCTTTGCCTGTAACCACATTCACTGAAGACAATCATTTCCTCAAAATCCAAGAAAAAAATGCCATCAAAGTCAGTAAGAGAACTTGCTAGATCTGAAAAAATCCTTACTCACCTTTTAAAAGTGATTTGATAGGAGTTACAATGTTCATGTTTACGACGGTTTTAAACAACAGAATGTGTGCATTTTGTTGTATCAGTGAAAAGTTCTTTAGGAACCTTCAAGTATTTGTGACAAAATATACAATTTTTTGTTATTGAAAAAGTAGTATTGTCTCATTCAGCTCAAATATTTTTAAGAATACAAAAATGAGGGGAGAAATGCATTTTTGTTGCACTTAGAAAGTTTTGGTCGATCTTTGAATAATTCTGGATCTCCATTGGGGAAGAATAAAAGAGAAAAAACCCCATAATTTGGCACAGAAGTTAGACATGTGCCTGACTTTTTATGTTGTAAATCTGTTTTGACTTGGCTGAGATACTGAAGTTTTATAAACATCGTTCATTCATGCACAGTATTTTTTTATAGCAAGTGGCTTTTACAAATTATCACTTCAGGTTTTATTGGCACTGTGCATATGCACTCAGCTGAAGATGAATGGAACTGTAGACCATATGAGTTAAAAAATGAGAAAGTAGAACAGTCTCTAGATTTTCAAATTCATATCTTCTAATTTTGCTTTTATCTAGAATTACTTCAGTTAGATTTATGGTTCTATTTGCAGAGATAATGACCTGAAATACCATGAAAGAGGCTACCCCACGTTCCTAAGAGAGTCAGCAGCAGTTTTACGTCCGCTGCCTAAACAGAAAAGACAAGCCTGGCTTTGGCCTTCCCTCCTCAGAAGCTAATGGCACTGGTCAGCTCTGGAACAGGAAAAAATGCCATGGGATGCTGCAGCGGGCTGCACTAGCAGACGCATCCTCGGCAGCCCCCCAGGGGCTCCCACCACCATGCCTGGAAGCTCTGCACCCTCCTCACTGCAGGCATCTGTCTCCAACTCAAGGCAGTATTGCTTCACAAGTATGCTCCACTTTACACTAGTATAACTGGATAGAGCTGGAGAAGGAGGCTGGATGGACACTTAACTAAGCCACAGCAGAGAGGCAAGGGGTGGAAAGAGCTGAGAATATGGAAGTAAATGTACATTCAGTATATGTGTAATTGCACTTTCTCAAAAAAAAATCCTTTGAGAGTATTATTATTTCTGTACTTGCACTTGCATTCTAATTTGAAGCAAACAAATATAGTGGGAAAGAATACTATTCTGCAAATGGCTTCTTAGTCGTTAAAAGAAAATATCAGAACAAATAATGCTGTTTCATCCTAGTAACCTCCAAATTGGTAACACGAGTCAATTTAATTTTACTGCAGATAATGGTTCCATCGCCCTGAAATAGAAAGGGGCTTTAAACCCTGTATGTCAGCTTCAGTCTTATTTTCTGTGAATGAAGCATACTTTTTGAAATGTGTAAGCAAAAGCGCTCTCTTCTGTTCTTTATTGAGCTGGCCAGGTCTACTAATTTGTGAATCTCTGAAGCTCTTGATGCAATCGCAAAGTGGTCTGTTAGCAACTGTCACAAATACTAAGCTTCTGTTCAGTGCTTATGTTGATCTCTAATGTGTGTGAAGAATATGAACTCCAATGTCAATAAACTACCTCTGAACATCCTATATTAGAAGTAATTATATTCTTTTGGCTTATGTTCTTAAGGTCAGATTAAAAATGAGTGTAAATCACGATTTTTCATTCCACTGATGAAAGCCAGCCAAGAATTTGACTCACAAAGGACTGTATGAAGAGTATCTATATTGCTGAAGTCTACTGGAAAAAATCAAACTTGTTCAAAAAGTCATGCATATTTCATGCAGTAATAACTGATCTATTGTTAACCATTAACAAACTTTTAATACAATGGCTCCTGAGTATTCTTTTTTAACATTGCAGAGGACCATGCCTTTTAAACAAAAATCTTGAGCTAAATTTACCTATGTGTTAGAAAATAATTTCTGCCATAAGCTGGCAGCAGCAGAAAAGGAAATT
Source organism: Struthio camelus (assembly GCF_040807025.1). NCBI lineage: Eukaryota > Metazoa > Chordata > Aves > Struthioniformes > Struthionidae > Struthio > Struthio camelus. The sequence goes on along the minus strand of NC_090945.1, from coordinate 49,886,547 downwards.
CTGGATGAATCCATCAAACACAGGGTGATTAGGAGTTACCAGTATGATGTAGTCAGGAGTAAATTTTGACTGGAACTTACGAGAAGATTCTACCTGTCAGAATAGTCAGGCTTTGAAACAACCTTTCACAAGAAGAGTGGGAGCAAGTAATGTAATGACTTTCAGCTACCACTTGGACGACTATATGCAATGACTGTATGATGTCATTGCCTGCAGTTGCCTGGAATTAATAAAACTCAGACTTCTTCCTGTTCTGTGTTTGTGCACAGATTGACAGTGCCTGTGTAGTGCAGCAAACTGCCCACTAGCAATTTACACGAATGTAAAGGAAAACCAAAGAAAGCATTGGTTTTCTACTCAGCAAAGAGGGTAACCTATAGACTGATAACACAGTAAAAATTGAAACAATTTAATACCTCTTTTGCATTATCCTTCCCTTAAAGATCAACTGCAAGCAGATACAATTAATACCAACCAAAAAGCGATAAGATCTCACTCTGTAATAGGAAGAGGAAAGGTTATATAGTGCTTAAATAACAGAGATATTTTCAGATCATCTGGGCTGATAAACTTCATTCATCTTAGGGAAGTTAGAGAGCTGATTAAAATAGACTCAGAAGGCTTAGTGGTCTTTGAAAAATTATGGAGGACAGATGAGATGCTGGAAGACTGCAAAAGAGTAAATGGGTTGCTATTTTTAAAAGGGGAAGGGGAGGGAAAGAATAGTGCTGTCTACTTAGTTTCAGTCTCTCTATCCTAAGTCCCACACTGTTCAATAATGGAATAGAAGGCGTGCTTATTAAATTTGCAGACACCAGTAAGCTGGAGTGATTGTATTTATCTTGGGAAACAGGATTAGGATTCAGTTATGTGTCTTACAAACTGGAGAAGTGGTCTGAAAAAAATAGGATGACTTCGCAAAAGGGACAAGTGAAAAGTATTACAAACAGGCAGGTATAACCAACCGCACAAGTATGGAAGGGGCTCAATTAAGGAGGGAGTAATTATTCAGAAAGGGATCTCAGGGCTAAAGTGGAAAGTGATGAGTTAGGAATGAATATGCCAAAAACCTTGTACTGTGAAAAAGGGCAAGTGACAGAACTGGGATGCGTGAACAACAAGATAACTGACAAGCTACCAGATATTTTCCTTAGGTTCTCCTCAGCATTAGTGAGGGCCTGAGTAAGATAGTGTGCCCAGCTTTGAGTGCTGTACACCAAGCAAAGGGATCAGATTGGAAATATTTCCGAAGAAGAGAAAGACTAATCTAGATAATATGATCTATGAGAAAAGACTGAAAAGATTGGGATTGTTTAGCCTAAAAAAGAGAAGGCTGAAAAGGGTTTTAAAATAGAAAAAGCTGTTGCATATAGGAGAAAAAACCACAACCTGATTTGTATCTATGATGAACAGAACCAGAAATAATGCTGTTAAATTGCAGTAAGAAAGGTTTTTTCAGGCAGTAGGAAAAAGGAAGTTCTACTGGAAAGGATTATGAACAGACTGCACGGGAAGACTGTGGAGTGTGCAATACTGAAGGTGAACTGTGAAGATATCCATCAAGAATGACATAGATATAGCTGATTCTGGTTTTGGACAAAAGGGACAGATGAGATGATTTCCTGAGGCCCCTTTTAGCTCTGCCTTTCTATGGCTAAAAACAAAAGATGCAAATATGAATTGAGTAATTTACAGAGGAACACTTTCAGAATTAGAAGATTAGAAAAGAGCTTTGTTATTTTTAGGCTTTCTGTTTGCAGAGTTCAAAGAAATCTACAAAGCATTTTTCTACCAATAGCCATACAAAGAAGATATTTCACCGTATAATTCAAGTAACTGTACTAGACACACACAAAGTTGCAATATTCCTATGACAGCTGAAGAAAGAAACAATTTTGCTCAAACAATATCATTGGGTCTAATTCAGATCAACGCTGATGCAAATATGGATTTGGAAGAAGATAAATCCCATCTCTACAGACCTTTGTGTGAATAGTAGGCATTCATGTTGGCTGGCCTAAAGAAATTGTCATTTTTAAATGAGTAAAACTGATGTATCAAGTGAAATGGCTGAAACAGTAGTTTAGGCTGCCCATGTTATTTCTTATGGCTGTTATTTTCAGAACATAGTGTTTGCAATAAACAAAATACATTGTTTTGAAATATTCTGAAATCAAAATGCTTAAACGGACTGACAGGATATGTATTATTTTACTTCTGCAGAAGTAAGTCAATTCCATAGTACAGCTATAGCATTTATATCAAGCTTTGAGGAGGCCTTCAGTGATCTAGAGTTTCCCAGAGGCAGAATAGATACAAGGATTGTCTACACAAGGAAGTTAGCATTAGTAAGGCAAAGTGCAAATTTACAGTGCATTAAGTTCTCTGAAGTATTCCCCTGTGTGGACACTCATAAGTACTAAGTGCGAGGGACCATTTTCTACTTTGAGGCTAGACCGAGGGATGGACAGGCAGACAGAGTGCATACAGATGAATCTCATTTCATTAGGCAACCAGGCTAAAAACAACTGGGAGGAAAGTATAGTGACCGGATTCCTAATTGCCAGAAATGAAGGGCTATACACTGTGATCAGAAGGCATTTCTCTCAAATAGGAATAGAAAGAATTTAATTATTTTTTCTGGTGCCATAAGATTTAACGAACCACTGATTAGTGTCACTGCTAGTTAAATCAATGAGCAAAATACTGAATCACTTTACTGTTGCTCACTGGTATTAGTAAATGGTGCACTCAGGCATTTATGGACTGCTGATGAAACACTAAAGGGATAGTTTAGGACTTTTTTTCAGGCAAAAATTCAATGCATCTATAGCTAATAATGTTCAGTTATCTTTTAAGTGCCTTCCCTATTTCCCATAAAGGAAAGGAACCTCACAAATATTATTCCCTGCTTCCTAACAAACAAATCTCATTCTCATATTCACTGGGTTCAACAGAAGCAGTGTCTAATAAGAGTTTTAGATATTAAAAGATCCATTACAAGCAAGGTTAACCACCCCATTTAAATTCAGCATGGATGGTAATGCATTTCTAAGAAATGAGTTACACCACGTAGCTTCAGTTAACTGAGCATAGGCACAGGCCTTTTTCTTTTTTCTTTCTTTTTTTTTTTTTTTTTGCTTGATGGCATATTAGGGTTACAGTCACAAACGGCTGCTACAGTTTCTCAAATATCATAAAGGAGAATTATCATCGCAGGAAAGCAGTAAAACCGTAAATTGCTAGAAGTTAGCACACACTGTTGCTTCTGCAGGTTGGGCGTTAACGCCCAAGGGGAGAGAGCAGCAGAGAAAGCTACTGCCTCTGATACACGCTGGCAATTGAGGGATTTCAAAGAGGCTTTTGCATGTAGCAGCTTGTTGAGGGAAGGAGTGTGCAGGGAGTGGGGATGAGTAATGCACACCAACCGGGGGCACTGACACAGAGTATGTAATGAATTACAGATACCCTTTAACTCCTCCTCTCAGGATGACTGTCTTTCACCCTCCATTTCCTAGTTATTGTGCCCCTTCACTTCTGCTGCAAACAGTAGAAATTCACACATGCCCTACAGCAAATCCTTCTTCTCTCAAGGTCTTTGCAGAAAATTGCTCCTGCTGCACACGGATTTTTTTCAGAGTCTGTTTCTTCAAACTTGAGTTAAAATCCATGAATTGTGTAATCCATAAAAACTGCTTCAAACCATCAACCTCCCCAGATCTCTCTCACCCCATATTTTGTCTTCTTGATGCAAGCAGTCTAGAGATTTAATAGAACCTTTAGTTCCTTTCTGATCTTGCCATGACTCCTCATAACCAATCATCTCACCCTTTCTGTACCACACCTTTCCAAGTAATTATTTCCCTTCATTGTTTTCCAGGTATCTCCTTACCAGCTGGTGAAGTTTGTATCTTTCAAGACCTTTTCTTCCTTACCATTTGCATCACTGGCAGCATTTTTTTTCAAAGTATTTCAGATTTTAGATTTAATTTTCAATTAAATAAAACAATCAGTAGTGCTAAGAATACTCCCTGAAATTTCAGAAATGAATAGATACAATATTTGCTCGTTCTCACATTACTTGCAGAGAAACAGCTATGTCATGAAGTAAGCTTAAGACCTGCCTTTGTCGCATTCATGAAATACTTTTGTAACTCCGTGGTACTTACTTTTATGTGCTAGAAAAATCTGAGATGCTTTCCTGATTTCAGTTTATGAATCTATATTTAGGAAAATGCAGATTTAGAAATTTGAACGTGTCACATTTTCCATGTGCACATAATTTTCCATATGCATGATCTTAACGGTTCACTTTCTATGGGTAGTTTTCATTACATAAACATGTTCCAGCATTCTTTCTATATTTGGTTCCAATTTTCCATGTTTTTGTATCATTGTATTAGTAATGATAAATCACTAATATAATACTATGAACTATGTTTTTGTTAAATATGCTTCGCTTTCACCTCTTTGAAGAAATTTCATAGTCTAAAGAATATGAATAGACCTATAAAATACATTGAGAATACCATTAAAAGTGTAGAACTTGGAGTGCAGAAAGAGAATTCAACCTTTCTATTCTTTTTGTGAAACTAATGCATTTAATCAAAGGTTTACATCTCTCTAAAGCTTCAATTTTCCCAGCTTCTCAGAATGCAGTGTTCAGGCTGAAATGCTGTGAGCTAGTGCTTTACAAAATTCCATCGACACAGCAGCCAGTTAAAATAACGTCCTTTCACTTAACCACGTTTAACTGAGATAAAGCAACACAGGATTTAATAGCTTCCAGCAGTGCACAGTGATAGAGTGGCTAGCCCAGACTGCAACTGAAGGTCACAGGTTCATTCAAAGGCCATGGTGCGCATAAACCCTCTCACATGGTAACAGGCCAAGAAGTAGATTTGATTTGACTAAATGCAACTACACTGGAGTAATGGTTGATTATATCAGCCTCGGATTTAGCTGAGAACTATAATAATGGAAAAAGTCCATGCACTATCTACTCTAACAGTTTGCAAGAATCCTACTTTACATGAAGATGTAATGAATGAAGATTGGAATAAGGTAAACGTTCATAATATTCTTTTTGCAGAGGCATGCTGCCAGCAGCCAGTTATTTAGCACGAATTTGTTAAGAGTGGAGACAATTCTAAAAGCTTATAGTTAAGCTTTTAAAAAAAGTAAGCCTGATTTCACTTAAGAGTTGTCCTAACATCATGTTCAAAGCTAAGGAAGTAATAAGGTAAAAGGTGTAAGGCCACAATGTTAAAATATTATCACTAATTATCAAGATATATTTTGTAACTGAAATATTGTGACAAGCATACTCTTCACTGTCGTAGGGTCAATGATGACCTAACAGTAGTGATTATGGGGCTCAGCAGTTCCATACAATGTTCAGATTTTTGTCTACATGATGACTATTTCAGATACATCCTGTGATCTTTACATTCGTCACTGGCAAGGAGACAAGATGCATTTTACATCTGTTAAAGACTTCTGATTGGCACACATGTTGAAAGACTGGCCCAAGATTGAAAGACAGTGTTCTTCAAAAGCTATAACCATGAAATATTTATTCTTTTCTCTTTCATAGAAATGCATTTGATGACTATATGACATAAAGTGCCACTAATAGCTCTGGACAAAATTATATGGCTCTAAAGACTATTAAACTATTATTCTTGGAGGGTGGAAAAGGTTTTATTTGACACACATGATCACAATAGTATTAGCAAGGTTTTGTTTATAACCTACCCTGGAAAAAAATATGGTACATTATCAAGTGCTTTTTGCACAGGCAGTTCAAATCTGACACTCATAAAAGCAGCAATGATACTTGTGATATATTTAGCAGGCACTGTATCTCACGATTTTCTGAATGGGTTGTTTATTATTTTTTAAAAAACTTTAAGTATTCACCTAAGGGCAACTGAATACTAACGACACTGTTCCAAATATATTTTGTTTGTATCTAAAAATACATATTTTATACAACGAGTCAGAGGCACATGAATCCCCAAATGTTATTTAAATCTGTGAAGTCAGCTGAAAAGCAGATACACTCATACATACATGAGCTCCAGCATGACAGAATGCAAATTATGTGAAAACAAAAAGGCTTCTTCATAAAAGTCTAACTAAAATTTTCTGGAAAAGGACCATAGAAAGCATTGCTGCACCACAGAAATCATTTTATTAGGATTTTTACATGAATATCTGCAGGATCATTGCACCAGAAACCCTTATAAAATAGTAAAATATTAACAAGCTAAATGAACATAGTTATTATCCAGTAAACCACATTGTCTCAATACCCATTTACAATCATATGCATTTCAGAAACTTCCTGCTACTGCAAATCCCTCAGTTGTATTTGCCACTGAATTGCCTGTTTCTCGTTATCAGTGGCTAAAGAAGTTCAATACAGTCATGCAACACTTGCTAAAGTGGACTAAAAAAATGCATTTCAGAGAATTCAGTTTATCCTTCTCTTCTGAAGAGGTAACTACTTTGCTAAATACTTTCTTTTGCTAGTGCAGCAAGAAGACGGGTGGGAAAAAATCAAGCCAAAGTAAATTAAGCAGTGGCATCATGCCCAAATCAATCACAGACATCAGCTTTTAGATAGTGAGTTGAAACTAGCACACTGTAGTTTAACAGTTGCATGAAGAATTGTTGTTCTGCAATGACACTTTACCTAAAAGACCTTTTAATATACTATAGGAGGTTATCCAGACCTTGCCATTCTCAGCAAAAGATATGGTTAATGAGGAGTGTATGTACCTACTTGAAAAAAACAGAGGAGTGGATAAGTCTTCAATTTTAAAATGATATGCTTCCAAGATAGCCTGCACTATAACATGCAGTGATAGTAAATACCGCTTCCTCTTGATTCAGATATCCTCCACTATCTTCATAACAAGGCTGTTTGATTTGCCATGAATGGTTTGTGAAAGGGACAGCACTGACTACTGGAATTTGGTATATACATTCTTTCAAAATATCAGAAATCTGCTTTAGGTTATTAAGATGTCAATCTAATGATTCACACACAATCATATTGGAGCAGTAAACATGAGTACTTATATGGTTTCCTAGACTGTAAATATGTTATGGCAAACATTATAGCCATAAAGTTTGACATACGTATCTCAAGTTGCTTCACTGTCCTAAAAAAACCCATATTTTTTAGGCAGAAAAATAAAATCAACTACTTCCATCTTTTATTATGAAAAATAGAGAGGAAGAGCAAGATCATCAGCATCCTGGATAAGGCCTCGCTGCCCAGCTTGATAGGGGACCAAGCCACAAAACTTGAGAACTGCAAACTGTGAGTGAGGTTTTACTGCAGGAGGTAGGAAGCGGCCAGCTGGCCTACCACTTGCTTCACCAAGAAACCAAACAGGAGAAGAGTAAACAGTTATGGTTACATGGTGAGGATGGAGTAATCAGATATTGGATGTTGCAGTGTTTCCTGCTGTTCTTTTTGTTTCTCCTTTCAATGAAGTACTTGGCTAAGCCATCTGATTCATGCTTGCAAGGAGAGAAAATTAGCTGACTGAGCAACAGAAAGACTATTTTCCCAATTTCCTAGTTGGGAGTTTGAGTTGCTGTTTTTTACTCCTAAAATTTGAAACCGGCCTTTGTTGCTGCTAATCAAGCAGCTAAGTGGATGACAGGGCTGGTCAGATCACCATGGCATGAATGATTGCTCATAAACTAACAGGTGACACCCAGATGGTTGTACCAACTGTAAAAAGTATGCAAGAACCTGAGAATAGCTATGGAACAAGCAATGATTTCTGATGGATGTTTCCTTTTTTTACACATATGATCTGCTCTTTCAGTAACGTGTAACAATTATCCCATGGAGTTGAATATAGGCATATTGGGCCTCCTTTTCAACCGCATAATTATTTACTCTATTACCAAATAGAATTCTCCATCAAATTATCAAAATTTGTTGGCCTTTATAATATTCCTAAATCCATTTGTATTTCTAGCTACATAGTATTTATTTAGTGGATCACTGGTTTTAGATGCTATAGAAGTTGCATGAAAAAAACAAAAAATAGTAAATCTGTGTAATATAAAAATATTTAAATAGATGTTATAATAATAAATGGTTATCATATAACATTTAAATATATCTAATCTTGTACTGCTGGTAATTGCCATGACATGTAGTATATATTACAACTAGTATTCCTACTTTTTGGATTTCTGAGCTCATGTTCAGCACTTCAGCTATTATTTTTTACTTAATTTCTTACATTGCTTCAACTCTTCTATTTAGACTGGCAGAGGAACAACTAATAAGTGACATTGCAAAGGCTCCAAAGTCAATGGAACATTTTCACTCACACTGATAACTAATCAGACATTATTAGATTGCAGGGCTGATTCATTTATGTGATAGCTTCATGATTCACAGGTGGCAGCAGAACTACACTACTGACGAATTTATCTGGATCAAATAAGAAAAAAGAAATTCTACTTTATAATGCATGCTTTAGGCATGCATTTAGGCAAATAGGATCAAGAATTTCACCCAAGCTTTACTCTATTTTACAAAACTTCTCTTTATCTTGGATAGGGAATGTTATGCTTCACGCTTACATTGAACATTCTGTATGTTACTTGTCTCACTTTTCTTTTCCGGACATCTTTTCTGATATTTGTTTTGGACTGGATAGCGGATGAAAGCCACATGGCAGAAATTTGGTCCAGGGAAGTAAAAGTTGTACTCATTGAAGTAGGAGATGCTACACAGCAGCCAAAGAAATCTACTACTATATGTATTAAGGCTGCATTGCTTCAGCTATTGTCAAAGGCCATGTGCATAATCAGCAATTAAAGCAGCGCAGTAGAAGAACTGCAAACTGAAGAACTGTTGGTGCTCAGGTCCTGATGTCCACTTTAGGCATTTCATGTAAGGGGCAATTCTCTGGACTAGCTGTTGACTGATCCCATGGACTGAATGTCTATTATAGTTGACACTCAGCTATGGGTACACTGTGGTGCATTTTGTAGCTTACTTTTAATCCAGTTCAGGCATTCTGAATAGCTACGGAATATGAACAGTAGGTGGGATTGACTGGGAAATCAAAAACACACTCCTGATCTAAACTAAAACACTAATACAGAGGCTGTCAGAGAAGACTATAATCTCAGGGTATCCCTTAACTTCCATTGCTTTTGTACACTCGCTTTGCAAGACTAGGTACACTTTTTTTCCTTTTATAACAATGATATTATGCCTGAAGATCCCACATACAGTTTTTTCTTGAATCATCTATTTACATTACCTCTAGTCGGTACTTCCGAAAGAAGGTTTTCCTGGGTCTGGTCCGAATATCAGAATAAAAGTGCTAATAAAGTGCAGTTGCCTGCTTTCTGAGCGGCTTGATGGGACTGATCAAAATGCAGGAAAACACTAACAGGCTTCTAGGTGAAATTCAGTGCTCAAGACCTGATATGCATTCCATTCAGGTCAACAAAAGGTCTCTAGCAAGACTTATATAGGTACATTTAATTATCAAAAATGTCCATTTTTCACTCAATTCACTTCTTTGGCTTACTCAAAATACCAGAACAAACTCCCGAGGGCAGGAGCTCCCATTCTATTGTCTGCACACTTGATTTGACATGCCAGAACAATCAGTCCACTCCACAGCCCATTCTTTGCTGTCCTCCCTCCAACGGTCTTCTAACCAACAGAAGAGCGCCGCAGGTTAGATAAATACTATAGAAGTTGCTGGTTTTCACTTGTTACTTTTTATTTTCACTAGAAACAACCTTACATCTAATTTTTTGTTATGTGGCAAAATGCATATTCACCACTTAACTATCCTATAATATAAGCACCTCTGGCCACACATGCCAGAGGACAGGGGCTGATTAAGTAAAGGTTGGGCAGTTCTGGTCTAGGAGAAGAACAGCACAGAATATGAAGGTAAAATGTTTCTGGTAAGTTACCTATTTCTGTGGATTCTTCTGTTATGACTATTTTTGAGTCAAGTAGAGTCATATTTACAAGATCGCTAGTTTGATCATATCCTTTCCTAGCCATGCTTATGAAGCCAGTAGCACTGTGCCAGTAGCCAAATTTTTATCTCCTCCTCCTGTGGCGAAGGACCTCTTTCTTTTTCTTTCTTTCTTCTTCTCTTTCTATTCTAATACCATAATAATTAATAATACACTATCAGAAAGCCCTGAGAAAGGCATAAGCAGAAGCAAAAGCGATGCATGCATGCTGTGATTATATATGAATATATATTTTGCTTTTGGAAAATACTATTATTGCTTACTTTGTAAAGGACATGCTCTTAACAATATCTAATTAACATTTTCCCTTTTTGTGTAGGAATAATAAGTTGCAATTTAAGCCTCAGTCAATATGTATTTTGACTGATTATATATTAATGATGAAATTGGTCAGTCATGTCTTTAAAAGAGAGCTACCCTCAATGAAATATTTGAGTTCCTGCCACATGAAATGAATAGTGACAGCCAGGTCTCTAGTGGATCGCAAAGAGCCTCCAGAATTTCTGCCAGTCCATTAAAGACTTCTTTTTATTTATTTATTTTATTTATTTATTTATTTATTTATTTATTTATTGACAAGGATGTATTAGGTGAAGAGAGCTGCCATAATATCACAACTGTCATTACTATGGTGAAAATGTCTTTTCAAAGAAGATGGTGCTAAAGCTCCAGATGCATCAGCTGTTATCTAGATTTTTGCTCTTTCTGTAGGCAGATTCCCCTGATTGTGAACCATTTATTCTCACTTTGGATTTAGTAATCTGTTTGGCTGTAAAGGAAAGAGACTAGAACGGGATTACATACATCAAAATTCATTCTCATAGTTTAGCTAAGAATTAGCCCATTGATTGCTTTGAAGATCAAAGTCCCAAGAAGGCATCACAAGTTTACTTAAAGCCAGCAGAGGACATAAGCATGTACCTTATGTGCACAAATGTAATGAAGAAAGTGCTCAAATACTTTATATATCTATTAGTACCTATGCACTAGGTGCTAACAGATACAGAACTAAGCTTCTGATACAGTGAGTTTCAGTAATCCAGTTTGAAGATAATTGATGAACAGATCAATGATCAGTCAGTCTTTCATCCAGAAGGAGGAGTCACAATTTTCAACAAATAGGAAGCAAAAGAAATGATTTTGAGAGACCAATAAAAACCTTATTATTAAAAGGTAATAAAAGTCCAATTGGACCTTGAAATGAATACGATTTTATCTAATTCTTAAAGCATTTTCCTTTCTGACTGGCATCACTTTCATCTTCCTTAGGTCCAACCTTCGCTAGTGACTCTATGCAACAGCTGAATTTTTCCCTTACTGTGCTGATAGTTTAGGCTTCTCCACAGAAAATGAGATCCATAACTAAGTTTCAGACAAAAAAAAATACAGAATTAGAAATTACTTTCCACAGAACTGGCTTTCACTCTGTGATGACAGATGTGTTCTCATACATTCTCAGATATGTTCTCATATTCTCAGATACCTCCAAAGAGGCAAAGTTTGAAATTAAACGCATATAATTTTGGATAATTATAGGTTTTCTCTGCCAATATAATGATCAAGGGATAGCTTATGACTGTTTATATCGCTGAACCCTATAATGAACTATTTCACTGGCTTTTTTCCCCACTTTCAGATAACATGTTAGCCATGGAGCCAAGGCACAGCTGAAAAACGGTGAGAGCATGTTCGAAGAACGGAATCTACCTTTTCCCATTCATTTACTCATATATTCCAACCCTCTAGCCAAAGACAAAGGTTAATCTGAGCTTAGGAGAAAAGAGCAACATCCCCAAAAGATTTCCAAACAAAATATTCATATTGTATTTATTTAGGGAAATTTGCACTTCCTATCATCTGTTAGCTGTACAGACCAAAACTAAAGCTATGTATGGAATGAAATTCCTTATTCAAGACAAAAATACCAAAATTTTTGGGGAAAAGAGGATAGGTAATTTTTTATTGCTGTTGCTCTAAGAAAACTGTGCATGCTTGATTTTCTTTATTTTTCCTTTATTTGTAATAAATACATTTGTAGAAAAGAAAATTTTCTTTATTTTTAATAATTTCTAAGTAGTAGCAATGGTGTTATTAAGCACATTTTAAATAAATTGTTGAAATATTTTTTCATTTATAATAAACACCAAGCATATGAAAGTGGTTTGCACTGCCTGGGAAATGCTTTGTGAATAAGATCAACATTCAGGAAAATAATAATAACTGTTCATAGTTCTGCTAATGGACTTCTAATTAGTTCTTTCTTTTGCCCACATGCTGTTCGCCTTATCTATTTTGGTGGTAAGCATATATGAAAGTTATCATTTCTCCCTGTGCAGCTGGAAAAGTTTCGAGCAGAATAGTAACATGATCTCTTGTGGGTTTTCTGGTCATCAACTATTGCAACATACTTATAACAACCAACATGCCATTTTGAAAAATGGCAACTTAAATGCAATTTATTAATACTTAACTGCTAAAGTAAAAGGAATTTTGATACCAATTAGAGTGAGTTAACTGCTTCTTTCTTAAAATAAAAAAATGTTTTTTTCCAAAGCTAATTCTGAAGATCAGCTGGAGAGTGTCCAGATCAGTTGAACTCAAGAGTTACTTAGGGACAAATGAGAAGAAAATGAGGCCTTACGCCTTCCCTCCCCACACCCTTACTCAAAAGAAAATCTTTACTTAGGTTATTTATTCATAGCTTCATATGTAGGTAATCCATTGCGAGTAGCAAAGAACTAAAAATTAGAAAAATAGTAAGCGATAATATCACTGGGAGTCACTTACTTGGGCTTCACTTACCTAAAATTACATTTATTATATGTGTTGGAAAGAAATAATGAAACACTACATTGTCTTTGCAAAAATGTACAAATTATTTCCTGTTTCAGAGATTGTTTTAAAGACATGAAAGATTATTATGTCACGATTCAGCAACAACGTGCTTGCAATTTAATAACACATTAGATTCACAAGCTATCATTTATTGCCAACTGCGTAAAAAAAAAATAAAAAGAGATTCTCTGTGTCCAGAGAGAGATTTCATATTTGGCACATTTGTTAGTCCTTAATTCAACATGTTTTGCTAACAGAGTTTTCCTATGAGTATGTTGTAGCCAGTGTTCTTCTAACTACTTTGGACTGCCTGAGGCCACGTGGTCTTTGAATGCTTCCATTCATGAACAGCAGATGATGCACAATAAGGCTGTAATGCTGTTAGGAAGAAGTTTTCTAGGAAGAGCTGGGCTATACCAAAGAGCTTTTAATAAAACTTCAATTCATGCTACAGACTGTGGACATTGATTTGAAATAAATTGTGACTGATGAGCAATTGATGACCATTTCCATAATCAGCATGCCATCAGTAATTTATCAATGCCGTGTTCCTGATGTCACACTTCTAGGGTATCTGAGGGACGGAAGCACAAGCTATGATTTTAAAATGTGTTTTTTAAGACACTTTAAGAATACTTTCAACAGCAAAATCATCTGTGAGATAGCTCTAGGTAAATAAAAAACAGCTAGGACTGTAAAAAAACACTTTTGTCAAAAATCTTCCCTAGAAAAAGGTGAAGATTTTATCCTTGAAGCATTTTAATGAAAATTGTGAAAATGGTTCAGCACAATTTGCCAATATGCTTTGGAAGAAGATATTTTGCCGAGTAAAGCAATCTCTCAAACAAACTCCTCTTAACTCTACTAAATCCTTTAAAAATACACATATTTCCTTCTATGTTACTAAATATGAACTCTAGCTCAATGATTTTTGGTTTGCTTCTTATTTTGTTAGCACAGCAGAAAGACATCATATTTAAAATATCTAGTATTTGAAAAGTGTCCTAAAATGACATTTCTTCTTCTACGTACAAAACATCACTGACAAAGTGAACTCTAAATTACCAGTTACCTTTATGTCAAGCATGAGCAAAAGGCTAAAACATATACATTTACAACATGAATATGAACTAAGTCACAAGTACTCTTTTTAGCATTTGCACCATCTAATTTATGCATTTAAGCTTAGGTTTCTAAATCAGGTGCCAAGTTCTTTGTACAGTGAATGGAAAGAGACAGGCTGTGCCACAACACAGCTTAGTGTATGAGGGCTGGAGTGAACTAGAGAAACCTACCTCTCTCCAATAACTACAGAGAGAGCTTAGTGAGACTAACTTGCACATACACCTCAAATTAGACACCTAAAGCAGATGGACTGAACACCTGTCTTTTTCTGAACATCGGAATTTTTATAACACTTGGCTTTGAGGAAGGCCTTTTGCAACCGGAAAGGATTCTGTTGAGCTGAACAAAGTATTAAAAATATTGTAACAATAACTTAAGCTGATCAGTCAGAATTCTCTTTCCCTCTCTTTCATTTTCAATATCTAAACAAAAGGTCATATTTCAGATATGGAAGAACATCTTCCTTTTACATGTAGCTTCTCCGCTATCCAGTTTCTACAAAATATATACTGTTCTGTGAGCTCAGTTCCAATGCGCTCCCCAAACTCCAAAAATTTTGGCATGAAATCTAAATTGCAGAGACATGGGCCTTTCTTCTGGCCTTAATACAATGGGAACACAGAACAGACACTACAAAGCAATTTTCATGAATATTTTCTGGCCAAAACAAGAACAAAGTTATTCTAAGGGTGTACTGAGAGCTTCTAGGTTTTAAATATATATATTTATTTAAATTTACAAGCTATAATCGATTTTTAAAAATTCCTTGCAGTAATAAATAATAAATGTATAACTGTCTATAAACAGATTCATACTGCTTTCACGATACTTCCTATCCTGTTGTTAGGTGTTATTTTTAACATATAAACACAGATAAATTTTACTGGCTCATTCATACAAGTGCGTTAAGTAGCCTTGATGTTAAGGAAATGGAACTGATCATTTGGAAGGGAGAGGAAATAGTATGTATGGACATAACTGCTTTAAGACAGAAGGTTGTGCTACTTTGTTCTCTCTCTCTCTTTTCAGTTTCCAAAAGGTCTAATTGATTCCCTGTTCTGTCTTTTCCAGGAGGAAAAGAAGTATATGTGGTAACCCTGCAGGTACATGTAGACCAGCAACGTTGAGTTTCATGAACAGGATTGAATGCAGTAATCCTGTGAAAACTGTATTCCAGCAATTTTTTATCACTTTAACTTTATGGGAAAGCATACAGGACTCATATATGCTAAAATTCTATGGCATATCCAGAAAACCTTCTAGCAGCTAGAAGAGTGTACAAGCTGCTATGCAACTTGGGTATTTGCCATTTGGAGAGCATTTTGACAGTGATATACTGCACGCTCTAGGGTGATAGCTTCAGAAAGGGTCAACAATATTTCCTATTGGGAGAAGTTTCACAGATTTTAACAAAAATACAAAGATGAGCTCTCCTAGTAATTAACAGGAAATTTCCAAACTGCTATAATAAAAACAAATAGCCCTGTAGCTGCCTAGTACTTTTAGAGTAGCATTAACCTTAGCTGGATTTGGGGTGGCGAGGGGAAAGGACAGAGGAGGGGCATTTTCATGAAATATGCAAATGAATTTTTGATATTTTCATGACATTGGAAGAGCTGTAATGAATCTTCAGTGCTGACACTGGTAAAATAGTTTTCTCAGATCATTCTGCAGTATATTCATTCCAGAAGTTTTAATATACCTCACTGTTTTAAGATCTTAGAGAGTCTTCATAAAGATCCATTTTAATCAATAGAGCTCTACACTGCAGCTCCAGGTAACTAATTGCATAAACAAAAGAAGTCTTAAATGGCCAAAGCAGCTTGCTTTGCTCAGTAGGAGGAGCGGTTTTTTTCTTACAAATATTTCTTGAAGTCTTGTACTTGTTTCAGTTAGCCTTGTGTTTGCTCATACCCTTTTGGGATGAGTTTACTGATAATGTGATTTAACATAGTCTTTTTTTTAAAAAAAGAAATCTGTTGTTTCTACTAATCATTAAAGTTTCTCTGTCTACAATTTTGGACTGCTTGGAAACGAACCAGGCATTCACTGCTGACTATTAAAGTAAACAGGCTTATGATTTAATAAAGGCATAATTAATGTCTTTCTCTTCTTTCTGACAGAACAAAATTCTCGTGTAACATCTTGTGATCTAGGCTTGAAACAAATTTCTGTGACAAATGCACACTCATTATCTGCAGAGATTAGAGACCTACTTAAAACAAATCAAAAACACTCAATGTCTATGCACTGGTTTTACATACCAGTGTGCTGACCTCTCTAAAAGATTGAAAGGTTTTGAACTTCAGCACTGTCACTTGAACAATAATTTAAGATTCCCGTAATGTCAGGCATATCAGATGAACAGGAAAAGCTTGATGCAAGCCCTTGAAGTAAGGTGAATAATATAGACATAAAATTATTGAAGGAGAAAAGGTTCAAGGCACAACAAGAACAGATAAATAACGGGTTGTTTGTTGGGAATGGTCAGTTTTTTGGGACGCTTTATACATAGTAAAACCAAACCTGGTACACAAGTTTAGAAAAGACCAGGCTGAAATATAGACACTAAATCTGGGTGCATTCTTCAATGATAAATAAAATTCCACAGAAATGTAATCACAATGCTTCACTGCTCAAATGACATTTTCAAGTTTTCTCTAACCTAATTTTTAAAAAAATTTCTGGTTTCTCATGTTTCACCTGTGGTTTTACTTAATAGGATACTTAAGAGAAGGTACTTAAAACTAATCTCTAAACATTGTCTTTTATTTTTCCAAACAGTATTTTATACTGTTAAACTGAAACCCCACCATAGAAATAACAAATTTTTCTTTCTGTATCTTTGCTTTAATGTCATTACAGTGCCTATACTGGACTATACTCTAGCACTCGGATTTTTTTCCTATCTAAAACAAATACTTACATATCAGATGTTTTTGAGAAAATGCAAGTCACTAGTAAAATGTTGAGACAGACAAGAATTTTTATATATAGAACCAAAAATAATTGAGAGTGCTTACCTAATTCTTTGGAATTTTATTTTTAAAAGCCATACACAGATGCAGAAACAATCCTCTATGTCTACCAACAAATCTGATTTATCTACTTGAAAAATTTCAGTAATCATTCACAGAAAATGCAGTTACAATATCTATGTAATGTCATACAGTAAGGCCTGGAAGAACAGAGATTACATCATCTTCCAGGACAACACCATGTTCCATTAGCCTGAGTTTGACTTGAATTTTTAAGTGGCTTTTAAAAATATTTTTGAATTTTTAAACACATTAGAGAAACACTACAATGCTTTTCAGTTGTAAGTATGTAAAGTACATTTTTCTGTAGCATAACTGAAACCTAATTAATCCTTTCCCCTGGAGATCTCTTAGAATTGACGATAGTGACTATCGTAGGAAGAGGACTCAGTAACAAAAGGCATTTTCATTTACAAATATTTCCTCTAGAGCATCAAAGAAATGTTGGGAAATACAGTGCAACAATTTGACTTAAATGTTTTAGCTATGATGTGTTACACTTGCCATTTAACCTTGTTGGACCGCAATTTCCACACATAGGAGAAAAATAAAGAATATTTCCTCAATATGCTCACATGGCTTTTGCAAAAATATATTAATTAGTATTTGAGCTACACTCTAGAAGTATGTAGTATCTCAGTTGAAATTTTCACGAAATCTTGAACACTGCCTTGGGAAATAACAGCAGATTTTTTTTGGGGGGGGGGGGCTTGGCAGTTAATAAAGTGGCACATTCCTAGGAAAACAATATGTGAAGAAATTTTACTAGGGAGAGTGGAAATAAAGTAGATTTTTATTTTTCTCTAGCGCTTAATAATATTACACATTTATGTGAAAACTATATGTGAAGACATTTTACATGAAGAGTAGAAAGTAAAGCATAAAAGTATCTGTCACGGAATGACTGAAAAACCATATTTATCCGACCACAAAAACTGTAGCATGTGCCTAGTGTATTTGAATACTACTAGTGCATTTAGTCTGCTATCAGTTCATTCATACTACGTTATTAGTTAACTCATCAAAGAAGATTAAACTCTCTTATGCATCTAGTTAATTCCTCCCCAAATGTTTCAATATGTTCTATGCAGCATTTGAGTTTTATAGTCACACAAAAGAGGACTAAGAAAACTACCTCAAACTTGCTTTTTCGTTGGATGTGTTATGTGAAAATCCAGTACTGCTGCTCTGAGTATTTCTCAGTCATGCCCAGAAATGCATTGCTTTTAGATTTGGATCTACTCTAAAAATAGATTTCTATCAGAGGAAAGGGAAGGGAGGTTATTCAGTTGGCTAATATCATGACATAGGCAAATGAAGACCAAATGAAGATCTACAGCTCTGAAAGCAGAATTTTATCCCCAGAATGTAAATATAAAAGGCCGTATCAGCCAAGCATTGTGTCACCTTATCACTTAAACTATCGTAGCTAAGCAGTGAAACTGCAGATGGAAAGATGAAATATATCCTAACTTATGTAAACCTTTTCCAATAGCATGTAAACTATACAAAATAATGAAGGTTAGGTCAGTGTTGATAAAATAGAAAAATGGCATTTCTATTTATGATAGAAAGTAACATCTGGAACTTTGAAGGAATTGGTTTCTACATGCTAGTAAATTTTTCACATTTATCTTTCAAAATTTTCATATTTACGTGACAAGAGGTTTTATCCGAAGTTTAGGAATTCATCCATTGTGACCACTTAAATGATTTCTTTTCCCTCACTATTACTTGTGTCATTAGCCAAATATTTCCCACTTTAATTTTGTTTTCCCCTTGGAGAATATATATATTTTTATTTGTGAAGAATAAAAAAATATTTTCCTAGATTTGTTATGCAACTATTTTCCTTATTTATCCTGTAAAAAATTGGTTGAAATTGGTTTTATTATTTTCAATCTGTCTTAAGCCACAAGAAAGCATTTGGAATGCTCAGATGGCATACTTCAAACACAAAAGAAAACCAGAAAAATGTCCATAATATCTACTTGTGTGACCCTGTCATGTGAAGGGCAATGCTCAACAATGCCTGTCCATAGAAGCAGTTATGTATATTTTAAATAACAACAGCAACTCAGGAAATGTTTCATGTATGTATTACAAATAGTCTTATTAAAGCATACATAATATTTATTTTAGAATGGCAAATAACAATCTCACTCTACTAAGTCACAGCTACTTAATTTTCACATCTCTCTAGATACTCAAGAACTCCAGATTATCAAAATCACTGTTTCTCACACCACATACTACAGTTCTTGCCTCAGTGCTTCCAACTGCTAAGCAGCTGCTCTTGGGCAATGCTCAAGCAGTAAAGTTTGGTTGGCAGAGCAATACTGCATGTCTCAGAGGCTTTTTTCTGCTTTTCCAATGATTTTTACTCATTTCTGCCTTCAATAGTCTTCTGAACTTGCTCAACATACCAGCAATTAGTGGTGACTGAATTAGTTACCTTCCTCACTACAGTTTTAAATACCTCTTCAAACTACCTCAACATTAAAAAGAACTGATTATACAACTGTTATTCTCAAAGATGACATAGCTATATGGAAGAAAAATTAAAGGTTCTTAAATTCCTAGGTCATCTCATAACAGATCCTATTCAGTTCCCACTGAAGTCAATAGAAGTCTTCTGAATGACTTCTCAAAAAAATGAATGGTCTCTGATATGGACATTTTTCCCCAAAGCCACTCAAATATCCGTGCATTTCTCTCTAAACAAGGTATTTAGATTAGAATACTTAATTATAGGGCACTGTTCTTTCACTTACATCTTATGTAACTTGCCATTTTGCATAACATAATGAAGCTTTTTTGTATGGTTTTGTATTGAATATGTTGTTAAAGCTACAAGAAGAACTAATAAGACTCCCTAGGACTGACAGGTGAAGTTCTGGGAAGACTGATTCAGTCTTCTATCTATCTGAGATAGCTAACCAGAAATATGAGGCAGCTTACCGCATGGATTTTTTTTCAGATACCATCCAGAAAAAAACATGCCAAAATTCTGCTTTGCTGACTGCGTCATCAGAGCTTGCAAATGCTATCACTTCTCTGACAGGCATTGTGAATCACAGCTATTTTTTCTCCCAGCGTCTACGAGGTCTGCCACCTAAACTGGCACACTTTGTAAGTGCCATCAACTTCTCCTCAGGGCTTACAAGCTATACTTGCTCTTTCAAAAGATTCTGAAAATGTTGTGAACCATAACTATGTTTCTGAGAGAACTTACAAGTTCTACCATCTGTGCCTGCAGTGCTTTAGAGCATCATGATATGGATACGGAGATATTTTCATCATGGGGTTTACGATCTCTACCAGCTGCATCAGCAGAGATTGTTAGGGCTGTGAACCACAACCATTTATCTCTCAGCACAGACGCCTGCAGTACTTTTTCATTCCTAATAGTCTGTATCTACTTGACCCACTGCTACACACACCTGTATATTTTTCAGCATAAGAAAAAGCAAAAACAAAAGAATCCTTTGAAGCAAATCTTTAACCACTGCAAATCTGTACAAATCTCCAAATGTTTATGTAAGTTTAACTATGTTCTGTCTAGACTGAGAATCTACTGCAAATACAAGTACTGCGATAGCTGTACCAGTTATAACCCTTTATGTAGTCTGACAAAGCCAAAGCTTTTGTTGATAGAGCCGTTCCTGGATTTTGGGAAAGTATTAAACCTCCTTTTGTATATAGAAACTTCCCTTTTGTATATAGAAACTTTATCTGTCTTTAAATTACACTGTTCTGCCATCTTCAGTCTATCCACAGTTTAGAAAACGCCATGGAAAAACTGCCCTTACGAATGAATTTTTTGCTCTGATTATTCCCTAGTTGGTCAGATATCTTGACTGAGTTTTGGCACTTGGAGATACTACAGAAATAGCTAGATTAGCAGGGCATTTCTTCACATCCCTATTTTCTATCCATTAGTTCTCCAAATTAATAGAGTTAAACACCTGGCTGGGTATTTATGAGGAATCACTGCAAATCCAGAAAGGTAAAACAAGGGGTGAGCATGTCAGGAGGGGAATTTAATAGGGAGCTCTAGCTTCTCGATGTGCTGATGGAGAAAGAAGCTATTGGCATGCCAAGAAGCTTTGAGTAGCTTTCTAGAGCCAAAAGACAGGGAAAAAAGGAAAGCAGTCAGAGATTTTATTGCTGATGTCATTATATGCCTATTGGATCCGTATATACAAGTAGGGGAAAAGTCTGAAGCTGGAAAGTCTGCTAAGAAAATAACCATAAATTAACCACTAATCACCATATACTTTGAAACTACTGCTTTGAAAATACTGGCATTATAGATCTATAACTCTGTGTACTTGTGTGTGTGCAGATATGCATATGTGTGTGTATACACACATACACACACCTCCAGAGAAAAGCTGACCTAGGATTTGCCACTTAAATGCAATTTAATTTGAACACGATGCCATGCCAAGATAGAAATATTTTGTGGATAAATGCAGTTACTACTTGCTAACTGAACCATCAAGAAAAGACATTATTTTCTTCCAGTTACAGGAAGACTTATCTGATACTTATGATTTTCCAGATCTTGCTTCCGGGGCAGTCTAGCTGTGTTGATTGTTCATAGCTGGGGACATGAAGGACCCCAAAGCCCTCAGACAGAAGAATTCAAGGACTGGGGGATTAAATCTGGATCTTGCAAAACTGGAACCTTCAGACTAACTGAACGTTATGTTGATGACCAAATTATGGGGCAGCTGCAAAGTTTCTTCTTGAAGCTGGGGCTTTATTTTTGAATATGAATAAAAATGCTCTGAAGAATTTTTAGCAGTTGAAATGTGATCTCTATATTATGGAATGTAGGATTGGAATAACGTTCTGAGGTTATCTAGTGATCACCAACTAATACCTAGCTTGTCTTTTACAAAATTTCTTAATCTTTGGTTCTATGTTGAAAAACTACACGTGCTAAACTTTATACTAAAGACAAATGTTTGAAAAGATAACATGAGTATAAAGGTTCTGTGAGCGTCTTAAAAGGTTGATTCTACCACAGCCTTCACTGAGCAGTCCCTTGATCCACATCCTCAGGATCGTTCAAAATTTTAGTCATAATCTCTAATTGCAATCAACTTATAAGATGCTTAACACTATGTTCCTTGCTTTTATTAATATTTTAGCAATTCTGACACAAGCACGTTTATAAATGCTTCAGACCACTTTATTAATACTCTGAAAAGCACCTTTTCCTAGCGCTTCCACTTTCTAAACCACAGTATTTTAAGGAAAGGAACTCCAGAAGGTGTGAAGTCAATTCCTTAACAAATTTAAACAAGTGATTGTTGATTTTTTTTGGACTTTTCTACCACTATAATGACTTCTATAGTGACTGACACCAAAATTTACGTTTATACAACCTTCTAAGGGAAAAGGAGTACATTTTCTCAGATTAATACTTAATATTTCTCTTTCTGAAACAGAGCACAGATCTGAGAAAGAAAAATCAAATCCAAAATAAACATGGAACTCCATCGGCTTCTTGGGAGCAGTTGGTATCTAACTTGAATTTAATCTGGCTATCTGGATACACAGAGATAACACACTGGCAAAGAACATACACA
Source organism: Struthio camelus (assembly GCF_040807025.1). Taxonomy (NCBI): domain Eukaryota; kingdom Metazoa; phylum Chordata; class Aves; order Struthioniformes; family Struthionidae; genus Struthio; species Struthio camelus. Next base: position 49,863,896 of record NC_090945.1, on the reverse strand, counting down.
TGGGCCCAAGTGTCAACAATTAGGTGATTATTACTAAAGCAGGTTATTTTCATGAATAAATGCATCTGGCCGTTATGTCATTATCTGGAAACCAGCAGCCAAAACTGCAGACAAAATGGAGGGGAAGCTGTGAAAATGCCTGAAAAAATTTAACTTGGTCCTAATCCAGTATGTCTTGGGCTGCCTGCACAATCTCCCTCTTTTTACTGATATGAATATGCAAACATTTAGAGGCCTTATTGATCTCCAATACTTAACTGTTAGGTCATATGAATAGCAAATGAAATATGATATAAAATATGCAAAATAATAGTACATTAGCCTAAATAACACTAATAAATTGCAAAGCTTAGCATGAAATTGAAAATCACTAATGGAGCACTGTGCAGTTTGTTGAAGCAATGAGCAGTCAAAAAATCATACATAATGTAACAGTACAATTGCTAACAGCAGGCTCATAGAAGACAATTTAAACTTATTTGTTATGGACAAGAGGAATTGATCTTTGAAGCGGTTCCTAAGGAGATTCCACTTAGCCCGAACAGCATCTTGGGAGCGAATTCTGGTCTATCCCTTGCATCATATACATATTTATGAACTTTCAGAAAAGATTGATTTAAATTACATATAAGGTTATGGATTATGAACTTAAATCAAAAGAGGTAAAAGTACTAGGCATTTAGAACCAATACCTGAAACTGGTATTGAATTGGATGGTTATGACATTCTCAAGATCCACTGAAAGACAGATCATATATGACAAGTCTCACTTCTTTGGATTCATGGCAGTTACAAATATGTAAAGTTATGAAAACGAAATATGAATAATTTCAGAAATCAGGATGTGGTATATATTGTATTTTCTCAAGGTCCTCTACACTCCCATGAAAAACAACTTTTAGATGATAACAAATGCTCTGATAAGAAATGTTCTCACATTTGTATATTCAATATGCATATGAACATTTCACAGGGAAATTTATCACATTAATTTTTTCTTTGATCAGGATTTTCCTAATGAAATGTTAAATTTAATGTGATTATTCAATGTAATTCCACAAGGGTTTCCTTAAAATACATCATATTCTATGCTACCACTAAATTAAGTATACTAATATTAAGAACTGAAAAGAAAAACGCAAAATCCTTATAATAGGAGACAGCATGCAAGAAAAATTCTTTTTTCTTGCAAAAGGTATTGCAGCTATAATGCAATAATAATCTATTTTTCCTTTTATGTTTTAAGTAGTAAATATTTTCTTTGATAAGCATGGCATGCTTTTTTTCAGTTGATTTCAGCTCTGAATGTGAATATACCTATTTTATTCTGTTATTTTGAGCTCAGTGGTTCTTTAGGCCCAAACCTTGGCCTTACTCGCATAAATATGTCTTGCTTATTCAATCTCTGAAAAAAACTGCAGAAAAATTATGTATGTTTAAAATGGGAATGTAGCACAGATGCGCCTTTTTTGTTAAATTGTCATATATTGCATGGTGCATTTTTTTGGTGTTACCTAAGTTTTGTACTTAGATTGTTATTATTTATGCCTAGTCATACGGTTAATAAACCTAAAACCACAATTAATTCAATAGCATGTGGATAGGTGAAGGGATACAGTTCACATGTTCACTGTGTAAACAATATTATAAGTTGCATATGTTGAGATGCCTGGTATTGCTTAAAATGTAGCGGAGATAAAATGGCATAATATAAACTCCATTATCCCTGAGGAAGCCAATGATGCAAAAGTCAGCTGACTGAGGGGACACTTGGTCGGTCAATGGGCTATTGTTTGATGTTCCTTCAAGTCGAAAATGCTATATCCTAAGTCCTGTCTAGGGGTAATAGTGCCATATTTACATGGTCCCTCTTTCTTCTGAAAATCATAGGGGTACCTCACTGAAGGTTTTGAATATTACAGTTTTATGCTTCAAATCAGCAAGTAGTTGGTGACCTTAGGGAAGCAACTGCAGAATTACAGCACTATAGTCATTATAGGCCCTGTTCAAGTCACAGGCTCCAACTCAAACAAAACAAATTTCTTATCACAGGAATTCAGGTGAAGGTGTTCCTCTCTATTACTGATACTGCCAAAACGATATGTAGGATGTGCAATTTATGCTCTTGGGCACCAAATATAGATAAAAAATAGGAACAACTTATAAATCAGCAAGCGTGGTGGTAACTTAACACAGATATCATATGAGTTTAATGTTTGTTATGTTCAGCTCTGACTTCTCTACCAGTCAAAATAGGTACTTTTGTGTAGTCTAACCATAACTGCATTCATGCTCCTCATGCTCCTGTGTAACATCAAAACCGTATTGCCAGGTAGCTATTAATCAACAGAGAAATAGTCAGACTATTTTTAAAAAACCTAACTAATACATATTTTAGCTGATCCAATCCTTTTTACAACCAAAGCTGCTTTTTTCTTTTTCTTTTATTTTATTTTATTTTTTAAAATGGCCTATTTTCTTCCTGGGTAAGTATTAGCAAAGCACAATTTCACAGTTTTCTTGTCTCCTAACCTTTGCATTAGGCAACTATGAACTGATGAAAAGTATTCCTTCTGATGCTAGCTTTCAACTGTTCGTGTTCTGGGGCGAACTTCCTACCACACTGTGCAATAATACAAGTGTAACAAGGATGCTAACATTTTCATAGAAGGCTGTATCAAAAATGTGCACCTTGGCCCACAATATTTGAATGAAAAAAATTCTTCCCCTAGACCTGCAAAAAATAATCAAATAAATAACTTTATAAAAAGACAGAGCTAACCCTGAGACTGGAATATAGCAGCTGGAAAGTGAAAGTAAATGGAATGATGCTGGGCTTAAGGGGGCTGATGCAGTGGAATCAGAAATTGAGGTGCTGGAGTGATATGGAGGATTGAGGAAGATACCCCTGGTGATTGCATGGGATGATACTGGAAGTGAAGGAACTGGAGTAATTCTGGCATGTAAGGTATTGATCACTCTACACTGGACAATCCTACTTGTCCACACTAGGTAGAGAAGAGTAGTTTGAGGAGAATAGTGAGTTAGTAGTAACCTGACATGGCAACGGTAATCCTTTTCCTTTCTCACTACCCACTGGAAGAAAAAGAGAAGTGAGAACCAGGTGGGCTCAAAATGGGGCTTGGCTGAGCTGCTCTGATCAGGAAAAGCAGGGCACCCCAGAAGCCGCATCAAAGCCACCACCACATTCTGCGTGTGTGTGTGTGTGTTCGTGGAGGGGACTTAGCTCTTCAGTGAGCACTGGGAATCTGCTGTCAGAGTAGACCACTGTTGCAAGCCTCAGTACTTAAAAAACTTGGTGCATTCGATCTTTTTGAATATCCTTATCTGATTATGGCTTCCTTAAAATATAAATGACACAGATTACGCTACAGGTAATCTAGATTTTCCAAGTCATTGCCCCTCCACAAACCTCACGAGTGCTAATCAACAGCTGCATCATTCACAAACCTCACGAGTGCTAATCAACAGCTGTATCATTAAGGCCAACTTTGTTACACAAAATGCAGGAAATATTTTTTCTTAAAATTGCAGATGAAAATCTCCATGGCCCATGGCCTGACTTAACAGGAAGTGCATGGGAATTCTTCCATTTCATCAACAGCACTTAAAAATCATCAGCTACTCACTTCTGATAGGTGAGCAAAAACAAATCTTTGATCCATCAGCTTCCTTAGTCATCTGCAAAAGTCTGCATTCTCAGCAGCCTCAGTCATGAGAGAAAGGAACGATTCCATGGAAAGAGCATGCTCTAGAGCCTGCGCTGCGACACAGAGTATCTGCAATGACAAAGGAATAGAAAACTTGGATCCCCAGCTTATTAGCCTTAGGATCAGAAGTAAACCAAAAGGAACAGTAAGGTCGGATAGGCATTACTTCATACTTTATGCATGTTTTAGTACAATGTCATGACCCATTGAAAATACCCACTAGCAGTGGCTAAATAACAAATTTTGCCATTTAGTCATCTCTAATTAATATTTTGCTTTTTCCCCCTAGTGGTATGTTTTCATCATAAAGTCACAAGCCATCAATAGTTACTAGTTCTGGATAGCTCTGAATATCTTAAAATGGAACACATCTGGCAAGTAAAGTACTAAAAACAACTTATGGAAAAAATCTAAACATAGAACTCAACTGCTTGTTTAGTGGGGATAGAAACCTTGAGGCTATTTTAAATGTGAAAGAGTTTCTTTCCCCTCTCTCTCTTTCTCTCTCTTTCTCTCTCTTTCTCTCTATCTCTGTCTTTGATCAAAATTGTCAGGCTCCACCAATGAAAAGAATTGCTAACATATGAAAAATCTCACTCCTGTGTATCTGCTTTGATTATTCGCTACATAATGATGCCATATAAGCCTAACTGATACAGTGATATAATTTTCTGCTCCAGAAAGGAGAGATCCCCAAACTGGCACCACATTTTAGTATATAAGATGTTCTGCTATAGCTGCAGTGAATATTTAGAGAACAGTACAAGAAGTAAACCTTTTCTCTTATTTTCCATATTAATACAGGTAACAGTAATAAATGTGTGCGTATTTTACATCCCTTTATACTTTGACCACTGGGAAAGCTCTGGAGATCATACTGATAGATAAAAGTATTACCTTTTGAGAACTCTAAGTATATTTTCTCAGTATATTAAAATACATGGCGATTATGTATGACAAATCATACTTCTAATTGGAATTTTTTCCTTCTGTAACCTATTTCTTTCCCATGAGTGGCACCAAATAGACAGCCATCAAAACCTGAGCCTTGCATTGCTCACTTAAAAAAAAGCTGCCCCAGTTTCCCAACAGTGTACATAATTGCTGCCATTGAACTACTCTTTCCGATGGTAAGACAACAGCATAGCCTGTATGTGCCACTCAGCGCTCACTGTTTCTACCAAGAGCACAAATCAGAGTGTCAGTTGTGGTGTTAGCTTTTGCAGATATAACAACCTGTCAATTAGGAAATGAATTAACAAGTTCACTAAACAATAATCATCACATAATAACTCTCAGTTCCTGCTAAGCTGAGCTATTTTCAAACTGACAAATCAGGGGCAATCTGCCTTGATTCCTTGAATCTGCCGCCATACATTCATACCCTGAATTTGTTCATTTGATCATGCTTTTGCAGTTAACTGTACTGTAGCATTAAAATAGAATATATTCAGATCTTGTTATTCCTTTTACTATTTCACTGGTGTGACACTGATGGCTGCAGATAATGAACAAAAACAATACTCAATAAGGGCCACAATCAAGACATCACTTTTCTTCAGTAAGTAAACTTGGTGATGGATTATTAAACTTGCCAATTTCAGCTGGTTATAAAATATGCAGAACGTGTATCTGGACAACTTCTTTAAGCTTTTAACAAGCAACCTGGAACTGATTGTTTTGGTTTTCAGCAGTAGCTGACTTTGGCCCGTAGCCTTTCACTGATACGCTGGTACCATAACTACTGTAACCATTGTGACAGGAATGATTCTGCTGAAGGCGAAATGTGTGAAATTAAGCAACTAACAAATGTCTACCAATGAAGTCAATGAAAGATAATTACACTATATACAACTACACTGAAAGAAACCTAGTGAAGATGATGTATTCAGATGGAGGGTTTGTATTATGTCTGCACACTGGCTTCTTTTAGTATTTCTTGAAGAATGAATGATCACAACGCTGCATCATACCAAACATTCTTTACATCTGAGGTTACTATATCACATAAAAATAATGAACTCACAACCAAGCTGTTGACCTAATGCACTGTTATTAGCAAAGGTTAAATTAGGGAAAGTCTGGAAAGTCAATTCATTGTGACAAGTACCCATATGTTTACATGTAAATTTAATCCACTTGGATCCTCCTAGACAAGCAGAAAAGGATATCTCATAGAAATGCAAGCACTTCCAAACTGAATAAGGGTAAACACTGAAAGTAGTAGGGCACAGTTTCAGTTTGAAGACGTTGATCTGCACTGGATGCAATTTTGCATTAGGTTCCGAATAAAGCCAAAAACTACAAAGAAGAATAAAACGTGATACAGGAGAAGAATAAAGAGTTTTCTAAGCACACTGTAAGTTTTAGTCATAGCCATAAATCCACAGAGAATGCCTGATTTGGTTTTTGTTTTACCTTTATAGTATTTCTTTTCGTCAGGAGAGACAGGGCAATAGATATATAACATGTTTTATTACACACAAAATCCTGGAAGTCAGATTGTGTTTTACAAACATAAATGGCTAGATCTTCCTGACTATAACACTTCCAGTCTTATTAGACAAAGACAGTACATTAAAGAACTTAAATCTGACATGAGGAAATGTTAGTGAGACCATCCCAGAAAAGCAAAAAAGAGAAAGATTAATAGGAGAAACCTTGACAGAATAAAAATGCAAGATGAACATGGGTGGATGTAAAGCTCAGAGGTAAAGAAAATGCATAAGAAAAAGAGCAGCGAAGAATTAGAGGAGAGAGGAAAGCATATTTCAGTAACGAGAACTGAAATACCTAAACAGTGTAAATATTTAGAAAACAATAGGAATGGCAGACAAAAGACAAACAAAAATGGTACTGCAGTCAGCCAAGGTCCAGGAAAAACAAACTGCACTGTCCTGGGTTTTATGGGCTTGGCAAGACCTGAGCTTACTCCTGTAGAAGTAGTTGAAAGTCTCTGTGCCAAGCTCTCAGAACCCAAAGGCACCTGTGCTGGTCTTGGGGGCAGTGCATTTATGTCCCTGCGATGCTGTGCCTGCACTTAAGTTCTGCTTAGCCAGAACCAGCTGTGCAAGGAAACAACTTTGTGTCAATGACATGGCCAATCTGCCACTCAAATAAACTGTCCACAAACAACTGGGGTTGACTGAACTCCAAAGTCAAAGGACTAAATATAAATATAAACAGAGAAGAAACTAGTAAAGCATACCAAGGAGAAAGGTGATAGAAAGGGAAAACCAAGAGAAACTACTGACAAAAGCAACATTTTCGGTAGATTGGAGGATGTGATCTGCTGGAATTTTTCAGTGGTTATGTACCATTCAAAATATGTTGCTAAGCTTACAAAGAATGAAGGCTGAATTCATATTTTCATATCGAAATACATATACCAGAAAAAGTGTAGAAATACCACAGTTCTGGATGAAATTTCCTTTTACAATAATTTTCTTTTGAGCGAATAAGTTTGGAGTTCTAGGGCAAAGTAACAGGCCTGCAGTCCGCACCTGACCAGAATTATTAATTAAGCAAAGCAGTGAATCAAGGAATGGTATAAAGCACTAGAATCAGGAGATCAGTAAAATAAAAATCAAAATTCTAGGTAAACAAATGCTAAAGGCCTAATCATTCAACAGGCTGAACAGAAAGAAAGTATGCCTCCTGCATGGAGATGTACTACAACGTGTAACAGTCTACTGATGGCAATGATCCCTAAGACTGGAAGATTTCAAATAAGATGGCAAGAAACATTAGAAAAATGCAGTATCAAAAATAATGCTGTAAAAGCAGTCAATTTTTACCATCCAGGATTCAACAGTAAGGAAAATTCTTTTTTATTTATTATCCTAGTAATCTAAGCCTTCTTCACTCCTGACAAAATTCAAACACATAGTAAGATGCTTTCACTCCGTTCTGTAGAAGAGATATTATACAACCATGCATGTACTTCTTCTTCATCCATTAAACAGTAACTTACTGCACCTTTTGTTTACATTTCTCTTTCCTATTCTGTTCCTCTGCCAGATGACAGTGAGAATTCTCAAAATCTAAAGTTCTTACGCAGACTATCCCACACTCCAGGGAAATATAACTACTTTAAGCCAGAGGTACTAAAGGCTTGTGCCTAGGACCTTTGCTCCTGATGACATTTAATGACAAAGGAATCTCAGAGTTTGTTTTTAAACCCAAACCCATAGGCCTTCACTGTTTAAATCCTCACTGAGGAGGATTTAAACCTCACTGAGGATCCTCTTTTTCTGTCTGACCCTGATTGTACAGTTTAATTTTTACCATTGTCAGCTCTAATACTGAGCAGTAATTAGAAAAAATTCACTTTGATCTGACCTATAGTCAGAGAGAGTGTTACCAATTCTCTTCAGTGGCAGGGGAGATGGAATCACAGTTGAGCTCTTGAACTTCAACAATACTGGAATGGACACTGCACTTTGAATTTTCTTCAGAGATTTTCAACTATTTTAATGACATGACCAAAGAGATTAGCTCAGCTGTAGGTTAAGATTTTGCAAATTAGAAGGAATTCAGAGAATGAAAATAATTAAAGGACTGAAAAGATCAAAATCTAATTGCACATTCCGTAAATTTGTATATTTAAATTTTAACTAAAGGCCAATCACAACTTATACTAATGCAATCACCCACAGGCGTGTCAGTCCAGTCTTCCATGACACACATCTTCAGCAAATGTTCTCACAGATAACATACATAAGAAAAAAAAGAGAAGACACTACAACCTTGACATCTCTCTGTGGGCTAAAGAGTGGCTGAAGAAGGAGCAAGCAAGGCTATGACTCCTTCCACCTTTACTGCAGGGTGGAAGAATACAATCAGAGAATATGAAATAGGCTGTATATAGCAGAGGCCATAATACCATATGGACTCCAAAAAGAAGGGAGATTTAGGAAAAGAATTGAGACTCCTCTCATGATGATTCAATTGCATATTACTCCCTGCATAAAATTTATGAAGAGAAGACATGTTTAAACTGAAGGTGTTTTAGAGGAAATGCCCACAAAAGGCTATGAGATAGAATTGTCTAAATCCTATAGGACAAATAAAAGGAAGACTATTTTAGTAACGTTCTGTGACCATTGCTTGGGTGACTTATCAGTTCTGTAAATGCATCATTCTTCAAAAACAGATATTATTTCACCCCCTTCACAAAAGCCATCACTTCAAAAGCCTCTGATGAAACTGAACACAATCAAGGGCATGTGAGATAGCTGCTATTTAGTTTAGCCAAAGTAATCCATGCCAACTGCAATAAACCCATCAAACTGTCATACAGTCAAGCTGTGAGAAAAAGACTATGGTGATTACATGCAATAATTTCCTTCAGTGGTTTTATAATTTCAATTTTTGTAACATTTCAAGATTTCTAATACTTACAGTAGGAATACTTTAGCACAGATTTTTTTCCCAGGAGTTACTATCAACAACTTAGCGTACTGGTTTTTTCCTCATCACTGAATCAAGCATATAAGCTCACCAGACAAGAAATACTGTGATTACATTCGTATATAAATTACGTAAAGAGATTCAGCCAATCAAAACAGATATTTAAGTACCTATTTTCTTGTAGACACCAACCAAAACCCTTGATGAGTATGCATATAACTCATATTAGAGGATACAGTCACTCTTGAGAAGCCTAAACTTGAAGCTATACCTAAAATTAAAAATTACATTTTTTTTCTGCTTCACTCTAAAAGGCTTCTGTCCTTCAGCAGTGATCCTTCTGGACAACAAAAAAGGAGACCCTAATGCATGCATCTTGAGACACAAGATGTAAAATGAAAAAAATGAAGTACTCATTGCAATGATCAAGAAGCACAGAGCAGAATTACATCCAAGATCAAGGAAACTTAAGACAAACTATTTAAATTGTCTTTTCCAAAAACACTGCATTATTTATGAGACTCCTTCAAGCAGATGGAATGTTGGAACCTTAAGGTGCATTTTTCTCTCCACAGATATATCTTATGCAGCACAACTGCTGTTAGGAACTTCATCATCTAAGCAGCAAGAGATGGTGCAGCTTTGCTCTACAAAGCTCTTGGTTTAGGAATATGATGCTTAAACAAAAGCTCCTTTCAGATTTCATAGCAAGAAAAGGACAGTGAGGATGAGAGTTTGTCCGCTTTGTCTACATTGCTAGGATTGTTATTCAGCTGACTAAAACACGTGCTATCTCAAATAACCTTGAATACCACAGGGTATGCCAGACTACTTGGTGTTAGCACATCTATGTAGACTTCCCTTTCTGCCAAGCACCACTTTCTTCCCTACTTTCAAAGTATGGTTTATTAGGACATGATCCATGTGCATAGTAAGTTCTATGAAAGGACACTCAGGATTTTTTACTAATTTCGAATTTTTTGAAAAGTATTTTGAAAACAAATATTATCTTATAAGCATGGGGAAAAGACTTCTGATCAGTAGGGCTTTATGGCTGCTAGCAGGGTTGGACTGTGGCCTACCAGAATCTAATGAGACACTCAGTTGCAGCTGACTTTCAGTTTGTTGAGCGCTCCCATGTTGGTGAGTCACATGGCAAAAGGACATCTTACCAAATGGAGAGAACAGATAAATACCCAAAAGCATTACTGGAGGGAGGGAAGAATAGTTACACTGATTGGGAACTTCAGTACCTATTTAGTTCTATTGGCTTCAACTATATTACTGAATGATAGCTGTAGAGGAAGAAAGCAGTTGTTCCAAATGTAGTTTTGGTTGGATTGGGGCAAGGACAGCGAAAGGGCATACTGTGTTTTGAGAAGAAGAGAGATTTCTGACTGCAGAAAACAGAAACAGAACAGATCAAGACAACTACTTTCAGATCATTCAAAATGAGCAGTTGTATTATTTATTTCATGAAGGAAGTATCTTCCTAGAATCATATAATGTTACCATGCAATCAACAACTAGCTGAAAACACAGCAAATGCTATATGGGTGTCACTAACATCGTGAAAAAGGTGAGATGGAAGATAAAAGATAACATACATACCCAAGGACTTCCATATAAGCAGGCTTAATATTTTTCATATCTGAATTATTTGCCTCTTTCGGACAATAGTAAATACTATATTAGGGCTTAGTTTTTGTTTAGAACATGTCTTCCTTATTCTTTTTGCTATTGCTATTATTCACCTTGCTTATATAAGTGTAACAAGCCTACGGCATTCCACTAGGATTCAAAAATGTGTGAAGCATTACAAAAAGAACCTATAAGGGAATTCTGTTTGTTTGGGATGGGGAATGTGATAAAGAGCTTCTTTAAAATATGCTGTAAGTTGACCTTTGAATCTTGTTCAAGTTTCTGTCTTGTATTTTTAATTTGTGACCAGTTTTCTCTTTTTCTATTTATCAGCTTTCTTAAGGGTTTCACACATCCAAAATGTTACTCTCTGATTCTGTTATTGCTGTAATCATTTTGCAGAGTACTAGTATACAATACTGTTTAACATTTACATTGACAGAAAAAATATATCATGTAACAATTTAAGGAAAACTATTTATAATTTGCATATTCTTTCCCTTACTCTCCCCATTTTTCATTATATTGTAGTGACAATTTACAATCAGTTACGTCTTCCTGAAAGTCTCCTCCTAATATTTAATGCAAGGCTAAACCTAAAAATGTTGACTCTAGTTTAGTTGCCAAAGGATTGTTAGAATAATAAACTGAGATAATGTGTGTTTACAAGATGACATCTGGGTTCTTTATAATATTTGGCAAAAAAGCTTTGAAGAGAATAAGTCTGTATTATGAAGACATAACTTTTTCTATTTTCTTAATGTTTCAATGCAATTACACTCAGGAATGGCTCCGTATGAAATTGTTCATTTTAAATGATATTAAACAGAATTTAAAGGGAAAGAATGAAAAACAGAGCATTACCTGATTTTACCTGATTGTATCAGTATAATTTGATAAACCTATGTTTCCACTTTGATTTCTGATATAATAACAAGAAAATAACTTTTTCAATGATACAGATGTTCTAGTTCTCATTGCTTTTAATTCAGTATATTAAAAGACAATTTTTGGCACCCTCAATACCATTATTCTTTTAGTGCCTTTAGCCATTTTACTTATTTTGCAAAAAACAACCATCCCTTAACTTTTATGGAAAAGATACCTCTGCAAATATCCTTTCCAGATACAAACTTCTATTAAGTATATTTTAAAACTAGTTCAAAACCTGATAAAATATTTTATAAATTCTTAGCTTGTACTACTTAAATTTTAGAATCTTGAAGTACAAAAAAGGTAGATAGTTGGTTGAGCATATTAATAAATTATATATGTAATGTGTTCTGTAATAATATAGCAATACTATACAATATACAGTATTATCAAATTTGCTTTGGCAAGTAATATACCTCTTTTCACAGTTTGGAGTTTTTATTTCACCATGAAAACTTTTTTCACCTGATACACTCTGTGGAAAACAACAAAGATAAAAAAAAGAAGATCTAGAGTTTTAAAAATCTAAGATATCAAAAAGGATATATAACAGCCTCAGAATAGCCTTTCAGTCTAGAAAGTTTCTTCTGTTCTTGACTCCCATAAAACGCAAAATGGTACTTTTGGTATTATACAGTGGTGCTTTATACGATATAGTCGTTATATGTATATGAATATCTGCGTAAAATAATCATTTTGTTACTGTCTCATGCACACCTTTTTCAAACCCCTCCACTTTTTCAGGAATATCAACCTTGAGAAATTTTCAGATAGCCATTTTAAAAAAGTGTCTCAGACACAAAAATTCTACTTAGGGAGTCTATGCTAACAGCAAGAAACCTCTTCCAGTTTGGCATCACTGTTTCACAGGTTTATACAGTTCATACACTGGCTTCTTACAGTGAGTTTCCACACTGCTTGCTCTGAAATTCCCAACAGGAATGTTGGGAAACACGAAGCATAATTCTCCACTGTCTTTAACATTCCTTATTCATTCAACTTTGCACTAAGCAAATGGAACTAGGGTGCTTTTTACCAAATCACGTGTGTCTGTTGTTCACATTACATGTTTAGATGATCACAAGCAGTGAAAGGCAGTGAAGAGTGAGGCCTTCAGTAGCAGAGGAAGTGGGCTGGCAGTACAGAGCTCTAATTCTGTCTGCATAAATATTTCCACAAGTTCAATTTCATATTTTTATATACATATATATTTATGTGTGCATACACATGTCTACACTCATATATAACTAGCCTTTAAAAATGATGAACGAAAAAATTAGTGGATGCCGTGTTATGGGGAACATGCATAATTATGCAGCAAAAGCAACTGACTTCCTCCAAACAAAGTGCAGATGATGGCTATGCATTCTCAACTGATGGGGAGATCTATCCATTTTATGTTTGCTTGCGATATACATGAGTAATGATAACACAAGTATTTTCACAGAGTATCTTCATTTCCCTGCACTAGAATTACAATTTGCCTTTAGAGCAAAACTGGGTAAGTTGTAAGAGCAAAAAGTTTTCTTTTTATGAGACAAATTTCAATACTCATAGTACAGTGTGTCAGGTTGCTTGAAGTGGATCCACACTGGGTGGCCACAGTGAGCTGCACTGGCTAACCTCTCTGGAGTCTGGATAGGGAGGTACAAATTAGAGCACTTCTACCCCTGGCTGTTCTAATCTATGATGGTGCTGGAGCAGAACTGACCTCAGAATTAGGGCTCTGTGACAAGCTTTCCATCCTTATGAAAGGGATTATGTGACACGGATGCTCATGATAGCAGGGGACCGGGCTCAGTGACAGGAAGCTAAAAATCTGGCTACCCAGTGAAGCCTGCGGCTGTCTGTCCTCAGACGGCAAGAAAGGCCATCTTAAGAAACCTTTGAAAATATGTAGTACAAGCACAGTATGATTATGCATTTTAGAAATGATTATGGCTCCTATTCTGCAGTGATATGCATGCAGACACGTCCCCGTGCAATTTTTGCCCATTAAAAGCTATCTTTATGAACGCAATTTCAGGACCTGAATCTAAGTTTGTAAAATTCTGATAACGCTATCTTGAAGACCTTTTCTAAATCAGTCATTTCAAATTAAAATGACTAGATATTTATTCTTACTATAATCACTGTAATACTTGTTAACCACCTTTATTAATGAAGATATGAGCTCCATTAACAATATACTATGAAAGCATGTGGCCTGCTCTATCACTGGTATAACTTCACTGAATGCAGGTATGAATATATTTGCTGCATACCTCTAAGATAACAGGAGAAATGTTGATTTTAAGAAAAAAAAATCATACGAAGGATGGATCATCTGGTTAAATTTGCTGATAGTACCCCTGGAAGGAAAGCAAAACAAACATAACTTGCTTTAAAAGAATTTACTGTGCAGCCTGAAAAATTTTTTTGAAAAAGAAAGTAAGTGAAAAATACTGAAACCAGTATTTAAGTTCCTATTACTGAATACGTGTACGTTTTCTTTACTTCTTCCTAGAATTGCCATATTTTCTTTGCAAAAAAGGTGCTTCCAGTTCTGAGAGTAATGGAACAATATGGAAAGAAAATTCCTAAAAAAATCCTTCCTAAATCTGTTGTCTTGCAATTACAAATCTGTGTGGCACACACGCTGTCTCTGGTGAAGTTACTTCTGATTTGCTATGGAAGTGTTTTACAGGAAACAAAACCTAACTTCATCTATAAAACAAAAAAGAAAAAAACGCAAGAGGGGAGTATGCCTCAAACTAACATCTTTCAGAACCAAAATGTGCTTCAGTACTTTCTGTGGACTTTACAAACAGATTTTGATAGGGCACAGTATGGATCTGGGAGTTGACATGTACAAGAAGAGTAATACTGACATATCTTCCAAAATGTCACTAACACTACTGCTAAAGAGGTTAATTACTTCAGAATCCATGACTCAAAAAACTTTTCCTCGTTATTTAACTTTAGGATCTCAGTTTTGGAAAGATGATGACTGTTGATGTTTTAAACAAAGATTTTTATCAAAATGCAATGAAATAAAGAATGCAAGTAATACAGGTTTTATTCAAAGCACACGCTTTAAATTTATTCTTTGTATGAAAAACTCTTCACATAACATTTGAGTCTTATTTTTAGAGAAAAGAATGGTGTAGAGGAAAAGTAGCAATACTTGTTCTTGTATTGCTACTTTTCTTCTGCTTGTAGAGGAACTTGTACTTGTTCTTCATCTGTTGTCAGCAAAAGAAAGATTGACTGAAAAATTACATTCATTCACTATTCATACTAATGTTAAAAGACTGTGCTAATAGCGGAAAATTTGTATACTGCAGCTAGCTTAATTGTGATGTTAGCACAATAGATTCCTTAAATATTAGAAAAACCTTGACTGAAACTAAAGTGAATCCTTTCCAGGTATAACCTTCTTGAAGTATGGTGATAAAAATCTGTTCTAGCTTTGTGCAAGTTGAATTTCCCTTTAAGCATAGCAGGCTTACTAGTATTAGTACTACTACTGGTAGAATAGACTGGTGCTGCAATCAAGAAGACAAAATCAAATAGATCTAACAGATTTACTCTTCCTTTGTAGCACTGAGTGATCATCAGGAAATACCATGACTGCCCCTTCATTAGTTTCTGAAAAGAAAGTAGCTTGGAAATATGAGCAGAGAACAAAAGAATAGGCGCACACACCTGTGAATATATTGGCCCTCAAACGGCACAGCAGTAACTGTATTGCCACAGTGCTTAGCAGAAAACAAAATGTTTTTGGAGTTTCAGTGCCTCTGAAAGCTTATACTGGAACACTGATATATTTTTTTTAATCTTCCACCTCTTCCACCTCTGTATTACAGAGCAAAACAATAGTTCAGGCTTTGTTCTACAGCGTTATTTCTGAGTAATATTTCTATCTGCTGAAAAGAGTGTAGAATATAGATTACAATCCTTCCTATTAACCAAAATTTAGCACACCATATGTTCATTCCTAAAATTTTAATTTAAAAGAAAAATAACTCCAAATAATTAAAACAAATAAGCCCCTCATATAACACTGTGCACACAGTAAAAAAGTATTTTCCCAAGAA
Organism: Struthio camelus; assembly: GCF_040807025.1. Lineage (NCBI taxonomy): Eukaryota > Metazoa > Chordata > Aves > Struthioniformes > Struthionidae > Struthio > Struthio camelus. Next base: position 49,848,100 of record NC_090945.1, on the reverse strand, counting down.
ATTAAGAATAGAAATAATCATGAAAAAAATGTTAAAAATAAAGCAAAATTTTTAGCGAGTTTTTGTCTCAATAGCTTGTTTACTACAGGTAAGCAACAGTATCTTTCCAAAGTCAGTTCTACCGCTAGAAGATTAAACGAAAGTCATGTTTGTTTAAAATAGGATTCAGATTTGCTTCTTTTTTTTAATATCTTTTATCTTCTAATGAAAAGGATTTTAATAGAAATCTAGTAAAATCTACTTAAATAAAATCCCGCTTAAATCAGTACATTTTTTGGAAAGTATAAAAGAATTTGCTATACCAAAGTTCTTACAGTGTATGCAGAGTACAGTTGGTACACTTAAAGAACAGGTATGCTATAATCGAAAGATTCACAGTCTTGCGGGTATATATCCCTTGCATTATATTGACTATTCAATCTATAGATGTAAGAAAGTCTGAGAGTTATGAATATCTAAGGGGATATCTATCTATACTGGCTTTGCCAGTATATAGATCAACATTTTAGACAATGTAGACAGCTGTCATCTACTTCCAGAGAGAAGTGGTACTGCCACAAGGAGAGAGCATATACTAAGCGACCCCAGTGAACACTTTGGTCCAACTAAGGAACCTCTCCTTTCTTCTCCTTATCTTTTGAAAAGATCTTTGAAATTGTAACGAATTATTTGAAGATAAATATAAAACAGGTGATTCCAAATGTGTATATTCTCTTTTTGTATAAGAAAATACTTAATGGCATTTAACTGATAGCAGTGAAGGTTAAAACCTCTGTGCAGGTATTATAAACAGAGAAAAGATATGTGACTTCCCACAGCTACACTGTGAACCAATTAGAATTGGATTAAAGGTCTTCTGTCTCCTGGAGCTACTCACTAGAAGTAATAAAACTGTTCTTATAAGTATTTATTTCATATTTAGAGCAGTATGTAATATTTTCTTAATATTGCTACAGATATCTTCTGAGGTGTTTTGATTTCGGAGCGTAAATACCTTTGACCAGCAGTTTCTGCAAGGTCTTTTGGGGAAAAAAAGCAACAATTTTTAAATGAGAACACAGATAACAATATATGTTTCTCCAGATGACAGATATCAAAGATCCATTCACAATACTAAAAAGTTTCAGAAACACATTTAGAACATCATATGTTACGTATTTGAATTGCCACATGCAAGAGGAATTTGTCCTTGAACATCTATGGAGGAAAGGAAAAATGCTTTACATCTAAAATGTAACAAAAGGAAGAACGTTTGTATGTATCGTCAACCTTTGGAACCCATAGTTGCAAAAAATCATTGAGATAAACTGGTGACTCAGTTGAAAAAAAACAAAAAACCCTGCTATTTCTGTGGATGATAATACAATCTATAGTAATGATTTCTGAGTAACTAAAATAATACTTCAGAATGTGCAACAATTGCTGAGGGTTGCTAAGGATTCCTTCCACTTCCTATCCCTACCTATTCACACTACCCTATTGCAGCTTTTCCCCTGCTGCTGCTGCATCAGCTATCCTGCACAATACTGAATAGACTAATGACCTGATATGTACCTTTAATTAATTTGACAGCACTACACACTATCAGAAAATGGGGCACTTCTTGGTTTTTAGGAGCTTGAACTGATTGAAGTTTTAAAGCCCTATCTGTATCTATATCTATATTGGCAAAAAAGGACATTTTTAAACTCTCCTGCTCCTACAGGCAGGTGCTTTCCTTCAGTTATTTACTAGAAATGTACAAAACAACCACAACTTCACACTGTATCTCCAAATTCATATAGTTCAACATTTCTTTTGCACCCTCCCTGATACAGTCTGCAGGTCCATCAGGTTCTCTCATTGTTACAATCTACAGAGAAAGTAATCATTTGAGCCACTCATGTGATAAACCAGCACTTGAAAGACTCAAATGTCAAGTTGTTTTCATCACATCGACAGCAGGTCTTAGACTTAATCTTTCCTTGGTTTATGCCACTGCTTTGCCTTTACTTCGCTGCAAAAATGTCGAATTGCCTTGTATATGCTAATGTGAACTGCCTTGCCCATTAGTTCTCCAATTTCATCTACATTACCCTTCACCTGTTAGTGAACAAGGCAATGGTGCATATTATTCTCCCCTCGATGCACATCCCATTAGACTTCAGGGGAGAATACACTCCCCTTGTGTGTAACCGAGATGAGATTCATAAAGATTTCCATTTGTGTTTACAAGAGCATTGTTTCTTTACCATATAATCTGTACTTTTTAAATTCATATAAGAGCCACAGGTGCTGAGTTTGGATCTGACCCAACTTCTCCTCAGTTCAAAAACACACACATCCAGAGTTAAGGCTACACTCCATCATTAATTCACCTCCAAAATACCCAGCATTCCTTCGGATGACGTACATGAATTTGCAAGTAATACCAAGTAATAATTACAGATACTCTGCTACAAATCAATGCTGGGTAATTAAATGCTTTTAACAGTGAATGTACTTTCAAACACAGATTTGCATATAAGAATTCCTGAAATAAAGAAAATCCCTTGTCCATATTTAGCACTTAAGTAAGTTTATACATATATTTTCATTTACATAAATGTAAGTGAACTTTTTGATTTAAATTAGTTAGCATTCTGATTAATTCAATTATAGTTGATGAGACTGTACTATACTTTAAACACTGTTGTGATTTAGCACTGTATGCTCTCCAAAATACCCTGATGTTACACAATCAGAAGAACAATTACATATCAAAATAGATACAGAACATTTGACAATTACATTATATTTAGGTTCTCTTCTTCAGTGATAGGAGATATAAGAAATAAATATAATCTGTTCTATATTTAAGTATATGAAAGTCAGTGCTATGAAGAGACGTGATATTGATTTTGCTGACTCTAAAATACAGGTGGCTATTACAGCAGCTTATATTTTTGATGTCATGCTGAAACTTAGAAATATATATTGTTATCTAGAAACCAACAGAACTGTAATCTATTTTTTCACTGTACCTGGACACTAGAAGTGGTGGTAGAGTTACTGTCCTCATTCTATAGGTCTCTTGTTAAAATATTTAGGTGGCTCCTAAAGGAAAGGCTATACTATAGCCTAATTTGGACCTGTTTGCATTAGGAAACAGGTGAAAGTATGCCCTTTGTATCATGTTTGCCACAAACATTTCCTAGTGTCATCCTGTCACTTCCCTATAGGGGTTCCTAGTGCAATTCTTGAATGTACAATACTCAGTTCCATTGAATGGCTACAGGGACTGTTTATTTCATCCTTGATTAAAGTCTGAATTCAAAAAACATCTTTACATGATGTAGTTTCAAGTCTAGAGGGAAGATATCAGTCCAGAAGGCAAACTATATTATCAATTTAATATTCAGCTGGTACAGCTAGGGAGGACCCCCCCCACCCCCCGCCACATAAACTATAGTATTCATAACAGCATATTTTTGGTGACCAGAGCACTATAAAATTGCTATGTGCCCCAAAATGTGTTTAAAATTTAATGTGTTTGACTGAAAACTGACTTCCAGATGTGCGCTCAGTATTGTAATGCAATTTACTGTACAAATCTTGTAGAGGAGGGTATTGTAATTTAAAATCACTCAAAGGAAATTTTTTATTTACAATGTAAGGGTGTACTCACTTTGAGTTGCAGTACTACTGTCTGAATCCTTCTAAAGATGTCATAATCTGGGGATTTTATTTTTCAGTAAAGCCATAAACATCCTGGCTAGACATTTTTTCAGATTTATGGATAAACTGATGTGTAATGAAAAATGAAAACAACTACATGCCATTTGAATGAAGCTTAAGGATTGCTTCTCAGCATTTGGACAGAATACTTTCTCTTCAGGCTTACAAGCATTAGGAATTCGGAAACATAATTCTGAAATATCTAATGAGGTCTCTATGACCTAGAAAATACAGTGTATGGAAAGCAACTTGAAATACTGAGGTCTGTTTAGAGAGTAGCAAATCAATTGTCTTTCTATAAAGATAAGCATGGGTATATTTGTGTATGAAAGAATGGAATACCTGCTCTTTCAATTAGAATTAATAGAGTTGTTAGGAAAGTTAAGTGAAAAATGGAGTCTCACAACAGTTATCATATTTGTAAATTCCCAATACCCTTTTTCAAGTAGTTAAGTGAGAATTTCATGCTTCATTTAAAAAAGCATATAGGCTGATCCTCAAAGACAGGAAAAGAAAGACAGTAGAAGATAGAGGAAGGCAGCAAGTTCAGGGCACGTCTACACACATTTATGCGGACAGACCAGGGTATACATAGCCCAAAGTTCAAGATGGCTATACATGACAGAGCCCTGACTGAGAAACCATATAATAACTTATTATATGCAAAGCTCTGACTGAGCTCCTAAGACTAAGTGAGATGCTATTTTAAAAGTTGTAGATTTTTTTAAAATGAACATACAGAGAAAAATGTCTTTAGCTAAATCTATTTTTCTATTGAAGCAGTTTGAACAGGAAACTTTAAAGCAGCCTCAAATGGGAAATCACATGATTTTTCTGTTTGTTTTCTGGATTAAGACCAATGACTTTGTTCATGTAATCCAGTTTATGTAATTGTGAAATGTGTATGGAGAAGAGTGGACAAACTGAATAATACAGATGGAAAACAAAGTCTGAATTTAGAGTGCATGCAGAGCATCGTTATCCCTATTAATGTCTGCCTTTGAGAAGTTAATTATTAGTTTCTGGATTTCCTTGAGTTTTTAAGCTGACATAATTATTCTCAGTAAAGTAATATTTGGAGAGAAACAATACATAAAATAATGTGGGGATACCCCTACACAGTTCCATTAAATTGGACATTGCACATTAATAGGCTAAAAAAAAATTACATTAAATATTGTCTTGATGAAGAATTTAATCACAACATTCAGATCTTGAAGGAATTTGTAGAAGGCAATAATAAGGCTAAGACAGCAACATTATTAAATAAAACAGATTGCGCTGAAAAAAGTAAACATAAAAAAATTGCTGAATGTCACAGCCAACTTGCATAAATGAAAAACTCTTTTTACCTAATGGGATCGGAAACATACCAACAGGAATTCTTCTTTTGGGAGTGTCTGTAAAATAACTGTAGGTCAGAATGTTCATTTTCCCACCTGCTTTTACAGGTACAGATGTTTTAAGTTGGAGAACATTACCCATTCCTGAGACAAAAAGTTTTATTAAGCTGTCTTGAAAGGAAGTAGCAAAGAGCCCCTGCTAGAGTTAGTGGATAAAAAGCTAGATCCCAATAAGCTCATATTGGAACATTAAGCAGGATTTTAGCTCCATTCCATTCTCTGAAAAGACAAAAAGAGAAAAAAATGGCTTTAACTGCAACAGCAATATGTCTGCTAGATACTAGGTACTTTCCTATCTGGGCCAGAATTCAGTTCTGCACTTTCTAAAAGGAACTGACCAAAGCTAAAATACGCACGATTTGTAACCTTCCTTAGCAGAAGGAACTGGGAGTGTTTATGGCTGCATGTGCTTGTATTCCACTAGACAAGAATGGGAAATAAAAGGTGAAATATATAGGCATCACAACAAACACTACTTTCCAGAAAATTTCAAACTTGCATAACCAAGATGCCCTTCTTGCCTTGGAAGGAATTTATGTAGGCAGTGCTTGGAAACTCAAAAATCTAAGTTTAGATGACAGACTTACTTAAGCATTCAGCTGTAGGAATTTTGTATTTATTGAAGAATTTTACATTTTGTTCCAAAGTTGCACAAGCAAGGCCACATTACACATTCTTTGTTGTTCTTATCATGCCTCTAGCAGTGGACAAAAACACATACACATGGAAAGGTATAGAGACAGCTCTATTAGGGTTCTGTCTTTTCGTGAAACAGTGTGTATTGCAAGTAAGGAACTGCACTTTTCATCAGAAACTGCTCTTCATGTTTTATTGGTTTTATCTATCTTAAATTCTCTTATTACCAATGTCTAAGTATAACACTTGTAATCAGGTAACAAATCACATAAAAAATGAAGAAGTCAGGTAAAGAATCGTGTATAGTTTGTAAAATCATACTGAAAGAGATATTAGTAAAAATGATTTTTTATACTGTTGACCTGGTACTATTTGAAGCTCCAAAGGCAGAAGTGGTTGTACTGTAATATGCTGTGTATCAACATATAATTTAAATACATAAGATATGAAAAATATATAAGACATAAAAACCACACAAACTGGGTCTCTCGTACCAATAAAAGTACACTGAATGAATTTCAGTTTAGCAGGCTGAAAATCAAAGAATCAAAGAAACAGTGGAAAAAGCCACTTAGCTCTTGATTTCAAACAATCAGGGGATGATTATTAAATTCATAGCCTGCACAGAACAGGGAAAGCAGCACATCCTTTACATCTTGGGAGATCACATAATCCACTAGCAATTGTCAATAGACCATAGACATTTAGGCATCTTGTCCAGCTTCAGTAGACACTTAGAGTGCACCTCACAGGAAAACAATGACTGTAACGGTACCCACCACAGAAGCTACTCTCCTCAATTGTACAGGCACAGTGAAACCATGGGGCCAAAGCTGAGCCTTGAAATGGCTGCTAAATTGCAATTGATAAGAAAGGATTGTGCCATAATTTAATAACCAAGGGAGGTACAACTGCCCTGGTGTCAAGATAGCATGTATACACTATTAAAATCAAAACATCTCACCTGGAAAATGGAACTGCTTTCTTTGTTAGACAACAGGCTTCACTAACAATTCTGATATTTTCCTGTCATCTGGGATCTTTTAAAGAAGTAAAAGATCAAACTTTAAAACCTTCTAATGGAGGTCAAAACATAGGGAAATTCTTTTGTGCCAATGTTTAATAATTTTTTTCTGATACCTGCTGCAAATTTCTGCTGTTAGAGAACTGTAAAAAAATCCAACCTATTGTCATTATAACATCAGTTAGCATAAATTATGGAAAATGATACTACAGTATGTCCAACATATGCTTCCCACTGTGAAACAGTATCCTTCTTAATCTAGAAGATTTCCAGAACCATGTTTTTCAGGCGTTCCAAGAATAAATATGAGGATGTTTATTGAAAAGAAGTTAAAAAGGGCAACTAAGAGAAGTAAATCTTTACAGAGAGTATGGAAATTTTTTTAAAGATGCCATACTGGAAAAACAAGTTCATATTACCAATCAAGAAAGGATAAAATAAGTTAATACAAAGACGGAAGAACCCTTCATATACTTGAGATCATATTTAAATGAAGACGATAGAAAGGACAATGAACTCTGGCCAATTAAATGTAAAAGCATAACTGAGTCTAAAAAAAGCTTGAGGAGCAACTAGCAGAAGAAAGTAAATTCTTCCTTGAGATGCATCAGGAAAAAGATATTTGCCAGAGACAAGTAGCGCCAGCTGATGAGGCGGGTACAGAAGGAGCGCTCGTAAAAGCTAGAGCCATTCCAGAGAAACTGAATTAATTCCCTGCATTCACTGTGGAATACACTGAGAAAATTCCCTTGCTAATCCCTGTCTGACAGAATCATCAGAGGATCTGACATTAAAGTGATTGTAGAATTACAGAACACATTGACAAAAATGAATGGCAATAAATACCCGGGGACACATGGTATTCACCAAGGGTTTCCAAAAGAACTCCAAGATGAAATACCTGTATTATTAGTGGTGGTACGAAACCTCTTGCTTAAATCTGCCTTGGTTCCTGAGGACAGGCGGGGGAGAAGAGGTGAAATCTGAGGAACTGCATACCTGTAAGTCTGATTTCTGTGCTGTCTAAATAAAGATTCCGATTCATGGACATACAAATATCTTCTACTTAGTAGGCATAGTTTTTTCTAAACCAAACTATGCCTTAAAAATATACTGAAGCTCTTTGGAGGTATCAAAAGACAGGAGTACGAGCCAGCTGAGAGACAAGGTGGTCTGGTTGAGATAATCTACTTTGATTTCCAAATAGCTTTCGATAAAATTCATTACCAAAGGCTAAGTCAAGTTTCAGCAGCAGTCAGAAAGTAAGCCAAGTATTAGGAATGGATCACAAAGCAAAACAGTGAGCATCACTGTCCCATTGCGCCCTAAACTTAGGACCTTGAATACTGTATGTGTTCCCCATCTCAGAAAACATATATTAGAATTAAAAAAGGTTCAGGGAAGGGCTACAATGATTATCAAAAGTATGGAACTGCTGCTTTATGAGGAAGAGTGAGCTGTATCTGTATGGATTTCAGAAGTCTACAAATCATGAGAGGCACTGAGATGCAGGACAGGGACTGTTCATTATCTATTACAGTACAAGAACTGGGGACCAGCAATGAAACTAAAAGGAGCTAAATTCACAGAATCACAGAATGGTTGAGGTTGGAAGGGACCTCTGGAGATCATCTCGTCCAACCTCCCTGCTCAAGCAGGGTCACCTAGAGCACATTGCCCAGGATCACATCCAGACGGGTTTTGAATATCTCCAGCGAAGGAGACTCCACTACCTCTCTGGGCAACCTGGTCCAGTGCTCTGTCACCCTCACAGTCAAGAAGTTTTTTCTCAGGTTCAGATGGAACTTCCTGTGGTTCAGTTTCTGCCCATTGCCTCTTGTCCTGTTGCTGGGCACCACGGAGAAGAGGCTGGCCTCATCCTCTTGACACTCCCCCTTCAGATACTTACACACATTGATCAGATCCCCCCTCAGTCTTCTCTTCTCCAGGCTGAACAGGCCCAGCTCTTGCAGTCTTTCTTCATAGCAGAGATGCTCCAGCCCTCTAATCATCTTGGTAGCCCTTTGCTGGACTCTCTCCAGGAGCTCCGTATCTCTCTTGTACTGGGGAGCCCAGAACTGCACACAGTACTCCAGGTGAGGCCTCCCCAGGGCTGAGGAGAGGGGCAGGATCACCTCCCTCCACCTGCTGGCAACACTCTGCCTCATGCACCCCAGGAGACCATTGGCCTTCTTGGCTACAAGGGCACATTGCTGCCTCATGCTCAACTTGTTGTCCACCAGCACTCCCAGGTCCCTCTCCGCAGAGCTACTTTCCAGCAGGTCAGCCCCCAGCCTGTTCTGGTGCATGGGGTTATTCCTGCCTACGTGCAGGACCCTGCGCTCGCCTTTGTGGAACTTCAGGAGGTTCCTCTCCGCCCAGCTCTCCAGCCTCTCCAGGTCCCTCTGAATGGCAGCACAGCCTTCTGGTGTGTCAGCCTCTCCCCCCAGTTTAGTATCACCAGCAAACTTGCTGAGGGTGCACTCTGTCCCTTCCTCCAGGTCATTGATGAATACGTTGAACGAGACTGGACCCAGGACTGACCCCTGGGGGACACCGCTAGCTACAGGCCTCCAACTAGGCTCCGCACCACTGACCACAACCCTAAATTCCACACAAAAAGGAGAGGATAGTTGTGGAAGTCCTTGCTAGGGAAGGCTATAAATGCTCAAAGTCTACCTGGGTTCAAGGGCAGATTGGAAAAAAAAGATAGTAGAGAGACCCATGAATAACTAAGTTCATAAAAGCATATCTATCTCTGCATGTTCCTGAGCTTATAACAGTTGGTAGTGGGTAGAATATTAGGAAAAGTATCATACAGGCTTGTGTTGATCTTCCCTATGTATTCAGTCATGGCCATTCTCAGTGACAGGTTAATGGGTTAGATGGACTTACTGTCTGATCCAGCAGGGCCACTGTTACATTCTTAAGAGCTAAAGCACTTTCAGAAATTTGCTATACTGGAAAGAAAATTACCTGGTTTAATTACCCAGTGCAATTTCAGGGGCTACCAATTTCACTGTTTCTTTAGAATAAATTGCTTCTCAAGCTTGAGACGTCAAATATCAATCTCTGCTTTCTTTCATATGCAAGTAGCTCTATTTAATGATAAGTATGTTACTTAGTTATGTAATGTATTGCAATGATTTGATATGCCAAATTCTCCTAGGTTCTTTACCCCCTTGGACAGCTGCATAAGCTTTCCAATTGCTTGCACAGCTCAGCTATTGCAATTGCAGAAATATTATTTATCTGATTCTCTGGAAGTTTAAAAAGTAATGTCAAACAATGACCATGTTTTTATTAAATAAATATTGCTATTGCAGCATTAGTTAGGACATTTGCTATGAATAATTTGTTACCATATCTATCATCCTAATTCTGATTTAAAGTGTCAATATATCTGTGGAAAAGCCATCCTATTTTGAAAATTTGACATCAAAAGCTGTTTCATGAGTGTATTTGACATTATTTCTAACATTATTTTATGCCAATCACATTGACTCTATACTGCTTATTACCTTATTGCTGAAAATGGTAACATGTATTTATTTAGGTTTTTACTTTAGAAACAGCAGGCTATAGTTCGCTTTATTAATCAGATCCAATCTTGAGGGTTATAGTCACCAGTTTCAAGTTTACTTAATTGCTACTACTCAGAAAATGAGAACTTAGTCATGCAGTTACATTTACATCTTTGATGAGTTGCGTTTTAAGGGCTTATTAGTGTTGGGAAAGAATAGAATTTTCTGGTTCTTTCTAACTCTATATGATTTATCTTATGACATTCAAAATACTTTTGAAATGGTAGTTGTTGAATACATGCTAAATGCAAAAATGAAGTATCAGTTTTATGAATTAAAGACAAAACATTCAGTGACTGAAAAAGTTCAGGAAAGCTGTTAATGCATCTCCAACTTAAAAGTCAGAGCTATACCAATTCCTTCTCAGCTGGAAAGAGTGGTTATCAGTATCAAAGGACAAAAATGAGAAGAGCTGAGATTTGCCTCTTCAGACATTTTTTACCAGTTCCATTGGGGTACTGAGAGACCCATCAGAGTTTGGACACTTTAGATTAGCGTGCCTTACTTTCTCCCAGATTCCCTGCAACTTAAAACCATTAAGAGATTTACTAAGTCAAAAATATGGGCACAGAAAACTACACAGACTATACAATGCTTACACTACCTTTCTGTAATACTCCATCCTTTTGGCTGCCTATCTCATTAATATCAGATTATAGAAGAAATTAATGGCTCTCTGTCAGCACCTTCACTGGGAAGAGGATAATATCATTCTTAGAGACATTAAGTCCAGGTAGGAAGTTGTAAAAACAAAATTACAAAAATTTCTGAATTCTCACCCTCTTCCCAAAATGACAGTAAACCAAAAAATCATTGAGTTAAGCTGCTATTTCTTCACATTATGCATGGAAAATTTCTTCCACTACTCTATTAGTTCAGTAAATAGGAAGAGGAAGATGGGTAGAAACTGTTTTTACATTCACTAATAGCAGAGATCATGTGAGAATGTTGAAAGCTGCAAGTCTCAAATATATGCTTGAATATGGAGTACCATAGATCTTAATTTTCCCAGATCTCAGCACTACAAAGGAAATGAAAAGTAAAGTGAAAAGCATTAGGCAGGACTTTATAATGGAAGGAATTGAGGCAGCACTACTATTCATTGCTAAGCTCTTAGTTATTTTTAAAGGAAGGGCTTATATCTTCTGAGACCTGAAAGCAGTCTGCAGCCTGCTGGAAAGAATGAAGGGAGATAACAAAGTCCAAGCAGGATACTTTGATAGACAGCACGCAGACTAGTCCACAAGTACTGAAATCGTAACAAATATTTCATATAAAGTTACAAAGAAGAATCCTAGACTTGCTCATACAATTTTTAACTAGTTTGTATATATTAATGTGATTTATAATTAGTGTGAGTTTTTTACTCTTTTTAATGGGATACTAACTGACTGGGGAAGAGGGACTCCCCTCTCAAGTTTTCCCGAAATCACTTGCTCTACCCTGAAATCTAAATGTTTAAGTATTTTGTCTGATTCGCTTTGGGGTTACAAGTAAACACAGCCATTTCCTATCTAACATAGTAACAGTAATGGAAGTCTTCAGAAACAGAAGAGATGTTTACAAATAAAACATCTATATAGAGATTTTTTTAGGATAATGAATAAAGAAAAAAAAAGTTGGATAAAGTTTATGTTCTGTTAGGCCCTATTTAACAGAATTGATTTCTTGATTTCTTAATTGATTGAATTAATATAATTCAAATAAACAGAAAGTTATCAGACCATATTAGCAGATGCAAATGTAATATAATTCTCCACAGGTAGTTTTGTGCCACTGCAGTGGGAGTGACTCTTTAGCCTGTTGCCATATTTCCACTCCCAGAAAATATCCCAAATGATTTTCTCTCTGAATGGTCCTGCTTTGTTTTGGCAAATTTAGACATCTACCCATACCTCCATTTATTTTAATGTCCATGTAGCTTTTTATTTGTTCTTTTGTAGTTCTACACTTTTAACTCGCACAGCTTTTGCTCTGTCTCGTACTCCGGTTTCTCTCTGGTTTTCGTACAATATTAAAAAGCCTTCTAGACTTACCAATGAAAAAGTGGAGTGGGAGGAATGGAAATTCTGCCTCTCAAGTTAAATTTAACATTTAAAGGCATATATAAGTTTTGTGAGTTGTGACCTCTAGGTATCACAGTCAAGTTTGTATGTTTATTTTTTGTCCTGTGCGGCTGCAAATATAGTTTTGTCACAGTTTTTTGGTTACAGTGGAAAATCTGAACTTCAAAAATGGAAAAAAGATTCACATTAGCTAAAGCACAATTATCATGAATATTGGAATTGCCTGCTTCCTATAAATCCTTTTTTATAAGAGTGTAGAAGTTTTCCAATAGCATGTTTTACATGAAAGCATAGTCACTAAAGGGATGCAGGCTACAAATTACCAGATTTTTCTGCAACAAAATGAGCTTAGTTATCTCCAACAGTAAGCTCAGAGAAAGGCATGGCTGCCAGTTTGCCAGTTTACAAAGAGATGAAATTAGTCCCCAGTATCATTATTATAGGCCAATGGAATATAAGCCAAAAGCAACACAGTATTTAGGAAATGGATGCTGATAATAAAAGAGCCACTCTAATTTCCTGTGGAGTTCTTAAATTAGCTCATCCCGTACGCATACTGGTTCAAACAGATAATTCTGCAAGATAGGCACTTATACATACCATAAGTAACTGATTTAGTTCTTAGGGAACAGAACTGTGTTGTGTTAACATTATAACAGTTGACTTATTCTACAGGAAAGGCTAGCTACTTGTTTTTATATCTGGCTTTGCTGATTCTTAGATGAACTAAGTTGTGTAGTTTTGATGTAGCCAGGTTTTAATACAGTCTCAAATATAATTATTAGCATGTAAATGAAAATACACTTTCTTCTTAATACATTTTTATAATTCCTATTAATTTCTGATGCCAAAATGCCCATGTAGTGAGAGAAAACTTAGTTATGCCTCCTTCCAGAAAAAATAATAGTATACAGATCACGGTTAAATATAGAGAGCAAAATTATTATTTTTGTAAAATCCTCTTCATTTCTTGCAACTGAAAGATATTCATTGCCTTCTATTTGCAAAGCTTGGGTCAGCCAAAACATTAAAAAGAGATATATGCAACAGTAAAGTACTTTTACTAATGTAAAAATAAAAAAAGTTTGCAAAGCAGACCAGACTGCATTTTTCATAATGCTGTTAGTAACCTCACAGCCACTAGAATCACATACTTGAAGCAAAATTATTCAGAAAAAATTTTCTACAATATATTTAGGCAATAAAGAACATTTCTGGTCAATCATGTGAATTCTGTGTGCCTCAAACTCTGATACAAATCCAGGATTCTCTTCTTTGTGCTAAGTACGGGAAAGCCTGCTCCTCTGAGAGTTAGAATAGCTTTCGAAGACTTCTGATTTAAATTTCAAACTCTTGATCATAGTCAGCGCGTAAGTGTTTTTATCCTGGAATGGAAAATTGGGCTCTTTAGCTCTATACCAAGTGAAAATATTAAGCACTTTGTTGTATCCACTATGTGAGCCAAGTTCCCTACTGTGCCTTCAAATCCACAGTGAATGAACCATATTTGGATCTGCTTATCAGAAGGAGACATTTAGAAAGACAATGAGCCTGTCCTGCTAGACGGAGACTCCTGATGCTTTTAGATAGGCCTGTGGTGAACTGCAAAATGGGCCCTAAAATCAGGCTGACATGGTCGCTTAACAAGCTGTGGTATTAGCTGTTGGCTCAGAGAATTTCTAGTGTCACCCACAGGGCTGATGATGGCAGCCGTCATAATTAGAATGCATGAATCAAAAACACCAGGTGAAGATTTTGCCTTGGAAGAAAGAAAGGACAGAAGGAGGGAATTACCATGCCCTTTGACTATTAAGCTGCTGCATGCAGCTGGATCAGTGACCAACAGTAGCTGCTCGGATTATGCTATGGAGATACTTGCTATAGCCTTAAACTTCCCACACCCAGTGGCTGTCAAAGCAAACGCTGTGAACAACTTCAAAGAAAGTCATACAACAGGCTACATGCGGGGAAAAAGGTAACCCCATTAAAGACAGGAAAAAAAAGATTCTAGGTTTATCTTTGGTTTCAGCAAACAATTTCATTTATGAATGGGTTTATTTTATTAATTCTAGCACTCAAATTAGTCACTAGAAACAGCTAAACTCCTCTACTGTTTGCTGAAGTGGAAAATTTATGTAATCTTAACTGATATGACCTTGAAAGGGATTCGCTGAACTTCTGTATGATTGGATTTTTCCTAACCTTTGTAGTCTCTTGATTTTAAAATCTGCCTAACAAAAGCTCTGCCAGGAAAGCTGTTATTACAAAGATGCTTCTCAATAGGGAGAAGTGGGCTAATTGCAAGCTCTTCAGTGAAATAAAGGAAGGTTTTGCAAACAACTGAAAAATTGACAAAATGTTCCACATTGCTGTTAACAGAAACTGTGAAGGAGAAACACTGGAAGTGGCAAAGATGTCTAATATAAATAGATGCTATAAGACTAGCTAGAAGAGGCTACAGAAGATTTCAGATAATTCATGAACAGTAATTGTTTATCTGACCTTGATGTGACTATAGAAATTCCATTAACTCACAAATCTTGACATTTAATTACATACTAAAAAACATTCTTCCATTTAATTTGACAGGGTCTACAATAATCCTGCATTCTGCTTCTATCCATGTTTTTAACTGCTTTTCCCACATTGCTATTTATTCCCAAAGTCATAGATAAAGAACATAGTATCGGACTATACAGTTACATAGAATATCACTGTTTCTCTTGAAAATTTGAACCGAAAAACTGTGAAAAAGGGAAGTTCACAATGACACAATGCCCTTCACCTTTTGCATTATGTGGCTGAACGGGACCTCACTGCAGATCATATACCTGAGAGCAAAAATTCATTGAAGATAACTGCAATAGATTGTTTGATACAGGAGTCGAAAACAAGCCAAATAAAAAGGCCTTGTAATAATGGATATTAAATAACAAGGAAGAAACCTTACTATATTTGGAAATTCTATTGTAGTAGTATTTATGACAGTCAATCTTATTATGTAACACAATGAAAAAAAGAAAAAATATAATCCAGACATTGCAGCTACACTGACAACTGGTGTGATGAAACGTGCTGTTTTTAGTGGTAATGAAGGTTTGGGTTTTTGTTCATGTGCTCTAAATGTAGTACACTCTAGGGAGGTAAAAAATCAGAATTCTACATATTAACTGACTAAATACTCTCTTGAGTTACCAGATTCTAGCAATATTTAAAATGTCTTTCGTCTGCTTTCATTCAAATGCCAACCAGAGTAGATTTTTTTTCTTCATACTTTAAGCTCCACTTTGCGGCAACGACTGCTTTGTATTAGTTACACTCTCTACATCTACCTACTGTTTGCCTCATCAATTCAGAATTACAATATATAAATTCTGTTCTAAATATTGTACGTTTCTCTTCCTGCCTTAGAACAAATGTCTTGTTGATGACAAATTCTTGAATTTAAATTGTAATGATTTCACATCAGCATTTGATTTGGAAAAAAAATCAAGAAAAAAGAAAATAAATATTTTATCATTTTTCTAACATGAACAATAGCATGATTTTCAAAAATAGTTTGATTATATATGCTTATCATTCTACTCAGACTATTATGCACATAAAATGTGAAACAAATTGCACCTAGCTTTTTTTGTGTACCAAGGAATCCAGTAGGAGCAAAACAATTTCTAGCAGTTACAGAACAGCATAATACAGGATCCTACGAGATTCACTCTAATGCTATCACTCAGCAACCCTGAATTAGGTCATAAGTTATATTTGCAAAATATATTACCATAATATTCCAAATAAATATCCATAATAGTACATATACACACACTCTAACAGCCTAGTAAGCAAATGTAATATTTTCAGGGTTTACAAAATATTTTATATGTTTCATTATTATTCCTCAAAAGAAACGAAGAAAACATTTACACTGAAAAAATCTATACTGGGTCTGCATCTGCACGTATAAGAATAAAGGCATTAGTAGATACTTTTAATGTTAAATATGTCTAAAAAAAATAGACATTTATGCAATTGCACATCTTGTCTTTCTTCTCTTTCTCCCTATTATTCTCTTCTACTTTTTGATAGGAGCTACATCTCAAGTTTATTTTTTTCCTTGATTCTGTTTCTTTTTAACATCCCTAAGACACTCCTTTCTCTTTCTGAAATCACTGAGGATAGAATGATAGAATGCTTGTCTACTGCATTGGCTTCTTGTCATCAGGTCCCGCCAGTCCCTCTGAAATCATTCTCATTTCACATCTCTTTAACGTACATTTACATAACAGATTCCTTTCTCCGTCCATAAGAAGTTAAGTCTTCCCCTCATTTGTGAAGGATTTCTTCCCAGTTAAAGACACCTATCATAGCACACATTCTTCCCAGGCTTGGTGTCTTCTTGCCTACTTCTGCAGGCACAAATGAATGCATAAAAAAGCACATCTTTGCCTGTACGCAAAAATTGCCTTTCCTTACTATGTTAAAATATTGTTATTAGCATTATCAGCAACGTTCCATCTTTCCTTTGACCAGTTCAAATAATTATATAACTAGTGCAGCTCTATTAGCTTCAATATACTTATTATTTATGCCAGTCAAGCTCTTCCTCGGTTTTTAAGAGAAAGTATTTAGAGCTAAGAAAAAGACCACAAAGCAAACAAAATTGCCTGTTTTTTGTTCCCCATCAGGTGTTTTCTCAAGAGTAGTTTCCATTTATATTTTCCTAAGGCACTCTTTTCTCCATTCCAAGTTTATTGCTATTTTATTATTTTATTTTATTTTATTATTGTTATTTCAAACTCTGAACCCAACAAATACTGAACATGTAGCCTTATATTTGTGATCAAGCCTTTTAGTTGTATGGGGGGAACTAGTAAGTTTTCTTATTTACTTGTTATTTTCTAAACACTGCAGCACTGTAGCAGATAAAATACTATTTGCTGCACAGTATTTTGTATTTGTACACACCTAACTTTTCCAAATAATCTAACAACCTGTTCTTGGGAATATGATCCCTTACATTTCACTGGCTCTTGGAACACATACTCTAATCCAAAGTCAAACTATTAGCAGAGCATCCCCTGAATTCCTTAGCATCATATGCCAACAATACAAAATAAATGTTTTACAGACTCTGTTATATCATCTTAACTTTGCCTGCTAGCTCAAAAACAAGGGGATAGGCATCAGCTAGATTAGATTAGATGGATAAATCATAAAAAGTCATGTGACTACTACTATTTCATTGGCAGATCATAACAAGAACAAGGATGGTTCACATCACACCTTTGCTTTCTTCTCCTACATTGGTCCTGGCACCTCTTGAGAAAAAGGGCATATTCAAGGCTTCTCTCAATCCTCTTTCCCATGTACTGGTAGCTGCTGAGTTTTCAGTCTCTGCTCTATCTACTGCAGAATGCCTATTCCACTGAAATCAAGTTCTTTATCGACCTATACAATCAGCACACCCTTAAGAATAGATCCTTACTCCTCCCACTTCTCTCTTCAGAGGAAAAAATTAGGAAGGAAATATTACCATGCAGATTCTTCTCTCTATGTCTCAGACAGTGAGGGAGAGAGAAAGAGATGAACATGGTTCAGTAAACCTCCTTGCTCTTCTCAGCAGGGAGGCTTGCACATGGTCAGGGCTAGCAAGAAACGGATTGCCACAGGGCCTCAGGCAGCAGCCAGATTTCACAGCAAGGGATGGATCCATGGCCACTTCTGAGGCTACCAAACTGTGCATAACATAGGGCTCTCGTTACAAGGTTGGGCAACCCTCTGGAGACTTTCTGCTGCTGCCATATTAACAAGAAATGAGTGGTCCGTACATGCCAACAGCTCTGTGTAAAATACTATTGCTTTGTATTATGCAGAGTTGTTATGTGTGTATTTCTTGTCTGATAATGCATGGAGAAAACAAAGAAGGAACAAGGATTTACTGTATGAGGCTTCCAGCCCCATGTGCAAGAACAGCACAGCTTGTAACAGGCACAGTGGCATCACTGAATGGTAAAATAAATTGAAACTTGGGGTTCATCTTATGTTTCAGCTTTATCTTACATGTTTCAGAAGTTTCTCCTACCACTTTCATGTAATTCTTTAGTAGATTTCTATCATATAGAGTTACTTTTAATATATTTGACTTTTTTTGATCTTCAATAAACTCTACTCTGCTCCTTTGAGAAAAATCTTTCTTACTTTGAATATATTCTTCTGCTTGCCTGCACTATGTGAAATTCTTCCTAAAACAATACAAGTTCTAAGTGTAAATTAATCTCCTAGAAGCGTCCTCATAAGTAGACAGATGTTCGTTCACCATACAATATCAGTTATACAGCACAGACTACATGGTAACAGATTGCTAGATTATTTTTATTTTGTACGCTAAATGTGAAGTCCAAATGAGACTTACACATATTTGATTCTTTAAGAACAAATGCTTCATGAAGTTGAAACAGTTATAAGTAGAACCAGCTAAGGAAAATAATTTAAACCAAAACTGTTAGTGATAATTAGGAAAAATTGATAATTAAATTTTAAAACAATAGGGGTTGTAAACTACATAAGAGGAAAGGACACAAGGAAAAGATTGATTGCTAGCAGAGTATTATAATCAGACAATACCTACCCATACATGTATTTTGTATCAAGAACAGAAGTGTAGTGAGAACACTGCGGAAGATCTGGTGAGAAGTCAGTGCCTGGCAGAGTACATGGTAGCAGACCCAGCATGTGAAACTATTCACTCACTAAATTCCCATTAGAACTGGTAACATTCTGTATTTTAATAAATATGGCATGATTATTCAATAAATATTTTCACTCTATATTTAGGCAGAAAGCACATGATGTACATGATGATAGTAATGAAATCTCTTTCTTTTGAACAGTAACTAGAGACAGTGTTTAACAGAGTCCTTAAACACATTATTTGAAAATCAAAATGTCAGATAAAGTAGAAGAGTTTCGGAGGAAATAAAGGAAGAGCTTTCTGGACCAAAATAACAATTTTTTTTTCAATATATGTTGGACTTGACTGGGCTGAACTTTTTAGAGTCCATAGTGAAATAGATATCATGCCAATATTTGCATGAATCAATTGGATAATGCCGATAAGTAAGGGCCTAAAACCTGTCAATAGTACCTGGTAAAATAGCAAAGTTTTACAGGGATTATTACAGAAGTAAAGGAAGATAATGTAGTTAGAGTTAGTCAGCATGGGTTTATAAAGAATAGACTTTATCCAAACTAAGTAATCAATTTTTGATTATCTTTGCATATTTGATCGATGAGAATTATCCTATAAATATAATAGTTTTAGACTTCAGTGAGGCATCTAACTCGATTCTGTACAAGATGTTGGTTACTTAGATTAGGACCATATAGTTATTTTCATACATATTTAACGGCTAAAGCACTGATTAAGCCCAAACTTCTACTTGCCCCCTTATTGACTCTTATTATTTCTTAGCAGTGTAAAATGGGAAAAGACTAATTCATGATATGAATGAAGTTATGTAACTGATCTAATAATTCTTGAACAATTTTATAGAGTACCCATAAAAGACTACAGAAATGAGACTGCAATAGTTCAGTCTTTTGTTCCCGAGTAAATTGTTGTACTAATTGTTGTAAATTGTTGTACTAAGAACAACTGCAAGCGCAATAATCAAAAACGATCTAACAGTCAACCTATTAAATTTTTACTTAATTCATTGTCTTATCAGATAAAAGATGGCCAAACAGATAAGCAAAGACCACACCTCTGTTCTCCTAGATTTTTCTGATACTCCTCATGTCCAGAAACCTTTGACTATTTTTCCCACGTTCCTCAGCAGAGAGCTAATTCATCTACATTTTAAAAATTTTTCAAATGTAATAAAACTTAGGTAACTCAGAGCACAATGGTATTTTAAAGAAAAAGTCCAGAAAAATGTTTTTACTTTATGATGTAAAAATGTATAGGGTTCAGGTCTATCCAACTTTGCTTATCCTTCTGATTACCATTCGTGCATGAGAAAGAATATTTTCTACAGAGTTTTATAATGTAGACTTTATAAACCAGATCATACTTAGATTTTATTATTTTAAAATATTTCTTTAAGGCTGAGTTGTATTAATTTTTCTCAGAGTGAAGATGAAGAGCAGAAGTAACTCCATTAAATCTTTCAGTAACAAAGAATATGAAAACCAGAACATCTAATCAATCAGTAACGAGTATTAGGTGTAAGGAGAAACATGAAATAGATTAGGGTGAAAGTTATTAAATCAAGGAACTTTCATGTTTGTAGAATAACAACATTTCTAAGTCAAGAAAATACAGACAGAGGGAGAAAATGAAAACATAGAAATGAAGAAAACCGAAGAGGGTAGAAAGATGGGTCCCAGGCCTTTTCCTCTCTTTCTATCTTTATGTTCTCATGCTTAATTGCTCAGATAATTGTGACTATATCTCCCGCTCTAAATATTTTATCTCCTTCTATTATATCATAATAAATCATTTGGTAATGTTTGTCTTTTGTTCAAACACAGCCATTATGATAACTAAAGCATATTTCTAGCAAGCTTAAAGTCTTCATTCTACACTAGTGAAATGTGTGCACACTGTTCTAAACGGCTCAAATTACTGTTAGCTAACAGTGTTACTGTGCTTTGAAATTATATTTGGGAAAATGCTCTACAGGAGCTTTTGACTCTAGGCTTTTCTTCTTGTCCATTCTGAACCGATAAGGCTCTGTGGTCCTAATCTGGAAAGTATCCCACACAGGCATAGAGAGTGAATTCTAGATAAGTATCCTAAATTCTTAATCTCCTCTTCCTCCTAGCTCTTCAAAAGCTTTGTTGCAAATAGGATAAACATAGCCAACAAGAAATTTTCCTTGAGCAAAGGTTTTCCACGAGCAAAAGTTTTCCACTATAATGTTAGTTTCTTATCAAAATACAGTGGGTCATTTAACCACTTTTTCTCAGCAAAACCTGCACAGTGTCATAATTTTGGGAACAGAGGAAATAACAGAAAGATATCTGAGTTTAACAGTGGACAATAGCGGATTCTGTAGGAAAAATACTTAACTCTCCTCTCTAACTAAAATCCCACAGGAATGATGTGATTTTAGGACACACAACTGATAATGATAACATGAAGTTTCTTGTTTTTTCTGTATTTTTCCTGCCATTATTAAATGTTCAATTCTTATTCCCAGATGTGTAGTATTTAATTAAAAACTCATCACAAATCTTAAATTGAAAAAAATAAAAGGTGTTAAGTACTAAAGACAAACCATACTTTTCATAAAACTACATGTCTCTCATTGATCTCGTTATCAAGACAGAAAAAAGGGAAACATCCAGGTGAGATTTTGAATACTATTCAGAATTTTATATTTCTTCTTACTTTTCTCCCTTCTAAACTAGAGGAAAATGTATGTGCCCTTCTGTAACCTTCACTTTTCCCCTCTATATTATTTTTACAGAAGAGTGACCAAAATGGAATTTAAGAGTCAAGGTAAGGTAAGGTAAGGGTGTACATCAATTTATACAACATTGTAATATTTTCCACATTATTCCCTACACAGACTAACCTATTATTCACTTTTTTGACCTGTGATACATTTTAAGCAGATGTCTTCATTGAGCTGTCTACAGTGATGCCTAGATCTTTGTCCTGAGAGGCTACATCAAACTCAGAAAACCTCAGTATATAAAGTGTACAGTAATTCATCCAATGCAATGTGTGGTGTTTCCCACTCAGAGGGGATGAATTTTACCAGTTAATGTTGAACTTACTTTCTCTGAATGCATTAGGTTCTTTTGGTGTTTCTCATAGCTCTCCTTAGTCTTTAATAATTCATATAAACTTTCATTACAGGCAAATATTTACTCCTCAGTACACTGCTCCCCCCTCTAGGTTTTTAGCAGCAACAAATCTAGTACATATTCTGGAGATATGCAACTGTTAGCATTCTTCCAGACTTTTATTCTGTATTTCTCTTGGCATTTTCAGTAAGCTTCTGCCAGATAAGGTAGACAAAATAAATACTTTCCTTTGCATGTTTATGTAATTAGTCCAAAAAGATTTTTCAAATCCTCTGCAAAGACTGGAAATCCATGCTGAAACTTCATAGTCAAGGCAACATATTAATAGGGATTTCATTATATATTCTACAAAAACAGGTATATATTTTGGTTCTAATCTTCTTATCCTCCCTTTTTTTTATCTGTAAATCTATTTGAATTGTGAATTCTATGCAGCTGCTATGCTTGGAGGACACCCTTGCATTCCGAAGACAGTAGTGGAATGCAAAAACAAGTTTTAGGTAATTTGCAGCTTCTGGTGAGAAACTAATCAAAGAAGTAACCTTTGATTTTTATTGTATTTCTTTAAATTGCATTTTCTGAGGTTCACTTTCTCATGATCACGTATGGACCTAGGTTTAGGAATTTCCACACCGAAGGCAGGACCCAAACAAATATAGATTCACACTACTGAAGAGTCAGTGGAGCTCCATTTACACTGTCCTTTTTGTACAGTACCTTCATTTCTAGAGAATAATAATAACATTAAAGATAGTAGGATTGGTAGAAGCGTCCTATCTTGTACTTATCCCATCTTTCCGTACTATTGAAGTCACTAGAAGCAATGACTTGACAACATAGAAAAATAATTTGCAGAACTTTGAGAGTTTTTAGAGATTAACTTCCTCTGATGGCAATAGAATTAAGGTATCTAAATGTTTTAAGATTTAAGTGCAAGACTTCTTTTCAAAAATCATGAAAAACTATAGCACCTCTATTATAGTTGAAGTTATCTCAAATTACATATCCTCAATATGTTATCAAATCAGATTACAAATTTAGCCAAAAGGTTTGCAAAACCTCTGGATCCCTGTCACAATAGTTTCTGATGCTCTCTGTGTAAAATTAGCTAGCAATAAGAAATCTCTGGTAAACTTAAAGCGTCCGAGGTTTTTGCTACATTTTGTTTTTCAGACTATAAGATGGCTTCTTCTTTGAGGTTTTTGTTTTGATATGATAGTTTGGACTTGATGTAGTAACGTCTTTGCAGATTAAGATCAGGAACAAAACTGCCATTGGAGGAAATGGTCTAAGAGGTATATCTTTTAACATCATTTTGGTGACTCCAATAATTACATTCATATGCAGCTCAGAAGGTGTTTTTTACATTTTCTGTGACCTCTTTATGTATCTGCATGCTAAGCTTCCAGTAAAATAGCAGAATGCAAAGCATAGAGTGGCACTGAGATAACACTCACGGTGCCAGAGGAAACCAAGAAAAATGGGTAAAAAAATACTCAGTAAAGCTTGTGATGGTATATACCAACATAGTCTACCTACATGGGAGCGTCAAATGATAAGTTTAGGAAAAGGAATATATGATTGTTGATCTGTTATAGCAAGGAGTCTGAATTAATGGCCTAGGTGCTTTTTGGTCACCTACACAATTTGTTGCTGCTCTTAGTTTACATTTCTAGTGCTCTTGGGGCCCAAAGACACTTAAGGAAAGAGAAATACATTTCTAATTGAAAATCTGCTTTATATATTCAAATTGAAGTGTAAACAGCACCATATTATATGATGGACACAGTGCTGTTCTCACACATGAGAATTTGTCTAGGCAGCACAGAGGCAATGTAAGTGCGTGAAAGCTTTTCTATTAGATTAGAATACCAAATCTAGAATGTCAAAATGGCAGTATATTCTCATTTTGAAATTAATATATTGTCACTCCAGATAGAATTCATTCACTGATCCCATGCTGTCCAGTTTTGCAATGAATTAAACTAGAAGGGGAGAGGAGAAAATGAGAAGGGCTGAATACAAATAGCTCTGGCTTTTACACCTAGACTGCTTGGGCAAGACTTCTGGGGATAAGGCACAGCTTTTTTATAACAAAGGGACCTCAATCTTCTTTCTACTACTGAAGAAGGATGCCCTTAGAGTGTTATTCTGCAGACTGACTACATTTCCCCTCCATAAACGGTTCCAGAGTGTGAGAAAAATTTCTGCTGAATAGTAGTGGGAATGTTTAAAGCTACTGTAAAGCTATTCTACATGTGTAAAATTGCATATTCTCTATAAGTTTAAGAAATAGCAAAGGCAATCAAACTCATGCAAATTTTTATACTCACATAAATCTATCATATCTACATTGATTACATTCTGTAAAAGCATGTCAGGGATCTGAAGTTTAATAACTAGAATTCACTGTTACATTGCTGCTGAAAGCTTAGTTTTGGGCTGCTTATATTGCAGATTCAACAATTTCTTTTCTGGAGAATTTCTTACTGATGACAGTAGCTCCTAGCAAGACAGAAGCCTCATTGCTATGTTAAAACAGTAAACTATCTGTTGCATATACTTTACTGAAATTATTATTATTGTTTATCAATCACTGTGTACACAACCAAATTACAGTAAACACATTTCATTTGGAACATTTGTTTGTTAGATTTTATTCTTGAATATCATAAATGGTGCTTGCTACATGCTTTGCATTACTGATTTGAGAGATAATCCATTGTCCCCAAAATCTTTTTTTCTGTTGTTTTTAACTATAAATAACTATGTCTATTATAACACATAGGAAGTGACTAATGAGGAGATTTTCTTAAAACATCCTAGCACAATTCATAGTGAAAATAAAAAAGAATCAATGTACAGCTGTGGATAACTGACTGGAAAGATTAACTAATATCCAGATTCTAAAGGAATTCATTAACATTTGGATGGCTGTACTACTGGCAAGTAGCTTATTATAGCCAGATAATGTCCATAACCTAGATATTGTCTGAAAGAGCTAATCCACAGTTTATGTCTTTAGGAAGGATACTTAAGCTATATGAACGAGTACAATGCCATTTGTTCAGATGGGAATTTGTTTAGGCAGCCAAGAGGCAATGCAAGAATATGAAATGTTTTCTATTAGATTAGAATTCCTAGCTAAGACTGTCAAAATGGCTTTCCTTACTGAATGTGTATGCCTATTCTTCATTTTATGTATTCTCATGCTATGTGAGACTCATTCATTAATTTCATGCTGTCCAACACCATACAAAACTGGTAATTTAGAATGACTGGAGTTAGAAGAGTGTTTCTTTTAACTTCAGTGCAGGACTGAGTCTTTGCTGCAGTGAACTTAATTGCGACTTAGACTTCTTAACTACACAAAATATATACAGGCCCTCAACCTGTCAGTTAGATGACTATTTTCATGTTTATATTGCAGCACTGTATTTTAATGTATTTTATGTTTTTTATTCCCCCTCAAATATTTATAGAAACAGTTCTTCCAAACATAAGAGCATATGATTTCTCTTTGCTGGAGCCCTAGAGGAACTCAGTATCCATTTATGTTATCTATTAATTGGTATACAAAGAGATATATTTCTCCACGTTAAATCACTTCACTGAAAAATGTCCAGGGTTTTCTTTGGTTATCAGTTTAAAAATTGCAGTCCTAGAGGAATCTGTTGCAGGGGCAAAAATCCATGTGCTATGAAGCTACCCTGCTCCCTACTTCATGGCTTTTTATTTAAAAATAAAAAATAAAATAATAAGCCCCACTGTTTAACAGATAGGAAACTGTGTCAAGAAGTTATCTAGGTGTTTCTGCAAGGCGGAAGGCAGGAACTTTAAGAATCAAAATAGTTGCAGAGAAATCAAAGCAAAATTGGAAGGAGAAAAAAGTAAGAAAGGAGAGTGGTAAAGAAACAGTTGAAGAGCAGAAGGCAAATTATTCATCTGATATATGCAGTAAAGAATTAATGATAGATTTTAACGTATGAAATTATGGGAAGTTCCAAACAAGACTCTAGATTATGTCTCTTTATTTAGAAACGTATTTTCTACAAGCTGACAGTTCTAACATGGACCTGAAATTAGTTGGTATTCTCTTTGTTGTCTTTGATTTTTGGTAAAAAGTATAAGGATAAAATAATTTAAAAAAACATAAACAAACTGAGGAATTTTAAAAGACCTGTAGTGATCTACTGCTTGTGATTCAAATAAAAAATTCTTTGGGTCAGATATTGAGCATGTGTAAATATTGAGCATGCACTGAAGAAAGATTTAAACACTTGATATTACTCTTCCATTATTAAAAG
Source organism: Struthio camelus (assembly GCF_040807025.1). Taxonomy (NCBI): domain Eukaryota; kingdom Metazoa; phylum Chordata; class Aves; order Struthioniformes; family Struthionidae; genus Struthio; species Struthio camelus. The sequence continues at coordinate 49,821,571 of NC_090945.1, read as the reverse complement.
TACCACAGTATTCCATGTCAATAACACAAATGTCACAACATCTATTGTGATGTTGTTGCGGTTAGCCAGTTCAGTAAAAAAGTAGTGCAGGACTCATTTAGGTAAAAAAAACCCACACAGAAATACTTAAAAAGCATTATAAATTAGCATTCTTGGATGCTTGCACATGTGCACGTGCAGGCACACATACACACCAGGTACGCATAGAAGGAAGAAGAGGTATAAACCAAAGCGTAACATCTGGTTTCAAAAGGAAACGCTACATTCATTAGCAAACTCTGCTTTAAGGAAAATGACTTCACATAAATAGATGGCATATTTACACGTCTGCATCTAGCTGGAAGGCTGGGTCTTGTCAAATTATAAGAACTGATTTACTTATTAACTCTACTGTGATAGGCACAATTAGATAGTAAACAGGTCATTCTAACTTTTCTTAAAAACCTGCTAGCTGCAGGTCTTTAGACATTCACAAAATTCATACATGTCAATTCAGTCCATGCTGCCTTAGGTCTGTTGAAAATTCAGTGTGAATAGAAATGTTCTTAGAATTCACAGATTATTAAAAGGGCTCCCCGCTCACTTCATTTCAGTTAGAAAGCAATTCCCTAAATTAATATCATAAAATGCTTCATACTCAAAGGCATTAATATATTAATTTTGAGGTGCCCACTGTTGTACCCACCTCAGTAAAATGTAGAGAACTTAAAAAGATCATGCTTACATAATTTATTCTTCTTGTTTACTCAGTGTATTGGACAATGGTGTCACGTCATGCTAAACAAATGCAATAAATTTTCACTTATTTTATTCAAGACCAGTTAGTGTCACGTTCCGAAGAACACTCAAAGACTGAGCTAGAGAACAGTAGTTAAAAACAGCAACTGGCTGTCAGTGGTGTAGTTTGTCATTGTTGCACAGACAAAAGGCAGACTGTCACAATAAACAGCATTTATTCATTTCAGATTTGTGGCTTAGGGCTGAGGAAGGGGAGGTGTCATTCATAGTAATTGTAAAACACATAAATAATAATAGTAGCCTGCAAATCATATATCAAAGAAAACAGTTGGAGTTGGCAGTGATGGAGGCAAGCAAATGGATGCTTCCAGCACAACCTAATTTACAGCTCTTTTAAAAAAATATATTTTCTTTCATAACAGTCAAATGGAATGTTTTGTATTAACTGCTTGTGTGGTGGGTAAGCAAGATGGAATATCTAAATCATGCCATTAATGACTTATTTTAAATAAACTGCTGATTACTTTCTGAGCATGACTGCTTTGTACTCAACTGTTGTCATTTTTATAAACTTAATTTTGCTAATTAAAAACCATTTAATATCGATATTGACATCACCTCCTCCAGCCTTTCTGCTTAAAAGCCGCAGCTTTTTAAACAAATTGTATTGCTGTGTGAAAATACTCCAGACTGGTATTTAGGTATAAGATGCTTCTTTTATTCCAGTGAAATGTTCACACCTATTTTCTCACAATGGCTCTCAAATGCCTAATCTTACATTTTAGGTAATAATTTAATGGACAGAAATTATAAAGCAGATATTAATCTTGCTAAAGTCATTCTTAACATTTTTGGAATTTGAATGCAATTTTTGAGGCAACCATTATCTTCTTCTGGGCAGAAGTCCCAGCTTAGTGACATAGGTACATTAAACAGGTTATGACACCCACTGGCCAGCCCTCTTAGAGTCTGCAAAAATCTGGGAAGGCAAGCGAGAAGAAAGGACATGGGATTTTCAAATGATGTTATAGAAGGGGATCCCTGATTTACTGCTGCTTGGTTAAAGTCCCCCTTGATCTCATAACCACTCCCTATGCTGTCCAGAACACTGATAATATTTATTAGAGAGCAACCTCTTTTGACATACCCAGAAAAGACAGATGGATCTGAGTTTTTCTCTGGCGAACCACACAATGTTCACCAGATGGAAACAATGCTCCCTATATAGTTTCTCAGGTATTTTTGCCTACAGATCCTTCCATCCCAGCATGTTTCAACTCCTATCAGGAACAAGGGCATTAAGGGACTAACGAAAGGACATGATATGTCCGAGAAACTGAACTCATATTTCAGCATTGACCCCTCCTCTGTGACAAATCTTATATAATTCACTAGAAGGAGAACAGAATGTGAGAGACGCCCTGTACTGAAAGAGTGGAGTGTCATAGCAGCATTTCAACTGGTAAATGTTATCACAGCTGTTACTGTTTTTGGTATAATGGAGAAGCAGAACTCAGGAGTTGCCAGAAGGCAACATGCCTAGCAGTGCAAGGGAGACACACTGAAGAATGGATGCACATGACCAAATCTAAGATAAGCTTTAGTGATTCTTGCCTTAATAAGACAGTGTTTTTCTTAATTTATTTTAAAATTGAAAAAGAGGCCACTTTTTGGCCAGTCATCACATGTGCACGTCTGTGTGAAAATGGGACAATGACTGTGAAGCTTTAAGTGTTAATACACATTGCTAGCAGAAATTAACAAAACACATGAAGTGTACTGAAAAATAAAGGTTTCAAAACTAATTGCTAACCATCTTTATAGGAAAGGCTAGTAAAATTAAAAAACAAATCTTTCAAAAAACTGAATAGAAATGGTAAAACTGAGGACTAACTTTATTGCTAGCAGCAACAAACTGCGACTTGAGAATTTCAACCCAGAATTTATTCAGAATTACTTAGCTTTTGTAAGAAATCTAAGATTAACACTTCTTTGTTAAAAAGGAAGTGTATTGGATAGGGACAACGTACCTAACTATACTGATTCTCTCTTCACTTCATAGATTTTTTTTGTTTTTTTCCAGACTCCTTCTACCTGTCCTCCTTTTTAGATTTAAATACTCACACATGTAAGGGTACAATAATGCTCTTTTTTGGGGGTTGAAACAGTCAAAATTCTGTATAAAACCTAAGAAAACAAAATATTCATGTTATGTTGCTCCCTTATGTGGACTACAAAGATGTTTAGTTTTCCTTTTCAATAAGTAAAATATTCCTCTCCTGTTGTGTAATAAAAGCCTATAATGCTACACGTGAAAAAACTGAAGCGGAGGGCCTGTTAAAAATTTGAAGTTCATTGTTTTGCTATGCTTCACACAGTCCCTTTAACTCATGAATGAAATCCTGTACGATATATCTAAATATGTTATTTTCTCTTGGGCTCAGTCAGACATATCGTATATATATTTCCTAACATCCTGCACATAGTTATTCAGAGTGGCAAAAGCACACAGTCACTGAAGAGCAATGATAAAGTTTGAAGGGCACAGTCACTGAAGAGCAATGATAAACACAAAGAAAAAACTTCTTCACTGTGAGGGTGACAGAGCATTGGAACAGGTTGCCCAGAGAGGTAGTGGAGTCTCCTTCGCTGGAGATATTCAAAACCCATCTGGATGTGATCCTGGGCAATATGCTCTAGGTGACCCTGCTTGACTAGATGGTCTAGGTTGGACTAGATGATCTCCAGAGGTCCCATCCAACCTAAACGATTCTGTGATTCTGTGATAACCTTCACTCTAATTATACTAGAACATGAGTTTAACATAGTTCTCCCAATAAGGCAGATTTAACATTGCAGGAACGTCTAAGCACATATGTAAAGGGATCAACAGTATTGTTCATAAGTTGTATTTATGGCTAGCATAAGACTGTGGACATGATTGATTAATCATGTAACAACATGATCTCTCTGCAGTTAATACATGACACCACTTACTTGCAGAGAAATTTTTGAAACCAAAATTTGCATGGTCCAGTTGAAACTTCTCTGAGCTGAATACCCAGCGTTTAGCTTTCCAGCAGGAGTTCTGACAGTAGCACTGCTCACAGCAAACTGCCACTGTTGTTTGTTCTGCTTCAGTGCTGTTTGACTGTCACAGCCTGTCATGTGGGAAGAAAGCATCACATCTAACCCCCTGTGACAAGGTTTAATCACTCCTATTACTCCTATTGCCTGTTTAGGCCACCTTGAGGTTTGTAGCACACAGCTATAGATCTAAAAATTCTTGCTTGGTATATAACAAGGGTAAAATCTGGTTTGATCTGATCAATAATCTGAATCTGAACCTCTTGTCATTTATTTCCAGCAATCTTTGGTATAATGTGGACACATATGTGAAAAGGTCACATTTGTGGGGCCCATTTATTTACACTGAAACAATATGATGAAAGTAAAAAGTGCACCAAATTGTATACCTGGCTAAAGGTTAATTTTAGGTCAAAGGGTGAAAGGAGGAATGCTTAAAATCAGCCTTTTGCAAACGAAAGGTTAAACTTAAGTCTTCCTCCTACAAATCAGCGCCGTCTAATTAAAACTTTGTAATGAAACCTATGCATATATGAATGACCTATGTAATGAAACTCTGTATGAACTTTGCTGTTCCATGTGCAAAATTATATCTTCATGCTAGTTTCAGCAATGCACTTTCTGAGACTGCTGCTCATATTCTGCTTAAAGTCTGAAGGTCACATGGATTAACTCTTACAGTCCTTTTGCTTACGGCTAGTTACATGTCCTTTTTCAGCCACCCAGATACCACAGACAAATCACATCTTGCATATGAACAAATATGTTTGCTTGAATTGGTCTTATTAAATCTAAGGCCTATTCATTGGGACAAAAAAATCGATTTCCTTATGAAAACATATTAACGCCCTGTGAGTTTAACTTTAGCACAGTAATCTAGTATTATTATGCTTTAATTAGTGCAGCAGGCTAGTCTTAAGCACTGATAAAAGATGTTAGCATGAAACTTTACAAAGAGATTTTCTCATTCTTGTGAAAATCACTAACAGCAGTGCTCTTTTAACTAATCTCTAATTATAAATATTACATCTGCTTTGCATGGGCTGGGCAGGAAACGAATATATTGTGATGGAGCAGATGGCATTGTGGATCAATAATGTAGCACAGGGATTTATATCCTCATATCTCTGTTTGAGTCCAGCTCTGCAAATATCTAAGCAAATGCCTATCCTATAGAACCAGTGCTTGATAAGTAACAAGTGATTTCAGGTGAAATAAAACATAATCTTGGGCCAGAGCTTTTTAAAACGTGCAAAAAGCATGCGAGTACGTGTGAATGGGTGGAAAGTGCGTTACATAAGGGTATTATTTTTTTCATGAAGACTTTATCTAACAGAAAGATAGATTAGTTGTACATGTTCAGATACAAACATGGTTATCTGTGTTTATTCTGGCCAGATTAGAAAAAAAAGCTGTGGTCAAGTTGACAATGAATTTTCAATTTCCTTCTATATTCTGTTCCCAGATGACCAAACTTAAAAGACACTTATCTATGTAACAAGAATTTATAGCACCTATAGCAACCTGTGTCACTTGCCCATGTCCGATTCTAACTTAAAGTCTTACTTGACCAGCGAAGAGACATTATGCAGTCTGATATTGTCAATTAGATTCTTAGCAAGTGCTACAGTTTTTCTATTACTACAAAGAATAATTAATTATTTTTTATTTCTATCAAACAGTTGTGAGAGATCATCCAAAAATATCTGATTAAAGCTACCTAACGAGCTATATACAGATGCAGGTGGGTTGTTGCAGCTAACCTGTCTGCAGAACACAGCGCATGTCAATATTTGAATTATGGTGGGTTGGAAGGCCAGTTATCAGCTAAAGATTATACCGCACATGTTCTCACTGCCCTCTTCAAACCTTCTGTTCACATAATTTGGAGTTATGTTCCCCCAGTTTGCTTATCAGTCCTGGATGCCAATAAAGGACAGACCAATGTAATATTGTACTGACACCCTAAAAGGAATTTCATGTAAAATGAGTACTGGACTACTCATCTGAGAAACCTGGTTTCTTTAGTTGTCCAATTACATAGAGTTGTTTCCATAATTCTCATACAACAAAAGGGAAGAACATTTTTCCTTTTTTCACCCTAATATATCAACAATATATATAGTACCAACAATAAGATAGTTAATAGTCCTAAACTTTTAGATTCACTTTTTCTGTTTTACATGCACAATATTCTAGGCAAGGATATTGATATGAATCTTTGGATATGAATCATAATAGCAGATTTTCACATCAGGTATTTGATTCCATCTCTGAACTCTGAAGCTTCTGCGGTGTGAGTGGCAGCAGGAAATGGCTTTCAAACTCTTCCTAACAGATGGAATAAAATCTGCCAGGTTATTAAATTACCACACAACTATTTTTAGTTTCCATTTCTAAATCCTTTTTCTTCTTTTGTCATATAATATGTCATTGTTAATCAAATCTCCAAAGCATTTCTATTTTGAAAAACAGAGAAGCTTCAACAGGCAGTTTATTATCCTTTGCCCTGAATATTTTTTGTTACTGCTTTATTTTTCTGCTAATATTATGGAGTATTTACACAAATTTGTATATTACATGAAAGGAAAAAATAAGTAAAAACATTAAAGAGTTTATAGGAATTACACGCATTAAAAATGTTTTACTGATGAATAATCTAGCGTGAACACCTATCTAGACTGCAGTCTCAGATTAAAGTCAACTGTTTGCTGAAAGCTAACAAGTAGAAATACCCTCCTAATCACTACAAAATCAAAAGCAAGTTCCTCAGCTGACTGTGGAAAACTATACCAGAACTGCAATACATTTTATTTATTTTTGATGATTTATGTGAGAAAGAAGAGGAAGCTACTTAACTGTTCTGAAAATTAAACCAACTGTTTCTTCCTGTGAACTGTGTCATAGTGACAGATTTCCTTAGTGCACAAAGAATTCTTGGAAGACAAATTTGCTCGTAATTAAAGTGTTAGGGAAAAAATGTCCTCTTTGTTCAGGTATTGTCCTAAATGCTAGCTCTCTTCTTACATGAGATCTATTATTACTACTACTATTGCAGCTACATTATAGTACAGAGGAAATGATATAAAACAATATTAAATATTGTTTGCTAATATTACCATAATAAATATTATAGTACTTAAAGAAAGTATATTAATTGAAATGTGATTAGGTCAACAGGCAAATTATGATTTATTTAAGGATATGGAACTGCATTCAACCAAGGACTGTAATAGCAACTTGCAAATTGAACCCATATCTTATTTTCAGTAGTGGATCAGATAGCAGTCGTGCTCAAATTGAGCACAGAAATGCAACTCAAAAAAAACCCCGTGGGACACATGAAAAACTGCCTTTTAGTCCAGTTTTATTGAATCTCACAACTGAGAAGAAATATATTTTTGAGATCACTAATATGGCTGAAGCTGTTCGAATACAAACAAATCGATTCATTATGAGGCTTCAAATTTCTCTCAAAAAGTAGATCATACACACATCTCATTTAAGGCATGGAATCTTCTCAACCTTTTTCAGTCAGACAGGTAAACTTTGAAATAACCTTGCAAAATGGACAATAATGTATGATTTCTTAGTGGTGCTGAACATCATGCATTACAAAACTTTCTTATATGGTACCTATAAGGAAGTTTGGTACCTATAACATGTAACCAATAAAAATGCTGAAAAACATCTCAACTCAAAGATTTTTAAAATATTTCTCCCTATTATGTACAATATCACTAATTTTATGCTTTGTAGAAGAGAAATATAATGGGAGCTCTCATATGCCTGTATTTTTTTACACTTCCTAATAAATAATTAGAAAAAAAAAAGCCTTAGAAAATGTAAAATTTTTTTAAAGCCTGAGAGATGATGTAGGTCACAAATGAGGTGCTTTCAAAAAAAGGTACCAATAGGGAAGAATGAGAAGAGAACACATTATGCTTTCAAAAGGTAAAGAGATAATAAAAAAGCCTCCACTTAATGCTAGGCTTCTAGGAAAGAGGAGTTTCACAAAGCTCTAACTTAAGGGTTACAGATTAGTCCTGTCCAGTGAAAAGAAAGATCTTAGCGAACATTTGTTCTAAATTTCTCAGAGCTATCTGTTTTCTGTTTATTTTAGGAAAAATGATATCAAAATAACATCCTCTAGATCTACTGTAAAACATTCTCTACAGAGTTTAATTGTCATCTACATCTAAAGAAAAAAAACAATAGAAAAATCCCATAAATCTCTCTTTTGCTTGACAGACTTAGCAACAAAATACTTTCTGGGGGGAGCAATTATGTATGCAAAAATTATCATTTGTAATATTTTATCATTTAGAAATGCAATATTTTATAATTACTGCAATACAATATTTTGTTGTTCAATTTACAGCATAATAGTTCATTCCTGCAGCATTCAATGGCAATAGGTCTTTGGCCTCTTGCCTAACAATACACTAGAAAAGAATTATTACATTGTAATTCACACTCTGTCATGCCTTATTGCTTAATTAAAGCACAACCCTTCACGACATGACAAGCAATTTCAGTGTTACCATAATAGATTATTATCCCACCTAACATATTTTAGCATTACAACCTATTCTCTTTTATACATGCACTGAAAATTATCAGAACAATTGCATATATGCTTACTTCTTCATCTGTAATATGTGAACAGTATGTAAAGGAAAAGTAGATAAGAATACAAGGTCGTATTTTTTGTTACCGCTGTTCCTTTAATAAACTGGGTGGGTTTTTTGCTTCATTTTGCTTCAGCAATTAATTCTTGCAAAAGTACTAACATTAATCTGCTACACTACTTAGCTGCCTAGATGGTAAGTATTTTTTTTGTTAAGTGATAATGTGAAACTAAACCGGCAATAAGGCTTAGGTTATAGTATCTTTAAAATTCCAGAAAACGGCATTGCTAGAGTTTAATTTTGTTGCAATACAGCAGATAAGCTATTCTGTGTCCAACATTAAGTAATTAATAGAAAAAAAATATTTTTCAGGAAGAACTCTTTGACTCACTTTCTCTTTAAGATCCCTCTCTCTCTGCTGTTTGCCTACTGAAACTAGATTATATTAAAAAGGTAATCAATTGTTATTAAAAATTTTATGATTATTATTACAAATTGATTAGGTGAAATTCTAGTTTTGTAAAAGTCAATGGCAAAAGTCACTGACAAGTGAAATACTCATCTATCATGTGAAATTAAAATATGTCAATAGAAAACAAAATAGGCTTCAGTATTCCAGTTTATAATATAAATATTGGTAATTAGTATTAGTTATTTTATTAACACCTTCACAGTACCTGAACGTGTGAGATACAACAGAGCCATCTGGATATTAAGAACCCTTTGCTTTTGGAAACTAACAATTTAAAATTAAAATATTCAGCCATGAAACTCCACAATTGTGTGTGAAGAAAAGCCTGGATTTCTTAAGAAGGCATACAGGCAATCAAGTCAAAAAAAATTGTAATACAGAAATTATATAGACCGTGCCTGATAGATGTGCTATGAGTTTCACATAGCAACAAGGTGCAATTTAATGAGGTTCCACTGAACTTTATATGTCTGCAAGGTGACTGGGATGTCCCTGGAACTCTTTCTCTACTATAAGTATAAAATGTCTATGATGTGACTGCGATGTAACAGAAACAGCTGCAATCTTTCATCATACGTTGGTAGTTTATGCACAGAATGTGTAATAAGGGCACACTTTATTAACCTGACTGATGGTCTGTTATGTTACTGGTTCCAAATGCCAAAGGAGAGTAGGCTTTACTATGCTAGTCTGATAGTGTACTATTATTGCAGCCATTCACAATGGAATATCTATCATTAATGTCTAATTGATTATCATACGCATGAGACATATCATTGTCCTCCCCCTGATTTGACACTTGTTATTTTCTTTAAAGCTGGTGCTATAGCCAAAATTATTCTTTTGAATTAGCACAAAGCATGTTTTAACTACAGTTCACAAGTTAGCTGCCAGCATTCTGAACATAGGCTTAGGTTCCCTATTAATAAATAGTTTTCCATAGATATTGAGTATAATGAAGCTTATAGCAAGCTATTTCCATTTCATAGGTATAAAAATATACAAATTCTGAACACCTGTGAAAATAAAGTTAGATCCTGTCAGATTAGTAGCTTTATTGAATTCTAGTTTCATAAAATTCTCTTTTACACTTTACATATACTCAACCGTTTCCCACCGTGAGTATTTAGAAGACCTTCACTTTATATTTTTATTGACTAAATCAAACAATACTTAGGTGAAAAATATTTTATACCATTCAGTCTCCTGCATTCATCCTTACTACCTCCACCAAGGACCAGAGCTGGTCTTTCCCCAAAACTGGCTCCTTCTAGTTAAATAAGATGGGGGGAAATCTTCTCACATGATTTTTTACAAACGGGCGATGATTACCACAAAGAACACTATGGTCAACTCTAAGAACATGGGTACAGAAGATGATGCTAATGGGAAAAGCGGCTTAGGATTTAGACTCTTAATTTATAAAGGCAGAGCAACTATGCAGTTTGATTGGATTTGGGTTTAAGCTAGGTGCTAATTTATTTTTAGTCACAATGATGTCGTCATATATGATTTCTTACTTCAAGCTTGTGGAATTAAAGCTCTTCCTAATTTCAGAATAATGTTTCAATTTTGTTTTTTATCTAAGATATAATCAATGGATTTGAATAAATATCTAGTGTTTTAACAAAATTCTGTAGGGCTAATATAACTGCCCAGTGTCCTTCACAGGGTTTTGTTCTCCCAGGACTCTCTTTTGCATGTCTGCTTCTGTACACAGAGAGAGAGAGAACAGCCCATCTCCAATTTTGTTAGCCTGCACCCACACTTTGTATTTGTTCTCCACAGTAAAACACTTTGTTCCTACAAAGTCTCATCACACCTATCACTCAAGGAGTGATATGGCAAACTGTTAAAATATTTGAAACCTGACAGTTCTAAGAAGGTGAACACAGAACCTACATTTAAGTCTATGTTTAAAAATAACAACAATTTCATCCTCTGGTTAAAGTGTGATGAGATTCTGAATTGATTAGCTTAAAATGGCCATCTTTAAGTAGTTTTGAATCTATAAACTTTATGTTTTATCTAAATACAAATTAACAGTTTGCCATATAGCTCCTTGATATTTCTTCTGCAGTAAGCATAGATGTGCATTTCCCCTCCCAAGCTGCTGAGCAGTCCAAGCCCAATTAGAAGTTAAACAGTCCCCAGTTGACACATATATATATATTTAGATTTTTTTCCACAGATCTGTTCACTTTTCATCTAGATGCAAACAGCTATATGTGTTTCCAGTCCAGAGTTAAGAAAATGTCAATAAGCATGTATTTTAATCTTTTTCAGTATGAAATTTCCTCAAGGAAGTGTAATTCCTCTAACCCCCAAGCACAGCACAGTCAACTAAACTGTTGTCTTGTTTTTAGAATCCTAAAATAATATCTCCGAAACATGTTTAAATGTTTTACACATCTTGAATGCTTTCATAACCATTTCTAGAAAAGAGTATAGAGAAATGTAGAAGTAAAATATAACAACGAAACTGGACAGTTTTTTTTCATGAAAATCTGATGCCTATTTCAAGAACTCAAAGTTTTCACTGAAACTTTCTATAAATCAGCAGGAATGAGTATGATAAATAAGGAAAAAATACGTTCTTCTTAAAGAGTTCAAAAGCCATCCAGACAGTCAGGCAGACCAGAAAAAAGCCAATTTCCAAGACCAAATAAATTATCATTATACCCCAGATTACTGTTTAAACCATAGAGAAAGCTTTATGTAGGCATAATTTTGGCCTACTTTCCCATTTTCTTCCTCGATTGCTTGCAGCACTTCCTATATGCTATTTGGAATTTTTTTCTCTCTGATATATTGCAGCACTTTTTATTGGTTCCCCTCCAACCATCATGTTATCATCAGTATCTCTTTGTTTAAACCTCAGCTAAGATAAGAATCCTGGACTTAATGACTTTAGTGACTTCATCTTAACAGACTCCTGAATAATAAATATTAAGTACTAAATTAAAGGCAAAGTAAGGATTGCATAGTAAATACTATAAAGTCAGTATTTCAGATTGTGGATCAAAATTAAGAGATGAATATTTACCGATAGAATACTATTCAGTTTTATAAAGTGTATATTATTAAAGGAAATCAGGCAGCTCTTCAGATAGCAATGCAAAGCTCATTCAGAATATCCTTATACCTGTTTTCATTAACTAGCATTTTCAGTTGCTGAAAAATCTAATCAATATGAAGAACTGAACCTGACTATATCATTAGATTCATTTCAAAATATATCATGAGCAGTAAAGTATTTTGGGAAGCTTGGAAAGAAGAAGATGACTTGGAAAATTCACACTTAGCTATATGTCTGCTTTTAATACCAAAATGCTTTTATTCAGAAAATATGTATCGCTATGCAACACTATTTGGGCTTAGTGTTGCTCAAAGACTTGTAAGGTATTCTTGGTTTTAAATAGTGAAGATTCTGTAGCTATTCAACTGTACTGAAAACTGCTAATTTTCATAGTAAAGCAAATGTTACATCTAAAACTGAACAGAAGAGCTGAAACCCATGGTAGTAAATGCTCAATAATTCTGCAAGATTTTCCTCTTCATGAAAATACAGATGACAGCAAAATAACTTTTCTTAGGCTGGTCTGCTCACCTACCTTTTCTGATGAGTTGGCTGCAGAAAAGTTCATAGATGGAAAGCTCAATTAGTGCAGTTTATGTATCCTTGGATGTCAGTCATTACTGTTGAGAGGTGGGACTTTCAGGATCTCTGTGCATTAATTAAGAGCTTATCTCAGCAGAGTAATTTTTCCACCTAAGGACCAAAAAAAAAGTTTTAATTAGAGTCTAGAAGACAGTATGTCATACACATATAAAAGTAGTTCTTTTGTAAAAAAATGAACAGTGATGGTACATTATTAGTAACTGTGAAGGGCACAAATCTCTTGTTTGTATTTCACTATAGAAGTATAGAAATATTTTCACCATGTATAAAGTGAGTCTGCCTGAAATATTTGACAAATTCTGTAATACTATATGGACATAACTCAAATTTCATCTAGGTTGTATGAATGCTAACATTATTATTAGACCCTTGCCAAATTATTGATGCTGAGCTGACGTTGATGGAGAGCTACTACACAGCTGAAGTTAGATTGCATTTCTCTCTCCTGGCCAGCTTTTTGTTCCAGGCTATCTTCTGACTGAACACACAATAGGCAAAACAATGGAAGCTCAGCAAAAGGGAGTGAATAGACTTGTACAATGCATCATTTTCATTCACTGAGTGATAGAATATGTACACGGTTGTTGGCTGGCCTTAGACATACCAAGGCTCAGGAGAGGTTAAAAACTAGCTGGGCTAACTGGTGTCAGCTGCCTGAGAGCACTTCACTCGTGGAATGACTTATCTGAGGACAATCAAATATTCTGCTTAGGACTCACAAGGGAAATAATGTATAAATAATTGATTATATCATTTATAAATTAAAGGAAGGAAAACAAACTTAAAAAGCTGGTCTGGAAAATAGACACGTCAGCTAATAACTCAGGCATGAAAAGAGGAAAAATTAAGAGAAAAAATAATTTTATATTTGATAGAACAAGAAGAAATTTGTTCAGTCAATGGCTGAAATTAGGAATATAATGAACTAATAAACAAAACAAAACAACAAACAGACTACTCTAGGAAGGATTAGAAAGAAAAAAATAAAATGTCAAACTGCACTATGAAAATAGAAAAGAAGAAATATTCATCAGAATGGGTTTTCAGTGTTCTGAATGTTATAGGTATCTAAGGACTGTAGCTAACATATGCATTACATGACATAATTAATAATAATTGTAAAGGAGGTTAGTGCATAGAAAACAGAATGGGAAAGCATGTCAGAAGGAGGAAAATGTTTACTATGCATTCTAAAATAATAGAAAAGTGTTCTGACCTCCTCCATTGCTATTGTTACTTCATGGTCTTTTACCAAAGTATTTGTAAAATAACTTTGAGAGATGGATATTTTCTCAAATACCTCTCTGAAAAACATATGCTATAAATTTCCTACCTAATCAATATACCTGATGGGTAATGAAAACTAGCAGCAAATATGACAAAATAAGCTGCAGCTATTACTGGTAGATTGTGTAAAATGTTTTCTTCTAATATGTGAGAAACTAATACTACGGTGAGGGAACATTCAGCCTTTTAAAGACATTCAGAAAAATGTGGACAATAATTTATATTAATGTCATTCATAAATATTTCTAATCATTCTTGCCCAGCTGCCTTCTTGCACATTTTTGCCACCATTAATTGTCTGCTATACAATAGGACATAGAAGCACTCTCCAGAATTTACCAACTGGAAATATTACTGTCTTTACTGGATGATCAAGGGATAGATGGAATATTAGACCATCAAATACAACGGCAATGCCCAGCAATAGAGCCTTGAGAATTTTAGTACTGAAACTTGTATTTAGAAGTTCTATTCTGTGAACTGCTACAGAAGTCTTAGAGTACAAAATATATTATATTCTATTTGGTATGGATATATTACTAAATCTGATATCTACCTCTCTGTAGACCTAAATTATTTTTCACATGAAGATGGATTTCATAAAAGGACATGTTCAATATCTGCTAGTACCATGGGTAAGTATTTTTAAATGGAAAGGGAAAGGAATTTATACAGGGTTTGTCACTTTTATTCTCTTAACTGAAGTGAAGTACTGAGTCTTGTTATCTGCAGTCTCCTGCTAGTCATATTTAGCACATTCCTTGTCAGCTGCTTCTCTTGATTAAGAGGATGGCACAGATAATGGACACATTAAACTCCAGAACAGACAGTGAATCTTTGTTCCTCTAAACAATGATATGAATTTTATAACAGTTTAATTTGCTGTTATTCACAAGGGACAATGTCACAAACTGAACAAGAGGATTGCTAGTGAAGTACGAATTGCATGTTAGCAGCATGGTGCCTTCTCAGTCCTTTCCTTCCTGTTTCCTAGTTTGTCTCTTCTTACATTCACACTCCAATAGACTGCTTTGGACACTAGCCATAAAAAAGGCTAATTCAGACAATAAAATCTGGATGATCTACTGAACTGTGACTGAGATTTGTGACCTGCCTTAAAGTGAATCAGATTCAACAACACAGCTTCTTACAAGCAGCTCTCATCAAGAGCCTGGCAGAATGTCAACACAGTTGTACTAAATATGCTACACAAAACTTGCTAAGAACCACATGATATCACATATTATCATTAAAACTACTTTTAAAGGTAGATGAATTCACATGAAATTCACAATACAAAAATATCAATTCCAAAATGCTTCTTAACACTGAACAATTTCGAATGGGAATTAAATTATATTGCACAGACAACCAGAAAGAGGAGTAAGACTAAAATTGCTGGCACTTGAGGCAGTCTCCAGGTCAACTTTAAACTCTTCATTGAAGCTTGAAAGTTTGAAGTCTTACTGTCCAAAATTTCCTCTATGGTCAATCGGAAAACAAAAAAGCACCTCCAGACATTAAGCCAGACCTAGAAGAGCTTTTATCTTTCCATGCATTATAGAGGGAGAGTTGGGTAGACCTAGGCTGCTGACTCAGGCACGTTGGTGAGTGCTTGTTGTAATTGACATATGTCCTACGGTCTGATTTTCAGAGCTGCCTAGTAATTAAATCCCAGTGTAATATTAACATATATCTATATCTAAATTTTTAGATAAAGACATATTGTAAGATACATATAGGAATTTCCCAGCTTTCATAACACTAGCTGAATGCTGATGAACAGTATTGTGGAGAGCTCCTGATTCCTATGGATACTGATCAGTGCCTTTCCTGTTCCCAAATGCACAATTTTTAACATAAAAAATGATAAATAGTATTTTATAGGAAAATATTTATTTTAGGTATATTTATTGTCTCTCATATGGTTAATAATTTACGCTCCTTAGAAAAAAGCCTGATTTGCTCTATTTGTGTTTGTTTTATCCTGCGCTACCTTATTTGTTTGCTTCCTTCAATGTGAGACCAAAACAATTAGAAGATTTTGATCTACTTCATCATATCCATCACCATATCCCTTTATTATTTCCTCTGGCTACAGACACATTGACAGATCACAAAAGTTTCTGAGTGTTTCCTATGAGAAGTAAACTTAGGTGTGTGGACATAACGGGAGCCCACAGCATACACTTGCCATGACACTTGAGAAACACTGTAAGAACCTAAAATTAAAGCTGAATATTAATATTTTCATACAAGGGGTGGAGACAAGCCAATAAGGTAATTTCTTGCCTTTAACCCCCATCAACTTTTGTAGTCTTCAGTAGTCTCTGCTGAAATGGTAGTGATATCAAAGAAAGGTTTATACAAAAAAATACAGAAGTATATAAAAAGGCATTGGAAAATATAAAAGTATAGGGAAAAAGAAGGTAAATTTAAGTTAAATTTGGTAACAGCAGAAGAAAACATCAATTTCTCCATGGCCAGAAATATCTATGGATCAAGCTCTCCTCCTGAAATCGATCATACAGCCCTGGAGTCACTTTGAAAATGATTCCATTGTAGTCAGCAACACCCAAATTGTGGATGGAAGTTATTAATCAGACAGCCATACCACAGTGTTTTCTAGTGTCAAAACAACAACCACTGCTGACTCTAATGAATAAGAGTTTGTTTTAAAATAGGATGCACCTGTATGTAATAACTTTTGTTTCAGCATTCTGCTGCCTCTCTCTGCCCAATTATGTCATTTGTCAATTTTTCCTTACCTTTCCTAATCTCAATCTCTCTTTCTGTGTTAGCTCATATGAACACTGCAAACATACAGTTAAAAAAATTAATGAAAAATATACAAATTTTGATATACGACTGGGAAAATTTACTCTTATTTTTGAGAACTTAATCAATTCTTAACTCTGCACTAATTTAAAGAACATTATTATGTTATTCTTGTGTTGTTATAATACTATTATAATAACATATAAACATTTTTAATTGTGGGAGACAAAGGAGACAAATTTTATAAATACTTTGTGTTCCTCTGTTTAGCTGACTGATATCATTCTGGCTAGCTGGACAAACCTTTGCTAGGAGAAACAATTATCACAGATAGGATATACTACAATAATATCTACACTTATTATGAGAGAATTAGAAGAAATATTATGAGAAATGTCTATCTGTCTGACTTCAGCTAAATTAACAGGCTTGCTTTTCTGGTTGCACTTTTAAGATCAAAAGGCATTAATATACATGTAGAAAGGGAGAGAGTAAGCATTGGAGAACCAGTACAAGAGAGAGAGTGAGAACGCAACAGGGTTGTGTTGAAAGACTTGAGGTTGTATTTGAAACAACTCGGCTTGTCTAGACTTGAGAAAATGTCTTTAGCAATGTGTCATGGTTGCTTATAAACAGAAGACGTGGGCTATAGGAATAGCTGGGGCCTGACTTAGGTGAATAAAAAAGTGCATTCTAGTCATGTTGTCACATTCCACTGACCAGGGCAAGAGAGCCTATTACGGTCTTGAACCTTTTCTGTACTTGTGATACGTTTTTATAGAGAATGGCTAACACATCTCTTTATATGGAGCTACTCTTTGTAACTTTAATCTTTCCTTTGTCACAAACCCTTAGAAAAATGTGTCACTGAGACATGAAAATCTAATGTTGGGCTTGCAAGGTTCACACTACCAAAAAGAGTAGTAGTATCCTAGGAACTAGACTAAGAGCAGTAAAACAAGAGAGGAACTAGTGGCATATTATATCTGAGGAAACATTTGTAAAGGATGCACAGGGAATGCAAAAGGCATCACTTGGTATGCAACTGGGGACAAAATTGGAGAGCAGGAAGTGATGTGACAAACTGACATACTCAAAAGTGTGGTGAACCCGTTGATTCAATCCTGTGAAAGGGTTGGTAAGGTCTGTTGTTTGAAAGATATACCTGCAAGACAGACTAGGGGAGAAATCACAGGTGCAGCTTGCCCCTGAACTGTCATAACAATAAATAAGGTTATCTGTCATGATCAAGCCATCTGGAGAAGTACTTTATACTGTCCGGCATAGATGCTACATATTATCTAAGGTTACAAAAAGGGCTTAATAGAACAGACTGATTTGTTAGGAAATAGTTTGAGGTCCTGCAATTAAAGGCAGTATCATGGTGGCCAGGAATGTAGAAATTGTAGCAAGAACATTGAGGGTATGTTGGTACTATTGATTTATAAGTGATTATACAAAATATTAAAAAAGAATAAATGACAGTTAAACAAATGCTGTATCTAACAGCTGTGGCAGAGGCTTTCGGTGTAGTACTGAAAGCAGTGATCCAGCCATCACTGCTTAGATATATTATTCCTCTTTATAGCAATTATTTAAAGCAGAGATCAGTTACATCCTCATATATGAGCAAGTCATATTTTAAAATATCATAAGCTATTCTGCAGGTAGAAATTCACAAAAAATGCTCTGTCCATCCTCTCCTTTTTTTTTTTTGCTATTAAGGTATACTCAGGCTTTGCGATTAAGGGCATATATGTGAATCCGTCTGACCACAGGACCACCTGTGGGACAAAAACTAAACTAAATCTGAAAGAAAAGAGCCAGATTTAGAAGTAGCCTTGCCCTACCCAGCCCCTTGTGCTGCAGAATGCAAAAGCTACGTTAAAGGATACTTTTTCAGAAATGTGAATAATCATTAAATCTATTTTTCTACTGCTATCTCTTTGAACCACCTTCAGTACAGTGCACCCTTGGCACGCTCATTAATGACATAATGGGAAAATAAGCTACATGTACAATTTCTAGTCTGGAAGCAGAAAGGTGGATCGAGATGTATTATGTACTACACTGTCTACAGTGTGTGCAAGTGAAACCAGTACTAGAATTAATTCCAGTTCCTTTTATTTTTCTTTATGACCTTTTTGCTGACAGTCTCAAAATCCTTGTAACTTTGCATATGTAGAATATGAATGAACATGGCATACTTTGCTGCTATGAGAAGGATGTGCCTGTTGTATGTTTTCCATATTAACTCCACCTCACTGCAAATACCTTCTCTGGTAGCATTTTTATCTATAATCATAAGGTTGCTGCATCCTTAGCTATAAACTCAGAAAAGTGGCCCTTTCTACAGCTATCTCCTCTTTCCAGATGAATTTAGCATAGTGAACACATTTTTCTCTAATAGCATCTTTTTGTGGGATGCAACATGTGGGGCTTAATAACATGATATCAGACATTCTTTGCCTGGCCTTTTTTGTTCTGCTTCACAAAATAAAGGTGACTCTTTCTGCTGCTAACCTTCAGTGGCTCTCACAGAGGAAAAGAACACCTTGCTAGAGATTATTTTCTAACAAGTGGGCTTCAGATGAACAAGCCTTCACTGCAAATGCAACATCTTCATAGATAAATTCCACCTTAGAGTTAAGGATACGATTTAATTGAGCAATGACATTAAACTGAAACAGTCTGAACCACGTTAAATTCTACTTGTTCCCTAGCTCTATATTCAAGGAGAAGATGGCAAGGCCACTGTAGCTTTTTCTGTACTACTATTTAGCACCCTTGAAACATTTACCTGCCTTTTGGAAGATTCCCTCAACAACAGTAAGCCAGAAATGAGTAATAAATTATAACTCCATTTAGGCTGGCTACCCTTTACATCAAGGGGAGGAAAGAGCTCATTAAACTCACCTTTCCTCACCAACAAATATAACTTAGGGCAAGGTAATATCCTTCAAATCTTTCTGGATAATGAAAGAAAAAAATCTGGTTTTGCAAAGGGGCCACTTACTGCAGTACAATTACATCTCCCTGGACTTTGGGACTTTGGGGAAGATGCAAGCATCTTTTTCTCACACTTGCCAGCTGATTTAACTTGCTGGAAGAGTGAACCTGCCCCTATGTGATTTTCCCCAAGTTGCATGCTGTAATTCATGGTTCTAATTCTCTCTCCATCCTTGGGAGCATATGACCATCTCCCTCTCTGTGCCCCATCTTTCCCTCATGTATTCCCTTCTGGAATTCAGGTAGCACAGCCACAGGTCTGGGTAGTGGGATGACTCAAGGCAGAGGCAAAACCATGTGATAAACAGCAGGGCATAAAAATAATATTATAAATACTACAGTACTGTGGTTGTATCAGGGCCTAACAATTAAGACTTGCAGAACTATTTTAGTATTAATGTATAATTGTAATGGGTGCTATAAAATTATGTTCAGCTGGGAGAAATTCATCTGGTTCTTGGCTATAGCAGCTAGGAGAATTAAAAAACAAACAAACAAATAAGCTCTTACTAATTCCTGTGGATTTTTAAACAACCTGATATATCAGTAAGAAGGACTAGCTCATTATAAGATCTGTCTCACAGTTTGCGGAGTAAGAACTATAACATCAACACCATGTGACAGAAAAATGATTAATTACAATAAATTAATTTTCAAATCTAGAAAAATATGTTTTGCTATTTTTTGAACGCATCCAAAGTTAGGAAGAAGTTTGTGCTTAGCTTCACCTTTTTTCCCTGAATGGTGACTCTGAGATAAAATTCTGTATTTTAATAATGAAGTGAGATGTACATGGCATTTTTACGGCCAGCTTTTATGACTAGTCTAGAAAAGGCTGATTAAATACACCTTGATTTAAAAAAAAAATTAATTGACATATTTTACCAGAATTAAGTTTTCTTTTTCAACTATCACAGTTTTCTCTGCTTGAACTGAATCCTGCAAGAAGTTGAATACATTTCCAGCAGTACTGTATCCTCCTTTGGCTGTAGAAGAACCATAGTTTTGTGGTTCGGTGAACCATAACCCATTTCCTTCCCCCAGCAATAGTGAAACCTGAAACATTTGAGGAAAAGTTGTTGCTATTTTACTCCACCCATGCACATTAATGCCTCAAAGCTTAGTGGTAGTATTTCATTGGTTGCTGTGATGCAAACCAGCAGCAAATTTAGCTTTTTTTTTTAAAATTACTTCAATAGGCAGAATTATTACACTTTGTTTACTTATAGTTAATAAACATAGTCACAGCCTAAAATCAAATTGGAACTTGTTAACTCTGTTTTGGTAGCATCAGTGCATAATAGGAAAGATTTCTCTGAAGGGTTGGGAAAACAGACAAAATTATCATCAACTTAACCTTGCAAAAGTCTTCACTCTGAATGTAGTAGTTATTTTTTCAGTTGAATCTCAGTTGTTGCCAGTCAAGTACTACACTTCTGGTTCAGAGGCTATACCCCAGCTTTATGAGTCATGTTTAAAAATCATATGACAATGATCCCTGTTGCAAATTAGTCATGTGGGCAGAAAATAGGTTCTAGAAAGTCAAGGTTTCTCTTCCATATGCTGTTTTTCATGTTTTTTCCCTGCGTCTAGACAAGGTAGTAGAACATCTGGCTCATATTACAGATTTTAAAAAGGGATCTGAATAATGATGGTAAAATTATTCTTTTGGCCAAATGATGATCTGCAAGAGTATCTGCTCCTTCTGATCACTGGAATCAAATTTGTCAGCTGTTTCCTCAGAGAATCAAGCTAAAAATAGTCTGAAAGGGTTTTCAGTTTGACAAAAAATAAGACAGCTACGGAGTCCTTATACACCAGAAGAGTAAAACCAAAAAAACCTAAAGACATGAAACATACAGACTTGTATTTGTGTCTGTGTAAAGCGATAATGAAAAAAGAAATAAAGAAAATATATCTTTCTTACCCTTCACCCTATGGCTCACAGCAACTGTGACAATATCTTTCAGTGTGCATGACACTGTTTCTGCTCACCTTACATAACTAATGACAGCGATATCTGTACTAAACCTCCTGTTGCTAATACTAATCGGCTGGCTTGACTTCTACTTATAAATATCTATGCACACATTTGTTATTACAGTTACTCTTATTCAATCACTATCGAAGTCAACAGAATGATCTTCATCATGACAGCTTGTATTTACCACACTTCACACACTTAAAGCATGTGTCACCCAATTAAGTAAAGTCCAAGGAAATTCTTGATTGATTCTGAAGTTAACCATATGGTTAGCTAGCAGATCAGAAGAAAGTAAATTCATTATCAAAGTCACTTTTTGTAATTATTAAATACAATTGTTTTAATGTTTTTTGCAATTTTCATTTGGCTTGAAATGGCAATAGGAATTTACTGGTTATCGTTTGTAACCTACCCAAAGCGTACCAACACATTGATAAAGGCGACAAATCCCAAAATAGTTCAGAGAGATTCTTTTCTGACAGCTAGAGTAAAATAAAGCATGACTGTGACACTATGTCGTCCTGTATCTTTCATGGAAGCTCTAAGAAGTGAAACCAAGCTGTTCCTTACCTGCTGCCCATTTCCACAGGAAAGAATATAAGGGCAGGGAACAAAATAATCGTAAAATGTATCACAACTCACTTCTCTCCTTTGTAAGAAAAAGAAAAGCTCAAACCAAACTGAAATTAAATTCAGAGATTATTAGAGCACTGAAAGTAAATTCTCAGAAATGACGTAAAACCTGACTTTTCTTCCTGGGGCATATACATTTTGATATAGTCTTTGTTTGCATGATCATACACTGTTTTTCCCCAGCTCCTCTGCCTCACTGAACAGGAAATGTGCTCTGGGCAGGAATGAGGATCACCTAGTGAAGGAGGCTGTCACCTGTTAGATCCCCTTCATATTTCTCGTAGAATCTGCAAAATGTTTGATAAGCAAGCAGACGTTCTCAGAAGGGCTTTTTAAAACTAATTAAAGTAGTGCTCTGTAGAACTGGATTCTGGCTCCTTCTGTTTTAAACTTTTTAGAGGTTACTGCACATCCCCTAAATTGCACTTCTCACAGCCTATACCAAATGATGTATGTCCTCCTTTCTGGGCAACAGAGGAGACTTGAGACTTTGTAACCTACCTGAATAAATGGTGAATATTCACAACTTCAAACATTAACATGACTTGAACAGAAAGTTGTGTCACGAACACAGAAGGACCTATACAATGCTGAATTTCTTCCCAAACAGGTCTCAGCATCTTAAACCGCGTATCCAAAACTACTGGATACCTAAGGTTTTCTACCTTAGGCCTCATGCTTAATCCACAGAGAGGATTTCAGGCTCAGTCTTGTAATAATTAACTTCTGGGATTTCTGACTCTTGCTGAAATTTGTAACCTCAGGCTAGCTGCTTAAAATTTTCTGAGTATTCTTATCAGTGTGGTAGGTAAAAGGAAAGCATCACCTTCGTGCTAGCTTGCATGTGGGTAGACAAACTCTTAATGCTGAACTACATGAGGACTTATACTCCTGCTAGCACAAAAGCATGAGATAGGTATTGAAACGTCAGGATCTTATGGGACCAATTTCTTGTACATTTCCACCAGGATCAGAGTAGGAACACACATACTCAGCCACATGGGCACAAATTGAGGCACTGAGAAGACTTTATTCATAAAACCTTGGGGAACTCAGGAACTTTTAAGCACTGCAGTTTTTGGAGTAAGTTTAAAGAATCTATGCTGGAATTCCTTGTGAATCCATCTCTCTTTTGCCTGGCTTTTTCACCCAGTTCTGTCCCTCTGTACCAGCTCCTCTGAAAAACAGAGATAATAACCTCCTACCGCAAAGGTGGGTTTTGTAATAAAATTAAAAATAATTTGTGAGACTCATACAATAGTGGTGAGTACTACAGAAAAGCTCTGGCAGAAATTAATAACTATGCTGAATGCAGATTTGGAACTGTGCACAGTAAAAAAATGCCTTGGGCCACTCTTTGTATCAGGATGATCCAACAAAATATCAAAAAGCTGTTCAGTTATCCCAGCCTGCTCCTGTGGACTGAATAGGGAAGAAGCTGTGAAAAATACTAAGGAATCATGTAGCTACAGACTATAGCATATGATATGTAGAAAGCATCTAGCTAAAATTTACATGGGCAAACGTAATTCTAGTATTTCTAACTCCTGACCATTTGACTTAGGAACTTTAATGTTCTTTTATTGGATATTTTTATCTGATAAACACTTTTTTTTGAAAATAAGCAGGACTTTACCAGGTGGTATACTTTAATAGGAGCATTACAGGAAAGGGTACATTGAAGAAATAGTTTAGCAAATGACTTAAGGTGTCTTTAACCTCATGAGCAATGACTTTTTTTTCATGGGACTTCTTACTAACGTAACTTAAATTTATGTGTATATTTAAGCAGCCTAATAAGTAACTGAAGCCTGGAGAGAGCTGTTCCCTAGTGCACTGTTTTTTTCTAGTGCCACTCCTACTGAGAGAAAGCAAGAGGTGCAAGTAGAAGAAGGAAGCAAAAAGAGAGATTATTCATGTTTTGTTATGTACTTAAACAAGCAAATAAAAATCTTGGATCAAAAGGATAAAACTTGGAAATAATCAGTATATTGAAATGACCTTTTGAAATGCAAGCAGTGGAACACAAGATGACAAGCAAATAGATATGCCTTAAAAATCATTTTATATTTAAACATATACTTTTAGAAGAATAAGTAATACTTACTACACCTGCATTTCAGGGGTTGGATCTAAATGCAAGGACATTTACATTCCAAATAAACACAGATAAGAAAACATATTACAAAAGATGTGCAAATACTTTGTGCAGTGCTATCCAAACTTTGAAACTATGTGAATCAGGGACCTACAGCCACTGTCGGTTTCATTTTTGGTTCTGAATTCCTTTGATTTTGGGGATACAAATTTGGAGAGAAACTCTCCATTTGTGTATAAAATTAGGCTATACAAAAAAAATGTTTTATTGCTGGTTGCTCTCCTCCTTAACAAAATAATGACTTGTATTTTATGGATTATAATGAAAAAAAGGGACAGAATGCAAATAACATATGGAAACAGCATTTGGATAAAACAGTAATAACATTCTTGCTTGCTTTGAATAATTTGAATTGAGGCTTTGTGCTTTTTTTTAAATCGGAAAAGCAGCAATGTAATGAGAAGCATTAGATTTTTTTCAGAAATGTTTCTTTTGATTTACCTGACCTTTTTGCTTAATATAATACTCCGTCTTTCCTTTCTGAGACTCTAATTCAGACATTCAATGCTTTTCTTGTACCTGTTTGTGCAAAATTTTGCACAACTATGTTGTTTGTCTGTAATAGCTCTCAGAGTTCTGCTGTGAATACCAAGGGAGTTGAAGGCTACCTGTATCTTGCAGAGCTTCCTTTTTACCTATGCAGTATAGAAACATTAGGGTTTGCATGTTTTGAAAATACTATGTGCATTTATGATGTTCATGTCAATTAACAGACAAACATTCAGTTTTCTCTGAAAGAAAAAAAAAGATGACATATTGGAAGGACCTAAACCTAACAAAATAAAGGAAAATGTGCAGAAATAAACAATATAAAACATGCATAAAATAGGAACGAATGCAACCAAAAAACCAATCTTGTTAACTGCTGTTTGCTTATTCTAAGCAGCCCTGTGCTTGTAGCATGTAGCCCATAGAAGGTACCGTGGGGACATTCACTATTTCAGATGTAACAGTGGACACATCTTGTTATGTTTGGTGTCTTGTAGATATACTGTGCTTTCCCTGGTTGCCATTGGGATTGTACAGCATACTCCTTACTGCATAATCAGCTCACAGAAGTTTAGGGTGGAATCACAAATCATTTTTAACTGTTTTCATTCAATCTGGATATAACCCTGTAGATTCTAGCTCTCCTCTCCCACACAAGAGGAAAGGAAAGAGAAATCCCTGATCCTTCCTATCTTCTGTGAAGCTGAACAAGAGCAAGTAAAAAATTCATATTTTAAAATCATTTATATCTTTGAGAACTGGCACTGCTGTACCAGTCAAACACAGCCAGGCTTTTACTTAGCGTAATTCAAACCCATTACATGTCAGATCCCACTATGGGCTGCTATGCTTATTGAGTTTTACAGCATCTGTGTTTGGTATCACTAAAGAAAACAGGATGTCACACTGATACGAGATTTATTTGATGGATAAAGTTTTGACATTTTATTTTAAAAAGGGCATAATAGCTTAGTACTTCTGAACACACCTCGTAACTGGGCTACAAGCAAATGAAGAAATCAGATCTTTGTCAGGGCTTTCTTCTTGCTCTGCACACCACCAAGACGTCAGGGCCATGATGAATGCATGTCACCATGGCCTTCCAGAGGAGTATAGTTCAAAGCAGACTGGACAGTGCTTCTAATATTTAAGACTCACTCTGCAGGCTCATTTTTGTACTGACTGTTCTAATTGCTGAGATGAAATCAGGAGATGACTCGCTGCCATTGGATTAAGGACAAACAGGTACGTTGGTAACGCTTGATTTTCATAATATGCAATTCGTAAATGAATCAATCTAATTTATCAAAGATCAGATTTATTTATTAATAAATATATATTGATAGCTATTATACATTCTCTTCTTTAAGTACTTTAAGGTAGTTTTGCAAGAGTGTCTACTTTCATACTGTCCATCTAAACTTTAAGCTTTTTTAAACTGCTATCCACAGTAATAGAGTCTGTCCTACAGTGGTAACTAAGGTGAAACTATTCTTGTCTTTTTTAATTATTAGAGGTCTTTTAAGTTGTACCGAGAAAGACTACAAGGATATTCACTGCAGAATGTTACAAGAGAGAAAGGTACAGAATCAAAGACTTGCCTGTAGGCACCAAGGCCCCCTGTTACAGCAGTTCTTTTTTCTTGCACAATTAGAATACTTGTTTGAGCCTGATAAGATTTCAGTGCATCTGGCATTTATTTCTATTTCATATTTATATCCTGTGACAGCACTATTCATATGGAATGCACAGGACTGATTTACTTATGTCCTAATATGAATATGTTGGTTGATGTCTCTTTTGATAAACTATTACGCATTAATATTCTTTCCTGCATCTTTAGACACAGTAAACATCTTCTTTTCTTTAAGCATCCTTTGAGAAAAAAACATTTTTAAATGAAAAGGGATGAAAAATGTAAAGCTTAAAGAAAATGTTGAACATATTCACATGAAGTATAAAGTCTTTGACCTTCTTCAAAGCACTACTTCAGCATAAAATAAAACAGAAAGTAGAAAAGCAGAAAACTTTGTTCTTCATACAGCATTTTCCAGTTTTCTGGAAATACATGTTCTAGTAGCATGTTATAGAAAAAATATAATAGACAGTAAAGACCTCTGTAGTAGACCTCCTTAAAGGTCAAAAGAATTGTATCAAGGTAAAGGAGAAGGGAAACAGAAGAAAAGAAGCTGTACATTGCCGGTATGTTGTGCAGTTATCTGTGGCAGGTCTTTAATTGCTGTGGACAAGCTGACAGAAATGCTATTATCATTTGTCTGGAATATTTATATACCACAGTCATTAGGGCTCTTGAGCTTGATAAAAAATAATCTCATTAATGAAGTCTCAATTTTCAGGCAGAAAACATATCCTAAAGCAATATTTTGACCTAAGTCTGTGATGCATAAGAATTAAATCTACCTAAAAGAATTACTGAGAAATCCCTTCAGGAGAGGAAACACCAGGGTAATGTAGAACAAGCTACAAGATGAATTTACCTGGTTTTTGCTTCTCTGTGTGCAGTAGTTGTAACAGAAGAAGGTAAGATTTCTTCTTTTCTGATGATATGGGGGCTCAAAAGCAATTACAAGTGGAAAAAGTAACTTGGTATTGTCACATTCTGGTAGTTGCCCAAAATTCTTTTATGTTTCCAGGATTATGTAATATTCTAAAAGCTGAGGAGACATAGGTAGATTTTTGAAATATGTGGTTGAAACAATACATAAACACTAGAGTATGTCTAGTAAAGATTCCCGAAGATTTCTATAAAGTCTTTTACTTCTATTTAGAGGAGCTCATACATGCAACATGCATCTTGCCTATTACAAAACATCTAGAATGCACAGGAGAAGCGAGGATAACATGAAAAAGCCGAGCAGGTTTCTTTGAAACCTCAGAGACTGGGACGCACACAAGAAAGTGCGAGTGGCAGGGGGAATGGGGGAGTCCAAATTCCACAGTCCTTTTTGGGCGATTCTGCACAGCTTCAGGGGGAAAAACAAACTCCTGAAAAATAGATTCTGTGCTGGAACAAGACAGAAGTATGAGCACAAGTGAACTGAAAAATTTACGAAACAGGTTGGAGGAACCACAAACTAAGAAGTGGTAACCCCTGTAGGTTTCAGAGAGAGAGAATCTGGCATCTATGTAGGCTAAGTATAGAAGTTTGGTGGCTCTGCAGACATGTAATCTTCATCACCTAAGGGAAGAATCTGAAAGCAATGCAGCAGGGTGAATGTTCTGAAGTTTCCTGAGCTCTCTCTCTACATATTTTTACAAGGAAGGCTGTGACAGGCTCTTGGTGACCCAGCACAAGCTGTTACCACAAACCACTGAAATAATAAAACCCACTTTATAATCTATAGTTTGCAGAGGTAAAGAACAGTTTTCTACTGTTACATATTTGCCTATATACTTCTTAGCTCATTCTTGTACTCCTAATATAAGATCTAGCAACATATCCAACAAAATAATTGTAAGAATGCTGGAGTTCGCATAAATTCCTATTTATTTAGAAGTCAGGAGGCAAACTCCACATTCAAATTTACACAACTCTGAACATATAATGTCGAGGGATCAGAATCAAATCAAAGCTCTAAGTCGCAGCATTAGGACCGGCTAAACAAGTCTAGTCTGTTTATCCACCAAAGTTAAGAAGAATATGTGTTAATAATCCAAAACTGAAAGAAACATTATGGAAAATAGATTTTGTTTTGCGGAAAAGAAAGTTTTACACAATATTTTATTGTTTCTTGATGGAAAGATACTTATTGTATAATTTTAACATCCATACAGTGTGGCTTTATACTTTTACAGTTTTTTTAAAATAAGCTCTAAATGAATAATATAGACCTTGTCATTACAGCACAATGAAAGCTCCCTAAATCATAACAGTCCACAGAGAAATCTGAAAGAAAAACTGAAAGAAAAATTAGCCTACATATGCAAGTTCTGTTTTATTCACAGTGTAATTAAAGTAATTATTGCTCTTAGTACAGTAGTATACCTTTTACAATTTCACAGAATCACAGAATCGTTTAGGTTGGATGGGACCTCTGGAGATCATCTAGTCCAACCTCCCTGCTCAAGCAGGGACCTCTAGAGCAGATTGCCCAGGATCACATCCAGACGGGTTTTGAATATCTCCAGCGAAGGAGACTCCACTACCTCTCTGGGCAACCTGCTCCAGTGCTCTGTCACCCTCACAGTGAAGAAGTTTTTCCTCAGGTTCAGATGGAACTTCCTGTGGTTCAGTTTCTGCCCATTGCCTCTTGTCCTGTTGCTGGGCACCACGGAGAAGAGGCTGGCCTCATCCTCTTGACACTCCCCCTTTCAGATACTTGTACACGTTGATGAGATCGCCTCTCAGTCTTCTCTTCTCCAGGCTGAACAGGCCCAGCTCTTGCAGTCTTTCTTCATAGGAGAGCTGCTCCAGCCCTCTAATCATCTTGGTAGCCCTCTGCTGGGCTCTCTCCAGCAGTGCCATGTCTCTCTTGTACTGGGGAGCCCAGAACTGCACACAGTTCACTCCAAGTGAGAGCCTCCCCAGGGCTGAGGAGAGGGGCAGGATCACCTCCCTCCACCTGCTGGCAACACTCTGCCTAATGCACCCCAGGAGACCATTGCCCTTCTTGGCCACAAGGGCACACTGCTGCCTCATGCTCAACTTGTTGTCCACCAGCACTCCCAGGTCCTTCTCTGCAGAGCTACTTTCCAGCAGGTCAACCCCCAGCCTGTTCTGGTGCATGGGGTTATTCCTGCCTAGGTGCAGGACCCTGCAGTTGCCTTTGTGGAACTTCAGGAGGTTCCTCTCTGCCCAGCTCTCCAGCCTCTCCAGGTCCCTCTGAATGGCAGCACAGCCTTCTGCTGTGTTAGCCTCTCCCCCCAGTTTAGTATCACCAGCAAACTTGCTGAGGGTGCACTCTGTCCCTTCCTCCAGGTCATTGATGAATACATTGAACAAGACTGGACCCAGGACTGACCCCTGGGGGACACCGCCAGCTACAGGCCTCCAACTTGACTCTGCACCGCTGACCACAACCCTTCGAGCTCTGCCATCCAGCCAGTTCTCAATCCACCTCACCATCCACTCATTTAACCCACACTTCCTGAGCTTGCCTGCAAGGATGTGATGGGAGACAGTGTCAAAAGCCTTGCTGAAGTCCAGGTAGACAACATCCACTGCTCTCCCTTCATCTACCCAGCCAGTCATTCCGTCATAGAAGGCTATCAGATTGGTCAAGCATGATTTCCCTTGGGTGAATCCATGCTGACTACTCCTGATCACCTTCTTGTCCTCCACATGCTTAGTGATGACCTCCAGGAGGAGCTGTTCCATCACCTTTCCAGGGATGGAGGGGAGGCTTGACAGGCCTGTAGTTTCCTGGCTCCTCCTTCTTGCCCTTTTGGAAGACTGGGGTGACACTGGCTTTCTTCCAGTCCTCAGGCACCTCTCCTGATCTCCAGGACCTTTCCAAGATGATGGAGAGTGGCCTAGCGATAACATCCGCCAGCTCCCTCAGCACTCGTGGGTGCATCCCATCGGGGCCCATGGATTTATGGATGTCAAGTTTGGACAAAAGATCTCTAACCCGATCCTCCTCCACCAAGGGAGAGTCTTCCTTTCTCCAGACTTCCTCTCTTGCCTCCAAGGTCTGGAATTCCTGAGGACTGGCCTTAGCAGGAAAGACTGAAGCAAAGAAGGCATTCAGCAACTCTGCCTTCTCTGTATCCTCTGTCATCAGGGCACCCGCCCCATTCAGCAACAGGCCCACGTTTTCCCTAGTCTTCCTTTTGCTTTCATAGCTGAAGTGAGATCTTAGATAAATACAGGCTATTCAATGAATTATCTGGATACATTATTTATTTTTACAAGCTATTGATGATCTTATAATTCATAAGAGAAGCAAAACCACAAATGAGTTTGCAAAGGACATCAATAAATAGTGTAAATAAATAATATATCCAGGTACAGACTCAGTGGATATTTGTTTATTATACAGTAGAGGTTTTAATAATACTAATGCATTCCACACATATACAAAAATTACTTACATTTTAAAATGTTAGTCTTACACAAATCTACGTCTTTGTTTCTGTTTTTCTTTTTCATAATCAAATAATAGACAACTCCTCCCTTGATGCTCTTTGCATGTATTTTTGTTGTGGAAGTAATCTGCACCTCTTATTGGCTTCCTCTAAAATGACTATGTCTCTAGAACTAACACATACATTGATTTTTTCAAGTGATTAAACAAGTCCTTAACATTAAACATATCCCCATATGATTGCAGTGAAATGACTTATATTTTTAGAGATAAGCAAATGTATCAAGGTTTTCAGTGTTACAGAATCTATGTATTCTAGAAAAACTGGCCTGAAGTGTCATCCATATTACCTATGCAGGCCTCATACAACTTTGTCATAGTACCCACTCTTGCACTCTCACCTAAAATTTCATCTGTATCTCTGGAGCTTTAAATATCATTTAAAGATTACAGATTATATACCATCAAACTTTCCTTTATTACAGTGACATCAATATGCAAGATTACATACTAGCATTAGCTCAAGAATGTGAAGAATGAAATAAAATTTGATTACCGACAACTGTACCTTTGAAGGAAAAACATCACTGCAGAAATTAATTACAATCATTCTTTATAATATTATCTGCTATGTAAGAATGGTCATTCCAAGAAGGACTGATGGCCCATTTATCATGTATCCTGCTTCCTAAAGTGGCTTCCCAGAGAAGAGTGCGTGAATAGGGCAAGCACACAGCAACACTATCCTCTCAGCCTTCTCAGTTTATAACTCAGGGACTTTCCAGTTAAAAGTGACTTTTTTGTATCGAATAATTGTTGATAGACTTTTCTTTCTCAAAAATTTTCCAGCTGGTTTTTGAACAATATGAAATTAAATTTAGAACTGTACATGTGTATATAGATACAGACACATATAAACTGCAAATAGTATACTGGATTGGGTTGATGTAAGCAGTTCTTACTCAAATAAACATGTCAATATAGGTTAAGATGCCTTGTATTAGCCTTAGGAATTCTATTCTGTAAGTCATTCATGAAGGAGAGGACCTTCTAATTGGCATCCCTCCTCAAGTTTTCCACATATTGTGAAGTAAAAAGCAATAAATGAATGACAAAACTATTCAGTCAACTATTGTCTTGTTGCCTATTTGTTTTTTTAACTTAGACTAATTCTGAATAGCAGCTGAGAACTACCGGATATCTTCAAAATATAATATGTAAAAAAAAATAAACAAAAATCCAAACTCTCCAAACTCTTCTTGTGCTTCTCCTTTATACCACCTAATTAACCAGATTCTACATTTTCTTTGATGTAATTCCTCTTAGAAATATGGCATCACTCTATTTAAAGTCACTTGTGCTGATTGACTATAGGTCGAAAACTACAACAGTTCATGAACAATGCAAAAACTGTTCTGTGCTACAAAATGCAAGCTCCTAACGTCCCCAAATAAAAGCAAAGAACAAACCCTTTGAATAACATTGAATTTCCAATTGTGGGAGGAGCCAAGAGACATATACTACAAACTACTTAAGAGTCCATTCTCAGACTTTAGATAGCCCTACCTTTCTTATTAAGGGATAGAGAGAAACATTGGCAGAGAATATTCTACTAGCAGACGGTACTGAAGTTGGAATTAAATACTGCAACAGTATCACATTTGGATGCCATTCAAAAATGAATGCTTCCATACAAGAAATGACTAAGGAAGACAGGACTTTTCAGGCTGGAAAAGAGATAACTGAGTGGGAATGTGATAGAAGTTCATGGGTGTGGATAGAGATTAACTCTTCAGTTTCTTTTCTGATAAAAATAAACTAGGAGGCATCAAATGAAGCTAGCAGGCATCATATTCAACAGGTAAAATGAATATGAAGGTGAGGGTTGCTAAATACAAAGAAGACATCTCTGGCTCAGGAAGTCTGGAAATACTTAAATTTTGTCATGGCTTAATGCTAGAGTTTTCAGAAAATAAGGCACTTACGGAATGTCAGCAAAATCACCTCAACTGAAAAATAGTCATCATGCTTTAGAAATGCCAGACTGAGTGAACCATGTTCTGCATAGTTCTAGAGAGCTTTTTTTATGCTTACTAATGTCAAGCTTTATTTTTGCATTATAGCTGTATGATTTTAGATCTGTGCATTTCTATTGCTGATTCTAATTGCTCAGATTAAATTAGAGTGAAGTCAAAAGTGGTATGTACCTGGGAAACTATGGTTTGGTACTATTATTTTCTGTTTGCAATGCAAATAATTACACTGTACGTACTGACCCTATTTATCTTTAAATAAAGACTTTTCATAATCATTCATTGTATAAGTAAGTTCTTCACTGATGTTAAGTATTCATTTTTTCTATTCCACTCAATACATGTTCCTCAGTTCTAGTCTACATGTTTTTGCATTTGCTATACTTTTGCTTTATCAGAATTATTCCATAGCGCCATTACCCTCAATAATCAAGAACTGACTAAACTTACATTGCAATATAGATATAAAAATAAGAAGCCTGAGAATAATTATAGTATATAATAATTATATTTTCTATCTTATTTCAAATGAAATGTAGGTATTCTCAGTCATCTCTGAAAACAGCTTTTTGAATATGTAGTTCTGCTGTAAGTTCTTAGTTGTTACACATTTGAAATGTGCTTTATCATTAGGCTTGGGTCCTGAATTTTCCTCGATTACACTTACTTTTTTCCTCTAAGTCACAGTTAAACCCATCTGAAGAATCCATGTATAAAAACATGTTTTTCCTTACCAGCTGTTCCGCAATACAGATGACGGAGCTAAAACATCTACTCTAAAACTATAGCTCACTTTGCTGTTGTCTTTTGTTTTCTGAATAGGCAGCTCAGGAAGACTAAGATTTTTCATAAATATAGGAATGCAATTCCATTTAGTTAGTAGCAATCAAATGCTGCCTTTTGCTGAGGAACACCTGAGGAAATCTCACTAAAATTCTAGCAGCTGCATATTGATGGCAAAAGAGAATTTGGCCACTTTTTGATTAAAATTGCATCTTTGGATAACATGACAAATGTTTAAACATCTATTTCCATGGAATTACATTGGTATGTTTTTAAAACTCAGTTCATGTTTCAGTGAGGTTTAAAAGGTGCAGATGGAAATCAAGATAAATTCATTCTAGAAATTTCATAGGGGAAAGAAGAACCATTCAAATAGGTTCTCAGATAAAAGAAAGTGGGTAAATTCTTTGTGAACTATGTTCTTAATGAAATATTTATTCAATATCATCATAAACAAACTTACACAGGAACACATTTCCTAGCACGCATGCACTTATGTCAGCGCACTCTGTTCTGACCTATGGCAATATGACACTGCTTAACATTATGAAAACTGATTTATTTCAGGATTAGACAATTTATATAGAATCTAACCTTGCTATTCAGGTAAAAGTACTTGCCCTTGGCTACTACTTAGCCTGACCACAGGGCTTTCTGGAAACAGCAAAAGCATTATAAGTGTCAGCTCATGGCTAAATCAATGTTTATGCATGATGTACCTTTGAATAGCAAACACTTGCTGCCTGCAAGCTAAACAATGTTTTTATCTGTTTGCCTATTTCTGGTCCTTCAACCACAGCACCGAGTGTTGCAAATCGCATTTAGTAACAATTATCTGCTGGAATTTCATGAAGAGGAAAGTAGCATGATTAATGAAAAGTGACACACAGAGATTACTTTGCTATGCTAGTCTCCTTGGTGAACGGGTGACTCTGCTGAACTGAAGCCTGACCTTTGTTACTTTTAACGAGGTCAACGTGCATGCTAAATGCTTGAAAGATTAGCTACTACAAATGTTTCAGTATTACTTAATGATGCTGCCACTAATGAACTGCAGGTAGCCAATTAAACATAATGATACAGTTTTCACCTCTGAAACAAAGGTTGAATAAAAAACAAAAGATGACATGCTTCCTGTCAAGGTGTTTAAAATATAACCTCAGGACTCTTACAAGAGTGTATTTTCCTTGTACATCGGTAACTAAGGCTTTAAATTTGGATAAACCCAATTGTTCAGCTTTGAAGGAACTGTGTATCCAGTTCACCAGCGAATTGTTGCTCAGTAGCTGTAAAGTTTACATCTCATTTTCTTCCCTAGTCAGCAGAGTAGCTCAACATCCTGCACTTTGCCACAAAGGTGGGTGATGTTTTTACAAGCTCTGAACTTCTTAAAGTAATTTTATTGTCACAGAACTAGCATCAGACTACTTGTAGCAAAGCAGGGTAAATGTGAAGTAAAACTCACAGTAAATATTGGTCGAATAAAACCACTAGCAGGGTTAAATCTATTCTCTTTACTGACTCTCAATAGCTGCCCATTAGCATCAGTAAAGGTGACCGAATAAAACGGAGAAGGGAATTTTGAAATCACACCTTGAAGTTACAGATGACTAAAAAACCAGCAACACTCAGACATGAGGACAAATGCAGTTTCAGGATTATTTGTTCATAATTGTTTTCACACCTGTTAATACATTTCTGTTCCCAGTGGGAACTAATAATAATATTTGTTCATTTCATCAGGCAGAGTTTTCAGTGTTTTCATTGAGATTCCATCACCTTTCTCATAAACTGAAAAAATAATTATCCTGCCATGGACCTTTATTAAATGTAAAACTCTGTCAAGAAATAACACCACAAATGGAAGAATGCAAAGTATGTGAATGACTATTTCCAATAGAACACTGTTTATGATATAAGTGGATATATATTTATGAATTTATTCTACCAGCATCCCTTTAAACATATGCGGTATACTAGGATTCCAGTAAAGTTTATTACATCGTGCAGCACACCCAGGACAAAACCAGGACAAAGGAGTACGTCCAACAAAACTCCCTGAAATTTAGAAAAACACATCCCTCATTTGAACTGAGCCCTCGTGATTTCTCTGTCCTCTGCAAAGAGCAATAACCCTGCTATTGTCTGTACTGTCTCCACAATTTGCCAGAATGTGAGTGTGGGGTGGTACAGTTTCCTAGCCAATAACACGTACAGCAGCATTAATTAAGTAGCATATGTGAAAGGCAAAGATGTGAGGCTGTCACATAGTGCTCATCCCCCAACACAGATACGAAGAATTTGTTTCCGTTAATTTCAAGGGTAAGAGACGGACCCATTCAGGAGAAAATAAACCTGTATTTACCCCACAGTCTTAATCTGTAAGAACCTGCTCCTCTCTGCTTTCAGTAGCAGAGGAAAGAACTAATAGTACATACAATGGTTTGTAGGCAGGAAGACTACACTGTGGAAGTTCATAATTACCACTACCTTTCATACTAAAAAACAGCTTCAGACTTTTGAACATGCTATGTCCAGTGTTTGCTCTGCATCCACAACCCTCAAAAGGTCAGGCATAGCAAATCACTCAGAACGTGCAGTCATAATCGGAGAACATTAATAAATACACAGAAGGTTATATTCCATTAGCAGTGTTACCTCTACTGTGTACTATTTGCTGTTCATATGGCAGATATGTCAAGATAACATTATGCAGTGCTAAACAGAGCAAGAAAGCAAATAGAGTAAGAAACACTACATATAGCAAGAGCTACATTAGTTGTGTGTGTGTGTGCGTGTGTGTGTGAAACTTCAAAATCAGCCTGTTAAATAATAAAATTATATTTGTGTAAAAACTTTTATATCTTTATATCTTTTCAAATCAAAGCACTATCATTACTGTAAATGACAACAAACATTTTTTGTTATCATGTGAAAAGTAAAATGGTTATATGGGAGTTTAACACAACAAACAAAAGTAAAATATTTTGAAGATTTATTGTAAATGATTGTAAAATGTCTTTTACGTTTTACTGCCCCAAATGCAGCCACTAGCACAGAACTGCTACATGGGGTTCTCTTAACTTGCCTTTCTAGAGGCCTCCAACAATTCATTCAAGTTGCAGGGAAAGATTTGAGTTGTAATTCAAATGGAGAGAAACAGCTCTTGGAGCTCTTCTCTCTGGAAGTCCTTTAAGTTTAAACTGTGCCTAAAACTAAAACGAAGAATAAGCATCTAAAAATCTGTTAAGGAGTTCAAGCTCTCTGAGTTTTAAACTGTAGCTTCTGAATATTAATCTAAATTACCCGCCTGTTTTCTAGTAATATACCTCAAGTTTTTACTTAATTGGAAATGAAGCCACAACACATCCATGGTTTAATTCATACTTTCATGTGTATTAGCATTTTGTACTACACAGGTAAAATTATTCAAAACCTTTTTTCTTCCAGACCTAATAATAAAGAATACCAGATTACTCGAAGTACCAATGGACAGATTTCAAGGGCACACGTTATTATACTTTGCTGTTACCTTAACTAATAACAATTACCAACTTTAAGTAAAAACTTAACACGAGCAATTTAATCCTCAATATGTCTCTTCTAAAGTGTGTGCACATTTGAAAGTAAATTATAATGGAAACAGCTTTGGAACTTATAACATTATTGACTGCTGCTGAAAGTCTGTTAAGACACCTTTTTGCATACAAAACTGTTAGTTTTTATTATAGATCACAGTTTTCTAATCTAACTATGTATAATAAACACTTATTCAGCAATTACTCTTTTTTGGAGGACTGCTTGAATACTTTCATTTGAGAAATTTTTACACTGTTGATTATACCTGTGATATCTTACCTCTTAATACATTTAACAATTTGCACATAATGGTTCCAAAGGAACTTGTAAAGGACAGTAAATCATAAAATTCATTTTGCTTTGCATCAGTTCATTCATCCATGCTCCAACTAATCACCTCATTTCAAAATTCAATAAGCCTAAATACCTGGATTTATGATGCTTTGTCAAAATCAACAAGAGAATATCAACAACCTGGAATTAGAAGTCTATTTCAACTTAAAGACAAGCACCTAGTTGAAAACAATTAAAAAGACTCTGTAGCAATAATTATATCCACAGTGTTAGCGAATAAAATAAATTAAAACTGATTTTATTCTTGCTTTGAGAGATTGCAGGAAACACTAAAAAGCTTTAATTTAGTCACCTAAAACAATGAAGTTGAAGTAAAACTTCAAAGAGAATGAATTGAGCTTAGAGTACTAAGTATTCTCAGTTGCACACAAAATGTTCATGTAGGTGTACTTTTAAACGTACACTATTCCTATGTATTTTTCTACAGCTACAACGGATCTGAACACTTTTTTATTGACAGAAAACTTTCTGGTGATAAATAATATACTGTAGAATTATATTTAAGAGGAAATAGTATTATATGTAATATTTTATCAGTATGGAAAAATAAAAATGCAACTAATATTTTAAAAAGATTGTAAATGAATTATGAAATACATTGTGTTTATTTGGACTAAATACAAGTTTAGAATTCATTGCTTTCAAATGCTGCATAAATACGGGTATCTTTTTAAGCCACCACTAAAGTCACACTATTAAGTTAGTTACAAGCTGTACAAGTTCCTGAGATTTGCCTTTATGTTCAGCATTAAAAAGGAGCTTTAATTTTATTTGAGGACAAAATTGTGACAAATCTAAGTATTTTCTTGTGTAAATTGGCACCTAGTTTTCAGATGGCATTTAGCATGTACCAAGTCTACAGCAAAACTGCATGCAAAAGTAAGAAAATGTGCAGTCAGGAGCATACAGTTTTTATGTTATAAGTGTAAGTATGAACAAGTGATATAATTTCTTTTGAAAGGTTTTAAAAATACCAGATTGTTACAATTACGAAAAGGTCTACAGTCCTCTGTTGCCTCTTAATTAAGTTCTTAGAGGCAATCAGACACAAAACAACAACTGGTAAGAAGAGACTATCCCACGCTGATAATGTTATCGTTTATTTCTATAACTGTCAATCCAGAAAAGACTGATTTTTAATAGAGCACATAAATCACAGGATATAGTACCTTTTTCTGTGATTCATGTTAGCGCTGTTCAATGATTTACTAGTAAATTATTTCCTTTCTTTTTCAGAGATATTTGGACTTCCTTTTTCTGACTAATCTCTCAGAATCTGAATGAAAAATGTTCTTTAGATGAGCATAAGAATTTTGTTGAAAGTACATGCATATAGCCAATTATACTCGCACATGTTATCTAACTATTCTTAGGAATACAATTATTAGTTTAAAACCTTGCATAGAGCTCAGTTATGTCTTTTGATTTCCCTTACTGAATACATGATTTTTTCTAATGGGCCATAAACAATACCATTTTTCCCTAACATCCTTTTCTATCTCCATTTAACTAACAGTATCCTAACCTGAGTATTTTACCTTTTTTATATAAAGAGAAGTGCTTTAATGAGATCCATCAAATAATCTGACACTGCATTTGAGAATACCTGTGAAGATATCTCTGAGTATAATGTGCTAGTGTTAATCTCCAGATTTTAAATTATGACAAAAGATGACAGTTTTATCTGGGCTTCTGTCCTCAGGTTCTTGTACATCACATCAAGATTCGAGTCTTGCTGTTCCAGTGCACACATTTGAGAAAATACCAGAATTTGTACTTATGTTAGGTATTTTCATAAAAAAGGTTTTCCCTATGCTCATATTAATATGCTCTTTAGTTAATGATATAAATCACTGTAAAATTATCACTTAGAGTAATTTAAACTAATTTAATAGAATAGATATGCTAGCATGCAGGATGGTATCTATACATATGCACACACATGCAAAAAATGGAGGCACCTTCTCAATGGATCTATGGTACTTTTAAAACTGAAGCTCCATCCCTATGCTTGGAAGGAAAAAAACACAAAGTTTGAGCTTTGTGATAGTTCTTAACAATAAAAATTATGATCAATATCCTTTGATTGCATGGGGTGAAAACCGGTATTTGGACAACAGAAATATTTAAATGACTCTTAAATAATGCTAAATCAGCTCTGAGGGACAAGAGCATCCTTTGCATACCTTAATCTCAAAATTCAAATCAGAGCCATATGCAGTTTCTTAAAGTATACCCACAAACATTTCCATATTCAAGTGACATCTTTTACTCAACCTGCTCTGCCCACGCATTCAGGAATCTGTACGAACACTATTTAAAACACTTAATATTTTAAAAATTCTGAAGTGGATTTTTTCTTAAAAAGAATGCAACTGCTCTGTGATCATCAAGAGATGGTAAATCTGGAACTCTACATGTTTTAACATGAACCTTTCAGAGCATTCTCTGAAAAAAATCTGACAGGAAGAGCACTACAAAAACACTATTTTTCCATGGCTTTTTTTAAGCCCCAGTCCAGCGGAATATCAGATGCAAAATATAAAGGACTCAAATTAAACACCTGGCTATATGTTAAATCATAATCTTTTTGCTTCACAAAATTTTGCTTTCAGCTTAGGTAAATTTCAGATTCTGAGCATAAGGTTAAGATGTTTTAATACCTGAAAATGAAAGCAGTTAAGAAATGGCTAGCAACATAAACAACGTGTGACCAGAACAGGAGTGTTCTTATTTCTCATTGCTCAAAGGCAGCTTGACCTACCACACAGCTGGACGTACTCTACTGTAAGGCACATCATTGAGCCATTGATGGAGAGAAGCCAAGGAGGATTCAGTGCTGTGAAAAGGAGAAGTGGCTTGGAAACAGAAATGATAATCCTTGTGTTTTTCAAAAACTGTCCAGCAACTTTGTTCTCCTGTGATCTCCCGCTCAGTGGCTGATGACATGCTTTTAAATCCCAGGTGCTGCAGTTTCTCCTGACTGCACACATGCACACATTGTCACAGGTCCCTCCTTCAGAAAAAGAAGTGTTATCCTATCGTCCATTTTACAACAGGAAATGTTGAAGTCAAGATGCTCAGTGGACCAGGGTGACATTTATGGGTCAAGATGCACATTCAAATGCAAGCTGATTTTCACAGCAGGGATGTGAGACACAATGACACCTATAGGCAAACCCCTAAGCACTGGTTCTGAACAAGCTCTTTTTTTCTTTTTTCCACAGGATACAGCATATCAGTTGGTTTCTCTCAGGAGAAAATAACCTCACTTTGGGCAATTTCAGTTATGTGAAAAGGAAAAGGTTTTGGATTTCGATCATCTACTTGAAAAAAAAAGTCATGAAATTTTACCTGTCTGATTTGCACTGCTGAGGCAAGCTGCACAGAAGAGGCAGATACTTTGTGACTTAGCTTGTGAGATCTCTGCCATGTGGCTCTTAAATCTGTGTCTTGCTGCTTGGTCCTTTCCAAGGAATGAATTTATCTGAACACTTCATTCTTCTATCATAGACTATTGGTGACACTCTCAGGGAGTGTCTTGATCTGCTCCTTACCTAATACAGTTTACGGAATCAGGGAACCAGAAAATAGGGACATATAGTTGTCTTGAATGAATCTCTTAATTTTTTATTCAAAAGAACTCTAAAGGGAATTTTAGGAAAAGAAAATAAGGGATGAAAAGATCAAAATCTTGGTGGTGACAGAGAGAATGGTCACTGACCTTCATTTTTTGGTATCCTGTTTTGACTGGGTGTTGCATTCATACAAAAAATAGTGTAAACATTCCCGTAACATTAATATGTAATCATACTAAATGAGTGACTGGGAGGTGAAACTGAGGAATTTTATAGCAATGGAAAGGTGGCTTAGGAAATACTTATTAGACCTTGATCATATCAGGAATGTAACTTGTACTTAACGTCTTACATTAGGAATAGTCTCCCTGGAACTGATTTTGGAATCAAGGCTTTAGTATGCCAAACAAACTCAGGAACCTACGTGTTAATTTTTGAAAGTTCTGTTGGAAATGAGGAATTTAATTTTCTCATTGGCTTTCACTGAATCCTAGGCATTTTGAACAAGTGTGAGCTTTCCTAAAATTTATAACTTTAAACCTTTAATAGCTGGCATAAATTGAAATTCTACTAATAAATTAAAAACCCATATGAATTTTACTTTTATCTTAAATGACTCTTTTTCTCCTCCCATATATCATTCTATTTTTTAAATACACACATATTTACTGCATGAGGACAATATTTTCAATTTCGTTTTTCTGTTGATACAGAAGAAGTCTGAAGAGCTTATTTTCCAATATTTTATAACTTTTAATAATCTTACATGATTTTCTATTATCTTTTCTTATTTAACTCTGTAAAGTCCAAACTTTTCTTTGAAAGTGTTTAGGTCTATACAAATAAATTGCAACAAAGTTATCAAAGAGATTAGCTTCTTTCTCCTGCTTGCAGAGATTTTAAATGAGGAAAATGACTATCCTTTAAGTTATTCCATTTTCAGTTATTTAAAATATTTGTTATCTTTCAGTGTTCTTCGAGCATTATATGTTTTGTTACCACTACTGAAACTAAGTTTTGTTTCTATTCAACTAATCAAGAAGCATGGAGGGAAACAAATTTCACTTTTGAGAATATCTGAATGTGGAACATGGCAGCATACATACGAATGAAATCTGCAGCATGTTCATGAAAACCAATGCAAAAAAAGAACAAAATGAAAAACCAAATTATTTTAGAACTTCAAAACTCACAAATAGTAACTTGTATCTTTGTTGCAAGAATATAACTGGATACTAGTTCCACTTTCATGAACAGAAGAGCTATATTAGAGTGTTTTTTCCTTCCTGCTTAATTAGAGTATTAAGCAGGTAATATCATTATTTTCCCTATAGAAAACTTACAGAACATAAAATATAAATAATCTCTTTATAAAATAATTAGATCAGGAAGTGAGGGATAATCCTTTTGGCAGCATAATTCCTTTTTCTTTTAGGTTGAGCAAGATGTCATATAGGAGGCATTGCCGAACAACTTCCATTACAGATTAGATAATGTTGTATGTTTGAAATCTAAAAAATCTTTCAAATTTTAAGAAGTCCAAACATCAGTGCTTCAGTTATATGTAAACTGCAAAGAGGGGAAAAAGAGAGTTCTCTGTACAGTATATACATCTATTACAGTAAAAGCAAATTCATTGGGGCGCTCGCAAGTTCACAGACTTCAGGGGAACATTTTTAGCAGAACAATGTTGCTTATTTGGAGCTATACTGCCAGCATTTCTGCATAATGTTTATTGGTATTTGAGTCATTTCTGCAGCAAAGTTCAAAAGCTTGACTGTAACAGT
Organism: Struthio camelus; assembly: GCF_040807025.1. Classification (NCBI taxonomy): domain Eukaryota; kingdom Metazoa; phylum Chordata; class Aves; order Struthioniformes; family Struthionidae; genus Struthio; species Struthio camelus. Next base: position 49,778,462 of record NC_090945.1, on the reverse strand, counting down.
AGTCTTTATTGTACTAAGGTTGCAAAAAACAGTAAAACTAGTTTGCCCTCGCACAGCAAAGGGCACAGTGACTCAGAAGAATATGCATACTAATTCTACTTGGTTGATTTTCATTTGTCTCTGAAACAAAACCTCTCAATCACTAAAATGTCATGACAAGTCACACAAATGGTAGCGATTCCCTGGAAACTATGTTTTAAAAATTAAAACTCATCTGAGAAACACCCACTAACAGATGGTAAAATGTTTATAAGATTTAGATTGTTCTTTGTATGATATGCTCAGCCTCTTAAAAAAGGCAAAACAAAGCAGTCCATAGAAAACAATTAAGTTTATAATAATTGATCTCTTCTTTAAACTAATGCAGGCGGTATGATCACAAAATTCTGAAAGGTACATCTTCATATACACCTCATCTTGCTTGACAGTACACTGATAGACTGGATTGGTCAATCACCCACACATTTTGTGGACACTTCCAATATTTATATACTTCATTTACTACCTTTTTTGTTTTTTAACAGTGGATACATTTAATTATAAAATAGTCATACATTTCATTGGGATTAAAAATCATTCCTGCTTCAGCATAATGAAAATATGAATTCCAGTAAAATATATGGATCTTCCTCCAAATCTGCAAAGCACCCAGGAGAATAAAGAAAATGGAGGATAAGATACCTTCTTGCACAACATCAGTATCTGCAAGAGTACATGACGCAGACAGAAATATTTTTGTCTCAATGCTTACATATTCTTACCAGGTCCTCCTCAAAACATAATATATTTTTATACATTAAAAGATCTTTTGGGAACTTTTAAAGCATATTCTCATTTCTAGGTTCCTAGGGTGGCAAGTTATGGGACAGATTCTAAGCAGATATAAAAGCCAAGTCAACAGAGTTCCTCTTTGTTTATATGTGGGAGTGCTGGATCAAAGCATTTTAGGTAAATTAGTTCCTTTTTTTATTGACTAGCTCCCAGGATAGATTCAAAAAATTGATTTCAGTATCTATGGAGTATTAGAAAGTTCAGCAACCTTCCTGACCAAAGCTAGAAAGATTTAAGAGAAACCCAACTATCCGGGCGGATTAAAAATCAGAACCCTCCTGGTATAGGTGCCTGATTTAGGGCCTGACTGGTTAATCCTGCAGATTAACTGGTTTAATCCTGCAGATTAAAAAAAAACAAAACAAAACTAAGATCTAAGGCCTCTTATTTTCTCCTGAGAAAAAGTGCCAGCAGGAGATCTGACAAAGAATTTGGCAGTACAGAAAGTGTCAGGGGACAGTGGGAACAGGGCTGCTCCATAAAGTAGGGTGAGCCAGGGCTGAAGATGGCCACAGCGCAGGTCAGGCAGTGGCCTCACTGACAGGACACAGTCCCACAGTGCCAGAGGTGGGCAAGCAGAGCCGGGGTGACACCAGCGGGCCCTAATGACAGTCCAACAAGCATCAGGCAAAGACAAGGGAATAAGCCGGGTCCAAGGTCCAGCCAGAAAATCAGAGAGCGAACCAGGAATAGGGCTAGGGGCAGGTACACCCCCAGCGTAGCTCCCACAGTGACTATAGTCCCAGCTAAACATGCACTCCTGCTCAGAGGGTGTGGGGGAGCCCTGGGGGAGACTGGTCAGGGCAGTCAAGGCGAATTAGTGCAGTCAGGGCTCTGATAGCAAGTTCTTGCACTTGCTCTTATAGCAAGCAACTCATTAGTAAGAGTTAGCCAAGATACTGAACGAAGCCCCAAACCTACAAGTCGAGAGGAATGAAATTAAGAGAAAATGACATCATTACTGCAAGAAGAATTTCCAGACTGAGATGTGACCATGAGCAGGAAATAACCGAGGAGACCAGTAGGTTTCACTCCATGCCTTCACCACGCCTGCTCCGTCCAAGTAGGTATAGAGCAATAACTTCTGGAACAAAGCAAATGGGGATGTAGATGGCAAACTTATTGCTACGACACGCTGCATTAATCTCTTGTGAGCATTATCAACAAACAGTGTAGTAACTGACACCTGCTTGCACCCGCTACACTTCAGCTGACCCAATATATGGCAGTTATTAGCAGATCACTGCATACAAATTGTGACTGACAAATTTACGTCAAATCATGATGTAAATGACATGTCACAGCTCAACCCCATTAGTGCAAGAAAATAAGGCTTTTCTAGGAACAGCATCTGGGTTACATTTAGAGAAAGCCAAGCTCTGTATTACTATTATTAGACTTAATGATCTGGAAACCATAAACTACAAAACTAATGAGAGAAAGTGTATGTGTATGCGTGCAAGCACACTTGCCATGTAAGTGGTTTTGGAGACAAGTAGGAAAATATGCTTGACTTGTGGACTTACGAGCACTCACCAGGGTGTCAGCTACCTTCTAGCTCGCTTGCACATAGCCAGTATTGTCCTGTAGTTAAAACAGTACCTTTTTGGCAGTACACAAATTCAGGAGCACTGACTAATCTGCATTTCTATTTGTAAGCAACTTATGCAGCAAGATGAATACATTTATCTACTAAAGGATAATCTATTGATGTATCAGGGGTATTGTATTCATAGTTAATACACATGGGTTATTTTATTTTACACCTCACTGTGTATGTCTGGTTTAGGCTGTAAACCCTTGGAAGCAACACCAGCTTCCTGTTTTCTCACCCTTCCCCCTTGTCACCTCCCCACCAGTCACCAATTTCTGCTTTGTACAGTGTTGTGAGAACTAATAATGCTCGACAATATAACCACATAATCTTCTGATTCCTCATGGCAGGCACATGAGCTGCGGAGTTATGTGGTTTGTATAACACTCCTAAGCTAACCAAAGGCATTGTTTCAGAAAGACTGAGGTGAGCATCCTCAGCAATTACAATGAAAATAAAATAAAAGTACATACAAAAGTTACCCTGATATTTTGTTTATGCCCTATTCTGATGATCTCCTTAGCCCCTGATTCACATGCCATTCAAATGGAAAAAAAATCAGTTTACACGTTGTATTTTTCTATCAGTTTTGCACAATCCTTTCCTTGTTACAATATTAGCAACTTCTATTGCCAGTAAGGGCTCTAATACACTGTATTAATTTTTCTTGCTCTGCTCTCCTGACAAAATCACAGAATCGCTTAGGTTGGAAGGGACCTCTGGAGATCATCTCGTCCAACCTCCCTGCTCAAGCAGGGTCACCTAGAGCACATTGCCCAGGATCACATCCAGACGGGTTTTGAATATCTCCAGCGAAGGAGACTCCACTACCTCTCTGGGCAACCTCTTCCAATGCTCTGTCACCCTCACAGTCAAGAAGTTTTTCCTCAGGTTCAGATGGAACTTCCTGTGGTTCAGTTTCTGCCCGTTGCCTCTTGTCCTGTTGCTGGGCACCACGGAGAAGAGGCTGGCCTCATCCTCTTGACACTCCCCCTTCAGATACTTACACACATTGATCAGATCGCCTCTCAGTCTTCTCTTCTCCAGGCTGAACAGGCCCAGCTCTTGCAGTCTTTCTTCATAGGAGAGCTGCTCCAGCCCTCTAATCATCTTGGTAGCCCTCTGCTGGGCTCTCTCCAGCAGTGCCATGTCTCTCTTGTACTGGGGAGCCCAGAACTGCACACAGTTCACTCCAAGTGAGAGCCTCCCCAGGGCTGAGGAGAGGGGCAGGATCACCTCCCTCCACCTGCTGGCAACACTCTGCCTAATGCACCCCAGGAGACCATTGCCCTTCTTGGCCACAAGGGCACACTGCTGCCTCATGCTCAACTTGTTGTCCACCAGCACTCCCAGGTCCCTCTCCGCAGAGCTACTTTCCAGCAGGTCAGCCCCCAGCCTGTTCTGGTGCATGGGGTTATTCCTGCCTACGTGCAGGACCCTGCGCTCGCCTTTGTGGAACTTCAGGAGGTTCCTCTCCGCCCAGCTCTCCAGCCTGTCCACGTCCCTCTGAATGGCAGCACAGTCTTCTGGTGTGTTAGCCACTCCCCCCAGTTTAGTATCACCAGCAAACTTGCTGAGGGTGCACTCTGTCCCTTCCTCCAGGTCATTGATGAATACATTGAACAAGACTGGACCCAGGACTGACCCCTGGGGGACACCGCCAGCTACAGGCCTCCAACTAGACTCTGCACCGCTGACCACAACCCTTCGAGCTCTGCCATCCAGCCAGTTCTCAATCCACCTCACCATCCACTCATTTAACCCACACTTCCTGAGCTTGCCTGCAAGGATGTGATGGGAGACAGTGTCAAAAGCCTTGCTGAAGTCCAGGTAGACAACATCCACTGCTCTCCCTTCATCTACCCAGCCAGTCATTCCGTCATAGAAGGCTATCAGATTGGTCAAGCATGATTTCCCTTGGGTGAATCCATGCTGACTACTCCTGATCACCTTCTTGTCCTCCACATGCTTAGTGATGACCTCCAGGAGGAGCTGCTCCATCACCTTTCCAGGGATGGAGGGGAGGCTTGACAGGCCTGTAGTTTCCTGGCTCCTCCTTCTTGCCCTTTTGGAAGACTGGGGTGACACTGGCTTTCTTCCAGTCCTCAGGCACCTCTCCTGATCTCCAGGACCTTTCCAAGATGATGGAGAGTGGCCTAGCGATAACATCCGCCAGCTCCCTCAGCACTCGTGGGTGCATCCCATCGGGGCCCATGGATTTATGGATGTCAAGTTTGGACAAAAGATCTCTAACCCGATCCTCCTCCACCAAGGGAGAGTCTTCCTTTCTCCAGCCTTCCTCTCTTGTCTCCAAGGTCTGGAATTCCTGAGGACTGGCCTTAGCAGTGAAGACTGAGGCAAAGGCAGCGTTCAATAACTCTGCCTTCTCTATATCCTTTGTTACCAGGGCACCCGCCCCATTCAGCAGCGGGCCCACGTTTTCCCTAGTCTTCTGTTTGTTATTGATGTATTTGAAGAAGGCCTTCTTGTTGTCCTTGACATCCCTTGCCAGATTTAATTCCAACTGGGCCTTAGCCTTCTTTGTCGCATCCCTGCACACTCTGACAACGTCCCTGTATTCCTCCCAAGTGGCCTGTCCCTTTTTCCACATTCTGTAGACTTCCTTCTTCTGCTGGAGTTTTGCCAGGAGTTCCTTGCTCATCCATGCAGGTCTCCTGCCCGCTTTTCCGGACTTCTTACTCAGAGGGATGCACTGATCTTGAGCCTGGAGGAAGTGATGCTTGAATAATAACCAGCTTTCTTGGACCCCTCTTCCCTCCAGGGCCCTGTGCCATGAGATTCCCCTAAGTAGGTCCCTCAAGAGGCCAAAGTTAGCTCCCCTGAAGTCCAGCGTTGCAATCCTACTTATTGCCCTGCTCCCTCCTCGTAGAATCCTGAACTCCACCATCTCATGGTCACTGCAGCCAAGGCTGCCCCCAACCTTCACCTCTCCAACTAGACCTTCTTCGTTTGTTAGTACAAGGTCTAGCATTGCACCTCTCCTCGTCGGCGTCTCCACCACCTGAGTCAAGAAATTATCATCAATGCTTTGCAGGAACCTCTTTGACTGTTTGTGCCTAGCTGTGCTGTCTTCCCAGCAGATGTCAGGGTGGTTGAAGTCTCCCATGAGAACCAGGGCCTGTGATCGTGAGGCTACTTCCAGCTGTCAGTAGAAGGCCTCATCGATGACTTCCTCCTGGTCAGGTGGCCTGTAGTAAACCCCCATAACAGTGTCACCCATGTTACCCTGCCCTTTAATCCTTACCCATAGGCTCTCAACTTGCTCTTCATCCACCCTGAGGCAGAGCTCCATACTTTCTAGCTGCTCCCTCACATAAAGGGCAACTCCACCACCTCGCCTTCCTGGCCTGTCTTTCCTAAAAAGCACATAGCCATCAATGACAGCATCCCAGTCATATGAGCTATCCCACCATGTCTCTGTAACTGCAATGAGATCATGGCCCTGCGACCGCACACAGATCTCTAACTCTTCCTGCTTATTCCCCATGCTGCGTGCATTGGTGTACAGGCATTTCAGAGAGCCAGTCAAGCACGCAAGCTTCCCAGGAGAGGTGCAAGAGGAGCCTCCATAGCCACGTTGCATGCTGTCTCCCCTGGCTGTATGCACCCGCTGGAGGCATCCTGACTTGAGCGGTGTTTTACTGACTCTCCTGCCACTATACCACTCCCCTTCCCCCATCTTGCCTAGTTTAAAGCCCTCCTTACCAGGCTGGCCAATCTGTTGGCAAAGACACGCGTGCCCTGCTTGGTAAGGTGGATCCCATCGCTCCCCATCAGCTGTTGATCTTCAAACAGGGTCCCATGGTCATAGAAACCAAAGCCCTGTTGCCAACACCAGCGGTGCAGCCAGCTGTTAACTTGGAAAACTCGTCTACTCCTCCTCCTGTCCTTTCCCCTCACAGGCAAGATTGAGGAGAAAACGACCTGGGCTCCCAGACCCTTCACCACCATCCCCAGAGCTCTGAAGTCCCGTTTGATGGTTTCCAGTTTGCCTTTCGTGTCGTTAGCACCCACATGGAAGATCAGCAGAGGGTAGTAGTCCGATGCATGGACAAGCCTTGGCAGTCTTTCCACAACATCTCTTATTCAAGCCCCTGGCAGGCAGCAAACCTCTCTGGACAAGAGATCAGGTCGGCAGATAGGTGCCTCTGTCCCCTGCAGCAGGGAGTCACCCACAACAATCACTCGCCGTTTCTTCCGGGGGTTCCTGCACGGCACAGGGTCTGCCAGGCCAGTTGCCTCCCTCAGAGCCATGCCCAGCCTCTCCTCAGCTTGGAGGGCGCTAAACTTGTTCTTCACAGGCAACTCTTGAGGAGGAGCAAGAGCCTTTCTCCTTCTACGAGAGGTCAGCAGCTTCCAGCCCTCTTCAACAGTGTTATGATGCACCTTTACACACAGTACTGAGCCCTCTGACAACTCCACTGCAGTGGGGGCTGGGGACTCCTGGAGCTGCACGGTCTCCGAGAATACCCTGTCTATCTCTTGCTCTTCTTCTCAGATGCTACGCAGCCTACTAACCTCCTCCCGTAACTCCTTTATCTGGTGACACAACTGGTCAACCACAGCACACCTCACACAGGAGAGCTGACTGTCAGCCCAGGCCTCACGGAGAGGCCCCAGCCACTCCCTGCAGCCTGACACCTGCAGAGCTGCATCTGCTGTCAGAGGGTCTGTCTGGGTTGAGGCCTCAGACACTGCCGATGCAGCACCTCCAGCAGCCACTGGGGAACATGCTCTGTGGCGTGTCATCACCATGCCCCGGGGAAGGACACACCACTGTGCAAAATGGAGAGGTGCCTTCTGGCACCCTTCTGCACAAACTGTTGCATCTGTTTGCTGTGCTCTAGGCCTGGCTCTTATATAGGCCTCTGCCTAGCAGTGACTCACAAGGGTGCTTGACCCACCCAATCAGGAGCCACCTGAAACAAAAGCCCCAACTCCCTCTGACCAGGGCAGCCCAGAGAGCTCCTTAGCAGCAGCCCCACCTAGCTAGAACTTCCCAGGAGAAGTTAAGTCAAGGTCCCCTGCAGGAGTCCTTGCCCAGCTCTCCCTTCCTGCTAGCAGCAAGCACCGTCTAGTTCCTCGGGGGTCCCCAGAAAGTCTCCCCAACTTTCAACAAGGCCCACAAAAGGCCCAGGCAGAGCCCAGACACTGCTGCGTCTGTTCGCTGCATCTGTTGGCTGCGCACAATCTCCTGGCATCTTCCCCCTCAGATGAACAAAGGCAAGATAACAGTTCTGGGGGACGGTTCTTTCTTAAAGGTCTGCCTTCCAAGCCTAGGACAGCTCAGAAAGTTTTCCCTGCACACACAAAGTATTTGAGTGATCACAGAATTGTGTCTCCTTAACCTACGGCTTATAGGCAATTTACAAAGGGCACATTCCCTTCCGGATATGCCTGTAATTCCCATTATCATCAATGGGGGTTATAAGCAAGTGATAACAAAGAATAAACCCTTGTGTTAGCACTGCCCCTGTTTAACAGTGTCTGAATTCAATACCAATGATTTGACAGTTTTACTTGCAATATATTCTGACTCATTTGAAATTCAGTTTGCACTTAACTAATGAAAGAGTACATTTTAATCCTCCTAACCAAAGGATATAAAACTGCCATTGGAGCCTGAGCCAAACCCTAGAAAAGTCAATGGGAAACTTTCACTTTAGAGAACTTTGGATCAGTCCCTTAATGAATAGTGCACAATTCAGCCTCGCAAAAGAGAAAAAGATTATACCTGGAATGCAAGGCTAGCTTGACACTTAACCTGGCAAAACACAGCTGCTATTTTGAAAGAAGGTCTTCCATATATCCTATTCCAGACTTCAGAAACCATAAATAACAGTATATATTACACTGGGATTTAAAACACCAATATACCTGTGGGAGACGGAGTAAAAATTAAAGGAATTTAGAAACGTTATTGTTGTTCTCTTCTGGTGTCCTGTCCCCAGCACGCTTCTCCAAGCACAACCTCTATTATACTTCTTAAAAATACAGTATGCATCAGGCAGGAATAGAAAAAGAAAAATCAAAAAACGGACAACTATATGTTAAGACATTTGTACAGGGATTGTGGAGCTTTTTCCCTCAGAAACAATAAGGCAGAGAGGAATGTGTCTACACATTACATTAGAAACTTAGAACAGACTGAAAATACCTAGTCTTTTCTGCTGTTTCAAGAGGAACTCAGTGTCTGTTTGGATGTCAATAAATACAGCTATTAAAGCAGCAGTGAGGCTAAGAGATTCATAATAAGATTCTCACCAAATAAACATGAATGCAGAACTCATCTCTTGAAGATGGTCTTCCAATCTCAGTGTAATATGGGGCACGGCTCCATTCAACTCACACAAAGAGATGTGCAAATTTGATACAGAAGTATTTCTAATTAGATGCCTTGATATCATCTGGAATACAGGCAGGATCTCTGAAGTTTCAGCAGTATTCATACTTTTAAGCACTGATTTTTTTATTATTTGATACCTCATACAAATTTTTAAAAGAAAATTATTGTATCTTTATTTGAGAAGGCAAATAAAAAATTTCACTGGTTGAAATAGGAGTTAATACTGTTCTTTAAAAGGGCAGTTATCAATCTATGCCTTCAAAATGCAGCTCTTGATTCAATTCAGTTTAAGTAACTCCTTCATTTCTTTAAAATTATTTTATTCGGAGTATACCTTTTCATAGAGAACATTACCTACACATGTTAGGAAATCACTGTCTATAAATTATGTACGACAGAAATAGTAGTGTATAATAGCTCTACTTAAATAAATATGTATTATTTATAGTGTCACATGTGAAGTACTAACAGAAATGATACAGTCTGCCAAGAATCTTATTGCCAAAATAACTTGTCCAAAATGCTGAACATGTGTCGTACTAGCTTTTTTCCCCTGCTATTTGGATATTTTTAGTAATAATGTAATAAAATATTTCAAAATAAACACTGCATTATTAATACACCGTTTATTCACCCTAGGGCAGCTAAGGCATAAATCCATCATATGAATTTTGTGTTCTTCTTACAGTACCTACAGTGGAGCTGGTCCTGATCTCCTTTATATTACCTTTTAAACTGATGGAACTTCACTAACGTTATAGAAACTACTCCTGATCTACACCAGGGGAGGCAACAGACAGTGAGGCTTAGCACTTCCCAGGCTTTTCTATACTGGACTCTCTATTGTGCTTCTATTTCTAAATCAGTGCTGAAAGCTGAAGTAGCACTTGCAGTATTTAATGTTCTAAAATTAACTCCGATCAATATTTTTGCCCTATATTTCTGCTGAAAACCATATCAGCACTGTAACAGAGCAAAGGCACTTTTTCTAGCATTGCCAGTATTTCACAAAAAAGAAAATGTTTCCTGATTAATTTACCTCTAATTATATAAATTCTTTATACTTTCAATACTTGTCATTGTTTGTGATTAAGAGCAACTGAATCAATCAATTCAAAATGAGAATAAAGCACATGGTTCTTAAATTGCATAATACATCTGTTCCCTGTTCAGAGGGGATTAGTGCATCAGTATCACTTCGTAGTTTGGGGTACTAATAATCTTGAACGATTAAAAATGAAAAAATGACAACAAATAGGTTGCTTTTTAATTTGCTGCCACCATAATGATATTAACAGATAAAACTTAGAAAAAAATTGCATCTTTATCTATATGCTCATTAAAAATGTTTGTTCACTAATTAAAAGTGTGTAATGCTTCATTCATTGAGATAGTAGAAATCCATAAATTCAGTATATTTGCTTGGAATTAGAAAAGTCATAAAACAGCCTTTACTAAGAGAGCACTTAGCTTTCCACATGTTTTATAACTAAAAATACATTTTTTTTAATTAATAAGCTACAGCCTTAGAAGCATCAATACCATATAAAGATGCAGAAGCAGAAAAGCAGAGCAGAGTATTATCTGGTCCTTTTGAAGATGTCTTTCATTAATTTCTGGTTGCTAATGCCCTTAAAAATTAAAAGGCTCAAGGTCTGTTACGGTGATCTGCAGGTATCTCTCCAAGTTCTTGGCAGATCACTACAGGCAAGCAAAGCGATGGAAATCAATCCATGCAGAATTTGATGTGCACATCTGGAGGTTTCCAGATCTGCCATCTTCAGTGTTCAGCCAATCACTTACCCAGTATCTAAATTTAAAAACGTGCTATTGGTTCAAGGTGCCTTATTCTGGATGCCAGCTGCACAGCAAGATATTTGGTAGCTTTCCAGCTCGATTTTCAGAGAATGGCCTTGATAATTGAGAACAGCATTTTCTGAAGCACATTTGTAATTATAGTGCTAGAGGACACCATAACAAATAATCTCAAACACTGTCTGTAATGCATTAGCCAATTCTTCAAAGTTGGTTACATAGGTAAGATTATTAAGCTCTTTTGCAGTGCCCTCTAGCAAGCAGAGGCAGGACAACATTTTGTTGCCTTCATGTCAGTAAAGTGAGGGTTTCGCCATACACCTGCTTTCTGACTATTGCACCAAACTCAGAATTTTAATATCACTCCGTTTAAACTGTTATGCATGATCTAGGAAGCCAATGAATATAGAATACCCATCTAACACCTATCCCACTCTGACAACAGTTTCAAAAATTAATTAAAAGAGAAGTGAATCAGGTTTCCTTATTTTGGAAGTAGTCTGCACTTCTGTAAGAGAAAATAATGTGCAAAATGATTATATATGTAATATTGAGCTTCTTGTTGCAGAAAAGTTCCACCTCTGTTCTGAAATGTCCTTTGTTTGGTCTGAAAAAACAAGTATATTTTAACCTTTAAACAGCATGAGGCATGTGAACTAGTAGAAGAATTTTATTTGTACTCTTGCTAAAAATGTTTCATGGAAATAAAATATTTTAAAGACTGGTCTAGATCTGCATCGTACTCCTCTGAATAACGCTAGCCCAACAACTTTCGCGATACGAGAACATAGGTTGAAAATTTCTGTTTAAAAACAGTCTAATGGCTCTGTCTTGGAGAACACTGATTACACTTCAGATTTTTTACATTTCTTTGTACAGCTTTCACATAAGCTTTCACAGCTTTCACATAAACTAGTGACACAACAGGATCAACTCACATTACAGATGGCAGGATAAAATCAATTAATTATACTCTCTTTTGGAGGCTTATTTTTCTAAACCAAGAGTTTTTGCCCAAGTGTAAGCACAAGGTAGTGGAACACACTGCATATATGAGAAGGTCTTTGCTTGGGTCTGCCTTCCATAGCTTGTCTGTAAGCAAGCCGGGTGTTTACCCAACCCAGCTAGTTGGGTAAACAAGACTCTAGTTTAGTCTCTGCAAGGCATTCCATAACAACTCACCTCCCAGTTGATTCAAGAGTTTATTATCCACTCAACCCATGAGAGATATTCAAATACTCATTGCAAATCCCTTTGTTTGACATCCTTATAAGGGGCTTCCCTGTGCATTCCTATTATCTCCTCTCCTTCACTTCAGGTGCTCTGTTTGTCCCTCAGTCCCTTGCTGTCGTTACAGTTCATTCCTCCTTTATCCCAAGGTTGCTCACTCCCCCTTTTGCCAAGAACAAGAGTGCCCTAATACCTTCTGCTCCACATACTCCCCAACACTTCCATCCTCATCTAGCTTTCCAGTTTACTGCCTCCCACTACCAATTACTTTTTTTTTCTTTTAGCATGGCAAAAAATTGTTGGGAAGATGGACAAAGCTGACTGCTGCTATGCTGGAAAGCATTGAAGGAACGCCACTGAGTGTTTCTTTGAGGCGCTCACAACACCAAAAGTACTTAAGCATATGGCTCTGCTATACAAGTAGCGGAGTCCTGCCTCAGTGACCCATTTTCCTTTGTCTTGTTTTATTTATTAATTGAAAGAGTAGGGTACTGTTCACTGACACCTAGAACATTTCCTGAAACTTGGAATAGAGGTGATTCAGAAATCATCTTATGACATACATACAGAGGCACACTATTGACCTGAGAACAAATTCAGCCAAATAGCTGAGTTCAAGAAAAATATACTCAAGAAACACCTTACTGCTAGACTCATAATAAAAAGAAAGGTCTATAAGTAAATAAACAACTTTTTTTGGTTTTACTTCCTACAGTTGAAAATACAGCTTACATATGACATTTCTTTACACTAGCTAACTTCCTAGTTCATATGTGATTTCCAAGTCTGTAAATATATCAGAAAAATATTTTATTGAACCGTACACAAGTACTAAAAATTGATATTTGGAAGTCTGTAACACTTTTTACAAGGAAGGGCTGAATAAAACTTAGGAGCTTTAAGAAGTGCTAGCTATAGCATGTCCTGTTTTCATTCACTTCTGAAGAGAAACTGATTTCCATAAGCCTTCATGATTCCCTCCCACTGTCTTCCAAACAAACATTTTTAAAAGTAGTGTTAATACGTTTCAGCAAAATGTTCTATAAAATTGAGAAATCATCTCTCCTCTTCATTTGCCATTCTAATATTGTAGCAGTCTCAGATGGTACAAATTTTCCCTCAAACTGCACTAAATAAATACCATTTGAATCTGCCACGCCAGTCTAGGTAACTGAATACTTTACTATTAACAATCTAACAACTTTATTTGCATGGGTAGAGTGTTTCAACAAGAGTAAATATTGAGGAACTTAGACTATTTCCAGCATTGCTAATTTTTACAAATGTATAATCAGTTTGGTGAATCTGGCTGATTTTTTTTAATCTCTAAAAATCCGAATTCCCATGACAGTTTTTGCTTTCATGATTCTCTCCTCTTACTCCATTTCTCCCCAGAAAACCCTAAACAAAAACTTGAACAAGGGAATATTTGGAGCACTCCTATTTCAGGGTAGGGAGTTCAAAATATAACAGTAAAGCCTCAAAAGCTGCATATTTCAGTAAATCTCTTTATGCATCACTTGCAATAATCTTATTATTTCTTCTCCAAACTTATGAAAGTTAACAACAGTAATTATTCTGTTTAGCTGTATAGTCCTCTGCTACACAATGTAGACAGGCAGAAAACAACAGTATATTAGTAGCAGTAGTTGTCTTTCTTTTACTTTAGCTGATACAGACTGTACACTGCGCTCCATCAAGTTGTGGGTTGTTTGGCAAAAAGAAGAGGAAGGAGAAGAATTCTGTTAAAAAAACCCAACTGAAATGACCTGATTGGAATTAACATGTACAACCCTCTCTGCAGAAATAAAGCTGCTAATTGTTTGCTGTTCTATAGAATATGCTGTCTTTCTGTATACAGCAAGAAGTGGACTTTATGAAAAGATTATCAGAATTAACAAAAATGCAGTTTTTAAGTTATGGACGTAATCACCCATCACAATATAACGCATGCATTAATATCCTGAATCAGCGTTTGTTGAGCTAAAAAGATCCTTGGTCTATGGAAAAGGTGAGAAAGCAATAGCACACAAGAACTTTTGGGTTCTGCTGCCACGGTTATAAGAACAGCAATGCGTAATGTATTATGCATACAAAACAAATAGGAAAGGACACACAGAGTAGGAATAAAAATTGGAAACTTATACGCAGAAAACAAACAAACTAAAGGTTTTATCTTGTGGAAATGTTTTGCAGTGCTCAAATGCTGATCCACATGAGACAGATATCTCAATAAAAACCTGAGCAGTCAAGCTTGGAACTAATTCCCAAGTTCCTTAACACTACAAGACGGAGAGATGACATAATACATTAATGACAATAATAAATATACATTAAAAAAGGTTCCAAACAAAACATTATTAAAAGTTTTCTCAGCTATGAATAAAAATCACAGCAGCAAGTTGGGAAGAGAGATCTACAGAGTTTAGCCTGCACACCAGCTTTTGAAAATGTATTAGACAATTGGTGGTGCTTTACTCTCGCTATAAAAGCTCCTTTATAACTAATCAAAAATGATAATGTGAACTGAAAAGTTTAAGAATTAAGCTATTAAATGCTATTTGAACAATCCTTTATCAGTTTGATAGGCATACAGTATACTGAAGTAGTTAACAGGGAGCTGAGATAGTGTAAAAAAAAGGATTTATCTTCCTGATAAAGCACTGCTGCAGAGGTCCCTATTGCTGTTCTGAATGTGAATGTGAATCTGCATGAAAAGAGAAGATTTGCTCCCTTATTTTTAATATTTCATTAATTAACCCCCCTCCCCCAATCTTTCTTTGCTTTCATTAAGATTGGAAAAGCTTCATTAATAAAGAAAGAACTGTAAGTTTCTGGCCATAATAACAGCTCTCCCATGACAGCAATACTGACATATCAACAATCACTATTCTGCATCCTAATGGTTGTTTTCAAGCAAGCCTCACAGTTCAGATGGGGGCAGTAAAAGCTTACACTACCCCTTTAAGGCTTTCTTGGTGTCTTCTGGCTTTTTTTTATAATTACAGCTTTTACTGTAAGCATTGTACTGAAGGTACTGTGCTGCAATTGAGCCTGTAAAATTATTTGAGAACAGTGTAAATGCGAATTTTAAAACGATTAAACTAGAGAACATTTAACTTTCCTTTCAGAATATAAATGCAACTAGCGCAAATATGCAATTAACTATCAAAATAAAATGTTGGTCTGGGAGATTTGGACAATTTCCCCATGACTACATAGAAATAACTCTGACCCTCTCCATCTCCAAATTCCTTCTAAAGTCTCTAAGCCAGTGACAAATTATACCCCAAAATTTTAGCAGAGGTAAAAGGTAAGTATATTGCAGAAAAAATCAGAGTACTTAAGAACTGAAAAGATGAGGTTTGAAAGAGATGAATATCTAAAATATTGGTGCTGTATGTATAAATGTAATGCTTCAACAGGTACGAAACATACTGAATGAGGATTTGCCACTAAGATAGAAAGGACTGAGCAGATGTGCGTTGTATCAAATGATTTTAATATTTCAATGTGACAAAAGAGATGAGCCACATAAAGCTTAATTTCAGTTGCAAATTGCAAGCTGGAATAAGTTCCAGAATAGTAAACAATTAGCAGCTTTATTTTCTTTTTAATAAAACTAAATTACCAGATAATATCTACTGGCATCAACTTGGCTAATAAAAATCTGTTTAATAGGATTTGCCATTTTTCCACTTGCTATCATGATCAGCTTTGCATTTTGATTATTTTTAAACTTTGCCTCAATTTTCTCATGGAAAAGCTCTCAGTAGTAATTGCTATAACATTTATTCCAGGTCAAGTGGTTAAGTATGAATAATGATGTGTCAAAAATGTACAGTAGTGCTGTCAATAGAGCAATTACCATTTAGCTAGTGATTATTATGGCACAAGAGCACATTAACTGGGCACAATAAACAGAACAACAAAGAAAGATGGGGCAAAGAGACCAAATGTTTTCAAAACCTGCCAGTGCTATACAGTATGTGTTACTGACAGATATTAGTTGTTACACAAGAGCAATTAACTCCGCAATGAGCTTCACTATGCAGTATTGGATGAGAATGTTCCCATTTATAACAGGAACATAAAAATCCATTTCTATAAGACTGGTTTCGTTTTTTTCAAAATCATCTCAAAGTGTCTTTGTTTTACTATGCACACTTTGCATTGCTGTTTGGAAAATGTTCACCAACTGCCATTATGCTTAGAGCTTAACCAAATAACTAGGAATCACACTAATAAAAATACAGCGTATGTCTGTCTCCACTCATTGGTGGTGTTGTAAAACTTAAGACTTTTCTCAAAAGGATTTTTATAGGAGGAACTTTCTAATTTTGATGTCAACTTGCAATTTATGCATTACTGACTATCCTGAAAAAAAAGCTTAATAGCAAGTCACAGGTTGAGATTGGTTTTTCTACAGCCTCTAAAACCTAGCAATCTTTTTGGTATTATCCCTTTAATTATAGTAGCATAAACACTATAAAATTCAGTCTACAAAAGCTATTTGTTCAGGTCTATCTTTAGACAGACATCTAAGCCTATTCAAAGCATAAAAATTACAGTTTGGCAGAACACAAAGGCATGCCCTCTCAAGAACTGTCTTCTCCAAAAGCAAAAGCCATCTGTATTATCCAGTCTGGCCATGCTGGCTCAGGAACTACGTAACCTCTAGAACAACTCCCAAGTAAAAAATGTGTGTGCCATATAACCCTCAACTCCAGAATTAAAGTATTCAAAATGAATCTTGTATATAAAATCTTGCTTTCTGCACGTCTTATTATTCTATCTGTAACTGACATGTGACAATTACAAGATGACTCAACCTAATGA
This sequence comes from Struthio camelus, assembly GCF_040807025.1. NCBI lineage: Eukaryota > Metazoa > Chordata > Aves > Struthioniformes > Struthionidae > Struthio > Struthio camelus. The sequence continues at coordinate 49,761,786 of NC_090945.1, read as the reverse complement.
GCATAGCTTGATTTGTCTCTTACAGGTAGACAGGAAACTTAATGAAGTTCCACCGCAGTTCCACTGCAGTAGATAAAAACATGAAGGTACTAATTCCACTGATAAATTTACAGTATGTTCTACAATTGGACAGTGATAAACTTCAACATGGAAGTGGAACTAGAATTCCACTGGATCATTTCTAAATATCCATTATTTCCATAACTGAACAGACTTTATGAGCTATGTTAAGTACTTATAGAATGAACTGACAGTGGACACCATTTCCAGGTGCAGGCTTTATTGAATATACAATGCCTGAGCATTGTCTAGGAGCTCCATGTCTTGGGACTACAAACAGTTCTCCTCATATTCAGCTATAAATTACTCTTTTAGCAAACCCCTATGGCCAAGAAATGAATTTAAAAAGTTGAAAATACAACTGTGTTGAAAAGGCACATTTCATAGGAATATACTACTTTTTTTGACAGGGAAGAGACAGTCTTTATTTCTACCTGTGCTTCATTGTGATATTTTCAATTACAGTGCATTAGTATAAAGTATTTTAAATGAGACAGTTCAATGCTACTAAAACAGAACATTTAGTGGCCTTGATTTACAATTATTAACATTTTTATCTTCAGGTAAATTATAAGATTTCAGGTCATATAGGTACCATTCCTCCACTTCTTCAAGGAAACTAGCTTGTAATGATTTGAAAGTAACCACTTTTCATGATGAATGCATTGAAAACTTAAGTTTTGCCTGCTCTCCAGGCCATTAGGGTCTTCTGTGATACATTTTTTGAATGTACCTCTCATAGAATCTGCAAATTCCTTTAGCCCTCATGAATTGCTCATGCAATTACTCCACTTCTCTTCACATATCACCTGTCATAAGCACCATGATCCAACGATAAGCTTCTTTGAAACCACATAGCCACATGCTTTTTCTTGCTAACCCTTGTTATTACTGAAAACCATGGTTTTCACTACTGAGGTTGATCAGATCGCTAACAACTTACACAATGAAAACTGAGAAAATCACATGTAAAATGTATGAAAAGTTAAAATTAATATTCATGTATAAATTTTTAATGTATGCATGTATTGTAAATCAACTGGTGTCATTAAGCAATAATTTTAGTTAGATTATTTTCACTTGTATTACGATCTTCTCCAATTATAACTTTTCCTCTACTGAGGAAAGTGGTCAAGTGGTCTGTTTTAACCTTCAAAAATGTTAAAGGTGGACTGCATTAGTCTACAGTCTAAATGATTTGAAAGACCAGGTAGCTGCCAATAGCTAGAACACCAGAGAATATATTGCTGATTCAGATTCATGACTGAAGTGCTTATAAGCTTACGCAAAAATGTAAGAAGACATTATAATTTAAAGTGCAGTTAAAAAATAATTCTGTCTTCAATGTCCTGTCACTCACTTCAGGGCATCTGTTTAGGTTATATCAGTGATGACGGAAATTGAGTTTCGATTTCTTTAGAATTTGTCCAGGAATTTCTGTAGGAACAGTACTAGCAAGGATAGGGACAGCTTAAAGGAGACCTGAGGAATCCTGAGGGGAGACCTATGGAGCTGGTCAAGGTTGTAGGAAAAGGAAAAACAAAACAATTATTCAAATAACATAGAAATAGATGTAATATATGTTTTAAATTCTGGTAATAATAGGAATTAATGAGGCAATAATAGGAAAAAACATAGACTTAGAAGCACATTTCCACATTAATAATCCCATATAAATCAATGGGACAATTCATATACCCAAGGATGATTCTAAAAGTGCTCACGCACTTGTATATGCCTTGCATCCATCTTTCTCTTTACAAGAGAGATTCAGTGCGTTATTGCAGACATCTGATGTTTCATGGCAACTATGACAGTTTATGATGCAAGATATATAAACAATCTCAAACTATTAATTTACTGTCCTAATACATGGTCTTATTTAAATAGAATCACCAACCACATTACACGAGCAAAAACTACATGGCCATACAGTTAAACAGAGCAAAAAAGCAAAATATTCTCTATTTGTGGAGATAAACTCAACTTGTCAAAATGTTAGCAGTTTTCTCTCTAAAACGTACCTGATATGCTACTATTTAAAATTCCATATATTTACCTCTCAAGTGTTTAATACACGAGCACTTGGATAAAAATAGAGATCAGAAATTAAAATAAAGGGTGAGAAGCTCACTAAGCAGAAGACAGCTTAAGATTGTGTGATATTATAACGCAAAGCAGACTTGTACAATGATTACTTTGCTTAGCTTTCTTTAATTATTTCATTTTTAGGTACTACTTAGTTACTAACTCAAAAAGTTAAAAATTCCATACCACTATTCTTTATTTTTTCTTTTCTCATAGATTAGGCAGTAGAATTGGATTAGCTGTTCTTTTCTTAAAAAATTCCCATCACTTTTAGATTGCTATGTTTACAGAACAGTACTTTCAACAGACAGGATGGTGAACTGAGACATGGCAGCACACCACTGACAAGTTGCTTAGTGCTTTGCCCAGTTAGGCCTTGAAAACCTCCAAGGACGGAACTTCCACACCCTCTCTAGGCAATTTGTCCAATGCCTAATGATCCTTGCAGAGAAAATTTTTTCTGTACATCTAGTGAAAACCTGCCCTGCTTCATTTTACGGCTATTGTCTTTCGTCCTCACCACTGTGAAGAGCCTCCTTCTGTCTTCTCACTAACCTCCCTGTTGGTACAGGCAGGCTGCTATTGGGTCACCCGAAGCCACCTCTTCTGCAGGCCAAATTAGCACAAAGCCACCTCTTCTGCAGGCTAAATTAGCACAGTTCCCTCAGCCTGCCCTCAGAGCATCTTTATAAGTAAATCTTTATTGTCTTTGAATCAGGTATCAGGTGTACACAGCCTTGTATTCATATCTCCTGAAGATGAATTGCTGTCAACAGCAATTTCTAAATTTCTTTAAAATGTCTGAATATTTTGAAAAATCATAATAAAATATGTTTGCGGTTAAGGCGAAGAGTGCTACTTAGCCTTACTCGTAAATCCTGTTTTCAAAATTAATTGTCACACTTTGATCATGACTGCTTCCTAGTTTCCTCATTTAGGTTATTGAATCACTGACAAAACCACTTCTGTTAGTCATCCAAGCTTGGATGCATTTGAACTGTTCTTCTTTTGAATACTAGAGGAAGAATAATTTCAGGACATTCATGTGATCAGAAATACTATTTTTCTCAAATTGCTTTCCAACTGCTATTAGTATGCTAGGTCATTAGACAGAGAGACAGAGAAAGCACCAGTTCTGGCAATATTCACAGGGAACCAGTAAGAACCAGTAAGCATTCAGTAAGTCCCTTCAACAACAGCAATTTTTAATAGAATATTTGCATCATTTTGGGAGCAATGAAGCTTAAAGCTATTATTACTACCTCTATGATCCACATATTCTAAATACATTATTTCTGTAAAAACACAAACCCATCATTAGATGAGGAACAAAACAATTAATTGAGAAGCAGACCAAGATGCCTACCATTATGCACAGTCAGAATACACATTCAGTATTGGTGCAGTGTTTTTACCAACTAACAGGATCTCACAAGGCATATATTGAACCCATTCAATGTTAAGTACCTTCAATCTGGAAAGCTTCCCAGATTATGCATCTGTCCTTTTAGTTTGTGCTACACAGAATGAATCTGTAAAGAAGGCAATAAAAGGATGAGGCTAGAGGGCCCGGTCTGTGTTATCTTATGACTAAAATTTTTAAGAAGAATAAAAGCACACCACCTTGTAGCTTGTAATAAACCAAGAACAAAGAACTCTTAACAAAGAGCTCTTAACATAACATTACAACTTTAGTTAAAATTCAATGCATCTGACGTTGGCAGGTGAAGAATCAACTCACTGAACTTCTGCTTTTGACAGCCCTTTCCCCATTTCACTTTTAAACAACAATTTATAAATTGTATGGCCCTTACCAGTCAGGCATGTCTTTCAGCGATATGAACTGGCATGCATATTCTGATAAGAAATTTTTTCCTCAGTTAAAGCAAAATCACAGATGCAATTAAACATTTTAGTTCTTACTAAGCCATTTTAGTAGAAGAGCAGCAAATGTTCCTTAAATCTTCCTAAAAGTAGCACATTTTCTGTGGCCCAAATATTATTTTTGAGATTATTAAGTTCTACATTCATTTCAGAATATCACAGAAATACTAAAATATAGACAACAGAAACCTGGTATTGCTCTGCACCTTGCTGGCAGGACTACTTTGAAAATTATACTTTATGTAAACAAAGTGATTTATTTTTATTTTTGAAAATCTAAACACCTGAGAACGGCATTTTTCTACGAATTGCAAGGTCATTTCTGTTTATATGAAAAAAATTATGTCAGTAACTTAGTTTATTTTGTATTTTTTTAATTCAGATTCAGGCATCAAGCATATTACTTTTCCAGCTCTCTAGGTCTGGATGGCTGTTGCTCTGTTTTAGGCTTACAATATCCAGTGATGATTTTCAATGATCATATACATATTTGGTAATATTTCTTTAGAAAAATGGGAACTGTTTATTTCTTCAGCTTTGCAGACTGAGAATTATATTGTCTTTGTTTGGTTACTCATGTATTTATTATATAAATCCTTTAGAACTATTAGAATGTGGTTTGGAAATTGCAGATAAGTAACACCTTTTCTATCCATTCATTCTGTCATCTATACTGGGAGATGGTAGCTCAAGAATAGCAATGCTACAAGCAGAGACAGTACATGAATATAAACAGAGTTCTAACTGAAGGGCAATCTCAGGATTGGGAGCGGGCTTTTATATGTTTTGTGCAAAGTGTTTAAAGCATAGTTAGTATTTACTACAAATGCAACAGCTACTAATGTTTCTTAACTTATGATTCAGCAGTCCCTGGATCTCATCCTGGAAATGACTTTGTGAAAGCAGATGCCTATACCCATATAAGGTCCCTTGTGGTACTGCACCTAAAGAGACGATTAATATCTCAACAGATTTAAATAAAGGCATTAGCACATCAATACTTAGAAGTAACAACACCTCAGTGAGAACTTATCCTGTAAATTGTCCTATCCTGTCAACACAGACAACAGGAATACATCAAACTTTGTAGTTCCATGGTCTGAACTCTCCATATGCTTTGCAACAAAAAAAAAAAATGTATGGCAGAAGTTAAGAAGCGGGTAAAAACGCACAGGATAAACTGAATTGCCTCCATTACATCACTTCTCTGATTAGGAGTTGGATTTTAGTTTCAAGTTCATAATAAAAGCCTTTGGTTCCTACGAGTTTCCAAGGTGGGAGAAACAAAACAAAACAAAAAATAAAAAAACAGAACAGCAAAACATTACATTACGATTTAGCTCATTCAGAACCATTAAATTCATTGTAACATGAAACAATATTATGATTTCTGCATCCATTTCTTTCCCATAAGAGAGTGTCTCTAAGGGAAAAAAGAAGGTATTCTTTGCCATCTCTAATCCCAAACCTCGCATTGCAGCTATCTTCCTTCCAGTTAGCACCAGCCTAGTCTTCGAATCCTTCATTCCTGCCCTTTATTACACGGAATTATTTCCAAGAGAGGCAGACTGCTCTTCTTTTGCATTGTTTCTAGAACTTTTGGGTCCATCAGCAGTAAGGGAGTGAAGGCAGAAATCAGAGAATTTCTCCAAACATGTCACATTATTCAGGGTGGATGAGCAAAATTGAAATCTTTACAACAAATACTGTAGAGGCAGAATAGTGCCAGAAAGCAGCACTTCCCAATTACGCTTAAGTACCATGTTTCCATGACAAAAACTTTATACTGATTAAAATTAATAAAGCCAGTTACTCATAAATATATAATTTTACACCTGAGAATATTATTTTGGTAGTTAAATTCTCTGTTTCCTTACAAATCCATTACCACTTTCACAGAAAAAGATCTTAAGACGCTGCTTAGAAATTGTAACTTTGTACCTGAAACATGAATTATGTCCCTATTGTGTTGCTCAATGACGAGTAGACGGTACAGTAAATCTAAAAAACCAAAGTTAGAATTTAAGGAGAGAGAAATGTTACAGCATCCACTGAAAAGATTTCATTTTCATGCCAATTACGCTAAAGCAGAGTTAACTGAGAAGTGAACTTCCTGGTATTTTTCTGAGGATCCCTACCAGATCTGGATTTTGTGAAATAGCTCAAAGATGCTTGAAAATAGTGTATAGCTTTCTCAGCACTTATCAAACTTGGTAGTTATCATCTCTCCACTGTAAATACAAGGCAGCAGATATCTGAGTCATGTACTATAGCTATATTGCTGCTGCTAATGTATGGTGTAAATGATTTAACAATTACTATCAACACCAGAGCCTTAGGGAGCATTTGTCTAACATGTTTCCCTCCAACGACATCCATCTATCTTCCTCTTGATGTGTAAGGAGCTTTAAGCAGCTGCATCATGACCCAACACTGATAATGTGGCTCATCTGTGGAAAACCCCACATGTATCAACCGGAAAGTAAAAGCCTTAAATTATGGAGATAACTCTTATATAGTTATGAAGCCTCAATTTAACAGTACAAGTCTAAAAGGGAAAAATTATCTTTCTGAATCCCTGGATCTCTCTCTCTTCCTCTGCTCTTAAGTGTATTTAACTATTTAAAGTGTTTTGAGATCCCATTAAACTAGAAGATGAAATACAAAACACTGGCTGGTTTGTATGCTACTCATTGCAGGTATTTTTCTGAGACTTTGAAAAGTAACATTGTTCTGCTTTCCTCTTGCCTACTGTTTTGCTCATAAAGTTCTATTTTTCCTCCCACAGAGATAAGGCTAAATGTGGTTGATATATAATAATAAAACCTTGCTCTTAAATGGCTTCATCAGCTAAGCAAAAATTATGCATATATAAAAAAATCAAAATGGTTATATTAAGCAAAAGACTGGAACAACCATAGGTGCGTTGTTCTATGACAATCCAATTATACCATATTTCTAACACTCACTATGAAAACACCCAAACTAATGAACAATTGTAACTTTAATGTGGGTTATATGTTTACTTCAGAGGAACAGCTTCTCTGCACATTAAGTTAAGACTGAAAGAAGAATATTTCATGGTTTCCTGGGAAAGAATATTAAAATCTATATTTCTTCAGATTTAAGCCATCAGTAAGGTTAATACAGAATATCAAAGAAAACTGATGATACATGAATTCCTTTTATGGGGAATACTGTCTAAAAAGAGATTTCATTTCTATATACTACATTCTAAAGTTTATGAGGAAAACCTCTGTAAAAAACTAAATTACAATGTTCGTATAGAAAAATATAGTATGAGCTACTGAGTAATTTCAAATAATCATCATCATCATAGATCTTGAACATCATGAGATTCTGCAGTCTGCATTAAATCTTGATTTTCACTAAGATACATAGCTAATTGCCTCCAGTTTGCTGAACTTTTAAACTGAGTCTTAGGGAATAAGTGAACTAGAAGGAGGCCTGCCAAAATTTTAGATTATTAAAAAGGTAATTTCTACCTTAGAAATAACTATCTTGGAGATTCACAGAGAAAGGATAATGTGTGTGAGAGTCTCCTAACGCATAGGAACATTACTTTGCATTGTAATGGAAGTTAGTAACATTGGGTCAATATGATTCACTTAAGTCAATGAGCCTACTTCTCTAAAATTTCAGGCCACAAAACAATATGTTTCTATTTCAGACTATCTTCTCACCTTTTCTACATGTTTTCAGAGTCCACAAAACCTTCCCCAACATGCTGTAGTAAATTCAAGAAGAGTCCAAAAGCCAGAAACACTCTATGACACAAAAAGAGAGCAAGAGGAATTCAAGAGATTGCCAAAGCCTAAAGTTACTGCAACAGTAAAAAATTTGTTAAATAAAAGTCCCAGATGGTACTATGGAATATGGCATATTGTATATTTCAGAAAGGATGAAGTCTTTAAAATCTAGGTCCTTGAAAATGTAAATAAGTGAAAAAATCCTTCAGTCAGCTCCAGTTGAATGTATCAGCCAGGCACCTAGTAAAATTTAAAATTCACTAGGAGCAACAGGGCATCCTATACATCTTTTTTGGGTATGGCCAACTTCCATGCTTCAGGCACAAGGGAACATGATCTCTATCCTTTCCTCAAACCAAAGGATACATCCAAGGGGAAAATTCCTTTTTGCCCTGCCCATCTGAAGTACGGAATTATAATCAAAATACAATACAAACAAATAACAATGTAGCCTCTTTTCAAAGCCCTTTGGATATATCATTACCTCAGAAATCCAAAAACTCATATTGCAGGCTTACTCTTATATCTCTCAGAATTCTTCTGCTTTCTTCCATAATCCCTTCCACATGCTTATCAGCATCTAAAACAATTTTGGTATCTGGCACCTACTACCCTATTTGGAAGATTACAGAAACTTCAGAACTTCACTCTTCAGTTAGAAACTTTCTTCTAATTTCCAATCTAAATTTATTCATGGTACATTTTGCATGTTTTTTTTGCATTTTTTTGACAATTTTATCCTTTAACTCAAATAATTTTTATCCTGTCTCAGTACTTACCCTCCTCCAACAGATATTCACGGATAATTATTTTACTCACTTTTCACCTGCATTTAGTTATGCTAAAGAAACTGACCTTTAAAAAGATCTATTTAGAAAATAGACATTCTTCTCATCATTGTCGCAGACTTTCCTCTGCATCCCTTTCTGTAAATCTGTAGGTCTTTCTGTTTGTATGCAGATGTGGATCTGCACATTACATCCGAAATTAGAAATATGAAATGGTAGTTCGCTGTCTTTACTGAAAAATACCTTGCCAACATGTCTTAGATTTGGTTTTTGCTTTTCCACAGTTGCATCATGCTGGCAATTCACAGTTACTCTCTGAATGGGCAAAACATCCTATCTGACCTTACAGCAGAAAATCTTTGGTGAATCTTTGGTGGTCTACATATATTCCACTCTACCGCATCCTATTACTTTTGACTTAAGGCATTATCCTGCACCAAACATTTATAGCTACAGAAGAGTAACTAATTTTCAGCTTCTTTGAACTCTCCAGTCTGCATCAGTAAAGCTGACAGCAGCATGGAAGGAAGAATGGCTTAGAAAGTACACACAGACAACATCTCCTATAAAACTCAGTTGCAAGAGGTATCTTGTTTCCCTTTTTCATTTGAATTTTGAAGTCTTCTGTCACTAGGGTCTCACAGTTTGTTAGAAATAAAGGAAACTCACATGAGTCTACTAAAAAGGAAGTTCAACACATTTGTACCAAAATGGTCATGTGAATAAGATGCTTGCGTTACACAGTAATGATGGATAAAAGCTGAACGCTGTTCATGCCAGCTTTATAGATGTTACACAAGGGGACATCTTTGATAGATGTTGCTAAGTCTGAATACTGAATATGATCTGATGTTCTTACGAGGCTCTCATCAAGCTATATTATAAGCTAACTTGCTACAAAATGATGCTCATTCTGAGATTTTATGGTTTACAATAGTAGCAAGTCCTTTTTATCAATCTGCAATGTAAATAAAAAAATCCTGATAAAAACCAGGGTGGAGTCATTCTATGTGGGCAGAAAGACACAGACAAATCATTTTATTTGAATAAGCTTTCATACCTTGAAATGAGTATGGCTTCTGGAAGAATGCTGAACAGGTAAGCTGATTCAAATGAAAATATGAAGCCATGTTTGGAAGAAATGCAGAACATAATTTAAGTGGGTAATTCTATCTTTATTAAAAATTCTCAACCATGGTAAATTATAGCGTCAGTGTAATTCATCAGCTCTGTGTGCTGAAGCAATTGCCATGAGAGAAGCTGTCTTACTGCAAAAATGCAAATAGTGCTATTGGCTCTACTGGAAATTCATAAAACCAGTGTGCATCAAATTAGGATCTCAAAAGGGTAGCAGTTCTCAAAAGAGGAAGAGGAAGAAGAAAAAAGGTTTAATCACTACTATGTCAGTTTGATAAGGAGGTGGAAGAATATCGGATGATCCTGAGTTTGGAAGACTGAAAAAAAGATCAGCAGAAATCCAGATAGAAACATCCCCTGTGTCCTTGAGATCTAAAAGTAGAGTCTGTGAATAAGTGCTGGGAGAGGAGGGTGGGAAAATTTTATGAAACAGAGCTGACTAACCTGTTTGCATTACTTCCTCTCTGGCTTATTTTTTGGCTAAAGTGTTCTAGGCCTCTGGAAACAAGAGAAGTTTTTCCTAATAGGAATATCAGAATAGATATAGATTCTGCATGGCAGGGTACTTCAGACATGCTATTATAAGGTTGATGCTTTTTTACTGGAGGAATAAAATCCCTGGACATGTAAGGGTAAATATGAATCTGTACATTTAGACTCATTCATTTTATAATAAAACAAAACAAAAAAAATCCTCTCAGGAGAAAGTTCTTCTAACATGATTTGGACCCTTTTCAGCAAGCTTCAGGATAATAGGCAGACTGTGCTAACTCCTGACATAAGGCAGTCACCTAGACCTCAAAGCAGTGGCTATTGTATTTGCTGTGCCTGCAGCTTGTAAAGATGTCCTTACTTTAGGTGACCTTTGGCAATGAGCAGCCTAAAATCATCCCATGGAAAAAAGAAACCTAACCTAGAAATACAGAGATTTTAGTCCATTTAAAATGGTCATGCTAAGAAAGAAAATCTGATTGATACCTACATAGAGCTATATGCACAATAAAAAATAGTTTTCTCAGCACTAATAAAGCTAACACTTCTTTGACATATCATTTAAAATAACACTATATAGCCTTTTCCTGAGTTATAACAAAAAATAAAATACCAGAGATGGAAATATAGGTCTAGGCAAACTCTCTTCTTGTCACCAGCATTGAAATAGGTATCAAAAGCAGAAAAAATAGAAATAACCACTTAAAGGAGGTATAAATTTGACAAGATACAAACAGAATATACTGCTCACCTTCAATATGCTATAATTATACCTTAGCAATCAGTACGAACTACTTAGTAATGGAAACTCATTAAGAGTAATGAATACTCTCAACATAAATAACTACAAGAAGAAACATATGAAGGAAATTCACGACAGAATCAGAAGTACACAACCTTTTTCGACAGATGTTGTAGATACTCTCAGAAAAGAAACAAATTATAAAATTAATATCCCCTTTCTCCTCATATCTCCCCACCTTACCCAACTGACCAATGACTAAAGCACTCACCAAGACATGAAGAACCTATATTTTAGCCTGAGTGCAAAATCATGTCTTCCTCCTTAAAGGAGAGTAAACAAATCATTCAGGGGCACACTGCCTCTCTCCTATTAATTATGTGATAGTGTATAGAAAATGTAAAATGAAAGATTTAAAAAAGAAGGATATGATTTTGGAGCTCATTGATTAGGGCAGTTCCTTATTTGTTATTCTGTGTTCTCAGGACTATTTATTCCTTTTACAGTAAGTAATCACTGGACAATATACAAGGATTGGAAACCCAAGACAGCTCCTCTACCATGTCCCAGTCCTTGTCTTACAGAGCCCTCAACTCATGCTCCTTCTCTATAGCACAGCAAGCATAACTTATTTTCTGCACAGTGACCTGGCACAAAAAGGAGGAGTTATATTAGTTATATATCTATCAGGCTCCGTTCTGAGAAGAACATGGAACCCAGTGATCTTCCCATTTGAGGAGGGACTGTAATTACTATTCTGCCAGGCTGAAGAGGGAATGGAAGTACTCATAGGACTTCTACATTCTAGTTACTTTTTCGGTTAAAATGGCTGTGGTTCTCTGTAAGTCCAGTCATGCAGGCCTGCAGTGGCCTCATCATTAATTTATCATTATTTACTAAGCTCTGATGACTCTACATTCACATTCTTGCACCATTTCAGATTCCCTACTTCCTTCTTACTATTTCTAGTCTATCCTGAACTATTTGCAACTGCCTGAGTTTAGCTACTGGAAGGAGAAAGCCAGAGGAAGAAATATTGTGTTTGACCTGAGTCCAAAATAGTTCTTGGATGTCCAGGTCATCACACAGAGGACACCTCATGTAAAAATAAGGGTACCAGACAAACAAACAAAGAACCCAATAAACAAACTAAAAAAAATTGAAACACAATAAGTTCTCAGCAAAAAGATACAAATCATACATTTACATGTATGTTCTCTAACGCACAAAAGAAAAAAGCTCAATAGGGAGAAAGTGGCCTAGAATGCTGGGGAACAAAGGGAACTTACACGTAACAGGCATTTGGACAACAATGATGGAATTACAAAATTAGTAGCCGTGTAATGTAATACCTAACTATGAACTATACAGGAAGAACAGATTAGGCTGAGAAATAACAATATCCATAAAATGTCATCAATCATAAAAAAAAAAAATTAGTAATCTCCATGCAAACTCATAGTTCTGCTTTACAGCACAAATGAATTTCTTCAGCCAGCTCTTTACCACCTTATTGGTTTTGTACTGATCCCCATTGTCTCAACTTTACTAATAATTTCTGATGACGCAATATATCAAATGTTGTGCTGAAGTTCCCACAGATCATATCTATGACATTTGCTTTGTTAAAAAAAAATCTTGTAAGAGGAAAAAAAAAGATTATTCTAGCAAAGACTCTTGTCTATTAAAACCCACATCACATTTTATCCCATCCTCAGTTTGATGCTCATGCATCCTTGATCAGCTCTTTCCTATTCTTCCTTACTATTTAAAGCTTCCCTGGTGATCTCTTTTCTCCTTATCCTTGTCCTTCCTAAATTTAGGTGCATGCAATTCTCTCTCTTATCCACAGTTGGGTTTTCAAGTTTTCAGACTATCCAGTTTGTGGAGCCAATGTAAGCTGAACAAAGTAATGCAAATAGAATTATGGTTTTGTGCAGCTAACTGTGGTGTAGTTAAGACCACATGATAGTAGGCACAAACCAAGCATCTCTGCTGGACTGTTTTGGCTTTGTGCAGAATCCACTCAAATACATCTTGTTCCCAAGATCACTGTGGACTACCCATTCATAAGCTGGCTGTGGAGAGCTCAAGTATCCCTGCTTCACACTTTTCTGTTCTTAATTGATTGAGGACAAATGAACACAACAATACTGTGTTAGTTCCATGCTACACTTAATCTAGGAAGCTTAATGCTGTTCCTAAACTAATAAACATAGAAATGTAGGGGCGCTACCAATGGGATGTGCAGTGCAGAAACTTAGCTGGTGGCCAGAAACATGCCTTTCATTATCTGGGACATCCAGGCCCACACTAATTCAGGTAATGGAAACTCTGACTTAAATATTTGCTATTCTCCAATCATATTGTATGACACATGGCTCAATAGATTTATTAAAATTCCTTGTAACAGAGCTGCTATTCCTTTCCATACTGTTTTTGTTCTTTCAGTATTCTAAATGAGGGACTATCTCATCTTCCCCAAATCATACATGCTAAACTTCCATTTTACTGTCACCTCAAATTTGACATCATTAATACTAAATGAAATTGCTGTCATGGAGCTTTCTGAACTTTAAAAAAGGCTTTTTGAAATTAATGTTTTGATTTATTTAAATAAACTTTCTATAAAGTCCCCTTAGAGACAACCTTAAGAAAGTAGGGTTTGTCCTATCAGTCTAAATATATCTGGAGGATACTTCTACGTTTACTTTAGGTTGCATTTCAAAGACAGTTTAATAGGAGCTGCATTCAAATGGCAGGAAGATGGAATTTAATGAAATTCTATAGGCAATTACTTTTCTAAGTTGCTTTTGGGTTATTTTTCTTCTATTTGTATTTCATACCAAAGATGCATTGCACTCAGGAAGCTTCTTCTTTTTTAGGTTTCCATAAACCACAACAAAGATGGATGAGAAGATTCAAAAAATGCATGAACGACTGAGAAATGTAATGAAACAAATCAATAAGAATTTTTTTACAACTGCCAAATTATTGCATGGTTTGTCATGCAAAGGGAACACTGTACCTTTCTCTAAGACCTCTGATGCTTTTCACTGGTGAACTGAGAATCCTGGATAACATATGCTGGTATCAGAATTTATTAATTCTTAATGATAAATACGTTTAAAAACTTAAGAAGATTTAGAGAATCAGTCTATGCACAATCTGTGAAAACATGTAAGTCTGAAGTCCTGTGGATCAGCTGTTTGCTGACAGGTTGCAACACATATTCTTCAGTCGAAATACATAGGGGAACTGTTAACCTGAACAACTGTTCTCTAACAGCCAAACAATAACCATGCTAAAAAAGCATCTTCAGAAGGAAACCAGCTGTGTTAAGGTTGTTTGGAAAGAAAGGAGCTTCTGGAGATACGAAAAATTTGCAGTGAGAGAGAAAGAGTAGCATATAAACTAGGATGAGACTTTTAGGGAGAAGAATAACTCAAAAATCCCATGATTTTATAAAAGAAATCTTCTTTATTTGCAGGGCAAATCTTGCAAATGAGAGAAAGAGACAAACACTGAAGGTGTTTAGGAAAGAAAGACTCTGGATATTCCAGAAATTCTCATAAGTCAGCAGACCACCTTATAGTGGTGGAAAAAAGGAGGCATGGAAATGTATACGTATGCATTTATTGTTTTTTGTAGAACTATAAAGTGGTAATTAAATTTAAATAAATGTATGAGAAGATATCACAAAGAAAGACAGTAAAAATTTTTTGCTAAGTGACCTATACTTCTTACCCTAGGACTAGTAACAGGTCCTTATAGAAAGGAATTCTGGTGCTGTTGGCTGACAAAATTTTATCAGAACAGGAACTATTTGTTGGTTCCCTAACATACTGGAACAGCCAGCTGGATTATCAAAAGTTAGTGCTTCTCCACAGAAAATTAATTCCACTTTAAGATCCCAACTAGATTTAGTTCAATGCTTTTACATTTAAAAGTTGTTTTGTGCTAGAAAGGGACAACTTCATCCAAAATAGAACTGTTTATCAACTACTTCATTGTCAGCTTTGTTCAGATGGACAGATCAAGCTGTTAGGTTTGCACAACTCAGGGAGTGACAGGTAGAAAGAGTTCATGTAAAAGAAAATCCAGATGTTAGCAGAGCTTCAGGAGAGCATGCCTGTGGAGAGCTCTAGATCCCATAATGGTACCTGGCACCTTTGGGAGGCAACACACACAAATGTATAGCTGTGATAGCTATATTGCCGCAAAACCACCCATGATCTGAGGAAAGGAATAGCTATTTCACATTACAACCTTGAGATAGAACAACTGAGATTATTCTAAGAGCTATAAACTTCACATAATATAGCATTCTAAGCCTGGGGATAAATAACAGTTAACTGCTAATAACTGCTCTTACTAATTTTTATCCTTCAAGTTTTCCATAGTACAAATAGCTTTTCTTTTCCTACATATGTATGTGTATATATATGTGAGTGTATATATAATCATATGAATATATATATAGAAAATATGAATATATATATAGAAAATATGAATATATATATGCGTATATAAATATAAGATGAACTGTAGTTTAGGTAGATTTTTTAACCTATTCAGTACATCTTAAAATTAAAATAACATTAAACAAAGTCATAGTGGAAAGATTATGACCTATGGTGTAGATTAATTCTGTTAATATCTCTGTATGTTCTGCCACTCCACCTACTCTCACTGCAAAATATATGATCATATTGTAAAAAAAAGCAACAACAGAAAATAAGTCAGAATCATGTCCTTGCCTGCCTGGAAAGAATAAAAGGAAGCGAAGATGTTAAATGTTCTCTGATCCCTCTCTCACATCTTTCTTAGAGGTTCACTGAGATCTCTAAGCTGTTTCCAATTAGTTGTTAATGACCTCAGAGGTGTGCAAGTTTAGCATCTTCTGTACCTTGTCTGATTTCCCCTTTGGGCTAAAACAATATCAAGAGGGCTAAAATAAAGATAAAATACACCTCTGTGATCCTCACGGTCATTGGATCAGAGACATAAGTATTGGAAAGTCTAAGGGGAAAGATCATCATCATCAGTGATTTTAAAACCTGTGTTAACAAAAAATACAAAAGTGATTGCATTACTAAAGAGTGTGCTCCTTTAAACTTTTCAAAACTCACAGCCACGTCTATCAATGGGAAGGAATCTGTGTTTGGCCCTCATGTCTACAAGGAAGTTATTACAGCTCTTGAAAGAGACTGTGGAAACAGTTATAACTTCAGTGGCTATTTGTCAGTTACACTATAAACAGGAAAAAAACTCACCAACATCCTATCTCAGGTGTGTTAAAAAAATCTAATAGGGAACAGACCTGTATTTTTTATTCATTAGTTACTCTTTGGTATCCGGAACAACTTAGCAGTTTACGAAGTGATCTAAGTATGTAAGAAATTGGCACTGACTTTAGAAAATGCATAAAAACCTCCAAGGTTTCAGAGTTAATTAGTTAAACTATTAAAGTAATCAAATTGCTGAATTTATTAATTTAATGACAGTAATATTTGTGCATACTATGGTTACATACCTGTTTCCTATTTGCAAATAAATGAAGAGAGGGTAATGTTAGCCTTTAGTAATCCTCAGTGCAACATTTTTTATTTGCTTTTTAAAATCTGGACTCATTATAGCTATATAATTGGTTATATATCATACTAAGAACTCACTCAGTTGTAAAACATCTCCGCATATTTTAACTAAGAACTGCCTCAAGGTGATGAAACAGCAGCAGTACAAAATTTCAGGGTTGTAATGCAAGACAGAAAGCCTTTTTGAAGAGCTGTTAAATCTATAAATCTTGCAAGCACTCTAAAATATGTCTTAAAATAAAGTGACCAAGCTTGTCATTTAAAAGGAAAAAATACTGACAATATGTCATTACAGTATATTGACTGAGAGGGTAAAGTCACCATGATTAAAATGGAGCAATTCACTTGAACTAACTCTAGTTGACTCCTCTAATGTGCCTGAGGATTGTCTGTGGCAAGCCCAGAGGAAATCTTTTGTGCTTCAGTTAGTTAGCAGTAATGCTTGTGAATCATTTTTCTTTCCAAAACTAACACAGATTACTGAGGATATCAGTTAATATTTGGGTTTTTGCTTGTACTTCAGCCAATGGGAGTCCAATATATTGTTTAAATACATGAAGTTTTCAAGTTAGATTTCTTTTATAGAAGCATTAATTTCAACTGCAATGTCCCTCTTAAGTCACAAGTAGGTGTGTCTTAACTAAAAAATAGAAGAGGTATTATTTTTAAAAAATCCACCAAATGTAAGAAATAAGAGTGAAATTTCTCAATGCAATTCACAGAGTTTGCAATCCGCTAGAAAACCATTATTATCAATAAAATCTTCAGCTAAACTGTTCTTTTTGTTGTTTCAAAGCAACTGGCTACACATTATTACATATTTTGTTTTGTTTTGTGGAAATAGCAAGCAATCTGTTACCACCAGCTGTTTTGTAATCCTTTGGTGGCAGAACAGTGGCGGGATTAACAAACCCTTGTGATTCTTGTACTTCTTGCTCTGCACTGATAAACATGCAACTTCCATCACAAGCATACAGCTTGATGCCTGCATATCTGGCTATACGCAGTGTAAAAAGCAACTGGATAGTCTATTGCTCCTTCTAGGGAAATAACTGCATTTATTTATGAAGTAATCTTGAATCGTATTTTTACAAGTTAGTTACTTTCTCATCTTTTACTTATACACTTTTAAAACGTATAAATGAATTTTCTATCTCTTCCTGTGTGGGGTGAATACCTAGACCTTTGTGTTAAAAACAGAGATAGGTAAAATTAAGTTAAAAAGACTAGTATAGCTAAGATTTGGACTATGCTAGGTTGATAAAGTCTGGAATTAAATTTAGTCACAAATGCAGAAGCATAATAAATGAAAATACATACTACGGATCAATACAACTACAATAGTACCATCATTCTGTGGAATATAAATAGCAAGGTCATCATATATACACCTCACAAATGAAAGAGCAGTGAATTTCCAGGAGCTTACCTACACATAACAAGCACTGAATGAGGCCTATACTTTTCCCATTCAAACATACTGGGCTTATACAGGCAACTTATCAGTTAAAGACAGTACTCCATTTAAAGCTGCTGCAACATTAATGTTGTAGCTTGTCTCCATTTTTCAGCTAAATAGAGGTTTTCTTTTTCACATTATATAAAGTATTCAACCAGCTCAAGCCTTCTAATAAATTGCAAACTCTGTTACAGTATATCTTCTATTATGCTGCTTGTTACTTTAGTAAGACAGGAAATTAAAGCAATAAAACACTTTCAAAATGATAGGGCACACTCAGGCAGTCATTTTTCTTATGTCCCAGTATTATTCTTCAAAAGACCTTTTATGATACTAATATTAAATTCTTTGAAGTCTGAAGAATGTTGAAAGTGTTGAATTTCTAAGATATAAAGCTCAAATATTGCACCTACTTATGCATTTATTAAAACTGGGTTTGTGGGACGGAATTAAAAAAAGCCTAAAATGCAATACAACTAAATAATACATGACCTGATACATTTGCGATCCACATTAGAGGGTACATTGTGTGGAAATTTGATTTAATGCTAAGGAAAATCTATTTTGCTTTTGTCTCACCTTACGTGGCCAAATGCACACCAGATGTGGTCATTCAAATAAAAGGTTGGTAACTGCAAACTGAAGCACAGAAAACCAGACAAATATTATAATGGTCACTTATGCAGCATGTTCACATCAAGGAAATTGAATCAAGCTTGTGAAGCTGTGTATTCGTTATTAACCCCACAGAAAAAGGTTGCACAGACTGCTCCTTTAACAGTATCAATATTAAAAAGATTGAAAGAGATCACATAAAAAAGAAGCAAAAAGAATGCTAAGTCTTCTAGCTTACACATTTCCAAAATGAAATTAATAAAAATGTTTACAAATTTATCTTATTGTTAAGAACTAAATAAATGTAATTAAACATATTTTGAGTTCTGAAAAAAAGGAGGAAAGGGAAAAACAAAGAAAAAAGAAAAGAAAGAAAACAAGAAAACAAAAAATAAAAAGAAAAAAGTAAAAAGTAAAAAGAAAGTTAAGCTAAGTTATCAAAGTTTGCTCTATATCTGTTAACTATTCAGCATGATGTATTATCAGATATATGGTAGGAATGAATTCTTTGCTTATCAGCTGTGCTGAGTGGAGATGTTCAATTAAGAAGCCTCAGAGAATGGTGAATGTTCATCATGTAAGCCAAGATTTCTCCGCGATTTTAAGTTTTATATTCACTTTCAATTTCACTGTAGCTATCTATTACTTTTCCAGTTTCATTTGATCTATTTTATATAGATTTTACACAAGCTCCAGTGAGAGTTCCAATTTGGTACATGGACACTTTCAGTTAGCAGAGGTTAGCAGCTACATTACTGCCATTCTGATTAAAATTTACAGGTTCAAATTAAAAATAAATCTTCGACTACTTCTATACACTAATTCACCATGGAAATAAAGTGTAAATACATGAAATACAGAAGGTAAATACGCTATTTTGTCAATTCATTTTAGTTCATTCTTCAGTACAATCTTTGATATTTTTTACTTTTTTTTCATATACACCTGTCTAGAAATTAACTGGTCCAAGTCGAAGATATAACCAGTCAATAACTTATGTTTCCCTTCTCATTTTTGACATATTTTTCCTCTGCTGGAATTCCAAAACAGTCAACTGTCTGGGGATAGATACTTCTCCAGAGATCTCCCCTCCAGTATATCAATTAACTCAAAAGCAATTTTGGATACCTTCCAATATACTACCACCATCTGGTCTCCCTAAAGCCTTACAAGATGGAGTAGACTTGAATTGGTCAAAATGATGCTAATTTTCTAAATTATTTACAAATTAGGCATGCTTCTACTCTGTTTCCCTTCTTCAGTTTGTTTAGAAATTTCCTAGCCATCTAAGCAATCCTTAGGGATCACTTTTAATACCTAAAACAAGTCTCAGAGACTGCATGAGGACTACCTGACTGGCTGCAGTGTGATACTGTTCAAGGGTTTAATGCCCTCACCATTCACATGGAGGGAACTGTGGAAGTGCACTTCAGCTTCCACCTACCCTGGCTGTGACCCTGGCTTTGTTTTTATGAAAACAGAGCTTGGGGAGGAAAAAGTCTGCTCAGTGGTCTTACCTGATGTGGAAAGAAGATGTAGCTGGGCAGCACAACAGGCCTGAAGAGCTAGGAGGCACTTTAGATTTAGTAATTTGGAGGCACCCAGGAAAGTCATTGTTCAGGGTTACAGAGAGGCTCCCCTCCAAAATTTGTCAAAATAGACTTTTATCCTCCTTTTCCTGTCAGAACACAAATCTCCTGCTCTGTTTAGGTTCTATAACATGCTCACCACTTGATGCACAAAGAAATATGACTAACGTCATATGACGCATGTTTTTCATTCTCTGCCCAAGAGAACAAGTTTTCTCTCTACAGAAGCTCTTCTAGGTTTATTTGGAGGAAGGAAAGAAGAAAAGTAGAAAAAGTCTTCTTTTTTATTTTATTCCATATCCTGCTTAGGTATTTTTGTTTGAGATGGCAAGGAAATTTTGCATACCATGCACTTCCCTGTTCCTAGATGACTCCAGGATGATGTCGTTCAGCTTTTGTTCCTTATTGTGGCCTCCTCCTACTGTCATGTATAATAGATGAAAAATTTCATCATAATTATCAGTTCCTCAAGGCCTATGTGTCTTCTATTACCAGATCAGAAAACTGGACTTTAATCGTACATTCAGAACAGGAAAAACAACTGACTGTAAAATCACTGGCAAAAATATGGCGTAAAAGATCTATGAGAAAAATTATCTCTGTTACAGCTGTGGTCCTGTGAGAAAGGAACTATAAAACTTCCCAAGAAATGTCCTAATACTAGAGATTTTCTAAGATCAGTAAGACGAAAGACTCTGCTACAGGAAATTGTTGGAAACCCTGCAGCTCCTTGACTAACTACTAGAAAACCTAGAATTCTTAGTGATGCTCCAAATGCCATTGGAGCTGCAAATGCTGCAAAGGCCACTTGTCTCGGAACTGAGAAAATATAAAATTATATTGGAATATTTTCTTTGAAAATATGGTGTAATCATTGACCATTACCTAAAACTTCAAAAAGCAATATTGTGTGTGAGTGCAGGTGTGCATATATACATGTATATATAAATACAAAAATATATGTGTGTGTCTGTGTGTGTATATGCACATGGGCAAATTTACTACTAGTTGTCACATAAGTTAGGAGAAACGGCATTTCTTAGGTGTTCTTTTTTCCCAGATCCATTTGGTAACTCCTTCGAAGAGCTGAGCATTGAGCACATGGCTGGAAGAAATCATGAAGTTGTGCTAAAAGGAACATTGATTTGTGAATGTCATTATGTATCATATTCCTTGAAAAGATAAATACCAACTGAAATAGAATGCAAATCCTTTTTCGGGTTCACATCTCCAAAAAGACTAGCGTAGGACAACCTATTCTCATTCTGAAAATCTTAAAAAAAAAAAGGATCAAAACTATTAGAAATAATTCATAAAATAAAGTAAGTGTGGGCTATGTATCTCTGCTTTGCTGAGGTAATGTGAAGGCAGGGAGGTTTCCTGCTTAGAGGAAATGGCTGTGGGCAAGAGGATTCATAGTTCAAATCCTCACTGAGCCAACCTTTGGCAAGTTATTCAGCTTCCCTTTGCTTCAATCAATCCAGCTTAAAAACTGAGCAAAAAGCAGGACCTTAGTGAAGTCAGATGCTACTTCTATGCCAAGCTATCTCTTGGTTAAACAAACTGGAGAAAAAAAAAAAGTGTAAGAAGCAGATCAGATAAAAGAAGGGAGAGAAAGATGCTTAATGGTTTGAAAAGGGTTGAACAGAGACCAAATGCACTGCTGTGCTCACAGGGAACATTTTCTAACAGAATTTGCGACTTTAGACTGAAGTAGGTTCACTTGCTATTTAGATTTCTCTATATAACATTATTTTGCCCTGCATAAAAAGTTTATTGTATTTCAATAATAATTTACTAATTAGCAGTCAGGAATTAGGACCCTTCCATAGGGAAAAATATTCTAAAATTACTTCAGTAACTTAAGATAACCATCATTTTTAAAATAGAAGGATTTCTTCTCACATAGAATGAACCTACGAGTCACGGTTGTTCGATGAATTCCCCTCTGTCTCTAAACATTTTGCTAAAAAGATGAATATGAGAATAACATCAATAGCTTTAGGGTGTGTTACACAAGTAAAAGATAATGAAAAATAGAATGAAATTCACGGGCTGCATTTGTTTTCTCTGCATGCTTAATAGAGTCTCCCATTGTTAAGGACTCTGTAAGTAATCACAGATTTCTTATTTAGTCTAGTGGAATAAAAAGTGAGGTACTAGTGGATTAAAATGGTATAAATTAAAAAATAGATAAAATATATGTGTATGGGCTACTCAGATGGTATTTTTTCTGCCAGCATGTAAAAAATTATAGATGCACTAAATATTTCAGAAATCATTCTCTTTACAGCATTATGTATAGAGTTGTCAGGTTTTGCTATTGATGTTTGTTAATTTATAAGAAATTCCTAATTTAAATATAAAAGGGATAGCTACATTTATTGCACACTTGAGTATTTAGAAAAACTCACTGACATTGTAACACTTTACTTTTTTAATCTAATATAAAAGTAATCCACACATATAAATAGGAGCAATGCCAATCAGCAGAAGAAACTATGATCGTTCATTGCTTTTCAGACATGTTTTAACATATGTGGCAAATAAACAGACTAGTTAGTGGACAATACAATATTAATTCTAAAAATGAACTCTAATTGCCTTGAGGAAGAAATTACTTGGTGAAATTGTTCTACCGTACCCAGTAAGTCATCATACAGGATCATCCTGGCATCTCTTTCATTAAACTTGAGATGGTATCATTCTACTCAATACATTTTGTCATAGTTTACTTAATGAACACTTATGAAAAGGTATTACTCTGCTGCAGACTCTAAATAAAACTTTGGACCACTGAACTGCCAGTAAAGAATGAGATTAAATGACTTCATTATGATACTGATAAGATATATTTGCAGGAAGTCTCCAAAGATTCCTCAATGCTTTGGGTATTTTTTTCCTCCTATCTGGTGAAAGATCTCTGTAGCTCAGTCATGCAAACAGCCCCTTTTTCCTCCCAAGGAAAGCAGTGAGGAAAATGACAATAGCTATGTTATGACCCGGCCCAGGGGACTATGGGTTTGGAAGGAAAGAGGTGTGATTGGGGAGCAAGTATGGACAAAAAAGTTACTTTCTCATCAACATGGTGCTTTAGGAGTCCATTAAGTTGAGGGCTGGCACATGCTTAATCACTGACTTGAGAGGAGCTAAATCGGAACAAAGAACAAGCTATCAGCTATGAGAAAAATATGTAACTCAAAAAGTACAGGTTTTTTGTTTACTTTGAAATCTGCCAGCAAAAGTTAAAGGAACTTGATTAATTGTTTCTAAACTTAGAAAGAAAACTGATTTGGACCCATTAACAGGTCCCACATAGCATCACTGCCTCTGCTACTTAATTAGTAAATACATACAAGAAAAAACTCCTTCCATTCCTTCATCTCCAGCCATTATGGGATTTTTGCTGTAGAGGAGAAATGTGTACCAGCCGTCCTAAGGCAATAGGACCAGAACAGCTTACTCATCATAGACAGGAAAAAGGCAGCTCTGCCACAAGGAATCTGAAACAGTCATGCCTGCCAGACATACTCTGAGACTTCAGCAAGGCCCATATCGGAGAATCTCAAAGAAATGAAATACTTTGCCCAAAGTTAGCTGGAATTCAATCCTAGACACAGTTCACAGTAAGAAAACTTCATGCTAAAAAGTTTGAAAAGATGTAGGCTTAATTCAATTTGCATAAATAACTCTATGACCTCCCTACCAAGAGTAAATATTAGATGTAATTTAAAAAACATTGTATGACTATATTCAATGAAAGTCATATGAAATAGGAAACACTGCTGAAGAGCAGGCCTACTGCACTTGGTTCCAGTGTCCACTATCCTATGCTAGGTTCAAAGATGAATCAGTTCTTTTACACAGTCCTATGTCCACGCAGAGGTTTGGGAATCATGCCTCAAGGTACGCATCTGGGAGGCACAAAATAATCATTTCATTTAGTGTAGTCCTAGCACTTCCCCCAAAATATCACAAAAAGTACTCCAGGCATGTATGTTCTCATTAGAAGTATTCTGATAATCAAAGGTGTAAATGTGTTTAAATTATTTGGCAAGTGACACAACACAAAGGAAACACAGCTTTGTTTCCCTTCCCTTCTCAATGTAAAGCTGAGAGGAAAACAATAGAATTACTGGTGAAGATTAAGAGGATTAATTAGGATTAAATTTAACTTTTCTGTTTCTAAACTGGATCTGCTCAGGCATGCCACAAGCACTTATTCTCATCCAGGATTAATATATGACAAGCTTGAACTTTTAACACCAAAGCCTTTTTGAGTTATGGGAGAGCAAAACCAGGTTGCAACACTTTCACAAAACTGAAACATGTAAATTTTCACAGCATCATCACTCAAAAATGATTACCCTTATTTTCTTCAAACTTTCCAAAATAATTCACCATTGATTTGAGAGTAAGAATGAAAAATAACACCTCAAATGTATATTTCCTCCCCCTTAGAAGTTCAAAGGGGTGAAAACAGGTCCTGGAATACAACAGCTCATGTAACATTCACTCCAGAGTTGCCACCCAAACTACAGTGTAATAGCATCTATTTTGTATTCAGAGGCAACGGACAGACATTATCCAAGAACAAAACTGTGTGCTTCAGAAGAAGGAAAAGCTAGCTACCTACTTCTCTAGCTCATTTCAGAAGCTGGATTCAGGAACTGCTTGCTGAAAGTTATTTTGTCAAATAAATGACAACAATAAGGAAGGAATAATGGGTAAAAGACAGGGGTGAGTTTGTTGCTACATCACTGTGCTTCTGTACCACAAGTAGGAGATTGTTACAAACAGACACATTAATTGTAAATTAATAAAGTTTGCCATTTGTTCAATTCTTTATTAGGTTTTGCCAGGTATGATGCTAACTGTTAAATAGTAAATAAGCTAAGAATCAGATAAATATCTGAAATGATATAAATTAAAAAAAAAAAATTAAACATTGGTGTCCTGAAATTTTTGGCTTGATCTACAGCACTTCAATGTTTTTTTCCTGTATCTAACTTTGGGTTATGATAGAGTGCTGCATCTCTGTAATTCCTCCATTCAAATCAAGTTTTGGTTCATTTTCCTTTTGTAAGTTTTCCACAGAAAAAAGTAGAGAAATATGAGCATGAGGTGTTTGTTTAATTTGCTTGTGGTTTCTTGCGTTGAATAATATGGCAGCTGCTCACTTTGTGACTGAGTTCATGAATGAGAAGAATGGTTACCTAAAGATAAGCTGAATGTATTAGCTTTGAATCTTTCCAAAGGAATCTAACTTACCCTTCCTAAAAAACCTGTAATTTTTCAATATTTTCAATGTTAACATAAAGATGTGATTAATTATCAGCTGCCCATGACCCTTTGTACTCAAACAAAAATAGAAAGCAAAAAGTAACTTTGCAAGATCATGAATGACTGACTGCAATGAATGACTGTTACTACAATGCAGAACCAAATTTATGAATGAAATATAAGGATGGTAGGGATCTAAAACTCTTTGGAAGTCAGACTGAAACATGTCATGATTTTCGGATATTGTAAAATTTCTACTGAATGTATGTGACTAAAATGATTAAACTTCTGCCAGAAATCAACTAGCAATATTTTGATGACTTTCTGCACATGCCCCCATTCCCCCTTTTTCCAAGGGGCAGGGGGAAATCTTTTCCAAACTTCTAGTCCTCTGTTGTGAATCCCCAACTGCATGTATTGATAACAACCTTTTACCTTTCTCTGTTCAATGTTACAAAATATCCTATTGTTTCTTAATATACTAATGGTCAGAGTATCACTGGTTGCCCTACTGATGCTCTGCATTGTTTTAGAATCAAATAGCACATGACTTACATGTTTATATCATGAATGACAGAAAAAAAAAACATTGATTTACTTCTTCTTGCTGTTTTTGATCTTCATGGCACTTTAGCAAGCACGTGATAGAGAATTAAGTGTGAGAGTAATGACGAGAAAATATTATATCACCAATTCATCAAAGAATAAAACTAGCATGCAAACTCTAGCTTTTCTCAAACTTGCTTATGCAACTAGAATAAGTTCAAGAAAATCTCCTCCCCAGAAAGCTTGGGTTATAGCTTCAGCAGGGTTCAGTTGCTTTCTCTAGTTGATATGCTCCCTATTCAGAACTAGAACTAGGTACCGGGCTTTCTCATATTTTGTGGACTATATGAAAGGCACTGTTACTTCATATGAAAGGGATGGTTGAGATTTTTAACTTAAAATTTTTTGGTTACGGCCCATTTTCAAGGGACAGACCACTTCGTAACATTTCTTAAGCTGGCTATTAAAATGATGTAGAAATGTCAAGATTTTTTTTAAAGAATATTCCTAAAATCAGCACAGAGACTTTAGTTTTCTTTTGTGCTCCCTTCCCTATTCTAGCCTCCATTAATTCCAGCACAAAAATATAGCCAGTAGCACTAGCAGAGCTCCACCTTTTATGCACTCTCTGCTGAACTGGGAGTTTTATGCAAAAGGTCAGGTCTCTGACCGTTTCAAAGGGAGTATTTTCTACAATACTTTTGGTTTTGTACTGTAATGACGTTCCTTTTCACAAGCTTTTATGGCTGTCAACATACTGATTGTTCACACTGTGACACAAGGATTCTATACACAGTGAGTAAGACCCACTAGAATATATTGAAAAAATATAACTAAGGAAGTTATATCCAAAGCAAAATATTATGAAGCTACTTCATATTTATTTAAGTATTATAATAAATTCTGAATATCCACATTTTTAAAGAGAAAGTGCTCTAAAAATATCAGTACCTAGAACTTTAATAAAATCTTGCTCAAGACACAAGACTGCTGAGCGAATTTGAAGAGCATGCTGAGAGTGAGTATGTGGGAGGATAATTTACAAAAATAATGAATTGAATGCATAGGTCTTTACAATTATTTTTTAAAGGTGACCACAAGATTGTTAGACAGGGGCATACTAATCAACCCTTATTTTGCTAAAACTTTCAACTAGATAGATTACTTTGAAATAGACAGACTACTGTCTATCACTAAAAAGTTAATATTTACTAAGAGTTAGTAGATATCCATTTTATACTATTTCAGTTCAAAGATAAGGGAGTACTTTCTAATGAAAAAACATGTTAAGCTGATTTTTAATGCCCATGACCTTTGCTAAGAACTAAAAGTCTTCTTTTCCCATTAACACTTATTCTGAGAAGGACTGACATCTTTACAGTGTATACAGCATCTCTTTTCAATAAACAGCTCTACTGTTTCTTTATCTATGTAAATTTAGAACTTTATCCCCCTCCTACCTGAATGGCTTCCTTCACCAGTAGATTATAAAGTAATCCCATGAATTTGGTATCCTTGGTTACACAGCGGACCAGCTTCAATAAAGTGCAAAATGTCCCAAAGACAGACTACAATGTAGACTAAGAAGTCCAGCCTCTCCTTGAATGCCCCGGTGTATTTTCTATTGTTTAGCTATAGGTTTCTTCCTCAGCACATACATTATCTGGTCATGCTACAGAAGTCTATACTTCTTCCTGTTCACTGTGCAGATAGATAGCTGAGACGTTATTTAGTCAGTGCCATGTTTTAACTGTTGCATTGTTTTAGTTAGGCAACTAGAGTGATTGAATTTGGATCTTGGCTAAAAGCTCTAGGTAATTTTTTTCTGGGCATCAAGTTGGGTGATGCACTTATTTGCTGTCCCCACCCATAAAGAAGACTGGCGATTAATGCACAAGAGAGTGTCTTCTCTAGACTTCAGGATAATAATTGAAGGAAAAGATCCTGATGATTTAACGTTATTAAACACATCAACACAGGAGATTCTGTGTGGGTTATGCCTGGTCAGTCCTCTGTGTTTAGGTAAAAATCCCTTTGATCTTTCTTCTACAGTAGAGGTTATCTACCACAATCCAAGAATTTCCTTTTTTAGCCAGAGAGACGATAATGTTGAAAAGTCTAGGTAACTTAAGACAGCAGATACAGAATTTAGGGGGAGATTCAAATCACTCTTTCCAAGGTGCACCATGCTGTGGTAGACTTATTCCAGGATCACAGAACTAATATTTCCAAAAGTTAGTGAAACTTGAGATGGGTCCAAACTACAAATCTCAATCCGCACATGACCCTTAACCTCTGTGGACTTTGGAAAAACTTGTGATCAGGCCTTTCTTTGGTAATAGCATATTTACTTAATATAAAAATAACACATTCATGTAATTCAGCAGTAGAAAACAATACTGACTGCTGATGGCACTACTCATTGCTCACTGCTTCTAAATAAAACTTAAAGATCAGAATTAAAATAGACCCAAACCGCTTTTTTTCATTCTTTGTTTTTTAATTTCTGTGCCTTACAAAATGATGCTAGGGGAGAACAGTCTGTAGCTATAGCTTGAAGGAAAACTAATTGGTTTAAGGATGTCACAAATGTCTTGGCTTCATTTGTTTTGAATCCTGTTGAACAGTCATCAATTTGTTGACAGAATATCTCAGGCTCATTTCAGCCTTTGCAAGTTCAAATCTATATTCTGCTACTGCTCTGTTTTCAAGACAGAGTATCTTGACATATTTTTGGCTCTACAGTCACATTCGGTGTCAAGAGAAAGATTTCCATATTTGTTTGTTGCTCCTACGAAGCCCTTATGGAATTGATGCTTCATACACATTTTCCCCAGATGCTATTTCAAAATCTGAATCATCTCAAATGTGTACAGAACAACCAAATTAACTCCAAAAAGTCATTGAAGGCTTACAGTGATCAATAGAAGCATATCTTTTGGAAATCACCGCCACTTTGGAATAAGTAAGTCCTTAGGCTGTATCTAACTAAACCCTTGAGATATTAGAGACTGCCTACACTGATAAATAAAACAGTCAGTGAGTGTTCTTTGCCTCTGAGGCTCAATAAAGTAGTCTACCTGCATTTAAACATTTGGGCTCCTCAGTCGCTTTGGCAGCCTACATCATGTTCATATGGACGTATAACATTATTGCTACTGTGTTTATTGTGTCAGATCAGAGGACCTGTGAAGGCCTTATTGCTGCTCCTCAGAATGGTGCTTTGCTATCATGAAACTGAGGGCATGTGTTGGCATATGGGTGTGTTTAAGGGTCCCAAGCATGCTGGGATAATAGTGGAGGACTGTATAAAGCAGGGGAATCCAAACCTGGGGCAGTTTGTCCCTATTTCTTACTAGGACTGATCTCTGCTGAATACTATCACTGGGCTGTGTGCACACACTATTTCAGTTGCTTCAGGTCTCAGCTGTTACAGCCAAGATGCTATAAACAGAGCTGTTTGAATGATCAGAAGTGCAGTGTTTGAGGTTGCTATTTTATTTGTCAAGAAAGTATTGCTTTATTGAAATGTTAGCCTCTGCAAGACTTATTAAAACCAAATAATTATTTTTAATAACTGCTTTCATCTACCATAAGAAATTTTTAAATTTCTAAATAATTTAATAAATTTCATGTTTAAACAAAATGAGAAATTGAAATCTGAATTTTTCAACATCAGTCATAATCTTATATTCATGCCAATGAAAAATGTTCAAGATTGTTTTGTTTGCCTTTTGAAATTTAAAAAATAAATCACAATTTATAAATCAAGTGTAATTCCAATTTGTAAATAAAAAATAATAAAAAATTCTAAAAATTCTAGACCAATAATTTCAAAGGTTCTGTTTTGAAAAATGTTTCAGATCTGGAAATGCAACAAAACAGATCATTTCCCATTGTTTTTAACAAATGGATATTTTTCGTTTCTGTTGACCTGTTAGATTTATAACTTCAGTATCATTCTCAGTATCATATTTTTCTCTTTCCTTGATACTTTGTCTATACCTTTGTTCTCTTTTCTTGTTCATTTCAGTGCACATCTCTGTTTCTACTCATCCAGTTCAGTGCTCTTGAAGTGATCTTAATCCTGATCCTTTTCCTTTAAATCATTCGTTGCCTTTTAAGAAAAAGTAGTTTCAAAAGTCCCATTCCTATTTTCAAGTTACTGACAAAACTGAATTTCTGTTCTCATTTCTTTTCACTCCCTTTTTTGCTTATGCCCACCAACAGTCTTCTCAGCTTTTGGCTTTACAATTTTTTCAAGCTGTCATCTCCAAATCCTGATCTCTCATTTCTGTACATACCCTTTATTAAAACATATTTCTTTGAATCTCTGTATATTTTATATCTTTGTATATTTACTCATTATCAGTCACATCTGAATCAGGGGAAAACATACTGCAAAAATGTATCAGTTAATACACTGTTCCCAGTCTTATTTTAAAACATGAGTATAGAGAAGATTTGATATTTTTAGAGAGTGTGAGCTCTTTGTGATCGATCCTAGAAAAAATTATGGGGAGGAAATACAAATCTTAAAAATATAGCTATTTCTAGAAGTGTAGTGCCATAAATTCTCACAGGTCTTTACAAAAGCACAGGTCTTTTGCAAAGACATTCTGCCTAATCTAAAGATCTTGCAGTCTGACTAAGGTAGCAATTCAGGAATGTGCAGTCTTATGAACCTTATTCAGGTCAATCAGAAATCAGTCTTGTTTAAAAACTACATTAGTTAGCATAGTTTCACTAGCGTATTTAAAAATGTTATTGCAGACATGGTTAATACCATTGAAAATACATAATCTGGTTTTAGCCCTATTCTTGATGTTGGTTAAAAGACAATGACACCCGATTCTCATGCAGATACATATGTGGATACAAGTAAGTCAGCTGAGTCCAAAATTACAGGTTTGAAAGCCCTGTGGACAAAGCATAAACCTGCCTACACTTTGGAGCCTCAGTTTTCAATATTGAAATTTTTCCTTGGTACCTCAGGTTATGTTTACATTTATGTCCAAAAGCACCTGTTCTTTAACTGGCATCATTCTCATGCTTAAATAGTTAACATCCATAAGAAAAAAATTTGCTCTAACTGTGACTCCTATGCCTGTCTGTTCTAGATCTTAGCTTGTGCCTACAGGATCACGCTCTTCACCGAATATATTGAGTTTACAGCCTTCTTCCAAGTGTAAGTGAATGAACCCCTCACATTGTTGATTATTTAATAGCTGACACTGCCAGGAGGTACAGCATGGCGATTCTATACCGTCTTCTGCCGAGAAGTTATCCGTCCACCTCTCATAATCATCAGTCTGCTACTCTTTTGTTATACAAGCACTCTTGACCCTTTCTGTTGTAGCATTCAACTTTACATAGGATAATTAAAGATCATAGTGTCAGGGAGAACTTAGAATGAGAATACATTTCTAGCTTATTGGCTCAGCTACAGATATCCTTCCCACTACAATGGCTAGTTAAGAAAGTTCCATTAGGCAATCATTAACCAGTTGGTAAAAAATATATACAATTTTTGTACTAAAAATTGCAAACTAGCAACTTCCCCCACTGTACCCACACTCTAGCCACTAGAACAGCCTTTTACACTCACAGCTCTTGCATTCTCTCTGAGCTAATTAATATTTAATTACTTAGTGCAAAGTAGAACATCTTAGACAAGACAATACAAGTATCCCTGTCTCAAGATGTTTCATAGGCTGGTCCTTAGAGCACTGTTCAGAGAGTGGAGTACTTACATCTGTGTCTACCATCGCCTCAGGAAGTTTTCTAATCATTGAGCCTGCATACAGAAGGATATCCTATGCTTTAACAGAAACTTGGAGTAATTTCTAAATTTCAGATCTCCACCGCACTTACTGGAAGCTCAGAATACCCTTCAGAAAACTAACTTTATAAAATTTGGCAGTATTTGTTTTATCCAGTTACAACTAGGTCCTTTTACTTCAGAGGAGACTTTGCAAATTTGCTAGTTCACCTTTATGTAGTGACCCAAAAGAATGGAGTGTCTGACATGCACTGAATGACTCATTCTTTGCTAGTTCACCTTTATGTAGTGACCCAAAAGAATGGAGTGTCTGACATGCACTGAATGACTCATTCAATTTCATCACTAAGAAAGACCTAAGGATACAAGAATAAGTTTACTTATAAATAATGGGAAGAGAGCTATTGACTTAAAGAATAACATGCATTATAAATAGTATCCACAGGAATAAGGATACTCCTTGGTTGCTCCAGCATTTCGGCTAAATTTTGTAACCACATAGCTGGTTTATGCAAGCTCCTCCAAAGCTATAAACCTTGCAGTGTTCTTAAATAAATGCTTTTTGTGCTCCTATTGTTAAAGATGGCTACCAGAACCACAAAAATAGACAGTTTGAGCCACCTCCACTTTCTCTAGCTAGAGATGGAAATGATCCAACCCTGTTTACTTCCTCCTCTATAAAACTTTGCTTCCATCTATGTTTATTACTTGTGACAAAGGACTGAAATAGCACAGGTTACTGTGAATGATTAAGATATTACTCTTCTTTTCTTCCTTGAAGCGGCTTAGTTAACATTTCTACTGAGTTGCTTAATTTGTCCTACCTAAGGCTGGTTTCCCCTGTTCCAGCCTTCTAAAGATGGTGATAAAACTTCATAAATCATTTAATGAGAAATATTATATTCATAATCTCTGAAGTGGCTTAAAGATATCCTTTTTCCAATAGCATTTTTTAAGATAAATCAGGGTTGGTTTATTTTTTAAAAGAATGGTCACAGCCACTAACCTTCAAAGACAAACTTCAGGACTGTGAATTCTGAACAGAATCTCCTTCAGAATGTCCAAATCATATTCTCCAAATACAGTGCCTAGAGTCCTGTACAATGGCAGGTCTCCCATAATAAGAATTATGCCAGATGCCTTCAAATGAGATCCACAATAGTAGAATGCTTACAGAATTTGCCAATTGGTTTCCAAAGGTAGATCACAATTTTGCATAATGACTTTTCGTTAGCTCTCCATTCAGTATTTCCAAATAATATTTTGGGACATTTACACTCTGTATGGGACTGCATAGCGAATATACAGTCTATTCAAAGGTAAGAGAGATGAACCCAAGCTTAAACAGGTGCTAAAAAGATGATCCAAGTAATATAGAGCCATATAGAGAGCTATCATACAAAGGAAGTGTAAAAGCACTTGTCTTGTTAAAGTTGGCAAAATGATGGCTAAGAAGACATACAATCACTTTCTATAAATAATTATGTTTGGAAAAGAGTTATATGCCACGACAGGAGAAGGACTATTTAAACTAAAGGGTACTGTCAGCAAAAAATGTTATAAATTAACTGTGAATAAAATTAGGCTAGAGACTAAGAGTGTTCTTAATGATCAGAAAGCAGTGAAGCTCCAGAGCAGCCCTGCAATGGTAACAACAGGGTGAAGAAAAAGAAAATATCAGCCAGCCAGTTCCCATTAAGATGGAGTCTATTCTGTTTATGAAAGGTATACAATTATATAGCACTACAGAAATTGGCTTCAGTGAACGTTTTTAGCCACATTTTCAATCCTATTTTTCTATTTCATCTAATTGCTGTGCTTAGGACTAAAAGTTCAGTCTAGCAAGGCTTATTATTTTAGTGCTTTAGTCCTTTTCTTGATTTGTCTCTTAATGCCTAAACAAGAATCTGTTTTTTTAACAGTTGTAGTCCCGTGTTTTTATCCCTCTAGATGTAAAAATGCTGCCTAAGTGAAGACTTTTCAACCTGATTTCTTTACCTAGTATGGGAAATCCCAAAGACTCCAGGCATATTAGTTATGAATACATCTACTGTCCCTCAATATGCAGGCTATTTCTATTGTTTCTCTTTTGAAAAAAAAAATTAGATGTTAAGTGTCAAAATCTAAAAAAGCCAATATAAAATAAAAGCAGGCAGCTTTAAACATAAAATGTCATTGAATTAATTTTTGATGAGAGCAGAAATATTGGAGAAGTGAGACCTAAAAAGTGGCCTGTGTGGCAAAAAGCTAGCTCTTGGGAGCTGGGGAATGGGGAGAGGAGGGAGAACAGAATTTTTTATCTGCATTTGCTACAAAGATCACTGCCAAGAACATCTATTAACTGCCTAATTTGCATAAACCTTCTGCAACTGAAGCTCAAGCAAGCCTTAAGCATTTAATTCTGAATCATCTTATTCAGTATTTTTCAGCACCATATTTACTCTTTCATTCTCTCTCATTTTTTTCCAGGCAGCCTGGTGGCAGCAATTGCCCTGTAACACTGGTTAAGACTATCCTTCATGAAGTTTTCTGGAGTGATTGAGGTAAAAATAAAAATATTCTGCTATTTACCCCTGGGAAATTTTCCTTGGTTTAAATAGGCTTTAACTACATCCCACAGAGTGATGCTTCACAGTATATTATTAGTGCGATCAAAAAGAATGTTACAAGGAAGAACTGAGCACTAGCCAATGTTAAGCTATGTTTATTTCTCATCTGTTTTACAAATTCAGAAATTTTGAAGTAGAGTCTTTTTTTGCAACACTTACTTTGTTCTGTATTTTCGCTGGTGTTTTCTATTTGCTGACTTTTTAAAATTACACATTTTCAATAGTAATGTGCAAGGCCCACATCTTACATTTGCAGGCCCTATTGACAGTAAGCACTAACAGAACCAGCTGCATGAATGTGCAGATTCTGTGGTAAAAAGGGGAGGGATCTAGTGAAACCTTAATACCGGATCAACCACTAGCAAAGAGTTTTGTTGTGATTTCTAGGACTGCTAATTTCATAGAGTCCTAAGATATATTTAAAATCTACTAGAAAAATAACTGGACATTATTTCTTGACATTGAAACAAGTATGCCTTCCTATATATATAAGTGTGTATATATATGTGTATGTGTGTATATATATATATATATATATATATATATATATAAAATTTATATGCAAAACAATATCAATAAAGTTCCTTTTCTTTATTAAACAAAACAAATGGCCATGAGGTTTGTATTTTGGGACTACCGAGCTAAAACACGGGCATATTTCACTGCAGCTCCCAGGCAATTCATCTGTCACATGGTTTTCCACAGAGGCTCAGTATCATTCAATAATCCTTCTTCCAGTAGTCATATACAGCCTGATAATCCATTTGTGCTCATTACCAAGCTTGATTCCTTGTGGGATTAATTCTCCTACACATAGTTCAAAGGCCTGAACAGACTTATGGCTTAGTAATTATGCATGAAATTCTTGGGAATACCTGGAACCAAAACACAGTGGGCCAAATTCATCCCTGGAATTGCTTTACTGACATCACTGCAGTTGTGCAAAAGACAAATCTGGCATTTTAATTTGAGGAATAATAAAAGTAACATCATTGCAAGTGCTCAGTTGCTCTTTGAAATAACAGTATGACCAACTAATCATCCTTTATGAATATCTTTCTGTTTGCAGTAAAATCTTTGAAGTCAATTGGATTGTGCTAGTCTCATGTCTTCCACTGTTCCAGAAATATGAAGGGTGGCTGTTAGACCTGTGTTGAACATGTGAAATATGTTAAAGTCTTATAAAGGGATGCTGCACTTTTTGGCTAATCAAAAACGTGCTGCTGTAGGATGTAACTATGAAAGTCCTTAGAGTATATTATGGATCTTGAGTAAATGCATAAAAGATACTGTAGGCCTACATGTTAGGGAATGCCTGTTTTAAAATAATTAAAGCTTTAAAGCATGATGGTAAATCATTCAATATGACTGTACTGAGGGGAACTTGAATTTGAATTGAGTTGTCTAGGAATATAAGGATATATTAGATGGGATTCTTTTAGTGGCAAAAATTAACAAACCGAATTTTAGTGGATGCAGTGACATTTTTGCATTCCAGAGTTGTTGATTATGTTTTCCTTTTGAGCAATTTGTTCTTGGAAAGAGAGCACGTATGTGCAAAAACAGTCAACTAATGACTGGCATGGTTACTTAAAACTATTTGACATAGTATTGAATAAGGTTTTCAAACCTGAGTTACTTTAAAACATCCAGAAACAGAAAAGAATATCTTAAAAAAAAAAAAGCAGATTTATAAAATGTTAAGACATAGGATGAGAGGCTCCAGGAATATCTTTAAAATCATTGCTCTTGTGAGCTAATGAACTCAACACAGACAGCTGACATTAGGGTTACATCCTCACTTGCTGCTCACTGGACAATAAAGGAAGTCACATTGCTACTATACTAAATATTGGTGCACTTAATGGTAATTTTACTAGGTATTGGCTCAAAGTTTAACTCAACTTAGCTTGCTCAGAAGTAGCTTACATATCTCTTCATGGCACTACTCTAAGCCATTTGGAGATATGTAGTATATGTCTGAATGCTTTATGAAGCTCTCTTACAACAGGCCAGTGCAGTCCAAAAGTACACATACAGAAAGATCTCAGTTAATTCATTATTAATAAAATATCTCCAGGTTATGATATTACTAATAACTACCTCTTGCATGATCTGCTCATTCACTTATATCTTTTATTTTGTACACCTGAAACGCATGTGAGCAATTTCTGCAGGCTCAGGTTAACAGTTATATTTACTTCTCTGCTTTGAGCAATTATTTTTTACCTTTTGTCTTCATATTAAATTAAACTAAATTTATTACATGCCAGATAAATTAAAGGAACTGAAGGGTAACATTTGCAAACACACATACATTCATGGAAGTCAAAGAACCTCTGTCAAAAGTATTCTGAGAATCATATGAATCACATAGTACAGTATTTCACCCAGCGTGTTTTATTTAAAATGGGGTTCCTTGTAATTTCAAACAGCTTCCTATATACTTCATTTTAAAATATTACCATATGGTTTTCTTTCAGCACTTCTTGAACTCCAGAACATGGGAAACCTTTGTTAATGGTTTAAGAAATACTGTCATGTATTGATTAGATAATTAAATCACAAAACATTTTGGGGGATTCTATGTTTCTAAATTAATGTGGTGATCTAATCACAATTTAGAGTAGAAATTCATTAATTTTCTTTTGTTTCTTCCATCACTATTCTTCTAATAGAACATCCAGTTCTAGGTCAGAATTCTCCAGGCAAGGGACTCAATGTTGCATGCACACTGGACTTTGGAAGATAAAGACCGCCACCTTTTTATCAGCTAATACTTCTTTGCAGCAGTTCAATCACTGTATTTTATTTTATTTCAATTATTGAAGTCCTGAAGGAAACTATGGGCATGCTAGATAAATGGGGTCAATTTCAGTGGAGTTTTTCCTGATTTACATCGGTGTAGATACGATAAGATTCAGGTTGCCAGACACTATTAGCACGCGGAGGCTAATAGTCTCACAATACTGATAAAATAGGGCATTAAACCTACTTTTAAAGACTTTTCTTTCACCTTTTTAGCTATTTTTAAATTAGGTTTATTTGGGGTACTTCATTCCAGCTATTCTTTACCTTCTTCTAGACTCTGCTGCTTGTGTGTTCAGAACTCCAAGTGTTTTATACGGGTAACCTTGTTAAGGTGATGATGCATAGCTATGGAGCAGACACTTCTGACTTAAAAGTTCTACATATTTATTTACTAGCAAAATATGATAAGAGAGATAAACAGAACATACAGTTAGGAACTAAGGATTAAAAAAAAAAGTCTCTCCTGAGAAAAACCTAATAACTTGCTCGAAAAGCTCTCATAAATTATTAGCTTTGAAATCACTCAAAGTGTCTGAAACATTGTATGTGTCACTGATGTACTTGAAGTTCACCTAAGAAACTGTATCATCAAAATGTGCCGACAAAAAATGCCAGCAGCTATGCCACCCTGCAATCAATCACATATCTGTTTCAGAGCTATAAAGTGTCAGAGAATGTAATTTCATCTGCTTCTGCTGCATACACTTAAATCTTCATATTCTTACTGAGGAAGGAAGAACACAAAAAACATTTGTCAGTTCTGTTTCTCTCTATCTGACTGACTGTAGTTTTTTCCATAAAGTATTTATATTTTCCTGTAAATTAATACAATGTATATACAGATACATATTTTAAATTTTCATTTGAAAGTATGAGTTGTGAAGAGTTACTATCTTTTATGACAGTTACATCACCTATATAGTCAGTGAAGAAGTACAGAATGGTCAAATACCTCTTCGGGAAGAACAACTTAGCTGAGTATAAGGAAAATTGTGGAAGGTTTCAGTGCTGAAAGCATAGAAGTAGAATTGGCCATGTAGTGGAAATAAAGGTGACCGGGGCAAGTTAAAGGTAAAGCTGCTACTTACTTTACTTACTTAAATGTAGGGTTCCATATTATTCTGACGAAAACTGTTATCTAAATTCTTCCCATGTCATCAAGTGCATATAAAAATAAAAGGCATTTCGTATTTGGAATTTGACATAGTATTAACTATTATCTAGTTAATGCAACCAGCGCAAAAAAAAAAAAAAAAAAAGACAGAAATAAGTAACCAAGCCTGAGGGAAACAGATCACCTTGTCTGATACTAAGTAAAATGATTCATTTCCAGGCACAGTGAAATACAGAACACCAAAAGCAACCTATGCATTAAATTTCTTTCTTTCTTTTTCCCATGGCCTTTCCCCCTCCTCCCATTTCTCCCCACGAATACAGAGTACCAAAGTGCTTCCTGTTCTGAGCTACAGGACACATGCTGGGTGCAGCTCTTGAAGTTTGCTCAGCAAAGGCTACAAGTAGGCAGCACAGTGAGTTAATGGAAGAATAATTTAAAATGAGCTTGGGTGGTTGAAAAAAGGACCCACACACAGTGGTAATAAGGTTTGTCTTTCTTGTTTCTTTTAGTAGCTGTTGATAATTTCAGATCTTTCCTTTCAAAATCTATTTTGAATCATGCCTGGAACACTAAAGTGTGTTTAGCTCTTATCTGTCACTTTTTGATCATTTCTATTAACCTTACTCTATATGTAGTGATGATAACTATACAAAGAATAATTAAATGCAGTTCATAGTAATTTGGAATATGTAAATTTATTATTATAGAGATTTAAATAAATTATTTCATTTTTTCTTCTGCAATGGAGAATACTGCATTCATTACAGTTGCTGCATAAATCCAAGGACTAATGATATTTATTTACTCTTTTTTTAAGAGAATTTCACCATTGCCTTTTTGTAGCCCAAGAGCATAATTAATCCAAGTGCAAATACAATAGTAAAGATAGCCCCGTCTTGATATTTGTGTTATCAAAAACTCTACTGATTCTGCTGATTTAGCATATCTTTTGCTGCACATAAGCAGATGTGATCTTTCATTTTAGGAAATGAACGTTTTCATACAGTCACTAGATAGCTCCAGTACAAGCTGAACCCCTTCTTCAGCTTTCTATCCTTTTCTGTCGCTCTTCTGCTAGACAAGCCTGCCTTTTTGTTCTTCCTTCAATCTTGCTACTGAAAAAACTATGTAAATTTACAAATTTACAAGTAAGTCCAGTGACAGACTGGTTTGTACTGCAGCTGTGTAGAGGAACAAAAACATTCTGAATAGGTTAAGGTAGAGGAGGCACTTTGGTCCAGATGACACATTTGCCTCTTAATCTAACTGGTTTTTAAAATTTATTTGAAAGTCCGGGTGACATTATTACCTTCTCCACTGTTCTGGCCTCTCATTCCCACAAGTATAAAACTGAATCTCAAATCAAGGGAAAAAAGCAGCGAAAATGTTTTTACAAAACAATTCATAAACAATGGAAGTTCAGCTCTCTCACGAGAGGACGGAGATATACAGCTTACAACTTAACAAGAGGACACCAAATACAGAGCTCTGGACAGAAAGCAGATCCAGGGAATAAATGGATGCTACTCAGAGCACTGCTGCCTGGATTTAAGACTGGTAAAACATTCCACAATGGTAGAAAAGCTTCCTCATTTACCTCAGTGAAATATGGGAAGTCAGCAATTTCCAGAAATGGTCTCAGAATAGAGACCATTAGAGACAGAAATCTGTTGGTGTTGGGCAAAACAAACATGAGAGTGCAGTCAGGAACTCAACACTTAAGTTGTGAGGGAAAATTAAAAAGTTTCAGCCCTCCTAATACAATCTCTAATTTGCAACAAATTATATAAGGAAATGGCCATAAAAGTAAGGTTTCTTTGGAAATGGTTACACCGTTAAGTTCAGAACATTTCAGAAGGTTTCACAACACAGGATAGAAGCCCCTCCTCAGTCAGAACAAAAGAATGAAATTATCAAACTGATAATGAGCAGGTATCATAGCAGTTCAGTCTTCCACATACCACTGCAATAAAATAAGTCATTTCTGATACGAGGAACTGTGTTTAAGGGTGAGTGGATACTACAACAACTGGCTATTTGTGCTTTGAAGATCCAACAATGCTTCTAATTAGCATTGACTTTTGCTGTCCTGTGGAATGGCTATGTCTTTCTAGACCTCTTACCTGTGACTTGCCTGGTTTTACATTGTAGTGAACATCCTTGCATGACAGGTATCCTTGTAGCTCTCATAAAAGCAACCCTGTGATTCTGTTGTGACAATACTGAGACCTTTTGAAAATACAACTTGAGAGTAGGAACACATGCATTCATGGAAGTGCAATTTCAGAACTGTTTTCCCAAAGCTAGAAAATTCTGTAAACGTGTGAAATTGAAGAGAGTAATTCTAAAAATTAGTCAATCTTTTATAGTACTCAGAAAAGATTGGACTAGATTGATTTCTCCAAGATTTGGAGTTAGGGTGGATATTCTTACTTTACAGACTGGGTTTACCTACCTGTAAAAAATGTGAGAATGAAATAGAACAAGACATTATAGTCTCCTGAAATGCAGATAAAAAAAAAATCAGCTACTTCATCTGATTACTTCAGCTCTCAATTTTCTCAAGTTAACAAACAGCTCTATTGTGTATAAAAACATCTCAGATTTTGAACTGAATCTACTTCTGCTTTAATTAGCTGGGTTTTAGTTAAACTTCTTATGTCTTTTCACATGAGATTTCCCATATGCAGACTAGCAGCCATTAGTCATCACGGATTTTTTTTTAACTTAACGCTGAACCGTTGCAATCACAATCTTTTTATGCTCTAATCTATATTATACAGCGCATCAAATACCCCAGCCACAGTTTTATGGTTTCATGCTATTTAATGTATGCTTGTTTATTTGGTTCTGTACACAAAAAAAGATTCTAAGACCTTAACGAAGGTTCTAATCTAGACTGGAGTAGGCCAAATGCTCATGGCTACACAAAACTACACAAATTCAGGCATCCAGATGAGAAGATGGCATTCAAACTAGAATGACAGGCAAAAACATCCAAGGAAATAGTGTTGTAGGAGCAGTTAAAACACTAGATTCAAATGAAGGATCCAGGGCCCAATCACACAATGAGTTATCTCCATACTTAACAGCAAAATATTTATCAGTGATTTATTGGCCTTTCCATGTAGTGTTCAAGTTCTGCAAGATGATGCCGTTAAGTGAATTATTCCAGAGAACACTACATTTCAAGACAATTTTTTCCTGTGTGCATCAACAGACATTGAAGATCATTTTCCCTCTCATGTTCTGAAAAGTTATGCTTATGACAAAATGCCTTTCTTTTTCTCTTACAAAGAGCATAAAAAAGAAATAATATCTTATTTCTATTTAAAAAGTTCAGTGTCACCTCAAAATGCTGTTGGATTAGCAAACTGCATGGTAGGATATTTTTTAAAGAGACTTTCAATAGCCTTTAAGCATTGCTTCTCTGGCTTCATATACAGTTGAGGAAAAGAAATACAGGAAAGTAGAGGACATAAGAGCACAACTTGGTTAGTAAAATTTTAAGCAAAAGTCTAAAACACTCTTCTTCACTGTGACAGCTTGCTGATGAGAGATTACTTCCCAAGATCATTACTGGTAATAAGTTCGCCAGTAAAAATTAATCTATTGGTGCCCATATAATACAAGATTTCAATTATTCATCCATCTTATTTATTACCTAATATGTGTAGGACCACTTAGTCATTTTGCTGTCCCGACTTGAAGAAGCATGTTTCTCTGGGCACACAGAAAGAAATAATAGTTTAATACATTTTAGCTTGATATGTAGGATGCTGCGTTAAAACAATATAATCATTGTATTTTTCCTCTCCATTGGATATTCAAAGTTTTTTTCAACTTGCTAAGGTTAGTGAACTATTAAAGAGAGTAATGCCTAATGTACTAAAAAGAGTAGATGAATGCCGTTCTTTCAATTACAGCACCATAAGCCCTTGAAAGTTTGCTTTTAATCCTTTAGTTTATGCTGTTTGCCAAATTTTTATAGCTGTTGGGCCTCCTACTATATTAGCCTGCCATTAAGAAATGAGGAATGTCAAGGTTTCCACATGGAAGCATGGCACAGGCAGAATTTAGTTGTTTTGCTGCTTAACTTCAAGATGAATGTCATTTTCCCCCAGAGGATTTTGCCCCAGAGAGATGAGTATCATCCAAACCACTGTTCTCATCCTTATCTTTGTCATGTTGAACTAATCTAAAAAAAAAAAGTTGTGAAATACTATTTTTAAGGAAATGTGACTGTGTGACTCTATCTCATCTAATGATACAGCTGCATAACTTGCACATATCACCTTGGTAGCAGGGTCCCTAACCACTCAAATACTATTCTGGACTATATGCTTAAGATTAGAAGCCACAGTAAGGATAATATAGATAAAATAACTTGTCCCGCCAGTCTACAATGAGATTTAAAAGTTTAGAGGAAAAAGCCCCATGCTATTGGCATGACTGTTGTTCTTAATTGTCATACAGTTTGACACCATCAGCACTGCGAGTTACAACTTACATTTACTGAAAAAAGGAAGACTGGGAATTTTTTCAATATATCAATATGGATAAATTTCACATCCACGTCTTCTAAGATTAGAGGAGTGGAATGAGCATTCCGCCTCAAAAAATGTTTCTATTTAACAAGCAGTATAAATGTGGCCCTCTCCACAGATAGGCACGCAATTATCATTTTTTTATAGCTGTCCCAGTTAGGAGATGTAGGCTGCTACTTCCAGCTCTTTCTTTTTTCTTTTCTTTTTCTTTTCTTCATTTTTTCTTAAATCCTTATGCACTTTCCTGTAAGCTTTCCAAATATCAGATGGTTTGCATACTTTTGAGAGGCATGGTTTACCTGCAAGATTAAACAGTAACTCAAAAAATGCCTAATGCTTTTTGGGTTTTTTTGAGTTCTGTATCAAGCCATTTCCATCTCTGTTAAAGAATGTTCTAGCTGTCCTTTTTATCAAGACCTAGGATTTTTTTTCTTGTTTGAGGTTAAAAAGTATGGTTTGATCTGAGGAAGGCAGTTATGCACAAGAGACTGCTCTATACTAAATTAGAAGGTTTCTCATGCCTTGCATTCCTGCCTCTTGATTGGTAGGATATGGGTTTTGATTTATTATTTACCATCACTTTCACACTGTATATGAAATTTAAAGTTTTCAAAAATTCAATTTAATATTATTTCAATCATAAAATGGTACATGTGTAAAAATTGTGTGTACATATTCATCTGAAAAGAAGAATTTAACTCACCCTGTCTAAAGCACCATTTTTCAGTGTTGGCTGCATTAACAAGACTTTAAAGAAAGGATAGAATCTTTTTTTTTCATTTATATTAATAGTAAAAACAAATAAAACATGGTCCATACTAAGGTCAGAGTTTTTGTTACCTGGTATATCGCCATTTCCTGTTCAATAAGCAAGTGTAAATATGAGTGTGAAATAATTCCAAATTCAAGTGAAGAATTTTAAACCCCTTTTTCACATATGTAAATATCAGCAGAACTGGTACACAAACAACATCAGATAAAAACCTACAAATAAGTGATAGTGCTAGGTTGCAAAAGCCCATGACTGAGAAAAGAAAAACTCCAAGGTCTGGATTCTAGGTCCAAACCAAAATTTATTTACATAGCATTTTAGCTGACTTAACCTCAGGCTAGTAGACAAATTTTACTTTACCAGCTTTTTCAGCTTTATTTAGAGTATGATAGGAGCAGTAATCCATTCAGACATCCACATACCT
Organism: Struthio camelus; assembly: GCF_040807025.1. Taxonomy (NCBI): domain Eukaryota; kingdom Metazoa; phylum Chordata; class Aves; order Struthioniformes; family Struthionidae; genus Struthio; species Struthio camelus. The sequence continues at coordinate 49,717,674 of NC_090945.1, read as the reverse complement.
AGATTCAGACATATATATCCTAGTTTTCCTGTCTATTCATATTTTTTATTATGGCTTCAGCACTGGTTCCTATAAATTTTGCTTTCAAGTCTCCTCAAGAGCTTAATACAATGACAACTTTCTAAACGATATGAAAATTAACAGCAGTGATCTGTACAGTAGCCTTTATTCTGATGTTACTTGCAATGCTTTTATTGTTGAACCATAATAGGTCTAATTCTCACTCCACAAAACTCTCCTTATATCACTTGGGCCAAGTTAATTATATTTGTACACAATTAAGTTCCTTTACATAGAAAGAATGATGAAGAGCTATTGTATAAACAAGAATCATAGCCTTCTAGGGGCACTACTTCTAGTTTACTCCTAATGACTCTTATTTTATACAGATGTAAAGGTAGTATCAGCCTGGTATCGGATGACTCAATATCAGACATTTCAGATCAGTGGCAGTATTTAACATTTAAATAAGAGATTACATTAGAAAGAAAATCAAGGAAGCATTGTTTTCAAAAAAAAAAAAGAAATAGCGACACACACAAAAGATGTACATTTTTTAACAGACAGGCAATGAATTTTAACAGAGCAGCTGGCCTTTCTTGACATGAATGCTGGAGTTCCATGTTTGAACAGTTTAAGGGGCACCGTGCAACTTTGATGACAATTGGGGTCTGCCAAACAGAGTCATGGCAATTATCCATACACAATCAGTTGCTTTTCAACTCTGCTATGAGGCATGAGCATGCATGTTTGAACACTTTGCTTCCTGTTCTGTTCTACCCTCTAAACCAATCTTTAATTAACAGTTACAAGCTTTTGTATTTGCTGTGCTACATAGAAACAGTCTTTACAAAACATCCGGCACTACATAACTTGGATTACAAGGATCATATAATTTTAAAAATTAAATGTCTGATTTGGGAATATACTTCCTTACATACAGACTAGAGCTTTCTGAGCCACTGGGAATACCCATATCTCTGAGAGCCAAAATGAACACGGTTAAACCTTCAAGGTTTGCCAGGTCTGCAGGGCTCCCAATCCGAACAGATGGATTGGTTAAAAGAAGTGCATTTTAAGATTCCTGCTTTTTTTTTTTTTTAAACAGCATACCCCCTACCTTGTAAACCAGCCTCCCAGCACAGAAAACAAAAAAAAAATATATTTAATGGCCCCCTGTTCTGTTTCATTATTTACACCTCTCACATGCACTTCTCCAGCTGAGTAATGCTCTTTGATGATTATATCTCCAAAGAACATTGCTGTGATCATGTAATATGCTGTGGAACCATAGATAATCAATCAAAATGAGAGAAACAGAGAAAGCAACTTTCTTACTTTTTAAAAACTGATTTGATTCTTATGAAAAATGCCAAATTGACAGCTTCTGAGATTCAAATAATCTTTTCAACAGTATGAGTAGGAATAGTGCAAATTATACAACAATATTAAATGAATGTGTTCTGCCCCTGAAGGGACCACTTTTATAAGCTGAAGACTTCAGTCTCCATAGCCAGTTAGTCAAGGTCCTGGTTTGTTTCCTGAGGTTTCCAGCATGGTAGTAATTCCGCTAGTAGTTTTGTGATACAGACATTAGCAGACTGGGATATCTGGCAATTCAGACATCACAAATTTATTTCATACATTGTAAATCAGTAAATCTTTGTCACCTTCAGCCTGATGAGATTCAAGCTTGTCACCTACTTGTCCTCAAGAAGTGAAAATATTTCTATTTTATGCCTTAGAGAAAATATCATTTTTTAAACATTAAATTGGTTGACTATTTAGTCTATAGTTTAGGTCTGAGTGAAAATGTATTTATATGAGGAATCCGTATTAGTACTACTAGAACTGATATAAGGGTGTCACAAATGCATATATTGTAGACCTACTGGATGAAAGATATCGTATGACTCAGAGTGGTGATTCATTCTTAGAACAGTTTAAGTGTGTGGAGAGAGAAAAACATGAAAAGAAAGTTGCAGAGAGATGCTTCATTTTTAGAGTAACTTAGTCATTACTACTGTAACTAAAACAACTTACTGAGTTTCATTTAATGAGATTTATCCTACTTTTGAATATCTGTAATGTTACCAATGCCCAAATTATATTTTTTCTTTTCTTCCTTTTCTCCACTCCACCCCTTTAATTGTACTTTGGTCTTCATCTTGTCATGAAGATGTAGGGCTGAAAAGCCACAGCTGCAGCTTCTGTACTACATTCCAAAATCAAAGGGGTGTGTTAATAAAGATGAGTTTCTTCCAAAGTTTGACTTGCTTTTAATTTTTTTCCGATTATTAGTGTGCGCATTATTATAAACTGGTATTTTGAAAAAATGCCATGTCTTTACAGATCTGATAATGACACAAGATGCTTTGGGGAGAGCAGTTCACGTTTTTTTTTTTTTCCAAAAAATCAAAAAACACAGAAGGCCCCAAATAGACTAATTGAATCCAGCCTTTTTGAACCTCATGGCTAGATCTAATTTTGGGGCAGTGTCACTTGTCAGGCATGCTGCTCTCACAGGTCATATTGCAAGCTTGCAGGACTAAGTGGGATTCACAGAATCATCCCACAGACCTCATCTGCCTTGTAAGGTGATACCACAGACTTTTGTCCTCCTATGACTACCAGTGATAGCTGTACATTTGAATATAAGAAGCTAAATGAGTATGGTATCATATTTTGTTTATGTCTGCTAGGAATCTGCTCTTCTTTATTACTGAAAATTTCACAGGACACATACTGCTATAAAATCACAGTCAATGTTTAAGTTAAGCACAATCAACCCTTCCATTTCATTAAATTCATTCATTAAAGAGTGAACAGAATCCTGCGGGGAAAAGGACTGGCATAGAGCTGCATGAATAATGTGACAGAGCTCAATTTTTACTTGTATGAAGTAGTATTTGTGACCCAATTTGACTACTTTATCTTGTCTGACTTGTCATTTAACCTTATGGGGTCAGCTTCCTTTCAGAGAGACTCTTTAAAAATGGAAAGTAGTGTCTCTGTGGTAATCACAGCAATGTCTGGATAGAGTGTCATGTCATTTCAATGTTTGTGTATCAGCAATAAAATAGATACTATGCAGAACACGGGCAGAGCAATTAAAATGTTTCTGTTGGGTTGACCTGTCAATAGATCTTGCATGTGAGTGGGATAAGCAAAAGAGTTGATCATATCATGAATCTCGTAAGGGAATCTCTAGACAAAGGAAAATGGACATTATAAATGTGGATAGGGCTTAAGTTTGGAGAGGCCAAGTAAAAGAAAGTTAAAAATCTGAGCTCCTTAAAGGAATTTGATTTTAAACCCAACATTCTCAAAAAAAAAGAAGAAAAAAACCTGAGTAGTAAGGTGTTTATTATTAGGTGTTCATTATTTTTCCCAAATGTCTTTGTTGGTTATATGAACTAAAGTGAAAAAATTTTGGATAAGTTTTCTGGAACTTATCCAAAACTCAAATCTCTCCCTCTTTTTGCTAATATCTCTGAAGAAATAAACTGTAAAATCAAAATGATTACAAAGCTTGATAGCTCTGGAAAGAGTCTATTTAAGCTACCTTGGTGTTAAAGTCTGGATTGCACCCAGATGCTAGGAAAAAAAATGTGCAGTGTAGGATCTAGTACCTTAGCAGAAAGACAGCATGTAGCCACTCAATGTGCCAGAGAAGCTAAAACTCAAAATGATGATTAGAGTCTGCAGAGTTGCAGTGAACCTTAGAGCATACAGGTTCAATGCAATGAAATCTAAGTACAGGGCTTGGGTGCATGTCCACAAGGTTAGAGTTTTACAGAGACTGTTCCACTTGGTTATACTGTAGGTCTTTCCATGTCAGTTGTCTACAATATGTCAAATATAATTTGACAAATATAGTCAAATATAATTAACAATGAATAGAATATTGTGCCTCCTTCAGTTTTCAAAATCTGTTTTTAAGTAGAGTTTATGAACATCAAGAATTATATACACATTTTTTATCTGACAATCTTTTTGACAAAGAAGAAGATTCTATGCAGCCTGTATATCCTTTCATTATATGCCTTGTCATACAGATCTCCCTTCATCTGAATCAAGTGTCTCTAAGTATGAGAACCAAAGTGATTGCAAAAGACTCTTCTGTACAATCAAGTAATACATATGTGGTTTGGATGCGTGGCAAGTAAACACTAAAACTATTTATGACGTTTATGAAAGATACTGTTGCTGAAAGTAGCAAAATACATGCTGTTATGATTTTCATATAAATGAATAATAAAAAACAAAACAAAACCCACCTGACATAAGAAAAGCTGGTGCATTTCAACAAGCACAACATCAGTGTAATTCACAGCAAGTCCTACAGGACATAGCTCAAGTGCTGTAGAGACACTCAAGCAACATATCACTGAGGTCACAGAGTTAAACAGATGAATCTCTCTTTGGCCTATGGCTGCTCAGATTGCGTTTTTTATTTAATCATCTGAAGCATTCAGATAAAAGGCCCTACTGGCAGATGTTTTCATTGAAGAAACCTACTTTTTTGAGCTGTTAAGAACTCTAGAGAGACATGAGTAAACCACGAGAACACAAGCACATCCTCTGAGATACTTGCTTTCCTACGTGCTAATGAAGATTAAAGTATAAGAAAGTGCAGACATCAGTTGAACAGATAATTAATGAAGATTGAATTTTTTTATATTAATTTACACTGCAACTTTAATTCAGGTAAAAAAAATGTGTGAAAGCTTCCTGAGATGCCCAGGGCTTTGGTGTTCAAAATACACTAACATAATTTCAGTGTAAATGCAAACTTTGGTGTGCCCAAATTGTCAACAGGAGAACGCAAAAGGAAAGCAATAAACATTACATCATTTTCACAACATGTAGCTTGAGAAAGAGTCTTTTACCTATGCAATTTTCCTTTACTCTTATCTGTCCTTTTTGTGCTAACCTTTATTATCAATACTTTAAAGGGCTAAATTCAGTTACAGCCAGATTCCTATTTGCTTGTAACTCGGTAAGCACAAATTTAGTTGTGGCTGCTTTTTTCTACATGCTTTTTGAGCTATCTGCTCAGCCATTCCATCAGATATTTGCTCTTTGCATTTTGCTTAATCACTAGGAGCTCTAACGGAGAAGTCATGACTGTAGTTTCTCATTGGTAGAAACATGCCAGAAAATGCCACAGAATAAAGTATATGAACATTTTCTCCATTTTGTTAACACAATGATGTTGTGCTCAACATCAAGTTTTCTAGGTTGCTATTATGCATGTTGTGCCCCAGCAGAGGCAGCATTAAGCAAAACATCCAATCTTGTAGTTGCTTACAACTGTTAGATTCTGAGGTTTCAGTTGCCTCACTGATTCGCCCTAAGGATGTCAGCTGAATCAAGCCACTGAATAATTACATTTTTAATATTGTTGTGGGAAAGCTGTCTGCCTGCCAAGTGGTAGCCAAGCATAAGAACAAACTTACTTAAACAATTATAAGAACTCCTGTTCTAGGGGTTATAATCAGGTGTATGTCTGGGCTTGTGTGTGTGTTCACATTTACCCATTTATTATTTGAATTGATATTGTGTTATTGAAGGGCTTCATTTTTACTATGTAACTTCCTGAAAATTCACAGCTAAATCACAAGAATTCTGCCGTCCTTGTCTCATTATCCATTGCAGTTGTTTCATTGCCATTTTATTCCCTGAGGGTGGAAAAGGTTAATGCAAGATCACCTCTTGCTTATACGTGTCAGGCTGCCCAAGGGATGATGTGCTGAAGACATGGATTAGCACCTCTGCACCCTCTGAAGACAGTTTCTAGTCTGAGAGTCTGACATAAGGCCTTAGATGGGTATCAAGAACAGATACGGGAAAGAGAAAAAGCTATGAGGTATGTTTGGGAAAACTGCTATAGGAGGTTATATTCTTCATGATTTTCTTTGATCCATGATTGAAATATCCCAGCTTGCTACAGAATTCTACAGTTTATATCATGTTCCACAAAAAGTGTGTCCTTTTGTCTATTAAATTTTAATAGTTGTTAGGATAAATTGCATCTGTTCTTATGCCTTTAAGTAGTTTAGAATTTTTCAAAAGGACATCCTCTGTTGGCTAAGCACAGGGCCCATAATGCACCATACACAAATATGCTTAGAGAGCATGGATAACTACCTTAATCTCCATAAAAGGGGCTATACTGCAACTTTCATTTTTGCACCTGCCCCTTTACTCCTAAAAAAAGAAAAAAAAGAAAACAAAGAAATGTTCTTTTTCACCCACTCAAATACGTAGAGCACACTGTTTGTTCTGTTAATATTTGCTTTCACTTGCATTTTTTACAGTAGCATTGCCACTATGTCCAGAACAATAGTATCAGCAATCCTATAATAAGGAACAGTGAATTTTTTTTTTTTTTGAATTCTTCACAGTTCAGATTCCAACCAAGAGTAAAAATCAGAATACCAGAACACTAGAAGCAACAGTCTTGCTCCTCCCTCACTGTGCTCTTAGACAAGATATACTGGACCATGAACCATTTTCATGGAGCAATAAAGAGGCATTTACCTTCCCAATTGCCTAGGTTAGTGGAAGGCCTTCTCTTACTTAACTTTACTTATCTAAATATTGGATGTTTTGTGATAGGATGACTTGTCCTCTGGAGGTGCCTGTCTCTTTGCATTGACTATAAAAGGAAGAATAAATGCCTAACTTTTGCATGGGTAAAGTTGGGTTAAATTAATCTTACTGTTGAATACACATAGAAAGATCAGCTGGCAGGAGATCAGCATATGTTCTCAAATTTGCCATAGATTTCTTGTGTGATCTTGATTTGATGTCATGGTGTCTCTATGAGTAAATTTAGTAAGTTAGGGAAACGGAAGCAGTTATACTAATCTAATAAGGGAGGAATTACAGGGTTACAGGGAGAAATAAATTACTATCATGTATAAACAGTAACATCTTACCAAAAACACTACAGAGAGTTGACATAAAACTACCAGTGTTATTTAAAAATGAATGCTTGTAAATCTCTAAGAGATACTCTTACAGAAGTAAACAGAGGATTCTTCTTTGAAGCATACTGTTAGAGACCACTAACAAATGGAAACTAGAACCACTTTGCCAAAAATTCAGTCATAACAACCTGTCTAGTGCAAAAAGCTTTCTTCTAATGGACAAACATTTTTTTGAAATATATTTTAAACGTGATTCATATTACATAAAAAGCATTTGAGTTTTTTACTTTTATTAGTGTAGCTTAGGCAAAAAGAAATTGTTGCTACTGAGGGAAAAAAAAGAGAATAAGAAATGAAATAGTTCCATTACACAAAATTATCACAACAGCAAAATGAGTTCTGATAGCCAAATGCTATAAATGCTATATAGCTTTAAACTTCCTGTTAATATATATAGTGAGGAGAGTTAATATTTTTAAAGTCTTTGCTCCTTCAGACTAATGACTTATGAATCCAGTGCTTGTAACCACAGACAGAGCTATGATCTATTATTTAAAATGCCTTTCTCTTCCCTCTGCCCACCCTCCCCTTTTTGGTAGAATTCACTATAGCACTCACTCAGACCCTGCTGGTACAAATCAGTTTTCACAGTGAGGAGGTGGTTTACCACTGGATGTGCTTGCCCATCTGCAGTTTTCCAGTCTAAATATTTTCTGCAATTCTCCTTTGGCACTTCTGGCAAATATTTGATTTCCTTCTATGTTAAATGCATATGGTGTTTCCTATTAGTCCATCAGTTAATATTCCACAAACTGTTATACTGTCCTGATGTCTTTTATGAGTTTTTTTTCCCTCTCTCTCTACCTATTTAAATGATGACACTTGCAGCAGCAGCCAATTTTCTGGATTAGAAAGAAGCCACTACTGAGTACTGAGCTCACAGAGATAGAATAAACTCTACAGCTCAAAATTATCCAGAGTTATGATATGAAAAAGGGAACCTTCCCTGACTACACCCAGTTCCAGTAGCTTGTTGCTGTTAGGAAGAATTAAGAGCAAGAATTTCATGGTTCTAGGTAGGAGATACAAATATGAGAGAGATCATAACCTGCAGGTAGATATAAGGGAAAAAGTGTGGAAATTGGGCAGACTAGAGACTTGGCAGAGTTTGGTGGAAGATAGGGAGCAGTATTTCTACTACCATATGCAATGATAATTGAATAAAAGACTTCAGTATTGAGCAAGAAGTGAAATAAGAGGATGCAGGAATAAATTTGCTGCCTTGCAGCAAATATACCTATTATGCAGCCATAGAACCAAGAGAAAAGTAGAGATGAGCAGATCATCCATCGTCATCTAAATGAGGAAATGTAAGCTGTTGGGTGGGTTTTTTTTTTTTAGCTCTCATTTTCCTATTTAGGGATCCAGGGGTTAAACAAAGCTATTGCTACTGCTCTAAAAGTAACTATATTATATACTGCATACAGCATCCTTAACAGTTAGAGTGCATTATTGACTGAGCAGCTTTGTACATTTTTTCTGTTCTAATTGTCTGGCAAGCAATCTGTATGACCAGAAAAACAGGAATGATACCCTAATGTTAATAAAATAATGCCTAGAGTATAGAAAATATTGTTTGTTATCAGAATACATAACATTTGTATTCAAGTTCCATGTCTAATTATATTTTAGAAGACTTAGAAACATTGACATTTACATTCCTTAGTGAGGAATACCCAGTTTGAAATTTTACCACAAAAGCTAATGACCCTATTAACGCTAATTTGTTTACTCACTAGTCTGGAACAGTTTCTTCCACAGGTACCTCTTTGATGTTCAAAATTAAGCTTCCTAGAGGCTTGAGAAATTAAATGCTAAAGGAGGTCAATTATCCAACAGTTGCCTTCAAGATAAGGACTGCCCCTCCCACATTGTTTTAAACTGATTTTTTCTGATGAACACAAAAACATGACCGCTAAACACGTCAGGCTCTCCCACAGGTTTCCTAGGACATAATATGCAGTTGTGAGTTTGGCCATTTTGGAGAGTGCCCAATTATATCAGGAAATATAAATACTGGATTATTTTACACTGAGAATTAATCTGTAATCAAAGAGCAAATGTAATTAAATATTTTTCACAGTATATATTTTTAAGTTTGGAATTTGCATAATCTCTCAAACAACCTTCAGCAGCTCCTGGCTAGCACCAAGCACTTGTTGTGGTATATTTATACAGAACCTACTTAATAATCAGCTTTACACTTATTCTTTATTCTACTTAGTTTCATCCAGAAATACAATACCTACAGTGTTTGCTCCACTTGCAATATGCAATAATGTACTTGCTATTTGCAAAAAAAAAAAAAAAAAAAAGGTGAAACTGAAAAAGTACCCGTTCTTCAGCTTCAGTGCGAACAAAGAATTCTACATGTGTGATAGTTAGCACAGCTTATTGAACAGTTATGACTTTTAAACTCTCCAACTGCATAGCAAATGGGATGGGGGGTATGGGTTCAAATTCTATGCACAACAGTGGCTTTTAGCTTCCTAAGTGCAAGACATGTTCCCCTGAATGAACCACTGGCTCCCACTGAATTTATAACTTAACATGAGCCTAGAGATTACTGCTTATCACTTTTTGCTAAATAAAAGAGGTGAAAGCTGACGCCTCATGCAAAGAGTAAACAACTTCTCCCAGCACAGGGCAGGTGCTGAGGAATCCCGGCAAAATTCTCATCTATGCATCAAGCTGCAGCTACTGAAGCAGTGATGGGTACAACTGTGCCCTTGTCAAATGCCTGCTTGCAATACGGAGTGGATTCCTTAACAGGATATGGAGTATCCTGTGAAGCTGAAACCTCTAGTGTGCTTCTGCTGGTGTTCAGAATGCAGCCACTCATCTAAAATGCAGGGATATGGTATAGGACCATTTAAAAAAAAAGGTAAACAGTTCCTTAGAAGACTTCAGAAGACTACTAGACTTTAGCAAAAACTCTCTATCTGTGTTTAACGAGCTTCAAGAGGTGTCAGATGGCTAGTCCCAGTTTGTACCTTTGCAAAAGAACATCCAGAATGCTCATCCTTAATTTGGTTCAGAGTTTTCTGGTGGATGAGAGGACTTAGTTTTTCAATGGTATTTTAATGCGAAGAATATTTATCATATGACAGTATCATGCATTGGTGGGTATGGAGAATCATATCACTTTCCCTTTTCAGAAGACTTATGAATTGAAATCCAGCTACAACTAGTCAGTGAATGATGTCCATCTGAAAATGTTAAGCAAATTCTGGGAAATCAGGCATGAAACTGAACTGCAGATAAGGAAATACAAGGTTAAGGAATTCTGAGAAGCCTTTCAGCTCTCATACAATCAGCTGGTGGTCATGAGAAGGAAAATGGTTCTCTGTAATATCACAGTGCCATGAGCAGTGATGTAGGTAGTGTCTGTTACGTCCTAAAGACTGCTGAAACAAGTGAGATAGATAGAGGGGTGTTTCGTATTAGATATCCTTTCCTATCACAATTTGTGATAAAATACATAGCTGAGGAAGAAAGCGCCATGAAACTTTACTAGCAAAATGAAAATCCAGAGGCAGTTTTTTAGAGATAAGAGAAAATGATTCTCCTCAAGAAAGTGGAAATTCATCATCAATTCACTTGATTCACTTCCACATTTGTTTTGAAACCTAAATACATTGGGACTTTTGAATTTTAGTGTACTTTTGAATATCAAGATTTCAAGGTCTATGAAACCTGTCAGGCTTGTGAAAACAATAATAACTGGTTAAAGGTTCTTGCTTTGCTTATTAGTAACACTGCAATGAAGAAACTACTTTCTTACTCAGCATTCTTAATAGAAATAATGCATTTAGTAATAGTAGAGTTTTACAGCTCTCTAATAAAGAGTTATCTGACTTTTTTTTAAGCTCCAAGCTGATCTGTATAATGATAGTTGTGAACAAGAAAATGTTTGTCTAATTTCAAACAAAGTAGGACATCAGTTGTAACACATTTTTAGAATTTTGACAATAAAACCAAAATATCAGGGTAATGTGAGGTGAACATCTAGAGTATTTATTCAGAATTCAGTAAGAAGTCATTTTCATTCCAGATTGGATACCTTCTGCTTCTTTACAAACCCCTTAACTAAGAGAGCTCTAAAGTGTGACTATCAGAAGTACAAAATCTCTAGAAACTTCAATATGGAGTGTTTCCTACTGCCAGATTTAGCTTAACAACATCTATAAATCTTGGAGGTTCTGGAGTCACACTTTCATGTGCCTACCTGCATAGCAGTCTGGAAAATGCCAGAGCTAAAGTATAATTGGGATAACAACCTGAAAGAATATATAGAGAATTTTCCTTTGTTTTTGAGTACAGTTTCAATTTAATATTACTTCTTTCTTTTAGTTCAAAAGGAACACCTGCATAGCATTCCATCTTACACTAGAGGTTTTATAACTAAATATATCCTAAAATACTTGTATATTAATACAGATTTACAAATTCCAGAATAATATTGACTTATGTGTAATATACTGTTCAGAGAACAGAAAAGTAAATCAATAATTTACTGGAGAAGTAAATAAAACTGCTGTATTCCTTTGTAGTTCTTTTTATCTTATAGTTACTTAAGCAGGAACACTTCAAAATGCCACAGGTCCTACTTTCACAGCATCCACTTCGTTTCAAGGGAGTTTGTGACTATCATAAACAAACACTTCAACTTGTTGATAAGTCCCTAAGATTATGGAAAAACTCTTCTTTTTAGAGGCAATCACATGTGCTTTATGATCTTGCTTGTTTTTCATTGTGTCCTGTTCACTTGGATAAATACAATTACTACAAACAAGTCACTCCATAACATTTCTTAGTAGTATATGGTCTACCTAAAAAACAGGCAGAAGGACAAATATCCATTTAGATACTGAAGCACTAAAAATTAGCAGATGTTCAGTTAAGTTAGCCCACCTGTGCTATCTCAATCTGAAAACTTCAAAATCACAACTGTTGAATCATTTCAGAGTGTACTGTGTATATTGTAACATGCAACGGTCAGCCAATAGTGTTCTCAGAAAAAAAAATTCATGTGTTCTGCATGCCTCATCACAGGAATTAAACACCTTGCATATAAACACTGCCACAGTTATAAGGAATCCCACACCTGTAAGAAAATAGATGAACATCATAGTTGTAACTATTACTTTTTACACAAGATGTGGCCAATTAGCTGTGGATAGGTTACTGGAAAACATATATTTATTTTTTTAATTGCTGCATTATCCTTGAGGATAGATTTCCTTAGATTAGTCCCATTTTCTATTTATGACCTATTAATCATTACATTCTTTCCTTAAGGAATTAGTCTTGCATCTTCCAGCCTCATTTTTATCCTGAAGGGACAGCAAGATCCTTCTCCTGCAGAATTTGTTTGTGTCCCAGTATCAGTCATATTTTGTTAAGCCACCAAGGTGTATCTGTGTGGAGACTCTTACTTGGCACCCAGCTCTTCAAGCCCTTGCAGGAGACAGGATAATACCCCCACAAAGTATTTTTCTTTCCAGTCTTCTAGAACTGTAGCAAGGGGTGATCCCAACAACAAAGACAGTAGTTCTGTTAATGCTGACAAGATCTACAGCAACTTAGTTCAAGTTACTTCACAAGGCAGGGGTGGCTCTTACCTTGGGGAAGGCCTGAGCAAGTTTCCACAGGTACGTGTAGAAACTATGTTAACTTTACTAATGCTGAAGTTCATGTGACTGCACAGTAGCCCCTTGTGGGGATTTTTCTGGCTACCCTTAAGCTCTCAGAAATAAGCATGTAGCAATTTAGACTGAGCACAAAAAAGGGAGTGTAAGGAAAAGTTACAAGGTTTTTTACAAGGTAATTACCAGTTTTTCTGTTTTCCAGCATATAACAATCAAATACTACTGCTCTTGCCTTTTACTGTATTTTTATGTTAAACTTCCATTGCTGTATATGTCAATACATGCACGTACGCACATACACACACACGTGTGCGCACACGCACACGCGCGCACACACACACACACACACACAGAGCCTACTACAAAATCTTCTGTTGAGACTCCCACCAGCTAAAAAGCATTAGAGCTGCCTCTGTCACAAAGAGACGGAGGACAGTAGAAAGCAGCTGTCTCTTCAACCCACTCTATTCTGTCACTCTCTTGCCAAAGTTGCCTAAGTCCTGCTCTTTCCAGGATTGCTTCCAAAACCTGTCCATTCACAATGCTGAAGACAAAATGGAATTATACTTTATGTCAATTCTCTTTTCTATAAATGTTTACATATGGAGTCCACCTCAGCTGTGGTTCCTTTAGCCGGAATAACGGATGAACTATCTAGGTTAAGGGCATGACCTGTTTCTTCTTTTTTCTTTTCCTTTTTAATGCAGGGTTTGCATTTTGTGGGGATGGGACAACTCCATCATTCTCATTCATACTCAAAAACCAAAAAACGCTTTAGGAGTGAAAAACAGACCTTTAAGAAACACCTTTTTCAAAGTGGTATAATAAATAGAAGTTAATAAAAGCAGCATATGATTTCAACTTTGAAAGACCTTGTTGACTTTGTTTCTATTTTGCAATGTATTTCCATTTCCCTCAATGTGGTGGTAGGTGGAAGTAAGGATTTGGGATAGACATGGCTCAGACACGTCCCAAGTCTCACATTTTGGTCAGACTCATATTCTGAATGATGGTATATATGAGTATTTCTGGTTTTGGCTCATCACTTGCCAGTGCCCAGAAACAGCGGCCGACAATGAAAGCACCTCAGCAACGAAAATTATTACACCAGTGCTCTTCACTTGAACGAGAAGAAAAAGATGCTGAGATCAAAAGAATAAAATAAAAGGTTAAAAAGAAATCAAACTTGAAAGAAGGAAAGAGAACAGTTAATTGGAGGGTCTGATTCAGATGTGTTCTTGCAGTGCTCATTCCTAATTTACCATCTACAACTCATTTCTGCACAGCAGTCTAACAAGAATTCCACTGCCTCCTTGTTTTCCCCTGGCTGTGCCCCCTAGCTCAGGCCTGCGCTTCAGTGTTACAGCATTTCCCCCGGCTTTTTTCTCCTATATTGAGCTTTGGGGCCTTTATACATTCACCATCATCCCTGCAATTTTAGGGCACCAGGCTTGGATGTTGGCACCAATGGCCTAAGGATCAGAATATTGTATAAGGCAAGTTTTTGACTTCAGCTCTCTGAACTCAGTTCTAACACTAGGGAGATACTTACAAAGGCATAAACAAAGGAGACAAATCTACACAAAGAAACTGTGCAATGGAGCAGGACAGGGGAGTGGAAAAGACAGATCCAGGTATTCTAGACTGAAAAAAATGCCAGCTACTTTTAAGGTCTCTAAACAAATGACAAAATACACATAGGTAGAGTTCTGTTTGCAAGTAACTTATTAATGTATGAAATTCTTGGAACAGCAGGAGATAAAGCTGCATTCATAAGGAGAACTCTAATGCAGAGATTTGTTTCACACAGACCAAATTAAAATTCATATTATCACTTTGTTGAATCACTCAGAATCAACATCATTCACTTTCACCAATTTCAGGCTTTGGATGCCATATCTCTAACTACAAAAAGACTTCCCAGAACACTTGCTTCGAAAGAAAGCACTGTTTTTTTCAATGCCTCCTTTCCTTAAATAAACCGATCAACACAGGATTCCATATTCTTCTTTTTCTGCATGTTTCCAACTGACTGCTAAGTGTCTCACTTCCAAAGACTGGTATACAATTAAAGCAACGTACTCTAAACAATACAGAGCGCACTGACAGAAAGAATAAAAGATTAGATAGCTCATGCTGATTTAACTTTGTCTTCAATTGCTTCTTGCCTGTTTTTACTGTTATCCTGTCCAGAAAGGTGTGGAAGTAATCTCCTTGACTGCCCTTGATGTCAAAGGTGCTTTATGACTCACAAAGAAGAATATGTTGGCTGCAAGTGATGTGAGTAAGTAGTGGTTTGACCTTCCTGATCAGCTGGACTACATGAAGACAGAGTAAGCTGCATGCAACACGGTAAAAATAGATTAGAAATGGTATAAAATATGGGATAGTACATTATTTGTCATCATTCAAATTTCTCTCCAGGGGCCATTAGCAGTCTAACACTATCCAAGACTGTCACCTTTTTTAACCAGGTAGATATTATAGCATTGCAAAAAAGAAGTGCATAGCAGATAAAGTGTTATGCACAAAGGTAGTTAAAAGCATAAATTGTAAATTTAATTAAACAGCTAAATAAATACATGGAATTTCAGATTCTTTCTCAGCCTTTCTCCCACAGTCAACTTTAAAATACCTCGCGTAAGGCGTAATGCCCACTTCAGTCATGTCTGCTGTTGATCATTAATTGCTTCAGAAAAAGACAATATTTTATCCGTCCTCTTTGGAGTTCGAGTATGAATGGTGAAGCAAAAGAGAGTGAAACTGAGTGAAACATGAAAAGCTTGATTTGTTAGGACCCCTGCTGTCTGAAAAGAGATCAAAGCTCGGGAGGAGGCTGTAAAACAGCCGAATGCACTGCACAGAAACATGGCCTGTGGCAGCTGCTCTGGGCACGCTCTCACAACACAGGTGTACCACCAAGCCTGCTCTGCCAGCTGAATCATGGGAGCAGGTTACCTCTTCTCTTTCTTCATTATTTCAACTGCAGTCACTGAGGAGATGTGGGCTCCATCCATCACAATGCACAAATTCACAGTGCGCAGATTCAGCACAGGCCTAATTAAAGCTTTTCCTTTCATTTGTGGAGATAATTAGACTTTCATCTCACCAGGAAGCTTCAGAAAGATCTATTTCTTTCTTCAATAAAAGCTACATCAAACAAAAGCAGATTTTAATCGTCTTTTCTTTGGGGCATGAGTCAATAATGAAAGATGTCACGGGTAACAAAAATTGTGTGCAGGGGGAAAAAAGGAGGGAAAAAAGCTCTAGCTATGTTCTTTAATTAACATCATGTTTGCAAACACCATTAATTTTTCTCATTTAAATGATTTTTATCTGCAACTGATTGTTGATAAAACAATTGATTTGAACATCTCATCTGTTTCAGTGCTATGCAGGAACCCATCTGCTGTGCTGTAAAGCAGGAATCATGCAGACTGTTAAGCAACATGTGAGAACAATAAAAAATGCATATGTGTGTGTCAGGGATTTGTGAGGCTGACTGCAGGGCAAGGGCCACCTTTCCTCAGAACATGTATAAAAAATGACTTGGTGGCAGGCCAAAGGGCAAAATGTCACAAAGATCAGAAGTGCATAAATAACAAATGAATTAATATATGCAGGAAGAAAGGGTTCCATCTGTGTTAGGAAGCATTTGCAAATAGGTTCAGAAAAATATGAAAAGGAGATTTCATACACATTTAACACATTATTAGCTGCTGTGATGTAGTATTAGATGACAAACATGCAGAGCTTCCTGTTTTCCTTTTTTTATTATTATTAGCAGCATTAGAGCACAGGTTCCTCTCCTGCTACCTTTCCCACTGGTGCAAGGGGAGAGTATTGTGGCTTCAGGCTCGCTGCACATTATTTATTTATTTGATCATTTGACACAGTGCTTCTGTATGGATTGGCTGGCACACAGGCTCACAAAGATGGTGTAGCTGATTTCTGTGGGAATAGAAGTCTGGCAGTCTAACGGGTGAATAAAACGCTTCCACCCTACGGCTTAAAGCAGTCCCAAAGAACTGTTGGGCTTTCGTGAAGACGCTTAGTGCAGAGAGAGTGAGACGGCTTGTTTAAGTACCTTTTTAATGATGATGCTTGCTTTGCAGCAGGCAGTGAACTGTTTTTAACATTGAATATCAACACTGGCGGAGAGGATGTGCCATGTCAGTGTGGAGCCTGGTGTCAGTCTGCTTAATGCCTTCTTGGACAGGATCAAGTGTTGTGATTCATCAGAATCTGACCTGAACTTCCCCTAATGGCAAAATATCATCAAACTAAAAGGTTAAAAAAGAAATGAGATGAAAACAAAATAAATTCTGCCTGCCTGATACTGAGAATTTAATTTGCATTAAAAGAGTAGCACTCTACTACTGTTATGACATGCCTAGCAAACTGAGGAAATGAAAAGATTTAATAGAAATTTTTTTTAAATCTACCAGTATCTTTAAATCTCACAATTTTGGGGCTTGATTCATAGTGTCTTTATGCTGTTAGTTCTAGCATATGGCAGTTGTTTGGGAAAGCAAAGTTTGTAGGAGCTTGACAGACATTTCTTCTTGATGCATTAAGCCAGTAAGATCCCTGGTGAGTATCCAGATTCTAACAGAGCTGCACATGTCTGTTCTTGTGACTAAGAGATGGAAGTTTTTCCTGTTTGGGTTCTTCTTTCTCTAGTTCACATAATTACTTAAAAAAGAAAAATTGCAAACTTCTATATATCTTACTTTCTTAAGCAGAAGGTTTTATGCTAATTCCCTTCCCCCCAATAATGAAGAATAATGTTTTTACTTTAAATTAAGACAAAAATAGATGTGCATTGCACGGCATTGATCCAGTCTGCTAGGATAGTCTAATGTGCTGAAAAACCTAGTATAGCTCAAGCTAGAAGATTTAACAGAGGATTTTCCAACTCTTTTTGAGACCCTTAAAAAAAAAAAAACAAAACAAAATTTGAACCTTATTCTGCTTCAGATAATTTTGTCTCCATTTTCCAATACCCTAGGATTGCAATTGGAAGCCAAATGTTGCTCCCATTTATGTCATTTTTACCATGTACCTCAATGGCGGTCTTATCACTTCCAGGTTAAGTAGCAGGGTGGGGAAAACTCCAAATAGTTAATATTGATTGAATATTTTACTGGAAAAAGGAATGTGAAATATAGTGATGTGGGGAAAAAAGAGAAGAAAAAAGAAAAGATTTTTTTTTCTCTTTTTCTGTTGTTCTTTCCTTTAAGGCAGCAGAAGTCCTTTTTTTCTCATGAACGTGTTGCATGCAGAAGGAATAGTGACTTATGACTCAGAATCTGAAAGACTCTACAGTACTCAGACTACTACCATAGCCCTCCCTCTGTTAAAAAGCATTCACAAGTATAACTCTTCCCAAAATTGGAGACCTCAAAGTGCTTCTGCACTCCCTGATCAACATATACACATCTTTCTGATTCAACATCTCTGCTTCAGCTTCCCCTATTTTTTTTTTGAAGAAAAAAACCAGAAAATGAGAGTCAAATACTCTTAGTCTGGACCAAGACTAATACTCTGGGTCAGAAAACAAGATCCCAGTTGTACTATGATGCATAGTATCTTAGACATGACATGTGATGTACACTGGTGAACCTGCTGTTCTTCCTAGGGTCCCTGAAGTCCATACCATATCACTTCTTGAACCAAAAACAGAAATGGAGATAGGAGTCTAAACAAAGAATGGCAAAATATACAGCTAAAACTTGTATAGTCCATTTTCTCCAATCTTACTGCTAGCCAGTCCTACCTCACTGTCAGGTGGGCAAGTTGCATTTGCAACAACACAAGCTAATAGATGAGATCTCTGGCAGATTCCAAATCAATGGGCAGATTCCAAATCAATGGGCAAATTCCTCTGTTTTAGCAAACCTTCATATCTATTGTGCTAGCAGGCAAAGAATGGAATAAAACATCTGTGCTGGATGGGGTCTTGGATGGTATAAACTGAATGCTGGAGCTACCCTATCTAGAAGAACTTAGGATCACATCACTGTCATTGGCAGGACACAAGTAGTTGCTTTTTCATAAAAAAAGGCTTAATAAAAATTCTACCTGACAGTAATCTTATGGCTCTGCAGAGTGTTAGTTTCACCAAAGAAGCAAGCAACTGTGTCAATTAAGGGGATAAATCTGGCATAACATTTGGACTGGATACCAGTCCATATACAAGTGTGTTATCTGAGACTGTGGGGAAAGTAAAACAGTTGGTGGGTGTGAAGGATGAACAGGCTCAGTAAAGGAAGGAGCTCAAGATAAGAGCATGATCTCAACAGTACCAGCGATGCTTGACTGTTGGTGGTAACACCCAGCAAAGAAAACTGAGGGTACACGACATGTATCTGGTTTAAAAAATGTGCTTAGTGGGACCTGAACCACTGTGCAAAATTATATTTGCATTTATTGTGCATGCAGCTGAGACAAACCATTTCTAATATTATGCAGAACCCATTTCATATATTTATCTTCATTAGGATTTTACTAGGAAAACTTATATTGAGGAACACTTTGATACACTTCTTTACATTTCAGAAGACTTTCAAATACTAGGGAAAATTATATTATGCAACACTAATATATTACTTATCTTTATATACAGCTGTTCTTCAAAACTGACAAAAATCCCAAGAAAAGGTGAACCTAAACTGAAATTTTTCCTTGACCATCTCAATTTACTGTTCAGCTACCAACTGCCAACATCAAAAGAAATTCCTTAACTGAATGTTAGTTTTGCTTGTTACTTATATTTCAGATATTTCATTGGTAGGACCTTATTTAGTCAAAGAGGAGAGCCTGCGGTAGCTGAGTTACCGGAGAAGGAATACAAGACAAACAGAAAAGATTGTGTTCAGTTTTAAGGGCAAAAATGGGAATGTGCGTGTGTACTGCTTGCTTTAACCTTTGGATAGGCTGAACTCTTCCACTGCTGTCAGCTGCAGAAGACGAGATAGTTGCCACTGCTTCAAAGTATATTTAGCAAGTATAGAGCCACATTTCGTTTCCAAAGAGCCTGTCACTTGTGGTGCAGGGACTGTGTGGGCACACAGCTGTTGCTAATGAACAGCTAGGCTGGAAGCAGATGATATCTTAATGTTAAAAAAGAAATTGGCACGAAATAATAGAAAAGGTGAAAAGCTCATTCCCCCAACTCTTTCACATCAAAATATTATCCTGCATCTCTGCAGCAAGATTTTTATTTAATGGTTACATGAAATACAGCTGAAAAACAACCCAAGGACTCTACTTTTAGATTTCTCTACTAAGAGTAAGCAACTTTCCCAAGTAAAGTGTACTCCATCAGTTAGCTACAATGAAACTAGGCTGGAAGCACTATGAATAGAGCTGTAATTTATCAAGGAAACTCATAACAGATGCTATATTTAATGTGAACATTATTAAAGGCTTTTATTGCTTCCCCTCTACTTCTATGAGAGAAATGTTGATACTCAACTATCTTTTGCATGGATAGCTTTCGGGTAATGTCAGAAATGCTAAAAAAGATGTTTTTTCAATGAAATCCCATAATGATCAAATCATACAGATAATGTACTATTTGAGACTCTTAGTATCAATTTTGAATACCTAGATTACCTGAACTCACAAATGCCTAAATATCAGTATTATTCAATCAGCCCAGCTATGATAGTTGTTCTGAGGAAAGGTTTTTAGGCCTATTCCATATTTCATACCTATTGCATTTCCAGTAAGAATGGTTTAAGCACAGTACTTTGTTAACTCCCTCTGTTGACCATGTTTCCCAGCATATTACTGAGTCCCAGCATCGTCCTACTGCAGCCTAAAAGTCTTGCCTTATATACTTCTTTCCAGAACAAGCCAGTGCCAGGAGTGCTGATAAGGTAGTAGGAGGTAAGGACAGATTCACTTACACTGGGCAAGGGAATAGGAGATATAGCTTAGGGTGAAAATAACAGCTCTTCTGTGGCTAAGCTGGGTTCTGGGCAGCCTTGCAATTTCCCAGTGTTATGTGATAAATATTTGATTTATAAAATGTAAGCCAATACAATGTATAGATTGTAAATATCTGAAGTGTAAGAAGATGTGATTGATGATCTGGCTTTACTTACCCACACCCACATATGCAGTCTCAGAACCTGCAATCCAAACTCTGCATGTGTATCTATGTGCACGTGTGTATGCATGTGCATGTGTGTACATTGTGTGCATGTGCGGTATCCTCAGAACCTGGAAGTATCTGCTCATCATTATATAAGAGAATGTATAACATGCCAGGAATGTTTCTTAGTCAAAGCAGTGTATTTAACAGGTGGAATATTTCTAGATTTAGGAGCTTCAGGATTACAATATTTTCTCTAAATTTATATTCAAAATACTGTTAAGTCGTTTACCCTTTCTCTTTTAAATGGATAAATATCATGGGAAATTTGATGTGAAGAGAGTGTTTAATGGATGAAATTTAAAAAATGTGATTGATGGGTCATTTATCAACTCCAATTAAATATAAATAGAATAGCTCAGTGTTCATATGTGTATTGCCTAATCATAAACTTGGGTCTGGTCCTATACAAATGAGGTAGAAAGAACTGCAATACCTAAAAAATTAGCAACTTTGATTACTACACATATATATACATGTAGTTTATGAATGGCTTATTAGTTTGATCAATTATGATAAGTTTTAATGAAGATTGCCTATAATACCTATAATACTCACTGTTGTTTTCTTTAAACCACTTCTAACACATTCTAGTTTAAGTCCAGGATTGTTTAAAAATAAAGCCCTAATATAAAGTGTAACCCACATTTGTAAAGGAGGTAACTCTCAATCAGATATTATTTTTCTCATCTTCATTTGGATAATGTAAAATTTGGACACTTCAGGAATCCACTAACATATCTTGTCTTTTGGAAGAGAAAACAGATACCTGGACTTGGGTAATGTCGGAAAACGTAAGCCTTTTACTTTCAGCGTGCGACCTATTAGTTAACAATCTATGAAAAAATGGTTTTCTTTTCAGCTCTGTCATGTTTGGTTCCATTGCTCTCAAGGCAGAGCATATAAAACATTGGATAAATAAAAACTGGTATATACTTTCTGAGCTCTGAATGAAAGCATACGTTTTTAACAATGGTAGCCTCATAACCTTAACAGATCTATATACCATAATAGACAAAATAAAGCAACAACAAAGGAAAATTGAATTCATCAGAACTGCAGAGACCATTTCTTAAACACTAAGTAGCAAGATAAATACTCTGAACAGATCATGGATGTCTACTAGCGGGCAGGAATCACTGGTATATTTCCCAGATACAGAGCTATATACAGGAAAACAAAACAAAACAAAATGGAACAAACAAACAAAAATAAGTGATAAATCTTTATTCAAACTCAACTTTGAATGTGGACTGAGAATGGGAAATAAAAAGTATTTAATCTTGCTTTAAGAACTGTAATCAAATGTAGAAGAAATGCTGCAAGCCTAATTTAAGCCTAAAATGACTTTTCCGATTGAAAACTGGAAATGAAGATGATATTTTGTAACCAGGTATCAATGAAATGTAAGTGCCCACCAGATTGCTGGCCCACCCATAGATTATTAATGCACATTTAATCTACTAGGGCAACTGTAGAGTGTCATTTAACTTCAGAGTCCATAAGTATAAAACAGCAACACACTGTGAAATTAATGGTAGCACTTAAAGGTCCCATTGTTATTAATTCATTTGACATTCACTGTAATCACACTGGTCTTTAATGAATTCATTTGGTATGTGAATATTGCATGTACTTTCAAACACACTCCAGAGCAAATCAGTGCTAATTAATGTCCTGAATTGAAATAATCTCCTTTTCTCTCCTTTTTTTTTTTTTTTTTTTTTTTCAGTCTACCACACTTTTTTGTTAAGGGTCTTTTCTCCAGCACGGTTTATACATGACCTAAGCAAGCAAAAGCTCTTGTAATAATTAGTATTACTATGGAATGTCAATATAACATACAAAAATGACCTAAGGCTATGAGGTTACTGAAGTTCTGCAGCAACTCATTCTAGGGCAATAAACTCTGAACATCACAGAACCTTTGAAACCTCCTATTGGCAGATAACAGGGAGATCTGTCTCTGCTGACCATTTATATCTTATAAATATTTGCAGTTTACTGTTCTCTTCAAATTGCCTGTGAACATCTTTTGATTTATATGAAAAGGATTGTGGCCACTTTCTGGTTATCACTTTATCCAGTCCAATCTTATATCAGGCACTGCCTGCACCTATCATTGCTCTCCCTGCACATGGCAACTACAGCTACACATATGGAAAATGTCTGTATCTGTGCCAGTGGAAAGTGTCTCCTTCACTTCCATATAAGCACTGCTCCCAAGAACAGTAGGGTGTTGAGAAAATTCCTCTTAATGTCACATGCAATCAGTTAATTTGTTCCTAGTGAAGAAAAGATTTTATATCTGGGTGGTGTAACAACAATTTCATGTCAGAAGTTTGTCTTAAAATACTCTAAATTGGAAAGCCTCTCATGCCACTAGAATAGTATTGCTGTTATAATTTATAAACTTCCTGACATTTCCTTAGCTAGCTACTGACAATCTTCAGATGTTTTTGTCTCCCAGGAAATTAAGAAAGTCTCAAATGGGCCAAACAAGTCCCTGATGTCAAACCATTCTCTGAGATAAACTTTAAATACTCCTTATAGACTATGAAAAGTGTATCTTCCCAATCTGGTCTTTAAATTAAAGGAATATAGGACTACAATACCTGGCATCACACTTTACAGAGAATTTGGTATCCATTCTTAAATACTGCAGACAAATGACAAAAATGCATGCTTATAGCACCCAAGATATAACTACTCTTAGTGATAATTTCAACAGCAATATGTAAATAGCATTCTTGTGTTAAAGTACAGGTAAACTAAATCAAAGCACATAGAATAAACATGTACTTACTGAAAAGTGCCTAATAATTCTTGGTACTGCAAATAAGTCAGTTTTGAGAACTGTGACATAAGAAACCATTTCAAGCATTCCTATTTGGGTTAAAAAATAACTAACCAGAGAAGAGGTCCTACTAATTTCATTTGCTATCTTAATATCATTATTTGCTAATCAAGATACTTAAAATGTACTTTTTGCTTTTTCAACTGAAAATTGCCATAGGTTTCTATTTTTTTCTTCTGTATTTTAGGAGAAAGTAATAGAGCATCATTTAAATCCACATGACAGTATACAGGTTGAAAACCATTTCTGTAGTCCTGAGTGACTCAGGGGTTGCAGAATATTGGTAAAAAGGAAATCGTCTTCTGATTTCTTCACCAAAGTAGTCTCACAGCTGACGTATAAGACTTTCCTGAGACTGATTGCCAAGGAAGGCCCAATGAGTGAAACTATTTTAAGAACAGAGATATACAGATCAATCAGAACTGCATATCAGGAGTGTCTGGTCATGAAGTGCCTATTAGAGTTTGCCTTCCCTCACTTTCTTTAACACATTCAGAATGAAGAACATGGAAACGCCCAATGATTGCTCAGTCCTCATCACTTGTCATCAATATCCTAAAGAACGTATCTTGCAGCCCAGCTATGTTTGGCATTACCTTATTTGGACAATGACTGAGTTCCAGTCTTCCTTAGTTCAAAACTTTCTCTCCAATCTAGTCATCATTTTGTTAATGACTTCTGAGGAAGGAGGATAATGTTTTAACAAACTAGCACATTTCAGTCATTAAAGACCCTTCCCCAAAACCTCAAAACAGACAGCCTTGTTTTATGCCAACATCAAGCAGTAATACATACAACGAAGACTGTCAGCCACCTTCCATTCTGCGGAGCAGGCAACTGAAATCTGAAAGGGGGATGCCAATAGATTTTTTAATTGATCTTTTGAAAACTGCCTAAATTTCGATGTGTTACTAGCCTCTGGAAATTTCGTTTTGCATATGTTTACTAGAGACTTAAGAATTTAGCAGCTAAATTATCTGAGGACTCTGTATAGTCAGCATGTTCTAGCCTAAGACTGTAAGAGCTGGCCTGGACTTTCTGTGTGGTTGCTTTCTCATTAGTTAGGATCATTCTAGAACTGAAGAGGGAAAACTGTCTCTTTGGTTATCTCTTTGGGTAAATCACATTGTTCCAAGTGCCTTGACCATGAAGCAAAATCCTTAGTCCTGTAAGTATTTTCACACTGCTTCCAAACTGGTTCCTGCCAAGGTATAGGATATGTGTAGCCATGCTCGGTATGCTCTCACCGTAACTACAAATCCACATTTCTTTTGCATGAGGGTCCTTTCTTTTCAGTCTGGAACTGGCTTTGCAATCTCACTGCCAAGGTAGAAGGGACAGCCTCATCGCGTGAGCAGATGACTTAGATCCTCCTACCACTGCAAACAGATGAAGTGGTGGTATAGGTGCAGGTTTGGTGTTCTAATGATTTGCTTAGTCCTTGTCTGAGCAATAGGATAATGTTTCTACAGTGTAGACACGGAAAGGGTTTGGGATGGAGCAGAAGCATATTCCTGGCATAATGTATGCTACACCTTCAATACACTGGACTCACAGCACTGTAGAAATGAGTAAGAGCTGCATAATAAAGAAGGTTGTGTTCTTTAAGATTTTTGACTCATGTTGTGCAAAAAATGGTTAAAGAGTGCTAAATGAAAGGATTTCTACCAAACTATTTGTTTTTTAGTAAATATTTGAAAGAATATATAAGAGGAAATGACCTGACTTCCCAGAATCTTGAGTAATCAAAATATGAACTTCCCAAAACATGAAATCTGTACAAAATATAACCTCACAGACACTGACAGTTACTCACATCAAGAAATCAAGAAAAAGTGATAATAATATATAAGGAATGTGGCACAGTGATTCTCTAAGCCAATCTCCAAAATGAAATGGAAAGATGGTCACAGATTAATGAGATTATAAAATGAATGTAGCAAGCTTATTGTTATCTGAATGTTTATCAAAAATCTCTGAGGTTCTTTGGAGAAAGGTGGATGAAGAAATTGGATTCTTCAATGGCAGAAATCTTCTGGGTTCAGCTGTTAGGTTAATTCTGCCATGCACAGACAACATTTTTCAAATATGATTATGCTCAAGAAATTGTTGCTGCACCTTAACCTGAGCCATAAAGTAACCATTTTCAGGTGCACAGATAGCATAGCATGCAGAGATTCAACCCGAGCAGACATAGAAGACCCCCAAGGTCTTTTAACATTAGATCCCAGTGTTTGGCTGTCATGTTTGCTTAATTATACCCAGAAAACAAAATATATTTTGAACTATGGGAAAAATGTATAGCTTGAGAAGCTATACACTCAGAGAGAGTACTATACACAAGAGAGAGAGTGACAGAGTATAAACCCGGTCTAAATAGTATCCCTCCCTCCAATTTCATATAATTACGTACTTCTTCCTGAAGGAGATCAAGTTAACAGTTCCAGATTTCTTAGCAGATTCATGTCGATCTGAATAGTGCAATTTCTTGGCAGTACACACAAGTAGTAGAAGTAATTAGAACACAAATGGAGAGGGCACATTGCCAAAGCAATGATGAAAATACTCTATTCACTCTTTAAAAATAATTTTTCATGAAGATAGTATCTCAATATTGTTAAAAAGGACAATTTTCACAGAAGAGGGTACACTGGTCTGTAATAAACATTCAGGCCTTCTCTGTTACCCACACTAAGCCATCCAGTTCTGATCTTACTGCTGCAATAACCCTACTCTCCCTCTTACTGTAATACTGTACTCACTTCCACATCTCCTTTCCTACTTCCCTTCTTGCAAGCAGTTTGTTCTCCTCCTTCTCCCTTTTCCTGTAATACTGTCCACAAACTGCCATAAATTCTGCATTCCTCCTTCCTAAGTATCAGAAGAAGGCACAGAGGCTGCTTTGCCAGAAAACCGGGAAAGAAGACAAACAGCAAATCTAAGTACAAAAGAGTAATCCTCTTGTACAAAGGTAGCCCTATTATGTTTATAAAGAGAAGGAATATGTCTGGACCAGCCAGGACATGAAAGGTCAGTTGTTTCTACACTTAAATAGCATGCATGAACTTTCTTCCTGGCTGTCTGACTGGCCAGGCAGTTTGCATGCAACTTAGGGACAGAATGCATCTGGGAGCAACTTAGGGAGAGCTGCATCTACTGACGTCTGGCCAGTATGGGCCAGGAACCATACATCTACAGCAGTCAGCCAGGCAGGCAGGAGGCCCTCACAGCTTCTTGGCCCACATTTGAACTTTCAAATGTGCTGATTCTGCCTTGGGCAGAAGTGGCACAAATTTAAAAATTGAGAGTAAAGCAGTCTTACCATTTGATTATATTCACTTCTGGTGCCACTGAAGTAGAAATTCCATGATTTTGTGGAAAATTTTACACTATTTAAGGCAATATAATGTTGGAAAAGCATCCATTAATTTTTTAGATACAGAAACTGTTACACTTTTTTCCCTTCACTTGCCACATGCAAATACAAAAGGAGAAGTCTCATATCAGAAAAGACAGAGAATTGCCTAATTATAGGTAATTATTATACGTAAACTATCACAAGTTAAGAACTACATATCCATATTCTCTTAACCTATCATATCACATCTCCTTTCACTCTCCTATCACACAGATGCATACTTCTGTGGGAAAAACTGGCAGTAGCAGAACGGCATGTTAGTTTTATTATAATGTTTGTTTTATGACAACAAAATGATCCACTTATAAAGAAAAAAAAACTCCTTTCTCGAGTCAGAGAGCATTGTTCTTGAGAATACAAACAATATTACATCATCAAGGGCACTTTACTTAACGGACAGTAGTAAGATTCTAAGTCACAATGAGCAAAATTCCAAAAACCTTGTCTAATAATTATTTATATTTCTGAAGGCTAGAATATGAAGCTTACTGCAGGATACTCATTTAGAAAACTGAAAAATGGCAGAACTCAGAAAATCATTTTGGAAGAAGAATAACCCCCTAAACAATTTCAGATTTGCATACTTCTGCTCCACGAAGAGCTAAAAAAGTCAGATTAAATTTGTTCAAATATAGCTCAAATGGAAGCTCAAGGGAATATTGATGATGTCTTAGGTTCCCTACATTCCAAAAGCTTTGAAACTGTAACACAGAGGTTCTGTATTCGAAAGTCTAAAAGGGCCATTTTCCCTCTGTTTTGTCCACAGTATTCTATAGGATTTAAGGTTTGTAAATAAGCTGGATGAGATCAAGGAAATTCTCCTGGTACATAAACAACATAAATTACACTGTCTCATCTGTCAGACTTGACTACAGCTTTGGTGACTGTTCACACCTAGCCTGAATCTTTACAGCAGGTTTGAGATAAGTTTCTTTGATTTTGTTCATTTCATTACGTTTTATATACAACAGCCGCCTATATTTAATGACACAAAGTCAAGGCAGTATTAGGCACTCATCTGTAGTCAGCCTATATTTTGTCTGCAGCAGCAACAACAGCAACAAGCAAAGGGCAAGAGCAACCAACATCAGCAAACTTCGGAGTCAGAGAAGTCATCTGGAAAGGGGATCACTGAATTAAAACTGAATTTCAGTTTGGATCTCTAAATTGAAAGAGAATGAAATTGAATCTAGTTTTCCAAAATGTGAGTGAGCACGCTAACGTTCAGACCACAAGGTAATGAGAAAATAGGAAAGAACACACTACCTTTTTCTCTGTTGATTTTGTGAATTATTGCTATGCTTACACTCATTGCTTTGTCGTGGTTGAATATATCCCAAATGTACTGGGATATTTGCTTTAGGAAGAATGAGTTGTTTTGCTAGTTTCCAAGGAATTGAAGTCCCATATAAAGTCCTTCTCCTTCAATACAGATCAATTTTGTATTTATTTTTGTGTTTTGCATAAAAAAAAAAGAATAGTCCTGAGTAGTTAAAAGTATGACAGCATACAGGATAACATAACCCTTAAATGTCACACAATATCACTTTTCCCTTCCTTTCAACCTGTGTTGTGCCATCTGTGGCTAGTCTATCAAAAACACAGGGCATGTTGTCCTGGCCTGAATCATGGAATGTCATGGGAAGTCAAGGCATGAATCTGGTTCTGTCTGAGGTAGGAAATCACAAACATGTTCGATGTTCGTTCAAATTACTTTTTCTTGTCTGTTGCATATAGAAAAAAATTAATTACAGATTGAGCATATAACCTGAAATAATTTGACAACTTGAGGAGAACTGTTGAAGTAGTTTGAAATTAGACAGCATTCTACTTGTTTAAACTCATTAAAAATCGTTTTAAAATTTCCCCTTTTGACAGGAACTATTTTTGTTCTTTTAAGTTTCTTTTAACTCTAGCAAATGTCTGCAGACATAATCTTCACAAAAGAGTAATGCATAATAAAACTGTAACACAACGTTAACAACAGAGTTTCAAATTACAACACTATAAATTTGCTTTGCTAGAATATGGCACACTATAAAGGGAAGTGTGCAAGTCTGTCCTGGAAGACCAAAAATATTAAACATCTGCATTTTATTTTTTTAAATGTGCAGGTAAATTAAAAATAGTCTTTATTAATTTTAGCATATATTTAATTTTTACTGTGTATCTCTATGCATTTCATAATGACACAGTAATCTGTGCTTTCCAAAGAATTTACTGCGTACCCTGATGAAGAAGGCTGTATTATCCATTCCAGTAAATCTTTGCTCAAAGACTGAAGAAATAAAAAATGGTTTTAAGCAAGCTCTGTGTTCTCTTACCCTGAGAGCTAGCCTATCATTTTGACTGGCCATTAGCCAAAATTCAGCAAAATTTTGAGTAACTGCCAGCATTTCCTGAAAAGACATATTCCAAGGATGCTTATAACACAGAAATCTTCCCACTAACCTAATTTTCCTGGGAATCTTTCCCAGATCAACCTACAGAGATGGGAGTAACGTGGCTTCTAATTTGGCAGTTCTATGCAGGAAAAAACAAAAAGACTGAATGTGCAGGGTCTACTACTGCAATATGCTAAGTGTTACCCTCAACAGTATTTATACTACTTCATATAATGTACTTTTAGCTTTGTTTCAACTTACTAAAGGGTAAAGGAATGACAGAATAAGAATAATGGCAAGCTTCCATGCTGAATTCATGCTTAACTATATTGAATAAAGAGGCTGCTTTTGCTCATAAGCTATACAGACCCAGCAAAACTAGTAACCTTTGGCAAAAAAAGTCTAGTTGGGAGGGTGGCTCTAGGACTCTTTCAAATATCTTCTGTCTAAGTCTCCCTTTTCTGGAAAAACATTTTTGCAAAGGGTTAGCAGTGCTAAAACTTGGCCTAGATAGAGTATGTTAAAAAATGAAACTGGTGGCTTATCTGCTGTCAGACTCCATGCACATAATTCTGTGTCTTTAATTTTCACTATATTATGTGGACTTTTCCATGTTTCTTCATCTCTTATTATTTTATTTTGCAATTTTGTGTACCTGATCATACAGACAGTACCTCCTTTCCCTTCCCCGTTTCTACTCCTTCCACATGTAGCAGAGTACTCTACACAGAGACAGGTTAAAATTGTTCAGATGCTGTATTTCTGTTCCTTTCTTTGAAAAAAATGACCTTCTACTTGAAATAGCAAGATTTGAAATTGATCTACTTGCTTCAGTTGTGTTTTTGACCTGCCCAGTAAGCTGCACATTGACTTCCAGCTTTGAGAACTGTTTTTGATGGTGATGCATGTCAGTCTGTTGTAATGCTAATTCAGGCAGAAGCCAGGTACCATTTCTGAATGTAGGAAGTGTTCAGTGTAACACTCTGCAGTCTTATTCACAAAAGTATAAACAGCTAGGGACGCAGCATAGCTTAGGCTATATGGACCAAGACTAGGACCAAGAAATCTATATTCCATTCTAGCTTTACTCAGTGACGGCAAGAAAGACAACCTTTTCCATGTACTTTGAGAGCTGCTTGCTGATTAAAAGATTAAAATAAGATTAGATATTATATATTTTCACAGAAAATATTGAGGTAGGTCAATACCTCTTCTCTTGTGCCTGTGTTTCATTTATGCTTTTCTTCACAAATCGGGGAACAAGGCAATGACAAAATAACCTTTTCCCCCTCTCTTTACTGGTGCAGACAAAATACCTGAAAAGCATACCATCAGATTCCTCACCTCCACGGCTTTTGTGTAAAAATCTCAGACAGAAATATTACTATATCCAGATTCATGAACATGAAATGAAGGAAAAGGTATGACCAGGATAAGAGAAAGCTTAACCCGGCCAATACCTATTAAAGCCATTACAGCTAGGACGCTAACGAGAAAATTCTACTACTTTTGAAAAACCAGTATCTTTAAGTAAAATAATTAATAATTTTAATAAAACACAAGGGTAGCTGAGACCTTAGCTGGATTTTATAAGAAAGTACGTTATTCAGAAATATACTGAAATTAAATTTCATACCAAGCCTTGTTCAGCACAGTGGCAGTTCTGTAGAGATGCTGTCCAAACAGAATTTTTAAAAGGCCTTATCATGGAGAAATGTAGTTCCTGGAACAGAACAAAAAAGGAATTGTACATCTCTTTGATTGCCAGCCTCATCGCCTCTGACAATCATAAGTTACATCCTATGAAACCAGTCAGACAAGTTATGTGCTTAAGACTGCTACAGATTTCGTATGAAAACAGGAAAATTATATTGTCCCTCTCTGCCTCAGTATTGTCCCTCTGTGCCTGTACACTATTTCATAGTTGTGTTGTGGGGATTAAGTTATTGCTATATTTATCTTACTTCACGTTGTTATTATAAAGCATACTTTAGACAATTACTTTGGAAAACATCATTGTTTTATTTGATCATTGTCTTGTTCCCAAGTGTCTGAAAAAGTGTAATTTTTCATAGGGATATGTCTCTCAGATTACCTTCCTACTTTTTCTTCCTTGTCCCTGGAAACATAGTTTTGCAAACTATCACAATTTGTCTCTCATACCTGCAGCAATAGCTCCCCTAGCATGATCACTGACTGCACTAGGCCCTAATGGTATGTCACCACATGCACAGGGAATAGGAGAGTTGCCTGTTGCCTCCAGTTGCCTTCCCTTCACCTCATAATCCCTTTACTTACAACTCCTCTGTCTCCTGAATACATAATTCTTGGACAGCACATGTAGTACCAACAGACATATCCCTCCCATTGTTGTAAGGTATGAGAAGAAGAAGGGAAGTGAAAGAGTAAGCAGGACTACTAGATCATTTTGCCAGATATGGAAATTCTCCAGTCCCCTAAGAGAAGACCATTAAGGGCACCCCCAAAAAGACCGGGGAACGTCAGATTTAGTGTCCCCTGTTTAACCTTAATTTGGTCTCTGTATACATGCAATATGGTATTCAACTGCTTGGTTGAAGGATCACTTATGCTTTCCTCACAAAACCAAATGCAGGGTGCAAATGGAAGACGAATTGAGGTTGATTAGGCAACCATAAAGTGGAATCATAATTCCTGCAATCTAAGATGACCTTCTAGATGGTCCTCTAGAGTTAAAAAAAAATCAATGATTCACTATAAATTGGCATATTAGGAGTACCTTCTACTTCAAAATACCTCGTGTTTACCAGGGGCCAGAAGGATCACATAGGCAGCAAGATAAAAGGCTATTATGCCATGGTAACTGGCTCCAGGATAGTTCATTACTCAGTAAAAGAGGTGTAAACTTACTTGCAAAGGCTCTGAGATAAGTATATACAGACAGACTGTTGCCATGGAGCCGTTGATGCATGGTAATTTGTTCCAATGGCTATACATCAAGTCAAAATGTTAATGGCAGATCTGGAGAATAACACAGAGCTGCTTCCAGTTTGTGACTTGTGTGTGCTGTACCAGGCAATATGAACAAAAGAGGGGAGAAGCAGGAAGAAAGAAGCACCTACTCTTACTGGCTATACGTTCTTCCTAAATCTGCAACCTTATGGGATTAATCTACACTGAGATATTTTATGGATTAGAGAAATAAAATATTTGCTTGCTACATCTGAATATTTTATAAATTTAAATACTCATTTTAACTAAGGCTTTCTGTGTATAAAATTTATGTTTCCACATACTTTCTGTCACATATCTGTTCAGTTATAAAGACAAACATACTGTTTTTTATAGTTAGAATTTTTCTTTATTTCAGCTTCAAGAGGACATCTTCAATATGTAGTCATATATATTATTACAAATTTTATCTCCTGGGGAAAAAAATGCCATGAAGAAAATCTCACTGACTTATAATTTTTCTAACTCTTTAAATCAATATTTTACTGAGGCGGGTAATCACTTCTAGGATTGCTTCCATGGCTATACATGAATGCAGGCAGGGTAGGAAATTGCTTTCATTACTGCCTTTTTCTGTTATCCTTTTCAAAGACTGAGAAATTAATTCATCTGTAGGGCTACATGATAAAAAAAAAAAAAGAGTTCTGATCTTTATATAGTAGTGTAATTTAAATTAGTACCTAACTCTCTAAAGTCCACAATTTAGGACAGCGCAGAATCTACTGCAGCAACTAATTAAACACTTACTGTAAGGTTAAGTTTTTCATTAAATCAATAGGCCCCCAGTGTCAGTTACAAAGCCCTAATTACTATGCTGTAAATTTAGATTGAATTTGAATTAAGGACTGATTTCAATCTAACCACAGCATGTAAATATTGTAAATTACTAGAATTACAGTTCAATAAAACTGAATGGATTTCACTTTAGAGAAACTAAATGCAAATGAGACAAAAAAAACCCCGCAGAAATTTCCCAAACATCTGCACAAGAGTCTTATATGTGCAGCATATAGTATACTGGTTTGGCAAAGAGCATGTCAAAACTTCAAAATGCTGCCACCGTTTACTCTAACATGTTTTAAATATTTCATTATCTGTTCTGAAAATGAATAAATTTAATCTCTCCCAAGTGATCAAGTAAAATGATGGCTAATGTGCCCACTTACTGTGTTGCTTTAGTTTGATGACTGTATTGTTGTGCTAAAGCACAGTATGAAATCAGGTTATCAGGTTATAACTGGCAGGGATGAAAAAAAGCAGTGCTGGGAAACACAAAACAACCCATTTTCAAGGCATGAATCACACACTTTGAAGATCCTAAAAAAACCCTGTAAAAATTACAGACAATAGCACTCTAATCAAACAAGTACAAAATTGAAAATAATTGGAAGTGTGTGGACTTTCATTCAGCTTCAAATAAGCATGGTATCCACAGGATATTAATAAAATTAGGGAACTGGCCAATATGCTAGGTTACATAGAGCAGGAAAATAAGAAAATGCCTATATTGAGGGTCATGCATACTATTATTACAAGCTTTCTACTCACCTGCTTACATTATTTCAATATTCAACACTAAAAATTATATTAGTAGCCTACTGATAAACTGAGATAAACTGAGATGGCAGAATAATACCAGTTGACCTTAAAAATATAAAAGATATACATATAATATTATAATGAAGGCTCAGAAAGGGAATAAATTAAGGAAATGAGTGATAATTTTAGTGATTGTGCTTGACAAATGAGGAACTTAAAATCAAAATTAGAAATGAAGGGATAAATAATAAAGCTCCTTCAAAAATGCTATCCATTATTCTCATTTCTAGCAGAAATATAATTATACCATCTGACTTTATACTACAATTATGATTTTGTTTCTTTTTTAGGAATGTATTTTATGGGATCTTCGATTTGTTCATGCCTGACAAAGTTAAACAACACAATGTAGTCTGCAAGTATACGCTGTGTGTCTGGTAACATACATGATGACAGAAACACACTTTCAAAAACTCTTATTTCCTGTGGATGTTAATATTACATCTGAAATCAAAGAAAAGTGACTTAATGACTTCACGTCATCAAGAAAGGTGATACTTTCCAGTTAAGCTTCATCTGCTGAGCATGGTAGCAAAAGGTAATAAGTAATTTATTGTATTTATTTGCCTTATGCAGACATTTCCATTAGGAAAGCCAACCCGGTCTCTAAAAGTGCTCATCTTAGTGCTTTAACATTGTAATGTTAAATTACTGAATGTTAAGGAAATATCATTTCTCTGAAATGTGGAGTTTTGCACAAGTGGAACGCATGGATCCAAGCTGCAAAAAGCCACAAAGTGGATAACAGGAAATTACAATGCTTTCCAGATCAGAAAAAAATGGTATGTTTATACCATTTATAGCGTGTGTAGTGTATTGCTTAGTATGGGACATAGGGCAGAGTGGATGAGGAACAGACACACAGTTGTCCCTCATATCTCATAAGGGGCCCTTTTTTATTACAGCCTTCTACTTCCACTTTGTACACTACAGGACAGGACGAGATGTTTTCTGCTGGGATTCTGTTTCTCTGGATCCCAGGTTGGAGAGATCACCAGGCTTACCCTTTAAGGCCAGGAGAACCATCCATCCTCTAATGATTCTGCTGGAGCATAGGTAGGCAGGAAATAAATAAGTGGCTACCTGTTTGGATTCACAGAAGCTACAGATTGAATGATTTGGATTTTGGTCTTTACATTGCCGACAGGTTCATATTTCCAGTTTGGAAATTCAGGTGAAGTTAGAAAGTTACAGAAAATTTTGGGGCTTAGTTGATCTCCTGATCGAGAAAATTTATTTCAGTGTCTTCTGTAAAACTATTTGCTGTTATTCCTCCTAAGTTTATAGCTGCTAGGAATTCAAGTGTTCAGATCTGTATTTCATCCAGTTAAATGGAAGGCTGGCTATTCCTTACTTAAGTTTCAGCTCATGTCTGAATGATAATGAAGATATATAATAAGTTTAGCAGTCAATGGTCTGGGCCTGTATGCAGTCATCGGTCACATAGTTCATAGGCAAATCTTTGCTCTTCTGAAATTATGCACGTTTTAATACCTGACTTTATGAAATGTTTGAAGTTTGCCTTCATGTTATTGTCATCATGCATATGATATCTGCATATGCAACGGTACAATTAGAACTGTACAAGAAGAGAAAATTACTAATAGGGCGTAGACCACCCAGCAGAAGCATGGAATTAAAAGAAAGGGAATCATTAACTGATGACACTCCTAACTGCGAGAACTCAGAAGCCAGCCAAAGGAAAATTCCACTTGGGTTTTGCTTCCAAAGACTAGTCTTAGCAATTTATTTGTGGAATCAATCACAGAACAGAATCACAGATTAGTTTAGGTTGGAAGGGACCTTTGGAAGTATCTAGCCCAATCCTGTAATCAAAGCAGGGTCAACATCAAAGTTGCCCAGAGCCCTGTCTACTCCAGTTTTGAATATCTCTAGGATGGAGATTTCACAGCTTCTCTGAGCAAGCTGTTC
The DNA here is from genome assembly GCF_040807025.1 of Struthio camelus. Lineage (NCBI taxonomy): Eukaryota > Metazoa > Chordata > Aves > Struthioniformes > Struthionidae > Struthio > Struthio camelus. The sequence continues at coordinate 49,681,680 of NC_090945.1, read as the reverse complement.
CAGTGCTTATCCTCTCTATTGCTTCACAAAAAATTTTTTTCTTACATCCGGTCGGAACTTCCCTTACTGCAGCTTGTGACCATTACCTCTTGTCCTTTCACTACGCAACTCTTAGAAGAAGCTAGCTCCATCTTCTCAACCGTTAGATAGCTGAAGACAGTGATTAGATATTTCCTTAGCTTTCTCTTCTGCAAGCTGAAGAAACTCAGCATCCTCAGCTTCCCTTTGTACAGCATATTCCGGTTTGTTAATCTCTCTCTTGCAGCTGGGGGACAAAACTGGACAATACTCCACCTGCAGCCTTACAAGCGCTGAACAGAGAGGAATAATCACTTCCCTCAACCTGCTGGCTATGCTGTTGCTAATGCAGCCCAGTATGTTAAGCCTTCACTGCTACTACCAGGGTGACAACAAAACTAAAATCTTTATTACCTAAGAGGGTATGATTAACGATCATTTATCTAGATGTGGAAAAAAATGGAAAGGTAAGTGACAACAACTTGACCCTGCTCTGTTTCATTTACCAAGCACATGATTTCAGCTAGAAATGTGAATCAGTTTTTTTAATCTTTTACTGTAGAAGTCCAGAATTTTTTTTAGTGTCCTGTCATTTAATATGGAAATAACTATTGCTAACAGGTAATTAATTATTTTGTGTTATTATTATTATAAAACAAAATATTCACATCCTTGAAAAGATCTAGCTCAAAATCTGTATCTTCCATGAACAGCAAATTTGTACAAAAAATAACTATCGTTACTGAAAACACCAGACAAAAGTGCTTGGACATGCTATTTGATAATACTACTGTTCAAAAAAATCCCACAAGCACTCAAAGGTCTGAGACAAAGGTAACAATGGCAATGTTATTTTTTCCAATATATTTGAAGTAACAGTCACTATCAATTTGAATTAAAATTTAACTTAGGATAGGCATTAATTGGGCACTCAGACAACAAACTCACTGATGTTCTTTTCTGTCAACTCTGGGTTATCTATGCATTTTAACATTTAGCTTCACTGCATGCAAAATCTGGGGGAAAAAAAGTGCATAAAAATATACAGGGCATTACTTATTTATATGTAAAACCTTTATTCTATTTTGTTATTTTAGATTAAATCCTGTTTCAATTCTATTCTCTCAGGGAAGCACTAACAGTTTGAGCTCAGCGTGAAAGCCATCAAACACTTGAGCTGAAATTTAGATTGGGCAATTTTGCCTGGTGAAGTAGAAAAGGACATGTGGAATGGCAGAGAACAGAATGGCTTATGGAAGGGCAGATGTTTTAATAACTTGTTGTCTAGTGGGAGCCTCAAATATCTAAATTTAAACACTGCGATATATAAAAGGGTGTTATTGTAGGGGAGGGTATATACCTTTACCAGAAGAACCAGTGTAAATGTGCATATTTAATGTGTGTACAGATATTAACACAAAATTCTTCGCAGAGTTGAAATCAGAGGCAATTGGAAGGTGTTAAAAGAAAGGAGCTCAAACTGCAAAGTCTGGATCAGGTCTGCATTGCAAAATACGGCAGGCCAGAGCTTAGGGAATTTTCAGTCTAGAGTTCTGATTTGAACCTGTCTCCCCCTATGTGAGTGGACCGATTAGATACTTGAGATCTCCTCTGTACTAAGATCCTCTTTGTTCCAACATATCAATCTCCTATTAATTCACACTGAGTTTTAAAGTATATTTATCCTTAAGCACATTGCTGGAAGTATTTACCTATGAAAATGTCCAGACAGGCTAGGAATCTCCTATTTTAATTTCTTTATAGCACAAACAATCTCTCAGATTGGTTGGAAATAGTAATTTCACTCTAATTCAGGCAGATAACTGCATAATTTACAAGCTGGCAGAATTAAGAGGACTAGGGAAGAAAAATCTTAAGATAATCAGGGAAGAAAAACCTTATTAATAAGCTAGCCTCCCATATGTTCATGAACAACTAGGTCCTATTAAAGGACAATTAAGGCCTTGTTACCTGACTTTTGGAGATATGACTCTAGTTTTTATATAATGTTCGGTGACACAGAGCTTCTTCTAATTGACTTCACCTTTCACATTTGTCATCTGATGTCCTGCCCCTGTTTTTTTGAAATATCAGCCTATGTTTTACTTACAGATATGAAAATATATTCGGTGTATTAAGCAGAAATAAGAAGAAACACGTAATTTAAAAAGATACAGTGCATCATATCTAATACTGATGGCTTTCATTTATGGTTCATCTAACGTGTATGGATTAAATAAAAAGATAGAAATGTACCTACAGACATGTGACAAATAAAGCTGTGGGTAACATTTGAAGAAAGTTAGTGATGTACAGACTATATTAGAATGATTTGTAAAGGTCATTAGTTGAACTACTGATTTGGCTTCATAATAATATTCACCTTATAGTATTTACTGGATAGCAGCAACAAAAATCTGCATAAATGAAGATTAAATGAAGTTTCGCTAGTTTTGTATCTCTGCACATTTTCAGTCACCTTTTTATTTCTGTTTTAGAGAGTGAACTGCCAGGGTTAGCAGGACCTATATTGTTCTAGAAGAAATGCAACCTGACTGAGTACACTCAAGGGAATGTTCTGACACAGAGATACTGCTTCTAGATCAGGAAGTCCTTGAGCTGGACATTAGTGGAGGCTGAAATAGTTTTCTGGAGAAGATTTCTCTGTCTCTCTGTCTCTCTGTCTGTCTCTCTCTCTAATTCTTCTGGACATCTGCTGTTGACCACTCATAGACAGTATATCAGACTAAGTACATTTCAGGTCTGGCGTTTAGGTTGTTATAACACTGGGGTATTAGGCATGGTACGAGCCTACAAGGAAGTCAAAAAACAGGGACAAAGAAGCAACACTGTGCTGGAGCAGAGAAAAATGGGTAAGACTAAAACGTGACAAGAAGAAGCAGAGGGCACTCATGAAAAGTTGCACAGGCCTTAAATAATCTATTAGAGCCCATCCTAGAGGATTTACTTGCTCTATTAGTAAGAATTCTGTAGAAACCGTGTATTATAAACAGACCCTTCTTATGCCTGTGTTCAAGAGGGCAGACCAAAAAAGGTGCTTAAAGCTGCTTTAACACCTTTCTGTAAACAGATCACAATCGCTTTGTGTTCCACTGCCTACAATAGCAAAAGCAGCCTAGGATTTTTGCATGCAGCTGAACAGCACATAGACTGCAGCCGGAAAAAAATGCTCAAAACTTCATTCCTTTTTCTAATCCTCCTTTGTTGCATGGGAGCCTAGATGGCAAGATTTCTTTAGAAGAGTGCTTAAAAAAAATCTGTCATTTTTGATCAATTCATAAAAACAGTGAAGGAAGGAATCTATGACAAATACTTTGTAATAATCATAATTAAAAGGACTTTAGTTAAACTTGATCTGAAATAGTTAGGACTGCATTTGGGATCTGCCTGAATAACATCTGCCCCACTTATCTTCCATTTCAATTTAATATTCGTAGCGCTAGTGCTGCCTATATCATCAATGTCAAAAACTAAAAAGTCTTATCTTCAACTTTCATTCCAATGCTTCAAAAGAGCTTTGAATTTGCATCTTACTCTAGGGAAGATGTAGTTTAAAAACATTTTTGCTCAGCTTGCTCCATTAATTTCTGAGGAAAATGCACCTACTGCTGTGAATATGACAGTTCTCAACCTTGGTGTTTTTACAGGATGTCCCTCCCCAGGGAACGACCAACACCATTCTGACTTACCCTGCTGGAACTGCACCTCCTGCTGGGTAATCAGCTACTGCAGAACGAAGGGAGAGACCTCAGTATGATTAACTGAATGCCCCTTCTGAATGCTAAGGAAGAGGAGAACAGCAAGTTTTCTAGGGGAAAAAGTGCTTTCAGTAAGCATCTGTTTTCAGTTCAAGCAGCTAATTTACAGTTGCACAGAGTTGCTCAATTATCAGCAGCACTTAGTATTTTATACATCTCAGTAAGCTTTAAGTTAAAATAATATTCATCACACCTATCAAATTTATTTTTCTCCCAATCATTTCTGTGAGTCAAGAACAAAATTCATTTTGTAATGATTATCTGACTCAGGTAAAGCTGGTTTTCTATTACTCCAGGCCAAAGCCACTGACAAGGGCACAAAAAGGATTATTTTTCAGCAGTTTTCAGCTGAGCTAAATCAGCAGATAATGCCATCTATGATGCAGAGTGAACCTGACCTAAAGCCCTCCTCATTGTTAATGTTTCTCACATCTCAAATATGCCTTGGTGGCAAAAAAAAAAAAAAAAAATCCTATAGCCATCTTCTGAGGATCAAGAAAAAGCACTCTTCTAGAGTTCTTTGTATTTTATGTTTTTAGTCAATGGATAACATTTTCTTAACAGAGTCCCCAAGTTCTCTCGCATCCCAGATTGCACATGGATCACATGGAGAAAATATATTTGATATAGTCAGTGTCTGTAATTTGGTGTATCGCTTTATCATATGCCTACCACCAAATAAATACTCTTTGCAATCCCTGAAAACAAAAATCCTCAGAAATGAAATGTGAAAGGAAAGCACAGTTACTCTGCCAAAGACTAGAGAAAGCAGAAGTTAATTGTTACTGGCTGGCATTCACCTAAGTTGTTTCTTTTCATCATTGGTGGAAAATCATGTGGACTTCAACTGAAGGTTTAATGTATACCTGAATTTATTGTTTGAATTTTTATATTATGACAGTTAAGGTGAACCATTCTACGGTTTAAGACATTTTTAGTCATCAGTTACAAGAAAACTTCATTTTCTTTTTAGAAGCATTAATCAATCATTTAGATACTTCTTACATTCCATCTTTTTTGACTTAAATACGTATTTTATTAATTGTATCAAAGTACCGTGTAGCTGGGAGAGTTTCCATTCTGTCATATGCTCTCTTTCAACCCAAAGCTTTTAAGTTTCCATATCATTTTTGAATGTGCTTTATTATGGTGATTGTCATCAAAATCATTCGACAAACATTGATGAATTGAACCTTACAGCGCCTCTGAGTAAGGAAAAAATTGATCTGATGATTGATCTGTCTTAAACATGGGGAAGCTGAGTTACATAGCAACTTAAACAGCATCACAAGGTATTCACTCTGTGGCTGAGCTGAGACCAGAAAACATACTTTTGTATAATTCTGCCAGAAGAATCTCCTGCTGAAGACATAATGGACATAAACATGAGTTTTTAGTGCTGCAGCATTTTAAAGTTATGTGATTATTCCTTAAATGTAGCTATGTATTGTAAACAGGGCTTTATATCTTCTGATTCTTAGTACAGCGGCTTAATCAAAGAGCAGCCTTCTTTGGTTGGTTGGTTGGTTGTGGAAGAAGGAATTTCTAAAATGCCATGAGCACACCTTTTATTCTTTTGCTAGCCAAAATACTCTACTAATTAAATGCTCCCATTCAGCCAGTGAATATATCTGCTGATGATTCGAGACCTTTAAAATCACTATAAACTATGTTGAGAATCTCAGGCCTGTATGAATATGGAGCTGACTGCTGTAGTTCTAACAATAATGAGAATTAAGCTGTACCTAAGGGTTTTAAAGATCTGTTTCTACAAGACAAAAATTATAAACCTGTAGCAAGATTACTCTATGGAGCCAGTGAGGAAAATGGCTGGAAAACAATTTTTCTCAAGGATAAAGGTGATGTACCATTCACTCTGCTACAGAAGCACTGCTTTTTTATTTCTTGTATTATATTATTATTTATAAAAGCTCCAGGAGAGCAGACTGAGAGGTTGTGCAACACTGATTAACTATTCATGGGATACACTTTTCACTAAACATATAAGGAAGGATACTACCAAACCTTCATGAAAATAGGTGTTTTAAAAATATAGTGCCGTTCACAGAATAAAGAACTGTGCAAATATCTTCAAAGATGTGTGAAATAGAGAAACACAATCAGAAACTAACTGAACAGCATGCAGGGAATCGTCCAATGGAAAGATTTTCACTAGATCAAAACAGAGGTTGTGATATAAACAATGCGCATCTTCATTGGACCTGGCGAGTGATACCTTCTTAGTATACCAGATATGCTGGAAAGGGTGGCCAAAAGAGTCACCAAAGGTCATCTCTGTTTGATGTGACAGGGTTTAGTCAAAGAGTTCAGTATGAAGCAATTGGATAAGTTATATGAGACTGAGTTTTAGTTATGTAGATGAATAAGTCTCTCGTAGAGATCCTTCTGCAAGATCAGTTAAACTTTAACATAGTCTTTTGCCACTACTGTCTCCCACGTACCATGAAGATACCATTCTGTCCTTCAAAAATCCTCTTGAAACTACTCCTTTTCCATGTTCTATGATATACACACATACACACACACACACACACAACTTGGCAATACTTAGTTTACAGTTGTCTGAGCCCCATTTTTATTTTGTTGGCCAATATCATCTCATTGTTCCCTTGAACTCTGCTATCCATCTAATTCGGTCTTCTTTGACCAGTATGCCTCACTCTTTCCTTAAACTTCCCCATGTATCCAGCTCTATCCCTGCATCATGTTTTGCTTGGTATTAAGCCTAACACATAATACGTAATTTAGACATTAAGTTAATACAGAAGGAAGACAGAGAACAGGATATGGGATACCATATCTGTTTTCTAGTATTTCCTCTACAGCTGACGACCTTGATAGCTACAATAGCGTCAGACGCTGCTGTCTCAGTGAGTCACTTTTGGGGCTCAAGAATCTTGCATACCTTGATATACAGCAATCCAGATTGACCTAAGTAAGTTGGTTGGGGTGTACTGTATTATTCACACAGGACAATTTATTAATAAAAAGATTACTGTAATATCTGCTAGTTGCTATGAGCAAAGAGCACCACATATACCGTGGTAAAGCTTCTCTTGACTGTTGTATTGGAAACCCACTTTTTTCCTGTATGTGCAGTGCTAGGCCTCATCTTCTGACCTGAGGTTATTATAAATTACTATAAAATGATTATTATGTGAATTATTAAAATAATAATCAAAAATCAGATTGACAAATCTCCTCCTGAATTATCCGATCATCTTAACAAAACTATGGATTTTTTATTTCTGAGCTAGGCAGAGACCAGAGCAGAAAGGCACTCATTTTTTTGCCACTGTTAACCTGTTCGCATTTCCTCAAAGCTACCAAATACTTCATTTTACTCTAAACACTTTGTAGGTTTGCCTACTGCCACTAAAGTAAATTTTTTTTTTGCTATTTTTCTCTTCCCCTCTCTTTCTTATTTTCCCTTCTGCCTTTTTTTACATTTGACCTTTTTTAGACCTGTCTGGTCTAAACCCTCAGCTCTCTCATTGTTGTAAACTCCTCTTCGCTGAGCAACCTCAGTCAATCAAAGCCACATTACTAAGACCTGGCTCACTGTTCTATCTAGGACACACTTCCTCACTTCTGGCAACCGCTATAAATTATCTTTCTGGTTTTAATCTTTTGTCTTATTAATGCATACACAAGCTTTATCATCTGATTGTCCATTTTGTTTTCCTCATTTGCATCTTTATTTCCACTGCAGCCCCTACATACAGGACATCCTCCCAGAAACAGCCCATACAGTCACTGCTGTGCAGTAAATAAAATCCCTGCTCAGAACCCACTTACTACAATGTTCACGGAAAATTACCAGAAGATAATGGGTAAGCAGGAAACTACTCATGTTCTGTTTGAATAATACAAATAATCTGGCATTTTCATTAAGGGTTCCCTCTGCTGCATCTTCTGATTTTTGGCTGTTCCTGTTGGATCTATTTTTAGCAAGTATTTACACTTTCTGGTGTATGGGCTTACTCTGATTTTGGAGAAATCACACCACCAGTGGACTTATAATGATCACTAAACACTGCTGCATTACAAAAACTAACTATTACAACATTAGCTGGGTTAGCAGGCTGAGGAGATGTTACGATAAACATAAATGCATACCAATTGCATGCTGATTATTAGTACTTGGAGACAGGAATGGTATTTGTGGATACCAATAACTAACAGTATTTTATGTAGCTTATTGGATGATGTTCATTAAAAATGAGCCAATAAAAAAAATCTTCCTACCAAAAGAAGAAATGGAAATAGAGAAGCTGGTGGCATAGCGAAATGAATATATTTCTTAGTTTTGGGTAAATTTACCCCACCAAAGGGGTGTATCCTAAAAGCCACACTAGATTACTAATCAATTGAAATACTCATCTACTTGATGTTTTCTCTCAACATAACGTCTAAAAAAAACTAGCCCTCCCCTCACAAATCAGGATAGAAATTAAATGGTATCTCTCCTCCTTCTAGATCTAGAAATAGATCTAGAAGGCATATATTATGATATATGCTGCCACTTGTCAGTCATATTGGGGTCAGCCAAAAGCCAGCTGACCTGCTCTGAGATCTCCATTAATTTTTACTGATTGTCATGGAAAAAAGGGAAATCAGTGAGTAGATGAGGATAAATGTTTGCAACTGAAGTTTTGGGTTAAGATGAAAATATACTGATAAGGATGGAAATTGTGGCCTCTAACCTTTTATCATTATATCATTTTGCCATTAAGGTGATTATCCATCTGTGAAAATAATGAATCATTTACCTTAAATGAGGAATACATTTAGTATTTACATGAACTCCTTTGTAAACTTTGTAATCTTTATCCTCATAGTTACTACTGGACAGAACTAAAGTTTTTTTTTTCTCATTGATTAAACCGTTTCATAACAGAGCTCTTTTACATGGTTTAGCATCTCAAGCAGGACTGTGAATGCAGGTTGCTGAAAGCCAGCTTCCTCCAAAAGAGACTGGCCTTCTAACCACCGATGGCATGCATAGCAGGTCTCTTCCTTCTATCTCTATACTATAGCTCTAAAACCACTTGTTGATCTTAGGCATAGTTATATCTGATGACATAATTCCATCACATTCAAAAATTCTGTATAGCTCTTTGCACTAAGGTTAAACAGTAAGGACTGTTTAAATGGATGGAAGGTGTTGGCGTCCTTCAGATTTCTGGAGATAAGTGAGCAGATTTTGGTACATACGTTTGAGCAGATCAAAGCAATGACCAAGAGAGAAGAGAAGCTGAGCTAATGAAACTAAGTTGTGAAAACAGAAAAGGAGAATAAAAATAGTGACCCAAAAGTGCAGGAAACATTCTGAAGTGCTAGAATAAATCCACAACATTTCTAAAACCCTGGGGACTACATGACCACCAAAAACCCATTTTGACTCATGACAACCATAGCAATAATACAGAATTAGTCAGTTATGTAAAGTCACACTTTGTCTATTTGTTGATTGTAAAAGCTGGGGGGAAAATTCAAATGCTTATGTTTCATATCACATAAATACATAAATTGCAGATAAGGAAATGGAAAAGAAGTTTAATATAGCACTAGAAATGGTACAGATGGTGCCCCAACATCAGGCAGGATCTGCTATAGCCTAAGCTGATTTTAATGCCTCATTGGAAATAAGCTTTGATGTGTGAGAAAAGTTCGTGGGTTGACTCAGAACTGCTTAGGAAAATGACTAGTGAAGGCTAGATCTGTGCAAGCATTTTTACACTTAAAGCAGCCCTAACAAAATGTGAACTTCTTGCTAATTCTGATATGAAACATCTGGCATCTTACTTGATATTACTGAAGAAGTAAAGAACATTTTTTCTCGGGGTGTGCAGAGGAAAGCAAAATACTAAAGATCAATCCTAAACTAGGTGTCACCATTGAATATCAAGTCTTTTAACAATTTGTAAAAATGAAACTTTAAAAATTTAACTGAGTGAAATGCAATAGCCCAGTTCTACTGAAGTAATATATTTGACTAAGCAATGATTTGGAAGAATTACAGACTTGTCTTGAACACCCATTTATGAAACATATCTAAAAGATTTAAGGAAGGAAAGAGAAAAATTCCAATACGGCATTTTAAGCAAAACAAGTTATGATAGCCTTTAAAAATTTACCTATGTAGGAAAACATGAAAATACAAAGCTCACTAAATATCTGATCACTATCTTGTTCTAAGTCTTTTAGTAGTAATTTTCTAAATAAAAAGTAAATGCTATAGTGAAAAAAGCAAAACATAAAAATGTAGGCCAATAATCTGATTAATTATCAATTATGTTAACAATGGCATTGCTTTTTTATTGCTTCTCCCTGTAGCTTGTGGCTTCTTGAGCTTTTCCAACAGTTCTGGAAAATGTGATGAAACGGCTGCTTTTTGGTCCTTTGCTCGAAGGAAAAGTGCTTCATATGAAATCAGACTGTGTTAAGAAATATAACATACACATAAGTAACTTTCTGACCTCTCTCCTAAGTTAGATAATAATGATTCAAATACCCTATATTCTGTCAGCAGACTAAAAGCAATCACTACACCTTTATTTCTATGATAGTTAAATTTACATGTACCTTATATTTTGCATTTGCTGTATTTTATGTTCAAATTGGATATATGAACTCCAGGGCTTAAAATAGAATCTTCAATATATCTTTTTCAAGAAAAAAAATCTATGAAAAAGATTTCATAGAAAGAAATAAATCAACAAATAGATGAATAGATGGAAATGTATTTTCGCCCTTGGAGTTTCTAGCTGGTCAGTCTCCTGATATCTGCACTTATTTTTCTATGGAGATCTTTAATGACCTGGTGAAAATGATTTGACATTTAAGTATTTTGTTCCCTTCAGGTTATATCAGTGAAAATCAAATTAGGATTGGTCCTAGCAGTTACTCCTTACAATCTGCCCCATCACTCTGAGTTATTACCTTGAAAACAGAACAGAAAAAAGTATGAAAACCAGGGTGCTAAGAAACATGCAGTTATCTTCCCTATTGGAGTTTGGTTACAATATTGTTTCATGTGGGACATCATGTTTTTTAATATCTAGCTTTTGTACCAAAGTCTAAGAAAACAGGAAGATAACAGGAAAAACATGAAGAAAACATGAACATAAATTCATGCGACAGCTAAAGGAAAATGTGCACTGGCTGCTAAAAATCTACAAGGAAAGGGTAAATAGGTTAGCAAAGCTGGAAAATGTACGTTGGCTGCTAAATATCAACAAGGAAGGGGTAAATATGCCAGCAAAGCTATGTATGCTTTTGAAAGGAGAGTATTTCAAGCAGAAGAAATTACTTATGCTAGGAGGTTAAGGAAGTGACTGTACTTATGTTAGAACTGTGGAAACAGTACATATGAATAAAACGCAGAAATAGCTTAAGGAAAAGTTGAAACAGGCCAGAAGCAAAAGATGAGACAGAAAAGAGCTCTGGGAATGAAGAGCAACGAAAATAGAAGAGGCAAATATGTAACCTGACAGAGAAGAACATTTAGGATTTGTAAATGAGCTCTGCTCACAGAGAAGATCAATGTTCATTGGATTGGAAACAGTGAGTAACAAAGACAGAAAAGAAAAATTTAGGAAAGAGGCAATGCAAAAATGTACAACAAAACTTATTTAAATTATTCTAGCACCAAAAGATGTGTGTCAACCATTAGGTTATGATTTTCATAGAACTGAGAATAGCCAGAAAACAGAAAGGGGAGAGAACTGACTGAGTCAGAAGAAATTCAAAGGAGAAAAAAGAATGAAAATACAAGACCCTCATGGTATTATACAAACGTTTACTCTTGAGTAACTTCCTCATGGTGAAAAAAGCATTTAGAAAGCTGAGGGAGTAATATGCAGTTACGCAGTATATAGATCAGTTTTATCACATAGTACGTAAATGACAATGATCTTGAGAAAACTTGCTCTGCATTCTTCTGGACAGCACAAATACAGGAGCAAGCTGTGTGCTGAAAGAAGTAGGATAAACGTTCCAGAAGATAAAAATTATGAGCCATGTCCTATGCAATTCAAGATTGAAAAGAAGATACTGAGCCACCAGTCGGAAGTCCCAGTTTGGTTCACTGTGGGATTCAAAGCATTTCCTTCTCATAATTGTCTCCTGCTGCTCACTACACCAATGAAAAGAACAGGGGTACAAAAACTTCCTGTCTATATCCCACCTACTTAATGAGGAAGGAGTCCATAAAGGTCATATATTAACCGTCATTAGGTTTTAAAAGAATACCATAACGGACTACAAAGCTAATGCACAGAGAGATTTCAGTCTACTTTTACCGTACATTGTGGAGCACTTAATGAGAATTAGATCTTGTCTTATATAGGAATTAACATGTCTGTCATCATCTTTCTTCAAGGTGGAAATTTTTACTTCACCATTTTGTATTTAGAACTTGCTTTGCATTTTTGAGAAGTTACTATCATAAACTATCTTAAAATGCATAATATTATATTTAATCTCAACCACAATGAAAAAAAGAAAGCCAAATAAAATGCATAAAATAAGTAATTGAATAGGACTTGTTTTTCTAAGGTAAAACAAGCTGAGTGAGTTTAAATAGTCTAAATAGTCATTACAGTATGACTGTGATGTGTTCTTTCCTCTATACTTGCTGCGGCATTTCTTGGACTGTGATAATGGTTTCTAGAGCAATAAATTATAGACACAGAACCAACTGCTGAAAAGTGTAGGCGGCTCACACAGCGTGATGCAAATCACACTGTTGGATACTGTTTCTTTGTAACAACAATTCCATTAAGTTCCATGTGATGCCCACCCTAATACAATTTTACTACACAGTACAATGTCTGTTCGAGCTATAGAATATGGAAGTTTCCACTGCTAAGGCCTTAGTTCTGCAAACAGCTGTTTTAGTGCTTGAACTCTGTGCTCATGACTAGTCTTTTAGTCACTATGCATATACATAAAGTAAGCAATTAAATATTCAAATTCAGTAACAAAAAGGCATTGCCATCTGACAGCTGTTTAGTAGAGTACGGTAAACAAATCGGTGGTTTCTCAGCCTAACTCCAAGTGAGGTGTTGAAAATATCACAAAATCCATGCTAATGCAGACTAGTTAACAAACAGAAGACATACTGTGGTGAGATAAAAAATAGTATGAAACTGTTACCTTTTAGACCAAATTTCATGAAATTATGAGAAATGGTTGATTCCAAAAAGCTACTCTGCCTATTCCAGCAACCCAGACATTCACATCTGTTACTTTATGCTAAATAAATTTACATGTTCATTTAAATTGAAACAAATGTGATGAAATATAAAAGGGGTAAAGATACCTTTTCTTAAATATCATTTTACTTTAATAAAAATCTGATAATAAAAAAAATTCAGAATTAAGTTTTTTTCTACTACTTAAAATCACTATTAGAATTGGATTAGGATTCATACAAAATAGAATTAGAGATGTGACAAAAACGAATGCTGAACACCATGTAAAATTTGGCAGCTACGTACTAATTTTGAAAAAAGGCCAGACTGACTTCAGAAGTTCATCTGGAAAAGATTTTTCTTTGAGAACATATGGCTTGCAACTGTCCATAGAAGTTTTATTTTACACTACAGAAGATGATATTTATAACATGCAGCATGTGTACATTTAAATAGGAGAACCAGATGTAACTGAACCTGCATCTCAGGATATGGGAGAAATAACAGAAATCCTTGCCTTGGACCAGTAGGTAGAAATGGCAGCTGTATGCTTACTATCCATGCTCCAGTGCTAGTTGATACTCAACTGCATGGAGCATACTTTTCAGGTAGGTTTCTGAGGAGATAACCAGAATTACGGAAAACAACACTCACACTTCTTCTTCTGACTTTCCACAGAACCAAAAACGTTCTTCCTCCCATCCTTCAGAAATCACTTGACATTAGGTATTAAGAGTCTGGTTTGCGGGGTGGCGTATATTAACTCTTGGCTATTCTACATAGGGGCCAGAATTAACGGAGCTCACAAAGATTCCTGGTTTTTTTTTTTTTTTTGATATCTTTTCCATCCAGCACTGATTCAATTTAGTTTTCATTCAAGGAAAACGTAGTTGAAAATGTTGCCTTGTGGCATTAACAATTCTTGGCTTTTTCTTTTTGCTTTACTGACAGAATTTACATGATTTTGCAATAATAATTATGCTTCCATTCACCACAGAAGTGAGTTAGCACAGCAGCTCTATAGTTCTGTAGCAGATGTGATTTTCCACAGCACTTACAAATAGTCCATTGGCACGTGTGGGAAAGGAGAGGGAGAGGGAGAAGGAGAGAAAGGGAGGGGAGGGGAAGAAAGGGGACGGGAGGAGAGGGAAGGGGAAGGAAGCAAAGGGAAGAGAGGAAGGTATTTTAGAAAGATAATTAGGACAAAAAATATAGAAATGTATATTCTGGACAAGATTATTTACTGAGCCTTCTACATGTTATTTTCAAGAACTCAGCAGATGCTCTATTCTTTTTCTAACTGGTAATTTCATTAAGTTCAACTCCTTGTTGGATTGTCATATTTACTAATCTTGTCAAAACCGGCACAGTCTTTTTTAGTGGCACCACTTGAAAGACAGACACTTATACCAATGTTAGGTGCATCTTCATTTTGCTCCTGGTTACTGGAAATCCTGTATTACTTTCAGAGGCTTATGTTTTACTAAAGTGAAGGTTCTCTCTAGGACAGGGAGGAATGAAAATCTCAGGATTATTTTTTTGTATCCTATTGATTACAGGTCATGAGGTTCTAGACTCTGTTTTGATTTTTGTTGCTTATCATTTGTTTTAGTTATCAGTTATTATTAAACTCATCTTAATTTGAATACATTGATGGAAAGTATAAATATACCTACAGCAGTTTACTTTTCATAAGCAAATGATAAATTTCTACAGAGCCTTCTTACTAACACTGAACAATAGCTAGATGTGCGATAGCTTAATATGCAATATATAATAGCTTGATATATTTCAGTTTAAGTCTAGAGGATTTTTTTGTAATGTTATATAGAATACATGCTTTTACTTGTGCAAGAAAAAATCAATAGCAATAGCATGTAAAAACCTTTGAAGTGCACTTTTGCAAAATCATGTCCTTACGTTTTATATCATATAAAGAATATACATTTATTGATTAACTACAACTGTTTCATGTTATCAGAATAATGTAAATTTATCCAGGCTTCTCCCAAATCACAGGGTTTAATAAAGGTTATCAGAGACAATATGACCAAACCTTTCAGCTGTGGCTAAGGAACATAGATATGAGTATATGTGATCGTTCAGCTTCCCCACTACTGATTCTACTGTGGATCTTTTAGCATAATTTATAGCAGTTTGCAGATTATTCAATTTATGGGTGGTTGCTAACAGACTTAAAAGGTCAGTGCAACAGCTAGAGATCAGAAGGATTAAGGAATCTTTCTTTTAAGCCCAGCCATTGCCAGGCTCAAGGGAGGCCTTAAAGAGCTGTTAGAGCCCTCAACTAGGTGTTGATTTATTGAGGGGATAGGGTGAATGGTGCTCTCCACTGCACTCCATGTACTGCAGATGCTTTGTCACATAATAGGATACCTGTCCATACTCCTATACGCAGCAGTGCTTGCCACAGATACTGTATGCTGCCAAACGAAGCAAGAGTATAGTCAGCTATGCTAGTTTCACAGCCATAATCAACAAGTGATGAGGCATGAGGCATTAGCTCCACTGTTGAGAATTTATCACTGTACCATTTCTATGTGTTACAATTCTAACAATTTTGGCAATGAAAAAAGAAACACAAAATAAGCACTTAAACACATTTCATTAATTTTGAAATGACAAAAGAGCAACAGAATTATTCTTTTGTTATGAATACCCATCCCTAGATATTTTTCCTATCATTTCATTTGGACAAAAACAAGAATGTCAGCTACATAGGAATATCATCAATTTCAGTATTTAAAAGTTAACCTTTTATAAAAGAAGGAGAAAGAAAAACATAATTAAAAAGAATTAAAAAGAGACTAGCCAATAAAACACTTAAAAAGATGGGTTTAATGCAACTCATTTTCACAAAAGCTTATAACAAAGCTTCAGTCTATAGTGAAATAAATTGAAAGTTCTATAAGGGGAAGCTGACATTCACTTTACTGGGAAAATTTGGGGACATCAGATATGTTTTGTTAAAAGAATAGAAAAAGAAAGAAAGAATAAAAAAGAGGAACTTTTTACGTGTTTCAGATTCCTTGAAAAGAGCACATATGACCTCTTGAGATGATGAGTTCTATCAGTTCCCTTCCAAGCGGGAAAGCGGAACAGCTTAGCTCTATGGAGTCACAAAGTAGAATCCAGTTAAGATGTTGCAATATTGCAAATAATTATTTAGTCTAAATAAGAAAATTCTGAAATTATTACTGCCAAAAGCACTAGAGACTGAACTGTGAGGATCATATATTATTTATAAATGGAAAACATTGATATTTGGGAAAAAAAATAGGTTCTCTTATTAATAGGGATACTAAACAATACAGCTTTGTCCTCTCTCAATCACCCAAACTCCAATAATAATAAAAACAATTTTTAAAAGGAAAATACAGTTGCAGGCATATTTTGTTCATTTGAAATATTATTGTCATTGATAAACACAAATAATTTCAAATAAAATTAAATGTCTAGGAGGATTATGTAGCAGTTCTCAGTGCTACAGAAAAAGGCAAAGAAACAGATTTTAAAAGGGGGCAATTTGGTTTTCCCTGTGCTTTGAAGAATCTATGAAATTGCTATGAAAAGATATTGGAAAGACAGGAGGTGAGATGTTGACTTCCAGATGGAAATGCACAAGAAAATATTTGAGAGTGCTCAGCACTGACGTACAACAATCTAGAAATGGATTAACTCACTGAGACCATATGGGCAGAATTAACACGAATTCTGTACGCCAAAATAAATGTAGTAGGTTGAGGGAAGAAACAGAAGGGGTAAGAACTAC
The DNA here is from genome assembly GCF_040807025.1 of Struthio camelus. Lineage (NCBI taxonomy): Eukaryota > Metazoa > Chordata > Aves > Struthioniformes > Struthionidae > Struthio > Struthio camelus. Next base: position 49,664,872 of record NC_090945.1, on the reverse strand, counting down.
TAAAAATAACTCTGACAGAGAGGTTTATAAAGCAGGAGAACAGTGAAAGGTCACTGTCATGGAAGTCAGTCCAGCAGGATTTTGAAATCCCTAAAGAAGGTGCGCTTGCACTCCGCAAGACCTTAGAAAATTCTCCGCAGTAAGCAAGGTTCTTACTGTAAGTGATAAAGAATGTTTCTCATTTTTTCCCAATGATCATTGACCAACCAAACAGCTTAGAAGGGACTTAGATGGCTAAAAGTTAAGCACTGCAATAACTAATGTTCAGACAACTGGTCTGCTGTACAAAATTCAGATCCCTGTATGAGGAGGCATGGAGGCTTCTGATGTAGGGCATGGGGAGTTTGGTGCTTCAAAACAGGGCACAAGATAATTCAAACACTGAGCTGGGAGCTGCTTAGGGAAAACCCACTGTTTGTAGGTATCCACGACTAGCTAACAGGGAAATGCTAAGAGAGCACATCTGCAACTTCTCTTTGAGGCCTAAAACCTCACAGCACAAGGCCATAGTAGGGTTCCTCCTTCAGTGTGGGATCTTAACTCTTGAGAGCATCTTCAAAATCTAGGGATGGAAGCCTTTCTTTCAACAAGTGAATAAGAAGATAGTCATTTCTTTTTTCCTCCGTGCTATTTCAGGAGGATGCACTCCCTTCCTGTTTAATGTATGTTCTGGCAAGAAAAAAGTGTGTCTGTTTATTCAGGGGATTTGTCTTGGGGAGAGAGAGGAAGCAGAAAAGATCAAGGTGCTGACACATAGTACTTTTTATGTAGTCATTGCATAGAAAAACACCTGAAGGCCAAGGCTCTTTATTCCTGCCCTTCTGTTCTTGTCATCAAGCTACAAATTTATAGTTGTATTTTTGCTATTTTGCTGGCCCAGGGAACCTTGAATCCTTTTTTGCACAGTGCATACTTTTCGGAGGCCGAGAAGAGTTTTTACTTGATCTTCTCAACCCAGAAACAGCTTGTAGTATCTAGTATTTAGAGCATTCTTCAACTAGGTAGATGTAACAATCTGATTTTGTTGACATGCAGGACGTAGCCTCAGAAGCTTCGATGGATTGATTGCCTTCTTGGACTTAGACAAAAGCACTAGGTACCTAAAAATGCTTAGGCATGAGCAAAGCACAAAATTATTCTTTCCTCCTAGGCCAAGACAATTTAGTCATGCAAAGGAATAACAATTTTAAGTTCTTCAAACTTCAGGTCAAAACAATAGAGTATCTGAAGTTAAGGTGCCTCTAGAGTTAGGCAGTAACTAAGGTCAGATTTTCAGAAGTGTATACTGGACACAGGGGCTTACACTTTCAGTAAGCAACACTTTGGATACCCTTTTCAGACCTTGCTCTAATACTTTAACATACTATAGGTAAAGAAATATGCCTCAGGCAGCACTGTTAGACAAATTTATCTGTAGGGGTAGCAATGACACGTGTACCACCTAGGACACCTAGGATAACAACTGCCTAAGTCAAAGGGCTGAGTTCAACTCTTGCAGGTTTTCTAGGGGTCTAATACTACCAGGTACTGTGTACCTCAGATTTAAAGAATTACAAGATCATCTCACTTGTTCAGGAAACAATAATTCCATAAGCAGCACATTCCTAACGTAAGGTTTTCTGTGGCTTTCCTCTTAAACGTCTAACATCTAAGGAGATTCTCGAATTCCAGTACTATCATTAAGCTCATTGTAAACCACTTATCTGACTGGGACATTAGTTTGGAACTCTCCCCTCTGCCCAGCCACCTACACTCTTGTAGGGAACTTGTAGAAACATCCTTTTAGATTTCCACCCCTCTCTTTTATTTGACTAAAGGTGGTCAACAGGCACAAAAGCTTTGATGCATTCAAAGCATGATGTAAAACTCTAGAGTAAAAGTAAAGGTTACTTAATATCAGTTAGTGGAGGAAGCCTTGTGGGGTTTTAATCTAGGGAGTGGCAGCATGTTGTCCAAAATCTTGCTTTATTCAGTGTCTCCCATGCATATCAATTAACAGCTCACTGTTAACACAAGTGTGAAAACACACAAAGCATAAGATAATTTCAGGTGACAGATTTCTTGCTTCAGGGCTGCATATGAAAAATTTAACAATTCTTAGGTAACCATTTATTCTAAACAGCACTCTCCTCTGGTAAGGTTATGCCTGAACAGGAATTTTAGGTCCTTAGCATACTTGCTTTCTATACTATAACATTCATCATACTTATTTGCATCTAAACTTTGTTAAACCTTTTTGTTATTCAGGTTATAAAAAAATTACTTTCGTGTTATTTAGCCAACAGACGTAAGGAACCTATTATAGATACGTGACTGTTCTTACAGAAAAGGGGGTAAATTTTATTTTTCTTAGTGAGATTTTTTGCCAATTACTATAAAACTTTTTAGTGAAGACCATGTGAATTTCTTCAAAAATTCTTTGCTACTACTTATCTTCCTCCTGCTTACTTTAAACACATTATAAATTTTTTTTCTAAATTACTCCTTTTGTGCTTTAAATATTTCCATTACTCACTTCAAAACAAAATTTGTAACATGAAATATTATAACCTTTGAATCAGATTAAAAATGCATATGCAGTTAAGAATAAACTGATATTCATTTACCTCTTGCTATTTGAACAGTAGTTCTTATATCTATCTATTCCAGTTCTGAAAATACCAGGTGATAATTTTCATAGGGGCAGCCTCTCTCTGTTTCAGATATGCAATTGCAAAATTAAAATACAAATAGAACTAGAAGACTGATCCTCTAACCATATATGTGTGAGGACCTATGCCATCAGATGGCATATCCTCCTGTAAAGGGATCCTTAGTTTTAGAAACTGCTTTACACTGAGCAAATGCTGTGTTTGTGTCTTTCTACCAATTCCATGTAAGAATCATGCAAGGACCTTTCTCATGTCATGGCTGCTTAATTTCCCTAAAAGCCTTTGACAAGGGGTTTTGTTAACAGCCTTCTGGAAATCCAGATATGCAGTATCAACCAGATCAAGCTTATCCAATCAGAATACTTTTATCCATACTTTAGGTTTTTTAAATTTTTTTTTAATCACACACACACAAAAAGACAAATCTACTAAAAAAGCCCATTCACTGATAAAACTATGACGTTTTGTAGGAATGATCTGTTTTAAAATCACAGGTGTCATATTTCAATGAAAAGGTATTTGCTTGCATCATCAACTTTATTAATAGAAGTGTGAATTTAAAAATGCTACAACAATCATCTTCTGAAAGTGACTACATACAGCTTTTAAAGAAACGCTAACTTCAGTATAGTGTTAGCAATCTCGTCATCATTTTGGTAAGGGAAGAAGAGCTTCTAGTATGCAAATTAACAAGAAAAAACCGTTTGAAGAAATGCATCAGGTTAGAGATGTAAATGAGGCCTAAAATGTCTCATTAGGTTTCGAATTGCCCTTTCTTTTGTTGGATTTTTTTCTTTTGGTTTTCTAAGCATTATAAATCTTGTGGGCTTTGGGGGTAATTTTCTTGCTCGACTAAGCCAGTACGGGTCTTTTCAATAATAAATTAGCAAAGTGCTTCTCCAAACTCAGTTCTGCATTACAATACATAGTGAGTTGAATAGAACTATTTAGTTTCATTTACAGAATATTTCATGCTTTTCTCACCTAGCATTTATTGATACTTTTTTTTAATGACTCTAGCAAATTCTCTTCTACATTTGGTGGGATTAATATTTTGTTTAAAGTGAAATCCAATATCTGAAGTTTAAAACAACAAAAAATATATACCTAAAATTTATCTCTATTAAAAAAAGATATTTGAAATACATAATTTTTTAATGTGAGTTTTTTTCATTAGAGAATAATTCTTTGCTAAGAAACCCATTTAGGTTACCACTTTTAAAAGGAATACTCACAAAGCTGCCTAAATATAACACTTCAAGTTCACACATAACGTGAATTACCATACATCACCCTATTCTTTGTTAATTTTTCAAAAAATAACAGTGCCTCAATGCAATATCATATTGTTGCTGTGAAGCTACTCTGACATATCCCAGGATTGTTACTAGGGTGATTTCTACTTATAAAATGTCTACTTTACAGTAGGCTAAATTACTGAAATACTTGTGGTATTTGTTACTTGTCCCCCTTTCTCAAAATACATAAGTTTAGGACATCTTATGAAATGGTTACAGCATATGCACTTGCTTCCAAACACACAAAAAAATCCTAAACACATTCTAAAAATTAATACTATGCTATATAAATTTAATTAAAGGAAAGGTAACACCACAAACGAAAAGGGCTTATTGTGTTTCTTACACTTGGTGTTTCGCGGTTCTATGAAACTGTATTTATAAAATAGCTGCAGATAACTTACATTTGTAATGGCCAATACCTGACAAGACTGCAATATGGTAAGCAGCTTGATGCAGTTCTTTGTCTGGGAAAGAGACTATCCACATTACTGTAACTTGCAGAATCATAGCTTAAGCCCTATTGGTTAAAACGAGTAAGTGAAGACTACTTTTTTATTTTTTAACCACAGCTTAAAAGCCAATTTTATCAAAATTCCATTATTGAGTAAAACAGTTCTGACGGTTCTAATCACTTGTAGCATCACATTTTATTGATATATATGTATCTGTGCATTTACACGCCCAAATACACACACATATATAATATACAACAATAAAATGTATTGTTTCCAAAATACTTAGCACATATCCATCTTCTACTTAAATTAAATCAATCTATAGTGTGATTAGTTCAGATGTTTAATATAAATATTTTTTTCCTTTGATAGCAGTGGTCTTCTATTTAGTACACTTTTTGGCTTTTGGTGCAAATGCTTTTTTTCCTTAAAAGGTACTATTCCTGTTTTTTCACCAAGAAAGAAAGTCAAAGTTTCCTTTGACTTATGATATTCAGTAGATTAAAGTTTCTTTCCTTTCTTCTTCCCTTCATGATTAGCTAATATCTTGGAGCTTTAAATGAAAAAAGATATGAGAAATGGTAGTAACTTCTATAAATCTGATCAAGTGATAATAAATTGATTCTTTTTTTTAGCTAATTGCCCACTTCCAAGGAAAATTCCTTCTCCCATGAAAATTTTTGCCTGGGGAGCATGTCATACTACGAACTGCAGAAACGTGCTTATTTCTAAGTCAACTAAACTGAGAACATCTGACTAATTCTCAAAGGGTAAAATCCTCTGATGGTATAAAATTTTGGAACTTATTGACTGAAATCTGCTTTATCACCGTTAGTGATTCTGTCTAGAGGGCCTGTGGCTGTTGCCTGGATATAATGGAATATGAAATTTTAAGAATATAAATTAATCCTTTAATGGTCTTGAAGTTAGAGCTGCTAACGTGGAAACAATCAATATGTACTCTTCAGAGTAAAGAGAGAAGAAATAATAAGATTATGTCCTTGCAACCTCTAACATTTACTTCTATTCATAAACATATTGTAGTGCAGAGATATGAAAAGAATCTAGGAAATCTTACGAGGTACATTTTGAAATGTTCCTTTGTAAACTTTTGTAAACTATTTAAAAATAAATCGTACATATCTTAGCCCTGGACCAGCAAAGAGATTTGGATAAATAAAGCTTTTCACCAGTGTAGAGTCTTGCCTGAAGGCTTGAGAGTTAAAAGACATTACTCCTATTTAAACCTTGGCATACCTCCCAGTTATGATAGGAAATTGAAGTGGATACAGATGTAATTAATATGACTCCTAACCACAGCAAATTTTTTTTATATAAATTTATGATTATTCTTTTGAAGTATTCAGTACAAATGGTGTCTTCTGCAGATGGAGACTTTCCTTCTGTTTCCTTTGCTAAATCAATTATTCTTGTTCAAAAACTCTGCTGGATGTGTTCATTTTTGCCACAGCCCATCACTGGGTATTGAAGTTACCTCACCAAGAGCTTTGTAGGAACCTTTTGTTGGATACTGCACATATTTATTTTCAGATTTTTTTTTCTCTTTATGAGATTGATCTTGCAAGGTTATGCTACCTACTGAGATGTTCAGCACACTGCAATCACATTGGCTACAATGGGAGTTGAATTTTTGCAGTAAATACTAAGCACACTGGAAGACAAAGTCTGACAAAGAATATACTTAGTTATCTACATGCTTCCTATGTCTCCTTTTGTAACATAAAAATTCAGTTACATTTTATGTTTTTAACTGGAGGTTAGAAGTACAGTAGACTTTTCTGGGGCCAAAGAAAGTCATGATCTTTCATTACTGTTAGGGGGATTACTTAATGATTCTTTTAAAAAAAAATTACTAATTAAGTAATGATAGGAAGCTTTCACAGTGCATCTCAGAACTTTGACAACTATTTAGTCATTTCAGCTTGATATTGCAAACAGCGTAGAAATCAAATTCCATTTTGCCAGTTACATTATTTTAGATGTACCTCTACTTCTCCAGGAGTATTCTCAACAATTTCCAAAAGAGGATGGATACTTTAGGCTTTGGAACCCAAAGCCACAAATCACAATATTCTTTGGGACGAGAATGTGTGGACAAAAGTCTGGAGGCCACTCAGTTAAGGACATGATGTACCGAATGAGATAGGTGTTAAGTTTTGTCTGTCGGACACTACATGGCTAGTGGTAGCTGCTCCTGAAGCCAATTATGGAATGCTCTCCTCTGGCTTTTCCTATATTTCCCAGTGTGAAGATGGAAATAAAAAATTGTTCACCTTTGTTCACTCTTGTATTCAAAGGAAAATATGCTTCACTGCCATTAAAGTTTATATACCCTAGAAAGAGAGATAGGATAGGATAGGCTAGGACAGGACAGCACAGCATAGCACAGGATGTAGCAGATCATATGTTTACTGTCTCAGAGTTGAAGATGACAGCTGTAGCTTTGAATTCTGGGGTTAGCAATAAAATATTCTCAGGCATAAACCCATGCCACTTGCTTCTGTGCTGCCTGTTCTTTCACCAAACCCCAAATATATAGAAATTTAGATTGTGCTAGACATTTTTTCATTCAATTAGGTTTCTGGGTGAATAAAATCCATATTAAATATTCATTTTGTATTGGGGAAAGACTTTAGGAATACTGAAATTTTTGGCTGAAGGCATTATTTCTTTAGAGACAACACACACACACACACACACATATATAAATATATATATGGATACACTAATTCAGAAGTGGAGCTTACTGTGAGTCTGTAGGAAATGAATCACAGTAATCACAGGGCATACAGTGAGAATGCTCTGTTTTGGATAATAAGAAGCAGAGATATGTATGAAGGATCCTTCAGGTTGATCCATTAATTATACTGAATGTTCCTTGAGGTCTGGTGTTTCAGTACTGCTACAGAAGCATGTGCTACTGTTCACAACAATCACACTTTATAGTCTTTGCTCTTGATACTGCCAAGGTCTGCCATGTTCAGTTGTGTTTTTAAATTGTCAAAATAAATCAACTTGTAGAAAATCTTAGGCTCACTTGTTTATTAGAATTGCTGGTTGACTGATTCCAATTCATTTTTAATACCTCCTCACTAACACCCATCTTTTTCAAACCATCAAGGAGAAGGGGCACCACATACTTCTTTCTTGCTCAGAAATTCATCAGAGCTTACTCTTTTAACAATACTGAGCACCTTTGCTACCCCTATCTGCACTTCTCACAAAGCACTCTTTTCAAATCCAATTTCTAGGCATATTGATAAAGTCCATCATTATGTCTTTAGTGACCAAAGCTCTTTAATTTTAAAATTTACTTTATTTTTAAGCAACTAAACCTAGAAAAATAATAGATTGGTTTTAATTTTAGCCAATGTAATTATAGTACAGTATGTTAAGAATATAGTCATGAATCAATATTTACAGTCAAAATGATTATTTTCACTAGCTGCCTCATTTCAGTGTGGACTGAATATGCAAAATTCAATAACAGAGATTTTGTGAAGTGTTGTGTGCTTTACAGTAACATTCCTTTTTGAATTTAATTAACGGCTACATAAAAATACTTCAATCTACTTTAATGAATTGAAGAAATATTGACAACAGTTGATAAAGTTTCTGCATAAACTAAGACATTCAAGACTCTGCCCTGATTTTTCCATACTGATCAGATTTACGTACATTGCCATCCTAAATCCACCAAAAATGGCACAATAGGACTGCAAGAGATACATATCAACATACCAGTAAACCAGACTTCAGACTACAACTGAACAACTTGTTTAATTATAAATCTTGAGAAATTTTTATCATCACTACTGTGGTGTGACACATTTCTTAGTCCTTTTATATTGAACTGGTCCATAAATCTGATTCCTGATTAAAAAATGCATAGCAAACTCAGAATAAGTATCAGGATCACTAAATAACCTATTTTAAATGCCCAGTACAAGGGGGCTCAGTGTCTTTTGAGATAAGCGCTCCAGCTGAAATCAATGATTTCAATAGGGGTGTGCTATTTAGCAGCCTGCAGAAGGAAGGCAAGTTCTCAGAGATAGCAACTGGAGGAAGTAGGTGGTCAGATGAGGTAATTGTGGCTAAGGATTAAGGCGATTAAGGTTAATGTAGTACCATATAGGTCATTCAGCATGGATTTTCTTGCTATGCACTTTGTGGATTTTATTTTTTGAACTGCCAGTTTCAATTATTTTAAAGGGCAAAGCTAGTCAAAAAAAGGTATCAGTTTAAAAAAAAAGTGAATTTTCCTAAATGAAGATGTTCTTGTAAAACTTGAGAAATACTCTGTTTATTTGAAAAAAATGATCTGAGTGCTTTAACCCAGGTGCTACAAGCAGTGGGATTTATTCCCATTTGCCTTTTCCCTCTGCCTTTTTCTCAGTAGCAGTACATTACCTATGCTCCAAAAAAGCGGCAGGAGTCCTAAGTTCAACTACAATTTTGCCCCTCACAACATGACAAAAATGCTACCTGAACCACATCCATAACATCTCTCATAAGGTCAAGGATATTCATACATAACAAGCTTTCTTGGAGGCTAGTTTGATATTGTCTAATGTACCTGCTCAAAATAGTGAGTTTGAAACAAGATATCAAACTGATCACTAAGTCAGTGGAAGCTGGACCTTGTAAAGAAGAAGCACAGTCTCTCAGGGAAAGAGTTTGACTGTTGCATTTGTAAGCACCCCTTGCTGGTTACAGTCAGTCAAGAACTTGTCACTAGCTGTAAATGCAGCATGCATTTTACTGACACCATCTCCAACCAGGGAAAAAATATACTGATGGCCATTCTCAAAGGATGAGATGTTATAAAAATATTTATAAAATAAATAAATAAATAATACTAAAGCTTTCTGATGCAAAGTGCCAAGGATTTCAGAAGGGAATGCAATTTCAGATCACATTGCTCCTGTTTCTTTTCCCAACATTTTGACAATCTCTTCAGAACCTGGTGAAAAAATTCATATTAAGCTTCATCACAAACAATAGCATGCAAAATCACAGCACAAGAACTAATAACATAGTGGAGTATAGCGCTTTGGGAAACAAGTGAGATTCTGGTCTGGTTAACTGATTAGATGAGAGATCTAGTTAACTACTTAGGACACTGAAATGTTGTTCAGGCAGAATTTAGGTATTCAGAGCCAAAACTGCAATTCACAAGAACCATGCCTCATCCTTTAGAGAGTTCAGAGACGGCAAGCAACTGCAGTTCTGCTACCCTGTACGTCCTTAGATACTGCTACCTTGGCTGAGTGGAGATGCGACCTCTGCTTGCATTTCTGAGAACCTTACTGTCCCGTGACGGTCTTATTTCCAAGGAAAGAAGCCTTGGCTGCCGGTTTGCTCCACGAACTGCTTATGCTTTTTGCATAAACAGAAAGGAGAAAGGTGAAAGAACTCCTACTTCTAAAAGGATTTCAGTGTTTTCCTCATAATTACTCCTAAACATTCCTGTCCACCCAGCACAGCACTGGACTCAAGAGACGGGTTTTGTTCCAAGTTTCTAACACTAGCTGATAGATCACATTGGCCAATTCATTGCTCCTATTCTGCTTTTTTTCTTCTTAACCTTGGGAATTTAGTGTTTTGTATTTTATCTGTGATACAGTAACTTATACTTCTCCACAGGATAAGCTATCATACATACCAAGGTACTTTCAAAAGAGCAAGATTTGCACACCATCCTAGACAGAATTCAAATAAAAATATTGTGATAGCCACAACTAAGTGCTACTTTTTCACAAGCAAAAAGGGCTTTTTTTTCTTTTCTAGGAAAGCAGTTAGACTGAAGAAAAATGATCTTACTAATTTACTTCCAAGAAGAGATGAAACTGCTCAGTCAAAGTAGGTTTAAACTAGGTTTGATCAAGCTTTGGAGGTTGAGTTGCAAGACTGTGACAAAGGACTGAATCTCACAGAAATGCAAGCTTTGCTTATGGCTCTGTCTCAACAGCTGGCCACCAAATGATTAGAAAGGGATTTTGTATGGGATTTTATTATCATACTTGAAATTTTATGACTTTGAAATGCTTATAGAGTAAATATGATAAAGCTTTGAAGCTCCAACACAAAGAATATGAAATCCAAAGTTTGCATCCAGTTACAGCAGCTGACACCACTGGCAAAGAAAAGGTTTCTGGTTCTTGCTTTAATAGGAAAGAGGACAGGTGAAGTTGTGGGTCAGGCTGAATTCACAAGGGTGAGGAAGAGACGGGGAAAAAGTGTGCATTTGGTGTAGTGGAGAAGAGGAGCCTGTGAAAAACTCACATCAGCAGCAATAAAGTAAATTTAGCAGTAACTTTTAAAAGGGGATAGGATATGGAAGAAAGGAGAGGAGAAAGCTTTTAACAGTAAAGATGACAGAGGACAAGACTGCAAAAATAATTTTCTTTAGTTTTTCTACTAGATTTTAAGCAAACTCCCAAATTCAGAGATTGTCAATTATAGGTTACTTTCAGATAAATGCCATGAATGGCTGAAATAATATTTCTGATTTTTATAATTTATGAAAGCTAAAAAAAATCAGTTTTTAAAACAGCAAAATCCATAAGGCATTTATAGGGCATATATTGGAATTGACCTTCCTGCGCTCTGCATTTTCTTGAATGTTTATTCTATTACTGAAGCTTTGTAGAACTTAAGCTGATCAAAAACTACATCAAGTCTCCAGGAAATAAAGGAATGCCCAAGGTTGGTTACAGAATTGGGATGTGATTCAGTTGCCTAAACAAGGGCATCTAATGCCATTCGAGATGCCTCAACATATGCTGGCCTCCAGCTGTCACATCAAAAAGTGCAGATCTGAAAGCCTCATGTGGGTATCTCCAATAGCCTTAAGCATCTCAAATGCACTAGACACTATATTTATGCAACTGATTTGTTCCCAAAATGCCCAAAAGCCCTGAATATGTCAGTATGAAAGATTAATCCCTATATACTGAATGAAAAGAATATTCCCACAATGATCTGCCTAATTTTAAATTGTTCCAATGCCTGCAACATTGATGATCATGCTTATATTTAAAATTTAAAATTATTCATTTATAGGAAAAATAGAATTTCAAGGTGAAAAACAAAGACTCTTCCAGAGAAGCAAAGTTCAGTGAGCTGTGAATAGAAACATACCCTGGGAACTGTTTCTGGAAACATAAGACTATCCAAAATTTAAGTAATCTGATACAATACTGTTTTTTCACATGAATGTGATGATGGGTCAGGTTTTTTGTGAAGCAGATAGAATGGAGAACTGCCAACTGCTGAATATAATATTTTGAAAGGACAGTAATAATGCTCAGTCTAAGTGAAAGTTCAGATGAATAAATATGCTATGAAATTTTGCGACCATACTCAACCTGTTTAACAAATAAAATCTTTTTTGTGATGTTAATAGTGCAGTATATAATTTCAAAGAGAAACTATTTTTTGAATCATTGTCACGATAATTGGCACTATTATCTGTAGTATTTTGCTAAGGAGAGATTGAAGACAATTAGTATTAATTAACCATACAGTTCACAATAAATAACATAAAATTCACAATAAATAACTTTTAAATGAAATTGTCACACTGACAAGCTTAGGACTGTTATTTAAATGAAAATTCAAAACAATCAGATCATAAAACAATAAGGTACTTCTTATCAACAACAACTAAATCTCCAAAGCCTGAACTGCAGGGTAGCAGAATTACCCTAAATAAGCATGGATGAATAGCTATCCCCCTGCATTAGTTTGAAAATTATATTTCTTTTTCTCAGGCAATAGTCTTTCCCATAGTGTGCAATGAAAAAAAAGGTTATCACAGAATCTTAAACATACTGTTATAAACTTTCAGTAAATCTCTTCAGTTATGCTATACCATATAGTATGGTAGCAGAAGTATTATGACTGCAATTAGTTTTTGGCATATGAAGCAGAACTATGCCTTCAGTCTACAATAATTTAATTTACAGCATTGTTGATTGGATATAGCATTTAACATCAATTTGGAGGTTTAAGAATTGCAAAAGCGATAATCCTAGCACACAAGCATGTAACATACTTTGCGTTCAAGGGGAACCTTTACCCAGGATGCAAAGCCGGTGCTGAATTATAATCACCTTCAAAAAGATTGCAGGCCTGTGGGTATTAAGCTTTGCACTCACCAAGTTCAACCAAAAAGATTTATGCAATCTACTCTGGGACCTGAAACTTATTCATACAGTAGATCTGATAAGCACTCTCTGAGACCTTGAAGTTTATTTTCATCAGAAGTTTTGCATTCAAGGACTCAGCCATTAGACCTCTTTAGTATTGATCAAAAGTGCTTCATTATGAGCTCAGAGACTGTACAAGCACATAATATTTCTAAAAAGAATAAGAAAAGCCTTACGCCTCTCAAAATGAAAATGAATCTTGAAAACCTAAAAATAAGCTCTGATATTTCAGATAGCAGTCACAATTTTCTTTGCTTTTGCTTGTTTGGAAATGATTTGTCATATATGTCTGCTTTCCAGTCTCAGGTTGTTTATATGATAGAGGACATCTGCATCAAAAGACAATAAACCATAGTTTTCATAACTTTATGGTAGCCAGTGAATCAGAAAGCTAAATCTGCACAAAGCAGTACTGCCCAAAGAAAATGAAGATCAACTATCTCATGATTAAATTAACAGAAAAGAGAATTTTATTAGTCACTTACAGTTAACCATTTCCCTCCTTCTAGACAGAAAAATCTCATGGATCATTTTTCTGTACTGAATGCTTTTTATTTTTACTTCTTTTATTTTTACCAATGGGTAGCTCAAGATATCTGAATACGGTCTTTCTGTCAGCTTTCCAGGATCACATTCAGAGCTTAAAATTAAGCCTTTAAAGATTAATATAATTTTTCAAGAGTACAATTGCTTAGATCATTTTTCCGTCTTGACACATTGTAACAACAACATGAACAACAGCTGTGATGTTCTAGGTTTGATAAATTTATACAATTTAGGTGTGTCTATCTATCCAGAATTACAGATTTTTTTTTCTTGTGGTCACAATAAATGAGAAAAATTCTGTAGAAATGTAGATGCTTCAGATTCATACAACTTACACAGCTGAGCAAATGTGCAAGTTCCCTTGTTAGCACTTTCTAGACAGATCTGAAAAATCTGTTGGAAAAGCAAAATAAATATATTGCTAAGCTATGAAATGTATCATGGGAAGCTTTCACTGCTCTGAGCCATAAACTCAGGACACCGATTTATTTTAAGTGAAGTCTTGAGTTCTTCCACTACCTCTTAAACTGCAATTTTTCCCAGAGCAAATATCATTTCTCACCCCTATCTTATGAAGCTAAGAGAAGAAAGTCTGTGAGCAATTTCAGCTAATTCTTAGAGATGGAGAATACCACTTTTGTGGTAACTCTGGTAAAGTCTGCTTGGAGAGTAAAAGTTCAAAACAACTACAAAATCTGAATCTTACCTAACAATAGGAGGGAGTAGCCATCATATTGGCTCAATTCACTAATTCAGTCTTCAAGTTCAGTTATTCATTATTTCTGTCAAGTCCTCATTTTGAAAGATGCTTTTTTCCCCCTTCTTTGATCTACATTGCTTATATTCTGTCCTTTATTGCTTTGATGTTTGGTGAAGAATGGTAATTGTTATTGCAAGGTAGAGGATGGCCATTCAAACGAAATACATTTTGATGAATAACCTCTTAAGTTAGTCCTATATACTAACACTTAAAAAATTATGTTACGCATTCTCTTATCTTCCTAAAAAAGGTTTAAACAGGTTTAAAAAACTCAGCAAGTAGTTTTTAATAGCTTATTTTACAGTTAAATCTGGCAAACTGGCTGCTTTTAAGCTCTATTTAGAGTTATTGTTCTGAAAACCAAATATAGTACATGTTCTGTAGTGGCAGGCCAAAATGGCCATTTTGTCATGGTGGTAATGTATTGTATACCAGGAAGCATATTTTGTGTTCCTATATATCAATTACAAATGCCATTTATATACAACAATTTTCAACTGAAAGTTGAATTATTACAATGATAACCAATTATCACATTTAGGATTATCATTGACTGTGTTAGATGTATCCTACTTGCTATACAGCAGATCCTCCAGAGCAAGATTGCAGAACAGAAATCAACAGCCATTTGCTATTAAATTGAAAAGAGATGCTGAAGTATTGAAAAGGAACGCTGAGATTTTACATCAGCATTTAAACAAGGATTAACACCTACCCATATGTCTTAAGACCTAAAATAACTCCAATTCTCAGTCGGTAAGTTTTTGCCCCTAGTTTGTGACTAACAGTGCAAGCTCTTTTTAATCAAGAACTCACTAGTCAGGAAACAGCCAACAGAAACTGTTAGCTGCAGGACTCCTAGAAGACAGCAGAAGCAACTAAAACCATAAATCCAGATTAACATAAAACAAAAATCAAAACAAAGACAAAAGCAGACCAAGAATAACAACAAAAAACAGCCCCTAAAACAACTGCTAAAAAACCTCATTAAAATGTCAAAATAAATGAAAGGTCACAAACACACCACTGAATACTGAAGGAAATAAAGGAAAAAGGAAAAAAAAATCAAAACCAACAGAAAGGATAAAACTCCACCAGCTGCCAGAAAATGTGAAAAAAGCACCACCACTGCCAATCCCTTCTCACCCCCCCCCCCCCACCAAAAAACTGTCTTCTCGGCCAAAACATTCAAAAACATGTTATTTTGCATGTTGTCAAAATAAACTAACATTTGTTCCTCTAACTGCTGAAGTTTCTCTTTGCTGTGCTCTTGGAGCTGCACTCCTGCTGGACACCTAAATAGCTGTTATCCTCTTAACATTACTTTTCAGCCACACCTTATGAATTAAATGCAAATTTGAGCTATGTGCACTTGGCATTGCATGTTGCATGGTTGTGCAAACACATCAAAGACCTGCATTTCCTTTAACTTACAGAAAGAGATTATGTTGTGCAAATTGGAATAATATGCATTTTCTATTGCTAAGTCAGTCTTTGCAGGTGATGACTTTTTCTATGTGATCTTTTGATTAAATTATCTTGTTTGTGACAATGACAAAGTATATATTGATTAGTACATATCAGGGATGAATCATTCACAAGTCAGATAAAAGTTGCCTTTTTGACAATCATCATTTTGAAGAAATGACCATTATGGAGATAAATAAATAAGGTCTGCAGTATTTTATTCAGTCTAATGAGAGTATGGCTCCAAAAGACCCAACAAACCAACGGAGCAGTTCACAGTCATTAAAGCTGGG
This sequence comes from Struthio camelus, assembly GCF_040807025.1. Lineage (NCBI taxonomy): Eukaryota > Metazoa > Chordata > Aves > Struthioniformes > Struthionidae > Struthio > Struthio camelus. The sequence goes on along the minus strand of NC_090945.1, from coordinate 49,649,165 downwards.
AGTTCTCATTCCTTTATTCCATACTCCCCACTACCGTGCTAGCGTTGGACCCCTCTGAAGGCAAGCTGAACTCACTAAAATGGCAGGAAAACACAGTAAACCCAGATAAAATTTGTCGTTTTTATTGAAGAGTTCAATAGCTCAAAAAAGGGTTAAACAAATACCACAGCTAATGAAAGGGATGGGACAGGATTGCATAGCTGGAAGATAGGGAAGAAAGAGTAGGTAAGGGAGAGCAGGAGAGGAAAGAGAGGTGAATGACTTTTCCTCCCTTTTGTGACAGAGAGAAAAAACACAGGCACTTGTGTTACATGCACACTTTTTAGTTCTGACGAGCACCTACCAGCACAGTTATATTTAAAAAATATGAGGTTTTCAAACAAATTCATCTTTAGAATAACCACATTTTTAATAATTACAGGTTACTAAACAAGTTTCCAGGGAAAAATCTGCTGATTTTGAGGAAATATGCATATAAGATCCTTAACCACCTTTATCCCCCAATTATCATATTCTAAATCTGGAACCTGAGGTTGATGGGGCCAATTTAAATGATTCAAAATCAGTCACATGCTAGTGGGATTTCTAACAGAATCCAGTCAGGAGAATTTTAACAGTTGTTCATATGGACGCAAATGCTGTAGCTTAATTTTCTAAAAATAACTTTACTTTTGTTGCCTCATTTGTTTGTGTGTTGGGAAAAGCTTGTATTTGGGAGAACCAAGGAATTATTTTAATCTTCTAGATTAAACAGAGACTAGATCAGACAATTTCCAGACAGAAACAATCTAGAAAATTACAAGCATGTCAATGGCTGGTAACAGGATACCTGTATGCTATTGCAGAAGTCCTAAATGAAAGATTAAACTGAACATTTGTCCCTTCATTATTAAAGTTATTCCTTTGCCTCAGAGCAGTAGTGGTGAGATCAAGAGTTGATCAAATCCTTTGATCAGTGATATGTTGCACTTAGGCAAGAATAATCAACTGCCTGACAGGGATTACTTTGCTGATAATTCTGTAGAAGGGATTCTGGGGTTACAGAGGAACACATGCTCAACACGAGTCAACAAATATTATGCTGCTACGAAAAAGGTTGGGAACAGGAATTGAAAGATAGCTTGCAAGATATGTGAAATAAACCTTCCATTCTGTCTGGCACTGGTAATACCCCAGCTGAGTACTGGGTCAAGTTTTAGGAACTGAACTTTGAGAAGGATGTGGGCCTGTTAATACAACTCAGGCCTAGAAAACATGAATTTAGAAAGACAACACGAAGAAGGATAAGAAGTTAGCTTGAGGAGCGCAGAGTGAAGGGGAACACATGAACACAGAGAAAGGAAATATTCTGAATTTAAACTGTAGCAAGAAAGATTCAAGTGAGATATTAGGAAAAAGTTTTCAAACTGTAAGTATTGTAAGGCATCGTAATAATTTGTCTGAAGAGGTCAGAGGTTTTTAAGAACAGATTAGAAAAATGTTTGACAGGAATGACATGAGTGCAGCAAATTCTGCCTTGGGTGGTAGATTAAATGACTTCTAAAAGCACCTTCAAGCCCTGTTATTCCAAGATTTATATAGCAGTTAGAAGGACAGTAGAAAAAGAGAGTTTTCAAGATCACCTTAGACAAAGTAATTCATAAGAAGCTACATAGACACAGAATCTTTGAAAACAAGGTTGACATCATGACTTGCTTGATGCTGCTTTTTATGATGACACGAGTGACACTGTATTACTATAAGCAACTCTGAGGAGAAGAAATACAACATTAACAAGTGGAATGCAAAATTAGGTAAGCAGCCACAAAAAGGCACCATGGAAGGATATCAAGGACAAACTCATTTACTATTATTGCTACCCCAAAATATAACTCTTGCAGTTATTTCTGAAAAAGTGGGACAATTTTTGGTAAATCATATTTTTTGCATCTTCAAAAATAAACTTATGATTATTAGACTGAAGTGGACTTTGAACTCCACCTTGTAGAAAAGGAGAGAGAAGGAAAGAGAAAGTGAATACAGCTCACATAATCTGGTGTAAGAGGGGAGAGACCAAAAGCAAGGGGAAAAAAAAAGAAATGTATACACTTTGGCAAAGCTACTTGATAGAAAACATGGTTTTCTGCTTTGTATTCCAACAGTGAGCTGTTTTACAATTTTCTCTTGAGATAAAAGTTCCATGGGGAGTTGTGGAGAATGTAGTCTAATTTATTTTAATGATCAGAGCAGTCAATTAAGTGCCTACACTTATAAGAGAAGGACGTTTTATGCCTGGTCATTTTCTTAATAAAGATTTCTCTAAACATGGGCCTTCTGGCATTTGGGAAACGTGAGCAGCCATTATTCTCTTAATGACTAGTACATTCAATACAGGTATTGTAATCATGTCCTTCAAAACGAGACTCTCTGTTTTAGGCTCTTATGATTTTTACAAAAGCCCAGTGTTTTGTTACACTTCTCATAATGTATTCTGTCTAAACCTGTTCTCCATAAGTATCTGCTAGATATAGTCTGTTGAAACAGGAAATTCTACTTCTGAGCAGAAAAGGATCCCAAAATGCAAATGTTTGTTTTCATTCCAACATGCTTGGACGTGATTCATTTTAAACATTTGTTCATGTTTTCCTCCAGGTTTTAAGTGAAAAATATATTTGAGAAGGTGAATGTCTTTTAAATGATGCGCACTAAAATGTTAAAGAAAATATAAAAAGGGCAACTTAGTGGAGAAAATATTGAGAAATGGCACTGCGAAGAACTTGGTATTGAGTATGTAAAACTGAGAAAGGGCTGCAGGTGTATGTTGTGCTTTAAGGGTCAGATACTTAACTTCATATCAATAGGATGCTTCCACTGATATCAACAGGTAGCTGGCCTACCACCTTCCATGGCAGCTGAGCAGTTTCACCCAAACAGAACTACAGACTCCTTACAGTGTACCTCTTTACAGGCATATGAGCTGCAAGGTTCAAAGTGGGTGATCAAAGAAAACAGCGAGTGCTCAACAGCAACAGACTTCACCAGCATTAAGCTAAGAGCAGCCTTCAGCTGGCGGAAATCACATCTAGTTAATATACTTCTAGAACTCCTAAATATTAATGACCCAGAAGTTACAATTTATAGGCTCTCTTTGGGCATTTTCAAGACTGAACGGCTGCTTTCTCAAACACTTCTTGCATTAGTCCCTGATTCTTTGCTACTGTGCTGCAATAAGAGGAACTTGTGTTTTAGCACAATGGAGCACATCCTTCTGCCTCATCAATCTCAGACAACAGATGCTGGCAGGTAGGGAATATGTAGGTGTTACAGAGCATCTGAGTTTTCCCCTTATCCTCTTTTCCATGACACTTGCTATCCCACTTTTTTGGTGATGCCTTGTCATATCATGTCATATTCTTCTTCCCACTTTAGCTCTCAACATAAGGTGTGCACCTGTTTTTGATGGTCCCCCTGCTCTCTTTTATTTTTCTCCTGTTTCTATTAATGTACCCACTACTTATATCCATTTCATGTCTCTCTACCCACTACTTATATCCATTTCATGTCTCTCTTCATAATATAGGTAAACGAATACACAAGTAAATATGTTAGTGAAAAATGCAGTAAATTACCAAGATACGTTTCAGTTCTCTTATCCGCTTTTGTGCTTCTTCATTACAATATCCTGCTTTTTATCTTTCCGCATGTTATATATATTATACATTATATAATAAATATATAATGTGTAATGTATAATATATAATATATGACATATGACATGCTACACTACACACATATATTACATATATATTATATATAATATATCCTTACTATATTATGATGCTAGCATAATATTATTGCATCAGAAAAATAAAAGGCAAATGCAAGATTTAAATGGGATTAAAGTTCTAATGTCAAAGTACTCACAATTGTGAACGCTAAAAATTAAAACTATTCTAAAAATGCTAATTTGTGCATTTAAAAAAATGACAAAAAAACCTCTAATACCTTTTAAAATATATCATCAGTTGCTATTTGGATATGTACTTCATTCAGTGAATATACAGTCATTCAACAAAACATTTTTTCTTCCTCAAGTAACATGTCTCCTGATTCAAACTAGTTGGTATTGACAGCTTCTATCTGAATAATTTAAATTTGTCATAAGGAGATGAAATGAAAGTCTTATATGCAATGGAGGCAATTAACTGTAATGCAATGTGGTCTACCTATGATTAAAAAGTCATCTGAATAGTCATGCAGGTGTGAATCTGTACCATAGTTTCTTACCAAGCGTTTCTCTTGGTTATGAGTCTTCAAATAGTCTTCCCTAAGAGCAGAACAGAAATACGTGGGAATTTTAGGCTGGTTTAGGCTGAACAAGCGAATTTAGGGTTTTCCTCTTTCTTAAGTGCTGAAGAAAACTTCCTTTGCTCACTCCCTTGGTCTCTATTACAGAAATGCTTTTCTTTCTCCAAAGACAGAGGTGTAGTTCTGTTAAGTTAAAGAGATGTTACTTAAAGAGATGATACTTCTGTCTGTGCAAAATAATAGCTCATGTTAAGAGTCACTCTCAAACTGTACATCTAAATGCCTTGAGTCAGCATGCAAAATGCTGTGAGTTCCACAGTATCTTTTATACCATGACAATAAGTCCAAATAACTGGAAAATTTCCAGTTGACATATATGTCTAATGGACTTTCTAACTAAAATTTACAATATGGCACAGCTACTTACTTCTGCAAGGTAGCAGTCCAACACAGTTTTGAAAATATACAACATAATTAAGACTTTAAAAATAAAAGAAATAATAATTCTTTTAATTTGCATGAAAATCTTCCTCTTATATACACTAAATAATATCCAGTCTAGAACCAATAATAATTTTAAACCTAAACATGCCTATTACAAATGCACTCAGCCACAACAAAAGAAAAATTATTTTCTGGGAAATGGATTTTACTCATTAGTGAAATTTCACTCATTAGAATTTATTCTGCAAAATAACGATAAATCAGCAAGTTGATTTTTCTTAATGAGACATTTAACTGAACTAAAATATTGCAGAGCAACACCATTACATACTGCACCATCAAACTCAGAAAGAATCTAACTTTTTAACATAATGTAATGATTCAAATCACCCTTTTATTTCAGCATTCTTTATACACAACATATTTCAACTAAATTAATAGTACACTAATTCATTTTTAATTGGCCAGAGTCTGAGAGCTGCCACATAATCTTAACTCTCTCATGTCCTTGGTTTTACTATGCAAAAATTAATTTGTTGCATATTTGGTCATAACTATTATGGCTGTTTGCATGCAACTGGACTAATGACAAATAAGAATATAGACAGATTACTGCTTCCAGTGTCATTTAAATATGTTCGTGAAAAATATAAAACTGTTTATGAAAAAATAACATATCAGAAGAGAAATTCATGTTAACAATTAGATCAAGTATCTTTGACACTACCGAAAAATGTATTTCTTTGCATATGCATAAAGAAAACAACAATTATTTATGATAGCACTGATAATGCACTTTCTAGTCATAAATCAGGCAAAATCTCTGTCCTAAGGAGCTCATTTTGTGGCCTCAGTCTTGTAGCTTAATCTGGGCTGGCAGACCAACTTGAAATGTCAAAAAAATTAGAGTTAGAAAAGAAACACACGTAAACAAGGAGCTTTTACATAAGACCACGTTCATTAACAAAACCTAACTATTCTACCAGTAAAGGTACAAAAGGATGTGTTCCAAAGGATGTGAGAGGGGACTAGACTGCACTACAGGTACACAAACAGCAAGCGGAACATAATGAAACCTCAAAGGAAATAGGGAGAGTAACTCACTGAAAGGAGGAAGATAGGGTAGAGAGAACTTTTGTCTCAGTCCTCATTGAAAATCATAATGAAAAATATTAATGAGGAAAGGAGTTGTGAGAAAGTTTTAGGAAGGACAGCGGATTAAAGACTATTTAGACAATGTAAATGTATTAAAATTAGCAGGCCCAGTGAAATTCAGCCTGTTGTGCTAACAAGGATAAGCATTAGTGGTACACAAAATATTAGCAGTTAGATGAAATACCAGTGGAGTGAATGGCAAATGAAAGCATGTAATACTAGAAGAAAAAGCAAATACACAATTTAGGAAGAGTGCATTTGCTTCCAATACCTTGCAAATTGCTGGAATAATTAAACCATTTTAGTTTAAACTAGACAAAAGTGAAAATATGAAGTTATGTTGGTAACGAAGATTATGCAAAACTAATCCAATCTATTTCTGAAGAAGACAAAATTATTAGAAAAATAAACTTAGGAAGGCTTAGAGTTCTACTTCAACGATGCATATAATGCTCAATCTTGCTGAAGTAAATTCCTTACTGAATTGCCTAAGCTCAAACTCAGAATCACCTGGCATACTGGTGTCATGCCATAGGTCTGTTACAGAAATATGAATGTAAGAAAGATGCTCTGAGACGTAAAAGAGGCTCTTAGGGTAAAATAGACACAGATTAATGATTATCTATTTGGTTTCAAGTTAAAAAGGGGAATTCCATGAAGCTCTAGTTGCAGTTCTACATTCACTAATAGAGACTACTCTTCACTACTAGACTGGTTAGGTTCTTTTCAAGCAAAAGGTATGCACTATTCTAGCTAAATTCCTGTATGATTCCAAGCTGAGAGTGATCACAGCTGCTTTGAAGAACAGAATTAAAATAAAGATCAATTTTGAGAAAAGGGCTGAAATGGAACAAAGACACTTCTATAAGTAAGCATCCTCCTGTCACAATCAGAATTAATAAATATTTATGTCATTTAACATGTACATTTTTTAACGCTAACACATATCCAAAAGAATTTGAGTCAAATGCTGGTTGGATTCTACCACCAACTTACACCAGATCTGTTTATTTTTATAAAACTTGCAATACAATTGCTATCTTTTTACCAAGTAACACACTGTTCTGAGTATTCTTTAATCTCCACAATGACAATACAGTAACTTTGGAGAATTTAGGAAGCTTAGCCATCTAAAGTGGGTTTACGTTTGAAATTTATGCATTTTAGTTCAAAACTACACTAGTAAAAATGGCCATGGAGATGCTATGTATTCTCAAAAGTACCCAAAATCTATGCAAGCCTCTGAAGTGCATTCTTTTGTACAGACCTAGAACAGCCCCTCTCTGGAAGTCCTCAGTACTTCATTTGGGACCCATCCTGACCTACTGCACAATTTAGGTCTTTCTCTAAAGGTCTGAAACCAGTTCAGACCACCTGCAAACACACATCTTAAGGACTGGTCTCCACAAAATACATGATGAGAAAATAAGATGTGCCACAAAGGGGATAAATACTGCTTCCTCCCACCCGCTTCTTCCTGACAACTTCTATAGGACAGCCTAACGTACTAATCAAGGTGGGGTAATCTCAATGTTCAATTTAGAGTTTGAAATTTGAATCTCAAATTGCTTTTTCCTAGCCCCTCCTTTTTGTCCTTAAGCAATCTATAGGTTGGAGGATGGAATAATACATAGGGCCAATAAGTGAAAATAGACATGGGAGGAAACACGACACTGTAGGCTAGGAGTTAGCATTAACCTTTGCAGAAGGGAGGAGGGAGAACCTAAAATTCAGACTTTGCACTGTAGGTTCATAAGTCCTTTGTTGTATATGGTACCTTTTATTATGTCACTGGGTCCAGATAATGATAAAAAGACTTATATTTATTGCATCCATCTATTCTAAGAAACTGGTGCAAGTATTTGAACGATTAGTAGCATCGATAACAATATAAGTTATTTTACTTATTTCCTTCAGCTTTCAGCATCTTGATTCTGACAGAACAATGCTCTTGTGTTATATTTAGATAATAAGAGTTTGACTATAATCAGAAGATACACCATGGAAAGTCAGCGCGTGGACTAAGCCCTACTCAGCATGGAGGCAGGTCTCTATTGTAAAAGAAAGCAGCACTACATTTTGGAATAGTACGAACATTCAGGAGTTATGTGTTTTGGAAAGGAGACAAAGCACCTAAGGAGGGATGACATCACACATACACACTGAGCTCAATGTGTTCTTTACATGACTAGAAAAGTCCTTTCTGGCTGATGTTAGTAGTTTCCCTCTTGGATGAATTATCAAGAAATATTTCTACAGATAAGCTAGGCAACTCCAGTGCAGAACAGAAGACACAAAATAGTAAATAAAAACAAGGAGAGCTCATATGTTGTGAACACCATTCTCTCAGTAGTGTTCTCAGTCTCTCAGTTTGTTTATTCATCTGGAATATGTAACTTTTCCTAGAAATAGGTGGGCCTATCCAGAGCAAATATCCATACCTTTCTATTACTTTCATGTTTGGTCAATAAGAATCCTAAAAATATTTATATTTCAGTAAACTTAGTATTTAATTTAAATAATTTTAACAAATTTTATCCCTGCTTAAATAAAATGGAGAAAAACAGCTGAACACTATTTTAATATCAATAGCTGAATTTATCTGAAAAAAAATTAGGCTGAATTTTGATTGCTGAGATATTCTTAGAAGGATTTTTATTTAAAATATTATGTTTCCAGGATGTGACACTAGGTGAAGCTGAAGCTACAGACTGGAATCTGTCACACTTTAAAGTACTTAATTCTGCTCTCTTTGCCTTCCTTTTCTCTATTTTTGCAGCTGCTCTAAGTCAGGATGATAATGAAAGCAATTTTGAGACAGTAAATTAAAGAAAACTAGTGGAAGATTGGCAAGAGCTTCATATGGTGACTTTTTTGCTAACAAAGCCAGATCTTAAGAAAAGGTTAGAGTGTCAAAATTTGGATGCTACCAAGTATTCAGGCTTTATTTAGTAACAGAGAAGACAAAAGACATTTACATATGACCATAGCTTACTGACCACGGACTGAGTCCTTTGAAATGTGATTTATATTTCTATGTATCAATCATACTTGCACAAAAAGTGCTACATTTACACATGCAGATATTTCTAGGTCTTTGCAATGGACATATTTTTAATTTCTTATATATAAATAACTAATTTCAAATACATCTGAATATAATAAACCAATGATTAAGAAATAAAATAGGATGTTTATAGGAGGAATTAGATTATACTGTATAGAGGAAAGCTCAGATGGTTCAGTGAAACCTGGTAAACTTCATTTTACTTGAACACACTTTATAATCTTTTCTTGTTTTGTTCATCTCTAGTTGTGGCAATGCACAGGATAACAGATACTTCCAGCTATTTCTTTTGCAGTGAATTTTAATTTAAAGTGAGTAAGAAGCATTCCTCCATACTGTTTAATGCAATACAGAAACACTCAAGAAGCCTTCATTTCCCTTCTGAAGCTGTGTTGTTCTTTTTCTGAACTTCCTGGCATTTGGTATATATTCTGCAACACAGACTCTTTCAGTTGAAATTTAGAGCGGGAGTGAGAGTCCTTTTCACCTCACTCTCTACTGTCTTCATTCTTCTTCCAAGGATTTTTGTAAAGTTACCTCATAACGGGTAATTTATATTCCAATCCCCATTCAGTCAGTTTCAGTGACAAAAATACCACCAACCTCTGCAAGGACTTCTTTTTTATTTTCAGAAAATGTAAATGCGATCATTAGCTTAGCACATAAAATAAACTGGGGGTGACAGGGGAAGGCGGAAACATCACTGTCCCGCGGTTTGCCAGAGTGCGTACTAACTGCTAGGATTTCTTTTCTTCTCATGCTTCCATGCAATGAGAAAAGACAAAAGAACAGAATTCTTGGAGGACTGTGTTTTTTCCCTCTTATTTGGAAAAAGGAATTGCATTTTTTGTATCCAAATTCTAAAAAACGGACCTTACAAAATGTCTGATCTAAAGCCTAAAGGGAGGATAGATGGTAAACTTACGATTAGTCTTGCTTATACTGGGAGACAGGTCCCTTGTTGCCTTCAGCATATTGCTGAACATGCATAAACATAACTTTCCCGTGTTAGTACTCATTCCACTACTGTAAGATCATGAATTCATGTTTCCTGCCTTATTTCTGACGGGGATCTGAATGAACTTGATACAAATCAAGGGTTTTCTTATAAAGTTCTCTTGAAAAGAGAAGTATATGTAATACATTACAATAAAGAGAAAAAACAGTTCAGAATCTTCAAATACCATCCTTTGAAACAGAACAGGTATATTGCCAAAGTCAAAGAGGCACAGCAAATGTGTGCCTTTGTCCTTCAGAAAAACATAAAGAAGTACTTCACAGAAAAGAAAATAAATATTTCCTGAGATGAAAATTTGTTACCTTAGGGCCTGATCCTGTCCCTACTGAAATCAACTGGAAGCAAGTCAAACACAGGGGAGTACTGTACATATATTATCTTGTGTATAAAATTCTTGCATTGCATATGAACCAGCTAATGCCAGTTTGCCCCTTCTCTTGTGTTTTTAGACTTACAAACAACAGTTGTTTAAGACAATACAGTGAAAATAAGTTCTTGACTACATTTTTGGAATAAGTTTCACATGAGTTATCAGACTAGTATAAAACTCTGAGTATAAACAGCTTTTATAAATGTCATTGAAATGTCTTAGATAAATTTAGTGATACTGTAGACTTCAGTGATTTCAAAAGGATCTAGTCATTCCAAGGCCATCTTCTCAATATGACATGATGCATGATATTTCTGAAGCGGCAGAGAAAAAGGAAGGCATTGCCTGAGGAAGTAAAACTGAGTCACTTTTCACACTGCTATGCTATTTCATGACTGTCAGGTGGAAACTCTTCAGGTTTAATGCTTTATAATTCTCACACGGCTGATGCTTTAGAACTTCAAAGTGTAGTAGAACATTTCAAATTTTCTTCAGCCCATGAGGAAAAACCTTTTCATTGAAAGTTGCTGTCAATTGAAAACTTGAATTTAATACTATACAACAACTACACATTTTATGAAGATTAAAATTATGCACAACGTGTGCAGAGATGTCCTGGTAATGCAAGTTTGTTTCGGTATAAAAAATGCCCGCCTTAGAACTGAAAATTACACAGAGTTTTACTTCATATTTTTCAGTATTCCACAGAAGTTTTCTAAACCATTTTAAATTTAGGAACAGGATTTCCTCGAGTATAATTATGTCTTCTTTCACCAATAAACAGAATAAAATTCCCTAACTGAAAAGAAAAGTAGTCAGTGGTTATTATGAGAAAAATGAAATGAAAATCAATATATGGATCCTGAGGAAGGGACATTTTAAATTTGAATTCTAAAGGTGGCAAGTCATGAATATAGAATTTGCTGCTGTAAAAATAATCTGTTTGCTGTAAAACTGGAGCCATCCCTAGTTATCTAATACTTCAAGATACAGTGTATTAGCACTTTCTCTGAATCTGTGTGAAGCTGGCCCCCTTTGGCAACTAAAAGAGTTCTTTGAACCATAGAACAGATGTAATGAAAATTGGTTCCATTAAATGCAGCTGGCAAATTACAAACTGAAAAATTAATGCACCATACCAAGACTCTGGGGGCTAGAATGAATCAAGGTGTGGTTGTCAGATGCTAACAGTACTTTTTTGCTCCTCCTGTACTTCCAAATAAAAAATACAGTAGTTTATAAATGTGCACTAGAACAGGAACTATAATTACAACATCCATATTAAAATTAAGCCAACAAAAATAGTAAAATCAAAAGGAACTTCCATTGCTACACTCCAAACCTGCAAGCCACAGCATGGACAAATGCCAAGGATGTGACATGGACAAATTCATGGTAGAAAAATTAATCAAGGGCTATTAAATTCAAAAATATTTCTAGCTCAGGAATTTCCCTAAGCTGTCAGTCAACTGCTGCAAGCTGAGGTAGTAGTTCTGCTCTTTTACTCTTTTCCTAAGCATCCACTACCAAGCACAATTGGAGCAAGATACTTGCCCAGTACTATGGCTTTGCTTTGACCCAGTTAGTCTATTCTTTTGTGTGTACTACTTGAATACTTAATCCTTATCCTGAGAGAGACCTGGCTTGAAAGCCACTCATCTGAAAAGTTCTCTGTTAGCTCAGAGCTGTAGCCGTTAGTAATACAGTCAGTAGCAATTTCAACTTGCCAGATATTCATTTACTTTCATGGCCTTATATTTTCCCACATGATTTTTGCAGCTAAAGGAAGAATAAATCAAAGTACAGGTCAAACTTATCTGGCCCTATATGAAGCCGCACTGCAATTAATGCTCAACAGAAATCTGGATTTCCCTCCAGTGGGAAATGCCAGTTTTCTTACCCTCCTTCTCCAAGGAAGAAAATCAAATATTGCAACCTTTTACTGAAAGTTCAGTAAAAATTGACTGATAAGCATTAAGATGTTTTGCTTTAAAATATTAATCTCTATGACTACCATAATTGCTACAGTGACTTAAAGTTGTTTAGTTCTGAGTCCTTCATGCTTATATTCTCCCTTTTGGGTTGAATGCTTTGGCTAGACTACATCTCCTATGATGCACTTTAGTTTTTGAATGTGGTTGAATCCAATAGGGAAATGTTTCATTAAACAGTTTTTACTGGCAGTAATTGCAATTAGTCGTGTAACTTCTATTGCCTAATCAATCATACCTTCAATAAAGTATATAGTAGTTTTTAATAATGAACCACACCACAATAATGCATTGGGATAGTGCTGGCAAAAGAATAAACAGCTATAAACTGCATCTGAATAAATCAGGAAATGAGAGGATTTCTAAGCATTAAATTGGTGATTTCTGAAACACTCTTTAACTTAACGAGCAGCATGAAAAAAAGTTTTACTTCCATGGAATGGAACCAGCAGACTTATCCTATGGATAATGAGGCTTGGTGCCTGAAGTATTAAGAGACAGGACACAAGCACCTAATCCTCTAACCTATTTCCTTCAGCTGTAGTTACATAAGTACTATTGACAGAATAATATGAGTATCAGCTTTATTTATTCATTTAAAAAAAAGATGTCATCAAAAGAATATTCTGTTTGTTCAAAATCTGAATGCGAATAAAGGAAAGGGTTTGCCCTCCGTTGTTGCAGCTTTTGCAAAACACTGAAAATATGACTGCTTTCAAAAACATATAGAGGGGTAGTCACCCTAATCACTTTTTCCTTTGTGTGTGAATACGTTCACGCAGACTTGTGAAATATCTTGAGAAACCAGTGGTATATCACAGTTAGTAGCAGACTAGAGAAATAAAAAATAACATACTGTGCATACATGTCATACACATATGGCAGTATAAAGTTTGCAGAATTGGTTCTGTCATAACCCAAAGCATCTGCCAATCTACAAGCACTGGCATTTCCTGATGTTTTTAGCCTACTCCAGCATTATTGCTGAATTTCAAGGCTTTTTTGACCAAGTGAACTTCAAATATTTTTAAATGATACCCTATTGCAATCAGCACATCTTTGTGTCCCTCTTTGTTATACAGTGTGTTGTTGTATGTGCATGATAAGGCATAAAAATACCTCCAAAATTAGATGGTAGTAAAAATGAAGGTTGATGGATATAAACTGCTATGTGACTTTCAGAAATTAGTACATGAAAGACTGAGGGTAATAACAGTGAAGATAGATGTAATCAATCTGAAACATCCCTTATTCAGAAAAGCACTTAGAGGAGTGTTCACAGTTTGCAGACTTCTCTCTAAGTTTGATTTCCCTGCCTGTTATCTCAGAAAGTGGGGTCTACTTCTTCAGTGTGCCTGGAAGCAGTCCAGTATGCCTGTGAACACAGACACTTATTTGGTAATCACAGAATCACAGAATCACAGAATGGTTGAGGTTGGAAGGGACCTCTGGAGATCATCTAGTCCAACCTCCCTGCTCAAGCAGGGTCACCTAGAGCAGATTGCCCAGGATCACATCCAGACGGCTTTTGAATATCTCCAGCGAAGGAGACTCCACTACCTCTCTGGGCAACCTGCTCCAGTGCTCTGTCACCCTCACAGTGAAGAAGTTTTTCCTCAGGTTCAGACGGAACTTCCTGTGGTTCAGTTTCTGCCCATTGCCTCTTGTCCTGTTGCTGGGCACCACGGAGAAGAGGCTGGCCTCATCCTCTTGACACTCCCCCTTCAGATACTTACACACATTGATCAGATCGCCTCTCAGTCTTCTCTTCTCCAGGCTGAACCATCCCAGCTCTCGCAGCCTTTCTTCATAGCAGAGATGCTCCAGCCCTCTAATCATCTTGGTAGCCCTTCGCTGGGCTCTCTCCAGCAGTGCCATGTCTCTCTTGTACTGGGGAGCCCAGAACTGCACACAGTTCACTCCAAGTGAGAGCCTCCCCAGGGCTGAGGAGAGGGGCAGGATCACCTCCCTCCACCTGCTGGCAACACTCTGCCTAATGCACCCCAGGAGACCATTGCCCTTCTTGGCCACAAGGGCACACTGCTGGCTCATGCTCAACTTGTTGTCCACCAGCACTCCCAGGTCCTTCTCTGCAGAGCTGCTTTCCAGCAGGTCAGCCCCCAGCCTGTTCTGGTGCATGGGGTTATTCCTGCCTAGGTGCAGGACCCTGCAGTTGCCTTTGTGGAACTTCAGGAGGTTCCTCTCCGCCCAGCTCTCCAGCCTCTCCAGGTCCCTCTGAATGGCAGCACAGCCTTCTGCTGTGTCAGCCTCTCCCCCCAGTTTAGTATCATCACCAAACTTGCTGAGGGTGCACTCTGTCCCTTCCTCCAGGTCATTGATGAATACATTGAACAAGACTGGACCCAGGACTGACCCCTGGGGGACACCGCCAGCTACAGGCCTCCAACTAGACTCTGCACCGCTGACCACAACCCTTCGAGCTCTGCCATCCAGCCAGTTCTCAAGCCACCTCACCATCCACTCATTTAACCCACACTTCCTGAGCTTGCCTGCAAGGATGTGATGGGAGACAGTGTCAAAAGCCTTGCTGAAGTCCAGGTAGACAACATCCACTGCTCTGCCCGCATCTACCCAGACAGCTGTCCCATCATAGAAGGCTATCAGATTGGTCAAGCATGATTTCCCTTGGGTGAATCCATGCTGACTACTCCTGATCACCTTCTTGTCCTCCACATGCTTAGTGATGACCTCCAGGAGGAGCTGCTCCATCACCTTTCCAGGGATGGAGGGGAGGCTTGACAGGCCTGGAGTTTCCTGGCTCCTCCTTCTTGCCCTTTTGGAAGACTGGGGTGACGCTGGCTTTCTTCCAGTCCTCAGGCACCTCTCCTGATCTCCAGGACCTTTCCAAGATGATGGAGAGTGGCCTAGCGATAACATCCGCCAGCTCCCTCAGCACTCGTGGGTGCAGCTCAACAGGGCCCATGGATTTATGGATGTCAAGTTTGGACAAAAGATCTCTAACCTGATCCTCCTCCACCAAGGGAGAGTCTTCCTTTCTCCAGCCTTCCTCTCTTGCCTCCAAGGTCTGGAATTCCTGAGGACTGGCCTTAGCAGTGAAGACTGAGGCAAAGGCAGCGTTCAATAACTCTGCCTTCTCTATATCCTTTGTTACCAGGGCACCCGCCCCATTCAGGAGCAGACCCACGTTTTCCCTAGTCTTCTGTTTGTTATTGATGTATTTGAAGAAGGCCTTCTTGTTGTCCTTGACATCCCTTGCCAGATTTAATTCCAACTGGGCCTTAGCCTTCCTTGTTGCATCCCTGCACACTCTGACAACGTCCCTGTAATGTGCATAAGTTGATATTTCTGTTTTAAGAGATTCTCACTCTATCACAAGCTCTGTATTGGTTCGCTTGTTGGCTTTTGTCTTTTCAAATGCTGGCATAAAGCATGCTGCATTTCACATGACACAGACATCGTATCTACTGTGTTTCCTAAGGAATAACCCACTAGCATCAGTCAAGAGGATGGCAAGGCAAATACTTTTGCAAACTATCCAAGGATATTTTCTTTTATTCCCTTTCTTGACATTCCTGACACATTTATTTATGGCTGTCCAAACTTCTTCTTTATTACTTGGAATTCACTTTATTTTAGGCTGCCTGAAGTTCTTCTTCCAGGGGTCCCAAAGCTGTTCAAATACCAATATAAATCTGCTGTCGTCAAAGGCCAGCTAGTCAAAGAGTTTGAATTCACTCCCTTGATAAACGGTGAAGTTACAGTGTCCTTAAATGATGGATTTGGGGAATATGGTAACTCATAATATCAAAGCCATTTCCCCCCTTAGAGGCCATCATATCAAGTTTCAGTCATAATAAACGACAAGCATTAACCTCAGTTACTTATTTTATCAAGCATATTTGCTGCTGTTCATGTAGGTAAGAAATATGTTGGTCAGTAGACGGAGAAACTTGAAAGATATACACAGAGTCATTTTAGTGAGGAATTTAACCTATAGCTAAGTCAAATAGTGACATTAAGTACCAGTACCCAGTATGACAAACTATCTTCTTGCATCTTCAAAAACAGACTGTTAGAACTACAGGTGAAAACAGAAAAGAGCAAAGCAAACTCAAGCTGAATGTACCCCTGAAGGATTCCAAGAGAGAGTGGTTATACAGTCTCTACTCCTGAGGATCAACACCTGACATGAAAAGTATGCAGTAAGACAAAATTCCTGATAAGTGACTCAGAAAAGCCAATGCAACAAGTTTCTCCCTGGGCATGAGGAGACAGGTCTCTCAGATTTACTCTTCATGCAACTAGAGTCATTGTGGTTTTCTTTCTTTCTTCAACTATTTTGTAATGAACATTTGAACTGTGCCATCCATTTTATACACTCTAAATAAGCAAACAATGTGAAGATAACGGCACTTATCCAAGCGAATGATAAACCTAACAAACATCCAAGGTTTACAAGAGTCAGTTTTACAACTGCCCAGTGTCCCAATACTTTATCCCAAAGTACACAAAGGACACACAAGCAGCATAAAGTATTTTGACATATAAGCTCAAGGCATGACACGCCCATAATCTAACTCAACTATATGAAGTAAAAAGCAATGATTTAAAGATGGTAAAGTTGGGAATTTCTATACAGGGAGTAGAAGGTGCAGAGTTCTCCTTTACTGCTTTATACTATGAAGATCATAAAGGGAAAACTGGGGATGACAACCCGCTGCAAACAGACAGAGTCCATATAGATCACTGAAATAAAACGTCACTTGAAAACCACAGAATGTGGTTTATAAATATAATTGAAATAGTGTCTTAGTGAACATGGTCAAAAGAGCAGTTTCTATTACGTGATAATCTAGCTTATATAAAATAATGAAAGCCAAACTACGTTCTTGGGGAATGTATTGCCTCTTATTTAATCTGAATAGGGTTGATAGCAGAGGATATGAATTAAAAGAAATTTCCTGAAAGTGCTCCCAGGAGTTTCTTATTTGGAATAAGTAAAGACATTAAAATTGTCATAATTAACTAAAAGGGAGTGAGTGTTCAAAAGTACCCAAGACAAGGAAAAGCTGCAGCATTTATTGAGAAATAAACTATATTATGGCTGATTCTACAATTACTGTGCAGTGACGCTAACATTTCAGGCTTATATGGCAAATCCAGCACAAAAGTAATTTCCATTCGTACCGTATGTTAAAAACAGGGCTTAAAAAGCTATGAATCTAACTTGTTGTTACACATCTGTTTACAGATGCACTTATCATCAATATTTGCATTATCTTTTTCATAAGGGATAGAAAGAAATCATTCAGTTGAGTTTTCTTAGATTTGGCCACTAATTAAATGCAAAAATCTACAAAATCCCCACAGAATGGCACTGATATTTGTAGGAACTGTTTGGATTCCTTCCTATACCTCTGCTCAATATTAGTCCCATTTTAGCAACAATGAAAGTTTTAGAGAAAAAAGGATCTAAAATAATGCACATGTATTTGGCTGTTTGGCCAACCGTCCAAAATAACATATGACTCCCTCAATTCTCCTGTTTTAAAAATATCCAACTTGTAATGAATAAGCTTACTCAGAATTTGCCCACACTATTAAAATTATAAGGCCATGCAGTGTGCTTGGAAAAACCCAGCCCCTAGTGGATCCTGCTGCCTAAGTAAGAATTCTGTGGAGAGTGTATTCAATAATTCCTACATTTAAAAAAATACATAAAGATTAAAAGTGAGAAAACAAACTTATATTAACCAGTAAGTTTATTTATGTTTTGATTGGATGGCAATTAAGTGTTATATACCAGCAGGCACAACATAAAAGAAAATAAAATAGCACATTAGAAACCATGCATAATTACTCCAGACAACTGTAGATACCAGGCACAGAAAAACAAAACAAAACAAAACAAAATAAAGTAGGAAAATAACCACTGGTCTGAGCAACAGAAATGTATTCTCTGGTTTAGACGCATAACATCCGTTTTCAGCTATGGTTCAGCCACTAATAAATTTGGTGCAAGAATAATGCAGTAATACTGATCTGATAAAATTTTCTAAGAACATGTGACAGCAGAAGGGGAAGTATAGCTTTTCAGTGATTCTATTCACGTACCATGTATCAGCAGCTCCTCAAAAATACTCTGACACTAATTCCTTACAGACTTTGAGTAAATGACATCATTGACATTCTGTATACAGAATCACTAGGGCCAACTGATAACTGTTTTATATGCAACTAACAACCTTGTAATGAAAACTTCTAGAGCCAGGGCTTCTTTACTGGTAGTCTAGGCTAGTATGTTTTAGATGTTTTTTTCCTACATTTATATTATTTAATGCCATTAATATATGAGTTATGTGTGCAAATATTAACGGGACAATGGAATAGACTCCATGATGTTCAGCTACTGCTATACCATACATACTACAAAGAGTTCATAGAGAAAAGATTCAACATTCTTACTGTGAAATCCAACCAAACTCATAATTCCACTATCTTCATTTTCATGTGACCCTCTGAACTCCAATGGTGAAGAATAAGCTACAGAGGAAAGGCAAAAGAAAGCAACAGTAGCAGTTTTATTTGATAGTAAGTAGTGACTAGGAATTGTGTAAAGCAATGAATATTGCCTTCAAGATCATTCAAACAAACATACAGATGGTCACTGAAAAGATAATTAAAAAGCTAAATATTATATTTCTGCAGTCAAGCCATGACTCTAGTCATAAATATTCAAAAAATAATTTTGATTATAAGATGTGCTTATTACTATTTCTTGTGTGCAAATCACTATAAACCAATCGTGCTGAAGAAATTAACTTTAAAAGCACAGCTACTCATTTTGTTCTGTATTAAGTTGTAAGCACTAGAATTGTCCTTGTAATAAAAAATCAGTCTATTTTGCCTTCAGAAAATGAAATTAGTCGTTGTACATAAGATATAAAATCATCTAGCTTTACAAAACAAAACACATACTAGTGGAAATATTTTTATATGAGAAACATTTACTGTACACCTCATTAATTTCACATTTACTTGATTTAGATTTTAAAATATTAATGTAATATCAACTGATCTGTTTATTATAGATAGTTCCTATTAATTTCCCGACACTTCTTACAGGGTTTTTCTTTGAAAATGAATTGGAAATGTCTCTTTATGGTATTCCCTAAAACAACAAAAAAAGTTTCCTATATTATAAATTCCTATATATATATATATATATATATATATATATATGTATATGTATGTATGTTTTTTATATATATACACACATATAATCAATTTCTATAATTCCTATAATTTTCATCCCTTTCTGCCATTAATTATGAGAACTAGGAGTTATACTGTAACTCAAACAGAAGACAGGAACCAATCTGCCAAGGTGCTAGGAATTTTAGGTGCAGATACAATGCAAGACCAAATTCTGAGAAACAAAATCAAAGTGTAAATATCTACTCATTACGCAGATTGAGAAGCAGAAATTTTTCTATTTCTACACATATAAGATGGTGGTCCATCAATTCCAGTCAACACCTTGCTTCTGGCAGTGACCTATAACTGATACTTCATAGAGAAAGACAGAAAAGCCCATGATGTATCTGGCCTGTTGTACCGTGAGAGAGAGACAGAATTCTTCCTCAGCCTCTGATGGCAATTACTTTAGATCCTGAAGCAAGATGATCAATGTCTCTCGTAACTTAACCAGTGTATAAGTAAAAACTATCTTGAGTCGTATAACAATCTAAACATTTATTTTTAACTCCTGCTTAATTGCTTCTGTTTCATCCGTATGAGGGGAAATATGCCTATTACTGTATATTTATCACTACAAACATACTTTCCTTATCTATTAATTAAACAGCGTTTGCTTCTTTTGTGCATTGCAGATCAGTGAGGCAAATCGTTCAAAGTATTCAGGTCCTAATGAGGCATTCATTATTTTTACACTCTCTGTAATGTCTCTTCTGATATTGGTAACTACCAATATGTTTATCTGAGTATGTAATTTTTAGCCAAAAGGCCACAAAGTGACTAGAAAGGCAAACTGATTTGTGAGCAAATTTAAAAAAAAAAAAAAAACAATTATATGTATGTACTACACCCCTCTTTTTTTTTTAAATTGCATGCTTTCTAATGAAAGCACCTCTATTTTTTTGAAAGGGTTTAAGGAAAAGATCAAAAAGCAATCCTAATGTTGATGCCTTAAACGAAAAACTAATTTTAAGAAACATGGATCTTGTTACAGGATGTGTATTCTACACAATTTTAACTCTGACCCCTTTTACTTATTTTCGTAATGTTTCTACTTTGTGCACTTTAGCATGGCAAAGCAATTTCTTAACGTATATCTCCCCAGACTTTGCAAACAAAAAATCCACTGATAAACTGATAATATGTGTAATTAAAAGTATTGCATTTATAGTCCACCTCTCTTGCAATATTCCTTGTTTATTTAGGATTTTTACTACCCTCCTCCCTGCCCCCAAGCATTTAAAAATATCTAATACACAAAGATTTAACTAACTAAAATCACAAAGAAAACTCTTCAAATATTTAGGAGCCTGTCAACATAAAAACTGTTTATAAAGGAACATTTAAGTAGCCAAACCGCCCACTTGATAGACCAATATATGATACAGGAGCACTTTAAGAGTTTTCTGTGTATCAATATACACATGTACACAAATAAGTATCTGTTTCTTGTATTAATGTGCAGAGCATGTGATTTAAATTCTATTTATATAATAGGCAACATGAATAAGATACCTGATTGCAAGCTACCCAGGAGTCAAGCAAACTGACCTTTCTTATTTCTTATCTTAAACAAAGCTATCACTTCCTTAAAATAAATTACCCAATCGTGCTTGACAGAAACCCTCTCCACAAAAGCAGACAGCGCTTTTGTAATTTTTCTTTTTTGTTTCTTTTCAAAAATATACTGTATAAGCCATCTTAGCAAATGTCTGAATCAAAACCACACTACTTCAGTGGTATTCAGAAGTAACCAGAGCAGCACAAGCTACTTGAGAGTTAGTATCACAAGGATCTGGACTGGTAGAAGAGTCTTCCAGCAACCCATGACAACTGGAAAAATCCCTTGGCAGGCAGTACATGCCTGAATCCCTAACGCTCCAAGAGAACTCATGACATGCCTATAGTTACTACGGAAATGTAGCATTTCAAATATAGGAAAAGATAGGCAAAGCTCTTCTGTCAGGGTCTAACTTCACTGAATGTAGAAGAGCAATAATTTAACTAGAAACAAACACCGTGTTCAAAATTTTTTTAAACCTGCATTTTATAACTTGGATCCTAATTAAACCAGATCATTAAATTACATTTATATAACTGCTGCCTTATTAGCTCCTTCTTCCAGGCAAAAGATGTTTTCCTTCATCAAACAAAACAAAACTTTAGAAAGCAAAGTAGGGGGAAAAAACAGTGACAGGGAGCAACTGCAGTCCACTGCCAGTGTCACATTTCTGCTCCCAAAAGGCAAACAATGTTTACTTGGTAGGTCTAATAGACAGAATCACTAACTATGCCAACGTGCACAAAGGGAGAAAGAGGAAGTCAGTCACACAGAACACAACAATCCATTGGGACACAAGGTCATATCTAGCAGTTTGACAAAAGAAATCATTCCAATCAGGTTGTTCTGAAGTGAAATAGCTTGTGCCCTAGTGGATCCCAGTCAGTTCCATATGACAATGGCCATGCTGGTAATTCAATAAAAAGTAACATAAAATTTGATTTCCAGTCTGTTTTCCCCTAGCTCGCTGCTGTTACTTACTGAATCTTCTCTATCAAATGTGGCAATGGATCAAACTTTAATAATAGAAATACCCCTCACTGACTGAGCTTGCTGCCCTTGCTTTTTGTATCCATCAACCTGGAACTATAACCAGAAGATCTGTATGTCACTATGATATTTCTTGATTTGCCTCTGTCTTGTATCTTGTCCTGCCATTTATTCCTGCAGTGTAATGCGATCATGCCCAATGTAGTCACAGACAGACAAGACACAAGGTAAAAAGTCAAACTTGATACAAGACAGAATTTTAGTATTTTAACAATAAAGAAACAAAATATAAAAAGCTCCTAGAAAACCCATTTAGTACATAACATTTTGGAACAAAATAACTCTGCGAAAGACAGAGGTTTTGTCAAATTGACTCAGGGAACATTTAGGTTAATATTCTGTGGATATTTGTCTAAATGTTTACAGTAAAAAATAACAACTGTTAGTTTTGAAAAACACTTTCTTTTTCTTTCTCCTCTTCGTTTAAAAACATTCAGTGATCCACTTGCTATATTGCAGCCTACAAAACCAGATATTTTCAAAAAAACCCTGTATATAAATATGTATGTATGTATATACATAAACACATGCACACACATGCATATACACACACAGAGTGAAGTGTGATAACCTATGGGACATTGAAGGGAGAAACAGATGTTGCAAGAGTGGGGAATTTGATGGAAAAACCATTGCTAATTTGTATACGGCCCTTTCATAGCTCCACCCAGAATGAAAGATGAAACATGTTGCTAGTGGTTAGTTCAGTGGAAGCTGGAGTAACAGAAAGCCATTACAACGAACAGGAAATCACAGCAGCCTAAAAAAAGTCATGCCAAAGAGGCAGGTTGAGGGAGTCAGACCTCCAGAAAACTTGGATTTTCAGGCAAAAAGTTGTTTTGTGACAAAGGATCAGAAGCCAAGAAAGCTCATAAAATATCTCATTGTTTGGTAGACTCGATCAAAAGTTAGGTAGTAAATAGGCCAAAAGGAAGGCAGGGGGTGCCTTCCTTTCGAACGTGAGACAGGAGAGCTTTGTTGTGGAGAAGTGTTCTGTCTCCATCCCTACCCTCCATCCCTCATTGCTTGTCCCTGGTTTCCCAAAGTTCAGTTTTAGCCAGACTTTGCATGTCTCACCCAGCTGAGTTGGTAGACAGAGCTGAAGACAAGGAATAAGATAAAATAATGAAGCTAAAGCTTTTTAGCACTTTACTGAGCAAAAAAGGGGTAAGTGACATGCTAGAAATATGAACCAAACGCTGGAAGCACTGCAGTCTCAGTATAGTCCCTGGGATATAAGAAGATTGTACACATACTTGTATTTTAAAACCTAAAATCCAAAAAAAAAAAACAAAATAAATTTCAATTACAGAGCTGAGATCTTTGGCAAGTAAAAATGAATTTAAGGATATGAAAAATCTACTAATTAGAAGACATGGGACACAAGTCCAACATATGTGTGAGACAGAGCAGAAAAGCAGATCTAATCTCATAGAAGTGTCTGCAAGTAAGAAGGGAAGCTGAAATGTCTTGGTAAAGGAGCAAACACTGACAACCATTAGCACACAGCAGTGATACTAAAAGTTAATGTAGCCCAGGAAACAGGATTCCTCATAGTGAGTTATTTTATGGAAAGGATACTGCTGCTCTGTTCTCTTCAAATAATTTATCATCCACTATTACTAGTGATTTCTGGAAAACTTTTTTTTCATGACACTTATGGGATACAAGGGGAACAGAAAAATGCTAATACTGTAATGGAACTGGTTCACCAAATTGATTTAGCAGCTTAGCCCCATTTCTTATTCTCTTTATCTGTCTGGTATATACAGATTGTTTCTGACTGCTAGAGCATAACCTATATGAGACCTATTATGATAAAGCAGAGCTTCAGGATTTACTCAAATATTATAGAAAAGCAGGCATGGCTGACATAAGAAGAACATTAAACTAACTGTATAGAAATTTTTGAAGCGTATCTGTTTTGTAGATACTATTTTAGGGGGCATAGGCTATGCATTTCTGTTTAAGTTTACTTAATTGAAATTGTGGAACCAAAACCTTGGATTTAGATTTGGAGGAATTCCTAAAAGGAATTAACAATTCCATTTCAGTTTAAAAGCACCTTGTTCTCTACCTTGACTAGAGCTGAAATCACTCATATAGATACACTTTTTGTTAATGAAAGAACATGATTCCTGTGACTTTTTTAAGGTTCTTCGTGTGTTTTACTATATGGAATCTCTAGGTATCAAAATAGCTTTACAGTGTTACAAAATATCTTGATGAATAGCTGTAAATATGTCTGATGGGTAACACACAAATCTTGACAGAAGGATATTTCTACAGCTACGAATACCCCTTCAACTCGCACTTAGTTGGGGAGGGAGGGTCTACCGGTTAGGAAAAATAAATTTTCATATATATCTGAACAATAGATCTAGGATTCCTGTGATCATGCACCTGACGTTTAATCCTAGATCAAACACAGGGTGGCATGAAGCTGTTTTAAATTTAAATATTAAACCAGTTAACAAGAACTGGTGTTGTTATATCAGTGGAACAATTCAGACAGGTACTTAGGATACAAATCAATTGTATCCATAGCTTTAATCAGATGAAAGATTTGAAAGGGTTATTTGCAAACTGTCTAATAATAAGTAATTTCAGATGTCTCAAGGCCAGTCACAGGGAGTATGTGGTCTTTTATAGTTTTATAATCTTTGTGACGCGGCGCCCTCCAGCAAGCACAGAATGGGTCCTATTTCAGTTGTTTTAAAAGACCAGAATGTATCAGAATAAAGTTGGTCTCAGCATGTTAAAACAGCATGAAATACATTCCCTTGCAAATTGTTTACAGAAAAAATGTGTTTATGGAAATGTATCACTGATTAAAATTACTAAAGGTAAAAGACTCTCTCTGAGTCTTTTAATTGTATTTCTTCCTAGAGTGTGGCTAGTAAGGATGCTACGCTAAACTCCCACTATGAGAAATAATAATAAAGTATTTTTTTGAACTACTATTTTTTCTTTCTAACTAATTTGAAAGTTGTTGTAAATTCTAGGTTTTAAAAAAAAACTCATGGTTCCCTTGATGAACATAAACCCAACCCCTACTCTGCTCCTGCAATTTTGGTTTTGTGAACAGCCATAGATCTTCTATTCCCTGAAAACAGAACCTATTAGAATGTTATCTTAAAGCCACCTTAATGAAGAAGACAATGTTTTGATTCTGAAGAAGATTGGTTATGCTTGCTCATTACTGAGACAGAGCATGGAAACCTGGGTAATCAACAAAACAGAATCTAAAGAAAAGTGGTAGAGAAAGGAAGTTGAGACTTCAAATATATTCCTATCCCAATTAGTCAAAAATTGACAGTTACTTTAAGAACTTTGTTTGAAACAGAGATGTTTTACAGTAAATGAAATAAACTTTCCTCAGTTGTAAACGTCTTCTCTTAATTTAAGCAGGCATAACTGACACAATTGGATAATTCACTCAGTCCAATACAATTAGTCAGAAGTTCAAAGGTTTGCATTAGAATGGTGTGACTGGTGCAATTATTTTTCTGTTAAGCCTGGAGGCAACAAAATTCTGATTTGCATCTAAGAGAACTGAAACACACTGCTATTCATTTGAAAAAGAAATTGTACCCATTTTTTTAATCTACTGCCTGATCAAGGCAGTATCAAGAATGGACTTGGCCCTATTTCTCTTCAGAGGGTGACTGGAAAAAGCCAACATGGAGAAAAAGGATCTGAGTCCTGTCACCCAAATGTCATGTTGCAAAATGTTGCACAGTTCTTGTTTGTTTACAATCCTTCTAAAATTTAGTCACACCACAGAAGAGATGTGTGAATTTGTTTTTCTGCAAAAACTTTCTATGTGAAAAAAGTATGTAAAAAATCTGAGTATTGCCATTGAGCTGCTGGAACTATTATTATTTTCAAGTTGAAATATTTGACTTTCATATTTTTAAATGTAAAATCTAATTTCCTCAAACTAAATATTCTTTTTTTTTTGCATTTCACACAGAGATTAAATCTTAAAATTATTTTTATTTAGTTTTCAGTTTGAAAAAAACAATACCAAAATCACTTACTTGTACAGCTTTAGGCAGACACTCTTTAAAAGCTGTTCAAATTCTTCAGACTTTACTGTGTACATCCCATGAAGAGAAAAAGAGTTTGTCTGGGAAGCCTGTGTGGTATGATCTTTAAAAGGGAAAAGAGTTGTTTTGCTCTGGTGCAAAAAAATGCAGCTAAACTGAATTCCTGAAAGTCTTACGGATACACAGACAAGATAGAGTCAAACATGCTCAGAAAGGGCAAAATGGGCCAGATGAGTTCACAGGAGCAGCATTATTGCAAATTGAAGATAATTTATACATATTACATTCTTAGTACTAAGACATTTACAAGTAAACTACTAAGTATAAAAGATTACAAGTTCGCTGAATTAGAAGAGCCTCAGCTTTTGGTATGATTAAGTTTTAATTGTATTTTTTCCTCAGGGATCACTAGTAGCTAATAGGTTCATGAAAATAGGTCTTTAAATAGCAGGAGTAGTAAAAGTCACTCCATGCACCATATTTCGATATGCTTGGCTGCCTAAGGTACCCTACTGCCTGCAATGTCAAGAGTTCAGTTTTCATCAATGAAATATGTAAAAATGAATAAATAAAATCCTTATTTTTGAAGTGACAACTGCTTGGTATATCTTCAGTATATCATGTACCTTTTGTGAATCGCAGATATGAAGCTACTATGTCTTTCTTCTTACTTTTATTGTGGTTTGTTTGTTAGAAATACTTGTTTGTCAGCCACAAGTTCTGAATCACATGCTTCTCATTTAATGACATACATCTCCCTCTCTGATAACATGACTGCAGTGATAACAGTGATTTGTGATTGCTTTTATAAGCCTATAGAGTATCTTTTGGCCTTACAAATATTCTTTTGCTACATTTTTTGAGACTATTGAGTTGTTCTGCTAACTAGTACAAATGTATTCACACTCCTTTCTTACCAGAATCAAGCAGCTGTAGCTTGACTGTAGGGAGAATGTGTCGCTTCCAGAAAGGAAGCAAGCAGAGCTCATACAAGGGTGACCCATCTACAAAAGCACGTTCAGACCAAAGATGGGAGGCATCATTCTGAAAGCAAAAAGAGTGGAACATAACCAAAATCATACCTGGGCTGTACATAGGCAGGAAATAAAGGAAGATAACTTCTTTCTCCTAGGGACTTACATTTTTTTCCCCTTTCTCCAGGTTCTTCTAAATGTAACCAGTTAAAAATCTGGCACCTGATATGGAATGAGTCTTTACTGTCTTGCTTAATGGCTAATTAAATTAAATTATAACCTGCCATTAAAATCCTTTTCAGTCTTCACACATTCCCCCCTGCACATCCTAACCAATGACTCACTTGCAAATTCAAATAAGACCTTCATTTGTTTATAATGTTTAATTTGGATAGTTATAGCAGAAGTTTTTCTGCATAATTTGAGACAATATAATTGCATTTCTGTAACTACATTTCTGCAGCTAAAAACAGATGAAATTTTGCACATACAAACAAGTAGAAAGAATAATATTTTTTATCACATAACCATTAATATTTATAAAAATATAATAATTGGACAGAGGAACATGACATTAATAAAAGAAGGACATCCTTCAAATCATCACAGAGATAAAATAAAGATTATAGTATGACTTTAACTAATCTCTTAATTAATGACAATAGACTTTACCCCCATAACAATTTGGTTTGTACTATCAGAAAATTGATACTGGCATATGACAACTGAGATGCAGAGGAATGACTTATGGAACATCAAGGCCAAGAATTTATTAAATGCAGAGAAAAATAACAGCAGCAGTACATTCTACATTAACTAAATCCCATGGACTTGCAGGGCCCCAAGGCACTATAACAGGTGCAACAATTATGTATGGCACAACTTGAGGGACATACTATCCAGTCTTTCGGGAGCTCTGCAGTTTTGATGAGAGGATGAACTGTTAATTAACAAATATTAAGATTCCAACTTGTCAAGTAAAATTAAACTCAAGGGATGAAGCATGGCTGCCCAGGAGAAACTAAGCTATCAAAACTAAACCAGGTCAGAACTAGTGAACACTTCTTGGAAAACTGAAGGGAATATTTCTGTAGTTTCACTTCTTGTGGTTCACGTTTTCATTTTCAGTGAAATTTCAAGAGCCCATGGACATAATGGAAATAAAAGTGAAATTGCAAAATAGCTCAGTTCACCTTTTTTTCTGAACACTCTGATATATAGAAGGCTTCTGAATATGCTGTTCTGTTAAAGTTCAGAGATGCATATTGCTTCCGTGCTTGCATAAGAGGCAGGCATCTTCCCCTTCTAGTAAGACTCCATTGCACTTGTCATCCTGGGGATTTCTCTCTAACAGTGAAAGGATTTGAAGGACAGTCTTACTGCTTGGGAAAATTATCCTTTCTGAAGATGTGTACTTCACAGTCTTGAACTATACAACTTCCAAATCACAACTGCTGCCCTGCACAGATGATATGACATTTCCTTAATCTGAAGACAGAAAAGAAGGTGCCACAGATGTAACAGTTTCCCTACACGGAGGGCAGTTCCTTTGCTGTGCAGATCTGAGTATAAATTGGTCCCTGTATTATTCAAAGCTGCATACAATATATGCACAACTGTGGAAAGATGCATACTCCTGCATGAAGCCTCTGCACTGTGTGAGGCTGAAGTTGAATCCTGAGAACTAAATTTTGCAAGCAAAGTATCTGGTATTTCCATAGATAAAGAAGAATACTAAATTTTGCAAAGAAATATGTTCTTTTTGGATTTTATTCCTAGATTTAGAGATTTGACAGTTTAAATATTCCCCTGAAACAAAATCCTGGCACCTGAAAAAATCTATGTGCTTTTGCAAGTGTCCTCAATGAGACAATGATTTCACTATTTTCTTTTGAGTGATTTCTGAAATCAAATAAAGTCCACCGTTACTTTGTTTTATTTGATCTAGCCTGGATATTCTGTTGGTTAGTACTTAATTTTCCCATCTCTCAGGCTGACCTGTTGAAATTGACATTACTTTTCTATAGAAAATGCAAGCTTGCTTAAGGAAACATATCAGAGAATACCCTGTTTTCATTTTTAAAAGGTAGTATGCACGAACTAGACATTTAAAAAATTTACGTCTGTGAACGCACATAATGTAAACTTATTTCAGGTCTACTGTCTGCTATTATTATTGCCGCTAATACTGACTGACACAGTAGCCAGAACATCATGGGGAATTAACTTTCTAAATACACTTTTTCTGCTTTTGCTTTTAGTAGTTGTCAATAAGCTGACACGTTCCATTTAATACATCCAAAATTATCGTGAAGGTAAAACATTGCTTCTGCTGAATTAAGATCAGACGTTGATGATTTGAAGTGTTGGTTCACAGTTCAAGCACTTCACTGGGTTCTTTCCATTGGCACTTCTGAATACAATGTAACAGAGTACAACTACTCCATTTCAAGTTGCATTTGGATGTGATAAATATCATTAAATCGGTCATTTCCTCCATATTTTACTAGATACCTGGATCAGTGATATTCACCAATTCATTAAGAAGGGCAATACTTCCTATTTTCAGGAAAAGACTGAAATTAACATATAAAAAGTACATAAGAATGTGTCTCTTAGGCTTGCCTCTAAAATATTTGACAGTAGATTACCATGGTTGAAAAGAAGCTGTGAACGTTCACTAGATTTTGTAAGGAACGTATGAAGGAACGTTTACTAGATTTTAATAAAAAGGATACTGGAAAAACATGCCCACAGCTAAAAGCATTGTTCCTACAGGAAGGCAACACTGAAAACTCATGGGTGTGTTAAGATCACATCCAGCAAGCAAAAAACAAACACACACACACATGATTTCTGCTATTAAAAGCCAAACTCCTCTGTGTGACAACTGGCATGTTTTTAAATGACCATAACAAAGGCTGGAAAACTGACACCCCATTAGTTCACAACCTAAGTGATATAACCTACAAATGAGCTTCCCCATAATGCACTGCAAATTATGTCACTAACGTTCATCTGGAGGCAATGCCTCTCTCCAGTTATGAGAGCCAATTCAGACCTTCAGCTACCTCAGATCTAGGTCTCTGCACAGTAGGGAAGGACAATTGTGCCAAACCGTGCTGAATTAATTGCAATTATTTGGCGGCATCTCTTGCTACTTACTAAGGTAGAAATAACAGTAGTAAAATCACTGATTTTCTCTCTTTTTATGTCCTATATACAATACCAGCTGCAAGCTCACTAAATTCTCAAAATCATTGGTCACATATGTTACCATAAAAAAAATATTTCTTCATGTACTACCAGCTGATTCACTGAGCTACAAAAACCTTCTAATTCAGATGATAAGAAACCTTAATTTTACTTTCTTATGAAGAAAAACCTCAAAATTTTCATTCTCTGAATCACCTCAGACATACATGGAACTTAGCTTTCAATCAGACACAAGCATTGCCAACCTGTTGAAAATTCTCTTTAATTTCAACTTGACTGTCTCAGAATGATCCCATGCTGCCTTTTATCTGAATGTTTATGTCTAAAAGCAGCAACAGCAAAAACTCTGCCACTTTCTTTGAAGGAAATATCTTTAATCAAAACAGCAATAGAAGAACACACATGAATACATTTTAGTTCATCTTTACTCTTTTAGAGGGTATCTATATAGCTCAGTCTTTAGCATGGGTTTCTTCTGTGTGTACATAAACACTTTGTATTTCAGGGGGGCAAACTTAAATTTGATCAGTCCTGAAAGGTGTTGCAATAGTGCACCAAGCATGCCTGTAAAAATTCACTACTCTGAGTGTCACTAGACAAAGAACTTAAGGTAAACAGAATGAAAAAATGAGGAACAAAAGAAGGGTAGTAAGTAAGGCAGGAAACAGGACAACAAGCTGGAGACTTTAATAGGTATCAGAAGCTAAAGAAAAAAGACTTTCTCTCCCCTTCCCCCAAACAAACAAACAATGATGCCAGAATATGTGAAATAAAAAGATAGATTCTTGTAAAACAACAGGGAAAATTTAATATGAGAGAAATCTCTCTATACTGCCTTGAGCAGGGTGTAACATCACATGTTTTGGATGTGTGGCATGGAAAAGATGAATTCCCCCTGTTTACTGTTTTCTTTCTGTCCTGCAGAAGATTCTATGTGAAAGGAAAGGAGACAGGCCAGTTCTACTGAAAAAAATATGCACGTGCAATCTGCCTATTTGCTGAAAACTTACAGTGATAGAGATTTCCTGCTGTTGGGGAAGATGTCATCAATTCACAGGGGAAAAAATTATGCAGCAGCTTTTTCATTTGCACTAGATGAACGCTGTCAGAAATTGAGCACAGAGCAGATGAGTTTCTACATACCACTGAAGTGACTAAGCTACAAGGTGTATAATGTAACATTAGTAGTTCCTGGCCCTCTAGCTCAAAGTAAATGTAAAAAGGTAAAGCATGAGGCAGATCCTTCTGTCAAGCACGGATAAATGACACTGTAGCAGAACAGAATGGCATGAGGGTTATTTCATTACTGAGGGTTCAAAAATTCAACCTGCATTTTTATATATCATTTTATCTTCTACAGAAAATCAAATGCATTTCTACCTACAATTTTAAGAATTCCTATTACACTTTTTTTGCCTTCAGGATCCCTAATAGAGGAAAGACATGAACTAAAGAGTTAACTGAAAGCTCAGCTGGTGGATTTCTATACATTAACAGTCTCTTTACTATCTTGTAATATTCCATGTCCTGAAAAGCTATGGTCAGCACTATCAATCTAAAATTAGATATGCAAAAAATTACATTTAGGCAAATAATTACATAGTCTAGTTTTCAGACATACAGAGACCTAGACTTCTTCCGAAGCAATAAAAAACCACAATCACTTACTTAAAGTATCTAAATAATACAAACAGACCATTCTAAACACACGTACTGACTATTTGGATTTACAGTTTTACTTAGAGGTAGGTGTTGTAAAATAATAGGACCAAATCTCTCTTCTTTATATATGATTCTTCCCTTGCCAAACCTTACTCACTGTGTCTCCCAGCTATCTCTCCAGGCAGCCTGGCATCTCTCACAAAACTACTCATTTGAACTACGCCACCCTCCTCTCTTTGTGAAGTTCTTGTTTCTTTAGTGGTGTAGCTACTGCTGCAGCTATAGATACAGAAATGTTTTGGCCGATGCATGGGTCCATACAGAGTATTTTTTGGTTTTGCCATTCTATTGTACAAGGGAAGGAATGAAGAGCATTATGTAAATTATTTTTTATCCCTGAGAAAATAAGCATATAAGGATTTGGTGCAAGCATTCACATTTTCCCCATGTATTTACTTTTAAATGTTTGGGTTTTTGTTTTAATTGAGAAATAATATCTGATGTGGACAACCATGTGAAACTGTTAAATCCAGGAAAACTGTATTTACTATGTTCAGGCCACTGTATAACTGTGAATACATGCATTTTTATATTAAACAGCTACTGCTGCTGTTTGAAATACACACTCATTTTTGAAGGCCGTTCATAATAAGGTTATTCTTACAGATTATTTGAAGGGAATGAGTGCTTTATATTTTGTTGGAAAATGCATTTTGAAGCTATGGACAATAAGGTACAATGTTACATCAAGAAGTCCCAATGTACAGGCTTGCAGTTTTTAATATTGCATTTTTAATAAGTGATCATAAAATTATAGCATTATTTTTTCAAACATATTAGTCTAAGGAAAATTTGTGCAGCGATAGTAGTTCTACAGCAATATTTTGAAACATAAGTCTGTTTGCAGAGCTTTTACATTACACCTTGTCTAAAATATATATTTAGAACTAAACTAATACTCTTTTAATTATCTAGGGGAAAATGGACTTTTGTTAAGAGAAGAATAATTCCCAAAGAGTAACTATTGTGCTGTTACAACTTTTCCAGGCTTGCCAGGGTAGGCATCTGTCATATGAGTTTCCCCTTGCTACCCAACAAATGGCCTGAATTTAATTCAGGAGGGAACATCCAAGCTGTCAAGTCTTACAGAAGCTATTTATGATCACCAAGAAAATGAACAGATACATGCAGAAGGCTTTACATATTTTTTCCAGTGAAAGCACAGTAATGTCACAAGTTTAAATATTAAAGGAAATGTTACTCTTTGCATGTATACCAGGAGAACTAGTGTTTCACAGTCTTTGAATGAAAACAGTAGCATGATGAGGAAAAATAATTTTTAGCACTTTCCCATATTTGTGATAATCCAGGGATGACTTCTGACACTAATTAGACTTCTCGGGGCATTTGTATCTAATAACATTCTAATATTTCATGTATATTCCATAAACATATTAGTGAAATATCATAACAACAGTATGTTTAGAACAACTTCTACATAAAGATAAGGTATCCAGAGGTGTTATTCTTGACTTACTTCTTTTGAGTCAGAAAAAAAAATTGTAAGGATATTTAGCAATGAACATATTAAAGCAAGGTCAGCACCTCTGGGATTTTCAAAGGGGAGTCTAATTCAGTTTTTTTGCATGTGTCAGAAGGATATCATAATAAAAAAAAGAAACAAAAATTCCCAGATTTTTATAGAGTTTCTTAAACATATAGTGTGGCAGAATTACAGAAAATACACATGTCCTTAAGCAAGAAAAGGTAGAAACAGGAGACAATCATTACAATGAAAAACAAGGTTCAAGATTTCCACTTAGAACCTACAGAAAGCAGCATAGATATGTATACATTTAAAGCTAAAATTTGATTCCACAGTAACAAGCATCTCTAACAACAAACTGTTCCATACCTGTCATATGTAATCATGGGTGATTTCACCTTTGACAAACACCTGTGGAACATCTCTTGAAGCCAGGATTAAAATATACTCTTATAATTCCTGAGAATAATGGATAATAATTTCTGCTATTAAAATTTTCTTCTCCAATTGGTGTGAGTTCAGCAGCATCTGACTCACTTAGACAGATAACAAAGTAGTAACCACTGACTGGAAAGTTAGCAGTTTACTAGAGTGTAATGACCTAATTATATTTACTTTATGCAAATAAAATATGGCACCAAAAGATACTACGCGTATTATTAACTACTCATAATAGATGCAATTCAAAATTATATCTATTATAATTGAAAGTATAATGAATTTGTATTTTAACATGTAACATTTATATTTTAACATGTAACATTTTGGGATCTGAAAAGGACTATTTCTCCAAGGCTTAAAAGTATTAGTCAACCTAACTGACACGGAAACATAAACACACAGCACAGTTTATGGGCATCCTGCTGGATGCACAAGTCATAATTCCACAGATGGAATTGGGTTAAGCATGGCAAGAAGCTATCTTTCTTTGTTAGGGAGGTGGACAAACAGTAATGATGCACTGGCATTTACAATTAGGAGCATAGCACTGGTTACGACAGACTAATGCTTTGAAGTAGTAAGGCATATCTTCTTTCTTATGATGTCTTTTTCATCTTTTTGAATTGCTAGACTTGAAGATGAGAAGAAATTTTCCTTCAGATTAAACTGGCTCAGACCTTGGAATATTTATATTTTCCTATACTGAATGCAAAATGAGATAACCAGTAGAATCACCTGGGTACAATTTGCTGATCTCAAAAGCCATTGGGTGCAGTTTTGTCTTTCAGTGTAAGGAAATCTCGTTGAAATACATACCTTGTGATATCTGGCAGTTAAGGTCTTCAAGTCCTATGCAAGTAAGTCGGCTAATCATGAGATGCCTGATTTGCAGATTTTTACACAACTATTTGTATTGCAAGAAAAGATACTAAGGAATTTCAAAAAGCAATAAGAAATCTATGAGAAGAGGCAATATTATAGCAAACAAAATTCAGCTTTGAAAAAATCCATATTAATGTTAGTGAAGCAAACAACACAAATTATTCACTCACACTGCTAAATTCAAAACCAACTGTAACCTCAAAGAAAGAAAAAATCCTAATAAAAATGTCTCCACAATAAGTGTGACAGTCAAACTAGCATACAAAACAAGGAAATGAAAATAGTATCTAAAAATAATGGTGCATTCCTGTCTGAAATTGTGTGTTCCATTCTGTCATCTGAGATCAGAAAAAGAAAGATTTTAGACACAAGTTACAAAACTGGAGAGACCAGAAACATTGCAGTAGAAATGATGCTACCTTTAGCACTGAGACAAATGACAGAACATGATCAAAGGATACAAAGTAAAGAATAAAAATCAAGCAGACCTATTTATTCTTTCAGTCCAAGAACATGGAGACACTTGATTACACGTTATACTTACAAAGGTTAATCATAATACTTATAACAGGTATCTTTCTCATATGCATTATTATTAATCTGAGATACTTACTGACATGGGACATTTCAGAAGTAAAGAGTTACAAAAAAAGATGAGAATTAACAAGAATTTCTACAGTATATTTTTTTAACAGATTACACTAATCTGTTCATCCTATTCTTCACAGGCAGCACAAAGTAAAGGGGTCCTGGACAGAAACAACTGAGAATTTAATTCCTCCTGTGAAATTCTCACTGGTTTGATGTTAACGGAGGAACTGGACCTGAACTGAATGGGGGGTCTATAGTGGACCAGGCAGTGATTACACCCTCCTATTGTGTCTGTTCCCTCTGTTGACTGACTGCAAATCAAGCATCTTTTTCTTTAAAAAAGCAAAACAACCCCTCCCTGCCTTCCAAAAGAACTCAGAGAACAAAAAGAAAACAAAAAAACTTCCTTAAATGCTTTAGCACATATCAGTTACTGAGAGTTAAAGTTTGAAAGAAACTTGTGTCTGAACTTAACTTATCCCTGGCAATTCTGGCAGTCTTGCACCTTCCTCTGAAGTATCTGATGCTGGAAATACATGTCAGAAGCAGAGCACTGGATTATACGAAGCATGGAGCTAATGCAGTATTCCACTTGATGTTTAAAGATGATACATAGATCAAGATAACCATTAAAATGCAATAAGTAAAATATATTTACCTGCTCTGAGGATTGTTGATGGGGGAAGAACTTTGGGCTACTATGTAAATATACCTCCTCTTATTAAAAGTGACAGAACATTTTTAACATCTATCTTATGGGAGAAGACACCAGACCTTTTAACAAGTTTTTTCTGAATACTTTAGGGATTGTAAATTGCAGAGAATCAATGAATTATGCCATGGAAAGATGGAGGGCTGAGTTTCAGCCCTTTCTAGTAATGTAAGTGAAGGATTTGTGCCTGTTCTCTGGACTTCCACAAAAAGTGGATTAAAAGTACATTACCTTGTTCTGTTAAAGAAGATACACAATCTTAGCAAGAGCGGTATAGCACTGCCAGATATGAATAATCAATAAGATATAAAGATAGGTTACCTTGCAATCTTTTGCAAATAGGTATTATCTATATGTCAGTTCACACTGTTGCTACCAATACACTAGCATTGTTGTTCAACGGTTTTTACATTAGCAATATCCATAAAGTCACTTTCCAAGCCCTGTGTGCCCCTGTGTGCTATCCACAGAGTAATAAAAGAGGCAGATCATATTCCTTGTCCTCAATTTCTCTAAGCTGATGTAACTGAGAAGTTAGATAAGACTTTGAGGTGTAAAGTCTGCTGGGACAACTTTGAATATACATACAGACATCCTGAAGAGTAACAATTTCAGGTGAGTAATTCACCTTTCTGTTTGGAATGACTTTCCCTTTGTACACTTATGTGTTTAAGATTCTAACTAGTATCCCTTACAATGTGTAGACCATTACAATTGGAGGAGGTCCTCACAGTCTTTAGTTAAGTAAAGACAAAATTGGACTTCCCAAAGCCTGCATTTTTTCTAGACACTTCAGGAAGTCCATAACATTCAGCAAAAGTGTGAAATGAGCTCCAGGTGGCTGCACTGCAAATGTCAAATACTAGGAAGTTCATAGGAAAGCCACTGTTTCTGCTTGAATTACAGCCAAGCGGACCTTTCAGATTTAGTGATTTTGATAGTGTTCTTTCACACACCGGACATCTTTGAGAGGAGACTGGCAGTTCCGTGGGTCTTTCAACTTCTGATGAAAAAAACCTGTTGTTGTAAGGTCATGTCTACATTATATATAGTATATAGCATCTAATTTTTGGAGATTTGTTTCCAGAAAAGCAGTGTGAAGTTTAAGAAAGAAGGGTCAGTTAACTTCCTTCAATACCTGAAAGTCAGAATTCTCTTTAGGTAAAAGCTTCAGACGGATGCTACCACTTGTCCTTACGGAAAACAGTGTAAAAAAATTACCTATGAGAGCTTGAATCTCAGCTATCCTTGTTGCAAAAGAGAGATCATAAAGGCTGTTTTCACAGATAAATGCAGAAGACAGCATTCAAAAGATTCAAAAGGCTGCCACATAAGAAGATAAAGGATATGAATTGCTCATGCCTGACAACAGGCCAACTAAGAGTAGCCTAGAATGATCTGAAGGAATTTCTGAGGTGAAAAATGAGCTATGGAAATTCTTATAGGCTGAGAGTTTACTCCGTTTACTGAACTTCAGTTTAAACATTTAGTTTTTTAAGTCTGAAATATGTTTTCTGCACTTGCATTTGTGCTAAAGAAGGCTTCTGTAAGGTCTCTGACAGAGAGAGCGCTAGAAGACGATATCTCCAGAAACTGGACTGTATAGCTGTGGGCGACTGTATGCAAAATTTGTTTGATATATAGATCAGACTTCCCCAGGAGATGCAATTTTGACAGGCAGTCCGAAAAACTGCAGAACACTTGAAAAAAAGAATATAATGGTGGTTGCAGTAAGAGGTAAAATGGAGTTTTCCACTGTGCCTTTAAGAATTTTTGCATTGGTGCCATGGTTTGCAAAACTGATATTGTAAGTGCCAAAGGACATCTATGACTAAACTTTAGTTACTGAACATAGAAATTTGTATTGCTTTGCCTGGGCAGAATTTATAGCAGAAAAGCTAAAGCACATACTAATATAAGGAAAATGATTCTTCTTGATGGGAGCACAACAAAAGATCTCCAGGTTACAGCTGTTATAGAATACAGCCTCAAGACCCGTGGGTGTTAAACTGGTCTTGATCATGAAAAAGGAGACTTTTTACATCAGATAGTGTGTTCTGAGGAAGTGTCTTCTCAGGACAACTGCTGCCACTATTGACCAAGCCACAATGTCAAAGGCATCAACTGCACCCTGAAGCAGTGCTCTAGAGACAAGTTTACTTTAAAGTAGGATAGAATCAAGGGGTCTCCTAAAGTCTAGTGGAATGAGATCAGAAAAGAACGTATCTGGAACAGTAATTTTTTTTATATGCCATTAGTAATCCCATTTCCAATGTGGAATTGAAAAGCAGTCGAAAATTACTTTGCTAAAATCCTGATTTCTTTATATCCCTTTACAGAAATAGGTCCAGCTTACCTCTTTCTTTGGCAGGAGCTATAGATAATCAAGAAAGAAAATGCATGTTTCTCCTAATGGCTTAGTCTATCTTTTCTTTTAGATACAGCCCCACAAAAAGCTGGGCTTTACCAAACAACCTATGCAGGGTCCAAGAGAGCCCAGATATTTCTGACTTCAGGGTGATGATCTTATCTATAAGGGATAAAGAAGTGGTAGAGAATATCCATGAATAAGTGAGATTATGTAACTCTTCTTTTCAGTTCCTGAAAGAACTGAATGTGGACTTATAGGTTCTCCTGAATTTGAGAGCCGGGTTGCACAGCACTAACAGTCAGCTCTCCTCCCAGAAGATGCTGGGTTAGAAGACAGGAAAGGCTTGGAGGATGACTCCCTTAGCTCCATTTCTACATCAGATGTGGTGAAATGATTTGGCAGTTGACAGCTGGAACAGGCAGCATCCTCAGAGACAAAGAGTCTGCAGGAGGAGGCCAAGGCACTCAGTGAATGAGCACTGCTGGATTTTCAGACCATGCACACTGACATAAAAGTGATAACTGTGTGTGTGCACATGCAGGGAATAGCTCTGGTATTCAATTGGGAGTTTTCTTATGAAATCTCCTTTGGAGGAATTCTGTGGTCTCAGAAGAATTGCAAGGGAGTACTGTTACTAAAGGAAGCAGCATGGTTTTATGCCTCATTTTGTGTTTCTTCTTTCCACATGCCAGTTACTTATTCTTAAATGAGGAGTTTTTATGTGGCTTTTGAAGTGGCTCAGATGCTAGTATCTCTTCATGTCCTGTTCCAAAGATGGCATGACAGAGTTAAGACAAAGGGTCAAGAAACATCATTAGTTTCTCTGATTCCATCAAAGAAATTGGAGCAGGTGGGGGCAGGAAGGGGAGGACAGCGCTTCAGAGAGTCACACAGCATCAAAGGCACATGTATGATGCTAGAAATTCAGTCTGGTTTAAAAGAAAAGACAGGAAAAGGATAGTATAGTACTGAGAAGGAAAAGCAAACAGCTAATGTAGGATCATAAAGGTGTTACAAAAAGAGTCTACAAAGAAACAGTGGACTACAGCACCGGCTTCAAGGACAGGAAGAAGGAAAGCTCTGATCTGGCCAAGCAGTGAGACGAATTAAGATGAAAACAGAGCTCTGATCACTGTGTGGATAGCATGCAAAGGGACAGGACTTCGAAGTGTCACCTCAGGGATAGAGCTTACATAAAAACTCCATGATGGTACTAGTATACTGCTACCCAGAGTATATTGGTCAGATATTAGTAATCACTCAAAGGAGACTGTTAAGATTGCACATAATTTGTCACCACAATTACTTCCTTCAATAGAGCTAGTCCCATGTAGTCCAATGTTTTGTATATTAACTAATCACATTTAAAAAATATCATTCCAACTGTCTTGATTTTGATTTTCCTTTGTTTCTTACAGATAATACAGCAACAGTTTGCCATTATAACACTTACCAAATCATAAGTTAAATTGTTAAGACTGTATAGATTTTCTTCACAGCAATACGTATTTCTGG
Source organism: Struthio camelus (assembly GCF_040807025.1). Taxonomy (NCBI): domain Eukaryota; kingdom Metazoa; phylum Chordata; class Aves; order Struthioniformes; family Struthionidae; genus Struthio; species Struthio camelus. The sequence continues at coordinate 49,609,021 of NC_090945.1, read as the reverse complement.
AAGCAACAAGTTTTTAAAACCATATTCCAAAATAAATAAGCAGAGTAAGTGTTCATAATGCCTTATATGATCTTACACTTCTTTTTAATCATTTTTAAAAGCTATTTAAAAACAATGTCTAACTGCATTCAAAAGTATTACTATAGCTCATTCAGAGAAATCAAAGCTCATTTTATTTGAGTGGCACACAGTGAGGGGCCTGGCTGAACCCTATCCATGTTCCAACGAGCATCTGGCATTTTGGAGAAGAGTTGATGAATGGAGTTGTAAAAAGCAGTATGACGTTGACATAAAACCCAAAATGGACTACAAAGGAACGACAAGGAATTCATTGCATCCTTTCTTTTGCCTCAGGCTGAGTTCTGAAAGCACTGATTACAACATGTAACATCAGCCAATTCTCATATTAGTAAGAAAAGGGAATACATATTGTCTTACAATTTTTCATTAATGCTTTAGTAAAAAAAATCCTCATTAACACATTCTGACAGGACAGTGAAGCTAAGTGACTTCCTCAAGGTCACAAGCAACTTCCTAATAAAGAAATAATCTAAGACAAAACTACTATTAAGGAAAGTGACGAAGTGCAGCAGATCACTGCACAGTCAGCTTTCTGTGTCAAAGAGTTCCAATTTACTACCAGTAATTTGTTAATGTGTATAATAAGGGATTAAAACAAACAGCTTTTTATTTGAAATTGCATCAAAGTCACATGTTTAAAGAGATTCAAACAATTTAAAAGTTACAAATTCAGAGCTGTTTGGTAACAGGAGAGTTTTATAGACGGTACTAGGGAAAAACAGAGAGAAAGAAATGCAGAAAAATTACAACCGGTACTACAAGCTATGGAATGCCTCCGGAAAACCACATGTGATATATGAATTGCGCCTGTAGCTGCCTGAGAAAAAAACAAATATTTTTGTTCTGGTGAATGTTAATATCTCCTGGAGGCAATTTTTCTATTATATTTGGATTTAATACTCATTCAGATTTATTATTATTATGTGATGCAAAGATTTTAGCAGGGTGATTTTTTTTTACTGTGAAATACTTTAGGTTCTATTTTTCATTGACTACCTGAATTGCAGTAATAGGAATATCACTGACTTTTTGGTGCTGCTGTTGGTTAAATTATTATTTTATTGCAGGGTAGAACTACAACAGCAAAGTACTTACACTTATTGACCTTAATTTAACAGAGTTCAGTTTGGTGCACATACATTCATTCTTGCAGCACTTGGAATTACTGAAGCAAAAACTGTTTATTTGGTTCTTCAATCAATATTTTTTCTAATTCTGTAGCAGCCCCATTAAAAGTGTAGCTGTCAGTTTCTACTAACTAAGTCAGTTTATGATCTTATAAACGTCAAGTCTAAAATCCTAACAGTCCCAAATGCGGAAGTACTAATACTCCTCCCTCATTGACAGTATAGACTTTCTCTTCCTGATGGTCTGATCTTGAGAGAAGCTGAGCGCCCTGAAGTCAATGGCAAAGGAACCACCTAACAACCAGACCATTGCAATCTCAAGTAATTATTTACAGGCTGTTGGGCACAAAGAGTTTTACAAACATCAGGCAGAAAATAAATCTTTAAATAAGTATGGATCTAAATGGTTGAGTTTAACTTAAATATGACAATTTCCTAGGTAATTTGTTTTAATTTGGAGGTGGATCAGATAAATGAAAGAATAATTATCTAAAAACGGGCAACTGTGGACAATAGCTGAAATAGCCAATTTGTCACCTAGTAGATTTTAGTTTCATCTGCTACTTCCTTTAAAACTCAAAATGTTTATCAGAAAAGCACTAGAAAAACAAATCAACCTTTTTCTTTTTCATTAGGCAGCAATATTCTCTCCGTTACATTTAATATAAGGCACACTAGGTAAATTTCAGGTTTTACTAAAAAAAGGTTGCATAAAGAACCGCTCTTTTAAGGGCTAAAGGAACTGCTGTCTTGCTATGTGTATATTATTAGTATTTCTGTTGGCATTGGAAGGTGTAATAGACTCATTATAAAGAAAATACCTGTCTAAATGCCTCAAAATCACTCACTAACTACGTATACAATAGTGCTATGTGAGAATAGCCTCATTCAAGAGAGTTCTTCCTTGATCCCTCTGCTGAATCAAGAAGAGTCCACTACCACCACACTAAAATTAGTGTGGGTTCTTCTTCCTGAGATGTTCCAGGGCATCTTTTTGGGGCAGGTATGGATATAAAGTGTACAATCTGTACATTCCCTGAGGAACTGAACAAATAATTATCTTCATTTCATTAAATGCTGAAATTGCATTTGTGCATGGATCTCCTGGAGCTCAAACACTGGAGAGGCCTCACGCAGCCTTCCTCTTCCCATTTCTAATGGCCAGACAACATGAACAATACAAACTGATATGAAATGAAAATTACATGCTTGTGGAAACTGAGTGATTCAGGTATTTATGTGATCACAGCTCTTCATGCCACATTAATCCTAAAAGCACTCAAGGAATATAAGTCATATGTTGCATAAACAAAACTGATGCTCACAAAGAACATACAGCTTATAAAGGAAATCAGTTATAGAGAGACTGAACTAAGTCTCTTCATTCATAAGGATAAAGTCCTGCTAATTCTTTCTTCTTTCTGATCAACTTGAAAACATACGTTAAAAATAGATTAGATACAGACTCTTTAGGTTTTGTACCTTAGAACTTTTAGTATCATCTAGTATGATTTAAATGTTTAAATTATTTTTTCTTAATAATAAACAAAAACACAAGTATGTCTACAAGATTATGGTCAAAGAGTAGACTGGACAGCAATATAGTTACTGTGTGTCTCACCTCTTCCTCCCTGCTCTTTATCCAGTAATACAGTGCAAAATCAAAGAGGATCATTCTGTATCCGAAAGCAGTAGCAATATCCAGCTGAGTCAAAAGAAAGCTCCATTAGGCTGGCTGGCAGGTGCAGAAAGGCTGTGGGTAGGTTGTTCCCACACGGAGTCAGATTTTATTCTCACAGAAAAGAGGTGAAAAATCCTACAATGTTTTATCTTCCTTTTGTTCACCCTGAGAGCCTACAGTTCTCTGCTAAACACATTACAGTCTGTTCCTTGCTATAAATAACATAAATGCTTTTTAAAAAAATTATTAAAGGTAGGCTAGAAGGAAAAGAAGAAATTACTGTATTTGAAAAAGTTTGAAAATAACATACAAAGTTAAATGTATCTGTTCTTATTCTCCTATTCTCAAATAAATCATTTATAGATACAAATATGGAAAGATACATCATTTAGTATTCAGTCATGAAGTGATGTTATTTTAACTGCATGTAGAAGACACATATGCAGTAATTAGGTAAAAGGAAGACAAATGACAAAATACTTATAGAAAAATAAAATACCATTATAAAGCTGCCTTGATACAAATCTCAATTAATTTGGCTGGAATTAGCTTAAGGTATCTTATCACATGAAAACACTGATTGTTTTTCTCTTACTTTAAACAGTGTATATGTCTTGTGAAAAACAATTTTCTAAATCTGTATTGTGTACTGGGATAGATGACCCCGTCAGAAAATTTGGTCCATTGGAAGCACAGACTGCTTTTAAAAAGTAACTAAAGCTAAAATAAAAAGAAAAAAAAAGTGAAGGAAGGTGAACAAGAAACAGATATATAGAGAAAAAGAAGTACTGTTCAAAGTGCATCGCAAGGTGCCTTCTGAGTTACAAGATGCAGTGCATCAGATTTGCTCAATGGAAATGTTTACCCACTTGCATATGCTGAATTTTGACCCTTTTGCTCTTTCCCTCAGCTAAGCTGTTCAAGTATCAGACTTAAGTTCTCTAGCAAAGCTGCTGCAGTTTGATTCATTTGCTGATTACAGCCACACCTGTAGACCAAAATGTTAGAGATAAGCACTTTTAGCTCTCAAACTTTGGCCTAATTTTAGCCTGTTTTGAATTCTATCAGACACTTGAACATCTGCAGTGAGTCCTGAAAAACCTTAAAAGATCATTGTTTCATGAAATAGAGAAATCTCATTTTCAAAATAAAATACTACACTAGTAACATATGAGAATTTTCTGCTATACTTTAGATAATATCATATTTGTATTCACAGTATCAGCAAAGCGGGCAGGAGACCTGCCTGGATGAGCAAGGAACTCCTGGCAAAACTCCAGCAGAAGAAGGAAGTCTACAGAATGTGGAAAAGGGGACAGGCCACTTGGGAGGAATACAGGGACGTTGTCAGAGCGTGCAGGGATGCGACAAGGAAGGCTAAGGCCCAGTTGGAATTAAATCTGGCAAGGGATGTCAAGGACAACAAGAAGGCCTTCTTCAAATACATCAATAACAAACAGAAGACTAGGGAAAACGTGGGTCTGCTCCTGAATGGGGCGGGTGCCCTGGTGACAAAGGATACAGAGAAGGCAGAGTTGCTGAATGCCTTCTTTGCTTCCGTCTTCACTGCTAAGGCCAGTCCTCAGGAATTCCAGACCTTGGAGGCAAGAGAGGAAGGCTGGAGAAAGGAAGACTCTCCCTTGGTGGAGGAGGATCGGGTTAGAGATCTTTTGTCCAAACTTGACATCCATAAATCCATGGGCCCCGATGGGATGCACCCACGAGTGCTGAGGGAGCTGGCGGATGTTATCGCTAGGCCACTCTCCGTCATCTTGGAAAGGTCCTGGAGATCAGGAGAGGTGCCTGAGGACTGGAAGAAAGCCAGTGTCACCCCAGTCTTCCAAAAGGGCAAGAAGGAGGAGCCAGGAAACTCCAGGCCTGTCAAGCCTCCCCTCCATCCCTGGAAAGGTGATGGAACAGCTCCTCCTGGAGGTCATCACTAAGCATGTGGAGGACAAGAAGGTGATCAGGAGTAGTCAGCATGGATTCACCCAAGGGAAATCATGCTTGACCAATCTGATAGCCTTCTATGATGGGACAGCTGTCTGGGTAGATGCGGGCAGAGCAGTGGATGTTGTCTACCTGGACTTCAGCAAGGCTTTTGACACTGTCTCCCATCACATCCTTGCAGGCAAGCTCAGGAAGTGTGGGTTAAATGAGTGGATGGTGAGGTGGATTGAGAACTGGCTGGATGGCAGAGCTCGAAGGGTTGTGGTCAGCGGTGCAGAGTCTAGTTGGAGGCCTGTAGCTGGCGGTGTCCCCCAGGGGTCAGTCCTGGGTCCAGTCTTGTTCAATGTATTCATCAATGACCTGGAGGAAGGGACAGAGTGCACCCTCAGCAAGTTTGCTGATGATACTAAACTGGGGGGAGAGGCTGACACAGCAGAAGGCTGTGCTGCCATTCAGAGGGACCTGGAGAGGCTGGAGAGCTGGGCGGAGAGGAACCTCCTGAAGTTCCACAAAGGCAACTGCAGGGTCCTGCACCTAGGCAGGAATAACCCCATGCACCAGAACAGGCTGGGGGTTGACCTGCTGGAAAGTAGCTCTGCAGAGAAGGACCTGGGAGTGCTGGTGGACAACAAGTTAAACATGAGCCAGCAGTGTGCCCTTGTGGCCAAGAAGGGCAATGGTCTCCTGGGGTGCATGAGGCAGAGTGTTGCCAGCAGGTGGAGGGAGGTGATCCTGCCCCTCTCCTCAGCCCTGGGGAGGCTCTCACTTGGAGTGAACTGTGTGCAGTTCTGGGCTCCCCAGTACAAGAGAGACATGGCACTGCTGGAGAGAGCCCAGCGGAGGGCTACCAAGATGATTAGAGGGCTGGAGCAGCTCTCCTATGAAGAAAGACTGTAAGAGCTGGGCCTGTTCAGCCTGGAGAAGAGAAGACTGAGAGGCGATCTGATCAATGTGTACAAGTATCTGAAGGGGGAGTGTCAAGAGGATGAGGCCAGTCTCTTCTCCGTGGTGCCCAGCAACAGGACAAGAGGCAACGGGCAGAAACTGAACCACAGGAAGTTCCATCTGAACCTGAGGAAAAACTTCTTCACTGTGAGGGTGACAGAGCATTGGAAGAGGTTGCCCAGAGAGGTAGTGGAGTCTCCTTCGCTGGAGATATTCAAAACCCGTCTGGATGTGATCCTGGGCAATCTGCTCTAGAGGTCCCTGCTTGAGCAGGGAGGTTGGACTAGATGATCTCCAGAGGTCCCATCCAACCTAAACGATTCTGTGATTCTGTGATTATGAATACTGAGGAACTGTTACTTTGTCATCAAGGCAAGGTCACACATTTTAAAATGTGATCCTGGTATAAATTAGGCATCAGAAGTATCAGTAGGAGACTGTTGTAAATTTTAGTGGCAATTGAACATTGCTGTGTTGTCCCAAAGGGTGTAGAAATCATGTGTAAGTCCCCCCTCATAGTGAGTACCATTAGCATGTGAAGTCTCTTTGCCAGGTGTAAGTGATGTGCTGGGGTTCTGAGATCAGAGGAAACTGAAAGTGGAGTACTTGTAAGCCCCAGGTAATAGCAGCTGAAGCTTCCCTCTGGCCTGTGGCAGCTAAGGGTACAATAAGCCCCACTACTTGTGACTGACATTTCCGTAGGGGCTGCTACAGCATGGGAAACACATCAGGGCAGTCATAAGAATTACTCTAGCCTATGTCAGATAACCAGCACTGGCCTGCCATACATACTCAAGAAGGACACTTGTCCTATCCCTGTGTATCCAATGCCTCGAAAATTAGTCCTGAAAAAGAAAGGCATGGCCTGATAGTCACGTTATAAGATTGTGAACTCTATCTTAAGTAGAATTGGTTGAGAGTACAATCTCTAACATTTAAAGAACATTTCTAAACCTGCATCTGAAACACAGTCCCTCTAGGATTTTCAGATGTATCACCTTCCTTCCCTGTATATGAAATGGCAACTCTGTGCAAAAGCTTGCCAGAACACTGGAAAACAAATTACTCATCAGACAACTGGGTACTTTCAAAATATGAAAGTCCTATTATTATTATCCATAATGCTTATTTAATATAACATAATTTAGGATTAATACATTTTTCAAAATCAAAGCTGAATCAAGAAAAACCTTCCTGATTTTGCTTGCAAATTGTAATTGTTGTCTAAGGGTAAGTATGAAGCAAAGAAGTTCAGCTGAAGGTCTAAGTTGAATATATCCTGCACGGCTTGTAAAGTGTCCGGTGTGTTTCCTTCCACAGAAAAGAAAAGTGGTTAGTGTTGGAGGTATTTTGACCAGTTCTAAAGCTCCATAAATACTATGAAGCATTTATAGATAGCAAACAAGTAAATCCAACCTAGGGGCTTTCATGAGGTCAAAGCAGCAAAAGCACCATAGATAGCTGAAAATATCCTTTTAAAGCATTTGGAAACCTACGTTCCTAGAGTTTCTAAAAGAATATCTCAGTTGAAGACAAGAGTGTGACAGCAATGTTATTGGGTAATCAATGTTCCAGCATGAGGAATTTTAATGCTCTACTTAATTTTATTTAAAACAATATATTCAGAATTATAAAATGTTCTTCTGTAAATTAGATAACTGAAAATCTAAATTAAATAGATAATGAAAATTTGTTCAAAATGAAATAAAGCAGATTTTCTGTAATTTCATTATATGAAATGGTTTTGATCTTACTTCACTCATTAGGTCCATTATGTAAACAGTTCAAAACATTTTAAATCTATTTCTTCAATATATTTCTTATTGCATATATGTGCATATTCTTTGCACTAAATAACATAGGCCTTAAAATAGGCCTTGAACTATTCCACCTTGCTGTTGAAATTTTACAGCATGTGGTTGCCTTTTACTACTTCCCTTTTGCCGCTACAGAGTAATAAGCAGAAGCAAGATAGGCTAAATACAAATTGAAATGCGAGATCAGTTTGCATCAGAATAAAATGGAATATATATGCAAGTAAAGAGTAGTTGCCTGAAGCAGTACCGTATGCCAATGAGACATCGGCATCTCCACTTGCAGCTCACAGAGATATTCTACAAAAGACACAGGCCCACCTGCTGTATGCCATTTTACAGCAATTCCAGAAGCATTTGAATACAACAAAATGTTCATCAACTTCATGTAAAATGCATGACAAAAGGCCCTCTACTTAAACTGCATATAACCATGAGCAGACTTTGGTCTAAGGTAGGTTTTTTTTTTTTTCTGTAGTTTATATAAAAATAAAACAGCTACAAACCCTATACTCAAGTTATGTAACATTGTTCATTTTTCAAGATTTCTGAATACTGGAGTGGAAAATGGAAACACATCAAGATGATATTCCCAGAGTCTGGGATTTGCCTTTTTTGAGCCCATGCAAACTCATTCAGGTTCAGGATTATCAGTATATTGGATTAAATACAAGGACACAATAGGATAGGACAAAGAAAGTGTAAGGAAAATCTTTAAAAATAATATGAAAAATGAAAAAAAAATAATGAAAAAAAATCCCTTTTTTCCTCTGACATATCAAGAGCAGGTCATATCAGAGAGCCTGTAGAACCTGTTGAAGTTGCAAAAGTAGCATTTATAAAAGATGAAGCCAAAAATGAGTGATTTTTTCCCCCATTATTACCAGGTTTTGCTTTATCAACAGCAGCATGTAAACTGTTGTTTAAAACTTAAAACTGTCTCATAGAAGATGAATGAAAAGTGGTAACAGTGATGCTAGTGAAGAGATCTGGCAATCACCAAAGAGCAAATCTGAAGTCTATGTGGTAAATGGTAAAAGATGAAATAAAGAACAGAATTAAAGAACAATTGTATAAAAATACTGGAAAGTCAAGGAAAATCATGACTAATGAGCTCTTTGAAGGTGTCAGTGAGTATACGAACAAGATAAATTTGATGGATACAGTCCACTTCAGTTTGCAAAAGGTATTGGGGCTAAACTTGACCAAACTGCTTTAGGCTGAAAGACTAGCATCTTAAAGAAATCAGGCTATCATAGGATAAGAATGAAGTCCCTCTTATGTGTAAATAATCAGCTGAAAAACAGAAAATGAAGAGTAGGAGTATCTATTCAATCTTCCCAGTGAAGAAGCAGGTGAATACCACAGAAATCTGTGAACACATTCAACATTTGAAAGACCACCAACACAATGAAAGAAAGAGTGCTGATGATATCACTTCGTGCAAAGTAGCAAAGATAAACATCAGAAACAAAAAAATGTTTCAAGAGAATGAACAGGCAATAGGATGGCAAATGAAACTGGGCTGATAAAAGCACAATAATTGACAGGAAAAAAAAATCCTGATGCCATATAAGAAAATAATGGATTCTGGACAAGCTATTGCTCTCAAGAGCACGCACTCAAGTCTTCCAATACTACATTTTGAATACTGCATGCAATACAGTTCCCATTAATTAAAGCAGAATTCCCTCTAGGGGAGGAATGACTATTGGAAAAAGGAAAAAAAAAAGAGATGATGGAGTATAAGAAACATGGAAATAGATCTTGGAGATGGATGTACCCTGTTCTGTTGCACCATCCTGTTAATATGGAAAATAATTATTTGCTGTTATGCTAACACTGTCTATTACTATTATTATGTATGTATGTATTATGTATTATGAACATGAGGAAAAACTTCTTTGCTGTGAGGGTGACAGAGCACTGGACCAGGTTGCCCAGAGAGGGTGTGGAGTCTCCTTCCCTGGAAATATTCCAAACCTGCCTGGATGCGATCCTGGGAAATATGCTCTAGAGGGCCCTGCTTGAGCAGGGGGATTGGACTAGATGATCTCCGGAGGTCCATTCCAACCTCAACCATTCTGTGATTCGGTGATTATTATTTTGACTGGAGAGTTTTTCAGTAATCAGGAATTCCATGTTCTTCCTGTCTCTACATGGAAAACTAAAAGGACAAGTAAACTTGTAGAGTTAGATGACTAATAAATGAGGATATTTTACCATAAATAGGATTATTTTTCATTCCTTTTATAATTGTGTTCTTGTATTTCACATATTTATAAGAAGTGGCATTAAAATGCAGAGGGCAAATATCCAAATGTAGCCCATGACTCACAGATATATAACAAGCTAAATGTTTATAGGGTTGTGCTATTACTATATTTTTTGAGTGCCAGACTCTACAAGGGACATGAAGAAAGCAATAGAATATGTCCTGGGTGTTCCTTCCATTCTGGAAAGATGAACTTCAAAATCAGATACTACAGGAAGAAGGGCCTCACTCTCTTTACAGCTGCCATTATTAATGACACAGAGCAATTCTCTGTCTTGAAGATGTACAGTCAAGCTGCTGCTATGATTTACAGACACAAGCTTGATCACAATTTACACATAGTGTGGCACAATTTGAGACACAAGAAATAGGTTTTATTTCCTAAGGGCTATGAGGTGTAAAAGCAATTAAATGTCTTCATCTGCTTCTGCAACATCTAGAGTGAACACCAGCTTCAAAATGCCTAGCAAATCTCATTATGAAGTCAGTGAACTTGTGTTGATTCTGCTACATCTGGACTAAATCTCAGTGGGAAAAGGGCAGGAACAGCTGTAAAAAGGCAGTGTGTGGCTAAGGCTGGCCAGAAGTGGGAAAAGGCTGTGGCCAAAGCACTTCTTAACCCATCTGTAATTACATGACAGCAGTTCTGTCATATCCTTAGTGCTCTTAGTTTTAAAATATATTTATGATTACTATTTCATACCAGTTGGTGTTTGCTTCACAAACAGTCTTTTACACAATTCACATAGGCATATAGAATGCTAAATATTCCTAATTCTCATTGTTTATTGGAGTTTTGTTAGAATGGTCCCTGACAAATAACACTCTCAAAAAATTCCTGAGCACAATCTGGAAGATAACATGGGCTGGGGACCATACCCTCTAGATATTCCTAATGGTCCTTATCTCCAGCATCACGTTTGATGGCAGGTTCTATCAAATGTATGCCCAGAAACAGAGGTTTGTATTGCTATGGTTGCATTGAATGTTCATTGCTTGGCACTAATTTACCCCAGACGACTCAAATATTTAAATATATTTTTACCAGACTGATTTAACGTAACTCCAACAACTTTGTGAGGTGATCAGATGGAGGAAAAGCTTGGTGGTAAGATTAGGAAGGGATAGAATTCAGTAGCAGAGGCAGGACTGGGAAAACTGACTTGTTTAGGCATTGCAAAAAATTGGCACAAGGGAATGGGAAAGCCATTTCCCCCTACCTTTCCTTCCTTTTTTTCCCCCCTATTCTCCAAAATATACAGAGAAGTTAATCATTCAGGGAAGAGCGTCAAAGGAGACACCCTTTTCCTAATGAGTCATGAAGTGAGGGTAAATCAACTTTTCCTAAATGAACACTACTGTATTGCCCCTACCCTATGAAAACTAACTTGAGAGAAAAAATTCCATTTTTTGAGGAAGGAATATGTATCCTAAAAGAAGAATATAAAAAGGTCTCAGGGTCATGTCTCTGTGTCTCTCTCAGAGACAAGTTCAGGAGCTCCTTCCATTTCTGATCCCAAAGAAGCAGTGTGTGTACAACCGTGTATCAACTACTACTACTGTAAACTAACTGAAATGAAAGTGGTTGCTCTAGTTCATACCATCTGTGAACCAAAAAGTACTTACCTTCACAAAATTAATATTAATAGTTCTCCTTTATTATCTTCCTCCTGTGTATCTGTATTTCACAGGAGGACTGCCCTGCTAAAATGATGTTTACAGGAGGGAAGCTCCCTCGGTGTTGGAGTGTATAGGTATCAATACAGACCCGGCTACCTACCTGGGAAGAGGTGGAGATACTATATATTTCCTTCCACACTGAACTCCACTGCTATAGAGGAAAACTAGGAAAACTTTATTCCTGATCATTACTGTTATCTTCTGTATTCTGTTTGGCACTATAGTTTTAAAAAATAGTAAAGCAAAAATCCACACCTCTGCCCCTATGAGAAACTAATATTGATTTTCCTTTCAGTTTTATACTCAGTAGTTGAGTTTTGTGGCATATAGAATTTTTGCTTTTCTCAAATAAGATTTCAAAGATTTAACTTTACGGGAAAGACTTAACCATTTTGGTATGTAAAAACAATAGAACTTAATCATATTATTGAAAATTAGGAAGTGCTTTCACATCCCATATTTTACATGCATTTTTAATAACCATTTGTTACTACTGTTCTGTAATATGGAAATCCATACTGTTGTTAATATTGTACAAATTCACAGCTAATCGCATTATAGTACCAAAGGAACAATTATAGTATGTGAATATGTATAAAGATTAATCTACATATCCTAATAAATCTCAGCTGACCCATTAATGTATAATGGGCCCAAAGGAAGCCTCATATCCTTAGTATATAAATGGCACATTTCTTTCCCTCTCCACTCCTTTCTTCATTTTGTTTTATATGTACAAACTGCCATAAACAGGAAAATTAAGCCACACAAAAACGCTCTCAAACATCAAGAGGCTAATCAAAAGCCCAAATCACTTTTTTTTATTATTATACGAGAAGAATCATGCTAATATTTGACATGCATGTACAATGAGCTTGTATTTTTCCTTGACTCTCCCTGTTGTGCATAACGCTTCTGAAGGGGTAGACAGACATCCATATCGCATTATGCCCTGTGATGTACAGCTATTATAAGTGGGTAAAAGGAGGAACTTTCAGTTTTAATTGTAAATTATAATGCTTTTTTCTTGGTTCAGCGCACACCTTCAGCTGTTTCAATTAAATTTCTTGTAGTTTAAAAAAACAGAAAAAAGAGACAAATGATTCTTTTTGTTATGTGAGATATGCGTTACAATATCACTTCATAGTGACAACTCCTTGTCCTCCTGTCACATTCTGTCCCTTAGACCGTGCTGCAGAAAAGCAATTTTCTGCCTCAAAAGCACTCTATTTTTTTAAAGTTTGTCTCTGGGCAATTTTCAGGTCTAATAGAGCTTCACAACTGTATACAGATGAGAAAGACCCAAAATAGGGCAATTTATTTGATTCCTCCTCTTCAAAACATTTAGCTGAGATTGCATATCCAACAGAGAAACCCCAACAAGAATATTCAGAGATGACCTGCAGTGACACACATTTTTTTTTAAACAAGAATTTGCATTAAACATCTTCTCCAGACTCTTCAGATGGTCTAGATTTGCCTTTTGTTTAATATGACCTTTAACATAAATATTTCCCAGGATATTAAAAAGTAATTTCTTTTTTAAAAGAAATTGTACAAACTACTCGGTTAAATAAAACACTTATGGAGTTTTTCAGAGGAAGAATAGTTTCTTTTTAAGATGTGCATTCATTTGAATCCAGTTTCTTTCTTGTTAGAGAGTACAGAACCACTTAGATGGGAAAATACGTTCTCCCAATGTTCAGCTCCTGGTAACTTAGCATTTATCAATACCTGAAGGTAGCTTGACCTCAGTATTCTCCTGAAACAGTTCTGCCCTAACACAGTAAGGGCATCTCACAACAGAGCAAAGGCGTCCCCTTTATAACTGCCCACACCTTGAAAATGATTTTACCTCCACGTAAGTCCTTAAGGATTTATTACACCTGCAGGATTTGGACGTTGCTTTGCTGTGAATGTTTCATTCATGTATGGTATGACTAAAAAAAAAAAAATTATAAGATTTTTGAAAGTTCTCAAGCTAATAGTTCGATTTCAAAGCTGAAAATGAGTGGATCACAGGCTCTTAAATGTCTACATTCATTTCAAAATGGTACAGGCACTTTTAAAAATTTTAAACCAAACTGATAGCTCATTTAGCCCTAATGACCTAACTTTCTCAATTTTTTTTTCTATTGCTGTTTTTTTTTTTTCTGTTGAAAGCTTAGTACATTTAACTTCATCTCAAAATTTCTTGTTGGAATATAAATTCATCACATGTTAATAATCACTATTAATATTGACACCAGAAAATAATAAGACATAAATGCTATCTATATCTGTACATGGTTCTGATTATCAGGTCAGATCCCACCAGCTGAAGCAGGAATTCTCTTTGCTCATACAATAAATATACATTCTCTTCCACTACATATAATATTTTCTCTTCCACTACAGCAACAAATTAGCATAATTCAGTGGATTAACCTTTGTGCCAGAAATAGTACCATGGGCCAAGGCAACATCTGTAAGATCATGCACGTGGCCCTGAAGATTGAATTTGGCTCCTGTTGTGTCTATCTAAATTTGCTTTCTGTGCTGGCCCATAAAATGGGAACGTGTACACACAAACTAGATTGTTGTGGAGAGAAGCCAAATCCAGCACAAACAGGATGGAGGACAGAGAATATGACTTGAAGTCAAAGAAGGTCTGCAGATATGCTTTATGTTAGAACAGAAGTAATATATTGGCATATAATGTTGAGGACATGCAAGGGAAAGAGAGCTCTGTAATTTAGCCCATTATGTCTGAAAGTGCTAAAGTTGCCTTAGCACATCATACAGTGAACTCTGAGACCTGAGCCTTGAAAATCTCATGAGGAATAGTATGATCAGCAAATAGAAAAGATGAATAAAACTGCAATCCATGAAAACTTTGAAAATGCCTAAAGCAGGACAGTAGAAGAAAATAATTTGTTTAAACTATCTTCATCTTTCATGTCTACTTTAGACTGCTTGAATATTTAGTTGAGAAAGGACCTAATTAATGTAGCCCTCTATATATCTTACTGGCTGGCAAACCTTCAATTTGGCTGCAGGTTGCTGTCAGCTGGTCACAGCTCACTGACCATTCAAAAGTGTAACTGCAAACTGATGTTCTATTTATTTTGGTTTCTTTAACAGTAATGCAATGGCTATGTCAATCAGAAGTTACCAGGAATAAAAGCAACAGACTGGTAATTAAAAAATTCATTTGGCCTTAAAACCCTCCTTTTTTCATCCAATTAATTGTCTTCTGTTTGTTTGTATACACACATTCCTACTTTGATTAAATGCATGTGAAGTTTCTTTAACTAAGTCTAATATAACCAAGGTTCCAGAACCCCCTTTTAATCATACATTTGCACAGCATACACAGAAAATCTGTATACCTGACAGAAGAATAGGAAGAATTGAAGAAGAAATGCTGTCCTTGAAATCCCATTGGATTCAAGTGAAATAAAGTATAATGTAGGAAACGTAAAATGAGATTTTTTCTACTAGTTGAGATTCTGAAAAAAGGAATTTCAAAAAGATGTCTGCTTTCATACGTGTAAATCTATAACATACAAAAACAATACATTATTTTCAATAATTTTTGTTAAGTAAATATATTCTTTGTTATAAGAAACCAAGCTGTTAAGATAAAAATGTGTTCCTTCAATAACTGTTCGGTAAAAACTACAGGAGCAGCTCCTGAGACCAGGACTGGAACCCTTTTTTCTTTCCATGGGGAGTACGCTAACCACGAGGCTACAGTTACGCTTTTTCTGCTCCTTCCATTCCCTTTTATTTTCTAAAGTTTCCAAGCATCAGTGAGGAATACAGGAGAATACTGCACAGTTGATGTCTAGACTGTATGTAAGAGAAGATGAAGCTCATTCAGAAGTTTGCTTCCCTCATGTTCTTGGCTCTGGGAAGGCTGGTGCCTACAATCAGAGACTGGTAAGGGCCAGAAGTCTAAAATTAGGAATGGTCAGTGAGGTAGGGCTTAAATTCAGATATGGTAACTTCCCAACGTTAATCTACTTCTGGTTAGCTGTGACTCCTGCTCTGATGAAGAAGCTTCTCTGCAGCCCAAGATCATGAGACTTATGGCATATCTCTTTTTTCCATACTTTATGTTTGCCAGTTGACCTGACTCAATGCATCTTATGCTGAAACACCTTGCTTAGCTTCAAGTACACAATACAGTATTGTGGGTGCCAGTCCAAGTAGCAGCTGCTAGAAAGTTAAGCAACGTGACCCTCCACGATGCTCTTACAGAAGTCCCTTTGTACAGTAACTATAAAACCTTAAAATTCACAAACTGGTAATTTCAAATCTTTTCTCCAGTTTAAAAATGCATCTAACCTGAACTAAAATTAAATTAAATTTCTCTGTTATATACCTAAAAGTAAAAACAGAAACCAAAAAAAAACAAAAACTAAAAGAAGACACCAAAATAAATTTCTGAAATGTCCTCTCCACCATTCTCTTGCAATAAGCTATGTGATGAACAACGCTAAAAAGTATTTTATTTGAACTTTGCCAAGTAACTCTAATAATGTAACAAGAATACATGCATAATAACTTTGACCTGGATGTTTGAAAAACAGACAAGACAGCTACTTAGCTACCTGAAGTGCTGCCACACGATGAGCGGCTGCTTCCTAAATGCTATCAGTTAAAATGTTTTTGGCACCTTCTCAGAGCCCTCTCATTTGCTTCCTTTACACAACAGCTTTCTATATTAAGCCAGTTTGCCCCAGTGTTTCATGGAGGAAATAGTACATCAATCTCATTTTGGAGTTTCTTTTGGAGTTTCACTTGTACTCCAACAAATCATATTCTCAAAATGCATCTCAAGTAGGAAAAACTTACTTGCATGATTTCCATGTGTATATCTCATTTTTCATTTTTTAAATTTTTCATTCTTGTTTGTAATGTGCTAAAATTAATGTTAATGATACGTTTACCTGACAAATTGCAGGTATGTGTTATTTAAGTATCTAACAGTAAGTTTGTGATATTTTGATTATTCAGAATTATCTATGAATGTCTTTGAGCTCTGAACACTGTATATTAATAATCAGTGGTTGGTAGTCTATATTCTTATTGGTTAATTAGACTTACTCATGAGCAACTGGAATGATTTAGCTAAATAATCACTGTAAAATCTCAGCCCAACATGAATAATTCACTTTCATGTGTTTTCTAAGTTAAAAACTTTGGGAGGAATTGTTTGTTTTATTTGGTGTTTGGACAAAAAAAAGTTCATACAAGGAAGTAAGAGTGATAACTACAGTTCACCAAAATTTGCTTTTTAATCAAGAGAAATATTTGTGGAAAAATTCTCTACTATTGAGTTGCCTCTTACTTCCAGTTTGAGCACCTGGATCCCAGTCACTTGCCAGATTTTTTTACTGCCTGCACATTGTAGCCTTATCTAAGATAGCTAACTGTGCTTTGACTGTCTCCTCTTGTCTTCTTCAGCATTTTTTCACCTAGGTGATTGTTAAAAGTTAGCCCAATCAGAAAAAGGAAATCTTAAAGATAATTAAGTTCCTACAAGTTTCAGGGAGAGAGATCCAATTTACTATCCCCATGGATAGAAGGAAATGGGGATTTAGGCATTTTGACAGAAGTTGTCTGGCTTGTTCATTCACAGAGCTGCAGACTAACCACAGCTCTTGTTTCTCAGCCAAAGAGGGTAATAGGAGATAAGAGGAATAAGGAAATTAGGGTTGCAGCTGAGACTGGTGATTTTAAACTACAAAGAAAACAACATTACCACAGGAAATCTGTCTTTGTTAGTTCTAGCTCCTGAAGCAGTTTGTTTGGCCTAGCTGGCAGTTTGTAACTTTATTTAAATATAAAAGTATTACATATCCATTTCCATCAGAGTCCTAAGAATTTAGGAAGACACAAGAAAATGGTATTAAAAATGAGAGAAAACTTACAGATAAAAAGAAAAATGTATATTCTTTTAGAGCAAAATCCTTTACTTAGGGAGAGCAACACTTTTTAAGACTGATGATAGTTTACACTACTGGAAGTTAATGTAGTGTATACAGTTGATCAATACCTGAACCAAGCTGCAAGGAAGTGTCCTCATTAAGCCTTCATATGTAGTTCAGAGCTACTGGCTTCAAAGGGGTAAACTTGTCTTTAAAGCTTTGTGTATTAGAGCTTAGACTGGATTTTTCCAAAAACTTCTGAAAAGTAGTCGAGGCTTAACAAAAAATAAAATAGTAATCAGAGATGGACTAATCGTGTTCTGACATAATAGGTTATAACCAGCAATGTGTTAAATCCTACCTTCTTCGCATAAAGGCAAGAATTATAAATAAATATATAATATTTAATATATTTGCTTCTCACTCTCTCCTCCTCTGTTTTCTTAAAGTAATCCGCCTTACCCTTTCTATAATGCCAAACTCAAACAAAATAGCAAATATATGCAAAACACAATGGAAACAGCATTTTACTGATTCTAGAACCATCTGGCATATCAGACTGAAGTACATGATTGTATGAAAGAGAAATTTAAACTGGAAAATATAATATTAGAAATTATTGGCATGCTTTGTCACTTCTTTCCAATGCTGGATGTAGTCACAAGTAAATAAACCACTAATTTTTTTTAGGGCTGACTGGTAAGCAGTTGGCATATCCTGGGATCTACCAGAAACGCTCTGAGAAATAAATGCTCACAATGATGATCCTCTCTGGCCACATCCTAGACTCTACAAACGTGCTGTATTCTCTTACTGAGGATATAGCAGTTGACATAGTCCCAAAAGAACCTACAATAATCCCATTACCTATTATTAGTATACCAGTTGCTCTCACAAGAGTTCCAAAAATGTCATTATAATTTAATATAATGAGTTGTGATCCATACGTTTCTACTAGGAATCACGCACGGAAAACAAAAGATTCTGAGGATCTATATATGTCTTTAAGAATTGGTTAAGGACTGTCAGCAGTTCTATTTTATTCGGTTCTAAGGAAAACAGCTACATGTGAAAAATTTCAAAAATGATCAAGCAGTAAGCTGTTCAGTACAGCTACTTAAAGTTATGTTACATCCTATCAAAAAATTAAATGAAATGACAGGCAACTTTAGAATTGCACCACTGTTAAAGAAGGACTTTTTCAAAGTTAAAACGTTTTGAAACTCCACCTTCTCTCATGTTTTAAGTGGTATGCAACCTTAACATCATACATCATTGAACTAGAAGTTGTAGCATGAGGTTCTATCTAGCATGATATTACTAGATTTAAAGCTATAGAAAATGTCTTCATCCAATAACATATTTATTTATTCTTTAATTATTTGGAAATCATTATTTCAATGATCCCTGAACAGGACAAAGTCAGTTCTAAGAAAGCCACACAAACACTCAAAACCAAAGCTGATACTGATTTACCTGTACACCCCAATGCTAACATAAAAATACAAGGGTCCATGACATAGTTATAACAGAAAGAAAGAAAGAACATTGACAGAACACAGTCATTTATGCAGTACTACTGAATTTTTGCCCTCTTCCTTTTCCACTCTGTTCCCTGATTATTCATTACTAGTGGCTGGGGAAATCATTTACAATCCTAACACACAGCTGGGGTACTTCTAAATGCTACCACTCCTCATTCTTTACACAAGAGACATACACTACGTATACCAGCCTTTCCTTTTGCTGGAAGTGTTCCTTTGATGAAAAGGCATTATTTTGTTAGGCTGCTGCCATGATGATTCTCCCATTAATATTTCTTTTGAAACTGCTAAGTTCCTTAAAACTCACATATTTCAAGTACACACGTGGTTAAGAAAAAAAAATGAAACATTACTAATCATATAGTGATAAATGATACATCACAGTAGACTGAATAGGAGCTTATTACAATCATGCAGGTAATACTGAATGGCAGCTGGCTAAGTGACTTTTACGGCAACTTTTGTAGAATAAATATCTATAATCCTTAAATAATTTCCAGTCTTAGATCCTCCATGGATTTACAGCTTCCAAACTATTCCAAGCCAGGTTAAATATTTCTTTGTATGTGAGTATGTACTTTGTAGTGTTCTATATTATAGTACTGTAAATATTCCTAAGTTAAGGGCATGGGTTGCGTTTTCACTGTCTACACATCTGTTATCAACACTGAAAATCCCTTTAGGCATATTGCATGTCTCAGGCACGATAAATCAGCTGAGATAGCCTCAAATGGTCTGAAAACTTTCTCAGTATTAAATTTTATAACTTAGTTCCAGCCTTGTGGAACTATTATAGTTACTACAGCTTTCGTGGACTGCCCTATGGTTATCAGAATCTTTGCAGTGCTGTGATTCCACTCTAGTCACACTTCCCAAACCAAGAGTCCCAAAAGGCAGTTTATGGCCTTCTTTCTTAATTCCTACACTTAGCAAGCGCCAGAATTGGGGTGTTATGATAAAATTACACCATTCCAGACTGCCTAGCCAGAGCAAAGCAACAGGATGAGGGGTAAGATTCATGTTTGCTCAGGTGTAGAGAAATAAATGCTGTTAAATACCGCAAGTTATTATTAAAAAGAGAAAAAAATCTGCATATGCTTTCTTAGACTTTGAAAAAATGGAAAACCCTCAGGTCACCATTGCTTTTTGAAACAAGTTCGTTTGCACCAAGGAACTGCTTTCCCTATGTGGTCACTCACCAATATTTATAAGGGAAGGTCACTTTGAATGCCACCAGCAGATGAAAAAGCAGGAGGGAAGGAGGATTTTTCTGTCTTCACTGATTCTGCCAAAGTGATAGCCGACATTGACATTACACAAGGGAAAGACTGTCGTAGTCTCACAGTCCCAGCTCTGCTGCAGAAACAAAACAAAACAAAAACAGAAAGTAAAACATATGTGTACACTTTTCAAATAAAAGTAATGCAAAAATATTAAAACTCTTATCTCTGAAATATAAATAAGGCTTTAATCTTGGCTTTGAAACAGTTACCTCAAATCTACTTTAAAAATTAAGATTTAAAAAGACCCTTAAGAAGCTGAATATCCTTCTGTAAAATTAATCAATCACTTTGAGGGTTTAGTGGAAGGAAACAGCCATAAACATCTTATGTACTCAGTTGGAGCTCGAAGGCAGACCGAAATGACAATTCTGTTAAAAACAGGGAAAAAATGAGATTTGAAGTAAAGATTGTATGCAGAGTATGTGGCAGAGAAAGACAGGGAATTTTATATATGCACGTGGCCTACAGAGAACTTAAGGGAAAGGTGAAGGATTAATGAGGGATCCCTATTTATTTATTTATTTATTTAATACATTTTTCTATCATCCATGTGCATTATTACCTATATGCCTGATACATCCTAAAAGAGAAAACTGTGATGAATAAATAAACAGCTCTAGAAATCTTCAATAGGGTCCTTTACCTTGCAGGGAATATTATCATTGGCTTTTGATACAATTTCTGCTGCAGGGAAAGACTTTCAAAGCGCAGAATGCTGAAGTATTGCCAGGCGCTCAAAGACCCCCTGCTGTGCGCGTCAAACTAAGAAATCTCTCTGAACTTGTCGAATTAAAAGTCATCCCCCTCTCTCTGCAACCCCTGCATGAGCTGGGAAGCTCTGTCCTCATTTTTTTAGGCCTTCCACAATAAACAAATGGAGCCTGGAGCATCTTTATTCTTTTCAGGCACATAATTAAAATTCTTTAAAAAATGTAATTGAAGGCAACGAATTCAAAAGGAGGTTCTATTTAACAACCAGGCTAGAACAGTTTGAGTAGGCCTTGTTACTTTACCATTCAATTGTGTTTCAAAGGAAAAGCAAAACAGCTTGTTAAGATCCTGGGTAAGTGTCTTTTTTTTATTTATTTTGTTTGTACATCGAGAGTTTGCTCCCAACTTAAACATCTCTGTAGGACTTATGCTTTCTGGAATGTCATAAGACTTAATTACTAATGCAACAAAGAGAAGTAAACTATTAAATATAAACACAGCAGAAAGGATCCTTAGTTTCTGGAAAACATTATTTATATACCCCCTAAGAAAATGAAAGAATATATTTATTGAAGACTTATGTTTGTATTTTTTTGGTAATTGTCTTTTATTCACCTGAAGCATTGTAAATATTCACATCTTTGCAAAATCTGCTAATGCAGAAAATGCTAATTTTCTGTGATCACTATTGCTGTGGAGCCTTGTAATGATTAAATCTAAAAGGTTAGGCACAGTCAGGAAAAGACCAAGTAATGATATAATGAATATTTTCAAATGAATAGAAAAGGAATGAGAAAATATCTCTTTGGATTTGAACACCAGGGATTACAAAGCAATATTAACTAAAAGGCAGTAGACGATAAGACAGTGTTTCAGAAAATCATCTGTACAGTGACTTCCTAGAGAGCTCAAAATCTAAAACCAGTGTTATTGAACATGTCTTCTTGGGTAACTTTCATCCTCTACGGAAAGCAAAAAGCTTCTGTTTAAACTGGTACTTCTGACTATAAATGACCATACAAGATGTGTTATTTTTAGGGTTTTTCCCTAGACAGACTGGAGACTGAGATGTTCTAAGGAAAGTTATTTATAATTCCTGTAGTATTAGAGAAATACTGTGTGGCAAGGCGGCACCACTCCCACAGCTTCTGGGTAGCACTCTGCTTGTGATAGTCATGATGCCTCTGGAAGACCTGAGACAACAGAGCTGCATTTCATTCCCAGGGTGGAGTGTAATACCTATTCTGCATGGGTCAACAATTATTATGACTGGTAGAAAAGGAGCAACAGGATCCGGTTAAGGATTGTCTTACCTCTGGGTAAGACAATACCAGTGTAGATCGAGCAGGAGCAAACCATGGCTTTGTCTACACAATCAAATAACAGCCCTGCAGTCCAGTTTCAGGGCCTGATAACTTTTTCATCCATGTTACTTAAATATTATTTCTTTCCTAGGCTCTTTTTTGGAGTAAGCTGCTGGTGCAGCTTAGGGAACAGCCTGTTGCAGGAGTTATGCTGAACAGCCAGTATACACAACAGGGCACCAAGTTTGGCCCTCTTTATATTCCACAGTTGTCTAGCATTACCTCAGCAGGCTTTAAATGCTCTAACTCCCACATGCCTTCATATCACACCCAGAATATGCAACATATGGCTTCAGTTTTATATTGTGCACATAGCATTTTCACACACTGCACAAAGCCCACTCATTATGCTCTGAGTTGGACAAAATACACAACAAATAATTACTGTATCTTAGATGCAGCAAGATGCCATATAGCTACAAGAGAAGAAGCAGGACCAAGGGCTACACAGTATGTTCCTACCACTATGTCATCTTCCAATATGTAGTCTACCACTACAACAGCCAAAAAATAAGGCAGTCCCCATCATGCCTTTTTGCATCCCTCTATCCTTGTTGGGCAAAAGTGAAACCTTCTTGGCCTTCTCTTCAGAAATACTAAGGTGAGCACACTTATCATCTTTAATTGTATATAATATCTTAATGTATCATGAAAACAAACAACATACTATTACAAAATGAAACAAATGTAGGCAAATTAGTATCTTCAAACTTCTTTCTACTATAAAATTAAATTAATGAAAACATTGTAATTAAAAAAGTAACTCATCTTTCACCTAATTTTGCTCTGCAGAATGTGAAGGACACTGGACAAACGGAAGAGTAACAAAGAGGTTTTATCTGATGTTTTAAGACAAAATGAGTGTCTCCCAGCATGAGTATCAAATATCTGTCTCAGAATGAGTATAAAGCCTGTTTTAAGTTCACTGAGCACACGCTAAAGTTTAGGGAAGATCAGTAGCTTAAGAAAAAGCGGCCACTGAAATATTAGTCACGTCTATGAACAAAAGTGATTAAACTCAATTTTGGCTGCCAGAGTATCTTCAGTTTATTCCATTGCAGTACTTATACAATTCGATTGAGAAGTGTGTGGCTATACGGGAGCCAGATCTCTCCATCACGTGGCCTGAAATTCTCATTTGTTATGTCTGACTTCCTTTATTGATTTCTTTTTCCAAAGAAGCAGCAGCTGAAGATATTTTTTATAACATCTGGGAACATATTTACATCAGATTAAGTTCACATGAATTTTCCTCTCCCCTCCTAGTGTAATTGTTACTCAAACAGCTGTGCTACGTTCAGAATTTTCTATAGTTTGTTTCCACCTGTATGCTGATACAACAACCGTCATGTTGTACATTCTTACATATCTTGAGGATCTGTCAGGCACATTGTTTAGTAGAGAAAAAAAATCTTCCTCTACCACTGTGACATAAGAGGTTAACATGGATTATTTCACAGAACAATTTTAAAGGCTTTTTCTACTTATAAGCACCTACCTCTTATATGCCATGAAACTAACATATAACTCAGGTAGTAAATTAAGATTCCTGTAGCAAAACTCTCCAAGATAGTTTTGATCCAGTAGTTAAGAGTACTCTAGACAAAACTGTTGACAAGTGTTGCCTTGATAATTTGATATAAGGTACTGCTATTTCAGAAGATGGCAGAAGAGGGAGTAAGTGAATATAAATCTAAATTATGAGTTCAAAGAGAAGTACAAGAGCAAGGCCAGACAGAGTATTTCAGCTGCTATGTCTTTTCCAAAATAGCTTCACTTTGATTGCGTAAGATACAATGGGTTTCCCATATACTTTGCAAAGTTATAGTACATCAGAAATCACCATTTTAAATTTCTAAGACTGGCACACTCCTCTTTAAGATTCCTTGTGTCTTCATTATCTAGATTAATATGAATTCATGCCCTTTTCACTGTGCTCTTAGAACACATCATATATTCTGTAATTACAACAAAGCATAACTTTCTATGTTAGATTTACAGTAGAGCGAAACCAGAATCATTGTAGGGGAAAGAAAAGAGGGAGGAAGGAACTCCTTTATGGAAGTCTGCTATATAACAAGCTGTTTGGATGGAGTTAAAAATATGAACTGGGTGCTTAAACCTGATCAAAAGCTTCAATCCCTTACATCAGTGCTGACTTCAGTGCTCCATATGAGATGGCAATCACAACACAACTTTTAAGAAATATTTCATATTGCTTTTTTTTCTTTTTTTTTTTTTGTCTGGGCATAGACTATTAATAAATGATCCTCTCCCTAACAATAAGTATTGGGAATTATCTGAAGTACTTGAACATTTCACTTACCATATATTTTGACTGAGACACTAGTAGATGGTATAATCAGGAAAATAGATAATCAGAAAAATAAATCCATCTGTTTTAATCATCAGGCATTTGACCCACTATTGGGACTATATCTTAGAATCAAGTTTAGAATAGGAGATGAAAAAAATATAGATTTTCTGGCAATTGCATCTGTGGATGGAATTACAATATTTTAAGTACCTATCAATGATATGAAATAAAATCTTGGACTGAAATCTTCTGACAATTTTTTAGAAGATCCATTAAGCTAGCAGGTGCATATTAAGGAGTCCGGAAAGTCTGACTCCCTGTTCTCTGCAAAAGCAGAACAAGAAATTAGTGACACTTGGGGCAAAAAGATAAGACCTTATACAGTAAGTTTTTGACCAAATTTTTAGACCAAGCTTAAACTGAAACAGATGTTAAACAAATGAAGCAAGAAAACAAGAAATAGTATCACATTTCTTTTCACATACAAAAATCCAGTACATGTCCCAGGGAGAGGAACTACAATCACCTGCAATAGGGATTCAAAACTAACAATTTCCTTTGGTGTTCAACAAAGCTAACATTATTCCTTTCTTTTTCTTAATATCACTTTGATGTATTTACTAAGGTTTGCCACTGGAGTTCTTGTACGTTAGTGGTGTAGGAAGCACACTAATGAACCATGATAACACTATTTTTTCCCTTAGCACGTCCTCCATTGCTTTCAGAAATCCTGCACTGAGCTCAAACTTCACAGACAACAAAGTAAAGGTGTCTTATAGATTGTGATGATATCATTAAGATTAACACCTTAGTTTAAAAAGGCAGTATGTTCCCTACAGAAATTTCATTTACTAAGCAGAAAATATAATGTACAAACACCTAAAAAAAAATCTTACCAAGCACAAACTGAGAACACTTCTGGTTAATTGCTAGAATATGCATATATATCACAGGAAACCAAATGAAATCATGCAAAGTGTGTCATTATTGATGACACCATCTTAAATAACTGGAACCACTGCTTGTACTGCCAGCTCATACATCTAACAGATACTCTAAAATAAATTAATACACAGATAGACTACATATATTATGTAACTACGTAACTACATGCATGCACACACACTATACTAGTCAGACACAAATCTTCTGCTGTATCCTTGCAGGTACCCCAAGAATCCCAACATCCAGGAGTAGAATAATTGCTTAAGTTTGGGAAAATAAATATAACTTCAAAAACATAAAAATATTAATAAAATACAGTGGAGTCAGTGGAATTTTGGGGGCTTTTTTCCATAGTAACATTGCCCATGTATTAAATGTAATTCCCTCAGATTTTTTATTTTTCCCTCAGAATTTTAAAGTTTAAGGATTATCCTAATATTTACATTTTACTTATCTGACATAAAGATATCTTTACTTATTGATTTTCTCTTTAGAAAAGTTAGTTTTACTAGTTTACTAGTAAAAAAAAAACTAGTTTACTAGCTTTACTAGTTACTTTACTAGTTAGTAACTCCAGTGTTACTGTGTTATATCCCATACATCAGGCTCTGCGTTAAAGCAACTCAGACCCATAACATCTTGATCCACTAGCTGTTTTTTCTGGCGTTGTTATCTTTCCATGAATACCTCTTTCTTCCCACCTGCGTAGCAGTTCTGTGGTCTCTAATTCCTTCTCCTCCTAAATTTCTTCATTCCTTGTTTTTCTGAAATCCATGTAGTCTCTTTCCTCTTAAGTCTCATTCTGTGCTCTTCCTGAAAGCTACCAGCTGTCAGATGCTTAAAGAGCTTTGACAACAACTAAGACTTTTATTCAAGCAAAACACTCTGGATCACTTCAGTGATATGAATGGTACTATTTGGATATGAAAGCATAGTAGACTGACAGGAAGGTTCTACTTTATTTTCAGTTAGAAGGGAAGGAAATCTATGTGGCTAAAAACCAGTTTTCGGTTCTTAATGCTTGATGATAGAGTTATTTCATTTATTTTTAAAATGATGCAAATCTGGTGGGACAGAAAGCCTCTGAAAAGGGTGAAGAGAAAAAAAGAACACAGCAGAGGTGTACTGTGGCTATGAGCTCGCCTGTGGGCCAGGAATGGACCAATCCATCCCACCTTCAGAATATTAATCGGTCTTTCTGTAAAAAGCCCACTTCACTTGAGCATCTTACAGGGACGCTGAAGTCTGCCCTCTCGATATGAATCACAAAATGGTCGAAGTTGGAAGGGACCTCTGGAGATCATCTCGTCCAACCTCCCTGCTCAAGCAGGGTCCTCTACAGCATATTGCCCAGGATCGCATGCAGGCGGGTTTTGAGTATCTCCAGAGAAGGAGACTCCACTACCTCTCTGGGCAACCTCTTCCAGTGCTCTGTCACCCTCACAGCAAAGAAGTTTTTCCTCAGGTTCAGATGGAACTTCCTGTGGTTCAGTTTCTGCCCATTGCCTCTTGTGTGATCGCTGGCCACCTCTGAGAAGAGCCTGGCCCCACCCTCTCGACACCCTCCCTTCAGATACTTGTACACGTTGATCAGGTCCCCTCTCAGTCTTCTCTTCTCCAGGCTGAACAGGCCCAGCTCTTGCAGTCTTTCTTCATAGGAGAGATGCTCCAGCCCTCTAATCATCTTGGTAGCCCTCCGCTGGACTCTCTCCAGCAGTGCCATGTCTCTCTTGTACTGGGGAGCCCAGAATTGGACACAGTACTCCAGGTGAGGCCTCCCCAGGGCTGAGGAGAGGGGCAGGATCACCTCCCTCCACCTGCTGGCAACACTCTGCCTAATGCACCCCAGGAGACCATTGGCCCTCCTGGCCACAAGGGCACACTGCTGGCTCATGTTTAACTTGTTGTCCACCAGCACTCCCAGGTCCCTCTCCGCAGAGCTGCTTTCCAGCAGGTCAGCCCCCAGCCTGTTCTGGTGCATGGGGTTATTCCTCCCTAGGTGCAGGACCCTGCAGTTGCCTTTGTGGAACTTCAGGAGGTTCCTCTCCGCCCAGCTCTCCAGCCTCTCCAGGTCCCTCTGAATGGCAGCACAGCCTTCTGGTGTGTTAGCCACTCCCCCCAGTTTAGTATCATCAGCAAACTTGCTGAGGGTGCACTCTGTCCCTTCCTCCAGGTCATTGATGAATACGTTGAACAAGACTGGACCCAGGACTGACCCCTGGGGGACACCGCCAGCTACAGGCCTCCAACTAGACTCTGCACCGCTGACCACAACCCTTCGAGCTCTGCCATCCAGCCAGTTCTCAAGCCACCTCACCGTCCACTCATCTAGCCCACACTTCCTGAGCTTACCTAGGAGGATGTGATGGGAGACAGTGTCAAAAGCCTTGCTGAAGTCCAGGTAGACAACATCCACTGCTCTGCCCGCATCTACCCAGACAGTCATTCCGTCATAGAAGGCTATCAGATTGGTCAAGCATGATTTCCCTTTGGTGACTCCATGCTGACTACTCCTGATCACCTTCTTTTCCTTCACATGCTTAGAGGCATAAAATATATATATCTGAGAAATTTAAGTCCCTGAACGCTTCAGAAGACTTCAGTAAAATCTTTACAAAACATAAGGACAATTTAGTGTAGTACTAGAAAAATAATAGTACTATGTTTAATGAGTTCCAACATTATTCTCTCTATTCAAGAATTTCATGGCTTCATTAGTAATAGGGGTATGTTGCACAACACTTACTGCTGTGAGCATTCACTTCTAGCAGAAATATTTGAGGCATTCCTGGTACCTGTACAAAACTACTACAAAAATGTGCTAAGAATTTTTCTGCTTTTCTTTTAATGAGTTAGAAGGGTGTTTTGCTGTGGCCATTAACTGGATAAATCAAACTGAAGCACTTCTGAAAACCGCAGTCAAAAAGTTAATTCATCATAGCAACTCTGTGAAAAATATATAATCTTAATCTTAATTCACTGAATTACTCAGGGCATGCCTGTGTGATGTAATAAAGCACTACGTTTAGGCATTCTAAAGTCAGCTCTAT
This sequence comes from Struthio camelus, assembly GCF_040807025.1. Classification (NCBI taxonomy): domain Eukaryota; kingdom Metazoa; phylum Chordata; class Aves; order Struthioniformes; family Struthionidae; genus Struthio; species Struthio camelus. Next base: position 49,580,336 of record NC_090945.1, on the reverse strand, counting down.
GAGAGCTGGTATATGTCCATGGCAGAGTGCATGCTATAGTCACCACCATTCACCTTTCATCGTTCTAATCTGGCACTAACCAAGGGGTCTGCACAGTGTTCCATATACCCCGTGTCCTACTCTCCACACTAAAACCAAAATTTTCAAAAGAGCCTAAGTACTTTCAGTACTTACTGAAAGTAAAAATGTTGGCAATACAGAAAATTTTTCCCAGCTTATATTGGCTCCGTTATTTAGCAAGAACACCTTTACAGTGTACAGCTAGTTTGGACAGCTAGGTAGACACCTAGCACTAGAAACTCTACCCAATCTCTGAATAGCTCATAGCTATTATTGAGAGATAATCTTTCTATTTTTGTAATTTTATTTTGCTGTTAAAATGTCTCTAAACAGAATGCTTATATTAATTTGAGCTAATTTATTCCCATCCTTGCAAAGGATGAACTTCTACCTCTTGCTTAATCCTTCACTCACCACAGGAATATCCAATGGAAGAGGCCATTTCATGTGATGTCACTTACTTCAAATTACAAGTTTGGAACCAAGAAAATGAGTCACAGCAATGATCTGTTTTGCTTTTGACGAACGTGTTTGTGAAGATGAACATCGCATTATAAAACTGAGTATCAATATTTTCTTAAAGTAGTCTGTTTTGCTTTTTGTTGCTTTTCCTGAATTACACACAGCTGAAAGATGGTATAAATTCCTATTCAGAATGCAAAATTGAGAGATTATTAAGAGATTATATAAAATGGGAAGACAAGACACTAGAAAAAGACTGTTTGATAACCACATATTTCCACTAGGAAATAAGTTTCTGCTTTTTCTCATACAAGAAATAGATGAAGTGGATTCAGACACTCCTGCAGAAGTATGCTGGGAGCTATTAACGTATACTTGCCCTGTTTTCATACTATTTCCTAGATATTGATAATTGATCAAACAGGATATTGGGCAAGATACAACTTCGATCTGATCTCAGTACTGTTAGTTTTTTTTTTACTTTTTTACCTAAACTGTTCTGTAGCTTTATTATATACTTCCTGTATTTTCAAACGCACAATGGCTCGTTTGAACACAGTTTAATGTCAGATTTAGCTCCAACTGTGCACTCCAGTATACTAGTTTGAAAAATTTCAGTTTTTTGTATTCCTTGAAATATTTCACTCTTTTCACTTTTTTGTTTCAATATATCCATAAAAAAATAACAGCTACTGTTTGCTGTGGGTCAGTGACTCAGATTTTGATGAGCTCTATAATGGAAAAGAATTCAATCCAAAGTTTCCAACTGCTAAGGCTGGTTTCTTAAATACATAAGTTTTATTTTATAGTCCAGAATATGTCTGAACCATTATTGTGATTATACTCTCCCATTCTTCACTTGTACTTTATTCACTGGAAAAAGAGACAAGAAAATTCTGAAATAGAATACCATTACAAAAAATTTTTGTGAAAAACTGTACTTTGAATGTTTATACTAACACTTCTAAGAAAGAGAGGATGAAGATACATTAACAAATCAAATTTCATTATATTGCTTGTAGCATTTCATTGTAAGCTAAACTACCTCAGTATATATTTAACATCTTAAGAATTCACAAAGTATTAGGTCCAACAGCTACAAGCAATTGGGATTAACTCTTTATTTCTTACTGTATCTAATTATACGTACATAATTTTAAAGGAAGCATTACACAATTGAAATTGAACTAATGGACTAAGCTCAGTCTTAGGCTGATGTCATCAAAGGGTACATGGAATTAAAGATTAACTAAAAGCTGGAAAAAATATGTTGCAATGTTCTAGTCTCATTGAGTTTAATTCAGAAGGTTCTGTGACAAATATGCTCAAATAATGACATGACAAGAGCAGAAATAGAATGTAACCATGGGGAATTGGGAGAGTCACCATAAACAATATATCTCATTTAATCACTTTTGGCACCATCAATATAGCATGTTCACATTCCAAGTGCTATAAAACATTTAGAACAGTTTTGTATTAATTGCCTTTCATAAATGTTAATGTTTTCTTAGCTCTTCTGAAAATTTACACTTACAGTACTTAGAATAAATTATTTTGAAATTAAAAATAAGTATCTCTGAAGTATTAAATAATAAATACTGAAAATGTAAGTCATTCATGAGATTATTCATTCAGTAATCATAAATGACAAAAATAAACACAGCACTTCACCAACAATTTGCTTTTGTTAATCTGTATTTCTTACTTGGTACTGAACTTTACCTTTCTGTACACTGAAAGATGGTATCCTGGTGCACTAACTCTTCACTTAAGTTTTTTTCTTATAAGTCTTTTAAGTTTGCTTCTGATGTAAAACTATTGAAGTTCGTCATAAAATCATGTTGATAACCTACGTAGTACCTCATTAAGCCTTACTATTCCTTGTCTCCCAAGAAGAGTAACATAAAGAGGATATACTGTTTTATAGTGCCTCTCTGAATGAGACCTTTAGTGTGAAATAAAACAAAGATACCTGTTTTTTAAACTTGGCAAGTATTTGAAGGCACTGGTATGAATGAAAACATAAATGTATAGCACCTTAACAGACTGTGCATCAAAACCCTCTTGGGGTTTGCCCTGAAGTTCTATGACTAGCCATCTTTTCAGTTGATCTTTTAAAATATTGGAAGAATATTTTTAACCATCTAAAAAATCGTAACTTCAAAAAAACTGTAAAGACAATGTTATGTCTTCAAGTAATGAAAGAAGTCCAAAAAGGTTTCATCTTACAAAATGGGTACTTCTTTGAAACACTTTTATGACAAAATCCATAACAAATTCTTGTTAAGAACCCTCTTACAATCTTACAATGTACAAGACTCAGAGATATAATTGCTTACATTAACAGGGACAATGCTACCACAATATGTTAAGATGAAACTTGTTTTTAGATAAAAGTGCTTTAAAGCTGAAATTCCATGAACAATACCCAACTTTACCTATACATTTATACATTGGTCTGAACATTCAGAATGGCATTAAGTCTAAACATAATGAGTGAAAGAGAAATAAATACGATTCAGAACATTTTAATTGCATAAGAAAAGAGGTGCCAAACTGTTTCACTTGCTTTGTTCATCCAACTCAGAGAATAAGTACAATAAAACCTGCACTTGCAAATGTGTACTGTATCAAAAACATAATTAGGCTATACTTTCTAGGCATCATGCAGAGTAAACTAATGCATAGCCAGGTGTTGATCAGATATCTCAGTTCAAAATCAGAATTAACAAACATTACGACATCTAAATTGGCCCCTTTACACTCTAGAATTAGAGCTAAAGAATTCTAGAGGGACAAAGAAATACATAAAATTTAAGATCCATTGAAAAAGGCTGGAAAGTAAGGAAAAGGAAGCAAACCTGAGGTTGTACAGATTTTTTTTTGCCTCAGTCTGAAACAGTGAAGTTTCCCAAGGTACTTGTTTAAATGCAAAGTCAAACTACCTTTTATTCTATACAGATACCTGGACTGACTGACCCAGCTACAAGCTCAGTATCTCATGATGCTGCACAAGTCTCCTTGGGTGACTTGCAGAAACTCTTCACAATATAAATAGACAGATATCAAAAGCACGTTCTATTTGGTGAATTAGAGAGGAAATTATTGAAAATATAAAACCCTTGAACTTTATCCAAGTATAACCCTGAGAACAGAATATTTTTCTCCATCTTCGACAGGATAACCTCCTGTACACAGAGAAGAGTTCCTTCCATGTTGCTATTATGGTGTAGCTGTCCGGAGACTATTTTTGTCTGACAACTTGCTCTGCTTCAGGATAAAACATTTTGCAAGAAATTGAATAATTCCTGGGAGATTAATGCCCATTAGTATTTTTCAGTGACTGAAAGCTTAGGCACATGTGTTTAAAAGATTGATCATAGTTGGCTATTATGTTAAATAGATCACTCAACAGTATCAGAAAGTCAGAAAAAGCAAGCCCATTGTAGCTTTTATCTGACAGTTTTCAAACAGCAATCATTCCAAAATTTAGAGGTGATTACCTATGAATGTGTTTTGCAGACAAACAGAGAAGAACACAGACTACAGCAATCCTTCTAAGCTCTTTAAAATCTCAGAAATCTAGAATTGATTCCTAGCATTGAACATGTGTCACCATGACTATTCAAGACCTCATGGAGCTAACAAAGGGAAACTACTGCATGTCAGGAAATCTGTAGCTAAGGTTCTGGAGAATGCAGAAAACATAATCAAATCTAGCTTTGCAGGTAGGATAGTAATGCCTTTTCTAGTATTGAATGAAGTAGCAAAAAGTCAAATGTATTTTGTATTAAGTAGTTTTTAGCTACAGTCAGGATATTTCATTTGACTAGCAATGTCTCCAGTGAATACCAGAAGTTTATCTAAATGGTAACACGATTCCTTGTTAACCTTTATAGTTTGGTATCTTCATCTGTTATATCTGAAAGAAATGTATTTGCTTACCTGACAGTCCTATTCCAAATGGAAGAAGTTCATTCACCATGTGTAATACAGAACTGTGAATCATGAATTTTTGCATGTCATTTGTTGTTCTTAAATATTCAAGCAATACCTGTATACCATCTGCAGCAGATAGTTTTTCAGTTTTCTGCTCTGGATAAGACAGCATCTAATTTTCAAATGCAGACTGTTCCATGACTAACAATGTCTTTTAGCATTTTATCACTAGCATTAGAATACTGTAACCTTATAGAAACATATACTCAACTGGATCAGAAATCTAAGAAATGACGACTTTCTGTTTACTACCACTTTTCAGCTGTGATTGGATGGGGTGTTTGTGCTGAAATGATCCAAAGGGTTGGACAATGACTTTTTAGGCATTTTAGCTCGACTTTAGGGTCCATGTTACCAGGTAAACTGTTACAGTGGCATCTGAAATCTTTTCTTGATATACCATGGAAGTTAATTTTTTATGTTACTTTTTGCACATCTTTCTCATATGGACATGGAAAAGTCTGATCTGGGTCTGAGTTTGTGCATTTTCCTGCTTGTGAATTCCTGACAGTGGATATTAACTGATGCATAGAAAAATATGTGTAAAGTAATTAGTGTACTTCCCTGGTATGCCTGTCTAGCTTCTGTTGATCCATGGCGCACAAACTCCCGTGTGAGAAATCTGACTAATTCCTTTTTGAAACCTTTTAAGGTTTTGGCCTCCATAGCATCTTTTGGCAATGTGTACTACAATTTAATTATGCCATAATATTTTAACCACAGTTGCTATAGGTGGTATTTTTTCTTGGCATAAGATTTCATTAGTTTCATTAACTGTCTCCTTTGAAAAATACAAACAAAATATTTCATAACATGTGGATGTGTTTAACAAGAAATACACACTCATGTTGTGCCTAACCTCCTTATGGTTAGTCACAGTCCTCTAGAGCACCTCTATTTAGGAGGCAGTTGTAACATGCCAAAGACATGACCAGGTTATTTTATCTGTAGAAATCATCGTTGTCTTTTGTACCATAAACAGCTTTCACATTCAATTTTATATCCTTTGATTTAATTTTGAATACTTGAAGTAAAAAGAGTAGAGAAATAAAGAAGTTGAGTAGTATATTTACATATAGGCTAAGACTCCTATCCCAATAACAAATGACTACCTAATAAGCAAAAAAACAATGACATTTCTGTCAAAGTGAAAAAACAAATGCGCCACCCATTCTGAGGGTGAAAGCCAATTTCTGCCTGACATTCTAAATTTGTTGAGTACATAGATAAATATATTTCTACATAAGCAGTGACACTGAAATGTTTTTAGTCTGAAGGAATACAATAATTCAAAGGGTACTAACAGAATAATGTGAAAAATGTCTCAACATAAGGAAATTAAAATAATTTTATCTAGAGTAAAGAAACTGGGAAAGATCAGCCAGGTGCCTTCAAATAAATAGGAAAATAGAAAGAAAAATGAGCTCTTCCTCCCATACTGGAAACATTTTTTTAAAGGAAAGTAACATGTATTCTTTCTTTCTCCCTATTGAAAACATACAGAGTCTATTACTGCAATTATTGTTTTAATCATTACCCATGAATGAATTTAAAATTTTAAGCATCTAGCAAATATTATTTTGCACATACAATAGAGGATAATTGTAACTGAAAATTGCCAAGTAGTAAAAATTGTGCAGAGTCTAATAATTAAGTTCTGTAATATAACGGATTTTAGTGTGAGCAGGAAAAACAGAGCCACAAGATCTTACGGCCATTCACATACTGAATCATTTAGACATCAGCATATTGCCACATCACAATGGGAAGAAAAGGGAAAAGGTGATATTAATATTAAATTATCATACTTAGGAAAAAAAGGTGTTAGGTGACAGTTACAAAACACAGAGCTAATGGGATAGTGTAAAGTCATCCAAGAGGCTTAAGAGACAAATTGATATTGACTTTCATAATTCATCTTTTAAAATTTTTATTGTTTGGGATGATCTGACTTGAAAGTTTCAAAACTATTCCTCATAAGAAACATCACATTTTATGCAACTCCTCCAATAATTTCAATAGTTCTGGTTGCAAACATAGTTTTCATAGAGAATATTAAACATTCTCAAACATATTAGCTATTTGTCCATTTACCAAATGCACACAAGAATGACTTGTTTTTAACACTACAATAAAAAACTCCTAAGTCAAGAGCCTGAACTCTAAAACAATACTAGGTGAATGTTAAAACTCAGATGCTTGATGCTTCAAGAACTTAGACACATACTCTGCTACATTCATAAGATTAAAGTGAAACGAAGTCCCACTGAGCATTTTGCCACAGAGTTTAACAGAATATAGGATTTTAGCTTAATTTTGTTAACAAGAAATACATCTATTTTGAAAAATTTGAAACAATTTGAGAAATACACTTTCTGTTTCTGGCTTCTCTTGTCCGAACCATAGACTGATTTCTGCTACACTCAGACTAACCATCTGTTCTTGCTGACAGATATGATCTTGACATCACTAAATATATTACAATTTATTGGTTGAAATCAATAAACTATGTAATTATTGTGCTTGTGAGTGATTATCAAAAGTTAGATGAGATGTAAGCATTTAGCACACTCTTTAGCACACTGATTGCTGTACTTCACTTGCTTGCTTCATGAACATACTACAAGTGAAAAACAAATCACCTATATTTTGAAAGGCCTTCTGCGGTGAACCCAGTTAGGTCTCTGCATAATTTATACTATATTTGCTAAAATGCTCAGTATCAAACAATTTGGTGACAGAAAGAGAAAGGCTTTCTTCTCAAATTCTGCTCCAAAAATTTTTGCCCTTGGAAACTTATCCTAATTGTGTATACAGATATATATGTACATATATATATAAGTATACCAGACTTCAGTGGGAACAGGATCAGACCACCACAGAATTACAGAAATGTTGGAAGGGATCCCTGAAAGTAATCTAGTCCTATCTTCTGCTTAGAGCAGAACTATTGCAATTGCTAGATGAAGTCAGCCATAGTGGTGTCTAGCCAAATCCTGAAAACCCTGAAGGGAGTAGACTTACCATATCATTCCCAGCTAACCCATTCTGAACTGCCCTTCTAAGGGAGAAATACATCCTCATGTACTCTTCTGAATCGCCCAAGCAGCAAAATGCGGTCATTGTCCTTGTAATCTACTGCTATGGGAAAAGTCTGCCTCCATCATCTTTGTAAACTCCCATCAAACAGTTGCAGGCTGTTGCCAGATTGTCCCTTAGCCTCCTCTTTACCAAATGAAATGAGCAGCTCCCTCAATCTCTCTTACTAAGCCACGTGCTTTTGGGCTTCTAACCATCTGACTTAGGGACAGAGTGAAAGGGCTGAGACCTCCTTTTCATTTTTTGTGTGTGTTAAATATGACACCCTGAGCCTAAAATTAAAGAAGATAATGATATCTTAAAGTTTTATCTGTAATGCCGCGTTGAGATCTGGAGGGGGTTATTTTAAATCCCACTTTAAAACTGCTCCATTGGAGATCCTTTCACTAAGCAAAGATAACTGCGGATCTGAGGTAAAAATCACCATCTTCTTGCACCCTCACTGTGTCCTCTAGGTGGAATCTTTCCTTAGTCACTTCAGATAGAGAACAGTAACAGGAAGGATCACTGCAAATTCTTTATGTTATCACTCACTCAAAATATTAGAGTTCAGAATTTTTTTCCTCACTTCATGAACTGTCATTAATTGTTGGTTCTCCTACCTACTGATTTCTCCTTTTATTATCCTGTTCCTGCTTCCTTCCCTCTCATTTTACCATATTTGAAAAAGCTCTCTTTCTCTTAATCCAGCACTGTTCCGCCACTTACTTCAAACTCACTAGCCTCAAAAATACACAAAAATATGTGATAAAAATTATGAACTGATTATTTTCAAGTTAACTGCTTTCCCCAAATCTCCAGCCAAATTTTCCAAGATAAAAGGAGGTGGCAAAACATGGTGGTAGTTCTTGTTTGAGCTGATGGCAAGTCTAAACAGTAAATAATACCGGTCTTACTGTTATTTTGCCTTTTAAAAGACATACATTTATTTTAAAGAGTTTTTGTCTCCCAAACCACTAATTTAAAGGGAGAATGCTTAGCAGGGATGTTCAGCATCTTCTTCTAGTTCAAGACTGAAGCAGCAGCAAATTAATTTGCTTCTGCCTACATAATTTCAAGATAAATTATTCAAAGTCTACATTACATAGCTGTTTTGATGTAATTTAATATTTTCTTAATTAAATTTGATATTATGCAAACAAAATATAAGCAGCTTATATATCCACTTGTTCTGACATCTTTTAGTATATAAAATCATATTTTACAATAAATTAGTTTAAACAAATGAATATAGTGGTATTGATTTTTTCAGTGTATCATTTACAGACTGCCTTAGCTTTCTACTCTGAAAAGAAGTTACCAGAAACTTCTGTCAGAGAATGAAGAAGTCAGCTTTAATCTCACTAACCTTAGCACAGTGATAGCTTTGTAATGATGCTGAGATTGCAAGTATAACTTTTTGAAAAGAAAAGTGATTTTTTTTTTACACTGTCAGAGATAACAGCAACTAATCATGGAACACGATACGCCTATGTCAAATTGGGGAACGGTCCTCAGTTTTAGAAGTATTCAACTATTACTAACATTTGTGTACCTACTCCTTTTCTTAAAGATGAACGACAAGCCTACCTGACAGATTTCTGTTACTATGAGGGAACTATTCTATTAGAATTCTATTCTATTAGAATAGAAAAGATAAAAAATTATGCATAATTTCACTATTTATTTATAATTTTCAGTCTGAAAAATGTACATGCTTTTATCCATTTACTAATCACAGGCAGAGATTTAAAATTAGGATGATTTCATTTTGAAGAGGAATTAGTGGCTGACAGGGATATTCCTATCAGGAACACCCTTTTTGAGCAAGAGTAGAAGAGAAGGCAGACTGCTCAGACCTGCTAACAGTATGTTCTATGTTCAGTAGAAAATGTGTTTTTGGGATAGCTTTTCTAATGCTTTGCTCATACTTTTTCCACTCCCACACACCCCTTCTCTTTTACTCTCTCCAAACAGGGAATTTCAAATCTCAAACAACAAATACTATTTATATTTTATATTCTATGTGTGCGTCTGTGGTGTGTTGAAATTAAGGGGAGCAAGAAATGCAGAATGTACGCTTATCCATCGTCTTTCTCATGTTCAGTTGAAGGTAGCCTAATTCTGAAATCTGTCCTCTTACCTTTCCTGTTTCCCTCCACATACAGTGTGGGAACTCCTACCACTAAATGTTCAGGACACTTACACTAGAAAGTTATTTCCATTTCCACTTTCTACATGAATTGAAAGGCTGCTGAGGACCTGCAGGATCAATACCTTATGCTGTCAAAGAGGGTATTAAGGTTTATCAGGCTTGTAGGCTGCCTTCTGGCCTTTCATGATTAAATTAGGCTGTGTGATCACATACCTGAACTGCTGTCACACACCAGCGCATCAGAGGCAAACATGAATTCATAAGGATCACCTTTCAGAACTCTATTCTAAACATAAATGTTGCATATGGAAATAATTTCCATTACTGTGGCTATAAGTATCCTCATTTGATATATGTAGAATGAGAGACAGAAAAGCGACTTTTAAAGGGGCATTGAGTGATGTCATATCACAGAGTGTATGGAACTGGGAAGCTGGGAGGCTCTACAGACCACTTCAACTCTGTAGCTCTCTAAGCCATCTCACTCTCTTTTCCTCATGATACAAAATCTTTGTATTTTCTATTTGACTGGTATTTCGATTCTTGCATCATTTTGCCTCCTAATAGTATATGGGAATCTTTAACAGCTGTTTCCAGCTATTATTGCTCATCCCTCCATTTTCCTTTCCATTAATTTTTCTTCTGTTAGCCATCTGTCTGTGCCCTTCTTAATTTAACAAGTTTTAACTGTATGTGACCAGTACTGCCAGCCCCCTTCTCTCCCATTGTGCTGAATCGCCACACCAGCAAAAAGGCCCTCCTCTAGCAAACCGGGCCTCCTCTCATCACAGGGCTGCTGATGGTCCCTGTGAGAAAAGCAGCGCTGCTTCCTTTGTGGCTGATTCAGCACAGCAGGGGAGAGAGAGGCAGGTAGCAGCAAAAACAGACAACTTATATTAAATACAAAAAGTGGAAGATTACAGATCATGAAGAGGGAAAAAAATAATCAAACCCCATGATGTTTTCACTTTCATGATTCTTGTACAGTCTTTCCATTAATATCAACTATCATGATGAACTTTGACAGCATAGTGTTTCAACAATATTACAGGATAACTCAGGATGAAAATAAAGAGATATTAGGCAAAAGCAAAAAGTAGTATTTCTGAATTTTCATATTTCAAATTTCACAGCTATAATTTATTAAATTGTTTATATAAAGAAAGAGAAGAACAAGGAAGAGAAAAACAAGTTGTTTTTAATAATAGCTAGCATAACACAGCAATAGATATCAAGGTACAGAGTGGGGATGTATGCCCTGGATGAATTACTTAGGAGAAGACAAAGGCAACGTGTTCACTCAGCCACTGGTATAGCTTACTACTGTTTTAGTATAAACTCATAATTTAAAACATGTTTTGAAAAAAACCTAAGCTATTAAAAAATACTGGCGGAAAGACAAGAGGCAGTTAACCCAATAAATTTGCATTACATAAAGCATTTAGAAAGTAATTTTTCACTAGGTAGCAAGATAAAACACAGGCCGCAGCAGACTTTATGACTCTTAAAACACAGTAAGGACTAGGGTCTTGTGAGAGGGCTAGTAAACCAGATTAGGTGACAGATTGAAAAACATAAAAGTAGGTGGCAAAGCTGAAACACGACGACTTGTTAATAGTGTATGTTCCTTGAAATGAGGGCCATATTTTCCTTAAAACCTTATACAGTTCCTTGAACAGTTTTTGGATCAGTGAGCTAGTTGCGAAAAAAAAAGAGTGTGTGCAGTCACTTCCTCCATTAATCTGAATACATTCACTTTTAATATAGTATTTTCTATTTTCCATTTGTTGTCTTCTTACTGCTCTCTTTTGAGAAATTCAGGTTGTTAAACTACTTTTCTTTCAGTCTGCTTCCTGGTAGCACATCTGCATTTCCAGAACTGGAAAAGAAGCTTCAGCTTTCAAAATGCTACTTTCAACCTTCTATTAAAAGATAACTTTCCCTGTTCACATCAATTAAGATAATTCTGGTTGCTGATGCATACTGAAGCCACTAGAATTTTTGTCACTGAGTTACGTGGAGTCAGGTTTTCACCTTCTGAATCTATTGTAATTAATAAAGCAAAAAAAAAAAGCATGAATGAAAACAAATTTAAAATAAAAAATGCTTTCAAACATTGCATTTAAAAATAAATTCTCATTTTATTTTTCTAGCATGTTAGAACCTTTTTTTAATCAAAACAATTGCTAGCTGTTGTAGAAATTGAAGTGGAAACAAAGATTTTTTAACTGAAAGCTCTGATAATGGGAAAACACTAAATGAATATTTTAACATAGAAACCATTATTAATCTTTTTCTGTAGAAAAAGTACTAATGTATTTTATCAACAAGATTAGCAAAAGTGAAGAATTTGCTAAAGATTAATTGCCTAATATTTATAAGGCATTATTATTGTATACTTCAACTAAATGTCTAGTTATTTGGTAAGCTGTGACCATTTAAATTATATCTATCTTAGAAGAAAAGTTCAGCAGAAATAGTACATAATCTTTGTTATCCTTGTCTTTTTCTTTCTAGCATTCAAATGCATTTAGAAGTTCAAGAAATAGCTATGCACTTCTATTCTTCAAGAGGTTGCTTCTTCCCATTCCTCCCACCCCCAGAAAATTCCTTTGGAGCCATTACCTTAAAGATAGATTTTCATTCTGCTAGAGAGTCTTTATTGAATATTTTTTTTTCATTCAAGAATTTTAATAGAAAGGATTTAACCTAACTCTTTCACCTCACAAAAACACTCCTTATTTGTACAATTTCAAATCAATATTTTAAATCATTATTTTCAATACTAAATATATAGTATCTTTCTTGAGTACTGCCAAAGAATTTTTATCTATAATCATCACAGCTCTGGAGAACTTTACCAGAAACAGTTTTGCAGTTTCCAAACCACCAAGGAGCGTTCAGGCTCCTGCTGTAAGAAACTATCTTTCTGGAAATATGTGAAACAAAACAAAAATAATATCAATATATAAAGACGCAGAGCCATTTCTAAAAATGCAGCAAAACTGCATTGTTATTGTTCATCCGGTATATGAAACTCTTCAAGGGCATATATTTAAGTTGCTGCTCAAAATCACTGTCTACGTGAGGTCAGTCAAAACCTCTTGTTTCCCATTGTGGTTGTAAACTTTCTAAAGTACCTGACTTTTATTCTATAGAATAATATGTAGCAATAGATCCTGCTCCTCAGGTAAGACTTCTTTAAGTTGTTGAAATACTTCCAGCTCTAAAAATCCTGAGATAATTCAAAAGCTTTCCAAATTTACTGCGTGTTTTTTTTTTTTTACCTGAATAAGGCACAAAGTTAATCATTTAAATATTTTTTTATTCACAAAATCCAAGACCTTTCTGTTTTGGAAAATGAAAATTTGAATTCCCCTAAATTCTCCTACCTTCACAATACTGGGCTTACATCTCCACCAATCCTTTCAAATATACCAAGAATCTTTACCATATCATGGTATCTAACAACATGTTTTTCTGGGGCCATTAGAAATATAGCATTTCTTAACTAGTGTATCAAGTTATTGTCTGCTTCTATGGTACTTAAATGGTTATATTAAATCCTTTTATGTGAGGACTAGAGATTTTAAAATCTGTTGAAAATGACCATCATAATAAAGACTAAGTATACAGTATCTGGGCAATTTAAAACTACTTCTCCTCGCTCAAATTTACATTTTGTTACATTCCTTAATATAAAAAAGTAGAAAAGATACAGGATCATCAAAAGATCACTGAGCAGATAATGCAACCTCTATAGGAGAACCAACTCAATAGATTAGGATTCTTCTGCCTAGAAGAAAGATAATGGAGGAAGATGACAGAAATCTAGGAAATCAATGCTGGGAAATCAATTCATTCTTTTCAAATAAAATTATCAAATAAAAGTGAAGGAGCAAAACAAACAATGATGTACTTTTATAAACAGCTCACAGTTAAACAGAGAAACTCACTGTAGCTGTGTGTTTTGGAAGCCAAAACTTTATAGGTTCAAAAAACCATTAGAAATTCATAGGAAAAAAAGCCCCTAAAATGTAACCTTCAGCTTTGGAAATCCCTGAGCTGCAGACTGCTATATGCCAGGAAAGTTTCATTTTATGCTTCATCTGTTCTTACTTTTCCTTAGCATTTCTGACTGGCCACAATTAGAGACAGGGCATCAGATGAGAGGATGCTTTGATCAAATTGAATACAGCCTTTCTTTTGTTCTTATGTAACTGATTTTGAGAAGAGCACTTCATCTTTACTTTGCACATACTGTATAAAACCTCCATTTACATTTAAAAATGACTAAAGAGATATATCCTCCTTCCCTTCTAACTGTTGCTTCAGTAAACACCAATATTTCATAGGGTAACTTATTCTTGCACTTCCTATGATGCCAACAGAAATCTGATGTACTGTATAACAAGAAAGAAGTTGATTGTCCATATTTTATATTATCAGGAGTAATTTCATTCAAGTCAACAGTACTGCCTTAGCGTGAGTGAAGATAGATTGTACTTCAAAAAATCAACTAGGTAAGCAATGCTTTTCAAGGCAGAATTTAAACTGTTGGTATTTTAAAAGTTAGCTTTTCTTCTTGAGCTGTAGTTAGCCCTTTAGTTCTCAAAGTATTAAATTATCTATCATGTTAAATGGCCAGTTATCCCCAGCGGAACATCTTTGTCTTTGGAACAGGTAAGATTTGGGGAAATATTGCTAATACAGAAAGGAATAAGATGATCACTTCACACCTCAACAAACTTCTTTTACATACCTTTAAAGTACAATTATTGACTCTAAAATGATTCCCCCTAAATAGTTTTTCTAAACTGAAACAAATGGTGTCACTTGGAGAACAGTTTCAGCTCATGAAAGGTATCATCTGCACAAAGTGATAATGCCAGTATCACCATTCTACTTTTAATATAACCCATAAAACTGTTAAGAGATGGAAGTGAATTTTAAGCAGGAATATCACTCTCTCAGTGTCCCCTTTCCACTCCTCAGTACTGAAGATATACAATTTTGTAATGATAAATTCCCTACAACTTTTCTAACATTTAGTGTATGCCAAGTATGTAAAACAGTTTCACTTGAAAAAGAATCTGTATTATGTGTATTAAATGTATTATGTGTACATTTTAAAATCTATACTGACTGATAAAAACAGTGAAATGCAGCTGTCTCTTCCCAGTAAGGAAATAACACTCACTGCATTTTAATTTTTTTTTTTTTTTGTATATTTCAGGTAGAGGTCTCAGTCTTTTAAGTGTAGTCTTAAGCCTAAAGAGAAGCCATAGTAAAATTACACAGAACATCTTGACTGACCTATCAGACCAGTCTGCTATAATCAAACATGCATAAATATCTAAGATTGCATGGAACAGATCTTCCTTCTTTCTCTAATAAGCAGAAATCTGCCACTACTCTTACTTCATGTGTTAGTGGATGGAAAGGAGATAATAAGATCACTTTTATTCTTGCTTACCATTTTAAAATGATTTCAAAAAGCTAAATATAAGCTGTCTTAGTTGCCAGGGAAAGCAGCATTTTTTTCCTTTGAACGCCTACAGGCTGGTCTTCTTCCTTTAGGAATTATTTTCTGGGTAAAACAATGACTTCTTTCCAGAAGAAAATGACTTCTTTTCTCAGAACATCTGAGAAACAGGCTGCTTTTACCTTCATAGTTATTTAAAAACTGCACTAATAGTTAAAAACATTGTTCTCGTGAAGGGGACAACAGAGAAGGCTGGAAGCTCAGAGAACAGACTGAAAGAAGAGGCAGTTTTTAAACTGCCCAGCTGCTCTTTATTAGCAATTTTCTCAGACTGGCTACTTTCACTTTACTTTAAGGGAACTGTGCAGTTGCCTTACTTAATCCTACTGATTTAGTATTGTGAGATATGGGAAAATAATAGACTGCAATCACCAATGCCATGTTTCAGGGATGACCCCATCTATGGTGTTCTTCCATTCTCCCACTAAGAGGAAATTGTGCAGAATAATATGCCATTCCCTCACCGTAGGAGTGGAAAAGTGGTATGCATCATATACTTCTAGTGATCCCTGGCTAAATATAGTTATGTGAGCAAAATTTTCTCATACAGATTCAGTTATATCAACTATATAGTTTGCTCTGTTTGTGAAGACTGAGCTTAGTATGCTATTTCAAATGCGTGTTTGCTGAATTACTTTGGTACAGTAACATCGATATCTCTATGAGCCGCATAGTTGAGTTTGCATAGAGAAAGGACCCATCCCAGAGCAGTTAATACCATAAAAAACACACAAATCCTTCTCCACAGATCAACAATGAAGTTTTCATGAGGGTAACTACCAAGGGTACCTATCAACGATGGCACTTATTTGAGTTTTAAATCCTCCATACAAGAAGCTAGGACAAAGCAGTCTTCCAACAGTAACAAAGAATCCTTTTATTAAGCTTAAAGATGGCAGTGAAATGCACTGTCTATGTACTTAATAAGCTTACAGAGGGATTAATAACACCATGCTGTCAGTCACTAAATGTGGCAAAACAGCACTAGCTTGATTTTCCATTTTTTAAATTACATCCCTCTCACACCTATACATTTTTTCTGTATCTACTTTTTGCATAAGTTAGAAGCACCACTAATATCAAAACCTTCTAATGAACTGAAATATATATATATATAAATTGTCCTCAACAAGCACATCTTCAAACCACTTTTTGGCAGTGAAATAGAAATAGCAAAAGGGGAGGATCCAGATTTTCGAACTGTTAAATACTTTCAATACTGGCTTTTCCTTGTAACAAGAACTGTTCATGCTAAGTTTCGGAAATCACATTTGTAAACCTTTTTCTACATAGTTCTGTGCAATATTATTATTTGAGCTATTTATAATATAAAGCTTAGCAAATTACTGTTGATAATGTGACATCACCAGTACAACAAGGCCTCCAAAATACATTATCATATTTAGGATTTTCCTAAGGCCAAGGAAGTGTTCAGCTGAAGGGAGAATGAGAGTGATACCACTGAAAGGTTAAATAGAAATATTAATCAAGTGTTTAGGATAGTAACATTTAGAATAAATATAAGAAAAAAATGGTAATGATCACAAAATGAAGGCAGGTAAGAATAGCAAAAATAATCTTAAAATGGCAATAATGTTTAAGAATGTATAAAAATACAAGTGCAGGGGTACCAGGTAATTTGGAAAAAACAAGGTGACTGTATGTTTTTCAATATTAATCTAAACAAAAATCAGTTTGCTCAATTTTATAATACCTAATATTACATTGCTCTAATGATAGTCATTATGCTATAATAAATAGTGTGCTACTGTAATTATATAATACTCCGTAAAGAAAGAGACTTTGTAAAAATCCATACAAATTTTGTTTCATTACAAATAGTAAACAAGCCTGTAATTTTCATTGATATCAATGTATAATCATAATTATAATATCAGAAACGTAAGTTTGGCACAGTACAGGGGAGTACTGGTGCCTCTGTGGTGCCAGCAGTCTATGACTGAACACTATGAACCAAACTTTTTTGAAATTCCATTATCACACTATTTATTGTTTGTAGCTAAGTGAAACTTGAGGCCTTCAGACAATTTTGTGGTTTCTGGATATCCTAGAGCCCAATTTCAAGAGTAGTTGCAGTTAGTTTATGGGCTGCCTGAAAATTCTAGACATGTCAATTTTGTGTGCACAGCTGATCTGTGCAGCACAGAAACAATATTTTGTCCAGTATTTACCAGACTTTTGCACATGCTGCATCAGTGGTGGATACTTACACACTAAATCAGACTTTTGCACATGCTGCATCAGTGGTGGATACTTACACACTAAACCTGTGTTTTGCATGTGTTAAATCTGCAGCAAAAGCACACAGGAACACTGCAGTGAACATGGAGAGGTTTGCCATGCTGAGAGCACATTAACACCTCTCTGCTTTCATTCAGAGCTAGCGTATAATATGTGCATATGTGTTGCAAACATCATGCAATATGCATAATTTGGGCATAAACTGTGTAAATAAACTGTTCAAATGAAAACGTGGTGTTTTTCCAATCTGAAAAATCTCTTTGTAGTGACTAGTGGCTAACAAAATTCATTCCAGTCTAAGGAAAATAAATAAATATCTCAAGAGCTTTAATCTATTGTTAACTTCAGAAATGACTGCGTGATTTCTAAAAATTCACATGTCACTTTTGTGGTAATCAGCATTCCTTACATTGGACACTACTGCAAATGGATTTATCTGTGTTAAAATGTAAGCAATAAAAAGCCTTCATCCTGCAAAGACTTAAATGAATATATTCCCAAGGCATATATTGGAATTAATGGGGCTGCTCACCTGCTAATATTTTTCATGCATTTAAACAGCTGTAGGAGGAGCAGTTTACACTTCCAAAACATTCATTCCTTTAGTTTAAATTCTACTTAATATATCAGAGGGAAAGGTTTATGAACTAAACTATTTTTACAGTATTGTTGGAAAAAAACCCCTAACAACCCTAACAACTATAGCTGGTAAACAGGATGTCCAGAATTGGAACTAAAAAATTTAAAAGGTCAATAGTCAGACTCTAAGAAAAATAAAAGGAAGTAAAGGAATGAAATGCTAGCCTAATCAGGCTATGAATTTGAATAAATGCAACTATTTCGCAACTAACAACTTCAAATTTCTTGCAAGTTTGGTCTGCTGCACTTTCATTGTTCTTTCTAAAGTACTGACCTTTGATAGAAGATACATTTATGTAATTTTTATTTTGCTAAATTTTTCTTGCTTTAAAGTGTATTTCCAGCAACATGTCCAAAAGTAGCATAGTGATATTTTTGAAAGAACAAAGTCACCATACAGAATATGTTCCTGATATCAAGTAAAAAAGCCCAGAAGCAATACAGTTGTTTTTGCAAATAATGTCTAATTAGGGACAACGGTGTCATTAAATAATAACTACTTTTTCTTTTAAAATATTAACTATTCTTTGTTTTTAAATATTTTCTTCAAGTTTCACCAAGTGCACGTCTTTCATGTGGGACTCATTCAAAAACACTGACAGGCTCGGAAGTTTTTGCCTAGGAACTCATACCGTTTTGGCAATAAATAGCAGCTTGAAGTTTTACAAGGATAATAGGTATTACATCTAGTGCACATGCATATTCTTTGAAATTTCCCTACTGTCTTATTTTTATGAAGTTAAATATTTGTCCAAATTGAATGTTAGCTGGAGTATACCTGAAAGTTAACGTCATGATAACAAGGTGATAAACATACCTTACTGTGGTACAGGAAGGGCTAGTAGATAGGTGTTACATGAGGGGAGGATCCAGAAAAAGACAGCACTACCAACAATAATCAGTGATCCTCTTTAAAAATATAATACTAAGTGCTGAAAATCTCATTCTCACTGGGTCAGGAGAGTGTAATATTATGCATTGTTTCTAGAAATCTCTTCCTTGTGGGAACTGCATTGTAACTGTTCATGAATAATGCCAATCTGCCTTTGTATGGCATGTGGCGGCAAACATCGAAAAAGACAGCATGCCACTGAAGTTGTTTTGACATTTTCTCTATGTAGTTCTTAGGTTTATGCAAAATTTTTGCCTCAGCTAATTCCTCCCAACCTCTGCAGACATCTTCAGCCTTTAATCAAAGCTCCTTTCCAACTGATGCAATGAAAATATCAACCCCTCAGAAGTGTTATGCAGAAGTGTATATCACTTTTACAATGTAAAAAACAGTGTAAGCTCTGCATAATTTAGCTTTGAAAGTGTCCATGAATTCTAATACTCCAAACATACGGTATTGTGAGGACAAACTTTATGAGTATGCCATTATACCTATGCCTTTGTCTTTATTCTAGTATCATTCAACTTACAAAGACTACTTTAAGAGTGAGAGTAACCCATGACGCACGTACACAAACTCAGTAAAATATGACTTGAATATAGTTTTGGTATCACCAAAATGATATAAATTTTTTTTATCTTACAGTATGTTATAGACCTTTCTCATAACATAATTTTAAAAATGATACAATACACTAGAAGCAAAAAAATGAAGTGACAGAGACATTCTTTATCCTAAACAAGAACCATCAATTTGCAAGAGAACTGAATTCACTTTTTACCAACATGACAGTTTAATTCAGTGAAATTAATATAACCCCTCCAAACCTAATCCAGTTAAAAATCAGATTGTTCTAGTTCATCACTTCTCTATCTCAAAAAAAAAAAAAAAAAAAAACACCTATATCGCCAAACACTATCATACTGTTAACTTATGCTCATAAATTCAAACTTTACCAGTTGCTATGATCTGATTCATGGTGAGAATTACTTTCAAACAGTTTGTGTTTTCATCAGTCCATTACAGAACTACTTATGGAATCACTTATGTGTGAAAGGGACTTATTCCATATTCTGGTAACAAAATGTATTTGTTATATACTAGTAAAAATAACATTGATGTAGAATAGTGTTTTCTTAAACTACGAAATCTGAAAGTGTAAAACTGATAATGTTGTTGGATAGTTTATAAACATTCTATAAACACAGTTAATCTAGATTTTTATCTATAAAAGAAAAATATAACAAGCCAGTTATCACTAAAAACATAGTTCTTATTAAAATGCTTCCATTTGGCAAAACACAAACAAAAATATATAATTATTTCTTGATGATGGGACTTTTGGCTTCATGTCGAAATTAATAGGAAAAACAGTCACAGACATAATTTAGAATATTTATGGCAAATTTAATGGCAGGGAAATCATGATGAAAAATACTGACAAGAAGGAATAAAACATTCTTTTGTGACAAAGATATTCCAACTTATTATGGATGATTATCAATTGTTACAGTGATGGAGGTTTCTTTCATGACACAAAAATAGATCTTATATTGCACTGTATTAATTAAAGATGAATGTGTAGACATATTCTTTACAATTCTCGAAAAAATTACAATGGTCAGCTTTTTAAAGCTCCTGAAAGATGTATTTACTGGGTATAGAACAGGTACAAGAAGGTAGGCAGAAATAAGCATTCCCTCTCCATGACTATAAATTGCAAACAGAAAATGGATTACATTTCACTCCTCAGATTTGACATATTTCTGTTATTGCTAATGCAATTGCAAACTAATACTAATTGCAAGGATACTGAATGTGATTTGAATTTTGAGATCTTAGAGCAAGACATTTAATAAGGAGTCATCTCTCAAGAATAAGTAAACAGGAGTTTACTTTAGACAACATCAAATTAATTTTACCACAGGCAACATCTGAGAGATAAATTAACTAAATACATGAAATCAAAGCAGGGGATATGCTGGAAATACCTGTTACTATCTTATTTGGGTATTAGATGCCAGAGATATTCTTCTCTTTTTCTTCTCTTCATTTTGGTGAAAGGAAGATAATAGTCTACATATTTACCTTTTCATAGGAAACTGAAAAGCTAATTTTTCATCAGAAAGCACTACTGTATTTAAAAGCTGAGTATTACTGATATACAAAAGGTTGTAAGTTCATATCCCAAGGAAAGCAAACATTCAGCAGATGCAGCACTATTGACTCCATTTAGCACAATCTTCCACTGCTTTACAGTCAGCAAATCTTCCAACTCTAATTCTTAGGACTGCTTTAGAATAAGTAAGTTACTGACTACAGTGCTGCACTGGAACCATGCTATAAATCTGCCAGCAGAATGCAAAGGTAGGATTCTGTGCGTAGGTAGTCATAAGGTTTTGTGTTCTGTGAGCACCACATATATTACAATTCTTAGGGATTCCTACTTTTGTTAAATACATAAAGTATTAATAAAACACACAAATAAAAATATTAACATATTACAAAGTGAGACAATTTTCACTAAATACCTGCCCTTATTAAAAGAAGGGTGAAATGCTTGTAGTTTTTTAATGTAAAATTATGTCAAGATCTAAAATAAATTCAGAAGTTTGGTATTGATCCTGCATACTACTTTACCTTCTCACCCTTATTCAAGTGACTGATCCCTTACATTCAGTGAGGCTAAGACGTCTCAGAAGTTAAGTGTGTATTCATTCATCTTTGTTTTGCTTTTGTACGTAGTGAAATAAATCCAGCTGCTCCAAAAGAGCAATAATATGCATAGTATTTACTGTTGTTATTGGAGACTCTGGAATTATGGCTACAGAAATAGTTAATGCACTCCATTCCTCATGCTGCCTAGCTCCAGGGACCATTTAAAGTGGTTCTTGCTACACCTGGGTTTTGTAAAATTTTTCTCTTTGCATCTATATCCAGACAGAATTAATATCACAGATAACTAGAGTTGCAGAGAAAAATCTCTGTCTTCATCTTCTCTGGCTTTACAGTCAAACTTCAGGCATTCCATATAATACTCTTGCTGAAATCTCACGTCTGTGCAAACATATAGCCTCATACTGTTTCTCAGTATCGATGCCAACTGTCAATAAAAGATTTTCTAGCTGTAAAATACTGTAAAAGGACTCCTCATCTAGTACTCTAGATAGATCAAAAACCTCTCCTGGGGAACCCATAAAATCCTGTGTAAAGTTATAAAACTCTAATATACCAATAATAATATACAATCTTTTAAAGGCAGGAGGATGGGCAAGATGAACTTATGAGATTTTGTCATCTATAATTCCCATGATTCTTTTTTTTTTTTTTAAGTTACATAGAGGCAGCTGCTTCATGTTCTGCCCTATTAGTCATCTTACTTGAAGCAAACAGATAGATCATTTTGTAATAATTCAGAGCTCTTCTGTAGTTCTACAGTGAGTATTTCTTTTACAATTCATGTGGATTATAGTTGATTATTGGTTTTCCGTACTGTATCACAAACAAATACACATATGCACACAAACAACCTGAAATTCCTTTCACCTTTAACTTATCAACAGAAAAGGTTGAACAGGCTACTAAGAGACTGGATTGTGAGGATTTGTACCTTCCAGATAGTTTTAATTCTGCTGAATTAAAGCAGGTCTGCATCTACTCAGCTCTTTTTTCCTCTGCTTAGCAATACAATTCACATATTCCATCATCTAATAATAATAAAGCTGAAATCTTTCTTACACTTGTACTTTGCAAATAACCAGTGAAAGGAAGGATTATAACAGCTTTCAAAAACTTTGGTGTTTTGAAGGAAGGAAGAAAATTGTGAAGTAGGTTATGATGTACCAGTACTGACGGGCAGGTTTCTTTCAGTATACATGACAGAAAAAAAAACCAATCCTCAAATCAAGCCTGACTATTTACAGGAATTATTTTTTCTCATTAATAACAGTGTTTTGGAACTGTTTTGGAAGTAAATGTGTGTGTGCATGTGCAGGTGTGTATAAATAAATATATAATTATATATGTTTGAATATATACATGTATAAACATGTAATAAAGTATGAAAGTGTTTAAATTCCAAGATTTTCAAAAATGTTCTAAAGTAAAGGCCAAAAAGGTTAAATTGTCTAGAAACTAGTGAACAAAAGCTAAAGCCATCTTTTTTATTCAGACCTATCAAGAATACTGTAAGGGAAAGTATAGGAAAACTGTATAGAAAAAATAAGTAATAATGATTAGAAACAGGCCATCAGTATCTTGAGGTTGGAGATTCAAAGGTTTCTAAACATTTTTTTTTTTTCACTTTACAGGTTTTTATAACATATAACATGTATTCATGTAACATGAATTCGTGTTACAACCCTTCCAGTCAATCCAGGACAATCCATCTAGGGTGGGGATGTCACCAGTTTGTGCAAGGAATTGTATGATATGGTTTGAAGTGACAGATAACAGGGTACTGGAATTGTTTACCAGAATGTTCCACCAGTCCTCTATGCCTATCTTATTACAAATTTTCAACTGAACTAAAAGCAAAAAAACCTCCAAACAACCTCCATACCCTAAAACAAATTATCATGGAAAGAAGTATGAAATATTTAATATTCAAAATAGTAACAAATATTTTTGGAAAGTAATCTATTTGTTGACACCTTTTTTTCACATCACACCCCCAAGCTCACCAATCTGTTTATCTTTTATCTCATAAGATACTCAAAATTGGTGTTTTTCTTCTAGCTCAGGCTGAAAGGAATGTACAACGGAACGCTTCAAGTCCAGGGAATGATCCCTGTCTTGCAAATATTAGATAAGAGCACAATTACAAAAATAGGCTTTGGTTAACCCTTCTGGTTTGTTTCATTCCAACATCTTTCAATAAGTGACTCCTCTTGAGTACACTAATATGTATGTTCCTACTAAAAATCATTTGCAGTAAGTAAGGGGCCATGCTTTCTGATCTAGCTACAGCCAGTCTAACCATCTGACTTGTTAGTGAGGGACGAACAGATATCTTTTTCTCTATAGGCAAAGTGCATCATAAAAAAGTCTAGAACAGGATGGTTTAAAATCTAGATATTGGTCTCCAAGCAAATGAAATATAAACAGCTGAAAATAATTCAAAGCTAAATGAAACTTGACTGATACAGAAATATAGTATTCTGATGGAAACCTTTAAGATCCCTTCATATAAAATTTTTTTTGTCATAATACACCAAGTATAGCATTATATTATTAAAAAAGACCATCACAAATTTTCTGGCCGCCCTCTAATAATAACTAAAAAGGTAAAGCTTTTAAAGACTGAATTTTTAACAGGGAATCACAAATAAAGTTTTGGGGAATTTTTAACTGTAAAATAACAGAACAAACTTTGGACAAAATCTCATCTTCTAGGGATTAGAGATTCCTATTTAGTTGACTGCTATGTGCATTGCTATTAAAAATGAACAGTGATGGTGAAAAGAAATGGAAAAAGAAATGGGTAATGAATAATGAAGAAACAAGAAGAAAAAACAGATCAAAAGATGAAATAAAAGAATGTTAAGAGAAATATTCACATGGTATAAATGTGAAGAGTAAGCCTTTGAAAATTATTTGATAAAATACCTTTCGTGCTCTATTTCTCTTCATCTAGAATTATTCCTTAATGCAAGCGTGTAATAGACAATATTGTTAATGGAAGATGCATATATATAAATAAAAATCAATCAATCATTCATCCATATTTATAAAACTCCTTTTTGAGCATGTCTGAAAGAACTCAACTAAAATAATATGCTTTCAGCTAAAAGTTAGAAAGTATATTTGAATGCTGCATTAAATTTGGTTAATGAATCATCCAGTAGCTCTCACATGGTATGGAATAGTGCTCTGTAAATTGGATTAAATATGAGCAAAGGCCTGAGCTAAAATCTATGTGTAAAAAGTCTTATATGTGGACATAATATAGAGTATGGCCACTGAACTGCACCTTCTAGAGAGCTCTGACAAGTGGAATCAATAGGATCTGTGACAAACAAGGGTTAACACTACTTTAACTTGGTATGTTAGCAAAAAAGGCCAGGTAATCTATTCGGCATTTATCTGCCAGCAGTTTTAACACCTTAACAATATGGTTTTTGAAAAGAACATTCCAATCCAACCAAGTATTTTGGAAAGTTGAACTTAAAATAGTGAAACTATATTTGCAATGGAAGAATTTCCAACAAGTCAGAAAAAAAAAAAAACTTACCAAGATATCGGATGCAAAACAATACTGCATACTATCTTATGACACAGAGAAATGTGCCAGGAGAGGAGCATAAAAATAGAGCACACATAAAGCAAAACTTCCTGGTCCTACCCCTCATGGGAAACAGTGAATCTGCATATCATGAATCTCCTCAGAGCCAAAGGTGGTACCTTTTCCTTTAATATTTGCAAGTAAATTTTTTTTCTGTTAGGTTACTTAATTGTACCTGTACTAAAGATACAAGAAAAAGATTTTTTATTCTGCTAACAAGAAACCTGCATCCGTTGCACAGCTAACAGTGCTCCTGGTAACTATTTACACTGCCCTGGATAATCATACACAGATTACCAAGCTTTTCCTTAAACTTGCTTGTAATTCATTTCAGCTTTCCAAACTTGGCATGAAAAATAAAAGTGTTAAGACAAGGACTCTAAGAAAATCCCCTAAAAAGAATACACATAATGTTATAAAAGGGCACTGAGAACAGACCAAAATCAACACTGAAAGGACCATTCTCAGCTCATTTTGTGATCATTTTCTGTGTACTCACACAGCAAAAAAAACTGAAAATGCCCAACCATGCAGGTGAACAAAACGATCCTGCTATTCTTAATTGCTACTTCATGCCACCACTTTTCAGCAAGGTAGAAGGTATTTTTCGAGTAACAGCATGTGGTTCCCTGACAGACTCCACAGGCAGTTATGCTGTGAGTTTTGGAGATTCCTTTATATTGGAATGCTGCTGTTGCTGCTACGTTGGATTGTCATAACTGCTCAAACAGCATTTTCTTCTCTTTTCAGACACTGAATTCTGAAGATGTTCTTTCGGTTTTTTATACACACACACACATATACATGGAAATATGTAGATTAAATATATATGGAAAAAATATATTCCATATATATCTATTGAAAAATAAATGGGGGTACATTCTCATGCTCATGTACTTATACAAGCTTCAATTTTATATTAGTAAACTAGAAAATATCACCTAGCATGCCAGATGTATTCCTCTTCATCTGCAATTATTCCTCAATGCATATGTGCAACAGACAATACTGTTAATGGAAGATGCACATGCACAAGTTTTATTTTTAATATTCTAAATATAATTAAGCCAACTGTTGCACTTTTACTTTCTTTGTTTCCAGATTTCTGGTAATATCTTCAGACACAGTATTTCAGAACTAAACACGGATTTCATAAACATACACCTTTGTATTGTTTTAAACTGAGATAGAGAAGAAATCAAAAGCACAAAAAATAGCAGCCACTCTTGATGTCTATTAGAAAAAAGCATGCAATATACCGGTCATTCCACTGAACATGGAATAAGAATACAAGCACAGATATATATGTATAGAGATCTTTACAACAGAGACCTCTGTTACGGTTCTCAAATCACTGTGGTTTAAGAAATTAAATTTTATAACCACAGTATTAAATTACTCAATGAAATTTAAAAAATGAAATGCTGTGGAGAATAAAACAGAATTAGTATAATCTTCATTTAGGAAGAAATATTTAATCCCCCTGATTTACACAAAAGACATGCCTGCAAAAATAGTCCTTCAATTCACTGGTGAACCAGGAAAACATCTAACCTAGGAACTGTATATTTTGATGATTTCTTGCAGCTAAAAAAATATAAGCAATATTTTTCCTTGTCTTGCAAATATAAAAACACCAAATCAACCAAGCAAAAACAGAAAATAAATATAAAAAATTCCTGCCACTGTGGGTCAGACTGAGCCCTTGGATCCTCCCTGAAGATACTGGTTTATAATGGAAATGCCAACACCATATATAGCAGTGCTAGCAGACATTGTTGTAATACAAGATTTCTTGTGTAGTCCTCTTTTCCATTTCCGAATTGAGCCCAAGAGGCCTAAAATGAGCTAATCAGGTTTCTTGTCAACTAGTATTTTCAAGCAACTTGATGTGGACTTCCAGACTGACAATATCATTCTGTTGCCCCTTTGTTTTTCTACTCCTATTTTAATTTATCACTTAAAGTAAGTGCACGGGGTGGATACTTATCAAGTCTCCATTTCCCTGGAGGACTTCAAAATACAGTTTCTGTGTTAGTTGTTGATGGCCGAAATTTGGCACATATGAAAAAACAAGGACGGACTTCTTAATGTAGTGGGTAAAATGTCCATAAAACAAGGCTCTAGGGGTTGGATTAGAGGAATAAACAAAATAGATTCTACCACAGTGCAGTTGGATAATTTTTAAAAGATTAGGAAGGAACCTGAGCTGTCTAATGATATCAGCACAGAATTTGTAGGAATATTTATGCCTGACGGTCAGCAAAAAATCCTGTTACATGCTAATACCTACTTTACAGTATTACAGCTTTATCCTTTCTAAAATACACATATAACATGAGAAAAGATTTTTTAAAAACCTGTACTTTTTGTTAAAAAAAAAAAGCAAGTTAGGCCAAATGTACAATACAATGTTGTTCCTGTAGGTTTTGGCTAGGAAACTTGTAACTGTTAAACATGTAAAATACAACACTTTACATTTCTCTAGTGTATGCAAAAGCTTAGTATTTGATGGGAGTTACTTTTCAAATTATTTTTAGGATAAGCTTTTGTCTTTTGCTGAAGACATTTACTTAGTCATTTGATGCTGCAATTTGTATTAAGTTAAAAAAAATTAGAAAGAAATTTAAACTGTAATCACTGGAAAATAGCTAAAATGCATTCTTTTTTGAAACTCAAATTGCTGATATCACTAATGAAGATTATTTCTCTTTCACTCTTGATTAACTTTCTGCTCTATCTTTAATTTTAATTGAGTCAAAATTTCTGTTAGTTGCAGTCAGACATCAGACAGCTGCAATCGAACAGGGACAGAGAAACACTCTGTAAAGATTACATTGGTTCCTTATGTGCCTTCACCTCAAGGTTGAAAATCAAATAATCAATACAAAGTCCTCAGCTTTACATCTTATCTGAGATATACCTCCAACAACACGGTGACCCAGAGTCATGGGTGAAGAACTGGTTCGATATTGACCCAAATGCAAGAATGGCATTTGCTGAATCACAAATATTAGTTTTGTAGCAGCAAATTCCTTGGAAAACTCCCATCACCATTCCATCATACCTGAAGTAATTTAATTTTTAAGAATCATACTGTCAGATATTATAATTATGGAAGAAGACCATAAGACACATCACCAATAGCATAAGCTGAGTTATAAACTACAAAAATTTCACTCTTCAGGATCTTTTTATATTCTGTTCTCCACTGCTTTTGGCATGAAAGGACCAATGAGCACATAGTAACACCTTTGTCCGCATACAAATGAAGAAACAAAAAGTTCAAAAGTACTGGGACAAAAATATCTTTCTAAGGGTAGAGAAATAATCTGGATCTTCCTCAGAATCTTCCCCACTGCCAGCAGCTAAACTATGTGTAGGAAATTAGAATAATCTCCAAAATTTAGGAAAAATTTAGACTTTCCTAAATATTATGAAAACTGAGGGGCCTTGCCAGTAGCTATTTTGTAATCATTTTCCTCAGTTCCCCGAACAATTGTTTCACACTATTATTTGTCTGCATTTGAGTAAATATTTTTTTCCTATTTCTATTTTCACTGAATAGTTTTTAACCATACTAGTAACGAAACTAAAGCTACCACAGACACACTGAGCAGATATTCAGTGCAACTAATTCTGTGACTGTGCTGAGCCATTCATCCTTTGTTACCTCTTTTGACTCCAGAATTATGCACATATTGCAGAGACAGACAGATTAAATCATTCTTCTCAGGCCCTGCTTCTTGAGGATTTGAGGTGTTTCATTATCTTTTTAGGCTCTAAAACAGCAATGTCCATCTTATTTCAGGAACCTAGTTTCCTTAAACTGTGATATCACAGACATCATAAGTCTATTACTGGGCTTCCACCAAAGTTTTTCACATTGCTCACTTATTCACTTGAGGTAACTACCATAAATAGTATCCCAGTTTATCATGATTTTTAATTCTTCTTCCTTGACTACCATTAGTACAGAACTACATTGGCAAAGATTTCAACTATCCATATTCTGTAAGTGAGTAACAGAAGTGCTGGGAGGTGAAATTGCCTTGTAACAGCAGAGCAGAGAATTACGCCTAGAAGTATCAGTAAAAACCTCACACCTCAAAAGCAAAACTCCTGATATTCTCTGAGTTTTCTTTTGAGAAAATTGGAATGATACAATTTTGATCATTATGACAACTTGAAAATTTCTTAGCCCATTATCCCAAGATACTGTTCAGAAAAATCTTGTTATAAAATAAATTGAACTAAAACCAGACATACTTGTGGGCAACTTGTGTTTCATCTGTTTCTATTTCTGATTCTTATTAAACATTGTATAACATAAACTGTTTACAGCATTCTTAGTGAACTTTCTTTTACTCCTCATGACTACAACTCAGCATGTGTCCTAAAAAGCTCTCACAAACAGGAAAACTGTCATCTTAAATACAATGCGTTATAAATTAACTCCTTAATCATATTATTCAATTAAAACCAATTTAGGAGAGAAAAGAGAAAACATATTAGTCTTCTTTCCTTGTCAGCTTGTTCTTTGGGCTTCTTTATATGCTACATCTAAATTTAAAGTGGTCTTTTGGGGAATCTAGTTCTGTTGTACCTGGGTTTCATACATTGTTTAAAAAAAAAAACTAGTTTGGGGAGAGATAGCAGCAATTTAATTTAGAGGGTAAATTAACTGTTATTCTTTTACTATATTAAACAAAAGAAATATATTTTACCGACTTCCTTCCAGTAGTAGCATTTCCAGCCCAATCCTTAAGAAAAATAGATTTTTTGCACATCTTTAGCAAGACAATATTTTCATAAATTATAATTACATCGGTGCAGTATCAGCAAGAGATTGCAAAAACAAACAATGCAATGCACTGATTAAAATAACAAAAAATGTAGAGAATAGGGGAAGATACATTGTGTAAATCAAATTTAAAATCATAAATGAGGAAAACAGAATGCTCTCCAAGGGCTTTTAGGTGCATCCAAAAGTTTTTTTATAAGCAGATTTTGTGCAGAAATTAAAACTTGTCCTTTTTTCCTACTTCCTTCCTTTCCTTCTTCCATTCGGTAAAAAAATGATCTCAGCATAAGACCTAGCCTCTGATTATAGAAAGACTGTGGTACCTCTGCAGGTTCCCTACTGCAGAGCCTTACCAAAGCCCGTAACTGATCCAATAGTATTTGTCATCTCTGCAGTATGCTTGCTGTAATTCCCCTCCCCTGGTTTTTCTTTCAAACTAGATCACACACAATCTTTGAACAAAATAATAAAAACAAACTGTCTCAACTAAGGAGAAATGACACATGGGTACTAAGTGCTGTATATAATTAATTTGCCTTCCTCAAATGATTTAAATATTATTTTTCTTCACAAATGCCTTCTTTTTTTTGTTATTGATTTGCATTTAATGTCACTCCTCAATAATCACTTTTTTACCTCTTAAAAAAACAAAACAAAACAAAAATCTCTGGAAAGAATTCTCAGGATGGCTTTGTCATATCTCTAGGTGACTTTTTCTTTTGAACACTTACAGATTCTACACAATTAACTTGGGAGAAATTTTTGTTCTCATGCTGAATGTGTTATTCACAGATTATCTATCTTTTATTACAAAAGATAACAAGACTTTTACCATTGGCAGAAAGCCCAGTCCACACTTAGCATAAAATTTACTCTTGATTTTTGAAAGACTTCAGAAATAAAAGGAGCAGTTTTAAATCTGGTCCAAATAAACCATTAAAAGTCCTGAATTCAGACATTTTAAATAGAGAGATGGTGTCACGAATCCCCTTGGGGCGGGGCGGGAGGGGGAGGGAAATTGCTCCGGGCCTGTTTGTTCATTTTAAATTTTATAATACTTTATATAGTTCCTTTTTTAAAACATAACACCAAAAATTCCTGGGGTGACCAGCAGAATACATGTAAATATTCATCTTTCAAGGCAAGAGAAAAAAAATCACTAAGTGAAAGATGAGATTAAGGACTTCATTATGATGTTCGATTTGGTGATAAAATACCAGTTCTTACATGAATTTGATATTTTCTCTAGTAGTGGTGAAACACTAGTGGTGAAAAGTAAAAGCACCCAAAAGAACACAGAATATTTACTGGATTTAATTTATACTTTTCCTTTGTTTTACAGTTTTTTGTTACTGTAAGGAACATTCCCTCTGTATGTATGTATGTGGGTGTGTGTGTGGCAGAACCAATGTAATGCAAGAAGCCTCGTATGATATATCCAAGAGGACATAATAATTCTGAAAAAGATTCAGGTTCAAAACATTTAGGAATATAGGTTCCATCATTTTTCTAATGTCAGGTTAATCTAGATCTCTTAAAAGTACTGACTTCATTGGTTGGAAAAACAAAACAAAACAAAAGCTAAATAGTTCAATAGAAATAGGATAAAATAGTAATTGAGCTCACTGAACTGCACACTGATAACTTGCCTATACTGTACAACATCATAACACACAAACTAACTTGGACGTTGTTTTTAGGACTGACCACTGTACGTTTCCTAAGAGAAATGTGTGCTAGAGAAAAAGATGAATGTACATAAGCCTGTTTCTTGAACAAGAGCCCTTAGCTGATCATTACATTACATTACATCACATTACACTTTGGACATCCTGGGGAACAAAAATACGCAGTATCACTCTGACTACCAAAACTGTAATTTCTTTTCAATGTTATTTTACTATTACATTTCACGCACAAGTAATATAGTTATTTTCAGAAAAAAAGTGGAATTAATAATCTACATACCTTTTAAAGATGTAACATCATCTTTAAAGTTGCTTATGTAATAAATTATTATAGCAAATCAATTTTATTTCATATATAAAGTATTATTCCAATAAGTTACTGCAAAAATTGAAATTTCTCCTAAAGAATGGTAATAAGTGTATGTTTTGCATTGCTTTTTTGAATTTTTGTTCCAGGTCTCTTCTCATTTGCATCAGAATAAACAGCCTTCCCATAAATTGCCTCTTAAGATAATTCTAAAATATACACTTGAAGTAGCCCCTATAATTAAAAGAAGACCTGGAAAGAGCAGGTCTAGTGCACATCAGTTGTGAAGAGCACAACAGACTGTATGTGAGAAACCGGAAAGAAACACTGCATTACCTCTCATACGCTTTCCAAATAGCAAACTCTATGTTATTTCACTTCAATGAAGTTATTTTTCAATTTCGATATTATTTCACTACAGTTGAAAAAAATGAAACCAAAACAAAGAAATATGACTATTTATAGTAATTATGGAAAATTTTCCACTGTGTTAAAACTTCTATCTTCATCTCAGTTCACAAAATATATGCCTAGGAAAGCACCCATTACTTACAACTTACAAACTCAATAATAATGTGGCTTCAAATGATTTACATATGTAATTCTGTTCTACATATTCTATTTTAGAACCTCTGGTAAAACCAAGGTAGATGGTCAGAGACATTTGTAACAGACTATAACGGGGATTTTGATTTAGTCTAGAAAGGAGGAAAGTACTAGAAATATTTACCGAAGTAACCTAAATAGCTATATCTAATGTTTCACCAAGTGTTCCCATAGTACAAGAATAAATGATCCCCAGTTCAATTAAAGACAAGAATTCTAGGGTCACTTCCCAGACAAGAAACAGTAGCTAAGCTAACTGGAAAGAACACTAACTTTTTTCAAAGTCTTAATACATGCTCTGGTTTAAAAGAACCTCCAAACGTTCAAAAGAAGAGGAACTAAAAACATACAATTAGAATTTATGAAGGAGAAATGGGCACAGGAAAAAGTTACTGCTTCTACCTGAGGTGCAAAGACCACATCAGATGCAAAGGACTAAGAAAGAAAACTGCTGGGTTTTGGATACCTCTAAAGAGAGAATTTTAACAAAGCAGGCTTTGCTTTGTTTCCCATAGGTCGTGGGTTTATAAAAAAAAAGTGGTAAAAGGGAGAAGGATCATTCCTTGCTCCCTATGACAGGTAACAAGGTCTTAATAATATTGACTTCTCATTATCCCATATCTTACTATGATATCTGAATTTCTTCCCTCCAACTATAATATCAAACAAAATTGATAAGTTTCTGGCCAATTCTATCCAGTCCAAATATCTCCTTTAATCCAAGTTTTGACCTCTGTAAAACTTTATTTCAAGAGAAGTGTGTTCTCTCCGATCCTCACACAGTCTGCAGACTGAAGCAAATACTTTAGAACTGAGAGATGCCTTTCACAGTTTCACTGAAATTTACAGCGCCTTATCTCGTAACAGCATTACAGGGTAGGGTGTGCATATATATAAAACTGTAAACTATATATATGAACTATATACAAAGAGAGAGTGAGTACATACATACCTGTTTGTACAGGGCTTAGTACTGCTTAACCAGTTTAGAAGACATAGTCTATATAGTTGCATCAGTAACATATATTTCACTGATGGACCTAAAATACTTATTTTTAAAAGACAAAAAAACTTCTGATAGAGGGTTCAGTCTGCAGACGGCTCTGCATGCATGAGAAAATTTCAACTACCACTCCTTCTTACACTTGGACTTCTCACTTGTTATGTAAGCAATATAATAATGACACTTTAGTTATACCTTGTGATATTATGGTGTCTGTAGACAACCTCTCCTTAAGTTATAAAATGAGCTAGGAAGAGATAAAAAAGGACCTGAGATTTGAGAGGGGTCAACAGACAAGAGGAAGCTGTAAGCCCTGAGAGACAAAAAGCAGCAAAAAGCACACAAAATTTCAGCTACGAAAAAGATTATTTATGGAGTGAAATCCCAAACGAACCTCGCTTCTCATGTTGTTATTCTTTTACTGAGTGAAAGCAGTATATTTCCAGATCTCAGCTACAATGACAAAAGATGGTAGGCACACATATAAGTAAGGACAAAAGAGCCCATATGAAAATTCTTCTACCTTCTTATGGTCCACTCTATTCACTACTTGACAAAAGTGAAGACTGCTGCTGTCACACTAGATGCACGGGGTCCAGGGAGACTCCCCGATAGGGAGAGAAATTTTAGAGAAAATAAAGCAGTGAAGGATATCCACAGAACTGTAAGATACTTCAGCCACCTCTCTGAAGGGGATCTTAAAAGGCCTTCTATTGTCTGGGTAAATTGGTCCAGTTTCCTTTCTGGTCCAAGAAGATGGGTCAATCAGAGATTACCCTTCTCTTTGGGCTGCATGGTATCTCTAAACCAGCCCTGTTCCAGGACCTAGCATCACTATGTATAGGATAGCGGAGAAGGAATTTAGCATGATATTGAAAACCTCTAATTCTCAGTATACAGCGGTCCTGTATTGAAGCAGCACAAATACTTGAATTGATGTAACAGTACCATTGAGTAATAACCCAGCTAATAAATGCTGTTGTACGATGAACAACTGCCGAAAAGGCAGAAGCTCACACTTTGTCATTGGCAAATTCAGTCCTCAATGTAGGGAACTTTCAAAGCTGCATACAGCCAGAAATAATGGAAGTGAACATAGAGGTGTGTTTGATTGCTTTAAATTGCTTTGCTCATGTGGACAAATTGATGCCAGCAGTGGTACAACTACTGATACGTAAGACAGTGCCAAAGCAGTCTTCACATGATAATCCAGTGCCTGTGGAGAGGAGGAAGATGCAATTTTGCGTTTTTTAACCTTCAGCTTAGCCAGATGTAATGGCACAAGAGAGGCTTCTCTTGGTATCAAGAGGCTTGCCTACTTCATCACTGTGGCTGCATGGGCCTGGAAAGCTCAGGTCTTAAAGTATGGTCTTTGGAAGGGGAGAAATAAGGTTGGCATCTCATTAGGACTGTTCCTTTTCATATAAGGATGGGAGCCTTCTGAGCTGTCAAGGCTTGAAAGATCAATGCAGCTTGTTTGAACTAGTGCAAACGCCTAGTTCTGATGTCAGAAGAGACCTTGGTGGCTTCTGGAGTAAAAAGCTCCAGAGCTTGACTCCTTGCTCTTGTTTTGCCTGAGGCTTGAACCAGAGAAAAGAGTTTTGCCATGGGACCCTTTCAAAGGCACCACAAACATCCACAGTGTAGACTGGAACCGGAATGTAATTGTCCCAGACACCAAAAGGCTGAAAAGAGGCCTTCAGTGAAGTTACCGAATGACAAGGAGGAAGGAAAGGCAGCTGAACAGCAAGATAAAACCACAGTAAATAGTAGAGGGTTCTGTCTGAGTAAGATAGGTGAGCAGTGAAATAGGAGCTGAAATGGTCGTTATGTGCCATTTTGTATACCAAACCCTGAGTAAGCAGAGAGAGAAGGTTAGAGAATGTATACTGCATGGGAAATCTTTCCGGTTTTCAGTCATGAGGCATGAACACAACAGCCCCTGCAAGAATGTGTATGTGACTTATTCAAAGAACGTGCAAGTAGGGTGTGTGTGTGTGTGTGTGTGTGTGTGTGTGTGTTTATATCTATCTTACTCTGCTAGTTTCTGGAGAAGTTTAGAAATATGGTCCAAGCAAATCAAGAGACCACCCCTCCCCCCCACACACCCTGGACTTCATAGCCTGCTTTAAAATATATTTATCATCTCTAACTATAAGAGAAAAACTGAAGGCGATTAATGTGATTTGGCAGTTTTTTATCATTATCAAGGAATGGTAGCTTATTGACACACATAAAACATGAATATATGTTTACTTTTCATGTCATGATTTCTGCTATAAACAATGACTGAATACTTGACTGTTAAATTGCAAATACAACAGGATGGGCCTTACATGTACAAAAAAAACTGTAAATCATTATTTGATTCACTGATGTATGCACTTAAATATATATATTTATTCATAAATCAAACACTATCCATTATTTTAACATATAAAATATTACAGCATATGGGAATCTTCTTCAAACTTAACTAAGCTATCCTTTCCTTTTTCAATTTTTAAAATAATTTACATCTGTCTAGGCTCACAGGAAAAAAATGACTATGCAGGACATGAGTGGACTTGCTTTTCCAAAGAAATAGCATGGAAATACTTTTGCTATGTCTTTCAGTCTGTAAAAGAGATTAAGATTGAAGCCCTAGAAAAGTTTTCAACAATCTTCACCTTTTAATACCTTGATGATATCTACATTAAAAGCCACTCAAAGAGTTGTTTATTTGCTGCTAGAAACTTTATCAAGACTGATAGGCTGGCAATGTAGCTGATGAAATATAATACACAGAAGCCAAGAACTGGGTAACTTAATCTCCCTGCCATAAAATATAACTTGTTAAAATAGAAGAGGGAGAAAGTAAGAATTTTTCTTTCAGCTGCATCTGTATGAAAGCTAATCTGTATGCTAAACTGTAAATACAGTTACAGGATTATGCATAGAATAGCAGGTAAGTAAGTGATAGTTGGCACAGGGCTGGGACTTCACTTACCCTCAAATGACTCCCCTACAACTCACCCGCAAACGGCTGTGCTGTCGCCAGGGTGCGGAGAACCTTCCAGAACGGCAGGCGGTGAGAGCTCACCACGGCAACGGCCAATGGCCAGGCGCCACGGGACTTTCAGCCAATCAGAATCGGTATTCTCCACCCAGCCCTGTAAATGAGGGGGTCTGGCCTGGGCTGAAGAGAGCTGTGGCAGAGACGTGGCGAGAGGCCGCCCCAGCGCCTGAGGACTCACGACAGGGCCTCCCATGGCCCGCGCCCGGCCTGTGCTGCTGGGCCCTGCTCTCTTCCTCCCTGCCCACCTCATCTCCCCGCCAGAGCGGAGAAGTTCTGTCCCTCGTTAACATGCAATACGTCTGTGACAAAAAGTGCTTTGGAATCCGAGTTGGGTTAAACTCCAAATGAGTCAATTCAATTCGATCTCAATCTGTGACCGAGAACAGTTTACAGAGAGGGGCTGGTTCATCAAAGAATGGGCTTATGAGCCTGTATTTGTATGGCCATCATGGAAGGTATTATAGCAAGGCCATGTTCACTAAAAACAACTGTCAAATGAATTTAATCTCTTTTCTGCCCCAGAACATCTAGTGGCAACTAGCGATTCCCGCAGATGTTCTGGACTACTCCATCACAAAACTGACTTAGCAGTGACTGCTTAACCAGTTTTCTTAGGGTTTTTTTTCTGATTGTTAGAAATGTAGTATTATACAGTGATTTGTGTAGGAAAAAAAGTCTTATTTGCACTGGAATCAACACGTACTCAAACTTGAATAAATTATTTAATTTAACTTCATTTAAAATTCTATTTGTTCCAACAAAAGGAAATTCTAAAGGACTTTCTTCTATAATAAACTGCTGAATAATATACTAGTGAAAATATATAATGCGATCAGAACAAAAAGCGTATTTTGCAAGGTGAGAATTTGCACACATTGAGGCTTTTCTAACAGCTATGCAATCAGCGTGCTTAAATATGAACCAATTTCTTGGAAACATTAGCGCAGAACACTACTGGCACACCATTCTATCTGGAAGCTGGTAGTTGTTAAACTGTGTCTGTGGGAAAGAGGTAGAAAAAGTTACCAGTGAAAATAAGCTGATGTCATCTGCCATAAATATATTCACTCAATGGGGGCACTATTAGTAGGGGAGCAAAGGTCCCAGGCTGGAGGAAGCTTTGCACTGTTACTAGAAGCTTGACAGGCTTCTGCAAGTTTTCGTTTTCAGAAGCCAAGGCTGTTCCATGAGCTTTAAGGCTTACAAGCCTGACATAAACTTTAAGATCCTTACAAGATTTGCTACACTTCCCTATCCCGCAAAAGCAAACCCTTTTGTCTTGTTGAAGAACTGGGATCTTAAACCTTCAAAGTCCCAGACAGCTTTTCAGTAACTGCAGGCTTGAAGAGTTATAGCTGAAAGTTTGCTATATTTAGTAACTCAGGTTGACCACAAGCCAAGTCTTTTACTTAAAAACACAGCAGAAAGTCTTGGGTCTTAAACTACAGGGCAGTCCCCATTTTAAGGCTGTAAACAGTCAGAGATCTTGAAAACTCTGGCTGACCAGAACTCAGCCAGGTAAGCTGACAGTAAACCAGACAGGTTGCCACTTGAAACTACGTTTTGGCAGAAATATATAGAAACTGACATGTCTTCTTAAAGTATTTCATTTTTGATGAACTAGCATATGCATACTAAAGAATGGCACTTCACTGGAAGTTGACTTATTTGAAGCTGAAAATGCCATTTGGAAATAGAAAAAGAAAAGCATCTGTTGGGCAACTTCTATATAAAATGCATTAAAAAGTTAAAGGTAATCTTGAACAAAGGAAAAAAAGAAAAAAGAAGCATTTTGATATCAGAAAGTAAAGAGACAACCTACTTCCAGACTCTGTTATTCTTCCATTAGAAAACCTTATTTTGTTGTTTCTCTTCCTCAGCTTTTGTTTTGTTTCACAAAAACCCTGAGGAGTTATTTCGAGCAAGTCTAAATTCAGTGTCAATTTTCTCTTGACAGACAAGAAGTGAAAGCATGCAAGGACAAAAGCTGATTGACGTTTAAGTTGTATTTGCAATACTGGATTACAAGAAATGGAGAAAAAAAGGGTGAGGAAAAGCCAGAACAAGAATTATCATAGTGAATACACAGGAAGTTTAGAAAATATCGCAGCGCATATGCCCTAATTGCCATTATACTGTAGCATTCAAAATGAAGAGTGAGTGACATGAAGTAGGACAAGTCAAGAAAAAATGATAGGGAAAGAAAAATGATCATTCAGCCGAGGATAATAAACCTCACCTCTCAAAATTTGCGTTTCTGTAACTTTCCAAATACATGGTGAAATCTGAGATATAAGTAAGACCAGGATCATAAGAAGAAATCTTAAATTCCAGAGTAATCTTTTATTCGCCTTTGCTCTTCTTAATCTCACAATGATATATTTTTCAAAGGCTACTCTCTAATAGGTGCTTGCATTTTGGCGCAAACCAGCTGCATTTGCTAGATACATATTACCATTACAACTAAAATCAATTGGTTATTTATATGCAGTCATCTAATTCTCATGCATATAATTTTAAATATAAACAACTCTTAAAACAACAAAATTTGAAATACCTAAGCTGAAACCAACCTTCTACACTAGGGAAAATACAGAGAAATATGCACAAACAAGCTAGGATTGTATCAGTGAGAGGTATTCTCTCGGTGGATTGAGAACTGGCTGGATGGCCGAGCTCAGAGGGTTGTGGTGAATGGCGCAGAGTCAAGTTGGAGGCCTGTGGCTAGTGGTGTCCCCCAGGGGTCAGTCCTGGGTCCAGTCTTGTTCAATATATTCATCAATGACCTGGAGGAAGGGACAGAGTGCACCCTCAGCAAGTTTGCTGATGATACTAAACTGGGGGGAGAGGCTGACACACCAGAAGGCTGTGCTGCCATTCAGAGGGACCTGGAGAGGCTGGAGAGCTGGGCGGAGAGGAACCTCCTGAAGTTCCACAAAGGCGAGCGCAGGGTCCTGCACCTAGGCAGGAATAACCCCATGCACCAGTACAGGCTGGGGGTTGACCTGCTGGAAAGCAGCTCTGCAGAGAAGGGCCTGGGAGTGCTGGTGGACAACAAGTTGAGCATGAGCCAGCAGTGTGCCCTTGTGGCCAAGAAGGGCAATGGTCTCCTGGGGTGCATTAGGCAGAGTGTTGCCAGCAGGTGGAGGGAGGTGATCCTGCCCCTCTCCTCAGCCCTGGGGAGGCCTCACCTGGAGTACTGTGTGCAGTTCTGGGCTCCCCAGTACAAGAGAGACATGGCACTCCTGGAGAGAGCCCAGCGGAGGGCTACCAAGATGATTAGAGGGCTGGAGCATCTCTCCTCTGAAGAAAGACTGCAAGAGCTGGGCCTGTTCAGCCTGGAGAAGAGAAGACTGAGAGGCGATCTCATCAACGTGTACAAGTATCTGAAGGGGGGGTGACAAGAGGATGAGGCCAGTCTCTTCTCCGTGGTGCCCAGCAACAGGACAAGAGGCAATGGGCAGAAACTGAACCACAGGAAGTTCCACCTAAACCTGAGGAAAAACTTCTTCACTGTGAGGGTGACAGAGCATTGGAAGAGGTTGCCCAGAGAGGTAGTGGAGTCTCCTTCGCTGGAGATATTCAAAACCCGTCTGGATGTGATCCTGGGAAATATGCTCTAGGTGCTTGAGCTCAATATGCTTGAGCAGGGAGGTTGGACTAGATGATCTCCAGAGGCCCCTTCCAACCTAAACGATTCTGTGATTCTGTGATTCTCAAGAATGCTTATACTGCCTTCATAATGGTATGATTATTTTTCATAATTTTTATAAGAATGGGTGAACCTGTTAGACATTTAAACAGGTTATTCTCTTTGCTGCTCACTGAACTAAAAATTAAGCAAATTTTAGAGTGAGTAAGCAAAATTAGGACCTCTTTTTGCTTTCTTCTTTCTTTTTAATATCATGATAATATGAGAATTTACATTCTTTTTTTTTTTCCTGTAACCACTACTGGTTACAGAATTGTAATGACTGTGTACTATCCAGGCTGTGTACTGCACTGTGACACATGCATGACAAGGTTCACGCAGTGAAAACAAAGTATTTTCAAAAACTTCTGCAGCTTAATACTCTATAAGGGCATGTTTATGGTCAATATATTTCTTTAAAGATGTATGGCTCCTTAATGTCTCTAACATTAGGGACTTCTTGGCAAACTAAAATAATTTTTAAAATTTGTTAAACAATGTTTGTAATTAAAATGAACAAAAACAAATTTCAAACTTACTTACAGTAGAGAAATATTAACAATTTTAAAGAGCTCTTCTTTCTTTGCTTGCAATAAATGTCCAAAATGTCAAAGAAATACCAAAGAAAATTAAAAAGCTTTTCTGTCACAAAGCTTTCTCTTTATTTTCTTAAATATTTTCCAGCATCAACTCTTTGCACATTAGTTATATAATACAGTAGATAGAAGACATCTCCTCTTTTACATGTAGTTTTTTATTTCTAAATCATTCTAATTGCACAGTGTTATTGTTATATACAATATATTGTTTTTTTTTCTTATGAAGGTTAAGTTGACACCACTATTTACCCCGTGTTGCATAAAAGTCTGCAAATACTTTAAGATCAAAAAGAATACAAAAGAAAATTGTGTCCAGAGACCAGAAAGCTCATCGATGACTTATTCTTGAGATAGAACAAGAAACAACTCATAAGTACATTGTAAATAAAATGGAAAACAAATTCTGTACTCATTATATCCCAGTGTTTTGGGAAACGACATTATGGCATTCCTCTGGCCAATAATATATTCTTACTAACAAGGACAGTATAACCTTAATATCTGAAACCCGTTTATCTTGTAGACATAAGATTCAGTCACATAAATGAATTGTGGATAAACTAGGGTCACTGAGCAAAAGATCCTGCAGAGCCTATAAGCTCCACAGGACAGAAACTCTCTCCTGCAGAGCCTTTCTTCTGAGAAACAAGTAAACTCTGCAGGCTCAAATATTTCTGTACACAGTATTTTAAACACAAAAAATAAATGGATTGAAGCAAGCCCTGATGGAGACACGAAACTTTGAGATAACTATGTGTTTTGGTTACTGTAATTGTCCAGTTAAACGTTTATTTTTTTTCTTTTTTAAATTGAGGTGTTGCTAGCTCATTTCTAGAGTTCATTTCATGTTGCTTTAAGGATCCTGCTTTCTTTTTAGCATTTGTAAAAGTCTCCGTTACACTAGGCTAAAGGTTAGAATAAACTTTATTATGCAGCCTTTACTGCAAGAGGTAAAAAGGGGGAAGAATCACTTACAGATTCAGCCCCTTTATTCTCTGTTTACTTCTTTGTGGGTTGAATGTTTTTACAAGGGCAGCAAAAAACAGATAAGAACACCTATGTCAACAAATACCACAAAATAGCAGTAGTCTCTATTAATGAATGACAATTCATAGTAAAATAATCAGTGTATTACATTAGTATATAATAAAAATTGTTCTAACCTAATAAGAATTCTTTACATATAATTTCAAAGTACTTAGTTTTTAGTGGAAATAAAAGAATTTTCCTGCAGGGGATATCTGAAGGTAGACCCATCTACTATTCTAATACCCTGTAATAACCAAGATAAGTGAGATTTAACAACTCCGCAGGACTAGAGTTTATATCCTGCTTGGAAATTATAAAGTACAGTAGCAGAAAGCCCTCTTCTTTTCCTGTGGTTCGTGTGAAAGAGTTGTGTGTTTATTACATACTGAGCTTTTTTACTCCAACACAATAAACTCTGATATTGTTTATGATACATTTTAAGAACTTATGCACATTGAAAACATAAGGAATATTTTTGTATAGATTTAAATCAGAAACACCAGAAGGGAAGTAAGGAGAAATAATTAAGAATGTTTCACACATTCATAGATTAATTAAATTTGGCTTTAGGTAGCAAATGTTTCAATTAAAATGGACACTGGAAAATTTTGAGCACTTCTTTAATCACATATTGGCAAAATCTCCTGTCCTCAAGGTTGACCCTTTAACACCCATCAGTAGAAAAAAATCTACTCCAAAAACACTATTTCTAATAGGCAGAATATTTAAAATTAATTACAAGACTTTGGTGTGTCACATAAGAAACTACAGCAATCTATCTACCTGGTGAATTTTAGCCCTGCCTGGCGGAAAGCCCTCTGCCTGGCTATCCAGCTGCCATCTTTTTAGGCAGCACTGGAAGCAGGCATGGCTTTGCCCCTGTTCCTTCAGACTACTCCCATTCTAGTTGTGGAGTCCGTTAGTTTACTATAGCCTGTCCCCTTCCTCTCCTCCTCAACTTTGTCTTGCATCACTTTGCATAAGAGGAGACAAGAAATGCAAAAGGAAGGATGACAACTCCGATGGGAAGGTGACGTAGCATTGTGCCTGGGAAGAAAGCTGGTAATGATAGAAGGGGAAGGACTGGGACGATCAGAAAGGACAGGGAAGGTTTGATCAGACATTTAGACGTAGGTGAGGCAGATATGAAGACTGTCGGCAATGGAGACAAGCTGGGCTGGGCAAGGGCAGAACTGATGTAGCAATGGAGTGGACATAACTGATTTGGGTTTCGGGAACAGGGATGAGTAACTGCTACGCAAAGCACAGAAGGGTGAGAAGGATGAGCGAGATCTTGTAGCAGAGTCAAACTGACAGTTCTAAACACATTTAGAAGAGTTAGCAGCACTGATAATCGCAAATATATATACACATGCAGACAAGTAAATTTAGACCACAATCCCTGTTTTTAATTGTCTGCAATTTTTTGGTCAATATCACATTGAATTTTAAAACACTGGAGCTGACAATACTAAAGCTCTTCCACTACCAAGGGGGTGCTCAATCTAATGCATTTTACTTAAAAATCCATATCTGTGATTAGAAGCTGCAGGTATAAAAACAGCTTTAAATTTTACTGCTCTTTTTAATACTGACAAAGCTAAGTATTGGGAGAAAATGTGACTTTCATCATTCTGTAGTTTTACTTCTAATTTCTAGTAAGAGGAAAGCTGAAAAAAATCCCCTCAGATTGAATTAATATCTTAAAGAATATATAAAGCTCAATGTAATGTTTCTGCTACCTACTTAAAAATAGCAAGACGGTAAAGCTTCACCTGTTCTAAAAACAGCAGCAACAACAATAGTAAACTACAAAAACCTGTATCCTGAGACAGTATAAACCAGCGCTGTTCAGCATCAGCTGACAATCTGGGATGAAATCAATGGTAGTTTCACTGTTTGCTTTAACAGAGCTATGATTTTACTCCTTTTTCATAGTAGTTGTTTTCTAAATTGCTACTTGCATTCACTTATCAATTTTCTTTAAGTAGCAGTAGTTAATTAACTAGTAACACGTAATCACATTATGGTAGAGTAGAGCTAACAATTTCATCAACGTGGCTTCCCACTGAACAATAGTTCTGTAATGCCTTTATAGGCATAAGGTTCTTCTGCTGCCTTGGAATCATTGCTAGAAGAAAATGGTAATTTCTACTTCAACCACGTTCAAATCTAGTGGGAAGTAAGAGAATCTGGACAGAAAGTCATTATAGAGTGGTCCAGAAAAACATGGTGCTAATGGAACTTGGCTTGGTCCTTGTAAGGTTGAATTTGTTTTTAGTAGAAGGGAACATAGGCAGTAAGCCTGAAGAGCTCTACCCCCTTAACAGAATATAGGCTATTGCTATTTGGGAAGATGTTTTACCTGGAGACTGAGCAGATGTGCTGAGGCAACTGAACATATTTATAATCTTTCCCTTTTCTGTCAGACCTGGTAAATTA
Organism: Struthio camelus; assembly: GCF_040807025.1. NCBI lineage: Eukaryota > Metazoa > Chordata > Aves > Struthioniformes > Struthionidae > Struthio > Struthio camelus. The sequence continues at coordinate 49,535,731 of NC_090945.1, read as the reverse complement.
TATTTTCACTCTATGTCTTAGGGCTTACTGGAAGTGACTCTGGATAGTAGGCTGTCTCAGCATTTGCAACTGAAAAATGATCTGTGTGCTATGCTAATGATCTGGTGCAACACAGTGTTGAGCAATCATAACAACAATGCAACGTTTCAAAAGCTTTATTGTATCATCTGTATCAGAAACTGCTTGAAATCAAAATACAAGTGTCTACATTTAGACGGATGACTAAATTTTTCTGTAAAGTTTAAAATACACAAATTGACCACGACTCAAAAATCAGTGTTGCATGCTGTAGCCTTAGATAAAATAGCTCAGCATAAAGAAGAATGTATGTGCCAACTAGGAGAAGTACTTTGTGCAGCTTCAGATTGTGATAGCTAGATCAGAAATTACGAGCTATTAGCATCACTGCAATGTTTTGTACTGGCAGAGATTTGCACTGGTGCTGACAATGCTGTTCAAAGTTAAGTTGCTACTGGACTCTAGAAAGATTCATCGTAAATGACCTTGACTGCTAAAGCTGAAGACAAAGGAAGGATAGGAGATAAAGATGTGGAAATCAAAACCAAGGTCAAATAAAACTTGCTGAACATAACACATTCAAGTCAGTGATAGGCTGGGAGTTGTTTTGCAGATAACAGAGAATAAGCACATGAACCTCTGCATGAATGATAGGCCTAGTAACTGTTAAAGCATTTAGCCTGTAAGTTTGGAAGGTTGCTAAAATGATAAGCTACATGCAAAAAATTCATTGTATCTGTGGTTTTTCTATTGAAACTCAAATACACATGAAGTTATTAGAGGTATTGAAAATTTCCCTTTTACCTACATGGTTCATAGATGTAAACTGCCAATAAATGTAAGAACACTGGCACTTACTTAACTGGGTTTGAAAAATCCGCAGTAAGAGGTTTGTAATAATAACACAGATTACATGCTTATTTTTCCACATCATACCTAACAGCTTATAACATCATTTTCGGTCACAGTTCACTAGAGTTAAATTTAAAGCATAATATTAAAGACAAGGTTTCTTCACATTTAATTAGGCATTAAAAACAAATGTGAACTAGTCTGTACTGAGTTAAATGTATGCAAATAAACCTTTATAGGCATATCAGAACAGGTTTAATGAAACTCAAAACAAAAGTAACTCACTGTGAAGATGTATAATGCGTTATTATAAGTTTATTACCTTCAGCACTGTGCATTATGACATCTCAGTCGCTGTAGGAGAGCAACATAAATTGCACCAAGCTTGTGTTATTGTCTTATTCAGACAGAAGTTAATTTTTGGAAATGACAGCAACATTTCAGGCATTTTAACAAAGCAGCATTTGGGTATGGATTACCCTACATCAATTTGTGGTACAGTAATTTATCTTCAGGAGCCCAAGGAATTTTCAGTATAAGAAAATATTCTGTATATTTTCAGAAAACAGAATACTGTACAGAAAGTTGCCCTTCTAGATAGCATGATTTTTTCAGACCCTTTCAGACCCTTTCGTCACTGGTAGCTTCACTCATTAAGTCCAAGAAGAAGCAGATCAATTGTTCCCAATGACTGAGTAACATAAACTAGAAGTCCATTGTATTTGTATTTAAATTTGTACGAAAAAGGTTTCAGCCCATATTTGTCTTTTTTGTCACCATTATACAGCAGCAGATATGTGAACAGAACCCCTACCCACCACACTAAAAAACAAACAAAACCCAGTATCTTCTAGGGATACACCTACATATTTTCGCATGAGATTTTATGTAACTTTACTTCAAATAAAATTAACCTGAAATTTCCAAACTTTACAAGATAGGAAGTTATATCATTATTATGTGTTCAGTTATTGGTTTATTAGTTTCCCATTTAAGTCGTTGAATAAAATAAAATAAAACAGAAGCTCCCTTGTATGTTAAATCTAGATGTGTATCAGCTGCACCTCAGAAGAAAAGAAAGTAATTCAGTGATAGTCATGAAATTGATTTTTTTTTATCTTTTATCTTTTCATATCAAGTTTAGAGGGCGATACAGAAAATTCCGTAGGTCATTACTACATGTGCTATCTGTTTACCTCCCCGCTTAAGAAGTCTTCAGTTTGTCAGAACTGCTACCATTGAATTCAGTAAAAAAGCTTATTGAAATATAATTGAAACAAATTTGTTGCAAAACCAGCAATCTTTCCTTGATTGTGCTGCTTTTCCTTTGATAGTTCTGAATTAATTCAAAATACATGTCATTTAGCCGTGGTTTTCTGAGTCTAACTCCATTGTATTTTGAGTTTGTGCCACAGGTTCCTGGAGTATACATGGAACACTTTTATTGTAGGCAGTATCAGCAGAGAAAGAATGAAAGAATGATTTATGTCAGAACTGAGGTTGCTGAGAGGGTGGAAAGGAGGATGCAAGATGACTTTTTTACATTATTTTTCTTCTGCAAAATCTAATAAGTACGTCTGCTTAGCACATGGAGGCAAACGAAAGTATAAACTTAGGTTTCAGGAGTGAAGAAAAAATAATCCTTTAACTCCAGCCACTGGTTCATCAGCCGTTATGCTAGTCTGATACAAAGAGAAGCTCTTTAAAGACTGTAATGACTGCTGTAAGCTTGAAACCTCAAGGAAGCCTTACTCTCTCTAGTTTTTCCTCGTACTACGTTCAAATCCACAGTACTTTTAAATGAGAGCTACACTTAAAAACATAGCTAAGCACTAAGAGAAAATGGGTAGAGCACATCTAACATATTAAAGAAACCTAAAATATCTATTGCAAGTGAATTCTGATACAAATACTTTCAGAAGCAAATGGCTTCAGAGACAAATAACTTCTAATACAAATACTTTTCAGATATAAACCCGAGGCAGCTGGTGGCATTTTTTAGTTTATATATGTAATCACTGAGTTTCCTAAGTTAAAAATGTTGATAGACCTCTTATTCTGAGAACATAATATTAGTTTAGTTAAGTATAAGGAAATGCCTTCCAGCTAATGGATACGAGCTGTAATAACAATATGAATTCTACCTTTTCTGTGGTTCAGGATACCTTATCTTATCAAGATAATAGTAATGGCTTGATAATGACCTAAGGATTGAATTAGTACTGTCCTAACAGCTTAGTATTCTGAAGGGGAGAATTTGATATTAAAGGAAATACTTACTTGCACCACTTCTTCTGATGAGAAACATAACTGAGTAACCAGGGAAGAAATATGGCCATTTCCATATCAATAGATTGCTTTCATCATTACTGCTATGGGAAAAGGTTTATCTGAATGAAACATACAGCTCTAAAACTACTCTTGAAACTTTGAAACAGCAAAACTCACACAGTACTTAAACACAGAGAAAATGTGTTTTTTGTAATTTTGTAACTACGACAGTTATCACAAACACTTTCCAGGATAACTAGCATTAGACATCATATTGAGGAGTTAAAATATCATATGTAATGATATTAGTGACAATGCCAAGAATAATTTCTCTATCCTGGACAAAACAGTGAATCAATAGATGATTTACTATTTCTGAAAAGCATAAAACAACATTATAGAGTCTACTAGAGGAAGAGCCTTATGCATAAATTCCTGCCTAACTGAAAAGCTCCTTTTTAGTTATAATAGAACTGGCATTCCAAATCTACATTTTTGTACAAACAGAGTAATTGCATCTGTAGTTCTTATAGTTTTAAAAACAACTTCAAAATGTAAATAGACTGTACTTAATAATAATTCATTGCCCTATTTGTAAACGTCTAGCAGCATTTAACTGCAATATTCCACTGCAGTGACCACTGTCCCCGGAGTGACAGGATCCTGCAAGGAGGAAGCAGGGCAATAAGTAGGATCACCACCCTGGACTTCAGGAGAGCTAACTTTGGCCTCTTCAGTTACCTTCTTGGAAGAATCCCATGGGCCTGGGCCCTAGAAGGAAGGGGGGTCCAGGAGAGCTGGTTAATATTCAAAGATTACTTCCTCCAAGCTCAAGAACAACGCATACCTATGAGCAAGAAGTCGAGCAAAGGGGGCAGGAGATGGGCATGGATGAACAAGGAGTTACTGGCATATTTCAAACATAAGCAGGAAGCATATAGAAGGTGGAAGCAGGGACCGGTCACTTGGGAGTAATGTAGGGATATTGTCAGAATATGTAGGGATGTGATAAGGAAGGCTTAATTCCCATTTGGAATTAAATCTGGCAAGAGATGTCAAGGACAACAAGAAGGGCTTCTTCAAATACATCAATAACAAACAGAAGACTAGGGAAAATGTGGGCAGGGGCCCTGGTGATGAAGGAAACAGAGAAGGCAGACTTGCTGAATGCCTTCTTTGCTTCAGTCTTTACTGCTAAGGCCAGTCCTCAGGAATCCCAGACCCTGGGGACAAGAGAGAAAGGCTGGAGAGAGGAAGACTCCCTTGGTGAGGAGGATCAAGTTAGAGATTATTTGTGTAAACCTGACATCCACAAAGCCATGGGCCCTGTTGAGCTGCACCCACGAGTGCTGAGGGAGCTGGTGGATGTTATTGCTAGGCCACTCTCCGTCATCTTGGAAAGGTCCTGGAGATCAGGAGAGGTGCCTGAGGACTGGAAGAAAGCCAGTGTCACCCCAGTCTTCCAAAAGGGCAAGAAGGAGGAGCCAGGAAACTACAGGCCTGTCAAGCCTCCCCTCCATCCCTGGAAAGGTGATGGAACAGCTCCTCCTGGAGGTCATCACTAAGCATGTGGAGGACAAGAAGGTGATCAGGAGTAGTCAGCATGGAGTCACCCAAGGGAAATCATGCTTGACCAACCTGATTGTCCACATTCCTTCTGTGACGGAATGACTGGCTGGGTAGATGAGGGGAGAGCAGTGGATGTTGTCTACCTGGACTTCAGCAAGGCTTTTGACACTGTCTCCCATCCCATCCTCCTAGATAAGCTCAGGAAGTGTGGGCTAGATGAGTGGATGGTGAGGTGGATTGAGAACTGGCTGGATGGCAGAGCTCGAAGGGTTGTGGTGAATGGCGCAGAGTCAAGTTGGAGGCCTGTGGCTAGTGGTGTCCCCCAGGGGTCAGTCCTGGGTCCAGTCTTGTTCAATATATTCATCAATGACCTGGAGGAAGGGACAGAGTGCACCCTCAGCAAGTTTGCTGATGATACTAAACTGGGGGGAGAGGCTAACACACCAGAAGGCTGTGCTGCCATTCAGAGGGACCTGGAGAGGCTGGAGAGCTGGGCGGAGAGGAACCTCCTGAAGTTCCACAAAGGCGAGCGCAGGGTCCTGCACCTAGGCAGGAATAACCCCAGGCACCAGTACAGGCTGGGGGTTGACCTGCTGGAAAGCAGCTCTGCGGAGAGGGACCTGGGAGTGCTGGTGGACAACAAGTTAACCATGAGCCAGCAGTGTGCCCTTGTGGCCAAAAAGGCCAATGGTCTCCTGGGGTGCATGAGGCAGAGTGTTGCCAGCAGGTGGAGGGAGGTGATCCTGCCCCTCTCCTCAGCCCTGGGGAGGCCTCACCTGGAGTACTGTGTGCAGTTCTGGGCTCCCCAGTACAAGAGAGATACGGAGCTCCTGGAGAGAGTCCAGCAAAGGGCCACAAAGTTGATGAAGGGACTGGAGCATCTCTCCTATGAAGAAAGGCTGCGAGAGCTGGGATGGTTCAGCCTGGGGAAGAGAAGACTGAGAGGCGATCTGATCAATGTGTACAAGTATCTGAAGGGAGGGTGTCGAGAGGGTGGGGCCAGGCTCTTCTCAGAGGTGGCCAGCGATCACACAAGAGGCAACGGGCAGAAACTGAACCACAGGAAGTTCCATCTGAACCTGAGGAAAAACTTCTTTGCTGTGAGGGTGACAGAGCACTGGAAGAGGTTGCCCAGAGAGGTTGTGGAGTCTCCTTCTCTGGAGATACTCAAAACCCGCCTGCATGCGATCCTGGGCAATATGCTGTAGAGGACCCTGCTTGAGCAGGGGGGTTGGACTAGATGATCTCCAGAGGTCCCTTCCAACCTTAGACCATCTGTGATTCTATGACATATTTCTATGGGCTGGTAAATGAATTCTGGCTGAAATCTAAATATCATAATTAACTGATCACTTTCAATAGAAACATGTTAATATGATTAGCAGACGTATTAACGTATAATAAAATACGGTTCAGAGGTTAATCTTACTGCTTTGAAGACTTAAAGGCTAATGTGAAACATAGAAAAGAATTAGAAATTTTGCCGATAAAACTAAAACTTACTTTTCTGGTAATTTATTTTTCTAAAGCAGTACTTTCTGCTTTGGTCCAAATACATTGCCTTTCTAACACCAAGACCAACAAGCAAATGCGCGCTTCTTAAGGGCATCAGAGGCACTACCTATCCTAAACCTAGATTCTGCATCTAGATTGTCCCTAAAGTGGAAAAGCAATTATTACTACAATAACAGTTTCAAAATTTCACAAAGGCAAAAAATAAATTTGACTATATATATAAAAAATTAGGAATTACTATACCAAATGAAAAAGCCTAAAGTGGCACAGAGATTTGAGAATATGCCTATACACTAAGTATATTAGAGATCTGGTGTGATAGCTAACATTTTCTGAGAGACCAAAGAAATGATTAAATAACATGGTTTGTGGTTTATAGAGATGTGTAAGTGGGCCTTTCTAGAATAGATCAAAAATAAGCACATTTCATCCAGAATCAGAATTAAAATACAACAGAGCTAATTTTAAAGTATCAGCACCTCTTCCTAATATTACAAATGCTATTTAGATTATAATTCTGTCTTTTCATTTTTTCAGAGAAGCCACTGCTTTAAATCATGAGCATATTTTCTAAGAAATATAATTTGATTTGCTAAAAGGCAAACTCATCGTAATGCACATCTTGCTTTATACTATAAAAGCCTAGCAAGTGTTTTTTGGGAATATTAGGTAGCCATTTAACAACAGCAGCAACAAAGTCCATTTTCATTTCTTAAAATAACTATTTAGAAAATATCAGAAAAGAAAATAAACATTTTATGTAAGATAGACATATGCTAACCTGCAAAAGATAATTTGAGTAGTCAGCAAATCCCTATTAGCGCAAACGTGAGGAGACACTCGCCAAAAAAATCTGTCTGGATTTCAAAATGTTTAACACTTCTCTTATCAGGGAAATAAAAGTGTCTCTCACTAAAATCTCAGCTGTCACATTAGCATTATATCAGTGCCTGCTAGCAACCACGGTAAAAGATTGTTAAAGGTTTTCACTGTAAATACTACTTTTCAGAGAGTTTAAACGGCACTACAAAAAGTGTCTCTGGGCTAAAATGTGTTGTATTATGTATCTGTGAGACAGCATTTCTTTAGGCACTTCTTTTTTAATTCCTCTACCAATATAGGTCCAAATCCTAATCTTGAAAAGCAAAGCTTAAGTGAAAGGAATAAGACAGAATCATCAAGCACAGTGCACAGAATATGCAACTCACACTGCAGTCTGATCTTCTTTGCCAGGATCCTAGTCTGAAAGAAAAAATAACTCAGAATTCCTTGAAATTCCTTCAATGTCAATTGATTTAAGCAAACCAGAGTTTAAAGACTATTTTTATTTGGATTAATAGCTGATTTCAGATATTTCAGTGAGAAAACTCTTTATGGGTATTCCAGCACAACCCCTCTTTCCTTCCTGCTATTGTAAAAGAACAAGAACTAGATTTACCACGGAGGGAGAGATGTCTCCGAAATATTCCTATTTTCAAAGAATAGCTCTACATGCAGGTCATGCAGGTTTACAGTTGCAATCTCAAGATAGCATTGCAGTTAAGAAGTATTAGTGGGGAGTAAAACTGAAAACTGAAAAATGCTTAACTATGCATAGGTAATAAAAATGTAAACATTTTTATTTTGTTCAAATTCATACAGCAAAGTTAAAATTTCAATGTAGCATGATTCATACACTATTCTTGAAACAGGAAGGCAAACTGAAGAACAAACAACTATAGTTACATTAAAACATTATGAAGTTATAACAACTTCCTCCTGCAATGTTTTTGTAACTACCAGGATATTATTTTGCAGAAGGTAACATGATGGGATAAGAGACCTCTTCTCTCTACTGTAATTGGTATGGCTGCCTCCTTTAAAAAGTAACTACAGCACAATCACAATTATTGTCAATCATAACTTTAACCTCTGTTCCTTTTTCATATATACCTATTTAATATATCATTACTTTTAAAAACCAATTTTATATAACTGAAAATAATTTCTACTTCTTAAAAAATCAGAGAAAGAAAGAGATGAAAATATTCCCTCAGGTCCAACAGTTTCCAAAACTGTATCCATGCTGAGGGATACTTTTATTTATATGGAACCCTAATTGTCTTCATTAAGATGCAATATAAGTACAATGACATATTGCAGAGAGAGGCTAAATTTCTTCCTGGTAGCTCTTTCTATACGTAAAAGGCTCATCATCAGGCTCAGACAGAAAAAAAAAATTGGAAATGAGGATGAAGGCCTCAAAAAGTCAAAAGTTGAAAGAAAAAGCAACAATAGGACAAACATTAATGGAATGAGAGCTGAAATGTAGACAGCTGGAAACAAAACAAGAGGGAATATGGAATACTTTAAAAAAAAAGAAAAAGAAAGAAAAAGTATAATGGCCTGCAAAATATAAACTAACATATCAGATTGAAAAAGGAAGAGGAACAATTTACTATGCAACCCAGACCAAACCCAGAAAGAAGGAGTGCAATCAGTGCAGCCAAATGAGCAGTTAGTAAAAAAGATATTTAATATGCCCCCAAAGCATGCATGAAACACAATAAGTTATATTGCTCCAAAATGCTGACATTTTTTCCACAAGAAATTGAAATAACAGTAATTTTGTCATTGTACCTTTTAAACATTTTTGCCAGCTCTGTAGCCAGTTAGAAACATAGAATTCATCTTTCACAAGAAATGGCAAAATAGTGATCCTATTTTTTTTTTACTAAAAAATAGAAGCATAAAGATATAATAAAAAACTGAGAAAATGTTAACCAGCTGTTAATAACTATTAGCCTAGTTTATACAAGTATTTTGGACTGACATCTCCCTTTCATTTTAGCACTTCTTATTGGAGTCCCATATCTGGACAGTCAGAAGTCAATGCTAACAAATAACTGGAGCTGAACACTTTGCATCATTATTAAAAGCAAGATTTCTAATGGCATTAAGGTAGACAAAACTATGTTTAATTAAGTACCACTAGCCTATAAGAAAGAATTGATAGAAGACTTCCACAGAGCTCTAAGATCTGATCTAAACAGAAAGGCGATGACATGGAAAGCTGGAAGGCCAGTAGAAACAACAGTAGAAAAAGTGGTGCTGAGAACACAGTTCTCTAGTTTACTTTAGGAAACTGAGCCTTCAACAAGACAACTTAACTGCTATGCATTTGAGCACAGCTAGATTTGATTTTAACATCTATTTACATGTCTGAAGGAAAGTGCACCTTTAAAGTTTAATGCAGCAGCCTCATCTACAAAGAAGCAGGAAGCTAGCTACTGGATGAATGAATCTTGCCTGAGACAGAGAAAAGGTCACATCAACTCTAGAAAGACAGAAAAGATTCTAATGGAGGAAATTTCATTCACAAGCCTTCACAAGTTGCAACTGCTCACTTTAGTAAGATGGTGGAAAATATAGGTGAAATATGTCTTTATAGTTGAATTTCTATGTATCCATTTATATGACATAAAACCATGATAAAGAGTATTTAGGGCAAAAAAAGGAACCTTACAAATGCATCAATCATTAAAGGACATTTACACAAGAAAGTAGGGGAATTCAGCATCTAGCATGTACAAAAACATTTGCTTTTGTCTTTTATTTTTCTGAAGTAGCCAAATAATTGATTTTAAATCTAAGGTAGTTCCAATTTGCTTCTGATTTTCTTTCTCACAGTCTTATACTATTTTTTTCATAACTGTTCAAAGTGACCACTCTTCAATTCCAAAATTTAATTCAATTCATTGTGAAAAATAAATAAGAATACCTAGCATACATGTTTATCTGTAAAGCTCAATAGTTTTAAAGGCAACACTAATTCCATTATTTCAAGACGGGAAACAATGAAGAAACACAGAGATTAAGTGATTTGCCAAAGGTCAAATATATCAGCAGAATAGAAGTCAGAAGTTCATAGATTAGTTGACCCATTATTAATTAGCATTACGTTCTAAAAACTTCAGGTAAAGATTGCTTGCTGTGAATAATGTATCCTAATAACTCTCAATGGGAATATCCACTTGAAGGAGAAAGGAAGTGATGGGAAAATGAATAGTAACAAATCATTAGGATCAGAGAGTATTTGCTCAAATGTTATAAAAGAATTAACAGATGAAACAGCTTATTTACTAGAGGTGATGCATTATCTCTTACCTAAAATTGCCAAGTATCAAGAGTTGGAAGATGCAAAATGCAGTGAAAATAAATCTGAAAAAAAGAAAGTTAAATGGGAGATGTAAAAAACTGGAATCTCTGCAATAGATGTCCACATTGGGCAAGGAAGTATAAACTATAACAAAAATCCTCAAAGTGGACTCTAGATAAATATGGTCTACTCTGGAAGAGAAAGGATGGCTTCTGAAAAGGAGATTTGTGCTTTGCAAAACTAATGAAATACTCTCAAGTTTTGAACAAACATGAGAATAAGGGTGATTTTGTTCTTAAAGTCTACTTTGGATTTCCAAAAGGCTTTTGCTAAAGTTTCTCACCAAAGGCTATTAAAGAAAATCAGTAATGAGGGGATAAGAAGGAAGGTCCTTGCATGGATAAATAATTGCTTAAAGGCTAAGTAGTAAAGAGTAGGAGCAAATGTCGAGTTCTTGCATTGCCACTAGCTTTCTGCAAGGACCTTTTCTGGGGCTTGTGCTGTTCAACATTTGTAAATGACCTGGACAAGGGGAGGAAAGCTGGTGAGAAATGTTGCTGATCATAGAGAGTCATTCAGGGTAGTGAGGACAAAGAAAGTGAAGAATTCCAGAAGGAAGTTATAAAGCTGAGTGACTAGGCAATATAATGGCAGATTAAATGTCATGCAAATAATTGTAAAGTGATACACCAGGGGAAAAACAATTCTAACATTGCATGCTAAATAACATTGCATGGGCCTGGAGCTGACAATTATGATGCAGAAGCGAGCTATTAGTTCCATAAAAGCACTGAATGTTAGGAACTGAGAAGAAAAACAGGGGGAATCATTTTGAAATGGTATAAATGTAAAAACCACACACACCCTGAAAATCACATAGAGCATATAAACTTCAGAAAGGGGAAATAAAGATGATCAAAGGTATGTGGCAGCTTCTGTAAAGGAACTAGAGTAGGACTCTTCTCCTGAAAATGAGATCTCTTTAAGAGGGATATAGAAGAGGTTCACAAATCATAGGTAGCATAGAGGGAATGGAGATAGGCATTAATTCTTTACTGTTTTTCCAGCACAATCCAATCCAATCCAATCCAGTGGGGATTTGCATGAAGTTAGAAGAAGCCATTTTCAAATAAATAAAGAGTGGTTCTTTACACACAAAATGAGTAGGGCAGAAGGCCTGTTGTGAGTCCATGTCAATGGACACTGCATTTTAAAACTTTAAATCAGCTTAAGGGAATAGGTTCGTATAAGAGAAAGCCAACAAAGTTGTTTAACCTATAGGAAAAACATTCATCCAATGAAATTTCTTGGCTTGAAACAGTTGGAGGCTGGGAGAGTGTCCAAAAAAAGTATCATTTGTTTCTGTAGGCATGTATTTATAATCGCCAGACACAGGAGGCTGGACTAGATGATTCATAGCCTAATTCAGTATGGCCAGTCTTCTCTTACTATGTGTTTCCTACTGGTTATCTTTATGTAGCTCCCTGATCAGGGCATAGACACCTTTGAAGCACTTAACTGTCTTTATGTGCAACATATGGAAAATAACTGGTTCTCTGTTTTGGATTCCTTTTGGGGGCAGTAGGGAAGAATAACCATAAAATATGGTTGCAATGCTTCACTTCTAAACATGTACCTACTTTATTAGATAAAGTCTGAAACATGTCAGCAGTTTTGGGTTTTTTTAGACTTGTTAGAAGGTTTTTGCATTATCCTGACTATGAAGCATCTTGCCATAAATGCTAAGTTATACGGGGATCAGCAGACAATTATAAATATGGAATCTCTCTAAAAAGTTAACAAGAGTCTCCTAAGGTGAATTGCTTTTGCCATTCCAGAATACATCTTGGCAACAATCAGAATACTAATCAGATCAAACACACCTTGCTCTAAAGCTTTTAAAATGAAAATAACATAGCTTTATAATAGCAGTGAGTAGTAACACTTCATTTAATATGTACATTAATTATTGCTGAATTATAATGGAGTTCCTAAAAAGATGTATAATGCTTACATTAATACTAAATGAATTCATTATGATCAGTGTAATTACAATGAATACTAACTAAATTAATGGCAGTTAGACATGTTAGAAGTGTCATACATTTACTTGACATGTTCCAACTTGAATATATTTTGGTATTTCACAGTAGTGTGAATAATAGTGTGCTTGGCATAGTTTTTTTAATATTCATTTCACAATGAATGAATTTATTGTAATTTGTTTTTCTATGCAAATATACATACATACAAAACCCATATGTATCTTCTGAAATAACTGGAAATAACAAAAGCTTCAAATCAGGCTGATGCTTCTGTTTGGATTTAATTCCCGGCACTGTATATACTTATATGTCTTAAGCCCTAGATGCATAGCCAGAAGAATAGGGAGTCAGGAAATAGACTCCATACGCTGCCATGCCCTAGTTCTGCTCTCCAGTATTCATCCAGGTATGCACGCTATAGATCATCCATGGCAGAGATCTGGAATACAGCATTTTCAGGCAGAGTCCAATGTCAGGTGGTATGTTTAGCATGTTTTTGCATTTACATTTCTTGACCCGTTGGCCTAAGCGTCACATAAACTATTCTTGCCTATGGCAAAAGTAATCTGTCCTGGGGGTTGTATCTGCAGCCACATGCCAGATGTCTCATGGGCTTTTCTAGAGTATTAATTGTGCACCAGTTTTCAAGGAGACAGGACCCAAACCCAGTTTTGTCCATGAGACAAAACAGAAAAGAAATACAATTTTAGCAGTTTCAGAAAACAAGTATAATACTGAGATCTAATTCAGGAGGAACCCAAAGATTTACTTACAAGGGACTTTTCAGTCAATGGAATGAAAGCAAAAGAAACACGATTTCATACTACTTACAGAAACATGGAAACTTTACATACAACTTAGTAGAGCATATTTAGAAACTAACAGGCAACTACAATATTATCATATATTTTCTTTTACTGCTTGAGAACAGAGGTAACATCATCAACTGGATACCTATTTTTGCATTCACATGTCTCATACAGTATAAACTGTAAGAACCATTCATTGCTGTGTCCAAGGAAGAGAGAATCAGTGGACTAACAGTGCAACCAAGGACTAGGAATGCTGCCATGAAATACCATCAAAACACAGCTTGATGCTTTGTTCGCACAATGAAAGATAAGAGGAAAAAGTATCATCCTTTAACTTTTCTTACACTTTTCGGTATTGTATTTCAGAGGAACATGAACTGTAGCCTTCCGGCAATCATGCAGTGTTTGTATTCTGTGTTGAGATTATTCACTCGGGTGCTGCACTGAAGCTGCCTGGACTATTTTGACACTGCATCCAGATGCTCCAATTTTGCTTCAGTGACTCAGAGCTGAGCCACAATGCCTTGAAGCAATATTCAAAGGGTTAGGTCTCAATGAACAATTAAAGTACTCAGAAGAAGTGTTTCTAAACATCTCTGACTGGTGCTGAAGTGATTTAAGTGGCCTTGATGTGACATTCAGACAGGGAATACTTAATAGAATAGATTCAGTCCCAATAAAGGCAACTGTGCTTCAGATGAATGTGGATTTTGACCTATTTTTACTAAATGAAAATATACAACATAAGTACAAAAGAGAAAACTCCATGTTTTAACAGCAGTATATCATTTCTACAAAGAGTGTACATTTGTCTGCTTCATATAAATCAAATGTAAAAGTCTAGTTAGTAATATTTGATTAAAAGCTGAACTTGTCATATATTCCAGCTTCCTGCATTGAGACCTAAACAATTTACTACTTAAGCAGGAAAATAAAAACAGACTTTCTAATTATGCTGGTGAATGAAGGGACCTCCTGTAGAATCTAAGTATATATTTTAGTTCAAATTTTTTCTACTTACTTGAGTAGTCCACATCTGATAAGTTATCCTAACTGCAACGCTGAGCCTTATTATTTGAAAAGGAAGGTATTTTCCAGATAGGAAAATTATTTTGCACAGCCTCATTCATTTATTAACTGGAGATTAATTGTATCTACATATACATATACATATAGAGAGAGAACAAGCATGTGTCATTGAATGCAGCTGTATTGTTAAACAGTGAGAAGAAAAACAGAGACATAAATAAAGCTCTGGTAGAGGCTTGACTCAACCAGACAAGGAAGCCCTGAAGCAGGAAGCTAGAGACATCGGACCATCTGATTTCAACTAAGCCAAGCAATACATGTTTTAAAACATTCTTGCTAATGAAGGACATAAGAAATGACAACTCCATATATGCTAAACATAAATTTATCATGAAGGAAGCATACTGTACATTAACAATATTTCAAGGTTTCACTCTAAAATTTTGCTGTTTTTGAGTAAAATAAATTAGGAAAGGTTCCCATGATTACAAGAGAATTTTTTTTCTTATTTTTGAAGGTTCCTGAATGTCAATTTTAGTCTTCTTACATTACATAAAATAAGAAAAGAACTTCAAGTACCAAGTGCAGTGAAGATGAATCTTTTCTGAATAACGATTACTCAAGCTTGAAGCAAGTAAAGTAGAATATGGATTTGATACATAATGTAAACTTAGGAGGAGCCAGCAGAGGGAAATCCTGAAAGAAACATGCTGAGAGAACTGAGGGATATTCTGAAAGAAAATTTCTAAAAAGCTCACTGTAGAAATCATTTTGTCAACCCTCCAGCACCTCCTTCTGCTCTATTTGTTGTATCTATTTGCATGTGGCTGCTGCTGCCAGTTAGCTCCGCTGATGTGCTGAATGGGCACTACAGAAAAAACCTATTCCTCTGTGTGTGCCCTGCTCATTTCCTTTGCTCCCAGGTCAGATGTTTCTTGGAGCCCCACGTTCAGTGCAGCAGGGCAGAAGTCACCCAGCTGTACTAATGCTTCCTATACCTAGTCCCTTCATAGGGATAGGTAATCTAGAACCAATGACACAGAATTCTTCACAGTTATGTCCTGGTAATGCTCTTAAAATTGTTTTGCTCTTATAGAGAAACAGAACATGGAATACAATCAAGAAGGTAGAGTTCTCTAAAAAAAAAAAAAAGCTGACAGCTTTTTTTTCATATATTTGACAATAGAGATGATACTATTCAGATGATATACTTTTGGAATGCATAACCTGTAAAAACTGCTAAGATTATTTTGTAGTTTTAAAAAGGTAGGGGATTTGAAGGAATATTTTATGGCTCTTTCTTCCTGCCAGTTTTAAGCTCACAAAATCCTGAATGAAATGGATCTCCCATTAAAAGAACTGAAGAAACAAATAGTCTGCAAATAAATACTCATTGTAAAGGTCAGGTTTCCCAAAAGAACAAGTGCGCAGACGTGAAAGATGACGCTTCTTGGTGGACACCTAAAGATTAGCACCCTCGTAGAGCATTATTACAGGCTTTTATGTCAAGAATTGCTTCTCCATTCACCACACTTGTTTCTGAATTTTAATAGATGAACGAAGAGAGAACATCTGTGTGATTATAATTATCTTTGTTTTTCTCTCTATTAAAAGAAACAGGTTTGGTGCCACAGTCCTCAAACTCTCATGAGAAAAATATACGCAATTCTATGCAATTTTACTATGCTTTTCGGTGTCCATCTGCCTCTGATTAAATGCAAGTGCTTTTTTGGAATTAATTACACTTACTCTGAGACCACAATGAGACCACATAAAATTGAGATAAGACATGCTCAAGTAATGATATAATACTGTTTGATAAGTAATAAACTTCAGAAAAAGCTGGATATAAATAGATTCCAAGAAATCTTTCCTACTGATGGTCCACTTGAATTCAGTACTTTGGAGTTTACACCTCTGAGTAATCTCTTATTCCTAAGTTAGTTATGGCTGATTAATATGTATGGCACACAGAAAAAAAATGCAGAATTATCCAACCATAATTAGTATTATATGATATTGATGCTACTCTGAAATAAGTACACAGAACTATGAAATAATTTTAAAAATGTCTGGAAAAAATATTCATCAGAAAAAGGAAAATATTCAAAAGATAGCAGAATCTGCAAAAATGTGCATTGCATCACTTGCTTAAGTAAACAGTTGTTATTCATTAAGTTAACCACACAACCACTGAAGCCTACGTTCTTTTCTGGGTATGTTCCAAATATATATATATATTTTCATAACTATCTTCTCCCTTTATTTTTAAAAGAAGAAGCTTAAGCTCCACATTCCAAAATCGATCCTCGTTAGTTAAGCAAGATTTTAATATTGAATATAATGTCACTGAGTGCTAGCATTTTAAGTAACTTAAAAGGTTTACAGCTTGCCCATTTATTTTTTATTCTGCTAAATATGCTTTTTTTCTTACTTTGTGACATCAGAATGATACCTTCATAAAGTAAGAAGAGATTCTTACATAAGAGATAATGTATAGAACAAGTATGAGAATTATTATTACCAGTTTTATTACCATTTTACCTATTGTTATATAAATCTAAGGGGGGGGGGAGGAAGAAGGCAGAAATAAAGCATTTTATTTCTGTTTTTACTACAGCAGTTCATAAAACATTTTTAGTTTTGCAAATAGAATATTCATTGAAAATCCTAATGTATCCTAACAGACACTGGTTTTAGTTTTATGAACTAAGAAGGTCCAGAACTGTCTAAAATGCCAGGTATTTATTTAAAAATAGAATTCAGGATCTTTTGCTAGCAACACTTCTGTTGCTCGAGCAATGAACTATAAGAATCTATGTACCACATCCTTTTGCAAAGACTCTCAACAAACAGGAAATTAATAGCACCTGAGATACATGCTTCCTGCAGGAATGTTGATTTTTTTGGGAGTTTCTGGTAAGAAGGTTTTCAGAAAAATACCTTATTTTAAGAGAGCTGACACACATGAGTACAACTCAGAGTTTAAGTACTCTTTCCTATTAGTATTTCTTGTTTGTTTAATAAAACAGTATCAGAAACACAAATGATCTGTTAAGAGATTTCATGAATATCTTCTCATAGGATTAAAGAAAGCAAGAGTATCAGAGCTGCCTGAAGCCCTCTATGGTGTCTCTGCCTTTCAAAGCAGACCACAGGTATCTAGGGTGCTAAATGTGCAGAAACTATCCCCTTCCCTCATTAAATGTTTTTTAGGTCTAGGTACAGAGATGCATGTATTACCTGATACATATAATCAGAGAAGAAAAGGCTTTCTCCATCTTCCCAGGTAAACTTTTAAAATGGGGAGCGGAATAAACCCAGTCATGAGGGTTTAGGAAGCCTGACTTTGTTCTTCAACTTACATTTTGATCTTTCTCATTGATCTCTTGCAGAAGGAAGTGCATTAATTTCTTGACCATTCCGCCACTGATATAAAGCTAAAGGTAACTTGGGAAATGAAGATCAAGAAAAAGAACAGACCTCTCTGTACTTACCATATGGCACACTTTGTCATTCTTATTCCTTTACCGTATCCCTAACGGAAGGGATAATCTTTCACTGAGTTAAGAATCAGGATACCTTGGTTTCATCACTGATGTCAGGAGACTTTCTGTGCAACTCTGGACACATCATTTACCATATCTAACAACTAGTTCCATATCTGCAGACTCCTATTGAGAATTTTTCCTGTAAGTGGTCAGTTTACGACCTAAAATATTTTCCTGGCTAACTAATATTTTGGTGGTCAACGATTCACCTATACTTTTTTTTTTTTTTTGCTTTTTCTCACATTCTATGCCAATGCAAGCTGTAGAGAAAGATGCCTCAGAACTCATGCAGAGGCAGTATGTTTCTTCTATTTGAAGTGATCTTTGTGTCTCAGTTTAAATTAGCACTCTTGTGCCTAGAAAGCTCTACTAAACCCTCTTAATGAAAACAGGTAGTTCAGAATCAGTCCCTGAATTAAGATGTGGTAGGAAATATGGAAGCATATGTAGCTGGGCTTGGTGTATGCATAATTTTTCAGTTAGATGCTTTAACAGAAAGTCACTGAAAAATCAGTAGGTTTGTTCCACATTTAATTAAAATTTTGCATTTATTGCCAAGCAAAATCATGCTCTGATTTCACCGCAGACTGTCTGAGAAATAAGTTCATATGGGAGAAAGTGCATGGAGAAGAATTATCCTTCATCATTCTTAAAAATATTTTTGTCCAATCAGCAATCTCTCCACTTGCCAGAGATACAGGAAATCTGTATAAATAGCAGATGCCATTTAGATGTTATTTAAACACAAACCCAAAGCACTGGAGATGAAAGATTAGGTTGACACACTGTTTGTAAATCACTCATGGAGGCTGAGAGACTCCCACCACCAACCCCCCATCTATTCCCTAGCTACACAGTTAGGGCCTGATCTGACACACAATGTAGGACAATCAGGTTCGGGTCCATCTTTTGCACCCATATTTGCACTTTCCCAGAAGAGTTCTTCAACCAGTAAGAAATCTATAATAGTCTTCTCTCCATCCCCATGGTCAAAGCTGTTGTGTATGGATTATTTAAATACTGAGACAAAGTGAGAGAACGACTCTCTGGTCTGGTGGTTAAAGCCTTCCCTTGGGAAGCACACAGCTAGGGCAAAGCAGCAGTTCAAACAGCTCAGGTGAGCGCGTACCACTGCAGAACATCCAGCTGCTGGGTGACTCCCCGGGAAAGTAGAAAATACCGGTTTAAAACTCAAGTCAGGGGAAAGGAGTTGAATCCTAGTCTCTTGTGGCAGTTACTGCATTAAAAACATATGGTGAGTTCTTGAAGTATATGGGGGTAGAGGTGAGTGGGTGGAGAGGGGAAGAGGGGGAAGAGAAACAGTTGTTGTTATGTCCTTGCTAACTTTCTCTTTCCAAAAAAACCCATGAAAGTCATTCCAAATTCAATCTGAATTTTGAAAAATTTTAGATTGACAGCTTCTTTAAAGTTTCAGCAATCATTGTATTCACCAAAAATTTATCCAGATATTTGCTGTAAGAACACGTTGTCCTCTGTGCGGGCTCACATTAAACTGGCAAGTAAAGATTGGAGTTTTGTGTTTTGCATGTTTAAGACCTTTCTTGGCTATATAAACTATATGTAGAATATATCTATATAACGCATATATAAAATATATGTGCATATATAAAATATATATTATACATACAAAAATGTATATGGCAAAATCAACTATATATGCATTTAAATATATATCAGTATATGTATATCAAATATACACTAACTAATAACCAATGTGGAACTAAGATTGACTGCCATTTAAAAATCTCACTCACTTACAAATCACACACTCAGAACTAGTGGAGTGAGAGAGAGATATAAAAGTGGAAGTTCTATTAAAGCTAACATTTCAGACTGTGCAGGGTATATATTCATCATACTTTTAGCATATGAGAAAGGAATGATCATGCTCTTTTTTCCCTGAGATAATATCTGAACACAAAAAAGTGAATATAGCTCATCTGGCAATATTAGCCTTGATTTTCTGTCATATCATAGTTGTAAGCCTCCTGTTTTAATGCAGTATTTTATACTTAATTTATGATATGTTGCCTCTAATCATGTCTGAGTCTGTTTTATGAGGAAATTAATCATTATACTGAGTAACAGAAAAATATACCTGAATTCCTGACTACTAGCCATCAGCACTGACCTAAGAATTCATTTGCTTTCCTGAAGATTAGATACAATTTTTTTTTTTTTTAATTTCTGAACAGGCATAATTCATTTATGGTATTTCTTTCACTGTCACTGCCTTACTACTAAAACCTTCCTGTTTTTCTGACAGCATTTAGAAGCTCCAGGGATATCAATGACAAGTTAACTGGCTATAAATCTTTCAAACAGAAAGTGGGTTTCAACAGCAAAAGAGAGGTAAAGCTGGAATGATAACCTAGAAATACAGTACAGCTTTGGATAAAGGAACATTTTCAGCATAATACAATTGCTTCAATAATTTAATTTGCTGATTATAGAAATGCTACATATTCAAAAATATTCATTACTAGTCTATCAGCTTATAATATTATTGTTTGCTAGTCTACATCTGTGTGCAGAATACAGAGTTTGGCAGTCATTGTTTAATTCTTACCAAAAGGCTGCTGCAATCACATATCACTTATTTTTCCTTATCAATATATTTTATGAAATACTGTGTAAAATAACTAAAAGAGAAGCAGGAGTGCCTGCAAAAGAAATACAATATTTCCCATTTTGCATGTTATTTATGAGGGTAAATTATGATTTTTCCAGTCTTTTTCCCAGTGAGCATGCTCATTTGGATAAACTGTGGTTCTCATGGGAAGTCTAATTTCTTATGTTTCCAATGTTTCAGATTTTTGAAAGAAAGAAATTTAAAAAACTCTCTTTCCATTTAGAATGTCTATGCATTTTAAAATTAAAATTTCTCTTGGGGGGGGAGGAGTTTTAGTGTAGGTAATTCATAACTTTCAACTGATTCCAGTAAAAATATGTTCTCAGTATAACTCTGCTTTGATGTGAAAATTCCAGATCTGTAATGGAAAATGAAGAATTATTCATAAATATTTTGGTGCAAATTAAATCTAAATTAATACAAGGTACATACCTATTGCAGATATGTTCTTGGGGTACACATTCAGTGGGAAAGAGCTGGGCATGGCTGGCAGGCGTAGCAGGTGTCAGCATCAAAACCAGTGGAATTTTTGTAGGCTTTATTTATTATTGGAACCAGTTACTGACAACTGACAAGCATGTAGTCGTGGGGTGACCTCATATACCCCTCACCCTGCTGCATCTGTAGAATTTCACTTTCAGTTATATAACAAATATTTCAACAAATGAAAAAATTGGCCTTCAAGTATTTTTTAAATATGCTAGGCACTAAAATGTAGAAAAAAGAATTATGTTTCTTAGGATATTAGTCAGAAAGACTCACAAAATGAAAAGATGCTAATGTAGTCTATTGATGAACTAACTGGAAAAAGAGTTAGGATTCTCTAATTTTTTAAAGAAATTTCTACAGCAACACAACACCACGTTTATAAATTTAAACTATATATTTTTTGGATCAAAATCAGATTAGTTAAATCTACATCGGTAATACTTCCAAATACACTGTCTGCCTTTCTTACTGGCTTAGTAACGTATGGTATTTTACCTTAACTTGCTTTAATCTCAGCATCACTGAGAAGAAAACATTAATGGAAAACTCAGGAGCCAATGCAGTTTCCAGTACAGAAGAGAAGTTCATCACTGAAGCTCCTATGATCATGTTTGGGCCCGTTAATTCATCAGAGATAAAAAAATATATATATAATAATATCTATGACTGATATACAGGTAGATCTATTTCCATCACACAGTTCAAAAAAAATACTGTAATGCAGTTCTTGGTTTTTAACTCTGAAGAAGAAAAGGACAAAGTAAAAATCTGGGCTCAGTAGAAGAATATGCAGGCTTCTTTTGAAAAATGTTTTCAGAAACAATACGGTGATCCTTAATAACTAAAACATAATTAGAGAAAATACTTAAGAACTCAGAGCTAATATAATAAGTAGTTTGGTGCTACACTGCACCGTATTATTGCGTTCACTAATTTCTACAAAAACAGAAAAGTAACTCAATTTTTTCTGGGCTATTGGTCTCTTAATCTTATATATAAATTCAGGTAATGTATCACTACAACTAGCATCCACTTAATTATTTTTATTTATGTACCATTAATCTCCATTTTCATTATTTTTGTTGTAGAGAAGAAAGGAGGATGAATCCACTGTATTTGTATTGTCATCTCCTTTCCAGCCCTCATAAGGCTCTTTTTTCTTACTGAAGAGAGAATCTTTCATATTCTTTAAAGTCACTTTTTATTTCTTTAATTAGGAGGATTCCATCAGGACCTTTTTGGTGAACTCCTCATATTTTAATATACTTCTGCTTATATATACTCAAGCTGACTGTTTCTGAGTTTGTGCAGAACACATTCCTGATCTCTAAGAAAGCTGTTTGCACGGTCTTTCATATTCTGGCATAATCCCTGGATAATTACAGAGCCTCTCTTTGCAACAAGAGGCAAATCTGAGAGGAGTTCTGGGGCTCTGCATCACACATGAAATTCTACTTGGACGTTTCAGCTAAATTTGCTTCCCTTGAGCCTCAAACTTGCATGCAAAATCTGTGAGATGCCAAAACACAAGAACTGAAAGATTATGATGATGGTAACTGTGTCTATACAAGGCATTGATTAAATGAAATAACAAAACACAACTTGGTTAAAGGCTTTACTTTAGCAGCAGTTAAGTCCTCATTAGAAAAGCAAAGTTGACAGAGCTTAAAGCACTTATTTTATGGCTGATAACCATTAATCATCTTTACTGATTTCTTTCTCCCCTAGGATTTTAACAGAGCTTTTGAATGTTCGTCTGTAATTATTTATACCCTGTAGTTTTTAATTTTTTTATTCTATTCTGTAATTTAGGAAAAGTGTGTCTTTCTGTCAAAAAGAAACGTCTGACCAGATTTGTGACTTAGCTGCAACTATTACTTCAGATATATAACCCATGAGATACCATTTGGCGCAGCAGTCTCTAGCTTTCAGTCTCTAGCTTTCTGGTTACTGTAAGGAAAAAGGTACAATGCATATCTTCACAAAAACAAAAACTTTTTTGTTCTGTTATCTTTTCCCTCCCTTGAGAAATCATGAAATATGCGCATATGTATACAGGCTTAATAGTACACACTTAGAAGTGTATACACTTAATCAATTTATATTCCTGCATAGAGATCAGTTACATGTTGATCAAAAATATACTTTTTTTTTTTTAAATCTTCAAAGGGCTTCAACATTTCCCATCTACAACTCAAGCGAAAAATAATAATTGTCCACAGTACACTAAACCGCTCCCATATTCCTGATCTTGCCTTGGCCTCTAAAGCTTGGAAAAAATTTATGCAATTTTCCCCCGACATGACTGATCTAAACTATGTTAAGTAATGTGGTGGCATGAGAATTTTCAAAAGCAAAAATGGTCTGAAAATGATCACTAATTTGGAGAGGACAGCCATAATTTTAAGATCAATTCTCCTTAAAAGGTTGTGACTAACTACTGTGGCAATATATATGATGCCTCCTGCTGCCTGTTATCTTAATTTTTCCTACTTAAAATATTATTCTGGTTTTCTCAGTGTGTAGAAGAATACTTTCTACAAACAACAATGGAAGCTGATTTACTAATATCTGTTGGAAAAATTGAAATCAGACTAGAGAACTGTGCAAATAATTTTCTATATATTTGACTAGTGAGCTACAACTGGAAGAAAATCAAACTAACATGATTTTTTTTTTCCCCTCAGTCTTTCTTCATTGAAATGGAAAACTTAACATAGATACCACTCACAGAAACGAGGAGGAAAAGGTACTGTTAACTTGTCCCTACCTCTTTTTGCTTAATAATACAGTTGTTCAAAAATTAACTAGTATATGGAAATCTGACCTTTACATTTCTGCTCTACCTGAAAGTTCTTTAACCCCTATCTACCAGAAACTCTCCTTACCTAATGGTACAGGGAGTTTGTTGATAAATAACTTTCAGTTTTTCTTAATGAAATTTTTTACTTCTTTCAATAAATATTCAGATACTCAATGAGCCAGAGACGGTAAAAATGATTCTATCACCTGTTTGTTGAAACAATTTACATGGGGAACCCAAGTTCTAATTCCTGTACTAATGAATATTTATATATTACATGCAAAGTGGAACTAGAAAAACAAACAAAGAAAATGCCCTAAAGTGTTTTGATTAGGGTACTTGTGGGAAAGGAGAGGAGATGCAGATTCAAATGAGATTTGGTCTTCCCCTTTAGCACGTTAGTTGATTATTTTAACAGTTTTCTCAGTGAATGAAATAAGTCTGATTCACTTCTGGGAGTTCAACCTGAAAAATCATTTCAGATTGAACTATTGTGTTATTTTGGTCTAAATCTACTGTTTCTAAATGACATTTTAAAAATTACATTTTTTAAATTTACATTTTTATTGGTAATGCATCCAACTACACAAATGTTTCATAAACTGATAGCAAGTGCACCCAATACAGCTTGAAATAATTTGTCTGTGTTGCTTGAAACTACAGTAGGTAAGAGCTATTAGGAGATGTGCATATTTTAATTTGATAACATTCTTTTATATTAGAAGCTGCCACCTTCATAGTCTGTCTCCACTCATAGTCACTGAAGATTTATCCCTGACAAAGAAAGGTCTCAGCACCCAAATACTAAATTACTTAATGCTTTGTTGATCACAAGCAATCTCTCATTCTCTAGTGCCCAGGAAGCTGGCGCACATTGAAGTGCAGTGGTACAAGGCACTTTGTGAAGCTATGCTTAATAAATAAAACAAATATTACGTGGTAATTTATGGCTGGTTCGGCATAGCCTATGCAGAACGCATTACAATACTTTAGTAAGAATATAAAATGATCAAAGCAGGATGACAATAGTGAGGTCCATATCTGAAAAAGGCAACTTCTCCTTTGTCGTAAAGGAATAATTGTAAAAGTCAGAAAGTATCTCGAATATGTAGAAATGAGGAATAAATATGACTCCCATATGAATAACTACCCATAGGTTGTATTCATCTAATAATGAAGGGGCATTAATTTGCTTGCTTTAAGAAAGCATGCATTCGGGACTTTTTTTTTTATATTCTTCTACTTCATCTGCTACTACAATGTCAGTTAAAGCCTTCATAAAATTTCTAGTTATGACTGCAAGCATACATTTTATGTGTGTCTTAGGTCCAGGAATTTTCTTAATATTTTCCTTTGAATTTTGTTTCAATATCCTCATTGAGGACTTGAAAACAGTCACTCAAAGATTTAAAAAAAAAAAAAAAAAAAAAGGAAGGCCAGATTAGGATCAAAGCACAGAAACTCAGTGCTCAGAGAAAACTATACCAATACCTTAGCACTTTTTCTTTAACTTGATATAGAAAAAAGAGAGAGGAGAATAATCTTCACCAAGTACAGCCGAAATGGTACAACTAAATAAGCCCAGACTGAAACCACTGAGTGAATTTCTAGAACTGATGAAAAGTGATATGTAAATTAAAAGAAAAAGGAAAAAAAAAAACATGAACACTTTATGAAGATTTTGTAGTAGAATACTCCAGCTTTCTTTAGGACAGCGTTTAGGAGTGTATTGGCGTTTAGGAGTTATTGAGTCAAGATAAGAGATCAACAATCCCTGCAAGTAAATAACTCAGTAAGACAGAAATATGAGGATTTTTGAAATAAAAGGCTAGGACTTGTGTCCTAGTTTCCAGATATATACAAAATTGTGCCTATTTGCTACACATACCTTCCTTAAGTGTCAAAAGCTGGCATCATATTCATTGTTGGAAGTACTAGAGCAACGATTAGATTATTAAATTCATGAGTTTTTGAAATCAAATTTCTGTGGTAGGCTAACTGTAACAGTTTCACATTAGTTTAAATGTATGCCATGCAGCTGGGTCGGCAGCAGTAGCAATAACCTGTAGCAATAAGAATAGCCTGCAGTCAAAAAACAGCCTTTCTCAATGCAAGCCATATTTCTAGAATGCTGATCCTACTTGTGAAGATTTAATCTACAGTATTATTTGTGAAAAAATAAATCAGACTATGTTTTATTAGTGTTTTATTGTTTTTTATTTCTAAATGAGTCTTAGAGTATACTACAGAGAAGTATGGGAAGATTATTATGCATTTTAGGGAATATTTGTCCTTATCTGGATTGCAGTTATATGCTTTATTAATAGAAGTTAGGTAACGCTTCATCTGATTAAATTTTTAATTTTTTTATTAGATAAAAACATTAGTATTGCTAGGCAAGTTTTTGGAGCATGGCATTCTATGGGCGATTAAAAAAGGAGAGAGCCAATAAGAGGTTCCTTGTACAAATTGCTTCTCTTTTTAAAAATGGAGATAAGTGCTTTTTAAAACTTTAGGTGGATGGCAATTAGTTTATTACCATGAGGAAAATATTGAGTATTTCCCTAAATGGTTCTTCCTGTACCTCACTGGAGCCCAGCATATCTTAACTGAAATAAATTACATGAAGGAATTAATATGGGGACAATATATCTATATTTTAAAAACTTACTAAATCTCAAATTATATGCATATTTATCACAAAAATTAAATACAGCAGCTAACTTTTCAATTTCGTTAACATTTACACAAGATAAGCAAAAATACCTGGCATAATTCCTTGCAATGGCATTTTGTGCACATGCTTTAAACTTTCTCTAGTTTTAAACAGACGTTATTTTCAAAGAGAGCATTTACTTGAAGAAAAATTGAAGTGGGAAATTATGGGACAAAAATGCATACAAATTGTTAAGTGTGTATAACATTACAGCAGCTCTTCATCTGCTACATATAGATCAAATTCTCTTTCAAAGTCAACTGCAAATTTTAGATTGGATAGGAAACCAGAAAAAATCATTAGATATGCATTAGATTTACATTTTATATTTCATAGGAGGAAATCATCCACTGAAATTGATACTGAAACTTCCACTAACTTCACTTTTATCAGGATTTGAGACATAGCTCATTAATAAGAACAACATAATTAATAATTCTATTGAAAAGAATTGATGAATGAACAAGATTTTTTTCTCTGGTGCTCATACTCAGCTTTGTACATCAGTGAAAGGTCACTAAAAGTAACTGATGTTACATGGGATGGAGAAACCTTCTGTATTCTTCCAGCAGTTTAAATTGTACTGATACTAGAACAGGTAATTTTTTGAAGTAATTTTTCCCATCTCTCTCCCCCTTTTGTCCTTTTTTCTCCTGCTAATTTTCCTTCTCCTAAAAAGGTTAAATGGTTGCGTGCTCTCTGTTCTTATCTTCCTTGTGTTCACATCTCCCAAAGCTAAATCACTGGGCTGCTGAACTGAAAGGTAAAATCAATGACAATCTGGTAATTTTTGCCAATTTTTGTCCTACTAAAATTCAGCAGATCATTTTTCACAAAATGATTGATGAATCCTAGTCTTTCAACTCAAACTTACTTAAAAAAAAAAACTTCTATAGTTTAAAGAAATTTATTTTATCTTCAAGTATGGTACTAAGTGGTGTCTCTTGTGGTCTAGTTATTGGCAAAAGAGAAAAAGGTCAGGTTCTTATAATTTATAGTTATGTAGAAAACAAAATCACTGAGTTTATACACACAACATATAAATATACTTGGAGTTATATTTACATTATACACATGCAGACTCATATATTCATGTATAAAGATTTGTCCGGAAGACTATAGAAATTGCTACTTTAGTTATTTGTAGTACAGTGTCTGTGATGTTATTTCTAATTTTCTGTGCTCCTGTGAAGCAGGATACTGAAGTCTTAAGGGAAAAGAAAACATACAAATGCTATTACAGTACACATTTCTAAGCAGCAGGAAGTCTGTAGTAAGTGTCAGAGATTGATCAGGATTTTATTCCGTAAATAAACAGCCACTATCAGGTGTCCTGTGCCAAAAGGTCATACATGCATCATCTGAGCTGTATGTTTGACCATCTCAGACTTTCAGAAAGTCAGCAATGAGCTTAAACTATTGAAAATGAGCTGAAATTATTGTAATCTTTTCAATATATGCTAACCTCCAAAAACAGAACAACTGAACTTGTGCACAGTTTCAAAGGGAATGGAATAGTGAATTGAGTATATTAAAATGTACATGAGCTTTTCAAACTGAATGCATTTATACAAGCATTAAAAATATACACGTGTGCATCTCTATATAGACACACAAAAGAAAGAAATGCATGTATGCCATAGATATCAGACATGCACCACAGAACTCAAGAACCTGTTTTTAACCATTAAAATGTATGAGCGGATCACTCACAAGAGTTCTGTAAAAGTAGTTCATTTACAGCCTTCCAAAATTGCATGAAAACTCCTGGATCCTTTCAGAATTTACCATGTTAGTATTATATATATCTTAATTATTTTGTATTTGGCACATAGAGCAATTGATTAATATACTGCTTTAAAAATGAAAACATTGAATACATTTGTATAGGACCAACTTCTAAATTATAATAGTGAACCCTTCAATCCAGAGTATCCCCATTTCTGAGATCATTAGGGATCTGGAACTAAAAAAAGGCTACTGCCTGGTGTCAGTCACTTCTTTGTACGGAAAAGTTTAATAATGGTATAAATTTACAGTAGTTACAGAATACCATTAAGAGACCGTGAACTGAAAGAACATTGATATCCCAATTCTATCACAATTGCAACAAAACAAAGTCCTCTGAGTTATAGATTTCTTTTCTCTTAACTCATTTGAACACCTAACTGCATCTGAAAGCAGCATCACACGTTCATCAGCTGTTACAGAAACATACTGTGGAGACTGCCACACAAATCAGGTGAGAATTTGTCTTTCTGATAGAATGTTTGTCACTGACAATTACCTTGATGCCTGTCCAATATTCAGATTACCACTAACATGTCAACATACATATCCTAAACTGTACAGTTAAAGGAAGACTCGTAAGACTTGCCTCATATGATTCCTGACGTCTTTCAACTACATGTATCAAGGCAAGGATTCAGCGCATCTGATCTCAATTAGACAAAGAAAGAAACCTGAACAGGCTGTTGTTCAGCACAATAGAAGATGCATCAGTGTTTAATAAAAATTGTAACAACTCTGTTTTCAAATAAATTGCAGACACTAGTCATAGTGGTATTTTGGGCAAAACAGCTTTTTAAGCATTAGAACTATTTCGAAAGAAGTGTCTTTTTAAATTACACTTGTCATAACAAATATGATTAAGCAATGCAGATAAAACATATTTTTACCAACCTCTATAATTATTTTTACTACATAAAACAATTGCTACATAAGATTTCAGCCTCAAGTTAAATCAAAATAAATTTCCATTGTTTTTCACAGTTGAATAGGTTCTCCTAAAATTGTCCTGACAAACTCTCCTTTAGAAAAAAAAAGTAAAAATATTCTTAGTTCAGTGACAATACCATATTTTAAAGGCACTGGGCATCAACATACTTGTTTCAGATGCATATAAACCTTTCTTATTCTTTTTGGCTTGCCTGAGTAGTAGAAAGAAAAAAAGCCACAAATAATAGGCAGTGGAGTTCTGCTGTATGAAGAAATTTTAATTATGAAAATACCATATAGTTATCTCTTTTCAAATATTCCTGGGACTCTAAAATCTTTCTCAAAATAGTCACTAGTGAATTCAGAGACAAATGATATTCATAAAAGAGTAAAATTGAAAATAAGCATTACCTTCCAGCAACTATTTTCCCTACTGTAGTAAACAGACAACATAAATTTAACCAAACCAAATATTCAATAGACAGATTTTAAAAATGATAGCCTTCTCTGCTTGAAGCATGTTCATAACCCCATTAATATGAATGAAAGTTAACCATGCACAGGAGGGAAAGAATACATTTTATGTATGTATACTTGCTCTTTGGAATCTCTGAATATTTCATTTTAATAAATATATTTTAGAAGGATGTCTAGTTTATCAAAACAAAGGCTTTGGTTTCTGTTTTAAAATTACTGAGGCGCAAGATAAGACCAGAAAAGTTCACCCGGCCATGTATATTTTACTGCAAACATGTCATTTTAGACATCTTTCAGAGATGTATCTGGAATCTGAAAAGCAGTCCTACTGAGGTATTGTTTGCCGCTGCTCATTGACATATTCATGTAATGCAAAATCAATCAAAACCAAAAAAGCACTTAAAGATAAACCTAAGAATGAACTCAAAAAGCTATCTACTTTATATGAAAATAGGAGGTTGCATTCCCCCCCCCCCCCCCTTAGGACTTAGAAAGTTGAGTAACCAGATTTATTTTATAATTAGGCCAAGTTTTTTAAATACTACATGAGAATCAGATATATAGGACGAACTCATTTATTTAGGAATTCTTTTTTTGAATAGAGGAGTTTACGAACTATTAACAAACAGTAGAGAGAGATGATTAAAGAAATATTGTGAACTTAAGAAATAAAGCTAAACTTCTTGGAGGTTGACATAGCAAGAGACTTTCTGTTTCACAAAAGGGATGACTTTCAGAACAGCGTTCCTAAATATCTTTCATAACCTAAGGAATACAAATGGCTCTAGGATACTCTTACTTGATACCTTTTTTAAAGTTATGTCAAATCCATAAACAATTATTTTATGAAAATGGAAAAGACAGATTCAGGGTAGCTGAGATTAGAAGGGAAGTCTGGAGGTCATCTGTCCAACCCACAGCCTCAAAGCAGAGCCAACTTAGGTCAGGTTGCTCAAGACACCTTGTGAGTAACCACTCAGCTGACTGTCACTTTCAATCCAAGGACTGAAATTTAACCACCTGTCTGGACAGCCTACTCCAATGCTTGACTGTCCTCCCTGTGAAACTATGTTTCCTAATATTTAATAGGAATTTGCCTTGTTGCAAGTTGCACTCATTGCCTCTCATCTTTTTACTGTGCAGCTCTGAGAATGGCCTAGCTTTATCTTCGCTACACCCTCTACCCTAATAGTAGTTGAAGACAACAGTAAGAATCCCCACTCAGCATGATCATGGTATGTAAATGCAAAGTGTAGATAAAAACAAACCATTGATTTTATTGTATGTGTCAATTCAATATGATATGTCTAAATTTAGCATCCAAATCTTTATTGCTGTAATTAGGACAAATAAATTTTGAACACAAGTCATCCACATCAGCATTTAAAATAGCATGCAGAATTTGTGCAGTACTTATACAGTTGTGACTTCTGATGTCAGACAGGGAGGATGATGTTTAAAGCAAATTTTAGAATTGGAAAAAAAAGAACATGTAAGAAGTGGCAATCAAAGCAGTAGATGATTCAGTACATTTCCAGTGGGGGACCACCTGAATCTTTGTATCTATCATACCAAAGTTGTATATAAATTTTTATTTTCTTACTTCCTTTTTAAACATCTGCTAGCAGATCAAATCCAACAATATTTTGGCAGCCTAAAATTACACTCTTCTGACCTTGACATTAGTATTCTACAGCACTGATGAAAGAATGACAGCTTCTCCATCCTACTGGGTGATCTTGCAAGCTTTTACCTTCATGACTATGGAGTTTCTGTCAAATGTGCTTCCAGCTGAATGATCACATTCTTTTGAATTATGAAGTGGCTGAAAACTGTGCTAATTGGGTCCATATTGATGTCACTCATAAGGATTAAATAGTCTTAATACTCTTCAAAGTTATATAAGCTCTTATAATTTTACTGCATGTTAGCTATAAGCATATATTTAGCCTGAATGACACGTTTGCAATACTCAGGGGACACACGCAAACTATATTTGAATATACTTAAGTGTTTTTTTAATTCATTAAAATAAGAAGTCAGAATAAAATTCTGAAAACAAAGAAAAAAAATGCAATTAAATGAAAATTTAAAAAATTGCAATGGCTAGAAAATACATCCATAAACTCTTATGTGTAGTGTAATTTAATTTGGTAGAATTAAAAATCGGAAGGAAAGACAGACAGATTGAACTGCAAAGCAGCATTCACTTACAGTGAATCTGGGTTCTGGACAAGAGCTATCTGTTCTTCAGTGCACTGAAGAACTATCCTCTGATCACAGTTTCCTTTCAGCTCTTACTCCTAGCTTTAGTGTCTATAAGGAAAAGAAACTTTCTGTGTTTTCCTGCAACTTTCCCTTCTGTACTCTGATAAACAAACACACCTTCCTTCTGTAATTACAACGAACATGTAATACTTCACCAGAAGACCCAATAATTTAGGTATAGCTTTGCCATGTGTCAGATTACAGTGGTTTGAGCGGGTTGAGTACTTGCTTACTGATTATCTGACCCAGCTCTGGTCAATAATAATAACCAATCCCTTCAAAGTTTAAGATTAAGATTTGCCATGCTGGCAGAGTTATATAGGAAAGAAATATTATAAACTGTGTGATAACCTTACTTTTAAAGAATTCCTCCCTTCTCTTGGTCAGTAGAAGACAATTATTCAGTACATACCCTTACATTACCTAGAATGAGCAATTCTTAGGTCTCATTATTTAGAACGAAATATTATGTTTAATCTCTATTAATTATGTTTAATCTGCCTATTGCAGAGGCACCTTTCTGATCTTTTAGGGTTTGCAAATCTGCTTGAATTGTCCAGAACCTAGATGATAAGAATTGCCACAGCCATAGGAACAGACGTGTATTAGATTACTCTGTCAGATTCCTATATGTATATATAGGAAAATAAGTTTCAATAATGAAACAAAGTTGCAAAATGATAAAATGATCAAATGCATTATTTTTAAAATTATACTTAGCTACAAGAATAAGTATCTCAGCTATTTAAAATGTATCTCAGCTAATTAATTAGTATCTCAACTATTTAATTTGCCCCGGTAGTTTACCCAATAGTTGACATATCCTGCAGAGTTCTTACAATATAACTTTCCTGCTCCATTTGTTTAGATGATGTTTAGCCATCTTGACCAGGCATTTTGGACAATTTGTATCTTTTTTTTAACCTTAAACAGAATGCCCTGTTTCTCCTCCCTCTTCTTTGTGAACAGCCCCTTATGGATCTGGGCTAGGAACCGGAATATCCCGTGATACTGATGATGTCTGTGTCATTTCCTTTTCTATTTGTCCTTAAAGCTACGTACCTTAACATGGTTCTGATTTTACTTTTTTTTTTTTTTAACTAAATGGCATGACATACGTATTTTAGAATGTTACAAATTATGACATAAACATGATTCTGAAATCACTTTAATCTCAACAGTTTACGGAGTCTGAAGATATTACAGTACTCATTAAACTGGGTGAAGTGATAAAATGATTACACACAATTAGTTTTAGTCAATTCTGCTCACGTGTCTTAACAATACTGAATATCTTATTCTGAAACAAATCAGTTGTTTAAAATTGCATTTCAGGTCCATTACTTCTGTAGTAAACTACTTATAAGGAAGATGTGACAATTCTCCTCTGTGACGTTTGCTTTCTAGAGTATATGCAATTTTAATTTTCTTGATTATTTTAATTTGCATTCAGTAAGCGAACAGGACAACAGTAGTCTTATGCCTACTATGCAATTCTTCATGGACATTTGGAAGTGAGCCTGAAGTATCTGAAACTGCGTTATAACTCTGGACTACTCTACTGTTTATTTTAAGTAGAATAAATAACCTAGAATTTTTTCAGTTACATAGTATCACAGTCTTTTTACATAATTTGCTACATAATTTTACACAACTTTGCAGTTTATGCCCTACGAGATGAAAAAAAGATAATTTTCTCATACACACAGAGAGCTGCAACCAATTTTGGATCAAAATAGTATTGCTTGTCTACTAATTTGTTAGTGGGATAACTAACCTGCTGGCCAAAAAGTTAAAGCACAAAACTACATATTTCTGAAAGATAAGAGTACAAAATAGGCAGAAAGATGAAATATTAAATATTCATCCATCACACAGGGAGATTCCCCACACTAAGATGGTGGTAATTAAAGACAACAATAAACAATATCTCAAGAGTTGTTATGATCTTAATTCTAAAAGAAGAGTGGGATTTTTGTTTGTTTGTTTTTTAAAAAAGGAAGGAAATGTGAGAAAGAAGACAGAAATGAAAGATCTGAGTATGCAGCTTGGTTATTCTAGCTCATTTCTAGGGCAGGAAATATAATGGTGATTCTATTTCTTGACTTAAAAGAAAAATCATCAGTATTTAACAGTTACACTGGAAGCCAGATTCAAAAATAGACTTTGGGGGCACATAACTCCTGCAGCCCTCGTCTTGCATCCACCTGAGTACAGATGCAATCCAAAAGCCTAGCAAGGTACCCCTATGCACTTGCAGAGGGAGACCCGGACACTTCTGAACCAAACAGCACAAAACTGCATTCAGAGGGAAGAGCTGCTGGAAGAAGAGCTGCAGAGACCTAGCCCGCAGGGTAACTCGGAGGACAGAGGTGATCCATGACTCCCACTTCTTTAGAGCGTTATTCAGGATTTTAGGGAGACATGTTCACTTACTTGGGATCTGTTCTCTCAAATGCTTGCATGCTCACATTCTCATCTTTTAAAGAACCAAACAAGGCCTATTTTCTTCATTAGTAACATGTTTACTTTCCTCTGAGGTGCTGACCTTTAGCGTAGCAGCTGGAGCATTACTCATAAAGTGGAAGAGAAAATTCAGATCTTTGCTGTAACTGAAAGGCTTCAATCCTCAGATTCTATCTCCTTCGAGAGCATCATATCCATGTTTTCAGATGGTTAGGGACAGACTTATAGATCATGTACAAATGGAAGAGGAAAATAATTACTCACTAAGCCCATAGGTGAAATGCGCCATTGGGTGACACCTCCCTCCCCCCCCCCCCCCAAAAAGGCCGCCAAACCACACAGAACAACAAAAGCCAAGAAAAAGCCTCAGAAATATCATGCTGCTTAGCTATTCATTGGGCACACAGAACCAAAGGCTATATAGCCTGTCCAAACACTATTTAATGTAACATATGCAGATAGTCTACAGAATTTACAGCTCTCCTTGGAAGATGCCCAACTTTTATACACCTTAGAAACTTTTAAATAAAAACAGTAATTGTTAGGCGATAACTGTTTAGGGATTTTTAATAGACAAATTCTAAATTTAGATTCCTATATTCCACCTAAATCTTCTTTTAAGCAACACAATGGTACCGCTGGATCTTGCTTTTAAAATCTATTATTTGATATGGTAGCTGATTCCCAGCATCACTATAGTTCTAAAGGTTAAGTCTATACAGCGCACTTATACTAATAACATGTTCTCATATCGCAGACACGGCTCTTTTTCTATACAGTCATCAGCTTGGAGAATTTCCCTTATTATCTCTGCGAGACAGCTTGATAACTTGATAATTTGTTAATGACATAATTGCTTCTTATAAAATCTATCAAATCTACAAACCTCTAATTGTTATTCTCTGCAGCTGATTTTGAAACTGAACTCTTTTAAGAGATTATATTGATTATGGGAAAAGAGCCATATGTTGTTCTCATTGAAACTGTGGATAGAAAAAGACAGCGATGAAAACCTAACTGACTTAATAAAATATGCCCACAGTTTATTTTTAGAGAGATTTGTCTAACAATGAATTTAAACGCTGAATTCAAAAAATTAAAGATTATAAATCTGCAGTCCTGTTATAAGAATATAGTTAATTAAATAAGTGGCTTTGTTATGACTTGTTTTAAAGACACACATAATTTATAATACGATAAATAAATAATATTACAAAGAAAATAGCAAAATACAGACTACAATTGTACTAAACACTTGCAGCTGGTTTGACATGATACAGTAAATTTCTGTCAGTGTTAACCTGCCTATGCTTTCACTAAGGAAACTGGTTATTTATTCTAGCAGCAGCTAGTTTATATGCCTAATTTTGCTGATAGGACGTAGCATCTAAGTGCCCCACTCCAGTCAACATACCATATACTATACTGTGCTACATTCAGTTAATGTACAACCTCAGTAGGACTTGACATTATGAACCATATTTTTCATCTCTACAGTTAATGACGAGCTCCCTTACAATCCTTTCTCCTTTTAAGTAGCATAAATGCCAAGATTATTAGCTCAAAATCTTATTATTGGTAACCCTTAGAATAAAATCGTATGTTAATGACTGCTACATTCATTCAAAGGCTTACTTTTTATATCCTTTTAGCAAAAAAAAATATATACCAGTAGTTTTTTTATGAGTAACAGCGATTACAATTTTGAAGTAATGTAACAGAAACTGCCTAAGTTTTATAGTACAAATTTAAATCATGATATACCTTCAATTTTGTACCAAGAGTGTGCTAGAGTGGATACAGCTTCAAGTCCTGTGACCAGAACCAGACAATACAAAATTTTTCTTTATACAGCCTTTGTTTTCAAATTACTTCAGTTCAAAGTCAGCTGTGTTCCTAAAATATAGTGAGATTACAAATCTTGTTCACAGAAGAATTTGATTTCGATATAGCATATTTATAAACTACTCTCAAATACATACAGGAAACTAACTCAACAGTATTTGCGCACCTAAAGGAGTCCTGAGCTTTCCAGCGCCTGCAGGTCTGTTGACCCAGGAAGTTGCAGGTGAACATTGCAGTTCGCTGTTCACACTCAGAGTCAGAAAAGTAACTGGAACCACATCGCTGACGCGTAGGTTTTGCCTGTGTAACAACTTTCAGCACACTGTTCTCCCATCCTATGCTTACCTTTTCCTCTGGTTATTCTATGTTCTTGATAAGAAATTTTACTCATATTGTAATAAAAACAAAGACAATGATGAAGCAAAATTTTGCTGCTGCAATGAGCTCTGGGCAGCGACTTAGGCTTGTCAATCTGCAGTTGCTGCTGTCCTTAATATCTCTGCGTTTGGACACCTGCTAATAAATTCTTCATAGCAGTACTTTTAAGTATAGATAAGTATGAGCCAAATTCTCCCAGTACAAAATTTCTTATACTTCAGTGGAGCTGGTTCTACTGTTTTCTTTTTCAGTTTTAAACAAACCAAAACCAGTTTCACTCAAAGATATACACAATACATTTAATTTTACTTTTTTCCATACAAAAGATGGAAAGCTCTCTGAAGGATGATTTCTGTGTTACACAGGAGACTTTTGTCTTTTTAAAGTTAAACAAAAAATGATACACACTAACCTTTAGTCCAGTCAAGTAAATAAACACATAACTCACAAAGCCTGTCCTACAGTGATCAAATACCCTACAGCAGGTGTTCTGGGCATTTATTTGTGCCCTCATGAAAATGTATCTTGAGTATCTCTGAAATATATGGCCTTATCTCTTAGCAGATTATGAAACCACTAGAAATCAAATCTTTTTTTCTTTTTTTTCCATGAAACCAGAATGAAAAGAGGAATGAATTCGCCTTGTGCTACAGAGAACCTTTCAAATGAAACAAACTGAGTGAAGATCTCATCATGAATAACAGTACAGTGATAAAATCAAATGTCAAAGAGGAAGAAAAGTTTCCTCCATAAATGAAGGACTCTTCATCCATGCATTCAGATGTGGGAATTCCACCTTATAATTCATTAAAGAAAAACAAGCAAAACAAAAGACCCAAACAAAACTAGAAAGCACTCGGGGACCAGAATAAATAGCAGATGATCTGCACTGAACTAAAGATGGTTCCTATTTCTAATGTTGTTTAAACAGCTATTCATTTCAGGCCTTCCTGACTTGTATCCACCTCCAGAGTATAAAAGATTATCCTGGATGTGATCCTGGGCAATATGCTCTAGAGGTCCCTGCTTGAGCAGGGACGTTGGACTAGATGATCTCCAGAGGTCCCTTCCAACCTCAACCATTCTGTGATTCTGTGATCCTTAGGCCAACTAACATTGTAATTTCAGATGTTCTTTGCAAAGGATCTATCTTTTTACTCCAGCCCAGCAAAAAGAGAAAGGGACCCTATTTTCTCCAACCATTCATTTATTTTTCTGTTATTTTTTAAATGCTTACAATCTCTTGTTTCCACCACAATTTTATTGTAGAAGGTCTTCAAGAGAAAAAGTTGTCATTGGTATAAAGTGAGGTGAGTAGTGATTAAAGCTAAGTGGATCTGTTAATTCAGCCACACTTTAGAATGACTGAATATGAATAAAAACATAAATTACAATTACACTAAGAGAGCATATATGAAATCCATATTAATACCACATTAGTACTTCATGACTAACATTATTATAGCTAATACTAAATGATAAAATAATGACTGCCTACTTATAGAATTACCATTTCTAATCTCCCTACTAGAAGGAAAATAATTATGCCACTGTAGAAAGAATGCAGAGTTTTTCCTTTTTAAGCGATTACTTAAGCATAAAATATGTTTTTCAGCTGACTCAGCAGGCATTGGCTTGTCTATGATTTTCTGAAATAAATAGCAAAGTTAGATGCGCAGGGGATTTACATTGTTGAAGTCTGGAGGAAGAATTGTTTTTTAGTTTTAATTTAGAAAAAAAAAACTATTTACATTCTATTCTGCCATTTAGGAAACAAAAATGAACATGAGCAAAAATACGTCCATATGATTTATATATTAGGCAGAACAAATTTAGCCGTTTTGATGATCTTCATTTCTCCCATCTGTGACACAGCATAGAACAGTAATGTTTGTACTACTTAGGCAAGTAGTTCTAACAAAAATCAAGGCAATAATGCATGAAGCATTGAAAAATCAAACATAGACAGTCCCAGCTACAAAGAAAAATAGACAAATATAAAGAAAGGGCACCCTCCTTCCCTGCAGAAAAAATAAAAAAGCTATGAAGACTTAAGATAGCAATTATACTCAGAGTCTAACAGACTGAACTCATGGACTCTTACCTGCTACTTATTTAAAAATTTAGGCATGGTTGCAGAATTACATCTGCATGGTTTGATAGGGCCTGAAAGTGAACTCAGGATCTGCTGCGCCCTAAGGTCAATGTCTTAATCATAAAACTAACTTTGTATTATATTCCGTGGTTTATATCACAGAATTGAGTTTTGTGTAAATAAGTGAGGTATTGGGAAAACTGGCATTTTTGATGGCTTTAGCAAAGAGATATTTGTAGTGAGAACCCATGACTAAAATGAAATTGTAGGGAAATGAGAAGGGGAAAGATAGAATGGTGTCATGACTTTCCATTGAGCAGGAGGATGCCATAAAGCCCTGAACCTTTTTGAAAGGGCTGACTCAGAGAAGGCTTTCATAGAAGCATTTAGGAGACTATAATTTTGTGTAATTTCTGAAGGAGTTGGTAGAGTGATTAAGAAGAGGAAGGGAAACACAAAAATAAAAGGTAAATTTAAAACAAGGCACAACTTTTGTCTGAGAAAATTGTTACGCTACAAATGAAAAATGACAACAATGTAAAGATCAATCTGTCAATATGACAACCTGCAGTTTCAGCTGGTTTACTTTTCATACTGAAGTAGAGATGGCTTTAAATTGTTAAAAGGAAAAATTATTTGAGTCTTGCACAATAGTTAATGACGGTGATTTGCAATGTCATCATGTGATATATTTGTTATCATGACATATTTGGGTCAGGAACATGGAGAAACAAAGACTGCTGTTTGGTAAACAATTTAACCTAATCCAGCCCTTAAAGTTCCATAGTGTTTTTATTATTTGAGAGAGGAGCTAACAGAATGGTTGATGCATTCTTGAATCTACATGCCCTTTCAGCGGCATGGAGTAACAGCTGTCAATGTATAAATAAGTTAGGTATAGACCTTCTGTTACAAGCCTAATTGTATGTCTTCTTTTTTCTCTGTAGTATCCAAGAAAACCTAGAGTCAGCATGTGAATTGTTAATTCTACTTCTGAAGCTGGGAAGCTTCAAACTCCTGAGACAAGAGGTTTGCTTCTCATGATAGCCTACCACTAGAATTGCAAAACATTTTTTAGTTATTTTGAACACTGTAAAACAAAGGAGTGTTAAAACCTTCTTACTAGACCTACCGGGAAGAGACACACTGTACAAGACCAAAATGAAATTAGTTACATTCAAATTAGTAAAGATTTTATATGTTCACACACACGCATGCATTCTAATACGATAGGAACACAAAAGAAAGTTACTTCCTGTTAAAACGACATAGGAAATCAAATGGTTGCTAAAACACAGAAACAAATATTTTAAAAATAATTTTGTAATTCTTCTTGCAAGAATTCAAAATGATGGAAAAAAAGGAGAGGACACACAGTAAGATGACATATTTATATTTTCACAAAGAGATGCCCTCAAGGCAATGAGTCTCTTAGCTCTTGACACACTTTTTGCTCTCGTGAATAGCGAAAAACTCTCAGGTGGAGAGAAGAGGGGAAATTTTTCCTACGGTTGCCTTGAGTCTGCTAGTTTTCCTGAATCAATATTCAGAGAAAAGGCTTTAGCAACTGCTTTTGCAGTAATGAAACAGTAACAACTGCTATCAAGAATATATGAGCAACTAGAATGAACCTTGCCACACATACACACATAACAAATTTATACTTGACTTGTTAATCAGAGGGCGCAAGCACAAAGGTCTCTCCTCTACTTCCTGCAGAAGGATTAGTATCAAGCTGCTGGGAGAAGAATCCACTCGCTCTTCTGGAGCTCTGCTGGCGACTCAAAATACTCTGTGCGCCTTCGCTGCCTTATGAATCCTCATTTAGCTCATTCTGGCTTTCTGGAACTATAGTGTTAATACTACTGATCCTATCCAGGCTCTTTTTAGAAAGCCTACAGACCAGAAAAACTTATTCAGATCAGTGGTATACACCCTCAACAAGCATTTTGTTTGCATTACAGTTCACTTTACAGATTTACCAACTATACGTTACAAAGATGTATCCTCTAATGCATCTCTACTATATGAACTATTTCCTTAGTACTTTCATTTTATTTTGATAACTGAAAAAAAAAACCCTAAATAACATAATGAAAATGAGTAGATTGTTTCATTAGCCAAAATACAGGTACTGAACTGATTCTGGAAAACAAAAGGTCAGACCCCAATATTTATACTAAGAATTGTGTTTTCTATTCTGCTCCCTTTCATAATCTTTCTCTTGTGATTCAAACAGTAAGAATTACAGACCACAGTGTGAAATAGAGAAAGCTGCTGTACTGAGTGTTCTTTGGCTATTTTCTCCCATCTTAAGGGTGAATCACTGATCACTCCTTTAACCTTTTCTCACCTGCAAGTCACACATTTTACTGATTCTGAATAGAGTGCTTGCTTATTCAATGTAATAGTTAAATGCTCAACGATCAGCGCTATTGGCTTTGTACCACAGCTAACTAAGATTTTAGAAAGAAGGTCTTAACTTCCTGCTAGGTTGTGCTTAAAGCCTGTACACACATACAGCCTTTGTTGCCAAGTAAACTTTGCATATACCTCGACTATGTATTTTAATTAGTTTTCAATTGGCATCATAGTGAAAGCAGATGCCCACAAGAACTGGAAAAGGATGAAAGAAAATACAAATACACAGGATTGAAACGGTCAAAAGCAAATGTGAAGATGGTTTAGGCAGAGCAAGGGATAATAAGTAAAAGAAATTTTTTTTAGCTGTTAAAATATTCAAAGATGCCAAGGAGACCATTATGAAGCAATTTAACAGTACCAGTGGGAAAACTGTAATTCTACCTTTGCACAATACTGTTAAATTTGAAGGCAGAGTGAGCAAGTAATAAAGAGATGAGTTCTGATGAAATTAATTTACTCACAGAAATGAAAGACAGTCCGTACTGTTCTGTCTCATCCACAAGAATGCAGATATACAGACTGGTCCAAGGTTAATAAAAACAGTCTTGAAAAAGCGTAAGTAGAAAAAGCCCCCAAACTTAAATATAGAAATACAAATTATAAAATTAAATATAAAATAATAAAATA
The DNA here is from genome assembly GCF_040807025.1 of Struthio camelus. Taxonomy (NCBI): domain Eukaryota; kingdom Metazoa; phylum Chordata; class Aves; order Struthioniformes; family Struthionidae; genus Struthio; species Struthio camelus. The sequence goes on along the minus strand of NC_090945.1, from coordinate 49,493,972 downwards.
GAAATAAAAATAACAATATATAATATTATAATATTAAATATTAGATACATAATTAAAGTGCATTTAAAAAATCTTTTCCTCCCACTGCCATGACCTGAGAAAGACAAAAGAAATCACAGGGCTTCAGAATGAAAAATGTTAACCAGCACCTCTAATGGGACTGTAATACGAAAGAGCAAGTGCTAGCTCTTTTCAAGTGCTACGGACAACCCAAGCAGCATTATTCATATAATGGATGTTTAAAGTGTATTCACAATAGATTACAAAGATATTAAAGCATAATTTTTGCTCTGTTCCTTCTTGCATTTATTGATCTGTAGCTAAACACTTAATCAATTTTGTTTGTCAGTTACTCACTGCAACTATAAGTGAGAGAATAATGAAAGAAAGAAAAGGAAATGAGTATTTCAGTTTAGCTACTAGACGTGACCCAAAGTGATTTGAACCCAAAACCTTAAATGTGACTATGCAGAGATCCAGCGAATAAACAGACATGATTTCACAATAAAGGCAAAACCTACAGCTGGGATGCAAACCAGCTCCAACAATGAAAGTGCCTGACATCTAAATGTAGACGTTAATCTTGCAAATGATTGTATTCCTTCTAATTGGCTGAATCCAATATCTACAAAATGGACCAGCAATGAGCTTGGGACTCACTATTCTCAAGCATGTGTGGGTAGGAGTTTGGTGACTAAACACCTTGCAGGAGCAGGAGGCCCCTGTATGCAATATCTAAATAGAACGGGAAGGTTGATTTATTTTTCACAGATCTGTCATCACTTTACTCCCAACCTGCTGCATAATGAAGTGCATGAGACTTCCTTATTCACAGACCCTTCAAGTTCATTCAAATAGGAAGATTACTGCTCTATCAGCTGTCAAAGAGTAAATAACTAGAAGATCCTATTTGCTTTTTAAAAATAGCTTTACTTTCAGAAGAGTGTACAAATTGTATTTTACATCCCTGAAATTAGAGCAACGAACAAAAAATAATGCATAATATATTTTACATTTATTACTATTCCCATAAGCCCGAAATCTAGTAGAAGTGAGGGCATCAAATTAGCCTGAGTACCAGCTGGCTAAGAGCAGTGCTTGCAATAGAGGTAAGGCCATTTCTGGTTCTGGTAGAATTTATTTGCGTTGACCTTGTAAGTTGAAAAAGTCATAAGTTAAAAAGAACAAAAAAACAATGCACCCCCTAAAAGAAACAAAGCTGCGCGGGGTGGGGGAGAGGAGGAAGAAATAAGCTTTCTTTGCAGAGACATTCTTGCTGTTATTTTGACGGTTAAGAAAGAACTACAATGCTTGCAAAGTTAATTATTGACTCTTTTTCAGAGGTAGTCACAGTGAACTTTAAATTATAAATGGTCTATATAATTTGAAGGAGGAGATGAAGAAGGAGTTTGCAAAGGATGTTGAAAAAAACAGATGCAGCACTTTGGCAAGCAAAACAGCTAAGGATGCTCTATTTGATCAAAGTGGGAAAAACACTTATGCTGAACTGTCTGCTTTGTTTACAGTCATTGCCATTCTCTCACATCATCTGCCTCTTCGCGTTATTGTACTGTCTACATTTTTTATTTACTGTTGGGTGATCAGTGAATCACTGTCCAGTGTATTTTTCTGTGACAGATTTATTTAAATTTATTGAACTATCTAACATTCTGGTTAGAGCAACTACTATATTCTCTTTGTGAATGCAATTTCCTTTACTTATAAACAAAAGTGGACAACATATAAAGAAATACAAAATGAAAAGCTATGAAAGGGATTAGGAGAATTCCATGTCAAAACGGACACAAACACTGGTATTATGCTGTAAAAAAATAATGGTATTTCTGTCTCTTGGGCAAAGAGAAATAACTTTTCCACCACATAATAAATTTATTAGCCTTCCTGACCTCATCATTCCCACCTTAACTTGGATACAGCACCAAAGACAAGAACATCTGTTTGACAGCAGTGTTCTCCAATTCAGCTTGTTAACATTCATAGTTAGTACAGTGTCAGTTGAAATTTACTGCTTGAGCACCACCTCGTGGAAATTTCTATAATTGCTAAATCTTCCTGAAATTTACCGTTACGTATATATGCATGCCAGAAAAAGATAAACCGGAAACGTAAGCAAATAACAATGTATTCTATGCCTTTAAATATATTACAGTATAAACAATGTCAATATACATCAATCTATCTCTATATATAAATGTTGCATTACAAACGAACAATATTGTTTCTCTGAATATAAATATCTTCTGAATATACGATTGTACAAATTATCTTGTTAGTTTGTGCTCTAAATGGCTGTGGTACACATTACTTACTCATTTCTCCTCGTATTCCTAATTAATCAAATATATTTTACAGAGTTATTTAATGCTGTCATGTTGATTCTCCACATAAATATGCTTTATATTTTTATTACAGAAAATAGGTCATCCTCTTCTCTAGTTATTTTTAAAATAGCCATTGCACATTTTTAAAAAAGAAGCCTTACAGATTATGACCGACTCTAGAATTTTAGAATACTTATTCATTCCTTGTATTATTTGGTGAAAATGTTTGGACCTTGAACAAAGAATAGTCCAGAAGTTACTGCTGAAATAACTAAATCATCCATCCACAACATTCTAGGACAATTGCACATCTGAGGTAAAGCAGCTTATAAAGTTCAGGATAAAATGAGTTGGACCCAAAATTAAAACATTTACAACAAGAGGGTTATTTTGATCCAGAGTGGGACCTCCTTCAGGACATATTTTAAAAACAAACAAAAAAAAATCTATTTGTAGCAATATGAAGTAACTACCTTATATTCTAGGGGAGCCTATTTTAATCAAAGGAAGAAGAAAGAGAGGTGGATCCATGACTTACTTTACTGACTTTGCAATGCAGCAATGTATTTTTCTTAGAAGTGACGAGATTCTGTGGTTACGTGTATTCTAGGAAACCCTCCAACCAGTTAGGCTTCGAAGGAACAAAAGCAGCTGACAGATTTTTCCAATTTACTTTCACCTGCTGTCTGTCTCTCGCTTGTACCCGGAGTTTACAGTTTGGTTGACTGAGGCTGAGACTTACAAACACGCCAGTCCTTCTGCAAAGACTGGTCATAGCAGAAATAGCTAACTTTTGGCTGTTTTTTTGATCAGAGGCGCTAAGATAGCTTTTGATAGCTGTTTCTAAGATGCTCACTGTATTTGTAATAAAACACTAAAATAATTAAACAGTCTAAATGTACATGCATTAAATATGGCGGTATATCTCTATGTTGCTCAGGAACTTGTATATAAACTTAAATGTTTGTAATAAAACAGGCATCTTTGCTAAGTGCCAGTATGAATAAACTCTTTATCGATTCAGATAGGCTCATGCAATAATAGCTAGTGTTTTGTCCTCAGACACTCTACAGAAAATGCACAAGACTACCAATAAAAATCAATATAAATATTGAGCATTTTTAAATAAAAATCCATGAAACTTTGCAATGTAATGAAACTAAACGTGTAAACTAGCTCATTAAAATGATCTTAAATTTGTACATGTTTATTATTTCTACCAAAGAAAATAAGGGAGACAAATAGTCCAACTAAATATTCAAGGCAGATTATCAGATAGATAATACCTTAGTTGGCCCAGGTTTTGTAACTTCCACCGGCTGCTCCCCCAAATTCTGTCTGTCTTTGCATTGAAAGATATATTTAGGGACCCAACGTTCCTCACCTCCCTTTATAACTAAACTTCATTCCTTGACTATTTAATAGTAATCATCCTACCTCCACTTTGCAATTAACAAAATACAAAATTTTGAAAAAACATGTAGCAAGCTTTTTCAAAAACCTTCAATCAGTCACACAAAGTATGTAAGCGTGGACAGATGCAAACAACCAAACTGTTTAACACTACTTTTGAATCAGTCGCCACTTCTCCATACTTAATATTTCCCCCCAGCATCACTTCACTAATGGGTACGTCAGTATATAAAAACTTGTTGGAATATATACATATATGCCCATATGTGTATGCATGTAACTCTAATGACTCAATTTGCAAATATGTATCATTGAAGTAAACTCAATACTACCTTTGCTCAAATTTAGGAGCTCTTGAGTCCAGAAAAGGCTGTAGCGGTAACTCCTTTACTACCAGGTTCATACAAAAAAACACACACAAAATGATTTGTGAAAAGCAGGCTCCAAAGCCCTCCAAAGTGGTGTTCCTTACCGAGATGTTTCTGTGTATAGGTTTCTGTGTCAGAGGGCAAAAAGGCAAAGGTGTTACTGAAGTAATCTGGAATCAATTTACAAAAAGAGCAATGAGCAGGACAGACAATTTTACAGCATTGCTGGCAAAGGCATTACGGACAGGAAGACAGTAGCACTGTAACTGGCTCTGCCATGTACTGATCAAAGTCTGGTGTCAGACAGACATCCTAACAGGGATCACAGACATTTTTAATAAAGGTTTTTGAACAAGGCACTTTCTAAACAACTTCCAGAAAGGGTATGGCTTATAACTATAAGCCATAAACAATACATAGCAACTGTTAAATTGGTTCAGCAAGGAACAGCTCAACTGTAAAGTCATGAGAATGTATTTTACATTTTAGGTTTATGCCAACTAATTTTCCAGGCTTTATTCAATGTGGATGGATTATATCTTCCTGAAAACATTTCCCTAAGCCATTTAGGTTTTAACACAAATCAGGTCATAAAACTGCTGGTCAACAACTTCCTTTAAGGTTTGTTTCAAATACTTTTGATGCATAAACTCTGTCTGGAAAAAAGGAAAAATATATCAGAGAAACATCTGTCTGTGTCTAAGACCCTACACTGCTGTCATTTCTGAAAACAATTTTGAGGCTTTACCATCTTCCAAGTAATATGAACTAATTTTGCTTCTCTCCTTCCTCAACAACTGAAAAAAAAAAAAAGAGTGACTCTCCTGAAGAGCTACACAGGATCATTAAAAGGTGCTGGACAGTGTGACCTAGAAACACCACATAGCAGTGACCTTTCTTGAGCATGCGGCAACTGTTTTTCCCCCTGTCTTCGGAGAGGACAGACAGACTGCTGCGCCCTTTCCGCGGACTCTCAGCTCTTGCGGGTGAGCAGTCGTGCCTTCTGATTCCTCCCTGCACCCAGCGTGAACGGCCTGCACCAAACCGGCTGCGGGGGAACAGGACGGTTCAGAGTCACGTGGAGGACGGAGAGCTTTGATTTCACAGCCTTTCCCTGAATTTGCATTTGATCCAGCTGTAAATAGCCATTTGAGAGGAATAATCAAAGCTGGCTACATGTAACACTTGTCAAACCACTTCCCTTTATACCTAGGGAAATTGCTTCAGATCAACCTTAGCTATTCTTTGACTAATAGGTCATTTACGCTCAGGAAGGACTGCGCTACCTGAATTTTGTGAACTTTTTAAGCATAAATGTCACTTCATATTCTTTCAGTCCACTGACAAGTTTTACTTATTTATCTTTTTAGGCTGAGAGAAAGGGCTGCTTTTTGAATCTTATCACCTTTAACAAGAAATGGATTCGAACACGTAGGACTACACTGCAACCCTGCTAAGTCATTTACTGCAAACTGCATAGGCAGTTGCACAACCTTTTGGATAAAAATTTGTTCTATCCATGGGTAGCCACCATCTACCAATGTTGCAATAAGCTTGTTACACACTCCTGGTTTAGCAGAAGAGAAACACTATTGTAACTGCTAAATATGGATAATTAATTTCTTTACCTTCATCTCTAAATATATCTGTCATAGTTTCTCTTTTTTGCTGGAAAAGAAATAGTCTTCTACATTGGTAGAAACTGTCATGTTGTGGTAAAGTATATGCAGCTTCAGATAAGGGCTAATGTCTTCTTTTTTTCTGTTTCTCTCTCTCTCTACACCTCATATACAGATTTGGATAGGTATCCCTAAACAGTTGCCAATTCAGGGTGTCTACCTAGCGGCACTGACATTTAGTTCAGCCTTTGTAACAAAACTTAAAACCGAATAAGATTTTTTACGTTAAAAAGGCTTATTAAGCAAGGGATGGTTGCAGCAGATACAGCACTGGATTAAATGCTGGACTACCTAAGAAGCGCTTCAAATTCACCAGGTGCGAGTGCGTGGGTCCAGGATTTAACATCATTATTTGAAAGACCATTAACCAAGAGAGACCGTTAATTAATTAAGACCATTAACTGCAATTAAGGGCTGCTTCTGCTGATAACTTGAAGATGCTAAGAGCTAAATAGGTATGTAAATTTGACTACTTCCAATGAGATAAAGTGTTTGGATTGCACAAGAAAGGTATAAAGTCCTAATATTATGGCATCTATCTGACCTTTAGTTAAAGGTCTTCTGCTTTCCAGTTTTACAAGGAGTGAATTCACTCCAATAACTTTGCAGAATAAGATCTTCATACTTCTATATTTTTACACCTCAGCTATCTGAAAAAAGTGTGTGGTACCAGTGCTAAAACTATCATCACAGAATCCAAATTGTTCAGAACTGAAGAGAAGGTACTAACTGATTCTTGCTTTCAACGCCTGATTAACTTTGCAAAGAGATTGATTGTATTAGCGTTTCAACATGTTTATTCTCTTTGTGACTTTAGTTTCAAACTGATTAGTTGCATGTTACATGCCTCTACATGCTTATTCTTGCAGATATTTTAATAGGGTGCTGACTACTTCTTTCTTGGTCCAATATCACTTCTCCCAAAGTAATGACTAGATGTATTTTTTTCCACTGTGATGAAAAATCATTTAGCCAATAGTGGTAAGTAGGTGAAATAACAACTAAGGAGTTATGTTGCTGTAGTGTCTTCATGCAGCTCATATCCTCCTGCTTATGTGTTTACAGGACACAAGAGAAACATTTTAAGGAGCTTGCAACTTTAACCATCTGGGAATACCACTCAGAATAAGCTATGTATCATTTAAGTCCTCTTCAGTCTTTGTTTGATTATGCCTACCTATCAGAGAAAGAGCCCAGGATTCCCAACTCCTGCAACACAAAGGCTAGAGGCAGCAGTGCCCACTGCTCTAAATTTGTTTTCACACTTTGTTCAGGACCCTCTCAGATCATTTCAAACCACATTTTTTGTCAAACAGGATCCTTATTTGGATGCACGGGAATTGTTAAGTAGCAGTATGCTGAATCCAGTCTCCACATCATGTCTAGTAGGAATTATCTCCTAGAAATAGTAAAGAACCTGTGCTATTCTCACCAGTTTTATGACCAGAAAATAATCCTTTAAAATTGTAATTTTAAAATATAAACTCTAGTCCGCCTTGTTTTCACAGGGCTACTGAAAGGCAAGAGGACAGCGTCAGAGCAAATTGGCTACTTTCTCAGTGACAATGTTTTCTACTTTTCCCCTTGGCCTCCTGACACATGAATGATCTCATTACTCAGAGAAGGGACAACACGTCTGAAAAAATCCCTGACATATTTTTCTTCAAGTGGCAGGATGGAGCCTCTATATGCAAAAGGTGCACAAAGCTCTATCACAGTAAGTTAAAACTTAAGAAAGTCCTCTTTGAATACAGCTGTCATCCACACAAATTTTGTAGGATAATCTTATTTTCAAAAAGCATATTCCACTGGAAATACTTGCAAAGGTAGTATGATTAATCCAAAATCTATTGAACTGATGTAATGTGACATCATCACATTTTTCTTCACAGTCTTTCAAATATGAGTGCCCTAATGTCAAAATTTATACAGATGGGTACAGAAAGAAAATCAGTAACCTCATTAAAGGGTGTTATTATGCAGAGAGTTCAAAGTTTCAGTTTATAGGACTTAAAATATATTTGCAACAGTATGAACCTAAGAAGAAGTAAAAGCAATGGGAAAATACTAAGATGAGCAAAAACTGTTTTCCAGCTTGGCTAAAAATAAATAAAAGAAGCCAGCGTACAAGTGCTAACGTGAACCAAAATCATATATTATATTGTATGTGAAAATAGTTTGCACTTACACATTAGTGCACTTAACATAGATCAGTCAAAAATATACCATTTATTTAAAGATGAGACTCTCTTCCCATTTAGTGCAATGTACTTTAAGATCTTTAAAGATTTGTAGTTGCATCATTCTTAACTCTCTCAGTAATGGAAACTATACAGAATATGATTATTATCTGAAATCTACTGTAGCTAGTTTGAGATACCTCAGGAAAATATAGTGCGAACATCTACATTCATAAAGTTCATGGAAATGTTCACTCTGTGAACTCAGTTTAATATAAAATACTGGAAAACAAAAATGCTGTTTTGTGCCCAAGTTTATGCATTTTGTTTTCCAAACAGTTGTTCTACAGTTATTTACTAGAATTGCAACTCTAGTAAACTCTAGTTTAGTAGATTGCAACTGCCAGACACTTCTGCCACAGGAAAGCATGCTCTATATAATGACAAAATATGCAAAATATTTAGTCACAAGAAGATGTCAAAAGTCCCAAAATATAATTCCTAGAACATGTTACAGGAGTGCTCCATCTATGTATAAGTAATTAACACATAGCGTACCACCAAACAGTGCTTATGAGTATGTGGTATATTTTGTATTTACTGTGGCAATATCACATATCATCAAGGGAAATTACACAGTGATGAACACCTGTTTTACATAGGGAGCTCCTAAGATAGGAATTAATCTGTCCCAAGTTTCTTCTCGGAAAAACTGTTTGAAGACACAGTGCCTTAACCCCTTTTAATAAGCTCCACTTAAAGAGAGCATCTTGAAATATTTTTAGAAGGCACACAGAAGTTTCCTGGTAGACATTCCCATAGAAGGAAGCTGAAGAACTCGACCAGAAAACCTTACTGATTTTCAGCTTCATTCACTAGCAGTAAGTTTGTTTTGAAGATACTGGGCTGAAAGCAGTGTTTTGTTCCTAACTTCACCTTTTCACTCTATGGAAAAACCTGAAATTAAGCCCTAGCACAGCCTTAATGCTAGAAAAAAAATCTATTACTTGTCTTCATATAGAATAATTAGTGAAAGCATAATTTTTTGTTTGAAATGGCCATCTATCTTTTCTTCCTGTTAAACAATTATTGTACGTAACCATTTTAATGCTCAGTTCACATCATTGTTACCTCTAAGGTAACAGTGCAAAATATAATGAGAATACCTAAAAGCTACAGCAGTAGCAGAATAAGAATAAAAACAATGCTCAATGATCTGTTACTGCAGCAGTTTAATTTTTAATAACTCTTCATAGAAAAAGATGCAATTTTGAGATTTTATATTTTTTAGAAATGTCCATAAAAGGGACTGCAGCTTTGAGAAAAAAAATCAGTTGCAAATTGAAACAACAGAAAATGCTTTTTACCCAAAGAATTCAAAGACAAGTCATATCAAGCTAAGGCTCAACTGGACACCTTCTTGCTTACAGTATAATTAATATTCATAAAGTATCAAAAAGTACAGGTTTCTTCCTCCTCCTCCTTAATGACCACTCTATTCCTAGGTAGATGGCAGTTTTTGCAAAACACCCATCAAACCATCTACCAGCACATGCTGAATTTATGCTCTATAAAACAATAATGGCCAAAGTCTACTTCTTTGACCAGCCACTGTGGCAAACCGTATTCCTTTGTAAAGTATTGATGTTACCAGTTTAAGAAAACATACTTTAGCTGTTTCAATTATTGGCAGGGTTTTTTTGTATGCATTTAATTTCTCATTCACTGATGTATAAAATTGCAACAAAAGGCCATAGAAAGTGTTTTCTTCCAGATGCCAAAGTATGGAAATTCTGCCATCTGCCATCTTTTTGAGTTATCCTGCCTTTTAAATGTATACTTAGAAATTGTCTGGGATTTACTTCTTAATGAATATTTAGCAATTGTGCAAAGTTTATAAGGTGATGAACCATATAGGTGTATATTATCAGTGATTTCTTTAATTTGTTAGTTTTTTCAATAAGTACATTACAAAAAGAGAGCGTAGAAGTTTTTCAGAAGCATGTGCCTAAAAAAAATTAACGACAGGTCAAGAGGCCAGTGAATTTAAAATCAGCACACTATCTACCCCTTACAACGTACTCCTTACAGGATACATTCAGGACAACAGGCATTGCAAATACAGCTTTGGCCCTCGACTCCTGTCATCATTCAGTAACCGCCTGCTGCCAACTTTCATTTATTAAAACTATAATACATCTGGTGTTGCTTCTTCAAATTCCAACTCCCCAAGTAATTGCAATATACATATATATATATATATATATATATATATATGCATAACACATTAAAAAGAAAGGATATGTCTAGACTCTCAAAGAAAATAATCAAAGTTTGAAATAAAAATATAAAGGAAATATGCATATTTTGGAATAAATCTGAGTGTTTCTGCTGGTCCACCAAACATGCAATGGAGATTCATGAGGAAAACAAAATGAACTTAGGTTCTGTCACATTTCAAACGTAGTGCATAACACCTTTTTTAAAAAAATGTAATAATATTAAAAAAGGAATAGTTGGATAAGATGGATGCCATTTGTTTTATAGTAAGTAAGATGGAATCAGGTTAAAGATTTTATATGATTTCAAATAGGTAGATATTTTATTTAAAAATGGAGGTTTTTTAGTGCTTACATAAGATTCAAGATACTACTAAGAGTATAGCAATGATTATCATGCTGCCAAAATAGAAGGTCCACAAAGGCTGAAAAAAAGGATGAGGTGACATTAACTACCTACAGCTATAGAAGTGGAAATTAGAGACAGCAAAAATGCAGAGGGAGTAGGGGGAAAGGAAATAGGAAAAAAACTGGGAGTCAAAATAGCTATCTGATTCACAGCATGAATATTATATTTTGATTTGTGTTTGAAGTCATCACATAAACAAAAAAGCACAAACACAAATGGAGTAACACTTGTTACTTAGATGACGACGTGCACGGGTCTGGAAAAGAACCAAGAGTAGCTTGCTACAGTGTCTAAAAACATATATTAATTATCATTTTATTTTTGTTTGAATTAAAGCCCTATTAAAAGGCCTAGGTTAAATCAGCAAAGTCATTTTAAAGCTTGCTTAAATTCTGATTCTATCTTTGTGTAGACACAATAAGGGTTGATATAACTCAAATTTTGCAGGTCTTCTGCAAGTTTTGCCAATATTTACTGGTGCAGATATTAAATTACAATAGACAAGCTTATAATGTCATCCCTAAGGTACAAGAAAAAAGCTCTGATATATTTTCTGAATTCTACCTGCTACATCTAGTTAGATTACAATCTATTCCATCAAATGAACTGTAACTTTGGTTAGTTCCTGGATGGATCAGTGGTAGCCCATAATACAATATGCACGCAGCTTACACAATAATGACCCCAAATATTCAGGCACCTGATGTGTTTACATAAAACATTTAGAAGGAATACTTAAGGAAACATCCATGTGGTCTTTTACCAAAGGAAAATGGTGGTTCTGGTGGAAATAAACAACAGCATTGTTTTCTCAGGATCTTAGTTTGCCCATATTCCTGAAACTAGAATAAATATTTCCACAGAATACCATGAAACATCAATCTCTGGCAAAAGTAGACAAGTATTAAAAAACAAAATAACCCCCCCTCACCCCCCCGGAAGACACAAAACACGTATTTTCAATGCTTCACAATGATGGTATGTAAAATAAAATACTGCTTACTTTTTTTTTTTTTTAACTAAAACACTTAGAATTTAAACTGTGTTTCTGTTCTCTAAGCCCAAAAAGATACTTCCAATTCTTTTCTTAGCAGAAGCACTGTGTAAGTGCATCTTCTAAATGAGAGTGATCTATGTAGGGACAGCAGCTGGAGTTAAGGCAGTTTTTCAATAGCGGTAATGCCTCCTACATATTGAAATACTAATACCAAATATTAATCACTGTTAACATATAAGCTAGCAGGCTCATAATTTTCCCAGCAATGCCCCATGCTGTTAGCAGGTGCTTATCCTGCTGAGAGGAGGTTAAGTGGATACTGCTGCTTTGTGGAGGCAGGTGGATTGCTACCCCTGCTGCATGCAAGGAGGTAGGAGCAGCTCCCTGGGGAACAACAGGATTTTAAGATTAGAAGGACCATTCCTTCTAAAGGAGCCAAGGCACAGTTTGGCACGGGGAAACTCTTCAGATGCATTTTGTTGTTAATCTGTTAACAGTGACTCATCTCTAGGAGCAGATTTTACACTACAAACTTTGCTGAGTTTGCTTTAAAGGAAAAAGGTAGGCTCACATGGATTATTAAGTAGTAGCCACTGGAATACTTTGTACATTTCACTCAAAATCAATGGTGGAAATAGGTTTAGAGCGGGAACAATTAATATCTAGACCTTTGGACTTCACAGTTAAGCATGTTTTCTTTTATTCTGTATTTGAAAAATAACCAGAACCATGAGTGCTATGACGGATGTAATTATTTGGTCTCTGAGTTCTAACGATGTGTCATGGCAGCAGGGAATGCAAGAGGGACAGGCACGAGCAAAAGCCGGACAAAGGGTCTCAAGGCTATGTCTGCATTAGAGGTAGCAGGTAAGACTGCATGCGGGTGGGCACAAAATCTGACTTTTATCTAAACAGCTTGGTAACAATGATTGAGAAAAAGGGGCAGCATAGGCTATTGCATACTGTCCTAGCAAGGCCTCTGAGTTGTTAAGAAAGCTGCAAGCCTGTGCTGGCCTAACTTAACTAGTGTAAGGCTAGCTTGAGTATGCCTGCACATACCGCAGTAGCTTACTAACTGCACATAGATATATCTGTAGTTGGGAACCTTTCAGTAGTGGCTCCTTTCAGTAATAGATGTCAAATGAAGTACACAAAAATGAAAATAGTGTAATTAAAATGGTATATAGTCACAGATGTCAATGCCCCCAGTAAAGGCATTATAACCATTTTATTTGTATATTTGTGTTGATTTAGAAAGGCTAGTGTATACGTGCACATGAGAAGACAACCAAATTATGAATGGACTAACTCAAATGGACAGTAAATGATATGCTTTACAAAACATGCACACATGAAGTAACCATTAGTCCTACATTAAAATATTTCAGTGGCATAAGATTAATTTACAGGCAAAGGCTGGGAAACTAATTAAGAGGGAATTGCTTTCTTTTTATTATTCAAGCCCTCACCTTTGCTTACTTTTTTAAACTTTGCATAGTGGTACTTTTTTCCTATTCGTCTGTTTTGCATAAGCAGTATACCAGAAAGCACTGTACAATTAACGCTCGGTAGCTTCTGGCCTTGAACAGCTTATTCACCTAATTGTGCATCCCTTGTGGATTTTTCATAATACTTTACAGATCTAATTTAAATACTTTCACAGATTCATCAAATACATTCTCCGAGGCGCATTTATTCAGCTTATTTTAAAAACTTCTAATGAATTCTCTCGATATGTAATTCTATATTCAGCATCATGATTTGAATTAAATATTATTGAACAAGGTGTTCATTATTGGATATGAATAATAATTAGAGCAATAGTAACCTTTACTATGATAAGAGTTTTATACCCTTTTCTTGGAAGCTTTATTTCCTATCTGTACTTTATACCTGCCATCTGAAAAACTGCCTTAAATGTAAGAGATAAATTAAGCTTTATCAGTCCCAGCTGTACAGAAGCTGGAACTATTTAGATCTTCTCTTGAAAAGATAAATATATCCTCCCACTATTGTGCCAGCAATCAGCAATATAAAGGTGACTGACTTACTACACACAATATAACATATGCTAATACTATGGCAGAACCTAGATTTCCCAGGTATCATATATTAATTTCGAGACTGGTGGCTTTACTGATGTTTATATCATTAGCTTTGGACAAAGAAATCATGCCACCAACAGATCATGAAGCACATTCTCTTGGAATCCTTTTCTAAATGCAAGAAAGACAAGAAGACAATGAGAAACTGCTGACATGCATTTAACCAAAGGCATATCCTGCATTACCAACCTGACTGCCTTCAGTGATGAAATGGCTGGCTATATGGACGATGGAAGATCTGTGTATGTAATATGCCTTGACTTTACTAAGGCTTTTGATACAGCACACCCATTTGGTGGTTGAGGAAGTAAGAGCTGCATGAACAGACAGTTAGATGCATTGAAAAATGGCTGGACTACCAGGCTTCACATTAAGTTGGCAGCCAGTAAAAAGCCGAGCATCCCAGCAGTTGATCCTGGGCTCCTATTTTCCAGTAGTTCTACTGGAAAGAGACCTGGATGGCGAGACAAAATGCACCTCAAGCAAATTTTCAGATAATATTAAGTTAGGGAAAGTAGTTAACGTCTAACTGAAGAACTTCAGTCCAGAGGGTCCTTGAGAACTGGGCTAACAGAAACCTCATGAAATTCTGCAAAGGAGAAGGGCAAATTTCTGCACCTGGGATGAAACTGCCCATGTTCCCAGCACTGGCTGGGAACTGACAGACTGAGTAGCAGTCCTGCCCCAAAAAACCCCAAGAAGAGCAGACGATTACAGTGAACTCAAAGTTGAATGTGAGCCAAAAGTTTGCACTCCTTTTTGAACATAGCAAGCCAAACAGCAAGCTACTTTAGGAGAAGCATGGCAAGCAGATAAGAGGGAAGTTATTATCCCCTTCTACTTTGTTGCTGGTGAGGTTGCACCTGAAATACTGTGTCCAGACTTAGACCTCACTCACCATTCAAGAGACAACTTATTAAGTGTTCTAAAACAGTATTTTCTTAAGAAATTTTGCTCCTCTTTAAATTAAATGCTGTGTAATGCAGGATGAAGACTGAATTGTGGTCATGAAAAAGTAAATTAGAAAGAATACATTTCTGAAGTAGATTTCTTTTTCAGAATAAGCCATCAAGAAGAAATTATTGATTTAATGCCATTTAGTCCAGAACGTATACTGATGTGTTCTATTTGAAACCAAAAATTGTCGGGGGGGTGGTTGTTGTAGTTGCAGGGGGTTAATAGCTGCATACAAAGAGAGTTGAAAGATTAATTTGCAAACACAGGAAGAACAAATGACTGCAAACTAATGTTATATTATATCAATGACTGCCTTACAGAAAATAACGGCCTGCAATCATTTGTGGCCTGCATATGAGCTTCTTAATAAGGCTGAGGGTGTACCAAAAAACATCACTCATTTTGGTAGTATCAAGGAAAACAAGAAAAAGTAACTCTTACCATTTTTCAGATGAGGAGCAATCAAGTTACCTATCAAAACTGGAATTTTAAAAGCAATTTATTATTAGAGAAGCACTTCATCTTTTCAAATGAATCTAGCACTCAAGAAGCAAAAGAGTGGGAACTGTAGAAAATGATATGCTGTTTATCCTCAAACACAAAGAGTAATACAGGCAACAGTAACACTCAGTTATTACCGTGATGAGAGCTGTGAGAGCTACTTTCCAAAAGACCATTAACTGTGGTGCCCTCCACCAGCGCACCTTGGTCCCAACTCGGAGGCTGGACATTTCGAAGCAGCGTGACTGGCTCGTACCGCCTGGCCCAGTGGTTCGGCTGCCCGAGACACAAGGGCTAGACCCAACGCAGCACAGCTGCGTCACCTTGGCTCAGTTTTACTGCCAAAGTTGTTACATTGAGGAAACATGAATAAGCAAGCCATTAGAAAAATGAAAGCACAGCAGCAGCTCTAGGATTTGGGAAGGAAATTACTGACATAAAAGGTATAAAACCCTAAGCAAAAAAGCAGAGGACTGGAAGATGGTAATGGGGCAGGCTGAAAAACAGCCCAGACCGCAGAGGAGGGGAGTCCGGCACTTCCCACCGGCCTGGTAACTGCCTGGCCAGCGCACCCACGTATGGAGCTTATTCTTGCTTTTAGCCAAGTAGCTCGCTAGCTCTTCCTAGTCTCTGTATTAGCCCACAAGTGACTGCTTTAGTCTTTTAAGTCACATGTATCCTGCTCAAAAGGTCTAACAAAAGTGAGCCACGGAGGAGGGTTACAAGCTCCTTTTCCATTTTTATAAAGACAACATTTTCCAAAGCTTTTTGAAGCCTAAAGACACGTAGGCACCTTACTGGATATTGAAAATGATTATGAAAGATTTTAAAAACCTCATTAAATAGTGATTTGCTTCTTTAGGTGCATAGTGCTTCTGAAAACCACACTCTTCAATCCTCGATTTACCACAGATTTCGACAAGGTGCTGAGAACAGATACGTTACAGGTTTTTGGGTTTTGTTTTTTGTTTTTCATGAGATGCATATCTTCATGTGAGGATCCCTTAACTTTGTCATTGACTTCTTCTGTCAATTAAGGTGTATATATATATATATTTTTGTCCCTTACACTGCAGTCTGAGAAACTCAATCTAGGATGCCTAATAACTCTTGTCTTCGAGGTTCCCCATAATTCTGCATGAATTCCTCTGGAAGTGCTGTCAAAATCCACAATGGAACTGAAATCACACTGGCCCATACATGTTCAGACTAGAATTCAGCTTTAGTATCATGAAGAAAAATAGCAATTTGGACCAAGGAATCTATTAAAAAGAGTTTTGGAAAAGAGTATGTTCTCCTTTCTACTCCTGAGTCATACAATAGCACTAACAATTAGATAAAAATACAACTATCGGGTCACTCTTATTGTAAAATAATTTATGAAAAATGTGACATGCACAGGAATTCAATTGGATTTTACTATATGAAAAGTTTGAAATGTCTGCTTTAATCTATTTAGATTATTTGCTCTACAAATATATAATGACAGATACTAGATTTAAAAAGGGCTCAATATCAATTACTTTTAAATTTAAGTTATTTGTAGGTCCTAATCTAATTGAGGAATCTACCTGCAACTTCTCAAAAAACCCAATTTTTTAATTAAAGCAATGACTGATGGTGACCTGGGGAGAATACACCAGGTTTGTCTTGGGAAATGATGACTAGAAAGACAAAATCATGTTCACCTTAACTACAGGGTCATAACCTGACCTCTGTTTTATTTTAATCTTCTCCTTGTTCAGTCATTCAGTTTGAACAGTGTCTAGAGCAAAGGTGACCTGAATGAGGCTCGCAGGTGTAGGTCACAGTATCGCTCAGTAGTAGCAAATCCAGATCTGCCTGCACTTCACTTCAGTGCCTGCACTTCACTTCAGCTGCTCCCTGAAACTGTGTTGTTGCTGCCTTCTGCGTCTTCTGGAAAATCAGGTCTCTTGAGAAAATAAGCTCAATTCGTACATGCAGTTATTTTTGCTATTGCCCTAAAAATTAATTGGGTATGAATTGCAAAACAACTAGTCCCTTTCTATTTTACATTTTGATATATGTCCAAAAACTATATTTTATACTTTTTAGGTACAAGAGATTGATGAGGGGAAACATAGTCACTTAGATATAGACACTTTTCCTGGTCTGTACATTATACAATTAAAGTGTTTTAGCTAGGTAGATTTAGCATCTGAAGCTAGAAACTCTGTAGGTCTTCTGTATCATATTGCTAAAAAAAGCAAAAAACTAAGACTCTGTGCTAAACTTCAAATAAACTTGATGGAAATACATCAGCTAAATAGAGGATAGGAATCTGGAATCTCTGGTTTGAATCAGGGTAATCTGATTCCAAGAAAAAAAAAATAAGACAAAGATCTATGAGAAAAAAGAATGAAGTACTTGTGCAAATTACATCCCAATTGAGTATCCTAACACGGGGTTATTCAGAAGTACTTCAGATTGCATGCTTACCATCCTCTTCATCTTTCATGCATTTGAAAGGACTAAGTTTGTCCTATAGGAATGATTTTTTCTTTCTTTCTTTTGTGGGAACCTAAGGAAAGAAGCAGGGTTTGAAATCACAGAAAGCTTTTCCTACCCAAGTCAGTCTCAGATAAACAGTACACAAATTTACATTCTTTATATAAAAGCCTAATTTTAATTGAAAGTGTATCATGCTGTTCTCCACTGTCATGCCCCAGGAAATAATAATTAAAATAAAAAGTTATTTATAAATGAATTTCATTATAACTTCTGCTAGAAAACATAATTAGTAAATTCTCTTAGTTTTCAACTTTGAATGGAGTTCTATTTATAGCTTTGTTCTGATAAATCAGTAGCATTAAGAAGAATAATCACATGAATAATAAGGCCATAATTAAATTTTCTTTCTCTATCTAGGAACAATATTGGGTTCACAGACAGAAGTACAGTGAGAGCTGTACATGGCTCTTTTTTCGTCTTAGAAAGACTGTTATATTTTGTTGATGCCATAATGTCCTGCACAGATTTGAATTTCCCCATCTTTACATCCGGCTATACAAACTCATCCCTTATAAAAATATACACTGATCCCTGACAAAGCACACAAATAACCCTTTAGGTGTTGAAGAAATGAGATGTTGTATATAATCTATATAACAGGTCTATACAATCATGCGCTGCAAGTGAAATTTATTAATGAAAAATCATCTTTTTTATAATTATCTTGATTTTTCCTCTGTATTTGACAGCGGATCATTCTTCATTTACTTTAATCTGCACCGTAAGCCCTGTAAGCCCAGCATGTTTTAAACAATATAGTAAAGAAATACGATACAAAAATATTCACCACTATTACTCATAACTCAGTTGTAACAACATGAAGCTGCAACATGCTGTTTTATATCAACAGACTTTGCTCCTACGGTCAAAAACATTATAAATTTCACCTTAAATAGTGAATATGAAACACTACACTAAATGAAATTATTTCTAAAACAGAGCTCCACGGAGGACAACAGTTTGATAGAAACTGAAATGTTCTGGTATTCTTAAATATCTGCTAGTCTTCTAATGAGCCCAAGCCAAACCTTAGGATCAGTTTACAAACACTAATTTACTTCAGCTATTTCATACTAATAACTAAGTTGGAAAATGAGTGAAACAGAAATGGAATGCTGAACAATTAAGATTCTCCCCACAAGCCCATCTCTATCATTTTATTAAAGGCAACTGGGAAAACCCATACTGAATAACTAATTCAAAATTGTATTTGTAGAAAACAAATTAATGTAATAATTTTCTTTCTGAAATTAATTTAAATCTCTGTGGATGCTCCAGCAAATTTACTCTTTACTATGCACACAAAAAGTTATGAAAAGCCTTACTACACTGCTTTAGGCACAGATTCATTGTCTCATTGTTGACTGTAATGGCTATTCCCACCTAGCAGACTTGCTTTAAAGCAAATACGTTTTCGCTCCTACACTTATATCAGAAAATTTGAATATTGCTCTGCTGTCTTGCTAGACTATAAAATGAGATAATTTCTAGGCCAAATTAACGAGCCTGAGTAAATCATATAATATGAAGTCCCAGTTTTGTACCTTTTATAGCCTTTTCAATTTCCTTCATTCAAATGGCTGGCTCCTTACATTTTCTTTGTACTCCTATATATATTTCAGGACTAAATTTTTTCCATCCCTATTTGTAAGACATAAAAGAAGATATACTAGTCTTAGCAATGAACAAACTAAGCCGGGAAAAAAATTATCCAGTAAGCGGCATAGATATTTAAACATAAACTAGTGTTCAGCCCAGTTTTGTATCTACTCCTATCTTGTTTGAAGGCACTGGCCTAGGCTTTATTCTTTCTTCATGTGCATTCCCTAACTGTCTCTTATTTTAAAAACTTGTCATTTAACATTTGTTGGCATAAGAATCAATATTTTACATGCTTGCAGACCTGAAGATATTTCTTATTTCTGTTTTTCCAAAATTTCTTATTGAAAGATCTCTATATTCTGCTATATAAATAGTATTGAAAGAACTGAACTGCTTTTCTATTAGCAGAAATCACTGAGATTTTTATAGGTAATTATTTGTTTTAGGCAATCCTACCTCTGAAGCAAAAGGTAGAACTTAAAAAGTATTTCTTACCATATTATACAAGAAAAGGAAATGAAATTTTTCCCGAGTTACTCTTCTGAATTCTGTGTGACTGACTAGAATGGAATTTGCGAGTACTTAGTACTTTGCAACAGCAAACATTACTGTATGGATATTAGTGACTCTGCAGCTGTATATGACTAACACACACACACAATTTAAGGAAAACTCTGACAGCAATTTTATTTCTACCTTGACATTTACCTAAAACTACTGTAACCCAAGGTCTTTAAGCTATATTTCCAGACCCTTAGAAAAAAATCTTTTGAGCAATAAACAGCAGACCTCACTCTTTCTACATAACCTATTGCGTACTGTGCTATGCATTTCACCTGTCAAAGGAAATGAACTATTACAGAACTGTTTTATGGATGAAGAAGCCCTGAAGATGTAAATATACAAGAATTATCCAGTGTCACACATGACAGAAATGTATATACTTCAAGAGACCATAGATTCATTACACTAAGAAATGCTAGTATTCCAATGCAAGTACTCATTGATCCTTCTTGAATTATAAGATAACATGCTATAAGCATCTGCACATACAGCCTTCATTGCAAAACTGGGGACTCATCTTGATCAGCAAAAAAGAACTTTCTGAATCATTAATATATTAAAGTTACCACAAAGTAATTATGTATTAATGTGTTATAAAACAGCTATTGGGGATGACAGCTGCTGATTATCTATCATTACACTGAATTTTCTAAATGTATCAGACTTTTAAAATGGGTCTAAATCTAAACTGCTTTCTCAAAATTACAGACTCAATTTGAATATTCAAATGCAGCATGGAAAGAAACCAGCAGTTATACGATTAATCTGAACACTAACAATTCTCTATTTTATTTAGTATATAGCTTTTGTTGAAAGTTAGCATTAAAGGTGGTAAAGTCAGATTCTTTTGTTATTATTAACTGTAGCTGTTTTTTAAATTATTCAAACCAAGCCTACATGCTGCTTTTCTTTCAGATGGAAAACCTGATAATACAAAAATAGAAAGCTCAAATGAGAAATAATCACCCTTTGAACGTGGAGAGCTGTCTCTTTGAGGTGCACGAGCCTTACTTCAGCTTGCAAGAATTATAATGTTGATAAAGGTGAAAACAATAATGAGACCTAAACTGTCCTCTCTGAGATACTTCTATTCATTAGACTCCTGTGGGTAACTAAGAAGAAATAATATTTCTGATAATAATCACTTTTTAAGTTACTGCCAAATATGAAATATACCAGTTTGCAACTCTATTTTTAGTGATTAGGTGTTAACACCAGATAAAAAAATGCATGAATAAAAAGGTAGAAGAAAGTTAAAGTTTAAAAAGCTGCAGATGAAGCAAAAACTGCAATGTATTTTTATTCAGGTTAATATCCATTTGTCCAATACAGGCTTGTTTGGTTTTTTATTCTTTCTCAGTGGAAGTTACTAAGCCTACCTCAAGAATTAACCATATTAATTTCTACTCCTATTAAACTGGTTACCCTGTGTTACTTTATTAGGCAATAATACAGAAAACTATTCTAGCTACTCTTCCCCCTTCCCCTCCCCTTCTTAGGCATCAATAAATTTGGAATAATTTGAAAATTGCTTGGATATTCTTGGATAGTACAATTGTGTGGATTAACCCATGTACAAATTAAAAAGGAGAAAAAATGAAAAGACAAAAATGGGGACAATAGCAAGATATTCCAAAATGTTTGATAGCACTTTTCATCCTGGATTGATTCAGAATTAGGAAGATTCAGGAAGTTAGATATAGACTTAAACTTACTCTCACTAATTCATGACTTGTAGAACCTCTGCATTTGATAAACGCTATGGCTTAATCGGGTTAAAAAGTGTTTAGCAACCACATAATAAATAAATATGAATCTTTCTCTTTGAGTCTCCTATATGCAAAGCCAGTACTGCATGTTTAATGTGCCTCAGAGAGACACTGCAAATGACGTGGTCAACCGACAATGAGAACATCTGTTTCTACTATGAGCTGCTTTGCATAACTTTAGAACAGAGTTTATTTAAAACTAAATCTATTACAACCTGAAGTTTGAAAATTGATTAATTCTGCACGTAGTCTCAGATGTTAATCTTTAGACTAGATAGAGTTGTGTTCTCAGGCGCCACAGAGATTTTTTTTAATAGATAAAGAGTCAAATCAGTTAAAACCAATAAAAAGGACTAAAATATAAAATTTAGCCAATTATGTCAGGTTTCTCTGACATAACCATGTTTCACACCACTCAGATTTCTGAGTTATTATATAAAACACATTCAGACATTCAAGAGGCAGTAATTTTATTTGCCCCAATGTGCAACTTCAAAAATTTATTATTAAGCTAATCTCCATAAAGACTTTCTAGTTTTATGCTCCCTACAGAGAGTAAGGTCTGCTTTTCTGTTTCCTTTCTGTGAGCCCAGTGGACAGCCATCAAGGTAATTAGGGGGCTGGAGCACAGCATTTGAGGAGAGGCTGAGAGAGATGGGTTTGATGAGTCTTTGGAAAAGATTTATCTTATTGCAGTCTTGAAATGCCTAGCTGGATGGCACAGAAAAGGCAAAGCCATAACGTTCTCAGAAGTGCACAGTGAAAGGGAGAGAGATAATGGACACAAATTGTAACACAGAAAATCCCAGTTATGTATTAGGAAAAAAAAAATCATGGTAAGAATCATCAAACATTGGAACAGGTTGAGCAAAGAGGCAGCAAAAGTAGTACATTTCAGTTTTAGATTTCCATGTACCCAAAGACTTAGAGTAGACCACCTAGACCGTACAAGCTGCCTGTTCTACTCAGTGTTTCATAGAACAAATACTATAAAACAATTTTCCATGAATAATGATACTTACAAATGATTAATGATAAAAATCATTTACAATGTTATATGCCTTGTCCAAATAAAAAAGCGCTCTCTTTTCAAATTTTCGATCTTATGGTGAGAATAAAATCCGTCTAAACAGGAACTAGTAACTGTAATGATTTGGTCCTTATTCTCATTTTGAACTGTGCTGATGCTTTATTGCTTTCCATTCTTTTCTTGTGCTGTGACCCAAAAGTCAGTAGGTAGAAGAGGAGAGTGAAGAATCCTATATTCTCCTCCACTCTACCAAGGTCATACAAGACTATAGCTTTCCTTATGTCTTGCCATGAATATATCCCTCACCGCAATTCCATGTTTTATTGGGTGTAGCCTGAAGTGGAAGACCCAAATCACAGTTGATTTGACATGGTAACAGAGGAGACTTGTTCCACTATGCAGAAATTCACAAATGGGACTTCCACACTGTGAAGTTACCTGTAGAAAAGTGAGAAGGGCTGCATGACTTTTACTTTTTTGTTTTCACTTAAGAGATTGACCCTTTGGTAGAAAACTGATGTGCAAGAATGTCACTGCTAAGAACAAAACCCACCAAGAATTCCTTCTGTGTCAGCATCCTTTCGCATGGCTGAAGGTTCTTCCAGTTCGTGTTTTAGTCTGTTTCCAAAAAGAAACAAACAGATTTTTAAAGCTACTACACTTAAGAAAGTCAATAAGTTTGACAGATCAATCAAATTGTGAAGGCTTAAACAGCTCTAGTAGAATCATGCAATTGTATCAAGACATACTTTCCTTAAAGGCTTCTGGCAGGCTTAGGTATGTCAGGTAAAGCGTTACCATCTAAATCAAATATACACTGTAGAAAGAACATAGAGCCCTCTGATACAGAGTCTATATTTTCACGCAGGGTACAGCTAAAAACTACTAATTTTCACTTGCTATTGAGTAATATGCATCGTGATCAGTTTTTTTGTGTCTTCTCATTTTGTCACTTCTCATTCTCTACCGTGAGGAATAGAGACCTAAAATGGAGAAAAGGTGGGAATGGGGAGGGGCGGAGGGTGGGGCAGAGACTTTCCTACCTTAATGCCAGGAAGAGTAAATAGCTATCCAGCACTCCTCCACTACTACATCAGTTGTTATACTGAGGTTTTTCTTTGCTGTTTTTTTTTCCAGATATTTCTACACAACTGCTCAAAAATAGCATTTATACAGTGCTAGCACACACAGACATCTTGTTATGAAATAAAATCTATAAACATAGCAGAAAAATAAATTTTTTGGTTCAGGGAACTTAGAGCCTGAACCGTGCTGTACCAAGAACAGCAAGGAAACTCGCCTTCCCTATTCTATCGCTTATCTCAGTTATTCGGGGAAGAAAATATGGGGAATTTTGGGTCAACCCCTAAGCAGACATCTCTGGTTGGTAGGAATAGGGAAAAATACATCCTAGTTACCTCTTTCCCTGCACACACTAGGAAAGGAGAGAGATTGACACGCTGCCCAGGCACCAAAAGGCTTCAATGTGGCTCTCAGTGCATGAGCTTGGTATTATAAAGCTGTACATATGAGCTTAATTTTTGCACATGACAATCCACAGTGAGGTTAAAATAACTCCTCTACCTGGCAGACCTACACTCGGACTGCACAACTAGATACTACATCCATCCTCCTCATTCTTAGGTTCTTCACCAGCTCTAAGACCTGTTAAAATCAAATTTATTGAAAACATCACAACAGAAAGTAAAAGCAATAATGTCATATGCCATCTAGCAAGATTAGCAAATGTTTTAGTCAGAATGAAGTTTTCTTCCTGTTAGACTTGGAAGTATGCATTTATTTTTACAGAATGATACTCAATGGTCTTCACTCATATTATAGTTTGCCACTATGTTTAAGAATTTATAACAGCAGAACAGACGGTCTTAATTATTTAACTAAAATGCAACAATGCATTCAGAAAGAATTTAGACTATTTCATCACAAGCAAGATATTTCTTCCATGTTATTTTGTGCATTACAAATTCTTCAGGCTTGAAGCTCTATGTTAAATAGAGCTGTCTTATGTGTTATGTATGAACAGACTGCAAAAATAATTTCTTAACCTTAGAGGATTAGCAGCTGCAAAAATGTTCTATTGCCTTAGAGTGCACTTCATAGGGAAAAAAGACAGTCAGATAGTTACACCATTGCAATTTCTGTTTCAGGAGAATACAGTTTCAATTCATACGAAATCCCATTTTCCATTTTGCAGGACAGTTTCATAAGTTTCCTAGATCCTGGATTGATGCCTGAAGCACTCTTTACGTGAACAGCAAACTCTGCTACATACAAATGAGCGTGTTAATCCATCTCAATAGATGCTGCACATTGTTTATTTGACTTTCATATGCCAAACTTCCTCATCTCACACAAACACACTCCTAATTAATGACAGCCAATATAGCTCACAAGGGCTTTGTAAATTTCTAATTAAAGAAAATGAACAGACTTACAATAACAGTTCATTATAGCACCCCTGAATTCTGCACTTAAGCGGTTTGACTTCTACAATTTATTTTTTGTTTAGCGTAGCCTACGTACAAAGCAGCATCTTAGTATTTCACTTGGTGGGCAGACTACCAGAATGTGAGTGAACTTGCTTCCGATGGTGACAAGAAGAATAAAATACAATTCAAAATACAATTTATACATGTCAAAATATCTGTAATATGATAAAATACAGACAAGGAGTCCAAGGTTATTACACACTAAAATATTAGCAGGGCCCACTGACAAGAATTAAACAACAGCTTGAACCAGAACAGGTTTACTGTAGAGCGCACAGGAGGTTGTTTTATGAATATAGTCCACTATGTGGATTGCATGCACTACTTCATGGATTGCTCCCGCTCCCAAAATAACCAGTACTACTCTTTAATGATACAAACCAAATTAAATATATTTTACAGGACATATTAATGGAGTTAGTTAAGAGTAGCAATGTAATAAAGATAAAATAAAGTTCTATCTAAATACCTGGATACTTTGAAACAAATAGCAATAACAGGCAAATAATACAATGGCACTTACGAAGTTGGGTTGATTATGCATATTTATTTTAAAAGGATTAAATATGGTTTTAGGTTGAGATGTTTTAAGTTGAACTGTTTGTAGGATGGAATTTCACAATGGCACAGGACATCAAGCAGCCTACAATATTTTGCTCATGGGAGACAACAAATTGCAGCCTTTTCATTTGGAAAGAACTGAAAAATTCACTGAAAAATCCTCATCTAGCTTCATAAGCAGAAAACTGAGTTAGAGTTGGCAGCACAGGAATATTTTTGTGATTGAAGGTTTTTGGGATTAACTGTTGTTTGGCGCTAGGATTCAGACGTGTCAACAGTCATTAAAAATATAAAACGTTGTAAAAGTTAAATCAACAGTTTACTTTAACAAGACTGGACAAGCACACAGTACTACATTTACAAGTGTCCTAAATCTTTTATTTTGCATGAAATTCAGATAATTGCTTTCAGGATCTCCATGCCTAGATTAGAAAACTATCTTTTTAAAAATACTGCACTGTTTGAGGGGAACTGACATCAATTAAAAAATAAATTGTAAGAATTCATTCCAAATAACAAAGGAATCAAAGAGGTGAAGATGGAAAAGAAAGCGAGACAGAAGGCAACAGTTACTGAGGATAAAATCCTACAGCTTAATCTGGTTAGTGATCTAGACGAAGTCGAAATGACATTCATAAATATATTCTCCTTCAGAAATACCTTGTAGGACTTTGGTCTTAGAGCCTAAAGTGCAAATCCTCAAACAGCTGATATCATACAGCAGATTCCACCCGCTCATGTAAAGGCAGAAATATTCAACTATAGTTCGACAAATTAATATGAAATAAAATAGATCTGGAAAACAATCCCATGTCTGGCACTTGCTGTATTAAAACCCTGCAAATAAACTCTAAGCACAGTGAAAAGTGCATTTCAGCCACTGGGGAGAGCTTGTACACCTTTAGTGTGATGAAGGTTCAGAAGGGTCACTAACCGGAAGCCGGTGGCCTCTGTTGTTCAGTACAGACAATCAAAAATCTAATATTCCCTTCTAACTCTCAGCAGCTGAACCTCTTTGCGAAGAACTCTGAAACTTAGCATGGGGAAAATTAAACTCCAGTGCTCATCTAGATTTCTTTTTAATGTTTTCCAGACAGGAAGGCAGAGTGATGCAGGAGCCAAAAGGCTAGCCATGATATTACATAGGTTTGAAAGCAAGTAATTGCTTTTCCATCTTTTTTTTTTTTTACATACATAATTTATTGTTTTAGAGGCTTATCTCGTATGGTCTGGAGCGCAATATATACGGCAATATATCAGATAAACAATTACAGATTTGTAAGATATGTCCTCAATTAAAAACTAAAATATTTAGAAAGATTACAAAGAAAGTAACAAAAAATACTAAAAGAAATGCTGATTAATGAAGGAGCTAAAATAATAATAATCTTCTCAAAAATCAACATACTGCAATGCATGCCTCTTTCTTTTCCCTGTTCTAATATAAAACATAACACATTATGGAGAGCTACATGCCTAAATACTTAAGAATATTCATCATGTTTTATGAAATCCTCTTAGATTTGGTGAGCTTCACTACACTCACAATCTGAGAGCTTGCGTCTGTTATACCTGCATTGTTTAGTTTTGTTAGAGTCAGGAGGCCAGGGAAAAGAAAGCAGTGTATAAAAGAATTCAGATCTTATCTTGCTAGAAGGGTAACTCATAAAAAGAAAGGTTTTTTTTAAATACTAAAATACAGTGTGGTTGGGAATGTATTATATGAAAAGAATATTAATTATCAAATATAATCATCATTATTAAATTGGAACAATAATATTGTCTATTAGTTGTTTTTTTTTTTTACCTTGAATTTAGTGAAGGATAGTGACCTTCTCCAGCGTTAGCCTTACACATAACATCTTAAACTGTAATAACAGCCAATGAGCGAAATCATGACAACTTAGGTGGAAGACAGAGGGAGGATTCAACTTGATTAATTATGATAAGATTTCCCCTCAGAACTGGAAATGAAATTTAACTTCCCATTCTCGAAAGCTACCAGAGTGTACTCTAATATCCTTAGTCATTTACAGTTTTCTGTATTACAAAAATAAGTGCATCACCACATGACAGGACAACACATAAAGAGAAAATAGGGTCAGAAGGGATTATAAATCAATCTAATAGCCTACCTGCCCTCTGAAGGTAGATACTATCTAACCAGAAGGCAGGTACTATCTAACCTTTCTCAGAACACCTTGTTTCCCAAACAGTTTTGTACTTACCTTACATTGGTTTTATCTGAACTATCACTTCTGGCTTGCTTATCAGAATGTCATCTCTGACAGCATCAACAGCTTTATTAAATTTAAGATACGTGACATCCATCACTTCTTCCCAAGCCAGAAAGCCCATTAGCCTTGTAACAAAATCAACTTCAACTGGTTTGGTATGAATTATTTGTGATAAATCTATGCTAGCTGTTATTCACGTCTTTATTCTCTAACCATATACAAGAGTTCAGAATTTTTTCAACTACTTCATTAAAACCGACTAATCTGTAATTGCATTATTTCTTTTTTCACTTTCGAAAACATCCATTTTCTCAAAATTACAGACAGCTAACACTTCCCTCGCTTATATTACTTGTTAATTTAAAAGAGGTTGCTTTTCACAAAAGACCTTTTTCAACTTACCTATTCACTATGAATTCTGAAAGGAAAAATTGGGCTCAATAAATCATTTGAGGGTTCTTTGGGTCTTTTACATTGTTTGGGAGCCGGAACCAAAATTCCATTATTTGCACAGCTTGAGTCATGCATCTGTATACATACTTAGATATATCTGTGTGTATGTATATGTAAAATACAACCAATAGAACTTAGTATTGCTGGGACTTTTATTATAGACTGGGAAGGAATTATATTTGGTTGTATTTTCCTCAGAAAAGAGTTTGAATTTATAATTTCCTTTTAGACAGTCTCTCTCAGAGTGTCTTTAAAATTATATCAGCAGTACAGAGGGATGCAGCTATTATGGACTTGATTTCCAGAGTGCTGAGCATGCAGAGCTCCAGTTAAAGTCAGAGCTTTAAATGATAAGCAGCTCTGAAAAAAATACAGGATCATTTCTGCAGTATTACTTAGCACAAAGCCTTGACTAGTAAAATCAACTGATTTTGGGAAAAGAGTATGATTAAGAAAACAGAATGAGAATAAAATATATTTCCCTCCAGAATATATGAAATGTGTAATTCACTCTCTTCCGTTTCCTTCATTTAAAAATGCAAATAAAGAATTCATGCCCTATAGCCACAATTTTCCATAGATTAGCTTTTAATTTTCAGATAGTGAGTTTACCTACTGCAGACCTTAATACTGAAAGTAAACCGTGATGCTGATTATAATGAAATGTTATGGTCATATTTCATACTGAGATCTCTTCTGCAGTTGCTTTTACATCCTTTCTGTTTACTCTGGCTTAGCAGGAAATCCAGTATTAGCAACACACATGATATGATTTATAAGATTTCCTGTCCTCTGAAGAAATCATTTGCTGGTGGTATCAAACAGCACTCAAGGTTAATGTTTGCACTATACCACCCCATGCACCATTTACTTGGAATGAAACAGAATCCTTTGCCTGCCGACTTTGTAATTGGCAGAAGAAATTTCAACTTCTCTCAGGGAATATCAGTGTTACAGTGCTTAGTATTTGGTAATATGGGCAAAATATATTTTCCTTTTTAGGGCAGCAGAAACAAAGAGTTGATGCGTGTTAAGCGTTCTAAAAGTAAACCCTGAGTATTGTCAATTCAAGTCACCACCCAGTAAAAGAAGTGGACTCTTAAGAAGGTACTGGAAAAGGGATTGAACTGAAATCTCAGATTTTGCCCAGATACACCTCCATGCGTCCTCAGCAGCTACTGGTGCGGCTATGTGGCTGTAAGCATACCTGATACAGCTCTAAACACGGCAGGGTACAATTTACACTACAGCTACGCTGGAAGGCATGCAAGCTTTTCGCAAAAGGCAATCTCAGTCTCCCACATGCTCCCTCCTCTGCCCCAGCCCAGGAATCTAAATCAGTGAAAACTATTCTTTCCAACATCAACATCCTTCCCCTGCCCCTCTATTTCTTTTTCTTTCTGTTTTTTCATTGTGTTTTGTTGCTCATTTGTCTCTCTGATTTGGCTAACACGGATTCATTATGTACCAGCGCAAGAAAAGCATGAAGCTGCAGGCAGGAGGGGAACAGACATGTAACACGTGCTTTAGCGGCTGTTAGCAATTTAATTCGCTTAGTGGTACTTCAGCTCTTCAGTCTGCACTTTCAGGTTCTAGTCAACAACGTCATTAAGCATAGGATCGGGATGGGTTAACTGTCCAAATATTTACTGTTTCTTGGCTGGGATTTGCAACTTATGGTGAATTCTGTAGCTGGCTACTACCTGTAAATAATTTTTAATTAACTACACTGTCATTACATTAACAACTTTCCCACACGTGACTTTTGTGTGCATCTGAAAGACATTTTTAACATTTATCCCCAGATAAGTCAAAACATTGTTATAGTGATGTGCAGATATTTTTATCCATGCACACGGTAAACAATTTCAGTCACTAAGCACAGGGTGATTTTTTTGTTTTGCTTTTGATGTTTTATTATTTTGAATGTTTCAGAATATTTTTATTTATTTAAATATTGAATTGTACATATTTCAAAAAACAGTTCCAGGCAGTAAGTTAGGAATTTTCGTCAAAGGTGTAAATAAATAAATAAAATATGTACGTATGCTGTCTCTGCCTTTCATATTAAAACAAACATGTTGCTCCAAATTGCTGTTATTACCTCAACTACAGAAGTTCTCACTGACTTACGCATGTGCTCAGTTCTTACGCATGTGCTCAGTTCTTGGAAAGGTTTAAGATGAGTCCTATAATCACTGAAAAAATTCCTGATCGGTTGATTCCTGCAGTATTGTTGCTCCCCCTACCTAAAAGCCTCGCACAGCACTGTTTCCTTCAAAGTAGGCCCTGAAGGGGAAAGAAGGCAAAGCAAACAGGGTGCTTGCCCAAGGCACTGAAGTTTGGAAAATGTGAGCAGTGTCTGTCTGTTTTATTCAATCAGCTATAGCTCCCTTTGCTGTGCTTCCAGGATGCCTCAAGACTTCACCCTTTGAGGCTGCGTCATAGTATCTCGACACAGGCGGGAAGCAAGATGCCTCAGGGTACCCTCGAAGCAGAGCAAAGGAGTTGCAGATAAACGGATGCAACAGACAAAACTAACAGCAAGTGAGAGGTGGGCTGAAGACAGCAAGGTGGTTCTTAACAGTATTACAGGTAAAACTTATGTGGATGGGGCCGAATTTGGACTTACCTGAAGAAACGTCTAATCTAAGGCCACCTTTAGCTTGACTGTGATGTAACATTTCACATCCAAAGTACAAAGCTGAATTCAATTACCTTGCAGTCTGCTCTGAACACTGAGTATTTCCATCACACCTTAAGGCACCTTGATCTGTAACGGACTGCATTGGAGATCAGGGCTGCGCTAAAAGTTGGTTAGTCCAATTCGGCAGAACCAGCTCCTGAAGTCACTGACAGGTTGTGACTGGGCTGTTCAAAACTGTCTCTTGCAAACACCACTCCCAAGACTGCTCGTCTTTTGGGAGCTGAACCCCATGTGCCTTGCAGGCAGCGTGACCACTTCTCGTTCTCATGTGGGTTTGGGCCCAGAAGTCCCTGTCCCCCTCTGGAGAGGGGCAATCCTACCTAACTCTCTGTGCCTTGGTTCTCTACACAGAACCTGTTGATGTTTCCGTCACCATTATCTGATTAGAATTTCAGAATGCCTGAAAACTGCACAAACCTGAAAAACTGTATTCATTGACAACCTTAACGATAGTACTAGTAAATGGCTTGATGGAAAAGATATTTAATGAATTGTGTTACATTTGTTTTCTTGCTTCAGCACTGATCTGTCTGATGCTTTCCTTAACTAATACACACCATTATAAAGACAGAGATTTAAATGTGGACATTTTCTTTCATGAATACTGAAAAAAACAAGAAAGAAGCAGAGGATGAGATCACAATAATTATTTAGTTCTGCAAAATATTAATGCAAGTGAAAGAATGTGAAATGACAGTAAAAAGCCTCTGCAAACAGTAAGGTAAAAGTATTATCCTCCAGCTACACAAAATAGCAGCTACAGCAGTTCTGCATGGGAGGAAAAGAGACCAAGGGAAACTTCCTGAATGACAGAAGAGTCCCACGGTACCATCCTATAGTAGATACTCATCATCTGTTGGGCGAGTTTGTACGGATCATGGAGCATCTCTGTCTCCAGTGTAGCGAACGGCCTTAGTTCTGACACCCGAGCTGGATCAAGGGAGCAGAGCATCCCTCTGAGCAACGATACTGATCGTCATCCCCTGGTAGGCTGGAGATAAAAGTTATGACTGAGTGGATACCCAAAATACAGTATCTTGTGATCAAAGACGCAATGCAAGCAGTTATTACAACCAATGACTTTCTGGGAGAAAGGGAACCTGTGATGGTAAGAATCAGTTATACTTTCCATTTTTACTCATCTATAGATTTTGCACAAGGTACAGAGGAGTGCAGGAGACAGGCAGTGCCCACACCCCCATAGCTTCAATTAGCTCAGAACGAGACCAGAGTCTATGCAGTACTCTGTGTAGATGCCATGCCATTACACATAAATCACTAGTGGAAAATAGATGTTTTGCTTATTTACTAATTAGTAAGTCTTGAGCAGTGACTCTATCTAGTCATAAGCAGAAAACATGCAACTAAATCTGTTGCTGTCTAGGCTCCAGACACACCAATAGCATGAGCGTGAATAGGAATTGCTGATGGGAAATCAGAAACTCAAAGATATAAGAAATATAATATATAAAGAATTAATCTTATAAAGATATAAGAACTAATTCTTGCTACTGTGGAAAGACTCCGGAGAACAAAAAAGGAAGAGAAAACTAAACATATGGGGACAAAATGATGTTAAGGATGAGGTTTCAGAATTTATTTTCTTAACTAGGTGCTACCATTTCATATGCATATGACTATATTAATTTAAAAATTGGGAGGACTGCATGAAGAGGTCATTCTGAAGGTATGCAACTCTAATCAAACTGTCTGAATTAGGATCCCTCTTAAAATCACTCCATCTGAGTTTTCAAACTTTTATATAGAAACTATAGAATCATTCATGTTAAATTCAAGCTTAAAAATAGACTCTCTAAGAGAATCCCTATTTAACCCTGCTTATGATGCTTCATCACTTAGTAACTATGAATGCCACTATAGACACTGGTAAACTAAATATAGCACATGCAAGCACACACATAGTATGTACAGAGATGTACCGGAGGAAGAAGAGAGATGGAAAGATCACTTACAAAAAATATGTTCACTATGTGTAAAAATGCATCTGGAGAAACAATTATACTGTATCTCCTTTTTAGGGATTACAAGGCAAACTGTTCCATTCAAGACAGTTGTTTCTACTAGTATATGTACTTCATCCAACATTCCTTGGGAAAAAATCTGTTCTTGCCACAAACATGACTATAAATACAATAAGAAAAAAATTATATTACTGGTTAGTATGTAACACTAGTTAGACTAAAACTGTAAGTTCTGCAATACTGTGAAAGGAATGTCAAATCCTTTAAACAAAAATGTATGGATACACACATTTTAGACACACACAGATACACATATTTATAAATATGACAGTTTGTTGTATGCAGACCACATCCAAATAGTATTTTGTTAGCTGTAAGTGCTTCTAGGCAGGGACTTCACCTTCCCATTTGTTTGCCAAGAGCAATGCATACTGTTTATATTATGTTAATTACTAATGTTAATTATTAATAGAGTTTGCCAGTTCAATAATTTATACCTTGAGATGAAACACAACAGTTTTTGGCCAAGTAATGATACAAGAAATTCTTCTGCACCAGCTGGGAAAATAACAGTTATTAGAAACCAATAAGCATGCATTGTGAATTTTACTTATTTTTTCTTTAAAAAAAAAATGTTGTGGCCAACCACACTCAAAAAAGTCACAAAACAAAGCTAGAACTCACACATTCAAGCTAATAATTTCTGAATAACTAAGTCTACTCAAAATGTAGGTTTAAATAAAAAGAGCACATAGCAAAAAGTTTTACCTAGTTCAAAAATAGATAGCAAATGCCAACGCTCACAAAAAGAAGTGCTAGAAAAAAGATACTAGACACCGAAGGAATTAGCGTTCTCATCCCAAATCTGCTCAAATTAACAAGACAGTCTCTCTACAATTTAATTGTTTTTTTGCCCACGTTTGAAGCAAAGAACATCCAGCATGGGACAGCAAATTTAATCAAAGCGTATTCACATCACTCAACACAGCAAAACACAACTGCTTAGATGAAACCAAAAGATATGTAGTAATACAGTAATGTGGGAATTCAGCAACTAAATTTACTACTTGCTGAGAGTTTCCTCATGTTTTTGTCAGTGGGGATTTGACCCCAAATACCTATTAGAACACAGTATTATTCACAGCAACAAAATAAGCACAAAACAATCAACAGAAAAACACCTCCATCTGTTGGGAACTTTTAAAGCCTGTCCAAAACTCCCAAGGTGGAAAAATACAATTTTATTTTCTGTATTCAAACCTATTCTAGCTTTAAGCACTGTCATGGTGTTAAGGGGGCTTATTAGCTACTATAGAGGTGAAAGTAATTTATTCCACATATTTGTTATGATTACATTTCAAATGAAACTGCCCCTTAAGATTGAAAAAGAAGGAACTATATCCCTGTATGAAGGAATTTGTTATTCAGAGACCAGTTAACTTTTTTCCTCTGAAGTACAGTTCCTTCACTTGTTATTTACTGTTTCATTTTCAATAAGGAGAGGAACATAAAAAGGTAATAGATGGGAAGCCTGTGATATCTCATCAATTAATGAAAATGATATCATAATGTTTCTAAGAAAATTATAATTACCTTTACTGTAATGGTCTTGTAAACCCAAAATTTTAAAAAACGTTTAATTCTTCTTTTTTTTTTTTCCCCATCAGCTTTGAAAAAAACCACATGAAGCAGCTCCCTAATATGCCTTTTCCTCTAATAAGGATTAAATCTCATAACAAGAAAACTTCAAAACAATTAATTTGATTTTTGATCATTAATTTGCTTCATCTAACAGGTTATTGGGTAGTAATGTTCCTGGTACAGCCTATGCTCTTCTTTGTCCCTTTTCTTTTCTTATGACAATGCTATTAATTATTAACGATTCTTGCTGGTCCAAACTTTCTCCGTTAAGTAACTTCAGTGGAAGTCACTCACTGGAATTAAGATAAGCATAAAAAAGAGAGCCTTTTCAGCACAGTGAAAGACACAATCTTCAAATACAGGGGACTGACATACATTTTATATAATAAATATAAAGTTTCAAATGACATGTTCAAAAACTGGTGAAAAATGGTTACATTAGAGAAATTGCTGAAGGAAATATTCAAAACGTGAATTTCAGATTGAAATCCATCCCACGTGCTCCTCAGAAAGCTTGTCAGATAACACATTGGTGAAATCTTCTCTGTGAACAATTCTGTCTACATTACTTGGGCGAGGAAATGCAACAAATACAAGGCAGCGTCAGAAACTTTTCAAGTCTTATTTTGTTAAATGCAACACTGTTAAGCCCAGAGTACCTCAGTTAAATGTTTTTTAGTTTTACAGACGAAGCTGTGTAATACTGTATTTTTCTAAGGGAGTCTAGTGGCTTCCTGACCTTTTAAGCGAGCTCATTAGCTAACACTACCCTCCCTAGAGCCTCTCACAAAATTCACTAGAACTTGAATGACTCTATTGCATTCTATAATTACCGTATGCAATAATTCAACAGATGCTTTTGTCATTTTGCTAAGTCTTCTGGACTATTTTCAGCATACTGTTACAAACCCTAGGCCCTTCCACTTACCACTCTCTCCTTCAGTCCATCTCATGGATTTCTAAATCAGCTATAAAATTCTAGTGACCCCTGATAATGACAGCTGAAGTTTTAAAATGCTGGACATGATCAGCTGGTAGGGATGTTTCCTTTAAAACACGAAGGAAATTACCAGAATTTGCAAGGATTTCTAAAATAATTTCAGGATAACAAAAACAGTTGGTGTTTAATAGCATTCATGTGTGAAAGACAAAATGTGTTTGCTGCTTACATTATGCATACAGAAGTCCTGTTTGTTCTCCAGCACCCAAATGTATCTTGCAAATTCTGGACACTTTTGAACTTCCCATAAAAGGCAGGATCGCTAATAAACTGGCTTGCTCAGTGTGTTAGCAGGAAGGAAAAACAAACCCCTCAGAGCTCTTGCACAGCACTTGACAACGGTAATCATAAAAGTCTGCAGCACCGATGATCCCTGTTTCAGGTCCACCACGGCACAACAGACAACAGAGCAGTGACTGGCCTTTTGGCTGCCTCTGACAGTAGTTGTGGCCCTGGTCGTCTCTATTTACCTCCGGCCAGCTTTTCTTTTCAAGAGCAGCACTGGGTTTGCAAATTAAGATGTTCTTCAGATACTGACTACAGAAATGGTTCTAGCAAAAAGGAGATACACTTGTACATTTGGTTGGGAGGACTCTCTCCTGGCACACAAGACACAACCAAGTTGCCCACACTTTTTTGTAAGTATGTTTCATCAAAACATGATCTTTTATTTTTTTCCTAATAGAAACTTCAACAAAAAAGAGCTTCATTTTATACAAACAGTAAGTGCAAAGTCAACAAGAATCAGGAAACAGAAGATGGCAAAACAGCTGATGAAACAAGCAAAGAACGAACTCAACTTTAAAAATTAAACTGTTTTCTAAAATAAACTTGCTGTGATCACTTAAAAGATAACCTTTTATTATGGAAGGATGATGGTACAGTTGATAGAAGAAAGTATAAAGCAAATGCCATACTTGAAGAGATTTTCTGTCTTCTATTTGGTTCTCTATTAAAGACCTACATTTCAGACTTCTTCACATACATTACAAACTGCAATTTTAAAGACATACAAAGATGAACTTTTATGAGTTAAAAGGGAAAGAATTAAATATCATATTATAAAATAATGTCAATTTTCTTGGTCATTTCTGTACTACTGTGAATAACATGTTCTGTTAGTCACTGCGAATTCCTTTAAGTGCTTCCTCCTGCACAATAACATGGCCTTTTCCTTTCAATAACACTTATATTTTTTCTGATACAATTTTAATCTTCAATTGCACATTATCAGGTTGTAATACTCTTGTTTGATAAAGGATAGGTTTCTATCTAATTAAATAAAGTGAAAGCATTTTAGGAAATTGCTGAAATTTTTTTCTTCCAGAAAAGAAATGATCCACTGTATTTGTGTTATATTCTATAACTATATATTGAATATAAAATGTTGCATAAATACAATTTGATGATATTGTCACAGTAGACTCCAAACAATTAACCAGCAAATGACTTATTAAATAGTATTTTGCAAGAGGATTTTATAGCTTTGAGATAGTGCAGTTTTAAGCGTTTAAAAGGAAAGTTATAAACATTGAAAGGAAAAGATTCAGCATTAGTAGTGTTGGCTAAGGCCAGCTGACAAGCCTATAAAGACACATCCACATTTTCTGAGGTGAGAAGGTTCTGTTTGGTGTGCCCCTCTTCAAGAAACAAGACAGACTAGATAAATCACCGTAGAACACTGCTCATTCAAAGTAGTAAGTTATGCTTTGAAAGGCTCACACAGAATTTGACAGTATATGACTTTGACAGAAACAATGCTTCAAAAGCCTACTTTATGCTTGTATAAGTGGCTAAAGGATAGATTGTTTTAAAATAATATAAAACAAGCTATTGCTAATAGCTGCTTCCAGGAAGAAAAATATCTACAAAGTCTCAAATTGGGTAGTGTGTCCCTTTGTTGACCAAAACAGAGTTTGACTCCAGATATTACAGATTTTCTTTACTTGCTCTTTAAGAATGCCTTCCTAGCCCCTAAATCTATATTTCGGCTTCTAGCTTGCTTTTATGATGTTTCAAGAAAACCGATATTTTTTTCTATAGTATGACACCTTACTTCACAAGGTGCAACTATATTGTACCTTGGCTCCCAAATCCAACCTTTTCCTATTTGAAGCTAAAGACACTGATACATAATTTTGATGCTTTTGATCCTAACCTTCCTCATGATAAAATGGGAAAGGCCCTTTTTGGTTAAGAATTTGTAGATAAGCTATCTAGGAAATTCCTATAAAATATTAAATAAGATAGGATAAGCTTAATATTACTTCTAACAGGATAACTGATGAACTAACAGACAACCTTTTTAGTGGCAGAATATTACTTTAGCTGTCTCATAAAATAGAAGGGGGAAATATTAGGTTTAAATGAGAAATTGCTTGGAAAAAACTGTAGAAGTTTTGCTTTTTCTCTTTAAAGAGGCAATGTTTGACTAAAACATATTACATGTATATTATTCTGCATAAGAGACTCCCAAGAGTTGTATGAATTTGTGTTAGTCTTCTATATTCGCAACCTCTAAAAACAATGTGTTTTCTAAAATAAATTTTAGCAAACATACATTGGCACATCCCTTGAGATAGGAGAAAATTCCTTCTTTAAAAGTAATCTCAGAAACAGGGATTAAAAAAGATAACCTAAAGCTTCATTTCTTTTATCTTATCACATCTTTGCTCCCTCACAGGAATAGAACTGATAACTACTGTAGGAAAGAATAACACACTGCAGACAGATTTCAAGGCTGCATCCTTTTACATCAGTTGATGGACATCCAGGAAGGAGGAACTGTACTTTCCTTATTTTTAGCTACCTTGTTTCCCTCATTCAGGATTTTTTTAAACAAAGGCAACATGATCAAAACATAAAGACTTGAATAGAATCATATAGAGATGGTCACTGAACGATGATAACAGGTACCTAGGGAACATAAGAGATCAGCAGGTAAGGCTGTAACTGGAGAAATGAGGACAAAAAACTGGTTTTTCATTGGGCTTGGGCAGAATTTGAGAAGAATGGTATGGTAGGTAATGACAAGGGGCTAACTGGATGATCCAGGTCCATATGTGTCTAGTCCTCTGTCAGAGAAGGTGATCCCTTGATGTATTTTAGACATAAAATGACACCAGTCTTTCAAGTTCTCTTTATTAAATACAGATAACTAATTTTCTTCAATATTTGGTGAATACTTATGAAGACTACGTTAATAAAATATATAATCCTAAATGTCTCATTTTTTTTTACAGCCACCTGATTTTGTGGATGGCAATAGTCATCCATCATGACATATTTGTACTTTTATTTTCCGTCAACAACATTATCATTAACATTTGTTTCAACTGTCCCAAAAGAACTGGAAAAATGGGGTCATACCATGTTAGTCTTAGATTAGCAGACTGTAGTTATCTGTATTGCGAAGCATTTATCAATATGAGTAAGGGGTCCACAAGCTGCTGATTTACAGAAAGTAAGCTTCTCCAGTTTTTACTACAGCTGTATCTACTCCACGTGCTCTTGTAACTCTTCCAAAGCAGTAATAAACACCATTTCCAATATCTTGCAACATAGACCATACTGTTTTTAATTTACCTAGCAAGTAATACTAGTCTTTATGAAAGATACCCTATATTTTATATACTGTCTGATACTATAATCTAGTTAGTATTTGAGCATAGAACTAGAATAATTATAAAGACAAAATATAACAGCAAAGATGCATGAATTCCAAAAGATGCAACTAAACGGTTTTTAATTAACTCACTGACAAATTCATACCACTTTCCTCTTCCTTTTCAGAGGAAAGTTACAGATATGCAACTCTTACCAATGTATTGCTTTAGGAGAAAAAAAAAATCAGGAAAAAAATTCAGCAAATAAAAATCCGCTTACACTTTAAGCTGGGAATACAAATTACCTGTTCGTATGAAGGTAAAATGAGCTGTTGCATCAATCATAGCATTAAAATGTGTGTATGTAAAAATGCAAGCTTATCACATAAGAGTAACCACCTGATTTCCTTTCACTTGCTACTGAAACATTAGAAGAAACCTTTCTTAAAAATTAGTTTACTAAATTATTAGCTAGTTCATGACATCTGACAAGAGGAACCTTATCTACCACAGAAGTTAGAATTTAACTTTTTATCAGCAGAGATTGACAAATATCTTTGGGAAAAAAATATATTTGAAAATATATTTTCCAAAGAAAAATCTGAATTTACTCTATCCATATCTATGCTATCTGTTTTTCACTTTTTGCAAGTTCACAGTCACATTTCACAAGAAAATCTTGTAGAGTTGGTTTGACTGTGTAGATAGGTATTTTGCATAGCCACCTGAGAAGCTCTTTGATGAGTTTGGAGTTGTCATCAAGTAAACAAAAGAAAGAAAACCAAAGAACAGTAACTTAATTGCATATAGTAAAAACAGCACAAACCAGCAGCAGAATGCTTACACTTTGAAAGATCTGCTTAGAATTTATCCAGAGGAGTGGAATTTTTTGTTTTCATAAATATTTTACTGATGAACTTCTGCAAGAAGCAGCCAGCATTCTGATCCTGAACAGAATTATACGTTTGCCTAATTTGAACTCTCCTAAAATCAAAGACTTTTATAAATATACACACACACACAAACACACACCCACGTGCCTATGTATATGTATTTATATATGTATGTAAGTTAAACAGCAGAAGGAATTTTTAGGACTGAGGCCTATATTTTTCACTACAAACAGTTAAAATCATCAAACTCTTATGTATTTAATTTTTATTTGCACCTGGTAATACTGCTAACCGTCACACATATGCACATCATGTGTGATGAATGGTCCTTAGAAACAACAATGGAACAGCAGTGTTACTTGTACGCTAAAATTTAGGTGCACACTTAAGCAGCTTTTTGAAACCACACCTCAAATTATGTATTACAGTTTAAGTATTACACATGCACTTTGTGTACCACGGAGTACATAGTAATAGTACTTTTATAACAAGAGGTTTAAAAAGTCATTTCAATCTTAATTCATTTTGTCATTTAAAATAGAGTCAATGTGAGTACACTGTATTTATAATTTGATAATGAATTAAGATTTTTTTCTTAAGCTTATAAAATGTAAACCTTTTGCAAGTGGGTTTGCCTTTAAAAAAACAGAACAAACATTTTTTTGCAGGCTGGATTTTCCAATCTTATACTGCCGTAAGCTTTAAATGTACGTATTTTTACTTTAAAATAAACCTTTACAAAGATACAACAGATATTCCATTTACCAAATCACTGTTGCTTAAATAAACAGATTGGGAAAACAAATGAAGAATGAGCAAGAGAACAAGAAAATATAAGTGGATTAAACTCTTCTTTTGTCTGTAAAATGATACCTTGCCTCTAAAATATTTAGTATGATATCAAGAATTCTAAATGATATCAAATGCAAAAATATCAAAGACAGACACATGCAGTGCTCATTTTTCTCTCTTCTTTTAAGCATATGATTATTTACCACCCAACAGGTAATTATCCACTTTTCCTTTATTCTAAGCATCCGTTCACTCCTCTAGAGAATGTTATTTGCATAAAGGCGATCTCCTGGGAGTTTTGGCTCCAACTTAAAAATCACGAACAATTTCTGCGTAATCCAGCTGGATATGAAAGTGAGATATGGCACAGAGACGAATGGAAATGCAAGAAGCACCAAAGCGTGAAAGAAAGTCACCTTGAAGGGCTGATACTGCAGCATATTTTGCCCAAGGTTTGCTAGCTTCATTACACATGCGTGTTCACATATATACTGCCTAAGCATAAACCATATGAACAATCACCTAAGAGAACATCTAAAGATTACCAGGATGCACATCCTAGTAAGTTTAGGGTCTAAGTAAATTATCTCTTATTGATCATTTGTTTTTCTCCAATTAAGCTGACAAATAAAATCCTACAGATGGCTCAGATAAATCTGGATAAAACTGGTTCCCTTCAGCAAAAGGGGTTTGCATCTCTTATTCGCCACAGAAAGTCTACAGCATATGAAGTATCTTTCTGAACCTAAAAGAAAAGGTACAAGCAGGTTATCGATTTGATTAATAGCTTTAAACTTCATGATAATGTTGTCCCCGAATGTTAGTTTGTCCTCGTATTTTGGGCACTAATATCATAGCAGTGGTTTGCTGTTTTTCTTTCCATGAAGGGCTGGCAGGCCATCCCATTCTCAAGATAACATTAGATTATTTGTTTAAAAAACATTTTCTCAGAAAAGGTCAGTATAAAACTCCCCACCTAAATCGCGTACGATCAGATTTTGAGTTCACTTAAAACAATAAAGAACGCTAACGAACGGAGTCCCACGTGGTTCCTTTAGATCTATGCAGGTGTAAAAAGCATTTACATCCTTATTAAGTAGCACACTTAGCACACTTCAGAAACTTATTCGGCCTTCAGGGAACTCATAGCAAGTGTGACCTGTCAGCAGGGAGGAAATTTTGGTCTGAGTCCTTTTCTGGGACTGTCCGTGAGGAAGCAGCCCATAGCTAATGGTGAGGAAGGGTGCAAAGCCCCCAGCAGCTAAAGGAAAACTCTCCTCTCTCTAAGGATTAAGCCTCACGCAAAAAGATATATCCGGAACCTCGATAAAAATTTGATGACTTGAACAGGTTTTAGTATTTGATATAAAGCCAAACTGAGAAACAGTAATTGTAGTTAAAAACGACACTTCCACACAGTAATTACTGCCTGTAATTGATCAAAGAGGTTCACATCAAGAACGAAGGAGTATCGATAACGTCACCAGTACAGACACAAAACCCACTGCACCCACTGATCAAAACCAGTGAAGTTTAGTCATATGGCAAATATTAGAATTTGGATCATTATCAGCTAAATAAATAGCATTATTATAAATCACACACATGAATCTTTTGAAACTACACAGAGAATTCTAGATCCAGGGTCTAAGTACTTAAATACAGAATCTTCAAATATTTAAGAGAATGCAATCTGACAGCTCACGGGGATACGTTCCTTGTCTAGCCACTATTACCTAGAGAACAGGCTAATAACTAGCCACATAACAATGGCACACGCCTAAGACCAGCATCTCACAAGTTCTTGAGAAAAATTTCTTTGTTCCATCTTAGCAAACTGAAAAGAAGTATAAATCAGACTTTCTCTTAGGGAGAAAATTTATGCCCATAATCATCTGTTGAAATAAATATTTGAAACAGATGCTTTCTGACTGAATCTGGTTTTGCTGGAAAAAACGAAGATTAAGCTAAAGCAAAGTTTTTTGTTTAAAGCACCAGCCCTCACCCCACGCTGCCTGCTTCACAATTGTTTTACTCCATTTGTCCCCAAACAACAATCTTTTTACTACTTCCTTTGTTCTCTGCTCTCTCCTTCCCATCTGTCAGAAGCACAGCCCGACCTTTACACTGCACTAGGCTGTAGGCAATGGACACTGTCTTGAGGAAAAAAGTGATACCATTTTGTAGAAGTGAAGACTTAACTTTATTTCTGGTTTTGCCACTGGATTAGTGAATTAAATTTTGGGTAAATATTTTTTCCCCTGAAATAATCCTCATATTTATTAATGCTATAGATGAATTGTACCTATGGTGTCCAGACAAGGCAAGTATGCCTTTAATTTATCACTTATCTAACCAACATGGAAAATCTAGAATAGAAGAGAGCTACGGTTACGGCTGTATTTCTACCATTATTTCTGTCTTTTTTTAATATCTTGGAACCACTTAAAGATATTTGTGAAGCCTCAGGTAAGTTAAACGAGACTGTCACAACAAAATATACGCAGAAGATACTTCAGCGTCCACTCGTCAACTAAGTGCATAGCATAAAACAAATCTGTAGAGTGACCTTTTATTACTTTGCAGGAGATCAGGATACAATTTTGTTTTGGGTATCAGAGGCTCAGAATGCCTAAGAGGAAGAGAAATTCTCAGAAGTGGAGAGAAATTCCTTAA
Source organism: Struthio camelus (assembly GCF_040807025.1). Lineage (NCBI taxonomy): Eukaryota > Metazoa > Chordata > Aves > Struthioniformes > Struthionidae > Struthio > Struthio camelus. Next base: position 49,450,188 of record NC_090945.1, on the reverse strand, counting down.
AGTTGCACTAGCTTCAACTATTAAAAAAAAAATCAAGATCTCAGACATAGAATTGTACGTTCATATGAAAGTTGGGAAATGGTATCTAAGCTGGTGTGCCTGAATGAAAAAACTTTTTAATTTTAACATACATAAAGTTAGGGGAAAACTTTAAACTATTTTTCTCTGCTAAAACAAAACTTTTGCTTCACAATGCTGAAGGGATCAGACTTGGAAAACACGACATGCTCCACGACAAGAAACAAAAGCACAGCTACAAAACCACAGTCAAGAACTTCTAGATAGCAGCAGAACTAAAGATCTAATTTTGTGTACCATAAAAAAAAAGTATAAAAAACACCTCAAATTTTGTGCATCTTTCCCACATGTTTCAGGTTTCAACACACAACAGATTCAGAACTATAATAGGAAGCTGTCTGATACCTGAAAACCTAACATCCCTAATTTTTCATTAATTGAAAAGATTTATGAATTTAACACAGTGATTTATACTGTAATTTTTTTGAAGTTGAGAAAGATCTGCAGAATATTTATGGTTGATAGGTAATCGAGGTATTCAAACAAGGAGTTTATACATATTCCATGCACGTGCATATTTTTCATGAAATAACTTTGAAACTGCTACTGCACACACACAGAACAAAAAGAAAGCGAAAACTTAGTTTCTAGATATCCCAATGACTACAAAAAACTTTGTGTATGTTTGCAATATCTAGACATATAATTTGTTTATTTAGAATCATTAAAACCAATCAACTGAATTTAAAAGTCAATGAATACTGTGGGTGCTCATCAGTGCTTAAAATCTCATCTATAATGCCTTATGTGTAGGCGTTAAAACAGCATTTTTTTTTTGTCAGACAGACATACACTATAAAATTTCTCTGCAGACATCATTTCTCTCAAATGTATTAGATACAGACATATAGTTATTGAAGCAAAGTTTATCATGGTCATCTATCAACTGTTCATACAATTAGGCCCTGGTAGACACTGTGCCATTCTGGTTTCCCTGACAGCAGCACCCCACTATTTTAAAAAATCTGGCACCACGGAGGAGTTAGTTGCTAACCATTTTCATTACAAGCTTGAACTTCAAATTAAGTTCTCGAGAAAGTTTAAATCAATTTTAAACATCGTGAGCCTTTTCATGGCTTTCTATTGGAATTGGATATTTTGATCTGAACTGGCAGGGAAAGTGAAATACCTCTTAAGCTGCAAGTCACTGTTAATAAGCTGCAGATCACCTTAACAAGGGATTACATTTAAATCTTACCTAGAATACACCTGTATAAGTGGCAACTCATATTTGGGATGACTTTCAAATCAAGGATTTTCAAATATTAAATTAATAATACTAATGATGCCAGCTTCACAAAGAAAACATGTAACATTATAAGGAGAAATAGAAATGCATGCTATATTATAAAATAGTATTAAAAAAAGTTATTAAAATAAGAATTAGAAAGCGAAGCTCCGCATAAATAACCTACAAGTGTTTGCTTTGTTTTGAGGAGGTTTCTGTTTAAGTTTTTTTTTAAAATGGAACAAAAAAAGAAAAAATTTAAACCTTTTTGAAGTAATTTTAAACAAATCAGAATACCTTCTTCTTTTACGCAAGGAACCCTTTTTATGGTGAATAAGTCACCTTTCACACCTTTCATTCCTTGTCATTCCCTTATGTACCTTCCTGCAGTCAAATTTGCAACCATTAAGAAAGCCTCTTAAAAAAGAATTTCTTCAGGCCTTGACTTGCAAATATTATGAGATAAACATTATTTAAATACTACAGAGTTTGAGAATACGATATGCACATCAATCCTAGAAACTACAACTCATCTTTAGGAAGAATTTCTTTGTACCATAGAGTTTCTTTGATGGACAGTGTAATTGCTATTTTAATGTTATATTTATGATAAGGTTGTAAATGAAAACACAGATTTAAAATTTTGGGCATTCTGTTATTTACCAAAGAGAATTCATACAGGATTAAGCTCTATTATCCTCTAGTCATATGAATATTTAATGGGAAACATTATGCTATGTGTTGTAACTATGGTTATTTAATTGCTTTACACAATCAGATATCAAAAAAAGATATAAATATTGTGCCATCAAACCATCTTACACTGTTTAGTTACAAAAGAAATACAGATTCTCAACAGAAGCCAGAAGAAGCTGTTTAGAAAAATTTCTGAGCATTAAATGCCATTTATTTAGTTCAATCTAATTCTTTAAATTCAGAGACTTAACTTAGAAATCAGGATTCTTTTAAAAATACATTGACTATAAGATTCATCCAAATAGGTAGAATACAAGGTACACGTAGAGTAGGGTGAGTGGTCTTTTCATAAATGTATAAAATGTTAGAGAAAATAGTTATATATATTTAGCCAAGATTTGAGGGGAGTATTAGTGCTTTTCAGCATCATATGGAACCCCATGGATTAAACTAAAGCTTTATTTCATCTTTTTTTTCAGATAAATGTAAGTGTGTAATGCTATACACATGTCAAAAAATCACGGACGTATTTATAGAATCTAAAAGCATAGGAACAGTCAAAATCTAACAGTGGTTATTCTCTCACTATGACACACGAATAGATAAAATAGTCCATTTTGTTAGGCATGTAAATGTAATATGACAATTTTCCAGATTCATTCTAGAGGAACGACACCTTCCCTTCTTTCATATGCAAAAAATGAGGTAAAGCATGCATAAGCTAAAATTAAAATTTTCAAACTTGAGAGGAGAAAAGTTGGCTCTTCAAAGCCACAGCTCAGTACCTTTACTGCTAGGCTGTTGGTTCCCTCTTTCCCTCCAGATACGCTCATCTTCCTGAGACTCTTCACAGAAAACAATTTGTATTAAATGACTACCAAAATACAGTGCTGATAATACCAGGAAAACAAAATTGAGAGCAGGTTGGACTACAGCTTTCCTCAACATTGAGTGCCAACCCAAACAAAATTGCTAGCAATTTAGTCAGTGGTATTAACAGAGTACAGGGACAGAATTGGAAAGATTAATATTCACCCACGAGTGCTGAGGGAGCTGGCGGATGTTATCGCTAGGCCACTCTCCGTCATCTTGGAAAGGTCCTGGAGATCAGGAGAGGTGCCTGAGGACTGGAAGAAAGCCAATGTCACCCCAGTCTTCCAAAAGGGCAAGAAGGAGGAGCCAGGAAACTCCAGGCCTGTCAAGCCTCCCCTCCATCCCTGGAAAGGTGATGGAACAGCTCCTCCTGGAGGTCATCACTAAGCATGTGGAGGACAAGAAGGTGATCAGGAGTAGTCAGCATGGATTCACCCAAGGGAAATCATGCTTGACCAATCTGATAGCCTTCTATGATGGGACAGCTGTCTGGGTAGATGCGGGCAGAGCAGTGGATGTTGTCTACCTGGACTTCAGCAAGGCTTTTGACACTGTCTCCCATCACATCCTTGCAGGCAAGCTCAGGAAGTGTGGGTTAAATGAGTGGATGGTGAGGTGGCTTGAGAACTGGCTGGATGGCAGAGCTCGAAGGGTTGTGGTGAATGGCGCAGAGTCAAGTTGGAGGCCTGTGGCTAGTGGTGTCCCCCAGGGGTCAGTCCTGGGCCCAGTCTTGTTCAATATATTCATCAATGACCTGGAGGAAGGCACAGAGTGCACCCTCAGCAAGTTTGCTGATGATACTAAACTGGGGGGAGTGGCTAACACACCAGAAGGCTGTGCTGCCATTCAGAGGGACCTGGACAGGCTGGAGAGCTGGGCGGAGAGGAACCTCCTGAAGTTCCACAAAGGCAACTGCAGGGTCCTGCACCTAGGGAGGAATAACCCCAGGCACCAGTCCAGGCTGGGGGGTTGACCTGCTGGAAAGCAGCTCTGCGGAGAGGGACCTGGGAGCCCTCGTGGACAACAAGTTGAGCATGAGCCAGCAGTGTGCTCTTGTGGCCAAGAAGGGCAATGGTCTCCTGGGGTGCATGAGGCAGAGTGTTGCCAGCAGGTGGAGGGAGGTGATCCTGCCCCTCTCCTCAGCCCTGGGGAGGCTCTCACTTGGAGTACTGTGTGCAGTTCTGGGCTCCCCAGTACAAGAGAGAGACATGGCACTCCTGGAGAGAGCCCAGCAGAGGGCTACCAAGATGATTAGAGGGCTGGAGCAGCTCTCCTATGAAGAAAGACTGCAAGAGCTGGGCCTGTTCAGCCTGGAGAAGAGAAGATTGAGAGGCGATCTGATCAACGTGTACAAGTATCTGAAGGGGGAGTGTCAAGAGGATGAGGCCAGCCTCTTCTCCGTGGTGCCCAGCAACAGGACAAGAGGCAATGGGCAGAAACTGAACCACAGGAAGTTCCATCTGAACCTGAGGAAAAACTTCTTCACTGTGAGGGTGACAGAGCACTGGACCAGGTTGCCCAGAGAGGTAGTGGAGTCTCCTTCGCTGGAGATATTCAAAACCCGTCTGGATGTGATCCTGGGCAATCTGCTCTAGAGGTCCCTGCTTGAGCAGGGAGGTTGGACTAGATGATCTCCAGAGGTCCCTTCCAACCTCAACCATTCTGTGATTCTGTAATATTGAATGAGATAAAATGTGAAATTTAAAAGTCCCCTAAATAATTAGCTTCTTGCTGTTAAAATTTGCTACAGCTAGATAGCAAAAAAATTATTTTGTGACAGATTATGGGGGAAATGGCAACTCTATTTAAAGGGCAGACCAATTTAATACAGTTATGTCTTTCTTTATTTTCTCTTTTGTGTTATGGGGTATTCTTCTGAGTGAGTGGCTGTCAGAGACTTCTATGGATGGTAACAATAGAGTAACAACGACTACAAAATGTAATAGTTCTGTAAGTGAACTACTAGTGGACATGCACAACGGTTCTGCTGCTTTTATGAAATTCCTGTCAGAGTTGATCAGGAAATAATTTTTCTCCTTTTGAAAAGGAATACAAATCACCAACGACTCTGTTGTTCTTTGAAGTTAGTGTTTAGGGTACAATGTTTTGTTTCCTTTCTTCACAATTGTGCAAGAATTGCTAAGGATTTTTTTCTCAGAAATGCTACCCATCATTTTGTAAAACTGAAAAAAGTTGATGGGTTTACTGCTACTTAATGGTTAATAATAAGTGGATCTGTTTCTTGGAAGTGAATTTTTTAGTTGCCCAAAGAATACTGCACCAAGAATTGAGATGCCAGGATCTCCACAAACTGCATAAAATTAATTAAAATAAACATGTGAGTTAGGGGATAAAGTGTATATATTCATTTATAGTTTCATTGTTTAATTTTAAATCAGTTAGACTGTTTTCAATGGTCCTACTTTTTTAAAGTCAACGGCTTGCCTTACTGCAAGTATAGGAAATAAGCTTATTTGTTGGACATCGACTATCAGTAGTGCAATGTGTAGCTTCCATTATCCTTAAGTAGGCACTCATACCTACTTTAAGAAATGGTTTTAAAACAGAAGTCAATCAGAACTAAAAGCAATTATTAATATATTTTCTTATTTTAAAAGCTATTTGACAAAGCAATTTCATTAATATATGGAGAATGTTAATGACAACATAACAGCTTTTATATATATATATATATACATACACACGCATGCAGAATGAGAAAAAGTTGGTAAAGACTCAAATGCCACAGTCTCATGAAGATTAGCATTTTAGAGTTGATTTTAGCTTGTTCAGCTATAAAGCATTAAACAATGTAACTAACAGCTGTAGAGGAAAATCCAACATTCAGCCATATAACACTGAATGCGTTTAAAAGGTGGCGCATCAGCATTTTAAATTCTGAATTCCAAAGAAGTATCGGGCACTCTCCATCCTCAGTGTTGCAAGTAGATATAAAATAACAACACAGGCAAAAGCAGGCATAAAAACTTTTATCCATTCTTCAAAATAACCAGCTATTTATTTGTTTTAGACATCATTCCCAAGTCGATACATAGTGAAGTGCTGACTTGAGATTTTCTTGTTTGTTTCCAGTAGCACACAGCTAGGTATTGCTCATCTGCCACGTGTGTGACTAGCTAACAGGACAATATCACCCATGTTTTCCTCCAGGTTTTTAAATCCTGTGTAGCATAATATCTGACATACAGCTCAGATGGAAGAAGAGAGGCACCCTCAACACCAGAATTCCTACTTCCTCTTCAACAGCCCTTTAAAAGGTATAACTAAAAGAGAACCTAAATCTGATCGCTGTAGTTATCTTCCAGAGACGTTACCCTGAAACGGATTGGACTCTAGAACTCTTTGAGGAAACACAGGGCCTTTTCAGTTCTTAAAACAGTGAGATCACTACCTTGAAAACCTCACATTGGAGATCCCCGGCACCTGTAACCTGTATTGCCTGCTCTGGACCAAACCAGTAACCATACCAAGACATCTAAAGACTACACTAGCTCTAATAAACAAGCTGCCAAATGTGCCTTGGGCAGAGTGATATTTTCATAACTGGAATAATATTTATAAAGAAACTTAATATTTACACTTAAGAAGAAAATTACGTGGTAATCTGAGATGCTTGTTCTCCTACCAAGCAAGTTCTCCTACCAAGCAGATCTCACATTTTAGGACCTCTGGTGTCATTTTCAGTCACTAAAGTTTGGACTTTCTCTTTGGACTGTTTCTGTGGCCAACAGTGTAGAAAAATACTTAAAAAATACTAAACCTGTTGATGAGAGACTAATGTATCAGAGATATTTAGGTGTGAACAGGGTTAACAAAAACAAAAATCCCATTCATTATTGGGTCTGGCAAGCCTTGAAAGCGTGGTAGAAAGCAGGAAACACAATAATTTGTGAAATTTTTTTCTATTGAACCCACAAGGATTTATAGCATGTTTTTTAGTGCAACACAAAAGGTTCATAGTATTTTGAAGTAGCGCAGCTGAATTAAACTGGTAATCGGTTTCCTTGATCTTTTTGCTTCAACTGGAAATCTCAGATGAGACTCATGTGAGAATCAGCTGATGTTCCTCTCTTCTAGTAGGTGTTCTCCCTCATGCCTGCACAATGGTACACTAGCTGACACTCCTAAATACCTTTAAAAAATATTTTCACTGAAGGAAGGAATCCTAGAAGGGGTAAAGGGATAAGCAGAAGAATGATTGCTAGCTATATGCACATTGCAAGGCAGGAGGAACTTACTGTTTTAGAATAGTTTTTAATATTTCTTTTGCATATTTTAATTGCTAAAAATGAGTACAATTCCCATATAGCTTAAGTTGTAGTGTTAGTTTTATTTTTTATTTAGAAAAATACTTGAAATTATCAACTTATTTTAATCATTTGTGGGATAACATTCGTCTAGTATATCCTTAATCCAAGGAATTTGTTTCATTTTCTTTCACTGTGGATAGCTAAATATAGGATAAGCAAGCCCCCCCCCCCTTTTTTAATAGAATAAATAATACACTTAAATATGAAACACTTAAAAAGCATGCCGATGATGTGTTTTATGAACATGGATAATATGAGAAAATATTTCTTATCTAAAACGAGGTGCATTTCGACATTTCTTTCCATAATAAAATTTTATAAAAACAAAAGCTTAGAGGAGATTTTGTAGTACAACTGCAGTCTTTAAATTCACAGCATTTAGCAGCCAGTGGCTAAAAGGAGAAAAAATATCTTCCTTTTTTTTCCTCCCACAGCCATTTCAATAGGGTAAGGTCTTATCTCCAAAAATTTAGTCCATGACAATGAAGAATTCTTCAGACTGTGATATCTGCAAGACACAAGGAACTACTTGTTTCTGGTGCTATTGGGGTTAACGGAGGTAACTGCAAAACAGGCCACACCTCCATTAACTGTTTTCATCATATTAAGCCCCTGAGATTATAAAATAAAATATAAATGTAATTTCAGAATAGCTACCTAATTTTTCTTTTAACTTGCATAATACTTTGACATACCATTGAAATATATTAAAACAAAGTATGCACTCTTATTTGCTTTTATTTCTTGAGACTACCTATATATAATTCTAATTATTTGGCTTTTTAAAGAACATTGATTATAGTAGTGGTACACTAACAATCTTTTAAATACTTCAGGTTTCCATTTGATGCCTCATTTATCTATCGCTACAGCTTCTAGATGGCTCATATCTTTCACACTGTTGGTTCTGAAAGCTGCTATCAGTACCTCTCAGGGGCTCAACTTCTGTTCTTCTACACCTTTTTTATCCCCTAACTTCTTCACTAATGTTTCTTACAACATTTACCACTAAGCTTTTCTCCTGCACACAGCTTTGTAACAACTTCCACAAATTCTACAGATTTCACCCTGAACTTTAATGAAACAATTCAAATGAATCAGTCGCACAGAACAACTCTAAACTCCTTGCCATGCTGTGAGGAATGATTGAACCCAGAAATGGTAATGTTCTACAAATGCAGCCAATTAAGTTGATAAGCTAAGAACAGTAGCTTTAGGTATGAGGAACCTCTAACCTTTTCCCATGGAGAGCATTTTAGTTAGAACGTCGGACAGGTTTTAGCAGACCCACGGGTATCAGCTACCAAGTTTCTGTAAGCATCACAGAAAAACACTAAGCAGAGGTCTAAAGAACAACAACAGAGTGGTTGAGGATCTTCATACAAAATTCTTCCCAAGGGAAACATGCCAGGCAATGTGAGAATACAACTTAAAGGACTTGTCTGAAAAAACTGAACAAGTGGACAGACATCACAGAATGATCAGTTGTGCATGCTGATTTCATAATATTAATGATCATGAAAGGAAGTTTAGCTCTGAGTAGAAGTCAGACAGCTAGCTTATAGCTGATGAGCCAAGAGAGGTGCAAAATGAAGTCCCTACAGGACAAACAACTGGCTAAAAAAAATACATCATTGCGATGGGCTAAAAGCATGGCAAGAATAACATTTGCTAGAAGGAATATATAACCAGGAGGAATGGATGTTACAATGTCTTGGATGCTAGATAATCATGGCTGAAGCACTTAACTATGTAAAAATGGCATGTTTTTCAGAAAGAACCTTTGGACCTGGGATACATTTTGGACAGAAGCAATCAGTGAGCAATCTGAATTAATTAACCTAGGAACAGGGAGAATAGTGATATTGCATGTCAAAATTGAGGAAGCAAGGAATGAGGAAGAATGACTTTACAAGTTGTTCCTTCCAGTTTCTCATCATTAGTCATCTATAGTGTTGAACAGATCCATTGCATATTGAATGAAATCTTTTATTATTAATTTGCTATCTTTAATTGTACTCTGAGTGGTCAAGTATCAAAATTAAACCTTTTTTAAAAAAGAATTTTTAATTGAGGATCTGAAAAGTGTACTGAACGATTTAAAAGGATTTTGACATAAATATCAAAAACTACTTGAATTAGTGGAGAATTCTTGTATTAGGAAAGACAAAGCAAGGTTCATTGGTTGGGAGTCAAAACTAGACACAAGCAGACTAATCAAGTATGCTCTGTTTTGTAGAGAGAATTTCTGATCTTTCTTACCACCTATCTTCAAGTGTTTTAAGTTCTCTTTAAATCTGTATCAGGTAACTTTCCAAAATTTTGAACTTTATAGAAGAATCATTTACCGTAATTTCTTGGGCTTTATGTAAATACTTTACAGTTTGATACTAGTTGCTACATAGTAGTAGTAACTTGCTTGCTACTAGTAGTTCTTGCTATCTGTAAAAAAACAAACAAACAAACAAAAACCCACCACCCCCTTCAAGTCAAACTGTGATTTCACATCATCATTTTGTCAGTTTTTATGCATAAACTAACTCTTTTTAAGCTCCATATAATTAACCGAGCGCTACGTCCAGTTTTAAACTCCCCAGCACAAGACAGATATACTGGAGCAAGTCCAATTAAAGCCTACCAAGATGGTTGGGGCCCAACATACAAGAAGTAGCTAAGAGAACCATTTTGTTCATTCTTAGGAAAAGAAGGCTATGTAATGGGAGGATACGGAGAAGATGGAGCCAAAAATCTTCTCAGAGATGCACAGCAGAAAGATGAGTGGCAATGGACACAAGCTGGAACATCAGAAATTTCAAGTCAATATAAGAAAAAAACCTTTTCTCCGTGGTAGCAGTCAGTCTTTGAACAGGACCCCAAGAGATTTTGTGGAATATCCATCCTTTGAGATATTTAAAACCTGACCGCACAAGGTGCTTAGCAGTGTGTTGTGGCTGGCCCTTTTTTGAGCAGGAGGTTGGACTCCATAACCTCCTGCTCATAACCTCCATAGGACCCTTCCAACGTAGGTGACTTCATGTTTCTATGATTCTAACTAAGGCTCACTGAACATGCTGCCACACAACCAACTGGGCTCACTGAAAATGCTGTTGTACAATGGGAAGGCTCAAATTGTAAGCCTTGTATAAAAAAGATTTTCAGGAAAGTAGTAATAAGAACTTCAGAATGTGTTAAAATCCTAAGTATGTTTTTGTTCTGAAAATGTATGTAATGAGGACTTTGTTGTTATTTTGTCTGTTGCTGTTTTACTTATTTAAAGGCTGAGATGTGTTTCTTCAAGTTTCTTGAAAATCCTTGAAAACTATTAAATATAGAGATGATGGGGTTAAGTAGAGCATGAAAAAAGTACAATTTATTCTGCCTCTCCTTAACTAGAAAAATATTGTATATATAAACATCCAGGTAAACAGAAGAACAATTTTCAGTGAAATCATTGGTAACCAAAAGCCTTTTCAACGTATAGTTTTTAAAAGTTGAAGCATTTGAGTTGTATTTTTAATTTTCATAAATCTATCTATAGTTTGTGGTAAAGACTGGGAAACTCACCTTTGCCATTTGAAATAATCTGATTTTCGAAGCTGATGCAAATTAAATTTAAAGCTTTTTATAGCTTCGTTTACTATTCATACATCAAGGCAAGAGTTCAGCAAGCAATCAACATATGAAATATAAAGTGAAAATACTAGAAGTAAATCATTTAAAGACTACTTAAGAGAGCAAAAGCACCTAGGAAGAAAATGGGAGTACCTTTGAAAAATCTCAAAAATTACATCTTAAAAGCTAGAAAATTAACATAAGATAAGGTCAAGAGTGGTAAAGTAGATAACACGTGCTTCATGAGTAGTTAATGTGCAGCTGGGTTTTTAACAGTTCTTTAAAGTTAAAATACAAGATATGGGGTAACAATTTTATTAATGTTGGGGTGCATAATTCCCTTAGAAATACAGGTACAGTAACCAAAGAAAAGGTTGATTCAAGAAAGGATATAAATTGTTTAAAAAAATTTCTAGAAGGAGGCCTCCGAGTAAAAATCTCATGTATAACAATTTTATAATTTATTTTTGCTAAAGTGATATGAATTACTGAACTTTTAAAAAGACTGCATTATTCTCTTTTAATTATAGAAATCTCTCTTTTTTCACCCCAGCTAAAATAGCTTCCTCATCTTTGTACCTCTTCAAATAGTGTTTAAATTTCTAAACAGACATTTACATCAAGCGGTTTATAGTTTGCGTGGCTAATTGCACATGAAACCACAAATGAAAAGTATCTGAGAAAGAATTTATCTCTGCATTATGCATCCAATGGATTACAATATGCATGTGTTCACAAATGCAAGGGATTTCTAATCAAATTAAGTTGTTTGAAATATCCGGCTGCAGCCATCCATTTTAATACAACACAGCAATTTGGCCAACTGTTGACTCTCAACCCAAGTCTGAAAGAGTTCCGCATGACATCTATCTCAGGAGGAAAGAAAGGAGGAGAGAAATTTTAATAACATCTTTAATTTTTTTAAATTTGATCCCAGCCAGGTAAGCAGAACACAGAGTTCCTGTTACTGAGGGAAAATGAATTGCACATGAGAACGGTTGAGGGCAAAGGAGACATGACGGAGTAGAAGAACAGGAACATATTACCGTGAGTGTGAATATGTGGTGCAAATACAGTAAACAAGGGTTAGGAAAGGAAAGGCCTGTCTGGAAAGTACATACCATTCTCACGTGCATGCTAGGAAGAGTGGCCTCTCCTTCACTGGGTTGTACAAACTCTTGTCTTTACTCCAGGGGAACTCCTGTCCTTCTGGAAAGGGCTGCCAATTTGAAGTCTGTTTGCCATCACCCTCTGAGAGCCCGTATTTAAGGCAACCTGAGCGACACTAGACATGCTGAAATAGTGAAGCGCCCAGGATCATTTGCTGGGCCAGTGACAGATCCAAGAAAAGATTCAAATTCACAACTCCACAACCCCTCTTAATTCTCAGTATAGGCCACATGTTGCCTTCTGTCCTTCTAGAATATCATGATTATCAGTATCAAAAAGCAGGAAATAACACCAGGTATGCACATGCGCTGCGAGGCTTGCATTGGCTCACCGGTGGCTCACTTGGCCAAAATCTTCATAAGATACATTTATCAGCATTTTAAAGTGATACACTTAATACAGCAAATAAGGCATGTGACAAATATAGCAAAACCTAATTAATCTCATTATAAAGAAAAACAATGGGCTTTTTATGTGCTAATCCATGCTTATTACAAGCTTCCTACATACGTGTTATATTACCTGCGACAATTAATTTTATAGTTCCTTTTTTAATGTTATCGCTAACAAGAAACCATCTTACGATATATTTTCATATTCCTATCATCAAAGCTACAGACCACTCAAGATGCACCTCAGCCTTCACATTCTGTAATGCAAGATCACTGTCTTGTCACTGAATAAAACACTTGCGTGTACCTTTGACCACAAACATGAAGAGTGGCAAAAGAAACAGGAATCACAACTTTAACTATTCTTCTTTTATCTGATTAGTTGCCATTACCCTCACACAAACGCACTAAAAGTTTCAAAAGGGTGGAAACGCAGCTGGAAGGAGCTGGAGTGAAGGTACATGATAGAACGGCAATAACAAAATTTTACTAGAAAGCTGATATTGCTATTAAATTGCACCATGCATTGAAAAGGGTGGGATAATATAATGAAATAACTGTATCAAAATGCACATGCCTGTTTTGCCAACAGCATCCCAAACTCTGCTGCCACTACTGAGTTAGTTTTTGAGCTGTTTCTGGTCAAAAAGAGAAAATAAAGACAAATGACAAGAAAGTTCCTTTTTCTTTTCTAAATGGGATAGGTACATTTTCAATATATATCATTTCTTCAGAAGAACATAATGTGAGAATGGTATTCATTGTCAAAATGACTTTGAAAGCATTGCCCACCTTTTAAGTGCTGCCCACACACAGTGGAAGAGTAGTGACAGCACTAAAGAAAATTAATCCCTAGATGGCACCGTTACTCTGTCATTTTTACTGTGTAAATGCTTCCTTAGTGTTGACAGTTTTCTGGTATAATTTCTGCAAGGATACATGGCAAGCATCAAGGGAAGGAGTTCACTGTCTTTATGCTTTAACTATTCAGTTCACAAACACATACACCTCTCTCATCTGCTGCTTAAGGGAGGATTGCCTGCCTGTCATTTATTGTCATATTTGTCACAAAACTAGTGTGTGTGACAGTTTGTATTTAAAACATATTTTAACCTAGCGTCACTGACTGCAAAAGAAAATTGAACTACAGCTTACCTGCAAATGCTCAGAGTGAATACAATCTTTATAACCTAATTTAAGGGTGCACTGAAGAATAAAAGCTCCTACAGCCCAGAAAACAAAACAGATTCCTCCTAAGCATTTATTTTTCAATCTAGCGTGTGTATGTGTTCCTAAAGCCCATTCTCTCAATTGCTAAACTGCATTTCAGCACCACCTGCTGACACATACAAAAACAGCAACATAGCAGGTTAATTTCAGTACTTTACGATTTCGCTTTCTGCTTGCCATGTCTTCTTTTATTGTTGAAACATGGAGCAACAATCCCATTTTCCTGACAACGCGTAAAAAGTCTAATTTGCAGGAAAAGCACAGACAATAGGCAGGTACTACTTCCAGCAAAACAGTTTTCTACTTCTGAAATGATCTCTCCTTGCAATTGCATGGCTTCTGATTACTGAACAGTAATGCAGTCTTGAAACTGTAACCAATTTAAGCACTGAGGTTGAAAATTATGGTAAAAGAATAGGGACAGGTGAGAAATGGAAGATAAATACTTTGAACTAAGGTGCAGATTAAGAACAGTAGTATTATCTTCCTTATAATTATAGCATAGGCTTAAGTTTAAGCACGTGGCAATTCCAATCAACACTAGATAAAATATATACTTCATTAGCGTGCCGAGTAGGAGCACAGGTATCAAGAGACCTCATGACTTAAAAGGGAGTACTGACCATTACAATAAAACATATTCAGTAAAATAGGACTGTTTCTTGAGCAACTGTATATCAGGTTTCTAAATTTCTTAGGGTCTGCCTTTCATTGACATCTCGCAGGAATGCGAAAGGAGAAAATGAGTAAGATGCATAAAATCCAGTGCACATCGTCACGCAGTACCTTAACATCACAAAGCTATTAATTAATAAAATATTTTCGATGCTGTGCTCATACCCAAACTGCAAACTGAGATTATCGTCCTTTCACTAATACGAGTCTGTTTCTCCTCTATAGATCTTGTATCTGAAAACAAAATGGAACCTAGAAAAATAGCCTTTGAAGTTTTTATACTTTTACTCTAAGCATCATAAGCATTAGTATCTCTTACCTTAATGCATAGCTATACAATTTTTTTTTTTTAGAGCAGAGCGGAATTTAATAGCCTCTCCTGCAGCTATTAATTCCTATCTTCCATAAACTTTGTTTTTCAGGCTAGTTTAAAACTAAAGGAGGCTTTTAGAAAACTCAGTGTGCACAACCTATACAAATCCCATAATTTTAAAACAATAAAAAAATACTAGGCACCCTACACTGAACGCATAATGCTTGCCTGATGTTCATGTGCGTCAGGGTTCATCAAGTCAGAAGCTGTTATATAATATCAAAGAACAAAACATTTCTAAGATCTAGTCACTAATTAAGAGCAATCATGGTACATGGCTTAATAGTTGCAACCCATTTGCCTCATTCAAATGTCTCATTCTTAGTCTTCGTTAGAATGAATCATCACGACTTGTATTTAAATGGAATAAAAAATTTATACATTGCAGAACTTGAAAACACAGATACAGTTTCGTGCACTATTGCTCACAATACAGATGCATACTTCCTTAGTTAAAAAGTAATCTGAAAAAAGTACCTCTAAGTCTTCAACAAATTAAATTTCAACAATAACTCATATTTTTAAAAGCTGTGGGATTTCTTCTCTTATTATGGCAAGGTAGTTCTCAAGCTGTACCATATCATGGTTCCCAAAAGAAGAGACACCAATTCTTAAGGTTATAAGAGCGTCCATAAAGTATGTGAAGCAAATGAGACCATGCAAGTAGCTACGCAGCATATATGCAGGCTTTTCCTGTTCATCCCAAGTCAATTAAGAGACGTTTGATTGTTTTTGAATCCTGCAAGTCTTTGAAAAACACTGCATGTTCAGATATATAAAACAGCTTTCCTACAGTACTAGTATGCATGTTCTTTTTCTACAAACTGATCAGAGAGGACTAGTTATACTTATCTGAGCAATTTTCGTATTAAATTCTCTTTTTCTGAGGATGAAGAAATACTTCATTTGCCAGACTAACTACTTTAATACACTTGCATACTTCAGTTTAGTTGGGTTTGAATACTCTGTTTTATATACTCTTAGTCAATGTGTTCTATGTCATTTAGAGTTTACAAACGGCCAGTTTATACATTGCGTGTATACACCGACTTATAGTCAAATTAATCTTGCAAATAACCATGTAAAAACAGAAACATGATCACAACAAATACATTACTATGTTTTCTTTTAATTTAAAGGATATATTTTGTTATTTTTTTCCCCTACTGTGCATATATATGAAAATAAAACAAGCCCTTCAAATAGTCATTGCTTTACTGTGAGGCAAAAGGGAGAGAAAGAAATACAGAAAGGATCTGGAAGGGACAGTAAAAGAAGCATTTTTTAAACAGAGAAATAAATGGATGACACTAGAAAAGAAGGGCCTCTTTCTCATCAAGTTTTAAGACTACTGTTTTTATACAGAATACTGATCAAATGAATAAACAATACCTTCACCAGTCAGTCACTCTACACTAAGGAATTAAAAAAAGTCAAGGACAAAGGAAGGACAGGCAAGTAAATGATTTGAAAAAGTCTAAACAAGGATTTTTTTTTAAAGAGATTTTTAGAAAAGCTTATATTGCTCTGGCCTGGACAGACACACCGCTGTGCCTGTGCTGTATAACCCTGCACAGTAAGCTGGATGATTCTCACATGTGTTGGTCCCACAGCCAGAGCGTCCAGCAGTCGCATGTTGTAAAGCTCTTTCCTGCTACTAGAATAAACGCTATAGGCCTGGATGGCTTCGAAAGGCTGGATACAACTGTTTTCAGTGGGCTTGCATATTGTAATAGCACCTACCTCTCGACATTAGGCAGTAATCAGGTAGGGAACTCACACTACTTGAAAGTTTCCAACTGCACTATAGAGACTATATTCTGGAATGGCTCGTAGATTTGGCAATCTTTATTTAAGCTACACTGCATGATCTGATTTTACTGATGTTGCATTTTACAAGCTATTCTGTGTATTCTTTTCCTGCATTACCTCTGAAATCTTACCCCTATTCATAATTAGCGTAGTCATAGGACTGTGCTGACACAGCTATTTGGTTTTGGTTGTGGAAGACAGCTTATAACCTAACGAATATTTCTCATGCTCCTTCTGCCCCTTAAACACATACGCATAGTCTGCAAAATACTGATTTAACGTTAACCTGTTCTCATATAAATTCTGCTCACACAAGACATTCTACGTGAAGCTATTATATAAATCAGAAGAAAACTATCGTTGGTTGCTGCTGGAATTCAAACTGAAGGGGTGTTGTAGGATAGCAAAAAAATTCCTTCAGAAGTTCCCACCATGCAGAAGATCTGAGAAGAAGAGAGAATGCTTTCCTGTAGGATGTTAAAAAATGTAACTCTAAAGTTATCATGAGAGAAAGGAGAGCTGTTTTCTTTTCATATACCATCCCCAGGAAATAAAAGATCATGCAGGTTTAAACAAATTCTACCAGAGTTCCTCCTAGGGCAATTGAGACATAAATGTAAATTATGGTGACTAATTTGATGCCTCACAGCATTAGTGAAGCTTCTTTGCCTAGATGCTAACTGACTTGCTAGCTTTGGTCCAGCGACGTGGGTGCTCTGAGGACTATACTGTTGTCTTTCGAGGCTTCCCTTGTATATCACGCGTACAAACTGTCTGTTGTGAACAACATTATGGCATTAAAAACACACCACTGAGTGCAGCACTCTGTTTGGCCGCATTAAAACAACAGGCTTAGCATAGAAGGGGATCCAGAGACTGATTATGGAAGTTAATGAAATTACATAAAAGTTTTCTGCATAAAGAATTGCTGAAATTTTGTTTAACATTCACTGCATTTTGCAGGATGATTCACAATGGATAAGCTGCTGTCAAATTTGCAATTCTTTCATTTCAGGAATTATTGAAAGACTCCATACAACACTCATGATCCTTTAAAACCCTTATATTACTTCTCCATTTTTTCTGCAACTCTGTTCCTCTCTGCATTACATAAATTTTGCCACCACAGCAGCACACTTCGTGGCAATAATACGGTAATCCAAACAGTAAAACACAATACAGCAATCAAAATAAGTGCAAATAATTAGAACCACCTCCATCATGTGGAAAATAATCTACTTGGTACCACTGAGTGTTTAGAGTTCATTCTCATTCAGATATACTCTCCTCAGAGACTAATCTCTTAATCAGACAAATCGCCACTGCTGTGAAATATATCTAATGGAAAAGCAGCTAACAAATCTTTTATGCATTTTTACTGATATTTTACTTGAGTGATTTGAAATAGCATGCAAAATGTGTGCTCATTAGAGAAAAGATCTGTTACAATATAATACGGATTTAGCTCTATCCTTAAAGAATATTTCAAAGATGTAGTAAAGCAAATACAAACAAATCAAATTGCTTTTTAAAGCAAAAAATTCAGAAAAGAAAGATATTGTCTTGCTTGCATATAAGAAAAACAGGCCATACAAAACAACTGTTGTGCTGGAGGAACCAACTTTGCCATTTCCTAAGCACTTATTTATTAAGATGGCCAGGGAAAGCAATTAGGGTATCTATCCTCAAGATGATGAAGGTTTTCCGCTACTTTTGTTTTTCACCGGATAAGAAAAGGAAACGGAGGCTGAACGTAGTGTGTCTAACCCATGATCCATATCTATATTATGTGTTTATTCACATCTCTTTGCATCATTTCTCTTTCGCCCTATGTGGACAACTGTAGTTCCCACCTGCGTAACCAAAGTTCCAGTGTCTCTCTAAGGGATGACTAAATTTGCGTGGAACAGTACTATGCTATTTGATTTCACTGAATGCTTTGCTTGCTGCATTGGACAGCAATGATGTTTCATTTTCTTCCTCCCACTCTAACTGCTTTACTCCCATGAGCTCTGCATTTCTAAGCAGCTTTCCTCCAGCTGTGGAGGACTGACAAGTTTGGCTTCCTCTATGGGTATTTTCACTGTCTGAGCAAAATCAAGAGTAGCAATGAAGATCAGTACGGCTTCATTGCCAATTTAAGTCAATCAGCATTGCTTCTGCTCCCTATTCATAAGGAAACTGTTAAATTGCAGTGAAAGTCCAGCAAAACTTCTTGAAAAGAATTTTATACATACTTGTTTCATGCCTTAATATCTATCAGAAAAGCTTGGCAAAAAAAGAATATTAGAGGGACAAAGATATAAAAGAGGCAGGAAAGAAAATGGAAAACATGAAAGAAAAAAACATATGACTATATAGAATTAAACTTAGGCACTACGATATACTGTGGTTATTACTGTTTAAACCAATGTGAGCAGGAAATACAATTCACTTTTCTGAGGTCTGTAGTGAATAGTCAGGTTAACATGATATGTTGATGCTCATTAGATACTGAGAAAGAATGATTTTAAATATTAGCAATATTTTATCCTTCACAGTATTGAATAAACACAGATAGAGCATTGCTGTATTTCCCAAAACTAAAGCACCTACAGTATACGACTAACACAATTAAAATGCATCAAGCTAAAAATTACATTATTTTTAATTATATTTGGGTTAATAAAGGTACTCTCTGTTAAGTGAATGAAGTTACTAACGTTACTGATGCACATCAATATCACCCAGTCCAGAAGCAGAGGCTGGAAAAGAGTCCACTATATTTTAGACTTTGCAGAGCATGGCAAGACAGTCAAAATGAATGTATATTACAAAATTTCCCCAAGTCCGTTCATGTGATAACTTCACATTCTAGATGTTATTGAAAACATACCACTAATGCAAATGGATACCTTTAGGGATACTTTCACTAAATGCTGCTTTTCCAGCTCATTTTTGCTTCCTTTGTTCAATGAAAACATATTTTGGGGCTACTATCACTTCTCCAAAGTTTGAGTATTTATAAAAATTGATAATTTTTGAAGTTTCCTCATATGAAGCATAATTCAAAAAATGAGATAATACCAGACAATAATTTTAGCTACTCTCAAGTACTTGACAAATAAATCAACACTTTCAAAAGATTTTATACCTTCTGATAGCATATACTTTGATATATTGTCAACATACATGAAATTTCCAATTATAATTGCAATTTCTGCATTAGTATAGGACTTGCTTGCCCTTGGAAGAAAATAAAAAATTTAGTACAGTTTTTTTTTTATTGAAGTAAATAATTAAATCCCTATTGTTGGCTCAAGCAGCATTTCCACAGCTTTTGAGTTCTACCTGTGTTAAGCAATCTCATTGCCATGGGACACACAGAAAGGAGTGATTCGAAAGAAAGAAACAGAAAAAATAAAAAAAAATGGTTCTATAGGTAAGGTAAATGCATAAACAAAGAACAGTAACAATCACATACCTCGTGAGGTAAAATATTTATATAATACTTTCAATAAGTTTCAATTGCAGTACATTACTGTTCTTGGAGACCATAAAGCTCTGCACAGACTTTGAGAAGCCTGGTATGCCTACACAAGTTGCATTACAACTCACTTTAGGACATTTAATTTCTGAGCAAAAATGTTTACAAGTAGTACACCAAAGGCAGAGTTGAAAGAAAAGTCATGAGGTAAAGATCATCGGGTTCAGGATTTAAAAATATGAAAAAATTATGCATGCAAAGATCCATGACTTCTGCTATTTGCATAATTCAATATTTTCTAAAATCATCTTTTATATCAGTGCTGGTAGTGTTCAAGTTTAAAGAAACTAGTCTTTGCAGGATCAAATAAGAACTATTTGCATTCTCTATGCTGAGGAAGTAGTCCATTATTCCCTTTTCCCAAAATCATTTCCTAATTTAGAATAAACACACTTCCAACAATTCTATTTACTTTTTACACGGTAATAATCTCCAGGAGAGTGATTTTTTTGAGCTTTTTGATTTTTATGTGTAGCATCCCAATTAGATAACCATAAAAAAACTCAGCATTTAATAAATCAGCATGCTAACTCTAGTTATTCTGCTACATTTTAGTCTCTCTTAAAATTCAATATGACAGACTGTTTGCCCACTACACCACACTACATCTCAGTGATTAACTTTCTGTGCAAAACAGTAGTTCACGCTACCTCTATCTTTGCAATCAGTGCACTTTATACATCAACTTTTTGAAAAGGTTTTTTCTTTTTTTTTTTTTGAAAAGGTTAAACTTTTTCCCTAGTTTCACCATACTTATTTAAAATATCATGCAGTATCGTAATTTTTTTCCATTTTTGCTATGAACTTGCACATCTACATATTAGCCTTAGAAATAAATTCAAGGAATAAGATTTTCCATATTTCAGCAGTCTGCTATAGATTTAGGGGAAGGTTACCCATGATGATGCAAGTTCAAAAAGAAAGAAACTTTGTACTGAACAACTCAGCGAGCGTCCTTTGAAGATTTTTCTGATAGCTTGCGCTACTCTTTCCTATTCAGGAGGACAGAAAAATATCACAATTACAATTGGGTATATTCACTTTCTTTCAGCATGTATAAATCAGTAAAATCTTTAAGTTATTTTCCAATTTTTCTATTATTCTTAGGTTTTATTAGAAAAATATTGCAGAAGTACTACATTAAAAATTTTACAATTTGCAATTCCAGCCTCTCTGTAATATTTTGTGCTTATTCCATTTGCTCAAAAGCAACTGGTGTTTGCAATTTCATATTTTCTGTAGATAAAACTCCTTGAAAACTTGGGCTTACTCAGTAATTACAGAAAATTAGTTTCAAACAAAGTTGTACCTAACTAATGATGCATGTACAAACAATTTGGCCTCTTGTGACTGGTTATAAACCTATCAAAGAGAGCAATGTATTTTATATTAGCAGAGGTCACTTAACTTGTGCAGTGGATTTTAGTGTTTAACAGAACGCTGAAACCACAGAGAATAAATGTAATGAAATTAAACTGTATGCTTTCTGTGTGGATATCTACGTAGGTGGACAGAGTCTACCTCTCTATGAGACAATTCTAAAGGACAATTTTCTCTTTTTATTTAATGTGTATTCTTACTGTTCTATAAACAGTGAGATCAAAGCAGCACTGACATATGCAAATTCAAGTACTCCTACATTGGGAAGTACCAGGTATAAGCAGAAATTAGGACGCACAATGTTTTGGCGCGGGGGCAGAGTTCTGTATTTTATGCTTTTAAAGCAAGAGAAAAATTCCACGTATTTTACTTCATGATATTCTTGTTAATTATTTTGCAGTCTGTATTCCACAGCCTTCTCGTCCAGTTGCTCCTGCATGCTTCATCGTGGAGAGCAAATGAATTGAAAGTTACCCAATTTGCATATCTTCCCATTTTTGTTTCAGTATCTTTCAACAACCTATTCTAACCTTTGCAATGGATCCCAGGCCTGGATTAGCCACCAAAACCTTCTGTTCCTGTTTCACATATTTCTGATCCCACTTTCTTCCAATTCTTCCATGAAGCAATTCATATCCTCAGTTTTGACAAGAGCTAAAACACCCACTGAGAGCTTGAGAGGGACTCAGATATGCCTTCTGCTTCTTGAACATGCACATCATAAAGCCACTGCATTAAATAGTTAATGGGGACAATTTAGATTAGTCTTTTCTGGGGGGAAATAGATGCAGTTATTTGGGGAGAGCACTTAGTTTGGTTGACCACATGCCCTGATTGAATGAAGCACTTGAAGCTGGTGTGTGGAAGAACGGATGCACAAACTAGTCAGCAGTAAGATTTATGAGTATTTTCTGTTAGAAAATTTTCCTCAGTGCCATCGTTGCCCCAGTGGCATCTCTGCAGAATATGTGCAAGCTATGATTTTCTTTCCTATAGCTTACAGCAACAAAATGGCAAGACATACAACCTGGCACAAATCCCAGTACTGTGTTAACTTTTAAGCACCTACTAAATCACAGTGATTACAGACAGTCTCAAAGAAAATGTCATCAAATTTTTAAACATGCAAAATCAGCACGTTTTTCTACAGCTACAGTCTCCAAAATGACTAAACTATTCATCTCAGTTTAACGCAAACATGGCAAAAAACAACCTGTGGCTGACATCAAACATACCAAGTTTTTAGTCCAACCAGCTGTGTGCTTAGAAAAACTTTTCGATCTAGGATATCATACAATCATAATTATA
The DNA here is from genome assembly GCF_040807025.1 of Struthio camelus. Taxonomy (NCBI): domain Eukaryota; kingdom Metazoa; phylum Chordata; class Aves; order Struthioniformes; family Struthionidae; genus Struthio; species Struthio camelus. The sequence goes on along the minus strand of NC_090945.1, from coordinate 49,427,504 downwards.
GGTGCAACTATACTAGCAACTACATATCTTAAATACCTTATCAGATATGGAGTATTTTAAATAACTATATAAAAGCCTAAAGCAGGTATAATGAATCCTGTAATTTCAAGTAGCACTTCTTGACATTTTTGCAGCAGCCTTCTGTTTACCATTTAACATATGAATTTTATCCCATTTTAACAACTGATACATCAGGTGACCTCTCTTCAGGAGCAAAGACTTAAAAAAAAAAAAATAAAATAAAATAAAAACACACCCTTCTGAAAAAACTTCTGAAAAGAAAATGATACAAAATGCTAATCTTTTTCAAGTTACCAAAAATATCATGCAGTTCTTCATGCATTTTAAAAAAAAAAGCTTTTGTAATCATGACACAATGACTCTGAGTAGAATTCTACTGCAGGATAAGAAAATTCACTTGGCTACACAGTGCAATAAATAAGCAGATCAAAGTTTTACACACAAAATTGTGTATATTCAGCAGTAACAAAATCAGAAAGGTAATTAAAATGATAGTTATTTCCAGTCCTTTACTAAATGGTATCCTATGAGAATATTTTTGTCTCTATCTTTTAAAGACTTTTTTTTAATACTCCTCTCATTTTTTATTCCATTACAAAAGACTCCAGCCCACCCTACAGAAGGGATTTTCATTATGCCTAAGAAGGGATTAACTAGCTAGTTAAAAAAACAAAAAAAAAACCCAAAATATCCAAAAATTGAAAAATATATTCAAACAATAGGCTTTGGAAAGCAAAATCAGGTATTTTTTATATTCTTGCTTATGTGAACCACTGCTGTGTATGTTGAAAGAGGTAAGTTTTAAAAAGATAAGAAAAAGGTAGATTTATTTATCAAACCACACTAAATGCATATGTTCCTGAAGAATTACTCTGCCAATACACATCTAGCACTATGCTTTGGGCTTTATATAAATTCACAGAATGGAATTATGTTCTGTGCTTTCCCTGCTGGGGGCAATATGACTCCACTTATGTAATTTCTCGTCATCTGTTGAAAACAAGAGTGGAAACAGTAAAGGCTTTTTAAAATACTAGATTGAATTACTAAAGTAAAATGGGGGCGTTAGCACCAAAAATGCCTTTATGAAGCTTATCAGCAACTGCAAATGTAGACAGTCACTGAAAGTAACTGGAGAAGGCTGGGAAGGTGCCTTCCAGATTTTTTATTTACTATTACTTGTATCATAGAACAAAAGGAATGAAAAAAAATCATTACCCTAAATCAGTGCTACAATCAGTAGTTACACATTTCAGATATCATGTTATATATAAAACAACATCACAACCTCTTACGCAAAAGTAACACATTCCCCTCCAAGCCCCTTGCAAATCAAAGTTTTGTATGTTCTGGGGAATTCTTTGTGAAAACATACAAGAGAAAATGACAGAGCAAATTTAAAATGGAATAGGAGTATAGAAATAGATTTAAGAACTAATATGAATAGGAATATCAGATCAAAAATAGGAATTAGAAAACTGTAAAACCACAGCAGTAATTGATGAGCAGAGTTCAGTATGTTTTGTTTAAACATTTTGCTGTCAAATCTAGGTTTACTTATTCAAATACATTCAAATAAATATTATTTACTTAATGAAAAGTTACAAAATTTAAAAAGCTACCTAATGAAAGGTATAACTAAATACTCGGCTGTATGAATTACACCACATGTAATTTAGATATACTTTTAAATTCATGCTGATGGTTATTTCCTTGTTTGTTATGAATTATGTTCATGTGTAGACATACAGCTCCTCGAAGATCCTGATGCCATTCCCTTTACCACGCAGTACACATACCATATGCATCTTCTGCTTTGAAAGCAGGTAAATCTGTCTTTCACCTAACTCCCCTTTCTCCGCTCCCCCCACCCCCGCATGTCTGCAGGTTCTTACAACTTTGTCAAATTTATCTTTTAACATGAAGTTTTGTATGCTGCTATCTATCTGCCTTCACAAAGTATTTCTGAAAAGCTTAAGAGTAAACACTCTAGCCACTTCCAGAAATGCTTAGGTGTGGAGAGGAGGGGAATGGCTTACTATTTACAACTAGAATGAATGATTATATTTATTTAATCATTAAACATTCTTTTGAAGACCTGTGGTATCTATTTGCTTTGGAATTTGGTAAGTTTACCTGAACTCCAGAAAAAAAAAATTGCTGTCTTTCTGACTAGAAAAAAATCCATTTTCCTTTGAACTCTCTGAAAAATCTTAAGTTACACACATGCAAAGGCTTATACACTGTTGACAGTTAATTTCTCCAAACATTATTTCTGCTACCCAGAGTCATAAATGCTATGCTTTTATTTTTCCCATGCTCCAAACATTTGGCAAACTGAAAGGGGTGATGAAGACCAATATATGCAGGATATAGAATAGAACTCAGTTTAAGTTCTATTTACTTAGAGAGCACTTTTAATCCTTTTTTTTTTCCCCTCAAACAAAAATAGGGTTAGACTGCTGTGTTATCTCTACTGCGTTGATGGAATACCGTGATATGTTTGAAGAAAGCATGTTTGATTTGCAACATCAGATTTCATTTGTAGAAGAGCACTCATAGTGATCTGCCGGGAGACAGCTCACCATAAGATTCAGGGCGAATTAAATCATTGTTCCGTATCAAGCTAGTTCTTCAGGGGAAATTTAACAGAACTATAGTGCTCTGCCTGTGTAAAGCAACAGGAAGAAGATACTTCTGTCCTTTCCAAATACGGACTTTAGGGTGCAGTTGACTCTTTGGAGGGGTTGCTTTCAATAGGCTCTGGATGCCTTATATAGCATCTGCTCTTTGAAGTCTTTAATAATTTTTTGTAATAATGAATGATACTACTAAACTATTTCCATAAAACCCTATTACACTTCTTTGGATGAGGAATACCAGTGTTCACTGACAAACAGCTCAATGCTGTCGGAAAGGCAGCATCTCAGTTACCTCCTCCCATCTCTCCAACTAGCCACACAAGCTTGCCTCATCATAGCTCTAGTGGATCCTTCAATGAACTGATTTCAGCTCACCGAAAGCTAATAACAAAACAAATAAGCACCGTGATATTGCCAAAAAGTGGTGGCCGTTTCCCTCCTTTTCCCTCCTCTCGCTCCTACCTGCTATTGCTTTCTTCATTCTTTCCCCATTCCTAATCTTGTTCCATTCCTTGTGCCACTTTCGGCACTAACCGTATCTCTTCATGGGCTGATTTCACTCTATAAAATAGCTCAAAAAGTTTCCCAAATCCAAAGTAGTTTTAGGCAGCATTAGTGAGTTACTTTGGTTCCTTGAGTGATCTAATTTTCTGAAGTTATTGAAAAGGTAAATGGCAAGAGTACAGCTTTGGAGAATAGGGTAGACGGAAAGAGGAGAGATGAATTCCTCACTCTTTTGGGGGAGACAGTTGCTAGAATACCTAATTTCATTTTGTGAAAGCATTTTCCAAGTCAGATTAGCGCAGCAAGAGAAAACTTCCCATTCAGTAGCAGCAAGTGATTATTATAGGTCAGATACATGTGAAATGACAGCTTAAGCAACGATATTATGTAGAGGACTAAGACAACTCTCCTTCCATAGACAAATATTTCTATTTAATGTTGCTCCTGAAGGCTCAGAAGCAAACAGGAGCATCTTATCTATAACATTAACATCTCGGGGTACCTCGTTATGCCATTTCCTATCAGGAAAACCTGCATATTTGGGGTTCGCTCCCTTCCCCTTTCTCACAGTCAGGGCAACCAAAAAGAGGTACATTGCATGAACATTGATAGAAATAAGGTAACTGTCAGCAGAGGCCTTGAAGATCTCAGTCTTCAGAATATTCTGACAAGCTATAAACATTTGCTAGTAAGGTCCACTGGAGAGTTGTAGTAACTTCTAACACCACTCATTCATTTCTACACAAGTATGTCCTTGTTGTCTTCTCCTCACCTTCCAAAACAAACAAATAAAATAAAAAAAAAAACAAAAAATCCCCCAGACCCTCAGAAGCTTACTGTTAAAATAACATTAAAACTTATTAAAATGCAAGCATTGAACAAGTGTTATGTTCAGCTTCATTCTCTCTTTTTTTTTTTTTTTTTTACAGTGGTTTCTGTGAAGAGACTAGCCAGTTGAGAGCCTGTTGGAAAACTAAAAGGAAGGAGACCCCTTGGTAAGTGAGAAGAATCCTTTTAGTCATCGCGCGCATTACATAACTTCAAAAAAAAAATTCAAAACAACCAAATAGCTCTTAGGAAAAAAAAGAAAAAAAGGCTAGACTTAATTAAGTTGTAAGAGCAAAAATCTGTAAATGTAGATAGCAGGATACAAAACTGTGAGACAGAAAAATGTCTTGGGCCTCAGGGCACAGTTCAATGAAAAACAGATCTAAAAGCTCACTGGTGCCAAAAGGTGGAGGTTTTGCTCTACCCTCTTTCTCACCTATTCTTGCCACTATCCTTACAGTTCACTCTGTTCCCTGGTGTTTGGGTAATTAAACCTCAAGGTCTTCCTCACGAGCATGTAACACACTGACAAGAAAATCAGATAGTTCTCCACTGCAGGAGTGCTCACACGGCTTGACTAACAGCAGCTGATACGCTGCAGAAGCTAGTGGAAACAGTATACATGGCAAGGGAACCCCCAAAAATGTCTCGGTGTCCATTTGCCCCCAAACAATATTGCCAGAGAAGATGACCCTCAGCCAGATTATGCAATAACCAAGAGACTACCAAAAGACTTTAAAAAGTCAGCTCCAAAAAAAAAAAAAAGTGTAGAGAAGTATGAGAATTTGTAATAGTGAGATAGAGAAAACGATAATAGAGTAGGGGACAAAACCTGGTTTAACTCTGCCAGAAATCATCCCACTGGCATTGCAACCTTCACCTAGGCCTAACAAAGCATCCTGCCCATCAACGCCGCGGGCAGCCTTCATCTAGATAGTGGAGGGACAGAGCAGGGTACAACAAGTAGAGATCCCTAGAATCCAGCTGCTATCACTTGGATTTAAAACAAATCGTAGTGAACTGATGTTAACTCCTTTTAATAATAAATAATTATTGGCTATGGCAATCATTTTTGATACAGAAATTTTGGTGCAGATCCCTACTATAGCTGAGATTTAAGTTCCTTTCTCTAAGTATTCTCCAGGCCAGCTTTAGAAAACAAAGCAATTGTTGATCACAGTTCCAGCACTGAAGTTGTGTCGCAGCGCAGAAAAGTCAGTATTTGCTAGGTAAGAAAGAACAAACATTTACCTGTGACCCAATGCCCTTCCACAAGGACTTTTTCTTGAATTTTGCATTAAGCAGCCAAAGAAATGGATCTCTTCTATGCATTTGGTTGCTATCTGATGAATCCCACATAAGAATCTGTGTTCCTAGCCAATACTTCCATCTGCTTCTAACCGATCCTGCTCTATACCCACCTAAATGGGTGTCTGGTAAAGGAAAATAGTTATTTAAATTGTTCTGTTCTCCAGCTTCCTAACAGTGTTTATCAACAGCACTACAGTAAGACTACACAAGACATTTCAAGGATATAAAAAACAAACAAAAATATATATATTTTAATCCAGATTCTCCAGGTAAAAGGAAGATAATAAGAAACTCACAGATATGAAGAAATACAAGAAAATATTAAAAAAAACTAATTCTAAGATAGTTAGCCTTTCTTGGAAACATCTGTAATTGAGAGAGAAAAAAAAAAATTCTTCTTTGCATATATAGTGTGACACCAGAAAAGTGTATTTACAGGGTGAAACAGCTGGTGCTAAAGAAACAACATCCACACTATATATTTCAGAAGGGTTTTCTTCAGCCTAGTTCAGCATGTTGCTGTGAGTGAATGCCACTAGAGGCTGGAGCGCATGTCCTTTGCTGCTGGAGCACCTTCTGACTTGATTTCACTGGAAATGAAACCCAGCTGCAGGATACTACCCTGTTCTGTAATATGAACCTCAGTGTGGTAAGTGAGGAGAGTCACAAGCGCACTCATCTGAACTGAGCTGCTAATGTAGGGACACCCACAGATCCATATTTATGGCTCTCAGCTGAAGTTTTCAAAATTAATTTGAATGGATTCTCCAAATGATAACCACGTTGTTCATATTTTATGACACATCAATGTGGCAAATTTGAGCAAGCAGGGTAAATGATGCTACGATGTGCAGAAACCAAGAAAAATGTCATTAGGAAAACTTACACGTTACATGAAGAAATACTGGTATATTACAGTATAGTAAAAATCCCATAACAAAAAACAAAACAAAACACAGAATTAGCCCAGAAAGTAAAACGAAGGACATAAATCAAACATATTAAAGTACTGTAATATTCAGATCAACTGCATTGTGGAGGAAGTGTGAAATAGGAACACAGTCACCTTAGCAATAAATTTGTTGAGATATGTTATTTTCTTTGTTTTTACCAACTCTTTTACATAACATTCAGGTTTTCGTATTTTACTGTATCATGACTGTCTGTTTAGTACTTTGATCTTGAAACGAGGACTTTTGTCATATTTGAAAAGGAATCTGTATACAAACCTTCTGTTCCCCACATTAAAACCAAACTCACACTCACATATGTAGCTACAAAGCACATCAAATTACTTTGAACATAGCTTTTCAATTTCAAAATATATAAAATAAGCATAGGTACACATAAAAAACCCTTATGAATTACTGAAACCTTTCTCAAAGTATGCCTCCTTACGTATTAGGAACATACTAATGTGAAACAAAATGATCACTATTTAAAAATCTTTCAATCATCTAAAGTCATAGCTACATTTCATGGTTTGTGCTAATAAAGATTGAAGTCAAAAGTAAAAAAATTGTAAGAGAGTTTTTCATAAATATTATCATCAATATCCACCAGAACATGAAATAGCTGCAGACTCATCCTTGGTATCACTAAATTATTTCGCTTGCACCACTGAAAATCCCTTAGCCAGATCTTGCTAAGCATAAATTTCTAGCAACCTTTAAGCATGACACATTAAGAGTACTGTATCCATATAATAGACTGCACTCAGTAATCTAGAAGTGCAGTTATCCATATTTATCATGCAAACTACCCAGCTTGTCCTCTGCTCCATGAAAATAAATAGACAGAAGAGAAAAAATATTCTGTGCACCAAACTAAGAACTAAGCGCCTTTTAGGTTGATTTTTCAAATTTCTCCAACAGTTGGAAGCCAGAATTTAAATAAAAATGATAACATTAGTAGAAGTGTATACATCTAGAAAGGAGCAACCGATACGAACAGAGTGCTTCAAAAATTACTTAATTTACTCACATAAACTAGTATGTTCATAGCTCTTCATTTTACAATCCCCAAAAGTATTTTTACCTACTCCCCCCCCCAAAATATGTGAACTGGTTCACAGAACTCATACAACAAATCAGATTTCATCCCAAGCTTTCCTCAGATACTGGCTACAAAGCTTCCCCCACTCCAAGCCATTGAGAAAGACTACAGCCGCAGCAGAGGTCTGGTTCAGAACTTCAGCATTCACTATCCCACCCACTGAACAGCAGAAATATAGGATTGTCTCACTGAAGATAATGATGCAATTTCAAAAGCCTCTAGATGATTTAGGTACCTATGACTAATATCCAAAGTTAATAAGTATCTAAAAACAATAAAGGATATTCTGATGAGATTTCAAAATAGCCCCAACATGGGATATCGATTAGAACTAGGCTACAGATTCCAGTCTTCTAAAGGTTTTCATGGTCTGTCCTTCCTCTAAAGCAAAAGTCGCTGTCAGAAACACACGCTTGATACAGTTTGGAGATTCCTATGTTGCAAAATAATTTTTTTTTCCCTCTCTCTAAGATTATCTTCCAACTCAGATACAGCCAGTTATGTGCCTTGTTTTATATTACTTTAGAGCTGAAGCTTTTAACCTGTGGAAATGAAGCATATGCAATCATTTTATTTGAATTCCTCCAGAGCGTTTTTAAACCTATTGCCCATTTTCCATAAATACAGATTATTTATGATATTGAATTTCCCACCTCACTGGCTGAACAGACAGTCCCTATTGAGGAAAAGCTGAAAGAATGGCTTGCAAGTTACCTGTTGTGCTTAAGCTGCTAATTAGTATATGCAGGGTACCGAAGCAGCCTAAGAGCACGTTCTCCCTCATCCATCTGGTTCGCAAGAGGTAAGGGAACTTCCTAACCATACTGTCAAGAGCTTAGAAAGTGCAAGGTAGGACCCCGGAGGTAATGTGAAGGAGTGAACTGTAATGAATTTGAGAGATGTGGAAAGGATCCGGGCTTATTACAGCATGTGATTCAGGACATAACCCAAAAGGGAACATATTGTCATTACTAATATGATATTTTAACTGAAAACGGACAAAATGGTAAAACTGGTCCCTGAGGTCAGTGGAGAACGAAAATACATTAGAGAGTTGCAAACATTCCCTGTTCTGCTCCCAAGTGTCTGATGGCTACAACAACGGTACAGCAAAGCTGGCTCATCATTCCTGTCCCAGACCTGACTGAAATGCCTATTTTTACCAAGTTGCTCAGAAAAAAACAGACTCAGAACTTTCCCTCACAGCAAAGAAGTTTTTCCTCATGTTCAGATGGAACTTCCTGTGGTTCAGTTTCTGCCCATTGCCTCTTGTCCTGTCACTGGGGACCACAGAGAAGAGCCTGGCCTCATCCTCTTGACACCTTCCCTTCACAGGTACTTGTACACATTGATCAGATCCCCTCTCAGTCTTCTCTTCCCCAGGCTGAACCATCCCAGCTCTCTTAGCCTTCCCTTGTATGACAGATGCTCCAGTCCCTTATCATTTTTGTGGCCCTTCGCTGGACTCACTCCAGGAGCTCCATATCTCTCTTGTACTGGGGAGCCCAGAACTGCACACAGTACTCCAGGTGAGGCCTCCCCAGGGCTGAGGAGAGGGGCAGGATCACCTCCCTCCACCTGCTGGCAACACTCTGCCTAATGCACCCCAGGAGACCATTGGCCTTTTTGGCCACAAGGGCACACTGCTGGCTCATGCTCAACTTGTCCACCAGCACTCCCAGGCCCTTCTCTGCAGAGCTACTTTCCAGCAGGTCAACCCCCAGCCTGGACTGGTGCCTGGGGTTATTCCTCCCTAGGTGCAGGACCCTGCGCTCGCCTTTGTGGAACTTCAGGAGGTTCCTCTCCGCCCAGCTCTCCAGCCTCTCCAGGTCCCTCTGAATGGCAGCACAGCCTTCTGGTGTGTTAGCCTCTCCCCCCAGTTTAGTATCATCAGCAAACTTGCTGAGGGTGCACTCTGTCCCTTCCTCCAGGTCATTGAGGAATATATTGAACAAGACTGGACCCAGGACTGACCCCTGGGGGACACCACTAGCCACAGGCCTCCAACTTGACTCTGCACCATTCACCACAACCCTCTGAGCTCGGCCATCCAGCCAGTTCTCAAGCCACCTCACCGTCCACTCATCTAGCCCACACTTCCTGAGCTTACCTAGGAGGATGTGATGGGAGACAGTGTCAAAAGCCTTGCTGAAGTCCAGAAAGACAACATCCACTGCTCTCCCCTCATCTACCCAGCCAGTCATTCCGTCACAGAAGGAATGTGGACAATCAGGTTGGTCAAGCATGATTTCCCTTGGGTGACTCCATGCTGACTACTCCTGATCACCTTCTTGTCCTCCACATGCTTAGTGATGACCTCCAGGAGGAGCTGCTCCATCACCTTTCCAGGGATGGAGGGGAGGCTTGACAGGCCTGGAGTTTCCTGGCTCCTCCTTCTTGCCCTTTTGGAAGACTGGGGTGACACTGGCTTTCTTCCAGTCCTCAGGCACCTCTCCTGATCTCCAGGACCTTTCCAAGATGACGGAGAGTGGCCTAGCAATAACATCCACCAGCTCCCTCAGCACTCGTGGGTGCATCCCATCGGGGCCCATGGCTTTGTGGATGTCAGGTTTACACAAATAATCTCTAACTTGATCCTCCTCACCAAGGGAGTCTTCCTCTCTCCAGACTTTCTCTCTTGTCCCCAGGGTCTGGGATTCCTGAGGACTGGCCTTAGCAGTGAAGACTGAAACAAAGAAGGCATTCAGCAAGTCTACCTTCTCTGTATCCTTCATCACCAGGGCCCCTGCCCCATTCAGTAGCAGGCCCACATTTTCCCTAGTCTTCCTTTTGCTATTGATGTATTTGAAGAAGCCCTTCTTGTTGTCCTTGACATCCCTTGCCACATTTAATTCCAACTCGGCCTTAGCCTTCCTTGTCGCATCCCTGCAGACTCTGACAACGTCCCTGTATTCCTCCCAAGTGGCCTGTCCCTTTTTCCACATTCTGTAGACTTCCTTCTTCTGTTGGAGTTTTGTCAGGAGTTCCTTGCTCATCCATGCAGGTCTCCTGCCTGCTTTGCTGGACTTCTTACTCAGAGGGATGCACCCATCTTGAGCTTGGAGGAAGTAATCTTTGAATATTAACCAGCTCTCCTGGATGCCCTTTCCTTCTAGGGCCCTACCCCTGGGATTCCTCCAGGTAGTCCTGGAAGACTATGTTTCAGATGTTTTGTCTAAAAAGTTATTTAAACACAAACAAACAAGAAGTATGTCTAAGGAATAACAACTGAATGGTTTTTGCTTAGATAACGCCTATTTAAAACCAATCTAATGATTTCTTAATGGTCTGCAGTAGACGATCAGTACATTTTCTGTTATCAAAAATTATTTTAGAGAAATCCTCATAATGAGCATTCAGCACACACAGTTTAAAGTGATGTTAATAAGCAATTTGGTATTAAAAATACTGAAAGAATACACAGAGAATATGTCAGTCAATCCTTTAGAGGCTGCATTGCATCTACTACATTCTCATTCTAGCAATTATGCCAGACTGTGGATCAGCCAGGTAAACGGAATCTTATCCGAACAAAACACACACACATACACACACATTATAAATTTGCTTTGAAAAATGACAGAACTACTGACATTTGCTGATGCAAAAAAAAGCTAAAAAAATTGAAAACCTTCATAATCACAGATTATTCAGGAATTTTATTGCAATTTGATTTATACTTGTGTTTTTAAAAGCATTACAATGTAAATACAGATCTTGTTCCCCTCATGCAGAAAAGCTCTGAAATATACTTTTTTTAGATTTCAAGTGAAAAAGCATATTTTCTTCAAAGGATCTCTTAAATGTCTAAGAAATGCCTCTCAGCATAGCCTGCTCAGGGGCCAAAATGATAGAAAAATAAGCTTGAATTAAATGCTGTATTTCCTGCACATCATATAAGCGTGCATGCAAGTTTGCTGCATGAGAAATAGATTTTCTAATTTTGAAGGTGGCCTGAACTTTTCAATAATAGAAAGAGCACACAGGCACCTCATGAACAATCTAATGCAGTATCCTTTAGGAACTAACACTAAAGAATACAGCTTCTTATGTTTGTAGGTGCTCAAGGGACTATAGGTTCTTGAGCTTCACCAATGAACAGCTATTTAGAATATAAAGCTCTGCATATGCTCTGCAGCTCCAGATTCTTGCCTCAGATGTGTTTTCAGGATTTATTCAATACCTAAGGCTTTCTGGGACTTTCAAACTCATTTTCTCTAAGTCTCAAGTCTCTAGAGCTTCCGATCTTCTAGGCACATTAAAACACGACTAATACCATTGAATGCACAAGACACAAATGAATCAAAAAAACCCATACAATAAAAAAACAGAGTTGTTCTAGTGATAGTGGAGAAATGCTCTGCCTGCCCCAGCAATTGGAAACAGTTTTAGAAATTTCAGCTACGCAGGTTCAGGTCAGATCAGGTGCAAAACGCAATAGAAATGTTTGACAAGACTATGATGAAACGTCTTGTGTCCCCACAAGCTGATACCCGCCCTCAGGTTTTTTTTCCTTGTTCTTTGCTTTTTTGTTTGTTATTTTTTTTGAAAGACTGCTTCCAGTGTAGATCTTTTCTCCAAGAACTAGTAAGTGGGCAGGAAGATGAGAACTTCTTAAAGGAGCACTACTCAGAAAACAAATATTCTTTCAAGCTACCTTTCTCTTTTTCGTACTGCATTCTCAAGTCACCATTCAACTACCTTCCAGCCATTGATAACTGTTTCAAGGAATTAGTTTGACTAAATGAGAATGTGAAACTTTTTTGAAATATTATATGAAAGGTGACAAATCGGTAAAAAATTATTGTTGATGGTGCTGTACAACACCAGGTATCTGTAAAGCAGGGGTTAGCTTAAGACAATTTTCAAAGTTTTCCTGCTATTGTCCAGCTGAATGGAAGGGACGTGCATTGAGAGCTTCTGTTTGTAAAGAAAGTAAATTTTCAGAAGGGCTAGAATTACTCCTGCAAACAAAGTTACTGCAAACTGGTTAAGGAGAAAATAATTCTGAGAAGTAGAAAATTCAATGTTTCATTCTGTTTGGTAGTTATAGACCGTAGGACAAACTAAACATTCCGACTCTCCTCTGGAAACAAGCTTTCAGCCTTTTATATGGGTTGCATTGACAGCTGGGGTAAAAAGAGTTGTTTTTAATTAAAACTTTTCTCTGGGGAAGATCTGGTAGAACTAACATCTGTAGCTGGCCTGATAAATCTCCAGTAAACAAACAGACGGGGTGTTTCCATACAAGCTTCAGTATTATGGAGGATTACAAAAAAGTAAATTTACTAGCATTTCTGAATATTCTGAATACAAAGCAGTACTGTTTCTAACAAAATTACCTTTAAAATGCAACTATTTCAGCAACGACAAATACAACTAAAACAAAAAATTACTCTAGCTGTACATTTGTGGTTAAAAATATTTCAGTCTGTACAAACACAGTTTATTCTTCTATATATCCTAGCATGTTTTGTACTAATCTGACTCAGATCAGCATTATGTTTATAATAGGAAGCTACAGAAAACCAAATTTAAGACATTTTTCCAAGGGAAAATAGTAGTTTGGAAAAACCTAACATTTTTGGTCAACTTAAAACATGTCTATATGATAGTCAGCCTTAAGGGAAGTGAATTCCACAGTTTACACTATAATGACACAGTTACATTATAAACAGACATGCATAGATATTTAAACATATCATTATGTGATGTATTTGGAAAAACACTTAGAAAAAACTATGGGTTAAGGAAGTTACTTGGACATTCTCCCACTACTAGCACTCACCTTAATATGCTACAAATTTCATGGTAGCAATTGCAGCATAAAAGTACCCCCTTTTCTACTCAATCTTGAGTTATCAATATTCTTAACAAAAGACTTATGCACTGACCAACAGGATTTTTTTTTCTCCTCAATACATTGTGGAGTATCTTTCTCTATAGAGAAAAGTCACTCCACAGATGAAGATTTTGATCACATGCGCTGACCAATACAGGCAAACTGAGCAATAATGTGCAGCGAGGCTCTTCACAGAAGCAAGGATCTATATGTGTAAATCTGATAATAGGACCAGATCTTGAACATAGAAAAATATTGCAAGGCACCAAAAAGAGAAGCCATCTGGCACAATGCAGAGACACTAGAAGGTAAAGCCCAACAACAACAAGCTAGTAGTACAGAACTGTCCGAAGCGTCAGGAAGCAAGACTCTTCGATACACGATGCTTAGTCATATGTTTTACTCCTCTCATCATCTCTTCTTGGTTTCATTAATGTAAACAGAAAAGGTATCCAAATATATATTTTAGCTTTTTGCAATGACATTTCGACCAAAAAAATGGTGAAGTGATCCTTTTTAGTGTTATTTCTGAAAGTCTGTGCCCAGGATTTTTACAGGTATTTTCATCTACCACTACATTGTTTTAAATGGAGATTTTTTTCCCCTAGAATAACTAAAAATGTGTCTGAAAGTATTACCTTACATTCACTAAAGAATAGTTCTCTTCTGTTTAGTTGTGTTTTTCATGTACCTAAATATGACTAATCACATGCTTTGAGAAGTTCTCAGTGTTATTTATTGAAAAGTACAGTTACCTCTTAATTTATAAAGATGTTCCTCAGTACCTGTCAAACTAGCTATGCTTTTTCTTCTCTGACTTTGGAAGAGAGATATTTCAAAAAACAGACAAACAAGGAAAAAACCCAACGACTAATCATGAAGTTCTATGTATATATAACATAAAATACGATGTATCAAAGCTATATAAAAATCTAAAAGTGTAAGCTCACTTCATACATTTATGACCTCTAGCACAATTTGAAAGTATGTAACACCGAAATCTACTGCAAATCTTTTAAGCAGAGAGAATGTTACAGACACCTAACAAATAGATGAAGTCTAATTTTATACAGCAACTATTTCTTAAAAGCAATTCCTATTTTTTTCATAATCTCCACTGTAAATTATAAATCAGATACTCATAATTGTGATTTTCTTTCATTAGTCTTTTATTTCATGTTGTCATAAACTGTACTTCACAACTTTTTAGAAACTCCTGAACTAGGTCGTGACCTAACTGTGGAAACTTTATGGAACATTCTTGCTTTGCAACGAAAATATATAAGGGGAATGAGAAATACATGTACTAGTCTCTTTTCTCAGTTAAAATACAACATTATTAAGTTAAATGAAAAAATTTCTTTGCAATGTTACTTTTTCAGAAGATTTCTTGAGACTCAAGAAAATACACTGATTGATGCTTGTTTTAAGTACATGGAATAAATAATGATATCTTTCTGCTTATCTATAAGAAAATAGTTGTCCTTGTCACATACAACCTTATGAACTCCCTTCCTCTGCCAATACACTGCTGTGCACAAGGTTTACCTACAAATTTGAGTAAAAATTAGTAAAGTGAAAAGCAGTTAATTTGAGATTCCATGAGATAATTAATAAGAACAAAAGTAAATTTGGATTAGGTGAAAAAGACTGTAATTCTGTGTTGTTATGAACTGCATGCTTGCCAATACTGAAACACAAAAAATTACACCACGGTTTTCCAAACAAGGTCGGAATACGGAAACATCACATTGGGCATGTGCACGTGTGCGCATATTCAACGCTTGCATATCACTTCACAAACTTTAAATTAGTTGTTCCTATTATCAGTCTAGGAAAATTGAAGGCAGGGGTACTGAGATGACTGAAATGACTGCTAAAAGCTTGCAGTAATCAACCTCTTTAATTTCCACTGACCATTCAGAAACTATCCTAAGCATGGTTCATTTCCCCATTTGCAGCCCTTCTCCCTCCACCCTAAATTAGCATCAAGCCAGCCAGTCAAACTGCACATAAACTGTGCTTATTACAGGGAGGGAGAAAAAGGAAGTGGGGCTGGGGGGGTGGGGGGGGGGGAAGGTGGGAAGATGACATTAGAGACCAGATTTCATTCTGGGAGCTTTTCTTAGAAAGAAAGAAAAAAAGACTATTGAAGCTGAAATTGTATCTGATACCTCAGAAATGCAAAAACAGATGCAAAAACCAAAGATCTCAAAAAGTCATCTCTGAGATCTGTGCATCACTTATTAGAATATTATACCTAAGAATAATTATGTACCTTCATTTTAACAGACTTCTCCTTAGAATATTTCCAAGGACTGCTATGTTTATGAGCTTACTGTCACATAACATTCACTGTAAGGAAGCCTCTTTACAGCCTTTACATACTTTCAGTTCAAATCAGAGCTATTAGCTTCCTTGTGTAAAAAGTTCCAAATAAAACTCTACCATTCAGTAGCTTACATTGCACTGTAAATCTCATTACTAACTAAGAAAAACTCAGCTGTTCATGCTTGACTCAATGTGATATTTTAAAAAAGACTCAGACTGAGATATCTGCCATCTAAGGTCATCTATCAAGTCAGATAAAAACAAAACAGAACAAAAAAACCCCACAACCACAGTAGTGCAGCTGGTTTGGTTGTGCTGCACAGAATTAATATATGAAATTTAAACAGAAGAGAAAACATCATATTCTTGCATCCTGCACAGTTAATTGCAACTGAAGGCTAGCATTTCATGTTCTGCTGCTTTTCAAAGTTCTAGTTCTAACATTCTAGTACACTGTTATGCTGAATCGATATAAAAACAAATCTATTGCAATATAAAAGCTACCTTTTCCCTTTGTTAGTAATAGAGAACCATTTTATAGGATTAACTTCTAAATTCTATTGATATGAAAGAGCATATTTCTCTTCTGATGCTTAAACTTGAAGGACAGTTTTATCTTTTTTTGTGACTACACACACATGCTATGTATGTAAAATGGACAGGTATTACAGAGTGCAGCAGGAAAGGCTCACTGACAATGAATGCAAGACAAGTTCTGCCCTCCCACTCAAATCTGAAAGAATGTTTTGCTACCCCCATGATTTTATACCATGTATGTATGCAAGAGCTGCACTGAAGATTTTTTGCAAAGATACATGTTCACCCTGCCTATGTCCTAGGGCAGTCAAAGAACAGCACAGCCAAAAAAGAAAAAGTATACTCGAGCTCGCGGTTGAGAACAGCTTGAGCTCAAGCTATGTTTCCATAACCATTAATACTGGATCTGTGCACTGCAGCATGAATTTGATTTGTATTAGACATGAGAACATAACTGCGTTTCCCCCCTCAAATTAGGTAGTGCACACAATAAAGCCTTTGTGAGAGCTTTATGCTTTACACCAGTTACATGACAGCTATGGTAGAACAGATGATAGTCAATCTGGCATAAAGCCTGACAATAAAGTTAATTTGTCAAAATTCCCAGAAAACTGTTGAGGTAGCAGAATGCGTTTGCAGTGGATCAATGCTTACCATAACGTAGCTGTGATGTTCCTGATTAGAAGTAGAAGGCCTAAAGCCAGACCAAGTTTGCTGTTGAACCATGGCCTCAGAGCAGCTTAGCACAGTTTGAGCACAGCACTGAGCTGCAGCTTGCTCTCGTTGAGCCAGTTTGCAGGCACCCAGCTGTTCTGTCTGCCTCCCAAGGAGCAAGGCAAACAGACTTGGCCACACATAAAGCAAAGGCTTAAAGTAGGAGCAATAACTTACTTCTTGTAGCCTTTGTGTTGCACAAAAGATGTTACAAATAATTTCATAGGCAAAAATGGTATACAGCTGTTTTATTGCTTGGCTTTCTTGAGTTACAGCTATGTACCTAATTTACCCTGAGATTTAGCTATGCAGAATCTGAGGCTAAGAAAACATTAAACCAATAAACATTTACTACCCTTCCCAAAGTAACCGTCACTTTTTGCTATACAAGCATGCCACACTAGTAGTTTGCACTGGATTCATCAAAAAGGAAAAGAACTTATCTTTTTAAGTGTTTTCTAGGCTCGTTGTAGTGTCTTTAAAGTTCCTGCTTCAAAATTTCATGAGTTCACATATATGCAAGATAAGGTCCTTCACTGGTTTGTACTAGAGAGAAATTACCTCTTCTTTTTCTAGCACTTCATATCAAAAGTATAGAACACTTTTCAGAGAATAGTGGTGTAGGGCTCCTAAGAAATTTACCATATTTCAGCTTAATGCATGATTTTACATCGGTTAAAACCAGTACCAGAAAATACAGACAAAACCAAGTCCAAGATTCAGATGTCCCAAGATACTAGTTAACCAGAAGTATGTTGCAACAATTTTTAAAATAATATACCATTCATCAGACAAACATGGATTAAGGGAATAATGAATAATACTAAAATGAAAAGCAAATCTTGGTATTTTCTAGCTTCATTTAGTAAAACTATTTTTTCCTAATAATTTTTAAATACATAGAATTACATTACCCCAAATAGAGTAGTTTAATATTAAATTTAAAATAAGCATATATTTGTGCACATGTGCATCCACATCAAGTCAGATCACTAAAAAAGAGCACAAAGAACAGTTGTTTAATAACATAAAATTTCTCAGTTTTTTTTTTTTTTAAAAGGAATGTGATCCTGATTAGGTAGCTCTAATTTTTTTTTCAAATCCAGCTAATAGGCTCCAATTTAACCTGTCTTGTTTCTATTATTTGCTAATGGTACCAGCACTTTGCTGTGTTGGCTGTACCAGTCCCAAAAGTAACAGTCGCTTTGGGAGTAATTTCTAGCATTCCCAGGGTCATTAAGACCAGGCAAGTTCTCAGAACAATGGATACTCACAGCTGAAGTCCCTACTTGCTGTGTCCAAGGCATCCAGGAAGCTGCCCCTTGCCCCAAGTTTTGAGGGTTGCACGACTTAACACTTTGCCACACACTGCTTACACCAAGATGCACTCTTGGGAACGTGCCCAAATCCCCAACGAGAGCAGGTTGCATGTAACAGCGCAGGGGAATGATGGCCACGTTTATAACAGGAACGCAGCCTGCTCCAGACAAAGGCTGAAACCTTCAAGGAGAAGCTATGCGGACTAACACAATTCAAGGGGAGTAAGTGCAGTATCCTGTTTTACATGGGCATAAACAAACATTGGACAGAAATGATTTGTCCAAAGCAAGACTGACAGCACAGTACAGGAACCTAATCAAATATAATTAGTTATCACAGCATTACAAGAGCTGGGTTAATCAGAACTCGTCAGTGAGTGGCCATATCTGACTATACATATTCTGAAAATGCACTTTTCCTTCCACCAGAAAATTCTCCTGAGCATGTCCACACCGCCTGCTACAGCGGCCTACATGCTGCAATTCATTAGGTCACTACGTTTTGATCATAGGTATGTGTCCATAGCCGTATACACGGATTCAAGTCTCTAGACAGATTACTACTACAGCCTTATCTTTGAGGTGAAGAAATATTCTGACGCAATCTTTATAAATTAGTATACAACACTAACAATTATCTCTCATATAGATATTATATTTTATACTTTTTAAAACTCAGCTTATGTAGAATGTTTATTTTTAAGAACAGTCTTCACTAGGATCAAAACCTTAAACCAAATATTAAAGTCACTCTTCAAGGAACCTGCAGCAATAGCTCTAAGATGTGTGAACAGCCATATACAGCTGAATGAAAAGAGAATATTTCACTTACACATTTAAAGACAGCACTGTGTTGGTGTTGTTAAATATTTAATTTCTCTTCGAAGAGAGAAAGGCCAACAAGGTGCTTCTCAGTTTTACTTTGCAAAATGTAAGCAAAGAAAATTACATCCCAGAAGTTTCCTTGATGCAAGTTAATAAATTTGTTGCTGTGTTGACAGATGAGAGTCACCCTGCCTATTGATTACAAAAATATCAAGTATATTTTCTTTTTAAAGTTCTTCGGCGCATTCACTACAATTATTTTCTGTTAGATGAATACAAACTTAAAATGATACAAGACTAATAATTAATATATTAAAGCCACTAAGAATTATATCCATATAAATTAACCACTCTGATTAAGAAAAAAAAACCAGAATGCATGAAAAGTGTGAAAAAGCTTCATAATAGAGACGTTTCTTTAGAACTTTTGATAGGTTGATTTTTTTGGACAATACACCACTCTTCCTGCACAGCTAAGTTATGATAAATCATTCATACTGCTCCTTTGATTTTAGAAATATGGAATGCTAACTTTAGTTCCTGATTTTTGCTAATGTAAAATCTGTGCCTTTTTGTAACAATCTGCATGTGAATCACTTAAAAATATTCAGCTTCATTTAATCTGACAGCTCAATAATTTACATGTTGATTGTTCTCACTTTGAACACTTGGAATTTAGCAGCACCTCCACGTTCCTACTTACATATTCTTAATTTAACAAGCCTAAAACAAACATGTTTAAGTCAAACTTAGTGGAATCAATTTTCAAGTCCAATTAAGTTTTGAGAAAGTGATCTGAAAATCTGCACAATCTATTATAAGGGACATTGTATTGAGCAGTTCACATAAGGGGAACATATTTCAACAAGGAGAATTCCCAAGCCTGCCTTGGCTTGCCGAGTGCTACATATTTCAAAATGCAATGTGATCCCGCAAGCTTTTTTTGTGTATTTCCAAAATCATTCTAGTCTACTTCTGTGTGATAACTATTCTACTTTGGTTTTAGGTTACATAAACTCTGAAAAATCTCTGAGTGGATCTGAAATACTGTTTATTCTGTATTTCATGCTTTTATTAGTGCAATCTCTAGAATGGAGAAAACAACCCTTTTGTAAATTCCAGAAGTTCTCAAGTTAACAGAGTTGCTGCATAGCCGTGTGCCATGAGAAGCGGCCTTCCTTTTTGAGATACCCACCCTAGGTCTCAGAGGCCAACCAAAAGTAAAAAAGGGGAGCTGGGGAAACTGAAGACTTCAGTAAACTCTAGCTACTGAAGTGGGGGAAAAGTAAAGGTTCACACAACAGGAGTGTGATTAAAATCATATTCCTGTTTCTCTTCCTCTTCAACTTGACCAGGCTGCCACACTGTCTTACCCACCTCTAGCCATTCAAGACACCTGTGACCAAAGAACATAATCAATTTATTTCTAGAGAACATAATCAATTTATTTCTTGCAAGAGAAAGAAAAGAAAACATGCTCTTGGGTTTATGAGCTGTACAAGTTTCAGAAGCTGTTTGCCTGCCTCTGCTTTAATACTCTAATTGTTTACAAAGTTCCATGCAAAACTGTCCTGATGAGATACTAAGGCAAATGAACACGATTTGAAAGTTTCTCTTGTATTCCTTAGAGCTTTCAGAAAAAAGTTGGAGGATTCTAAAATTATGACTCTTATTCCCACCCATTGATCACATCTTCACAGATTGCACTGTCAACCAAAAATAACAAAGTATAAATGCAAGGAAGAGAAAACCAAGAAATAAGAAATTGACTACTTCTGTGAATTAGTATCATGAAAGCTTGGGATCTTTCAAGACAAGAAAAAAGTTAAAAGCTTGCTTTTGTACCCCAAAACAGAGTAACAGAAGAGCAGAAGTTAAATCAATCAATTCTTATAACTGGCATATTTTTTCCTTAGGAAGGACTGCTTCTCCATTAGAACTAAGAAAAGGTACATGACTCCTCTGGGAGTTTTTGTGAAATCATTTAAGATTGAGACAATAATTATTTATGAACACGTGCCTCATTGCTCCTTGAATTATATGGTTCTTGTATGTAGTTATTCTAAAATTACAGGAACACTTCATGAAGAAAGTTCTCTATCCATGAGAAACAGTGAGCCATATTGTATCTCTTGGTTTTCCTCATCCGAGCATATTTCTGAAATATCCTGGCTCTATCCTTCCTTTGCAAGCCTAGCCACATCCACTGGAATTGTTGAAAAAAATATTCGCAACAGATTCTTGATAACACTGTGAACAGGCCTGTATTTGCTGCATTTTACAACTCAGTTTCCTCTTAAATAGGTTTTAGATTAGATATGTGCAAATGATATTTTTTTTTCTGTTCAGTATTCAAACTGACCCATAAATATAAGTGAAACAAAAATAATTTTCAGTAGATCTATAATATAATTTGTAATAGTCAACAAAACAAAATATACACACATTACTTTTTGCTTTATCCTAAAGACACTCATTTAATTCCATAGTAAGAGGGTTTTGTTTTGTTTGTCAGTTAACTTTTAACTCCTTTAAACTGGATGACAAATTCTAAATGAACATTTCATTCAGAATAAAATCAAAACACTGTAATTCAAGAATTATTTGCAAAATAAAGGTTTGTCAGTTTGCTGTTCCACTTCCCTGTGAACTGAACACCCTCATAGGGACAATCACCGTATGATCAGGTCCTCAGATATTTTAGGAGGATCTGGATTTAGCTTGGCTTTCTATGCAAAGAACTTGTAGTACTTTCTTTGGTTTTCTTAGCAGAGTTTGTTTAAACTGGAATATTAAAATAGGATGTCAGCCTCAGACAATAAATTATTTGTAAGGATATCTTCCTAGCTCACTTTCATGTTTTGATAAGCCTTGAAACAGTTAACATTGAGTCAATTATCAGCTTTTTTCATTAATTCTCTATAGAGTTCCAAACACTAGATGTGAAAATTCTGCCCTTTGCAACATTTTTGTCTCCTGAGATCTTTTCCCCTCTGCCTGACAATTACCTTCTTACTCTGTGAAACTGAAGAAGCTACTACTCCTGATAACACCTGGTTTTCGCATTCAAATTGTTCAGGAGTTTATTGGTAGTTTCCGCCGCCCCCCCCCCCCCCCCCCCCGCTAGTATTTTCAGTTACTGGGTATATATGGATCTGGTTCCGAGTATTTTCTCTTTTGCAATTATGAGCTTCCTTTTTATTACTCAGATTTTTAAGATTGCAGTGACAATGAGCAAATAGTCACCTATAAGAACCTTGAGTCACGAAGGAGATAATAAGAGGAGAACGGAGAACCATGTAAATTATAACCTCACTAGAATGAGGTTTCAAAATTTTTATGGCTGACAAATATTGTGCAGTGGAGTGGTATGCCATGCCCTTGTGATCTTTATCCATGTTCTGCCTTTTGACTGGCTAGCCATTGATGACTTTATCCTTACAGCGTTACTAAACCAGCAAAAAGAGGTTAAGTGGCTTATTAGCAAAATAAAAAAATACTGAAAGGCCAAGGAATCACAGAATCACAGAATCACAGAATCGTTTAGGTTGGAAGGGACCTCTGGAGATCATCTAGTCCAACCTCCCTGCTCAAGCAGGGTCACCTAGAGCATATTGCCCAGGATCACGTCCAGACGGCTTTTGAATATCTCCAGCGAAGGAGACTCCACCACCTCTCTGGGCAACCTGTTCCAATGCTCTGTCACCCTCACAGTGAAGAAGTTTTTTCTCAGATTCAGATGGAACTTCCTGTGGTTCAGTTTGTACCCGTTGCCTCTTGTCCTGTTGCTGGGCACCACGGAGAAGACACTGGCCTCATCCTCTTGACACTCCCCCTTCAGATACTTGTACACGTTGATGAGATCGCCTCTCAATCTTCTCTTCTCCAGGCTGAACAGGCCCAGCTCTTGCAGTCTTTCTTCATAGGAGAGATGCTCCAGCCCTCTAATCATCTTGGTAGCCCTCCGCTGGACTCTCTCCAGGAGTGCCATGTCTCTCTTGTACTGGGGAGCCCAGAACTGGACACAGTACTCCAGGTGAGGCCTCACCAGGGCTGAATAGAGGGGCAGGATCACCTCCCTCGACCTGCTGGCAACACTCTGCCTAATGCACCCTAGGATCCCATTGGCCTTCTTGGCCACCAGGGCACACTGCTGGCTCATGTTTAACTTGTTGTCCACCAGCACTCCCAGGTCCTTTTCGGCAGAGCTACTTTCCAACAGGTCAGTCCCCAGCCTGTACTGGTGCATGGGATTATTCCTGCCTAGGTGCAGGACCTTGCACTTGCCTTTGTTGAACTTCATGAGGTTCCTCTCCGCCCACCTCTCCAGCCTGTCCAGGTCCCTCTGAATGGCAGCACAGTCTTCTGGTGTGTTAGCCTCTCCCCCCAGTTTAGTATCATCAGCAAACTTGCTGAGGGTGCACTCTGTCCCTTCCTCCAGGTCATTGAGGAATATATTGAACAAGACTGGACCCAGGACTGACCCCTGGGGGACACCACTAGCCACAGGCCTCCAACTTGACTCTGCGCCATTCACCACAACCCTCTGAGCTCGGCCATCCAGCCAGTTCTCAATCCACCTCACTGTCCACTCGTCTAGCCCACACTTCCTGAGCTTACCTAGGAGGATGTGATGGGAGACAGTGTCAAAAGCCTTGCTGAAGTCCAGAAAGACAACATCCACTGCTCTGCCCTCATCTACCCAGCCAGTCATTCCGTCATAGAAGGCTATCAGATTGGTCAAGCATGATTTCCCTTTGGTGAAGCCATGCTGACTACTCCTGATCACCTTCTTGTCCTCCAGATGCTTAGTGATGACCTTCAAGAGGAGCTGTTCCATCACCTTTCCCGGGATGGAGGTGAGGCTGACAGGCCTGTAGTTTCCTGGCTCCTCCTTCTTGCCCTTTTTGAAGACTGGCGTGACATTGGCTTTCTTCCAGTCCTCAGGCACCTCTCCTGATCTCCAGGACCTTTCAAAGATGATGGAGAGTGGCCTAGCGATAACATCTGCCAGCTCCCTCAGCACTCGTGGATGCATCCCATCGGGGCCCATGGATTTGTGGATGTCAAGTTTGGACAAAAGATCTCTAACCTGATCCTCCTCCACCAAGGGAGAGTCTTCCTTTCTCCAGCCTTCCTCTCTTGTCTCCAAGGTCTGGAATTCCTCAGGACTGGCCTTAGCAGTGAAGACGGAAGCAAAGAAGGCATTCAATAACTCTGCCTTCTCTGTATCCTTTGTCACCAGGGCACCCGCCCCTTTCAGCAGCGGGCCCACGTTTTCCCTAGTCTTCCTTTTGCTATTGATGTATTTGAAGAACCCCTTCTTGTTGTCCTTGACATCCCTTGCCAGATTTAATTCCAACTGGGCCTTAGCCTTCCTTGTCGCATCCCTGCACACTCTGACAACATCCCTGTATTCCTCCCAAGTGGCCTGTCCCCTTTTCCACATTCTGTACACTTCCTTCTTCTGCTGGAGTTTTGCCAGCAGTTCCTTGCTCATCCATGCAGGTCTCCTGCCCGCTTTGCTGGACTTCTTCCTCAGAGGGATGCACTGATCCTGAGCCTGGAGGAAGTGACGCTTGAATATTAACCAGCTTTCTTGGACCCCTCTTCCTTCTAGGGCCCTACCCCAGGAGATTCCCCTAAGTAGGTCCCTGAAGAGGCCAAAGTCAGCTCTCCTGAAGTCCAGGGTTGCAACCCTACTCATTGCCCTGCTCCCTCCTCGCAGGATCCTGAACTCCACCATCTCATGGTCACTGCAGCCAAGGCTGCCCCCAACCTTCACATCTCCAACTAGACCTTCTTTGTTTGTTAGTACAAGGTCTAGCATTGCACCTCTCCTCGTTGGCGTCTCCACCACCTGGGTCAAGAAATTATCATCAATGCTTTGCAGGAACCTCTTTGACTGTTTGTGCCTAGCTGTGCTGTCTTCCCAACAGATGTCAGGGTGGTTGAAGTCTCCCATGAGAACCAGGGCCTGTGATCGTGAGGCTTCTTCCAGCTGTCTGTAGAAGGCCTCATCGATGACTTCCTCCTGATCAGGTGGCCTGTAGTAGACCCCCACTTTACAGGAAGTAAAGCAGATAGCCGTATTTCTCAAAATATACAAAGCATTGCATTGCTGATATCTTAGTTCCACAAAGATTAGGAAACAGAAATGGTAAGTGAGCTAACATGAATCCATTTGCATGAAGACAATGTTGTTGATTTAACCCCTTGTACAAGCAGGTATAATTTTCAGAACCCTGTACTCTTCAAGTAGTTTCTTGAGGTCACAACATGAGTTTTCATTGCCATTCAGGTAACAACACAAATATATTTGTATCTTAAGCCTGCTTTAAAAAAAAGCAAACAAAAAACCAAACCTATTTCAATTGTCATCTTACAAGATTGATATCAAATCACAGATTGATCACAATTCTTTCCCACTGTTTCCTAATAAACGTCATGTTGATTTGCTCTTGGCAGTGTGACAGAACTGTAGTCTGATAACCTGCACCTCAGGATCTAAAGATGCTCTATCATATGGAAATGCAATAAGATATTCTACTGATTTCTACTGTGATGCACATTCATGATCACCACACTTATCCAAATTCATCCTAAAATAACAGGAATGAATAGATATGGTCATATTTTTCCATTGCTGTATTTTTTCCAGATAAACAGAAATTGCATAAATTTAGATCAGAAATTGTAATTCCTAATTTGTGAGTGGTTTTGTATTATTTTACCTTCAACTTCTGTAAGTATTTTAGAAGTGTACTACAAACATGCACTGAATATAGAACCAAAGAAGAATCCTTCCAAATCTGTAAGGAAATCCCAGGATACTAGTCAGTCCTTCTATACAGGGTTCTTTAGGAACAAAGGGCTCTGTGCTTCCCTATTGCTTGCTTAGAAAAAGCTCTTATGACATTTTCATCACCTGGATCTAATTGTGGTTTAAATAGTCTTTAGACCATTTTAGACAGCATACTTTAGACAAAATCAATTGTTCTTCGAAAGATTAACATATTCAAAACTCAGTTAAAGCACAAACAGTAACCAGAAATTAAAAAAAAAAAAAAAAACAACAAACCAACCCCCCGCAAAAGCCATCATGCACAGCCACAAAACAAATCTAGATCAAAAGATGACTTGTTTGATAATGCTAGAGCTATAAGGTATAACACAATTATTATATCAATTCATGTTTTGGATGAGTGCTGATGCAGTAATTATATAGCCTCAAAAGACGTGCAATTGCAGAAGTTCACTGCACGCTAACATTGTGATATCTTGTTTACGTCTGTTATCACACCTTTTTTTCATACCTAAGCAATGATCACAAGGTTTTACCAATTTTAAATTATTCTTTTAACATCTAGGTGAACATACATTGTCCAGACTATTCCACAAAATAGTTTTCTTAATATCTATTAATTGTATTTGGTGTTTACCTGATGAGGAAAAAACCTAAATGCAGGCTGCAGAAACATACACTATTATATTATGTTGATAAGCACAGCAATAAGCATGTGAAAAGTACAATATGCCCCTTAAACTTGCATGAAATTGATGTTATTTTCACCAGTCATTAGTTTGCCCCAAAACAAGATTGTACATGTAATATTAAAACAGTCAGAACTTTAAAGAAAATATATTCATACATGTTTTTGATGCACATGAATAATGTTCTTCTGGCTGCTGAACTATGATCCTTTTGGGCTTGGAGAGTGGAAAGGAGGACACATAACACGTAGAGGTTGGAAACGGTTTTCTTTGTAGAAAGGTTTTTGATTTTTTTTTTTTAAAGTGGGCTGGAACGTTCAGTCTCTTCTGTTTCTTTTTCAAAAATTTGAGACTGAACTCCTACATAAACTGAGTTTATTCTATTTTCATTTCGTGTTTGGTATTCTTTTACCTTATAGCAATATAACATTATTACTGGGAAACACTGAATATAAGAAGAAAAAATGTTTCTATAATATTTAAAAAATTCAAATCACTTCATGTTCTGGATTAATTACAGTACGAACAAATTGAAGCATTGCAACAACAATCATTACCAAAAGCTATAACTACTGTTGCACGTAGTGAAGAAAAATAGAATAGTAGGTCCATTCACTTCTATTCCCATTTGATTTAAATTTGACTAAGCATTAGCACAGACATTAGCTATGATTGACTCATCTTGATTATCATGAGGAGACATTACAGGTTATCCTTTACATCAAAAGAAAAGTAGGGAGAACTTAAAGAGAAACTGCAGCATAGTTCTGGAGACAGTATTAAAACAGGAATTACACTTCAGAGATTAGGCAGCAATGCCTATTTACTTGCTGCTATTTTTGTGCTCTTTACAGTTATATACATTTTACATTGAAATCCCAGTGTTTAGCTTTCATGATATTTTTACTTTTCTCTTCTCTTCAACACCAGTAACTTAGTAGAGCAGATAGGCTATCCAGTAAACTCAAAACATTTAACAAACTGATTAGGACTTCCTGAGCATCATGAGGCTTGCCACCATTTCAGAGGGGGTGAAACAGAGGTACTGATAGCTTCAGGATAGATTTCTAAAGGTGCTTAACATAACTTATTTCTAAGTGCACTCAAAATGAGCATTAGATGCACAAATACATTTAGAAGTATCAAAACATCAGATACTTATTTTGCTACATCCTGAGTGCCCAGCTTAAAGACTCAAGTCTCCCAGAGTTGCTTATAGGCAAAATGCGACCACAGTCCTCAACGCTCAGCTAAAATTCCTGTTCTTGTAGGTATACTTCACAAGAACATCAGCTTTCCGGTCTCTTTTTCTAGCATCTGTGCTAAGACACTCATTTTACTTACTAATTTTCCTAGCTCTAAAAACAAAATGTGAAATAGGAAACAAATAAGCATTTGTAGATTGCCTAAAGTCTACTTTAAAGTGACTTAGTAGCTAGTTCTACCTTTGTAGAGGTTTTCGGGTATGGTAAGTCCTAAGCCATTTATAAAATAAGCGCAGAACCATTAAAAAATGAGCTGCATACTAGTGTAGTGGAGCCCCACACTCAGCCATTAATTTTTAGAGCAGGCACACTGCTTAGTCTAAACAAAAACCACTAGCTTATTACTACACTAATAATTAAGGAATGTTCTAAAAAACCACAAACAAATTTTAAAGCATTAGCTGCTCAAAGGAATAAAATAAGGACAAAAAATTTTACCTTGGGAATAGCTCAAGTAAAATTGTAATGCTTTCAGCAAATGTATTCAATACTTGGTTTGTTATTTACATTCACGCGCAGGTATTCACATTAAATTCCATTGATATCTGTATGCATATTCTGTTGATAAGAAATGTCTTACGGAAAAACTCCATTACTGCTGGACAAAGATCCTGTAACGTTCACCAGCTCAGTAATGTAAGGTCATTCCAATTACCTTCTTGACACTTTATTCTCCCCTCCGCGGCCCTAGTAATCATGAGGACTCTTTGAAATGCTGATGCAGCATTATACTGATTTATTTTGAAATATCCTACGTATAATACTAATCATAGGCATTGCATATTGGATGTTTGCTGAGGTCATCTTTAAAATTGTTATGCTGCATACTGTGAATGGGGCAATTCCACAGATTTGGATGCTACATAAGCAGCATTTCACATTACTGCCTGTTGAGAAAGTTTGTAAGTAGTTTCTAAAAAGCCCAGGTGTTGGACTGCTCTGTTGCAAGTCAGTCTCTAGTGACCACAAGCGATTTGCTTGTGCTTCCCCAGTACCACAGTCCTAGCAATGTTAATGACCACAGTGCAGAAAAAGTGCTAGCAGCTCTTCAGACAAAGTGACTGTTTTTACTGCCCACATAGTGCTTTGTACTACACAACCTAAGTTGGCTAGCATTTTGTCCTGATTTGATACTTATCTATTCATAAAGCTCATAAAGCGTTTTTTTTTTTTTTAAATATCAAAGTGTAAAATACACTCCACCAGATTACTGTCACAGAATATTCTCAATTTAGGAAAAGGAGAAGACTGTGGACTGTTCATATCCACCTATTGGTTTGCTTGAGGGCAAGCATTGTCAGATGTTCTGGAAAGATCAAAACGTCAATTTAACTCAACATTGTGGCTAATGGCTGAGCATTAGAAAGGACAACTAACAACTGCAGCATCATTGCCGTAATTGCCACTCTATAACAAAGAGCTTCCAGAAGGGAAGCAGCAATTAGAATGTACTGTTACTAAAGCAGTCAGAAATAATGGATTTTGTACTGTGGCGATATTCATGTGCTGTGAATCAAAAGGTCTGTCTAGCTTAGTAACTTTTTTCCAACACACAGCCAAAAGTAGACACTTAAGAGGAGCATAAAAGGAACAAAAAATATACCATCCTTCTCACACCACATTTCCAGCTGCCAGCTATCCTCATATAGGGCCCTTCCTCAGCTGCCTTCTCTACACTTCTTTCCTCAGAGCTCTCACAGCAAAGCTTATTTTATGCTAATCAGCACATGGCAATGTAAGTGGAAATAGATGCTAATTTCACGTTTTATAGTTAAAAGTGTAATACATTCATACCACATTTAATTTTGCAGCTAGCAGTGGTTTTTAGGGTATAACCTGTAGCTCTCCCCACAACACTGCCTTTTGAAAGCTCTTACTTGTTTATCTGTTCCAGACTCCATCCTATCACTGAGGATGTTTTATGCTAAACCAAAATGACTTAATTCATAACAGCAAATCATTTAACATGCAAAGCTACGAGTATGAACACTGAACATAAGGATTTAGTTTTATTTATATACCTAGCTCAGATAAACATGTAATATTTTCTTTCTGTTACATCTCTACTGAAAATCAGGTCACCAATAGATTTTTTTTATTATTATAAAAATTTTTTATGGTAGCTTAATTCCATCTTATTTCAAGAATAAAGTCAAATGGTATTTCAGTGCAGTCTATTTTAGACACTGTTTTCCCATCATGGAGCAATTCGTTTCCCCTGATTAGAAAAAGACTCCGTTGCTAACAGAGTGATAGTATTCTCAATTTCAGTTGAGGATACAATCTCTCAGACACACTTTAAAAACCTCAAGCGTGGCTCCTCCTCCCTCCTCTTCTGCCTAACTAGAAGGCCCACTGTGATAATCAAAACTTGAGATAACCTCGGTACACAGTACACTTGGGCCTAATCAGGTGGCTGGCATCTAAGCCAAGTCTATAGAGAAAGCCAGTTCTGTGAGTAACTGAACATGAATATTCATCAAAATAGATAACAGTAGTGTTTTTTTATTGGACAGTAATTGCACTTTTTAACTTTTGCTTGCACAGCAGACCTCTTTTCAGTTAAATGAAGAAAGAGGAGACAGGGGCTTATGAAAGAATGAGCTTCAAGAACAATTCATCCAGTCTAAGTCACTCCTGATCCATTCGTAGGAAAAAAACCAAACCAAAACAAACAAAAAAACCCAATAACATACACACATACACACACACTCCCATACCTCCCAAATATCACACACCAAACACAGAGGAAGGCAAAGA
This sequence comes from Struthio camelus, assembly GCF_040807025.1. Lineage (NCBI taxonomy): Eukaryota > Metazoa > Chordata > Aves > Struthioniformes > Struthionidae > Struthio > Struthio camelus. Next base: position 49,397,056 of record NC_090945.1, on the reverse strand, counting down.
ACGGTCTGCGGGTTGGATTAATTGTTCTGACAGATCAGATCTGGTAGGTTGTCATCATCTAGTCTAGAAGTACCTAAACCTGCAAATGTTTTAAGTGAGTGATCAACCAAACTTGTGTGCTAAATGAACTTTACATCATAGGTAAACAGTATTTTATTTCCTACAGCTATCAAATTGGAAAGACTGTAAGTGCATATACATACAGACACACCCATACATATATCTGAAAAGTGCCTGTCAAATTGCAATGTTTGCATACATATATATAATGTGTGTACATGTTTGCATAAGAGTTATATATAATTTATAATGTACTACATATATAACAAGTTCTTATATATGTATTTTTATATATACAAATGTTAGTGAGATGCAGTCCCCAGTCTTTGGTTTACCTTTGCTAGAGTCAGAGTTCACTGAACAAACTAGAAGAGAATCAGCTAAATATTTATTCCCATTAGAATCTGAACTCAATTAATCCTTCTAAGACTGATAACACTTTTTGTTCTTAAACAAGAAAATAAGTCTCATCTCATAAGCTTAAACACTCACTCTATCCTATTAAATTCCATACAGCAAATGAGCAACTTTTTGAAGGAAACGATACCAGTGGCTAAAATAATCAAGGTACACATGAAAGTGGTAAAATAGAAGAGAAAAAGAGAGAAAAGATATTACTACAATTCTGATATTTAGGCCAACTGATCTTCTAAGAGTATCTTTTATGCCTTCATTTTCTTTGATCTGCCAACACAAGCTTTTTGTTTGTTCTTCCTGTTTAATACATTCTCTGCTAGTTGAGGAGCTTTTAGTTGTGACCCTCATTTGTGAGTTATCCTTGAAAGCATTTCTCCTAAACTATCATCATTTTGATTCCATGCTAACAATGCTTCTTTAATGCAAAAAACCCCAGCAAAATCCCCCCTAAACCCCCACACATCAGGCACATATGTCTTGAAGCTCATCTAGTTGACTGGTATGACACATGCTCTTTTTCAGCTATTGCTGTACAAAAAGTCTCACCTACATGAGCTGGACTACATTAATTACTTTACATGCAAAAATGAAATAAAAGTAATAAAAGTAATCTGTTCAAAATGGCTTAATTGACGATAACTGAGAAAGTGTATACTTAAGTATAGCAACACTTCCTTTACAGGCCCTACCTGTAAAAAATAGACTTTTGAACTGTGCGAGCACCATAAATAAATTTCTCTGAAAGGCAGAAGCAAAAAAAGCATTCTGTGGCAACAGAAAACTAAGGGATTATCCAGCTTCATAACATTTTGGGAAAAAAACAAATAAAATCAAGGGGCAAGCACATTCATGTTAACACCCTGATATTCATAAATTTTAGATCTTCAGACTTTAAATAATGATCTTTAATTTCCCATTGGCAATCAAGTATTTAAAAATAGAAAGAAAAACAATCTCATACACAGTAGTTAGTTTTCCCCTTCACATTCAGGATGAACTCAGAAAGTAGAAAACCAAACTTTCCCAAAGATCACCTACCAAATAACTATAGAAATCAGAATTAACTGGCAGGTGTGGATATAAAGTAGCTATAGCCATTGCTATAAAAGACTTCTGAACAGAAAAGATTTTTACAGATACCAGAGGACTTTAAAAAGCTTGCTTATGCACTTAAAAAGCTAACTTGATTAATTTTACTAGTATAATGCAATTTCTCACTCTTGTTCCACACATAAGCACCACAGACGGATTAAGTTTTCTTCTTAAGTATTTATCCAATTATGTGATCACATTTTAAAAATAGGAATATGATGTGGTGGAGGTGGATGCAATCTTTGGTGAAAAATCTCTCTTCCCGCCACTTTTCCCTTTCCAGGGGATAGAGTGAATTTACTTAGTTTAATATTTTTAAAATCTTGGTTTTTAAGATTGGGACTTAAGATCCCCTTGATCATCAAGTTTCCAAGCCATGCATCTAAAAACCTCAATTAGTAGAAACTTTCACTACAGTACAAGCCATGGCTTTCACCTTCATATGTGGATATAAACCTACTAATTTAATCAAACATAATTATTTACGGTATTTTGTAGTGTTCTGAAATACTATATCATCTCCACTCATCAGCTTTCTCCAGTAGAACAAAGAGGATGCAGAGAAACGATTATCTAAAGAGGTCTTCCTCTCCAAGATTAAATACTGTCCGTTTAGCTACTCCTGTGAACTTTTAAAATTTTATTTGGCCTCCATGTTGAAGCAAAACCCCATCTTCGCAGCCTAGAGATAGTTTCTTTCTTGACATTGCTTCATTGCTTAGTGGCATGTGATACACTTAGGCTCAAGAATATTGGAGCACGTGGGAGGAAAACGTTGTCCATTAGGGAAAGTGAAAGCTGGTATTAGAGAGAGAGGAGGGAAGGAAAAACAAAATAAAACACCTCACATACAGCACAAAAAACACCACAATCCTGGGAAGATTTCTTAGGAACACACTCAGCTGCTCAAGCAAACACTTGCATGTATGCTGGGGCTTCTCTCTCCTGCCCCAACCTTTCTTATTTCAAGCGCACAAAGAACACCACCGCCAAAAGCCCCAAAGCTCAGCACAGAAAAAAGTATCATGCGACGCACAAAGATCATTCCCCCCCCCCCCCCCCCAACATAGACCACTGTGCCATTAGGAAACAAGTTTAAATACCAAGCTTGTGATGTTCAGGAAAGAAGCAGCTCACATTTAGGTAAACACTTATACAGAACCCTACAAAATTCTCTGCTGCCTTTAACAGACTACTAGCAACGACTGAAAGAATACTCTGCTGGGAAAGCTTAGAAGAAAAGAAATAGAGGCAGAAAATTATCAGGCTACAGAACCGTCTTCTGAGATGCTTCATTCTCTATAGAGAAATCTCAAGAACATCAGCCCAAGATTTTCCATGTGGCAAGAAGCAGAACTAAAAGATTTTTTTTTCCCTCCAAAGATGCCTGTCTCTTCCTTTTGCTCTAAAAGGACCTGAAAAATTGATTCAACATCTACACAATGGTAAGCATAACAAAATTGCTGGAGGTAATTAGTACACTTCTGTATTAGAATATTCAATCATGTATTTTTCTCTTGCTTCATTGTCCCAGGACTTGTGGAGGGGGCAGATTAATGGAATTGTTTTTGATAATTCATATGTAGAGATGACTTTAAGGGGGGTAAGAGGGAGGAGAGATTTAGTATCAAGTTTGAGAGCAAATTACCAAGAGGAGTCTCAACAATCAGTACCATTACAAAAGCTGTTTTATTACAGACTTCTCCAAATACTACAGGGCTTACTCTTGTATAATTTCGCCCAGAGATAGCCCCAAGCTCTGAAGTCCCAAGGCCAGAAACGCCCTCTAGCAGTGTCAGTCTCTGCCAGTGTGAGACTGCCTGTCTCGCACCAGCAACCGTTATTTAATGCCTGACAAAAACTGAAGCCAAACTGGAAGCTAACAAAAAATACAAGTTTCCTAAATTAATCCCTCGGTGGTAAACACAGCAACTGATATTCATTTACTTTTATATTCAAATGTTCAACAACTGATATTCATTTACTTTTATATTCAAATGTTCAATAGATATGTGTTTAAAATCTATTTACAAAGGATATAAATGCATTTGCATAGTAATTTCATCTTACGTTGTTTTGCATGAAGACTGTTTACAGCTATGAAGAAGAAAAGAGTCTCTGTCAAAGATGACTAAGACTTTTTAAAAAATGATTGCTGATGACACACGATGTCCAAGTGTTTTTTATTTTTAACTCCTGGCTGTAAAAAGTTGAGTAATTTAGAAACAGCTTATCATTTCCAATATTGGATCTTATTCTAATTTTTCAGAACAGTGACATTTGTTTGGCTCCTAACATGATAATTAGCTTCATTTCCTGTTATCCATTGAAATACATTAAAACTTTTTGTTAAGTTATATTAGCATTTCCTTATTCATTTCTAATTATCTTTAATAACTTAATAAAAAACATGCCATCAATGCAATTATGACATTCAGTGAAAGAATTATGAATTATAACTGAACAAAAATGGTGGTCTTTACTCAAATTTATTTCTTCTTTCTACAAAAGATCACTAAATATCCCAAGCTGAAACCACCTGATCCACTGAGAAAGAATCTCTTAGCATTATAGTATAAGCCATAGCTGGTAGTCATATTAGCTTTTTTAAAAACACAAAGAGTAAATGTCACAAACATTGAGCATCTCAAAAAAAAAAGTTATAACATGTACATAAATACTTACTATTATTTCCTTGCTGTAGAATCTATGTTCTCAGTGAAAGCTTGAAGTTAGAGTTTGAAATTATTGCCTGTTAAAAAGTCAAAACAACATGAATATGTTAATTTAATATAGACTAAACCTTGAATTGCAACAGCTAATAAGAATCTTTTCATACCATAAATAAGAAATACACTCACAATAATGTCTATGTATTGTTTTTTTCCATGAATTAAGAATCATAAAAGTAGGGCAAGTAGAAACTATGTCTTAATAGAGACACAGTCACAGAATGACTTAAGAAATGTCACCTTGGGACCATAGAAAATTTTTCAGAAAACGTACAAATAAAAATCTAATAAAATGAAAAACAAGCCTTAACTCATTCTAGCACTGGGGCAATAGACACAAGTTATTACAATAAAGATATTCGCTCTTATTACTGGCAATATCAATAAGCAAAATTTAAAGATAAGGACCAGATCATGCACAGATGCATTGGGCATGACTGCTGATTTTTCTACGTTGAAATCCAAGTGATAGTATCTGCAGTTTATCTGTTGTTCCATAAGCCTTTTCAGATATCTCAGATCTGTGAAAAATAGAAATCTGGTCACACTACCAATATCAGTTCCCTTATTTCTAGGGCCAGTAGTTAAATACCAAAAATCAGAATATAATATTGTAAGAGAACCTTGTGGTATGACAAGTGCTATTGCTACAAGAGGAAGAGAACAAAAAAAATTCATATCCTTTGATTATCTTTCAAAGGGATAAATTATTTTGGAAGTAATGCTTTTTCTACATAGAAATACCAATCTTTGCTAATTGAGTAGCAAACAATACTACTTGTATTAAACATCAACAAAATCAGGCCTTTAAGATCCATTAGAGGTAGTTAAGCCCATGTGAGATCCTCACATTCTTCATGTGATTTCCTACATGCTTAAGTTTCATGAAAAATGAATGTCTATGTACCTAGAGGACCTGAGATCTTAACATTTTAGAAGCAATACAAGATAAATGTTATTTCAAAGCTGACACATTCTGAACTAAAATGACCTTTCAAAGTAAATACATAAAAAAAATTTACTTTGATATTTAGACATTTTAATTTCAAATACTGTTGTATTTTTCTTCATGCATACGTTTTTGTATTATAAAAGTGAAATTCTATTGTATTTTAAATCATCATCAGTATGCTACATACTTCATATAACATAAGATGAGATTTAATGTGAAAAACAAAACAGTTATCATGTATGTCAGAAAACCCTTATATTCTGTTTACCATCGATGTAACTGGGATAAAATTCTCTTTTCAGTTCCTTTAGGCTCCAGATTAAAATGAAAAACAAAAAAACAAAATCGCTTACATGACAGAAAGATGTCAAGATTCACGTAATGATGACATTTATACAAACCTTACTGTGGGTAACACTAATTGAAATTTCAATTGTACTTGAAAGATAAATTTCATATTATGGTCCAATACCACTTGTCTTTCAACAGAGACTAAAAGAGAATTGTGCAAAAATTTATTTCTAATCTTTGACTTTGAAAGGACTTATTCCCATGCTTAACTTGACTGGAAATTCATTGGCTTAAATCTGAATGTAAATTATTCAGCAGCTTTGCACATGCGCACAAAGACCAGGAGAGCTTTGTATAAAAGACTGCAGCCAAGCTTAGACTGGCAGAACTTGGGGTGAGCATCATAACAATGGCATGGTAAGAACTAACTGGTATCTCAAGTGGAGGCTGTCACTGAGCTATGCAACAATAAAGCAAAACCCCAAAACCCCACTTCAAAACACCAACAAACAGCCTAAGTGTGTGCAGATGAGATTAGATACAGCAAAAAAACCACCAGAAGTCTCTGACTGGTAGTTTAGTACAAGCTTATTCTTAATTTGTGTTATCACCAGTAGTCACAAGACTTCTGACGGATCATCTTTAAAAGGCTTTTGTAATCAGTGGAGTAAAAAACCCTCCAAAAACACCTACGTTCAGTTTCATTGCCTTGATTGTGCATTCTCACTCAGTTGTCATCAGACCTGTTCTGCAATCAGTGTGGATTTACAGAGTAGATTGTTAGTGTCATTTAAAGATGTTGGCGTAAGTTTACTGAGAAGGGCAAGGTTTGCAGGAGCTGCCTCATTAAAAAACAAGCAGCTCTCATTAAAACAGACTCCTGGGTAAAGCAACGTAATTTTCAAAACTACTCCATCTGATAAGAAACTGAAGCATAGTATTTCTGCAAAAATCGCACAAGTAGCGAACAGAAAGGCCCAGACATCACTTCGAGGGAGTCCACCATATGGCTAAAATAACCGATTAGCATGTTGAGATGGTACAGCTCCACCTACAAAACCCAATAATTTGTGGAAAGATACAGTTGTATCTAACTGTACCTATCATTTGCTATACCTTGCTGGATCTAGATTTGCCAGCACAAAAATAACAGCTCTCTTGAATTTCTTATGTATTGAAGGGATATGTATTGAAAAATCCTCTGGATTTCTCAGGAAAGCTTTACAAACATTTTACACTACTTTGAAAGTATGCATATATTTTATGCTTTGGAAACATTTTAATAGCTTGTTTCAATTGATAAATTTTAAAACATGTTAATCCTTTCTCTTGAGCGTCCAGTGTTGGAAGAAAAACCAAAGAAGAATTAAGGGAAAGGCAAACTGTAAGAAGTAGCAAAATATTAAAAATACCATTTTTGAAATAAAACAGAAAAGCTGCAATTTACTGTTAAACAATGAGTGTTCTAATGTATAATTGCATGGTAAAACCATGTTGTTATTGAACAACACAAAGTAAAGGATACAGAAACAGTCTTAAAAGATTGCATTAGATTATTAAACCATTATAAGCAAGAAAGTTTGCTTAAAACAGCAAACAGGCCTACTTTGAGGCATAAATGTCTTCATTATCTATTAAGGAAACGGTAACTAACATTACATGGTAAGCTACTCAAAACTCCAACGTGTGAATTTTTTTAAACCAACAATAACGCACATAAAAATACATGAGAACATAAATTCTAGAGGACTCTTGATTTAAAGTCACTTTTTAATACTTGACACTGACTATTTTTTTCAGAATTGCAGGAAAAACTATATCTGGAATCACCTAGCTTTCAGCAACTGCTGACCATAACTTCTAGAGCTCTGCAAAGTTCTCTATTTTTTAACTTGTTGGATTTATCAATGTCACTATCTCTTCGATTTGCTATTAGAGAATTAGCATTTACTCTAAACACACATATACATGTATCATTAGGTAGCTATTAACATCAAATTTAGGTACTTACCATCTAGTGATTGTGTTTTTCTATATATTGTAGTCAATTTGGAAATCATTTTAGAATAACACATGGTTCTTTTTCCCTAGAATTACCATTGAGGTTGTGTAGACACTCTAGTTTTTTTTTTTTTTCTTTTTGGTATTAGGCCACAAAGACTACACTGCAGATACCTCCTAATTAAAGGCAGTCATTGATAACTCTAACAAAAAGGAACAAAAGAAGAGTCACAGGATCCATACTGACTATGGCAGCTCAAAGATTTCTGTTACTTTTTTCCTGTGTTGGATAAGTAACGTTGACAAACGCTGAAAAGGATGCCCAGGAGGAAGTAAGTATGCATGTCAGTTGATTCAACTAAACAGTGGTTGAAATATTGATGTGCCAAATTTGTCATTTAATAGGTTCCCAAGTTAAATACCTTAAAGTTAACAAAATGCAGAGATATAATTATGTAATACTACTAATGAGGAAAATAAAAAGGAAAGCAAAACTGGTTCTATGAGCAAGAACTTAACACTACAGAAAATAAGGAAGGAAAAAGGCTTACATACAGTTTGAGATTTAAATCAGATTAGAAAAAAAAATAAGTATACGGTAAAGCCACAAAACATTTCCTTTGTCTAACCCTCAAGTAAAATAAACTGACCAATCACTCTTACCTTAAATTGCTTTATGCACAGTCAGAACTAATTTATGCAAAGTCTGTTTTGATGATGAATCTTGCTGGAATGTTAGATCCGTTATAATTTCTAGATTAATTGCTAACTTCATTTGCTGCCCTAACTTTAAAAAAAAGTTTAATATCTTGTATTTTAAAATGCCCATAACAACTTGTTGTAAATGGAGTACTCAAAGTAGATTGTTCTAGTATTACAGTATTATTTCTGTGCACTTCTCAAGACAGCTGAGACACCATCATTGTATTTAATCAGTAGGTGCTAGCAATTCCTTAGTAGAGAAAGAGAGGTATGAGAGTTAAATTAAAAACCTACAATTGTTGCTAGCAGCCATTAAAACATTAACCAAATAAAACTAATGAATCTGATTAGCAAGAAACTATGATTCTACCTTTTATAAAAATGAATAGTCTAGATGCAAGGACACAAGGTCATGAAGCCGACAGATTAAATTTCTATGTGTGCATGCGCATGCATGCGTGTATACACACACATGCACAAAATCTCCTAGCCCAAGCAAATTCGGTCTTTGCCAGCCTCTGCCTTCCTGGGGACTAGAAAATATGGATAACAATTTTATTCACACTAATTATAGTTTCAACAACAGGCGCAGTCTGAGTTCCTGTGATTTTTTTTTTTAAACCATATTTGCTGGAGTTGTAAATATCTGAAATGACAGTTTTTAAAAACGCATTTTACTAAGTTAATTTTGATTACAGAAGGCTGACATTGTTTTCCCTAAGCAAATAGCCATTTTGTCCTTGACAAAGAAGCCCCCTACCCACCCACAGAAAAGCCTAACTTTTTTTTGGCATAGCATATTTAGATTTCTACAGCAGCAGATTAAAATAATTTTAAATATCAGACATATTTTTGTTAACTTATATAAACATTGTAATGCAGCAAGAGAATAGCAAATGCAAACTCCAAACAGGGAAAAGCAAGATACAAAGAAACTGTAGCCAGGAAATAGGTCCTGTGTAGATTCTAAAAAACAAAGAGCAATGATGCTAATCCACTGTGCTTCCACTCCTGTTGTCTTCCTTGCTCTCCAAAAACGTAATCGAACCCTCTCTACCACAGTCACATTAGCATATATAATTCCAGCCTAATAATCCTACTTAACCCAACTCAAGATAATTTTTGAGGACTACTCTATCTTACATACCTTCTCTCTATAAACACTGCCATGTTACATTAAAACTACAATTATTACAATTACAAACTATCACATTATGTACACCTAAAATTAAGAACTGAGGCAGGAATAGGCTTGGAACAGCACTACCAAACAGTGCTTTTGTTTGCATTAGGCACGAAACAGCATTTTGTAAGTATTAGGAAATCACTACTATCCTCCCACTGAGATAAGAGCGATCATCCCACATTTGCAAATTAGCAATCAAGGTCTGAAGTGTTAAATGTCTTGAGCAGCATTGCAGAGAGGCAAGATGAATCAGCATCGCTCCTTCGAGGCCCATGACAAAACACAGCAGTGAAACTGTAGTCCTAAATTATTTTGGCACAAAGGTTTGAACTGGAAACCACTGCACTGCAAAGCTACATACTATCATCAACCTCAAGTTATCAAGATACTTTTTAGTATCAAGGGTTTGCTATGAAGTTGCCTCAGATCTGTAACAACTCACAAATAAGATTACACTGAAATATTTGCTCTAAACTCTAAAGCTTCCCCCAAAAAACACCGATTTAGGTCAAACAAACACTCAGAAGAATCCAAGCCTATGGACTCATGCCTGACATCAAGTCTCTAAACACACTGCTCTCAGCGAAAAATTTCTGGTCTGGCACTAAATGGGTTGCTAGAACACTCTGGCTCATCTGAGCTGAATGCCCCTTGGTCATGAAAAGTAGTATTTTGTATTTAAGATGCTTTGCCCTTTTTGCAGGGGAGAAATTTTATTCCGTTATTTCCTGATAGAAACTGGTAACACAAGAAGCTGAAAACAAGCCATTTTGCAATAGCACAGTGATTGAATGAATTGACTGAAATGATTTATTATTTGAAATAATTGAAGTGAATTACCAAAAATAATAATTTAGTATGATACCTAAACAACCAAATAACAAGAACATATCTACTAGTTTATGCTAGAGTAGTTTCACTAGACTAGTGAAACTAGTAGGACATCAGAGTTGTGCTAAGCAAGCCAAGGTTTAAAAAAAAAAAAAAAAAATCGCTTGGAAATTAAACACTTCACAGCACCCAGTTAACACCAGTTTATTGCTCTGAACAGGTAAATTAACAAGCCACTTCCCAAAGAGGCCTATTCCAGAAAATATGCTCAATATAAATCAAAAACTCTCATGAGGCAGTTACCAGCTTTGAACACCTCTGCTGCTACTGCAGTGGCAGGGAACTCTGCTTTCATAAGCTTCAGACCTGCAGCAGGTGCAAGAGCAAAGTAACCTTATGCCTTTCATATTTGCAAATATCTTCAACTCTATTCCTTAAGGAGAAATGACTGCTAAAGCTTTTCTTGATTGCCTGTCTAAGTAAAATTTGGACAAGTTCATGTAGTCTGGTGAAGTCCAACAGCAAAGGAACTACGCAAGAACAAGTCACATCTTCAAAAATTCTTAGCTTAACTCTGACAATACAACAACACAGGTACAGACTGGGGCCAGTTCACACCTACCAATGTGAGAATGAGTGGAAAAAAAATGGACTCAGTCTTATGACATATGTAGATAGCTGATATTGTATCACAAGGAAATAAAAAAAGCTCAAAGCCAAGAATTCCAGAAGCTACACACAGCGAAAAAACAATATACAAAACCAACAGACTTAAAGCTTTGAAGCATCTAGCTGGGACAGACTGATGTCCATGAAGCGCAAGAGCAAGATTATGAGACATACACAACTGCAATAAAGCAGGATTAGAGAAGTATGTGGACCACATTAGTTTTTGCATCACATTGTGAAAAAAAGAGAACACACTGAAATAAAATAAGACACTCAAAATTGCATATAAGGATTAGAAAACAGACCATCCTTAAGTAGAAGCTCAATTATTTTGCCTATGAACAACAGAGTTAAGAGATGAATAACAGCAACACAGGAAGAGATGGCTCTGATCTTTTTATCTGTTTAAAGGGCTAATGCCTAGATACTGAAGTTAAATAAAAATTAAAAGGATTAATAAACACGAGAATGATTAACTAAGATATAGAGAAGATTCTCCACCCTTAAGCGTTTACGTCAAGACTAGATCCTTTCTAAAAGACAAGCTTCAGTTCAGTTGGTGTTAGGGCTGCATGTAGGAGTTGAGCTCAAGTTTCTCGGATAATCACACGGCCTAGTTTTTAATGTTCTTACTGACCTCTGCTTATTGCTGTTTAAACTTTAAAGAGGTGCTAGTGCGAGTAATTTTACTATTTGCTTTCTTTCCCCCTCAAACCCTTTGCTGCAAGTACATCTCAACTATTTTGCTTTAGTTTCTGCAAGAGGTCAATAGGAAAGTTCTGTTTGCTCTCAGTGGCTGTTGGAGAACATTTCTGTGCCCCTTTGGAGCACCTCACATATACATATGAGCATGTGTGTTAAACATACACACACAAAACCACACACATCAATGAAATCATCAAAAGATGATAGTAAACCCATCTAAGAAGTTACTTTGTAGGCCAAGAATATCTGATCAAAATCTATTGAAGTGAAAATGCTCTATATACTTCATAGTTTGAATTGTTTCCCCTCAAGTTTTATAAATTTTTATTTTTTTAAAGAAAAAGAGACACTCATCAGCACATTTTGTTCATAGGATTTGGCAGGGTTTTTTGGTTTTATTAAGGAAAGGTTTTTTTTTTTTTTTTTTTAAGTTTGGGTGAAAGGCAAGCTAAAAGCACAACTGAAAAAAAATTGAGATATGTGCTAGATGTTAAGGAAGACAAAGGCAAATATTTAAATTCAGGGCTTAAATTGTGTACTGTCTACACCAAACCAAAATTCATGTTATACACATTTCACAGGGCAACCAATTTGTGTATTTGATCATTATAATTCACTAGCAACTAGCCTCCTCCCCTCCCCCCCCCAAAAAAACCCCAAAAAACCTCACAACAACCACCAAAGGAAACTAGTGAAGTTCAGCCAAGGGGGTAATCCTCAATCAATCTGAACTGTACAGATTTCCTCCCTATTTTACAATCCATAACCTCCAAAATAATTGCTTTTTGCATCTGGTTGCAATGGAATCTGTGCAACAGGAAAATGTGTGAAAACTGAAGGTCTTTATTACGGTATGCTTTGAAGAAAGAGGTTAGAGTTCAGCTATTCCAAAGCAGTTAATTATCACCATATCTACAGTTAGTAACAAGCTACATTTATTCTTTTGGGGCCTCTGCGTCACAAATTTGCACATGTACTCTTTAATGTAGAGTCACGTGTAAGACACTGGCCGATATGTGACAAGGAGCTATTTACTAGCAAGTCAAGTCGAGCAAATGGTACTATTCTAACAGAGAGATGCATACATTTCTAAGAGTGATTTTTTTTTTTTAATAACTAAATGGCCAGACTATTTCCAGGATAGAAACTAACAGAAGAAATGAAGAAAAGAAAGAACGAGTGAAGGCTCTCAGGAGCCTGAGCCAGATTCTGGAGGGGCAGTGGCCTTCGCCAATGCAAACTCTCTCTGGCAGGCAAGCGCTCTAGCAAGGGGGCGCACACCAGGGCTCTCTTGCATTGCTGCAACCTGTGGTAAAAGCATTACCGAAGGGCTCAAACCCTGACTGCCACCTGGCCTAAAGGGAAAGCCTGGACAAGAGAGAGGAGAAGTTCTGGGTAACCACAGCCCCAGTGTATTAAGAGCACCCTTGATCTATACTTTTTAATAAACGTTTGTAACTACCCTGTCTGTTCAGATTGTTATTAAATAAACAGCGAACTCTGTTTTCATCTTATTTTAACACGGCTCAAGTTAAACTAAACCCATGGCTCAAGGTAAACTAAACCACAATGATCAGATAAGTGAGACTACATTCCTTATGCAAGGCAGCTGTGAACCTGCTGATTATGCCACTGAGAAGCATCCTACCTGTCAAGCACACCTTCCACTTCAGCTCACAAATAAATTGCTACAAAGGCCCCTATTTCGGCTTCATGTGCCTGGTAGAGAGCTGGCACTAACAGAAATGAGAATAGTAAGAAGTGTTTGCCAGTGGCTGGTACGCATAAAGGTCTCTGACAGGTGCACACAGCATGCTCTTCTGACAGGCTTGAAAGATATAAAAAATGAGAAAAGAGGAAAAGAAAGTTAACCACAATAGTCAACTCCATCTCTTGTGTCTGCTGCTAGTGAGAGCTTATAGCAGGTGGCTCCTTAGACTGCTGGAAAAAAAAAAAAATTACATTCAACACTTTGGATCTCAAACCTGCATGTATAAGTATCTAAAGAAAACCATGCAGAATAAGTATCAGTGCATTCAAATCAATTCAAAGTTCCTAACCATTTTTTTTTACTAAGTCACTTTGTAAAATTTAAGAGTTATTTAACACTTCTGGGAGATCTACTCCATGACTACCGTACAAACACACTTGAAAACACAGCCAGAAAAAAAGTATTGCTTTAGGGAAAAATTTAAGGATGAACTAAACCTAAACAGTAGTAATAAAAGCATACAAGAATCGGTAAGAGAGTACTATAGAAATCAGCTTTCATACGGTAAATCATATAGCTATGGAACTTCTTTTGCTATGCATAGGCAATTTCTCACATCTATGTAAGCAAAGCAAGTCCCTGTACGATAGGACACGGGAAAGAAAACTTAATTGATTCTATTTCTGACTCAATACAGGCCCCACTTGTGCTTTAGGCACATTTCACATCGACTCCTTTAGTTATAAAGTCAATGCAAAGTCCACTTTTTTATAATATTTGAGATTTTTGGTAAATGAATCAAGTTTTTTCTAGTAGAATGACTTAGTAGTATTTTCTGTTTCAAGACGAAGTTAATGCTAATACTAGATGGCCTGTGACAGAAGCAATTACTTTCTGTTTAGAGTAAGACATAATACATTACCTCATTCGCAGTTGCTTCGTTCACACAAGCAGTTCATGCATAGGACAGTGGAAAACTGAACTGATTGGGTGATATTTTGGTAGATAATTTTGAAATTATGCACACTGGTAAACAGAAGCAAGTAACAGGAAAAGAGATAAAAAAAAGAAAAATAAAATATGGCAGAAAAAGAATTTTTTGAGCCAAACATTATCTAGAAGAGGGCTTGGAACTGTGAGCGTGTCCCTGCCACAACACAGAGTACAACATACGAGTGCCTGTCCTGGAGGATACCAGCTCCAAAGTAACATTAACATAGAAAAGTCAGTATAGATCTGCACATCCTACACTTCAAAGGCAAGACTTATTATTGCATACCTATCATATCAGTAACATAGATATGTTGTCATTACATAACATACTGTGCTGCACAAAAGCACAAAGATATACCACCTGAGGCCAGCTGTGGCTCACATGTCCATGTCTGAGTTGGTGTCACATCACTGAGCGATGCCAACATATCCTTGCTTTCTTTTTTCAGAACCTGGTACAATAGCATCCTGATCTCACCTATACCAATAAATATAGGACAACAGTAGTGGGAACCTTTCCCTCTCTATTTTTTTCCCCTCCCTTTTTAAAAAAATCACATCTATCTATTCACCTCCTATTGAGAATAGGTAACCCACAGTCAGGACCAAATCTATCACTTATTTTTCCCAGGTTTTCACCTTTCCATCAGTACTTCTTTCCCAGGGGGAGAGAAAAAAGTACTCATAAGATGGTAAGATTTCAAGGATAGTAAACTAAAAGAACCAGCTCAGTCCTAGAGTAAGCAACCATTAAAATGCCATACTCATGTTAAAAAAAAAAAAAAAAAAAATCAAAAAAACCCTTAAAGTATTGATGATTAAATAATACTTTTGTAAAAATATTCTACTTCATAGGCCAGAGCTCCATAGCATGTCAGTTAAAATAGGGTTACAATAAGTAGCATTATGGTTAGCGATAATTAGCAGGAAATGGGAGTAAGAAGAAGCAAGATCATCTTTTAAAAGCATCAAAAAAGAATATACAAAGAAATCTCTCTTTTACCTCTTATGCATCTGACATTTCTAGAAGTGTTCCAAAGTCTTTGGAAAGTTGATTTAAAAAGAGTTTGAGACAAGCTTTCTTATATGGAAGGAATAATTAGAGTGACCTAGCTTTCTGTGGTTGCCTGTTGTTTTTAATAACTTCTAAAATCATAGATATAACAGTGAGTTGATATTTACTCTAATTTTGTCACTGAAGTTGCCTTTTAAAAATCCTATTTACAGTTAGTATTCTAATTCACACTTTCTCAGGTGTTTTGTCTGTCAACTTCCTTCCCATTCAGACAAATATTTCCTGGTCAAGTGGCTTTCACCAGAATGAAGCATCAGTTTATTTAGCAGCTTCAGTCCGTGCACACACAGTTAGGAATTGTGCCAACCAAAAAAATCACTTCATGTTGAAAATACTAGCTTCTTGCAACCATTTGCCTAAAAATGATTATGTTCTGAATCAACCTGTATATATCATTACCAGTTCATATGTAAGTAAATGACAAATGAGTCAGGAAAAATAAACAAAAAAATCTTAGTTTAGTAATTGTTTTAGCAAGTGCAACTGGCCTGCTAGTCATCAGAGTAAAGGGGAACTGGCTAGGTATTTAGTTATTTTTACCTTCAGAAACTCTGAGAGTAGAATGAAGTGGAACAAGTTGAGATTACAGACAAGACTAGAAGAAAATGACAAAAAGAAGGAATTAGGAGACTTGGAAGCATAAAGAAACAGTGATGAGAGAATGCGGTCCAAGAGGAAAACATTAGAAGAGTATGACAATTAAAAAAAAAAAAAAAAGCTGGAGGCTGAGGCAGGGCAGCAGAGAGAATTAAGGAACAAAACAGCAAGTAGATTAGACTTCAGCTGCAAAGAATGACAAATGTAATGGCATGGTGACATGCAGGAAAAGAAGCAAGAAAGATACATTAGGAATAGTACTTGAAATTTAAAAAAAAAAAAAAAAAGGAGGAAGTATTTCAAGTAATGTACTCCACCCAAGCATCAAGGTTCCTCACGTTTCACATATCTGTAAAGGTCCAAAGCTCTCTGCACCAGGAGAAGGAAGCCAAGCTCCCCAGAGCTGCCCAGGAGCCTATCCAGCTTGGGAAGAATTAGTGTAACATCACTCCCTTGCAGCAAGGTTTATTCATCAGGGATATTTCACAAAGCAGCTCAACACAGTTTGCAAGGACAGAGTGTTTACCTCCTAGCTCAGGAGCTTATCTACCTTCTGCAGCTCTTACTTATAGTTATCTAGCTATTTCTAAGGCACTTTGTGGCTTACCAGAGTCAGCTTGCCAAAAGTTACACGACCATGGAAGAAAGCAGGGCATCTTAACAGCACCCCTTTGCCCCCACCCCAAACCTTTATCCTTGCTCCTGACTTTGCCATGACTAACGTTTCAATGCCAATCTCCATTACCTGCTCCAACACTGAGTACATTTAAGAAGCGGCTGCTGTCCTGAGCTACTTCTACTTGGCATGTTTCATTTGGCAGCGTATTAATCTTTGAGTCAAACCCTTCTCCTACACTTTTGATAGGGAATATCCTCTCCTCTGGCAGCACTGGTGGAAGACACAGGGGAAGATGAGGATGCATACCTTCCTCTGAAATTTGTAAAACCAAGTTTTACAGAACAAAATGATATCACTCTTTTTACCCATGTTCACTCATCACAGTATCAACCACTTTCTCATAAAGACTCTCAGGCTATTTTTAAGCCATCAGTTTTCTCATCCAGGCCCAGACCTACCCATTTTCAGAATCAGCCAGGCTCTTTACTCTTCTGCTCCAGGCATTGCAATAGCTACTCTGCTGCTGGCACAGGGTCTTCTGCTCAGCCATACGGCAAATAATCCTGGTGTTTCTTGCTGATTTTACAGGAGAAACATCTAGACTTGCTGAGGTTTTTCCCTGAGTCACAAACAGCCACTCTTACATCTTCCTCATTACCAGATTATGACACTGCCTGCATTTTTCTTACAATTATTTCTTCCATTTTCTCTATTTTTTTTTCTCTGCTACTTCCTCTTCCTCTCCATTTTCTAGTCATCTCCACAAATTGTCCACAATACTTAACTATGTCACCTCACCAAGAAAGAGCTAGTACTTTGCTGCAACTGCTGTCAGGATGTAGCGCATTTCACTTAAAAGAAAAAAAACGCTCTTCAGATTAACTCAAAGAAACATAATCCTCCAGTTGATAAAGACAACAAAACTCTGAAACTTTGTACCTACCTCAGAGCTGGTCCCAACAAGTCTCCCCAGGTGTGCTCAATCAACCTCAATGGATATCACCTGCTTACCTAACTCTCACTTCTTTATCCTTCATTTACTCCTCTTTCCCTCCTCCAAACTTCCCAAATTGCACAGTAATAAAATACACCTGACTGACACAATCTCCTCGTTGCTGAAATACCACACCGTCCTTTGATATCTTCAAATGTGACTGTTTTGAGATTTGGGCACAAAAACTACAAATTAAATTAAAACAAGAGGAATTCATCCTAGACAGGCTTTGCAGATGCTTAAAACAGAAAATACATGGTTGCTGTAACAATAAACATTTTAATATTATGAGCTTTTTCTCTGTACCAAAATAAGTTTTCCTACCCTATCAGGAAAAGTACTCTTAGGTAGGTCAGCTACACAGCGTAGCCAGCAGAAGCAGTTGCAGAGATCACATCTGCAGTTACCAGGATGTTATTGGCAAGGTATTTCACTCTGATAGAATGTGGACTGCAACTCCTGAACAATGTTTCTGAATACTTTTTTTTTTTTACCCAAACTTCCATTTTTCTTCTCATATATTTCAGTTACTAACTTCTCTCTTCATCATGCTTTTCCTAATTTATTCAGTACATTTTACTTCAGTTTAAAATCTGAAACTATTTATAAAGTCAAAAAGAAAGCAAAAATTAACATATTATATTCAAATCATCACTCTGTTCATGACTGTCTTAGTTTGCAACCCTTTTCGTACCTAGGTTTTGACTCTGTCAAACTCTCAGTATGTTGTTTTATAGCAAACTGAAAACCTAATCTTTACTGGATTGCTATAATGTCAGAATTATAAAAATAAACAGTCATGTGCTATCACTTTTCTGCAGTTATTTAAAATAAATGCTGTTAAAAATTACAAGTCTACCTCCAGAAGCATTTCCGAGAAAATGGAAATGATGTGAAGCATGGCTTACCTTTAAACAAAGTAAAGCTATTTCGTTGGGAAAGAATTACAGAAGTAACAAGGGAAAGTTCATCACATATACTAAAAAGACAATTTGTTTGACTTTGGATGTCGGAAAGCTGTGGTTTCAGGCATATGTGAGTTATCAACACAGGAAGTAGGAAAACCTTGATGTACAGACAGCACCAAAGAAGTGAGTTTAGTAAACTGGAAAGCTACTTACAATTACTATGGTGTAAGGTTTCAGTTGGTTTAGACTATTCATACACATGAAATCCCTCAAAGAAGAATATATATTTGTTCAGGTAAATGTATTATACTCTTGTAATTCAAAGGAAGTGAATGACTTCAGTTCTTATTTCCCCCAAACAGGATTTTACTTTGGAAACAATCCAAACCTATAAAGTTTTAACTGCATTTTGTAATTGTTGCTGAAGCTTTACTTTCCTGACAACGTCAGATACGCAGCTATGTCTAATTTTCCTTTTTCTGAAGTATTCAGAGAAACTGAATTCCCACTTTTTCCTCTTTATGAGCTCCACAACAAAATGAAAAGAATATGTATTTTCCACAAATTGCTTTGGTTCAGAATATAGTTAAACTTTAATCTTTATCAAAAGAACTGTAATTACAAATGACAATACAATACAAAAAATCAGTTCAAATCGTTTTACATTTTTTAAGGTAGTCGGCTCATTGATTAAACAGTTCTATCACTGTCATATATATTCATAGGTAGTTTTGTGTCTCTGTATGTTATAGTGATAGCAAGGGTAGAAATTCATAAAACATATCAAAAAATACTTAAACTGAACAGGGAGATATATTTGAAGGGAAAAAACTGAAGAGAAGACAATTCTAATAAACTCTGGATACATGATGCTTACATATATAACACAATAAAATACAGTCTGCTGTCAGTTATATTTTCCTTCATTTTCATCACATAATCTATGCTTATTTCTCTGATCGTGTCCACCTCTGCTTACTGACTGCATTATGCATTTGCTAAAAAATTAGTCTTATCCAACTTCACGATATTGCATTGCACTCAGAAAATTCACCTGATGTTGCTCTTCCAAGTAGATTTCATGAAAACAATTGCTGCATATGTTTTCTAAAGTAGTTTATACGAACATTTCTTAATAGCAGTTCCAGTAAGTTTTTACTTTTTATTATATAAAGGTTCAATATTTCATCTTATGTGGCTCAAGCAATCAGTAACGAAGAAGCGTTAAGGTTTACAGCATTTATCATTTTGCAGATTTATAGTGTTTTTCAGGATGAGTTTTCTAGCTCCTATTTACTACCCCCAAAAACCTATCTCAAAAACTCTCAAGTTGTACAAATAGTATGAATTTACCTTTGAAAATTAAACTGCACCAGTAAAATTGTTCTCTATGTTCACTGTAATATAGTTTTGAAAACAAGATACTGAAGATTTTGTAATGCTTGACATAAGATTAGTGATTGCAACTGTAATAACGCCACTTCCTACATCTATCAGGGAAATATCTTTACGGTGAATGACAGTGACAATGAATACAAGTTTGCAGACAGAATAAGTATTATCACTAAGCTGTTAATGTTCAGACTACTTTTGGAAATGTGTTACTCCTGATATTTTCTGAGATTGAAAAGGGTTTTTAAAATGGCACAACTGTTTACTACAGCCATTAATACCCACTTTGCAATCATGTTCTGATCAGAAATAAAATAATACTAGTTTAGGGTTCTGTTTATAGAAAAAAATGAACAGTTAATACTAGGGGCCTGCATTGTTATCAGATGCAAATATTTTCTGCTTGTATTCTTACCAATTTTTCTTCCATATTGCAAAAATAATAAATAGTTTGTTTTAAATAATGAAATTATTATAAATAAATGAATAGTTATACATAATAAAGTTTGTTTGAATTACTTTGAAGAGGTTTTTTCCTTTTAAATGAAATTTCTCTTTTCAAAACTACTATATATAGTTTCTGTATGAGAGAGAGCCTGAAAAGAAGAGAGAAAATGGAAAAGTACTTAGGTAAGCAGGTGAAAAATTCATGAAGTGATCATTGCAATGAAATAACTTCAAGACACAGTGCCCAGGTTTAGTAAATAAAAATATGCCAAAAATGTTAGCAACAACATCTGAGCTTTAGGAAAGTACTTTGCAAATTTTGCCTATTTATTATGATTTGAAAACTCTGTTCTGAGGTAATTAGTAAAGTAAGTAATGAAAGTCATTTCTTGAATGCTGTATTTGCATTAATTCAAAGAGTAAATGATTATTTTAAAATTCTATGATTACTTATATGCAAATTAAAACTGTCTGACAAAGTTATACAAGCTTTCCTGCAAATTGTTTTTTGAAATTCAGTTTTTATATTAAACTTAGTTGTTCTTTTGCTCTCTCGAATTTTTTTCTCACATTTTTCCTTGTACTTTTTACAGAAATATTAGCAAATTCTGGGAAAAAGGAATGAATGAATACTGACAGAAATATTATGGTTCATTAATTTTGAAAAAATATGATTTTATATAAGAATTTTTTTTAAACATAATACTTAACATTGTCTCCATGCCTTGGTGTCAGCTGTTCAGAGTAACGGTGGCTGAGCCAATCTCTTGCATCAACTCCTCCTCTAAACCAGATGGCACTGTTTTAATTTATACCTTTACCCTTTTAACTAAACAACTTTGTTCAAGGTGCTCTATTTATCCTCCTCATAAGGTATGAAAAGCTAGATCAAATGTATTTTACTTTATTTTTAAATGGCTTAATTATTCACTTGAAAGGAACTTTTATGATCAAAGACTTTGAAAATTTGTAAGGAGCCTTTTGTAGTGAACAACAGCTTCTTATAAACAGAGGTCATGGCTGAAGAATCATTTAATTCATACATCCAGTCCTGGACCCAGGCACAACATCAACTAACTGCACTCACACTGGGTAGGTTAGTAGGTTCCTGGCCCATTAGTATCACTGAAGAACAGAAAGGATTCTGGTAAGCTAAAAAAATCCTGTTCCTATGCTCATTGCATGGACTGAAAAGTCTGTGGTCAAAAGCCTGAATTTATACCAACATGTAGTAGTAGTGGATTAGTTCCAGTGAAAGATATATTAAGAAACTGTTCCTTACTGTATCTTGTCTGAAACATACTGATTAGTTGCTTAAGTTATCCTCCCTGACCTTTGCACTAAAGTGGAATATGCGCACTCACGGTCAGCTATAACCAAAAGATGTCCTTATCATCTCAGATGTCCTATGTATGAAAGGTTATCTAGTTTCAGAGCCTGTGCACAGCTCCACCTCTTCAGGAGCTTTAGTTTGTGCACTCAGTCCTACCAAGGACTAGGGAGCCTGACAGGTGAGTGCTGTGTGAGGTTGATCACTAGTACGGGATCAGAACCATACCAAAAGGATCAAGCTCATTGAATTTCCTCTGCAGGAGTATTCCAAAATATTCTGCAGCATTTCCAGGAAAATCTCCTCCAAAACTAATTGTTTCAGGAGCAGTCAACATTCAACACTTTCTTTTTAAATGTGAAAGATGTTATTTAACATAGGAACCAAGAAAACAGCTGTATGATAGTGAAAAAGCAATTCTCTTCATAACATCCAGAGTACAAAAATGCTACCACTGCATCTGCTAAATTATTTCTGATCCTCTGACTGCTTTCAGAAGTTCTCATATTTCTTCCCCTTTTCAAAAGAAATATGTAAATACTAGTACCTGTATATACATACATATTTAGAGGTGCACATATACAATACACACACACAGATATTTGAATATTTCTATTCGCTTAATTTTCTGAGCGCTTTAGGACACAGAAATGAAGTCACCTTGTCATCGTATAATTATGCCTGTGATCCCCAAAGTTGTGCTTCTCTCTGTCTTATAAGAAGTAGTACATGAAAGCGAAAAGGAAATGTATGCAGAAGTGAGGGGAAAAAAGATAACAAAAAAGAATAATGAGAAGCAGAAAAACAAAGCAAAGATGGCAAGGAAGAGAACAAATTGAGGAAGAAAAGAGAAGAAAAAACAGAAATAAAAGCAGGTACATAATATATGAAACAGAGTGAAACAAATGTCAAATAACAATCAACTAGAAGCATGAAGAATGGATTAAATAATACAAAATATGAGTATAAAATACAAACCTATAAATCAGAAATGAGGAGATGCAGGAATCAGCCTAGAACAAATCTGTAGAACCAAAAATGAAAAGAGAACATGTTCGTATTTTTAAAGTAGGATTAGAAGAAGTGAAATCAGGATGACTTGACTGAAGCTCATCTTGGAAATAATTGCCAGAAATCTTTTGGTACTTCCATCCCTAACATTCAGTTATTCTCCTTTGATAGTTCTTCACAGACTGAACTGATGATACAGTATTTCAAAAGCCAATAAAAGTACTATATGGCCAGAAATAAGCTATTTTAACTAGTGCAGGAAATGCTGAAGCAATTACTATAATGACTCATCATTAAAATTATTCTTCTTTTCTGAAGTGGGCATAGCTGCAAACAGCTTATGATTATGTGAAAGTAGCCAGTCTTCAAAAGAAAGGGCAAAAGTATTTTTGTTTAAGAAGTCAATTGAATGCTCATTGTGCCTTTTACCATTACCCTTTTCCTACCTCAGAAGGGTTATTTCCTCCTTTGTCACCTCATTTATATTCCACAGTATAAGGTTCATTGATTACAATCAGGAGAAAAACTTACAATGAAGTGAATTATAAGTTTTATTCACAAAGGCCTCTAGACTTGCAGTGAAAGTTGCAGATAATATCCCTAAGGCTTCTGAGATACAGCATGGCAGAAAATTGCTTCATATTGCTTAATTTGGAAACATTAACATAATGGAAGACAATCAATAGGCTCTAATAATTACAGCAAAACCACACAATTCCCACAAGTAAACATGTGCTTTATGTGGTATACAAATTGCTATCCTGTAAAATGCATAATTACATTCTCTGTAAAGCAATTCATCAGAAGACACAACTATCTTGTTATACTCTTGAGGGTATTTCAAAAATTCATTCCGTAATACTGGCAGTATCAGTTAAAACAAGTCCTAAAACCAAACAATAGCTAGCAGAAGCTGTGACAGTTACGTCATCAGGTATTTGAACAAAATAAATACCAGAGGAAGAGAATTCTTCAGCCTGGTTCTAGCAGTAACTAACAGAAAAACAATTTTAGAAGGAACATTTGGGCTTTACAACGGGAGGAATTCCCTCAGCTGTTAGTGCTCTTAGATTGCAGAGAAGTGTCCCAGGTGAAGTGAAGATGGTTCCTTGTGTCATTAAAAACCAGTGAAAGATCTAGAAATGCGTTTTGGGAACAGCCTTACAGTGTCAGAGATCAGTAAAAAATGATCTAGCTTTTTTTTCTTCCCAGCTGAAAACTTTGCTTCTCTTACATTCTTCTCACAGGCACTGAAGACACTCTTAGCAGTTTTATGTACTCTGAGCTTTTATTTTATTATAAAAATACTTCTCGAATAGTCTAGGGCCAATAAAAGACTTAGTCACTTATGAGTCAGGTCCTGCAACACCTCTAATTTTGATGAATTGCAGTTCATCAAAAGTTATAATGCAGCTAAAAATAGAGTGCTATGTTTTATCCCTCATATGTGAGCTGAACTCAGAAGAAGCAGCTATATTTAAGTACTCCCGTACTTAAAACACAGAAGGCTGACTAGATTCAGGGCTTATTAATAAAAAAGATAGAGGAAACACATTTTGATTTTGTTTTAAAAATGCATACTGCAGAAGTGTTTCTTCCAGGGTGGGACAAGACCCTCTAAATACACATTCATAATTTTAGGAACACGAGTGTCCCTGATGAAGTGCATGAGACTACTCACAGGCCAAGAGCTTCTGCAGAACCACCACCCATGTATCTAAGTGGAAGGCTAATAATGTTGATCTGTGATTTAGTCAGTCATTTGCCTTTTTGACAGAAATCCTGTGTGGTCTTGTCTCTGTCAGTTATCACAACATAATTAGACTTTCACATGCTAAAGGGATTTCTTTAAAGTACAGACAAGTTAAAGTACAAACAGCTATGGTTAAGCCTGATTTAGAAGAGCAAATTTGAGTTTTAAAATGGTAACAGTTTCCCAATTGATCACACGCTTTGGCTTTAGTCCCTGTTTAGCTACATTTTGCTACAGTTTATAATTATTTGATCTGACAACAGCTTGTTCAGGATTCCCCAGTCTGCGCTGTCCTAAGCCCTGTCTTGCCAGTAGAAATAATCTAGACATCTAGAAATAATAATTAGAAATAATCTGTTACCACATTGTCCAAGACTAGGTTAAAACATACATGGATGTGAGATACTTAAATCCTAGTAACTTCTTGAGAAGTTTAAGTTCTCTGCTTTGTAACTGTAACATCATTTAAAGATAAATAAGCTGCTCAGTTTTTAAATAAGCAAAATAAGGAAATCCCCCAGAAATTTAACCTTCTGGAACTATACTTACACCTTTTAGATTATAAAGAAAATGGGAACCTTTAGATTTACAGCCCTGCCTGCTACCATTTAACTAGCATTTTAACTTAAAACTATAAAGAGCAACTTTTTTAAATGAACCAATCACTAAAGGCAGAAGAAAAAACCTATACCAGTCACTATATTGGGATCCCCAGCTATTTTCTACGCTTCTAATAAATTAGGAAAATAATGGGGATTCAGGATTTGGTTCTATATACTAGAAGGCCTTAAGTCCTTAAGAGTTACAGATCATCTCCTCAGATTTCTCAATAATCCAATCTGTGGGCCCTGCTCCGATACCTGTTTCTGCTCTGCTCTAGGTTCTTTGCTTCTTGCTTTCTTTACCCAGCCCCTGCTCCCTTATGCCTTTCCCGTTCTTCCTCTCTGCCCTTTCATCATCTTGCCAGTTGTTTTTCCCATTACTTCCTCCTATTCTTGTCCTCTTTCTGCTTCTCACTGAACTCCCTACCTCTTATCTCCATTTCTCCTCCTTTTCTCCCAGTTGGGGGCTGATATCATCTCAGGGCTGCCAGGAGGTGGGAAGGGAACTGCAGACCTTGCTAACTTTATGCTCGTTGGAGTAAAGCTAAATGGTGCATCACGTTCAAGTACAACCGTGATGATACCTAAAGAAAACTGGCTAGTGTAGAACAGACAGTAGTTCCACCCAGCAAATCGGTGTTCATACATGAATAGCTAAACTGCCAAATAGAAACCCACTGCTTATAGATGTTTGAGCTTTTCTAGTACAGTGCACTCTGCTAAAGATTTCATAGAGAGAAGGTTTGTAATTCAAAGAACACGGACAAAGAAATGCCTATTCTTTGGTTCATATAACTCTTCAGACCAAAGAAGATCATAGGAATTTAATTGATTCTGACTGCAGCACATTTTCTCCTCTTCCTTTTCCTCTTCCTCACTGTCTTTCCTCACTACTCAATTTATCCCTGTAAAACAATAATAACGAAAATAATAATAACAATACTTAGTTTTCCCCACACCCTGCTGTTCTTACTGTGGTGAAATTCCATTTGAACTCAATGGGAGTTTTGTCTGAGTAAGCACTACAGCATTCTCTCCTTGATTTATAAAGGACAATTCACCACAGCACCTAGATGCTGTTTCTAAAAATTAAAAATACACTACATGAAGCTACTCACAATGAATGCTATTTAACAGACCTAGCACTGTCACCAAGAATATAGTGGTAATCCTGGAGCTGATGGCAGCAGGAGCATTTGATTTTTCTTCTTTTATGATTAATCTCAGTAGGGAATATTTTGCCTTTTTTCCTGGGTTTGTCTATTTTATAGAATCCTCATAAGTTAACAAGCCTGTTACTGAAAAGTGATCTCTATAGGTTTATTCTTCAAAGCACAGTAAAACTTAATTTAATCACAGCTTCAAAATATCATACAATAAAACTAATTTAATTACACTTAGCAATGGCCACTAGTTTCATTAAAATGCTAATGAGGCTTATAATTATTAAATTGCTTAATGATTGTTAATAGAAATAAATGACAAAATAAAGCTTAAGTACGAAGTCTGAATGCCCTCAGGTAAGTTTTCTCAGTGGCAATTTCCTATCATACAGTTAGTTTGCGTTATTCACAAAAACAAGGAAGATTAAAGATTGAGGTAAGCAGGAATAAAAAAGAATAATACTGTTGCATTTGTAGTCAATCAATTGTCTCCTTGTAAAATAGTTAAATGTAGCTAACTCAGACCTTCTTTTGCTGGAATCTTCTAGATTATTTGTTTTCATTTCATGTGCTAAAATGAATAAAATTGAATGTATATCTTAAAATTCCCATATAGAAATCCCATTAGAAAGAAATACTTAATATTTACAGGAAAATAACAAAACATTGCTATTTTTTTGAAGCTTAAAAACTAATGGAAATGAACTGACTTGGACAGAAGTTATAGCAGGGTGTAAGGTGAGAAGAGTAGATATTTCTGAAATGAAAAATATCTGATCCATTTGCACCGTAATTAAAAAATGCTGTTGAAGTCCTAAGTAAAAAAACATTTCAAAACCTCAAAAGGCAGCTACTGCCATGCGGCCAAATATTAATTAACTTCCCCCAAGCCACATTTTGACATCTATTCTGTGGCTCTAAGCATGTCAGGCAAAGAACTGGGAAGACATAAATCCAAGTGTAACGTTGAACAGCTCAAGCTGTTCTACGGAGAGTAGCGCAGAGCCAGGCTGTGCTAACTTACCTGGGATGTGCACTAGTGGTGGGGAATTCCCAGAGCGCTTATTAAGTGGAGTTTCAGAGCTAGTAGCCAGTGAGGCAACTGCTCTCAGAGGCTTATGAACAGTGACAAGGAAGAAAAAGCAAAGGGCCATAGCCAACTTCACTGCTTTTTAGCCCTTCTGTGGGGACTACGCTGATAAGAATGTCCACTGAATGGCCTCTCTCATCCAGGATATATTTGGGCCTTAAGGCTATATTGCAATAAATGTGAAGTTAGTGTACATTCCAAATACATATATTGTTTACAGATAAAAGAAAAAGAAAGTGGAAGGTACATGGCATGTGACCTGAAAATGAAATAAAAATGTAATTTTCAAAAATTTGTGGGGAAATCCACCTAAGTAACATAGCCTTGCTTTTGTGCCAAGTTAACTTTTCAAGACTATGAAAAATCTTGTCATGGATTCCTTAAGGGTGGTATCAACTCAAAAGCCACACTATTTACATTGCCTTGAAATGGGGGCACCCAGAGGCTGACTCCAGAGCACCTTAGACGGCATGTACTGAAGGAAAAGGCTGTGTGTGCTAAGGCCCTTCTCTCAGTGTATCCCCATCAGCAGTGTGGTAAACCTGCTTTGAAGAATTCCTCTTTCTGGAAAATCCAGACTTACCACATTCACAAGCCTACATCAACACTCAGCTCAAAAGAGATTAGGTGGCTTTATACTGCAGCTCCACCTTCTGCTTCCCTCCCACCCCTTCTGCAAGGACTTTCCACTAGAAACACCACTGATATACAGCTGGGTGGTAGTGGCAAATTAGCTTCTCAGCACCACGCGTGGCTGAACCGCACAGCTTCTCATCAGCCACCGGGCACTACTGGATCTGTGTCCTCTTGGTGCAGCCTTTGCCAGAGATGCAACCACCAGCACAGGAGTGGCGAGTATTTGGCTCTTTCAGCAGTCGGGCCTGTTTAAAGAGCAACAAAGCCTTTAATGGTTTCTGAAAATAAGTCTTCCTCCTCTTCAGGACACACTTGCATAAACTGGATATATATCGTTATTTCTTCATTCCTATAAAACACCATCTTTTGTTAAAGTACATTCAGTCATAATTCTAATGTAGGGCACGTTATCGTACTTCAGTACCTCATTAGAGAAAGGGAGACAGAGTTATAAAATCAAAGTCTCTGTACCAATAGAAAATTGAGTAAAAGTAATATGCAGCATGAATTTAGCAGCCTAACTTTGCAGTTATAAAAAAACCACCAGTGTTGCAGATTCTGACACTTTTGGGACACCAATAAACTTAGAATTAGGAATTCTAAACTTTTCTAAGATATCCTCCAATCTTTTATTTTTCTTCATCAACTATAACACTTTCTCTGGCAAAGTTCACTCTCTGAGATCCTCAAGATGTAACATTGAATGCTATTTTAGTCTCAGATAAAAGGTGAGTCTATCAATGTAAGAAAACATGAACTGACAGCAGTGACGAAAAACTTCATCTAAGTATATGAAAGTGAACACCTGCACAAAATCAAGAAAGGATAAGGCAAAGGTAAAGGAGGCTTGATACGTGTACCTCAGCTTGCTGATGTATGTGAATGTTTTCCTATTTGTTGTGATTTATAATACTGGTTGTAGTTTTCAAGCATCATGCCATTCATTTACACGGCTAAATGTCTTAAGCTATCTATGGGTTTTAATAACAAGACATTACAAGACACTTAACAAGCTTTGTGACTAAGCACTAATATTCAATTTGTCTTAAACTTGCCAATAAATAAATTAAGCCTAGGAAAAAAATTCTGAGTACGTACGACTACACATACTTGCACTGTACCTACTCCTTATATGTTGAGAAAAACATTTTAAATAGTATTTAAACAGTGGACACTTACATTTTTGAAATACTGAAAAATAAATGCTTCTGGATACATGCCTAATAAGGAGCTACCAGAATCCATGTTGGTATTGCTAACATCCAAATTTAGTTTAAATGATTCTCTTGGAGAATAGTGTTAGTTAACAAAAACTTTTCTAGAATATCCTAATGGACTTGGAATAACTTACTCACTAATTTTATCATCTATAGCAGCCCACAACTGGAACGACTGTGCTCTCCCTTTAGTCATTCATCCGCAGAGAGAGTTCATAATGATAGATTTATTCAGCTGGCTAGAGGTTATCAGTAGCTTTAAGATATTTGGAGCCATGCTCCTCAAGGCAAATGCTAAGAACCAGTTTTGGGCACATCCTGAATAGTACATTTTACTAAAATTAAATAAACATGTTTTAGCTCATCATATTTAGGCAGCTGCCCAAACAAAAACTAAAGATTTGGTAAGTAATAATTTTTGTCTGAATCACATGAAGGAGTCAGACAAAATGTAGGGTTTTCCTTCTGTAAAATTTCTGAAACAAATGTGGTACTTCATTTAGTTTCTAAGACTTCAAGAAAGGCAAAAAAAAAGTAATTTCCAAGTTGTACGTAAAAAAAAAAAAGCTGGGATCACTCGGAGATAATGTGTGAGGAATAGGAATGGATGATCTCAAAATACATAGGAAGGAAGAAAAGTTATCACTGTTAAACTGGTCTTTAAAATCTATAAATTTTATTTATAGTATGAATGCAATAGAGGAATAGAAATGTAGATGTCTAAGATGTCCTTACTAGCGGAGAATCTAAAGTAGGTCAAATGACAAATGCAAGTGTATTTGCAAAGCAAATTGTGTTTTTGTGGTATAATATATTAAGTGCTGGACAAAAACAAACTGAAACCTTCCTCGTGGCAAAGCAATTTAGAGTGGCCTAATTCCTGTTCTGTCTCCATACCTATACCCTGCTATACACTTTTTCCATCCTGGTGTTTTGTTGCATTACCCCTGAAGCCTTGGAAACCATTTCCGAATACCTCTCTTTATCAATTAGGGACTGATCAGAAATCAGGTCGGGCTATTTGCTACATTAAATGAGGTTAGACTGTATATTTACAGATCACAGAAGCCTTTCTTTTGTATTTTCAGTGGAAAGCTGTTTTGCTGTAATAGTGCCACTTATTAAGGCTAAAATAATTGGCTATATATACCCAATTCTTCATATAGTTTTTCCAGTCAAATATATACAGGAGTGACAGCACTTGATTTTCCATGCACAGTTTTACTAAGATCTGGAAATAAAGGGAGGGGAATTCTCTTATGCAAGCAAGTGTAGCAACAGTGAGTTACTACACTAGGGTGGTTGTCTACTTTGAATGTTCTGTACAAATGGAAAAAGCTATCTGTACTGTTGTGATAATGAAGTCAGTCCGGCAAATCTACTAATTTAGACTTAGTACTGAAACTACAGGAGTTTCTTTTCAGAGTATTTTAAAGACAAATTTGAAAATCTTTTTTCAGAGAATTTGCGTTTCCATTATAATCATTATTGAAAGAGTCTTATAAAGTTCCCCAGAAATATCAAAATAGTTTGCTTCATATTGCCAATCCTTAGAATGCAAAATGCAAAAAAAGTTGATTATTTTGCCGTATTTTGTGGTTGCTTGTTTTAATGACACTGACATCTGTTGAGATTAAATTTGACAAAGCTGTTTCCTGGTAAGTATAGTATTTCCCTGCAAGGTTAGGAAAATTCCTGGATGGCTAATGAGATAACTTAAGTTTTCCAGGAGAGGAAATGGAGAGATTAGAGTAGACAATGGCAGGGCAAAAACACACACACACACAAACACACACACACATGTCATATATCATTCTTTGTTTTAGTTTCCTTATTTTTAAAATCAAACTATCACTAATGTGGGTGTAGTCTTTTATTTCTACTTTCATGTGCTATAAATATTTGAGTATAGGATTATCATTAGTACAGAGTAGCTCTTTGATGCTATGTGAATAGTGAATGAGATCCTATTCACTATTCAGGATTAAATAAATTGGGTTTTTTTGTGGGTTCTCTGACTGGTTTCAGTCATAAGCAATATCTACATCCTTTTGCTTTGCATTACTTTGCTGTAATAGTCACCCATGATTCCATTATTTTTTTTTAATTATCGTGAGCTTTCTAATTTACCTTATTATTTCAAGGTCGCTGTACCATCTTGTTTTGATGGTTGACAATATACTTTGTTATTTTGATACTTTGTTATTTTAACCTCTAGTGAATCTGTGGTACCTGTTGAGATCTGTTTGTTTGTTGTTATCTCTGTCTGTACTATCAGTATCTGAGAATTATCTATAACCTCTGACTGCATGCTTTCTTTAGCACATGGCACTATTCCTCTACTAGCATGAAACTGCTTTTATTCAGCCAGCTGATTAATTACATTAATAGAAAGACCTTGGCATTCTTCTCATTCTGTTGTATAGGCTCATTTAACATCTTAAAATGTAAGGAATAAATCTTCTGTAAGAAGGGCCCCAAAGAAAACAGCACTTTATTCATCTTTGTTTTGCTTGTCTTGCCCAATGACTGAGCCATATTTATTCCTATGCTATTCAATGCCAGTGTTTTAGCGTTTCATTTCTATACTCAGTCTTTGCTCTTGGCACTTAATGTTTTTTTTATATGTATACAGATATTCTTGATACTAATTTGGTAATTTTAGACTTCACTGTTCTGCAATCCATCCATTTATGCATTCCATTTTTACCTTGTAAATAATCATGAAGTATACGGAAATAGTCAGAAAGTTATTTCTTCTAAATAACAATGCTTTCTTGCCTTTAATTTAGTGCATTCAAAAGAAAAGAGGCTATCAAGTGTAAAGGTGATATAAGGCCAGTTTATGAAGATATTAATACTTTCTTTATGCCTGGATTAAGCAGATGCAGACAAGAGCATATCAATACTAAATATCAATATTAAAACAAAACCTCAAGCAGTTATAAGAACAGGAAGAGAGTTTTGGAGAAGAAGGTTTGGGAAATTCTTTCTTTTAATGCTCTGAGCCTTCTCAGCAACTGGAGAAGTTTTTCCTAGCTACCTCCTAAGTAAGTTAGGTTATTAAAACCACATGAGAAAAGTTAAGAGACTAATTAGACAACTGTATAATGCCTCAGAGCAGAAGTCCAGAAGTAGAATGATAACTTCTTTCTCTGTAGGAAGAAATCAATCAGGCTGCTGTTCCCAGAAACAATAAGGAAGCATTTACACACTCCAGAGGTCCAAAAAAGAACATGCAAAATAGCACGGCTTGAGCAAAAGGGAAGAAAAGATAAAAACATGAAATCTTTTTGAAAATTTCGTTAGCCCAAATAAATCATAAAAGAATTAGGAAGCTATGCTGGTTTTAGAAATTCTGAGTGGGAATAGAGTACTCCTGGAGTACAAAGAAAGCCTGAGGGGAGGACAGAGATGGATCATCTCATGGCCAAAGGACTCCTCTACTTGAGAGCAGTATAAGGTTCTGCCAGCTGCATCATTCTGGTGTGTTGAATTCCTAAGAAAGGTTCCATTTAGAGACAATTTATATTTAATCTAGTGACATGATTCTGAGTAATCAAAACATCCCCTTTCAGTATTTCTCAAAAACAATTTATGTATTAAATTTATGCATAAAATAACTTCAACTTATTTTAAAATTCTGTCTTATGGGAAATTTATTTTCTTTCAGAGGTCTACCTGGACTTGGAAGTAGCACAGAGAACCTAGCATAGGTCCTCTGTGGTGAGAGAAGGACACACAAGCATTTAATTTTAAAAATAGATTCAGCAAAACTGAGTGCTAATAGATTGGCAAGTAATTACATTCTGAGTAGAAACATGCAGGTAAATCACATGCACTTATGTATGGAAAGCTTGTATAGTAATTATAACTCATCTAAAACCCTATATGAATCATTTGTTTTAAATCCTAGCTGAGGTTTAAGTGATGCACATTCCTTTGCATTCCCCAAGTGTACTTCCTTTGCAGAGGAGCCAATTTTACTCCAAGAAAAGCTAAAGGATTAAATAAAAAATAGAATGTTGCACATTTTGTCAATAAGCATGTAAAATAATTTGTTGTGCATTTCAGGGGGAAGCAGAAAACAGATGTTATATACTCATGTTTTGAGATAAACTAAATAGGTTAAGCATTTGTCAGAAACGATAGATATTGGTCTCACCAGATCCCACAGAGATGGGAGCTTCCAAGATTACTGGAAGCTATTGAGAGATTCCAGTATTTCCAGCATCAGATATACTTTACGGGTTTTTACATACTTATTTCTTCTACATATTAAATCAGTAAAATAAGACTAGGTTTTACAAAATGAAGAAATCTTAAAGAAATATTTTGAATGTGTTGAAATTGAAAAACAGATACAGAGTATGTCAATGCTTAGCTAAAATAATGGAAACACTTTTATTCCCAATCCTTTAAGTTAAGAAAAAGTGAAAAAAAATGGAAAAAGTGAGAAACGACAAAAATTGTAAATGAGTGAACATAATTTTTTTTCTCAGTCTGACATAATTCTTATGATGGCTGCTCTTTTCCACGTCAACTGCAATTGAATTTATTAAAGAATGTTCAAATCACATGATGTAATTTGCAATATTCTGTAAGAAAGATAACAAAAGTATCAGATAAAGTACTAAATAAAGTGAACATCATAGAGCAGACCTCCAAAGAACCTCCAAAAATATATTGTATAATATGTTCTATAATTATATTATATTACTGCATTTCTGAAGTCATGGAATAGAGCCCTATTTTGCCAACACTAGAATATACAGCAAAAATACCTGGCTTGAGTTGGCACATTATTCTGATTTTATGACTAGACAAGGCAAAAGGATAAAGGTACACTGTGACTTAGGAGAAAACAATAACACTCTATTAATATACATGATGATACTCAGTACTCTCAAGACATCAGCAGTCTAGCTACTGTCAAGTAAACAGTAGCGTGGATATTTATAGTAAAGTTCTCTCATGAGAGAAAACATGGAAGAGCTAGTTTGAAAATGTAACAAGTGGGTGATAGAAGCTGGCAACATACTGTATTATTTCTGCTTCGTTCTTTTATGGAACATGAATACCACGGGAGTGTGGCACATGGATCCTTCAGTTCTCACTGACCCAGACATTGCAGCCAGACAGCACATAACTTTGGTCTAGAAACAGCATGCCTGCATTGTTGCATTTTAGCTGATAAATCCTTTCTTCCTGCCTGCAAACATGGACGTCTTCTTGCTTGATCTAAACTGTTGCTGCTTAAGAGCAGTGCCTATCCACTCGCTGTACCTTCCCATTGCTTCCAGTACTAAGTTTAGCTTCCAGCTCACTTGGACTATACTTGTAGCAGATATTCATAAGCTTCATTTGCTGCAATTGTGAATATGTCTCTCTGTCTCCCTGTCACTTGCTGTAACTCGTGCTCATCTGATCCCTTATCAGAATATTCTTGAAACTCAGGATGACTTTTAGACCCAGTATTTGACTGAGAATCAGGGATAAAGGTGTAGGGCATGACAGCCATCCTCTAACTGCAAGGTGGAAGCAACTGAGAAAGAAACGGTTGCAGAAGGAACTTACTGCTGCAGAAATGTAAGGGAAAAAAAAAGACTGCAGGGCATCTCCTCAGACATTCTCCTGCTATTATAGATAACCCTGCCATAGGAAATTGGACCTTTAGCTATAACTAGGGTTTTATACTTCCACTTCCTCTGTTGAAAAGCTGGTTCAGAACTTCATACCTAATATTAAAAAAAAAAAAATTACATTCCAGACAAGGGATTCTAAAGAATAGTAATTTTTTCTCTCTTTCTACTGGGAGTATTTCATGTGCTATATCTTTGTTAAGTTTTTCGTAGCTATAATGGCTTGATGGCTTGACTATGCTTGATTAACACACACATCTTGCTCTTTTTTCTTGTTTGTACCTCCTGAATACCTGCTTAACTGCAGAAATTCTTGCTTTCAGTCCCTAGATATAAGGTGCTGCACTCTGAAATACTGGGTTCTCACATACATTCAGTTCTTATGTTCATTCAGTTCTTCTTGTATGATATTTTAATGCTGGTCTTTATCGATGAAGATTATCAGATCTGTGCTATTAGAAACTGTTAGTAGCATGTTTCTACTTTTTGTGTCACAGCCCGTAATGAAAATATTAAATAAGATCTACCATCTAAGTCTTTAGAAAACTCTGTTAGTAACTTCTCTTCAGTGCAAGATAAAAGTTAGCAGTGTTGTCCTGCCCTTTCTTTTGCTCGTTGTTTTAGCCACACCACAGTTTCTCCATCTTCTGCATTTGCTAAACTTCTATCAACAGATACTGCCATTGTACTTGGTGCAAAGTGCCACAACATTAAATGCTTTGTTGAAGACCAGATTGATAAGATCTTTCCTTTTTCTCTCATCTGGAAATTGGTTCAAATAAATGTTGTGTGTATGGATGTGTGCAAAATTTTGATTTATTACTAGTTATTGATGGGGCTCTACATCTAAAACCAGTAATAGCTAAAAGCGTTTTTCTTTTTCATTTTAAAACTGTATTTCAGTTGGTTTACATTTCAGTGGTTTTATGGCAGTACACAAACCAATGTAACTGGCTAGTATGACCGAATGCAGTAATGAAAAACATGCAAGTGGAATTTCATGCATCTGTATGTGTATTTACTTATTTTATGATTCATATTTTAAAATTCATAGATCTTTTAGGATATCCAAAGAGACAATACTGGAAAAGTTGCTACAATACACATAAAATCCTGCCTACAGCAATATCATGCTGAAAACTATGATGACAGTGGAAAATATAGGATTTACTTAGCTACCTTTAAGAAAATATCTAAATGAATATATCCATAACAAAATCTGACTCAGAATTGTAGGCTTCCATAAAATATCATGCAGATTACAATGTAGAAATATCAAACTAATTGGGATTATGTCAGGGTGCTAACCTGTTGTGAATCTTAAATTTTTCACTCAGAGCAAGTTTATATGAAAAAGTTATGACTGGAGTACAAGCTCTGAAAGAATTACCTACTACTGAAACACATACTACTTTTTACAAGGACATCCTTGAAGATGCCATAGTCAAATGAGGCAATGACATTTCAAAAAGAAACATTTGAACTTCAACTTGAGGACTGTGACACAACCCTTGAAACACAGTTTAAAGTAAGTAAGTACCTTTATTCAATTCCAGAGGTTTACACCAATGTTTATAGAGAAATATATATTTGTTTCTGTTCTATTTGTTTCTGTTTAAGTCAGAATCTTCTGCCAGTTAAGTTGTGAAACCTTTTCTAAACATTGCTCTTATAAAAACTAAAGAACACTGGAGAGGGAGAGAGGGAGGGGAACCCCAATTTTGCCATGGAATAAGCACTAAATGCTCGTGTGATTTTATGAATGGGATCAGCTTCCTGATATACCTGCACTGGTTTCAGAACCAAATGACCAAAAAAAAATCTTTTTACTAATTACGGTGAATAATAACCTATGAACTCTTATCTCCAAAGGGAAACATTAATTTTCCCTTTTTGCTACTTATTTTCTTTCCTTTTTAAAATAATCACAGTATGTAAGACATTACAGATTGATAAACTAAATTTTCTGGGATTTGACATTTGTTTGCATATAGTGCTTTTAATATGAAACAAGGCATAAACTGGAGAAATCAAATTTTGTATGAAGGATTATTCAGTATTATCCTTCAGTGGAATGAATAAAGGTCATCACTTTTAACCCATTCTGCTAATGAACTAGATAGTCTAACAGCTGTTCAGATGTTTAGATAAAAGGGGGTGATAATCTCAGTTACAGTTCCTAACGGGTAGGAGCAAATATAAGTAAATCTCTTATGAGTAGCCCTAGTGAATAGGCAGAGTAGAACAGGGAAGAAAACTAAGACTACTAAGTCATTCTTTTAAGTGATCCTTGAAAAACTGGGACACAACACTAAGAGAGAGTACACAGACCTGTACTAGCAATTCTCTTACTGTATTTATAGACACCCATCTGACTCCATGGAAGTCAGTGGGAGTCTAGCAACAGATTGAATAGCAGTTTTGTCAGACTTCAAAGATAGATAAAAATATAAGGTATCCTTGAATTCCTCCTTCCTATCCTGACTGATTTGCTAACGTCAATTTGTTTAAGAACCACAGACCAAACCTCAGACTGCAACTTATGAGTTTCAAACAAAACACAGGAGCACTTGCTAATTTTAAAGATCAGCCCAAAGATGCAGCATTCGCACAGGATGAGAGAGATCAGAGTTAGCATATTCCTCTACCTTTGTCAAACTTACTTTTATCACATTAGGAACATACCTTAGCAATCACCTTAGAGATAATAATGAGAGAAGAGATTATTTAAACCTTTTCCCTCCCACGCTTTCTCATCTGTCTGGACTGAAAATTCTTTTGGCAAACACTGATTATTATTCTCTGATTGTACAAAGTCTAATGCTGGGGAGATGATCTTAATGTGAGCCTTTTAGATTTTATTGGAATATAAACAGCAATATTATAAATGAAATTTTTATAGCCTTGCATCATAATGCAGTGTAACTAATCAACTCTCCTCACTCATCTCTGCCCTATTTAAACCTGATATCACTTTCAACACAACTTCAGTATGACACTTGGCATGACTTTGGTACTCCAACTTGAGTCACATATGGCTAATGACATTATAAAACTTTGAATAAAAACACCTGTACAAGTAGGCTTATCCTTAACTGTATGGATCTTGTACACAAAATAACGGGGACTAGTTTACTATTATAAAGTTAATACATCTCTAAATTGAAAACCTTTTTAAATTCAATTAATTTATTGCTTAAGGAATCTATACGTTTTGGAATAGATTATCTTAAGCATTGAGAATGGTCTAGATTTCCAGAGGATAAACAGTTAATGAAAATGTTGTATTCAAAAAGTAGCCACTTTCTTGTCTTCTATAAAATAAGCAATCATCATTGGCACCAAGAGGTGATTCATGAAGAGAGCTGTTAACTATGGTGATGAACAACTGAAACATACACTGAGTATAAAAAGCAAAGTGACAATAACACAAGAGATTTTTGCAAAAGTCAGTGAACAGGAAATGAAATCCCAGTACAAAAAACACTTTGTGTTAGCTTAGTTTATCATAAGCTGAAGTTCTAAGCCGAACTTCTTCAGCTCTGAAGATTAATACAATATAAAAGAATTAGCTTCTGTTTTTTTCCCCATGGCAAACTTATTCTGTTCTCTCTTGCTGAATTCTTAAACAGCACAAGAGAAATGTGAAAGAGTTGCTCTTTCTCCTCTGTGGTAACTCAAATTACCTCTTACTTTTACAGAATTAAGAAAGTAAAGCTCTTTATATGCCTCTTATCCTCTACAAATTATTGTGGGTGTTAACTGAATAATGCAAAGAGATTCATAACCTGTTATGATTGTTCTGCTCTTGGTTACAACTGAGGATTAGGTGCAGCTCAGACAATGACTTTATCAAATTTATTAAAAAATACAACTCCGCTTCCTACATCTATCAACATTCCTATTTCTACCCCCTCCCCAAACTACTGTTCATTTAAATGTTTAATTCTAATCTTCCTCCAAGAGGTTCAACTGTTTGTGATTCAAAGTCTGTTTTTTTCACAGCCCAGCTGCATAACCTTGGCTCTGACTTCAGAGAAAACTGCTAAATTGTAAGAAAGGTAAGGAAGATGATATTGCAAGCAGAGATTAACCTCTTGAGACAGAGATAGTTAGCTGCTCAAAGACACAAGAGGAAAACACTGACATAGGAAGGTACAAAATCTTAAAGTAAACCCAGAGCGTTGCAAGGCAACAGCTTAGCAGCATTGAAGACCAGTCTGAGTAAACACAGACATAAGGTCTCACATGGGGCTGGTGAGCATATTGATGCTTATCTTACTGGCTCATTAGTCCTAGCTAACTATTGTGCATATGAGGCAATAAATAATTGCTTTATACTTTTAAGTTGTGTACATCCTGACTGCAGAGTTTCTTTGTAAATGGAAAAAAGTACGTATGAGATGAATATATGGTAATAAAAGGACAAAAAAATCCCCAAATATAATTCCTAAGCACATAACAGAAAAAATATAGAAAGAAAAAGCTAGTACTAAAGCTAAAATAGTACTGATTACCAAAGGGTTTCTGTAGACTTTACTCAGATGCTTAATGGACCACGTCAATGACTTGGCACTGTGTACTTGTCAATGACTTGACCATTAGCATACTATCTCGGAGGTCTTTATTTAGAAGACGTCTCCTGTTTTGCAATTTCCATATTACATTTTGAGGAAATAAGTATACCAAAGTAATCATTCTTCCTTAGGCATTTTACGTATTTAGAGCTTAGGAATAAGTAAAGTGGTATATCAGCAACTGTTCAGCATTCTGCACTGTTGTTGGTTGAACAGATATTTTCCACTATACTATCCTAATAAAAAGTCTACAGTTCAGTGACATAAAATCATCAAAGTTTATAAGTTACAAGTTACTGAAGATACCATAGAAAAGCTCAATAGTTTAGAGCTCTTTATGTGTGTGTAAAAGTGAGGTTTATTTATTCTGCAATAAATATATTTGTCTTAGAAGTGCGGTAGTGTCATTGCTACACTGTTGCTCTAAGAGATAATCATATTGCATTATTATGATACAATACTTATCCTATGATCTCATAGTTTAGCCACTCGTAAATCAGATTACTGTCATGTAAACAGAGGTGCAATTATATCACTCTTCATGTATAAAATATAAAAACCACATGATTTGGAAGTTAGAACTGGAATTGATGATGAAGACAGGGAATAATAAAGAAATCCTTGACTTAAATTTTCATCTTCTGATTTTTAGACTTTTCTCAGTTTGAAATGTCTTTTGGTATCATTTAGATGACTCAGGGCTTCCAAGTTACAGCAGCCTCTGTCAGCATTTTGTTGGGCACTCAGAACTGTTAAAGCGATATGCATTGTTTTAAGCTCTAAAAACATCTGCCAAGTCCCCTATAGTGGGCTAGTAGAAAGTGGTAGTTTCACCTACAAGCACAAATTCAATATAGCCTTTGTGCTAGAAGAATTCTTGAGCAAGAGTAGAGTGAGAGTAAGAACACCTTCCAAAATCTTTCATCCTTCAATTCTTCCTCAAAAACGGAAACCTGACCATGTGTACTTTGTCATGGGAAATTTCATAAATAAAATCAGTTTTAAGTATTTTTAAAAGACAATTAATAATGAGCTAAGATATAAAAAGGATAATACCAGGGAAGAACTAATTTCTAAAGTGTAACTTAGAATATCCCCCTTTTTTTTGCTTAGCATTTTATTCTATGTAACAATGAATTTCTACTACTAGAATTCAAGCAGAACATTGACAGGGATAAATTTCATCTCTTATTGTTGACCTGCTTCCTGGTCCTATACTATAACAATATTTTCAGAATTTAAACATGCAATAAATACTGCAGTAAGGTATTTTAACTTTGAAAAATAGCTGAACAATGAAATTATATTTTTAAGTAAACAGCACAAATACATGTTAACTTAAAGGACATTGCCCAGTAATGTAGTGTTCTGAATGAGTTTGCACAAGAAACAAGAGAGCACACACGGAGCAAAGGAATAGTTTTGAAAATGCCTATACTAACACTCATTTCCTTCATCTTCAAGCATTCTTTCTCTCTAGAAATGCTTATTCCTACAGATTGCCTGTTCCAGGCAAATTTTATACAGCAAAGACACTCTTGTTGAACATATATTCTGTAGAAAGCTTACTTTTAATCCTAAATATTGTCTTCAATAAATAAAAATGTCAGAGTTCCAGGGACAATGGTGAAAAAAGAAGAAACCAAAACATCTTGGTAAAACTGTAGAAGTGTAGTGACCTGAACTGCATAGTGGATTTTAGCGATCAATTTTGACTCTGAATTACTAACACAATCCCTTATATTACTCATAATTCATCATACTTTTGAGAAATGTGTGTGTTTTTTTTTTTTCCTGCAGGGAATTAAAGATAACAGTTATCTGAGAAAAAAGCAAAACAAGTAAATACATACTACAGCATCAGCTGGCATAAGTCTCTTAGTTTCTTCTAAAACTTTATTTCATGCATAATGTCCCTCTAGAGTTGGGTAGCTCTCAGCCTCATATTGCATCACAAGTGGATTTTATATGAGAGCTAGGCATTAGCCTCCCAGACTTAGGCATTTTACATTAGCTGGGAACCCAGTTTAGATGACTTAAGAAATCTGTAGTCCAAAATGTGGACTTAGGTATCTCCCGATCTTGGTGGAACAGAGGATTTGTGGGTTGCCTTTTTTGAATTTGAATGTTTAACTCTCACCTAGTCCCCAAGACAGATACAGTAGTTCTTTCTCAGTGGTCTGTTGAACTGTGCTTTGACTGTCCAGTACTCTACTTTTCTTCCACAAAACACCTTGTCCTTATGACCGCAGCAGAATCTAGTCCTTACATCACAGTAAGTCCTAAATGCATGTAAATAATAAACTTTCCATATAAGAAGACCCTATTTTTTTCAACAATATCCAGATTACCTCTCCTTACATTTATATATTGGTTTAGAATTTAAAAAGTCAAGGTTGAGGATTCTCCATAGCCACAGTTCTCTTTCCCTCTGTGGAAACCTGTTTTTAAAATAACTCACATTCAATTACACAGGTCGCTTGTGATAGTGACTTTTCTTGGTGAGCCTGAAGCTAAGTCTGCGGTAGCTGAACCATGAAAAATTATGTACAGTATTTCATTTTAAAGATGTGCCAGATTAACAGAAGGTAATTGGGGTAGATTGTGAATGGTAGCAGCTGCTTTATTTGCAAATGCTACAGACACCACTTCTTAGAATTTATATTAGGTACCTTCCTAACAAGTATTATAGCTTATTTTTAGCTATGTCACCCCAGCCATTATTCCTTATTGACTTTTGTCATTGTTTTTTCTTACATCAGTTTAACTCACCACTTCTACAACCGTAACACTTTTACTACTGTTTTATGTAAGCAAAGGAGAATCACGAAACATTGAGAGATGGTTTA
This sequence comes from Struthio camelus, assembly GCF_040807025.1. NCBI lineage: Eukaryota > Metazoa > Chordata > Aves > Struthioniformes > Struthionidae > Struthio > Struthio camelus. The sequence goes on along the minus strand of NC_090945.1, from coordinate 49,354,812 downwards.
AGATGAATTATCTTTGTGATGTTTTCCTTAGATTTGAAATCTGCACTATTCTAATATTGTTAAGTACATCTAGGCAGAATTTTAATGAAGTATCTGACAATAACAACCATTAAAAATTCATTTTAAGTTATGTTTTGGAGGATTCCACAGGCAAAACAATACAAAACAACACTCTTCCCCTTCATACCTCTTTGTATTCTTTATAGAAATAATTCAAAGTTACTATTCTAATATTAGCTCTCCATTAGAAATTAGCACATGAATGATAATGACCAACATTACACTTTATTTACATATTTGTATATATAAGAAGAAAACTGGGTCATTTTTTGAACTTTCTCAGGAATTTATTTAGACAGTTTGCACACAGTCAGCTTTCTTGCCTCAAATGAGATTTCTTCAAAATGTAGATTCTAATCTTCCTTGACTACATCTAAGGACAAGTACCACACCATGTTAAATATAAACACCTTTTGGCTAAAAGAACAAAAAGATAACTTTCCCACTTTTCTGTCTTTGGTATTGAAATCTATTTAAAACTCATCTGAGCACACTGAAATAAAATCCCCAAACTTTAAATTATGACTCTTCCTTGATTATCTCAAAGATTTTTATTTAATATAAATACAAGCTGGAGGAAATAAGATGTCCAATATTATTATGATATCAAATATGCAATTTGCAATAGCATTCCTTTATTAAAAATGCCAATTATAATTTCACATAAAATTTAATTGAGGTCATTACCCTCCTGGCAAGTTATTTCTAAGTTCTTTCTTCTAATAAGATTTGTTATTTTAACATTTTCCACATCAATGCTTCTTTCACATCTATATACTTCTTATCCATTTATAAAGATAATAGAAATCACCCATCATTTGGTTGTATCGTTCTACTATCAATAAGAAAGCTATCTATTTAACTGCTTATCTGGGAGATGGGATTATAGGTTATGTATAAAATTGTAAATGCAATCCTCTTAAAAACATAATTTATTACCATAAAATTAATTTTTTTAAAGATATTAGTAAAGCAAAATAACACTAAAGTTATGAATGAATCTTTTAAGATCGTTTTCTTCTGTAGTTTAGATTAAAATGCTCAAGAAATGTATGATCTTAAAAAAATAAAATTCATTTTTACAGTGTGCTTCTTGCATCACTGTCATGTACTTTACAAAGTTAAAAATGGCCTGCCAATTCATTATGTAGGCAAACAAGGTAGGTCATATTGTTCACTACGAGATCTCAAATCGTTGTTCCTCTTCTACTAAGAAATAATATATTCACCAGGACAACTAAGATTATTACCTCAGCGGCTTCCTAAGCCTCATGGGATGCTTTACTTCATCAAAATACACGTGGTGGAAGGTACCTTGGCTAAAGGGCATAAAGCTTTCTTTTGTCACAACAAACTTGCCTCAGGTATGTTTAGCACAGACATGCAAGTAATCATGATATTTAAGATACAATTCTAATTTTGGATGTTCAGTTATTTAATACATTTATGAAGGTCATTTTTGCTGAAGTTTAATCCAAAACCAGCTCTGGCCTGAAAAAAGGCAATTCTACCTTTAATCAAACTAATCTAAAAATATTCACTCTTATTGTAATAGTATGTATTTAAACAGAACATTTTGATATGCAAGTGCATAAAGTAAGGGGAATTAAGAACACAGTTAGCTTTTCTATATTTTACTTGTAATGGGCATATGATCAGGCAATCAAGGAAAAAGGTAAGTAACATGTATGTTCCCAGACTGCAATTAGCAAATCACATCTAAGTGCTACCAATAAAACCTTTAAACCACTGCTTCAGTGTAAGAAGAGATCGGAGACGACTGTTCAAGCAGTGAAGGACATTTGCACAGTTGAGTAATTCCACTTCCAACACTGAGCCAAGATTGCTGTCACCCCCTCCAGATGAAAGGCAGGGGGTGGCAGTAGGTCTCTTCTGGCACATAGGCATAGCTTCACACAGAGCTAGGACAGTACAGCTGCTTCTTCAGTCCAGGACAACCTAATTTTATTGTCATGATGGCAACAGCTGAGTGAACAAAGTAATGGGGTCTTAAGTGGACCAGGTGGAGCATATAATCAAAATTAACATTGCTTTTTAAGTTCACTTTGCCTATAATTAAGACCTTTGCAGGCAAATAGCCGCTTATGACCCAATATTCCGTATGTGCCAGTTTCCTGATTTCTATTAAGCTAGAACTAGTTCTGTTTCTTGACAAGAGCAGACACTGAGAATGAACTGTTCTCTCCTAACAGGGTTCCACCCTGCACAGCTGATGCATATGAGAAGAGCAGGGTGTGAAAGCTTGCACTGGCCCTGCTTGTGCTGCATTAATTTATTCCAAAGCTAGCTATTACTCAAAAAGCCAACGGCAATTTAAGGGACCAAAGAATCACAAGCATTCCTGTGAAATACAGAATAAGGAAATGTGGCTAAATGCACTGATAGCAGTTACATCAGTATCTATTTCATTTGCATAATTTTCCTTCTTGAAAACCCTACTTTAAGCTCACTTACTAGCTTTAATGTTTCTCCTATAAACCAGCGATGCCACTCTGCCTTTTCTGAGGATGGATGTTCTAAGAAAAAAAAAAAAAGATGGAAAATGAAAGGTAAGACAATGAGCGTGTTTATTTAAATTATACATTAAACATAAAACAAGCAAAACTAGCTTTGATGGTGCCATATATGCCAGATGTGTGAAATGAGTGTGCTAAGGACATTTTGATGCATCATATGTCTGGCTTTTAATCCCCTCCTGGATTTCTGCCAAGTTTAGCTCCTGTGTCCATTTTCTCTCCCTTTTCAGCTTCCACCCCTAGCATGCCCTGGCATCAGGGTTGGGTGACCCACTCTAAAGACTTTGAACCCATCCAAAGGTAGCTGAGAGATAGACGCCTTCTCAGGAGGAAGAACCTATTGTTTCATAATACTAATGAAGACACTTAAAGATCTAGCTAAGAAAGAGTTTAGTAAACAATCCTTTAGGAACCTCTCTGGAAATGTTTAATTAAGCAATACCTCTATTATTTTAGGAGAGGTGAGAGAAACTACAGAGGAGGATCCTGCTGAAATTCAACATGTGTGAATCCACCATTCTGACAGGGTACTCTGCTTATGGTAACAACAAAGGTAGATTTACAGCTTCCCCTTCAACCCGTCAATTCAGCATACCGCATTCAGAAGCCCATTCAAGTTCGCTATAGGACTGTTTTTTAAATCCATGCATGTTCCTTGCAAGTGTATGCATTTTTATATTAACCTTTTAAAAATGGGGTGTATTAATATATAATTCAAAATTTCATGCTCAAAAGAGCATACAATTATTGCATCTTCTTGTTCAATGTTCCTACACCTCTTGAGCACACAGAGCTGTATGTTTGTTTTGCAGTAATACTTGTTATAGTAGCAGTCAAATTTCTGGGTGAATTCCAGGCACAAAATCTTTTCAAGAAAGATAGGAAAAATGCCATCAGTTCAATTTTCAAAAATCATGATGAGTCTGAAGTATTAACAAGTATGCCATCATTAGAAACAATGCCATATGGGGGGAAAGGAGGTGGAAACCACAGTGTAATATAAAGCATAGTGGCTCTCAATAGCAAATTTATTTTTTCCAGACTCAATATCACTGGCTTAAAGTTATTTCTTCAGTGGACTCAAAGTCATCATAGGATTCTACAATGCTTGCCATGGGAAAACTGAAATATGGCTTCAGAAACACATAATGTAGAATGATTGGAGGGGGGGGTGGGAAGAAACAACCCTACTCTATTGTCCTATAATGGCTTCATATGTTTGCTATCAGTGGCACACATACAGTTAGAAAAGTGAAAAAACTTCATTTTAAAATATACTGAGCCTTCCTGGGAAGTAGTTATACACTAAATACACTATTAAAGGAAAAAGAGAACTGGATCAAAGAAGTGCTGTTGGTATGTTCTTTTTCACTGAAGCTATCATGACTGCAGTTGCCTACTTTTGGGGCATGTGTTGGGGGGCAAGATTCCAGGAATAAAAGAATTATAGCTTTATGTCATTTTTGATCTCTGTATTTGTAATTTTAGTGTAAGGTTTTACCATGATTTCTAATAGTTTTGCATTCTCTTAATTTTTATGCATATTTAAAAAATGTTTGTTCACTATGAATAGAATTAGTTTGTATTTGTTTTATGGCTTACTCTTTGCTTAAAAGTAAGCTTCTATCCTGAGTGAAAGAATATCAATAAACTGAAAACAGAGAACTGTTTCCATCCACATTCTATTACTTCTTTCCACGTTTCTGTTGATAACAATCCTGCAAAGAGCACCTGCATAGCAATCGTTCAAAAATCAAAATACAAATTATCTAGCAAATGGAGATTTTAAATTACGGATTCTTCAGTTATTCAGTTATAGTAGCAGTTATTGTCCATATGTTATAATTTCCAGAGAAATCATTATATCTTGTTAATCATCTGTTTAGCTATCTATATGTCATACACATCTAAAATATTTATATGATGATTATTGCACTTTTTAAAATTGTGTAACTTTTTCTCCACTCAATGAATGATTTAATCCTAAGAGATGATAGCACAGTTTTTGCAGTGTTTGTTTGTTTGTTTGTTTTTTTTACACTTTTTATAGAAGGTAATCTCTCCCGTTCTTTTTTCCATTTTGTCATTTCTTTCCATCTTGCACATAAATACTTTCATTTACAAGGAAATACAGTACAGAAATTTATGTACTTACAGTGAACAACCTTTGCCAAAGACTATTTAAAAGACCATAGTTTTGTTGATAGAAAAGCTTCCTAGGAGAGTAGGATTCTATTCCTATACATCCAAATAAATTCATTCCTTTATGAAAGGATGGGATATTGGTCCATAGCCTTCAAAGAAGAAGGATCACATAGATATACACATGTAACAGCCCTTCAGAGTGAGTGAATTTATGAAAACATCATTTTTGCAAATACTTAACTAGATCTAGCTTTGGTAAAAATAATAATTCTGTATTTTGAAACCGTGAACTGATCCCCTTAATTATCTGTCTATTGACTTTCAGATGTATCACACAGGGAAGAAAATATATCTTGTCATTTGTGAACTGTCTGAACTTGATCAAGCGCATCCTAACTCATAATGACAGAAACCTGCATGATCTGTTAAGTATGGAACATAAAACCTATGTTCACTTCAGCTACTCTGTGAAGTCTCATAAAATTTTGAGAGAGTTACACTAAGCTAATAATATATTGCTGCATCAATTGAGGCAAGAAATACCCATAAAAGTGTTCCTTTTACATGCTCTAAAGACTCCTGAAGGGAGAGGAGGGGGAGAAAAGCAGGAAAACTAGATTTTTCAGTGTAGCCAAAGTAATGAGGTCTGAAGGACTTTGTGCAAACATTAACACTTGCTTTCTGAGGAGGAAAACAGTGAATAACAGAAATTAATAAAATTTGCTTGTCAAAAATTAGTATTTTTAATAAAAACTGACTTGATTAAAAGGACTTGCGAATGCAAGAATTTTGACTTACTCCATTATGGGTTCTTATAAACATGCCTCAATATTGTATCCAGTTTTGCTACCAGAAGGTTATAAGGAATGACTCTGTGAGGAAAGTGACAATGGATCTGTGCTAGACTGTCAAATACATGTATTGCTGATTGTATCGATGCATTGAAGGCGTTATTCTAATAAAGGATATAACCAAGTAATAAAGTAGATGATCTATGTATCAAAATAGATATCTTTCAACTGGCTCAATGTACAGCTCCTTTTTTAAAAAGTACTTTCACTCTCCTATTAAATCTGTATTTGATTTTTGTATTAGTTTCATAACATAAAATATATTTTAAAAACTCTAAGTTTTTACAAACTCAAAAAAAATTCTTAACATTCATTGAATGAGCCTCAGAACTTTTTTGAGATAGGCAAGTATAGACTTGTACTGGCCGAGCTAAGTGACTTTCGCATGGGAAGCCACACGTGTCAGATGCATCCTTTAGGTGGAAAATCCCTATCCATCCCCGGGGTTCAAATCACCAAAACCTGCTTCATTCACAAGCATTAGCTGAATGGTCTCCAGACAGAAAGCTTTCGGTGTAATCACTGAACTTTAAAGCTTCATCCTAAAACGTAGCATCCAGAGGATACGAGACTGACGTTTCCTAAACGTTCTCACTATTGTACACTGCTGAACAGTACTGCTAGGAAAGTTTGTGTAGGTAAAATCCTCATGACAATATGACCAGCCCTATCCTGTGATTTGGATGTCACAATTTCTAAAAGCCACGTAAATTGCAGACAGCAGTGCTTAAGCCTGTACCTTTCAGTTGCTTTATCCAGTCCCTATTTCCATGAAATTGGGATTTAGTGTGTTCTGGCACCATCAGCACACATTCGAGGCACACTGAATTTTGCTGGCCAGCTGCTGAAGCTTCTCCACACCCCTCAGCTCCGCTTTGGGATTCCTGTCTGGGAGTTTTGCACATGGTATGGTGCAGCTGCCAGGACTGATGAGGCCACTGGAACAGGTTCCTATGCAGCAAAATGCAGCAGGCTGATGACGACCGTGATATCACAGCCGTTCTCACTTAAACCAGTCCACTGCTCCCACAGCTGAAACACGCAGATGGCAAGTGGCTCCTCGTGCATTGTATCTTGCTGGCTAAGATTTAAGCCAGGATGCTATTCTAAGCAGGTCAGATAAGCCTCCAGAGTTGCCAGACGATTTTAGGCTGATCCTGAGCAAAGAGGACCATGTGCTCCTCAGCTTCAGCTTGAAATTCTGGCTCTTCTCAGACGTATCAGTCAGCACGCCCGTGATCAGCTCCTTGTATCTCTCCATCGTGGGAGACACCAGCATCTTCTGCTGCTGGGACCCTGCTCCTGGCTGCTGTCAAAGTTGCATTAGCAAAGTGGCACCCCAGGCCACAGCAAGTGCTGGCCCTGCCCCAGTCATGCCAGACAGGGAGCCAGCAGGTCACGTTCAGCGGGCTGCACCCATGAGCTCTTGCTGACGGTTCAGGTACTTAGCTAAGAAAAAGGTAAAACTGAAGCTTCAGACCCAGCTTTCTGGAAAATATGTTTTGCATTTCCACTAAAAAAAGCAATCATCAAACAACTCCACACACACACACACAAGCCTCCCCTCCCAGTAGTATGGATTATTATTTCCTTTCCAGCTGAGTGTCCTAATCATTAGGCAAGAGTCAGGCTCTAAACAGCTTGTTCTCCTTCTGACTCCATCAATTTGCATTCCTGCCTCAGCTTCAGCAAGGTAGAAATGCTCTTAACTAGAGTATTTCTTGGTATAGGGGTTAAGACATTTTCCTGCAATTTGGATTCAGTTTGCTTTGAGCTATGAAGAGTTTAGAGCTCAGGTCTCCTTGAATGATTCCTGATGCATTATTATGCTCCAGCTGCTAGGTTATGAAAGGAAAGCCACCACAACTACTGTCTCAATCTCACAGGATGTCTAAATAGAGAAAGAAAGGTAAGAGCTTCGCATCTACTATTTCTCTCTACTCTCAGTGGAAGATGTAGACACCTAATTTAAACAATCTGCATCACTTTTTGAAGGTACCTCATTTCTGCACACATTAGGCAAGGAGAGCATTTACATTTAGGTGGACCAGATCTTTCTTAGTGGTTTTTCAGGGGCATATTCTTTCTTCCATTGACTAGGCAAGGAGTTAAGCAGACTGCATATCATATGCTACGTATGTACGTCAGGAAAGTCTGACCTGGGTTCTGCAATTCCAATGAAGCACTGCTTGAACTAGATGGGAAGTATTGCACCCAGTGTGAGCACAGTTAGGCACACTACTGGAATCTCACACTGACACTTTCACTGATTGCAATAGATAAGGTGACATTTAAAGAACATTGTTACCGTCCTATGAGCTATCGCTTGAGAACTGGGTTGGCATTCTCAGCTTTCAACTAGACTCATCCGGAAGCATGAATAATGCTTTCACATATTCTTATCTTTTCCTTTAAAATAGCCATACAGCTGGCCAAGGTCTGAAACAATAGCAGGTATCTGTGTCAGACAGATACTTTCTCTAAAACAGGAATATTTCTTCAGGATAAAGGTTGAGCTAAAAAAAAAAAAATTGCTCAAGAGCAAAAAATTAAGAGTCAGGTTCTTTCCTTCTTAAAATGTTATGACAAGTCACTTAAATTACGTATGCTCATCTCTAACCATGAGAATAGTATTTTGATACTTCACAGAAATGTTTAGTTACTGATTTAACGCGGTCACTGAATTGGAGTAGCCTATCATTATTTTAACTTTATTATTTTCCTTCAGAGCAAAAAAGCAGAAGCAGCAGTTACTGCAACAACATTTGTAGCCCACAGAATAGATGCCAAAGCACTAAAGCAATTAAACAAATTCTAGAAGTAATTCTGAAAGATTAAATGCCAGTTCTACTTAGTAATTTTTCTGCTTTGATTGAAATTGAAATTTCAGCTATATAATTGAGGGTATACTGGAAGCAGGTGAGAGCAATCTCATAAAAAGAGAAAAGTAATCAGAGTTGATGAACTTCTGAGGAAACAGAAGCATAAGGCTCAGGGTAAGGCAGACAGTTCTCTGCTTGCTATGGGTGAGTCCCAGGCCATTAATAGCTAGGAGTCTGGGTAAACCAAAAACACTATCAAGGAGACAGACGACTACACGTGCAGACAGTTTGGACACCTGAGTGGTCTGAAAATCTGAAAGACCTGTATTTGTGCATTGTATTCATACAGCAACATCTTTCATACTGTTCAGATTAAGAACAATATAACTGAATGGATTAGTCCTAGACTAAGTAACGTGCTGTCCTCCTAATAACTTAAAATTACACTTGTCTCCATCACTACATTTTAATTTCTGTTTTTATTTAAAAATATTGTATTTATCAATAAAATATTCTAATATGAAGTTTATTAGTAATAATTTGTTTTTAGCCTTAGTATTAAAATTATATCCCCGAACCAGGAAATCCATCCTCTTGCATATATATTTATATGCAAGTTTCTCCTATTTAAAAATACCATCTAAAATGGATTTTTATTCATGTTAATAAATCAGCAAAAAACTCAATGAGTATGACAGTATCTGAAAGCTACGCTATGTATTTTATAGTCTTACTAAAGAAATGTGCAGTGTGCAATAACTCAAATACTTGATTTATAGAACTGTTCAGCATCTCTTTTCTGAGGTGGCCAGTAGTTAACAGTGAGGTTGAAGGAAGTGTGATTGTTTCAAAAGTAGGTATAGCTCACTTTCTGATCTGAAAAACTGAAAGAGAGAAGCAAAAACAAAGATTTCTTCCCTTTGCAAAAGACAGTACTGACACTATTAATAAAAAAATAAATATAGATCTGCTAGAAACACAGGCCTCCTTTTATTCCTCATGGGACTAGAGAAGAGAGAAAGAGGGAAGGTTGCCAGTACATAAAAGTAAATATCAGATAAGAAAATCCTAGTCAATATATTTTTTCCTTCAGTCAAGCTATTTTAATACATACAGTCCTGTCTCTTTCTAGGAGACATATGTTATTGGAAAGATTAGTTTTGCAGTACCTATTGCTTCTGCCAGCCTGCATCAAAGTAAATTTAGAGATGTGCTGACAGTCTAATACCTGCTATCGGGTTCTACCTGTAGATAAGAGGTGAAAAAACATCTGTTGAAGGCCACCCTTAAAAAAATTCTTGGTTGGCTGGATTACAGTAAGTTTCTCAATCTGTTGAGTAATTTCTTCACAAGAATCAAATGCTAATATGAGGGATAATAAGAAAAAAGTAAAATCTGATTTTAATGTATAGAGTAGTAATTTCTGAGATTCTCTTTTGTAAGCTTTAAGATGAATTAACTTGAAACACAATGTAAAGTGCAGGTAACTGAGACGTGCAAAACTAATGAAAAACATTTGTATAAGCCTAATTTGGCAGAATCTCATGCCTAAAAGTGGCTGGATGGAAAGCAGCATGGAAACTTACTAAAACTAGCAAACACTAAATAGATTAGGAAAAAAGCAGAGGAGGAGTGTGCAAAACCCCCACCATCTCAGATGCTTCATGTTCAGTTCTGACTACTCTCTGCCAAAACAAACACACAAAACTCCTTTTCTCCTCTCTCTTTCCATTTCAAATCAAACTAATCAGCAAAAACATACTGACATCTTATTTAAGTTCTTCAGAAAAAGCAATGTGCCATATTTTGCCTATTTCTCAAATCAAATCTTTAAAAACGTCCAAATAAGACACCCATGCAAGATACGCATGAGTTTGCATGCTCTCCCTCCCACCTCCAACTCCTCTTTCCTTCTAGTTTGGAAGTCACCTTTCTCCAAAAGAAAGTGAGAGAACCACTCACAGGACATTGCAGGGCTACTTTCATATTCTTTTTCCACATTGTTCAGTTTAACTAAAATATTTCATGAAGTATGCAGTATTTTTAGGGTGGAAGTCAAGAACTGGTATTTGGTCCACCCAGTACGCCAAGGCTACAAAGTACCAAAAATGCTTAAAACAGCAAATATGATATCTCATTCAAAAATACAGGTAATCTCCTCGCAGGTAGCTGCAGAGGTACAGAAACAGCTCCAATGGTCCATAAAAGCCTATCGGAGGTTTTCAGGGATGCCTGATTTTGAGATCAACAATCACTCAAGGAAAACAGTAGAAGGAGCATTTTAGGAACTCCTTTGCACACTGGTAAGGATATTTAGCTTCAGTAATGCCTCAAGTGTCTTAAGGCCAGCTGAAGCCAATGTTCAGTAATATAAAGAGAATCTGCCTTGAAGTTGCTATCAAGAGATTAAGAAAACAAAATTTTTGTTTTGTTCTTTGATAAGGAAGCTAAACCTGGAATTAGTGTTGCTCAAGAAGATCCCTACATGTATAAAAAGTTATTATGCTTATGCCAATTTACATCTCTTTAAGGGTCAGACTTGGCCAACAATATTTCTGATTAGTAAAAGAATCCATACAAAACAAACAGGAAAAATGTAGGTGCCTTCCTGGATCATAAATAAAACATTCACATTCATTGTTCTTAGTTTTCTAATTTAAGAGTTCAGTATTTTACAACTAGATATACCTCTCACTTATTTCTCCCAGAACTTTTTTCTGTCTGACTTATCTGTTATTTATCCATAGATAACTCTTACTAGAATAGACTACACTCACATAACGTTTATTTGTGGGAATATTATTTTTCATATATAATTTTGTTTTTCACTTGTACATATGCACGTTCTTGCCCTCAGACTTTATTTTATGATCAGTATAAACTTACCACTAATCTATTACATCTCCTCCATATGGAAGGCTTGCTGAGTTATGATTTAAAGAAACAAGATTAACTAGAAGACACTGAGATAAGAAGCAGTATTTTTTCATTTTAATGAAGAATGTCAAATAAAATCTCTAAAATGCACGATACTATCTGAGAAGCAAATATTGCAAGTCTGCTACTTGTAATAAGGGACAAGCTCACATTTTGTGGGACTTGAAAAAGAATCCTCATTACCCAAAAATTGAGGAAAGCAACTTGGAAATAACATGCAGACGTTTAGTTTCTGCAGTTCAAGACCAAACTGACCTCCTGAGAAGAATAAGTATACATCCCCATATATATGAAGTGAGTTCCCTTCAATACTACAGAGGTAGTAGGTATGAAACGATAATTCCTCTCTATGAAGCACTTGTGAGGGTGAGTCTGGAGTTTGGAGTCCCCAGCAGAAGAGAGATCCTACCGAACTGGATCAAACCCAGTAGACACCAGCAGACCAGTAGACACCCAGAGAGCCCAGCCTGACCAGGGGGCTGTAGCACACAGTGGATGAGCAGCAGTATATTTAGAATGGGATGATACTAAATTTTATAATCATAATTTCAGTTACTGAAAACATTCTGGTTTTATATATTGGCTCTCAGACATTCTGCAAGGGTAAGCATAATTAATAGCTTTACTCTAAAATATTGGCCTGGCCTGCTTCACAGCCAACTGTGTCACACAGCTTTGGTTACTCAGAACATGTCAAGTGTATCAAGTAATAAATTTCCACAATAATAACAACTTTTTAGTGCTTTTTTTTTTAATATAAGGAAGCCTAGAAGGTATAAATGCTTTTTTTCTACTAAGTTACTCTTTGCAATAAAAGACCAATGTACACTAAAATGTATTCCCAGTAGATCTGATTGTAAATGAGAGTGTTTGTGAGGGGGAAGGGGGGGAATAAAAGATCAGACATGTTATTGAGAATCTCCCCATTGCCTAAACTCTGTGCCAGCACTGTGTCAACAAGAAGGGATTTATTCTATCGGACCTTTCCGCTCAGCTATGCACTTCCTGTTAATGAGATCAATACCCATGTCTGTTAGGAGCTGGTTTAATATTCTTAATTAAGGTTCATTTAAGGTTCATTCTGGTTATAAGGTAAGTTTTTTTTTCTCATATTTTAAAGACCACTTTTTATACTTCGTATTCATTTGTAGGTAGTAAGCGATCTTCATTTGAGTTCAGAGTTTAAAGTCAGGAGTAGCTACACGACTAAGAAACTGACAGTGAACAAAACGGATTAAAAAAAAGTGCAAAGTGCTTTTTATTTTTCTTTTATTCTCTTACAACGCCTATATGCTCTCATTTCTTAACAGCATAGGTGTAGCTTCTTTGACTTGCATGGAAAGAAACGTAATGATGGTGAATCATTCTCTCTTATGACATGTTCCTGTCTTTGCTTTTACATGGAAAAACCTTTCTGTTAAAGACCTTGAAAAGGAAACAGTATCTTACAACTGGAAAGCAGGACAGGCCACAGAGCAATGTGCATTAAGCAACAACACATTGAAACACTCAGTTGCCAGCCAGAAAGGACTACAGAGATCATGAACACCAATTCCTATGAAACTAGCAAGATTTGTAGGTGCTCAAATTTTTCAGCAATTTGTTAAAAAGCTACTTATGGCCTCAGCTTTGACATACAAAATTTAAATGTTTGTCATTTTATATTTAGCAAATAAATAGTACACACAAGTAATACACAGTTAGGTACTGGCAGTCAGGTGATAAAATTCATCTGATATTATTTATCCTACATTAAAGCAGACTACTATAAAAATTGCAATCCAAAGGAGCTTTTATAAGAGAACAGAATTTTGAGTGTATGTTGTTTTTGTTTTCATTACTGTCATTACAAACTACCATGATGTCCCTTGAAGCTGAATAAAATCCATCCAACTACTTCCTTTAAAGAGATCAGTTAAACTGTCAGCCTAAAGGCTTGTCTCTGAATGACTGATATCAAGCCTATGAAGTTATCCTTGGTAAATATTCTACGTTGAGTAGATATTATGCAATATTTGATTAATAGAAATAGCCCAAAGTTTGACAATTTTATTTGTATTATACAGAAAAAAATGTATTGAAGAAAAAGATGCAGTAAATAAAGACAGTAGCTATACAACGTGTTTTGGAGGAAGCAGGCATTCATACAAACTCTGCTTATTGTTTATCTTGCATCTTTCTGTTCAGGTGAAAAAAGTAGGAAAAGGCTTTAATGAGATAGTTTTGCATTCAATTGGATTCTCAGAGCTCTTCCGAGAATGAACACATTGCTGTTACATAATTTTAGTAATATGTTCAGTCTGTGTCTTGCTTAGTTTAACAGACATTAGTTACATTAGCAGGTAATTTCTGCCTTTTAAGAGGGGTGACTTTGTAATTTTATATAATTCTCAAGATTCTTGAACACTAAACAGGGACACAAAAGTCTCTGGCTTGAACTCATCAAATTTTAGTGTCTCACAGTCCAACTTTGATCTCTCAAGGCAAAATAATAAACTTGCTAAACATAAAAAATCAGAATCAAAATCTTGTTTTTCTATACAGAGAGAAGAAGAGTATCTCCATATTCATATGTATGTTTCTACTATTAAGTTATTTAATAATTAAAATATTTTTCACAGAGTTGAATGTAAAGCTAAGAAACATTCAGCTAACATGAGAAAGACTACCCAAATTTGTGAGACTAAGAGAAAATATCTGAAAGCCTCAAAAGAGAAAAAGTGTTTTGGATTCTCATTTTCTTTCTATTTTCCAGTCTGAAGGTACATTTAGTTATATTGTCCAGTTTTTTCCTCGCAAATAGGAGGGTATTAATTTGCTTTTAAAAAAATTCATGAAAGAATAGGAAATGAAGATTCTCATGTTATTCCTAACATTAAAAGGGAGAGCTTTAACAGAAATATGAAACTCGTGATCAGATTATAGCAGTGCATTTGACTGTACACCAGCACCAACCCAGAAAAGGAGTGAAAAATTATTTGGATTTGTTCTAGCGAGACAATCATGCAGAGCAAAAAGGGACATATGCATTGTTTTTGCTTTAATCTTTCATGTTGCTCAAAACAAGAACTGATATTGCGTTCCATGTGCAACTCCTGCAGTAGAAATGTAAACATGTAAGTATAACATATCTATGTTATGTTTACATAACATAAAATATGGTTTAAAATATGTCTAACATGAGACTCCCTGTCTTGTTATCATTCATCCAGAAAGCAAACAAGAGAAAGTAGCAATTTAAACTCCATACCATTACTAGGAAATAAATTTAATTTGAACCTCTACCTCCTACAGAATTCCATATTGCCATCCGGATTGAAGTAAAGCATGTTGATAATAATTTACAATAAACTCAAATGCATAATGTGATTTTCTTTCTAATTGTATTTCCACTCCTTTCCAAAGGAAAAAATAATGTTGTATAAACAAGTCTTTACTTGCAGAAGAAAACTAGCATGCAATAATCTTATTAATTCCAGATAAGAGCAGATAAATGTATTTACTGCCCTTTAGCAAGTTGGTTTCAAATCAGTTTGCCCTTCTCTTAACTACAGCACACTTACTGACCTTAGAGCAAATATAATGACTGCTAATAAAATGCATCACCATTGTTTGTCCACCTTTATTCCCTAAAACTTGCATATGAAAAACCTAAAAGTGCCACATTTTTTCTCCTGTGAAATAATGCAGCTACTGTTTCTACATTACTGCTATACAGCATTAGATTTATCTATTTAGCCATTTTAATAGTAAAAGGATTCAGATGTAAAACATAATTTAATGTATTTCTTATTCTTCATATTTCATAGTTTTTAGATGACTGTTAGATAGTTCTAAACAAAACCATGCGATGGAGATAAATACAAGGGGATGCCTGCAACAAGCACATATATTGCAAATAGGTTGCAAATTTAGCTGTCCACTGATATGGACAGTGTTGTTCGCTGTAACTACAAACTTAATACAATTTGTTTTACAAGAAATAATGAACCTCAGCTAGCCTTTATGAATCTGGGAGAAGAATTTAATATTTCTAATTAACAGTAGATATATTGTGACATTTTATAGTCCTAAAATAAAGTCAGGCATCTAAAAACTCCTAAGCTTAGTTTCCTTAATGTTGTATTCATATGATTATTTTCCAGAAAACCCAGCCTTTAAAAGTAAAGTCATTTTACTGGACAGTGTTAATTTCTTATGAGAAAAGCTTATTATATTGGATAACATCCATTTATTACTTGAATTTAATTTAGAATTTAATTTCATTTTAATGAAATTCTTCCTACATTTTGAAAAGGCCTATATCTAACTGCATTCAACTTCACAAATGACTTTATGCTAACAACCAATTTATCAATTTGCTCCATAGGGATTATATGGACAACATGAATACACAAGACCAAAAGGAGAGAGAGAAAGGGGTACAAAGTGCATTCAGCAATATTATGACATGCAAAGGTGAAAACAGTTTATCTGTTTAACTCATTTAATTTAAATAAAAGAATCGATGACATCAGTTTAATTGTTGTGATAATCATCAAAATATTCATACTATTTTGTTATTGTTTAGTCACATTGCAGAAACATTAGGTAATAATTCAAACGTCAGAGAAAATGTTTATTACAATTATTTTTATTTACTAACCTTACTGATCTTGAGAGTAGGTAAAGGCTTTCTGTTTTGGGTACTTCACAAACAGAACTCTCTATTCGAAAATTTAAAAGACAACATCACTGTGCAGACAAACAAATGAGTCATGGTAGGGAAAGGAGAGACAATGTAAATAACTTGGAGGTGCAGGTAACTGCTAGCTCCTCAGCAATTCTCTCAGCTTACCAACTGCCATCATCATGCCAGAAACTGGGATATACATATTTGAAGAAATAGTTTAGAGTCTAGAAGATTCAAACTGTCACGTTCCATGTTTTGATCAGGTACATCTTCCAGACATTAACAGAAATGGAGAAAATTTAGGAAAGCATGATCCAGATTTAGACCACCTAAATTCCACCTTTATCCTTCTGCTTAGTGTTTTCTATTTGCTTGTTCTAGGCTGTGATGGATGTTTCAGAGCACGTTTGCTCAGGATCCTCTGAATTTGAAAGATTATTGGAAATTAACTTAAGTAGTAACTCCCTCATGCATTCATCTGAAAATTAGACTCCAACTACTGTACTTTCAACTTAGTATAGTTCAAGAATTGATACCAAGCCTGGAAAAATTGCAGAAGAGCCCTAACAAAATTTTCCTGGGATCCCATAAACATGAGATTCCACAAAATCAGCTCTTGGACCTGTGAAATACTTACTTCCTTATAGGTTGGCAGTACTATGAAAAACGAAGGGCACTTGGATATGGAGAGGACAAGGCCAGCAGCATGGGAACAGTATGCAGGATTGAGTCTAGGTAGTACCTAGGCTAATTTCCTTCTTCCTGCATATATTGTGGCCTTTTAGGAGTACAGGAGAGTGACTCCACTACTTTGTCTCAGATAACTCTAAGAAGAAATATTTGAATCTAACTAATAAATGTTGTGGACAAATAACAACTACTAAAAGTACTTATTCTCTCATAGAAAGCTTGCCTATCAGGTAGTTCTGAGTGGAATTCAGCTGCCTACATGAAAGGCTGGCACGGGTACTTGAATCTCTGAAACATCTTCACAAGGAGGGCAAAGGCTCCATAGGGAAGCTCAAGAAATCCACATCCTCTAGAGCAGGAGCTTGAAGATACCAAGGGCATTTTAAATGGCATTAGATGGCTAAGTTTTGACAACTAAATCCTACACTCCTTCCTTTAAATATTCTCTTCTCACCTTCACCTCATGGTGTCTAGTGTTTTGGCAAGCATTGTGTGAAAGAAAATAAGAGAAGGATTTGCATCTTGGATTGTTGCTACTGTGAAAGAAAGGAAATATAATTAGCTTAAACATATGATTCTGAAGTGTATCTTTTAGCTTTTACTCCTAGAGGATAAAAAATGGCATAAAAGTAGGTTCAAAAGTAGTTATTTTCCTACTTCTCTTTCAGTGATCCCAATATTACCCACCACTTTCTACTCCATTTTTGTTCAAAGGGATTTGTGTGCCTGGGAAGCAGAGGAATTTTCAGAAGTATATATTCTGTGTAGTTTGCAAGTGTCTGTGAGAGCATCTCTTGCTTTTTTTTCTTGACTTCATTTGAAGTTCATTACAGTCTCAACTGAGTCTCTGGGTACTTTTGCAAAGCAGGTGAGTGGAGTCCCTGAACTGGGTGAGTCAGCAAAGAGAGGGAAAGGAGGTTGACTACACTGAGAGTTCAGTTATGGGAGAGACTCAAGGGACAAACTGTCAAAGTAGAAGTCAAAGAGATTAGTGCAGATACAAGACAACATAAAGCAACCACTTGCCCACTTACCTAGAATAAAATAAATGCAGACCGAATTCCAGGAGGAGAGGAGACTTTCCAAGACACATACAAAAGTCCCATCACAAAATCAGAGGCCCTCATCTTGAGAAGTATAGAGTTGGTGCAAGAGAAAATGGTGGCAGATGCTACTTCTCAAAAGATGTCCATGTGCATTAAGGATAATCCTGTTGAGCTAGGGAACCTGGATGAAAGGAAGAGGCAGGCTGCAAGAGTGAGTAATCTTACTATTAGGCACTCGGTTTGGTTCGTAATCCCAAAGGGGAATGCATTTGTGCTGAACGCAAAAACAGAGGACCACACAAAGTGTCTGAATACGCTTCAAGAAAATCCTGGGGTCATAGTCATCGTTCATGGTCCAGGGATACAGGAAAAAGTAAAACTGAAGCTACAGAGGCAAAACTGGGGAGGGCCGCCTAGGAAGCTGAAAAGTGGCTCTCCATTTTAGAATTCTGGAAATTGCCCCCAGCTTGCAGCAGACTAGACAAAAGGGCTAATGAGGCAAAGTTAAAATGTATGTTTGATTAGCACAGTGAAAAGGTATAACAATTATCAGAAACTGACACATTTCTGGAAGACAGGGAGCTTGTACAGGAAGGACAGACTTTCTTTAAACTGTGATTAAATATAGGCTGCTGGATTTTAATACTATGAAGGTCATAACAGAGTTTCAAAACTAAAGATGATGGAATGCCAATAGGTGCTGTACAACACCTTCAGTCAAGGTGTGGTGAAGCTCAGTGTACTCATGATGCATCTAATAGTCGCAAAGTCAAAATATCCTGTTGCCTCAAGTGAAGGACAGGACAGAAGTTGGAAATATTCAAGAAACAAGTAATAAAGCATTGTCAAAGCATCCTGCCAGTGAAATAGGGGATAGGGAAGCAAGGATACTTGTCTAAGAAATAAAATGATGGAATGAGAATGCCTGTTTTTAAATAAGGTTATTGACATAATAATCAGATCAGAAGCTGGAAGGATGACAATAAATGGTGCATTAATACCCCAGTAAAAAGTGTACAGGGAAGACAGAATAGGATGTTACTACTGAATGGATGCTCTTTACCAGCGATCACAGTGCACATGCATTCAATATAGCCTTGCAGGAGCAACAGAAGTGAAAAGGAAAAAAAAAATCACTATGGTTATACTTAATTTCCAAACGGGGTACTCTAATAAAATGAGAAAACCCACTGAAAAGAAGCAAAAAGTTAAATCTTTATAGATGCTGTAGAAAACGTAAAAGATAAAATTCTGGACACTCAGAACAAATGCCTAAAGTCATAAAGAAATGAGGAAGAAATGAGGAAGAAATAAAGAAATGACCCAAAAAAGGTCCGAAAAGAAGCCAGCATAGCTAAATAGAGAAGACAAAAATGGCTATTAGCAATAAGAAGAAAAAGTGAAGCTGTGTCTAAATGAGGAAAATAAGGATGACCATAAACTCTGGCTCACTAAATTAAAAAAATGCAAATAAGACAAGCCATTAAAAAGTTTGAGGAGTAAGTGCAAAAAGCATAAAATCTAGTAATAAATCCTTTTTTAAACACATCAGAAGCAGCAAGTTCACGCCAGAGCCTGTAAGGTCAACAAAACGTCAAGGTATAAAAGAAGCACAAACAACTAAATGAATGTTTTGCATCCGTGGGCATCAACAGTTTGGGGAACTGCCCACTCCATTTATAAAATAAGGTAGAAAAGTGAAACTAATTGTCAATAGAAGGGGTCGTGGAATAAACAGACAAACTCAGTAGTAAGAGATCACTAACTCCACACAGCATTTACCCAAGAGTTTTAAAGGAACTCCAAGATGAAAGACCTGAACAACGAATTATGGTGTGCATAATCTCAATTAACACTGTTTTCAAATCTGAGGCTTTAACAACAGTTAACCTGGTGAGAGCTCCAAGAAAGATGTGGGGAACTGCAGACCATTAAGTTGACATCTGTACCAAACAAACAAGTAGAAACTACCCTAAAGAATGGTACTAGTGAGCACCCAGATAAATAAGATGTCATGGAGAAGAGAGAATTATGCCTTGCAGAGCCACTGCCGTTCTTTGAAGCAATGAACAAGCACGTGGTCGCATGACCCAGCAAATTTGGTTTGCTCAGGTTTCCACAGGGCAAATGATAAGTTCCATCACCCAAAGCCCATTAAAGAAATCAGGCCGTTGTTAGACAGAGATGTTTCTCATATAGAGCAATAATTTGATGAAAGTTTGGCAAGAGAGATTGAGGGGTAATAGTGAATTATCACAGTGAATGGAGTTGCACATGAGTCAGGATTAAGACCTATGCTGTTCAAAATATTCAGACCATACATGACCCAGTTATGCAGGATAATAAGGACAAGAGCCACCTGTTAAGGACCTCACAACACTGAATAACTGAAACAATAAAATGGCATATGAAACTAAACACAGAGAAATGCAACACAACATAAGGAGGAAAAACGCAACATAGGCTCTCAGCTGACTATTACTACTCTAGAATGAGATCTTAAGATTTTAATAGATTGTTTTAGTATATTTCTCAATGTTCAGTATAGTGAGTTAAGAATAAATAAAAATGTTAGCAAAGAAATAGAGAATGAAACAGATAATATCGTTATGTTTTCATATAAGTTCATGCAAATGCTTTTTAAGTTGTGTTCCCTCTACCTCCAAGGAGACACACCGTGACACACTGTAACAGTAAAGAAAGAGAAGAGCAACAAGGATGACCCAAAGTGTGGTATTGCCTATAACTGCATGAGCTTCTGGAGAGGCATTTGCTTAAAGTTTACATGAGCTTCAAAGCAACTAGACAAATTTGTGGAAGAAAAATGCATTCAAGGTAGGCATTCTGGCTCTTGAGTCACAAACAGTTGAAGATAGGATTGTTTTCTAGGGTAGTATCACTATGTGATTGCCCTCTTCCCAGGTAACTGTTATTGGCCACTATCACATATATGGTCTGGCCTAATGGGATATTTGTTCTTACATGTTTCTGAATAGTAAAACAGACAAAATATCAATATGAATAGCTAATACCAAAGTTAAATAAGCAGGATGGAAAAAAATATTGGTTTCTTTTTACAAATATTTTTATGTTGCTCTTTTACTACCAGAAATTTAGAACCAAGCATGTCCATCCTGCAGAGCCCATGGACAGTTTCTTTACAGATGAATAGATGCTCTGGCCTGCCCCCTAAACATACAAAGGCTCTTTTGTTGAGCACGTGCCTGAATAGCTAGTCTCCATTAAGATACTATATAAACAGCTAAGATAGATAGAAAAATAGCGTTCTTGCTGAATCTACTAATCATCTAGTAACGAACAGTGTGGAGGGTTTTTCTCGCACTATGTTATGCATAACAGAAGTTTGGCTTTACTTAGGATATATTTTTGCTTCCTATTGCCCTCTTCTATGCCTGAAGGTGGCAGCATCAAGATACTAATAATTTAGCAGTTTTAACCAGACATAGCATGAGCTACTCTTAACAACAACGTGATCTGCAATTTAAAAATGAATGGTTTAGCTAACAGGTCCTCAAAGGATTCAAGGATCAAGGGCAATGGTTTATACTGATTAATTTAAAATAATGTCTCGATTACTTTGCTCTAATCATGCACAACAGAATATGTGTTCAATAACACTTTTTGAATAATAAACGCAGATTATTATGTTAGATGAACAACTTTCTTAAAACACATTCATAAACCACAATGTAAAAACTCAGTACTCTCATTGTCATGGCTATTTATATCCTGCAGAGAGCATCATCTGTGCATTTTAATAGTATCTCTTTGGATCTATACGTAATGTAATGTTGCTTTTACATCAGGGACCACACAAGGGCTTCAACTGCAACAGAACTGGTAGAGTTTGCATTCAAGCAAATGGGATGCAAAATTTGGGAAATCAAACACTGGGCTCAGTGTAGATATATAATATATCAGAGGTTTAACAGCAAATGAGAGAATGATACAAGAAAACATATTAACAGCTATTCTGGCCTGCTGTTCTACTATACAGGAGGATGCATCAAGGGTGGGCAGATGAATGACAATGGAAGGCAACTTTACCACACCTGCAACAAAATTTTATACAACTATAGAAAATATTGCTTCCACTCAAAACCCCCTGAAACTTCTCAGAGTAGACCACATTTGGGCATGTAACATGATTTTGAAATTACTTTAAAATGTCTCATTAACTTTTTTTGTATAAAAAGGGCAGTAAAACAAAGTAATTTTACAGATATTCATATACAGCCTACAATGTGATATCAAAATGTTAGCATACAAGAAAGTAATCATGTATAGACAAGGATGTCATTAAAATAGTTTTGTAATGGTCAGATTAGGAGATACTTACTGTCAAACTACATAAGTCTCAGGAAATCCTGTGAGTTGAAAACAGTTGGAAGCTAAGAGATTCTAAGGTGAAAGATACCATATATGTTTGTCCTTTCCTATTTGCATGCTTAAGAATATTGTTGGAATATTGTTGAATTCTGAGTTAAATATGCAGGTGTGAGTCTTATACGCTCTCAGGTAGCCTCTACAAGGATCAGGAAACATGTCCTTGCGCTAGAATGTGACCTTAATTTGAAAGGCCACTGTCAAATTGGATTTAAATATTCTATACGCAGCTGAACTCAAACAAAGATCATTTTGCATCTGATGGAGGTAAACAGAATATTGCAGGCATATAAGGTATGAATGGTATAGTATCTATTTGGGAAGGGTGCTTGGACAAACGTACTTTGTAAGCACAAAAGGCTTATGGTTAAAGGAAGGGGGTTATGTTTTAGAATGATATCTGATTAAGTCCATCTCTAGCACTAAACAGCATGAGAGACTCACTACATGCTACAAGCAAAGTTGCATAACTTCTGTCTTTTTTTTCCAATATTCATTAGCGTGCTCGTAAACAAATCCGGAATAACCATATGTTATTGAAATCATGTGACAATTCCCTTTAATAAGACTGTCCCTTCAATCCCTTCAAGTCTTATCCAGTGCAGTTCATTCTGACTGAAAAGGTCGTATAGTGAGGTTTTTATTCAGGCTAAAATTCCTGGAAATATTTAGTTAGAAATTTTTTAAAAATTTCCAAAAGAAAACCAGGGTCAAACATGACGTTGTGCCTACTCTAAACTAAAATCAGTTAAATTAGGACTCCTAAGTTTTGAATCAAGGGCTTAATCACAGCAGATAACTTTACTGCTAAGGAAATATAGGATGTCTGGGCCATGGAATTCTTACAGCATTTATCTATGTCACAAGCTTTTATGAAAAATAAAGTTCACAGATAGGAACTCATCTCAGAAGAGTTCATTGTCACTGCATTTTTAGGCCTCTCACAAATCTTTCCATAGATGAATAAGACTGAACATAAGTAATCCCACAGAATGGTAATGAATGCCAAGCTAAGAATGAATTTTCATGTAATGGTCTTTTCCAATAACTTTCAAATTGGGGGGAACTAGACACTGGAACTGGAAACAAGCAGTTTGTGAGTCTTAAGTTTATGACTGCACTGATAACATACTTAGGTTTCAGGAGAAAATATTCCTCTGGCAGAATTTCTGGGAATTTTTTAGTTTGCTTTGTTCACTATCAAGGAGTGTACACAAAACAGCCAGCAGTAGAGAGAATATTATTGAAATGGTAAAGTCAAGCACTCAAGCTGGGCCTTTGGTTGCCAACAAAAACTTAACTAGCCTGCATTACTTGTATGGATCATAACGTAATAATACTCAACTACATGATCACATACACTTTGTTAAAGGCTTCAGCTTTTCCAGGACATAGTTTAGATCTCCCAAAGAATATACAGGAGGCACGTACTGCACATGTCCTGTACAGCAGTGGGGGAGGCTGTTCACTGTAGGGCCCTGGCTGACTCGTTACAGAAATGGAAGCTATATAATAAACCTAATGTAAGCTTGCAGAAAGACATGAGGAAAGCAATTTTTTCATACTTAGTTGTTTGTGTAGTCCTTATTTTCTGAGTACCTGATTTGCAATGATGTGGTCCCATTTGCAGAATTTTTTCTCCCTCACAAACGAAACTGAACTTGTTAGGATTTTCTGTGAATAAAGTATTATACTTAGGACTCTAAGAAACTAGGTTTTCAGTGTTACTCATACTATGGATACCTGCGACTTTGTTCTCTCAGTAATTCAGCTTCCTTTCTGTAAAGTGGGGTTAATTCCACCCCTCAACCACAAGGGTGTTATGAAGATTAATTAGTGTTTGTGAAAAACTCAAGATAATATAATGATGCGCACCACAGAAAAACTCTTGAGGAAATTAATCATTCCTTCCTCAGAGTGGGACCTGAACAGACTAGTGTAAATAATATATGGGACAATACAACGAACAAGGAGGAGAAGACAAAATATTGAAAAGCTGCTTATTAGCTGAGCACTATTTATTCTGTGTACTTAATAAGGGAGGGACGCCGTAACTAAAGATTGTCATAATCCAAATGCAGGAGGTACGAACTAAAGAGTGAAGGAATAGTTTTAATTCTGCACCTTCTTAACTTCGGAGTTCTTTGCAAATGTTCTTTGTAATGGTCTCTTAATTTTTTAACAGAATAATAAATACTATGTTAAAACACTGTTTTTTATTTAACAGCTTAAAATTGCTGAAGCATTTTGATATCCAGTAATGGAAGATGTAATAACATAGCTAATTACCATTTTAAACAGACGTTTTGACCCGAAAGAAAGAAAGTGATAGATAGAACAGTGGGTAACTCACTGTGTGTCAGACCTGAGATCAGAGCCAATACAAATTCACTTCTTATACATTGAGCTGTCCATAAGAGATAATAGTACAGAATAGAAAATAACCAAACCTGATTTTTGCTTCAGCAGACTATGAGAGAATATAATTCAAATTGGAATATGAAAATAAACTTATAATTACTGCAACATTTTCAATAAAGTAATTTTAATTACTGAAGTTGAAAAATGCAACTTATGAGACTTTAGGGAGCACATTTTTTTCCTGAATTCCTGTTGTTACAGAGTACAGTATATTATCTGGTAATTTTCACCAATTACAAGCCAGTAGTATTTAGCAACACACAGTGCTGTTAAAAATGCTTTAAAATGATCTTCAATAAATGCAAGTTTAAACTTTTGCTCCAATTTTCAGGTTTCTAATAATAGAGTATTTGAGCCTTATAAATCTTAGAAATCTAATTAGACAATGTTAAGTTCTCTTTAGCTGAAGTCGCAGATGTTTCATACTGGGAAAATCAGCAAGCCCCAGGGTTTGTTTGGTCTAGTGTAGTGTCAAATTTTCATGGATAATTTAATAGCTAATAACTCTAATTCTTTCCCGTAAACCAAGAGATGATAAATAATGATTGCTCTAAAACCATAAAATTAACCCTCTAGGCTAAGAAAATTTTTCAGGAGCAGTTGAGGAGATTAATTTCTGGTACTTAATGTTTCTTTATTGCCAATTGTCTCTAAGTTGTATACATCCTGCAATATAACAGACAATGCAAATAAATATATTGAAATTGTGCATTTCAGAAAGAATTATACATCCACGATGCTGTAAGTACCTTTAATATGTTAGGCACACTGACTAGTCTACAGTGGAATGTAAGACTTTTTTCATATAGGCCTCTAGTACCAAAAGTTTATGGCTACACTCAGTGTTTCCTCTAAGAAAATACTGGTTTCTGTCTTGAAAGGAGATCTTCCCTCGACTTCAAAGTTAAAAAAGAACACCAAGATCCTTCTTCTGTTTCACACAAGTGGCAAATAAAATAAAACCCAACAATTATTACTGTTTTAACTAGAACACAGACATATAAAGATGATTAACAGGACTTCATATTCAAAAGCCTGGGATTTTGACAGAGGACGCATTGGTTTTGTTCTGAAGAATGTCAGAGTAACATTTAGATGGTTTTAATATGGGTAACAGCAGGATCACACTTATCTGCTTTTATAAAACTGTGTGCAGAGTCATTGTGCAGAATGAAGTGGGTATATCATGTGGGCAACATGCTAGTGAATATACTTTTAGAAAAGCCACCCCATAAATAAGATGGGTTTGCAGATGATCATCCATTTCTACATTCCACCATCATACCAGTTCATAACAGTTCTTCTCTCTCCTGTTTTTCTTAATGTAGAGCAGATGGGTTTAGTTTTAAGCAAAATGGAAACAAAGTGCGGGCAATAAATAAAGCTTTAGAAGAATGCTTAAATGTGGAAACTCAGCAAAACTCAGGAAACAAATTCTAAAGATGTACTACAATATTTGGGAAGAGCAGTTTATCTAATCAAAATCAATGTGCAGAAGTGTGAAGAGATTGTTACAGGACTGAATTTTTATGGATAACATTCACAAATTACACCACTGAAAAAAGGATACTGCATATATACATTTTGAGGGATAGCACAGATTAAAAATGAAAAGGATCTCAACTGACCATAAATAAGCTGACCAAAAGATAAAATGAGGTGGTCTAAACAACCATTCTTCAGCTATTAAGCGATTGTTTCTTCTAACTGCTACTTTTAATTACCCAAGAGAAGTTTATTGCAAAGAACTTCAAAGACACAAAAAACGTTGGCACATTGGGAGGTTAATGGTAAATCATGTTTACAGTTGATTAATTCATATGTGAAAGGAAAGCAAACTACCTAAACAATTTCTAATGCTTCAAATTAACTGGCAACACTATAAAGTGTTCAATGATTATCTTAATTCAGTATGTAGATCCAGTCACAAAAGCAAACAAGATGTAAAAATATATGCAAAAGAATATAGAGAATAATGTAGAGGATTTTCCAATACCTTTATATACATTAATGTTGCTGTTTCATTTAAAACACCACTTGCAGTTATAGTCTCTCCATTTCAAGAATCACTCTGCAATTCAGAAAAGGATTAGAAGAACTATCAAAGCCACTTGCTTAAGAACAAAGATAAAAGACCCTACAACTATTTTCATTAAAAATAAGAACAATATGAAAACATAAAAATAATAATGCAGACAATTTTGATAGGAAGTTTTGCTCTCCCTCTGTCATGGTACAAGAATAGTTGTTTAACTAACTGAAAGGAAAAGTTAACATAGTTTTTTTATGGGAGAGAATTTCAATACTGCTTTTATATACAAAGTATGTGTATACTATCTACCCTTGGAAGAACTTATATTTGCATAAGCCAATTGGGCAACTTCCTGATTATTTATCTTTCCTTTCTTATCTGATTAGACAATGCAAAACAGAACACTTCCCAGTCACTGTGTCAACAAAGTAAATTTCTTCCATATATATTTTTAAAAAGCTAGATGTCATTTTGGACACTGCTATACACTTGATTTTGAGATATTTGAAAGCCCAAAAATGTTTTCTTCTTTCGTTTTAACTTCTTTCAGGTTCTATGTTTTCCTTTCCATATGGTAGTAAGCGTGCTACACTAACCTTGCTAGGACCTGATGAAAACATATTTGAGTACAAAAAAGTAAGCTGGAATTTACAGTCTGGGAAACAGCGATGTAAATGGAATTTATACTTTGGGGAACAAGATCGTGTGTGCCATTAACAGCTGTATGATAAACTAATACAGATATTGTCCAGGAAGACAAAAAAACCCAGAACTTTGAGCCTGCTTTGACAATGCTAACATACCAATCTGGCAAAAAATGAGGTGACTCCTTTAGGTTTGTATTCTTTTTCCCAAATGCTGACTTAACCTGTGACTTTCCGAACAAAGAGCTGTAGCACTGACACAGAAATCTGAAAGTCAATTCCCAGGTACGTACATGCTAACAGACAAGACTGGACCGTGGCCTTTGACTATGGCTCTGTTTCTTTGTGAATATTCTGTATTTATTCTGATAGAAATGGACTCTCTGACAGTACACTGCCATTCCTAATTGTAATGTAATTTAAACTATGTTTCATGCCAGTGAAAAAGGGATTTTTGCCATACCACATCTAGAAATATGAAATGATTACTTAGAGTATAAAGAATTCTATATTAGTATTGTTCATTGAACATTGAACATTGCTTGTTCCTCTTATCTACAAAACTTTGAAAAGAACAGTGTAACTATTGGCATGTAACGAAATCAAAATCAAATGCAAGTCACAGTTCTTACTGAAGACTACAAAAAAGCCTACAAGATGATTTCTAACATTCTGCTCCCAAGTTCTTGCTCCATCTTCTAAATGCTTGCTCAGAAGACATACATGAGACTTGCCCAAAATCAGCTGTTTTATGCTAAGAATTCAATACATTTAAATTATTTCTTATTTGACACTACCTTGCCCAGATTCAACTCTCCTTTCACAGGTTTACATTAGCCTGCAGGCTTAGATACATAGGTAAGTTACTGTACTCTACCACCACATCACAGATAGATGAGCTGTGGTAACTCTGTGCACAACAGATGACAATACACCTAAGGAATTGTCTTCTAAAATGAGTTTGGCTTGCCCCTGTTATCCTTCCCAGATCCCAGAAGAAATAACAACCTCTGCAGCTGGCTCCTTCCCACCCTATGTCCTTGGCTTTCAGGTGCTTCTCAGGAAGTGGTTCCCAAAACAGAAGCAGACGTTACTTACAAACAAATATATAAAAGTCTAAAATAATTGATACATCAAATAGTTATTTTGAGTGTTTGCATTTCTTTATATCATTTTTATTTCTCAGAGTTGAAAGCATCAGTTGTCTGATGTGTTTTTCATGAACCCTTTAAAAACACTTGTTCTGCTGGTGTAGAACGCCTACTGATGAAGTCTTAAGATATTTTTGCCACGCTGAAGTGATACAAATGGTTCCTAATAATGTTATCTATATATTTTATATATATTGATAACTACAAATATACATATAAAAGCTATTATAGCAGGAATTCGTCTCCTTCAGCATTTGATTTGGGTGGTTCCATTGTTCCCCAAATCCTAATTTTCTCAGGCAGGTGGGAGACCAGCCACTCTCTTCACTGTCAGAAGGACTGGATATGGTGCAGGTCTGAATGATCACAGACCCTGCCTAGACCCTGTCTTGGAGGGAGAAGGAGTCTAGCGAGGACTTGGAGCATTTTGACACTCTATATCTAGGGTAAAGAGAACTTAAGGATAAACTGGAAGCTCTGGAAAGAGGAGCCTTATGTTGCGGCTGCCAGATTGCTACTAGAAGGCCATTCAGACTTTCTTTAGCGAAAAAATTTGTGGTAGTAATCCCTAGCTGAATTTTTGCCTCCTATAGATTTTATGAGGATGCTTTGTGCCCAGAAGAGAATGAGGCTATCATCTAAACTACTCACACTTATCAGCAGAAGTTTCATGTCATAACTTGTAAAAAACCTAGTCAATTAAATGCAATAGCATTTTTGTGGGGTAAATTACAGTAAGAAATTGGTTGCTTGGGAATTATTCCTCTGGAAAAGCTAATTTCTTTGTATGCATAATTTTAAATACTTAAAAGTAATTAGGAAACACACCTCATAAGCAATTTTAAAATTAAAAAAATACACAGTAATTAGTGCTTTAAAATATTTCTGCAAATACACACTTTCCTCTGTTAGTTGCTAAAGGAAGTTCTTCTTCTAGCTTACCAATTCTGTGATTTCTGAAAAGTCCCCACATTAAATGTAATTTGGCATCACTTGGTTATCAGGTGTTGTATTATAAAGTGAGTGGAAAGTAAATTTTGAATGATCTACAGTTTGTTCTTTTAGTTTTAAAAAAGCCTGGTAGCTTTGCAAGGTGTTACCTATCCTTTGCTCATGCTAAGTACCTCTGCTTGGAGAGGTACTTGCTCATGCTAAGTACCTCTGCTTGGAGAGGTGCTTAGCAACCACCCAAAGATCCTTTCTATTGTTATAAGAAAACATTGTAATAAGAAAATTCCAGTCAAACCAGTTAAATAAGGATAATTGCCAGGGTAAACATACAGAAGCAGAACAAAAGAACAAGCCAAAAAGAAGCAGAGAAAATTCTTCTTTGGTCCCAGCAGGAGAAGTTTTTTGCTGCCATTTTAATTGGGCTACGAAATTTCACGTTTTACTCAGATGAGGTACCATTCTGTTATAGGCCACCTAAAACAGATGAAAGTTATTAATGATACTGCCAATTACAAAGCCTCTTGTACCTTCAGGAAAGAAGATGCTCTTGCTTGGGGTTAGGTTTTAGCAGGAACAAAGCTATTTTAGGCCCATGTTGATGTTAAGACCTGTATTCTATTAATTCAGTCCTGGACTTGCTTGTTGTTGCTTTTGCCAGTAGCAGCTAGCAGTTTACTTCTACAGTTTACCTCTTCCCCACATCAACTATATTAAGCTATCAAAACAGCATGTATAGCGACAGGCATGTCTAATCACATCTCTTTGCTCAATTACAGTATTATTTTTACAATTACACATTCTCTGGATTTCTCAAAGCTTTTTTGAACATAATCATAATTTCTTCGTGGTACAACAGAGACAGAAGAAGAAGCAATAGACACAAGCTGGAACACAGGAAATTCCAATTAGATTATGAAAAGTTGTTTTTTTTTTTTTTTTAACCAAAGTCCAATACCGGAGCAGGTTGCCCAGAGAGGCAGTGGGATCTCCTTCAAGGTGTCCCAAACTCTACTGACATGGCCCAGCAACCTGATCTAGTTAGACGTGCTCTGAGCAGGGACTTGGACTAAATAACTTCTGGAGCTCCCTTCCAACCTCAGTTATTCTGTGATTCTGTGAAAGCACTTGCCTGTGTTTTCCATTAAAATCATGTAAGCTTTAAAGATCTTAAACTGCACAAATGGGCTAAGGAAAGGAAAGAAGTACAATCACAGCCTAGCAATGAGTTCAGGAGAGATTTTGGCCCTTGCTTTCAATATCATCGACTCATTTTGTCCAGTTTCTCTTTAATGGAAGCTACTTTAAAAAAAATGAAAATCATTTGTATCCTAATCGTTAGGATACAAAGTCCAGCTCCCTCTTTGTTCTCTTGCATTTTATGACACTTGCATTGCTTTCTGCACTGGGCATCAGTAAGGACGGAATTAGACTTGAAGTGGAAAAAAGTGAGTCAACCACCTGCATCTGAATCCTGGAAAGGTTTTTCAGGCCATGGATACTAATTTCACAGATGTGAAATTTCTAATATAAAGCTATAAGCCGGTGTTCAGGTTCAGGCGGGACTCTGAGCAGCACCTGTCTTTAGTAACTTGCATGGCTAGTTTAGGTATCTCCTGTTCAGTCTTCTGGTTATTGTGAATACATTTCTCAGACCTAAGTCTATCCTTGGAATTGAAACTATGACAATCAATAACATAGTGAGAAGAAACTTTTTGACTTGAGTAACCCTGACTGAGCAGAAAGCTGGAGAAGCCCAGACTTCCCTCCTTTTCTCCACAACTTTCTCTTCCTGTTTCTTTCTGTGAATGAGCCTGGACTCTACCCCTCTGCATTCCCAGCCTGTGACCCAGATCCAGTCCTGGGGATTTGCTACTTCTTGCAGCAGCCAGGCAGTTGCAGTCTGGTTCAATCTCCTTCGGTCTCTTTGGATCTGTTAGAGACTGAAATCCTTGAATCCTATCAAATTGCTGGATCCAGCTGGACCCCTGGCTGTGTCTGCATACACAGCTGGCAGAATCAAGGAGAGTGGGCATTTTTTTAACCAACAGAGCATTGTCTGCAACTATCTCCTCAAAGAATTTTGTGGGTTTTTTTTAATTTCAATATATACTCAACTTAAAACATACAAGTCTTCATTTTAATTGCTAAAATGACTTTCATTTCCCTCTTGTGACATCCTACTTTCACTTCTTAAATTGATTTTTAAGAATCAGTAGCCAAAACAACAGTAGTCAAACCTGTTATTGGCTTAGCAACATAATTACAGAAAGAGCACCACTCCTCAAAAAGCACCACTGATAATGCACAGCATGGTTTATTAAGAACATAGTTAAAGGAGAATTTTGCATTGGAAATTACAAATTATATACCAGAGACATCTAAAACCTCAGAAATGACAAATTTCATTCCTGTATGAATTTCTACTACGAGACAAATGCAAACTGTATATACGAGAAATTCATATATTCAGGGTTCAAAAATCAGTCTTTGCTTTTGTTTTCCATGACAACTATCCTTGTGCCTAAAAATGTCTAAATCATTAGCTTTCCTGACATTTGCAATAACTGACAAGGCTTGGCTTTCAACAATAATAATGAGAATTCTGCATTGACTTGAAAATTTCAGATATGGATAAAAGTATGACAACCATTTATGGTCTCATACTATAAACATAAGTGTTTTCCAGCACGTGAGCCATCTTTCCCTCCTCATGAGGAAGATGCATTTTGTCCTGGACTTCCTCAAGTTTTCGTAACTCTCTGATTGCCCATTTACCTTTTTCTTTTGGCCAATTCAAAGTCAAAGTCTGAAAGTGGCTTTAAAAGTTTTCTGCTATCTGGCAATTAAATGTGGGACAAGTAACGTTACTTAGTGCAGAGCTGAAGTTATACAGAATCACAGAACAGGAAAAAGTTTAAAACAATCTATAAAATAAGCAAGTTCTCACTTTATATTGCTATTTACTTTTTTCTCTAAACATTCAATACTCATCAGAATAAGAAGACACTTGGTCTTCCAAAACATGTCAAAATAAAAATTATTAATTGGTGGCTACGGGATTTATATTGTAGTTAAGGAAAAAAATAATCTAGCAAACAAGCTGAAATGCTAATCTGCAATTCCATCTATTTTTGCTGAATATACTTTAAAGCTTTGACTTTAAAAAGCAAGTAAGTATGACTGTGAAACATACTCTTATAATATGAGCTAAGCCAATTATGTCTTGCAAATAGATTGAGTGAAGTAACTTCCTCACAGGAAACTGTGGGTATTTTTATCTACTCATAGCTGCTACTGCATCGTAGCTAGAACAGGGGATGGACGCTTTATCAGTGTAAATAGATATATACCACCTGAGATGTATGAATATTACCCTTTTAATTCAAAGTGTTACCTATTCTACCTCTGAAGATACTAGTTTAAATTTTACTTTTGCACTTGGTGATAAAAAGATTTGTCCATTGATTTTAAATACAATCTAACAATAAGGGGTAAGTGTCAGCATTGTTATTATTGTTTCTTTGTTTTAGCAAAGATATCCAGCTATAATTCTTATACTATGTGACTGATTATTCTTATCCATAATAATAGTTGCATTTATCTGTACAAAAATTCTGTATTATTACCTTCTAAGTTTGGGCTGAAAAATTGGTTTGTGTTAGAACCTGAGAAAGTTATTTGCAGGCGATGGCTAAATAGGAAGAAAAATTGTATAAACATGATCTGATATTCTAGCTTGACCATATATGGCTTTGTTTTTCTACAGCTCACAGACAGGATATTACCGCCTCTTCAAACTTTCTCATTTTACAAACCTGAAAAACTAATGAAAACAGATCATTATTCAGCATCCACTTCTGTGGATACTGCTGTGCCCTATGCTGATCTCCATAATGTCATAACAGAGTTTTGCTATTGCCCTCGATGGTGTTAGGATTATGCACAATGCCTGTGTGCATAAATTGTCCTCTGCTGACTGACTGCAGCTTGGAAAGGACTTTGACTGCCAACAGTTAACATGCTCTTCCTTCATACCAAGCGCTACAGGCCTGTGTTTTTGAAGTTGTAGAATAGTAAAGGTATTCTCTTTTTGCAGGCAAAGCAACAGTGCTTGTTCTTTTCTTTTGCAGATTTATATATTTCTTTTGTAAGTGAAATGTGAAAACCATGGTGAGTATTTTCCCACAATATTCTGTGGTCGACACACAATTAGAGTTATTATTTATTGATTGGGATTTTTTGGACCATCTCAAAATAGAGTAAAAACGTCTTACAAGCATGTCTAGTCATTACACTGTCAGTTGTTATAATGCAAGTTAAAGTCAAACACACTAAAAAAGGCTTAGATATAAATTGATATGGGGAAATCTAATGCATAGATTTTCTTCTAGGGTAAAGACAATATATCTGCTATTATAATAAACACAGAAAAAATGTATCCAAAATAACAAGTGAAATTGCACTGTCACTTGCAGAGAAAAAATTAATGCTCAATAACATGCTCTGAAATACCAGTGGCCAAGAAAATGTAAACATAGCATAAAAAAAAGACTATTGATTTATTGCATCATGATTCTTACTAAGATTTGTTAAACAATAAAGGATGATGCAACTTTTTTACATCAGCTATTTTTTCCAAAAGCAGCAATATCTTTCTGATATTGTTATTTTTAAGAGCTGACTTAAAAATACATATGCATCACTTCCTTACTGCAAGCAGAAACTTCTTAAATAAGGTATGTTTAAGGGCTTAAAGCCCTCACAATTATCAAATGGTTTAAACAGCATCACTGACAGTGCAGATAGCTACTTAATAATTCAATAAGACGCTGCCCTGTGAATGCCATGTCAGGATAACGACATTTTTCTGGAGGCCATGATATCCCTAGACTTTACATTTAACAGCACCATGAGGTACTGCGGAATCACGATCTACACCGTGTAGCGTCTACACATAGTAGACTAAAGGATTAGAAAGGTTACTTTGATTTCAATAGAATTGATATACAGAATGCTCAGGTACTTTGTATTCTGCATTATAAAAACCCATTAGTGCAAACAATTGCTTTTCATTTCAAAATTCAGATAAAGGCTGCTTTGAATTCTACAGGGGAGATAAACATACTGCTGAAGCTGAAGCCACAGAAAGGTGTGAAATCACAAGGCCCTTCCACAGCACGAGGACTACTGCTGCCTCTCTGAACTGCACACGACGCAGGGGAGGGCATTTGCTTGTTTTGGAAACATCTCTGTACATCCTTAAGATGTCTTAAGGCATATGTTAGAAAAAAAGGGAAGGGTTCATGGCTCTTTACCTGCGGTAAAACGCTTGTACAAACAAAAAAACCTTCTAGCCTTAAATCTTTGAAGCAGATTTAGAAAATTCACATCTATAAAATCATTTATATTTAAAGATAGATTATTGCTCATTAAAAATAGATATTAAACTCATCTATTTCCATAACCAGAAACTAAGTATCATACACAGCGTATAATGTTCTTCGGGCCAAAAGGGCTTCTCTTCAGGGTTTCTCAGAAATGGGTGAACCCCATCTGGCAGAATATGTTTTCAAAATAGAAATAATTTTGCTGCAATAACACTAATTTAGCTCTCCTTGCTGTCTAGCTAAACAAGCTAAGGAACAGTGCTCTATAAAAAGGAATAGATAAATTAGAAAGAAGAGGAAGGAAATGAAAACAACTTGGTGACACTATATTACCTGGGAGGATGAGAAATCATACAGAGAGAACAGAAATATCTTTCTTTTCATTAAAGAACTGGAGTGAATGTGAAAAATATAAAAGTAAAACTATCAACATATCCCCAACTTTTATTAGTGCAGTATATAAGACCTTACAAAGCTATATAAATAAGTTTTATTTCAAGTGTTAGTGCCTTTTATTTAAGTGAAATTAACATTGCTATGCTTTGGTCTGCATACTACATATGGAATATCTCTGTTTTTCAGAGGATCGTCTATAATACCATCTTGGATAACATCGGTGATGACAGACTGAACTGAGTCGCAGACCTGCAGACTTGAATCTTACACACTTTTTGCTCGCAAAAAATGAATCTAATTAAAAACATTAATTTATAAAGATGACTTCTTTTTTTCAAATTAGCTAAAAGTAAAGGAAATAGTTTTCTCAATTGCTATTAGACTATTAGAATACCTTGTGAATGAATCTATAGCTGTGACCAAAGTCATTTTTAAACTGTTCGTCAAAAGCTGTAGTCAAAAGCTACAACTGTGGGTATTAAGGTCTTCTGCCACCACAGCATAGCTCTGCTCTAACAGAACTACAAATTCCCAGAGCAGAACACCTTAGCCTGCTGGGCTATGAGAGCTCTTTTTCTCTAGGTGAAGTCCATCACACATTGTAGAACGGTCTGTAACCACCACTGCTGTATCATCACCACCAGTATGGCTAATCTGAGTAGTAAGCAAAGCTTCTCTTTGTTCTTCATTAAGTTCACCATATAAGCTTTTAAATAATTACCTAACCCCTTTGGAAAATATTTCATAATTTAACCTTTAGATATAGAGCTGACTAATGACAGAAATTTTCCACGTTTCGGTTACTTGGTTATCTGAAACATTATGTACTTGTTAACCAGCGGTGATCAGTACATAGACACTACCTATCTCTAAAAAGGTGAAAGATACAATTTTTAACCTTAAGATTAGGGAAATACTGAATCTGGGCTTCCCACACCGTGCATAAATGCTGGCATCACTGAAATATAAATAAAATGTGAACTAGTTCCCTTTCTTAATGGCTGCTTTTTAAAATAAAACAACCAGACTTAATTTTTTCAAAGAATACAGCTGCTTGTCACCAGTAAGATGCTACTGGTTCCAGATTCTGCATGACAGAAGTGACTAAACACTTGTCTGCTATAAAAATTCAAATAGATCCTTGTGCTGCGCATTCCCCGATTCGCTGACTTTAGATGTCTCCCTGCATGGTGTGCAGGTATTCCAATATATTACTTTGAGACTCCTGATGCTGCAAAAACAAGTCAGGGATCAAAAACTACTTACACTAGCCTGCGTCTTTCTGCTTTAGGAGACAAACTGCCTGCAAGACAGAGTGTAGAATTTTCTACGAATATGAAAATATGGAAGGTTTTCCCCTTTCCTCCACTTTCTGTTATTAACTATCTGTGTGCCTGCTTGTTAATCAAAAGGTATTTTACTATATAGTTTGTAAACAGTTCACATGACAGTGGTAATATGCATAATCCAAAGTATTTATTTTTAGTAAAGGTTCAAAAATTTTGGTGATGCTGCTGACACAGTCTGTTCAACTATCCACTCACCGTCCTCAAAAAGAACAGACCTCTTAAAAAGCCAGTTCACATCTAAGAAAGTAAATTTTGCCCTACTAACATCTGGAATGGTGTCAAGAAAAGAACAGTAGCCTTATATTAAGCCTTCCAGAAAGTATGCTTTCTGGACTATGAAATTTGTTTGAATTTCAGAGTAGCCTATACCTTTCTTCAAAACAGGACACTTTGAGACTGTGCTTTCCTTTAATATACTGCCAGTATTATTTTAAAAATAGACTAATGCCTAAGACAGTAGCATATGCTAATTAGAAGAAATCAGACAGGAAAAGCGATTATTCATTATAAATAAAACATCTAGACAACCTGTCAAACAAATATAGTATGAAAGAAGTACTCTAACCACTGATAACTACTATACCTCTGTGGGCACAAGAACGGATAAAGCAAAATGTGTCTGTGAAACTGAATAAAATTGCCTGGCATGATAACAGCCTTGTCTACTACACAATCAAATTCTTAATACGCACTTGGGAGAATGCAGACTCAGACCCAGCATCCAGATTCCTTTACGGACGCCTGAAAGTCGGCAATTCATTATTTCCTCAGGGAATGGTCTGTACATTTAGAAGTGTGCTCAACAGAATATATGCTAACCCCTTTAGCCACCCAGTTAAGGAGGCTGGGTTTTAACTCCTGAGTATAGAGATTTCCATATTTTCAGCTTTGGAAATCCTCTGGAAATCCTCTGTCAACCCTTGCTATAAGGAGTATTATGACTGTCAGGTTTCACGTCAAATGGGGTTTCTTTAAAAGAAGAGACTATGTATCGGACAGTCAGTATGCACGTAATGTCTCCTCCACTGAAGTCGACCTATCACACCTCTCATTCCATATTTTTGCTGTGCTTATTGGTGCAAGACCAAAGAAAAGTGGGTGGAGGGTAAGGGGGGGGAGCAGGACAGATTGTTTTCTGTTTTTCCTGGAAAACTAATTTAATTTTACATTTGGGCTTTAAAAATAAAGCATGTGATAGAAAAGCAGAAAAATCTCTGCTAACACTGATATATTGAATTCACAAGTTTGTCTGTTAATTTTGTTTGTCTAACAAAAAGTTACACTTGCTTTATTGGAACTTTGAAGTTCAAAATGTGAAAAAAGGTGTGTGACAATGGAGGTGTTAAAGTAATTCACCATGTCCCAATCATTTCTTATGCAGCCCATTGTGCTCTTTTTCATTCAGAGCCATGGAAATGTTAAAAGCTAACTATTATTAGAAACAGGTTACTGGTTTGGACTTAGGCCCCTCATACAGATAACATTTTATCACTGGTTTGTAAATAAATCAGATCTTTCTGATCCCTAAGCCGCACTTTTGGAGTCATTTCCCTTGCTTATTGCCAATGCAATTGGCATTATTTATGCACCCTCTATATTTCAAAAAACTTTTGATCTTTGGCAAGAGATGGAAAATAAAAAGAGAAAGAGAAAAGAAAGAAAGAAACAAAATAGGAAAATAGAAAAAAAAGAAAAAGAAAAAGAAAGAAAAAAGAAAAAAGGAAAAGAGAAAAAGAAAAAAGGAAAAAGGGAAAAAGGAGAGGAAGAATAACGGTTTTCCATCCAAGAACTATAAAAAATATATATTTGGGTAAAAATCTGTACAGTAACTGACATCACATACACAGCTTGGACAGCTTACGTGCAAATTTCTTTCTGGTGTAAGATTTCTCTGTGCAGATCACAGCACTGTCTTTAGCTCATTATTGGTATTGGATCACGTTCAAAAATATCATGAGGTAAATAACCTCCAAATCAATGTTACTGCTGTCTGTATCCTCAATGTTTTCTCCATCTACATGACGAGAAGAGAATAGGTAGATTATCTATACTTTATTCATAGGTTGATGCTTGCATCTGATAGTTAGTGCAGAGATGTAATCTCCTAAATCTCAACCATGAGACTTGCTGAAAGACATGCACCAAATCTGTGTAATTACTTTACAAACATTAAGTGTGGAAAGCAAAATGAAACATCCTCCAGAAATTACCATAACTGAAGTTGCAAGAGGAAAATATTTTTGTAATATTAACGCTATATATATGGCATTTATTTTGGACTGATATCAAATGACAATCATCTCATTTGTTTAAAAACGTGTTATTTCTTCAATATGCAAGCACTCTTTGAGTCATACATAAAGACAATTACGAATGAGTGACTGAAACATAAAGAAACAGGCTAAAATTGATTTGGAAGAAAAATGCAAACATTATTTGCCATCAGAACATCACTCTTATAAATGGCTCTACATTAGGAGTTACACAGAAGGATTTAGAGCTCTAGCGCTTTTTTGGTGGAGGCAACTGCTATTCAAGAGGACTATTTTCAGTAACAAGAAAAGTAAAGGAAATGATATCAACTTTCAACAGGTTTCCAATAGATTTAGAAAGCCTAGACAAGTGAAGATGCCACAGATGAAATACTGACCTGGAAGAGAGAGATAACCCTGAGGCAGAAGTATGAAAATACATATATTCTTACTTTCATTTCCTAGTTCATGACCATGAAAGGCAAAAGCAAGTATATTATCAGTCCTCAGACAGCCAGACTGCAACAGATATTGAACACTTTGAGAATCAGACAATATTGATACGAACAAACCTATATCCTAATTCTCACAGAGAAAAGAGGTTTAGTTTCCTTTGGTAGTAAGTGAAAGGAGAAATGGGAAGACTTGCAATATTTCTAGGTGGAATTTAAACTTCAAAATTCCCTGGCTTTTTATTCTTTGCCCTATCACTACTGTGGTAATTTTTAGCCAACTTTATGCATACATCTTTTATAGGTATTCTACAGTGAGGACACCAAAACCACATGCTTCAACTAGTATCAGTCCTCTCTTCCCCTTATATATTATGTATAAGTTCAGTTCTTACCTTCAGGTATAACTGTAATTATCATAAGGCTGACAGAATTTTGTAATAGTAAATTACACAACTTAAATGATAAACAGCTGATAGTGTCAGTTAGACAAGAATCATTGAAAACTAGTGAACTATGTGGTTAAGCATCTTCCAAGACAAAAGCTCTTAAATGAAGACATGGGTGATGATTCAGTCACCGAAACACTGAAATTAATAGCTGTGATGGATGTAAAGTATGCAACCAGGGCAGAACGTTAGCAATATGGTATTAAAGGCAATT
Source organism: Struthio camelus (assembly GCF_040807025.1). NCBI lineage: Eukaryota > Metazoa > Chordata > Aves > Struthioniformes > Struthionidae > Struthio > Struthio camelus. Next base: position 49,314,947 of record NC_090945.1, on the reverse strand, counting down.
TATGCAAATAGAATAGAACATTCTGAATAGTTATTTCAATACTATTGCCGATAGTAACATTTATTAAGTCTGACCCCTCTTATACTTCATAAAATTTTGGGGATTGCTTATTACATTAAAACTGCTTACACTGGATGTACTTTGGCCATTTTTACTATCAAAGTTCACGCCATTAAATGTGCCAGTTTGTCCTCAAGCTAATTGTTGCAGCCATATTAGTATTGGTACCCAGCCTGATAAAACCTCCTGAGTTTATGCTGAGTGAAAGCCCGTAACAGCCTTCTCTTGCACCTTTCTGACTTACCTCGTTTAAGAAATTCTAATCTGAAGCATACTGCATCTCAAAGTCATTTTCAAAGACTCGAAAGAAGATCTATTACTCTTTTACTCAGTTTGAAATAGAGGCTAAATATCATGGGACTTTGGAAACAAATTGTGGAAAAATATTTTGTCATGACCTTTATTTGTGTTACCGCAATCCTCTTAGTGTAGATGAATGTTTTCTGTTAAAGAAGGCACACCTCTGCCAGAAGAGTGATAAGACAGCTCTCCTATCTATTTGAATGTTGATTGTGAAACATTATGCTGGATATTTCATAATTGAACTAAATCATCTAGTTAGTTAAAAATTAGCCTCTTTCACCTTTCTATAAAGTGTAAAACTTCACATTTCTTTGTGCTACAAGATCACGATCACTGAGAACATTCAGGTTTATCTAACATTACAGTACATTTAAGGTGTTCTTTCCCTTGAGAATCAGTGCTGTCGCAGTGCACGTGTTTCCCATCTAAGGCAGGGCGGTGCTAGTCAAGGTAAAATTAAGACCTTAACGGTAAAAAAAAAAACAAAAACAAATATAGGAAGTGCATTCCTTCCTTCAAACAAAAATGAGAGTGTTTATGGTAAATAAAAAAAGTATGACATAAAAGAATACTAAAACTCATAAAGAGGTAGAGTTTAAACTGTTTTGCAAAGCTTATCAATGTCATTTATCTTATTAAAATTTCAGTCCCTTAACTGTCACCAGTAGTATCCATACTCTCGGGTTTCACAACATTGACTCAAGAAAAAAGGAAAGATGAGTAAAACTCTCCCGCTCACTTCCTCTACCTCCTCCTCCCCACTTTGCGGTTGATGATGCCTTATGCGGACTTTTTGCTCTTCCTGTTTTGAATTGTTTCACAACTAGATGCCCTGTAAAATCCACAGGAAATAATACAGAAATTTCAGAGGTTATTAAAAGCTAAGTCACCAAGGAATCCCATTTATTGTGAAAACCTTGGTTATAGCAAGGAGTAATTAAAAAAAAAAAAGAAATAGGAAGATAGTATTGCATGGCATTCTGGCATTTAAATTCTATTGTGCATGGATAGCTTTGCAACAGTCTTTTGGTAGCATTCCAATCATCACTCTGATTTGTATCTTATAAGAAGGGGCATATGTTCCTCTTATTTGGTTTACGTGCTAGGAGCTAGCAAAATAACGAACCAAATCACCGGATACTGTTTTAGCTTTGCCTAAGATGGCTAATTTGCTAGAATGCAATTTTTCCATAAACAGTTATTTATATCTCAGTATCCAGTAGGCTGACACCTGGGGTTGGCAACACCTGGCAGCACTCTTAATGAGTTCACCAGTGTTTCCACAAAAACTGCTGACTTTAATAACTGTGATGTTACATTCACTATAGAAAAAAAAAAAAACAAACCCAAATGCAATGGATTAAAAAGGTCACCGAAAGAAATCTGCTACTTTTTTGTGCTGAAACAGTTAGACTGTAATTGGTAAAGAGAAAGGAAGAAGAAATAGCTTATACATAAATTTTCACTGTCATAAATTCATAAGAGTATTTCTTTCATAATGATGTGTATCTGTAGCAAAAGTTACTTTCCACTCATGAACAGTTAATAAATCATAGCCTAATTCATTTCAGCCAGATAGTCTGTAATCCTCTCTTTAAGCATTACTTGTACTACAGATTGCGAGATATTACACATTCAGGAGCAATTCCGTCCTACTTCAGCCTGGAGTGAATGAAGAATAAAGTGAAACTGGATTTTCACATTGGTTGTATGGCATACAGTTGAAGTCAATGGCATGTGAGCAGTTACCAAACGATACTGTTATCCTAAAACTATGGCAAGACTTTATTTGAAGGATTACACAATAAGTAATTATTGATAGCTTCATTCAAAGCACCTTAGAGCGAGTGTAAATACAGACTTAAAGACACTGGTTTCACTGTCTTTAGTGATCAGGCTTTTATATTTCTGCAAACACATGTCTGTGGCTGTGCTCAGTAGTGATATCACTGGTACCTAACAAAGAATTTTCACCTCAGATCACCAGATCTGGGAAATTCTTTCCCAGATAAAGTGCTATTATTTATAGTGCTTTATGCACGTTTGACACAAAAACATAGCCAGTTTTCATTCAAGAGACCTAATACAAGAAAGTTATACATATTGACTGTGCCTTATATAATTAAATGCATTTATGGAAAATAATCGCTACAGTTATTAATAATAGTGTTTATTCTAAAGGGTTATACATTTTGTTCTAAAAATAAATTCTGTACAAACTCCATATAAAATCCAAGTGTACTAAAACCGATAGGAAGTGTTTCATCAGATTTTGATCAAATTCTACATTTGAAATGACTTCTTTAAAGTAAATAAATTAGGAAAATAATATAGTATAGTATAATATAGTATTCCTGGTATGTCCTGGAATAATCTATGGGGTACCTATATGTGTTCTATGCCACTGCATCTGCAGAAACCGCCCCCGAAAGTCTCCGGTTTTACCGAGTGTCAGATGTGTAAGCTTATTTAGTAAATGCAAATAAATAATGAAAGCCTTTACATAAGGAGATGACATATGACAAGTAGGCAAATTGGCGTTATTCAACAGATAGAATTAAGATAGTCAGAAAGTCAGTCATCTAGACTTGAAATATCAATAGCTGAATATGAATGATTAGAAAGAGAAAGAAGTATAACTTGGAGTGCTTCATTTATGAGACAGCAGTGGCAGAAGCAAGTTTCATCTTACTATTAAAAGAAAACGGGATAGAGCCTATTAATCACAGAACAGTATAGATGAAGTTAAAAGAAAATAAATATGAAATACTTTATTAGATAAAAATGTCTAATGAATTTTTTATTTCATAACTTGGAAAGTAAAACCAGTGCTGGAATATGACCCAGAAAATTAAAAAGCTAAAAGCTTAGATTAAAATAGTTATAGGAATGAATGAAAATAGACAAATACTGATTAACGAGCAAGATCCTTGACAGAGGTTTGCACGTAAGACCTAACCTGTGACAGAGGCCCCTGTTTTACATGACAGACCAGCTCAGAATTAAAGTGGCCATGTTAACCAATTATGATATCACTTAATTGCCTTCATTTTTATTTAAATAACTATAATAGAATACTACAAGGTGAAAATACTGAATAAAAGCAAATTACATTTAATTATAAGATAACAACATGAAAATATTTTGGCCTCAGAAGTTAAAAAACAAACAGCTAATTAGGTGAAATGCTTAAGAGACCGTTAGAAGCTCTCACATTGGCTTCAGCAACTTGCAGTTTTGTATGTTCAATTGCAAATTTTGCCTGTACAGTTCAAATACATGCTTTAGACACTTTAACCCAGAAAGAAAGCCAATTACAAGCTCTGCTTGGTGCAAAGAAACTGAAAAATAAGTTTCAACAGTTTTGCTCAGGTTCATATACGGCATGTGTAAGAAATAAAAAGGGAGTAAAACCATCAAAAGTTAAGCACGTGTGTGTGTACCATCAGTAGCTGAAGAGAACTGAGACAAAAGACAGAACTGCACGCAATACAGAACACATCTGCTGCATAGTGAAGGACAATTATTCATGCACGAGATGAGATATAGCTTTCTTTATTCACACATTTGTATGAAATTTGCTACAATTGATTTTAGATGGGAAGGATTTTTTTTTCAGTTCCACAGGAGATGAGGAAAACAAGTTCAGACATCCACTACCAAGCGCATATGTAGTGGGCTAACAACCTCTGGGGGTGGGCACTGAGAGAGAGACAAGGGTATTGCAACAGGTATGTCTTGCTTAACAAAAGTTCCCTATATGCTATTTTAAAATCAGTCTTGAAAACTAGCAGACACACACAAGAAAAAAAAAAATTTAGAAAACAACAGCACCTATTGAAACACTGTGTATTAGTGGGGGTAGAAATCAAGCTGGCTTTTTTTTTTTTTTTTTTTTTGCACGATATTGCAAACTGAGGAGGATGAAAAGGACATGGGCTTGTCTCAAAATACTGACGGTCTTAGGCTAGATCTAGGGATTTGGTCAACTTAATATTTGAGTTAACCTGTTCCCAGTTTAGGGAAGGTTTTGTCTGGAGATTTCCCTAGCCCCAGGGAGGTGTACAACCAATGTCCAGATCAGATTCTCTTTGAGACTTGCAGCAGAAGAGTTGATTTTTGTTTTTGCTCTAATCTCAAAGTTTCATTATTGCTGCTTTTCATTTGAATTCAATATCCGCAGGACTCTTATTTCAAAACACTTCGAAATATTCAGCTACTAATTCTCATAATATCCTTTCAAATTAGGTACGAAAGTGTAGTTAAATGAACAGGAGAAATAACACAAAAATGTGCACTTTGTAAAGTGAGTCATCATAGTATATAATTAATGATGATTACAACAATCCTCAGCTGATGGGAGTGTTCTAATGAGCCCTTGAAAACTGCAGAGGTGAATGCAGACCCATTTTGAAGGAGAAGAGCGAAGAGTAGGGAAAGCTTGCCAGTCACATGAACAGAAGCACATAAAGTAAAATAGGAAGTGCTAAACAGAGCTGGAGTTATAGCTCACTTATTCCACCCATTACTAGTGGATCTGTACCTGGAACTCAGTAAGTTATAGCATCTGTATATTTTGTATTAATTAGTGACACTCTGTTATAGACAATGGGAGACATTTGTACACACCCAAAACCGCAAGTGTTACAAGAAAAATGAGTGCAGCAAAACGCCAGGAGGAAATACTGCTCTAACATAGTGTTGAAATAAAATACAACCTCTACACACTGATTTAATCGCCACTTGAAAATACAAATGTTCATACCTTGTTATCTGTGCTAACCTTAATCTCAGTCAAACTCTTGTCTCTGGTTTGATATTAAAGATCTGGGAAAAGTGACTGATCTTATACTGTCTTCTCAATATCGTTCATATACTCAGCAGTCGCTGTGTCGTTTTCAAAATGTGTTTATGTTGATTGTTTTAAGGTGAGGCAGTACTTTAGAGACTGTATCTGCTTCTTGAATGATTGTGTATTTAAGATCTTTCCAAGGGCTTTCTTTGAGAAATAAAAGCAGGAACACTTGGAGAATTCATACTCTTTATGCACAGAGTAAATCATTTAAATTATAGATGCTCTCTGTGGAAAGCAGAATATACTTAGACCTAAGGCATTAGAAAAGAAAGACAGCTACTGTAGATTTATATCTTCAGTAGAAGATATTTTGAAAATTTCAGGCAAGACTTACTGCAATGTGCACTATTATATTATTGTTTCCTGTCAATGATGACACAAATTATTCAGTCAGCCCAGGGTGAAGTACTGAATGTAAGTTGGCTGCCCCCGGAAGAGGCTGAAACTTGCCTAACTTAAAATTCTTTCTCTGCTTCCTATTCACTTTGAAAGCTACTTCATCTCTTACGCTGATGTATTTTACCTTTTACCATGTGCTAAAATCTTCCTTCTGTCTTACTTAACAGCCACCTTGCACAGCAGAGGTAAGTGAGCATTTCCCCATCTTTACAAGTCCATTTATATTGCCATACTTGGAATTTCACACCAGGGTCCTGGCTACGAATGTCTGTGCTACCTACACACTGGTATGTTCCCAGTCTCCTAAGGATACCTACTGCTCCAGTTGCAGAGATGAGCCTTGTGCCTGCTTGGATTACGTATGCCACATATATATATATATATATGTCCCAGTAGCCTCCAGATAAAGCTTAGAACATGACCATGGCAGGCTATTCGGGAGCAAGCTTTATTGCTTCGGTGATACCACTGAACGGAATATGCGTGTGCCCCAGTTCTCCAAGACAGTAATACATGGAAGGTGATCATACTACTCTCTCACTTCCATGGGTGGCAGAATAGCTCTGGACATTTTATTGCAGCATACATAAGTAGTAGTTAAATTTTAGTGAATGAGCAAAAGGTAATTTCTCTATTTGTACTACATGATGCCAGAAGGGAAATTATAGATTTGGCAAAGAGACAAATCCACAGTATACTAACAACAGTTTTCTACATACACTAACCTCAACTTTCTACGGCTGCCATGACTGTCATTGATTTGCGCCTTAGGAGGGCAGCAGATTGAATTACATGCTGTGATATTTGCCGGTGATATATTTTGCTTTCTTTTTGTCCATGCGCTTTCTATAGTCAAATAGTTGTGATTTTTATGGATAGGATTAAATGGCAACTGTAAGAGTTTGTGAAAATATTTTTTTCCTAGGGTCAATATGAACTGATAACTATAATTATTTGCTCTCTCTGCTAACTATAGCTACGTTTCTGTTCTTTTACCAGTGAATTTCTATAATACACACCTGAATTAATCGATAGTGAAAATAATAAAGATTTATACTTAGTACTTCCTGAATACAGTCTTTAAAGGATAATCTGAAAGTATGGCATAATGACATCAAATTCTTCCTTATGATACCTGAAGTCAAATGAACTATTGCTGTCTCTCTCCAGAAGTTATTTTTTGCCATGTTTGTTTATGATAGCAACCTCTGATCTCAACAGAAGAAACAAACCCCAAATTACTGGGGAAAAATACCAAATACTAACTACAATGTGTTGATAGCTTTCGAAGAAAAGGTTAAATTAAAAAGACAGTACAGTAGCAAAACCTGTCCCCCACATTTTGTATTGCTTTACGCAGGAAGAGAAAGCAAATGCAGAGACAAAAATATGAGTTGTATTTAATCTGTCCACTCCCAAAGTACTGAGCTTTCTTCACATTGCTAAAAAGAGAAGACAAAGCTGCAGGAATACAAAATATATCTAATGTAGAAATGTAAGGACTTGAAATAGTTTGATTTAATTACAATTAAATTGTAACATCTTTATACTGTTATAATAGAACCTGGCCTAGGGTGGATTTTCAGTCAATATAAGTAGCGTGTGGTCAAGGAAAGCTTTTATCATTTATAGACTCTTGCTAAACTATGGCCTTTGCTGTTGCAAGCTGACCTGCAGATTGAGTGCAGATTGGGTTACCCACTGGACCCTGCACAGGGCTGCCTACAAAGCTCTTTTGCTACCAGAATGCAGCAGCAGGCTTTTATCATGATTACATCGTGAAAAACTGCCTACCACCCATGAACCGATAGGAAAGAGACTAATTTATGTTTAATTAGTTCCTCATGCAGGATGTCACAGCAGAATTGTAGATACCAGTCTTTCAACATCTTTTATATCATCTCATATCTTAAAAGTTGATTAAAACATGAACTCTGTTTGCTGTGTTTACTCCTGAAGCCAGGTCGATCCCCAGGCTTTTGCTTTGGAATATCTCATTCCTTTGTCATCTTTTGTCATTTGGCAGATATTTCAGTTTTAAAAGAAAAGAAGTATTAATAAATTCTGTTTTACATTTATATCTGACTTTTTTTTTGTTTAAAAAAGAAATATTTCCCTGAGCATTGAAATTAGTGGACTCCTATCAACAGTTTTAAGATGTTCATGACGAACATACACATGGAATGATCACAAAACCTATGTTTTCTGTACTGCTGTGCATTTAACTAACAGCTTAGTAGGCCTTAAAAATAAAAATTAATTCAGATGAAAAATATCCAAAACAAAGCTCTGAAATTGGACCAAAGTAAATGCTATAGCAGTAAATTGAAGGTCCAAATTAATTATTGCTACACTGTAGCAATTCTTCCTGTTCTGTAAGCCATGTTGTGGTTACTTGGGCCAACCGAGTATGTCCCCAGCAGGGCTGACCAGGGCTGGAGGGAAGTGGATCTTTAAGTGGTCATGCAAGGTAACCATTGGAACTGAGACACTAAATGAAGTAGCTCTCCATTTTGCTCTTACTTTTGGAGTGCATACTGAACACTAGACATTATCACATTAAAAAGAAAAATAAAAAAGGAAAAAGAAAATCATCATGAGCAGAAAAAAGGAGCAGCTAAAAGCTCCAAAGTGTTAAAACTCTCAGAACATCTGGATGAAATTTAAACTATGCCTCAATTTAGAATTGCAGGCAATGTGTGCCTGGCAGAAAAGACACATTCAGAAAGCTGCTTTTTTATAACGTGTGGTTCTGATGCACTTCAAAGTTTTAAGGATATTTGATTAATGTAGACACAGAGTATAATAGTGAAACCAAAGCACAAAATTTCGAGGACTACTGTATCCTATACAAGCAAAAAAGAGAAAAAACATATTTTTAATTGGAGGATACAGAAAAGATGGTGAAACTATACCCAAATTTATAACAGATCTGCTCTCGGAAAACAACCTTGCACATTTGCAGTTAAAAGGGTAGGGAGTAAATATGGAAAAAATGGAAAAAAGGAATAACAACAGCATGACTAGTTCATATTAATTTCTCAGAGTGCAAGATAAAGCTGCAACAAAAGGTGATTATATGATCAGTATATTTATTGTTTTTAGGTTGGATACTAGTGCATATGCTGTTATGGTATCAGAAACAACATTACAGCCTCTAAAAGGGAGCCACAGATATTACAATGCAAATAGTTAAGACTGTGACTTATTTCCTTGGAAGACACACAGTAATTAGACAATAGAGATTTAGAAAAGATAGGACTGTAATGGTATCAGTAAAAACTCTGTCTGTCCAGTCATAGTTTTCACCTAAAGAATACTACCATTAAAGAAGAAGAGGATTAATACAAATGAAAAAGAGCTTTAGAACACCAGCTAGGGAAAATGGGAAAAAGTAAAACCATCCTAGTATTCATACCCTTAAGGAAAACTGAGCTTTTTCAAACTTTTAATTAAGAATAAAGTCCCATGGGCTTTGCACAGTAGTGCAACTGGGCTTGCTGCTCATGAAAAGATATTAGTCTTACAAAGGGTGAAATATGATGTAGGCTGTTTCCAAAGATTTTTCCTAGCCATATGCCTCTCAGGATTCACAAAAGTGTCCTCAGAAAAATATGCAAGTTTTGTGCACCTTGGATATTAATTTTGGGAAATACAATTTTCAAAGACTTCCACTTGTGATGTTCTTGGCTCCTCAGTTTTTCACTGGAAAAGATAGCAAATTTTTGATGGTCTCCCACTTATATGGGGTTTTGAGCTGAAAGAAAAGCAAGGGCACACAAGCACAGTAATGATAAGTCTTTGGATAGCTTTGTGAAAAAGCTATTAGATTAAAATTAAACTAACAAAACTATAAATTGCATTTCCTAAAATCTGAAGGAAGCTATTTGCATAGCACAGTGTACTTGTAGATTGCATTAGTATAGGTGACATCACTGACCTGTGAATAAGAAAGGACTAGAGAGCTTATGAAATATCTAGCCAGAGAGGATGGTGAAATATCAAGCAGAATTCATGTATAATGTCCTTTCCGGAACAGCAAGCCCAGGAGCACTACTGTATAAAGTCCAAGAGACCTCATTCTTAATAAAAATCTTCAGAAACAGAGATAATTAATTAAACACATATGTATCGAGGCAATAAGCATGAACAATCTTTTACACAGATGTCTTCAGAGATGGTACTTGTGAAGTAGCTTTACAGTAACATAGTCAAAACTGAACACTGGCAGGCTTTGCTTTCTAGATACAAATGGAATTGGTGGGATCATGAATATGTATGACCTTGGCTAACATAAATGAAGACTGTTGAAGCTGGGTCTCTCTTGGAGGTTTTCGTCCTTTCTCTAGGGTGATTGACTTGATTGTCCATCAGATCCCAAATGACCTTAAGCTATAGTGTAGAATATTAAGTGCCTGCAAGAGAAGAACAGGGGCAGACAGCTGCGGCACTGACCCATTTGTCAATGGTCTACGCCCATGTGGCAGAGCCTAGAATGTCAAATTTAGAAGGTTATTTTGGCTTTTGTTCACAAATCTAAATGTTGCATATCTTTATTCACGGGAGGCATAAACGACTTATTTCCATTGCCCCAGAGGGCCTGACAGCCTTCCTAGTCCTTTGTGAGAAAAAGGAATTATTTTTCAGTTACAAATGTATTCTGAAAAAAAAATGAAGTGCAAGTTTTCTGTCACTTAGACTGTGATTAATTTGCTTATAGCAGGTTTTGTGCTGCATTTCATTTGCTTAGGGCTAGTTTCTGGCACTGTCAATTACATACCGAATCATACAGAACCACTCAGTTATAGAAGTCAGACAATTTGTCAGAACCCCTGCAAGTGACAACATCAGCATGTACAAAAAGTCTTATATTTCTTCTGGTTCCCTCAAGAGAGACAATTTCATACTATAAAGGAGCAGAACAACTTAAGACTAAGATAAGTTTACTTCCTCACTGATTGGAGACTCCGCTATCTACACTGATCTGCTTACTAATAACCTGCAAAAAGTCATACTGAAAGGTAAAATAAATGCTGGAAAGGTATGAACAATGCGTGATCAGTGAATTCTTGTGCATTAAGGTATCATTTGGTGGTCTTAAATATTGGAACCTGATGACCTGCTATCTTATTCAGACATGACACAACTTATGGAAAGTTTGGAGATTTTGATGGCTTTCACGAGTCTATTTACCTCATCCAAGTATCTCTGGGCTGCAGAGATACATAGGGAATACCTAGAATACATAGGGAGCCTTTAGGCTGTAGGCAGATAACCATAACAGCTCTGTAACACCCAGATATTCTTTCAGTAGGAGAAAAACCCAGGTGTTTTGACTAGAAAAGATTTACAGTCTCTTTCCATTGTTTACCTTCTATTTGTACAATAAGTGGCTTAAATAGCCTTCTTTTTAAATAGACTACTGAATAAAATAAATGAGTATTCCTTTTAAAGAATGTATGCATTTGAAAGATGACTTTCTGTATGTATTGTGCTCTACTTGCTGAAAAGATCTTGGTAAAAGGAGTTTATCTGTTCGGGAACTTTAAACGACAGAAATGTATATTTACACTGTAAACACACAAAAGAAATGCTTAGCAAAATCAGGCACTGTTCTTGGTAGCTCTAGGTACTCCATACTTACTACAGAACAAGTATATTACTAACTCATTAAAAGACTGTTATATCCCATTAAAATTCAGTTAAAGACTATTAGGGTTCATTGGCATATTCGGACATTCACTCTCAACTACAGCTAACAATCTAAGCATGTTATGTCCCCATTAACAAGCCTCACTCACAGTGGAGAGTCCCACTAAATACAGCTGCACAGCTTGCAATGTGAGCCGGCTCATCCCCTGGCGACTCAGAGTCGGGTGAAAACATCACGTTTTCTTCCCAAACTTGTAGATTTGTTTTGAATCATGAATGGCTTACAAGCTAAGCTGTCTGCAGAATAAACTTTCTAAAGACATATAACCATCACCTACCATCACAAGAAATACCTAGGACTGTACCAAGTATTGTGCCTTATTGACTAATGAAGAATTATGACATGACTGTTATCAGGCTTGAATGTGCAGTTCCTGATTTGGTCTAATATAGAAAGTTTCACCTTCATTTTGTCCTCAGTGGATGTAAAAATAAATCTCTGCATGTCTTTAGAAACAAAAATCTATTCAAAACCATCAGCTTCAAATCCTTTAATTCTGCTGATCTGTTTATACAATCACTATCGCTATCAAATCACATTGCTAGTTTTCTACCTGTATCTGACAAATTACATGGGAGACATAATTTAGACATTTTGGGCCATATGAAAGAGACTGAACCATGGAATGATCCATGTATATACCAGGTTGTGAAATTACAGAGCACAATGAAATGAAATTAAATAGTATGTGCTGTGTTACAAGTCAGATTTATCACAAGTATCAAAAATAAGCAGAGTTGGGTTTTTTTGGCCCACATTTAATTCTGGCAAAGCCTGATCGTTTTAATACTTTTAGGGCCACAGGAACTTGGCTAGCAGAAGCTGCACAGAGGAGGCACTGAGATCTCAGCTAAAGAAAACAATGTCCATGTTTAACTGTTCTCTAGATCAGATAAAATTCTGATGTTTCCATTAGCTTAAAAAGGGTCATAATTGAATCTTGTTTTTCTGAAGTAACTGGAACAGTTCCAAAACTCCTTCCCTCCCTCATTTTTATCTTTTATCCATAAGGTAGGATAGAAACACATGGGAACAATTATTTCTCTTCTGCTGTGCCACTCACCTTGACAATCCTTTAAATTATTGCAAAATCTACCTTTTCTGTCAAAGTAGAGTTTCCATGATAATTCAAAAAGCAGACTTTTTTTTTAAAGTTGGTGAAGAGAAGGTTATATTAATGAGAGAGAAAAGAAGACTTTAAGAATGCCAGTCCTGTCCTCTGCAAGAACTATCTTCTGGTATTTCTAGCTAGTGCTTTCTGAGCGGCACTCCTCTTTCACTTTTCCATTGGAAGTGTTTGTTTTTGCATTACAGAGCATTTGGTAACAATATCCTCATGAAGATATTTACAATATCTCCGTTTGACGAAGTCCTCCTACACTGGCGGTTTCGTTAAATTTCAGTGTTCGATCCCCCACGAACTTAAGTGTAGATGACTGTTTTTGTAATTTAATAAAGTGAACTTTATAAACTCCTATAGTTTCTATGCTTTGTTTGTAAAGGACTTTGCATAATAAATTAAAAGGTTTTATTACTTGCACTCTGTTCAGCGGAGGAAATGTTCAACTTAAATAATGCAATTAAAGGTGAGAAGAGAGTAATTTTCTACAAACTCTCTTTGGTGGTTTTATCAGTTGGAGTCCTAAACCTTTAACCCCCTAACAGTAGCAGTCCGTTCATTTATCACTCGCAGGTTTTATTTTAGCAAGCATTACAACCTACAAAGACACTTCTTCTAAATGTCATAGACCTATGGGAGGTCTGACATATGCATAAGATACATAAGAATAAGAATTAAGAACTCTTAACAACTTTAACAAATAGTAGCAACGTTGTTTGAAGTCAGTGAGGTTCCTAAGGTTTTAGTCAGAATTTTGGCCTGTGATATACTGGCTATGCAGTATAATTTTTCTTCAGAAACAAGATCGACAGATTTCACAGAAAACAAAGAAGGTACAAATCAGGATGTAAACTATATTTGCTGCCAAAAGTTCATTCAGCTTAGGATGCTATAAACTGTTTAGACATATATAATACTTGCCTATTTACCAATACATAGAATAAGTCCCATTGGAGAAAATAACTGCTCTACATCTGCATACTGTTCTTGGAAGCAGAAAATACGATTGTCATTGCAAGTATGAACACACACAAGTTACAGAGCAACTATGAAAAGCTATCCATGACAAACAGTAATTCATTTAGGTCAGTGAGCATTATACCCCTAAACCTTCAATTACAATTAAATTAATCCATTACCTGCCATTTATGAAATGATTGTAGAAGACTGCTTAATTATATTCCTAAAATAGATAAAATAATAAGCTATGTTAGGAGACTGGGATGTTTGCAGTGGAAGAAACAGGGAATTTTGAAAAACTAGAACACTCTCTGATATGATTCAGTTTGTAAAGCCTATTATTTGTGGAGCCTAACTCTTGTGGAGCCAGAAGGAGAACTCAACATGACAGAATAAGAATGAATCATAAATCCTGAAAGAAAAACCTAGAACATGTTACAGGACTGAACATGTAGCCACACACACACAAAAGGCACCTAGAAGTGCAAGAGTCTTGAAAACACTTACAATTAACAGACAAGAGGCAAAGGTAATTTTTAAAAGTACCTTACTAATTGCAAGAAACCATCTGGAATTTTAAAGGAATTTAGTTTCTATAAGCTTGTGTGTGTGTATTGCAATTCTACATGTTTGAGGGAAAAAGTTAATAGCACAATTGCACAAACAACAAGTAATTGGAAAACTTGTTTCAAGGAATAATAATAACCAAATATGGGATCTGTCATATTGTATTTGAAAATCTTAATCATTTAAAGAAGTGTCTTATATGCATGTATTTATTTCAATGAAAAGCAGATTTGTTCAGCAGCATATAAGTTACACAGAAAAGGACCTGTCTAAAGAGAAGGAAAAGAAAATGACCAAGGATGGCTACTCTTTGAGAGATACTTCCTAAATGGCAAATGAGATGTTCAGTGCAATTTCTTGACTACAGCCCAATTCTGTGCTGTTCACATGGATATGAAAATGAAAATATACTTCAAAGAAAGTATCAACAATGCTGAGAGAATCTCTTTTTCTAAATAGAAGTAAAGTGCATGATGGGAAACTCAAACATACAATTTGTAGTTTTTTGTTTCAAGATAAAACATGAGTTTTAAGTAACACATCTGGGTTGATCATTCTGTAGGAATGCTTTCATTTTTTGTTTCCTTTAGCAAGCATGCAAAAATTAGTTGTAAATAAAGAACAGACCACTTTACTTTGAATGAATTGTCAATATTCTTTCAGGAGCCTTAATGCTCAGCTTGGGACAGTCATTCATCCGCATGCACTATCCACACAGAACTTTCTCCACATTTTTATTCTTTAAATGTACCCTCTACACTCTATATTCTAGTTCGCTTATGCTCTTGCTCCGTCCACCAAGGTCTCATTCTATTTAGAGATTCCAACCAGTCCTCAGTCCTCTGAGAGCAGATTGCAAAAATCTTCTTTGTATGTTTTATGGCCTTAGTTCTGAACAAATTTTCAGACAAGTTACACTAAGCAAACATTGAAATGTTCTTTATAATACAGTTTATTTTATTGTGAACCTAGAAGAAATTTAAGAAGGTCATTCCAGGTAGCTGAAAGGCTTTCTTTTTGTGGCACTCAGATAGAGTACTCTAGCAGTTGGCTTTAAGGATGGCATGGCATGATGGTAGCTGGGAAACTACCACATTTTCTCTTATTGCTTCAACATCCCACTTTTGATGCAAGGAACCCTACATGAAAACATTATGCAAACTTTTTTCCCCCCTTTTGCTATTTTAATTGGTTGGTTTAATTTTTCCCTTTTGCTAGTTTTTCCCTTTTTGCATGTTAAATAATTACAAAAAGAGAAGACTCATGGAAATTATCCAAAATGTCGGATTTCAGACATATCAAAACCAAAAACAAGTTAAGGATGTTTTTAAAGTTATTTCTTCATTAGAGAAAACTATTAAAATGCTTTAATCCGTTTATCTAAATCTGGTAGTAAGTCTAAGTATTAAAGTCTTATCTGTAAAACAAAAATCCTAACGAAACTGCACCAGCCAATTACTGCTAATTCTGTGCATTTCTTGAAAGATAAGAACTCAGAATGTACAAAGAATGCTTTCTTACTGGTGATTTATCAACACAGATGTCTGCCTTGGAAAAGAGTAAATTCAGCAGTAAAAGGAGTTTATCTTGCAGTGATGTAATATTTACTGACTCAATTTAAAAAAAAAAGAAAAAATATTTAAGATAAATGGTGCTATTTCTGAATCAAAGCCTGACAATAGCTACTCATGTATCAATATATTAAGCATCTTTTATTAACTTGTCTTATAAAAAGACTTTGAAATCCTCGGAGTTATAGAGATATATTCCAACTGAGAATCTAGTTCTTGACACACCTATTTTTGAAATGTGGTTTTGCTGTGATGCTTGCATTGCACTGTAACAATGTTAACGAGTCTTCAGCTGGACATAAGGTATATTTGCAATGTGTCTTCATTGCTCTCTGGTGATAGTCTATTGGATATAAGTTATTGAAACACATCCGTTAAGTTAAAAGCACTAAATGCAGAGGACAGGTTTAGTACATGTTGAAGAACTTTGTCAAATAAGGAGAAGCATGTTTAGTACCTTGCAAAAATGAGCTTTGCTATTCAAAATCTTGGTCAACTATTGAAACCTTAACATAAGACAGACAGTCCTCAAGGAGTCCTTATAGAGAGTTTGCAAAGAATGGGGCTATTAAAAAGTCTTGCATTATCAAGACTCTGTCAACAGTCATATAAACATTTACTGGACTTTCTATAAGAAGTTTAGCCTGCAAACAACACCACCACAACTCAGCTTCAGATCTAGGGCTGCTGATACTCTTAGGAAAATGACAGGTTTACTATACATAAGTACACTATCCAAATTGGGGCATCACTTACTTATGTTGTACCATATCACTACGTTTTAAGAGCACCACTTTCATTTAAAACAGAGCTGCTCCCCAAGCACCATGCATGGCTCCAAAGTTTGTTGGAGAAGTAACAGCAAGATACTTCAAGTTAGCTGTTTCTTGCTAATGTGGCAGATAGGAGCCAAGCAGAAAAAGAGCAAAAGGGTGAATTCTTCCTCCTTGACCTGTGATCCAACTGCCACTGCCAGTGCAAAATATTGCACGGTGCAAGATCCACATAAGTTCTGAGCTCATAGGGAGTCTGGAGGTCATGCCATTTGGGAAAGACTGATCTCCCAGAGGCCACCCAACTCAGCAAGAAGGCAAGAGTTCTTCCCTCTCGCAGATGCAAGATATTGCTGAGTTTATGAGTGAAATCTTGCAAGTATGAGAGGAAATATTTACCTCACAAGTAAGGGAAGGTTTCAGAAGTACACAGTAGATGTGAGGCGGCAGTCTCTCTCTTAGAGATCCCACTGAGCTTGGCAAGACCCTCCTCACTTCTGTTTAGCTACAGTTATCTGTATCCCCATTGTTTACATCTTTTTTTCACTTCCACTTTGAGCACGATATATACAAAGCACACATGCTATTTTTTAATTACTGGGCATCTATTGTGTGTTTTCCTTATGTAAGAAAGGAAATTCAGGTTTTTAGACTAGCTTTTAATATTGCTTTAACCCACAGACCCTGTTTTGGAGTAAACACATGCAAAGGGCAACATATGCTAGTATGTTCTCAAAGCAGAGGTGAAAGAATGAAGCCAAAGACATAAACTGCCTTTAGCTCTCCATTTTAGTCTCAAGGAAAAATGTTCAGCATAGCACACTTTCCAAGACAGTTGTCTTGGAAACTCCGCTATTAAATGATACTATTAAACACTCATGGGGAAGTGAAGGCTCTACCCTCTCAGCCTTCCAAGGCCACTGGAAAAGATCTGCCAGCGCCGTGGAGACTGTTTTGTTCAATCAGAGTACTTCTTCCAGGGGAAGTGTCACTGTTGAGAATTATTAAGGACTAGATATTTCCTTCCTCCCCATGTGCAGGTTTGATTTTAAACTGGCCCTTTCATGGGCCAGACTTTTAAGAAGATTTAAAGATACATAGGTGTGTGTGTGTGTGTGTGTGTGTGTGTGTGTGTGTGTGTGTATATGTGTGTATACACACATACACACGCACACCATTAAACATAGTTTTCTCTTGGTGGTGTCTATATTAGGCTACTATTGTCATTCCTCTATTGCTGTTACAGCAAAGCAGTACAGTGTAAGGTTTTTTTGACCTCTACGTGGAGCCTGAATCAATTAATCCTATTTTCTGATGTGGTGCCTTCATTTCCATGTGACTTCCTGAAATAAAAGCTTGCAAACTGATCTGCGTTGGTCAGATGAAGATTAGTCATGAGTGATATTTTCAGTATCTGTGTATATATTCTCTGAGTAGACTCATTGATGTCCTTCTGCTGCAGAATACAGTAAATAACATATGTATAATGTTTTTGTATATTTTAAGACTCTCATTGCACATTCAGTGGGGCCACATCTGGCATATGCATGGAGACAACTGCTAAATTAGTGGCCTACACTCACACTTTTACATAATCATATATATTTATAAAAGGATTAGCAAAATTAGCAGCTAAAATTATTTTTCCTAAACACTAGTTATTTCTTCTGAACATTCTTGGTAGCAGATGCAAACAGGTCAGAAATATTTTGTTCTCTATTACTTCCACTGTCATAGACAAAGGATTCTAAATCTTTGGTTCCAATTAATACCTAAGGCCAAAACAAAACATTTTGATGATATTATTCATAGCTGTTTGATGTTTGCTACTTGATTATGGCAAGCTATAACACAGTAGTAAACCTCCATATTTTATCAGAAGTCTAATAAGTCTTGCTTTCTCATGAATACTCATCTCCTTGATTTAGCTATCATTTTCATATTTTTAAATATAAACAAATAAAGATACTTGTGCTTACGCAGAAAAAGGTTGAAAATATAAAATGAATATACCCCGGAGACTCAGAAACAGCAATGGAAAGAAAATAAACACTTCTCCTGATAATAAGTTCTTGTTTTTATACGAAGTTATTACTTTCAGGAGAATCAGGATTTCTTAATGGTTGATACTGGTAATACGCTAAGAATCAAAGAGAATGATCTCCCTCATAAATATGAGCTGGGAACACTGGTATGTTTTCTTTGTACACTGAATGTTAATTGCTGCTTCAAATTTGTTCTGAAGTCTAAATGAAGCATGTGAGTATGTTTGATGTAGAACATATGGAAAGCTTAGAAATGTAAAAAACTTGTTGAACTGCTGAACATGCGTAAGGAGCAATTTTCATAAGGCTGGGTGCATTTTTGTGAGAACAGGAAATACATGTTAGAAATATCTGACCAGGAACATCTGCTTGTCCCATTTTAAACTGTTTCTCTAAATAATGGAGACTTTCAATATATGTAAACTTACACATTTCAGTATTGCATTACAGGACAGATACAGGCCAGACATGAGAGAGCCTTTTAGTATTGAAGTAGATTTAGCTTCCTGTCATACTTTCCTGGTTCTGATCTCAATTGCTCTTATATTGCGAAAGGCAGGGCTCTTCCTGAATGACCATATTCTGCCTCAAAAAAAAAAAATTAAAATTAGCAAAAGCATTTTAAAGCTATAGGCTCATAATTTTTTACTTAAAATGGTATTCTGGTACCTGAAAATGTAGATGTGTTTTTATACATCCCTTTAAAACTCTGAGTGAAATAGACACAAATAACCTGTTCTAAAATCAAGAAAAATACTGCAAACATTAAAGTTAAAGTGGCTTAGTATACCAGAAACAAAATGAAAGCAGAAATAGTAAAAATAAGATTCATTAAACCTACGGAGAGTTGCTCTAATCTTGAGTCATTCCTATCAAGCATTCTAGAACATGAACACTTTGAAAGGTAAAACTTTTGCTTTCAAAGGTTAGGCAACAAATATAAGAATGTTTTTCCAGATCAGCTCAATTGTGCTTTAAATCCCTATTTTTTTGTGAAGAATGATAACCTTTTGGAGTGAGATGTTTACTTATATAAATGAATCTTCAAAACTTTATTCTAAATTTTTTACAACTGAGAAAAAAGATTCTTTTTTACAACAAAGGTTGTTTCTTCTTCTCTGATAGATCTACTTAAAGACCTATGTGTGAATAATGTCATGTTTTCTTATCTTGTCATTTACAAGCGTATATGACATCCACATTAGTAGATTTGTTTATTTCTCTGGATAAAATAGATTCATTCAGTACTTGCTTTCAAGTTAATCCCAAGTTGCAAACTGTTCTATGCACTCAGCACAAACCTGTAACTCCAAGGAATCAGTTTGAAAGTTGACTTAAAGGGTTCTTTCTTGATACATTTTCGTAAACTCACTTTTAGGCTACAGAAAGCATTTTTCTCCCAACAGTTACATTGACACGGTATCTAAATCATGTTTTATGTCAGGAAAAGCTTGTCTATATATCACAAAACCTCAGTGAAAATGGAGCTTAGTCAGGAATAAAGCACTCTCTTAAATGTGCTATGATATAATTAATCATTCAAAGTTCAAACAATAAAATGTGTCCTTTTGCAAAGAAAAAAAAAAAGACCTGGCAATTCAAGCTGTGGTAGAGTGAATTCTACATTGTAGAGATATGAGAATTTGGCTTGCTATTTCCCTGCGCTATCAGGAATGAAGAGGCAATGTTGCAAACTATTCAGTGATGCAGCAAGACAAAATAAACTGCTTCTTACTAACCCCATCCAAGCGGTAAAGAGTGTTATTAAGTTTAGAGGGAATATATGTCCATTGATTTTATGTCAGAGTGTCAGGAACTTAGAAAAGTGGAGAGAGATCTCTGAAAACTTCTTCAAAAATGAACTGTAAGAAGTAAGCTAAGATGTGAATAACAGGGAATAATGAGGGGGGGAATATGAATAATACTTAATAAGTCATCACCATTATATTAATTCTACAGGGAGTACGCACTGAAGGGATCACTAGCTCATCTAGCCCTATCTCCTATTACTGTAGGCAAACCACAGCTTAAAAATCAAACTAATTCATTGCATATGTTCATTTTTAATTTTTGCCTATACTGCCATCATGGAAAGCAGTTCTAAACCCTGTGCTTAGAGATGAGAAACTTACTTATTATTTCCAATTGAAAATGATTTTCAGCTATTATTTGTTTGTTGATATTCTTCAACATACTTTTTTTCCCTCTCTATCACTAGTGGAAATACCTTCTCAATTCATGCAGTGACTGTGTTTACTTTTTTCATGGCTGCTCATTGTAATCCTCTGACTAATATAGCTTGGTCTTTTTTGGGGGGAGGGGAGTATTCCCAAAAGATAAGGCTTAATGACAAGTTCTAACAGAAATTCTTAGTCTCTCAGCGTGTGACACTGCACTTCACAATATCATATTCCTGTGCAAAACATCTTGACAACAGTGTAAAGAAGGAAATAATAAATGTTCCTTCTATTGCTTGCTGTCCAAATTTTGATAAGAAAGCCTAAAGCATCACAGTCTGCATTCCCTTAAAAAATTCCTGCTTAAAACCAACACTCCAGCAGTAGACCTCTTATCCCACAGCTCATGAACTAGGATACCCTGCGTTCCGAAAAACAACTTCTCATACAGTGAGAATCAAACCCCAAAACTGAGAATAACATTCACATGCCAATATCTCCCTTTCTGGTAAGGAGGGGAAGTCTTTCAATTTAGAACATAGGCTCAGTCCTTTCTAAAGGAACGGTCTGAAGACTGTGGACAACCTTGTCCTGTAGCCTGTTCTATGTGAAAAGTTCGATGTCCTTATCTCGCACCTACATTTCAAATATATTGCCTGTCTTAAAAGGAGTAACATGGGAGAAAAACAAACACCAGCTCTAAAAAACATCACTTTGACTGGGAGCTTACACTGTAACATATGATTAACTCTTGTGTATCACATTATACTATATTGCATCATCCCCTCTAAAGATGAAGTCTCAGTATAGATTAATGCATATGTGGATTACTGGTTATTAAAAAGATTCGAAATTGCTGTAAGACATTTAGGCCTACTGTATAACGTTCACACTTGATATGGTCTCATTGCCACCATTTAAGCTCCTGCAATGACTCTTACGGTAGTTACAATCGTGAAGTATGGGAAGTATGTGCTTACAACAGACAGAACTACATTGTTTTGAAAAGGATTCTAGAATTTTCAGTAAAACAGCAAAAAAGCATTACTTTGAATGACACTGCTTAGGTGATTCACATGGAACAAGGAAGCACTATCAGAAGTGCTGGATGAGTGACCTTTTTTAATGACAGAAAACTCACACAACCTAGAAATTAAGCAAAGGGAAACCTGACGTGCAGCACAATGAATAAGAGAAAGCAGAAAGCAAAGAGGGAAGGTAACTGGGAAGGAGACTTTCAGAAGAAATGACCAGAAAAATGAATGGAGACAGAAGCCAATGGGGAAATCACAAATAGGAAAAAGAATGAAAAAAAAAAACCTAAATGAAATAATTAATAAAAGCACAAGAAGCAAAGATAGAAAAAAAAAGTGTTAAGAAGTGTTAATTTGGAATAAGAAAGATGAAAGAGAGTATCACAGAAAAAAAAGAGACAATATAAGAAACAGAAGATGAAGGATAGGAAGAGTACAGCCGTGGGCCTACTGCTATTAATTTAATTACTAGTGATCTTCCAGTCTCCGACTTCTCTGCTACAAGGTTGTTCCTGCTCATTGCAGACCTTCAAGGACTAATGTTCACTTCCAATGACTCTCTAGGCTTGGTTACTATAGGATTTCAGTGCCTTGGGTTTGGGCTTAAACAATTGTGCAGAATAAACTGTACTTTACTACAGTTACAGTCATCAATTTGAGGGGATGGACAGATTATAGCAGTGACCAAACTCCAAGTTTTAACCTGATTTTTTGTCATTTCAAAACCACTGTTTGCTATGGTTACCATAATTGCTTCTTCAAATATCACATCATTTCTGCATCTTGAGCAATAATTACTGGAGATTCTTCATATCAAATTGCAAAAACCTAGGGGTAAATGTTGCCTCTGAACTGGTGAAGAATGCAGGTTAAATTTAGAGCCCGTTAAATGGGACTGCAACACTTTAAAAGACAGCTAAATACAGTGTTACACATCACTGTAGTTCATTTCAGCTGGAGTACCAGTTATTCATATTCTATTACTCATAATTCCAAGCAAGCAGAGGGAAAAAAATTCATTGACCTTGAAAAGCCTCAAATAAATTTGGTCTATAAACTTTGATATATCCTTCCTACTGGATGCAATACCATTTTCAATATGCAAGTTCTCTTCTAAGAATAATAAAAAATGATCATTTCATCAAGCTTTTGAAACTACTGAGACTGAATCTTTAACTGAAAAAAAGTTCACTATGGTGCATGGTGACTAGTATTAATTACTAATTTTATGCAAAAGGACATGGCAAATTAATTAGCGATGAGCTGTTTTAGTGGATTTATGCCAAACTTCAGATTGTTTTGGGTAGAAGTAGCATGGTATTAAATATTTAACATGCTGTGGGATATTCTGGTTACACTGGTCAATCATTAATTTCCTTCGATCCCTAGAAAGTAATTTTTGTTGCACTCAGCTGTAACTGATTGCAAACAGCTTTTTTATTCAGGCTCCTAATGTACTTTTCCCCAGTTGCTTTCCTCTGATTGAAACTATTTGTAGTTACACACTCTATCATATACAGGACCATTGCTTTTCTGTGACTATATACTAATAGTTACAATAGTTAATATTATGTTTTAATCTGATTTGCATTTATAGTGTTATTCTGAAAGAAATTCTAGATGTACAACAAGAGCAAATGTTTGAAATGATCAATGGAAATCAGAAAAAATCAGAAATGTGCAGAATACTTTTTTTAAATTTGTAAAAACAAAGAGGAATGTCAACATTCTACACTTTAAATAAGCAAAAATGCAGTCGAGTTTAAAAAGTAGACTTTTACTTTTCAAAAGTTTGTTAAACTGTAAGGGAATGGTTGCATCAACATAATAGAGTATTTTTACATAGAAGTCAAAAATTAAAAATCAAGCTATTTTAAGCAAACATTTTGGGTAAGTTTTTATTACCACGCACCACATTAATGATTTGATCTTAAATCTGGAAGTATTTTTTCTTTAAAGGAGTCTGCAACCTCATTGACACCAGATTTCTGAAAATACAAAGCACATTACAACTATTTTTAAAAAAAAATCTGTTATTATGGAAATTGAACTATATTTGGAAATGGTGTAAAAATTTAGTGAAATATTTAAAAGCAAAGAGTTTGAGACTAAATAAATAGATGAGGTTCGAAGGAGCCTCTGGAGACTGTCTAGTCGAACCTCCCTGCTCAAAGCAGGGACCGCAAGAACAGGCTGCTCACGGCCATGCCAAGTTAGTTTTTCAGTATCTCCAAGGATGGAGACTCTAAAGTATTTAATGACTACATATATTTTAGAATTAAGAAGCAAACAAAAGTAAGACTTTTAATCACATGCAGATTCTATCTTCCTAGCCTTTTCTGTTTTTCAAAAAATTGCCAAACTTAATGATTAATCATCACTATTAGATCATCAAAATCAACTCATTATATTGCAATTCAAGACATTTCAGCTGTTTAGAAGAAAATAATAATTCCCAAATATTCAGTGAGAGGATAAATGAATAAACAAAACTCTTTATAAACCATTTATAAAATTTTTATCATATGTTACAATAACTATATCAGATCACATTAATTATTCACTTTTCATGAGCACTGATACAATTTTAGCTCCCCTTTTCAAATAAAACTTAAATTAGTAAAGCTTTAGCCTAACAATTACCTTCAGGTTTCTGGAAGATGAGAAGGAAAGAGGAGAGGGCATGTTATGAAAATTAATCTTTGTCAGCCCTTGCTACAATTAAGCACTGGTGGACAGTGATAGGTGATCAGATGGCGTAATAAGCTCTTCTTCTCTCACTTGTCACATGCTAGCATGATTTATGCCCTACGGCAATTTTGGAAAGACATGTAATCCTTGGAATCAGCACCCTCTTATTCTCCTTCTGTGGAGAAAGAATATCTTCAGGCCCTCCTCCTAAATTCGCAGGTTCTGACATCTGAAATATAGCTTTGCGACTCTTTATATGAAGCTTGTCAGTTACTGCCTTCAATATCTTATAACCAATCCCATTTTGTTCCATTATAATAGACTGGTTCCTGAAAGTTATTAGTAGTTCACTTTCCACTTCTTATTCCAACCTAATTACTTCAGTTTGACTTTTATACTCAAAAATAATGCATGAAAGGATGTACCTACCAGTCAACCTTCTCTCTTCTTCTTAAAATGAATAAATTGTAAAAGTTGACATGATGGAAGCATCTTTTACATTTGTTTTTAAAGAGTTTAAAACACTACATAGAGCAATAATAATGTATTGTACAAAATGGCTTTGCTTTTTACTGTCTACCATTTATACCCATTACTTGTCTCTCAGAATATTTTATATCTAAATTAATAATAAATTAATACTAAATTAATACCTAGAATTAGATACCTGTTTATTTCAAGGAACTGTCCCACTATGAAAGAAGCGAATGAATTTTATTATATTTTTGAAGCCTAGAAAAACTCTAACAGCACACTGAGAAAGTATGATCTTTCGAATCAGTTACAGGAAAGGAATGAGAAAAATATGAAGACATTTCTATTTTTCAAATGACATACGTCTCGCAAAATCTTTGCGAGATGATGGTGTCAAGATTTAAATGGAACATCACGGTGCAAAACGTAAAAAAATAATAACAAGGAATGCTTCTATCCCATGTTCATCAAAGAAGGTCATAATTTTTGTTTGGGGAGTCTTATGTTTAATAGACATATCTATATAAACAAATAGATGTTATGACATTTATTGCCTCAATATAGCGAAATATATGGTGGCAAAGGTTACCACTGGTTTACTCAAATGTTGAATGGACTGGTGAATTTCCTGTGTATTTTATTATAGCAGATTAGACTTAACACTTACATAAATGCATTGTATTGCCTTATTAAAGGTCTTCTTAATTAGAAATGTGATATATTTTAAAGAAATAAATGTCTCTTTTTATTGTGTTACACATAAAATTGTCACTGATTGATTGCTAATTTGACATAACAAAATGAACACAGGAAACTTTATTATCATATGATGAAAACATGCGTGCTATTTAGTATTAAGTAAATTCCTTTACGTAATATTCATCATTTCTGTATTTATGCATGTACTCAGTTCTACAGTTCAGGCATTCGTTATATGAAAATTCTTGACAATGTTTTGGTATAAGTTCTGGATTTTATAAAAATGTTCTAGGATTACTTCTAAATGCAGAGAAGAAAACCTGCCAATGCTATCTGATTTCTTGTCCATCTTACTGCCTTCCTCTAACAGTTCAGTCTCCATGCTTATGTGTGCAAACTACTCCCTGGACCATTTTATCTCTGTTTTACTCTGTTTGCCTTTTTTTTTTTTCTTCAAAAAGACAGCGTAGGGACATTTCAACTCCCTATTTTAAGGAATCACGTGAACATAACAGATGCATTGTGCTAAATAAACATGCCTTGATATAGACACATTCTTCATTGGATAATTTTCTCAAGAAAATTGGGGTATATTTATTTTATACTTAGAATGAATTTTCTATATTTGTAGGGATGGAGGAACAGAGACTTCCTTTTCCTGTGAGAATAAGGACTCTTTTTCTAGAACAGCTGAAGACATTACAGAAATTGTAAAATCATTTATCTGCTGCATATGAAACACTGAATATATGAAATGTTTGAAGATAGCAGTTTTGTTAGTGATGAATGAATAACTTGCAATGAATAATTTATTGAGCAAATTGAGTCTCTTTTTCAACTTTCAAAATATACACAAGCAGATCATGATTTTCTCTCATTTATTCATTAGCTGAAACCATTTGCCAAATTCTTGTATGTGATACTTGTAACTGAATATTGATTGTGAAGCGATCTTTTCAAGTACTCCACACAGGAGCTAGGTTTGTTAGCTATGAGATAACTCACATGGTAAAGCTTCTTCACTGAATGGATGAGTGCCTAAGTATTTCCAACAGAAATATGTATGCAGATTTCAATTCTGTTTTGTACATATTTTTATGGAAATGACATTGCAGTTCACCTTCTGTGAACTTCATGTTTTGTAAAAATCAATTGTTCACCGGGTACTGAGAATAAGAGCAAAACACCAGCTAGAGATCAAATGAAATCCCCACAGCAGCTGAAATATATTCCCTTTCTTTAAAGATGGGTGGATTTTTTAAAACCAACACAGCTGAAAAAATACAAAGCAGGTAAAACGTGCCCAGCCTCCTGGTTCTCTAAGCTTCATTTCATACATGGTGCCTGCATTATACAGAGTACTGACAGGGCCCGGACAAGGCTTTTTATAGAGCATTCCTAATTAGATCTCAATATTTTGTAAAATTACAACTCTTACCAGTGACGGCAACTTTTTATATGCAATAATTCTTTGTAAAGATATAGCTTAGTAATATTAATCAGGAAAACACAGCAAGACTGAGCAATATAAACATGGAATGAATTCAGAACTGCCAGATGTCAAATCAGAGTTATCATCATCAAGTGCAGCATCTTCAGCAGTTTTGTGGGATTAGACCACAGAAACCACTAGACCTAGCCAATGCTACTTGCCATTTTCATCAATAGTTTTTTAGTAAATATGTCTGAAGCAGACTAGTAGAGAAATAATGAATGATGAAAATGAATGCTGAAAAATAATAAGCAAGGAAGTCACAGACATCAATCTATAAAGAATGTAGATTAAAGTATAAGAGCACATAGCCTGGAAAGCATTTTTTTGTTTCACACAAAGGAAGATCAGTGTACATAAAAATGTAGGGTTTATTGGGGTTTTTAAATGTAAAAACAAGGGGATATGTTTAGACTTAACCAGTGCATAAGCAATTTGTGACACTAATACAGCAATACTGTATCCAAGTCTGATATTAGTATTTTAAATCTAGATAAACTGGAAAAAAATAACAGAAACAATTTAAGGATAGAAAAGAGGCTTTAGAATGAGAGAAATTTAAAGGGCTAACTGATTCAGTTTATTAAGACATACAGAGGTGCTTTTCCTCCATAACCAAACAAATACTGTTTCCACACCAAAGAGCATTTTAACCTAATTAAGCTAGGATAGTCATCTTGGAAGCATGAGCCCTGATAATGCAGAGTCTCAGTCACTTAAGACAGCTTGCGTAGGAAGCACAGGTACAGCCAGCCTTATTATCAGCCCGGTCAGAATCACAATAGTTCCTGCAAGAGACAGAACCTGTGTAGCATTACCAAATGCTCTTGGGGAACAATTTTTAGTGTGAGTAAAAATACGGTATTGCACTGTCCACTAATTCTTGTCCCCTGAATGAAACTCAAGATACTAGTTGGCTCAGGAAGCAATACAACCCTGATTATGTGGCTTTATGCCTATAACAATAAACTTTTCCAGGCACGACCACATATAATTTTAACCAAGATATCTAGCTGCAGACAGCTGAAAGCTGAGTGTAAAGCATGAACTTTAAAGAGTAAGAATGTTGCAGCACTGGATCAAATCACCAAAAAATTGGATTCTCTGTCTCTTGATGGTGTCAAAACAAGACTGAATACCTCTTTTTCCAAATACATTATACTTTAATAAAAAAGAAGCTATTACACTCAGTTCAGTATTTGGCATGAAGCTTAACAGTCTATGAAGGCAGCTATACTATATGACCACTTAAGACTAGAAATTAAATATGAGGAATCTATTAATTTTATTTATTGCCATCAGCCACATTCATTCTTATTCATATGCTATAGTCACAGCTATGCTGCTTTCCCAGTAAAATTAGAGCGGTGCATGGATATGAATTTGATCTCTGTCCTCAAACTAATCACCTGGAAAACAACTGAGTCATCAGTGAATCCACGAATGCTTGCCTTAGTATGCTTTCCAAACTTCTGTATTCACATGGATGCCACAGAAAGGGGAGCATAAGCAGAGCAAAGCAAATTTTTTGGTGTGAATTTATTTCTACACAATAAGTTGTTCTACTGCTCAGTGAGTTCTGACTGAAACATGGATAGATGTGTTGGAGTACACATTTCTATATTCTTTTCCAGTCTCCTTAAACAGGAAATTAAGAATTGGGAACAAGAGAAAACTATAACTGGATAGAATATAACCTATCGGCCTAGAAGTGGGTTGATTCTGAGCCCTAATATGATTACGCTAATAATTTTACCTATAGTAAACAACTTTTAGAAACTATGTGATGGTTTATGTTTACTGCTGTTGAAAAACACCTATATAAATACTCATATACAGTACAGATCTGACATACAAATGGAGTGCAGACTAGCCTGGACAGGAAAACAAACTGCTAATTCCTTGGAGGGATGGAAGGGGAGTGTGTGTGTGTGTGTGTATGTGTGGTCGTGTGTGGTCATTTCTGCTAAAATTCTGACTCCAGTTCAGAAATATCTTTGTCTGTTAAGTCATCCTGAACAAAGGATTAAAATAGAGCCCTAAAAGTAATGAGACATTCTAGTGTTACATAAATTATCTGCACCTCTTTTCTTCTGCAAACATGTGGTCTTCTAGTGTGGTATCTCTGCATCTAAGGACTTAAGCAATGCCCGTCTTAAAACAGTATAAGCTTTTGGGGCAATTATTACAAAGATGAAAAAGGGGAAGCCTCCAAATTCACTAAAAAAATACTTCTGAAAGCAAATCAATCCATTTCATTCATTAGCAAAAATAATTAACCAGTAACAACTACTTTGCACAAAAAAGGTAGAACGAAATCTGAAAAACCCAGAAAAGGCAACTGCCAATAGCAGCAAGGCAAGCAGAAATGACATCCACAATTTACTAGGAATAGTAATCTGACACCGGAAGAAATTTTTTAAAAATGTATCAAAATTTAATAATAGATGCTGTTCATGATTAAACCTATAAATAACTGTCTTTATTTAAAAATATAATTTGAAAGACTACCAGCTGAAGGAAATAGTAGATATTATATCTTTCCATTTGCCAATCCAGCTTGTTATCACAAAGCCAAAGAGTAGTTTTTCCAGGATACCAGACAGCATATAAATAACACTGAGATTCATCTGACCCTCTTGTCACTACTCTGCTCTGCTCTCCTCTTTGACAAGGAAATAAGGTTAGTATTGGTGTGACCATAAGACCAGAAGTGACAATAAGGTTTAGAAAACACACATGCAAAGGTATTGAGAGCAGCTGTTATCACCTAGTTGTGGGTCAAACACAGCCATAAAATATAGATAATACAGGAACTGGAGGAGTGACAAATTGCAATATTGAGTGAAAACATAATACAGATGCATAGATAGTGTTAAAACAGTGTTTTGGCTTCTTTGACTGGGGGTAGTTGGGGGAAGACAAATGATGGATCCCATTTGGCAAAAAAAAGGAAAAAGAACATTTTATGGGAATCACTCTTCAGCTCTGTAACATGGGCTTTAAATCAACTTTCAGGACAACCTGGCAAGTTTTTTAAAAAGCCCCACTGGAAAAACAGATCAGATGAGGGTCAGATGAGAACTTCAGCATGTGGGTCCACTGCTGTTGTGTTCTGTATTAGTGAGGATAATCTAGCACACCTGACTAGAAGGGATTACTTAAGATTGACATGAACACCCTCAATATCATTCTCTATCTACTGTTACTTTTTCAGTTGTCATTCCTTGACTTCATTTAATTTTAATACTTTCTGCAGAGTAGATTTCTTATTTCTGACCAGCGTGTAGTACAAACACTGACTACTCAAGAGGTAGAGACTGTTTGATGGTACAAGCAAGGAAATATTCCGAAAAAAGGGCAAAGAGTCTAGGATTTAATCCTTTCTGTGAGAAATGGAAGAATTTACTTCAAATGTTTCATGCTACAAGACACAAAAAACCCAAAAGGAAAGCATCTTAACCAACTCTTCAGGAGAAGAGTATTATACAAGGGAAAACTAAGAAAACTTTTCTGAATAGAAGTGATAATATTTATTTTGTTCAAATCAGTTAAAAACAGACAGTTCAGATCATCAAAAGAAACAGGAGCTTCATTTACAGTAACTCATTTGCTCACTTTTGATTTCATGCTGTTACAATTTGTTCATTGGAAACTACCAGCAGAAGTGCACAAAATCCTAATATTGAGTACCCAAATTTTATCTAGATTTCTACCCAAATAAAGAAAAAGAACTGATTTTAAATAAAATATTCTTCCCGTGAGATGTCAATAAAAATTAAATATATGTTTATGTATATATAAGCTATTGCTTATTAATACAATTTTCAATTTTTCTTTTTCACAACACTTTTTATATAGAGGCATCCTTTCTTTTGACTGCGCTTGAGGTCACATTCTTATTTTTTCCTGTTTTTGGGCTTCAGTTTCTGTTTTGCTTCCCCATCACAAAATTTATGTTCAAATGATAAACTGCAAGCAAGGGATAGCAAAAGCAAGGAATCTATCATACCACAGAAGTAGTAGCACTGTCCATAAAATACCAGCAATTTCTCAAATTAACTACATACATTATACTAGATTTTAATTATTCAGATTCATGACAGAAATTGCAGATAGCTCTAAAAGCATAATAAACTCTAAATGTAATAACGACTGTGATTTTGTCAATGTTGTGTTAATCTGTATATCTACATCAGTAATAATTACAATTTGAGGAAGGCAGTATTTTCTTGGTTGAGGTGAAACTAAAATGCAAGATCAAATTAAATGAGAAATAAAGAGTGCAGTAACGACTCACAATCTGCAATGGAATTACTATGGAAAGCCTGACATAAGGATACATTGTTTTATTTGGCAGGTTTTTTAACTTACAGTATGTTATACAAGTCCTCATTTACTTGATAAAGTAATCATTATGGATCACTACCAAGCTTTAATATAAGTAGAACATTATCAGCTGTTTGAGTTTGGCATACAACGGCAGATTGAGACTCCCTCTTTCACTCAGTCAAAACTTAATACGTATCTGAACATCTGAAATCACTTTTGAGAGAACACACCCATTCCTTGGGTGACATTCTGTTATAAATTACAGAAATCTGATCAAAAAGCGTTGAATGAAAAGTCTATCAACAAAAATAGTCATACAATCTTCTTTCATGAAAACACAAAAAACTAAATTAGAACTATATGCTCTACTTCACAATCTCCATCCTTTACTCTGTAATTTCTTTCATATGAAAGTTTTACTTAAGTAAGCAGCAGAGTAGAGAATTTTTTAGGATGGTGATGGTTCAAAAACAACTACATGGAGATCAGGAGAGTAAGAGAGTAAAATGGTTACTAGATCTTCAGATACATATTTTGGATCCTTTCAGCATGGGGAAAACATGCAAAACATCTATAAAGAAGACAAAGTAATAAACCCCCCTCCCCCAAAGCCAACTAGTCTGTTGTTTTCCTCCACAAAGAACTACAGCACTCCCTAATACTGTTCTTTTGCATTAATGCATTTTAAAATGAATTTGGACTGCATTTTTCTCTTCTCAGTAAAACAATCAATAAAACTCAGGATGGCCTTAAAGGCTGTGATATCCAATCTGTGGCACACTGAAGCACAGAAAGGAAGCGCGTATTTATCAAAAAAAACAGAAAGCAGGCTGTGCCCGGGAGAAGGCAAGGAAGGGCATTCTGCGTTTCTCAGGAACACACCATTACCTCCTCAGAAAATACAGAAGGCGGCTATAAGGGAGACATACAGCCTATGGAGGTCGCAAAACACACCTGTATGTTTCCTGAGAGTGTAAAGACTAGTTTGCAGCCAAAAAGGGTGTCAGGGCCCTGAAGGCACCACTAGGCCTTACTGGCCCTGACTGGTGTCCCCTGGGGCCTCCCCCACCCCTGCCCAGGGTCTCGTTTCAGCTCAGCCTGGGCCATCAGTCCCTGCCCCCCATGACGCCATAGAGGTGTCTGCCCCAGCCCCGTCTCCCGCTGCTCCCGGCCGGGCTCCCCGAAGTGGAGGGTCGCCCTCGGCTCCCAACTTCTCTCCTCTGCTCTTCCTGTGGAGCCGCCCTGTTCTCACTGCTTCTGGCGCAGCAGATACACTACAAAAATTACAACGTTTGTAATTACACCTTTTGAAATCATTCAGTAAAATCATAGTAAATTTTAAGAACCTGTAAGTGCTGGGAGTGCTTTCAGTCTCCTGAGTTTGATCATGTACCCTGGTTACATCCCAGTACAGTTTTAGTTTTCTCAGCTGGCCATTCAGATAAAATATTATTTAAAGGAGTACTTGATACCAGACTCCAATCTTCATTGATGCTACTCTGTTACCCCAGTGACCCCAATATGAACTTCCTCTCCTATCTATTATATAATCACGTAACAAATGTTTATTTTATGATTCTTCCTTAAAAAAAAAACACAGTATAATCCCACAGTTCCTTAAATATGATTGTGCTATGATAGTTTAGAAGATGATAAAGGATATCAAATACATTTGAAAGGATACTTTATTAAATATATATATTTTTTCCTCAATTTAAAAGTAGAACCTGAGCTGACTGGTTTATATGGAGGTTGACTAAAGTCTTTCATGGAACTAGAGACAAAATAATATAGGTAATATTACTTTCTCTCTGTCCAAGATCACATAGGATGCTCTATGCAGGCAAAATGTCTGTGCTTGTGCAGAGCAGCTTCCAGAACCAGGGACTAAATTAATGCTTGAGAATTGGAGTTCAGAACAATGAACAATAGTTCTTATTGTACTTTCAGTGTTATAAATGGGAGAGGAAGACACTTACTTAAAAAATGAAAATAACTTTTTAAACAATGTAGCATTCTGAAACACAGTAGATCAGACTAACAAGTTAACTCCAGAAGATACTGTAAAGAGATAGGAGCCCACCAAGCTTTCCATGGTACTATCAAACAAGAAAACATCACAATCCTGTTGAGGAGAAGGTAAACGTGGAGAGAATGTCCATGTGAAAAACTGATTCACAAAGAACTCAAAACTTTAAATTCTTTGTACTGATTCTTTGTACCCTATTCTGCAAACAAAACCAGCTGCTAACATACTTCAGAGTGAAGCTGCTGTTCTTAGCAAGTTTAAAAGTTTTTACTATCTCATGAGTTTTCATCAGCTCTACAATTGTTCCCACTATATATTATATTATATTATTCATTGATTCTAAAATAATAGCATTGTTAATATCAGTAAATACTGACTAGAGATATGCCTGAACTGTAAGTTCAAGGGTAAATACAGATTTTCATATTTTAAGATCTGAGAATTTTGTTTAGAGCTAAGCAGCAGGTGATTGCATTAAGGTCACAGATACGCGTTTTACGAACGTGTCTCCTCTTCTGTGACTTGCTGTGCTATTTCTTTTGCATTTCACTGCCATGATCTGTGTTCTGTTACCCCATCAACTTCCAACTATTTGCTTTTCATATTCCCAGTGTAGTTTTCTACCTCCTACCTGTCTTATCTTCCAGACTTTTTGCAAGCTTTTCTTCCAAACTGTTCTCAAATTTTCTTAAAGTATATTTGCTCTTAAAGGTACATGAAATCTCTTAGACAAACAAACCATGCAGTCACTCATCTATGACATTTTTAAACTTGTCCTACGTATTATAAGTCTAACAGACATTTGTCTTCTCTAAGGTAAAACTTATATCGAACTGGTATTACAGATGCAAGTAACAACAGAATATATTTCATTCCTGAATAGTTTTGGTAGAAAAGCAGTGACAAAGAAACACTTACAGGTAAGAGGCACTACTATGTTCTACTCTTTTTTTCTTGAGATGAAAAATATATGTATTTTTAACCGAAAAGGAAGTGCGTAAAGAATAGGTAAATATTTCTATATACAAGAGCATATGTTTTTATTTCTACTCTACTCAAATCTCCCTACTCAGGCACTTGGTTGCTCTGCAATCTATTACTATGATGACACCGTTTATGCTACTGTAGCTAAAATTGTGTCAATAATCCTTTCACAAACCATTACTTTTAAGGCTTTATAACTTTTCAATTAAAAAAAAGTTCAAGTTGAAACTAGGTGTATAGAGCATATGAACCTCAGAAGTGCTTACTTATTCTTAGAACATTTGAAAAGAAAACAATTCATTTTTTTTCCAAGTAAAATAACACAGCAACATTTCTTAATGGTCTTCTAATTGTAATGTCTTCTCACTGTTGATAAACCATAGACTTCAACTGTGCCTCAATTTCAGTTTTTTCTAACCAGTTTTCTATCAATAGACTGTGTCTTGTTGCAAATTTTCCTATCAGGAGAATTCTGGTAGAATTCCCAGTCTCCCTAGAGCTGATTATCCTATGTTGTTTCAATCGAGTACAAAAATGAAAGTTTTCCAGTATTTATACTGTCATCACCTCAGAACGGTCCTTTTGTGAGCAGGCTACAGGTTCATCACAGTTTTCCTCACAAGTGTTTTCCAAATAGTCTTTTTCCAAGACAAACAACAAACTATTTCCCCATATAGCATTATTTCCATCTTCTGAAGAACTGTTAAGGTTTTTAGTGCTATTCTTCTATTTCAGTCATTATATCAGAAAAGGTTTTCCTTTCATAGTTTGCTCCTCCTTGTTTTGTTTAAAAGCTCGGAGCAATAAAACTACAGATAAATGCCCTGAATCTCAGCACACAGTCTGTAACAAGTGGAAAATCATATAAACTGTATGAAAAATGAATTAAATTCCTATCAGTGGTACTGGAACGAAAATGAAGGTTAAACACAAAGTGTCATGCTGCAAGTAAACTCATCAGTAGCTACTAATAATTAATGATATCCTATCAATGCAGTTAACGTGAAAATAATTCCTTTTGTAACAGTCATGAAAACCAGCAGATTTAATGATCTTAAACAGATCTACTTCCCATACCTACTGAAAACAGGATACACATTTCTTCCAAGTGAAAAAATGCAGGAGAAAGCACATATCCAGTTCTGCACTGCACTGTGCTAGTGAAAGGTTTATTCATACAGTCAATGCCCCTAGTAATTTAGGACTATTTGCAATTGAGCCTAGAGGACACAGGCAGCTGTACACTAATGCACTTATTGACTCTCATCAAACAGAATATATGACACTTTGTACTGGACAGCAAACAGCAAATCAATTGTCAGTTGTACTCTGGCGGCTGTAACCAGATTATAAGATTAGAAGGCTAATTTGCAGCTTGATACGTTGTCTGACAACCTTGTTTGGGAGTTTAATATCTCGGTCATTTCAAAATGCATTGGTCTGTAACAGGCTGTAACTTCATATACAAGCTGCTGGCACAGACACATTTTTCCTCAGCAAAAATGATTTCAACCCATTAAGTTATTTTATTTTTAGGTCTAAAGCTTCAAAATACTAATTTGCAAATGTAATTTGGCTGAATGCATGCTACAGTTGTAAACAGCCTTGTTCTGCCTTAGACTGATATTCATTCAGATAAATATTTCAGATATTTTGGAGTTTTAGTTTTGCATAGCAGTTGTTGGCACTCTTCCAAATTTAATTCACAAACTATATGGCACTTCTGCAATTCATGCCTCACATTAGACATTTTCAAAACGTACTGTGGACCCAGCCCCTGTCCCTGGGGTTCTACTGCCCACTAAATGGAAAAGACCATGCCTTACTAGACTTCTTGGACTTGGCTTTGAAGGGATGGCTCAGCTGTTGTGCTGTGCAAGAACTTTTGAATTTGTTCCTTCTTTACTATAGCATGGAAATAGAAATGGTGGAATCTTCCGAATTTACTTGACTCACACTGCCACAACGATCATTCATGTCTTCCCAGGACAGTCCTCCCTTCCTTTTTTGGTTGTTCCCCCCTCCTCTGTATACTTTAGGGAACATAAAATTAATGAATAATTTCTGTGTTCATACATAAAATAGCTTTCAGTAATGATAGCTTTTAGAGTCTTTAAAAATGAAAACTCGAAAACCATAAAAGACAAGCAACTTGAAAGAGCAGTGAACAAGAAGATTAGTATCAGCACATACCTACTGGTTCTGAGCATTCTCACGAAACAACTCTTTACGAATATCTCAATTTTAACACTATGGCACAAAGGATAGACAGTTAAATATTTTATTCTATTCCATCTGTGTAAGAGTATGAATTTTAATAACATTCTACTATTATATACTTGACAAATATTCATTATATTGAATTGTCCACCAATCTCCAATCCACTTTTCAATGAAGTAAGCATTTCTTAATCCATTTTTATTATGGTCACATCAATTTTACTTTGTGAAATCAAGAAATAAATTCTGTCAATAGATAGAAGGACTAAGAATAACATCAGCAGAGATTTACAAATGAATTTGGGAGCTTAATTCTTCATAAATGTGGGAAAGGAACAATGCAAAATGAAGCGAATAGCCTGTTTACATAAACAGGTGATGTCTCTGCTTCAGATACAAATTCTAGCTCCCTTTTATAACCACATGACACAAAGCAGACTGCTAAAACTCTGCTCTTGACGGTTATCCGAATGTTCTACAGCTGAGGTTCTTTCATGTTGTTTTTAAAATTGTTTTCATAGATAAGGCTGTTTCTGAAGTTTGAGGGTAAGGACCTTTCTGCATTTTAAGTTGGGTTGTGCTAGTGTGGACTAAACCTTATTTTCAGTTATTGAAATATGAAAAATACTACTGAAATTATTATCAAAGTAAGCAAACTTTTTATAAACTAAAAATCCAATGCAAAATGATTCACTTTTGATGACCAGTTTCAAAACTCGAAAGATTAAACCTTTGAAGTTCATAGTGTGTTTTCTCATTCATATACTGGAACTATCTCTAATGTAATGACACCTTTTTCTGTCAGGACCTCAAGGTGTTATTGCAGGACAAATATTAACTTGTTACATTTCATGCAGATGCTTAATGACCCATTCAAAGTTAGAATATCAGGATAAATATGTAAGGGTTATAGTCAGATTCAGGAGCTGGAAGTAAACAGTATAATCGATTCTTTCCAGTGTGTCAACGTGCATACTGAGAAAAGGTGGTAAGCGGTAGGATAAAGTCAAACATCTGAAGTTTGTAAGGTTTTCTTAAGAATTCATTTATTTTGAAACTCAAACTTTAATCTCTACTCTGATCCTAAATTGAGATTTTTGTGGTCAGCATCTCCCCAGAAAGCCAGCTAAGTAGGATAATTCTGCTTTCAGCTATTCCATACATCATAAACACAATCCCTGTAAACAGAAACATCTAAGATCCCTATTGCCTCTGTATTTTTAGAAGTGAACGTAAGAAACTATTTCTATAGCATTTACTATATGCAGTAATGGCTTCATTACTGTCACTAAAACTGCTTCATAGGCAACGCACCCCCCTTGTAGTAAAGAATTCCATTGATAGGTGTTAGGATTTAATGAGAGATTCAACTTAAGTGGAAGTTTAAAAGCATTTTTCATTATCTTAGGAATACTGTATTAGGATTCTATTGACCTTCAGGTGTCTAAATTCAGCACTATAAGCCAAAAAAAAATCAATGATTTTCTGTTGGCCTCTTGATCCTTATAAAAATACGTTCCCCATATATTGCGCTAGGCTCCTGATTAAGCTCTAGAGTATGAAGGAAAGGCAAACAGCCAGCTCATCTTCACTTGATTCACTTCATCTTTCACAGAGGAAAGTCATTCTCACCCTTGGACGAAAGTCTCCACTTCTAAACATGAAGTAGAGAAGATGGAACTTAATGTATAAACACCCTGTTGAACAAGGACTAAAAGAATTTGCCAACATTCTTTTTTCATCCTCAACCTTACTATTTTGCAGCCTTTCGTTCACAACAACACTGTGCAATCTACTTCAGGGCTACAAATGAGACACAATCATGTGTCTTTAGAAGAGTACTTGACTATTTTCTTGTATAGTTTACATGTTCAGTAGTTCAATGCCAATGTTGATTGCTTCTAACACCATCAGTTCAAGCTGCAAAATGAAGTTGTTTACACTGTGGTTGCAGAATGAAGTGCAACATTTTTTTTAAGAAGAAGAAATATCAATGTTCAGGACACTCTGTCTGGTTTTCAAATGGAACTGGAAATTTCCAGTTGAGCAGTAGCTGGCAAGATGAGATTTCATGGATGTAGACATGATGATGAAAAAAAGACTGGGCCAAGGTGACACTCAGATGAACTCAAATCACAAAAATTAGTTACTAGAATCTCAGGGAGATGTTAAATTACTTAATTTGTTTTGTGACAGCTAATAAAGCTGTGACCAGTTTCTACTGTACTTCATTAAATTATGTGTTGTATTTTTATTTGTGGATGACCTTCGTATAATCTTGGTCACATTATGGTAAGGATATATTTCCCTCATGCCTTACTATCCATTATTGCTTCATAATGAAATTCTGAAACAGCTAAAAAGTATTTGGGTGTCATTCTGAAATATAAACAATTTATTTGTTCATTTACCTTTTATTTATGCACTACTAAAATTTTTCCCTATCATTGGTTTGTAACAATAATCTTTCCCCAGTTGTACATACATCACAGATGAGGTCAGTTTGAACCACTGGATCCTGGTATGTTTCCAAATTTTGCAACTGAAATGCTGAAGTGGTCTTTAGTTCCAGACCATTATCAAAACATGTCAAAACTACAATGCTCACATATGTTGAAAACAGTAAATAGAAGACAATTTTAAACTGTGTTTTGACTCTGGACCTCAAAATTTCACAGAATCACAGAATGGTTGAGGTTGGAAGGGACCTCTGGAGATCATCTAGTCCAACCTCCCTGCTCAAGCAGGGACCTCTAGAGCACATTGCCCAGGATCACATCCAGACGGCTTTTGAATATCTCCAGCGAAGGAGACTCCACTACCTCTCTGGGCAACCTGGTCCAATGCTCTGTCACCCTCACAGTGAAGAAGTTTTTTCTCAGGTTTAGGTGGAACTTCCCGTGGTTCAGTTTGTGCCCGTTGCCTCTTGTCCTGTTGCTGGGCACCACGGAGAAGAGGCTGGCCTCATCCTCTTGACACTCCCCCTTCAGATACTTATACACGTTGATCAGATCACCTCTCAGTCTTCTCTTCTCCCTTATTTCCCCTTACATGTCTTGAAAAAAATCTCCCTTACACATCTCTGTCTAAGTATTGAACAAAGATTAAAGGTGAAGTTCCAGTTTAGGGCTACTTCTATCATGGATCTAAAATATCCACATATTAGGGCTCACTTTTCCTCCTGTTTATCAAGAGAAGAAATGCTGGAAGATTATATGGATTTATTGAGCTTGAGGGAAAATGGATGGGACATGAAAGTAGCTGATATTCTTTTCTTCTAGGGGGACAGAGCTATAGAATAATCAAAGAATTAAACTGCCAGTGCTAAAATGACATCCTTCAAACATCAAAAATACAAAGCAACTTTGCAGTTGAGACTGAATCTGTTACATGTAGATAACAGAGAAAGTAAATGACTTAGGAACTGTAATGGCATAAATATGGAAGGCCAATCATGATAAAGTTGAACAGGAATTCTTATTTAAAGTCTCAAGAAATCAATACAAATCTTTCAGCTTACTTCTATGGATTTTGGAACCTTCTTGGTTTATTACAACCATCTATTCTTTTAGCCTTCTTGAGCTTTTATTTTCACCTGATTTCACAATGGTTTCCAAAGCTTAATTATAATTTCTGAAAAATAGGTAAATTTATAAATGATTTAGAAATCCTGACAAGAAGTTGATAAGAAAGAACACATTTTAATTTTCTATGCAATTATTTAAGACTAAAAAGAATAACAGTGGAGCTGAAGGAAGTGGTAACAGTACGACATTGCACTGCTAAATACTCTGAACATAATACAAAAGTTGTTAACACGTTTAAAACCAGGAGAATATCAAGTGTTCAATAGCAAACCACGATGACAACTTCAGTTGCTTTAAAAGTCTGCATTTCTTATCAGGAATACATGTGCCCTAAAGGCTGCATATTTATGTACTGTGTAAGTACTAATTTTTGAACCTCTATGTAAATAAATGCATCTTATGAATCTGTATATAAGCAGTTGTTTAAATATATGAATATGTGAATCAAGCTTTTTTTTTTCCTGAAGGAACATAGCTGGTTTATCCATTCCACATTTTCTGCATTGTCTTCTTTTACATGTATATGTGTTATTTCTCAAAATTAAACTAGGCATAACAGAATACCTTTATTTTTAAACTCCATTACTTTTAACTGGTATTGACTTGATGCCAGGAAATTTCAACCACTAGCTTCTAGATTGCTAGGTAGGCTGATATAGATCTGACTTCATACACAATAAAGAATTCATTTATTTATGCAGCCAAATAAAATAAATTACACAACAGTGCCTGAAATTAGAGCCTGTGTTCAGGGCAGAAAAGAAGATATGCCAGCGGGTGCTGTTTTTCAGCCTCAAAACAGGTTCAGAGAAATCACTGTATAGTTAAAGGTTTGCTGTTCAGGTCCCGTTCCAAAAGGTCATGTCCATATTCAGAAAGTTCAATGATTTGTGCAGTGGGATGATGAATTAGAGTATCACTTTGAGTCCCATTTTGATCAGACGGCATTTTACTGATAATTTCAATAAAAATTATACCAAGTGTGTGACTAGCAATAGTGGTACAAATTGTAGAATGTATTCTCTACAGTGAGCATGTTCAGCGGAAACTAGTGGCGGAAAGGATGAGTTAGTGGCAATCAACAGAGTTATCACGAAATTTAATGGATTCATGATTCTGCCTCATACATTTAAAAATATATGATGAGTAAAAAATGCCATTTTGAAAATGTTTTGCTATCAGTACCAACAGCGTAATATAATATTTCCCAGGTTCCAACATAGCCTTACAATGTTTAGCAGCAGAAGGCTCAGATTAGGTAGAACAAGTTATTTTGAAGTGTCCATTCTTTGAGTACAACAGCGTTCGTCCCTGGGAGGAAGTAAGCTAAAGGATAAGATCAAATGTGTGGAGCAAGAGAAAAGAGACAGTGATAGTTCAGGGTAAGCATATAACCCTTCTCATTTTTAAATAGTATGTGAGAAAATATTGCAATCTTTGTGGTGTTCTGCGAGTTCTTGGTGTGAGAAATATTGCAAATAAAAAAGGACTAATGAGATATAGTGATTTGAGAGGTAGCTATGAATTCTGAACACAGCTACAGATTTCCAATTTATCTGGGATAATTACTGCACGCCTAGAATAAACCCACATATCAAGAATACACACATATATATTTATGCAGACTGACAAAATAACTATTTTTAAAATATGAAAGAGAGAATTATTGCAGCCCATGAAACATAGTAAATCAGTAGCTTATTATAGCACTTCACAATGAGCAATTCTCACATTGTTATCTCTTTAAATATAGTATTAGCTACAATGGCTATTAAAAGCAAGAAAACAATCTCCCCTTCCCCCCAAATCTCTGTAATGGCAATGCAATAAAGAATACCAAAACTTCATATATATAAAAGTTATACATATGTGTGTACATATATGTGTATACATACATATTTAGAGGTTACATTGCAACTCTTAAACCTTTACTAACATTTAGTTTAAATCAGTTCACTGCCCATTTTCTTTTAACTTTTCTAGTATGCAAATAAAGATGATGCTGAAAGCAACTACTCTGCGCTACTTTTAGAGTTAACTCCTCCAGACTTTCAACTCCAATAAAATAAAGTAAATGCATTTTGCAACCATTTCTAGCATTTTGCAATACATTATAAATGATAAGCTTTGTGTAATATCAAGTGTATAAATCGATTTCGGATTCTATCCACTAACGTAACTTTAAAACGTACATATAGTCCCATATTTTCTAAGAGAAGTTTAAAAGCACTACATTTAAGAATTATTCTCAGCTCTCTTCCACTTATTCAGAGACTGGTTACCCCCATCAGTGGTTGTGGAGACGCTCCTACTTTCTGGCTGTCTGCATGAACCAGGAGTGGTATTTAGTGGCTCAGGAATTCAGGTACCTTTGCTAACCAGTTGTCCATAACATAGTGCTACGGAGACCGTACTCCGGAAACTACAGTTCAGTTTGAGGTATTAGTAATCAGGTATGTGATTACTGCTCTTGACAAAATGTACATTTTTTTCTGTTACATACTGGTTAATTTGATATTAATGTACTAAAGAATTAATAATATGCTGTAATATTAGCCTGCAAACACAGTACACTAGCATTCACTTGAGGAACAGATGGTAATGGCATATTTAACTTCTCATAATTTTAATTCACTGAAATTCATTGACTTTTTTTAAATGAATTCTTAGTTATGGAAGGTATCAGATAAGAACAGTGTTATCTTTTAGAAATTACTGATACTTTTTAAAAGATCTACAGTCAACGCGACTTTGATTTCAGCTGACCAACTTCAGGAAGAAACACACAGGACAGTTTTCTGTTGTTCTTAGAAACTGCTAATGACCAGTCTTAACTGTGCTTTTGACATTTTTACCCTCAGGTTACTAACACAGACTTTAAGGCTGCAAAAACTAGATTAAAGTAAGAACCCAGCAAACGCTGCTTCAGGCTACAGTTTTAGCTGACACAAATCATCTTTCACTGGACACACTTTATGGTTTCTAACACAAAAAGACTTTACTGAAAATCCAGAGCCTTCA
The DNA here is from genome assembly GCF_040807025.1 of Struthio camelus. Taxonomy (NCBI): domain Eukaryota; kingdom Metazoa; phylum Chordata; class Aves; order Struthioniformes; family Struthionidae; genus Struthio; species Struthio camelus. The sequence continues at coordinate 49,271,841 of NC_090945.1, read as the reverse complement.
TAGTACAAACTATCATTAATTTGCAGTACTGCTCTACAGGATTTCAAGCATTTCTGATAACACGGAGACTATCTATGTAAAATGCTTTCATTAGAATTGCAAAATCAAGTAAGCATTAATTGAAGAACTCCAAAAGTTTAGCAAATCTTATTTACTACTTTGTTGATGGTACAATTGGATTTAGAGAGTAATTTCAATTATTGACTTACAATTTTATATTTAGTCTTTATAGAATTGATACAAAAAATTCAGAAACTTAAATAGGGCTTTTCAGATTCAGTGGTAAAATGGATAAATTGGCTGTATTCAACAAGTCAGCTATAGCGAGTATTTTCTGCATATATTCAACAGAAGATAAGCCTAATAAGTTATAGTGATCATTACATGTGTCTGAAATGGCAGAAAATGCAAAATGATTGACAAAATTCTTTCCTTTTTTTAAAGATTACTATTAATTTAAAAATAACTTTAAAATAATTTACAAAAGCTACATTCTGAAACAGGAAAAAATGACTTAGCAGCAGAGCCAAATTTTAGCCTACAATGTTATGTTTAATATCCTATGTATTCTTTTAAGTCCTCTAAAGATAAGAGGCAATTCAGAACAGTATCCATATCAACTCTGAATTTCATCATTCTATTTAATTTTTTTAATAATTTAAAGTTAAGGAGTTTTAAAAAGGCAGCTAGACTTCCTTTCTGAAAATACACCGGAGTACAGTAGACTCAATTTGTCCTATCTTTCAGTAAAATAAGTTGAATTACTTCTTTCACGACAGATTATTGACCAAGTAAACTCCAGGGGCTTCAAAGGAACCGTTATGGACAGATCATGTTAATTCAGTAATGACCTGAGTTTCTTTCACTGTTATCCTCGGACAACCTGACAGAGTTACCGTGAATGATGCAAGATAACGATTCCAGTGGTATACGTTTCTAGGCAGATTTCCAGTGTCCGTGCCACTCAAGCCCTCATAGTCAATCATGAAAATTAGCCAGAGACAGTTCTTGAAAAAAGATATTGATATTCATAGCAACAGTCACCAGTAAACAATTATTGAAAAATTTTGAAAGGAAGCTAATAAAAACAAGTGTAACACATTTACCCGTGCTGTTAGTAAGTGCTTACAAGTTTACTTTACATATAGTGAATTTGCTAAAGCATATGTGTCTTTGGTGGAAAAAGCTCAGTAATATCAAAACCAGCCATAATAAATAATGCACTCCCTCTCTGCTGTCGTGAAGAGGTGTAAGAAAATGTCAGAAACAGCTGAAATCCCTTATTGAATTTTAGCCTAGTTTGCCTCTGTCCAGCATCTGAGATTAAAGAGTTGCTTTTAGTTTTCCACAGCTTCAAAATGGTGTACGGTTGAAACTTTCATTGTCCGCAATGTAAGATAAGATTATTCTGTACGTCAGAGTTATTTAATTATAGGAATAAGCTTGACAGACATATTTTATATCAAAAGTCAGTATCCACCAATTAGAATGGAGTCAGATTAAATCCATAATAATACTGATAAAGGATTAAGCTAACTAATGCATGACTTTCAATATGTTAAAATGCCTTTACTTTGGAAACAACATATCTATTTACATTATGAAAGAAAAAATATGAAATAATTCTTATTGCTTGAAATCAAGTTATTTTGACCCAATGGATTATTGTTTAAAACCTTGAAATGTTTAAGAAACACAAAAGAATACCAAGAAAGAGATATTATTTTCATTGCTTTTCATAGGAAAGCCTATCTCTTCAGAGTACTTGTACAGCGGAACACAATGTGTTTTTTTTTTAAATTAAAAAACATTATTGACAAAAGTAAAAAGGAGAATTAGAGCAAGAATGTGAGCCAGTGCAGAGGATGCTCTAAGTCAGGAAGTCTATTTGCAGTGTTATCACTGATGTTGCCAGCGACTTTGAAGCAAAATCAATTCACTCTGTTCCACAACAGATTTGTTTCACACCCCCTCAAAAAAAGGGGTAATATTTCCTCTTCCTTCTACAGTGCTTTCCTATCATGTTATGCTATGTATTACTGACCAAATGCATGTTTTCATTTGTAAATTGAAAAATTTGGAAGGAAATGTAATTATACATGTATATTTCTCATCAAGCATCTCAAAGAATACAGAAAATAAAAATAGTGGAAGTGAATCACAGTGAACAAGCAATACATAGAACATGAAGCAACCATTAACCATGTAGATTTATAAGCCTTTTCTCAATTATTAAATAATGTTTGAGTATTCCATTTAATGGAAGAGATTTGTTTATTAAACCTTTATCTGATTCTTAATGGTTTCAATCCTAGTATAAAAGAAGAACACCAAGTGTGGCTAATACTGAAAAGATTTGCAATGTAAATTTGAATACCCATAGAAATAGTGACACTTTATTTAAGGCATACTGCCTCTTTTGGTTTTGGTAACACGATACAGTACCCCTAGAGATGAATATTAAATACTTAAAACTTCATATTACCAAAAGCATTTAATGATTTTTAAAATGTTTCAAAGTTCTATTTTACTACCTTTTGGCCAGCTCCAAGTCATGCTTTCTTAATTACTCATTATTTTAACAACACTAACAGATTTTAACAGCTATCTTAAAAACAAATGTTAATTTTACATACCAGTGTACAGTTGTGAGACCTTCTTCCTACTAAGCTAAATCCCTCCTCTTTAAAAGTTGCTTGAATATTTATACATGCAGAGACTTTATTACTCAGTCATTACACAATCCATTGAAAAGCCTTAATTAATTGGATAAGAATGTATCTGTATAGATTCACAAATTATTTTAAATATGCCTAAACATTTTAATTTGGAGCTTCCAATTAAAATTGTACATGTCATATTGCCCTATGCAATCCTACTGTTTCTTTTAGGAGACACGGCCTCAGCTGAAAAAGCCTCATTGATGTAAGCTGAGCTCAATTAGCTTCTGATGTTCTGCCAAATTGCCTCATTACCTGTCATACTAACACTACTGACACTTTTAAAGCCAAACTCTTTACATACACATTATTCTTTCTTTCTGCAAGAAAATAATATATTTTAGGTGACTAAAAATGTAAAAATAAGAATATGATTTACTCAAAATACGAGCTGTTAAATAATATAGATTAAAACAAGTGATAACTAAGAATAATTTGTACCCAATTTTCTAGTATTTACAGCATTTTCTAAGCCCTGCATAACAGTTGTGGACAAATTGGTTGCCCAGCAAATTCACAAATACTTAAATACAAAGTAAAATTCACAGATGCAGAATGTCCATAGCTCCAGTTGCTTTCACTCACTTCGATATCCAATTTGAAAGATCATGTATGTGAGACACTGTTCCTCAACTATGGCATTAAGCTCATTCAAAAAAACTTTTCAAAGGCTGAGAAGCCTGCAGAGATTTTTAAATTTAAGACAAAATGACCAAGTCTCTCTTTTAGATATTCACCTTTTACACTTTTGCAACAGAGATACTATAGTTTGATGTGTAGTACGTAGAAGAGCACAATGTTAAATGAGCAGTTTGGCAGACTTACCTACTGTTCATTTGTTTTTGGCTGAATCAGTATAAGAAGTGTATTCCATTAGCAAAGCTGACATACAAAGTCTTTGCAATATGCTGTTCAGTGTTATATGTGGATTTGTTGAATGATACTACTTCAAGGATCAGCTTCTTCAGAATTAGCAGTGAAATTCAGTTTGTATTCCATTTTTTTCCCAGAAATATATTACGTTAGTTTCTGAAGATATGGGCGCGTCAGATACGATACTGTTGGGAATACCTCTTTTGGTGTTTTTTTAAGTTCGAACTATTTTCAACTTTTTATGCGTATCTGTATTTCACATTAAAATATTTCTGTAATCTATCTGTCTTGGGGCAGGACTTGCAAAAACTGAAGAACCCAGCTCAAGAGTTTGCAAAATCAGTACATAATTTTTTTAGAAATGTTAATAGCGGAAATATCAGAATTTGCAGTTTATAGAGGAGAAAGACCCTGGGGATCTGACATGCTAATATAGAAGCCTTGCTGTATTGACATTAAATTTATGTTCCATATATTTTCAGATTTAGCAATGTTATATGATAGCAGCTACCATGCTGGTTTGCAGACAACTACTGGTCCACAAATCACTTGCAAGACAAAAAGACTCAAGTGATATAACATATATGATATATATGCTACATAGTGCTTATGCACTGCTATGTTTCTGAGCTGTCCTGTGAAAGAAAACTATAGGGCAAGAACAAAGAGGGCGTGATGATCACAGGTCTCCTAATCTGGATGACCAGGGAACAAAAATTGTAGTGTGCACTTTTGAAGTTATGTTACATATTTTAAACATTGCCAATCAGGCCATTTTGCATTAACTGATCTTTTTAATATGATGGTTTCATATCTGCAAATAGTTCTATTAAAATAAACAGAACTTCTTTTGTGAATTAAAAAAAGTCCAGTGTTTTTTGTTTAGACTGCCATATAATATCCCGCAGAAATAAAGTTTGAGGAATCTTGGCCTTAAGATTTGTTATCCAAGTATTGGAGATTAATCTAAAAAAAAGTGAGTTTGAGCAACTGAAAACATTACCAAAACCTCTACACATAAAGTTTCCAAAACACACACAGCCACAAACCACACTCTTTCTTCCTACATCTTGCATTACTCTAAACACAAGTTCTGCATAGGAAATAGAGATCCATCACTTACTAGGACAGGAAGAAAGAGTAAAATGAGAATCTGGGATTCAGAAAAAGTGTGAATTAACTTGGTTCTTATGTCCTTTCAAGGTTCACAATTTTGTTATAGTTATGGATTCTATTAACCAAAGGCAGAACTAATTATTGCAACTTAATCTTCCCGTCATATTAAGTGCATATATCAAAGTTAAATTTAGAGCTAACACCTTTGCCAATGTTATTTGATGCTACTGTAAAATATTATGAGAAGACTTCTAAAACCTATAAAAAAGTTTATGCTTGAAGACATCAGAAGTCAAACGTAAAGGAGAAAATCATTTTCCTTGAAATGTTTCTGGTTTAGTTTAACTTAGTTTAACTTGAACAGTAGTCACAAAGTTCTGCCTTGAAAACTGATACTACTTATAACGTACCAATGAATGAGGTAACCATATAATGTCTGAGGATTACAGCATGATTATACTGTCAATTTGGAAACAGGGGAAATATATGGACATATTTTCCTTCCATTCCTAGCTCACATTCTCTCACGCCAGTGAATATTTATGCTTCTGTTGGGGGAAGGGAGAAGAGTTGATCAAGTTTATTTAGTATAGCTGGAGTGTGAAATAGCTTTATGATCTTTTCCAGTGAAATCCATATCAATTTGGAGCATTAGTGTATTTCTACACAGATGTCTCACCAGCTCTGTTGTTTATTTATTTTTAAACCTCCATTGATTGTAGTATCTAACTAGAAGCTTGAAGTTAATCTTTTTTCCAATACCTTTTTTGTCTTTATCCACTTAGCAAATATTAGACTCTCCCCAACCCTTGTGTTTTGAATAAGCTGACATTAGAATTGATGTTTTTGATTAAAAAAAATTTCAAGCTAGATATAGCACCTATCTCGTCAAATATCTTAGCACATAGAGATCAAACATAGCAGACTGGCTATGGGAATAGCATTTGTTAATTAACTGCCGCTGCAAAGCCAACAAGAGGAGTGCCAAGCATTGTGTATTTCATTAGCATCTGAAAAACTTATGGCTTTGTTTGCCTGTTGTTCTGAAGAAAATTACTGGTGATCGTGTGACAGACTGAAAAAAGGATATTTAGAATTTGGCAGACTTTTGCCATGAGAAAAGAACAACTTTAATTTACAGTGCCATCTATTACTTTAAAATGTGATATTCTTATGAGGCAATGCAAAAAGGTTCTGTCTTATTCCAAAATCACTATGTTTGATTTTCTCATTGAGTGTACAAACTTATTTTACTCAAATACATACCCATGTTATATAAATACTCATTTGTAACATCCGTACCTATATATATGTGAATTTGCCACACTCATATCTCTGTTAATCATCTTCTCACGTCCACGCTTGCTCTATACTTTGGTCTGAGAGGTCTATGCTCAAAATGAGCTTTTATTTCCATGAATATTTCCCTCAGAAGAGACATGCCTACCTTCAGTCTAACCTGACTTTATTTTCAATAGTACTTATAAACATCCAGTAAAATTGTTTTTCAGGAATTACGGAATCCATAATTTTAAACCTCTATCATGCACCAAAACACTGTATTTCAGCTTGGACCCATATAACCCTCACCAGAGGCACTCTGTTGGACCTCACTTTAATAAACAAGGAAGAACTGGTCAGGACTGTGAAGGCTGGGGGCAGCCTTGGCTGCAGTGACCATCAGATGGTAGAGTACAGGATCCCGAGAAAAGAGGACAAGGCAAAAATCAGGATCACAACCCTGGACTTAGGAGAGCAGACTTCAGCCTGTTCAGGGACCTGCTTGGAAGAATCTCATGGGATAGGGTCCTGGAGAAAAGAGGGGTCCAGAAGAGCTGGTTGATTTTCAATAATCACCTTCTCCAAGCTCAAGAATGGTCCACCCCAACAAGCAGGAAATCAAGCAAAGGTGGCAGGAGGCCTGCAGGGATGAACAAGGGGCTTTTGACAAAACTCAGACATGAAAAGAAAGTGTATGAGAGGTGAGAGGTAGAAGAAGAAACAAGTGACACAGGAAGAATACAGAGACACTGTCCAAGCTTGCAGGGACAGGTTTAGAAAAGTCAAAGTCCACCTGGGTTTGAATCTGGTAAGGGACAGGAAGGGCAACAAAAGGGGGTTCTACAGGTATAGCAGCAGCAAAAGAAAGACTAAGGGAAACGTGAGCCTGCTGCTGAATAGGTCTGGGGACCTGAGATCAGTGGAAAAGTCTGCAGCAATGACGACTTACCCTCAGTGGAGAAGTATCAGGTTAGGGAACATTTAAACAAACTGGACATAAACAAGTCCATGGGACCTGATGGGATGCCCCCACGAGTGCTGAGGGAGCTGGCCAATATCATTGCGAGGCCACTCCCAATAATCCTAGAAGGGTCATGGTGACTGGGAGATGTTCCTGAGGACTGGAAGGAAGCAAATGTCACTCTTGTCTTCAAGAAGGGCAAGAAGGAGTATCTGGGGAACTACAGGCCGGTCAGCCTCAACTTGATCCCTGGGAAGGTGATGGAGAAAATAATCCTGGAAACCATTTCCAAATATATTAAGTATAATAAGGCAACTGGGAGCAGTCAGCACGGACTTACAAAGGGAAAATTATGCTTGATCAACCTGATAGCTATCCACAATGAAATGAATGGCTCAGTGGAGGAGGGGAAAGTAGTTGATACTGTTTATCTTGACTTCAGCAAGGCTTTCTACACCACAACGAAGAATGGGCTAGGTAAGTGGACAGCGAAGTGAACTGAGAGCTGGCTGAACTGCTGGTCTCAAAGACACAAAGCAGCATGTACTCTGGTGGCCATGATGGCCTTTACAACTCTATGGGTTAAAGCAAAACTGAGCTGGATGATACAAAAATTATGATATTTAAAGTGGACCTGTAGTCCTGTTGAAAAATGAGCTACTTAAGATGATACAGCAAAGTTGACATATATGCAGGAAGTAATTTTGAAACATTTCAGGAACATTGTTTAAAATAATAAATTCTCTACTCCTATTAGAAGTCCCATTTAAAAAAATTAAAAATAACTGAAACTTTAAAATTGAGATTTTACTTTTCAGGCATGTAAGTGAGACACTAATCAGAAAACGAGAAGATAATAAAGAAAAAAAACTGCATGTGAGAACACATTATTTGAAGAAATAGAGATACACAGAAAGTACAAGTCTGTTGAGCAGTTTATAAGTTAGCACTGTAATTTCAGATGCTTGAAATATTTCTCTTTAATATTACATATTTGCCAAAAAAGTCTCAAAAGACAGAAATTGGAGCTCAAAACCAAAAAAGAATTAACATGCTTCAATGAACCCTCCTGAAAAATTAATATCCCCAAGTTACACTATTTTTCTTGATATTTGACTCTTTATACTGAAATTGTGTCTTTAAATGTTTCTAAATATTTTTGAAGAAAAAGATTGGTTAGAATTAAATATTTTACTTAACATGGATCCACTCTGCTCAATACATTTTTGGTTTGGTTTTATGTTGGCAGGAAAAATAAACATAGCTTGTTTGTCATGCGCCTGAAATAATTTCCCCCCTCATTTTTCAGTTTAGTCAGCAATAAATTCATCCTGCTCTAATTAAAACCTACACAGAATATTTGTTATCATCAGGAAGCCTGGAATGAAATTGCTTGTGGGAGTTGTCACTGGGCGCAAACAGGGTGAATCAGGTCACTGAGACTCTGTAATTGCATTTGAAGCCTCTGCAGGAAGTAGGGATTGTGAATGTCAGCCTTGTGCCTCAAGGTAACCACAGAATGCGGGGCATCATGGTAATGAGGACTGAATCCAGGCTTCCAACAACTTCTGGTTTGTGTACTGGGGTAATTCTGCAAGTTTTTAAGCCCAATATTCTGGCTGAATTCCAGAACAGTTATGTGAATTCCAGTAGTTATCCTTTGTTTCATTAAAGCATTAAACCAATTATGCAGCTTTAGAGAAAAAATTCCTCTTCACTTCATGTCTTCAGTCATTGAAAAATACTTTTGAGAAGCACTAGGTGATAAAAACCATTGTATTTTATGCGATAATAATGCTACCTATAATAATATTATTTTATTTCTAAGGAAAATAAATCTGTGCCATTATATAGTGGGAAAGAAGTGATTTGAAATATAATTCTACTATAATTCCACATTATAATATAAAAGAGGCAACATAAAAAATTAATTAATCACTGTAACGTACTGGTGTAGGTTCATTGGCAATAATAAATATGGAAGTTATGAGTAGAGTAGCTGAATTTGTTACTAGCTCTGATGCATGCACCATCACAGATTCCCAGTATTTTCCAGGAGTCCTTTTTTCCTATCCGTATGAAACTACTGAAGGATATTATGTGGAATTCTTAGACTGGAATTCTACATATTATTATTTTTCATATATTCAAAAAGGAAAGGAAGAATAGAGAGAATATATACCTTTTTACATATTTTCCTTAGTTAGTTTTGTCTGTAAGTCACTATCTTATAACAACTTGGAAAAATTAAAATATTGAATTAACTTTCATCTATTATTCCTGGAAATGTTTAAGTTAAACTTGCATTAGTTAAGACAAAGGTCCTAATAGCTGACTATTACAACCTGATACCAAAAAGTCAAAGGTTATTCTTCATATTTTTTACTCTTTCTGTCACCACTTCACTGTTATAGTAAAGGCATCTTAATCTTTTTCATTACTTTCTGAAACAATACAATGAAGGAAGCAAGGAAAAAGTTATCTCATTTTTAAGAATAGCTTAAAATTTCTATCAGGCTTTCTATCCCCTCCCATAGCACTGTATATAGAAAATGCTGACAGCTCTGTTTTTCCTCTACTTTTATCTGCAGCCACATTACAAGAGCTTTCCTGAACTGAATAAAATAATCATTCTCTGTAGGCATTTTCCTTGGATCCCATACAGTTATTTAATAATTTTTAAATATCATATTAACTCAATGTGATTCTTGAAGGGAGCAGAAAAGATATATGGCAGATCAGGAAGTAAGAAGCATTAGCTGGACGACATTTGCTTCCTGCATATACTTAAGTCATTTACAAACATGTGCTCGCAGAAAACCAAAAGCATTAGCAAATCAAGTTTCTTTCTTAGAATAGGATTTTAGATTTTGATTAGAAACCAAAGCTGCTTCCTACTAAAACAAAGCAATCAGCATGAAGGGGTTATTAAAAGGAGGAGGTAAAGCTCAGAGTCAAATAAGGATTCTATAGAGCTTTAGTAATAATTTAGTGGTAAGTCTGTCATTAAAAAAATCACAATTCAGCTGCCATTTGACCCAAAAGAAGTCCCCTGTTTAATGTTATAATTCATTAAGCATATCATTCAATGACATTGGAACGTCATTTGGCACTGGTAATGCCAAATTTTCTAAGAAACTTAGGAGGCTGGGGTCGAATATATGTAGAAACGTTGTGAAAGTCCAGAAACCAACTGCCCCTCCTCCTGAAGCAATACAGGAGGCTTTTTCAGGCCTCACTTTGCATAGCTGTACAGCTGCAGTTGTGTCATTGTACGGAAATGAATTCAGTTCATGTCAGGCCAGAAAGAGAACACAAGAAACAGCATGAACCTCATATTTAGGGCATGCAACTAGACTAGGCAAGGTCAGGGCCCTTCTTCCATCTTCAGGACTTCCAATACCTACTGTAATGGACTGCAACTGCTATTGCAAAATTTAGAAAAATGTACACTTCAGAGTTGATTATGAATCATTTTGCTGGATGCTTTATATTGAAAAATAAGCCCTGAAAAATGTTTTCCAAGCCTGGATAACAGGCCAGCTGTCAGAACATTCTGGTAAAAGCATGAAAGATAGTGAAGATACAGGGTTAAAAGTAAAATTTGTGCTGTAGTGCAAAAGCCATGGTGATAAGGACTCATGCATCGTAATATTTTGATAAATGTCACAGAAAAAAACATTCTACACTGAATTCTAAGAGGAAAGTTCACCTTTTTAACATTCACATAAACCCAAGACGCCTTTTCTCTGTCATCACTGCTTTCACAAAGTACACACCAAGCTTCTTTTCAAATACTTTTACAGAGCACTCAGCTCTAGGTGTTCCCTTCTCCAGTAGAACAGTCCAAGTGTTAAAGTTCCTCTCTAAGCAGAGCGGAAAAAAAACTCGCGCACTATAATAATTATTTTAGCTTCTGGTGTATTTGAACTGTGGTCCATTAAGGGGATATTATAGACATGAATTGAAGGAGGAAGGAAGAGGAAAAGAACGAATACAATGAAACTAAACCCAGATAACCCGACTGGAGGTACAATTTAATTAAAATTCATGAAAATAGAAATGATTCACTATTTAGTCCTGAAGCCAAATATGAGATATATGTTCCCTTGTTACAACGCAACTGTTCATTTTTTTTTCTCCAAATATATATATATATTTTTTTTTCCAGACTTTATATGTAATGTTGGGACTAGTAAATATTGTTTCTATTTTAGAAATAAGAAATTGGAAAAAAGCAATGATTTATTTAACTTCTCGGAAGCAATTGCTTGTCTGAATAGTGATTAAAGCCTGGACGACTACACTACAGTACTCTTCTATACCATAACAGCGCTGCTATTATTAGTAGAATACTTTCAGTAACTTTCAGCACGAGATGCTAAATGCAAGTGCAGTTATTCTAGCTCAAAAATATAAATGTAAGAATTCAGTTTTAAGCATCCATTTATTTAAATGAGCCCTGCATAATCCAAATCTCACTGTGCAATAACCGTAGTGCAAAAAATAGCCTATGTTCCCCTCCCAGCAGTGATCCCCTAAAACTCCCATGCACTGTAACAGGAAAGATGATCCCTTTGTCACCACAGAGCTTAAATGTCTTATGATGACACTAATTTTCCAAACAAGTACGACGAGTTTTATTCAATTTCTCAAGGGCACGTTTCACAGAAGTGATAGCTCAGAAACGGGTAAGAAATGTCAGCGAAAGGCAAAATCATGCAACCAAAGAGTCAGAGGGGAAGACGTCTGTTTTACAAAGCAGTTTAGCCTATCAAATCTAGCCACAGTAGAAATACATGATCCTGCAACAGGAAAATTAAGTTATTACATTTTGAAAAAGTTTTTAAACCCTGAGTGCCAAAACAGGTTACAACATATACCAAAATGAGGAAGAACAGGTGGTAGTCAACACATTAAATCTTATCAACTAAAGCATGAAATATGAAAGCATAGACTTGTAGCGCAGCTAATATGGTGCTCCCAAAATGGGCTGCCATCAGCTTTGTGATAGGCTGACCACAAAGGCCAGAACTTCTCAGGCTTTTTCTGCACTTGTCTTGGCCTGACTGTAGCTTCGCTTTAGCTTGTTTATCTGTAATCACAATGATCTGTGAGCAAGTGTCTATTACCTACTTCGATTTAGCTTTTGCTTAGCTTTGTACAACTGTGTGGTGTGATGCCTACTGTTAGGTTTTGCAACTAAGAGACAGTAATACAAGTAGTAGTTCTGTGTAGAACAAACTCGCTCTTACCCTAGCATAAAATGCACACTTGGGGAGTACAGACATAGGATGATAGCAGAAGCCTTGAAGCACAGGCACAGAATGATATGAGAGGATTACAGACAACTCAGCCATGGTCATTTACTGGTCATTAAAGAGATAAAACCTTCATAGAGAGGCAAAAACTGTTTTAGGGGTAACAAGGAGAACAAAAAACAAGTATGCAGCATATGTAAAACCTAGCACATATAGTGAATGTTGCAAATTAATGACAAAAGAGCAAGATGTAGAGCATGCTAACACGCATATAAAAAAACAACCCCAAACAGACCCTAAAGATAAGAAGGAAAACCATAACCATCAACATTATAACTCCTCCTGGCAAGGAGCAGAAAGAAACCTCTCCACTACGAACATCGAATTTCCACCAGTGAAGGACTTGGGGTGCCGACAGCTTATAGTAAGTCTTTCCCCTCAGATAGAGGCCTCTGGCTGTATGACCCAGAAGGTCACTGGAATAGTAGGTGTGACAACAGAGAAAGTAGCAGATACTAGAAAGTTGGTGAATATTAGTCTTAACCGGATACAATTTGAACTAAAAGCGTTTGTATCATTGTTACTGGACTAATAATAATTCTTTGATCAAATTGTAAAGACTTCAACAAAAATAGCAAATTCTTTGTTTTGCATATAGGTTGTATTCCCTGGCCTCACACAACCTGCATGAGGTGCAGTGCAACAATCTGACAGAGGACTCGAACAACCTAGTTTTGGGACACAGCCAATTGGTGATAAATCTTAGTGATGTAGCCAGAGAGAAATTTTATAAAGAAAAAAGTGTCAGCTTGTAGACAAAGTCTGGGTATAAAAGTGAAGAAAGAACGGTCTGACTAACTGAGAAGTTTTGGCAGCTGTGAGAGAGGATAGATATGTGGACAGAGAATACAGAAAATTCGCTTTAGCTTAGATTTCAGTTATAAAACTGATGAAAAACTAGTTGAATATAAACAAATCCAGTGAAAATGTGAATGAAATGATTGTTGAATATAGTTACTTTTGCAAGTACAGCTCACTCACAAGAAGAGCTTTGCCAACTCTTCCCCCAGGTCCATATAAAAAGAGGAAAGTCTTTTATTATTGCCAGCTGATAAGAGCTACAGCCACGTTCAAGCACTAGAGGCACAGGCTTTTAAGGTTAAAGAGAAAGATGATTATAGGAACATAAACAATGCAAGATGTGAAGGAAAACAATTAGAAAAGAGGGTGAACTCTGCCTCTGCTCGTTATAAACTGTTGAAAGGAAGGGATCTCCAGACTATGCATGTCATAAATGTAATCAAATTATATCAATGAAAACAGAATTTTATAGAAACTAACAGAAAAGTTAGCAGAAGCTGAAGATTATGAGGCCAAAGTTTTCTCATTCAATTATCAAGACTGAAACAACTGTGATGTGTACAACTGTTTCCATTAGTTACTGGAAGAAAACACAAGGAATGCATCAATAGGGAGCAGCTCTACACAGAAGTAAGTTTTAACGAACTGGGAAATTTTATAGACAATCTGATGACCAAGCCTCAAACGAGAATATTGACACGAGGAAATATGTCTGGGACATCAAGAGATATCATGAAACACCACTTCAGAAACTAGGGGTTACAGAAATTGCATCTCGGGGAAAAAAAGTGTGGGGGGGAACAAAACAAGAAAATATTAGACTAAGACTTATATTTAGGAAATATGTTGAGGATTTCCACCCTATCCTGCACATACAAAAAGTCAGAGGGCAAGACTTGATTTTGTCTTTATTTCCTGGTTAGGTATGCATTATGGCTCACTTTCTGCCTGACAGCCATTTCTGACAGCTTAGAGAGTCTGTATGCAAAACCTCTAGTGTTCTTATTACAATCAGTGAACTATGGACACATACTATCAGTCTGAAAATAAGACCCCCAGGTACTAATAACAAGAGAGATAAAAATAAACTTGTTTTCAGCTCTAATTTGTTTAGCGAATTGAAGTACATGATTGAATAAATAAGGAAAGCTAACAGAAGAATGAAATGTCAAAAGCATAGAACAAACGTGTATATTAACCAACCCCCCCCCCCCCCCCCCCCCCCCCGTTGCCTGGTTTTATCTATTCAGAAATGGGTCTGTAAGGAAACTTCTGCAAAAATAAGTTGATGAAATAAACTAGAAAAGCTAGAGGTTTCAAAATACTGCTTAAGTATATTTCAGATGCCTTATCTGAATTATTAAGCAATATCTAGTTATGTATAGCAACGCATTGGTAGTAACTATTCTGATCTTCGATTCTCAGTGCCAAAAGTAAACACCGTCAAAGTTGGATATGTTATTACGTCTCCTTAAATCACTTTTACTGGATCACAGCATTTTGTAATAACAGTATACATACATTTTATTTTAGGTAGAGTAATGCAATATCTTTAAATGACTACATAGTTAAACTGTTAAATTATGTGCCATAAAGTAAGCATAGCTTGTCATTTATTCCTGCTATATTTTCTGAGTGTGTTTTTAGATTACTGACAGCTACAGTTTATGAATTTGTAACAATTTTAAACATATGACAGATATTTTCTCAAGCCTTTTGTGCTATCAATTATTATATGACATGTTAAAATTGTGTACCAGAAGGTTAAACTGTGAACTAATAGAAAGCTCTAAAAGAAACAATAACAACACTCCTATAACTGAGGGTAGCAGGGCATTTCAAACGGTAAGCCGCAGTACAAAGAGAAAGAATGGCCAAGTGGGGGGGATTCTGTACTGAAAAAAGACTCTGAAATCTTGTACCTCCAGTTGGGGAGGAGAGAAGAGATGAGAAGGAGAGTGAAAGGAGAGAGGTTAGGGTCAGCCTCTCCCAAGGGAGAGGGAGATTTCTACTTCCGTCTGAGTTTCCTGCTCCAGTGGAGTTCAATAGGACTGAAGGGGCAAGAGGTCTGTTTTTTGGGGGGTTGTTTTTGTTTGCTTGTTTGTTTGTTTCATTTGAACTATGCAGCAGCTTCAGAAAGTTTGCTGGAACTCAGGTGCACAGCAAGATTGTGTGAAACTGCCGGTATCCTGAAAGGAGTGACAGCGGTAATAAATACACAGAGGGAGACAAAATAAGCAAAACCCCAAGAACAGAAGATCACAAAAATGCAGTTGCCGACTTACTGAGAACACTACTTCTTTTCTCCTGATGAATGGTATAAATTTGAATTTTAATCTCTCAGCTGGCATACCAAATGCCAACATGAAAAGGAAGAGGAGAATCTTGTCTTGCCATTCCTTGTTGTTGGGCCAGTGGTATTTCTATGGAAAAGTTCTGTTTCTCATTAGTGGCTTTACATAAATCCAGCTGATGTGACTGATTTGCCAGAAAAAGCTGTTTATATTTTTAAAAAGTCTAAAGTTCCCAAAGAGAAAAAGCAGCAGATGATTTGAGGCTTATTCCCATTTCTGAAAATATCAAAACAAGAAGTAATTTTGTACAGCACTCAGTGTTAGAATGATGCCATACTGGATGCAGTTCAGAAAACAAAAGCAAACAGAGGCTGAATATTTCTTTTCTCTGGATTAGTCAAGATGGAACAATTTAACTGTAAATATTTTGGACTGGTGACACTGAATCAAGTAGAGTCTGAATGTAAGGACACCACAAATAGAAAGTAATTAATTTGCATAGGTCTAGATTATTTAAACAGTGTTCAAAGATAGGTCAAAGAGGAAGTCCCATATCACACTCCTAACGACTAAATGTTTATGTAATTTAATGCTATTTCATGTAAACTACACACCGAATCCACGCACAAGGCACTGGAATGAAACCCTCTGCAGGATAGGTAACCAATGGGCCAAAACCAATTCTTCAATTCAGAGTCAACAGGTCAGTAAGAAATTACTGTTGTTAGCTCAGTCCTAATGCTTATGGTCTTCACTGGATGGAAGGTAAGAATGTCAATTTTCTTGGGCACAGAAAGGGAATTAAACTTGAGTCCTCCAATATTCTACTCATGAAGGAAGTATACAAAAGAGATTTTTCTCCTTTTGTAATATTTTTAAAATAGGTGAGTTATCAGTGCAATTTGCAAGAGTCCTGATACAGTTAGTTATAGTATAGGAAAGCATCTGCTCCGTAAGTCCATGACTGTGGATCTCACCTTCACTCTTTTCATGCAATATATAAGGAATGTGGGTGGCTAAAGCTGGTTCTGAATATTAGGTATTGTAATGCCTAAGTGCATTTATGGATCTTGCCCAAAGCTGTTTTGTCTGCTAAATGATGTCATCTCCTAAGCCCCATTGATTTTTTCTTGAAACTAGGCTCCCAAGTCACTTCAGTCCTTTGAAAACCTCTAAATAAGTTTGTCAAGAGATTCTAATTTGCCAAACCACAGACTTTTCTCTCTTTCCCATCACAATACCTATTTCTGTCTTAAAGACAGATAGAGAATTAGTCATATACTGAAAATGACAGTGGCGGGAATAGTATATTTTTCCTACTACAAACATTCCTCCTTGGCAAATGAGGTTTTAAACAAAATGTATGGTACATGCTTGAATTCATCATTCTTTCTAATGCACAGACAGGAAATAATAAGTAACTGAAATGCTCTAGTACATAATATATATGACTTTCGGGAGAAAAACTTAGGCAATAAGCCATGTTATAAACAAATATTTAGCATATTTGCCCTCAAGGCACTTCCATCACATTTTACTAGTAAGAATAATACTTGAAATGTTCAGAATACAGGGCTTTGCCCTAAAACAGAACACATTTGATTGCCAAATTGTGCTATAAACAGTAGGGTTGAAATAAATATTTGCTTTGATTTTTTAAAATTTTACTGAAATTCACAAAAAATCTCCACCAGTATTTTTTGGAGATGTATGAAAAGCTTTTTCAAACTCTTTTGTACATAGAAAAGGCTACAAACTGCCTCAATGGCTTGAGCCAACACAAATTCCACTGTTAGTGGAATTCTAAGGGATAAAAAACTTCTTCAGAAGTTCTTCTTCAGAAACAGTTATTCTTAAGAAATAAAATATCCTCACTGAAATAATTCACTGCACTGACATTTATTCATTTTATTTTAAAATATCTGTAAGATTTTGCATGCCCCAGAGTTACAGAAGATGAAAAAAAAAAATTGCGATAACTACCTTCATAAGATCCAGTGCGCCCATACTACTACCTGTCCATGCACTGATGAGAAAATATGAAAAATAGAATGGAGTGATGCTTGCCCTTTCTTGTCCCTGTCTTTAGTATCTAGCACTGCAGTCAATACTAGTCTTGCTCAAGGAAGTGCCAGACTGTGTTTAATTCTAGTTTAAGCACCTCATGTGACAGGCTTGAAAGGTTCCAGTCCTTTTATCTCTTGCTTTCCTTTCATGTCAAATATATTTCTATTGATGTTTGTAGGAGAAAATATATCCATAATGATCAAAAACATAGCTGGATGGTACAAATCTGCCTTATGTAAGCTTCTTTACACCTGAGGACCACCAGATTTCAAAGAAACAATATTAATTTAAAATATGCCCTAAAATAATCCTGATACTTGGGAATTAATATTATGTATGAATTACAATCACGGCTGAGATATATAGGATAGCAAGAATTAATGGTAATTCTTCCATCCCATTTAGAATAATTTATAACATACAATACATCCTGTCAGCTACAATGTGCTGACATCTTTATATGAAAGGAAAAAAAGAGTAATACATAATAATAAACTCCCAGGACAACATCAGTTAACACTGCCACACTAAGCAGTTCTTTTTACTTATCTTACTAGACTGGCTTATTTAATAAACAAAACAAGGCTTCTCAAGAGGATTATAATGTCACTAGTTTTACTCTTTCCTTCACCTCCTATGCTGAATAGGGCTTTTTTTTAGTAGATAGCTGTACCTGTCAGAAATGTGGCATGCATTTTCTTATCCTGATACCTTATATCCTTTGGTGATGTCTTCCACGGACCTCTTCAGTAACATTCACATAGTATCTCTCTTGGAGTATGGCACCTTTTCTTTTTTCTCTCTCTATTCTTTTGGGTTTTTTTTTAAACGTAACTGTCCCATATTTTTCACTTCTCAGATTCTCTTTCTCTACTTCCACTCAAATATTTTCACCCAGCCAACACTATTTAAATCTTGGCAAGATCAAAGTCTATCTATCTGAGGTACTTGAGACAGTAACAAATTACCTCATGAATTTTATTTCTATATAAAGACAAAACCTAAAAAGAAAATGGGAACAATAGAACAAATTTGGCAAACAACATACGTGAACAACAGAAAAAAAGTCAGTCTTTTTGTATATACTATGATTCCCTTCATAATTTCCAAAGTATAATCACCTACTGAAAATTTGGAGTGTTCCTACGAATCCAAGCATTGCAGGTACAGTGGAAGAATACAAACACAGATTAATGTATCATATCAATATATAATGAAAATGAGTACTTATATCTCATAAGACTGAGAGTCTAATTGTTTTCCTATTAATCAAGAGGAAGAAATGGCTTTTCAAGTGATTTTTTGAAATTAAACTCTAAAAAAAAGATGAAAAAATATTAAGAGCACCAAAGCCACAACAGTGAAAGGCTGAATATTTCAGGCATTATTCTGGAATATAGGACCTAGTTTGAAGTCCTTTGGCTATCAGACCTCTATCTGTGAATACAGCCTATTATGAGAAGAGTCTTTTACTCTTCCGTTCAGAATACATACCTCATCTTGACCATTTGAATTTTCTCTCAAAAAAGCACTGTTCACATAAATTTGTTCCACAAAAAATTCAGTACTCAGATCCTATCTGACAGCATCTCCAGAAACTTGTAGAGCTTTTCAAGAACTTCTCCCTCTCCTATATCAACAGAGAGGAAGAGCTGTACCCAATAACGTCTCCAACTCAGCTGCGGTGATTATGGAATCTTTTGCTTTCAGAAACAAAATTGCAACATTGAAATGTATGGCTAAATGCTAATTAATAAAGGATCTACTATCCCCCTCAGCATATATCCTTGACTTTCATAAAAGCAAATGCATACATGACATGTGGTAAGCTCTAAAAGCCCTACAAGTTTTTAAATAAGCTAGGCACACAGTGACTCAACTAGAAAGAAATTTATTGCTCTTACTGTTTCTCTGGCTGGTAAAGCTGAATAAGAGAGAGTACAGACCACAATGTCTGTGTTATTCCCTCCAACTTCATGACTTAGAAGTGATAATAATTTCAATGAAACATTGTATTTTGTTCCCTGTATTTTTGAGAGATAGGAAGATTCTCTGTAAGGCTGTACAGTTATTGAACAGTTATTCAACTATTGCTGCAGGAGAGGTAGCTAAAGATGACAAAAAACAGGCTGTACATGATTTGTCACCAAGCTATTTCCCTCAACTGAAAGTAAGGAATGTACTAAAGAACTCTGAAAATTAATTAAACTTTTGGATCCAAACTCAAACTTACATTTCTTAGAAGAATGAAAGAAAGTTGCATCAGTAAAAAATAAAGAAGTTAGCAAGTTGTCACATTCCAAGAAAAATTTGTATCCTATCCTAAACGTTTGACAATTTCTAGTAGTTTAAGAGTGCTTTTAATTTTGTAAAAAGACATGTAAAAATGTAATAAGCTTTTAATATTTTATTTTCATATACAAAGCCCTTCTTCTGTAGCTATCAGATTAATTAAAATTATTCTTTCTTAGAAGAAAAAACTGAAAATCTGTCTTTTAAACATAAACACAGCTCCACAAACAGTAAGCCCAATACTATGCTGATTATTGCCAGCTCTACTTTCTCTGTCTACAAAGTATACAAAGTCTACAAAGTCTACAGTCTACAATGCTATCAGCCAGATAGATAGTTACTAAGAATTAACATCTTCCATTTTATTACTATGTTTAAGGAGGCCCTTACCTTTGAAGTATTTTGCAGTTCTTTTTGGCAGTCTATTGAAATTGAGTATTTACCTGTTATGAAGAAGATAAGGTATTGTTAGTGATATCTCAAAATGCACAACTAAAGTGAATTACCTTCATTAGATACCTAAACATATATAATGTTGTGACCCCCTCAGCATACTTCTGTGACTGTCATCAAAGAAACTGCAAGGCTTGTGAAATAGAGCATGCTCTTCAGGTAGCTCCTAAGAACTGAACTCTCATTTATTTTTGAATTTATGGGCCTAACACCTTTAGAAACCTAAGTGTATTTCAGTACTTCTTCCTGTGGTACCTACAAGATTTTCTGCAATATCGGGAATCCAAGTGACTACGGCTACAGAGAATTTTGCTCTTCAGTATTTTCTACTACTTCCTTCTACTCATCCACTATGTCTTGTTTCATGCTTATGTTCTAAGTTCGGAAGGCTAAGGGCCTTCTTATTTCTCAATTTCAACAATGTCTTGTACAACAGAATTCAGGCTCAGATGTGTTATGGCAATAAACAAACAAACAAAAAAACCCAAAACACTGCAAACAACTTAGCATATGATAGTATGTAATGGTCCACAGAAGGAAAGAATTAAGAAAAACCATTTACTAATCATTCATATTTGCTATTTACATACTAAATTAGTATTCCATAAAAGTTCACCAGATTTCCTGTGTGACATAAAGAGAAGATTAATTTATAAATTCAGCAAACAAACAAATCAGCTTCCAGGCTTCTAGGACTAAAATCAACTTATTTCTCATTCTTTACATGACTACATCACAGAATACATATTTCTTATAAATCTCACTGTATTTGCAGTTAGGTTGTAGCTCTTGGAGGTATATCCCAATAGAGTGGAAGTGCCATAAATGCAGCTTTTTGATAAAGGCACATCAAATTTACTGTCTCAGTTCAGTGCTTCTATTGTTTTACATTTATTTTCATCACTCAAAAACTACAGGAATGAGAACTGAAACTCTCCTTTTTGCCTTTGACGGGAAACATGAAATATCCCCAAGACTGCATATGTATTTGATAGCAATGTCTCACTCTGTCCTTAAAGCATAATTTTCAGGAAGAGTATGTTGGTATAAAGTTTGCTGTTATTATTGCTGCCACTAAAGGCAGTTTTTACTACCAGTGTTTCCAGAGTTTCACTGTAGAAAAAAAAAGAGGTAGTTGAGAGGGAAAGTACAAGACGGTTTAAGAAAAAAACTATTTTTGGGGGGGAAAGATAGGGGAAAATATGGGGGTTTTACCCTTTCCTACACTATTTAAAATTGCCTGGTTTATAAAAGTTGTGATGCCTTCAGAAATATGCTATAAAAGAAATGAAATTACAGTTGAATATATTCTTCTTTTAAAAAATCTTTTAAAAATTAGTTAGAACCTTTAATATAGAATGAAGTAAAAAGAGAGTAAATCTACAAAACTGTTCTGCATCAATAATGTCAATTCTGCCTTAAGAATGTCAAATACTGAGAAATATAGGAAAAAGGGTGAAAAAATTTTTAGTTTCACATGTTTTACGAATTGGAATCTCATGACAAGATATGTTCCAGATTCCCATCTCTGTTTAGAAGGTCTGAAAAACCATTTCTCTGCAGAAAGACATTCAGTATGGCAAACTGTTCATTACTTGAAATAGCTTTTTTTCCTTATCTTTGGTGTATTCCTGATTTTTGGAATTTCTACCATTTTTCATTTTAGTAATATACTTATCACTTCTGAATACTCCAAAATAATAAGGAAATACTAAGCGGAATCCTCAAATATGCACAAACATTGAAGGTGACTGAATATTAGAAGTTTAGTTTGATTTAGGAATCTCTTTGAGGAGATTATTGTAGTCATCTCAAGCTGACCAAGTAGCAACTAGCTAGCCACGTAAGTATTTCTAAATCAGTGGGATACATTACATTAATAAATTATTATTTTGTTGCCTGCACACCTTCAAAAATGTTTACATAAACACAAATGTGGGAATTTACAGATCATGCATATTTCACAAAGTTTAAAAAAAAGACTTAAAAATATTGTTCACTTGTCTGTCTGTTGATTAAAATCGGTTAGCTGTTAGCCTTATAAGTTCTTCTTGTGTAAGCAATGATCTTCTGAAATGGCTTCTGAGTAGTGGACACTTTCTGACTTATGGGAGTGCACCTATATATATTCTTAGCTGTAACAAAGATAACCTATTCAAAGAATAAGCGCTAAAATTATACGTAGTACTTCGAAGGCTAACAAATAAACATGTAAGCATATGCTGAATGATATGATAGTTTGGAAATTCACACTATTTTGCTATTTTTCTTACTGAAAATGAACAAGCTCTTTTTAATAAAAGTTACCTTCTTTTTTAGTTACTTTCTGTAACAGATTAATTCCTAAACATTTTCCATTGATCATTGCTGTAATAACAGACTTACTATTTCTCAGAAAGTCTAACTACAAAGAGAATATGCATTGCAAAGGAAAGATTCAGAACAATTTCTTTCTTATTTTTGTATGTTCTCCCAACCTTCACTCAGCATAGAGGCTTTCCTTTAATAAAAAAAAAAAAAAGTATATATTCAGACAAAAAACTAGTGTGATTGCCCATTCATGTCAATGGCATACTGAAAGCACTGTATGTTTCATTTCTTTTTTTCACTTTCTGCCTGCTGTGTCTTTTACTGACTATTTCATACTGCCATTGATGTTCTTCCATTTGGGGTATTTGCATTTGCTTTTACAGCAAATTGAAAGGATATTTTTATTGTAAATATTGACTAATCTTTTGTCTATCTCATTGTAAGGAAATATGGCTATTCCAAACTTAAACAAATGCATTGTACGGCATGTGCTGCTAAGTAAATAGAGTAACTCAACACAATCTTACTTTATCTAAAATAATTAATAGCTATAATTATGGGAAGCAAAACATCCTATTTCAACATTGCTCTATTGAAAAAGATAATCATAGAATTAAGGGCTAGCGTAGATCTGAAGACTGCTAAATTAAATGACGTTCAGTGTAAACTATATCAGAACAGAGTACAGTGGAAAAAAAGACATTTTCAAAACATTATTTGGCTTACTGAGTTCTCCTATCTTTAGATATTTTGATCAGTAATTGAAGTAGTATTTCAGAATCTTTTAATATGTATTTCTCTTCTCAAGTCCATTCATTCTATGTACTGTTACATGCACTGTCTGCTAATGTATTTTAAGACGCAAATTTTCTATCATATGTCATTAAATATGCAGGAACTTAGGCATCTCTTCAGGGAAAGCCTCAGTTTTGGCCAACGGAAGTTTTTGAACTGTAGCTCCATTAAATATATAGCAGTTTTTATTGTTAGCCTTTTGAGTGCATCAAAGGGGCCAGCTTTTCTCCCTTGTAAAAAGGAGCTGAGGTACACACAACTATATGACTGTGTATATGGCTGTGGGGCAGAGGGATGTGAATGTTGGCAGTGTGCTCAATTCAACCTTTGCTTGATTGGTATAGGCCTGGTTATTTTACATGCAGTAATTCTAATAATTTGCCAGTGATACCTAGACCTTGAACCTACTTGTATTCATTTGTATTGTATTTTAAATATTTTTTTTATTTAACATAGAATGTATCTATCCTTGTAGAAAATTTAGGTACAACTGAAAGTAGTTTATGACCCAGAAGTGAATAGCTCAGACATTTGATACAAGAGCTAGCTATCAGCTCACAACTTACGCTTTTTGCAGAAATAAAGATTTGCAGCAGCAGGTGCTAAGAAAACAAGCATTTGTGCTAAGGAACATTCACTAAGCCAAGCATCAATTAATATTTAAGATAACTACATACTTTAGTACACTATTTAAGCTGGTGGAACCATATGCTGATTTCCACACCTATCCTGAATTCATAACACATCTACTCTTTTACTTAATTTTACCTGTAATGAGAAGACAAAAAACATAATCCTCATCTTAATTTTATCCCTAGCTTTTCAGGGAAACCCTCACCATTTTGATCAATGCTAATTCTAACTCTTTCATATTTATGGTGAAATTAACAAGGCAAATCTGTGTAAGCAAGTGACTTAGTCAGAACTAATCAGATTCAACCAGTCTCAGTGGCTGCCAACAGAAGGATCACTTTGTCATAGATCTGATACTAACCATTAAAGTGAAGACCTGGAAGATATTTTAATTTTAGCTTTTGTTTTAAGTCTTTCTCTGTTTTTGGATAAGCTTTCTGAATTTTCTGTCTTATGTTTCCTCAGTTACAAATGAAAAGTGATATGTATTTTGTAAGGTATCATTTAACATGATTGTGTTTAGAATACATTTTGGATATGAAAAACACCATAGTGATAGTTCTTAGTATTATTATTATATTAGTATCTTCAGGCAACAATTTTAGGCTCAGTAGCAGATAATTAACATTTGATGTTCTGTAAAGTATTAATTTTTGCATCCAAAAAAAATTTCAAAAATTGAAAGTCTGGAATGACCTTATCTCTCTAAAAAGAGGACTGACAAATAAATACACAAGCAGTTGCAAAAAGAATTTTCAAAGCATAAAATAATACTTGTAAACATAAATACCTGCAAACATTACCATTTTAAGGAAAAAAATACAATACATAGGTGACTCAACATGAAGGAAAAAGAAGAACCTATTTGCTTACTGTTTCTCTTCCCCAGCAGCCCAGACCTACTGCCCACCAGCAGACACCACCTGCTCCTAGACCCTTACTAGGGTAGCAACCTATTCCGATTATTACTTTTACTCTTGGGCTAACTAAGCTTCTGCAGAAAAGTTCTTTCTTTTAAATCTGAATTATTAATTTTTTTCTTGCATGTTTCCTAAAAAGTAGTGACCAGAGAAAGAAAACTTTGTTGCTCTTTTCACTGCCTTTCAAAATAAGCAATCTTTTCAGACCTATTAGGACCCAAAGGCACACAGCTCCCTCTTCTCAAACCTCAACAGCTCTATGGTCATTTGCTTTGTATGCACTGAAACTGCATACAGTACAGTTGAAACTGCTCCTCATTGCTTTGCCTGCCCCAGTACAGCAGAGGGAACTGGGCCTTAAAAATTCATAGTCTGTGGAGTAGCATACACACATTTAAAGATGATGAACTTTCAAATAATTTCAAACAAATATAATTTATCATCATAAGACATTTACAGAAATTAAGATCTTGACAACCAGCCACTTCATATTTTTGAGAAAATTAGAAATAAAATTGATAATAGGACAAGCACCATAATTTGGATTTACATAAAGCCTTTGATAATGTCTCTAATGATAGTCTTCATCTTAAACTGAAAGCAGGAAAGATTCAGGTTAAACATGGGAACAGATAAAGAACTGATTAAAGTAAAGTGATTAGAAAGCGTTGAAAAGGGTCACTGGAGAGTCAGTCCTCAGATCTTTATTGCTTCTAATCTACATAAATTACCAAGTCAGAGAAACTAGCTGTAGAATTGCCAAATGCACTGATGACTTACAACTGAAATGAAGTAGTAAGTGGAAAGCAAAAGAATTAAATGTTAATTCCCCCCCTGCTAAACAGTTTACATATTAAATGGAAAACAATTTAAAAATGAAAAATACATAAACGTTCATTGTTTTCACTACAAAAGTATACGAGGCCTACATGCAAATACTGTCATTAACTTATTGGAACCTTTTTGAACCTGTCCAGATAACTGAAAACTAAGAGAATGGGCAGCCAATTCTGCATATTGCAGCTCTAGACTAGAAAAAATTAGCAAGCAATTCTAAAAAACCTTAGGCTGAGATCAGACTTCTTGTAGTTGCATTGCTGTTGTGCAATAATAACTAGTATTGAATTATTTTCCCCTTAGAAGCCTCAGAACAGAAAAAAACAACCCATCACACACTAACACTAACAAAAGCTTATCAGAAAACTGAAGCCATTTCAACTGAAGTTATTGCCATTTTCCCCATCTCCTAAATAAAAATCACCTCAGGTAAAATTAAAAAATCACCTAGTGCCATGAAAATGAGCAAAAAAGTCCCATTGCTCCACACAATCAGAATTAACCCTTTTGGACATTAAGTTCCTTTTTTTTTTTATAGTCACACACAGTAAATCAGTATATAAATGTGGAAGATATGACTCAGGGATATATCTATATGTTAATGACTGGACTTAATACACAGTGTCAAAGCTTTATGTTGCAGAAGATCTAAGATTCGTAATATAGTTTTAGAGATCTGGGTTCCATATCTATTTTTGCTATGGATTTCTTTTCTATTGGTAATTTATTTATTCATCAATATGAGAGAATACTTCAATATATGAAAAACTCCCCTCTGAAAGCTGCTTATTTAGGCATATATTATTAATTGTAGGCAGGAAGTGAAAAATAATATAACTTCATCAAAATGCATGGAAAATTTAGATAAACGCTTAGAACATACATATTGGAGGTGCAGAATGAGACAAAGAGACAAAGGGACTCCTGGTAGAAAGCCAGGTGTGTGGATGTTGCTCTCTATCACTGCCATTTGATGATTTTGTAGATTCTTGGAGTCTTTTGGAACAGTCATATAACAGAAACATAAGACAATGCAGACAATTTTAGTTTCAAAAATTTACACATACTGGTAATTATATAGAATTTTTTTTCTGTATCTGATATTTCAGTCTTGGATTCAGTATCAGTCATCTCCATCTTCTTTTCCTTCTAAAATCATTATTATTTAATCTTACTTCGTATATAGATTTGTCAGAAAAAAATGAAGTGACCGAGACAGAAATGGCAACACCACACTCAGAAAAAAGAAAACAGGAAAAAGAAAGAGAGTTGAATTGCTCAAGGCTCTATTTCTTATGTGCAATACAGATATATAATTACATATACATACAGTTCTGAAGGCAACTGAAAAGAAATATGATCTGCATAAAGAAAATGGAAGCATAAGGATCTACATGTGGAATTAGAACAGAATTGCATTCCTATGTCCATTTAAACAGTAGATGAAGTGAAAATTTTAAGTCCACCTCCTGTAAAATATTCTCATACACTACACATAAGAAATTAGCCTTAGTGGTTGTTTGTGACAGGGCAAACTTTTAGAAATAGGGGAAAATATATTTATATATAGGGAGAATTAGAAAGAAGAGAAAAAATTAACATTCATTTTATTTTGTTGCCACTCATCTAGTTTTTCATTCTTTGGCTAAAGAATTTAATATCTCTCTCTTTTTACCCACCTTTTTAGAAGCAATAACGCTTGACAGACAGCTTGATATCAAATACAGAATGTTTCTATATTTAATATTCCAGTGCTACTACTTTGGATTTTAAAAGCTATTAATGTTATTGATTACATTAATTTGAAAGCTGCTTGAATAACACAGAAAATTAATGTAACATGAACCACTGCAGAAGCTGACAACACACAAAATTACTGTGGCCTTCAGAGATGACATCTCATGGGTTTTTTCCCCATTGATCAGTTCAGATTGGCAAGAGTAAAGGAGCCCAAATAGGGACTTTCAGTTAGATTTTTATGTTCTAGTAGATAGAAAAAAATTCATCATTTTTCCTTCACCTTTATCATTGATATCCAGGGACCAGATAGCTTGCCGGAGAAGACCAGGGACTGTTTAGATTACAAAAGCAAATCCTTTTAGTCTTCTTGTACTTATGCTAAGTACAAGTATACAAACAGTATGGTCTGATAAGTAATGGAATAATAACTTCTATGAATCTGGTCTACTTCAGGCCTAGCATTTATTATTCTTTAAGGAGGCAATACATTCAAGAATTCTCTCCTGATTTCAAATTTGGTCAGTGACAAAAACTTGCAGTTCAGACATATCACCGTCCAGTAAAACTATATTATTTTGTAAGAGATCATTTAGTGATATTCCTAGTCTTCTAAACAGAACCAGAGAACCACACCAAAGAACCTAGCTTATGTGTCACACACTGTTTGTATGAACAAAGTTTTCAAGGGAAAAACTTCATAACCGAATTCAAAGTAGCACACCTGGGTACTTCCTTTCAATAGATCACTTAGGTACCCCTTAAATCTACATGATTTCTTGGTTGCGCTGCTTTTGATACATGAATTTATGCACTTGTACAGTGTAGCTATCTGCATGGGCCTTATTTTTTTGAGAAAAATAACATAGCAAATCATAGAACTACCACAGATAACTACGGGTGTACGCATTATGCTATATTAAAGTGGACACTGTGTGAATAATACTGTAATTCAGATCAGTTAAACTAGTTAGTCTAGACTGACATCTACTCTGTATATAAATTTATCCAAAATATTCTATCAGAACCTATTTTGGAAAGAAAGGAAATAGCGCATTTGTTCTTTATTTCAAATTCCTTGGGTTTTTTTTCCTTATTCATTTTTGAAAGTGAGTATGATGACTATTTAATAATGAAGACTGCTTGGTCAGGTTTTACAGGCAAGGACTACCATTTTGCTTCTGAGATTTTACTTTTAATAGGAATGGAAGGCCCATAATAAAAGTTAAATATAGCATTGTATTTCATCATTTGATATCTGATGGTCACAAACCCTGCAAGGCTTATGTTCTTCTTATTGTGCTTGTATGTTCTAATTATTATGTTCTTTGATCACTTCCGTAAAAACACAACTCAGTCACTCCAGATTCTTATCAATGATGAGAGACTTCATCTGAGTAAATACACCGACACAAAAAAATGTGTATGAATATCCTGAACAGGTCATAGAAAAAGTGCTTGTAGTTGTCATAAAGCATTGCTCTTGTATACTTGAACATAAAAATATAAAGTCATTCACCTGTGAATGATAAAACATTAAATCCTGTTGAGGTGTTCTGTGTATAATAGCATTATAAATTCACATCTTGGTCCTTGGTTTCCCAGCAATTAATTGTGATGATGTAGTATTCACTTAAAAGTTGATATACAATTGAATATTCCTAATCAAATATAAGAGTGCTGAAAACATCTTTGCCAGCAGCTATTTCCTGATTCCTGTACACACCTGGTATATGAAGGATGATAATAAGAATATTTACATTCCACAGAAGATAAACTGTTCTGTGAAGCTAGGTGTACCTAAGTGCAACAATCTTCAAAGTGTCCAAAGAAAGCACCTTAATTCTTGCAACCCTTCTGGAAACCAAATATGGCAAACAAAACTCATGAAACCTCATGCCTGGCAATTGTGGGCAAACAAAGTGGGTAAGAATCAGAACTAAACAGATCACAGATCGGACCAATAGGCACCTCATTTGTTTCCTCAGCTCTGTGTGAGATGTGAGTCACAACAAATGCATCAGAACCACAGTACATATTTCAGAGAAAAGCTCTTGATTAGAGCTTTACGACTAAAACGTGAAGAATCATAAACTTTGCTGTCAGTGATTACTGTTGCTTTCCAAGCTAATAAATATAAAAAGAACAAATAATTTTTTTGTCATCATCAGGAAAATATTTACATTCAGTGATTCTGAATGCTGAGCTGACAAATTTCACTATTTCTGTCATGAATTTTGCCATTCTGTTTGTTTGGCTGCAATTATTACACAAAGAGAAATTATTTATAGAAATCTTGAGCTTCTGTGCCCATCAGGCTCTCAGTGTACATTCAACTGTGTTTTTTAAAATTTTAAATTATTTTGAGATAACTTACACCTAAAAACATCCCACATTTAATCTTCATCAAGCTGCTCCTTATAAACCGCAGTTGAATAGCTCTGTGAGAATCATCAAAGAAAAAGAATAAAATAATTTACTATCCATTCACTGAAAAGGACAATAGACTTCCTATGCTGAACAATTGGAAGTATTAAGGCTTAAATGTACTATAAGAATATCAGAAATATAAGATAGGACAGTACATAAGAGAGTTTACCAGCAGTTTATTTCAAGATACACTTGGAGATGTGTTATGGATCTAGGTGTCAAAAACACTTCATCTGAACTGTTGATATTATAATAAAATTAAACTGGAAAAGCTTTTAATTAAATGATGACAAGGTTTGACCAGGATAATAAAGGTTTACAGCAGTAAGGGAAATGATACATTAAAAAAAAAATCAAACTCCCTTATATTTAAAACTGAAAAAGTTATTTTTAAAAGTTCAAAGTTAGCAGAAAAGATTTTTTTCTTCTTTCTCTGAATTTTGTTCTCTAACGTGACAGATTTCTGAACTTCACCCAGTATTTGGTAAGCTGCAGAGCCCACTGCCTCAGAGAGGCAATTTCTATTGTCCCAATCCAGAAAACTTTTCAAACATTTTTCAGTAAGGGAAAATCTCAGAATAATCATTTGCCTAGAGCTATACATTTTGCTCAAATATTACCCTGAACAGGGATGTATATTTAATTTCTCCCCAAACCAGGATTTATTCTAATTTAAATTCTCTACTTACAAAAATTTTCAAACACAAGCTATTCACTGATCCACACAACTAATAACGCCTCATTTTCTCTGGCTAGACAAGAAATATTCTGTGAGCGATGGCATTGGCCATCACCGGCTGGCTTGCTCTCCATAGTCAAACAAAATGGGTAGTGGCTCAGATCACAGATCATCCTCTGTCTGTTTTACAGAGAAGGATTAATAAAAAACTTCTCCCTCTTTTTTTACCTAAATATCAATTTTCATGAACCATGTAACAATCTAATATTTTTCAGATCTCTACTCATTTCTCAAATTTGCAGAAGTTAGTTACTGTAATCAAAAGCTACTGAAGGCAATACAAGGACCTGATAATCTGAGAGCGCAAATACACTTTGGGAAACTAGGCTGAAACAATATGTGGTAATAACTAGTTGTACAACATCATTTTGGTTACCAGCACTAAATTGTTCTTTATAGGCCTAGAAAAATGAGGCAAAAATCTTGCACTAGAGAGCATACTAAATTTACAAAGCTAGTATGAGATTTACTTTTGCACAGCACATAAATTAATTGAAGACTCACAGCCATGAAAAATGAAATGAGCCACAATTTTACGCCTAAAAATAAGAAATCAAATTTACATTGCCAGCTTAAGTATACCAGTTAAAGGACAATACAGTGTAAAGTATGAATAGTTCAGAACATTATCCACAATTATTAGATACTGTGGTTTTAATCCTGTGAGATCTGAATTCCTTGCAAACTGCAACTAATTATAAATTGGCTGATACACCAATGCTATTAGGCTGTGTTAACATTTTGAATTTGTTTGCCCACTTTAAGTTCTTTAATGCAAGTCCAGCTACTTTGAAAGAAACAAATTTTGTCAACACTACAGTTGTAAGCTATTTTGTAATAAAGGCCATTCTGTGCACATTAATAATACTGACAAGAGCAGATGGCAATTATCGCTTTTAACAATTATTTTTTTTTTCTGCTGGTATTAATTACTTAGGCTTAATTTCTGTTATGTCCACTGGGCACCTAAGAAGGTAAGACACTAAAAATCTGTCTGAATACTTTCCTCTCATTGGCAGCAACAGAATCCTTCTTAGAACTGTAACTGTACTGTGATTGGGGATGCACCCAAATTCATCATTATTGACAGCTGTTTTTAATGCTTTTCTAATAGCATACTGCTTTATAAAGTGAGTAGCATCCTACTTGCTAATTGTACAGTTGAAACTTCATCTGCTGTTTTAAAAAATAGAATTATCCATGAAGTTAATTAAAATATCAGTCACATGAATCACAAGAAAGTACTCTGTACCTTTTTAAGTATGCTGAAAAAAATCTGCTGTTCTAAATCTTAACTCTTTGGCTCTAATTTCTGTTCAATGACTGTCTAGGAATAGCACCTTTCCTAATATCTGTCTCTCTGGTAGAATACCCCTGTCCAAGTTAGGCAGATAGGTTCTTGTCTGCACTTGCATTAGCAAGGAAAGAATAAAATGCCTAAACCATGTGGTCTGTAACAGTCAATACTCTTAGCAGGGAGCTGCTTACCCTTTGTAAAAAGCAAACACCAAAATCAGACTTAAGCAAATACCCTTCAGGGTTTCTCTACAGGAGCAAGCCTGCCTTCAGTTAAGCTTCATTGCCACAAACTCTTTTCAGTTCGTAGCCTTCAAGCCTTCATCTAGCGATTTGAAACCACATTAAGGAGAGGGTAGACTTGAGAACTGTCTATTCCCAAAAACGTCTACTAACATATAGTTTCAGTGGCATGAAACAAGACCCTACTTGGATCTTCACAAAGATAGAGAAAAAGATACTATGTTGATATAATCTCTTCTGAGACTGAACAAAAACTAACACTGGTAGCATCAGAAAAATCATTTCTACTGGACGAGCCAGCTAAAGATAAGGGCAGGACACAGGAACTCAGGATATTTCACTCACAAACAGACAGATATTGCCTAGTCTAGCATAAATGGTGGCTCCACCTGCCTTGTAATTGGATTTTTAATAGTCTGGGCTGGAGTACAGCCCAGACAAAGACGAAACACTCTGAAACAGCTATTTGGAAAGCCTAGGGAAAAGAAATCTCAGATCAGGGCTTTGCATGAAAGAAGCAGACATGAATCCACTTCTCCCTCCTTCTCTCTGAATGTCCCAAACATCAGTTTTTGTTTATAATGGAATGACTTTCTTTGATTCCTTTATGTAGAACCTTTTCAACTTTGTACAGAGCAATTATTTACTGGGTCACAGAGGAATTTACAGAGCACAGCTGTAATCTTGTGGCTGGGTAATCACCTAGGAGATGGAGACGTGATTTCAATGACTCCAGTGAAAGTTTAACAACTTAATGAAGCACTCATTGGAACAATGCCAGTTAGTTACCTAACTAGTTACTGGATTATGCTTTCTGCTTTACAGGGTACATATTTTTGCCATTTGTTGATTCATTATTTAATTTTTAAACATTCACTGACGAATGTTATTAGCTAGGAAATATTCTTAATCTTATTCCGATGACAGTGTAAATTTTTATATTAAGCAAATTTTCTAGTATGCAGATTCAGAAATTAATTTATAACTAACTTGAATTTGTAAAAATCACAAGGATGTTTTTAAGGTTTTGTGAAAAGTAAATATAACTGCAAATAAAAAAACTCTAATAATTATCCCAACAGACAAAAGGGTTTCAAGTATTTTAAGTATCTAAGTTAAAATGCTTTAAATCATATTGTGAGACCAAAGTTACCAGAACCTGGAAAATAGATGGTGCAATGTTTACATTTGAATAAATAAAGTTAAAGCTTCCAAACTAAAACTTTATGATACTTAAAATTCTTTCTGTCTTCAAGGAAGGGATTTCTTTTGTTTTTTATTTTATTTGCATAGGAATTCATTTTAATTCAATGGTGGTCCACCACAGTTGATATTGTTTGCTTCAAAAACAATCAACAGATATGCTTTAATAACTCAAGTAAGCATCTTGGTAGTTATCTGGGCAGGTACTAATTGCGCACCTCCAAAAATATTTGGAGGACATATCAGACAATGAAAGAGGTAGTATAGATGGGCATGTGAAGAACAGCATAGTACAAATAGTTCTCAGATTATAGTTATCTTCCCGATCCCTTCTCAACGCTTGATAAAAATCCATGGCACAGCAGAGCACTGTAATCTATTGAGCTGCGCTCTAAGAACGGGCTATTAAGAGAAGGTTGAATAGGTTTAATGCACAAATATACAAACACAGGATTTCTCCTACTCACTAGGACCTTCTATGTAGGTCTATAATGTATTTTAATTGCTGTCCAAGTCTCTGTGAAAACTTCAAAGTGCTTATACTCAAACATCTTGGACCAACTTTATCCTTTGGACAAGGATGTCTTGTAAAGAGTCTTCCACTCTGCCTTAAGATGATATAACATTGCGCACTTTGGGCGGACAAACGGGCTGCATTCTTTGCTAATAGGATCAAGCATTAGGTTTAGTCAGCCAAAATGAAAATGTTTTCTCACTAGGAATATGGATACTTGGGGCATGGATCAATGAGCACATCATACTTTTCTCATACATTCCTATGGACAATTTAGGCATGGCTACCAAGCAGTGGAAGAAAAATATTCCTTCCCTGCACAGTTATGCTGATGTTCTTTCATCTCCTGTATTTCAGAAGAGGACATGAGAAGGATAAGACTGTGACAGAATAAGATTTTCATAAAGCAAACTGAAAAAGGAAGGTTACTGAAAAAATATATTATGGTTATTCCCTTCCTGTTTCTCATAGAGGGACTCAAAAAGATCATCTGGGTCAATGGTGTGTAGATCACCTGCCTGAACAGAAAATGGATCTTTTGAAAGTTGGAGCATACAGCTGTGCACAGGAAGCATATATATTAATCAGTAGGATAACTAACACATGGAATGACTGAGAATAAAATACTAACTACAAGTGGAAACTGAGGAGAAAAAAAACACTAAAGATTAAAATCTGAAATGCCTCATACTCAAAGTAAGAGGCACAGGAAGAAGGATAACTTTAGTTTCATTATTTGGTACCAAGAATCTGTAAAAGCGATTTCTGCAACAGCAGTGAAATTAATACTTTTCACTTTCTGGAAATGTTGGGTTAGGCTGAGTAACAGTAGTTGTGTCCTATAGTCTGAGACCCTACCTAAAGGCTTCAAGGACCTGGAAGTTATCAGTGCTATGGTTTTCATCAGGCTCACATACCTGAGCTTCTTTCCTACAGAAAACAAGACATTAGGGCTAGGAACCATGTACTGGAGTATGCCTAGGACAATGAGAATTCTAGGTCCTAACAGTTTAGAAAGTCAAATCCACTGAGAAAAGCTGGGAAGAATCTCAGGAAATTCACAGATCCATGCACCACTGTGGTTTTGAGATCACCTCGCATTTCCCCAATTACATTTGGCCAAAGACCAAAATAAATGAGCCTTATTAGCAGCAAAAAAGTTTGAAGTTAGGCTTAGCTTTCTAAACGTTAATACTTTTCTGCAGGTTTTTATGAACAGAGAGATCTAGACAAGTCTTGATGCTATTTTGGTTATCTGAGCTTGGACTTTTGTTCAGATCACTTAAAATAAGCATGATACTGCATGCTTACTATTGTCCAATATCATATGGTAGAAGAATATGGATTTTCACCATTTATACAGCTGCATGACTAGAGCATCAACAAAAACAAAGAAATAGGCCAAAACTAAATGAGTTATTCTTTACAGCATTTGTCAATGGAAACTTCCTTGGAAATATCTTATGTAATGCTCTCGACCTTCAGCACAGAATCACAGAATCACACAGAATCGTTTAGGTTGGAAGGGACCTCTGGAGATCATCTAGTCCAACCTCCCTGCTCAAGCAGGGTCACCTAGAGCATATTGCCCAGGATCACATCCAGACGGCTTTTGAATATCTCCAGCGAAGGAGACTCCACCACCTCTCTGGGCAACCTGGTCCAATGCTCTGTCACCCTCACAGTGAAGAAGTTTTTTCTCAGGTTCAGATGGAACTTCCCGTGGTTCAGTTTCTGCCCGCTGCCTCTTGTCCTGTTGCTGGGCACCACGGAGAAGAGGCTGGCCTCATCCTCTTGACACTCCCCCTTCAGATACTTGTACACGTTGATGAGATCCCCTCTCAATCTTCTCTTCTCCAGGCTGAACAGGCCCAGCTCTTGCAGTCTTTCTTCATAGGAGAGATGCTCCAGCCCTCTAATCATCTTGGTAGCCCTCCGCTGGGCTCTCTCCAGGAGTGCCATGTCTCTCTTGGACTGGGGAGCCCAGAACTGCACACAGTACTCCAGGTGAGGCCTCACCAGGGCTGAATAGAGGGGCAGGATCACCTCCCTCCACCTGCTGGCAACACTCTGCCTAATGCACCCTAGGATCCCATTGGCCTTCTTGGCCACAAGGGCACACTGCTGGCTCATGCTCAACTTGTTGTCCACCAGCACTCCCAGGTCCTTCTCGGCAGAGCTGCTTTCCAACAGGTCAGTCCCCAGCCTGTACTGGTGCATGGGATTATTCCTCCCTAGGTGCAGGACCTTGCACTTGCCTTGGTTGAACTTCATGAGGTTCCTCTCCGCCCACCTCTCCAGCCTCTCCAGGTCCCTCTGAATGGCAGCACAGTCTTCTGGTGTGTTAGCCTCTCCCCCCAGTTTAGTATCATCAGCAAACTTGCTGAGGGTGCACTCTGTCCCTTCTTCCAGGTCATTGATGAATATATTGAACAAGACTGGACCCAGGACTGACCCCTGGGGGACACCACTAGCCACAGGCCTCCAACTAGACTCTGCGCCATTCACCACAACCCTCTGAGCTCGGCCATCCAGCCAGTTCTCAAGCCACCTCACTGTCCACTCGTCTAGCCCACACTTCCTGAGCTTACCTAGGAGGATGTGATGGGAGACAGTGTCAAAAGCCTTGCTGAAGTCCAGGTCGACAACATCCACTGCTCTGCCCTCATCTACCCAGCCAGTCATTCCGTCATAGAAGGCTATCAGATTGGTCAAGCATGATTTCCCTTTGGTGAAGCCATGCTGACTACTCCTGATCACCTTCTTGTCCTCCACATGCTTAGTGATGACCTTCAAGAGGAGCTGTTCCATCACCTTTCCAGGGATGGAGGTGAGGCTGACAGGCCTGGAGTTTCCTGACTCCTCCTTCTTGCCCTTTTGGAAGACAGGCGTGACACTGGCTTTCTTCCAGTCCTCAGGCACCTCTCCTGATCTCCAGGACCTTTCCAAGATGATGGAGAGTGGCCTAGCGATAACATCCGCCAGCTCCCTCAGCACTCGTGGGTGCATCCCATCGGGGCCCATGGATTTGTGGATGTCAAGTTTGGACAAAAGATCTCTAACCTGATCCTCCTCCACCAAGGGAGAGTCTTCCTTTCTCCAGCCTTCCTCTCTTGCCTCCAAGGTCTGGAATTCCTGAGGACTGGCCTTAGCAGTGAAGACGGAAGCAAAGAAGGCAAAGACGGAAGGAAAGCAGACAGTCCAGCATTCATAAACTTTTGAGATACTGAGATAACTTAATTCAAGTCTCTTCTTCACAGGCCTGTTTTCAGAAAGTTTAAGAGCAAGTGCTGTCCTATCAATAAACTCTCTTACACCATGGAATTCTCCACTGGCAAGGTTTAGTGTGGTATTACAAAGCAGCTTTATTATGAACTTGAAAATATAACTGTGGTATGAAGCTAACTATTCTCACTCTATTAATGCTTAGATTCATTTGAGTCAGTCTGATTTCACAGTCTTCACTACGCCTCCGTGTAATCTGCACAGTGTTCTCTGACATTGTTTCAATAGCTACAGATGGCAAGGGAGACTAAATGGAAGAGAATCTAACCTCTCTTTCACAGCTGTATTTAGTGTATTTAGTGACTATATAAAATAAAAGGGTGTTAAATAAAAGGCTGACAGCCAGAGCAGCACAGACAATTCAGTAAGTGTTATAAAGATATTTATTCATTCAGATATTCAGACTGCAAGATTTTCTTTCTTTATGGAAAAGTAAACATGCATATGTAGAGATGAAAGTGTAAAATTTCAGTCTCCTGGAGGGGGGGGGAAAGTGAAAATATTGCTCTGAAGATGGCTACTGTACTTTTTCTTCAGAAATGGAAAGAATTGTTAACATCTTTCAGTTATCAAATATGATCTCTACATTGGCAGCTGTTGGTTTGCAGCTTGCACGGGAGC
Source organism: Struthio camelus (assembly GCF_040807025.1). Taxonomy (NCBI): domain Eukaryota; kingdom Metazoa; phylum Chordata; class Aves; order Struthioniformes; family Struthionidae; genus Struthio; species Struthio camelus. The sequence goes on along the minus strand of NC_090945.1, from coordinate 49,234,099 downwards.
TGAAATAAAAGAAGGGCCTAATGGCACAGAAGGAAATTTACTGATACCTAAAATGCTAAACTCATTAAGCAGCAACATCTTTAAAGGCGGGTACGAGGGTACAAAGCAAACACGGGTAAGGGCAACATGTAGTCCAGATATTTAGAAGTGGTTGGTCTCTCTGAGTACCTCAGCCAGAAGTAACCAGATCATTATGAATGCCTTGTAGTTCATAAAAGTTGGGAATTAAATGCCAATTATTTTTGAAACAAGGTTTGCATAAAATAAAATAATTAAAATGCAGCAGGAAAGTTAGCACTGAGGTTTTATTTCAAACGAGCAAGAGCAATTCCTGAAACACACGTGCTGATTAACAGAGTATTAAACTTTGCAGAGGATACAGAAAAGTTGACCAAGATTTCTAAATAAAATTTTGGACTGACTTAAGTTATCTATGATTTTAACAGCCTGTGGAACTTACCATTGCTTTATAACTCTTGTAATGGTTTGAGTTAAGTTCATCAAATCTTGAGTACACATAGCTGCTGATTCATTTTATAAAAATAATCTAAATCCATTGAAAAAAATATTACCAGAAATTAGTATGGCTGCTTTTGGGATTCAAAAGCAGCAGTCTCTACACCTTTCGTTCAGCGTCTCAGCACTGAAGCTATTCCAATACCTAGATGACAATGATCAGTAATCACTTGAATGTTTTTCTGCATGATGTCTTTATTCTTTACTATATGCTTTAGTTGGTTATTTAGAGGGTTTATAAAGATTTTGCCTTTAAAGGTATATTCATACATATCTTATTTTACTTCTATTTTTTATATTGCAAAATGCTTTTGCCTCTACTGATAACTTTGGGTGTAGGCAAAACAGGGAGTGCTTAAGGCCCAAAGGAGAAGAGATATTAGAATAACGAAGGGCAGGAATATTGTAAGAACAGTATAATTAAGGGTAGCATTTTTGCTGTGGAGCAAAAGGAATGTGGGTGCAATACTTCTCAGTTGTTTAGAAAAGCAGTTTTGGGGGTTTAGATATAGTCTGCAGACCTTTTGTACCAGATGCTACCTACAGTGTTTTTGAAGAACAGCAAAGGTTTATCCTTAGAAGTAGGAGATTAACTGCTTTCTGGAATATTTATATAATTTTCACAAGTTGATTTAAGAGTTACAAAAAATACCTACAGACATGAAGTAGCAGTTTAAAGACATGGAATCTGTACCTAGGAAATTTGGTAAAACTAAATGAAAATACATGTCTACATTAGTGCAGGTTCCTTGTGAACCAAGCAGTGTGATAGTATGATGAAAGAACATGGCAAAAGAAATACTCTCGAAATCTCATCTTTATGTAAAGTCTTAAGGACACTGGAGTCTCTTGGATAAGATTTTATTTGTTTGATTTACCTCTCTGTTCATAATCCGCACGATGGCTGAGTTTCTAACTGACAGACTGGGTTCTTCTAGGACTTTCAGCAGTAGGTACTGAAAAGTATCTTAAGTACCTAAAAGTATGCCAGTAAGACTTATTTTTGTATTCAGCTGACTTCACATTTAACTCTCACTACTCCCATTTCACTATAGTAAGGATTCATCTTTCAAAAGTTTCTCATTAACAGAAAAAAGGTTCGGAAAGTAACACATAATTTGAAGCAAATAAAATCGAGGTTGGTTTGGTTATTCTGAGCGCTTCTTTCTCAAAGAGCATTTTCACAATGATTGACTTGTTTTTCTATTGCAGTAATGCTCACATATATTCCTCCTCATCCAGACAGTTTATGATAGAAGAGTGCTACTTCCATAATCAGTAGCATAACCGTAAGGTTTGGCATAAGGGCTGCTATGCAGGTAGATGATATGAACAATGATGGCCTCAACACATCATTCATAACTGATAAGAGAGTAACCTGTTATTCTAAGAATCACATTTGTAGTCATAGTCTCGTTGCTATTAAACTGCTATTTTTCCACTCTGCACAGCTATCCTATGCATATGTTTTAAAACAACTTATGAAACTGATGAAAACTACCCCAAAGCAATTACACTGCAAAATATCTATGGATGCTCTATAGCGTAAATTTTTCTGTGTGCCTTCAAACATCATAAAAAGTACACAAAAATAGGCAATATTGCACCTGAGGCTGTCTAGCATTAAGCAGATGATCCAGGGTTACAGCTTCTACCAAATGAATGTTCTCAGTCTCCTGATAATACTGATGCATTCACATTCACATATTGTTGATCAGGTTCAATTAGTGCAATCTGGTGATGACTGATAAAGAATGTTCAAAAAGAGTATGCCTGACAAGATATATCAGTTCTATTACCTGCATGAAAAATTAAGTTTACATTTTTCTCAAGGGGTAAGGTTTTCTAAAAGTCTTAAAACTGGCAGCTAGCTTCTGCAAATGCAGAGATTTTAAAATGCAATCCATGGGAAATGTAGCCCCTAATTTCAGGGATGGGACAAGTGGTAACAGTTTCCACAGTGCCAGTTGTTCCCCGGCTCTCTGTGTGTATTATTGCTCCCTTCCCTAGTGGCCCTAGTGCAGATGACTGTAGAAAGACAGCAGTAGGGAAGCATTTATCCACAGAACCACATCAATAGGTAAAATTAGTAGGGATCAGCTGTCTGAGTTCCTCTTCAGCTTCACTAAGTTTCCAGCTAACTAGAGTATTTAAAGATTGGAGAGGAAACAACCACAAAGAATGGATGATGAGATTTATAATGCATACAGGGAGGAAGAGAGGGTAAAAGATGAAGACGTGTGAATGGAGAGAGCCAGCTGCATTTCTCAGACTTCTGTATAAACTGTCAGAATAAACTGATAAGACACAGCAGCAGAAGCATCAAGCGTAACCAGTTTCTTCTACAACTTCTTTTGTAGTTCCTCTATACTCTATTATTTGGAAATCACTACACATATATAAGATGTGAAAAATCTGTACATAATCTCGACGCCTTCAGATGTCCTCTGTTTTTACAGGAAGGGAATGTATTAATTGCTATGAAAAAGAATATTATTCATGAGTTCACACAGCACATCAAGCAGAATGGTACAGTTCTACACAGCAGAATGACCTTCCCCTAACTTCATTTTTCATGAAATGCATGTGAAATATGTAAAAGTTACATGTGGCAATAGATAATGGTGATCTAATATATTTCTGAATGACAGAAATACTATTAGAAATATTAATGCAAAGTTAGCCTAATATTAAGTCATGAACTTAAATCTTCACGGCTGCAGTTGAATGATTCTAACCTAAATTAAAAATTGGCATTCATAAAAAAGCTGTTGAAATAGGAAAAGATATAATGTGGTGCATGACATACAGAAAAAAGATCCATCAGAAGTCTTGCAATGAAGACTAATATTTTTGCACTAGAAAGCTGAGGAGAGAAAATATATAAATATTTTATTTCAAAGCCATACATTTAAAGATAAGAGTTTTGTTATACAGGGCAGTCATGGGGGGTTTTTGTTTTTTAACTTAATAACATCATAATGAAGACTGGAATAACTGTTGCAATATAATGTCGTTCATCATTTTCCAATACAGCATGTCCTTATCTTCACAGCCCAGTTTAAGATAATATATGATACACTATGGTAAACGTGTTATTCTTTGTGATTCATTATGTATTGTTGTAGGATTGTTTTCTATTTTTTGTGTATATAATTGCAACATTATCATCCTGTAAGCTAATGAATTCAGAATGCTATACTTTTTCCATGGATAGTATATTCTGAGGTAATAATTATAATAACGAAAATAAAAATTTTACTCAGGAAAAAAAATTATGGAACAATCATGTGTATTTAAGAAGTCCTGTTATGACGCAGAATTTTATGATTATGTTGGAAGTGTTTGAGCGTTTTTTTCCTTATTAATATGGGTATTAGTTATGCAAAAGTTTGATAACCTTTATTTTAAAAACATATCTTCAGCGAGTCTGGCCTGACATCAACCTTTTAGTACCAGAAACAATAGAAATGATAGAATTCAGATGATTATTCTCAATTTTTAATAAAGTTTACCATCCACCTCTTCTTTTCGAAATGTAGTTATACAATCTTGGGTCAGCTGTACAGAGTGGATTACTGGGCAAAACGCATCAGCACGTTCTATATAACTTTGCTCAAACACTTTATACACATATGCCTTACCTTAGCAACACAAAGCAGCACAAAGTTTCACTTCCCTGAGTTTCATTTTACATAAACAATTAGAAAGAAATTGATAAATCCACTGGGAAAACACCTGCTAATTACAATGGAACCAAGATCTTTCTCCTACTAAGGTTCAGTTTTGTACAACTAAATATTATTTGCCCAATATGAAATTTAGAAAGTCAGGCGTATGCAACAGATTCAAAACTGAACTAAAGGCAGAGCTCTCCTGAGCTGAATTTCCTCAGTTAAAGGAAATGATAGAGGATTACTGAAGTACTTTCATATCGGAACGAATCTTCATACTGCAATCCACTTTCACATGGCATAGTACAGCAATATGACTTTCAGAATACCACAATATTAAAGTCTCAGAAGCTACTTATGCAAAAAGAAATAAAGCATCATATGATTCACATATAGGTATCATGTCAAAATAAGAAAGATTCAGATTCATGAAATTACAAAAATATTAAAGCCTTCTGTTTCTCCTGTAAAAGAGAAATAAAAAATATTTTGTAAATGTCACATTGCTTTAGTTTCTGTAGCGCTTCAGCATGCTTTGTTATGTTTCTAGTTTGTTTTAAATGCATGCTGCCATATATACATTTCCGTGTTATTTGCTTAATAACACATGAACTAAGTTTACATTCTTTTTAGATTTTTTAAGAAAACACTGTTGTATTCATTGCGAGAAACATAAACGTATCAGTTTCTGACCTGGTAACAGATTTATTAAAATACTAAATTTGTGAGATCACATTTAGTGATTATCTACTTAAAAGTTTTCTGTTGTCTGTGGGCAACGCCTACTAATACATGAAAACTCTGAAGGAAATCAAATTACTACAAAGATCGGTACTTTTATATTAAAAATGTTTTAATTTCACCAAGTAAAAGTGAGAGAGTGCAGATACTACATAACCTGATAAGATCCATTCACTACAGAGATAAAGAATGAAGTGTTCTGACAAACCAGACTAATCCTGCTATTGTTTTTGCAGTGCTAAAGAATTTCACTTTTTAATATTGTACTAGAAACCATGGCCTAAATCCTGCAAAATATGTTCAGGATGTTCAATTTAAAATATGTTTATCGTGCCATTTGCATATTTCAAATTTTAGCTTAGTTCAGTTTAGCATGATGGGAAGTTAAATATATAGACGACGTATATTTTATAATGTGAATGATATTTTAGGCTTGTCATGACAAATCTCATTCTGGGTATTTTGCCACTGACTTGACCAATGTTAAGTGAAGGGCGAAACTCTTTTTTTTGAAAAAATTTTTTTAGACCCGTCACCTCATCCTAGTATAGTACTAGTTACATCAGTGGCATTACAGTGTATCTAAAATGAATTCTCAAGTTTCTCATTTGCACCAAGTTTTGCCCAGTCATAGAAAAGAATCAAATGTATCACTCCCCCTTTTTTTTTGGTTTTGGCTAAAACTAGACATTGAAAACTAGAGTAAGCAATAGTAACATGACATTTTTCTTCCCCTTTCTACGTCTAGTTCGTGCAATAACAAAATTTACCAGCAATTTCTTGTAATGACCCTAGCGGAGAGGGAGAAACATTAAGAATTGGCATGTAGGATGTGTTTTAAATGCGTCCATGCTTCTTATTCAATTAAATCTGAAATATCCATGTCCTTGACACAAGTATCTTTTATCAAGACTGTTCACAGAAAGACTAGAATCAGTGCTGCTGCCAATGCATTATCTGCTTGAAGAAACATATATTAAAAAAAAATAAAGAATTAGAACTTAGAAATTGTTTTAATTTTGGTGAATTCAGTGGAAATAATTTGCAGCATATAGAAACAAATGTACTACTATTTGTTATAAATGAACTTGGGTGGTCTTCTGCGTATGGTTTTTTTACTAAAAAATATCAGCAGGGTCATTTCAAGTAAAACAGAAGAGCTACTTTGAGAGTATGCTCTTGCAGCTGTAACAGCTATACATGTATAGTTTTCTTCCTACTCAAGGAACTGCGCTGTCTTTATGCATTTCCTCCTACTGTCCCTCCAGGTCAGTGAAAAGGACTCCTTTCTAATGTAGATATTACAAAGGCTACTCTAGAAAAAAGCATTTATCAGAGACTGTAAAATGTTTAAGAGTACCTGTAAGACAGCTCCGGATATCACAGTTATTATCCTGCTAATCCTTAAACACTTGCTATAGAATAAAAGTAACTCTTATTTAGTTTAACACTACCTCTTTCAGGAGAGCTTTGCTTTTTCCAATAGATATCCTAAATATTAATATAAAAGATATCAGATTAAAGAGTATCAAATACTGCTGCAAGAAGAAAATTTGTCCACAGCAGCCTGATAAGGTCAGAATGATCTGGCTCTTCTTATTTATGACTATCATCAGGCTGTACCCTGCAGACATTTCCTAATGAAACTCCATGCTACTGGTAACAATTTTCAAGCTGTCAAAAAGTGCAAGTGGAACAGAAATAAAATATAAATGTAGTTAATGTACACGATGAATGCAGCACACGCACTGCCACAGAAAAGCTAGAAAATATCCCTTCAAAGTACAAAACCTGAGTAATAATAGTTCTGCATATTAGACCCAAATTATTTTCTGTTTCTGAACATTCATAGGAACTCTTCTTTAAAAGATACGTTGTCCATGGGACTACAAAACAAATTTTTCATGGGTCAGAACTTCAGCTCAGAAACAATTCACCTAAAGAAATTGTTAGAATGTGTTTCCTTGCTTTGTTTATTAATTGTCCATGGAATGTGTGATATTCCTAAATGTGTTTCCTATTCAAAATGATTTGACAAACAATTTATTTAAATCTATTTCACTTGTGTACTACTTACAAATTCTTTGCTGGAACTATCGATCTGTGTACTTACTATTCATAAATTGCTGTTTGGCCCTTTTTATCATTCAGCATTTTGTTGCTACGCTCTAAACAAAGGACGTGCAAGCTGATGAAGGCCAGAATCAAATGAAACACCTTAGAACACTGTCAACTTGAAACCAGTTCAAGCTGAAGCTGGGCAACCTTTGACAAAACAAACCTCTTTTTCAAAATGGACACTGCTGAAAACTATTATTCCCAGTCTTGGGTTATGGTTCTTCTTTTCTGTGGCAAATAGACATGGCAGCCAAAGATACTGATATTGCTAATATTCATATTTTAATACACATTTGACGATTTCTGGACACGAGGGGCTCAAGAAAGGCCAATCTAATGAAAAGTACCAAATAGATTAAAGAAAACTGCTGTAAGATTGCATTTAGTATTTTTATTCCTTGTATTTATTCCTTTGTTGCTGTTGAAACACTCATTTCAAATATTTCATAAGTGAAATTATCTAATGGTTTATACAACAGCTACATTAATGATACCATCTAAAGCGTTTATCTAGTTTAAACGAATGACTCTGCAGAAAAAAAAAATTTATGCACTTTCCCAACAAGCTTTTCTGATACTGAAACAAGTATTTTGTCAATATTAAATTACTTTTATTTTCATTGTAAGAAGTACTGTAAGACAATATTTTATGTTGCTAAAATCATAGTTAAAAGCAGATTTGAAACATTCCATACATTCCTGTAAAAATACATTTAGGCTTTTGGATGAGCATCACACAAACCAAGTATGCAAACATTATTTAGTTTGAAACCACTCCCGTTCATATGAAATCCATCTCATGAACTTCCAGGCCAAGAGGAAGCAGGGGCATGTTTTGACTTATGCTTTCAGCCTTTAACAGAATTCAAAAACTAATTATATAACAGACTGCTTTTATAAAGGGGAATGATAGCTCTTAATAATAGCTTTTCATTTCTTAGCTTTTGCTTTAATAATAACTGTAATTCTCTTGGCTTCAATTAACTTCCAGCTTTCTCTGTTATAAAAATAACACTATTAGAACAAAGCCTTGAAATTATTACAACAGTACATGCAGGCATTTTCAAACTATTACGGGAAAAACAACTTTCAGCTCAGCTTTGTTCCCAATCTGACATTCATGAATTATTTCCTAGGCAAGTTCTTACTAATCATTACTTAATTGCAATAAAAATAGAACCACAAGCTCAGCTGTGTAAACTGGTAAAAATCTAATTGTTTCAGTGAAGTTATACTGATATAAGCATCAGTATAGATTGTTTTTAAGTTAACACCTGCACATTGTACTACTGTTATCATGATTAAGATATAGATAAGTGTTAGTGGCAAGTGTCACGATTAAGATATAGGTAAGTGTGCAGAAGAAATAAATAAAAGCAAGTGTGCTTACAGAAAATCATATATAGCCTGAACCACAGACAAAAAAATGAACATCAGAAGCCACAAGAAAAATAATGGCAATCATAAGGTATAACAGTTAGTTAGGGGTCAAGCCATTCAAATGATTATATTTGTTTATGTTTTTTATAGAATATCGTGCAGATCTGTGTTATGCAAACATAAGAACCAGTCTACACTAATGGAAAAGAAACTCCATATTAAAACTGTACAGATCTTGCTGCAGAAACAATGCGAGACTGTATTCTGATCAGTATTAGGTGATATAGCAACCTAGCTCTCGGGGAAAATGTCAGGGGTCTCTAAGGATGCTCAGTTTATGATGTCACATATTGCTGTCTTCTGCAGGGCAGAACCAGTTACTCAAATGAGATTTATGACAGGGTAATTTCTAGCTAAAATTTCTGCTCTCCATAGGTAAAGAAAGAGATCAGATCACTTAGAAAGATGAAGTAGCTCTCAAAAAGCGGAAAAGTAAACAAAAAAAAAGCGTATTTATACACACAATTTTTTTGCACATTTTTGCACAGATTTTTACACATATTTGCACATATATATATGTATTTATGAAACTGTCAGTGAACCGTTCTTGTCAATAGTAGGGTTAAGGAATGTGATCCCTGAAACGTTGGCCTAAGGGTTACAACTTCAGTTACTTCATACTGTGACTTTGAAATGGATGGAGTTTGGAAAAACACCAGGGATTACAGCTAGCATAGTATTTTTCAGAGCTAAATTAGAAGGGAAAGTTGGCCTGGCAGTCTCGAACTGTAATGGTAGGATATAAAACTGAGCCACTTGTGAGTGACATGGGGCCGTGGCAAAGGGAAAAAGGAATTATTTGAGACCTGAAATCAGTATCATGAAATGCAGGCAGACATTACAAAGTTTGAAAACATGGGTCCTTGCTCTGTCCTCACTGTCAATCAGTTCTAGGGCTGATATCAGTAAGTCAAAGTTTTCAATAAATTCCTCTACCACATTTTGAGGGAATAAACTAAATACCTCTGTTGAATCTCCATTAAAGCCATGCTAGGTCAACCCGTCTGGGACCTCTATCTTTGCAGTGCAGGCTTATCTCAAGTTGTTTGGGAGCAACAGGCAGATGATTTGAAAGACAGACTTATTAAGTGTCTAAGAACTAAATTAATTTAGGCTCAGATTAGTCTAACAAGGTAATTTGGGATGGTCCTTGTGGCAGGTATTCATTTCTAGTTCTTTTCCCATGAAAACTGGTTCTTTAATAAACTAGAGGTACAAATGGAGAAAAGGGAGGGCCCTGAAGAAAGCTGGGAACAACTGCTGGATTTTCTGCCAGCTAATAGTGAAGAAAATTCCCTTTACTAGTATCAACTTGAGTTTTACATGAAAGGCGAATGTTCACAAGTTAAGCCACTTTTTTATTTTATTTTACACTCCTTCTACAGGTGTGTAGTGAGGTGGGGCAGAATGGGAGGCCAGACAGTAACTCCCCCTAAAATTACAATGATCAATGAATGATCAGTGAAGGGTGACTTGCATTGTTTTTACAATCCAATTCATTTCCAAGATGAATGAAAGCTTCCAGATAGTTAAATCCACATGACCCACTTTTCTTTTAATTTCATGCTATGATAAAGAAATGTCTTGCCATTAAGAAAGATCTATTCCACAAAAAGCATTATAAAAGGGGTCCAGTTTACCGACTTTATATCCTAGACTGTGAGAAATGAAAGTATTTTTCCCAAAGCTTTTAATTACTAGAAGTTTCTCCTCTCAGCAAAGCAGAAGCTTTAAAAAGAAAAATTGCTAGAAAATACACTTACAGGACTACAATTCTGTGTAAAACAAACACACATATACTTTTACAGACATATACTAGTACAGCTAATTGACTAAACTAAACCCCATCAGCTCCTTCCTTTCGTACAGGCATATATAGTTAGGAGAGTTTAAAATTATTTAATAAAGCTGAAAAGAAAGTAAGTTGTAGGGGCTTTGAAATTTAGTCTTCTCCTAATCAGACTGATATACTGTGTCATGAAAAAGCAAGCAAATGAAAAATAGTTCAACAACTTCCACTACCTTAGTATTAACTTCTTTAAAAGAGATAAATTTTTTTCCTCACTTCACAGAGCTCAGTTTCTATATTTAATTGAGATCTCTAATAGGAACACTTTTCTACTATTTCATAGATATTCTCAGCATCCAGGCTTAGTTGAAAAATCAAAACTGATGTGATGTATGACAGGAAAATATGTAAACAAGGAAAAAAGGCAAATAGTTGGGTTAAAACAAATTCAAAAGCTCATGTCTTGTTATTTATTGCTGTCAGAAAAAATAAATGGAAGGATGCATTAACCAAGAAACAGAAGTTTAAGTTTTTCGTATCACAAGCATTGTCCAATATTTCCTTTTGTTCTCCACTGGCATATACATAGGTTTGGGGTTAGAATAACAGTTTGTTATGTTGTAAATTAACATAAAAACATTTTTTGCTAAGTTAAGGATGCCACAAACATGCCTTCTGCCATAGGCAGTGGAGCTGAGGAATGCTGAGCAGGAAGCACATTAGAAACTACATATATAAGAAGAAGAACTACCTTCTCACGTCCTCTCTTTATTACCTAGAGTAGGAAGCAAGAGAATAAGCTGATTGGCTCTTCAGAGGCACTAAAACCACTTAGGATTCCTCAAAACAGAGAAGTTTCACAAGTGAGCTGAATTTCAGAAGTAATACAAGCAGACAATTTAGTGAATTGATTTGGTAATACGGTGAGAATCCTGTAACAAACTTTGCTATCAGCTCTAGGGCTGAATGGGGAAGCACATCTGTGTTAAATTAATACATATGTGACTTGTTAAATCTACCCCATGTCTCTATTCCCTTTAGTCTTTTCCTAGCTAATCAATCAGTGAAGCAGGGAAAGAATCCTTACAACTTATGCACAACTCAAAGGAATAATATTCAAAAGCACTGCTAACGACGTAGAGAGCTGCAGAGAACCTCCAAGTAATGGAAGTCATGTTGCTAATTCCTGAGGCACTCTGAAAATTCTTGGTGAATGATGAAAGACTGACGAATATGTTTGCTTAAAACCAAGAGGGTTTTGGTTTTCTATCATGCATTAAAACCTAAACATGTTTGTCATTTAGGTTTCTGTAATACTTTTTCATCTTCATTTTAATTTCATTTGGCAATTTCACTGCTGTCACCTTTATTAACGTTAGCTGTTGCTCTTCCTTTAAAGTATTCATTTCTATTCATCTTGTAATGTTACCTGAAAAAACTGTGTTGCCCATATACAACAAAATTCTCAAATCATCTGTAGTACTGTTGAGATGAACGTATACAGCTCCTAACATTCTTAGGACATTGTGTGCAATTGCAGAAGCAATGCAAGTGTCATCTGAATCTGTTTTATACTTTTTTTCATGGCCATTCCTAGATTCCTTCTGTGATTGTCTTTATTTTGACCTGATCAAATGGAGAAACATCATCCTGTTTTATTCTGTGTAATTTCAAACCATTGTCTGACAAGGTCACCATTGCCAAGGAAAAGCAATGAAGAGTGCACTCTTCTGTAAGGGAAGGTGAGCCAGTAGCAAAACAGTGGCACTCTATCTTTCTTAGCTCTGTAAGCAAAATTCAGTTCATAGCTATGACAGAGGAGATTTGGGGAAAAAAAGGAAGACTGGAGAAATGCATTAGGTAATTGAGAAGACTGAGAGGGAGCTGAGGGTTGGCATTCCATGGTGGAGGTTAGAGGGGCTATGAAAGACTTTGGATGGTGGAGGGTGGTAGAGATAAAATGCTCTCTTTCCAGCTTGCTCCTTAATTTTCCGTATGCCAACTCTATTCCAGATAAACGTGAATGGGTGGTGAATAGGCAATCAATTGCCTAAATCATGCTTCCACCTTGAAGCAGAAGAACTAAACTATCAAGACTCATAGAAATTTAGTGACATCATCTTCCTTGCAGAGTGGATTTCCTACAGAGGACAGAAAACTTATTTTCTCCAAATGTCCTTCCAAAGAAGCTGATTTAGAAGAGGAATGTTAAACAAAGGTAAGGATACAGATTGCTCAAAGTAAATATGTAGAAAATCTTTCACTCTTTTGCACCACTTAAGATGTGGGCAGCTAATGGAGGAATATAAGATGGCAAAAGAATTCTTACTGTTTTGAATACTCAGAAAATGGAATAAAATAGAGAAGGGGAATAAAGCAGAGAAGTATTCTAAAAGTTTGGGGGTGCTTATTGTTAAATTTTTTAATTATTTGCGTGTGTGTAAATCATTGGAGAAGGCTATTCTAAATACACTAAATAAGAGAAAGATCTATTAAATGAAACTGAAGACAAAAGAGTATTGTGATTCATATTATCTAAAGTTAACTGAAGTAGCAGATTTTTCTTAGATAATGTGTCCAGCTTTTTAAAATATCAGGAGGAATCACAGTAGTAAGAATCTGAAATAAAAGTAATTATTTGGGAGGGGGGCAAGCTTTTCATTTTCAAAAAACAATCCAATGAGAACTGAAATACTATTATAACTTCAAGAAACAGTTATTTAGACTGCATAGTAGAGGATAGTATTATCAACAGGTTATATTGAGAGGAAATAATATGGTTTCTGCTCATAGATCTCTCTCCTTAAGCAGGTGAAACTCAGCTGCATACTCAAAAGTATGTGATGGTGACATGTTTCTTTACAACAGTAAATGAGTTCTAATGTCATGACCTTGATTTATGTTTTGTGAGTAACAGCATGACAGAAGATAAGTTTTTTTTTTGAACTAAATATATTCCCATATATAATGCATGTAAACTATCATGTTCTTTTTCAGGCAAAATTAGTTAAAATTAATGCTTTAGTCTTACTGAAATAAAATTTTATACTAAAGCAATTTAATTCATTATTTCTTAACAAAAATGCAAAAGAAAAAATACTTCATACATTTTGTCTCTGTATCTCAATGTACTTTACAACTATCTATTATGCTTCACAGTATTCCTAAGAGGCAGAAAGATATTTTAGCTGTAATGCTGGTCTGCAGTAAGTTGTGACACAGGGAAGCTATGACTTGGCATGTTGTAGACCAAGAAAAAGCTGAGAATAAGATTCAAAGCTTCACACTTCCTGCCATCTAGCCTTAGACTGCAATCTGTTTTGTTTCATTATCTATATGTTGAAACTTGATGTTACCTGCATCTTACAATTGGAGTTACTTTATGAAAGAAAGAAAAATAAACAAACCTACATAGGTTATTGTAACCACTTCATATTTCTTCTCATTTTTATAACTTTTTTAGTTATAGTCCAAAGAGTTGCTCAATATTCACATTTTATAATCTCAGGGCAACAAGACCTTTAATGCAATAGTAGTTATTGACTGCATGAATGGCTAACTTAAGGGAACTTCTAGATCTATCATACTATCTCCGAATAATTGTAGTAAAATGTACGACTGATGCATACAGTAACAGTAACTCGAAATACCTATGGTTCCCATTAAAGAAGTGTATTTAGTGAGACGAAGCCGGCACTAGCTTTAAGCAACAGGGCATTCTACCCTGCCTAGAATTTCTTGCGTAGAAGAGACCTGCAGTCCTCCAGAAGCGCACTGTCTACTTCAGACTAAAGAATTTCCTGTAATCCCTTTCCCTACCATGGGGCACTGCTGTCACAGTGATTTTCATGACAAGCTGTCGGCCAAAAGCCCATGGTGACCACAGCTCCCAAGACAGCCATGCTGCCATTGAAAAAAAAAAAACATCAGTAAGGCAGAGAAATCCTCATCTATTTAGGGAAGTTTCAATATGCCATGAAGGTTATGTATTCTTTCAGGATTTTACTTTCAGATGTGCTCCCATGGTATGTTTCAAAGTTTTATTCCTAACCTCTAATCCTAGGGAAAGGAATGCCATTTATCTTTAAACTGTTTTTAACATAAGCCAAATGAAAGCAAAATGTAAATTCAAATATTTGTTCACAACAGGTAAAATGGGTAATAACAAATGTTTATACACAGTGATGAAAGAACACACTTTACACAACTTACATTAGGATCAGGTATCTCTTTGCTCCCAGTATTCAGCCAACTAGCGAGCTGTGACTCACACATTCAGAGCCTCTAGTTTCCAGTAGACTCCCCATTTCTGGTTACATTTCTTGCATGGAACAAGCTTTAGTAGCCAACTCTTGTAAACTCCTTTTGTTTGCTTCAAACCTGAGGCAGTCGGATTCATTTAGTCTCCTCAAACCCTACTTTCTCCTTATGCAAAGGTAGTTCTGGCACTCTCCACGCTAACCTGTGGATTATCATCTTCTCCATGGAGGTGTAAGTGTGGTGGATTAGATGCCATCTTCTGTGCTTAACTATTAACAATTCTTTGACTCTGTGAACAGCAAAATTTCCTTCTGCTGATGCTTCTGTGTGTACATTTCAGTGTGAGCTCTATTCACTGAGCCAGGTACTTTGCATAAGCTTGCAATCTGTGCTGATACAAAATACTGAATGTAAATAGACATATGGAATGGATTTTATGAATGACACTTTGCTATTGACTCTTGACAAGACCACTTTGGGCTAAGAATTAGTTTATGCTGAAAAATCTCCAAAAGCTACTTTTTAGTTATATTTCAACACTAAACATACCGAATCTTGTTATAAGCTTCTGTCATTTCAGTAGATTTGAATTAAATAGGGATAGAATTTTATATATAATTTTAATTTCAACTACAGTACCATCATTCCCTCTAATATACATATCGAACTACTAATTTCTTTCTTTCAATACTGATTTGCCAGTGAAATTAAGGAAAAGAACTACACAATAGGATCTGCACTGATCAACACAGGTCAGATTCTGTTACAAACTCCTTTGAGAAATTTTTTGAAGACCTTGAAAGGACTGTACCATGTACCATAGAAGCCCCAGTAAACTGACACCAGACCATAAGACATTTCATAAGGAACTGAAGAACCAGAATGTCACTGCTTGCTTCTTAAAGGATCTTAAGTAATTCTTCTGTTTCTTTAATTTCTTTAATCAATTTATATAGGATCTTCTATCAAAACTTTCTGCTTTCATAAAGATCCTTTCTCCAGTATTCACTGATACAAATTCAGAAAGTTTCTTTAGAATTATTTCATTGTTGCTGTATAAAATACAGTATACACTGAAATATTTTACGTTCATACGATCAGGCAGAAATAGAAGCTGGAAATCCTATCATAATACTACATTCTATATACTATTGAATTATAAATTAATGTGAGAATGATAAAATTAATCTAATTCTGTTATGGAAATCATAAAAATGATAAAAAGCTTTTTAGAAACTAAAAAATGTGCATATTTTGGTTAGTATAATTAACTGCAAAGCTACACTGTATAAATACAAAATCCTTAGAATATGATTTAGCTATTTTTATGTTATAGTATTGCATTTCAAATATTAATTCATAATCATCCTCTGCAGTGTATGTTAAACAAAATAACTTTGCATTTAGTATTACTTTAGTTTAACAGACTTCTTTAAATAAATAAGCATATCTTCACAAACTAATTTGCAATTGAAAATATTCCTTGGTGTCCCAGAGCAGTACATAAATGCACATAACTGAATTAGTGAACAAGAAGTGAGAAACCAGGAGGAAATCACACATTCTCTAATGCTTTTTACCAGCTGCAAATGTCAATGTTATCATCAGTAGGCTCAGATGCCTGACTAGATGTGAGTGATGGGCCCTGAATCAATACAGTGCCATATACTTTACAGAGAGTTTTGCAATTACTGACTTGGAAAGCACTCTCACAAAATTACAATATTAAGTCAATATACTAAATGCCTCTATTTTGATCCATGTTGTGTTAGCTCAAATGAAGAAACATATTTTAAGCTTCTTGAGACAGGTTAATGAGCACACGTAGAGATTATTATAATAAAAAGACTTACAAACAGAGGAAGTGAGAGAGCCTGCACTGAAAAGACTTTTATGGAGTAATATTTATAACAAATAAAAGAATGGAAAACATTTTCAATGAAGAAAATACTAATCTTTCATTTTATTTTTATCTTTATTTGTTATGCCTAGATGAACATTACACAACTTAATTTTACTTTGGACAAGTGAGGGCAGGCTGTATATAAACACTGACTCTTCAGAAAATATGTTCTACATACATATATGAACAAAAACATATATATGTATACATACATATGTACATATATAAAAAATATGTAACTGTTATGAGCACATGTACTTTGAAAAGAAAGGTAATAGTTATAACATTAATTCCAGGAAAAAAAGAAATTGGAGTCTGTGTTTTTTTAAATGGAAAATTCCATGTTGACTGAAAATAATTTATCCATTAATGTACGCTCAAATATCCTGCAGATAGTATTAAAAGCAATTTTTCTCTCTCTTTTTAAATTTCTTATTTTCTAATAACTAACAGAGATGTTAAATGTTACTTCCAAAAACCAGTTCTAGCCAAGATGCCCAAACAAAGCAACAGGAGTACCATACCTCGCAGTTACTAATTGACCTTTAATTAACGTTTTACTGTTTAAGCAAGGCTTAGCTCCTGTACATGTCTGTGTAAATCTTAACCAACTTATCCTCAAGAATAACTTCTATGAAGCTATTTAATGCACAGTTTCAGCAACAGGGCAAATAATAAACATTCAAAAATTACCACACACAGTCATTCAATATTTTCCTGACATTTTTCATTTCAATATCTGAGGTATATACATATATATACAGAGATACATTTTATATATATGTGTGTGTGTGTGTACTTGTATTTATGCACGTACACACAGAAAGATTCTAGAGAATTATCACAGAAACTCAAACTTTCTGGTGAACAAAAGAATAACTTTTTTGTGTGAAAATGTTTATTATAACCTTTCCTGCTCTACTCACAAGTAATGCTGATATGGCTAAGCAATGTTTCATCCTAGTCAAACTTTATTTAACAAAGTATCTTATTATTAAAACAAAAAGAATTTGAGATAGTAAGTGAAGAATAGTAGCAGAGGCTATGTCAACAGCAAGGGAGTACAGTATTGAGAACTTTTTTTCTATTTGGAATCAGCCAGCTTCCCAAGTTAAGGAGCAAGCAGACCCTTAGCCAGTGCGCCCTGTGTCATAGCCCCAGCCAGTGGTGCTCTGGCAGTTTGCACCAGCTGAGAATCTTCACCATGGTATCAGGAACTTAAATATTTCTTTTCTCTGAATGAAAAAAAGGTTCAAAAGTATGGTATTTCCTACTACGCTATCCTGAATGAATAGTACCATGGGCTGAAGCCTCAAGTCAATGAATACTTAACTGTAAATGTAAGTTTTGAATGCAGTAACACTAAGTGCTCTACTGATTTCAGGCCAAAGTTGCAATTATTTTTCCCTAAAGCACTTGCTTAGATGTTCCTTAGATGCTTCTCTTCCAAATAATAGCTTTACTTTTTCCTCTTAGCTTCATAACACTACAGCTGCCCTGCAAACTAATAGTGAAAAAGAAAATTCCATCCTTTTTTTGTATGTATGTGATTCCCTCTCTAAACAAAACTATTTTAGATATCTGCAATTCATATATATCCCTCTCTGTAACATGTAACTTCAACTGCCATAAAGCATCAGATATCAGATTAGTAAAAAGAAAAATAGTAACAACAATTTCAGCAGTGTTCTGAGTAACAATAAACAGACATTTGTGTGCAGGCATTAGTCTCCTATGCACTTTAAAAATTATTTCTGTGGTGTCTATTAATCTCCTTTTTGTGCTAACACACTTTTCTCAGTAAATTAAACATGAGGAAACTGTTATGGGCAGGGACAGATCTATTTTTCAGTTCAGTCACACACTCTTTGGCCATTCACACATTGCTATGCCTATATTAATTTGCTATTGTTTCTGGTCATTTTGGAGGAATAGATGGACACTTATGAACATGAAGAAGCAATTCCCTTCGCTATCTTTCAATATACCACCAAGCAAGGCTACACTGGATGAAAATGAGACTTCTGTCATCACTTACTTGCTGAAAGACATTGAATCTTAGCTATTTATAAAATTTATAAAGTTTAGCTATTCTAAGGAAATCTTTCTAAAGGAAAGCTGGGTTTAATGGAGGGCTCTATAAGAGATAAATATACAAAAGATAGCTTCCCCTCTTTGTAGCCACAAAATTAAGGGCAAAATGATATATAACTATTTGCATCTCTAACTGGTCATTAGGAAGACATTAGATACCTAATATTTTCCTGCATACATGTTTTAATACTTCACAGAAAACGTAGAACTAGGTTGAAAAAAGCTCTACAAAGAGTGTGTTCAGGAATAAATAAATATAGATTAAACATTTGAAATGCCTTGCTAAATTGATTTCTCTCACTCAGTCTTTAGAACTCATAACAAACAAAATGCCACCATCAAGTCTATTCATGTTATTGAAGTTCAGAAAATTCTTAGATAAACATGAGGTTTTGACAGGACAGCAACCATTGCTTTAGTGAAATTTCATATAAGGAAATTAATTTAGCTTGTTCCTAGGGTGAATGTATATAGATCCACCAGGACACCACCAGGCTGGTGTTAAAGAGCAGACAACTACATGTGTCAATCACAGAAGTGAAATGAAAAAGAGCTCAGCAAGGCTTTGAAATGCAAAGGTCTTAACTGCAGGAATTATTGTGAAAAATTTCAGACCAGCTAAGACTAAATCCACAAAAAGCTCATGAATGAAATCAAGGTGCTGAGCTTCTTAAGTATTCCTGAATCAGGAATGCAATCTTCACTTTAAATTTGTGCCTTGCAGTTCTCTTGAGGAAATGTTTTGTAGACTGCAAAATAAGAAAGATGTTTCAAAAAAAAAATCTACACTAAATAAAATTTAGAAAAGCTATACTTTTCAAGAATGTAAACTCAATGAAATCAAAAAAAAGTGTATACATAATTAGGGGAAAGTAGGATTCCGGAATTTTAGGTACCAGTGTATTTCAAATCAGTTAATAATGGTAAGATGTTAGCCCTAGCAGCAGTATTAGGAACTCTGTGAAAAAGGTGTGACACTTAAAGCACTGGATTCGTAAATTACAAGGAGAAATGCAGTTCTACTTGTGAGGTATAGGATGAAAGGATAAAACTAATAAACACTGGACGGATGGATGGATGAAGATATCTGTGTAAAAGACTATCTATCTCCATGATCATAAATTTTCTTTAAAAGTTTTAACATTACATATGCCAGAAATGTTCAAGCAGTTCTTCTTGAAAAGTGCAAGGTGAGGGGAATCCAAAAAAGAACCTATTTTTCCATGAAGAACTATGTCTGCCCTCTATCTTGTTAAAGAGTTACAGCTTTTATTCTGATGCTAGCAAAATGATGATGACTTAACAATCGCAGAAGTTAGTATAAAAGTTCATAATATAGCATTTTTATATGCATTTCTTCCTATGTTTATTGTGTATCTGCATCAACATCAGTGTTTATAGCATCATTCACAAAAATCTGGTGAGACTATTATGCATAAGCAAGGAACAATCGATTTCTCTTCTACTCAAAACTCCCCTCAGCAAACCTAAAACCTAAAAACATGTCTCTAATGAAAATATTTTACATTTCAAACAACAAAATATTAGTAAAATAAACTTTCAATAACAAAAAGTGCAAATTATAATTTTACAACTCTGTATTTAAAAAATAAACTCACTGAGAACATTACTGTAAACAAACAAAAAGTTATCTACTTGGAAATATTTGGATAGAGCTAATGAAGTAATTTACTGCATTTTGATTTCATACCTGTGACTTACTATTTGTCTCAAGTGACTGTGGAAAAAAAAATCAGCAGCTGGTGTATATTTCTGACTAATATGTTTACTGTGGTGTTGGTATGTACGCAGCATGTAGAAAAGCAGAATCCAATAGATCTAGCTAAGAGAAGGTGTAAAACTCTAAGAGAACACCTGCTTGTGAGAGCCCGTACCCTTACTAAATATAAGACTGTTATTGAAAAACAAAGTGCATTTTTTGGGTCTTGACAATTACTGTATGTTGAGACAATGGCCCACAAATGATATATAATTATGCAGCTCAACAAGGACTTGTAAAAAAGGTTGAATTTTGAATAGAACAGCATGCAAAGCACACATGAGTTGGATACAACCTACTTTTGCTGTGGTCACAACTTGTAATGCTAATTTTCTACCTTCTCACTAAATGTAGCAAGAGACAAAATTACTGGAAAGAAAGCACTATACATAAGAAAGCACAAGCCCCCAAAACAAAGGATAAAAGACAAAACACTCAGTGTGTATTAATCGTCTAAAATTCTATTAAATGAAAGTATCTGTATCTCAATCCTTTCTCAACCAAGAAGAGAACATTAAGTAAACTTTGCTTAAATGCTCAGGTGCTTCTGAGAATGAGCTCCAAGGTATTTGCATCCAGTTTTACAGTGTGCAGTGTTACAGATGAATCACATAGATTTTTACTTATATGGCTATTGTACCCAACACAATTTTGTAGTCAAAGAAAGAAAATACGAACAATATTTTATCAAATATCATCAGAAGATAATTTATTGAACTACTTACAGTGTAAAAAATACATTCAAGAGAAATTAGGAATGTGAGGTATGACATCATAAGAGTACTAATAGGTGATATGATGGATTTAAGCAAGATGTAATTATCTCTTGATAATAATGTTTGACATCCTGATAAAAATTGCTGATTCATATTTCAATTCAAAACTAATGGATCTGATAAAGTAGTTTAATAATGTCTTTATAGAGTAGAATGTATCTGAGGATGATAACAATCATCCTGATACATTTAATGTATTTGAAATTTCATTATGAGAGCGATTAAAATAGCTCATGTACCATCATGAAAGATTTTAATTCTGTTCACAAAGAGAACACTTTTGGACATAAAACACCTGAACACAATTATCCATTTCTTATATTCTATCAATGTTCACATATTTCTATTTTTTATAATAAAACAATTTTTCAAGCTTGAAAGTGTATCATTTTAATTCCAGTGGCAATTTGAAAGCTTTCTTGAACAATTTATTTTTCTAACTATATCTAGTTAAACAAACTAAACAAAAGAAGCTCAGCAACATACAATTTCATAACACAAAATGAATTTTAAGCACATATTTATACAGGCTATTACTCTATAGTCCTTTAACCACTTATTTGGTATTAAAAGGGCCTCACGAGGTACAATGTCCACATAGCCTGACCTGTTAGGAAGAAAGAAGTAGCAGCACATGGTGCACAGTAAAACTAAGGCCAAACAATTTCATTTATAAAATGCCATCTTAGACACATTTGACAGACCGATGAAATGAAGATAATTTTCCTTTATAAACATATAAAAAGAGGTTTTCTTGAGTTTTACACCACTCCATTCTGAGTTCATAAAAATTTATTGTTATCAGTGGGATAACACAGTTGCCATGATTCCTGTGCAAAGTGTGGAGTCTGCCCCTCACTCCACTGCTCAGGCAAATGGCAGAGGTTGCAGCATCTCTCTCCTGCACTCCAACAAAACAGTACTAACTTCGCATTGTATTACCTTCATGCATGTTCTGTATCACTAAGTTGAAAGTAATTGTTCAGATTTAACAGCTGCTTAAGAACACAAAAGTAAATACATTTTCATTTTTAGTAACATCCAACTAACTTTGGATGTTGCTGTCTTAGCAACATGGTTGAAGATGAAACATGCAACGTGTATAGCAACAAAAGGTATAAAAGTAGAAAACTAGCTTGACATCCATCTTGGGGGAAAAGTTTTCCAAACCCAATGAGAATCTCAGCTCTGCACAAACAGAGAGAACCGTTACTCTTGCTCAAAAACTTTTAAATGCAATTTCAGAAAAAACATGTAGATTCAGAGAATGAGAGCAGAGATATCAGGACTGGGATTGTACAGCTTCAAAGGTTAACTATAAATTCAGAAATCAAAGTAAAAACATGGATTTAGGGGCAGAATTTCAAACTAGGAAAGCATTATCCAACTCAAACTTGCACTGCAAGTGAAAGACTCAAAGTACAAATGTACTTCCAACCTATAAACTGCTTTGTTTTTATTCCAGTGGCATACAGACTTTTTAACTACTTTGACAACAAAGTAGCTTGAGATTCCTAATGGGTTTCGGTAACACAAAATATGTCTTAAAAGCAAAATATGTAGAAGTGTTTCCTGCCTTAATTTTGAGCCTAGGACTCATGACTTGTATAAGTAATAAAATTACATAGACAATACAATTGTCTAAATTACTTTGAGTTCTATAATCACATCTAGCTAAATATTGTCAGGTATTCTTTTCCCCAAGTACTAAAGAAATACCATTATTCTATGCAAAAATGTAGCCAAGATTGTCAGAACTCTCTTTTCCTGCATCATTTTTAATTTCCAGTAGCATGATGATACCAGTTGTATATTACTTGGTTTGCTGTTTCTGGAGTGGTCTTTTCATGTTGACATGTATTCTTTTATTTCACAGTTCATACCTATCACATCATGACATATCTAAGAGTAGGCTGGTATGCACATCATTAACACATTAGTCTCACAAGCATTTGTGTTGATCCTCCATGGATTATGTTGCAATACAAATGTACTTATTCTGGAGTTGCATAAGGTATTGGTTTCGGTATTCTTTTGGATTCTAGGTGAGATAGTCAACAGAGCAGACTCTTCTAAACCTGGTTCTATTTCTTCATGCACAGCAAAAACAAACTATTCATAATTACTTCATCATTTTCTCTAACAAGTTAGAAAACTATTTTTTATGGGGGTAGAACACACCTCTTTACAAGCTCACTCCATGGAAGGATATTTAATGACAATTATTATACTCCTGTATGTTAACAAAATTATTATACTTCCATATGTGCTCTTTTAGAGCTGATGGGAACATTTAATCCATTTACCAAATAGTTGTGCAAGAAGCCCTGCGGGAGTAACCAGTTCTTCATTTTATTATGCTTAATTTTTAGCCTTTCATTTTTCATAGCTTAAAATCAAGGGTAAAATAAGCTTTTGGGCCTGAACTGAAATGAAATTCTTTTTTTTTTAAAGTTACAAATGTAGTACCTGAGTTTAAAACTGTTTTTCTTCTTTCCTTCATTGTGCATTTCCATTTGCTCCCAGGGTAGGCACTTCCACTCCTGTGTCCAAGAGCTCTGTTGATCAGGAAGCTGATTCAGCCAAAAAAATAATAGTTATTTGTGTAAGGTTAATTTTCAGCCTAATCAAATCATTGACCACGTGAACCCATGGACACAAGCTGTCAGCACAAGAAACAGCACAGAAGTATGCATCTGGGAGGTCATGGGGGGGAAACAAGATCAGCGCTTTCAGCAGTTTTCATTTGTGAAACTGCACTTAGAGGAGAGCCAGTTCCACAGTGCCTCAAAGCTTCCATATGCAGTCAAAATTCAATATATTAGAAGAATCAAGGCAGATACCTGATAGCAGTAAAGGAAGGAAGAGGAAGACAGCTGAAAGGGAGTACAAGTCTTGAGAAACCTGGGTAGATAGCAGGCTCAAGCAGGATGCCAAGGCCCTGTGGATGACTCAGGTGGATAGAGAAGAAAGGGAAGAAAGGGAACTGGGGAAGCGGAGAGACAATTCCAGGAACAGCAGGGCTTGTGGGAGCTCAAGCCAAAATACTGGAAAGTTTAGTGAGAACAAGAATTGAGACCTGAAATTGTGAGAGGGGGCTGTGGGAAGTTTGGGGAAATTCCTTTTCCCACTCAGAACCTATTTTTCTTCCATCATACCTACTCTGCTTCCTCCCAGTACTCAAAAAACCCACACTGTATTTCAGCTTCCCACTCTCTTGCCTTCCCCAATCAGTTAACCCTTTCTGCCAGGTCTGCCTTTTCTTCAGGCACGCCTGCGAACTGGAAAGGAGTAGGGCTGGGTGACAAAATTGGACTGGATGAGCTGGTGGGAAGGACAATCTCCTCCTGCCACCAAAGGTGGTCTCAGGGGGCAGGAAATAGTGACTGCTTCTCTCAAAGAAAGCGGAGAGCTGTGCAAATATAGCACTAGTTCCTGGACTAGCCAGCTCTTTCTCCTCTCTCCAGGCAGCTACTTTTTCTGTGATTAACAGCAGCTTATTTAGTTTTCTACTTTTTTACACTCTGCATAGTCATCTGTCCCTATATATGATAAACATAAAACTCTATCAAATAAGATATTTCCAACAAATTCAAGGAAGTTGCAATTTTTTAAATGTAACTAGCACTTGGACTCAGGAACACAGCAGATGTTTTATCTTCTTTTTTGTTCTTAAAGGTTCATAACTTATTACCGTAAACAGCAGGTATTACAGGAGGGTCTCATTCTCATTTATTAACTCTTCTCTAAAGTTCATAATACATCTGATCTGTACTTAGAACCACAGGAAAGACCTACACACCAGATGGATTTGTAATAAAATCAGTAGGTTGCTGTAAGGTTTCTATAATGATTTGCAATGATTTTAAGTTTATCTAATGATAAACATAGTAATTATTTGTGATAAATAGTAATATGACTTATTATTACAACCATGTTGATTAGTAAAGACAACTTACGGTTTTATTTCTTTTTCAGTGCGGTGAGCTGCCCAGAGGTTTAAAGGATATATATAATGAGGAGTATACTATGTTCCTAAAATTATAAATGGATTAATGTAGTGTTAACTATAAAACAGTTAGGTATATAGGTCAGGTGAGAGCTTCCGCTTACAATGACCTTTCGATCATCAACCCCTAGTCTTTGCCTTTTTACGTCTCCACCTTCCTAACATTTTCCACAACTATTAAAAAAAGATATTCATTTCATTTCTGTTAGAAGTGACACATGTCAATCTAGTTATTATCAATTATGCCATTTTTACACTTCAGTAGGATAGGCGTGGTTTCACGGGCTACATCAAATATTATTTTATTATCAACTCCAAATCTTTTAAGAGATCGGTCCCACTACCGAGTTGTTGGCCCAGAGACTCTTAAGTTTTTTCATACTGTGACTTCACACACAAAGAACAGGACAATTCACATCCACTGGATCCAGTAAGACTCAGAACAAAGGAAAGGTTTTCTGTGAGAATTAGAGACTTTCCCACAACCAAATTACTGGAAATAAATTGGGCCACTGCTACCCAGCAGGGAACTCAACACTGTTCCTTATCATAGCATGATGCAGAACTCCCTTTCTCTTCTCTCCTATGAGTAACCTGGCCTTTATCTTTACAATGACTTGATTTTAGGCCTGGGAATCATCCTGCTACAGGACATCATAAGAAGGCTGGAAAATCAGATTATCTGTTGCAAAACATTTACGATGACTTGATTTTAGGACTGGGAATCATCCAGCTACAGGAGATCATGGGAAGTCTGGAAAATCAGATTATCTGTTGCAGAACATTTATAAGAACTTAGTAAGAGACAAAGACTTACTGACAAGTAAAAGAAACAGCTATTCACAGATAAAAAACCACAAATGTTACTCTTAATATATTACAGTATTTGCACTTCTTGTTCTGGGATTGACAACTCCTTCAGAGGCCTCGCATTTACTTGCATTAGCTGCATAATATTTGCCAGTCTAGAACCACCTGCGAAAAAACAGTCCTAAGTCAAATGTACAGGTCATCTTTTTTTGGTCTTAACCCAGACTGTGAATCATGCATTAGTTCCCATATCACTTATTACTAATCATCAGCTAATTACAGTAAAACCAGAATCACATCTTCAGCTATTCAAAAGCCACAGCTCTGATGATTCCAATGCAAGTATGATGTTTTATACTAGCTAATGGCAAAGCATTTCACATATCACAGTCCAAAAATAAAAAAAAAAGAGTATCTTTCTTCTCACATATGCAGGGTCTAACCTTTACAAAAGATTTCTCACTTTAGGATGCTGGATATCTCAGGGAACTCTCTGTATTCATTTTGCGTGCTGCCGAACATAATCTGGATTGCTACGCTTGTAAAACTAAGCGAACTCTCGAAGAAACTTGTTTGCCGATCACATATACCCAGACTATTTCCTCTAATCAGTACTACATATAGTTACATCTACATAGTGTTTGCTATTGTGACCTGCTGACAAGCAAACAGAATGGATGTGACTCAAAGGGCAGCAAAAATTGGTTTTGAGGAATAAGGAACCAGTGAGTCTTCCTGGGGCAGGTCAAGACATCATTGTCACATCTGCTCATTCTACTTCTGCTATTCAAATTTGGTACCCTGCTCTCAAAGACAATGGTAAAACAGATGCATGAACACATCACTTGTCTCAATTCATCATCTGCAAGGATTTTTAAATGGAATTTACAATTCATAAATACATATACACCTTCACCAGTTATGTAAGCCCACCTATGTACTAGCCAAGTACCTTAGTTCAAGCTTTTGATAAGGGAACACCAAACCGTGGAAGAGGAACAGTTTGGACATCACAAAAGAGAAATCTGAAACCACTCCAGCAATATATACTGTTGGAGTACATTATATACTTGAGTAAAAATATACATGTCAGAGTCAAAACTTTTTTTTTTTTTTTAAATCTACCAAAGCTGAAAAACACCCACACAAGGCCTGCATGGCATTCTGATGAATCCTTTGCATATTCTCTGAAATAGACTCTTGTTTATTGTTTCTGTTGTTGCTAGTATTAGAGGACTTGTTTGCATTAGTTGCTAAGCTCTGCTAGAACTGTTAGAACTGCCCTTGGCAACAATTCCCATTATTAAAACTAAAGTTCAAGAGAATAGCAGTTATGTTGAATATGTTATTTAACGTATAGGACCATAAGACATACTTTCTGCATCCACAAATTGTAGGAATGAGAAGCATCTTTGGACAGAGTGACTTGGATGAAAAGAAAATATATCTAAAGCTTACGTTTTGCCTAAGCCTGTGAAACAAAATACTGAATTTTTCTGCAATTATTTCATTTCTAGACACTAACTGGGGAAGGAAGAAGATGGAAGATTATTTAAGTGAGCTTAGTATTACTCTTGACATAGAAAACTGTTCAGGTATATACCTACAATGACGCAGTTTCACAGAATTTTTGATCATGAAAACAGTAATTTATGTACTACCTGAAATACACAATCCCAACTTTGTTCAGATAAAGCTCAAAGATTTTTCTATAGTGTTCATCAAAGCAGTATCTGAGTGAAATTCCAAAAGTACATAGTTTGATATCTTTTATGTCTTCACATCCTCTTTGCCAGCTACATTATCTCAGCCAGAGATACTTCTATCTTTGAAAAACAGATGTTTTCAAATGGCTGTTACTCTTTAAATACAAAGAACTTGGCTGTTGTAGGCTGCATGCATCTTCAGCTCAGCTTGGTCTTGACGAGGCACTTGTACCATCTTCACTGGGTAGAGTCTTTTCGCACAGTAATGAGACTATCTGAGAAACCATATGTCACAAGAATACTTATCAGTAAAAAAAAAAAAAAAGAAAAATCCTAAATATTGGACTAGACTAGATTCCTATTGGCTGAGAGTTGAGTTTTATCTCAGAGTTTGTAGGTAAATATGATATTGGTAGAAATTGGAGCCCAAGGAGGATAGAAGCAAAGATTTTTCTGCATCTTCTCTTTTGGAGAGGAAAGAATTCTTAAGTGACTTAATCTGATCTTTCCTTAAGGTTATTTGAACATCTGCTCTCTCTGTAACAAAGTAATAACTTGAGTATCATGCCTTTGTTTTTGAGGTTTCTACCACCATTTACTCCACATGGATTGGGCGGAAGAGTTCTGATTTTTGTGATTTTTACTCAATTTGGGGAAACTTAGGTTCATTATCCCTGAGAGAAGTGGAACTTGAATCATCTGTTTCTCTTCCAGCAGCATCAGGTGTACTTCCTACTGGCTGTTGTTGAGCATAAACACCATAATGTAATACCAAGATTAAGAATTTTCATTTTTAAATAGATAGAGAAAAAAATGCAGTTCTGGGAGTGAGTGGCTATTATATGACAACAGTATATTTTCTAGGACAAGACGGAAGTACCACAACAGCGCCTGTAACTTATCAGTCTTGGCAGCAGTTGAGCACTTATATATATAAGTGTAGCAACATCTAAAGACTTTGAATATGGCTTCAATTTCTTCCAAATTGGAACTTTCCTATTTTCATTTAAGTAGGAATTTATTTTTGCAATTGTCACCAATTCCAAATTAATCCTTTCTATGTCTTTTGCTATCCTTAAATATATAAATTTTTTGTTTCCAAGTTAAGCTGTCATGCCTAGATAGTGAAGTTTATCTGTGTGATTGCTACTGTTCCTAGGTCTTTGCTATAATTAATTAAGTATAACAAAATAAATTATGATAGCTGCTGTTCTGAATTTCTTATTCAAAACTGCATTATGAATACTTATTCAAACTAACTCTAATTCCCTGCAATATATAAAATGCAGAATAAATAAGTGTATATTTAGTGGAATGGATCTTTAAATTTTCCATCCTAAAATCAGTATTTCTATTAAAATCCTTTCCTGTTGGTAACTCATTTCAATTCATGCCATAAAAACGCACTGAATCAATTTGTAGCCTGCGTGATGTTCTATATCAGAATTCTGTTAAGCTTTGTTTTCAATTCAGGATGAATTAAATTTGCTACAGGTCATCAGCATGTTTTAATATAGAAATTAATATCTCGATGTGTGTACTCAAATAGCTAATTTTAAAGAAAAAAAAAAAAAAAGGTAAGCATGTTTATTGCAGTAAAGACACAAAATATAACACAAACAGTGCCAGAGTAACTCTATCCATTAGCCAGTGAAGCTACACCAGTAGTATAAGTGCAACTGAAAGAAAGTAATATCAAGTATCTTTTGACATATTTATGTAATATTAAGAAAATCAATAGTTCTTCCTTTCCACACTCCTTTATTTAATCGGAATCGTGACTTAATTAGCTAAAAAAATAAGTATTTCAACTTCTTCTTCAACAACGGTGAAGACCAATAATTATTTCACTTCCATCAGTGGATTCAGTCCAGATTTTTCATTATTCATTGTGAAAGCAAAATATAAACACTTAATGTTGTAGCTGTGTCAACACTCAGAACAGCAATGTCCTGACTGATGTTCACAGTCAGGGTATTTTTTAATGTATTTTTCTTTATAACTTTAAGAAAAAAAGCAATAAACCCCCAAACCCTCCTCTAGCTAGACAAACACTCATAACTGCAGGACGACTTCTGAGGCCCCCAGTAACTGTGGTTTCTGTATCTTTGAAACAGTGTCCACTTTTGCATTCTCTTTTGACACCCATTAAACATATGGATGTTGGGAGAAATTTAGAGAGGAGCAACGAGAGCAAATGCAGGTAGGGAATGTTTCGATATGACAGAGAATCAATTTCAGTTACAGGAAGAAAAGGAATATATTTCACAGGTAAAGACGGGATGTAGGCAGAACATAATTTCATCCAACAGAGCTCTGAACAATACTCCCTGTTGTGTCTCTGAATTCATTCTCCAGTATTATGGATATCCATACCCCAGTGTAGCACCTACTTCTTTCAGATGAACTTAAATAAAAATGAAGTATAGCAAACAATTAGCAACAGTAATAGTTGATAGTACTAGATAAATACAAATCTTATAAAAATATTATCTTAAACATATTGACACTCAGTTGTTTTAATGATCAGAGATCACTACTGATGTGCAAGTATCTCCACAATAGTTAAATGTAGAAATGCACTAAGATAAATATAAGCTGACAGTAAATCTGTTTAGCTGAGTCCAACATCATATAGAGCCTATTAGTTAAGGGTTGGATGCAAACTAGCTGCATTAGTCTGCAGTTAAGACTATTTGAGAAATGCATCCTTACTTAACCTCAAGGTTCTTTTATTGTGGCTGTTATCAGATCTGCATTATCGAAGGTGGTGATGCTTATAGCATCTTGTGTAGACAAGATAATTTAAGTTTTTTACTAGTGCTGAGTAATTTCCCTGTTTCTCTATTCTTCATTTTCTAAGTTTAACCAAAAAATAGTGGCATTGATAGTTTAGACTTGAAATTTTTCCTGGAGCGTTAGGTTTCATAAGGCCACGTGGCAATAGGTGATTTCAATTTGACCTAGCAACTTAGCTAAACGTAATACAAACACAATAATTGGATTAGCTACCCTTAAAATAAATAGCCACAAGATGAACAGCAGCTTAGCTTTTATATAGATATCTCAACAATATTTCCAAAACCTCTATGAAATAAATCAACAAAATATTGTAATTTCATCTTTTTTTGATGAAGTTAAAATATTTTTCTTGCATAGAAGAAAAATAATAATGCATTTGATTCTATGAAAAGACTTATGGCTCGAGTAACAAATATTCAACGTAATAATGAAGACAGTGGCAACTGTTTCTGTCACACATATATACTGACTTCACACAAAATAGTTTTGTAGGCTATAGTTTCCTTTTGACATGTACTCATAAATCCCATTATTATAAAGTAAATTCTAAATACAGAATACGTCACTAGTTTGTAAACCAAGTTTTAAAAGCATTGCTTTAAATTCACTTAGAAACTCCCCCATACATGCTCTGCAAAGATGACTGGATATTATTTAAATTTCCTAACTGGGAAACTGAGGCAGAGTGTGATTGAAATCACTGTTTGCTAAAACTGCTTGGCATACTCGAAAATTCATTTGAAAATCCTCCTCAAGTTCATCCATTGTTTGAGACAGAACCAAAACCAGAATTCAGCTGTTTATTTCCAGTCTGATCTTTCCTCGCTCCACAGGTTTGCCCTTGCTCAATGAATTTTTAAAAAATCAATAAGAAAATACAGCTACCCTCCCACATCATAACCAAAGAATACAAAAACTTTTTTGTAAATACTGGCTGCCACTGAATTGATGAAATCCCAGTTGCTATTTCAGTTAGGAAAGGAAATCAGACCTACTGACAGAATGGCTTGCTCACATTTTCTGAGCACCCTGAACAGCTAGGAGACTCAAGTCTCTAAGGAATCCCCTTTTCCATTTGCATTTCTATATGCCTTCCATTTATGTTCAGATAGATTTCCAGACTCAAACTGTAGTCATTCCAAATGCATCTGGAAAATGGAGAAATGGCTATGCATTCTCACTCCTGACTGACTCAAGAGTTCATCTTCACTCTTTATATTATTTATAATAACACTCGGTAAACGACTTACTACTGTTCTGACAAAAGCTTATGGCAGCACACTAACATTGCAAAGAATCTTACTATTGGTATTGACACAAAATTAATCCACAGGACAAAACTCCAAAACCATCATTTGTTGTTTATTTAAATCTAATTTGACAATCTAGACTTGTACATCCATTCAGTCGACAAAACACTGCACTAGAGCAAGTCCCTACTGCCTCAGCAATAAAAATATGGTAACATTATACACTTTTTAACATATTAAAAGGATATTCTGTCATCAGATGAAGGCTTTAAAGTATCCTGAGGATTAAAGTATCCTGAGATTAATATTTCTCAAACTATTTCCCGTGAGATTCCACACGTTCAGTGAAGATATTGTGTGTTTTGCTAATAAATATATCAGGCATTTGTTTATTATTATGGTATCACATGCCTAAGAAAAAATACTAATTTGCTTGTCTTGGTTACAAGGAATGCTAAAGAAGACTATAGTTCCATATGCCTCCATGTGAACATGAAATTTCCCCTAAACAGTGTTCCACGTAGGACAAGTTGTTTGTTTTTAACTACTATGTGTGTTTCTGTGGTCTTTATGGTTTTAAATTACGTTTATAGCTTTTTCTTTTGGACGCTTGACTGTAATAGGGAGAGATGAGCCATTTGCGCTGGAATGATGAAACATCTTTCATCAGTGAAAACACAAAGTGTGTTAGCTCTCTGCCTAACTTACCAGAAAGAAGGAAATTGCTGATTGACTCTTGCATATCCCCACCTGGAAATAGCTGCAAGTTACTACACAGGCTGATAGACCTTTTCAGGCCTCCAGAAAGGGATTACACAGCAAGTGTTTGCCACTGCTCTCTAGTGAAACGTGCATAATCTGTTGAGCAACTCAACTAGCTCAACTCAAACTGTTAGTATGTAACATTCGCAAGCACTAAAAAACTAAGCTAGTGACTTTATTTTCTTCTGCTTTTATTTGTAAGTCAAAAAATAATTTGCTCAATGTATATGTGCACAATATATGTACCAGAAGATTCCATTTAAAATTTTACCCACAGAGCTCAATTAAAGTAAATAAAGATTTAAGTTTAATATTAACTTATTTCTAAATGCATTTAAAAGAATGAGGTATTCTGGGAAACCCAGAACTGTTCCATTTCTGTGAAAAAAGTGATTTTTCATTTAAAAAAAACCTTTTTTAGCTTTCAAAAAAAATTAATATTTTAAATAAAAATTCAGAGTCCTCTGAAAAAAGTAGTCACATTGTGCAATGTTTAATTTAATAGCATCATTTAATCAATTAAAAATTCACCACAACGGTTTCGAATTAAGATGCATTTTAGCAAATAAATTATTACGAAAACTGACAACACGGATAATGAAGGTCTCTGGCATTGTTCCAACACATATATATAGTCATATTTTCCCTCTGATGCATGCAATTTTGGATGATGGCAGTTATGTACTGTAACAGAAATGGCATCCTATATGTTCCCCCATGTATAGATCATGCATATGGTAATATAAAATTAATGACAGGTAACAATAGACTAAGGCAAAAAATGAGAGTGACATGAACCTTCTCTGTCCACAGAAATCTGCAAGACATTTCAATGCTAAAGGCAGCACAAGTCTAAGCAATTCCTTATTCTTGATATTCAGTGCTGGTATAACTTGCTTAACATACATACGCACAGCTATAACAGTGTCTCACAAAGTCTAGGATTGATTAAATTAATTTTTTATTTGACATGGCATAATACTGATAACAGAAATACTTCAGAAATCTTGTTATAAACTTCTTTATAAAGACATTATTTTGGTCATAGCAGCTGAGGAACCTTGATAACTCAAGCAGTCAAACTGGAAAGACAAAGATGAGTAAGTGAGCAACTGGTTCCTAAAACACTCTAATTGGAAACCGTAAGTTTATATCAAAAATAGAGGTTACGTACCAGATTCTATACAATTTTGAAAATGAATCCATGAATAAGGTCCACCAAAAAAACCATGAATAGTGTCAGGAAAGCACATCTTATTAAAAATATGAAGAAAGAAAAAAGGCCTCAAATAGTTCAATTAATAGATTTTTCCAGACACCTTTTTGCTTGTTTGTTTAGAGCAATTCTTTGTCTGAGGCAAGAAGCAGCCGTACCATACTTATTTAAAATGTTAGTTTCTGAAATTCATTATGAACTACAGCATCATGAAGACTGACTGAGAAGAAAGATTAGATCCAAGCACTATGTAAATACCTTTTTTAACATATATTATTACAGCTCGTTTTCTGCTTTTGTGTTTTAGTTTGTTTGGTTTGCTATAAGATATTTTTATAAGTTTTATAAATAAGGAGTAACTGCTATCTGTATTGGCTAGTACAAGCGACAATAGCACAGCATGGGAAGAGCTCTATTCTTCCAAAACAGGAAGAAAGGGACATGGCTCTGTTTCCATCCAGAGAACAGGCAGACTATAGCATAAGTAAAAACTAAGATTCATAAAGATGTATTAATGATAGTGCAGTACTCTGAATACTTTCTGTTATTTTTCTGGGAGGTAATTTGAACTGTGTCTATATGGAATCATGGTAACATTTTACTATTATACTATCATTGCACTTCAAGGGAAGGCAACTATAGTACTAAAGTTCTCTACCTGAACATGAAAAAATAATAAAGCTTCTTTTAAGGTAAATGGCTAATTTAAAATTAAGTACAAAATACAGGAATGTATCTACATTTTTAGAGGAACTTTTTAAAGATATCAGACACCCACCGGGTCTTGGACAAGTCCATATAGGTGGAGTAATTTTTAAAAATTTGTTAGGTTTGCACAGTTCACATCCGGAAATAATATGTATCACTTACTTACAATATTTATTTAAAGCCAAATTTCTGATCAGTTTTGCATCAGGTTTCAGCTGACATATGTGTAACTTTGTTTTTAACTGGAATTTGATCATTTTGGAATCTCACAGGAAATCAGATCTAAATTTTCAGTGAATGTTGCATATCTGTAGGTAGAATTCTATTTGATTTAGACAAAATATAAAAAAAAAGTCACAGGAGAGGCAGTAAGTCATATAGTGCTTCTTCCACCAGAACTAGGATGTATTTATCGCTAAATGCTTATTAGGTTCAGCCATTCAAAGCATCAGCAGTTCTTTACCGGCAGCAGTTCTTTATCTGTTAGCAAGATGATACCCTTTCTATCGCATGTTTCATTACTTTCTCAATAGGGTTTAGTTTGAACATAGATAACACCACATGTTGGAAGTACGAGAGGAAGGAGAGAAAATACAGAACTTTCAGTGTAAAGGGAATAAGAGCTCTCAGGAGTCCTCAAAATTGATGGAAAAATGACATGTTTGAAAACTCTAACGGAGGGAGAACGTACTAAGGCAAGTGCACTCACACACCTCCACCTAGAAAAGCATCTCAGTATGTGGTCTTCTCCACAGTACTGCTTACCCACCTCATGATTTTGGTTTGTATTAAAAAGTTGTATCTATCTTGTGAGCTGAGGTTATATTCAGCCATGAAGACCACACATTATGCGACCATAGCAGAAGTTTAAAATGACTTTTATGAGGCTTTTGTTAGTTTTGTCAGTGATTTTAATACTGATTTCACATGATGGGCTCTCTGTATATATGTGTATGTATGTGTGCATGTATGTATTTTTATAAAATTATATACTATATAATTACGTTTTGCCAGCATAAATACAACTCGTAGTGATCAATAGAGATACTTGCAAATATGCATTAAAAATGAAACTGCTAGAAATCCTGTAGGACAGGAAAGAAAAAAGAATGGACAAAGTAAGGAAAGGTTTAAAGTACAAATGGAAATTCTAGTCTTAATTTGAGAGAGAATGAATCCATCCTTGTGTATGTGCATATCTGTGTGCATGTGATAATGGCATTTTTTTCTTGTTCTAATAACAAAAAGAAAGAGTTCTTTTTACAGAAAAGCCAATATGGTATTTTTTTTCGGATGTAGGCCTTTCAGACTCTAACCTAATCCCATGACTCTGACCGAATCCCACGAATGTGGTACTGGCACAAGTGTGACAAGACCTTTTTTAGCCCCTGTGTGAAAGCCTGCAGAAGAGCTTAAGGTTTGTTCAGAAAGCAGTTTTCTGCTGTTTTGGGACTTCACAACATGCAGTGGTTTATATCTTGAATCTAGTAAAGGCATCAGACATAGATATGACATAATTTAATAAAGAAAAGTGATAAATTAGATAACATATCTAACTCAAATTACTATCATATATCATATACAGAGTGAACATTCATGAAAAGCTCTCATATTCATTTCTGTGTCCCTTCAACATATATACTGCAAACACATATTTCTCCAAAGCAATTTACACAACAAAAACTATGTAATGTTCAAGGACATAATATCAATATTTTTCACATTTTGTCTAGAAATTTGAGATCTCTGATGAGATGCTTATCAAATACAAATTGCTTTTTAATAGCTAGCCCTTTTTCTAAACATTAAAAGTTAAATTTTAATTTAAAATATTAAACTATTAAATTATTTTAAACTTCTTTCTCATTTGCCATTATTTAGTGGTTAGCCTCTTTTTCTATTTTCAAAAAAACCCAAAATAAATATTTTTAAAACCTCTATTTTGAGCTAGATGAATTGGAAGAATCATGTATTTTTGCACTCCTAACTTATTTAAAATTAATAATGTAACATCTAGATGGTATTACAGAGTGATTGACAACTAAAAATATGTAACTACACATTTTTCAAATAGGTTGGTATGCTCACTAAATTTATCACAACAAATAAGTGCCTTCGCATTGAACGGAAGTCATCCGAAAGTTGAGGCTAAAGAAATACCAGGAAAAAATACGGTACCACTGCCTTAGTGCATACAGCCAAAGATATCAGTCAACATATAGATACAGACAGAAGCTATGTCTGTATGACCAAAATTAAAAATGTCCAAGACCATTCTCTCGCTATGAGGTCGGCAGGTACAGAACAGTCTGCATACACAGTGTTACATACCCTACTCTTCAGAAACGTCCTTCTGGGAACGGTCCCTGCCCTTTCCCAACTGCTGTACCAGCCTTGCGAACAGCTTGGGAGAGTGCTATTTGCCACAGGCCAGAAGTATGCCAGAGTCCATCGGAACAACTCAGCAGTAAATGTGACAAAGTTCCAGTGCCCAGGAATGTTCCTTGGCACTGTTTAATTTACTAACACAGATGTAATCACACATAGGAAATTTCAAAGACATAGTGGTGGTCACTGTGACAAGCACTGGTGTATCAGCGCAGCAACAACCTCACTGTTTTGTCAGGACTGAGCAACTATATATGGGTATGTTCTCTCCGCCAGTAACTTACGGTCATATTCTGATTTGGCAACACTGTATACCCAGTCTGTCTTCACAAAATTACATAAGACATGCACTATTACCGCAGAGACTGGAAGACAATGAAGAATTTGGCTCTAAATCTATAATTAAGAAGTATTTTTAAGGTACCTTATTTAGGGGATGCAGTAAATCCTTTAGGCAATTGGGAAGTTATGTAGACTGTAAAATACAAAGAACGTGTTTCAAGATAATGGATCCGGCAAAAGGACAAAACGTGTTATTTTGAATGATTGCTCCTTGATGAGATTATAATAAAATCTCCAGCTCCATCCTATTAAACTAAGCAGGAAGGTCGAATATGCAACTGAAACTTGATTGACACAATGCAGTTAGCAAAAGGATCAGCAATTTGGATTTTATGTAAGCTGTGTAACAAGAAGCAGCAATTAAGACAGAAAAAAATGAGAAAGAAATGTTTCTGGCCTATACACAACAGGTTGGAATAAAGAGATTCAGTATGCTGTATAATATGATAAATTAACATGGAGCTCTTTTATAAAGAAAACATCATGGGTAAGGCTTATGGTTGCATACTTAAATGTCTGTCAGCTTGTTTTTTACACTGTTTTTATTTAAAGGCCATATTGTGAGAGTGTAGAACAGCTCAGATCTACATTTTGACATGAGGAAATAGAGGGGCCCAATGCCACAATTATACTTATCCCTACACTAGAGGCTGGAATGGATGTGAAAGTGAGCAGCTGTAAGACGTCTTTGTACTCCCAATATTCTGGGAACCGTACAAGGCCCTGGCAAGCCCCCTCAGGGTTTTCTAATTTTGGCTCTGCTTCCCAGTCCCCTCAAGGAGAAGAAACCACAGTACAGTGCAGTGCATACCCATCATGCCCTAAGGGGTCTCCTCTATCCTCCATCATGCCCCTATTCTGCTAAAATAGTTTAAGAGGGATTTGGTATAATTGAGAAACAACTCCAAGACCTGCCTGTATTTTAAGATAAGCAGAATAGGTTAGTTTGGGTATTACTTTTTTTTGGTGTGTGTGTGTGTGTGTGTGTGTGTGTGTAAGATTCTTTGGACTTGGGTTCACATTTTCACCTTTTGGGGAAAACTGGATATATGAGTCCAGATCTGGCTGCAAAAATAAGTTTATGAACTTCAGAATAAATTTTAGTCTTGAAATAACTGGAATGAGTACAGAGGTATTTTTTATATAAATAGCATTTTTTCTCAGTGTTTTTATAAATTGCACTGAAATTGTATTTTCTCAAACCTGTAAGAGAATCAGAAAAAAGATCAAAAAGAAAAAAAAATTCTGTAGTAACATGAGAAATTCGGCCAAGAATGGAAATTCCAAAGTGAAAGAAAAGAAATGAAGGCCTTAAAAATGATTCTTCCAACATACATATGGACATATGCACAAAAAGATATACATACACACATATATAATGAAAATGAAATCAGTCACTGTAGCGAAGAGTGAGATGTTAGCTTATGCCCTTTCGAATCATCACTTCAAATCTGTGTTTCTCTACTGTTACAGTTTTCCTCTTATGCTGGGAATCTTGGGAACAAACCAAATCTTCATTTTGTTTGATCATGAGATCACTTTGAAGATCTTTACACTTTGTAACTATCTTGAAACCTACGTTCCAATTTTACTGAAAATGCAACTGTCACCATTGTGACAAGATAATGAAATAGGTTTCATTTTCCTCTGAAAACAGCCTACAAAAACTGCACTCTTCTAATAAGTAAAATTGCTACAAATGCTAAAGGAAAGAAGTGTGACGTTAGCTACAGTCTGAGCCACTTAACTGAATATACATACATAAGTCTCTGAATTATAGTTTATATAATTCATAAGGCAGAAGAAATATTAGAGGTGGGTATTTGATGTATGATCTAATTCTGATTTGTAGATAAATTACCACCTGTCCCACTATTTATGGGATCTCGAGTGATCAAAAAATAGTTTCTAAATCAGGGTTCAACAAAAAAAATTAAATGTTGTAATAAATGTCATCATAAGATCTGTCTTTGAAAATGAAACTTTCTTATATAATTTCTGTATTTTGGAATTATATATCATTTTTATATATATTTATATATTTTATATATATGTATAAAGTAGTATGTGTGTGTGTGTGTGTGTGTGTACATAAACACACATACACACACACACACATACACACATATATGTAGTTTTCCAATAAGAAGGTAAAGGAAAAAAAGGGAAAGAAGCAAAGCATAAGTAAGGGAAAAAGCAGTAATGGGAATAATAAGAAGAACTGAAAATCAAAACATACCAGGGAAACACAAACACACTCTTTTTTCTTAAGACTTGCTGGACTTGCTGAGATTACTAACTGTAGTTCTTTCTTTTCAAAACTTGAGGGAATTTTTGAACTGTTTTTCTTCTATCTTTTTTTTTCTTTGTTCATGTGTTACGTTCAATTGTGTGTTCTGTGGAAACTTTGCATTTCTATGCAAGAGCAACCTGTTAAAATCTGTCAGAGAGCACTCCATGATATTTCCATTAGTGAACACTGATTCTGTTGGACATCCAGGTGGCAGAATGAGTCAAAGACCTCAGGGAAAGAAGAGACTCCACTTCAGAAACACTGCTCTACTCATTTCTCAGATATGGAAATAAATAGGAGAGATTTGAATTAAATAGAATAACAACCTTAGGTCATCATCTATTTAAAGGCTCTACTATAGTCATACACAGGAAAGGGCAAATCGAAGCTGTAAGGCCAACAGATCACCAGGCTGGCCACTGGAAAGCAGGGTAGCATGGCCAGAGCGAAATGTAAATCTCATTTTTCTCAAGTTAACACCAGATGGCCGTATTCACCTCTTGTCCTGCAATGGTAACCATTCAAAGATGGGATTGCTGCCTGGTGCACATGGACTCTGGACTGAAGCACATGAGAGGTGAGATTCCTGAGCTGCTGGGCAAAACTGTTTGCAACAACAACCATAACCATGTCCCACCACCTGGAGCTTGCCTTCCTAGCGATGACAAGCTGAGCCAACTGCTTGGGAAAGCCATTATAACTCAGAGTGGGTGCTCTGCTCAAAATCTAGGCCATGTTGGTGCCCAAGAAAACTGACAGCCATAATACCAAAACAAGTAAAATCAACCAAGGGAAAATGAGAAAATTATCCTGAAACAAAAAACAACAGTCGCCAAAAGAAGATGAAAAAAGGAGAGAATAATAAAAGGGAAGCATGTCTTTGTATGTTATTTGAATGCTCTCCTAACCTCCTTATGGACTTCCTGAAACAGATGTGCTGTCTTGTATTCTGAGCAGATTTTCAAGACCGGGTGACAACTGCGTAGGAGTGTTACATTTATGGAAAATGAAAGCTTAAGAGAAAAGTCAAGTCTTATCAGACCTTGTGTTACAGTATATTTTCAAAGGCTAAAACAATTAATCTTAAGAAATTTGAGATTTCTTCATGCTTTTATCTGTTTTTTAAAATGTAAATATATGCAACATCCACATTTTTATGTTGAAGTTTTAGTTTGGTACCAAACTGAATGAGGCTACAGAAGCTTGCTTTTAAAGGCAGATTTGAAGAAATTGCAAGTAGATAGAACAGCATTAGCTTTAAATGGCATGTATGTATCATGCATCAGATGTTGTAATGCATGAATGCTTTAGAATCCTTGAGAAAATTATTGGAAAGGAGCTTTTCTAAAAATTATGATCATTTTAAAATAAGTTGTCTCTGTCTTTTTAAACAGCAGGATTTCTCTAATACTGTACATGCCTTTATAATTACTTTACTTCAATGTAATACTTTAATGAAGACCAGTTTAATTAAATTAAATTTCTCCCTAGTGGTAACTCAATCAAAATGCATTCCACCCTCATTATGTTATCCGTAGGAGTCCAACATTGTAAGTGCTATAAGAAAAAACGGTTTTAATGAGAATGGTCATAATGTATTATACTTCAGAGTCAAGTTATGGAAACTTTAAATGTCATATAACAAAGAACTATATATTAAGATGAGAGGGTAGACATTTCAGTACTAATTGATTCTGTCTAATATTGTCATTGAAACTGTGATTTAGGTATTACTTATAACAAATAACTATTTAGAACATTATACTGAGTGCAAGTTACAGTTATTAAACTTTCACAGATAAATATTTTTCCCCTTCTTAATGATTATGACAACAATCACCGAAGTTTATTCTGAAATGATGTTCACTTCCTGCAGGGTTATTTAAGAATGACACACTAGTGACATATGTACAAGGGTTCTCATTTTAAAAACACTTTTTATCTGGAAATCTATTTTGGAGATTTTTATAGTCTATATCAAGGTAATGTTAAAGTGCTTCCTCTGTAAATTAGATCCCCATAGTTGACCTTACAAACTCTTTTTCTTTCCTAGTTGCTTAGTTAGTGGATATATTCAGCAACGATAAGGGTGGCCAGAGGTTAGATTAGGGAAGATAAACCACTATAGTGCTGGATTAAGGCCTAAGAGACCTTGTTGCTTTGTCTTCTCTTTCACACCAGAATCTTAATGCCACAACTAGAAACATATCAGTGTGATGAGGATTTTTCTCTGGAGTGAACAAAATAAGCCTCCGTGTAAAATTCCCTGTAAAGCCTCAAAATGGATTAGAAGGTAATGCATATCGTACAATAGGGACACAGCTGGTTTCAGTCTGGCTCCACTGACCGCCTCCACTCTGCCACGCTGTTTTTTTCACCCTGAGACTTCACATTGTCATCCTTGTGCACCCTGTAAGGACAATTTCAGAAAAGAAAGATGGCTGCCAAGCTTGCCCCTTACTCATCTGCATCTCTGAAAATCTTCGATAAGTTCAGAGAAGAGGCAATTAGGGCCTTGGTCAGATCTCTGAATATGATGGCAAAAACAACATTGAAAGATAACAAATGGATAGCGTCCAAAAAACCAATCGTGGACGACTGCAGCTCTCTATAGCAATAAACTATGTCACAATCTGTGTTGTTGCTGGCTAACTACAACATCCTCAGTGGCTGCAACACATACCCACTGCACAGCAATTTTGCCTTTATCAGGTATCCATTCTGGAGTGAGTACTCACCTTTTCCATTTCTTATAGAACTTATGTCACTTGCTGTGACAGTACTATTTGTTCTACAAACTGTATAAGCTTCATGAAAGAAAAAATACGTAAAAATACATAAAAGAAGATTTATGCTAAGCAGACTATAATATTTGCTTGTTTTGAACCCAAAGACAAACATGTTTGTACCCAGTGAAAAAAACAGTATTGCCATTGCTAGTACCAGGCCAAAGGCTTTATGCTAATTGTGCCTTATACTAACTTTGCCTTATATTAACAGGCTCTAGTCCTGGCCTGTTAGGCTTGTAATCAACTTGTTGAGAACTTGCAGAATAAACCAGAGCTCACTACTAGGTGTGTCTTGTTCTGATGTTGTTCCCTGATGGCCTTCTCATCATTACATTTAGAGAGCAAAACTCTCAGTAGCTCTCCATACAACTGATCTCAATAAATGATCCTTGCTCTTTTACAAACCTTAACGGAAGATTTTGAGGGGAAAGATTGTTTCAATCAATCCTCCCTATTATTCAGAACGCTGAAATTCATATTAAGAGCAGGTAATGCAAGACTTAAGTATTGAGTACTCCTTACCATATGGAAATTGTAAGACACTGTGGTTATGCAGGGTAACATAAAGGTATCTAAATGATCTGCTCAAAAGAGAATATAGATTTCTGTACTAATGCAACCTGATGTGTTCTGGTATCTAAGGTGGCTAGTGTAAAACCGGCTTCAGTATCTTTAAACTATACTGCATGCAGGTATCTTCTCAGTGACTCATTTTCTCTTCTCAGGAGATAAAATCAGTGCTGCTATCAAGATATCACAATAAATTCAAGTGAACATTTTCTGAATATCAAACTGCACCAGGTCAAATTAAGGCAATGCTACACAGAAAGAAAATTACTTGCAACAGATAGTCAAGAAAGGGACTGTGCTTGACACAGTTAACTTGGAGTCAGCTCCATGTACATGTACATTTATGCAACAATACAGTTGATGTGGATACATTTGTCCACAACTGATTTCCTACTCATAGGGGACAATCAGGGGAATAGGAAGTTTATTAAAACATCAGTCTTCAAAGAATAGCTCAAAACTGACCTTTTGCTATAAACTTTTTACCATAGGCAAAATAGAGCATTTCTAGAATCATTATGGCAACAGTAAATAAACAAAAGTTTCACCCTTACAGAGTTTTTGAAATTTAAATATATAAAATGTTCTATCATATTACAATGGTATTTAAAGGAACAATTTCGTCTATATTTCTGTGTAATTTGCTTTTGCATTTCCAGGTTTGAAAATTAGTAACATGGTATTTCAGAATTCATGCTGAATCACTTACAATTGTTTATGTTTCACAGCTTTTAAAAGCTGGCCCTACAGAAAAGACAGTCACAAACTTTAGAGAGATGGCTTTGAAAAATTTCTGCCTAGCCTAATGATTAACTACTAGGCTAATGGTTTACTTTGTAATGATACAGTACTTTATTTTCAATGAAAAAATATCTCTTCTGATGGATTCTACCTGTTCTGCAATTTATGAATCTCGTAAACTGTTTATTACATTATTTATGTGCGAGTATACTGGCATGATTCAACACCAGTATGAAAAAAAACAGGCAAAAAAAAAAAAAGGTACAAAATTAACCACCCTTAAGCAAACACTTTGGAAGAATGTCAAAGGAAAAGATGAGAAACATTTTTGTGTAGTGAATTCTGGTTGATTCTACTTCTAGAGGATAAATAAAAAGACTAGAACAGGGGTTTTGGAGGAGCAGTTATTATTTGGTGAAGAACAAGGGAAAGCAATTTCAGGATTGCTTCAAAGAAATTAGGCTTGCCTAGGTAAGACATACATCGGTATGTGGAGACTCAACAAATTCCTCCCTTTCATTTTAAGTCTTCTTTATTCCTCTTAACCAGCTAGCAAAATTGTAGCTGTTTACTCACATGAGGTTGGCACT
Organism: Struthio camelus; assembly: GCF_040807025.1. Classification (NCBI taxonomy): domain Eukaryota; kingdom Metazoa; phylum Chordata; class Aves; order Struthioniformes; family Struthionidae; genus Struthio; species Struthio camelus. The sequence continues at coordinate 49,190,032 of NC_090945.1, read as the reverse complement.
ATATTTCATTCTCCAACAGCCTTCTCATCCTTTTGCATATCTGCAGTGATAGCAGCTATGATTTCAGCAATATCAAACGGATTTTATTTCTCTCCTCCAGAATGTAAACTGATGTTGATATATTCTATGTAGGCACAATGCTTTCTTCCTTTGCTTTCTTTTTCCTCTTTTTTATTTTTGTAATTCACTTGTTCCTGTCCACTGCTCTTTGCCCATTTCTTTTCTAGTCGTTCATTTACAATCCCAAATAGTTCTTGCTACGTATTTACTGATTTGCCACTTCTCTTTCAACTACTCTTTTTCTTTCCTTATCATGTTTAGTGCCCCTCAGGTCTTATCCACCTTAAACTTATGGTTAGACAAAGAGAGGCAGGAAGATAACCGGAAAAGAATCCTCAGAAAACACACATACAGAGGACAAACATTTGACATATTGCTGTAGCTCAGCATATGACATGAACATATAATCACCTTACTATCTCACACCGTCATATACTTTACATTAAAAAACAACAGAATTCCTATTGTTTGTCGTTAAAAAATAAGCAAATATAAATTTTCAGCAAGATTAAAGCCAAAATCATCTAAAATCTTATTTCAGTTGCTAAATTGAAAAAAATCAAAGCAAAGATAATTCAAGAAAAATTTGGAAACAATATTATATAGTACGCTTCCAGAATTATACGTAAAATTAACTGCATTTCCATAGCCCTCTCTTTCCATGATTTAAACATCCTCTTTCCACTAAAAATATCTAAATTGGGAAAACTGAATATTTATTCCAATCATATTCCAATTATACTTTTAAGATACATTGAAGTAGAATACAAATAATCAAATTCATTGACTGGCCTGTTAAGCAAATTGATCTTTGAAAGGACTTGAAAGGACTAGACATTGATGTGCAATGTAAAGTAACCAGTTTAAAACTTAATTGCTATAAAACTACTGCTACCTAAAAAATATGCTTAAAATGAATGAAAAGCAATTATAAAGGTAAGAGTGAAGGCAATCAATTAATAACTGGAATGTAATGTTCACTCAGGCATCTTGTATACTTGCAAATCATATCAAGAATACTATAATGAAATACAGCCATAAAGCTATAGTGTTTGTTTGTTTGTTTGTTTTTGATTTGTTCTTCTGGAATTGCAGCTGTAAGCACTAGTGCTTTACTTATCTATTTCTTTAACACTCTGAGAAAGTACATAGTCTAAGAAATATCTGGAAATAAAAGAGGTAAATATTAATTCACACTAAGTCCCAGCTAAAAGCAGAACCAAGAACCTACAGTGATTATGCTGTTGGCTAAAATGCAGAATTTTTTGAGTAAAAAGAATACAGTGAATCTACTCTTGACATCAAAGATTTTAAATGGAAAAAGATTTAAAATCATAGCAGAACATCCCTCATATGCTTCACATCACCACTAGGCTTTTTCTATCAGGAATATTATTTTTTTCCTGCGGGGTGAAATAGATTCCATAAAATGGTTTTGTAACCTCTATGGGACCTGAGTGTGGTATCCTGTAAGACTCCCAATTCGAAGAATTTCTTAGCAAATTTAGTAATTTATTATTGTTGACTATTGTAATTTGCACGTGCTCATTTTCCCTCTGGACAGAGAGAGGGATTACCTCTGCACTGTAGCATTTTCTTTTATTTCACAAATATCCTACCGTTTGATTGGAAAATTGTTAAGTTTATAGGAATTTTCCAGTCTTTGCTATAAAAAAAAAAAAAGAACACTATCTGAATCTTCAGTAGGGTGTGAAAGCACTACGTATTAGAGGTCTCTGTCACTGGAAATATTTGCCTCTTGTACAGTCGCCTTCTGTAAAACAGATACACATTTTGTATTTGCCTCTTTTCTAACAACATAAAGCTTCATTTAACAAGAGCCAAAGAGGTAGTAACACTATTATTATTGCTGTTGAACAACTGGTCAACTTGATGGATTTTTTCCTAGTGTGAAGGGACAGTAACTCTCCATGTGATTTTCTACAGCTTATAGGTTGGCTGCAATGAATGAATTTTCATGGGAAAAGTAAAACATGCCTCCTGAACTCCATAGGATTCTGTATTAAACATTAAAGTCTGCTTCACCATCAGCCATATAATATTTTAGTGCTGAACGCTAACTGAGCAGTATCGTGTAGCTTGACCTCTCAAGTAATTTAGTATGACAGTTGTTTCAGTTGCCTTGTGCTAAAGATTCTTAGCAGTCCATTTCCCCCACCACCAGATTAAGAATGTTACAAACAACTATGTGAGAATAAGCTTTTAAGCCTTTCTGAAGTTCAGCATTTATAAGGAGTTGGTAATAGAATGATAACGGGATGTGAGACCATCAGGAAGGACTCCACAGAGCTAAGATTTAAAGAAGGATATAAGATTCCAAGGGCACTAAGGATATAAGAAAACATCTGTTGGTTAAAAAGTCTATGTCTGAAGGTTTCATTTGCTAAATATAGATTTGCTTATAGGAAATAGGCATTTTAAAATTAATAGAGTAAGACAATTAGGACAGAACTATTTTGTCACAAAAAGAAAAGGATAAAGGAATAAAGAAACAAAAACAGGGGAGACCTGAAGCCAAAGAAGAACTAGGTTGAAAGACACTATCGAAGATTTTACACAAAGCATGCTACATTATAAGATGCATCATCAAAAGCAAACATTGTACATGCTAACATGAATGCAGTTAACAAAAGAAATAATAAAACTAATACCCAGCAAACCAGGCAAAATAGAAGTCGCAGTCAAATTATAAAATTATTCTGACAGTGATTGCCAGCTAAGTTTCTTATCTGGAACACAAACAGGAACAAATGTTGTATTACCCAAAAAAGTCAAAATATTATCATAACATTAGTACTGTAATGCCTACTCAGAAACCTTTTTTATATTTAGAAAGGGCTACAGAAGTCACACCCTTTTTCTGGCACTTGCTCTGCTGCAGGTGCAACCTCATTCTAATAAATTATATTCTGTCAAGAAACCTAATTCAAATATAAGACATAAAAGACAGCTAAATTTGGTCTAAATATAAGAGAAAAATATAAATCAGTATTGTTGTGAAACATGTGGCAAAAATTAGCGTCTGAGATTTATTTCTATGACATGCAGACTTCATGAGTGAGTAGGAAGAATATGAAGGAAGTGCCTGGGCTGAAGGAAACGTTGGGAGAATTTCTTACTAGCATTTTGTAGCTGGAATAGTGTGTCATAAATATTTTCTTATAAAAGTGCACATTTGCAACTTACAAGCACCAAAAATTCTTATACTCTTTTCTATCCTCTCAATACACTGCCCCATCCTATTTCCGTAATCTGTCCAATCTCTTGACTCTGGCAGAGTATTCCACATCAAACCTTCTCACAGTAAACCACCTTACCACCCGGTCCTCTCAAAAGAATGATACATACTATGGCAGCAGTGATCTTGAACTTATTAGGCATTCCTGTATGACTGAGAAAAAATGATCAGATTCAAACCTGTTAAAGGGTGTGGATCAGAGATGGCAGAGCCATCAAAGAACTGACAGAATAAGACACACAGATTATTAACAGATATACCTTCTACCAAATCTGAAAAGTATTTTCTCTGGGAAGAATCATTGCATGCACAAATTCAGGTGTCATTAATGACCACGTTGCACTTAAATGACTGCACTTACATGGTGCAGTCGTCAGGATGTGATACTTGTCAATTGCTTTGGTAGAGAAAATGGAAAAGCTGTTTGAGGTGCACTCAGAGTTCCTGCTAAGGTTGGCAGAAGTGTGCGCTGCATAAAGGAAGCTTGAGAAAGAAATTTAGAATGCAATAAGTGCAGTTCAGAAAAAAGTTGTCGGTGAAGTCATTAAATGATCTGTCATGTCAAATTTACCTTTGTGTTATTGGCATATAGTGTCTGGAAATGAACAAAAAACCTCCCCATTTCTGTGAAAAAAGCTTTACTGATGCACTTTTTGGGGCCATTATTTGACATTTACTTACAATTACTCTTACAGGTTTAACTGCTATATGTTCCACAGTAAAATAACTTTGATGTCTGCTCTTCAAAACTGACATATTTTGTCAGTCCAATTCTGCTTAAAATAGACTTTCTTTCTATTCAACAGAGGATATTAAAGTTTAAGGCAAGAATCATATTCTGTGCTAACTGCTCCTCCACAGAAATCATGATTGAAAGTTCAAAGAGATCACACATTTACAGAGGAAAGTATTCTTAATGTTTTCATTTAACATTGCTGCTGCATTAGTCTACCTTTTCTGCCAGTAAAGAGAAAAATTAAAAGTAGTCTTACTCTTATTTTCAGACTTGGTTTACACTGATCTTAAATAAGGCTTACTGCAAGTAAGTATTTCAGAAATTGTAGAGGACATCTAATAGAAATTACTGTCTCTTGAAGAACAGATGAAAAACAAAGAACAGATGTCATATTTCTGATATGGCCCATAGCAAAAAATACAATCTGTTATATACTGGCTTTCTGTACTGCTGAAATGACAAAATCAGGCCCCGTGTTCATAATGATACAGATCAAACAAGCAAAGAAAGCAAAACAGAAACAAAAGACTGTGTTGTGAAAAGCCTTGTATTGTTGAGAGGACATTTCTTTTGCAGTTTCCGGGGTAGTTTTTTCCTCCGTTCTCAAGTTACTGTAAGCAACCATTCAGTAACTAAAATACTACTTTTCATTTATCTTCTCATTTATCTTTTTAGGACATATCTATGCCTCATCATTGCCATGATGACTATTTTGAGCCATACTTGATGCCTGTGGTATTAGGACAATACGTACAATCAGTATGGAAATAATACATTCTAATATTATTGCTCCAAAAATATAAAAAAATATTTAATGACATTAAATTGGTAAATTGTAATGAAGCCAGGAAATATGTCATAATGTTAATTATATTGTCCAACATGAAAAAGTCATGGAGTTCGCATTTTAATTCCTTAGGAGGGGAGAAAACTCTGGTAAGAGTAGTCAACACATTACTAGATCCATACATCTGAGGAGCTTTACAAATAATCAGGAATAATACTTCATTTGCCTTTTTACAGGCCTACGAGTCTAATTTATGTGGCAAACAAACAATTTTACAAACAGAAGCAAGTTCAAAGAAATTTTGGCACAGCATTAAAAATTAAATATGCTTAGGCAGATTCTGATGACCTTTAGGTCTAATTAAAGTGATCGGTTTTGCTCTAGTTTAGGAGTCTTCTTCTTTGAGACAGTCTAACCTCTGGTTGCTGTAGTAACAATATTGCCTAAGAATTATCCTTTAAATGATAGATTGGGCTAAGGGCAAAAGTCAGGTATCTTTTAAGTCTGCAATCTCTTATTTAAAGTCTTTCTCTCAGAGCACTCTCTTTTTAACCTCAAAACTTTTCCTTTTAAGTTTACTGGAATAAAAGTGCATTTTAAGCCAGCAAAATACTTAAAATGGACTTGTGTTAATCTGACAGACCTAGAGCGTTATTGCAACAGATCATTTAAGTCTCATTGGAGATAAATCCCAAGGATCAAACTTGGGAATGCCAAACATGTTTCCTGCTAAGCTGCTAAGTTGGTTTGGGGACTGGTATCATCAAGTGTTAGAAAAAGGGAAAAAATGATGCTTGATGAGTGCCCTCTGCATACCCCTGAAAAAGGCAGGCTATAGCTAGATCTCCCATAGCCCTGGAATTAAGCCATTAACATTATCATTAATGAAATTTCTGCAGAGATTCAACACTCTCTGCCTCATTCGGAGAGAATATTTGCCTTCCATTTTCTTCCTAATAAAACGGATAGACTTCTCTGCACTGTTTCAGTCAACAGTGGATGGGAATGGGGATAACTGAAGACCATTATCAGGGAATTTTAGTACGAAAATATGTTAAAGAAATTGTTTAAGCAATTTGAAAGATTTTAATAACTGCACCAACAAAAAGAGAGGAGGACAAACCACACAGCAGGGCTCTTCTGTGCCCTGTGACAAGCAAGGCATCACTGAAAAATAAATAGCCATACAAAAAGGCAAAAGAAAGCAACTTTAGATGGGAAAAATATGTTCAAAACTATGCACACTTAAACAGAAAACAAGCTGCTTAGAACTGATAATTCATGAAAGTCATAAAACTGGAGCTTCCAAAAGTATGAGGAAAATATGGAGTAACAGGAGATATGAGAGACAAATCTGAAGTCTAGTCCTCTTGTCTGGTCTCATGACCTGTTGTGAAAATCATTCAAATATAAAATATATGGCATCAGAACAACAAAAGAATTAAAAAAATTGAATGCGTAATGTCCTTAAAATACTCGTTGAATATGGTATCCACATTAGGAACTCTCTGGTTCTTAAAATCTAAAAATAGAAAGTCTGTGCCTATTCCAGTATAACAGTCTTTTAAAAAAGAATACAGATAAATCAACATAAGTATATTAAATTTAATTCCAGTCTCCTGATGAGGGTAGTTCACAAATACATCTCAACACAGATGGAGAGTTAGAATGCTGATGAATAATACATACATTTTTCAGCTTCAGGTAAATCATTTATCCCTATAATTACAAGTCAGAAAAGTGATTTAATGATTTTCTAACATCTGATTCTTAACATCTTTTTTCCAGAATTAGGAGAAATACATTGACCTTATTCTGCATTAAAAATTGCTTATGAAATTAATTTATTTTGCAATTTAGCTAATACTGAAGTAAACAATATTGTTTCATACCTAATTGGATATTCTCTAATGTGAAATTGTTCTTAATCACTCATTTTTACAGAGATTATTTAAATAAAATTTTACTACTACTTTTTTATGGCAATGATGCAATGGAACACAAATATGAACAAATAGTTAAATAATAAAATTCAGCTTGAAATTTTTTAACGTACTTTATGCAGAGAAAACGATCTTCTTTTATGCATCACCACAGAAAGCAAACCAGCTTGCTTTCATTAGGGGTAGGAAAGATATTAATTTGAATCTGGATGGTTAATATTAATCGTTAGCTAGATTTAAAATAAATCATCTCTGAGAAAACAAAAAGATAATTGTCCTTAAAATCATTCCTATAGATAGCGTTATTATTCTATGCATCTACCCAAATACAGTACACCCCTCAGCATAACTAATAAATACATGGTTGTACATGCTTGCTGTAAGGTGAAATATGTGAATTCTCATTGGTAAATATTGATGAATTATTCTATCTACATTGCATACTTAAAAACTTAGACATTTTTATAACAATAAATCACACCTTCCTGAACAAAACAATTCCTTAGTTTTGCTAAAGAAATCAAAATTTCACCACTAGCACAAGACAGGTAAAGTTAAAAAGAATAAAAAAATCTCAAAACCATAGAAATTACTGCTTCAACTAAACTACAGATTCTTACTCCCATAGAGTGGATCAATTAGCAGCTTGATCCATCCCAAGTACATAATATAAGAAACTCCAAATTATGGATAAAACATCCATCCTGCAATAGGTACAGCTATTTACCCCCTTGAAAAAAAAGTCTTCCTTTGTTAAATCCCCATGCTGAGACTTTTGGATTGACTCCAAAAGATGCAATACATCTTAAATAAGAGCACAGCTTGGCATTCTTTTTCACATCTCTTTCTATTTCGTATTTTATTTTATATACTTATATAGAATTATGAATGAATGAAAATAATTTGTTTTCTCTCCCAAACTGTAGGTAACGCTGTTTCATATTTTTAAGCAACTGCTACATTATATGCAGGAGCTTTTGCACTTTTTCAATATTTAGTTTCTACATACTACTTAGTGTCATACGAGCAAAGAAAGATACTGTCATTTCTTGGTAATTAATTATTTAGCTATATATGCAGAACTTGATTAAGCAGAAATAAGTGTAATTGGAATTGCAATTTTGAATAGAAGCCATTTTTTAGCTCCAGTTTAAATCATATATTTAAAAAGTGATGTGAGATTTGTTAATCGCAACAATGGACAGTTGCTAGTTAGATTGAAAACCCTGTTTTTACTTTAACATATTAAGAAAACATACAATCATATTAATTTTAGAAGAAGAGTCTCAACCACTGAATAGCCAGTTTCACTGCAGAATATACTTTCGTTCCTGGAGCAATGCTTTTAGGATCCTCTTCCACAGTTGTGGATACAATACCTGCTAAAGATTATAGTACAGAATGATATGCAGGTACACATCACGTGTATTAACTGTAATTATTTAGTAGTCATTTTTCTGATTTACCCAGTAAGAAAATTAAAAGTTAATACAAGCCTAAAATTAGCTGCTTACAGAGAGCAAAACAGAAAATCTCAAAATGTAAATAGGTAATACTAAACTATATAAACTACATAAAGGTAATACTAAACCACATAAACTACATTGGCTAGTTAAAACACTACCACTTAATAACAGTTACAGAATTCTGATTTCCAGAGTTTAGGACATAAAAATGCTATTCTCCTCTACAGAAAAAGCTCAAGGGATAAGAACAGACACATATAATAATAGTATCAAAATTATCAGTGATATAAAGCCTATTCATAAAGCTAAGCTGTTATTTATGGACCGCATTTAAAACTGGCATTTAAGATAAAATTAGATAAATAGAGCTGCTGTACATACACAAAAGGCTGTAACTACAGAGTATTAAACTATGGGAAAGCATATTCCTTAATCTGAAGATGGAGAGATTTCAAGACTTGACTCTGTTCCCAATGGCATCAGTAATGTTGTTTTAAGTGTATCGAAATTTTGCCCATGTTCTTTGCTCAGTTACTATTCACCAACAGATATCAGAAATTTCTTACTCACAATATCAGGATCAGGCAAATCTATTTTGTATATAATAGCTAAGACTTTAGCTAAAATTCACTGCTAAAATCTTTAAGAAACTCAACATGTTGAAAAGCTTTTCTAAGACCTCTGTGAAAAGGGGGAAATTCCGTCCTTGAAGGGGAAAGGCTAGATGTGTTGTGAACAATTATTTTCAGCAATAATTTAAAAAGTTATGAAAACTCCAGACTCAGGATAGTCTTCTGTCTATGTAAATAATTGTTCTGCTCATCCAGATCACTAGCTTACTATGGAAAACAGTAAGAATTACAATCATGTATCTAGCAAGGTACTTTTGCCCATAAATTTGACTGATGCATCTCTCTTGACTACTTCATGGGCTAAGCACTTCAGTCTCATCCTACAAAACCCAGTATATGTGGGGAATAAAATATTCTTTTAACTTTTCAAATTCTCAACTGACAAATAAGTCCAGGGTATCTCCTTATAGTCCAAATTAATGTTAAGTGTAAATCCAATGCTGTGCAATCCAAAGCAGTAATAGAACTGAAATAGAACTCTGGATGTATAACAACTGCCAACTTGCTGATATTAAAATTATATGAAACATTTTCCCTTAGCTGAAGAAATATACAATAATTTTCATCTGTAGGTAACACCATAGACAGGAAAAGCATATAGTGCACATATAATATGTCACCAAGTCATCATCCTGACAAAGCAATTTAAAATCAAAGTAACACTTCTGTGCTTTCAATACAGTTCTTGTAAAACATGGATTAAATTAACATTTTACACAATAATACTTCGATTTTAGTTTGAGAAACATTATACTGTGAATCTGCAAAGATTTTGATGAATACCCTGTTAAGATAACAGCCCAGTCAGCCGCAGTATTGTTTATAATCTTAATGTTTTTTACATGGCAATGAAGGAGCAATAATTTTGTCCCACTGGGAACAAAGTAGTATCGAATGCTGAAGGGCATTCAAAGAAACTACAATTCGATTACTCTTTTTTTCTATGTCTATTTGATTACAATGAGTAAATTGTATTTGTTTGTTTCATAAAATGATGCTAAAAAACAGTCTTACGTGATAACTTTTCTAGTGATGTTGACCTACCTCCAATATAGTTTTTCCATTATTTAAGAGCTCAGTCTGGCATCTATGTGGAATAATTGAATTAAATTTACTAGGTTATATTTTTAGAATTACTCAGCTTTTACTGAATCTATGCTTCCATTGACCTAATGTAATCCGGACTCAACTAAGTGCTTCTTTCATTGAGAATCTGCCTGAATAAACACTGAACAAATTTTAAGAACCACATGATTTAGGACATAGTGCTCTCTCTGAGGTTAAAGGGCATCTATCAAACTATGTAAACCTTTTTTAGGGTCACCTGTCTTTGCCGAATTGCAAATGTATTAAGACTACTTGTAAGAATAGTTTTGCAGAATTGGGTTCCACACAGTATAAAAGACTTAAGACTTCATAGTCCTTATTGTTTTGGTAAGAGAAAGACTTTCAAAGATGTTAAGCATTTGCATATAGTGTTGATAAGCAGCTTACATATCTGCACAAAAGAATACACCTATTCTAACGTAACGCATGTAATTAAATAAAACTGTTAGGTCTGAAGACACTTCTGCAGCTCCTCTTTGTACTCTGAAATCTTTGCTTTACTGGCATCAACAGGAGTTAGTTATATCATAGATGTAAACACATCAAGAATGTGATTTTCACTCTAACTTTAATAAAACGATGAGAACTCATGAACTCATATGCTACATCTGTACTGGTAAGTGAAGCAGTGCCAGGGATCATTCCCAGGCACAGAAACTCTGAGCCAGCTAGAACCACTTTCCCCAGCAGTTCCTGGGAATGGTTAAGGTTAATGAGCGCTCAAAAGTGTTCCCAGCAGACAGTCTGCATGCAGCTACCTCTCTAATAGTATTACATAAGCCACTTTTCCCCCACTGTCCTGACTGCCAAAGCACAGTCTGCATTATGTTTAATTTACTAGTTTAAACTAGCAGTGTCGTACAGTCATATGTGCTGCAGCAGGAGCAGAATATGATGCTACATTAAATGAAAAATAAATAGAAGAAAATGGAGTAGACTATTAAGCAGAGGACCAATCCCACTGTAGTCTGATTTAAACATATGGTTAATATTGGAATTAATATTTCTTTCAAAGTCTGGAAATTGAAGAAGAGGTGACACACTATCCTCTGTAAGAAAACAAAATTGTAATCCAAATATCTAGTAATTGTGGGAGATCCACTTTAAGTTCTCCCATTTGCTTAAAGGAGCTTAGTTCTCATCAGCTGTGAAACCATCCTAATTGCTGGTCTAGTGATATTGTATGAATAGGTACATACTCCATTTTTTCTGTTGGATCACATTCAGCGGGAAGGTCGTAGTGGGTTTAGAACAGATCTCTTCACCTCTTTGACACTATTTGTAGGGATTAGGAATATCTTCTATTGCTAAAAGTAGGAAGGAGAAATAAATGATGCTTTGATAGGTTGTAGAGGGGTTCTGTTTCTTTTCTTTTTTTTTTCCCAAAGAAAGTATTGACACTGCTGAAATGTCTGTAGAATCCAATATTGATAATAGTTCAACAGGTTCTTCTGGACTGAATGGGGTTAAATAATTTTGTTGTTTAATTTTCATTTCTTTTATTCTTCCATGCATTATTAATCTATAATTTATGGAGTAGTTGAGTTCTTGTTCAAATTATCTTAAGATACATTTTTATATCAGCTCAATTGTCTATGTGCTTTTTTGTGTTTTATTGACTTCTTAAAATTTGTTTTAATAACAATTAGGTTTTAAATTAAGGTCTTCTCAGTACATAGCAGTCAAAGGAAATCTAACCATTTGCACTGTATCCAGATATGTATAAAGATCTTTAAACGAGGATAAATAAAAAAAAAAATTCTGTGCACCATGGCCCCCCCCACCTCAATATTTTCTTCTTTGCTTGCTTTTTTAGAAGATCTCTTACTACCATTTGATAATATTAGCTTGGTCATATTTTCTGCCCTTTCACACTGAAGTTGAATGCCAAGTAAAGAATATTACTTACTGCCAAAGGTTTTCAGAGAGTGTAATTAAAAGTTTGTCTCCCTGTTTTTATTTAGCTTTTCCTGGCATTTGACTAATTTGGCAGCATATGGTAGGTTTGTTTATCAGCTGGTGCATAGTAATTAAAGTAGTGTTTTAACAGAGACACACATTTCAAGAAATGTGCTCTATTTATATTTTAGTGGAAGATATGTTTTTAAAAATGTACACATAAAATCTTGAATTTAATTCTGAAATCTGGAGGTATCTGGAAGGAAGTGTGTCATCACTTATGCAATTCACTTTATCATAACTCAGCCTTAGAAAAATGTATTGACAGGTATCTGAATTAGTGTGACAGAAGCGTGCCCTACAGAACAAATTCAGAAATAGAGTAGGTTAATGAAGTATATATATTTAGGAGACTGACAAAAATTCCTTTGGCAAAATGTCTTTCATGTTGTAGACAGCCGATGTACACTGTTTAGTCATTCAGATTTTTCAATATTTGCCTTAGGAAGCATAATTAAGTCCATAAGGGTACTGGGAGTTTCACACTGATAGTATGTTTACTGGTAATATTCTGATATTTAACAGCTATTTCTTCTGGAAAAGAGAATGCATTGTTTTTGTGCATAAAAAAATAAGTTCATCCATTTACGAATTATATCAAGAATGAATGCAGACCACTACATGTAGCAATATAATTAACAGTCCGGCTTAAATCTCTGTTCTACTCATATATCTCTATCTATTTGTCATGGAATTTGAACATTCAGATATTTACCAAAAATTAATGTAAGTTATTTTCTTTTTAATCTTGAATATTTGCTGTCCATTCAATTGCTTGTCGCAAAGGAAATTTAGATTTCTATGACATGTAGCTATATAAAATTTATACTTTAAATAAAAATGTACTATATTTTGAACTGGTACTCCTTTTCTTCTCCATGACTTAGTATACAGTTAAAAAACCGTCAATATTACCCAGCAATTTGAGGAAAGGAGGCAGATGTTTAGGATCTGATGCACTTATTGACCTCAGCCTGGCAAATAATCTCAGAAATTAAAATGAAAACCAAAAAAATAAAAAACAAAATAAAATCATAAAAATATCATAAAAGACAATGCCAGTAAGAACAGAATCTTGAACAAAAGTAGTTTGATGTCAGCAAAAGGAATTATACTAAGATGTACAAAAGATAAATTACTTTCAATAGAGGAAGAATGGATTTCTTCATTAACTGCTCTAGCAACAGGAGAAAATGATATACTACCTTACAAGACAGAATAGACTTATGTGATAGCATCTGAAAACTATTCATAGATTATACATAAAAACACTAATGACACTTCCAGTGCACTGAAATAACAGGTTACATGTACTGAGAGCTCAGTCAGGATTTTACAGTTGCTACCTCTCTTGCCAGTCCATACTAAAAAGAATAACAAATACAATTTAATAAAATTATATTTGCTTGTTCCCAGAACAATTCTTTTAGTCATATTTTAGACTTTTACCACCTGACAATTCCTGTATCACAGTGATGAATCATACGTAAAATTCCTTCATGAGACACTGAATTACATCAACCTATACGAAAGTAGAACGTAACATACGATTTTTGTGTATTCGTATGTACTAGAATAGGTTGTAGTCTCTACAGTCTAGAGTCCTAGCCTCACTACAGTCTCAAGGTCTGTGGGAAAATTTCAGGCCATTCATAGTCTCAGTTTTTCTTTTCTCCAGATTTACAACACATATTTCGCACAAAGAGTAATTTTTCTAATAGTACTTTTAAAATAAGATGTCTGCATAAATTTTTTTACCCACTTCTTATGCCTAGCCACGTAAACTTCTAAGCCCTTTGAGATACAGATTGGATATGTTTGTTGAGTAATATCGGCACAGTGGAACCTTCTCAATTAGCTTGGAAATATTTTGCAATGTGGAAAAAAAATAAAAAAGATTATGCTTGTGCTAAGGTAAAGAAACAGTTTTATTTTAGCCCTCATCAGCAGTTTGCCTAGATAAACTTTCAAGCTATTCCCAGCTGGCTATGGCCTCCAAGGCTCACAACTGAGTCTTGGTGCATACAACAGTCCAGTAGTGGTGCAGCACAGCAATGCTCACAAACAAATTCTGCCGATGGCAGAAACTTCCAGCTTTTTCCTACAAAATTCCTCCGCACCATCTGGTAAGCTCAGCATATGTGAACCTGGGGAAGTGGCAGTGGAACAAAGCCCAAGACACTGAATGCTAAATACTGGATGAGCTCAAAAACCTATCCAGTCTTCTGAAATCAAATGATAATATATGACTGGTATAAGTTCACTGCACCATATGTTAAAAAAAGAAGTGTTAAACAAATAAAAGTATTTAATGAAAACAAGATAATATTCTGGAAAACTAAAAGATTCCTTATCTAAAATATCTATGAATGTAATATATATTAAGTGGAAGGCCTTTGGTAAGATACAGAAAACATCTATGTTAGCTAACTCAATGGGACAAAATTAAAGAGATTAGCGCAAATTAGATTAAATAAGGTAGTCTTTTAAGATATGAAGAAATAAATTACTATATATTCATCTAAGTGCCAGATGAGGAATAATATGTGCTATAAACTCTGAAATACCTTCCCAATAAAGCCTCACTACACTCACAATTTGAAGGAAGCAACCAATTCTTAGGTTATCAACGGCTGCAGAAGAGAAAAGAAAATGTACCTTACTCATTACTGTGTCTCTTCTTCTATAGCTTTGCTTTCATTGCTCAAATCAGGTCACCGCTCCCTCTCCTTGTTTAAAAATTTAAAGTTTTCCACAGATTGCTAACATTTTCTTGTCTCTTCCATATGAATGAGACATATGGTTACTTTTCAATTTCACAATAGATTTTAATTCAGTAGTACACCTATACACAATAGGCAACACCTACTATAACATATACTTGCTTTACATTATGTCACAAATCTTTACACGTGGCCTTTTAGAAAATGTATTTCACTGGTTTAGGTTTCCCTTTTCTAAGAAGCTGTTAAACCTTTTCATTACATTTGACCATTCAAATATCACAGGTTATAGGATCATATTTTTCAAGTAATTCTTTAATGGCACATCACCTAACAAACACAAACATTAATTCGCAAACCCAACTCCTAATTTTCACATGAATAAACTGAGTGCACTAAAATGCTCACAATGTAGGAAATGCACATGCAAGTTAGACATGCAAAAAAGCATACAGGTAATCTGAAGCTCTCATCCAGATGAAACAGATCCTACTAAGATTGTAAGATAAGGCTGCCATCTTACACAAGCCAAGGTAGCCACATTAAGGACCACAGAAATATGACAACTTGGTAACTGTTTAGAATCAGTACTTTCAATAGAGGATTTAGGGAAAAGAATAAAATTCCTCAGGCTTTCCTTCTGGTTTACCTACACTAATCTCCCTGACTCCCACACTAGTTTACGTGCATCACTTGTCATAAGCTACACTGAAAACTTGTTTACATGGCATAAACAAGCTGCAATTTTCTTATCTACTGCGTTAGTGCAAGCTACTAGCTATAAATAAGAGCTTGTATTTCTAAAAAAACTTAAACAAAAAAGATAATTTCGTATGTA
Source organism: Struthio camelus (assembly GCF_040807025.1). NCBI lineage: Eukaryota > Metazoa > Chordata > Aves > Struthioniformes > Struthionidae > Struthio > Struthio camelus. The sequence continues at coordinate 49,174,522 of NC_090945.1, read as the reverse complement.
TTATTTAGTATTATTAATTTCTCCATCCCATGGGATTTGTGTTATCTATAGATTCTTATAATTTATATCTGAACATTCAAACCTTGTAGGAGGTTTAAATATTCTGCAGTCAAGCCACATTACTATAGTCCAACTACAATAGTCCAACTGTAGGCACTTAGTGATTTTGCACTCACATTTAAAGGTATATTTCCACCTCTTTTCTTATTTGTATCACAAGATGATGTCAAGAGGAAACAAAACATTCTAGTCTGTGGGACTGATAACAACATTAATGATGCTTTCAATGTGTTTCTGTTATTTTTAGTTTCTGAATGATATCCCTGCAATTGATGTGTTTTTCAGTAGTTCTTTTTTTCCTTTTCTTAAATAACCTTCTTTTGCTCCATATATATTTACTTAATTTATTGACTTGTGAGAGACGTGTAATCCAGATCAGAAATCTTGCCCTGACCTGTGAAACGTGTCAGAACAGGTCCTGACATGGATTACAAAATAAAGGCTTGAGTTACCTTTTGTGCCTTTAACTAAGGACGAAATTAGATTCAAAACCATTCATCAGGTAACTGAAGAACCAAAATACTGCAGAAAGAAATAAAGATTGATCATTACTAAACTATGCAGCTTACATATAATTAGGACTCTGCAGTTTAACTTATAAATACTCAGCAATTTTTGCTATAGGATTTTGGACTTCTGGTCAATACAACATACTGAATGCAGTGATATTATTTCACATTTAAAAGGCACTCATTTCAGTCATGGAGCTGACTTGAACTGCCTTCTACTGCCTTCGCTCCGTGATTCTACCTACACGGGCAACAAAAAACTATTGTTGAGGCACAAGTGCATTTTTACAATAAGAGATCAAAGGATGAAATTAGCAGTACAAAAGCTATAAAAGTGGGACCGATACTGTAGTTTGTAGACTTGATACTTTAGAGAAAACCTAAAATTTAAATTCGTATAAATCTTGCTATGTATCTTTTGTGGAGAATAGCCATAAGCAAGTCTTTGTTCTCGGCTGCTATTATAATGCATTTAGCATGTATTTTGATGCATTTAGCATGTATTTTGATGTATTTGATGTCTTGAGCATTTTTATACCATAAGAAATAATCATTGCTTACTGATCAACACTTTTTTCAAAACTGATTAGCTTCATCTGGTATCCCTGGCATTATAATTAATATATACTATTTCTATTTATCATTATACAGCTAAAAACAGAAATGGAAGACCAATGAAGAGTTACATTGTTTATGTTTCCCTGAAAGCTTTCTTTCCTTGATTATTAAAATGCAAACTTCCATATTTCTTCAGTTTTCACTTTGACAAAATCTGAGAAAAAATTGTAGCAGCACTGACAGTCAATTAAAGTGATCACAAGATTTCTCATATGATATTTTTAATATGCATCATTTTAGAATAGCTTTCTTCTACTGTCTTGTAGTACAGGAAATTCATGAGAAGATATATCTTTAAAGATGATTTATATGGAAAGTCTCTAATAACAATATTTTCATTGCATTAAAATAAGCTTTTTGGCTCAGATCTAAGCATACAATAGCATACAACTATTTCTCCAAAGGAGGAGCTACAGGAAAGAACTACATCCACCTTTGCTCTGAGGAGTTCTTGACATGATAGAAGAGCCATCTTTACACTAATAAATAGGAAGGATTATCTCAAGGCTTTTCCATTTTCCATGTAACTCCTGTCTTCTAAAAATTAATTGACAGCAGGAGCTGACCAAAACCAGAAGTAAATCTCTTGGATTAATTCTAGGCAGTATTTCCGAAAGTATTGTCTATCAATTTAAGTCTTCACCTATGCAAAGACAGAAAGATCAAAATGCTGAAAAGAACCAGATCTAATAGAAAAAATGAAACCTCTGATTGATGAGGGAAAGTAGGGACATCTTAGAAACTCTGTACTTTAATGCATACAGACATGGTAACAAGCTAAGAGAGAAATTATGTGTGGTCAAACCAGGGCAATGCACATCAAGACTACTTGGTCTATTTACCTGTCTCTCACATAGCCAGTGCAGTTTTGTCTAGTACAGTGCAAATACCTCTCCTTTATGTATCTCAGGTTTCATGTCTGTAGGATGGGTTGTCTGCTATCATATGGGTGTGATATACTACCGGTGTAAACTGGTAAGACAATAAAATCCTTAATTAAAAATTCTCTACAAGTTAATCAAGTGGACCTGTGTCAAAAAAGGAAGAAAAAGCTTGTTTTGCACGTTTTCCATGTCTCAGAGTTAGAACCTCCTCAGCTTGACTCCGTGGAAGATCTTTCAGGGTTTGGTTTTCTGTACACCCCATACTGTCAGTCTTAATTTAAAAGTATAATTAGTATTTAAGAAAATAACAACATAATAATCCGAATCCATAACTAAGATTTGTTTGTCTCCTACATGGAGATTCCTAAAAGTTTTGCAACACATTCTAAGTCACAAAGCCATTTTGCACATTCAATGGCAGACACTGTTATTCACGAAGGATTGTAATCCCCAACTGCCATTTTGCCAAATAAATTGGAAAATAAGGAACTGAGAAAAGTTGACCTTGCAACATAAAATATGTTATCAGCACTGCACCTAGTTCAGCAGGAAAATAAACTACATTTTTACAGTTTGAATACTATAACAAGTAGCAGGGAACATGAACTTAGGGGCTGTCTCTGACAGATGCTGCAAAGCTCCAGACCACATGGAAGAAATTATTTTTGCAGAGCACCTAAGAGGGAAAGAGTGACTGACAGCATAAAAAAAGTAGAGCGGAGAAAACACCAGAAAAGAAGGTCTTGACCTAGCATCATGAAAGAAGAGCACAAAATCAAGGAACATCATCAGGACCAGAGACCACCACAAGCACAATACAAGAAGGACTCTCCTGTGGACATGCATAAGATCTATTCAATTCATAACTAACCACAGATTTACCTCTTTGTAAAAGACACAGACTCAATGTGAAATATTCTGTAATTATACTAAAGTCACATTTTCTATGACATGACATCTGATTCTGTTTTTGCTTTGGAGTGCTACGCTAATCCAGAAAATCTATTCACCCTCACTGAAGGGATTCCCTAGCCCCTCTCCTTTAAGAACAACCTGGTGAGTTGTCTGAAAGTCTTCCCTCTGTCAGCTAGCACAACTAGTGAGTGATGACAGTCCTCAACTGGTGATTCACTTGGCGCTTCACTTGGCAAACAATCTGGGCGGAATCTGCAATACTGCATAAAAACTACTGCCAACTGAAATAACTCCACATGCTAGCAGAAGGTTTCTAGTGCAAACACTGCACTGAATGAAGAATGTGACAGTGTCTCACAAAATAAATGGCAGAAACAGAAAGCACTCACTAACATTTTCAGCATCAAAAATGCATACTACAGACTGGAATAGATTTAAAAAAAAAATGACATCCCATTCAAGCAGCATTTTGAACAAAATTCTCAAACTTAAAGGCTAAAAGTTAGGAGACCCTGTATCTCTTTGTTGCTTCGTTTATTACTTCTATAAGCAATATCTTCCGAGACATTCAGTTTTGCACAGGTACCTTAGAAAGATTAATTAATCTAGGCATTTTTTTTTAAGCTGGTGATAACAATTTTCCATACATCTTTACTTACTCAATTTGATTAGCACTTTAGTATTATTATTGCTACTAATTCTTATGATTATTCAAGTAAAAGAAAAAAAATGGTTGCAATTGCATGGAAAAAAGTTAAGCAAGTAAATAGATCTTCCCTCTTCTCTCTTAAAAAACAATCAAATAAAAAGATAAGATTACTTCTTGAGGAAACGTACTTTAAGTACCAGTGGAAATATTACTGGAAATCAAGCTAATAGAAAACTAGAATATATTATGTTGAAAGATTTTAAGGAGAATACATGTATGTGTATGTACACACACATGTACTGATATACCACAATAGCACTCTTAAGGAAGCACTAAAAGCTTAGCAGTAATGGGAAACAGAGGCAATCCTTATCTACATAGGAGCAGGTTGCACACATAGAGTGAGGCAAAATGAGGGGGAGCCAGCAAAATTCCCTTTGCTCCAACCAGTAATCCATCCCTGAAAAAAATGAGGGAAGTGACTGAATTAAGGGTGACTATAAATGCAATAGCTGTGCTTACTGAATTGATGAAAAAAAAAAAGGAAAAGACAATTTGGGAATACTGACTATATTGACAATATACCCATTGAGAAAGAATGGACAAGAGAATATTTCTAATAATTGAATAACTTCAGTCTGTATGATTTTACATAATTTTTTTGCATAATTTAAAGCTGTAATTTTTAGAAAAAAGTGACATCGGTAACCCTGTTTCTGTTAGATTCTTAGATAGACAGTATCTATTTTCATATACTTCTAAAATTGTACAACTTAAAATATTCTAATCATTCTTTGTATTGGCCTCCTCTCATAACTCTATTTCACTGCTTTTTCACTGCTTTCACTGCTTTTTCTGGGTCTGCATCACAATTTATAAACCATGCAATGGCTGTGGTTTCCTTATACGATACTTCAGAATTTTTGTAACACATGGACAGCATAACATTTTCATTAAATCAATTTTCTTCTTACTTTAAAAGCAAAGAAATGAAATTTATCATCAGTTTCAGAGGTTACATTGGGATCAGGCATTTGACTACACGTAAAACAGTAGCTAAAAATTGTTTGATATGCTTCCACCTTTTTCTTCTATGCTTTCTACATTCCTCTGTTCCAGTAGAGTTTAAGAATAAATAGATAGTTTTTCCAGTGGAAGGAAATTTCCAATGGAATTGGTCAAGAAGCTGCACTGACACCTGTATCGTTTAACATATTTAATAATTAAAATGGCATAAGGAGGGGAGTGGATACCTGTGGTAACAAATCTGGTTGATGACAAGAAAGCTGCCTTTTTGGACATGATGTGGACATAAAAATGATGCATAAAATACAATAATGATAAATGTAAACACATGTAGGGACTTAAATGGGACAGACTAAACACTGCCTCTGAGACAATTGGCAAAGGGAAATTTAAGAGATAAATGAGTTGCATGGACAGAAAGGGGAAGATGACATGATTATTCCCAATATGTAATAATACAGTGGCAGCACATGAAATTAGTAGCGAGCAACGTTAAAAACAAGCAGTGATTTACACACTTTTGCACAATTGCCACAGTATGTTATGGATGTTGAAAGTATTAACAGTTTTCAAAGACTAGACAGTGGAGAAGTCCATGGCTTGAAAGTCTAAACCTTAGCTTGAATAGTACCTGCCCTAGGCAGAAGTTACACAGGTGTTTAAAAAACCTGCAGAGAAGCTGTTCGGATGTAAATGGAGGAAGCAGTTTGATGCTGCTTACAAACACTTGACTGTAAAAAGTCTTAACTTTTGTTTGGCTTTTATGATTAGATTGATGTAGCTTGGCATACATTTAGCACATGTCGTAAGTAAAGTCAACGTAACAAGTAAGCGGAAAACTACTGAGAAGACAGATGGAAAGGGATACTGAATTAATGGTTAGTGCATATAATTACTAAACAATGTGTGTTATAAATCAGATGCAGGATGAGAATTTCGATTCACTGCAAGATGTGAACTGTATGACACAAACACTATGATTCTCATCACCTGAGGGTGGAAGAGTCATCTAACAGAAGAAATAACTGTTTTATTAGTGTAATTGTTCATGTGACTGTGATCCTGGCTGTCCTGGGCCTGGTAATATGCTTTTTTAGTTACACCAGCTAAACACTTTGAAATTCCAGCTGAAAGCTACAGACTTCTAAGTAAGGTGCAGGGGAATGCTTCAACTCTGCAAACCTCTCACCACTGTTGGGTGGGAGCTGAAGGGGACACCACAAAGAAAATCATTCCATACTTAAAATTACATATTTCATATTTATTAAATGCTAAGTCGCCGTATTTCTGGCCACTGTTTGAGATAAGAGTACAGTACTAAGTTAGAACAAACATGAACTTAGAGGCATTATATTGTTCTTTTATTCTTACTCTTATCTTTTCTTATATTTCACATTACTTTAAGATGCATTTAATTATTCCTTGAGCAAATGCTGAACTTTTTGCATACACTTGTCATAAAGGCTATAAATATGCTTGTATGCAGAACACCACTGTACAGAGCAGGAATACAACAGCCCTTTTAATAAGATTTTGCCTAGAATACCATGATCACTGTTGATCATGTAAGGCAAGGCTAAATAGTTTGACCAATAAGATAAAAACAAGCACAGTATATAGTCTTGCTATGAACTATCAAATGGACATAATAGATTTCAAAGGTCTGAATGAGAGGAATCTCTTAAGATAATACAAGAAGAGGATACTATGATCAAAGAAACCGAGGCTCAATATTAAGAATTCCTGTATCACAGTCAGCTTAACATCTCCAGGAATTAACTCACACTAAAGGTACGAAGCTAACATTTCATTTTGTCAGATTCTAAGATCTAATTTGGTCAGTGTGATCAGTTTGGCTTTTAACACCCAGACTCCAGATTATCGGACATTTTCAGGGCCTTTAATACACAAAAGCCTCCAGGAAGCTTTTGGTACATCAAAATTGCCAGACCCCAAATCAAAAGTAAACTTAAAACCATCAATCATCAATTGAAATGAATGACCTATCTACAATTGAAATGTAAGGAATCAAGAAAAAGACTTTATATTTTTCAGTACTCAAGCAGAAATATGACACAAATTTCTAAAAGGGCATTTCTAAAATGTCAATAAAGCTCTATCAAAAATGTGTACAAGTCCTGCTGTTCTACCCACTTAAGCTAGGACTAGAATTGGTCCACAGCGATTAATTTGAACTAAGTATGTATGGTATATGGTTCAGTTATTGACCCGTAGCACTTTCAGGTTCCTCTGAGAATGCTACATCTAGTGGCTCCAGTGCTGATGCGTGAAATGTTCTAACAAACCAGAAATCAATGCAGAGTGCACAGCAAACAGACATAGTCAATGAGCTATTCATTACCTTTTGCAAACCTTCAGTATAATTGGTGGATGGTCAATTTATACACTGTAATCAACTGTGGCTTTATTTTATGTCTTATATTTGGAGATAAAACAAGACCAAGAAACTTCATGTTTTATGTGCTCATAAGAAGACAAAATTGGATAAGTAGGTAATTAGATACCTGAATGCACCCTCCATCAAATAAAATATCACATTTGTCTGTTTGATCGCTAATATAAGCTGTTTAGTAAACAACTCAGTACTGTAGCCTGCAAAGACAGGTTATTGCGTGTGACGCTTTTAACTGTGTATTTTTTCTGATTGGTAATTAAAACCTAAATCCCAGGTGCTTTTTTAAATAAATTGTTGCCTTCAAGATAGCAATTTCTGCTACCAAAAGAGGGCACAGAGGATGTACGTATCAAAAATAATAACTGTTTATTCTTTTTTACTTTTCATAGAACCCTATTTTATCATAAACCTAATTAAAGTTAGTAAAGGACAAAGTTACCTTTTTCACTTTCCATTGAAAGCAAAACCCAACCCCATAATCATATCAACGTCATATAAAATGATTCAATAGCTTCTAAAAATAATCAGTCCATAAAAGATGACTGGTTCCAACGGAGAGCTGCCATGCAGAATTTATTTAAAAACCCTGAATGTAAGGTACAAGGAGCAAAGGAGGCAGCATGGCACTGGCAAGTGTAAAGGCAATTAATTTGCTTTACCATTCCTACGCAAAAGCAGATGGATTTGAGGCATCTAGACAACCTGTGCCTCCTGTTTGTTCAGTTCAGCTCAGTTCAATCTGCTGGGCTTCCAGAATGTCTAGGAAAGTTTTCAATTATGGTGTCCTGCACAGCATTCCCTCCCCAGTGAACTCTGTGAGTTCTGCACCGTCAGATGTGGAGGATTTAAGTGTCTTATGCTATGCAGTTCATCTAAGGGAATGATTACACAGTTTTTGTAGTGCAGTCTGACCATACTCTGAGCCAACAAAAAACACATGGTGTTAGCACAGTGCACAGCCTAAGATATCACACTTTACATCACTGCTGGGTTAATTGCAGCCACATGGTTTCATGGTGCAGAGCATAAGCAGAATAAAGTTGTGTCTGCTTAAAGCATTAAACAAGTGAACTTGATAATGTCTATGTGGGCATATCCCAAAGAACAGCACCTTCCCGCAATGCACGCACAAGGGAAAGAGTCAAAGAGGAGAAACTAAATGGTGTGAAATACAAGACATGAAAGGCTGAGTAACTTACAAACCAAAACATTAAGATCATATCTGAAACCACAAATAAATAAATATATTTGATGTCTATCTCTGCTCAGGTTAAGAAGCTGAATATTTTTGTTGCTGCTGTCAGTTCCTCTCCCAAATACTGCTCTGAATGAAAAGTGTTCCTAAATCTGAGTTTAATGCATGTCAGATTTCATTCTGACACTATGCTGATGAAAAATTATAGCCTGGTAAGGGCAAACTAATAAGAAAAGAAGCATATGAGGTAAGACAACAGAGTTACCTGAGCCACAGAGTATTAACAACTCCAAAGGTAAGTCAAAAACCCAACTGCCTAGGCAGCTATTCTTCAAAAACTTTTTCAACTGCATGACTTGTATCTGCAGGGAATGACTAAATAACACTTTGTTTCAAATATTTTTATTTAAACTGCTTCAGCCAGCTACTGCTCACATTAACTAAGAATTGAAAGTATGAAGTCTCAATGCCATTTTGTCGGAGTCGTCAACATTCGAAAGCCAAAGACCTAATTTAATTATTGGCAATTAGATTTGGGAGATTTGTTACTTCCATGGCTACGATATGATAATAAAAGGAGTAATCTACCCCTTCTATTCATCCTCACTATGCTAACTTATTTGCCAATCAGTCCTGGTAATTACTAGCTTCCTATTTTGTTAGAAATAAAGGAATTGGCTGCACTTCCAGGCTATGCAAATTTCAAATTAACATGTTTCTTATAAATAAATGCGCAACACATTCTCCACTACAGCTTTATGAATGCTTGGAGCAATTTTTAGTTTAGCGGTTTTTAAATAGGAAATAAAAAGAGCAGTAAATGGTGTAACTTCTCTCAAAAAGATTTAGGATTCAGCTATAACACAGATATTACTGAATGAGTCAAAGAAATACTGTCTAATCCTTTTCCCTTGTGGCTCTACTCATCTGAATTGTTATTCTCTTGAGAGAAACTGGAGGACCCAGAACAATTTAATTCCTTGCTATTGTGTTCAGCAAAAAGTTAAAGGAGGCACAAACTTTTATACATTCCTTTTTTTAAGTGTGTAATTCAGGAAAAGAAAATGTGGCAGAGACCCCATAAAAAATTTCTGTTTCAAGGTCTCATAAGATGCAGTGAGTAGAAGACAGAACGGAATTATCTGTACAGAGAAGCTGAACTAAAGATCCATGGGCAAACCAAACATTTCTATATTTTAATATTTAATATTTTGTTTTTGAATGTGCCACATATTGAATATTAACAAACTATTTTAATGATAGACATAATTCTAAAAATGTCAAGTACGAAAACTCCTATAGCAGAAAAGCAGATTCATTAAATACCAAAAAGACGTATATTTATGAACAAATATTCCAAAATTTTCTATGAAGATGGGTTTCTATGAGAACAGATTCTCACAATCTATTTCTATGAGAACATGATTTTTAAGTAGTTTGTTGCAATGTGCTCAAATTTCAGTTTAATTTTGAAGGATATCTGTCCTTGAAGGATGTTTAGGAATTTGAATAAATTATAGCCATAATTGGCTTAATATTGCTGGATCATCCATAATAGAATAGTCATTGCACTATTAGTCTACAACTAAGCAAAGAAAAGCGGACAGGACTATACACCCCGAACAAAATATGCTAAAAAGAATGTAAATCCTGAAAGGTAGCATGGTACCATATGGAATAAAAATGTTACAAAAATGATTGGTGTAATGTGGTACACATATTATGCTCAAGTGCAAGATACACAGTCTGATACTAACATTGTTCTATTTGTACATTCTGGGAAGAATTAGATAGTTATTGATTATTATACTGACAATCCAGAAACTGCATTTTTGGAAAATACTAGGTAGCTGCTGTAAAAAATTTGTCTTTTATTGGATATACTGGTGATAAGAATATAGTATAGTTTTATTTTTATTAACATACTTTTTTTTCAAGAAAAAATGGTTTCATGGCATGTTTCAATCCAATAGCTTTGTGGGAATACTATCAAAATTAGTTAAAGGACGCTTAAAAATATGAATGATTGAACTGAGATACCTATTTGACACTATCAAGTCACAGAACAACATATTTAAAATTGGAAGCGTTGCTTGTTGAAATGAGAAGTTTAGAATGAGACTACGTGACTACTCATTAATGTTAATTATATCAGTATTAGAATCCATATAGACTCACTATGAAAAAAAAAAAAACAAACAAAACCAGAAAATATTAGTCGAGCAAGTGTCACAGGGGTAAAGCTTCTGCCAGAGCAAAAATAGTATTAACACAGTTATAAAGTTTGGGAAGAAAAGAAAATGGTTTTTTTGTGAAGCTCCACATCACTCTTACGATGTGATCACAAGATAAAAGAATCACACAGAACAATATAGGGTTTCTATTCAGTTTCTCTACAATATGCACCCTTGTAATCAAGTAAATATGATGTTGCCATTGCTTCTGCCAGGCCCTGGACTTAGTAGTAAGAGAACAGCTCAAGCCTCAAAACTTTCAGACTTGTCTCAGCCTCCCTAGAGATTTGTTTTAGGTTGTTTAGCTATAACAGCAATTACCTACAATCAAGTGACTATTTCCTGTTTTGTTTTAGCTTTTGCACAGCTGTGTTGCAATGTCTATTGTTACATATTTTTTCTAACTAATACATACTAATAAGAAGCAGTTATTCGGTGTAGAATGAATGATCTACGATGCTTCAAACAGCACAGAAGAATACGGGGCACAGGATGATACCAGAGGCTCCAAGGCTATGAACAACTCTTCAGTGGTCAATTACATTCCTCAGAGGAGTGAAACCTTGGGAGCTGGGCAAAACCTGTGTTAGAGACAACAAAGAGAACAAAAACCAAGGATCTAGCTTAGGTAAAACATATCACATGTAGTGACTTTGGATATAAACTAGAAGAATAAACCAGTGAAGAAGCAGCAAGCACACAGACTCCATTAGCAAACATCAAAATGACCCCAAGTGTACCCAGGAATGAAGAAGAAGAAAATATAAACATCAGCATACCCAGAAACAATCCCAGTGAAGGATCCAGGATGCTGATGACTCCCTATAACCACCTCCCTTCCTTCTCCCCCGCTGCATAACCCATTGACCTTAGGACTTAAGAGGAGTAGTGGAAAAGGGAGACAACACAGACAGGGGGCAGAAAATAGAAAAGTATTAGTCTTAATTATCATTACTGGAAGTCAGCTGTAAGAACTGGCTAATTCATACTTGTGTTAGCATCATTGTAACTGAACTGATTTCAATTCTCTGATTAAACTGTTAACAATGTAAACAGACTAACTACTCTCGGTCTTACATGTAAGGTTTGTATCTTTGGCTCACATAAACTGTGCAACTTGTAGTGCAAGAGCTGCTGGGATGCAATTTGGACACAACAAACTGGTAACTGCTGCAGGGGAAGACTATTCTATTTACATACTTTAAATCAAATCAGGATCAAAGCAGCTTACTGAGTTATTAATGACAAATAATTAACCAGCAATCAGTGATCTCTATATTCAAGATCAACAACAAAACAGATAAACCACAATACCAGACACTTACGAAAATGTTAATGTAACATCTATTAATTTCTAAACACCCTTCTCTAACTAATCCCATAAGGTCCTAATCACACCCACACCCACATAGTCACATGAATGCAGAGGAAAAGAGGGTTACAAGCAAGCCCCTCTCTTCTGGGAGCGCAGGCTCCTCTACTACACACCCTTCGTGTGTAGAGCTTTGTGCGTACCTGTGCCTCTCCTTACAGTATGCTAATCCATACGCCAGTGAGAAAGAAGCCCTTGAGGTCACATACACATGCTCAAGGTTTAAGTCCTTATCTGCTGCATCCTGCCTGCTGTGATGCCAGGGGGAGATGTCAATAGCGTCAAACCATGTTTTGACTGCTGTTTCGTTTCGACTAAAAGGTATCTCCCCAAAGTTACATGCTTCCTTTTTTATACTTGATTTAAAGCTGACTTCTTTGTTTCAAAAGTCTCTTCATAGTTCCCCTAACTGTTTAAGCCCTCTTAGAGTTGTCTTCCTCTTTAACAGGATCAATTCTGTCAAAACACTCTCTCAGACAGTTTTGGGCATCCCATTCACACACACCCTTCAACACCCACATCCCTCTCTTAACAGCTATCGTCATCCAAACAGTTTGGCCAAGGATGGGCTGTGCTAGCATCCCTACAGCAACGGATTGGTCGATAATGTGGGCAACCTAGAATGTTAATGTCTAATGCCAAAAGAAAAATGTGAAAGGATCCCAAGTACATACAGAACAGGTCATGGAGAAGGCAGGGAACCAGACAGTATCAGAAGAGCTGAATAGAGATGCAGAAGCATCAAGTGCAGGACCACTCAAATGAAAACCTGTTAGATATTTCAGAGATTTATATGACAAACGAGGCTGATACAGAAACCGACAGAAACTGCTAAGTGACATATTTCATTTTAAATTACTTTAAGAATCTTAACTACTATAACTTACTTGAAGTCCTGTTGAGACTTACTTAGAATATAATGCCTTCTGGTAGATTCTGAATAAAATCAGTTGTTTAAAGAATGAATTGATGTTAGCAACGTGGGAAACTCTTTCCACTCAAAACTTATTTAATCTACTTTTCTTTGTATAAAAGATTCTTCACAGCTATAAAGCCTGATTTCTCATTAATCATTACCTGAGACTACTTTAACCGAATTCATTTTATTTCATAGAATGGATAATGATTCTGAAAGGAAGAATACCCAGTATTATGACCAGCACTGAAAAGACTCACAGTGTATGTGACTAAATCAATAAAAAGAATCAGTAAACCTGTGCTGAAGTACTTAGATATACATCACATTCTGTTTACATCCTTGTGCCCTCTTTACAAAGACAAAAACATTCAGATATTTATGATATTATATGCTAATAGGATGGAACAGAATAATCTTTAGTATACTAGGATAAACAATTCATGACTTCACTGAATGTTCAGATGTGGTTGCTGATATGCCTTCCATACTTTAAGGTACATTGAACTTGCATATAATTTCTTTAAAAAACTTTATGATTTTTAAAATGGCCTTCTGAAGTGCAAAAAGAGAAACATTGCGTTGGTCCTAACTTCCTTTAGGAATTTTGGCTGATACAGATACAGTATAGTATTTTTGTTACCAAATACTTTCTGATAAATGTCTGTATCAAAGTTCTGTGATAACTTTTAGAACAGTGAAGTAAAACCAGCTGTAACTTCACATGCAGACATGTCAATAGATTTTCAAAGGTAAATAAGTATTATGAAATGATGCCTTTTGATAGCAAAATGCTACTTTTGTGTAAATGGAACATAATTTCAGTTGCAGGTTCACTATGTACTCTTGAGCTTGAGTGTGAGCCTATCAGATGTCGTTAAGACTTGAATTCATGACGTATTGAAGAAATTATTAATTATTCAAGACAAAAGCTGTGGTTTGACAAAATTAATAGCTCCCAGCTAAGACCCCATTTCTATACCAAACACAATACCTAAACAATATGTGAAATCACGTTTAACATGGAATTCAGAAAAGAAAGCAAGTACCTAAATCAAGGGTTTGAACAACGGTAAATGCTGTAATTAAGATAGTATTTCTTCAGAAATTCTGTATGTTACCTTTTAAGTTTCATGACTGAAATGATTCCTTAATACATTATGAAACTCTTTTATTGAGGTAGTGTATAACCTTAACCAATTCCACAAATAATTAAACCAGTCCTATAGGGGAGTTGCTACATTTCTGTGACACACTAAGTAGCTTTAAAAACTGTTGTTATCAGCATAGGCATATCAGAATGAGCTAGCAATATGAATCTACTTGCAAATATATTCAAGATAGCTATGCTAATCCCTTAGAAATAGATTAATTTCTAAATTTCAGTTAACCAAGTTGGATAAAGTCCACTTTATCTTCCCCAGTGGATAATTCTAGAAATAGCAAATAATTCCATATAATGGAATTTAATTGCAAAGATGCACGCACTGATTCTTAAATGAAATCTTGTTCTATCAAACAAAACCCCAGAACCTTAAAAGTAATTTTACTGCTTCTTGAGTTTAATTGCAACAACTTTTCATTTTCACATATGTATGTATGTATGTATGTATGTATGTATGTATGTATGTGTATGTTTCACCATTAAGAAATTTGCTTTTACATAGTGACTCAAGACAAAATAATTGTGAATTCCACATAAATAAATGATAAATTTGTTCTGAATACAAGCACAAGCAAATAAACTGCTTGTGGGTGTTTCAAAGAAACTAGATAGTCTGCAACTAGAGTATTTTCACAATAAACGACAAACAGATATCTGGATCTGCTTCTTAAAGGCATTCATTCATGAATGAACAGATGTCACTTTTAAGAAGACTAAATATATTTTCCAAACCTTGGAAACCACTGGCCCCAGTTTCTGATAAATTACAACCTGGAGCTGATTATCTGTGTAATCTGCATGCTACAGAAGAAATTGTGGTCACTTATTTACTACTTCTGAAAGTATAGTATATGCAACCTTTCGCCTTCATTGAGGTGTGAAGTTGCTTGGAGTTTTTGGATGGTGTTGAAGCTGACAAGTGCGGCTAGAGATAAGGTGGCTTTTAGAAAAACGCCATGCAGATTTATGAAATGGAAGTAAGGTGCCAAGCAGAGTAAGCAACACAAGACATACAGAGGGTAGAAGAGAAACTCGATGCATGACTGGCATACACCCTTTGAGCACACCCTAGATGCACACATACTTTGAAATAACTATATTCTGATTGGAAAGTATGAAGGGGAAAAACTGATAACAAGTTTTGCTCATATACCTCAGACTGTGTTATTCAGAAAAAAATGTTATGCAGAAATCGCAGGCAGAAATTTCAACCAAAGCTGAGCCTAAATATTTGAGACAGATAGACAGTTCACTTGGTGTGAGAGAATGCTTAAGTCTATGCCTAGCTAATGGTACAAGTGTGCCCTTAAATTCCTACAACAGGAAATCAAAACAAAAAAATAGGACTCTCATTTTTTCAAAATGTTACTCTTCATCACTCCTCATCTTTTCTCCTATTCCTAATCATGTCAAACTACTTTTTTTAGCTACTATGAATGCAATATTAGAAAAATAAGCTGTGTAAATGCAATTTAATAGCTGGAAATGAGAGAGAGGGAACAAAAGGGAGTAGAATAAAGGAGTTGCTTTTTTGTCCCAAAGTGGTGATAAGTAACAGCTTAGGATATATAAAAAATAACTGGTCAGACTCTGGAGTGCTAAGTACCATCAGCTGATTATGGACTTCAAGATTACTGATTTAGTCAGTCTAATAAAGTGCTAAATTCCTAAAAGGACTATTAGTGTAGTTACTGGCTGCAGAGTACCTATCTAGTTCCAATATCATCGCATGCAATACCCTAACTCATAAGCTCCACCCATGGATGTAACTCAGTTGTAATCAACTGAGATAAACAAGTATAAAATTGGACAAAATGTCGGATAAATGAGGTTCTTTTGGCTGAGTTGGCTCTATTTAACCTCATCTCTGTCTAAGATCATATGATTCACATGTACCAGGAACTTGCATTCACCTTTATCATGATATACAAATTCCAGGAAATAGGATGATTTTTGAAATGGAAACAGAAGCAAAAAGCTGCCTTAACAGTGACTTTGGTAATCCAAGCATCCCCAATGAGACAAGACATCCTGAAATGAAGACCTCAGTGGAGGAAAAAAAAAACACTGAAAGGAAAACAAAACTAAATCTACAATATTTTTTCCATTCTGAAATCAGAAAAAATATCAAGTCCTTAATTTAAAGGTTAACTACACTACATAACAATTTGATAGCTCATTGAGATAATAAAATTTACTGCTATATTCAGTGTTTTTAAGAAAAAAAAAGAGTGGAATGATGAATGATATTTTGATCACAGAGATAAATACAGTGGCAAATTGTCTTATGCATATTAAATATTGCATTGGAAAGTTTTAATTTATAGTAATTAAATTTTTTAAAAGGACTAGCCTTAACTTTTGGAAAAATTACTGCTATAGTAAAGAAGGTGATACAGTTTGAATAGGCAAGTAACATTTTATAATTATGTAATCAGTAGATTAGATCTTCAAATCTGACTCTCCTTACATGCACTTAAGAGCAAAGAAACCATTCAGGTAAATGCACACAAGTAAGCAAGCTTAGTCTCCTTTGGTGGATGACCAAAACTGCACATTGCTTTTACTCATGATAACTAATGTGTGATATGTGTGATCAATATAATACTCTATCTTCATTTTTATAATTATGCCTAGCTTATCACAGACATTCCTGAAAATCAGCCCATTGTATAATAAAGTTGCAAAGAGAGGAACAATGGTAGTTTTGTTTTTATTTTTCAACTGATTTTAATGTTTTTAGTTCTGCCACATAAATCACTAGATGGACCACTCATATATGGGCAGTTCACTTCTTTGTTTTATCATTCCAATTGTTACTCTAGTAAATTAGATAAATCTGTAATAGGTTTATCAGTAGACTAGCCCTAGTCAGAACAGACAGCTCTGTCCACCTGCAGCCTCCAGCCAGATGCTGATGAAGAGTTATTGAGTTTTTACACTACATATAAGCCAAGCAACATAGGCTAGGTTAATGGTCTAGCTTGCACGCTAGCACACATGGACAAAAAAACAGATTGCTCATCTATCAGATCTGGATAACTGAAAGTCAACTTATTATGCTCAGAAAGGTTTGCTTCATATAAAGAAAATGTTACGAGTACTTCTTGAAAATTGATAAACAGCCTTTTTGACTTAGGAATTTTATGGAAACCATGTAAGCTACACATCACACATCTCACTAAATATCCCACTTGTCAATAGCATTACAGATTGACAGCTGAGATGTGATCAGTAGAAAACACAAGGAAAATATATTTTAATGAAGCAAGAATAAAGCAAGATAGCTTTACTTTGCATTTAGAGTTGGCAAGGAAAGTGCACATTTCCTATAGCAACTCATGATATAACAACTGGAAACATTTTTATCAGATTGTCTTCAATCATATTCCCATATCTTAAAGCGTGGGTGCTTTAGGGAGTCATCATTTTATATTGCAAGGCTCTGTTTTCCACTGCTTTGAATTTTACTCATTTTCAGCTTTTCTGGAAAATACTAGGACAGGCTGACCTTACTCATAAATTTCAGTTAAAACAGTATACCAAGAGAAAAGAATGTTATTCTCCAATTTTTTTTTTTTTAAAGGAAAATTGTTTGAGAAGATCCATTGCCTCCATGCTTTGAAGCATGAATTTGTTACACAGGACATGGTTTACAACCATTACAGCTGAACTTAGTTTGATAGCTACATTCTCCAACGATTATGTCCATAATGAAGCCAGTCGAACTCTGCAGACCCCACTGTGTATGAAATACAGGCTCTTTCTTAATGAAGGACCTAAGAATTCTACTTTCAAGATGTAAACAGGATGAAATAGCTTTTTCTGATATTTCTCCTTGTGACTGGTAAGATGCCACTAGACACAGGGATTAAGAACAGAAACATTAAATCCTCCATGTTCTGGCAGCTAAGCAGCATGTTACAGAAGGGATAAGGACAAAAATACTAGGGCATCAGGAGACTGTATGACAGTTTTGCAGGAATCACAGGACTTGAAGGATCTCTGAAAGGATATGCAGAGCGCAAAGCCCAGAGAGTAGAAGTGGATGGAGAGAAGGAACAAGCACTGAGGAGGGAAAGGGTACAACGTAAGGACAAGACACCTGGAAGAATTTTTAGACTGCGAGTTGTTGTAGGTTTTCTGAGCGTTCACAACTGCAACTAAAATTATGCTTTGAATATGAATATATATGAATAATATGAATATATAAAAATATGAGTAACTCTGAAAAATAATGCCTTAATTCTCTTAAGATGAAATTCCAAAGTGAATGGACACTTGGTAATTTTCACTGCAATGTCTAATCTTCATGTGCCATTTCAGGATAATACTATAATTGTAAAAATTAATTAATATTTCTGAATCATTCAAATCCTATGATAAGGGCATCTTAAAATTGCATGTTTGGAATTAGTATCTTTTTATTCAATACAGGATCTTGTTAAGTGTCCTTTACGTAAGACATGAAACTCTACATTGCCTGAGGTGATAAAAGATGAACAAAAAATGATGTGAACATCCATGTTTATTTCTGTCCCTCAGAATTACTTCACATTTCTGTACTTAGAGACACTGTATCGGACCATGTGATCCACATCTGTAAAAAGCAAATTACCTTTAACCATTACTAAGATTATTTAAGTTAGTCTGTTTTCTTTAGCGCTGAAATGCTCAGTCATAGCCTCAGTTGTTTGGATGATCTCAAACTGCTGTAGGTGGCAGCTCTCACTAGACTTTCAATAGTTTGTATGTCTCCTCCTCTTTCCCCACTCTTCATTAGACAGACTACCTCCTATAATAATAGACATTTCCTAGTCGATAAGCACAGAAAGAAGCTCAACTACTGTTGCTAAAACATCTTCAGTTTTAGCATTCTCTAACTTTGAAGTGCTTGACTTGAAGGTCTAATGTTTAACATTTTTTGTTGTAATAATCAATTCATACTGTATGCCATGAAGAGTGAAATATTATCTATAAATTATCCATCCAAGTTTTGTGATGTTTTGCATCATTTTATACAGCAAATGATAAGTAGGGCACTACAGATGCTTTACATGATTAATGCACAATGTGTCTTGTTATACTACGCTGTAACGTTCAAGAAACCATTAACACAAAAGAGAACCTAAGTATGAAGATTGCACATTTCTCTAAGTCATTTCAAATGACATTTGTGACATACAAACAAGAAAAACTTGTTATAGCTTTTGACATGTTATAATCAATATATTATTATTACTAAAATAACAATTCTATTGACCATAGCATGCCTAAATTATATGCTTATTACAGTCATTCACAGCATCTGAAATAATCCTCCTGATCTGAAGTGTGAATTCAATTAATAACTCAGTTCTGCTGAAGACAATTACCCCCTCTAGAAATGAGCAGCTTTATATTTCAAAATCATAGATTTCAAAACCATACTCTGATGTTTACACTGTTTCCCTAATACAGTAGGAATGACAATTAATGCTCTAAAGTGTCATATAACAAATTCTGGTTTGATTTTTCCCCCATAACTTATTTTGCACAGGTTTCTGGCTTACAGTGGGGCTACCACAAAAGTCACAGTCATGCATCAAGAATATGATTCTTTTCATCACAACATCTAGACTTCATAGATATTTGCATTGATCTGTAATTTCAGAGCCATGTAGTTGTTAAGGAATCAGTACAATTCTAAAAATTTTAAAAAATTAAGCACCATCAAAGACACAGTTGTTTGATTTTTTAGTGCTCATCTGACAATTTCATAGCACTATAAACTGTAAGACTAGAACAGAACAGATCTGGAATAACTAGCCTGTGTAAGTCAGATAAAAAATAAACTGAGCTGGAATAAAGTATACAATAAGAAAGGCTGAAAGGCTGATCAAGGCTTCTTTCATTCTATGATCCTGCAATATTTTATAACATGTTTTAAAAGTTGTATTTATGAAGTAAGGAAAATTAAGTTAAAGTGGTTCTGTAATGAAAAAAAAGGTAAGCAATATCCTTGCAAAAACATATACAGAACATGAAGCTTTTTTGGGTTTTTTTTTGAATTTCAGGGAAGATAAATATTATCCTTTTTTATTTGTGACTGCAGTGCTAAAACCTCTCAACTCCACCCATGGTAGATCATTGTTTATTGTAGCATTCTACTGACATTTTATGAACAGCATTTTCTAAAAATAGGTTTAAAAAAAAAGATGAGAAAAATTCATTAGAGTGCTGTGCTCTGACTAATGTGATATAATAATAGTCTCATCTGTGTGGCAAAGCAAAATCCAACAAATATTGTATTTTCTATGCAGATTCCATTCAACTTTAAAATGGAAAGTTTCATTTCTAAGCAACGGGAAAAAAAGGTAATTCAAAATTTTTAATTCCTAGTTCAAAAATGTATCTATAGCTAAGACTCAGGTCAATTAAAAGCTGAAATATAACAGTCACTTTCCAATGGATACAATGCAATATAGGATAAAGGAAAAAATAATAGTTAATATCATCTTCAAAGTGAGGATTCCAATATAGTTTTCAAAGTAGTTTAGATAGTTTAAAAATAATGGCAAGATTAAACCTGAGCTGTTCACACAATTCCATGACTCTTGCAAAAATACCAGTGTTTTCCAAGAGAACAGAGAAACTCCCCTGCACGCTGCTTCAAAGTGTATAGTTGCTAAGTGCCAACCTTACTCAATTTTTACAGGGTCCCCAAGTATGGGTACTGAACTATTGATTTTTGAGAACTTGAGTATCTGCTTATAATACTAATTAAAGGTATCACATGCCAAATCATGTGCCAAATAGCCACAAACAATATTTATAAAAAGAACTTGTATAGAAAAAACGTCCTGGTCCCTCCATGCTAGTGAGCATTTCAAGATCTTTTACACAAACATTGTTTTCAACTCTTTAACAGTACAAGCATTAGCTAGCTGAACAAACCAATGATCAGTCAGACAGTATCAGTTTTATCAATAGCTGCCCATGACAGGGAAAACGATTACCAGTGAGTTCTGTGGTCCTATTATCACCGGCACAGTCTTTCTACCAGTGAAGATTTAATATCTACTATTACTTTTCTGAGGATAGGTCTTCAGGGCATATAAAGTGCACTTGATACTTGGGATTTTGACTTCTGAGGACCTGCAATGCAAGAGGAGTGCAACTGAAGTCAATAGAAGCTTCACTAGGAACAAACAAAAACATATATAATGTTAAGTAAACTAAAAAATCAAATTCTGCACAGCTCAAGTTCATTAGCTAAATTTGGAGGATGCTTTTGAATTTAATTTCTCTGTTTCTCCAGTCTTCATTTGTAAAACAGAATATTCCTTAGCCTCGTAAGGTAACATGTTTGTTAATGTTTATGTTCATTATAGAGTTATTAATGTTGATGAAGTACTCCAGGACTTGCATGATAACTGCTATGCTATCTTATTAAGGAATTAACAGTTTTGTATTCAGAGCGATCTGTAATTAATGTACAATAAATAAGAATTGCTGCCACAGAGTAGGCAACAAGGGAAAGCAAACACTGATTACTGAATGCTTCTTCATGAAATAACATTGTAATATTTTATATATAAATGAAGTTTAGTACCTATGTGAAAAATTGTGACTGTATTCAAAAACTGTCCTAAACCATGTGCACAGGGAATCTGAAATAAGACTGCATCTGTAACTAATTCTATCAACTTCCCTGTCTAACTAACATTATTTTAATGTAACTCTTCGAGGTTTAGTAATGCTTCTGAAGGCATCTCTGTGAGGGGGACAACATATTCTAACTCTTAAGAGTAAGCATCAGTAAATCTTGGCAAAAACGACTGCAGATGATGTTAATGTTAACAGAGCTTTAAATCACTTTACCTAACTGTATAGTATTGCCCAGGTAAGGAATGAAGGCCCTTAAAAATCTTTGTGTGAAACATACAATCATGGCCATCACTTAATCACTCTAGTACTTTCTTATTTTAAGAATAAAAAGCATCTAACAGCCACGTACTGAGAAGCATTAATAAATACTGATTTTCTTAAAGGTGAACATTAAAGAGAGTAGCCTGAGAGTTACTGAAAACATTAACTTTATCATAGGAAAGAAATTTCCAAAAAGTTTTTGGGGGAGTGCTCTCTTGCAATGCCTAAAGGAAAATCTTTTCTAAATGCTAGACTAGGAGATGGAACTCCCTCTCTCATAGGTTTTACAAAAGAGAGAATTGTAGTCTCCAGAGATAAACGGCTTAGAAATGTGGACTTCTTTAAGGGAAAGAAGAAAAAACAAATTTTCTGAATTCAGTTCGTGATTTACAACACTGTTCATTCATTGCTTCTCATATTGTACTTTCTTGCTGTAGGTGGTCTGTTTCATAAATTGTAGCATTATTGTCAAAACTGTATTTGTGAAAGAAGGTAAAAAAGGAGCAAAGCATGCCCTTGATTAAGTAGGCCACTTTGAATTTTCAGATTGGTAACAGCAGTCAGGACCCTCATCCACAGAGGCTCTTATATAGAGATGAAACACTCGGTATCTTCTGAAGCTCAGTATTCTGTCCTTGGTCTATCTATCGGATTTATTTCAGAGTCTCAATTTCTGAAAGAGAGTCTGTTCGTCCTGTGCGGGCTGATTCTGCGGGACTGACCTATTAAGGCCATGACAGTGTTGATCTTATAGTTCAGTCCAGCCAATAATGAGGCTCTGCCTGGGTTTTGTAGGCATGCATGTTTCACAGTTTAAAACTTGGACTTAACTGAAAATTAGGTATTTACTCAAAAGCAACATGTAAATTACTTATATTCCTGAAAAAGGATAAAAAACATCCATATGTACCTGTATTTTCTTGTTTGACTTTTTCATCTTCCCCCAGATAAAAAATATTTATCATTTCTTTTCCTAAGGAATTTTAATACCTTTGGTTAGGAAAGGACAACTTGCATATTTCACATGAAAGGTTTTTTTCGTTAGTTCTGAGAAGCAGAAGCAGAAATACGGGTCTAGGATAGGGTCTTATGTGAAACTATTATTTTATCAAGAAGACTCCAAGTCAACTAAACATATTTACTGCTACCACTAAGAAATGACAGAAGGGTTGTTTAACCGTATTTGAGCTTATAGAGCAAAATGAAGCTTGTATTTAACGATGTTCAAGTAAGTGAAGTCATACTGAAGATAAAACTGCTATTATTAAAAAAATTCATTTTCTTGCTTTTTTTAAGCTTGATCATACTAACCTCTTATATAGTAGTAGCTACATTGTTAAGGAACTTTGTTTCAAACAGCACTTTGAGTCAATTAAGAGTTTACCTAAGCACTCCAAAATCACTCTCTTAGAACAGTACATAAGGCACATTTCTCAAAGTCAGTTAGCAAACTCCAAATAACTCCCTTAGTCATTACCACCTAAGTACAATGCAAGAACGTTATCAGCTAATAGGGAGAACAAGAATGTTTAAAAGATACAAATACAAAGTAATACAAATTGAGTAAATATGAAATAAAAACAGACCTTAATCCCCTACACATGCAATTTGAAGATAAACTGATCAATTTCTCATGTTGTCATCCATGCCCTTTTATATTTTTCTCCAATATAACATTTATTAACACAAATAAGTAAAAAATGCACAGAATAAAAATTCAAATAATATTTTATTCACTATTTCATTTAATCAGTGACCCTATCATTCTCTTCTGTAACCACATATACATGTAAATATATATTACTTGCCTTTAGATTAATCTATGCTCCTTCAGTAGCTCTAATATTTATTAAACTTTTCACAGATTATGATAACCATGCCTGTGCTTTTATACCATCACTTATACCATGCTGTTCGTCATAAAGAATTTGTTATTTAAACTTTTATTCTTCTCTATTTTGTTCCAAGTGTGAGCTCTTTTGACTAAACTAATATAATTTAATGAGATTAAAAATGAAAGTTCTGTTTCAGAAGAAAAGATACTTTCAAACCTCATAATCAGCTAACTAACTGAAAAGATGCAGCCCACTAACATTTTGACAAAATATTTTACTTGGAAGGAAATAAAATTACCAGACAGAAAAAAGATAATCATTGTTTTAGAACAAGTTTTAAGGAAATTTAGGTTAATAAAAATGTTTTATCTCTTGCTTTTGTGATTTGTTCCATATGGCTATATATGCCTTACAGCAATGTGTCAAAGTATATGGCACATTATCTAAGAAATAAGAGCAAAGTTCAGGTACTCAAAAACAACTCAAGAGATTTTGGAGGGGTTGAGTGATAATATATTTGCACACAGAATTCTCACTTTACGGCTTGGGTGATTCATATTATTGTTTGCAACAAAATCTAACAGTGTTTATATAGTATACATTCATTCACACAGGCATCTCACCATCTGACAACAGGATGTCCAGTTGCAGCTATGAACAGCTGAAGCTTGGGTAAGGACAGCATATTGCAAGGCTGCATTGATGGAACTAAGCTTCTACAACCAGGTCTAGCTTCAGCCATGATATGAATGAAGGGCAAGGGGCTCTAAAATGGTATAGGGAAACTGCCATGCAAGTCCCACTGGGGGATTTACAGCCAGCTCCTCCACCTTCCTCATTCACTGTTAGGCAATGGCAGTCTATAATCACCATAAGGCTTGCCAGAAGCAGGATGGCAGCTGAAAGCTGCAGCAACAGAAAGATGCTACAAATCTTCTACGAACAGCCCACAAGGGCTTATTTACACAGAGCAGTATGCTAGCTACTTTGAGAACATGACAAGATGGCTACATGATATGTCCGTGAGTATATCCATTAAGCACATCCTACAATAAGTAGTACCTTGTTAGTCTCTGGTTGAAGTGAAATTTGGTCTTTCTCAAATCCCAAAACCCACCCTTCCTGAATACGGGTTTCTCTGGGATGCATAAATTCTTCCTGTTGCAGGAAATTGAAATTGATAGTGTAGTATACCACTGGAGCAGAAGTATTTGAATCCAGCTTACAGAAATAAGTTTAAAAAATTGGGAAGTTTTTTCCCTGTACAGGAAACTGTGGGATAATGACATACTTTGTCTGCTGCAGGTTCTGCTAGAGAACACTCGGATAAACTGTCATCTTCACAAAGTTGAGAAAATAACCTTTTATTCAAGTAACAGTGACAGCAGTATTGTTAAACATAACAGTACTGCTGCTAATGCTCTTAGAGCCATGATGCTACAAAATATTAGCCTCTATTTAAAAATACTTGCCAGGATGGTTACACTCTTCTTCCCAAAAGCAGAAGGCAAATTAAAAACAACATATCCTGAAGATACTGTCTCACATACACTACATATATATCTATATATATATATGTACATGTACATGCATATACACATATACTATTATGCATTTCAAGAATAAAATAAATTTAGGATGGATTCACGATTTTTGAATGTGTCACACTGGAAATGCTGTGTTTTTCTTTGGTGTTATTTACAGTTTCTATTACTTATTCAGGAAGTACAGAATTTTAGGTACCATCTTGTGTCTTCTTAAGGATTCTTTCCCTTTTTCAAAATACCAAAAGAGATTGCTGAGAGGAACTCTGTTAAAACTTTTCTATTAAGTAGTCCCTTTTCTTCACAATGTTCTTCATTGCCCATTATAGCCCTTCAATATTTAAGAAACTATAGAAGATAAGCCTTACCATAGCAAATCTGCTTTAACATAAGAGCCTGAAAAGTATCTTTAGAAGAGTAACTAGTGACATAAACATTTCTCTGAGCATAGAAGAGCAAAGCAGGTAACATGTTTCCTAAAAAATCTTTCAATAGAGAGATAGATAAAAATCGAATCAATGTTAGAAATAAAATACTGAAAAGGGAAAGGATGGGAGGATAAAATAATATTACTACTTTCAGCTCCAAAATCATGTATAAAACACATTTAAATTTAGATAATTTGTATCTCAATAACATCACCTTCAGATATAAGTTTTAAAACTTTATAAAAGATATGATCATTAAGAATAGTATAGTAAAAAGTTGATTTTTTTTTTATAGAATCCTAAACTGAAAACTTGTTTTCAATGACTAAGGAGAGAAAAAGACTTGAAAGCTGTTTAGATAACTATGGTAAAATAGCTCATAACATTTGGACAAGTATATTGATACTGCACTGGAGATGTGTGATAGGTATAGATAGCGGTACTTACCTTTGACAACAGAGTGTATTTCCTGTGAGGTAAAATGCTGCTCTTGTAAATTTTCTTCACTGTTTTCTAATGAAATATTTTCTGTAACCAATCAAATGTTATGCTAGGCTATCAGTGTGTGCTACTGAATCTTCTGAGACTTTTACTATCTGCTTTTTACCTTGAAGGAGAAGGAAATTCTGAATTGGTGGGATAAATATAACAACTTAAAAATGGGTAAAACTCCCAGAATTCCCAGATTACAGATGACTGATTTAATGAGTAAAGATAGCAAGGGAAAAGAATCACAAAAATCTCTTAAAATTGGCACACACATCATCCAAAAGGCAGACTGCTCACAAAATATGAGCAAAGTAAGTTCATCCAGGATATTTCTATGCTTCTGTGCAATGTTCAGAAAGGATACTAATTAAAAGTAATACCATATTTTTTTGTTTCTATATGTTCTTTCTTGTCCATGCAACAGAAATAGTTCTGGACAGAGAAAACCTTTCATCTATAATCCTCTCACATGTAGCAAATTATGATTCATCAGAACACATCAATTCCGGATGTAGTTCATCCCTGGTTTTGGACTTTCACATAGAACAGATTTTTTAATGGTTTTGCTCAGATAAAACAGAAAACTCTACACTTGCCAAGGCTTTTCAATCCGGTCAGAACAAACATAGTTTTAATACAAGAATTTTTCGGGCTTTCATGAAAATCCTAGCTTACTTGGAAAATGATTTTTTCAGGCAGGGTTTTAAGAAGGCACAGTAATTTATCTTTGGAATTAAAATTAAAAAAAAGCCTAAAGGAAGGCAATGCTATTTTGCCATCCCCTTTAGTAAAAGTAATTGCTATAAGTGAAGCTACATTAATGGAAGAAGAATAAAATGAAACTCATTGCAAAGACTCAGACAGAAAGCAGTACAGTGCTCTTGGACAATCAATGTGATAACAGAATGAAAATAGGAGTGAATTTTTGGAATAAGAATTAAACTATATATCTCAACAAAAATGCACTGAGCTTTAAATCTTGTGAATATCAATGTCTCCAGTTAAAAGCAGCATAAAATCTTTCATTTAATTAAACAGTACACAAAATCTAAAATTCATCCTAATCATCTTTATAGCTATCTAGTTCCGGTTTTAAAGTTTTTCTATATAGGCATAGCATTAGTTCCTGTCATCATGACCTTGTTTGTGACATGTGCTGCAAGAAGGTTTAAGGTATTTGTAATTGTCATAGGTGTTTGATTTACATTTACCCAATCACATATTAATTGTGGTGGCACTCTAGTTTGCAATAGCATATCTCGAAATCTGTTAAGAACAAAGGAAAATCAGATGAGAAGAGAAGAATATAAATGAGAAATGCTGACACAATAATCGAAAGAACAGTGCAGGCAAACGTACAGTACATTCACACTAAATATGTTAATGAAAATTAATTTAATATCCTTGCTCTCTGATTTCCTAAATGTTAAGCAAATAGCATGACTGCACATTTGACAATCTTACTCCATGTCTACTATATATATCTTGACAAAGATTATTTGGTCAAGTAAGGTCAGCAAATCCTGAAACTAAACTTAGAATTTTTTCTGAAGATGAAAATATTTTTAAGTATCCATTCCAGTCAGTTTTTCTTCAAATTATCATCACTGTCAAAAGAGTTGAAATGCGAAGGTTAGCATTCTCATTTTCAAGTGCGGAAGAACTGTCATCTTGCACAATGCAAAACAAATGAAACAAAGCTCTGTTACTCATGTAAGGTGCTAGTTATTTAATCTATTTTACACTAGATAAATTCAATAATATTGCTGGTGAAAAATATTATATTCAGTATTTTTGAGAGATTAAGTGATAAAAGTGAATGATATAAGTGTAATACCCTTTACCATGTGACAAATGTGAGACATATCCTTTGGAAAATTATGCAAGTGCAAGGATTTGTAGGTAAGACATGTTTTTATTGATTACTGCATTTGTAAATGCCCAGTGAATTATTATCCTGTTGGCCCAATGACAAGGTATTGCATCCATCTGCAAAGTATCTGGGCAAAAGCAGTTGTTACACCTTGGTAATGTTATTTTTACCTGAGCCATACATCTGTTTGAAATTTTCACTCTCCTATAATAAAGAACATCAAAGGCTGTTGCCAAACTTGAACAGAACAGATAGCCTGTAGAAGCCTCCTAAACTTGTGAAACTTCAAAAATGTTATGAGCACAGCTCAGGGAAGAAAGGCTTAACAGCTGGGTGAAGGAGGGTAAATTTAATCAAAGTTAAAGTTATAAGTTAATGAAGTTTAATCCATTTTTAGTTTGTTAAGAAGTATTGCAATCTAGGATGTTAGGGTTTTTTTGCAGCCAGTCTCTTTGCCTGCAGGCTATGTCTCTGATGACTCTCTGGCTTAAAAGCCCTAAAATGAGTAGATCAAAATAATTTAATTTAATTGCTTTGTTGTCTATTTAATTTAGAAACCCTTGAGCATTCTAGCATTTGCATTTTTTTTTAAATTCAGACTTGCATTATAAGCTTCTTTATTAAGGTACTCAAATATTTAGCATTATCACCAAATAATATTAGTGGAATAAATCAGGTCACTGAATCATGTTAGCGAAATAACAGACCTGGGGCTCTAAGCGTGAGGTACAGTTATGCTATCCAAAATTTCAGCCAACTTCCATGTGTTATAGATACCTGAAAGCATCTATTAAAATAAGATCTCAAGGCTTGAGCAGCAATACTGAAGAACTTAAATCTTTTTTGTTGCAGGCTGTATTCTATATTATTCAGCATAACAGTTCATAACTAGGTAAAACCATATTTCAAATAATAAACATTTATGAGATTACAGACAGCATTAGAAAGTTTAAAAATTAAAATGTTAAAACTGAATATGCAAATTGCCATCATGATCATCTTTGTCCTAAAGACTCTGAATAAAAAGAAGTTTCTTAATCTCACCTTTTTCCTAGGCTTCCCTGGTTAGAATGAATTTATGGTCTCTGCCCTAAACTCTGATCATTTTATCAAATGTCTGAAAAACTGAACTGCCTGTCCTCACCTGCATATACTCTTGAAGCTTATTCCTATTTAATAGATGTTTTCACTCAGATTCTTATTTCAAAAGAATCACTTTTTTTTCTACCAGAAAGGCAGAAGATAGGTTTATAACTTTACTGCACAAGGAGAAAAGGGTGAGAGGGGAAAGACATAACTGCATTCTAATGTTACAAATTCCAGAATTTCATGTGTGTAATTTCAAAGCTAGAAAGAGAACATAAACACTAAAAAAGGACAGGCCAACACAGGGTAATGCAAACAAAAGAAGTAATATGGAAAATAGTAAGATTAATATTCAAAAGAAAGCATAGCTTCCATAATAAGACGAAATATTGAGTTCTGACTAGGAATTAATGCCTAGATTTTTCATAGCAGCCTCAGCGAAGAAATAGCATTTTTCTATACAATTAACAATGGAAGTGTTTGTGTAAAATTATGTTATATGGAATGAAATTGATTTTACATAGCTTCCAAATTTTTTTAAACTCCACTATGCTACACTAATGTTTACTTTTTTTTTTTTTTTTGGTTGGCCAACTTGCCTTATATATAATCCAGTTTCTCCAAAAGACATGGTAAGGACAGATACATAAGCATAAGAACAGTAGCTCTGCCAGGAAACAGAACAACAACAGTGGTTTGGATACAGTTCTATTGGAATCATTACATTTATTGCACAGACTAAATCTTAGAAAGAAGCTGTCAGAACTGAAGACAAAAATTCTGTCCTTTGAACAAGGGTATCACAACTTCAAAATGATCAGGGTTAAAATTGTTATTCATAAAACCCTTTCATGGAGTATGTATCACATATATCTTGGAGTATACATTCTTGGAGTAGATATGCTTAATAGCAATAATAATGCATAGGAATAAACGTGTTGGTGTATTTTTATTTTTTAATTTGTGTTACTAATTAGCCAAATCCGTTGCTGTCATTACACTAAGAATGAAACTGGTCCTGAAATTTTATTTCTCGCCCCTGCAGCAGAGGATTTAGAGGTAGCAATTTGTGGTCAGTTGCCTGACCACAACACTCTCTTTCCTTTCCTACAGGATAGTAAGTTTTCTACTGTGGGCATTTGGTCCACGATCACCACGATCCTGTCACAACTGACAGGTTGCTTTTGGCTAAATAACAATAATAAAAAACCCAATAAGCAGCTAAGCCCTATATTTACAAGCTGTCTAAAAAAAACTTATGGCATCAAGACAGCCATATCTGAGTTTTGGTGCATATCTGTGGTCCATGGGATTTTAAAGTGTGGCTTTGAAGAAAGAGTGTGAAGAAAATACAAGGAGTTAAATATGTAACAAGTTTAACTGAACCTTGAAAAAGCTTCGCATAAAATTGACACTGATAAATCAAGGATATTTTTCTGCTTTGCTTGGTAAATAAGATTGCAAAAAATCATCAGAAAATAGCTTGAAGTTGGTAGCTGAAAACTGGACAGGACTTCAGGATACGTGAAGACACGTATTTTAAGTAATAACAATGTTTTAAGACTTCAATTTCAAGCAACAAAATAAAAAACATTGAATTACTGAATATTTCATAGATCATGAAGATAGCTGGAGAAAGCAACTCAGAATGTGAAAAAAATAGTTTTAAGGTGGAACAATTAAAGACCAATTGCAACATTCAGGAAGCAAAGGCAGAAAACATCAATAGTTTATTTCACATTCTCATAATTTGGAGAGTCTGGGAGACTATCACAGTGGAAGAACAAGAGAAATTTGATTTTCTCTGATTGATTGATCTGTGTGACACTTTCATAGATTTGAATGTTATTCCTGCATTATGTCATATCACATACTCACATATAGCACATGCTCAACACTTTCATATAGTGAGTATGTATCTTTTCACCTCAGAGGGTTCTCATCTTATGTTGCTATATATTAGATCAGAAATATTATAAGTATAATATCAGAAATCTCTCCTGAAGAAGTCTCTTTGAGGAAAGAGATTATGTTTTTACAACTAGTAATGTTTTAACTGCAGTTAGGATTTCTTACATGTCCTTTTTGTAAGTAGGAGGACTAAGTTAAAATTATTCTTGTGTCCAAGTTACAACGTTATAGTCTGGTTTGATAGACAAACAGGTGGTTAAAATATTGGTTAGATTATCACCCTCAGAGGGTAGTTAATGGGCTGTACTCTACCTGGAGGCCAGGAACAAGTGGACTACTTCAGGTTTTATCCTGGGATTTGTCCTGTTTAACATCTTTACTAATGACCTGGGGTGATGGGAGTGCTTGCTCAAAAAGTTTGCAGATAACACCAAACGGATGGACCAGTGAATATGCCTGAGGGCAAGGCTGTCATCCAGAGAAGTTAGAGGAAAGTGTAAACTGCAACTTTAGAAAATTCAGCAAGGACAGACACAAAGTCCAGCACGTAGGAAGAAAAAGCACATTGCAATGACACAGGCTGGGGCTGACTGCCTGACGAGAAGCTTTGTGGAGAAGGCTCTGGGGGTCCTGGCAGACAGTGAGCTAAGTGTAAACCAGTTGTGTGCCCCTGCACCAAGGAAGGGCAACAGTCTCCTTGGCTGTGTTCACAGAAACATGGCCAGTAGATAGATGGAAGAGAGGGATTATCCCACTTCACTTAGCACTTGTTAGATCACATCTAGAATACTGTGTCCAGTTTTTGGGCCCCAATACAAGAAAGACATCAATAAACTGCAGAGAACTCAGTGGAGGGCGTCTAGGATGGTCCTGGGCTGGAGCACTTGCCTCGTGAAAAAAGGCTGAGGGACCAAGATTTGCTCAGCCTGGAGAAAAGACGGCTTCAAGGGGACCTAATAGCAGCCTGCCCTAACCTATGAGGAGGTTATCAAGAAGACAGAGGCTCTTCACAATGGTATGTGGTGGAAAGACAAGAGGCATAAATTGAAACAGGAGAGAATTTTGACTGGACGTAAGCAGAATTTTTTTCAGGTCAAGGACAGTCAAGCATAGGAACAGGTTGCTGAGGAGGTTGTGCAGTCTCCATGCTTGGAGGTTTTCAAGACGCAATTGGATATAGCTCTGAGCAAACTAGTCTGATCTCACAGATGACTGTACTTTGAGCAGGAGGTTACACTACAGATCTCCTGAGGTTCCTTCTGAACTGAAGTATCCTATAACCCTGTGAGGATATAGTGAATAGCCATGCATTGGATTTAAGATCCAAGTCAGCCTGAAAATCCTAATGGTTTATATAACAGTTTATATTTTGCATGCATCCTTCCTGGCTTCCTTTTCATGCTGCTTCTTTTCTTCTGAAGAATATTCTGAAGAATTCTGAGCCATGCAATTTTTCCCAGAGTCTGATTTCATGTCCCTCTGCAGATATCTTTGATGCATGAAGGACTACATTTTTCCTTTTCACATATACAGAAATTTGCTTTTCTAATAAAATTCTCTATGTAGAGAGCACACAGATCTTCAGAATTGATAGGCACAGATGTATGAAAGAAAAATTACCCTGATTTATAATATAGAAATGATAGGATTACTTTGCAAAACGTGTTGGATTGCACTGTATGACATAATATGTAACAAAAAGTTAAACATGTCCTGGTTATTTTTTAAAGCTGGATTACATTTCATCTGATGGTCTGTATAAATCTGTATGAATGGTCAAACCACTAGGAAAATCAACTCTATCACTTATTCTCCTTGAAGGAAATAAGTCTTATTCCTCCTTCTTGTCCTTGCTTTCAATACTTAACAAGGAAGATACCAACAGCAGGTAGTTCTCTGTATCATATGCCCGAAATCCCTCAAAATGCATCAACATTTTGGAGTGATTTAAAACAAGCTACAAAAAGGAACAATTTAGAACCTATTATTTTACAAAAAAATACTTCTTTGCTAGACTCATTACAAGAATACTACAATGCATCTAAATAATGAGGAAATATAGGTGAGTATTTTAGGAAGTATATATATATAAAGAATTAGAGGTAAGCATGCAGTGATAAAGGTGTGCTTAAGCAGAACTATGCCTTAGGCTTATTTCATACATCTGATGAATCATTTTCATTTTTGGCTGTACCTCTCTGGCACATTCCGTACTTTCTATTGCTTCCTGTGACCTTTGGCAGATTTGAATTGCTCGGGTTGCAAACATACTGAATAGAATTTGTTTTCCTTATTCTTCTAAAGCTACTATCTTTATATGCTAATTAGACATAAAATGCTTGACCCATAAAGGAATCGGCAGGAAATCTGAAATGAAGGCATTATCCAACACTTCATGCTCCTTAGTGATGCCATTTTAAATATTTTAGACAGCCTATAAATAATTAAAACCTCACCACAGCAAATTATGTCCTATTATGCAAATAAATAGCCTCCTCCCTGGTTTCATTAAAGATTCTAAATGACAAGCTGAGCAGTTTAAACATGGCAAGGTACTGCAGTGAGGCGAGAAATCCTCCAATAATTTTTTTTTAATTGCTAGTGCCAAGTTTCATGTGGATTTTTACTTTAACACTTTAATTTGCATGAACAAATAAACCTTTAATAAACCTTTTGTAAGTGGTGAAAATGCATCATTTAATTAAATTTGATTTGTTGTGAAACTATTGTGCTTCATGAATATTTAAGTTCCGCAAGCTCTCTTTAGCAGAAAAAAATACAAGTCTACTCTTTTTTATAGAAAGCTGTATCTATGTAATGACATTTCTGTAAGGCTTTTATTTATTCACATAAACTATATATGTGAATAACGTGTCATGTTTTTACATTTTACACTATTAAACATCTGATCCTATTTTCAAGGCAAAATTCAGATTTTATTTCAATAGAAACAGAATTCAGCTGTACTCCTATATGCCTATAAGGTATGGTCGGTTACATCATATAAAAACATTTTGTTATGTTAGACTATATTTTGGCAGCATTTTTTTTCAAAAAGAGATGATTTTTCAGATCTACTGAATTATCAAGGCCCTTGAAATTATGCGGTTTTGTATACAAGTCACATGTATTGATAATGTAATGTCCTAATGAAAATATAAAATTATGTACTTAAATTGATTAAGTAGAAGAAAATAGATGAATTGGAAATCTAAAAACAATAAGGAATGAAAGATTATTCCTTTATATGCTTTTCATCCGTATTTGCAATTCAAGTCATATTATCTACCAGAAGTATTTTGTTAGTATTGCCACAAAGAAAAACTGTGAACACATCAAACATATACCTTCTATTTCAAAATTAAAATGAAAAATACTATAATTTTAATCAACTCTAAACTTTTTAAGAATCACGAATACAATGTCATCCTGAATGAATTATGTTACGATCACCATAAAACTAAAAAACAATGTATTTTTTAAACATTAAGCTCTAAATTATATGTATTAACCAGAGAGCAAAACTTCCAATGCAAATACAATGAGAATTTCAGAATAATTTTTCAGAATAACTAAAAATTCATTGAATTCAGTTTTTCTCTGAGTAAAGACCAAAAAACTGTGCCTATGGTTTTTCAAATAAGATTAAAAATATATTGTAACATATAATTTCACATTATGAAATATACCTATGTTAAAGTATTTCTGTACTTATTTATAGGTACAGTAACAAATCATTCTAAAGCTTCTTGGAACAGTAGGATTTGAATAACAACAAAATGAATACAAATTAACAAAACTGTGTTTAAAAAATATTTATGGCAGTCACAGACTGCTATGGCACCTAAATATAACAGTTTATTTACTTCTGTCCATATTACTACTTTTTCCCTTTGCTACATCCTGACTTTGGCTAGATACTCCTTCTCTTATTAATATATTTCCACATGAAAACCTGTTTTTTATTGTTATGTGTTTATTGCCTATCAGGTGCTTCCACTCTAGCTTACACATTATCTTCAACCTGGAATGCCATTTTTATGTTATCACCATCTGTTACTGAATAGTGGACCATAATGGAGACATCATCTGACATTTCTGAGGACAGAAATCTGAGAAGACTAAGGTCATACAGTAAGGAAACAGATTACTCCTGATAGAACTGATTTCTGTAAGGTATATGCATTTTTAATTTTATCAAGTCACAAAGAAATGTAAATATAGATACACAACAGAAATAATCATACACAACTAGGCAAAGGTTAAAATACCTTTGAGGAAAAAGTCTTCTTTTGGTTATAACTATATTCCCTTTGTGTAAAAATATTTTATCTAATTTTTCCTTGATATAACATTCTGTATTCTACAACATATGAGCTGGCTGAAAGGGCTAGACTGGAATCCCATATATTCTTCTGAAAATTAATACTATTACAGTTCAATAGGTGAAAAAGATTGCCCTTAATCTAAGATACCTGGAGACTGAGACTCAGAGGTAGAGGATGAATTTCAAGGTTAACTCCTTTTCTGATTTAGGAACACAGATTTGGACAAAAATTCAGTTTAGAAAAGACTAATTCCTAGCAATATCAGAAACATTTGAAGATCTAACTTCTAGTTTTTTCTATTTTAAAATTTAAATTTTTATTTTTGTGTTTTATGTGGATCTCTGTTCCCATAATCAAACAAAATCAACTGCAAAGTAATGTCACGCCGGACAAATTAACTGTGTGTTGTTTGTGCAAAACAACAGAAGGAATATGATGCCAATAGACCCTAGAATAAAACATCAGAAAATTAGATTAAGCTGAATGATGTACATGATCTACAACTTGGAAACAAGCTTGCTTTCCTGAAGAATATAGATTTTCAGTAGTAAGTATACAAATAGAGAAATTCTGACATGAAAAATCAGGACAAGTCACCTATTTTTCTGTACTTTTTTTCAGAGATAAAACTTTTTTATGAAGGAAAATATTTCTGTGAGAGAAAACTACTACCTTATTAAGATACTGAGTGAAGAAGTTTTCAGTAGCATTATTCATCTTGCACAAAAAAACAAAATGAAGAGGTATGACTAACAAATGCATTTGAAACAAGTAAGAGTGAAAAAAATGAGATAACTGTGACATACAAGTATTAAAGAGAAAATACAGCATACTTGTATGAAGCAAAGGCATATAGAGATGGGAAAAGTGTATAGAAAATATTATTTGTGCCATGCAAAGCAGTGGTAATACAAATAATTTAGAATTAGCTAGACATTAGAAAACATCTGTATGAAGTGCTGTAAGGAAAGTAATCATGTAACACAGGTAAATAGGAAAATACAGAAATTACGGTGCACATAACAGAAGATCTTCAAAAAGAAAAATGTAGAACAGCAGTCTTTCTGGCTCAATGAGCTACACGTGGGCAGCAGTTCTGGTATACCTGGGACCCACTAAACTTTCTATGCTGCAGACTTCTTGGAAATTCTGAGAAATCCTAGACAGAATTCTAGAAAGAAATATGATGATTAAGTGAGATTGAGCTGGAGGTTTAAACCTCTAGATTTAATCTCCTTGATTAAATGTCTGGATCAGACATCTTAGACAGGCCAGATACCTAAGTCTGGTCTGGTAATGGGCAAACTATGGGACCCTACAGCACTCCAATAAAGCGTCCAACCTGCCAAGCTAGGATTCTCTTAACATTTGCTATATCAAATAGAACAGAACTAGTATAAATCTTTTCTGTATTTACACATTTTATGGGAAACCTCAGGTAACTAATGAGTTGCAATGTCCAAGTGATGGCAAATCTAATCCCTTGAAACAAAGATTAAGCTGCACCACTGGCATGCAAAATTAGGTAGTAATAATTTTTAGAGAAATGAATAAAAAGTATTTCATAAAATAATTATGTAGTGACTTTAAATGCACATCTCTAACTGTAAAATATATTTATTTTTTTAATGTTAAAAATACAAATTATCATCTAACGTTTACAAGCACTCAAGAAGATATAGAAGGTGTGTAAGATATTAACTCAAAAATTTCTGAAAAAGTTTGCCTATCAGTATTTTTACTATATGAAATACTTTTTGTCAAAGCTAGCACTATATTCCCTATTTGGCCTCAGATAGTTTATATATTAAGCTATAAAGCTACATAAACTGTAAACGTAATATAAACAAAACTAAATGGATTTGTGTTCTGCAAGGATATACTGGGTTTAAAAGGATATAACAAATAAGCTAAACCATAATAAGTACTCCATTCATTGTGATTAAAAATCTCACATTTAAAAAAGGTATGAACTCATAATATTATTATTATGATAAAATTAAAGAATATGGAAAAATAACAGCAAATGTGGTTAAAAATTTGAAAGAGATGCAGCATAAAAATTTAAAGTTGCATCCATTTGAATAATTAAAAATATTATGTTCTTCTAAGTAAGAGTTCCAAGCCAAACGCAAAACTCAAATATATTTCAGTTTTTGCATAGAGACTATCACTTATAGCACAGTAGTTGATGCTTTTAGTTATTCCATTTACTCATCATTCACCCTCTAATCTGCTTTAAGCCCATGTTTCTCCATTCCATAGACAATAAAAGGATTATGCACATCATACCTCTTAACTTTCTCTGGAGGATAACAGATTTAATTACTGTTCTTCCTTCCGTGCAAGCTTTCAAGTCAGCAAATTTTGTGTAGGTCTGTAGCATAATTTTTAATACAGAAGTCTTATGTATCTGCATTCAAGTGATACAAGCAAAGCACATGTTCTGCAATGCTTAATATGAAACTTGCTATTTATATTTCTCCTCACAATTTTAATTAAAAAATTATATCTCATTTAATATTTTTAAAAGTCTGCTTTTGATATAGGCTCTGGCTTATTTTTTAATTAAAATATAAGAAAATTCTACTTTAAAATCAAAGTATTGTATATAATTAATAAGACACATGGATCAAATCATAACATAGAACATACCCTGAACAGTTGGCATGGGATCATGCTTGTCCTATGCATGTCCTGTGCTTTGTGGTGCCAAAATCCTCTGTAGCTTGAGATCTATTGCACAAGGAGGGTTTTGCATGGAATCAGTTAATTTCTTGAACAGCACAGCTGTACTAATTTAGTTGCTCATGATGAACTTTGTAGCTGCAAAGGTGGATTTTCTCCTTAATGTAACTTCCCCTAAGCTATTAATATGTATCAGCCTTAACTGCAGTTTACAGGTTTTGTTTTACTTTGCCTTTTTCTGCCTGAGAATTCTTTCAGTATAGAAATGCTTTGATACTTCAGAATGGTACCAAGAGAGAAACTATCAAAAGGTTAATGTAATTTCAGCTTTACCAGAAATGTTTGAAAATCAAAGATCAAGCTAACACACCACTGACAAAGGAATTAACAGAGAAGAACTGCAAAGGAAACAGTAAATTTCAAACAGAAAATACTTTTCATTTATGGAATTTTGTATCAAAAGTACTCCAATCCAAGCAGACAAATCCAAAGCTGTATTTTCATTCATTCTCTGAGGAACTGAGAGGAAGCCCTATGGAATCAGATTCTATGCAGTACTTAAGAGTGAAGATTTATTTTAGTGTTGATAATACAATATTCTGCATTTTTTATTCTGTAAGTTGAAATAAAGTTAATAGTAATGAACAATTATGAAAAACTGAAGTATTCTTTGGGTACCATTAGTTTTCTCCCCAAACTTAAGAGCAGGTAATACTCGGATCAACAAAAACAACTAACAAACAAAATATAAAGAATCAGAAAGAGGCATGTAAGCGCTGAGAATACTAAGACGGCAGAACACAGACCTCCTAAAATTTAGCCCCCGATACACAGAGGGAATGTAATTTACAAGGTAGTAAAATCATGTTCTGTCCATGCTACAATAGTCATACTAGACTTTACACGTCTTCAGTATTTACACACAACGAATTGCTTTATTTCATTCTATATCATTTGAATGCAAGTTAAAGCAGTATCATATCCTCTAACTACTCAGAATAGACCACGAATCATCGTAGTGCAATGGTCAGCTTCTTCTAAATAAAAGATGAGCATACGGCAATGCATTGCTTATCATCTAAAACTGAATACAAAACCGGCATGTTTTCCTGTGGGAGGAATAAAAATACGATTTTGTAGAACAGTTTTGCAGCTAAATCATCACATACTCTTAACAGCTTAAAAAACCCACAGCTATGATTTTGAGCATTATTTTTATACAGTACAGTAATACTAAAATTTTCTTTATAAAGAAAAAATACCTGTTTGTTTATATTATCTATTCAACTATGCCCATGAGAATAGTAGTTTTAAAGCAAATGGAATAGGAGCTTTCAACCACAAGACGTGTTCCTACGAAAATTACACACAGGAAAACATTGAATTAGCATCTGGGAAGAAAATTAAGTCCACAAATTAGAGGGAGAATCCTGAAGATTCACAGTTGGAAAAGTAAAGTTTGCAGCTTTCAACTTTGTTGATGCAAAAAAAAAAAAAAAAAAAAAAAAAAAAGATGATAAAAAGAGCTGCATGATGTCCTCTTTAGCTTACATAACTAATCAAAAGATAAGGACACCTTTTTCATTAAAGATAGTATGTTAGGAATATTAAATTGCCTCTACTTTCAAAAGGTCATTTCAGTTCAACAATACAGAGTGTGTGATTTAAATAAAAACCCTGTGGCCAAATGTCTTCCCTAAACAATTACAAAAGGAAGCACAATATGCATATATTTTTATTACGTATCTTCAACATGCTATCTATTGCATATTTGCAGTTACTGCTGATTTTACTTTGATTTATTAGACACAGAGAAATATACACAGGAAATAAGATCATAATATTTAATTTTTATACTATATCACAGCACATCTGTCAAATTCTTAAACTTCTATGTAACCTTTTGTCCTCTGCTAAATAACTGAAGTCCACATTAGTAAATCACGGTCTTCTTAAACAGTCATATAGTATACCAAAAACTTTAAAATGAGCGAGGTAAACCATTTCAGCCTCCCAAATACATAAAACCTGAATATGAAGATTTAGCTCATGGTGAAATATGTGTCAGATGAATTTAGCCTGGTATTTTTTCATTTAGCTACCTAAATATTCATATTCCATTTCCCTAAAGTATAATTTGCTATTGATCTGGCTAAAGACATTTCTTCCTTAAATATTCGTTCTCTAATATTATAAACACTTCCAGTTAATCCTTATTATTCATGATTATTGAGATAAGTCTCAGAGTATTGCTTGCATATGATTGATTGCATCCTCAAATGCATATATATGCACATACACATTTCTGAATTTTAAATTCTTTTTTTCAGATACAAACATTTTACATGTTCACTTTTGAACTACAAGTAGACATTTTCAAAAGGATTTTATTACAAAATACAGTTTTGCACATTATTTTTTGTCAGCTGTCAACTAATATGAAGGTGACCAATGAAGAAAGAATTAGACTGTTCCTTAAGTAGCCGTATTTTGATATCAGATCATTAATTAAAAACGACCAAGTAATCATGATAGAAATACACTCAATATATATATTTCCACTAGCAAATAAATCTATGCTCTGTTTTTACAAAGCTTTCAACAGAACGTTCACCTAAAATAAAATCAGAGATTATTTCAGAAAATCTGGCAACGGGAAAAAGAAGAATGCAATTGGAAGTGCATGCATTTTAAAGATTTTGCTTGCTAACAATACAACAAAATTAAAAAGTATATTGCTTACCCAGCTAAATTAACCTTAAAAAAATCAGAAATCTTGAGATACACATATTTACATTTTTCTATTCTCACAATATACTTTTCAGGAAGAAAAATATTCACAGGCCTTATTTAACCAATTTAGTTTCAGATTCCTGAACAAATTCTGCCAGCAGTAAATTATGTTACTTCTATGCAATTTGGAGTAAAACTCAAATTGCTCTGAAGCAGTTGGGACTTAAGCCCTAAAGAATCAAATCAACTTCCTAGTAAGGTCTGGGTCTGTAAAAACTTGGATTGACTGTGAAAAGTTGTTGATACTTAAGAGAAAAGAACTTCTAAGTAGTGACCACGATGGGAAAGTTCACAAAATGTTGAGATTAAAATAATTTTTGAGAATTGTAATACTTCTTATGAAAAACATATCTCTGTGATATATTTGAAACCTGTTATGATTGTTTTATTTGTAGTTAATATTGATTTTACTTTGATCATATACACTTAATAAACAAGGAGAAACACACAATATATAAGATGATAGATGACCTCAATTGAATTCAAGTTTGTATTTCCATCAAAGGATTCTGCTGATATTATGATATGAACCACGGAAGTGCAATCCAAGCAGTTAGTGAAGGTCAGGCTCAACTGGGAGAGTAAAATGCAAGCTTTGCATTGAATTATCAGTCTCTCAGATGCACCATGTATGATGAACTTAGGCACTATACACAGCAAAATTAAAAGAAAATAGCACTAAAAGTCTATCAAAATCACAACTGGGTATTCTCCCAATTGACAAGCCATTACATATTACAGATGGTTATATGTTGCACCCGAAGCATTTTTAGTTTTCAGTTGTTCTGCTGGATTTATGTTACTATATTTACAAGCATAAACAAGTAGAAACCTACTTAAATCACTAAAGTAAATCATGAACTTGTACAATAGTGGATTTTTCAATTTTAGTAACTTTTTTCTGATTTGATATCAATATCAAATACATAAACAAGAATGCTGAGCCAGATTATAATTTTCAAATAAAGAGGTTTCAGAAAAAGAACTTTCTTAATGTAAATTCAACTAATATATAGCACAAAAAAGCTCTGTTTCTATAATTGGCTACTTATATTCAAACCATGAACTCCAGCTGTGTCACACAAAGTATTTTAAAATAATCCCATAATTAGTACACATATTAGTACACTAACCTCAGATTCGCATGCATGTATAAAGAACATATGTGGACAAAATCATTTGTACAAATCAGTAACAATCATGGCTAGAAAAAATCCTCTATCCTGGATTCTCTGTCCTCTATGTCAGATACCACTGCATAGGGCTATGACATTCTGAAGGTTTGTGCCGTGGATCTTCCCTGCTGCTAACCTAACTTATTTTTCCTGCTGGCTATAAAACTCTTCCAAACTGTTTGAGCGCTACATATGATTCAAACGGCCAGATTATCTTCGTGTGCAATAAACAGAAGAAAAAAAGCTCTTCCATCATGACCATATTTCGTTTTGCAACATGCATATAGTTTTCAGATTGCCATGTGCTGGCATGGAATATAGCATGAACTAAATAAATGGAACTTTTGCGTCCATAAGGACCATTATTCATTGCTGTGTGTAAGACTCAGTATTCTTACATTCATCATCTCTGCCAACTCTAATAATCCTATTAAGCTGATAATTCCTGTAAATAACAAAGTAAAGGAGCAAAAAAGTTCTGAGTTTCTCTCAGAATTTTTTCCTAAGGGGTTGCTTACGGGAAGAAAAATCCCAAAATGTGTTCCTCCAAAGGACTGTGGAGGATTTCAGCTTCCTGCAGCACCAAGCATATACTAACAAAACTGATAAGGATTTTTACTAAGCGCAATAAAAAGCAACTGTTTCTCCATATATCTTAACACACTAGGTATTAAATACTTCACCAAACACAAAGTATCCATTCCCGCATGAAGTCTTAAAAAATTTCAAAACTGTAAAAATAACTTACAAAAGTTATATTCTCAGGACCTCAAGATTTTTTCCAATAATAAATATATTTAATGTTTTGTGAATGAATATAGCACCTAGACTGTGCTGGCTTGAAATATGGTATAATTTAAGAAATGGAACAGGAACCATTACAATCAATATGACAATATACAAGTATAAGTTCAGAGGTTTAAAGTACTTTTGCAATGTGAAACTTCCACACCCATTCAATTTCTTCCAAAGTAACAGAATCTTGCTGTGATCAGTTGGGGATCATGCAACATAAACACAGTTTCAGTAAATATGAAACTCCACAAAATAACTCTTTTAACTTTTTATAAAAAAATGTATAAAGTAACAGATCACAGTGAAAGACTTCGGCACTGACTTTTCTCTTAAGTGTTAGGTAGCTTGATGACACTTGAATGACTACTGCCTTATTCAAGGTACGATTGTGTTGAAGCAATGGAATCTCAGAATATGTTTTAAAAGTTTACAATACTTGTTGTGCTTTACACGTACTACAGTTGATGCTCTTGGAAATAAATTGCCTCATAGATTGATGAAAGTGACAGATGGTAGCACACACTACTGTTTGCACCCAACTGAGGCCATTAGCATTCATTAGAGTTTTTTTTTCTTTCT
This sequence comes from Struthio camelus, assembly GCF_040807025.1. Classification (NCBI taxonomy): domain Eukaryota; kingdom Metazoa; phylum Chordata; class Aves; order Struthioniformes; family Struthionidae; genus Struthio; species Struthio camelus. The sequence goes on along the minus strand of NC_090945.1, from coordinate 49,131,128 downwards.
TAGTTAAGTAGCAATAATTTTCACTATACAATTAAGGCTTCTGTGTACTTTTTTTATCCTCTTACTTTCAGCATTAAAGGTGTCACAAGATCGTTTATACTCTCTTGAACAGTACTTACTTTTGTGACAGTTAAAACAGAAGTCACAAGGACGTCTTTTCCTGATCCTTCAATCAGAAACTTCCTAGAAGGGAGTGAATAGCTAATATAATGTCTACATGGTGAAGTGCAGTGCTAGGCACCAATGCTCAACAGACCTCTAAATTAATTAGTCTAGGAACAAATTTAACAGCCAAAAGAGAACCTTGCAGCCTAGTAAATTTCGTGTAGCCATTGTCTGTGATACACTTGTGGTTTATTCTCTATTACTTTCCTTAAGAATTTCTAACATTTATTTCTTTAGGAATTTAAAAGTTAAATAAGAGGAAAGAAACCTTCAAAAATTCAAAATGAGAAAGAGTTTCTGAAACTTTCATGTTATAGAAACACTAGCCTAGATATTTTTATTTTCAAGGGAAATAGGACACACGGGTTTTGACAGATCATGCTACAGACTCAAAATTACAAACAAAACCATTTAACATAGCAGGAATCAGTCACTGGAATATAATAGGCTTATGGCTAAAAACTGTTACGTATGCACCACTCTATGGTAACTCTGGGTAAACTGTTAAGATATTTTTATTAGATAAACAAGGCATCATGCTCTTTTTTGCCATTGGAATTTGGTGCTTTGCATAACACTTTTGAGGCAGGTGAGTAAATATATCTAAATGCATAAGGCATAAAACTGACTGTATCTACATGTGTTTTAAATATAATTTTATTTCATTATTATAAAAAAACATACTACTGCATGTATCAAAGTTTTCTTATTTCTGTACTCTTAAGACAAAGTTGCAAAAATATTTATGCACTATATTACATTATCACAGAATAGCCAAGTATTAAAATTACATATTGTGTGCTTGAAAATATTTGCACATAATTTGTAAAGCAAAATCCTCTCTTCTGGAGCTTACTGATAGCTACATTCAGCAGAGTAAGAAAAAGTATCTACAACTAAAGGTTATCTTTAAGGAATGATATAATATTATTTCTCAGTTTTTCTGTGTATCTTTGCAATTTGCATTATCTCAGCTAGCTTACTTGCAAACCCTTGGTCCAAAGGTTATACACAGGATGTGCTGATACTATATAGGGGAAGAGGCCAACTCTCAGTGACTAAAAGAACTAAGATGAAATGTAAGTGGCAACATCAAACCAAAGCTTACTAATAATATTAGGGAAAGAAATTATCCTCAGACTAACCTTATCAGAAAGAATGCTTATTCAATGTTTCTAGGACATAGCCTACTGAATATTTAAAAAAAAAAAAATACTGCTTCATCAGCAGATCACTACAAGTTATTGTAGTGATACAGTTATTGTCAACTGGACTGAAGCAGTATTTATAAAATTAATATTAATATGATTATTGCTTTTACAGGTAATATTTTCCATGAGTAATTTTTCTTTGCTTTATTTTCTACATTTTTTTCTAATACACATTCAGAACGTCCTGTCCAAACTGTGTTCTCTTCACTTCTCTAACCACTTTCCATAGTACATTTTTCATAATAGTTTCAGCTCTTGCTCCTTCAAACATGAAACCTGTATGTGTAGTTTTGGCATCAATTCTAAACAAACGCTGTAAGCATCGGCATCATTGACGAGACATTAGACGTTAGCAGCTATGCACCACATTGTAGCAGCCACCTTCATACTACTGCAACTGCAAGGAGTGAATAAATAATGATAACAATGTATGATTTACCAAAGGATTTCTGAAATATTAAAACTGGTTGCTTTGCGGACATTAACAGTACTCATGATACCTGAACCTACACAGTAATATTTACAGAAGAAATAAAATGATAATGGAATAAGAGAAAACCTAGCACTAAAATATACAAGATTCTATTTACAATTTAGTTTCAGACATACTGCAAGCCTATGCATTAGTACAGACACTCTCCGTTCTCTTCTCCATTTCTCAAGTTTAGGCCTCCTAGAAATGACACAGCCCTTTGTATTCCGTGACTCCAGATCCTTTAAAAAAGCCAATTTCTTTCCAGTATTAGTCACATGACACTTCCACAAGGTATTATGAAACTATGTGGTTATGGATTTGCGTTAAGCCAGCAGGCTCGACTCATCTATACTGGAGATAAGTCTGTATTTGCATAGCACAGTCTCTAGCTTTCTCTAGCAGCTCTTACTACGCAGCCTTCCCAAAGTTCATTCCATCACTTTGCATACTATGTAGCTTTAGGATTAAGTACATATGGCTTATCCAGAACATCACTCCCCGCTCTTCTCAATAAAAAAGAGGTACCGAGCACTGAGTGCTGGCTCAAAAACAAAAAACCTCAAACTTGGAGTAACTGTTTGCCTATAAATAGCAGGTAAAATTATCTCATTATAAATAAATTCTAAAAATGGATAAGCAATCTAGTATTTCCCATGCAGTCCAGCAATATAACACCATAATACCATAAAAATAGGCTGCCATTCAACTAGAACTCTCACAGTGGGTGCTCACTTGCTTACTGCAGGCAGTAGTTGTCTGCCCATGCTCTTAACAGAAATCTACCTGAGAATACAAACACATTACTAGAAAATTCTTGTCTTGGGTGTTGATTCATGTCCAGCAAACCCAAAAGTGCAAAAAAATTCCCTGAAAATAGTTGAAGTTCCTCTTTTTATTTTTTCTTCATTCTCCAAAACAATGAAGTCCCACATGGCTAGCTTTTACCCAGAATCAATCTCTATATGAAACTGCTGGATGAAATGGAGACATAACAGACCGATACACCAAATGTATACAGATACAACCAGTTCTATAACTACCGCTCTTTGAAAAATTACAAGAAACATACAGTGAAATTTAAGTTTTCATCTGTGGTGGTAGCATACACAGATTGCAAATTATCTTGCAGTAGATATTAAATTAAAAAACAGCAGGTTTTTTCTTTCCTTTTTTTTAAAGGTTATTCTTCCATTCTTCCTTCCCTTCACCATCCAAATTCTCTGTGTACTTTCTAGGAGCAAATATAATATTATTCTCTTAAATTATTTAAACTTTTAAATCTTGAGGCTTGTAAATTTAAAAATGTAATATTAATATTAAAGTGAGAGAAATCAGTATTACCAAAATACATTCAGTAAAAAAAAGATGATGCTTTTATGGAGAATTCTAAAATGAACTTTTAATTATTTTTATTTAAAAACATTTATATCATATCTTTCAATTTAACTGATTCTAACTTATTTTTTCTAAGAGAACGTATCAGAATATCAAGAGAAAAAAACATATAACTTTTTAAAAAGGTAGGAGTACCCTCCTGCATTTAGATACAAAATTCTAAGTAGTCACAGAAACATCAAAAATGTATCAAAGATGTAAACAGTGTTCATTTAAAGCACTATGTTAGTAATATATTGTATCCATCTCTTGCATTTTGACATTATAAGCTTTAACTACTATAATTTTTAATAAATTATCCATGTCATGGCATCTGATCTCCCACTGGTTGGTCTGAGGACATCAAGACTTGCCTCTGGGCATTTGGGACACCAAACCTGGTCACATTATTGAACACATTGCAGCTAGCCAGAAGGACACTGCGGACTCACATTCACCTGTTGTCCACTAGGACACAGGTCCTTTTCTGCAAACCTGGCAATCCATCTCCAGCCTGTGCTGTTGTGCAGGGCTATTCAATTCCACGTACAAGATTTCCTATTTGTCCTTGTTGGACTTCATGTTTCTGTCAGCTCATTTCTCCAGCTTACAGAGACTGCTTTGAATGGCAGCTCCCCAGCTTGGCGTCACCTGTTACCCTTGCTCAAGGTGTACTCCATCCCATCGATGAAGATGTTAAACAACACTGGCTGTAGTAAAAAGCTCTGAGCAATGCCATTAGATACAACTTGGTTTCCATCCACCTTGTAGTTTACCCATTCAATCCATCTCTCTTCATTTGACTACAAAGGTATTTTGGCTATGGGACACCATGTTCAAAGTCTTGCTAAAGTCAAGATAAATGACATCTATTGCCTTCCTGTCATCCACTGAGCCAATCATCTCATCACATGGCAACAAATATCTAAAACTACAAATACCTAAAACTATAAAATTTGCCTCTGATGCTAGGTACTGCTGATACGCAATATATTCCCCTCTCCTTCTGAATATCAAAGACTGCATTCATACCTGACTTAAAAAAAATAAAAATAAAAAAGTTGTGCTAGAGTCACTTGACATGAGAAGACTGCTGCTTTAAAAAAAATTGCTTTTTGAAACTGTAATATGCTTTCCTTTCCTAAACTACACTGAAGCTGAACATGGCCTAGCTAGTTGAGCCTTTAATAGGTACCTTGGCAAACGTTTTCTTATTTTCACTATTGTTTTATCTCTAGCTTAAGAAAATTGTGTTTTAGACTAGGATTTGGTCATCTTTTCTTAAAACTTCCATAAAAAAGAAAAATCCTTCAAGCCTCTAATTATAAAAGTGGCAGAAAAATGGTTTCTGAATTTGTGGTCTTACTGAGGAGTATTGATCAAAGGAATGCCGATAAACATTGCTTCAGCTGAAAGTCTCTGAGTAGGGGACTATAAACAGATTAACAAATAGAGAAAAATACGTCCACAAAGAAGTACGTCTAAAGTAAAAACAGTTAGGGAACTTCATTTGGTAGAACTGGAACGTTCTCTTTTTAGAGCAGCTAGGATAATATCATCTTATGAAGGCACTCAGTAACCTTTCTTACTGATTTGGCTCACTTCTATCCTCACCTCCAGGCTGTTTATTCTAGAAGATGTTCCCAACTAAACAGTATCTCTCCTCACATAGTTAAATTAATTAGCATGTTACTTTGTATTGCCTGGAAGTTGTATATTTAGTAATTCAATAATTTGTCTTCCCTTTTCCAGTCATAGTGAATAATTGAAACCTTTCCATGGAAACATTTTCTGATACAGACTATCAGAACAATCACCTATCTTCAGCATGCTACAAGACACACAGTAAATGTGATCTGGATCCTTTGCTGGGTCAATGAATTGATCCCATTTAAAACACTCATGTCTGCAACACATGCGCATGGCTAGCACTAACATTTTGGCACTAGTAATTTGTTACTTAGACATGCATAAAACAAAATGGAAAGTATGATTAAAACTTTTGCTCTAGACGCTCTAAAGCCCTCTGACTTTGCAAAGCAATTCTGAAGTTGGCTTCGCTTGCCACTGAGGGAAAACCCTTCATATAGGGCTTGTGTAGGGAAAGCCCTACAGAGCATCTTTGTGTATATTTTTGTGTAGGGAAAGCTCTGTAAAGCATAGGGCCAAACAGTAACTGTTGTGCTACACTGCTGACAACACACTGAGCATCACTGATACAGAAAAGATCGTCTTTTCTGTTGTTACCAAGGCCTTAGCTATTCCTGCATGACAGAAAGTCCTGAAGATTCTTGATAGCTCAAAAAGTAGATAACAGACCTCTCCAGGGTTATGTCACTCATTCAGCTAGTAATAATTTATCATCTCATCAGAAAATGAATACGCTCTCCCCAACTTCAAAATAATACCCTGATATAACAGTACCATAGATGCTGCTACAGTCTATCTTAAATGGCAAAAGTAGTGTATAAATTTTAGTAAGAATTCTCAGCAAGAACTTGAAATCTGTTGACAGCAATCTATATAAACACCTTGCTAAAAATGTAATCCTAGCTAAAAAGATTTCATTCAGAAAACAAATTATTTTACAGATTTTAAGTCCATAATTATTTTTGAAAATGTATAAAACAAAATGGTAAGATAAAATTCAAAAGTGAAGAGAGTCCCAGTGTGTCTTGGAGACAGTTAAACTTTACCTTTCTCTCTTGATTCCTGTGAAGATAAATGTCTTCATATTGTATTCTGTGATGGGAGCAGGCACAGAAAGTGTAAAGGGGGCAATAAGCTGTCTATCACTAGATCCTTTCTCAGAGTCACCTGCTACAGCACTGGCAACACTCGCACAGCCAGAAGGCTCCTCTTCAGCTTCCTTAATCTGATATGTTAGTCTGTGTTGTTATACTGTAGAATTTACCTTCAGGACATCTTAATAATCTATTACGGCCAAGAACATTAGCTACATGAACATTAAAAAATGCTTAAATTATTAACTTTGATTACTAAGCTCAGGAAAAACAGGAATTTCAAGAAAGAAAATTCTTGAAGTTGCTAACATGCTAATCTGTCAACTTGGTCTCCATATTTTTACTGCTTTGATATATCCCCGATTAAATATTGTTGTCATTGTCCACAAAATTGAAAAGAGAAAAATATACAAATACTTGTTCTTCTAAGTAATTTATTTCAAATTTTAATTTAGTACTTTGGTAGAAATGCAACTAATCATGTATTATACCAAGAAGCAAATGGGTGCAAAATCCATGCTTACTGGAAAAGTTTCACTTCTATTAAGTTGTTTCCAAGGAGGAATGAAGTTTAGAATCTGACAAATTTTAAAGTATCCATTGGAGTAAGTATAGCATTTCAGTGTTACATTTCAGTTCCTAATTTCCTGTCTTTTTATACTGAATACATATTTTTGGATAATCTTCAGAAATATTCTTGCCTCATGCCTTCATACATGTAACAATGCCAATAATGTCTAAAAAAAATTCTTAACTTTTAGTGGAAGAAGCAAAATTTGTATACTAATCACTATGCAAAAGAAGTGTTTTGCAAAAATGAGGCCAATATAACAGTTATTTGTTCGTAAATTGAAGTAATCAATTTAGAAATTCTCAAAACTTGCAGGTACCACCTAGTTTAGGACATATAATTACTTGGAAGTCTTAGAAAGATGGTGAATTCTTTGTAATTCTGTTAAGTTCACACATATGAGTTGGAAAAAAATGATATTGTATAAGCCTACAGAGCTGATACAACCAGATTTCCAAGTTGAGGTTCCCTTACTATCTTTCCTAGTTAGGAAATGTTTAGCCAGGATGCCATGTTTAGTAAACTTTAGCATGGCTTTGTCCCACCCAGATTTGTCTAAGAATAGCCTAATAATTTTCCATTCTCAAACTTTAATGACAGAACAAGGACCACACACTCTATGATCTCCATCATAGAGTTGAACTAGGGCAGGAATCACCTTTATGAATAGCTCAGGTTTGTCCAATTACTTTTTAAAAAGTAATTCTAGTAATATTGTGCAACACAAACATATTAATGAATAAAAGGGTTCCCCCTCAATTTTATAGTAGAATATATTTTACATTGCATTTTAAAAAATTGAAAGGTTATTGTAAATCTGAAGATAATTAACAAAAAAAGAATATGAAAAACTGTAACCATCAAGCATGGAATTGAATTATTACACTTTAAGAGAGGCAGCAAGTACCTGAAGCTGGATTAGAATACATTCTAAACAGCATATTCACTTAAACCCTGAAACAAAATAAGCAACATAGATATCTACTCTTCCTTCAGAACAATTTCCCAAAGACTATAAGGAAAATGTGGCATGTTGACATATGATCATATGATGACCATATGATATGACAAATGATGACATATGGTCAATTTTACATGAGGAAGACAGGTTATGCTTTACATCAGTGCATCAAGGAACGTAGACTACTAATACTGCTATTACCAAGCAATTTAAATCATAGTATAATTACACAGACAGATGGGTTCCGAAACCCTTGTAGTTTCTTTTCAGCATTTAAATTGGAGTGAAAGATAACTAGAGACCTTTTCAGTTATAAAATGCCTAAGAACTAATGGATGAAGTTTACAAAATGTGCAAATTAAGCTTAGTGGAAACAGCTTAAGAAAATCAAAATAAAATATTTTGTTCTAGGTACAAGGTAACATTAGCATACTTTTACAGAGTAATTAACACATGCACAGAAAATCAAGAAAATAAAATGAAAGCATAAAGACATAGCTTCAATTTTGCAGTTTTTATTTATTTATTATACATATGTGCATTTTATTTTCAGTTGAAGCTAATAAAGCTATTTTTCCTAGAACTTCATCTTTACTTGCTATATAACTTGCCACACTCTTCCAGAGTGGTTGGAGACTGCATTTTTGAAAATAATCCTGGAGCAGCAGGTTAGAGATCCCACAAGAGAAGAAACAACTTTGTAATCGATCCTGAGTAACATATAAGACTGCAATTAAAATCTTGGGAGAAGAAATAAGGCCATAAAAAGCATTCACCTTATTAATTCTTTTTTTTTCTTTTTGTGATGTAAGCTTCATTTATCGTCTAGGTTTCTACTATAATGTTTTTTGTAAATGTCTTCACTTTGCAATATGTTTGTTAAACAATACATCTAGCAAAAACGTATTTGTTTTTGACTTATTATTTCTTAAGGAAGTTCTCATGTATGTGATTGCTTTGGCTATCTGTTTGGCTTTGTTAGAGATAGCTTTTTAAACTCCAGTGAATTTCAACTAATTTGAAAGAAAGAAAACACAAACAAATAAATTCCTTGACTTGCATCGTTCTGTTTTCAGTCCTTTGATGCTTATCTTTAATTTTACAGAAATATCCTTTTTTTTAGTTCAATTAAAACAATGATTATTCCACTATTGTTAAACATACTTAACTGTAAACAGTCAAGAGACTTACAAAAATCAACGGAGTCAAAACTTTGCAATTATATTCAAAAATAATTTGAATAAAATATGATAAAACTGGGGACACTAAATCCCTCTACAGAGTTTACAGAGCTCTACTGAATAAACAAGAAATTTTGGTTTCAATTCTAAGTCAAATGAGATTGTCTGTCAGATCATTTCACATAACAGGTCACTAGGCATCCATTTCTAACACTGCATACAGTACACCAACATTACTTTAGCAGTCTTTCTTTCCTCAAACACTCTCCACACAAGCTTATATCAAACAGTATATACTCTTGGCATCACACTACAAAACATCATACTGATAAGCTACAGCGCAATTAGATATAGCCAATATGCTCTTGAAAAGACCAGTCCTAAGCAGTGTGGGCACAAGCCACTCTTCACCACTTTCCCTGAGAGCCAAGAGCCACTCTGTGCTGAAAATCTTAGGCGATGTAGTTATAGCCAGAAGCCAAGTACACTCTGCAGCAAACTCCACAATACTGGTCCACAGCACGGGACCTGCAGTGTGCTGCAGTTCTCTTTTTGCTGAGATGTTGTCAGGGAAGGAGTATGGAGCAAAAAAGAAAATGGCGTGCCCTTGGATCTCTGTGCCAACATGGGATCAGGATCATTCCCCAGAAGTATTCCTACGTTCCTTAATATTGATCTATCTGTAACTGTACCTAAATGAGATATCTATATCCATAAAAAGTAAATAGTATTTGTGTGCTATTCTTCAGCAATAAGCATACTATGTCTGTGTATACAAGTGCAAACAGGGAAATAAACTACAGAGATAGCCCATGAACTAACCACCTATGGGCTGTCACAACATGCACAGAAGTTGATTTTCAATGTTGTTGATCTACAGATAAATGACTTTTACTAGAACTGCAGCAAAAACAAACTTCAGAGTCATCTCCATGGAAACATACTTGTATGAATAAAATAAACAGAAAAATCTGTGTTGAATGGGTTTCCAAAACTACTCACAACCCTTGTGGAAAAGAAAAAAATAAAGAGAACCACATAAGTTAAAAAAAACTTTGATATGATATGATATGATTGATATGATGTAACAAACAAGTCTCTATGCCTGGGAAAGAACGTGAATGTATTATTAGAGCTTGACAATAATTCAATATTGGTGTAAAAATGAAGCATTCACCTAGTATTTACCTACTCTAAAACCTGTTCTTAAAATCAGTGAGTATAGTCACTTATATCAACAAATTTGAAGTTATGCCTCAATTTTGTAACGAGTAAACCCACAACGACACCAAAGTTACATGCTCAGAAATTTACCGGCTTTACCTAAATAACTTAAAACCACTTTCAAAAGTTAAGAAATTGTCTTACATAAAAGCATATGATAGCATATGTATACACTTCTACCTGTATTCCTATATAAATGTAGGCAGACATTTATTTTAAAAGACCTATTTATTTAAAAAGCAGTGTTTTTTTTTTTAACATAATCTTAACTCAGATAGTTTAGAATTACTGTATGTTACAGGCAGAACCAACCACAATGCCAATAGTTCAGCTCCATTATTATTTTGCAGAAGAAAACATGGAAGTTTTTCAACACTGCCTACAACTAAAGCAAATCAGGAAAGAAAGTTCACAGTTACTGCTTCTTCTGTACTGGGAAGTTATCATAGAGTGTCCACTATGACAAGAAGTATCGTATCTGAGTTTATCTCCTTCAAATGGTAAGGAGAGGGAGGAATCAGTCTGTCTATAAAGAGGAAACACACAGAAATTCAGGCCAGTGTACAACGAACGTCTGTAAAGAACAAAAGATAGCAGGAACACTGAGGGTAGCAAGTCAGCTTGACCGACAAGAACCAGCATGGAAAAAATGAGTGAGAATAGGCTAGACTTTTCACTCCTGCTGCTCCTGCTGATGGTTGCTGTGTTCCACTCAACTAAAAATTGAGGATGGTCATTAGGACTGGGTAATCAAATGTGACCGGTTATGATGCTCGTTACTTCATTGTCATATCATGTGGATTAAGCGTACAAGCTTGGCTTGGGTAGAATTCTGACCTTGACATATGTCTGAAAGGTCTGCTATGAAGCGTCCTTTCAGGATTAGAATTTTAAGTGGTCTCTGAAGCATCTAAATATTTGAGCCACAGTGATAAAGAGATAATTATGAGCCTGAACAACTGAACCATAAATAATATATGATTTATGGACTAAATTTAAATGAATTGTTATGAGAAAATTAAGTTCCCTTGATAGCTTTAAAACAGATTTCAAAATGAATTATTAGCCAAATTTCTTTTAATTTCAAATGCATTTCCTATATATTAACAAGTATTTAAAACCAAGAGGGTCATGGTAACCCTTTCAAGAGTACCTGAGTGATTTAGAAGCATGATATGACTAATTATACTTCAAAAATTAATTCTTGTACTTAATTACTTTTAGCATAAAAGCTAGGATATTTTATCAAGAGCAGAAAAATCTGAAGCACACATAAAAAGTCAAGAAAGCATTGGTTCTGAAACTGAAAACAATTCAATATTAAACACAAATATAGCTCTTCCATATATGAGACTTAAATATAGCTTACTTCTAAGTTATGAAAGCGAGTATTTGCCTATAACTTGGTACTTAGAGAATTACATAAGGAAATACATTGATTTAAGTACTTTAGTCAGCTCAACTAAAAGTACACTAGAACACTAAAATACTGCGATAGTCCAGACTTCAGAAAATGAATACCAAATATAAATATCCACTGAAATTTCAAATAAGTTAGTTCATATGAATACTTGCTAGATGATGGATACACATTTTAAAAGTTTCTGGCAACAGGTTATTATCCTGCTGGGATTTGAATTACCTCATTATTATTATTTGCTGTTTATCCTTGGAGCTAAGGGACCTGTCTATTCTTCAAAATAACTTTTAAATCAAAACCTCATTAATCACCACAAAATACAGTGTTATTCTGTTAAAAAAGGGTGAAAAAGCTCAAGACTGAATTTGGAATTACTACAGCCAAAAATCTGAATGATCAAGCAAATCTCAGGCTTGTTTTCTACATAAATCAAATGTTTTATTTTTTGTATGTGATCTGTGTTCCTAACAGCATGGAATTATAGAGCTATACAAATAAATAACCGTGATATATGCTATAATTTGTGAACTGCGCCAGGATCTCATCTCCTTTTCTTTTTTACATTTTTCTCCCATTTATGATTGTATCTCAGATATTTCTGGATTATTATTAGTATATTTGAATGTACTAGAAATCTATTCCTTTTTGTGAAACTGTTAAATAATATTTATATTTCTGTTTTGTTTAAGTAACACTTGGTGCAAAATCCTGTAATGTTCATCATGCAGTACTGCTACCTTACCAAAGTTTAGAATACTAATTTAATGTGTCCACAGTATTTTGTGCTCCAACCTGCAGTTCATTAAAATGTTGCAGTTAGCTCTGAAATACTTTCACTGCACTACAGTAGAAGTGCATTGTGAACATTTCCATTTTATAATTATTTTTATGTAACTGAACAGCATGTGTACACAGCAGAACACAGCATAGTATGGAGATACCTGAGCTAGCTTTAAACTTGAATACAGTGAGCAGTATAGTTTGTGGCACAAAAAAATAATCAGGGTAATTTACTCTCCTGCCACTACAACTCATGCCCAGCTAAATAAACTGTCTTAAAACAGCACTGTAGTGGCGGATGTTTTTGCTGCCATTACCGTATTTCTTGATTTTCATCCAGATGTCTTCCAGATAGAGCTCACTGGGCTAACTAAGTGTACACTAGAAGCCCATTCTCAGACTGACAAAGCAGGGATTAAATTGCAGGCTGGATCTCAAGAGATGTGATGCCACCTAAGCAGTCTATGAGTAATTGCTATGTGCTGAGCCATGAAATATAAAATGTTATCCAGCCTGTCAACATCAGGGGGAGCGTACATTCTTCTTGAGAAGTAGCAGAAAAACTCTACAGCTGCTGGCTCAGGGGAGGACGGCTACTATTGAGATCTGGTAACTCCTGGCCATGTTACAACCATGTTGCAACTGGCCATGTTCAGAGGCAAATACTGCTTGTGGCAGGTATACAACCAAAACCTGAACACAGCCTGCAAACTTCTGTCTGCCTACAAAAGTTGTGCTGGCATATATGACTGAGTATATAGAATGGGTTTGGAGGAACCAATTAACAAGAAAGAGCTAAGCATTAACATGAAAAAGAAAGCAATTCTGCTTTGTTTTGTTTTTTTTTTTTTTTTGTATGGGAAGTGCATCAAGATTATTTAATATGTTTCAGGATAAAGGGAAGGTGTTCCCTACAATAGGCTCTAAGTCAAAATAGACAAATATTCCTTTTGGGTATCAATGAAAGAAAATGTTAGAGATCTTACATAACTGGAAATATAAATGAAGATATTACTGTATCTAATGATATTTGAATATTTATCACTGTATCTCTACGTTCATATATATCAAATAGCACAGAGTGTGTCAACAAGAGCAAGTTTTGCATACATGCAGCCAAAGGGATATACCGAAAAAGAAAGATATCAAGGATATAACATTTCATATTTATATGATTAGGCATGTGGTTTATCACCTGTCTCATTCAGAACAACTAAACTACAGACACACTTTGTGTTTGTAACTTTTAATAACAGAAAGATTGAAAACAGCTTTCCCACAAGTGAATTTTGTGAACAAGAGCAGTGGGAGACTTATGAGACAACATGAAACAATTTTATTTTCACAAGCTGAATCCTACCTACTTGATGGACTTTCTAGAAACCAAATTAAGGCTATACTTGATAATACTGCAAACAATACAGGTATGGGAGTGTGACAGATACAAAATCATGCCCAACATCAACCAATGCATTTATGTGGTCACAATTTGAAACTGAAAGTCAAAGTTCTTGCTGTCTCAGGCATCATAAACAACTTCCCACAATGGAAATTTAGTTAAAAATAAATACCCTTGATGATGTAGAGTATTGTAGAAGTATTTCTTTTAAATTACGTCTCATTTATTTCATGTATGTAATCACTCTAATTATTCCATTTTGGTACAATCTTCTCAGAAAAGTGAAAAAATGAATTGTGACTCCCAATAATTTTTTTAACACATTCTGTCTCAGAAGCCCTTCTTTTTTGCACATCATCTTTCACAACTGCTTTTTCTTCTATTTGACACTAAGCTACTTTCATTACTCTTGGATTTAGAAAAGTTGAAGTACTGTAAGTGGACTGCAGTACCTGTTGACTTGAACAGATCTACAAGGCCTACATTTCCTGGACTGAGAACTCCTGTGCAAAGGATGTTCCAGATGAGATGTAGCACTTTCCATTCTACTGAGAGCCCCAATACAGATTCTGCAGGGCTGGAGAAACTGAAGGCTTCAAGAAAACAGGTACTAAAGAGGCAGAAACAAAGGTTCAGGAATTCAGCTACATGACATATTTAGTGCGTATGGCAAATGTTACTTGGAGAGAGTGATGCAGTAACTTCCTGATGACACACTCTTCCTAATGATAGTCCATAGTTATTCAGGAGAGGCTAATAATTTTTCACAGCACTGCTTCTCTTTCAAGGGGCAGAAATTGTTAAAGCTTCATAGCTTTGTCCTGGTTAGCTCAGAATATACTTGAATATACAGAGAGTGGGCATAGTCTTAGAATTACTTGTTTTCTGTGTCAGTCAGTATACCAGCCTTTGAACAAAGTGATCGCTAACAACATAGTCTCTCTTTTAAGAAACTCGTCTCAAACAGCAGTGCATCATTTACCAGTTGCAATCTGGCCTCATAGATGAATTTCGTTAAAAAGATTGAAGGAGATTACAGACTTGCTTCCTGCTTATAGTAACTCTCTAATAAAAAAATTTCAGGGTAAAAAACTATGAATGCACTTCTTTAAAAAAAGCTGAACTACGCTCACACACTTTGCAAATGGGCTTCTAAAAATGTATTGAATCATTTTCTGTTAAATCATTACATAGCTAATATTACATATATATATAACACCCTGCATTCTGCATAAAGTACTTATTGCCGGTATGCTTCCTTTACTATGGTAAGATAATCAAGGTATCACCTCTTTTTCCCACTCTCCACATACACAAACAGTGCATGAAGAAAACAATGCTATTTTTAACTGGTTCAAATTGAAGACTTCAAATTTTACACACAGTTCTTTCACTCATTCACAGCATAACTGCTCTAAGCATAAGATAACTTCTGAATTACTAAGGTAACTTTCTAAGAAAAATGAAATTCTCATCATCATTTTGATATCCACCTATTATGAAATTACTGCTTTCATTTGTAAGACATTTCAGTTAAATAAAAAATATTTTTTGATCAGTGACTGCTGAGTTAATCCTGCATCAGAAGCCTAGATTTCAACAGTGTACATATTTCCACGGAAAACAACAAGTTACTGGAAAAAGAAAAATGGAATTGATATTTAACATATCAATGTGTATCAACACTGTGTGAGCAGGATGCACAAGACAGAAATAACCATAGAAGCACTGAGAAGAACCAGACATTTCCTGTAGTTAATATGATCCTTATACTTCTCATGTTAAGAGTTGACCGTCAGCAACAGAAATTTAAGTTCTCAATCCTTAAGCCTCCATACTGCAACACTTATTTTTCCAACTGAGAAGAACCAGACATTACTCAAGCTACAATCTATCTTAGCCAGATATGCTGCTTATTTCTAAGTGTGATGATGCAGTACTAGGTCACACGAGCTTGTATTTAGTTACTTTTTTTTTTTTTTTTTTTTTTAAATATCACAGTTGTGGGAGATACAGAGCTACATTATCCCAGTAAAATATTCTGAAAATAACGCATCTGTACTAAACCTTATAGCTTCAGAAAACAGAAGAAAAAAGTCTTTAAAGACCAGAGTTAGACCTCTAGACCTCTCTGACCAATCAGCAGACCTACACAAAGTGAAAACAGATATAGGCCAGCCATCATATCTGAAAAATCTTTGAGCAGCTAATCTAATCAGAAAGGCTATAAATTTCAGAGCTGATCAGAACCTTCCTGCATTGAAGCGGTAGGTGATACCAACTGCAGTATCGTCATCAAACAGGTCCAAAACAATCATTCTGATTCTAATTTTGAAGTTAGAAATATGTGGATTATTAGTAATGAAATGGAAGTAGTTAAGATTGTTTTGAGTGAAGAGTACAAGTATATTTAACCTTACTGTTCTACCAAACTAACCAGCATCATCACTATAATGAATAGTATCTCCAACATAAGTATATTAACGTATGTTGCTTGCAAAAATATGGAAATTGAACATTTTTCATTTTAAGTACCAGGTTTCAGACATGGAAATGCTTGACAAGGACAAACTTCCTGGTCTATACAAGACATTTAAATTTCATCTTGCCTAATTCTTGAGCTGAATTTCATACTTTTAACTCTTTTCAAAAAGTAGACTCCTTGGTTTAATCCTGACATGCGAGATAGTAGATTGCAAACCAGTGGGTCATCAATGTTAGCATTAGGAAATGATAAAGAAAAATAGGTAAGAAATATCAGTTTGGTTTATTTTATGAATTTGTGTTGATAGCCAAACTGATTCATTCAGTCTCTCTCCCCCAAAATTTCTGGAAGCTTATTCTTAGTAATAAAATATTTATTTGCAAAACTTACAGTTTAAAATTTAAATATTTTTATTTAAACTCTTGCTTGTTTAAAATAAAATTTAATTTTTGGAAGAAAATAGGAAAAATGTTTGAAGAGCTCCAAAATGAAAACACACTTGAACTTTCATCTCATGAAAAAGTGCATCTGATCAACACAATTTGATTTTACTCTTATTAATTGAGAATAAACAAAAAGATCAATATGTCAACAACTCTCATCATCTTTTTTTTTTGTCTGACTGACAATTAATTTTTAAAACCTTAGCTTCATATACAGGTTAGTTTTCTGACGGATATGAGTCCTTAAAATATGATAATGAATTATACAGTAGTTGCACTAGATGAACATACTTTGGAAGGTAGTTATATTTATAAATATATCGAAAAGGTATTAGCGTACAGGCTGATAATCATCTTTTCCTCAAATTTGTGTAAAGTTAACAACCACAGAGACTGCATTTTAAACCTTGTATAGCAGACATTCTGTATGGAGTACTGACTTTGAATGAGGTTGTATTTGAATTATAAAATTATAGATAGCTTTTCTAATCTCCTACTTTCTGTGTTACACCTAATGTTCTACCTATATGCTACTGGATTAATAACAATAATTAGTGCTGATAAATGGACACATAATGTAAATAATAATTGTAATTACAAAATAATTAACTCTTTACTGGTAAGAAATAATTGAAAATTTCAAACTTCTATATCAATTTTGCTTGAATATAACTGATAAAACTCAAAAACAATTGCCACCAGTATTGTCTTATCACCTGCTTTTCATTGTAAACATTCTAATACTATTTCCCTTCAGTTTACTTACATTTCCAAATCACTGATCAAGATAAAAATTATTATCTTGTTCTAACGGGGTCCAATAGGACCTAAAATACTTGTTATTTTGATTTAGCTATTATAACATAGGTAATAATATATATCATTTAAAGTGAATTTCACTACAACAATATAAAGAGGTAAGCATTTATTCCCAAATAACATGCAAACGTCTGTGCTAGCTCTAGTAAACTCAACCACTTTTATAGTCAGAAAAACTACTTCTTACACTTAGTTGTAAAAACCTAAAACTTTATGGTTATATTCTTGCTTGAAGAGAATCTGAAAATGAACCATAGATGTAGGTCTGGAGGGAATCTTAGAAATGGATTTGGTCCATTCTCCTGCCCAGATATTTGTCAAGCAGAAAATAAATGTATGACCTACATCTCCCTACGGCAGCACTAGCTGAAGAATTGTGTAGTGCCCAATGGCAGTGAAGCGTTTCTATTTAAATAACTTTGATGACTGTTCATAAATTCTGCATGTGTTTGAAGTGTTCTTTTATGATCTGTAAATAGTTTAACATTTTAATAATTTATAAAAAAATTAATGCCTCCAAATGATTGAAAATATCACAGATATGAAGTACAAGAGAAAGGAGGAAATTGATGACAAATTTTAGAGGCCTAAGAAACCACTGTTTATAAGGACTGACAACAGCATATACACTGATTATAAAATTCCTCAGTTGCAAATCAGACAGGAGGGAAGAAGAAAGGCAATACTTTCCATTCTGACTTTACTGGATAAATACTCTGGAAAAATGTGGGTTGAATTTACAGAATAAACATTAAAAAGAAACAATGGAAAAATTAGTCTTGGTGGGGACTACACCAAGACCGGTTAGTTCCTCAAGAGGAATGAGAAAAGAGAAAGCAGTAAGAGTGACATAAATCTGACACTTAAAATACAGCATTAACAGAATCCATAAAAAGGCTTTACAGGCATTAGGGAAAACGTGGTTAGAAATTGGAGTAGTATTGCTTATAATGAGATAATACGCAATATATGTTCCAGAGCTCTGCTATGTGAACATTGTTCAAGGGAACCATCCTACTGAATTCTAAGAAACTACACTTTGAAGGTAAATATAAATCAGCATGATTACACTTTCAAGTGAACAAGTCATAATGAAAACAGAACTAGATTTTAACTACCTGTGGTAAAAATTCAGTAAAACACAAATAATACAAAATCAATAAAGGAATGTATCTGTTTCACTCAATTATGGGTTTATTAGCAGCAAATGTAACATCACTTCTTGTATTCATGCCCTGTTTACTTTCAAAAAGAAATAAACACTTCATAATTGAAATAGTGTGTATTTGGATGTGTCCATACACATACGGTCATGTCTTAGTGTACATATATGTGTTTGCATATGTTTACAATTACTGAGATAACCAGAAATATAAAAACAATAAATAATAAACCTTCTACTAAAACATATAGATATCAAGAGAAAATGAGAAAATGTGTTATGCAAAAAGCATACTTGGCTTCTTTATTAACCATCTCAAAATTATCATAAAACAAGCACTCCAATCTTGCTGCTAGCAACTAAAAAAAAATTGCTTGAACAGTGAGACAACGCCTGAGATACCAAAGTAGTTTATAGAGAATAGCTATACAACAAAATATCATCATAAGTGATCACAGTTTTCATGTCCCTACATGGTTGTGGGTCTGAAGCTGACATTGTCTTTCATGGAGATGAAGATGCTGGGCACAAGTGGAAAAAAAATAGTGATTTTTTTTTCCCTTTAATATGAGTTTCTGAACACTTAAGTACCAAAATTGTAAGTATCACTGATTGATTGTGCTCGTAATCTTTAGACACAACTCTTAGGCACGGACCTTAGGGAACATAAACTTTAGGCATAAACCTTAGACTAGGTCTGGGTTTCCCTGACCTCTGCCTTGAAAGTTTTGCTAGGTTACCTTTCTGGGTGATTGCGTATACTCTCCCTAGACATAAACTGTTGACCAAGTCTGGGACCAGGACCAGATCCGCTCAGGTCCTTTCTGAACCTTGTGACTCAACGGGAGGGCTTCCTTGACACATTCACCTGACCCTGTAATTCAACCCTTGTTAAGTCGCTGTCTTAATCACAATTGTACTGTTAAACCCATGAGAAATCACGATTGTACGCTATTAAATCAATAAAACATATTGCTGCTTCTCTCTACCAAGTGAAGTGCACTCCTCCTCACTCCATCCACGGCAGTAGTCTTGAAAGCTTTTGTATACTTGTTTATTCTGAGAACTTCATGCTATCCTTCATTATGATCTTGTCTCTTTTACTCTATTCAGGTGACACGCACGATGATTCATAGATTTGCATATGCATGCTTTTCATAATTGTGTTGTTTCAAATAAGAGCTCTAAACATCTGTTTCAACATATATAATAAATTCTAGATGAGTACTATTAACAGAATTCCATAGCCAAATGAGTAACATAAGCTTACTTGTAGCATTGAAGGTTGGCCAGTACTGAGTTTGAATTTCTGCTCTTGGCCCCCCTTTGCATTTGTTCACTACCTTCTCAAAACTATTTGTAGAGAGTTGGAATATTCCACTTCTGACAATAGATTAATAATTACTTTGCTTTTTAGAAGTAATTTAAACTGGTTTTGGATGCATGTTTAAGCACCTACTGCTCCTATATAGAAAACTGAGTATACTGTTATTTGTTGTGAGGTCAAGATGGAAACATATATGGCTTAGTTCAATGCATCAGTTATTTCCATAGTATTCACAAATGGAAAACTAAATAGTTTGGGCAAAATGTTTTTTTTTTTCCTGCATGGGCAATAGACTTAAACACATATTTTCCAGTTCAACTAAAACACGTTCCTTCTTAAAATAGGTTACATAAATATGCTGACCATATTAATTGCCTTTCCCTCCCTCCTCTTCAGCTTTTTAATGGTATACAGATTTTACTAGAACCCAGGTGACAACTGTCATCAGTGCTGTCATACACTTTTATTACACTGAATTCTTCATTAGAATCACAACATAGCAGACTGTCCATAGTAGCAATTTCTGACAGATACCTCTAGCAACCATCAAATCCAGAATATCTTTGGTCTTAAGGAAGAAATAACAATTTCTATTGTCTACTAGTTTTCCTATCAAAAAATATATCTGGAAGGAAGGAAGAAGTCTCAGAATACAAGCTCTGTGAATGAAGCTGTAAAATGGAAAAGGTAAAGGAAAAGTCTATTTGTTAGGATCCTGAAAAAAAGACTAAGGAATCTTTGTCACAGGATTATGCACAGCTAGAAATACTTTGCTCTGAGTTCCTAGTCATCAGGTTTTGATCAGCCTATTAAATCTCTTAAATGTTATCAGCTCAGCAATAAAACTATGACACCACAGTGATCTGATACTCATACAGAATTTCACTGATAGTAACATATTTTATTTAGGATTATTGTCATCCCTGGAAGGCCATCACTATACAGGTGATATTTTTAAAAGGATAAGGCGGAGTTTAGGAGAGTTAAAGGAAATTAGATTCCTTCTGTCTTTTTTTTCCCCCAGTTACTCACGACACTGGTTGTAGGTTTTCGTTCTGTTTTGCTTTGCTTTGCTTTTTTACCTCACATTTCATGAGGGTCTTGGGAAGGCAACAGGCTTTGCGATATGAAAAAAATTATCATCTTTTCTCTTCCCAGTAGGAGATAATCCAGGCAAAACCAGAAATGAACCTTCCACTTTAAAGCACTGGTAATCCCAGGACAGTTATGTCTGAACTTTTCCATTTCCAGGGTTTTTGTCTTCACTTTCAAACAAAGACACTCAACATGATTAAAAATCTACTACTACAAAAAATCTACTACTATTAAAATGCTTATATTATACCTCACATTTTTCTTTTTTTCCTTTTCCCATGAAGATTAAAAGGTATTTTTGGTAGAATGTGTATCTGTGTGTGTGTGTGTGTTTTTTTTTTCTCCTTTCTTCTCCTTTTCATGCTTTTTCATTCTAGAGTTTTTCTAGCTGAACAAGATCTCTGACGTACAGAAGGTACAGAAGACATTCATTCTTCTGGCATTTAAGAAAAGTTTATATATTTTTTTCTCCAGTGACACTTTTATATAAACACACACACACACACACACTTATCAGAGCAGTGAGAGACCCATTTTCAAACTCAGGCTCTGCCTAATTCAGATACCAAATATCATGAGATGACTCTTCCATAATCCTAGCTGTTGCAATTGTTCATTCTCCAAGCACTAGTTCATACAGAAAGAAAATGCACAGAAAAGACTCCTTTTTTGGCAGTGATTCTTGTTTCTGCTCCAGAGAAAGTTAAAGGTTATTTATATACAGTAGAGAAATGTAGGTTTTCGGAAAACTTTCACACTACTCTTTCCTTAACAGAAAAAGGTGTAGCCTGGTGGTTACTCTTGTGGAAAATGTAGAATCACATCCTCTCAGAAAAGAGAGAAGTGGAGTCTGTTTTTCTCAGCCATTTACTATAGAAATAAAACTACTAAAACGGAAAGTGTCTAGGGAGATCAGATAAAATAACCCCTCCAGAATCTTGCACATCTGAAGCTACTTTTCAAAAAGAAATTGGGCAAGCTCTTTCATGCTGTATCAAGTGGAATAACCTTTATTAGACTACAAAAAAGCTAATTTTTTCATTTTGGAAATGAATATGCAAATCATAGCCTTCTTTTGATCTAAGCCATTTTTATTTTCTTTCCTTCCTCCTGCTTTCCTTCTTGTCCCCCTCTCTAATTCGTATCAAAAATGAAAATATTATGCATTTGTTCGACCTAGCTTTGCCTGGTGCAGTAGATAAAAGGGGAGGATGAGAGGTATTGCAGGCTACTAAGCAACTACTTATGCTGCAAGAGGGCTACTATAGGTTTATCGCTCAAATATAAAGGTGAGCTACAACTGTGAAAAGAAAAACGTTATTGAAGTTTTCACAGAGGAAGATCTCCAGAAAAAATGAACATACCTAATGGAACTCATATACCAATGGTGGGTATAATACGTGATAAAACATACACAGCTGTAAAAACTGGCGCATATACAGATGCAGATGGATGAAAAATGTTCAAAGTATATAAGTTATGCATATCTATATATTTAATTATATTTGAAAATATTTTAGCAAAATAATATGTATGGTATTTTTACAATTGCTACCAAATGACACATCTCAGCAGGATTTACTAGACTTTAAATACATTCTTTCTAGTACAGTATTCCCAAGTCATTTTTTTCATCCTTTCATTTTCTAATTTCAGTCCCTTTCAGGTGGAAATCACTTCAGTAAAATAGATAATTGCTTCTGCTTTGCAATGTCAAAGAGTTTGCCTCAGGTTATGGCAGTCTCTAAAATTAAGACAAAAAACATTTTTCTCTTTCTCATTATCTTTCTCTCTTTCAAGTATCCCTTCATCTCACGCTCTTCAGTGTCCAAAGTCATATTTTTCCATTGTTTATTCTTTGCTATTGTAGTCTCATATTTAGTTACAGTTTACTTTTGTCTTCTTCACAATCCTTCACCTTCAGCCTCAATTTTGAATGTCAAAATTTTACAACGGCTGAAGAGGAAACCTAAATATGTTGCTTAGTCCACAGTATTTTCAATACCAGTCATAAATCATCTTTTTGTCATTCTATTTTCTCCTCACAAAAAGCCTATACGGTAAAAATCCTGCTATATCTCAAAATGGAAAACAAATGACTATTTTGAGACTACTAAATATACACTATATTCTCGAAATCTCCAAAAGTCTTAAGATAATCGCATCACTCATTTCCACGTTGTTAGTCCTGTCTTAGCTTTCATTGCTTATCTGGCAATGAAATTCTAAAACTGTAGCTTGCTTAATAAAAAGGCAAAGCACAAAACTGACAAGTGGGAGAGAGTAGCAACTTATGGCGGTTCCTGTCGCTGAGCCTCCAAATTTTGAAAGCATAAGTAAAGCATCCACTACCTCTGCATCACCTTCATTCCAATCCTTATGAACTGTTATGTGAAGTTGAACTTTCACGTTGAAAGGATTGAAGAACAGATTTCAGCCTCCTATTCAAACAGAGCTCTATCCTAGACTGATGTGTAAATTTTAGGCCCTCTTCAGCTGGAGAGCATTGCATGACTGGGATATTTTGCTGAATATGAAAAACGTTCAAGTTTCATGATCTAAAAATTAGATTAAAAAAACACTTGTATAATATGCCTGAGCAGATCCATATATCGATTCATATTTTGGTATTTTAGCGATATCTAATACAGATAATTATATAAACAAAAGTTATCCAATGCATCTGTTTAAAAGGTTGCTTAGATAAATGTTTCCTATCCCCCAATCCTCTAGCCCAAATGAGCGCTGCTGTTCTTCATTTTGACACCACTTGTGAAGATCATCTTTTTGGTTCAGTCAGAATGTCCTTGTACAAGCAAAATTCTAAATGTTTCCCACAAAAGCTGGAGAGAGGCCAAGTCTCCCTGAACTGGCTTGTAAGACATCTTAAATTTTTTTTTATTTGTTAAGCTTACAAGCATTTTGATTGTAACAGCTGAGTTGATCCAAAATATTATTGGTGGAAAATATTGCCAGTGCAACAAATTACAACTGCTTTTAACTCTTTGACTACTGAAAAGAGACTATGATGAGACATGACTATATATTGTATATATATTTGTAGGATGAGCATCACAGCACTTCCTCATTACATTCTGCAATAAGTTTACTTTAAATAAAAGAGAAAGAGTATCCAAGAGATTTCAACTTTTTTTTTTTTTTTTTTTACAACTAATGAAGTCATAAATTCAGATAATTTAACAACTGACAAAAGTATTAGACTTAAAATTTCAATTCTAGCTATTTGTATAACGCCATTCAGCTTTAACTTATATACATAGAAATATAAACATGACATCGGGTATCTGTGTAAAGTTAAGTTTAGTTAACAATTACTCCAATACGCTAGTACAACTGAGGAGTGAGTTGATTTTAAATAATGACAGGGCAGTAAAACTCTCATACTACCAAACATAGGCGTTTTCATTTTAATTTTCCTTGGAAGATCTTTTGCTTGGTGATTTGACTCACAATATTTTAAAAGAAGATATTACAGCATGAATTAATTTTAAGCATTTTAGAGAGATGTCGTTGTATTTAATTTATTATTTACGCTAAACACAGGTAATGATGCAACGTAACATTTATGTTTCAGTATGCTTTCCAATTAGGCAAGAAAGTTCAGTCAGTCATTTCAAAGGAGGTTAAGCTAATAGGACCAAACTACATTTCCTGGACTTACAAACTGTGTATTACATCCAGAGCCTAGCTATGTGAGAAGGCTGTTAAAATCATGGATTACTGCTCAAGTTCTCTCTTAAAACCTATCTATTCTCCTTTCCCCACTGGCATGATATTCACATTCTACACTTTTGAACTTGAGGCTGTTCTACATGGATATAGATCAGGATCCATGTGAGGGAGATATCTTGATAAATTAAGTTGCTAAACTCCTGGTACATCCGAATTGTAGCATAAGAACTCATGGTAAAAGGTATATAAGAATAAACCTTAGCTATTCTTTTAAGAATTCAGGGAATAGAGGATGGATATTCCCTATTAAAGGCAAAGCAATAAAGAAACAAATTAGCAAGCACCCTAGCCAGGGGAACAATAAATACCTCCAGTAAGTCAGACACAGTGCACATGCGGCTGATAATTTAATACCATGAAAGGGATTACAAATCTGCAATGGTACAGTGAAATACGAAGTTCCTAAGAGATTTAGCGCAAGCAACACAAGGTAGCTTTAGCAACTGACAAAAGATAACACAGAGAAAGCACAAATAGTGTCAAAGATTTCATAATACTAAAAGACAAAAGGCAGTACGGAGGCTAAACACGTAGATATTTATCAACACACTGCTCTCAGTACTGATTTAATTTCTACCCTTTCAAGCAGTAGTTTGGCTGTCAGATAGAAAAAAAATTTTGTGAGGACAGGCTATTACCACCCCCTCAAAAAAAAAGAGACAAAAAAAAAGCAGCTGTAAAGTAAAAAAGGGAAGTGCCCAAACTTTATACATTAAAGAAATATAAATCCCTAATCTAATCTATTACAAAGTAGCATGAGAGATAAATCAAGTGTTTCTGATAGTCTTCTGAAGTACTTTAATGCTGATCTCTGTTGAAAAGTTGGAATATTACTGAAATTTGAATTTCACCTAGATTAATATTTTATACTTACATGAGTTGCATCTCAGGCTAGGCTTGAAACAAATGATCTAGAAATAAAATCATAAGATGTCCTAAAAATTATTTGCTACTGCTTGCTTGGTTTCATTAACCGCTTCTGCCCTTTTTCCATAAAAATCATAGATCTTAAAAAAAACAAAAACAAAACAAAGCAGTCTTCCATTCTATCACAGGCAAAAAGAAAGAACTGGAAATAACAATTGAAATTAATTTGGTCAATCAAGTAACCACAGCAAACACATCCAGTACTGGCTTTTACCACAGATAACAATAATTTGACAAATATTCACAAAAAAGGTGTTTGTTGATGGAAATTTTATTTTATTGAGTGATTTTTCATATATGTTTGAAACGACTATTTTCTAAATTCCATAAGTTTCCCTTATATACCCGATCTTTTCGGTGAAAAGAAACAAAAAAGAAAACCAGACTCCCCAGACTTTAACACATTGGTGATAAAGCTTTGCAAGAACAAAGTTATTTAAATGGTATTATCTGCTATTTGTCTTATTCTATATTGCCATTTTTTCCCCACTGAGTGCTAATAAGTGCTTGCTGTTGAAGAGGTTTACATTTAACATCTGTCACTTGTATCCAGAAGTAGAACCTACAGGGAACTGTCAAATAGATTGTTATTCTCCTCTGTAGCACCAGCAAATCTGTCTCACATCATTTACATACAGATAGTTATAGGCATTCATCATTTCATTATGCTGACTGCCTCACTATTCTAATGTATAATGTCTCTTTAATGAGCCTCAAAAAATACAATATTCCTTGATTTATGACTGCTTAACTGAAAAATTATACAGATTGACAAAAACTCATCATAAAGCATTTTCTGGGTTCCCACTACCTTGCACTTTAAATTTAACAATGATTCTCGAGTTAATCTCATGATTTGTTTCTTTGACAAAAGAAATGATTAAATTTTAACACACCAGACTATAGTGCCACTGCTGTTTTAACAAGTATACTTTCAGTTCAATGAGAAAACAATACATAATTTGACAATTAAAATCGATCACTTTTTGTGCAAGAAATAAATGTATTAGACAACCCGTTTCAATATTATTATATGTCGATTACTGTAAGCTTCCTAACTTATCATGTGGAATACCAGTCACAAACCAGTGACTCATAAAAGAGCCTATTCACATGTTTAAGTAAATTGAACTATGCTTTATTGTATGAACCTCAATTATTTCATACACACAAATGTTTACCACTGAAGAAGAGTTTTGCTAAAAACTACCACATACTGAAGCATTACAAACATGCCTAATATGAAAGGTTGAATTCATTCACCTAACTGCACTCAGTGCTCAGCTTCTCCTACATCTCCATGTAGTTATAAAGAATATAGGCATATAACCAGGAGCATCTGTTTTTGACTACCCAAGCTGAAAAGCTTTGAAAAAAGGTGCTCTTTCATCAAAACACTGTAACTAGCCATTAGAAGCAAGAATTTTCACTAAGCAGGGGAAAACAGATGATACCTTGTTTCTGACAGATTTACAATGTAGTTGAATGCTTGCACAATACAAGTTTGTTAGTGCCTACCAAGGTGTTAAGATCTGTCTGAATTTTCTCCCATAACAGACAAATGTACTATTTTATTCCCCTGTGTATTCTCTACCGCCCAGTATAGTTTGACCTTACACTAAAGGCATTCAGTCAGCATATGACTTTATCGCTTCTCCGCTCAGCCACTGATTTTCCATGAAACTTGTAGGAATTTAGCATTTTGACCTTCCCCCCCCTCTTTCAAAATCCCCCCACCCTTCCCCATGTTCAAAAGTAATGACTGCAGATAAAAACAGATAAGCACCAATACGCCCTTACTGCCTGATTATATAAGCCTTGCCTTCTATTTCCAAATAATAAAGCCAGGCTAAAAAGCCTATATTATCCATTTAATGCAGTTAGAAATGTGTAGAGGACTAAGCAACAGATGGCAAGCTGCAATCCCTAGATCTCCCCAAAAAGTCAACTTTAAGCAAAAAGTAATCAAAAGTAACTTATAGTACTACTGCCTATTCAAGAACCATGAAAAAATTCAGTATATGCAGAAATATTGAGATGATAGAAAATAGAGTGCTGAAATGATACTGATCTATTTGACGCTAACAGACTGTCAAATGCCCAATACAACAAAAATTCTCATTTCTGTTAATTGTTGGATCCATATTTCAGTTACCTTGCACTGGCTATTCCAGTTAACCTCAACATTTGAATTTCAGTTATTTCAAGAACTCAGACTTTTAAAAAACACAGGTATATTATGCTCTAATTTAAAGACACTTTCTATTATCCATAAGAATTCGCATGAATACACTTTTCAATCATATGAACAGGAGAGTCCATCAGAAAAACCAATACAAGATTCTTTAACTGAAAAAAAATCAAATCTTGTATTCTTGTTAATAAATGACAAAGCATCAACGGTAGTAAGTTTTTGTGTGTTAAACTCCTAACTATGAATCCAGAAAACTAGTGTGCCAACTCAAATAACAATTACAAATAACTGAACACAGCCAGAGATACACATCTATACATTTGGATACTTGGTAAATTCAAGATATCTCATACCATCCATCCATTCCTTTAAGAAAAACTAGGTTTATATCTTAGCTTT
This sequence comes from Struthio camelus, assembly GCF_040807025.1. Taxonomy (NCBI): domain Eukaryota; kingdom Metazoa; phylum Chordata; class Aves; order Struthioniformes; family Struthionidae; genus Struthio; species Struthio camelus. The sequence goes on along the minus strand of NC_090945.1, from coordinate 49,103,019 downwards.
TATCACTCTGATAAAATTCAGTTTTAAAAAAAAATCTTTATTCACCAGTCACTTTACCAATCACAATAGAGTCTCTCTGTCATTCTGACCACCTCAGAATTAATCTGTGTCCCCTGATATAACTGACAGGTACATAAATAAGAATAACCATGGACAATAAGTATCGCTGTGTCTGTTAGCGTCAAAGCCTTGAAGCTGTGCTATCGAATAATAATTTAAGAACTGGAAGACAGTGGAAGAGTTTATGATTGGTTGCTAGTCCTAGTGACACAGAAAAGGGGTAACAGGAACAAAGTAAATACTGCTTCTTCTAGAACACCTTCATTTTGTAATTCTACCTCTTCCTTTTTTTGCCTTCTGACTTTTTAAAGATACATCTCTTCTCAGACTATTGCATATTCATTCAGAACGGATTACATTTAAATAGCACAGGACCAGATGCTTAGGCTTCAGCCTCTCGTATAGAGGGTATAAAAAGTTACCACTTCTGAAAACTGGCCAAGTGTCTGTGAATCTCAGTTTTCCCTTCTCAAACTTATTTTCTTACTGATATTTCCCAAAGTCTTTTCTGAAATTGTTTTAAATCTCCTCACTGTTCTCTTAATATCTTGTGTGCACATAAATAAATAGGAGTGTTTCTCTGGTAGAGTAGTGAATTACTCAGGAACCCAACAACATTTTATAAACGTGCTTCATTATGTTGGAGTCTACTTACAGTAAGCTGGTTCTACGAGTGGATTCAACACTTCAGTCACTGTAGTCTGTATAGAGGAAGAAAATCCAGAGTGTACGCTATTCTTTTGCTTAATTTTCTGTCCTTCTTGAGATACACCTAGGAAATAACCAATAGAGAATAAGTGCAAATACAGAAAATAATATAAACTAAATCATTAGAAATAGGAGATTATGTTGAGCAATAATTTATTGCAAAGTCTGCACCATTTTCCCCTCAATATGTAATTATCACATTACAGAAAATAAAAGTTTAAATTTTGCCCTCATTTATGCCTGTAGTACCCAAGTGATTCCAGAGTTCTTCGATCTCATAGCTGGCAAGTGGAATCAAACAGCTGTTATCGTTATACCTAAACAGCCATCTGGTGGTCTGAGAGGAGAAACATAATGACCACAGAGGGAAATGGTAGAGCTTTCCAAAACAGCATAACTAGGTTTTCCATCAGTATGGAGAACAAGACAAAATTTGTAAAACAAAAAATCATCTTCCTTTTAACAATAGAGTTAATTCTGCTGCAAGGCCCAATAAGAGTTATGAAACAGGAGAAGGTTTCTGTTTCTTTTCCTGGTTCCTATTGATATCTTCAATGGACTTCTACAAAAAAATGACTATAAAAAGTAATAGGAATAATATATTAAGAGAGTTTGTTCACATGGCACAGCATTTCTTACAGGAAACAGTTGCGCTAGACCTTGCTTCAGACCTAAACTAGTACTGACAAATGCTTGTTCAATCTCTCTTTCAATAGCTGAGTGCTTACAAGTTTGGCTCTTTTTCTATAGAAAAAGAACTCTGCTTCATCTAGCTTTAGCAGTTTCAGATAATTCTGCCTTCAAGTCTGTCCCTTGTGCCTCTGCCACAGATTATCAATACTGTACAAGGGTAGGTAGACATCATGCCTCAATTCATAAAATGATTGAGATTTGCCAGAGGATCTCTGCCAGGTCCTTCTAACCCTTCTTGAGCTCTGCTACTACTGATAGGAAGGGAGGGCAAACAGCTGTGTAAGGAAGCAAGAGGTCCAGAAGAGGCTATGCTTTTAACAGTATGGCATAGTGAACACGCTTTCATCGTATTGCTTCCTGAAAGGTTAGAGGTCATTCCCCATCTTGTATTTGTGCATTAATTACTCTTATCTTGGTGCCTGTGCTTGTTTTTACCAAACTAATTGTCTATTATTTTCCATTGCTTCTGTAATTTGCTGTAATTATTTTGAGCTTTAACATTGTCTTCCAATATGACTGCAGCAAGAGTCATCCTTATTATATATCACCCAAATTACCACTGAAATTATGGAACAGTCCTAGACCTGCTACAGACTGTTGTAGAACTCACTCACTTTTTCCCCCCCAGAATGACTGTGAACAAATAATAAATACATATTTTTTCCCCAAACTATTATTGAAATGGATGCCCCTATTTTGGGAAATCTAGAACAGTTACTGGGTCAAACTCTTCAAACAGAGAGGCACAGGAATATTTATCAGATTACTGAGAGCCTTCTACTTGAAGGAAGGATCACAAAAGACAAAAACAGATGATCCTGAGACCAGTCAGACCAGGTGCTTCGTTTCCCCAGGTTCAACTGGGCCAACTCACTGGCAGGTAATTAGGGCAGGTCTCCGTTAACTCAGTGTGTGCATATGTGCACGTAAACACTTCTCCGACACAGCCTATCCCTCCTTTGACCCACTTAACAAAATGAGCTTAATAGCGTCACCGTTTGGTGTTTGTTTCCCCGGCCCATAAATTGGTGGAGGATACGGGCATCGATCTCACTACCTCTCACATAAACTAATGAATTGCACATCCGTGGCAACTAACAATCTTGTTTGCTTTTCACAGAATCACAGAAAGATTGAGGTTTGAAGGGACCTCTGGAGATCATCTAGTCCACCCGCCTTGCTCAAGCAGGGATTTTGTCTCCTATATTCTTTCAGCTTCTCCGCTACTTCTCAGTTTTGCCCTTCTTCCTTCCCAGCGCTTGTTTCTATTTGGCCTATCAGCTTAATTTGTTTTCTTTAATATTGAGATGGAAATTATTGACTGGAACTTTCCTTAGTGCATGCTGTACGTTTCTAAAGTAGTGTTACAAAAACAAACAAACCAACCAGCCCCTCAGTCTGGAAGAGTATGAGAAGTTTAACACAAGAATATAAATCTATAAGTAACACATTGAAGTCTCCCTCAAGTAGTCTTTTGCTTAAGAGGCCTTCGACCTTAGGATAGTAGAGTCTTTGCCACATAGAAACAATGAGAAATATCACTTATCCCTGGTGAGAAAAATACATTAACATCTGTATTTTATTTTAAGCATTACAATAGACTGTTTCATAACACTTTCTTTGTCTTTTCTGTAATACCCTACCCTCAATACATAGTGTCTCTAAAGACAGCAGTTCAGCCCTATAGTCCTACTAATTCCACGATAATAGCATCTCAGATAAACAATTTCTATGAAAATAGTGACATAAAATTATCTGTTCATTCAGGCCTCTTCTTCTGCATATTATTCTTATCTTCCAGCAGTAGATCACTGAGCTTCTGTCTAACATCCTTCATAAAGATCCAAAATAAGTAAACAATGAAAATTCTAACCTAAAAGAAACCTCTTCTGAGTTTGGGCTTTTAAAACTCTCCTTTAAAATTGTCTTTACAATTGCAAAATATTAGCCTGCAAAATAAAATCCTTTACCATTTTCTAGAGCTCTTCCACTGTGAGAAAGCTGAAGAACCATCTCTTGTGGTCCTTCCACACAGGCTGAAATTTTGCCTACTGGCCTCTCTCAGCTCGGCTACGTTTCCCACAAACTGCTCGAGCTAGACTTAACACAAGCTCTAATTCACCTCTCCCTCCTATGCCCTGTTCACGTCTAACCAGCAGCTGCACCTCTCAAACAACTCGGTTCGAGATGAAAAATTCTCTAACAGACCAAAAGAACAGGTCCAGGAGGTATGCAGTATTACTGAAAACGTCCATACTCCTGAAGATACTACCAAATCCCCACACGGAAAAAAAAACTTCTTTACAAAACTCACGGTGATCCCTCGCCCTTCCTTCGCCCCCGGCGTCAGCACGACACCTCCCCTCCCCTCCCGTCCCGCTGTAACCGCCACACGCGGCCACGAGGCATTTTGGCGGGCTCGTAGTCTCGCGAGAAGGGACGGGGGGGGGGGGGGCAGAGGCAGGCGGTCGACGCTCTTGCGGAGTGCCGAAGCAGCACCGTGAGGCGTCGCGCGGCCGCTAACGCGGCCGGCGGGGCGGGGCGGGACGTCGGTCGTGATCGGCGCCGTCAGCTACGGGGTCTGTGCCCCGTCTTCCTTCAGAGCGGCTTCTGACGCGGTCGGAGCCGGCTGCTGCCGGGGAAGGCGGCCCCCCCTCGGTGAGGAGCGGGAGTCGAGACGCGGCCGCTGCTGCCGCCGCAGGGCGCGGAGGGGCCCGCCAGGGCCCGGCGCCCTCCTCTGGGCTGGGCGGGGTCGCTTGGAGGTTGTGTGGGGGCAGCAAAAGGAAGACGAAGGAGTGCGTGGCCCGGTTCCTCTGCGGACAGGCGACCTGGTGAACAAACCCTAGGGAAACGGCTGATGTAGTCTGCCTTCTTTGCCTCAGTTTTCATTGGTAAGGCTTGTCCTCCGACCACCGGGGTCCCTGAGCCTCCTAACAAGGCGTAAAGCAGTTCCCAGAGTAGAGGAAGAAAGAGCTGGGAATCACTTAACCCACCTGGACATGTGTAAGTCCATGGGACCACATGAGAGGCAGTCAAGAGTGCTGAAGGACCTGGCCAATGTCAATGCGAGGTGGCTGAACCTTTCCTCCCTGAAAGCTCATGGCAAATAGAGGAGGTTCCTGATGACTGGAAAAGGCAGACATCACCCTCATCTTCAAGAAGGAAGATCCAAGGAACTAGCCTGTCAGCCTCATCTCAGTGCCGGGGAAGGTTATGGAGCAAACCCTCTTAAGACTCTTTTTAAATATATGAGAGACAAGGCAACTGGGAGCAGCAGCACAGGTTTACCAAGGGCATTTTCTGCTTGACTAACCTCATTGCTTTTTCTGATGAACTGAATCAATGAAGGGCAGTGGATGTTATGTATCTTCATTTTACCAAGGCCTTTGGCACGGTCTTCCTTAGTCTCCTTACCACCAAATTGGTAAGATACGGACAGGAGAAGTGGGTGAAAAGGTGGATGGAAAATTTGCTGTACTGTTGGGCTCAAAGAGTTGCAATCAGTGGTGAAAAGTCCAGCTGGTGGCCAGTAACTAGTGCAGTCCCTCAGGAATCAGAAAATCAATACTATTTAAAGTTGTCCTTAACTACCTAGATGATATGACAGAGTGCGCTCTCAGCAAGTTTGCAGATGACACCAAATTGAGGGGAGCAAACTGGATTGCAGGGCTCCTATTTAGAGGGACCAGAACAGGCTGAAGAAATGGTGTGACTGGAACCTCATGCAGTTTAACAAGAGCAAGTGCAAAGTTCTTCATCTGCCGTGGAATAACCCCAAGCAGCAAGGACAAAAGGCTGGAGGCCGACGGTTTGGGAAGGAGCCCTGCGGAAAAAGATCAGGGCAACCTAGTGCACAAGAAGCTGAACGTAAGTCAGCAGTGTGCCCTTGCAGTGAGGAAGGCCAACTGCATCTGCAGCTGTTTTAGTAAGTAGCCACCAGGTCCAGGGAAGTCATCTTTTCCTTCTCTTTGGCACTTGTAAAACCAAATCTGGAGTATTATGTGCAGTTTTGGGCTCCCTGAAGAAGAAGCTTATTGACATACTGCAGTGAGTTCAGCAGAAGGCCACCAAAATGGTCAGGGGACTGGAAAACATGGCATACAAGGACAGACTGACAGACCTGGGCCTGCTCAGCTTGGAGGAGAGAAGGCCAAGGAAATCTCTGATTGCTGTTTACAACTGTCTGACTGGAGAGAAGATGGAGCTAGACTTCTATCAGAGGTGCATGGTGATAAGAAAAGAGGTAACATACATAAGTTAAAACGTGAGAAATTCTGGATTAGATACTAGGAAAAAATATATATATGAGGGTGGTTAACTACCACAACTGTAACCCAGGGGGGTTGTGGAATCTCCATCCTTGGGGATGTTGCAAGACTTGACTGGACAGGGCCTTGAGCAACATGATGAGATCCTCCTGTTTTGACCTGGAGGTTGGACTAGATGGCCTCTGGAAGGCCCTTCCAACCTAAATTATAATTCTATGATAAAAGCTAAATTTATAGTAAGTGCATATTTAGAGAGTTTTTGAAAATGTGAAATAAAAAAAAAGAAATGGCATAACCTATACTACTTGCATATAGATATTTATATAATTTAAGTATATAATGCTTAACTCCTCAGGTATCGGTATCTGTAATACACGCATGCAGTGTATAGATGAATGGGGTTTTGGAAAAAGTGGATGCAAAGCATAACAAAAGAAGAAAAGTAGTGTCATTTTGAAGTTTGAGAATTGTTGCTCTACATTGCCTAGCACAAGGCTAAACAATTTATTTAGATTTCTTAGAAATATCTACTTTGATGCTCTCTAACAATTTATTGAATACATGGAATACATGATTTCATTTTCTATAAATAGAAATAGAGTTCTTTTGTACAATATATGTTATAGAAAACATCTTTTTTGGCCTTTGTAGAAAAATGATGTCCAATTACTATCTTAAAAATATGAAGCTTATTCCTGACAGGAATCCTGAGAAGATGACAGATAAGAATTAAACTCACAAAATTGGCGTATTAATATGAAAAGTAGCACACATGCTTGCTATTTCAAAATACCAACTACTTCCTTTATTAAGATTCTAATCTCTAGTCTTTATTGCTGCATAATCGAATGGCACATTTTCTGAAACTGTGGCTTTGATAGCATGAAGCTTTAAAGACTTGACCATCTGAAATTGCCAAAATGGAGGGAAAAAACTGCAGCAGAATTGATACTTAAACTATTAATATGTTAAGCTCAGTCTATGGAAGCCCACATATCTCACTTGAATACTATGAAAATATTACATAGGTAATTCTTTAAACAACATATAAGCTGTGAGTTATAATGAGGCTATAAAAGCTTCATGATGCAATTCACGCTGCCTGGGAATAAAGAGTTAGAGCAATAGCAATTTGATCAATATCTTACTATAAGCATGATATGAAAAATGAGCATACCAAAAAGGCTTGCTACCTAACACCCAGAGAAGTCTGAACAACGCTTACTTGTAAACACTTAGAGCTTACTAAAACTAAAAATACCTTTCTCTAAATTGATTGGTTAAAATGAGAAAAGGAGGAGAGTTTCTCGTCACTGTTTTCCCTTGTAACTGTAGCTTTTTAATAAAATTTAGATGCCACTGGAAGACGGTGATCCCAAAACAGTCCATCCACTGTGGACAGCACATTTCAGGTAAGGTACACTTGAGTTGGCTACTGCACCTATAATATGGATTAAAATGAAATGAAAATTTATTTTAAAAAAGCAAACTGTTGAGTTCTTGATTATTGGAAATGTAATTACAAAAGAAAAGCATGAAGTTAGAAAACAGAAGTGTCAAATATGCCTGGATCTAATACCATCTTCAAAGTATGACATAAGATTTTGCTTTAACTGTACTATAAAATTTGTTTTGATTTTTACCATATGTAGTCTTTAATGTTCAAGTAACTCCACGGAAGTTCATTAAAAGGAAAAATTATCCCTTAATATGTAGGGAAAAAAGAAGTGCAGCAAGTGACTACAGGCACAGGATTTATAGTTAGGTACAGGTGTGTGTAGAAACTGGTCAAATGTGTAGCTTTCATGTTTTAATGTTCATTATTTTGTGTGAACTTAATGTAATTTGTACTTTCAGTCTACTGATTATAACTGAATTGTGCAACCACTTTAGCACAATAATACTGGCTGTAACTAAGCCTTCACTAACTTTTTCTCTAAAGATTTTTTGGGTGAATTAATTAGAGACAAGATAAATATAAAAAATCTGATCTCACTAGAGCTACAATTATTTTATCTTTATTACCCAAGACCTTCATATGTGAGCAATAATACATCATGATTTAGTCCATCGAGAGTGACAGGCCACTATTTGTGCTTTGACAGGATGTCACTTGTAGGTATGCTAACTGTTTAATGTCTCTTAGAAGTCTCTTACGGCCTTCACTAACTCATAAAATTAAACTTCGTTGTCCTCTTGCAAGAGGACTGATGACAAAAAGTAATCTTTTTATTATAAGAGAGAAAATGTCTAATGATAGCTTCTTTAGTAAAACATTTTTCTTCAGTGATTTAATTTATAAGGTTTCATCTTGCATGAATTATATTCAGTGCTTCAAAGCACATGGTAACCTTTCAGTATTGCAGTGGTCCTCTTTTGGTATACTGTATAAACCCTCAGAAATGACATCGTCAAACTGTCAAGGATCTACTTGATGCATGTCAAAGCCCTGCTATTCAGAACTAGTGAACCCAAACACCTCAGCAGTAAACAAACATAGCAAATTTTTACTCTGTACCTTTCCTATAATGTATCCATGTGTGGCTGCCTCAGCAAAATAGTAATAGCTCTTGGCAAAGAGCATTCATCTTGGCTGAAAAGCTGTCAGCAGCAACATGGTGGATGTCAATTAGAATAAAGTATGAGATGCAAACACATTTGCCAATTACATGCATTAGACCTCGTAATGACTGATGTCACAAATGTAGTTTGGTGATAAATTATCTTAAGGACAGTAATTATATTTTTCCATCAGTTGAATGTATCCATTTTGAAGTTACAAAATGAATCTGCAGAAAAAGTCTCCCTTTAGGTAACAGGAACTACATGAGTGGGGGGGGGGGTGGGGGGAGAGGGGGCAGGGTTGCTTGCCTGTTGTTTTTTTCCAACTAGACCCACCTTGGACTTATAAGAAAAATATAAATTACTAATTTTTTTGATTATATATGTTTGTAAGAAAAATTAATGTATGTAGCGCTTTTATAAAGCAAACATACATGAGGACTTCTGGGAGAATTTTGAAGTGGGGTGAAGAGATTTAGGCAACTTAGTTTGGAGAATAAGTAAGTATTCTAAAGCAGAGATTAGCAGAAAGAATTACATGAATCCAAATAAGGAAGAAATTGACTGAAACGTTTCAGATAGGGGAGGATGGCATCAAATGTAGTGTAAGAAGAAATGCGAGCAGTGATGAAGACATTAACAAGTGCATACAGAGATCCAGTATCCAATATTGGCAATTTTTAGATTAATATTGAATATTTTCCTAAATGTTCAGGCTCAAATGCTAATATAATGCCTTATTCTAACAAAACTCACCAAGATTCTGTAGCATCTATTATATAGATGTTCATAACTATACTTTTTGGCCTACATTTATTAAAAAAAGAAGTACCATGCAATAAAAGTTGAGAAGGCTGTGAAGGGGTATCCCACATGAGTATCAGAAGCATGAAGCACTTGAAGCAAGGATGAAACATATACTTCTTGCCCTGCAGCCAACAGAATTGGTATCATTACACGTGACAGAGTTACCAGTCACAGGGAAGCAAAACAAGACTGTGAAAGAACCCAATTCCTTCCCTACTATACTGCTTACGGATAAACAGGGTAGGCAACTGCTTTTCACACTCAGACCTTCTGCCTTTTCATTAATCTGAGCATTCCCCAAAATTAAAAAAATTACTTCCTTGTACTGGCAGCAGAGAACACCCTTAGAGGATGCGTGGAAGCACGTTGGCAAAGTAAGCAAAGCAGAAGAGGAGTAGAGCATACAAAGTAGCCAAGAAGGACACTAATCTGGGTAACTTATCTTGAGGGATCTTACCCATAAATTTTCCTTGGGGATGTCTTTGACGTGGCTGAGAATTCCCACTGTGTGGCTGCAGCAAATTAGCTAAATCTTCCTTTTACCCAGTTTTGCTCTTGAGGATCAGGGTTGCTAACGCTGAATCAAAAATTATTTTCCACATCCATCTTTCTCTTTCATATACACATACACACATATGCATTCATCCACACATGCACACACAGGATTAGACAGGACAGCAATGGCAATGTCTAGCAATCATATAGAGCAGCAAGCCATCAAATGGCAGCAGAGACTTCCACTGCTGGGGAGACAGTGGGACACTGTTTAAGAAATTACAGCAGTTCCTGAGGGTAGTAAGGGATATAAAGTTTGAGCCAATGCCACCTGAAGTTAGGTAGCAGCAGTTCAAAGACAGGGAAATGCCAGCTGTGGTTGCCTGATGATATGGCAAGGATATTCTGCCAGTATTTTGTTTAAGGGAAGAAGGCCTTTTCTATCCAGCCTAACTGAGAATAAGCTGAGCAGTGAACTTACTGAAAGCAGCCATTCTTCAAGCCACCCAGAAACGGGACCCCAGTATCAAGTGCAAATTGGGAGACAAGTTCATTGATATTTGGATTATCAAGTGTATTATGTCCACAGGAAGAAAGCTGAATTTTAACTTAATTTCTACCCTACACTTAAGTTTGCTTTCAGTGGTATAGCAGAGAAGACGTACCGCAGGATTTTCTTATCACCCACTGAATTCATTTATAGCTCAACCATATCTCATGTAAGGCTTATGCTGGTTGACTACATATCATTGGTAAAAGTTCATGATAAGATGCAGACAGATGTTGGCTTTATAATAATACACAGGATTGGTTGCGTCATAATACAAAAGTAGTGTGATTAGCCACAATTCAAAAATAGTAAAATAGCTTTTTATAAAAAAACAGTAAAATAGCTTTTTATAAATTAAAGAGAGCTCTCCTAAGTTACAGAATATCATTTTAGTAAAGGTGCAGTTATAACATGCAGAGACAGATGCTAAATAAGGCCATTTTAAGGATAATGTAGTCCATCTATCAAATATGGCAGGAATGTGACCTTTGAAACGGGAAATAAATATATATGTACACACATACCCTAAGCACAGGGTTTTGAGTGTGACAGTGATAACTGCTGCCACAGTGACTGAAATCTACAGATGTACAGATCAATTCCCAGCAAAAAATTGGACTAATAAATTCACTGTTGATCTGTATCCCAATAGAGAAAGGAAATCTCTGCCTTTACCAAAAAAATCTTATTCCTACACATATAAAAAAGGGAATAGAATGAAAATTGAACTGAGTTAGGCCTAGAAGACTTAAATAACAGGTTAAACACAGATGAGGCAAAAAGCATATAGTGTGTGTATTAACACCATCAATAATCTACATTTTAGAGTAGTAGAATTTGGGAATCTGAATCCCCAATATCATCAAAGGAGAGAAAAAGTGCTTTTAAAAGACATTAGTTTAGGACACTTTAAATAGGTGACTAAAGTTGAGGCAATGCGATTAGACCTCATTGCTCCCTTTTTATCTGCTGTCCCTTTACTTGCATATTCTGGTCAGACTATTTTAACAGCAGGGAAACTCTTGCATCAGAACAAATGCAATTTTATAGCTCAGGAGCTGATGATTAGTTAACAAAAAATACATAGGTAGTTTCAAAAAATAACTAGAAAATTAGAATGGGATTCAGAAAATCAGAGGTGGAAAAAAAAATTCTCTTTTGATTTAATAGATCTATGTTAGTTCAGGAAGCAAAACTAGAGACAAACAAGAATAAATTGGATGTCACTGCTCAGTAAAAGCTAACTAAAATAAATGCACGGAGTAAACTTTTGGGATTAGCACTATCATTTGAATAAATCCAAATGAAAGAGCGTAGATTGCATGATAAAGCGTAGATACAGGAAAAAAGCTTATTTGCAAAATCGTAAGGAAATAAACTTTTATAAATAATATAGACTTAAATTTTCACACAGCTCCTGCCTTTATTCCAATTATCCCAGATTATTTTACCCCACACCAGATCTGTCTGCCTCACTCCTTTATCTCTGACATTGCCTTACAGATATTTAGTTGTTAGCTTAAGTACACAGTGATGAAACTGAACTCTTTATCACAATTTTTTACCTTTCAACAGTTACAAGTAAATTTTTTTCTTGATTATTTTTGACAAAATATTTCTTCTTACTATCAGATTCTTGATCCAGCAATCATCTTTTACTCAGACCTCTACCTAGGCATCTGTGTTCAAAAAGCCAGCCAAATCTTACCAATTGTGTCCAATACAAGTTCTCATTATTTTGCATTTTGATTGTTGCAATATCCTTTTCCCTAACATTGGTAATTGCAAACCTACCTGTTAAGCTTCATGTCATCATGAGTTTCCCTAATTACACCACAATCTAGTGATCTAACAGAGCTCTCCACGGCCTGCCTTCACCCTACACAATATTCCCAATGGGTATGGCTAATGTTTCTAATCAGATAGGGATATGTTAACTTTTCAAGCTAGAATATTTGGATCTGCTTTCATGTTGATTAGCATGTTTAGTAGAAACTCCTGGTAGATATGCAGAAAGCTACATCAGAGTAATTCAAAACATTCCTTTCACATGATGGTGCCTGCAAAAAAAAAAAAACCACAAAAACAAACAAAAAGCCTTCAAAATAATTAACTTAGCACTATAAGATCACTTCCTAAAATCCTGAACCATTATAACCTAATCTTTTCCTCTATTCGCTCATGGATGTCTGTTGTATTACCTTGTCACCTAAAGACATTATACTTGTATACACAGATATACATATGTAATTTTTATAATGCCTATATACTGAAAGTAGTAGATATGTAAAGTAGCTTTATAGCCGAAGATCAAAATATCAAGACATGTAAAAGTTATAAGTGACACAGAATGCATGTCTCATGGAGTCTCACAGATGGAAAAAAAGGAATCATAAATATATTAAAGTGAATGTTTCATAATGAATTACAATATTTGTGATTTATAAATCCTTGCTTATGCATATCTAGTCACACCTGATTTTTTCATTTTTTCTTATAAAAAGGCTCGATTTGGTTTTCAAAATCTAAAAACTGTATGTATATATGCTGCTAATTACAAAGCTTCCATTGACTGCAGTGCAGTGAAATTTCACTTTATATACTTAAATCAATAATTAGACACTATACTTTCTTTGTGCTTCAAAGCATGGAAAAATTATTATTAAAAAATCTAGTTTTTCCACATTTTTAAAAGGTTTCCAGATAGCACTGTGTTTAGGTAAATAGCAAGATGTTGTATTAGCTTTTTTAGTATTTGATCCTTAATCAATTGAACATTCTCTGCAGTTCCCCTAGTTCTTCCATGTTATTTTATAAGTGGGTGACCATGTGACCATGAATGCACGTGTTATTCCATACTTGGAATATGTAGTTGATGATGTTCTTAATTTCATTCTCTACTTTATGGATCATAATTTTATATTTGCCTAACTACCTTAAGTACCTTAAGTTACTGTTTTCACAAAGACTGTAAGGTACTTTCCTAAGAATCAACATCTTTAAAGTCTCTCATTAAGTATATGAAATTATAATTGTTTTTCCCCAAACTGACCTACTGTCTTTGATTTTTTGGAATTTCAATTGCTCTTTTATCACACATTCACTTGGAATCCTCAGATCCTTCTGTAATTCATTTTTTCAGATTTTCTATATTAACATGACCCTTCATAGCAAGTACATGACAATTACTAAACTAATTTCTAATTTAAATAAGTTTAATGTGCAAAATATTAATAATATGCTGATTCATAATAGCAATTGTTTTCATCATAGTGACAAAGTAGCAGCAATGAATAAAATTTCATTTAATTTCATTTCTACAGCAGTGTCAAAGTTGGGAATTAAGAAAAGAAATTGATATTTTTGAGGGAAGTATTCTTAGAAAGGCTGGCAACATGCCTTTCCTCAACTTCTTTTTGGCAACAATGGTTAGTTTCTGAATCCAACTCATAAAGACATGCTATTCACCTTAACAAAGAGAGCAGAAGAAAAGAATACCTCCTCCTCATACTGTGGAAAGAAAGTAGAGGTCTTACCTCCACAGGCCCCTGTGCACATTATTATGTTTATCTTAGCTTGAGAACAGTAATTCCCTCTTTAGTTTCCAATTTCAACCAAATTTATATTTATACATTTTTGATAGGGATAGAAGGAGAGTGCTGCTTCCCTTCTTTTCATCTTTGGAAATAGCTGTAAGGAAGCTAACATTTATTTCCTTGGTGGACAAATAAGTCACACAAGTAAAGATAATTTTTTAATGTTGCCCAACGTAGAATGTAATCAAGTCAAGGTTACTCTTAATGCTAACTGACATTTCACTGAATTCAATTCAGTAATGTGAGATTTTATGGACCAGTACATTAAAACAAGGTAGAATGCTTCAGTACTCCTGCACTTGAAGTGAGAGACCCAGGAACATTTTCTTCAAGCTGGAAAGGAGAGAGAGAGGACTAGAGGAAGAGCTAGGAAGCAATGGAATTAGCAGCCTTCTGTGACTGGATTAACATCTAAATAGGTGTGTCTAGCCATCTGTATGTAAAATCCTTTATCCCAACTCTACTTAAAATGCAGCTTTTATTCACTAAGTCTTATTTTGTCATTCGCAAAATGAACTTTATGTGAACTATTTCTCACTGACTTGCCTATGCTGCTTCAAAGAAATCAATCAGTAATAATCTGATTTTCTTCTAATTATTGTTATATTTCTCCATGTATATTGCTTCTTTCTGCTGAGAATATCTGAAAGAAAGTTTTTATTAAAACATTTGGCCAAGTGCCAAAACACACTGCTGTGTTTGTATTGACATAACCTCCTTGAATTCTCTTGCATAAACTGAATCTAGAGGATAAAGTAAAGAAAGATAATATAGCTGATGTTCTATTCCTAAGTAAAGAGAATATATCTTGTGTTCTGTTCCTAAGTGGTAAGTAACATTCCTCCTTATACACATACTATCAAGTCTCGTTTAGCTTTGAAAATGGTAGTACTCAGTGGTAGGGGTACTACTAATGGTAGTACCTCAGTGTGCATGTATAACCCTTAGATAATATGTGGTTGAAATACACAAAACTAAAATTTATCTCTTTGAAAAAAAAGAAGGATAATATTGTATCTGTACTATCATCAATGGGAATGGGAAGACGACAGCTAGGACTTGATCCCAAAATCTAGAATTCAATTGCTGGAAAAAACCACAACCTATTAATTCTGCTCAGAGATGAAGCTGTGTTGTAACAAGAGAAAAAGGAGATCCTATGATGAGAAACTAAAAGATCCTGGTTAGGAAATAATATGGTGAAAAGAGGAGAAGAGAAGAAAGGCTCATTAATGGATGTGGGTTTATTTATACATGCAGTGGAGCTTGATGGAGAGACACCTACCCTTTGGATATCCAAGCTAGCTCCAGAACTGAAAGAAAAATACTCGTGTCAGGCACTCTATTTAAGCTAATAAAACCTTTTGAGGTTGAACCACATTATAGAGCCAAACCGATGCCTTTGTGCAATGCTGTACCTCATCACAGGAGTTCTTCTATGATTTAGGGCATTACTAATTCAGGGACACCCAGTCCTTCTTCTGTTGTGTTTTACACGTTCTGTAGGTTCCAAAGTCACGTACACCACACTGTGTGGGTGGGAAGATCAATTTTAGCCACTCTTAGAATTCCGTTATCATTCTTTTTCAAAATGCCATTAAGACACAGTCTGTAGATAGCTATAAAAATGAGAAATCTGAAAATGACTATGTGTTATGTCTTGAAGCTATGCTAAAATTCATTAAAATTATTCAATAAAGTGTGGAGGTAATCATTAGTTTCAGGTGTGATATATTAGTGCAATGCTCTGTCACCACAAGAATCTTTGTTCTTTTTATAATCTATCCCTATAAAGTTTTTATATTAGCTACAAAAGTAGTTATCTCAGTGACAGAAGTTAGAATTGTCTTTAATAGAGAATCTTTGCCTTTCAGATATACTTGCCAAATCAGGATTATGCAGAGAACATATGTACCTTGAGCTGTGTATTGCTATATGAAAAGTTTGAGTCAGCACAATCACTCTACAACTAAAAATAAATATATTTTTGCAATTAGTGTTTCGACAATGAGAAAGTCTATCTTTACTCAAGGCATCACATTCTTGTCTAAAATGTTATCATTTTTTCACTCAGAAGCTCACACTCTTGATTTTAGTTTAGGAAGAGTGTTCTTGTATACACACTGGAAAGCAAACAGAAATCCCGTAAGAGTTTTGGAAATATAAAATAGAAACAGCCCAAATTCATTTCCAGGTAACACTTTCTGAAATAACTGAGAGTTCCATACATTTTTTTTCTTCTTCTTCTGTTTTCACCAAGAAGTAGAAGTTTTCCAAGTTCAATTAGTTCTACGTTAGAGAATTAACTGGCTTATATATAGAAAGTCTATAAGTACACTGATTGTGGAAGTACTTCAGCAGAGACTATTTTCAGAGTAGTCCTTTTCTGAAGGCCCAGATAACTCTGAATACCTTAGGGGGAAAGAAAAGAATAGGTCTTAATACCAAATAACCCAAACTTAGTTCCCAAAGGAAGAAGAAATAGTCTAATGGACCAAAATTTAACCATTGGATTTTACTAACATGGTTCTCAAGTGTGGTTGGATTAACCTATTCAAGCATCTCATATATTGGTCAACAGAGGTACTTATTATAATTCCTAAGTGATAAAGTAGCTATATTTATTTTAGGGAGGTAATCTACATGAAAAGTAACAATAGACATTTACTACTGTATTATTTTACCAACAGTGATTTCCAGATGGGCTCATTTTTTAAAGAAAGAACATCAATACTTAAATAGGGACGTTATTTAGTATAAAATAAAAGCTAAAATTCTAAATGGATTTTATCACAGCATATGAAAGACAAGCATGTATTTGCCAGCACTCAAAAGAATATTTAAAAAAAAATGTCTTCACCTTACCCATCTTTTCTGGGATACTGTTTTCCCTTTAAATTATTTAAAGTGCTTGTATTAGGACATACAGCTGCACAGCAGATGCAGAGGAGAAGCCAACTTGCTGATATTGGCATTTCCCACAAACTGACCATGTCAGTTCAGTGTTAAATTGGTCTGTTTTGTGTTAAAATCAGACACTGATGCAAAATCTATTGAAAATTAGTGGAGGAAAAGTTTAAACTACTCACACATTCGAAGGCTGACTGAACTGCTGAGAATAACTGACTATAAAGCTGAGAATTATTATAGATTGTTCTATTAATTGTTCTGGGTGCAAATATGATTAAGAAAGCAAACAGAATACTAGAATGCATAAAGAACGAGATGGACAGCAGATGTTACAGTGTCACACTGTGGATCACTGGATCACGGGTATGGCCCTCTCTGTATTCTAATACACAATACTTGGCACCTCCAGTCAAGTATTCCAGTGTTAGAAAGTCCAGAGAGGAAAAACAAGAAGTTTGTCTATACAGGCAGATGCAAATAGACTGAAGTTTGTTCTTTCCCTGTTAGGTAGATATAAGACTGACCCATATAGTTCTGTGTTTCTAAACTGTGGGTAGATTGATACTGCTATAGGTAGTTTGAGGCAAGGGAATATTCAACGGAAGGATTTCACATTACCATGGATAATAAAAACATCCAGTCTTTAAAGTTTAGAGAAAACCGTGAAATTCTTATAACTGATTTTGACATCAGATCGAAATTTGAGGCAACCTTATACTTAATAGCAAAGATACCCACCAAAAGATATCCAAGTAATGGGCGGTTGGTGTAAGTCTCGTGTTACACCAAGCATACGTTCAGTCAGGTTATTAAGAAACGTAAGAATCAATTCTTTCTTCTCTTGCTGTTTGATCCTACAGAATATCTTGATGGGGAAAAGAAAAGACTTAATCTGTAATTTAGAGAGTGATTAAATGTTTTGTTTTTTTTAAAAAAGGTCAATGTCTAAGTGTCCTATTAATCTACATTAATAGAAAGGGTAGGCACAGATCTATGTGATTCCAGGGTGTATATAGCATCTACTAAATGGACTCTTCTGCTTGTGAACCTAAACTAGCTTTGTTTCTACTCATGTGGTATCTTGAATAATAATATTGTACTTTCCTCTCACCACAGTGAGGTTTTCCAGGTGTGAGAAGAAATGTTTTTTTCCTCTGTCACTTTGAGCCGTGCATGTAGGAATACTTTAAGTTCTGGCACTTAATCATTCAGAAAGAGTTGGGGAGAGAAGGAGTAGTCTGAGACGACTAGCATTATCCGCTCTCTGCATTCGTTCTCTCAAGCATCTCGGATACCTTTCCTGTGATTTGGGAACTGAAAGAACCGATTTTCAAAATGTATACACACTTTATACGTATAGATATACACACACACATTTTGAAAACTGATACTTATATTTGAAAAGAAGGAGGTCTTTTAGTCCAGAAAAAGCCCTCCCCCAATAAATGCCCAATCCCTACGTTCATCTCCTAAGAAAACCATGAAATGAATGTCCCAGGAAACATGACATTTCCTGTTGTCAAATTAGAACTTCCCTCTGCTATCTGAACACTCAGTCTAATCTTCTAAAGGAAAAATGTTAATGTTCCCTCACTCCAAATCCTCTTACTATGCAAGTTTTTCTCTGTCAAATCACGTTACAGCCGTCTTAGTTTTTCTGAAATGTGTGGCTAAAACAAATATTTCATACGTATCTTCCAATCTCCTATCTAAAAGGATATAATTTCTTCATGAACAAAGGCTCATTGTACTTGTGAAGAAATTTTTTTGCAGTATCCTTATCAAAATACTGGCAGCATTATTTTGCAGATTGGTTTTGCTCTAGTTGCTCTGTGATTTCAGAGTCATTTTTTTCCAATGAGGGATCTTTTCTTTCAATCATGAGTTAAATGCTTTACATGAAACAAGAGATTATGAAGTGAACAAACATAAGTGAGACCATGTAGAATATTTTCATGCGAAAAACAGAACACCTTTCTTTGTCACTCGTTCCAAACTTTAATCCCTTAGCAATTTATAACGCAGTGTGATCTACAGAGCTATCTACTGATAGCTCTAGGCATACAGCAGGGAATACAACATAAATTTCTGTCCATGACTACTAACCATAGTTGCACTCCTCTGTGACAATGCCATTAAGAATACCTATGTGAAAATAAGAAAAGTTGATCTGTAAGACCTACAGAGAAGAAATGATTACAATTGAATCTTACTTTAACCATTGTAAATAGAGACTGCAGAACTACTTTTTAAAAATATTTTTGTCTATACTTGTTATAATTAAAAAGAAAGCAGACTGAAATAAAGACTCCAAGAAGCTGAATGAAGAACATAAAATTATACAAAATCGCACAAAATGTAAAAAATTACTTTTTCAGTTATTACAAGTACAAAGATGAGTACTAAAGGAAATATAAAATAGATTTTAGAAATTACTTTGAGGACCTTTAAGCATTTTTTGTGCTAAGAAAAACAGCATTACTATATACTGTTTTCCTGAACAGTCCTGTGCCCGGAGTTCTCTTCTTCTTGATAGCACCCACTGTTCAAATTAGTTTCTGCAGGAGAGAAATCTTTAAAACGTTGATCCCAGAAAACCACTATTTCCACATACTGCTCTTACTTCCAAGTGAAAACAAAACAGACTGTTGGGAAGAACTTTGGAAAACAGAGCTTCAGAAACCTACTCCTTCAAATGAAAGGATAAGTCAAAGCTTCTCTCTTTGCTGATTGCTATTGCAACTGAAAAAAAAGAATTCCTAGCATCCTTATTGCCATATGGTGACCACAACAGTATGCAGTACACAAAGTAAATCTCTAGTTAGAAAGATATTTTAAACATGCATACATAATGGAAGGGTTTCATTATAAAAGCTATAAATAATTTTATAATTAAGAAAAATTATAAATAATTTTAAGGTAGAATCTGATCAATTTATGAGCAGTATAAGAGGAAACAATTGCTTATTGTAGTGGAGTACTAGATTCGGTGACTTACAGCTCCCTTTCAATATTAAAATTTAATAGTTTCTAAAACACTATTTTCAGTTGAAATGAATATGGTAGAAACAGACTCGTTTTTCAACATATCTGTCCTCTCTATTCTCACTTCATACTGTGATTCATCATACTCTGGGTGCAGTGACTTGAAAGTCCTATAACATACTAATGCATTACTGATAGCTATTTTCACTTATTAAAAGCAGTATCAGAATTCATAGAGCATTTCAAAGCCTTGTTCCTCTGTAGCAGAGGCCCTGACATAGCAAGAACAAGCAGTATTTTCTACTGTTACGTGAGAACAAAAAAGCAGTGTGTGTTTTATGTGAATGCTTTTTCAGCTACGTTCAGCTAGTTAACAGGAACAAGCCTCCTCTTCCCTTCCCTTTGTCTTCCTTAGAGACAAAGGAAATCACCTTGCTGTGCAGCACCCTCATAAGGCAAGATCAGTCATGCTAGACATCCATCCCCTATCCTGCAGGATAAAAGACAGAATGATTGCATTGAAAGAAAAAAGAAATTAAGGCGCTGGGGTTGCTAGCTTTCCATGGCCACATAAGGAAGTTCTATGGCAGTGCTTAAGTTCCAAGAAGCACATTGCAATTTATTCATTCCTTTAAAAACCTGAAAAATATTGGTGAACTTGAGCTGACCTGAGCACAGGCCACCAGACCCTAGGGTGTCCAGGTGGGAGGGTATGGAGCCTGGGG
This sequence comes from Struthio camelus, assembly GCF_040807025.1. Taxonomy (NCBI): domain Eukaryota; kingdom Metazoa; phylum Chordata; class Aves; order Struthioniformes; family Struthionidae; genus Struthio; species Struthio camelus. The sequence continues at coordinate 49,082,660 of NC_090945.1, read as the reverse complement.
GTGCACTCAGGGCCCTGACAAACTGCTCTAACGTCATCAAACAGCAAGTAGCTTTGGGATTCCTTCATGCATCTCTCAAACGGAGAGAAAACAGACTTTAGAAGTGCCTGTCTCTTCCACTGAAGAACTTAGGTTAGACACGTGAACTTTAGATGACTAAAGTTGGTTGAGATGAATCCAAACTTAGGTAGCAAACTTAGGTAGCCTGGCAAGTTGCACTGTGATGCATCAGTACATTTTTAACTTTGCTCTTCAGTAGGAAAGTGGGTTTTTCAAGTGTTTTTATTACCTGAGCGCTACAGTGTTTCTTAAGCTTCCTTTTTTTTTTGAATATTTTATCTCCTTTAGATCACAAAATACTGAGAAATAATGCAGAAAAAGGCCCAGCCTCTTAGATTAGCTAAGTCTTAAAGACTCCCATTATTCCTAAATCATCTGAAGAGATAGTCAGCAGATAGGAAGTGCTCTCTTCTCAATTTTTTGTTTATTAACATGTTCTAATGGCAGAAGTTAAAAAAAAGACACAACAAAATATAAAGCAAAGTGATTTATAATCTCACATTCTCTGTATCAGTCTGCAGTTTCTATATGTTGTTACAATAATTAGACAATTCATCTTTAACTTTTTTTTCTCAAAATAAAAGTTAGTAAATCACTTTAGCCATTTTTCTACTCAACTGTACAGCTGCTTAATAAAAATGCTGTAATAAATTAAGGAATAATTTACATTTTAAGCGAATGTATTCATTTTGATTTAGGATATGTATTTAATTCTACATATCAGAGGCATTACTAAACAGATCAAAATGTAAATCACCGAAAAATTCTGCCTAAACTCCAACTGTATGATGAACTATAGAGTCAAAGCTCTGCCTTTATTTTAAGCATGGTCATGATTTCAAAACTGATAGATTTTGGTGTGTCAAGCTGAAATACCACTGACGAAAGTTTCAGGAAACAGACTAAGAATTGTGCACCACAGATCTCTTTAGAATACTATGCATCTTTTTATTATTAGAAAATTTTTTGAAACTTTTGTTCATGAATCTTAGAAAATAACAGCAAAACCCTCACTTGAGCTCTTCTCAGCTGTGCTATTTAGAGTCATTGTCCAGTGAGTCAGGAAGTATCTTCCTGAAATCTGTTGTATTTGATCAGTCATTTGGAACAACACAGGCTATTTAGTAATACAATTTAAAGCATATAATTTAAAGCAACTTAATGTTGCTTCTTCAATAAAATCTGTGCTTTCTTTTCAGCTGAAGAAGACACATTTTTATGTAGATTTTATTTTTTAATTACACTTTTAATTATTTTAAGTTGAATAAACTCCACAAAGCATGCCAATTGGCATACACAGATGCTAACAATTCACTCACTGAACTTTATGAAGCACTTCACAATTAGTCACAAAATCAACTAAGCTGACAATACACATTTAATTTTTTTTTTATGTTTAGTGATATGCCAAATTGACAGTACTGTAAAAGACTTACTTTACCTGCAGAATAAATGCGACAAAGGAGACTGTACTCTTTCAGTGTCAACACAGGAGAAAAAATAAGATGGCACTCAAAAACAATTACAAGAAATCTCATTTTATACTGTGTATTATCATCTCTGCATCTAAGTACACTGAATATTTAATTTCAGTGCACAGTACATTGTTTGTGATATGCAATCAATTTCCACATTCACAGACACAACATGGAAGTATATGAATGGCTGAAGCTGTTTTAATCCACCATGAAAGACAAATGTTCTTCCCCAGGCTGCAACATTTGTATCCAAGTTCCTAATTGCTTTCCATGCCCTAACAGTTTTCCTTTTTACACTGATGTACTTTCCTGGACTCCTGATCACTCCCCTAGGCCCAAAAATCATTACAGAGTTTTACATATTCTATCCAAAATACTACTTTTCCCACTAATTATTTCCCTACCTCATTCTTTAGTATGTAGTCTACAACTACAACTCAACTGAATATATAAACAAGTATATTTTATTATCAGCAAGATGATACACATATAACAAGTCCTTTTTTTTCCAAAATGGTACATAGCAGAAAGTGTATTGCTATATTGTGTTTCAATTAATATATTGCAATGCATGGATATTTATATATCATATACATTGGATAACTATATATTATTTTAGGCAAGAAGCAGTAATGGCAACAGAAATTATTGTTGTCAGTGTTATGACTTAGTTATTATAAAATTCAAGGAACACCATTTAATGTTAATTATACCAAAATTATGGCCAGTCTATAGTTAATAAATTTTAATGTCTTTCTATACTAAAATCAAACACTGAGAATTAAATGAAAAAGACAACTTATATTTGAAGGAATCAAAAGCTTCAGAAAAAATACAAATGCAGTTTCATTTCTTGTCAATTTACAATTGTGTACATCTGTTTGAAAAACTATTTAGGCTGAATATATGTCAAAGTATATTCCACTAAAGATGAGCAAGCAACCTATAAAAATGCTGGGAAAAATAATGAAATTATTGCAGATATAAGTTCTCAGAATGTTTTTAAAATGCCAAGAAGAGATTACTCTGGTTCTGTATAGAATTTTAGCACAATACCCTGGAAGTTGGATTGTGATATATAAATACACAGCAACTATTCATCAAATATTACAATTTTGAAAACTGTTTAATCCAAATTCATAATAAAAGCTAAATAAAGGCCTCCTGGTAAAAATGGTAATACTTCCACTGACATTTACAAGTTTTATCAGAGGTCCTGGATAATCAAAGTTTGCTGAATACCTTTATTTTATTCGTTTAGATTGACTTTTCTTGTTTTTGTTTTTGTTTGGTTTATAGTATTTATAAGTACCAAACATATTCAGCATAGGTACATGACACTGGACACAAATCCACATGATGGTACTCAAAAAAAAAAAAAAACCCACAAACAAACAACACACACACAACCTCCACACACTACCTACTCCATCCCACCACCACACCGCACATACCCACCACACCACACCAAACAACAAAAACAAAACACCACCCTAAATAAAGCAAAAACAGAGGCTTACAGTTTCTCAGTAGTATATTATGCCCTTGCAACAATGCCAAGTTCAATAAAAGTTTAGGTAAAAGGTCAGTAAAATTTCAATCCAGATTCAGATCTATGAAAACCAGAAGTAACATGAAGACCTAGTAAACTTCAAGCTCAAATTCCTGAGCTTGACAGGAACACTGGAAATTATTTACAAGCTCTATATGTTTTCTGTTGTAAAGCAAACAATGGAAGCTTTGTTGCAGCAACTTTATGAAGTTTGTAATAGGAGAAAATGTGAACAGGCAGGACAGCTCAAGTTTAGTTGTATTCCCTCAGCCTGATTCCCATGAGGCTGATCACAGGAAAAAGATGCAAGTGTGCTTCAAGAATGCCAAAATACTCTCAGCTCCTTTCACTGTATATGTCATTAGTGAAACACAGCTTGCCATCAGGATTATCAACAGCCAAGTGAAAAACAAATTAATCATTCTGGATGATAATGAATGTGTAAAAGTGAAAGGGTGGAAATGCAACATATAGTTATATAATTTAGCAGCCTGTAATTTGACTGTACATCATCTGTATACTGCTTTAACTCTTTACAGGCTAAAGACAAATATGAGATTTGTGTACGTGTGCAATGAGTCTCATTCATAGAAAGCAAAATTAGAGTTGTGTGGTCATCTACTTAAATCTTACATTCCCTTTTCTCTTGAAGTGTTAGTTTTGCTAAAAAGTGATGTCTTGGAAGACTGCAAGATCTCACCAGTTAACCTGTTAACCAGTTAACCAGTTAATATTACAGAGGAATGGAGATAACGGTGGCACATTAAATGGTTTTGGAGTCTGCAGTTTGACATAGCTAATAATATTGCAAAAGTAACCCAAAGTTGAGGTAACTGCAGTAATATTAAGCATGTGTTATTTATCCCCTAAGTATCTGTGTTTATCACCTACCTCAGTATGTACTCGTGTTCCTCATTTCCATGTCACTGTCTCAGTCCTGTCTTTTTCACTCCCTTTAGCCATTATAAAACCTTACCACACAAAAAGTTTCAGTGCTATTACACTGCCCTCTGGGGTCATTCCACCCCAGAATAAACAGATCACAGTGTCTCAAGTTCATTGTAGGCATATCATCAGCTAAATCTAATCTGAGTATTAAGCGCAGACCTATCTAGATAGCTCTTTTTTGTAGTTTTGCTTCTGCTAAAGAAGTAGTGTATATAATGCATTATATAAGATGAATGTTGAGTACTTAAGAAAATTTTTGGAATGAAAGTAAACAAAGCTATGTTTCAGGAACTGCCTGTTTAAATAGGCTCAGATTTGGAAAACTTTCCTTACTGTGCACTAACACAAGAAATGTCACATTCCAGGAAATCTGCGAAAACTTGAAGATTTTTAGATAATTTAAAATCCCCCTTTCAACAGAAATGAGCTCTTAAATACAGTGCAGAAGGTGCTTCACTAAACAATTTTATTGCTTTAATAGTAGCTTAGGGTACTGATTTTCGAGATTATTTTTGAAATTTAAATAATCAAGGAACCCAACTGCTTCCAGAAACTCCCAAAATTGATTTTTTTATTGGTCGAATCACTTAACAATGGCCTTAGATATTGGTTTGGCCATTTATTCTGAATGAATTTTTAATTTCCCCACATGCTACATGTTAGGATGTGTACTAAGAACAATAGGTGTCAAGCTTAAAAGATATTTCAAATTTGAGTTGTGAAGGAAACAAATTGCCTTGACAAATTTTGATCACTAACATATATTGTCAATAATTGTGACTGATATAACAGTGCCTGCAGTGGGTGTTTTCTTAACTAAGGCATTTAAGAATTATAGATGATCAAAAAGCAAGTCAATACAATCTACATAATGAGAAAGATTTGAAGTACTTAGGCACGTCACCATTTGACAAAAAATACATTATCAGCCTTTTAATATCTCTTTTTTAAAACAAAAAACTTAACTGATATGGGAAAACACTTATTTGACTCAGTCCTGATAATTTATCTAAGAAAAAATTCAACTTATTACACCTTCAAAAAATATTCATTTTTAAGAGAAGCACAGATTTACACTGTCTAGAGGTTCAAGTTTAAAATCATTCTACATCCAGTTTTCTCAGAGTATAAGCAGACCAACAACATCCTGAAATTTTACTATTTTTAAAAAATGATATTTAGATGCTACCAAAAAAAAAAAACACAGTTCTCATTTTCATCACTGCCCAAGCATAATGGAGGAGGGAGGGCAGGGAGAGAATACAGATGAAATGTGACTCATCGTATCACTCTTTGGGCAACATACAATCAGCAAACAACTTGTCTACTTGAGAGCAATGGTAGCACAGACACTTCTGTTTTCCCTACTTTTTAACAGAAAGTAATGGCAGGTCAGAAGCATACTCACTTTTTTCAGTCACCATCTTCACTTAAATTCTTCTAATTTTCCACTGGAACTGTACAGAACCCGGATGTCTCCCAGAATTACATAAAGGCTGATAGTCATTCACAGAGTAAGCAAGTGAGCAAAAAGTCATTCTCATAATTATGGCCTCTCTAAAACAGCTGTTTTGGATACGTATTCCCTGAATTTCATGAGTACTGCGTTATGTAAGCTGAACTAAAACAAGCCTATTCCTGTTGTAGGAAGCCACGTGTAACTGTTTCAATCCAACATGTACTATTAAAATTGCTAACGGTGCTGTATAATAATTCAAATACTATCACAAGATGACTTCTATGCTGAATGGGTTGGATTCTGCTCTCCGTAAAGTGCCACAGTATATTTATCCTCTGACAAAAGATCACAAAATATAAATTCATGTACACTGAATCTTTATTACAATAGGTCATAAAGGGTTAACACAAGTCTGTCATTATTTATCTAGTATCAGCATTTCTCACAGTAATACCTCTGGAAATACTTTTATTATTCCCTACCATGTAACAGTAGTGGACCCAGTATGACAGTAGCTACTTGCCAAGGAGAAAATATACAGCAGTGAAAATACTGGTGTGACAACAATTTTGTTACTCGGTATATTTATTGATTAATTATCTCTGATTCTTGAGGTTCCAGTTGCCTCAGTGGTACAAACTCCTTGGCTCAGATGCATCTTTTTACTTGCCAAAGCCAAGAGAGCTAGGGAGAGGAGATACAGATACTGGCTAAAAGTATCGTTCTGTTCATATGTGTCTGCCAGTGAAAACTGGAATTTTACAGAAGCATACAGAGAAAATGAATATTCCCTCAAGCATTTCATCAACAATACCCTTCAGCTCAATTTGTGCATTTAAGGCTGTTTATTCTGTTTATATTACACCTTTCCTCCTTTCTTTGTGTAAATTTTACTCCTATAATGTCATGTAATATTATTGTAATATTATATGAGAAAAAGTATAAATGCAAACATACTTTGTAAATGATATTCTTGTACTTTATGTACATCAGCTGTCTCCAGAAAAGATCTGAATTTTCTAAATAAATAATGGAAGCAGCTATTTATAACACTGACTACAAAAACAAAATAAGTATTTTACATAGGTACTCTGCTGGCATTGTATATATTTATTTATTCATTTATATTTATATTTATATCTATAATATAAAAAACAAACATATATAATATTTATATATATTAAAATATTTATAATATATAAAAATAACATATGAATATATATATATGTAAAACTATGCGTTAATAGTATTCATTTCTTTTAACTTGTATAAACTTGTGTGCCTACACACATGTATTTAATGCTATGCATTAAGGTTACATACTTCAGCCAGTCTATTGATGGAAAATACAATGAAACCACAGACACTTTCCTGAATTTGTTAAGTTTTGTTATTTAAAAACTAAATCAGAGGACAGCAGTCGCCTAATTTTTACATGAGCATTCTCCAAATGTATCATAAGGTTAGAATTATTAATTTGTCATATTACTGCCAGTGGCTATAAAAGTAGATTGTTAAAGCTATCAGGTAACAAATTAATCTGCATTTAAAGCTTCATATTTTAAAGACTACATGTCATGAATGTCCAAATAGACAAGATAACTTAGGACCAAAATAGAAACAATTATCTTCCTTTTGTATTCAATTACAAGCAGAACAGTTTTTTTGTTAGGAGTTGCCAAATCTGGTAGCCTGATAAAAATGCGGCTGCTGCAGCTCCACGTCCCCAGGTCTAGCCAGTAGCAAGGCTGAACATTTATTCCCAGTAAGCACACACCCACATAATACTGATACAAATATATATATACATGGCTGGCCATACAGATCTGCACAGACAGAAAACATAGCACTTGTGCAAACAGCACTAATGTGCTGATCCTGCTCCCCACTCTAGCTGATCAGGATGCAGGTCTGTTAGTGGAAAATCTATGGACGTATATGCACGTATACATGATACGAATCCTTCCGATATTTAGTCTTAGACGCTCTGTCTATCCAGTAGGTGGCCCTGGATTCTCGCTTCCCCCCACTGGTGGCACCTGGATGTGCAATCCCCTGAGGGCAGCCCCACTTCTGTCACTGGTCATCAGACCTACACACACAGACACGTGCGCTATGGACCCCAGAACTAACTGGCCTTACACACCCCTTCTACCCAGTAGCTGGCCCCTGGATCCCCTGGTCTCCCAGTTGCTTCACACACAAATACAATTGGGTCTCCCCAGTTAACTGGTCCAGACTTACCACCTTGCCAGTAGCCAGACCCCAGACCCCTAAGTCTCTCCAGTTGCTGGTCTGGACCTCCTGGTCCCTGTTGTAGCTGATTCTCAGACACTCTGGTCTTTCCTGTGTCTAGCCCAGATCTATGGCCACTCTGCTATTTGGCACCCAAGCCTCTTACTTTACATGCTGACTAGTCCAGCTTTCTATTCGCTAGTGATTACACGCTTACATATGTAGCCACCCAAGATGCACTCACTCCAGTATTTTGAGATTCTAAGGACATTAAACCCCATTAAATGTAAATATTATTAATTATCGCAGTATTAATAACTTAACTTCAGTCACACTGAACCAGAACTTGGACAATGTTCATGAGTTTCTTTCACTACAGACTAAGGTTCAAATCTAGCAAAAGTCAAACAAACAAAAACAAACAAACAAAAATCTAGAGTGACAAACCTTTATTCTGAGAAATTTTAAATGGAAAATCGTGTCTATGGAGTGGATTGAATAATATTGCAATAAAATTTCAATCAGAAGTCCTTTAAACTATAGTCAGCAGAGTGCTGTCATTTTATATATTGCCAGAATCATGTTTTGTTAACCTCAGCTGCACCTGTGAAATAATGTGAACATATCAAAAGTAGAAGTGATTGTCAGCACAGTTTTAGGGTTCTGCTAAACAGCCTTCCTGTATAAATACTGTACATTCCAATTGAAGTTGGAATGTTCCTGGAGACCTCGTTATTTTGTCTAAGAACCCCAGTCACAACCAGAGCTATAGTGTATTACCACAGAAGAAGGCATTAACCCTACAATGGTGCCAGGTTTCTCTGCCTGCTATTTAAGAACAGACTAAGAAAATTTTGGGAAGAGGCAGGCTAGACACAAAGCTTTGTACAGGTGAATAAGACGGCTGGAAGATCTTGTGTCCAGGTGCTATTTTTATCTAAGTCAGATCCCATGTTTTCTGAATCTCTTGTAACTTAATATTGTCCATTCTCCTACAAGAAGTACGCTTCTTAGATCAGATCTTAGGATTATTTTTTGTCATTGTTATTTCTGCACTAACCTAAAGTTTTCAGCTATTAGTTCTTTATTTTCCATACACAACTTCTTGGATGAGGTTACATAAAAATAGCATTCTTAACATCCTGGTCATATGGTTGACAGTGTGGTACTAATGTTCCATTTTTTTTAAATATGGAATTTTAATCAGGTCAATTTGCATTACTTTATTAATAGAGATTTTTTTCCCCTGTTTGACTTATATTTTCTTTTTATATAGCGCCATTCCTCCACAAGGATGATCTACGCTGTCATACCTATAAAAATTGTATTATGATATTAGTGTTTTACCATTTATTTTTCTTCCAAGTTTGAGATGTCTCTTAAATCAATATCCCATATCAAGATAGCATAGCAAATCACTCATGAATTAACATGAATTTCTGAAAAATCTTAAAAGTCATTGTTAGGCATTAGCGTATATATACGCACATTTTGAAAATGATAATATAGGTAATTTGTATAAATAAGCTTTGTATACTAATCTATCAGTTTGACAAGTAATTTGCTTTCCAGTAAAATTAGCTGTTTTATTCTTTGCAAGAGTATTTAATAGTTATGTTTAGGAAACTACTTTCTAGTAACTGATGTTTATTTTACTATTTATTATGAGTGTGCTCTAAAGTCCTCAATTATAGATCAGTGTCTAAATTGCTAAGTGCTCCTACATTAAAATAAAAAATAGTCATTATTTGGATGTGGCAGAATGATTTTTCTGATCTCAGATACTGCCAATTGAAACAAGAATGGGTTTTCCAGTATCCTGTAGGAATACTTACGTAATAACAAATTGACAGCTCTTTATACTTTGTTGAAGTTAAGTGGAGGGCATGGGAATTTTGGGGGGCACACATTAAGCAGCTCAACTTTATGGTTGTCAGATAGAAACTAAATAACAAAAATGAATTCAGAATAAAAGCAGTTGACAATTCAGAATCATCTTCCTCGACAAAAAAGTAGTTTAAAAGGACAGTCGGGCTGAACCATAGCTTCTGGTCTTCAGCTAGTAATGGTTAGAAACCATTACCTACTCAGAATCAGCCTTTCAGACATGTAACTTGAAACTTACTCACACTTATCCTCTAGGCTTCAGAAATGAATCTCATCCTTGCAAGTCCAGGATCAGAACCTAACCAAAACAAAACAGAACAAAAAAATACAGAAATCTAAAACAGATTTCCCAAAGAACAAATCCTTGCTCCTTGAACTTCACTCTGAGTTGATGAAACTCTCAAAGCTCATTATTCTATTTACCTGTATTCCAGAAATGTAATGAGACAATGTTTGTACACTAGTGGATAGTCATTATCCATTTTAAAGATGAAGCACTACAGAGTTACATACTTTGAGAGTGAAATTAAGTTGTGGATATCAGATTTATCTTAAAGACCCCATTTCACCTCCTCCTCTCTCTTCTGACAGGTCTACAACATGTATGCAGGTATCTACATAGCCTTGCATAATCTTGCTAAACAAACTCATACAATCTTGTAACTTCTTTCTGGGGAAGTAAGTAACTTGTTTGTGTATTGTTGTGTTTAACCAGCCGTATACTTCAGAATGTAAGCAATTAGTGATTGGGGACAAGGGACTATATTAATACCTTGGCCAGTAAGATTGCCAGTCATATACAAGCATCGCCAGTGCAGATCATTTACCAGCAAAGGTGTCCCAGGGAGTCTCATCTGACCCTGCTTAATATGCCTCCATGAAGATGTTTGCAGAGAGGACTTCCATCAACACCCCTCAGATGGTGACTGGCCATCCTGTCTGAGAGCTTTTTGAAGAAGACATTGCCCATTTCAAAAAACCCCATAAAGCTTGCTTTGAAACACATCGCAGCAGTTGTTTGTGTAACCTTATTTTTGTCTTCCTTAATTGGCTTTCACCCCCTCACCATTCATATATGTCTCTTGTTTAAAAAAAAAAAAGCCATCCTAATGCTAGTTGCCTCCCCTATTAATAATCCATTTCCCTCTCACAGCTAAAATTATTAGATACAGGTTTAGAGTTACTGTGTGGAGAACTTGTTTATTCTGATCCTTATCCACTTCTAATTTGTCTTCTTCCCTTACATTCTCTTGAAACTATTCTATTCAACATCTTCAGTGATCTATTTATTATAAACTTTTAAAAAATCCACTACTCAATCCTCCTATTTCTTGATTATTAGTTTCCTTAAAATATACTGACAAAGTTTTATTGGAAATTCAGCCCTCTTTCAGATCTCCTAAAACTCTGTTGCCCTATGTATTGTTCTCCATATTATTATCACAGAATCACAGAATGGTTTAGGTTGGAAGGGACCTCTGGAGATCATCTAGTCCAACCTCCCTGCTCAAGCAGGGTCACCTAGAGCACATTGCCCAGGATCACATCCAGACGGGTTCTGAATATCTCCAGCGAAGGAGACTCCACTACCTCTCTGGGCAACCTCTTCCAATGCTCTGTCACCCTCACAGTGAAGAAGTTTTTCCTCAGGTTCAGATGGAACTTCCTGTGGTTCAGTTTCTGCCCGCTGCCTCTTGTCCTGTTGCTGGGCACCACGGAGAAGAGGCTGGCCTCATCCTCTTGACACTCCCCCTTCAGATACTTGTACACGTTGATGAGATCGCCTCTCAGTCTTCTCTTCTCCAGGCTGAACAGGCCCAGCTCTTGCAGTCTTTCTTCATAGGAGAGCTGCTCCAGCCCTCTAATCATCTTGGTAGCCCTCCGCTGGACTCTCTCCAGGAGTGCCATGTCTCTCTTGTACTGGGGAGCCCAGAACTGGACACAGTACTCCAGGTGAGGCCTCCCCAGGGCTGAGGAGAGGGGCAGGATCACCTCCCTCCACCTGCTGGCAACACTCTGCTTAATGCACCCCAGGAATTATTCTTATCCCCTTCAACTTTCAGGACAGGTTCTTTAATTCACCTAACAGAAACTTCATTTTTGTGATTGACCCACCTTTTCACATATTGAGAAGATAAGTTATACCCTGCATTGGCTAGTTATTGCATCGTTCATTGTCTATTTATTAAATATGAGAAAGGCACATAAAACTGTCTTCCAGGTTGCCCTTCTCATTTGAAGAGTTCCCACAGGCTGTCAAAAAATGCCCTGTTTTCTCATTGAAAGTCCTTCTTAAAGCTCCCTTGAGAGGTAAGGCTATGTTAATGTGGGAACAGATCCCAACTGATGCAGCTATACAGCTTTGGGCCTATCCCAGGTTCACAGCCAACTGCCTCAGATGCAAATGAGCTTGCATCTCTCTGTCTACACCTGTCTCTATGCATTTTCCCTGAGCAATAAAAGTTTAATTGGAAGTTGACAGAATGTGTTTCTGAACACTTTCTTCACTACAGCTTGAAAACTGTAAACTATTTAGATGAACTAGGAAATGTTACAGACCCTCTTCCAATCTAGCTTCACAAAGCTTGAAAATAGAAGAAAAGTCAAACAAAAACTATCAAAAAGGTTTTATCTGAATTCTTGCAATCATCAGGGAACAACTAGAACACTATTAGGAAACATCCTTGTGGCTTTTCCATCTGAGTTTTGCAAACTAAAGACATTCAAATGAAGTTTCAAGCATACCATTCATTATTAAAAGATACAGTAATTTTTCAAGCAGTTAACTTTGTTGTCTCTATATAACTGCTTGGTACTTATGTTTATTATACATCTGTATAAAAAATGCTTAATCTTTTAAAGTAAAAGAAAATGTAAAATGATTTAATAATCATTGGCAGAATGCAAGGATATTTATACTTTATCATCCTAATTAACATCAAGTTACACAACAAGCAGTGCATATTGACTTTATAGATTACTTTTTTATGGAAGGATATAACAAATTTCAACTGATCTCTCATTTACATGTGCAAAAGATTATTTTTCCCCAGGTATGACAGCCCATTAATGCATTCTTAATGAATGCAGTTAATATCCTGGAAGCTATCTACTATGTTCCATCACTCTAGTATGTTGAATATTTAATCAACATGTACAAGATATACCAAGATAGCATGATCCCTATAAACTTTAAGGATAACTTCCTGTACGTCCTGTTTTTTATTAGCATTTTCCATATCCTTTCCCAGTGTTTGCTTCATAGTTTTCTGCCATTAAAATGTTAAGCTTTTTATTCTGTTTCAGATTTCAGTCCTCCTTCCTTCAAAATCCTGAAGTGCATTATTGCAATTCAGCAATGATTTTTTTTTAGTGTCAAATAGTCAGGCACTGTTTCAGTTTTTCCCCTCTGAAAAATAAATGTTAGATATCGTGAGAAGAAAAAAAAATACAGTGCTGAAAACAGTAACTGAGAAAAAAAAACACACATGCAACACAAATTATATGAAGATGATTATATTTTCAGATATTAACTACGCTTCAGTACAAATCCAGAAATGACTAAAATGACTAGTGCTGATACAATCTACATAAACGTTCAGAGATAAATGATTGCAGGTCACTGAAACAGAAATAAATAAGCAGATGAAGGATCTCTTTAAGTTTCTGAAAATCTAAGCTAATGGAATGTTGTTCAGGGGTGTATGTAAGGAGAAGATGGCTGTATATAAACATGGGTGACTAGAGAAAACAAGTCTCTGAATTGGAGAAAAATTATTTTAAATTCTTTAGAACTGCAGAACAGGAGAGCACATGAAGAATTTTGACATGCCAGTGGAAAGGTGCTTGTTAGTATGCAGATATAGTTTATAGAAATAATTACATATATGATTTTATTAGAAGTATTGTTAAGCACCTGTCCTTTTACTTGTTACAATTTCTACACTACTGAAACTTTCTCCTCTGAGTCATTTCATGGAGATACAAAACAAAGCAGACATACACTTGACAGGGACAAAAGACACAGATTATCTGCCAGAGTATAATATTTTCCATGAAGGCAGGAAAACATACATGCTGTTATGGCTTCCAGGATTGTTTGACTGACTTCTCTCTGTAAAGATGCTAACTCTAATAGTGCAACCCCTCACATCTGAAGAGCAGCCCAGTCTGAACTCCAAAGTGTAATTAATGTTTTCTCGATAATTTTTGGAGGAAAAGTGGAATTTTAATTGAAAAGACTATTTTAAGGGATAGATTGAAAAAATCAGTCAAAGTAGCTGCAACCTGTCAACTTGAAGATTAGAGCCTGAAGTAGGATCTTCTATTCTTATAAAGTAGTAGTACACTTAGTGACAAATGACAGGAACAAAAAATATCTACCTTAATTTAAGAATAAGTAGCAAACAATTATTTTAGTAACAGGTAAGATGCCATCTTTTCAGACTTTTCCTAGCATGTCAGAGCAACCTGTAACATGAAAAATCAGTCAACTTAAATATCTTGAGCACGCTGTTTTCCCCCCTTTTTCACATTTAAGTAAGACTTCACTGGCTTCTTGCTCTCATTTCTTCTTGCATATACTATACATTCCTATATGACTCAGTGTTAAGGAATATCATCTTTCAGAAAATGAAAGGACAATACATTATACTTTGAGAGTGAAGAGACCTTTTGATTTCTTCTCTGGTTCTGAAAATATCTCTAGCTTAAAATGAGAATATTTTAGGTAGGGAGGGCATTGGTGTCCCTGTGAGCTTCATTTAAGATTTCCACATAAATAAACAGAGGAATAGAGAAGTTCAATATAGTTGTCACAGGAATTTTTCATTTTCAGGGTAGTAGAAAAAAAAAAATTGGGTAGCTGGTTCTGGGAGATTAAAACAAATGTTATAAATATCAGAACATAGATTTCTCTTCCTCAGACCTGAAAGAGTTAAACCCTTGCAGTTTACATTAGAACCAGTGCTTACTAGTATGCATTCACTGATCTTTTCTTTTACTGAATGTTTATTCAATACATGCTTCATTCATTCCCTTCATGAGCTTTTCCTGTTATTGCTTGCTGTTAATTTTTTGAGCAGTTGCCCAGTAGAAATTCAATAGTAAATACTGTAATTATTAGTTTATGAGCAAACTTTGGACAAACCAAGCTAGAACACACTGTTTTTCTCCATTGAGTTAAATCCAAAAAAGGAAATAGCAAAAGCCAGGAGAACTAGGTTATTTTATGACGTAGGTTATTTTTTCTCTGGGGAGGCCAAAATATCACCAAAATACTTAGAAGCTTTGTCTTCAGCTTGATGCTGAATATCAAAAAATAGTTGAGAAAGATTATAGAGAATTAAGATGAATGCATTCCAGCAGATACTCCATTTAAAAGCTTTTTAGCTTCAAAGAAAGAGAAGAATAGATATGGAAATGAAAAGAGGGAAAATTTTTGAAGCAAAAGAAGATGTAACTATTTTTTATGGAAGAAAAATAGCTTTATAAAAAATCTTAAACAAAGCCAGTAAAGTCTAGCAAAGGCTGCTCAAGACCTGATGCAGAGCTTGGTGCCTCCAGAACGGACCAAAACACTAGCAGTGCTGTCACGTTACTCTGCAAGTATGATGACAAATTAAGTGGCAAAAGAACAACATAATAATTTAAGAAAAAGTGATAATGAAATCTAAGAGGTTATATTCTAGAGAAAAAATAATATCTGTAAACAGGTCATGGGAGAATGCTATTGTACTAAGCTAATCAACGTAATCAACATAAACTTCAACATCAACACTAAAGGTCAAAGCCTTTCCCGGAAAGTTTATGTAAAAGTATGATTTGTCTTTTGCTTCATCTTTTTCAGTTACGAGAAAAAAGGACAAATGAGCAACTTGGCTTCTCAAATACTAAGATTTTAATTACAATAAAGCAATGTCCAGCATATCATTGGTTCCTATGGGTTCCAACAAGTGCATTGGATTTGACTGGATTTTTCTTTTAAATAAGTTGTAAATGAGCTGATCTATGAAAGGATTTATTAAATAGGTTTATGTATTACATGTATAGGCTTATTAACACACTATGTTACACCACATTTCTAACAAGAATAGTATTTATAACTAAAAAAGGTTTTATTGTTTTTGTTACTGCAAAGTATGACCCTTTATATTTAGATAATAAATAAGAAAACAGTAATGAAACATTAACTGAAATTTTTGCCTTTCTTCCATATCTTTATAAAGGCTGCTTATAGGGTAGTTTAACCATATAAAAATATATATAAAATAAAGAATTCAGTGTTCTAACTCAGAAAATTTGATAATCTTGCTGTCAATTCATATTAATAGAAAAACAGACAACTTATTATACTTAAGAAAACTCAATTTAATTATGTAGTAATTGAATGGAAATCAAGATGGACTTAACCACATTGAAACAATAAATCTCTCATGAAGAGTTGTAATTTTATTTACTGTTATTATAGTCATACGTTTTCATTACAGGTGTCTAAAAAGCTTTCACCTTTAAAGAAAAAGGCGATGTCCTTTGAAATCAAACAAAGCTTTCAAAGACATCAGTCATTTCACTGGGAAAGTATTACAACCCTGTCACTGGCACCCAAGAGATTCCTGTCAGTCTACAGTATGTTGTCACTGCAGAATTACAGTTTACAGTACATTATCAATGCCTGCTGTGTCCTTTGAGAAAGTAAGCTTTGCTGGCTGAACTTTCCAACTTACTCCCAAAGGCAGAAGAACAAAGCTTTCAAAACTACATAGAACATATTTTTAAAAATTCTATAGAGACAAGATTGCATTTATTAGTGATGTTATCATTGCTAATTGTTAGCAATGTATTATACATTACAATGAATTCTAAACAAAGTTCTCTTGCCTGTAATTTATAGGGGAAAAATCCAGTAAGAAATGTTAAAAAATTATGGGCAATACATTCAAAACAATAAAGGTAAAAAGCAGAGCTGTCTCAAAGTAGTTAAAACCTCAAGGAGTTAAAAATCCCCTCCCAGTAGGACTAAATCTGTTAAATCAGCCACATTTCATCTAGACAATGTGAAAGGATTTCATTATTGCCCAATCTTAATTTGCCATCATAAATAAATAAATAAATAAATGAATGAATGAATGAATGAATGAATGACTTGGCCCAGCTCTAATCCTGTAAATATCAATTTTTATTTCATATATATTTCTATTTTATACAGAGAGAGAGAGAGAGGGAGACTAACTCATCTTATATATATGATTTTAAAGTTTATTCAAGTCTGAAAAGAAATCCCACCTTCACTGTTGGGAAGATGAATATGAGGAGCTTTTCTTCTCTGCCTTTCTGTTTTGTTTAAAGCTTTTATTGTAGAAAGATTTTCATAACAGCAAACCGGAAGAAAGGAAAATATATTCTTGCATCTGTTGCTGGCTTTTTTGGTCTTTGATATGTCCTTTTGAATGAATGATTGTTGTGATCAGAATCTGTAAATATTCTCTGATCAGTTCTACCTTTCTTTCCTGTTTCCTAAATTTATTACTAGTATGAATGGAGGAGAAGAAGAGAGGTGAAAAGTAGGAGAACATAGGAAAAGTGTGGAAATGCTACCAGTACATGATGATTATTCCATCAGCTCAGCAAGCGTAGCTTTACCTACAAGCCATGATATATACTTTGAGATAGACCTTACTCACAGTCAATCAAGGCTTAAAAATTTGCCTTTACAAAGTAGTTTTTATTATCAATGCATCTTTACCCTAAGAAGTTTGCTTTGCGCAATATATGAGGGTTAGAGTAAGTTGTCTGCAAAAGGTTTAAGCTTTCTAACTATTCCTTCTTCTATATATTTTTGCATTCTCCAGTCCTTCTTTGGATAGCACTAGCCTTTCATAGGATTTGAATCTTGATTTTGTATCAGACGGTTAGCTCTAGGACAAATACTTGCAAGAGTGTATGCCAATTTATGACTCAAACATCTCTCCTCAGATCAAAAATCTCTGGAAACATTAGGCACCTCCCATTCTTTTCTACTGAATATAAACTTATAAAAGATTGATCAAATTTGTCACCTGCCTTTCTCCCTCAATGAGAAAAGTTTTACTCATATAAGTTATATAAAAAACTTCAGTATGCTTCTAAATTCTTTTATTAGACAAAAATATCCATCATTTGTCATAAGTGTCATCTCTTCTCCTTTAATGGATAACTGATAAGATTTCTTCCTACTCAGTTAACGTGTTAAAAAAAAAAAAAAAAGCTCTTCTTTAAAAAAAAATAATAAAATAAGATCCAAGTTATCAGGAAACTTACAATAGCATTCCATACACTTTATTTTTTCCTATAAACAAAAGGAGGAAAATAACAATTTGCATTTGTGTTATTAGCCAATAGAATCCGAAAAGGAAAGGAAGAAGTCTGGCAGCAAAAACTGGTAACTATTGCTTGATTTATTTGCCTGAGCACATGAAAAATAGTCCCAGATGCCTGGATCGGCATTATCTAATGAACAGACCATATTATTTCCTTTGATTTGTCCTAACTTTATTGCCATTTGTTTGAGCAAGCCAACACTCTTAGACAAAGAAAGAAGAAGGAAGGAAAGCAGGAACTGGAGAGGATGAAAGAAAAAGAGATGAGCTGGAAAATAGAGGCGTATTACTCACTATAACTGTCTTTTAGCATATCTCAATCAAACGTCCTACAGCTTAGCAGCGTCTCTTGTAGTTTTAATATGAACAGATATGTACAGTCCAGCTGTGCTCCATATTAAGTCCATGTAATTGTTTGGCATTTTCTATCTCCATATTTTGATAACTGTTGGTGAGAGCACATTAGACACATAAGGAAAATAGTTAGCACATGACTCAAACTTCAGTGAAGTTACTGTGAATCTTCCTGTAGGCTTCAGAGGGGGTAGAATTAGGCCCATACACTTACTTTGTCTTTCTGACATGCTGGCACATGGCATTAGGAGCAGATATAGTGGAAAAGATACTAACAACTGCTACTGAAGACTGAACTGACATACTAGGTCAATAGAGTCATATCCTTGTCAATATCTGAGTTAGTGAAGCATAAGTATTATCATAATATGCCAGAATTTAAACTGTTTTTACCAATGTATGCCAATGCAGACATCTCAGCAGTTTAACTTGAGCCTGTTAAAGAGTTTTCAGAAAACTTCCTTAGGCAGACATTAGCTAATAGTCAAACACAGTTTTTGTGCAAGTACCTGATTATAATTACTGATGTTCAGCTCTTATCTACGACATTAACACACTATGTTACACTACATATCTAGACTCTCCCTTGGTTGAGGAGGATCAGGTCAGAGATCTTTTGTCCAAACTTGACATCCATAAATCCATGGGCCCCGATGGGATGCACCCACGAGTGCTGAGGGAGCTGGCGGATGTTATCGCTAGGCCACTCTCCATCATCTTGGAAAGGTCCTGGAGATCAGGAGAGGTGCCTGAGGACTGGAAGAAAGCCAATGTCACCCCAGTCTTCCAAAAGGGCAAGAAGGAGGAGCCAGGAAACTCCAGGCCTGTCAGCCTCCCCTCCATCCCTGGAAAGGTGATGGAGCAGCTCCTCCTGGAGGTCATCACTAAGCATGTGGAGGACAAGAAGGTGATCAGGAGTAGTCAGCATGGATTCACCCAAGGGAAATCATGCTTGACCAATCTGATAGCCTTCTATGACGGAATGACTGGCTGGGTAGATGAGGGCAGAGCAGTGGATGTTGTCGACCTGGACTTCAGCAAGGCTTTGGACACTGTCTCCCATCACATCCTCCTAGGTAAGCTCAGGAAGTGCGGGCTAGACGAGTGGACAGTGAGGTGGCTTGAGAACTGGCTGGATGGCAGAGCTCAGAGGGTTGTGGTGAATGGCGCAGAGTCAAGTTGGAGGCCTGTGGCTAGTGGTGTCCCCCAGGGGTCAGTCCTGGGTCCAGTCTTGTTCAGTGTACTCATCAATGACCTGGAGGAAGGGACAGAGTGCACCCTCAGCAAGTTTGCTGATGATACTAAACTGGGGGGAGAGGCTAACACACCAGAAGGCTGTGCTGCCATTCAGAGGGACCTGGAGAGGCTGGAGAGCTGGGCGGAGAGGAACCTCCTGAAGTTCAACAAAGGTGAGCGCAGGGTCCTGCCCCTGGGAAGGAATAACCCCATGCACCAGTCCAGGCTGTGGGTTGACCTGCTGGAAAGTAGCTTAACCTGTAACTACAGCTGGTGGACAACAAGTTGAGCATGAGCCAGGAATGTGCCCTTGTGGCCAAGAAGGTGGGTGCATTAGGCAGAATGTTGCCAGCAGGTGGAGGGAGGTGATCCTGCCCCTCTCCTCAGCCCTGGGGAGGCCTCACCTGGAGTACTGTGTCCAGTTCTGGGCTCCCCAGTACAAGAGAGACATGGCACTCCTGGAGAGAGTCCAGCGGAGGGCTACCAAGATGATTAGAGGGCTGGAGCAGCTCTCCTATGAAGAAAGACTGCAAGAGCTGGGCCTGTTCAGCCTGGAGAAGAGAAGACTGAGAGGCGATCTCATCAACGTGTACAAGTATCTGAAGGGGGAGTGTCAAGAGGATGAGGCCAGCCTCTTCTCCGTGGTGCCCAGCAACAGGACAAGAGGCAACGGGCAGAAACTGAACCACAGGAAGTTCCATCTGAACCTGAGGAAAAACTTCTTCACTGTGAGGGTGACAGAGCATTGGAAGAGGTTGCCTAGAGAGGTAGTGGAGTCTCCTTCCCTGGAGATTTTCAAAACCCGTCTGGATGTGATCCTGGGCAATGTGCTCTAGGTGACCCTGCTTGAGCAGGGAGGTTGGACTAGATGATCTCCAGAGGTCCCTTCCAACCTCAACCATTCTGTGATTCTGTGATTCTGTGTTTAAAGGCTGCCACTAAATTCAGTAGGAGAAACTACAGGAGCTGTGTCGTAACTAGAGCTAATTTATCAAGCAGTAATTCTAAATACAGTTTTCAGGAAACATCAAGTTAGCAGTTCTCAAGAATGATTATATTCATTGATTTATTCATTGAGTATTCTCTTCAGTACCGTTGCAAACTTGTTTTTTTAAAGATACTTATTTTTAAATAAGAGAATTATGCAAAAATGCTACTGTTTTTTCATTTCAAGCCCTCAGATGTTGTCAATAGATAATAACTATTGTTATGTTGCTGTAAATATTTAAGCCTCTCATATAAGATGACCTCAAATGTTTACATAAAGAACAGACAGCGGAAGAATAAATAATTTCAATCAGCCATAAGTAAATATTTCAGAACAAAGAAGTGAAAGGATCATACCTTCATATATATACATCCCAACACACTCACAGCATAAAACTGCAAAAGCAAACTATTAAACCCTAGGTTAACCCATTCAAGAACCACTGGAGAAATCATTTTTTTTACCAGTTCTTCAGAGTCTGAAAACAAAGAAAAGCAAGTGCCCCAATTCAGAAATACCTATCAAAAGAAATAAAAACCAAGTAAAAATAAAGTGGAATTACTGATTATAAAAGGCCCCCAAAAGATACCATAAAATAATTTTAACATGCAATTGAAACAACAAACATTCTTGCTCTACATTCTCATATTCTCAGTGTAGTTATTACACACACTATCATATTATGTAAAAATTTGTGACAAAGAGATGAACCTATAATATAGTGGTGGGTTCTTCCCCCCTGGTTTTGGCCATTCCAAAGTAGGTGCCTACAAACATCAGAATTTCTGGTAATTTTAGATCTACCCTACAAACTCAGTGATGTTTTTCACCACAATGTAACAGAACTTCACTTACATTCTGCATTTATTACCTCTCGCAACTAGCCAGGAAGAGAGGCAGAAACACCAAATTTGATTTTTTTAAAATTCTTTTCCAGCTTTCTTTCCAGCTTACTTCTAATTCTGGTTATAGCATAATAATGGCTCAAAAGCCTTCTTCAGTACCTGCTCCCTACACAAATGCAAGTCATCATTTTATTTCACATGAATACTGCTTTAGTGAGACAGATTAATTTTATGAAGAATATGCTCATTCATCTTTTAAGAACAGTTCAGCCCATTATTCTCATAAAGAGAAATAAACAGTCCTTAGCATTTTTGTTATGGCTTCTGAGCTGAACTTCTTTCTTGTTTTGATAATTAGACCAAATCATCTTTATATATGAGCTTAAGAACATAAATGTCTAGATTTTTAGATGACAAAGAAATACAGCACAAGTAATAAGCATTCCAATCTTTTGCCAAGCCACCACTCTTCAGATAACGAATACAAGTAAGCTTTTAGTGAACTAAAAGCTTCTGTAGTTACAGGTTAAGCAGTTGGAGTAAACAATGAATCTGGAAGTTCTATGAATATTTTAAGTATTTACAATTAGGAAAAATGTACAGAATAAGACAGATGGCCGTTTAATTTACTCTGTCCGTCACCGGAATATTATTGTAAACTACTATATTGGCATCATGAGAGAATCATTACACTTAGATGCAGAAAGCCATTCTTCATGCCCCAAGGAGCTTAGAACTTAAGACTTATAAAAATCATAACTATATAGAGAATGTATTACTGATAACTGAGCTTATCATATTAAATTGGGTAAGATACTCTTGCTTCCACTCTACTGTATGTGCCATGACTATGAAAGGAATGACTGTAGACATATTACCCCCACATGCACCTTTCTAAAATGCGAAAGAGATTCATTAATCACTATTTTCGTAGGGCTTTAGTAGGCTTTCTTTTCCACTTTTTTTTTTAACTTGAAAAAGGTATCATGTTGATAACTTAGAGGCCTTTGATGGTAATCCAACACTACATGATCCCAAACAGAATTTTAATTTTCTTACTGTTGTTAGCAGATTGTAGGACTTCACAGTTCAACAATAAAATGTTACACAAGTCTTTCACCTGAAGTTTGTCATGGTAAAATATGGCTGTTTGATGCACATGGTTGTTTGAACCCTGAAGTTTGAACTTTGTGATCCAGTTCAAAGTTCTCTGCTAGTCAAAAATATAACTGTGACACTCTGCAAAATATAATAAAGCCATTGTGTATAATTTATAAAGTATGTAAGAATGTTGTGATAATAGAGGAGTACCTTATATTCTTCAGTAAACTTATTGCTAAAGCTGTTCATTCTTCATGTACTACTAACCGGGACTAAATGCCAGATCTTTTATAGCCACCTCTGACATTGAATACCTGTGCATCTATGAGCTTAATGATCTACAGCTTTAGTTTATTGTTTTGAGACTTGGATTCTGGTTCCTACTGATAGGATTGGTTTGTTTACCCAATAACCATCTATAGGGGAAAAATGCAAAAGTAATTCAGTAGCATACCCAAGAACTCTTCTGATATTCACTAACTCTCAGAGTAATTCTCTTTCCATTTTTCACTTAACTCACAAAATTACTTACTGCACAGTAATAAAACTACATAACCTGTTCGTTCTATAGGATAGAGGAGTTATAGGTCGAAGTCCCTTCAAAAGATGGCAGACCAGAAGATCGGTGTTTCTGCTGTCTGGGTTACTACCCGAAGCACTATGCTTGTCTCTGATCACTATTACTGTCCTTCTAAAGAGAATAAGCTCCTCTCATCTTAGGTGTTTACTCCTAGAAAAAAATGCCAGATTTCTGGCTTCTGAATGCAGAGTGACTTCTAATATACAGTTTTGAGTCAGCCTTTCAAGCCCCAAAGAGTTATGAGATCTCAGATAAACCACTGTAACCAGCATGTTCTGTTAACCAGCTCAGTACATCTTCTCAATGAGCACGTAGTCCTTTTGACCGTACCTCAAAAGACAGCTGGCTTTCTCCATGAAGTACAGTGAAAGCCGAAGTGGTCAAATTAAGCAAACTGGATTGTTCTGCATTATTCCACAGAATTAAAACATGCGCCTGAATGCAATATAACAAATCCAGAAAAATCCAAACCATCTACAGCACAAGCAACCAATGACAAAATTTGTAATAGTCAGGTACAGACATCTTCAGTTCAAGTGTGTGCTATGGTTTCAGCATGGTATCAGTTAAGGAGAATGAAGAAAGGCAGAAAGAAAAATGTCCTGTAAAACAATATTACCACTGAGTGACTCTATAAAGGGAAAAAGGACACCTAGTAAACGAGAGAGAGCCATTCAGATTGCAAAGTAGATTAAATTAACTTCTAACCAATACAGTATCACTCTTACCATTATTCCATAGAACAAGTAGCAGTGTCAGACTGAAAGGACTATAGAGCCAATCACCACCTGACTACAGTCTATAAGGTTTTTTTAATGTAGATATTAAAAAACTGATTCATTACGTTGCTGGATTTCAACCAAACAACTGGCCTACCTAAGAAAATTCCTCACAATAAAGCACCTTTATGTGATAATTGAACTACCAGATAAGATATATGACTACTATATAAAGTGATTATTGACTATGAGGAGCTTTCAATTTCGTAGAAAATGACTTTGTATAAGAGCTCTCCTGAGCCAGTGACAAAGGTTACATTTAGCTCTTTTAACATATAGTGAAAGAGAATGAGACTTCCAGTGGCCTCCTGTATATCAAATCAAACAACGGAAAGAAAATTAGGTAATGATAAAACTCTTTCCGTAGCTTTTCACATTCTGTCAAAAAGGTAATTTCCAGAGAAGTGTACTGGAAAGAAAATTAGCTGAATCTGAAATTTACTGACAATATTACTTTTCTTAGTGGCTATACATGTACTTTAAAGCATAAAGATTTAACATTAGTGAAGACTCAGAATTCACTGAAGTAATAAGAAATTAACACACTAATTTCTGCCCAGTAAACTGTAAAAATAAATCAGAAATAAAATTCTCTCAAATTAAATTACAAAAAGAAGAAATCCTCTTCTCCAATTTAAAGACCATTATGAATTATTTACTTGGAATTTTTACCAACTTTATTATATGAAATTATATTATGGAGGATAAATGAGACAATAAGACAATCATAAAATTGAATCTCAAAACAGGTTTCAAGGTACTTCTCACCTTGAAACTATACAAAGGTCTTGAATTTAAATCCAAATTAGACCAAGCAGTAGGAAAATACACGTTTCGCAAAAACTGATAGCCTAGGGTATTGTAGTTCTGTTTTGTGAGAGTAGTGAATTCTCTTATATACAAGAACGCATGTGCTGACAAGTGAGGATGTTCAGTTAAGTTCAGCATTGTTCACACATTACCAGCTATTCTTGCACTGTAAGTTGCCACTTCAGTTCTATCACTGTTCTCTATACAAATACAAAATACTACATAATTCTTCAACATACAGTGGACTATATGATCTACTCAATAGTGCATTCCTTAAAGCCACATTTCAGTAGAAAACTGGACTGTTATTATTTTCCAAATTGTTCTTTATATAGGGAGTCCTAAAGTGTAGACCGATTTTCACGTTTTCTAATTTGTCAGCTAGTATTTGCACAAGTCATAACATTTGTTGGCACAAATTCTGCAGGTTATAATTTCTGTGTGGACAAGATTATGCTTAAAACCAGTAATAAATCTGGAAGATCTTAAATTAAATTTACTCAAATATGTCATAAGAAGTTTCTCACCAGAATTATTAAATAAGAGTTTAACAGCAAAACCAAATGCACTATCAGAAGAGGCAAGAATGAACTGAAATATGTAAACGAAAATAAATTATCATCATACTATTTTTTCCAAATATCTGATTTTTCAGACTTCTCAAAGTGATTTATTTTTAGACTAATACTGTAGCTACATCATTGAAAGTTATTCTATATGTGTTCTGATTCGCATATTTTAAACTCTGGCTTGAATATGCATGCATTAATATTAGCAAGATGGGATTCTAAGAAATTTTTTTTTAAGGGGGTTGACACTCACTGACAGGTGATACAAAATAGGCAAGTAAAACTGAAGAATGCCAAATTTATAAACCACAAAATGAAAGCAGAAGGAGCTGGGTTTTGTTTTAAAAAAAACATAGAACACTTTTTGTGCAAAAAGAACTGTTGATGTACTGCAGTGCTGCTGATCTTTAAACTATACAGTTATTTCAATTAGGAACTGAGATTTAAAGCTTATAAAAATTGTAAAATTTGCATGAACCTTTTCTAAGTGTTTTTTGCATTTTCCCCCGGGAAAAGAGGAATGAAGGTTTACTAAATATAGACAGTATTTTCAATAGAGAATATCAATATGGAGGTTTTTGTTTTATTTTTTGCACTCTTTACCTCATCTTGCTCTGAGAACCAGAAGAACAAAAACTCATTGGAAAGTAAGGTGAATAAAATCAGCTAGCCTATTCTCATTGCCTAAGTAGAAACGAATACAAAAAGAAAAAAAAAGACTAAATGACACAAGGCAAAATCACTATTACAAATATGCTGGATGGTACCTTTAAAGCAATGAAATCCTGCTTCTAAATATTCTGATAATTCAGTGCTACATATTTTCTTCAGTTTCATGCCAGTTTATTTAGGCAATTTATATATCATGTAAGAATGGATGACCAAAGCACATTAAATTGAAAAGTGTGTAACCACAAAACATTTCATCTTGAGTCATCTTTTATTTAGTTAAGTCTTTTAGTTATTCATATTAAAAAAAAATAGTGAATTTTCATACCTTGAGAAATGATGCCAGGAAAACAAAAGTTAAGATTAAAATAACCAAGGAGAAAGATTGGTCCAGCAAAAAATTAAAATTTTCGCTTCCAGGCTTATGTAATTTAGCATTCAGCAGTTTCACTATGAATTTCAGGACCAATACTCTAATTAAAAAGAGAGAGAGACAGATAGGGTTTTTTTCTGTTGTTGTTTTGTTTTGAAATAATGAGATACTATTAGAAGAGAAGAAACATTTATCTGGAGGAAATGTAGTGTTTCTCTTAACTAGAGGTACCACCAAGAAGAAGAATCCAGAGATAAAGATACTGAAGAGAGCAACACATGTGTTAGGCAATTTTTGCTGCAGTGACAAGAAGAAAGTATTAAAACACAGAAAGGATCTGTCACTGTAATATTTACAGTATGCAGTATATTTGGTAGTATTTGTCAGAAGCAAAGTTCTGAGGAACAGAAAGCAATTGGCAGTAGCTAAATAACAGAAAGCAAAGTATATACAGTTTCTACTTAAAGTAGAACACATTTTCCTTGTATCTCCCTGCAAAACTTATTTTAGTGTATAACAGACTGATTGCTGATTTTAAGAGAGTACAGGTATAATACAGTATATTATTTATCATCAGTAGTTGATTTCTTGCTTGAATGCCCTCAATAACCACAGCAGAAATACTGTTAACTTACATATACCTTACATGAGGTAATGCCTTTGAGTGTTTAGAAGATGGCGTTAATGCAGAATGCGGCCATTCAGGTGGGGTATCGTTCTCTGTAGATGGCACAAGCTACTAGTATCTTACCGTCTCCACTGAATAATGAAAACTTTTTTTTTTAAATGAAGTTCATGATACTGGTCTGAATGAACAGTTTTTGAAACATCTCACTGTCTCGTTACATTACATATCTTCCCCCCCTCCCCTCATGAAACAATATTTCTGCTGTGGTTATTGAGGGCATTTAAGCCCTTTAAACATAGCATATATATAAACAACCTTTAAACATAAGCATATTAAGCCATTTAAACAAGAAATCACTACTGATGATAAATCTCTATTTGCGGGTCCCTCAGGGTCCAGAATCTGAAGGCTTAAACTCATGAAGGCATCCATTGATTCATGATCTTGGAGTAGTGAAGGAATGCTTGGGAAATGTAGAAATGGGAAATAACTTCGGGAATGTTTTTCTTTTATTAGGATTGAAATTGCAGGCAGTTCAATATGCGGTATTATTTTCTGCAGCTTACATTTTACTCTGTATGTTTTGTCATTGTAGATATTTTACAAACATGGATAGGCATTTTGAAAATGCTCTCATCTAAAAAATAAGGATATCTTCACACACGGTGGAAATAGAAACAAGGAATTGTGTAAATTGACATTAAATTTAGAAGTGGTCTCCCGAAAGCAGGATTGAGGTGATACTATGACAGCGATGAAGAAATACAGCCTTGATACCTGTGCACCTTGTCCCTGGGTAGGTTGAAAAGCTTTTCATGAAGCTAACACTTCTTTCACTGACATCAAATTGACTTTCAAAAGAAAGGGGGGGGGGGGGAACAACTCAAACAATACAGAC
Source organism: Struthio camelus (assembly GCF_040807025.1). Taxonomy (NCBI): domain Eukaryota; kingdom Metazoa; phylum Chordata; class Aves; order Struthioniformes; family Struthionidae; genus Struthio; species Struthio camelus. The sequence goes on along the minus strand of NC_090945.1, from coordinate 49,054,854 downwards.
TTCTTCTGTTATTCTGGGCAAGTATGAAAGCTGAACACAACTCTTGAGCAGATCACAGTTTGTGTGCTAATTAAGAAACTTTTGAGCAATATATTGTATTTTAATCTAAACAAAGGTATAATTCCTGCAGCTTTTCCTCATGCTTTCCTTTTTCTATGCAAGATAGAAGGAAGGTATGCTGATATGCAGATTTCACAATAAATCTTTTCCCAGGCTCACAGCTTATTCACAAAAAGGATGGTTTGAGGCTCAAATTTCACTCCCAAAATATCAACTTAGGAGCATTTTTGTGGGGAGATGGAGTGGTAAGGAGGCACAGTCATACAATGAGAGAGTCAGAGAAAAGGACAGTTAACTCAAAGCTCAGGATACAGCAGCCAGGACTGACCACAGTGAATTCAATCACAGTTGTAAATGCAGCTAACTACAGTAATAGCAAAAGTACAGTTGCACCTGAGAAATAGATGAGACCAAAATAGGAAAGCAAAAGTGAAGACGTGCTCAAAAAAGCAAACGTGAATGTAGCTCTGAGTAAACAAAAACAGCAATAGAAAACTTCCTTAGCAAAGAATTATTCACAGTAGATGGCTGCACACTACTTATGCTATATTCAGGAGTCAGCTGATACATAAATAGCATATGGGACTTTAATATGTGATGTGAAGGCTGTGAAATTCCCTTAAGGAAGGTATGGTAGAATGGTGCATATATGAGTGAAAGTAAAGTGATGAAAAGGTGGATAAGCTTACAGTTTAACAACATTTTCCAAAATTCTAAATATAAATATATATTCTCACACATTTTATTAGATGTGCTGCATATGCAAGTGGATGCATCTTTGTAAGAACATGGACTCTTATGTCCGTTACAAGGACAAAGCAGAAGCTGCAGTCATTAAATGTACATACTATCTAGCACAAGAGAGGCCTGCTCTCTAACTAGGTCTCTAGTTGTTATGGCACAGAAGATTAAGGGTAATAATAAAACCATCTCAAAACCTTCTCATAACAGTCTATAGATGATATCAAGTGTGAGACAGAAGTTCCACAATTTTTTTTCTGGTGGCAAAGCTGGCTAAAACAGATCCCACCTCTTCTTTTCTCCTAAATTACTTAATCCCACCCTTACACTGCACCCTCAGTTGCACAGAAAAAAAAATATTTAGGGCTTTGAGATGATTCAAAATAGTTACAAATCTTTCTTATTCTTTTGCCACAGATTTACTCAGTCTAGATTGGTTGTCTGTATAGTCATCTAAATAACTCAACTGAGAAGGTTGTTAGGGAGTAGACTTGAATAGCCAAAGAGTTGGAACAATTTCAGTTAACTTTTCAATCAAGAAAAACATCCATGGAACCAAGACTTCACATGCCATGTGCTATTTTGAAAATCAGCTGCAGATATTCAGTCAGGAAATGAAACGATTCTATGTGAAAGCTTTATAATGAGGAAAAAAGAACGCTTCAGAGAAAATACCAAAGTTTCTCATTCATTGACTGAAGATAGTGAGTGACTCGCCCTGTGATTCTTTACCATTAATGACAACTAGCAGCTGAACCAAAAATCGACAGAATCCTTCACAATATCACTCTACATGACACTAGCAGCAGTGTAAAATTGAGTGTGATCACAGCCCTAGTCAATTCTACTGGTTCAGGGAGTTTTCAGTTTAGGTCAATTTTCTCTTCAGATCCCCATGTTCTTGAATCACAGAAGTAAAGAAAACAAAGACAGAGGAAAAGACAGTAGGATAATAGTCTGTAAAAAGGAAACTAGGACAGAGAAATTTTTAGAAATTGCTAAAAGCTCTTCCAGTCCTCCAGGAACATCCTCCACACAGCATGAAGTAAACTCTGTGCATATAAAGAGTAGTTCTCCCCACCCGGCCTAGAACCTAAAGAATCAATGTACTGTTTGAGATTCAGACACTCAGTGTCCTGTAGCAGCCCATCACAAGCTCATCAAGAGATAAACTTTTTACCTGTCTTCATATACACTAACATACCATCTTTTACTCTAAAAGAGCTTTTTTAAAAAAATAATTTTCTCCTCCTCCCTCTCATTGGCTGACCTCTTTGTCCTAACAAGTTCTGACAAGACAGTATTTTAAATTCTTCTTTAGTGCTTTTTTTCCTTTCTCTCTAACTCTTCCTTTTCTTTTTTTATATTACAACTAATCCTCACTCTTTCAGTTTCTCCTAAAGAATGACTACTTGTCATCCCCCTTGATTGTTCTAACAGCTGTTGCTAGTTGCCAATCAGTCCCATGCAGTCTCCTCTCATTCTCTTCCTTTGTGTGATTTCTTCCCCTATTTTTGCATGAGAAGTCCAAAAGCACATCTGAGTTGAATACTCACCAGTTACTTAAGTACTTACTAGTGACTCTGAGGAAGGATGGCGAAACCTAACCCTTATCCCACTTGTGCCTCAGTGTTGCCAATCCTAGCTATTCCTGTAGTAAACCCTAACTATCCAGTTCTTTTAACAAAGAAGAGAAAAAAATCATTCCAGAGCATCCTACAACAATCTACTACTCCTTTTCCCAGAAACACATAAGCCACAATAAATCTTTTGCAAAGTGAAGTAAAACTAATTAGTTTAGTCTTGCCATTGCCAATTAATGTATTTTACTTCCTGCTGCAATGGACTACAAGCACACATGCAGTTTAATCTGAAATGCAGCTAAAAATCCAATTAAATTAACAGTTGCTATCAAGTGAATGTACAGTACCTTCTTACTCACTCTAATTCATAAGCTATCCTTAGTTTACGAGCCCTAAATCAGTAGGATATTTGTGAAATACAAAGCATGAATCTATATTAACTATCATCTTTTTCCTCCAGCTTGTGATCTCCCTTCAGACCATCAGCTAGCCCATTTAGATTCTCATCCCTGAATTTTGTCCTCTTCATTGTAGTAACTAGTTAGCAACGTTACCTTTACAAGACTTGTATGTTCCTTTAAATGTAGTCTTTTATGTCAGTACAACATAAAATTAGCTCTAGTAATCTCTGATGTCCAAGAACAAATTCTATCCCAATGATTTGCTGGGGTTAGCATATATAACTTTAACTGTATTATATACTTTATTGCTGAGATATGACTCATTGCCAGTAAGAGATCTGCCAAAAGGAAAATCAAAGTTGTTGGTTTCCAAAAAGAAAAGTATTAAACAGATTTTGCTTCCAAGAAAAGGTTACACTTTATATCTCTTGTTATATCAAGTCATAGCCCTAAAAATATGAGCAGGACTTATCATCAGATTAAACATGTATGTAGTGTCTGCAGGAACAGGGCCCAAATGGGTTTTATCAATCATAATGTTGGATGGTTATCACTGCATAAATCAGTGCATTTCAGGTAAGTTTTGTTAACAGGTCAAACGCTTTTATCTGAAATCATACAAATAACGGTCAGTCTACCATAAAGAGTCAGTCTACCATTAGCTGCCAAGATACTGTCTCTCAGAGCTGAGTTGGAGGTGCTTCAGACCAACTTTGACAAGCTTTACTCCTGCTGTGACCTACAGGCACTGCCCATTGTCCATTAACACAGGCTTCATTCTTCTTTCTTCCTCACCCCGCTTGCTCAGGCAAGTGGATAAATGAGCTCAGTCCCTGCTGGCTGGCCCGCTTCCCCTGGTTGTGCCCTGCTCCCTGCCCTTGAAAATGGTTGATGTTCTTTTGAACATCATTATGGCTACATATACATGTTACTGTGTCCCAAGAGGTAGCAGGTTAAAAATAAAATAATAAAAAAGTAGAGATCAATGTGGGAAAAAACACTTCAACCAGAATGATTTGTCACTTACTTCTTCAGCAGAGATTACATCAATGTGATTTTATCACTACTTTAAAGACAGAATGATTCCTGAATAGACAGAATGACTGTCTAAACATAAGTATCTATCAGAATGGAAGAGTGACTTGATCTCTTCCCTTTTAATATTCAAAATGCTCCTACTCCAAAAACTCCATATGGGTCAAGATCATACACAGTGGGAAGGCTGTGAGTCCGCCCTCTGCCGTTCTGCACTGTCAAACAGTAATGACAGCATATTCTGGAATATGATTACTTTTTTTGCGTTCCCTTCCCCTAGGAAGGAGCAAAAGCTTCAGCTAGCTGAAGCCTTGTGTATCAGTGCAGACCAGGACTGGAGTGGGAAACCATGTGTGTGACCTTACAGATTTCTGGAAACTAGCCCCGTATTTAGTAAATAAAGGCAAAGCCACACTGCTTTCATTAGAGTACTTACTACAATAGAAGCATGATGAACGGATTTCTCTATGGGTGATTATTTCTGCTTTTGCAGAAGCACTTCCTATTGTACAGACAATGCTGAAATAACATGTTTATTTTCTGAAAGTGTGTCTGCTTAGCCATGGAACTTATATTCAACAGGAGACCATTACACTGTCATAACATTCTCTCCTACTTACATTAGCTCTTAATTAACACAGGAACATTTAGCAGCTATTAGAAAAGACATTCTCAAGAGTTCTAGATTTCAGCAGAGCTCACAGGCAGATTGTCTTTTAGGAACTATACTGCAGCAGTTTAAGATTAGAGAGGCAATTTGAATTAATGAAACCGATATCTTTGACTCGTTCATGTTTCTAGAAGAACAGTATTTGCAAATATTCCATGCTGATCTTTCCACCCGCGACAGTTGAAACACTTGCAACACTAAAGAATCTTTGCAAAATCTTTCTTACTTTGTAAGTCTGTTTTGGGGGTAGAAGGTATAAGGTAACAAATCAAATTTATAAAGCAATTTTAAAGCAGGTAGATTATTTCTCTTGCTAATACTTTTTGAATAAAACAGGACTGTTTTTCCCACAGTGAGCTTATATAGCTATACATTTACACATGTATCAGTGCATATGTGTGACTAAAACCAAGTTCAGTCTCCTCTGTGTGACAAATAGCTATCAAACATGCCACTGCTAGTCATCATTAAACTACTAAATTAGTAGTCAGAAAGTAACAGGTCCACGTTTAAAATTTAGTTTCTTTACTGACTTGACCGAAACAACATCATTTCATAAGTATGAATGTATTCATAGCAGAGCTGCAAGTGGTCTTGTATGAAATAATCTTTAATGCACAAATAAAAGAGTAATTTAATGCTTTAGTCATTGTGATAATTTGCAGACCATGACTCTGCTGAGCCTACAGAAATCATCAGTTTATAACCTAACTTGCTATCTTTAATACAGTAACAGACTATTATAATGTAGAAAAAAAAATCTCGTAACCTATGAAGCCAACTTAGTTTTTTAAAATCAGAGGTAGTGGTTTCCTACGTTATTAGCTACACTAGAAATGTTTCTGTATGTTTTCAGATACTGAATTTCATAACCTGTTCACTTGAACACATTAAATATTTTGCACTTCTGGTTCTTAAACATTATTTCAACCTGGAATGATGTGTAATGTATCCTGAAGCTTCAAAAATCAACCGCAGGGTCTTTTATTGTTATGACATAATCAGAAGCAGGTTCCCAAAAATTGAAATTCCTTTACCTAACCAAGCAATATCAATATGGTAATTATACAGCATGTAAGAACGTATTTCCTCCTCTGCTAGTAAAACTGCATTTTCTAAGATTTTAAAGTTTTCAGTTCTACTCATATTGAGCTATGAGTCTAGTAAATACAAGTTTCCTGGATATACTGGGTGTAAACCACTATTAAAAATCCTTACAAAAGTTAGAAGAGCAGAGAGGTACTATTAACCTGGTAAGGACATTAAGTTTATTATTATTGCAATGTTGGGATGAAAGAAAGATTTCAAGTGGAGTAATTTGGAAGCAATACGGACAAATATGGGTAATAATGTTGGGGAATCTTCCTGTACAGATTTACCGATAAAGAGGTGGGAAACATCAGGGTAAGAAAAATATGCAGATGTTATAGAAGAAACGTAACTGCACGTTTCACTAGGAAGATTTTTTCAAGCAGAGTTCATTTTTTTTTGTAAAACTTGACCTGGTACCATTAGAATGTAGTATACAGAAAACATACAAACAGAACTCCATAAAACAGTTTTATACAATTGAGTATTTCACTGATAGCATTGTTAGTATTCTTTCTGTTGCTTTTTCCTCCAAAAACCGTCTTCGGCATTTTCTCACACTACATGTTGTATCAAAGGCACTTCACAAATCCAGATGTCAAGACATCAGTGTTTTGTAAATCTTTGATAACACATTCAGCTATGTATTTTTCAGCTGTGTGGAAAGTCATACTTTTTGTTTTGCAGAAAATCCAACCTTAACATTAAACTCCGTCTTTGTTCAAGCTAACATTTTCACAGGGACTGAGAAAAAAAAAACAAAAGCTCCATTATTCTGATATTTACACACCCTCATTTGGGAAAGCAGAGAATCAAACTCATTCAGAAGATAGAAGCAATGCTTAAAAGGATTATTCAAATAGTATGGCATGCAAGAAGAAATAAGAAAGTATTTGACAAGCCTGTCAGTAATAGTGAACAGAGCAAGACTGGGATACAACACAAACTGACCCATGTGAGAACTGCAGTATCTGATACAAGAACAAAATATACTCAGTTTGATAAAACTAGTCTAACTTTTGTGAAGCTCAAGCATTTTCATTGACTTCCTTGGGAGTCTGGGAGACGCACGCTCCAAGCCTTTTCAGTATTTAGATGAGTGTTTTGGGGGGTTGTTTGTTTGTTTTTAACTTTAAAAGCAGACAAAACTGTTTCGAATACAAAACTTAAAGACTAAGTGAAGAACAAATAAATGAATCCATATGTACATTAAAATTTTAATAATGGTACCCGCTACAGTAGTCCTTTAGATAGGATATGCAATTTAGCAAATTAAATAGCATATTCGATTTAGTTCAGTTTCTCGCATTTTCCTTCAATACATATTTTTGATGAAGAACGTGGCATACATTTTCTTTGTGGAAAAAACACATCAAGTTTACATTCTGTTGCTTTTTATGTCAACTTAAATACACGTTATACTGAGGAAGCTTTTAAAATGCAATGCAACAAGTTTATACAGTTACTGTGCAAGTTTCTCATAGAATATTTTCACATTATGTGGGACATATATTAGATTTGGAGGACAAACAAAGAGTTTACAAAATAAACTTTAACCACAGATAAACTGATTTGCATATCGCTTTGTCACTGAAGAACAACATTAACCCAGTATGTTATTGCTATAAAAACATACTATGTTAGCTGCTTCATTTTTAAAGGATGACACAAAGAACACTATTACACCATCTCTGATCCAATCTTCACAACATTAAACCCTAACTATTTCTAATCTATGTAAGTGGTATAAAGTGACATAAAGCTCAAGTGGTAAATGGTAGGTGACATAAAACTCAAGTTTAATTATCAGTTCAGTCAAACCATGCCAGTAAAAGATACAAGAGGATTTCACTGGACGAAAATGTAAATACTGCCGCCTCCCCTTCAATTTAGCTTCACACAAATTCTAAGGTATTTAGCTATATTTACCTATTAAAGGAAAACCGATGAACATTCAGCCTTCTGTTAGCTGATGCTCTAAAGCCATGCATGGCATCGTCCACTGCAACCAGCCAAGCTAGCAACTAATTACCATAGTCCTTTCAGAAGTGTTACCATCATTGCAATATAATCATTAAATATTCTAACACCCTTTCAGTTCCCTGAAAGAGCAGAGCTTACTATTTTAAGAAAGCCTGCCTATTTAAATGTCATTAACTATCCAATTAGTACAGCCTGCTCCTTGCTAGCTGCACAGTACCGGGATAGTCTTTTAATTGTTAGTCACTATTCAGCAATTTTAGCAATTATGCTTTTATACGTTCTGTGATAATTGAGACAGACTACTCTTAGAAGCTTATCTTTCTCCAGTACATGGTGACAACCAGAAAGAAAATCACTAGCAGGAAAATATCCGTGCGATCAGGGATAAACCGCAGGCAGGAGCGCGCCGTCGCCACCTGACTCGCGCAGCCCTCGCTGGAAAGCGCCCGCCCCACGGCCGCTCGGGACAGCCACGTCCATAGCAGGCACCGTCCCACTCGGGGACCCACGGGCGCGCTCGGGCCGCGGAGCGCGACGCCCAGGGACACCGCGCCGCGCAGCAGCGCGCTCGCTAACAGCAGCTGTTCCTTCAGCGCGGCTTAAGCCGAGAGAAATCACTGCCGGCGCCGCCGCTGTTTCCCACTGCTCCACCTGCCGGGCGCCCGCGCCCCGCGCAGCCCCGCGCAGCTCGGCAGCGCCGCGGGAGGCTCCGCGCAGCGCCCCCGGCCTGCCCGCCGCCCGCCCCAGGGGGCGCCCCCTCAGCGTGGGGACAGAGCCGCCCTGCGCCCCGACGCGCATCTTCTGCGCGCCGTGGTGAAAATTACCCCATCCCGCATCAGGATCGGCAAGTTTCTTTAAAAAAAAGAAAAAGAAAAAGAAAAGAAAAGAGGCGGGCCTCTAGCGATTGCACTATGCCTGCCTACAAACACACGCTCACGCAGGGCAGAGGCTTCCATAAAGACAACCCCGTGGAGATGCTGAAAACCCGAGTGAAATTACCCCGAAGAGGCCGGGGGTGGCCGGCACGCCGGCAGCCCCCGCCGCGGGACGGGGCGCCCCCTCCCGCCGTCAGTGCCTGTTGCGCGGGCGCCGAGCGCGGCGGGCGAAAACTTCCCTGGCTGCGCACCGCCGTGCCTCAACCCCACCGCCTGCCCCTGCAAACTCCGGCAGGCAGCGGCCGGGCGAGGGGCTCGCAGCGAGAGCCCGAGCAGCAGGAGGGGCGCACGGCTCGGACAAGTCCCCTCTCCAGATAAGAGCTGAACTGCGCCCTGCGGAGCCAGGACCTCCCCCCCCACACCCCCACACACCCTTTCCCCTCAAAACCGATTAACCTCGAGCACTCACCCTCCTGGAAAAGGCGAGGTGGGGGTGCGGGAGCCAACAGGAGGCAAAGTTTGATAAACGAGCAGCTCCTGCCGCGACAGATAACTGCGGAGCAGAGACATCCTCCGCAGCATGCTAGGCAGAAGTGCAGAAAAGAGCCACTTACCTGCCCGTAGGCTCTCGAGCAGCGGCGGAGCAGCTGCCGCCCGGCGCTCCGCTCCGCTCCCGTCCCTCAGTCACAGCGGCACGGAGGCTGCCGCCGGGCCGGGCCGGCCGGTGAAGCCGGGCGGCCGCCGCAGCCGCCAGAAAGCAACACGTTTGGCTCTGAACTTTGCAGCTCCAGTCACAAACAAACAAACGCAGCCCAGGAAGGACCTCTCCCATCCGATCCCAGCCTGCTTGGCAGCCGCTGCCTCTCTTATTGGTGCGGAGGTTATTTATTTATTTGATTTCTCCCCCCTCCCTCCCTCCCCATACACCCCCCCACACACACACACACTCCCGCGCCTTCCCCTTCCTTTCCTTCCTTCCCCTTCCCTCCCTCCCTCCCTCCCCCCGGCCTTTCCTCCCCTCCCGCACCCGCACGTCTCCTGGCCAGCCCCGTCACTCCGCGCCGCGCAGCGTGGCCGGGGCTGCTCTGCGGCCGGCGGCAGCGCCCGCTGCCCGGGTGCCGGGAGGCGGGCGCGCAGCGGGGAGGCGGGCGGGGAGGCGGAGAGGTGGCGGCGAGGTGGTGCCGGGCGGCCACGGTCGCCCTGCGGGCCGCGCCGTCCCCGCTCCGCGGCCGCGGGGCGCGCACACGCGTAAGGAGGGGGGGGGCGGCGGCTGCTCTCCTCTGCGGGGGGGTGGGGGGGGCGGCAGGCTGCTGCGGGAACGGGCGGGGGTGCGCCAGGGACGGCTCTCCGCGCGCGCCGTTGCGCCTGCAAACGGGTCTCTGCATCACGCGTGTGCACATGTGTGTCTGTCTGGTGGTGGTGCGTGACAGCTTGTTTTCAAGGCGACTCCAGGCGCGCCAGCCGCAGCGTACTCCTGCGTGCGTTCGCTTTTACGTTTTGCTGCGGCTTGTGCGAGAGCAGCGCGGAGCCGGCTTTATTTCACCGGGGTCTCACAGACTACGGAACCTTTTGTCTGCTCCCTCGCCGTGCACAGGCAAGCCAGTCTCACCTGTCCCTTCCTACGGGCAAGCACCCCGCTGCCTTTACCGCAGGTATAAATGGGCCGCGGAGGGGAGCCAGCGCCAGGGCTTCTCCTCGCTGCGCTGCAGCATCCGGCCTTGCAGCCCAGACCCTCACTGCAGCTGTCTGCCGAAAAACCAGTTGTGTCCCAGAGTGGCTGTTTTAATCCGGCCGCACATACACGTGACGGAATATTGACGTTCTCTCCCTTCGCTCCCCCTTTGGAAATTAGGGTTCGCGTTAGATGCCTCAGCAGCAGGAGACCGAAATGTAAAATCTGCTAAGTTGGTAGAAACTCTTCCAGATATCCTGATGTGGGTTCCCCCACCCTCTCCCCTGGCAGTTTATAAAACATTTTGATTATTCTTTTCCACTTTCAGGGGGAAAAGTTGTTCACAACACTGCAAGTCACAGACAAGGAGGTTGCAAATGTGCTGAGAGAATAAACAGTTACTTAACAATATTGCTAGGCAATAAAGCATAAATTATATCCCTATTTCTCTTCAGCTGATGAGACTGAGAGTGTAAAGATTGCTTTTATCCTAAGTCAGGCAATGAATTTATGTAGAATTTATGAATTTATGTATTTGCCATTACAAACAGAGTGTACAAATCTTTCTTTGTGCAGCGACTCTGTAATTCTACCTTTGTCAACTGAAGACAATAAACTAGAACGATTAACGTACGTTTTCTCTTCAGTAGCAAATCCTGTTGTCGAATGGGGAGAACTTTTTATTCAAAGGACTGGATCAATAGTTGACTTTGTTTTGAAGCATTTATTTAAGAAGGTTCTTAAAAAGAATGAAGTTCACGCTCTTAACATCCTTAAAGACATCTCTCAAAGGCAATTGTTCTATTTGCCAATCTAGCGGTCACTGCCATGTAGCAGCAAAAAGCATGAAAGCTAGACGTGGAAATCCCTTTGGGTTCAGACAGTGTGCTTTCTCAACTGAAAGAGAACAGTAGGAAATTAAAAAGGGAGATGCACTTTAAAAACACATTTATTTGAATCTTTTAAACAGCGTTCTTTAAGCAGGTGAAGCTTCATCTCTAACGAGTAAGCTTCAAGGTCAGTTCAAATCAAATGATAGATGTGTTGCATCTCTGAAAGGATGCCACCAACTTTATGTAATGATTAGTGGCCAATGTTCAAAAAGTTGACTTTCTGACTGTCATTTTAATCTGTAAACTTGTGGTGTTCAGAAGAGCACAAAGCGTCTTTCACTGGGATAAACCACCAATTTTTCAAAATAGGAGGGGGTTAATGAAGATACTACTTTTCTGATGATAGGCCCATCTCAATACCAGTCAAAGTAAATGAAAAGTCTTCCAGTGATATTAGTTAAATTTAGATTGACACTTACAGTTTTTTTTATTATTTTTTTTATTTTATTATTTTGTATGACATTAATTTTTATGGGCAATAAATAAAGGAAATTATCCAAAACCAACAAAACTCCCAATAAGACAGATCATATCCTAAAAAATGATATCCACTTCCATTAAAATGGAATTCCTTGCGTAACTGAATCCACTTCAACAGGACTATGATTTGACATAAATCAAGCTAACAATGAATTTAGTGACTTTAATTCCGCTGCAGGACTGTTCACCTAAGTCAAAGTGGAGGAAGGCTAAGAATAATTAGGTAAAATAGAGAAAACCAGGAGAAAAAGTGGCATGGACTGCAGAAAGTAAGAGGAACAAGAAGAGGCAAAATTACGATTTTTTTTAAACTTAGTCATATTTAGTTTGCTTGATTTCATTCGCCTCCTTCATCATTGAAATCCCTGTGATCTTATGCTTAGCATTTAAATTTTTCAGTATTTCAGACTGAGATTATTAAATAAAAAACAATGCAATCCCTCCACCCCCACCAACCAACACTGATACAACTTTAAAACTAGCTTTCCTCTGCTATTTTCTATTTCCCTGTTTTCTGTCTGGACTACAGCCCTTATAAGCCTTATAACTTTTTTTAAAAGCTGGTAATATTATGTGTAACTGTTGACACGCATCCTGTGCAATATGCTGTATTTCAGAAATGTGCCAAATTTATCTCAGCAAAAAATGAAATGTATGTGTTAATATTTTCAAATGCTTGTTCAAATCAGTCAAATCTGAGCAAGTTCTACTTAAATAAGAACAGACATAGCTCATCAGTAAGAAGTTTTTACAAAACAAATGGTATCTTCTACCCTCAGCCATTTCATCTGTGCAAGAAGCTTTTTACAAAAAAGATGGATTTTTCTTCCACAATTGAACGACAAGTTTCCGCTCCTTTTTCATTTTCTTTTCAGGTAGCTGAAATGCTTTTGATCACAATTTAGAAATACGTCAGGCAAAGCTCTGGGTAAACTAGCGAGAATATATTGACCAGTTCGAGTATTAAACTTAACTGGCACACATCATATGTTGGCATATGTTGTAAAGAATCAAAAATTCTATGTGGATGCATGTTAAAATTATGGGTGAAATCACATTATCATGTAATATATTATATAAGCTTGTCTAAATATTACAACATTCTAAAGATTTAGTGAATAGCCTTTTCAGCCAGCCAGGATTTGGGAAATTTAGCTACTGTGAGGTTCTCAAAGGTAAGAACAAGGTCAGAATTCTCCCTTTCCCATATCAAATAAGCAAAACATTGCATTTACCTTAGCCCATCCAAAGGCGACTCAAGAAAGGTCAATCTTTGACCTGCTCTCCAGTTTTTAAAAACAAAGATGAATGAATATAACTGATTACAAAAAGTATGCTAATATTGCATACTTTGAAAGAAAGGCATGTCAATAAACAGAAAGATCTGGAAAAGGAGAAAGCCGTTATAAAGACTAGAAAAGAGAAGAAAACTCTTTGGCCTGTTACGAAAAGGTTGATACTGTCAGGCTCTTGTGTGGGAAGAACATGATTTGTCTCTCTGTAAATTGAGCTGTTAAGTTATGGTAATACAAATACATTTGCAATTGAGTAATAAGTGGCCTGACCACCACTTATTTTCCCAGTTTGGCTAGGGTAAGAATTCTCCTAACTGCAGAGACATGCATCCATTTGTGAAGTTGATGGCTTCCAGATAGCAGCTCTCCTTTGGGGGTGGTTTTAATAGTCCATTTCTATGATGGTAACTATGAAGATCTGCCCCTTGTGGAAAACAGAGAAGAATGTCACATAGGCCATTGTCATTGCTGTGACTCTAAAATATTCACGTATGGCCCTGTCATCTGCGTCAGTGGAAAACCAGGGTGAGCTTTATCTGTGTCAGATGCATTGGTAAGTTACTGTGTATATCATAAAGGGAGCAGAAAAGAGTGCTTCTTGGTATGTTTTGAGGATACTGACTACTAATCCACTTTGGTGATGCCGTGTTGTAATTGTCATGATTCTCTGGTATTTGTGCAGACAATAGTCTAACTCGGAGTCAGAGTTGTAGAGCTGAACCAAAAAGCTTCTAAAGTGATGTATGTATGTGTATGAGCATGTTGATAGGTGGCCTACTGCCGCCAAACACGTCTAAACTGCTGGAGTCAAAACGAGTGTGAGCTGGATTAGAAATGTTTGTACTGAACCTGGGCAGCATGCTTTTTTGTGATGTGGAGTGAATCGGTGCTTATAGTCTTCTCTGTAATAGAGTATCTGTTTTCTCCATTTTTGTTTAGAGACAGTTTAGTGGGGACCAAGTTTAATCTGTTTTCTGTCATGCCTTGCCTCTGATTGGGCAGCTCTCTGTAAAGGGCTGATATTGGTACTGTCTCTTACCAGTTGGAGCATTAGCACCATCTGTTGTCTAATATTTGGTGCTATAGAGTTTCTAAATAACAGGACCTTCTTGTAGCGGGACTTTTAATTCAGTGGGTACCTCAGCTACTTTGTGTTGGCCATGTACATAGTGACAAAAGGTATGCATCCTATTCAGCAAAACACAAAAAAACATTCTGCACTGGAAAAAGCAGTGTTGATAGAAGCCATGCTCACTCTGTGGCTAATCGTTTAGTTTTTCCAAGTCTAAGAAAAGATGAAGACATCCTTTCTAGTTTCCTGCAATAGTGACATGACTAAAAGTCAAAGACACTTCTGGGTTAATCTAATGAATAGGACATGGTGAATGTTGACAGTTTACCTGCACTTAAAAGTTTCAGACAAGTTCATGGAAGAAGAATTCAGTGAAGGGTATTAAATAAATAGAGAACACCTTTGACTTCACTTCTTGTTTGAGCCATGCAGTGCCAGATGCTGGGAAAGTTTTCATCATCACTATGTGCTTGTCTAAACTCAGGCCTTTCCCTGGGCAGTAAATAGCCAGTGCCCTTTGACAGGGGAAGGGTACTGAATGAGAGGCATCTTTGCTGTAATCCAGTTTGGCTGCTCTTACACAGTTTTGGAACTTCTTCTGCTCATACTGGAAAAAGAAATGCTATTTCATTGTAATGGTCCTGTTGACTGCTTTATAATAAAATACACATTATTCTTGAGAATTAAATGACATTTAGAAAAATTAGCTTCAAGGCTTCACAGAATTGTGAATTTAAGAAGTTGCAGTAGAAACTTCTTGTCACTCTAATACTAAGAACTGATGTTAAAAAGCAACATTTAAAGATGAAAGGTAATATGTAGCTGTATGCAGAGATATCTGGAAAGATCTGAACAAGTTAATTTAAATAAACTGTAACTGCTAAAATTACTTGTCTGAAATAATACCTTTCACAACTGGTGTTTTGATATAATAATAGATATTTTGCATTTATATCTGGAATAGAAAATGTTTGGCTTCTACCAGTTTTCAAATAAGGTTTATGATTTTTATTTTATTTTGTTTTGCTGAAATCATTGTACGTATTGTCTTCTTATCAAGGAATGAAATGCTCTGTTACACTTTTTACGTACAGCAACTTTTGGTCTGAACGTAATACGCTTCTCAGACTTGCGGTCTGCAGTGCTTCACTATGCAGTCCTGCAGTTAAATAGCTGCTTAAATGAACTGTTAGAGAATTATATACACAGCACCTATGTATACATTTAATATTTTGTTCTTTAGGCAATGCATGTATACCTATGAGGAAAAAAGATGCCTAGAATATTTACTCTTCTAAACTAGAAATAAGTGTTTTCTTTTTTCTTTAAAATTCCCTTCTTTCCATTCCAAGAAAAACTGAATTGCGATTTAGGAATTCAATTTAGGAGATACATAGCTAGATACTCTGCATGCACTCATTCCACTTTGGACTTTACTGTGATATATAAAGATGAATTAATCACCGTAATGGAAGCTTACAGTTGCCTAGGGACCAGCAGTTATGAGTTGATTATACTCACTATTGGTAAACAGAGTAAAGTGCTTAGCAATAATGTGGAAACTCGGTACCTCAAAGAAGCTAGTTTCTCAAAGTTAAAAATATTTTGGATGAAATTCTTTGGAGATAAAGATGTAAGTAGATATGAGGTTATGACTGAAGGCTGAATAAAAGAAGAAGAGGCTTATTGGGTAGCCTCTGTACCGTGATTGAGAAAAGCAACATCTTCGTTTGGTGGCAGCGTGACGACACCAATTAGAAAAAAATACGTATATAATATCACAATGTAAAAAGCGGGAAGTAAATATAAATTGATATGAACTGGAAGCTATGAAGTATAATGGAATGAGGCACATTAGGAAACAAGCCACGGCTGTACTAAAGAAAATAACATATATATTACATTATATTAGGGGAAAAAATTGGTGTTTATATATAGAAGCAGAACCATTAACAGATCAAGAACATCAAATTGTTAATAATGACACAAAGAAGTCTTCAATGTGTATTTTTGTTTTGTTTCTGGAAAGAATTAGGAGAAAGTACTTGAATTCCGTGAGGGTGATAAAGTATTTTCGAAGCATTCAGTATCTAGGGAGATCATTACACAACATGTTTTGGCTATTTGAAAAGCAGCTGTTTGAATGAACTGAACTCAGAAGTAGAGGTGTACTGTAGTAATTTTAAAGGCATCTTGGAATACCCTGAATACTCCAGGAAATAGTGAATTATTATATTAAAGCTAAAAAAAACAACCAAACAAAACAAACAATCAAGCAACATAAGCCTTGTTGTAAGTCTGGAGAAGGTAAAGAATGGTGAGGTGGGTTTCTATACCTAACAGTCGAAAAGCTCGCAGTACGGAGCGTTACAACTAGCATTCAAGGCAGAAGTCTTCTAGAAGATGAAGTCTTGTCACACAACTGTGATTTCTTTCTTTGAGAATTTTAGAAATTTGGTTGATAAAAGTAAATGCTTTTGTATAGCTTGCGGGAAAGTTACGTGCTTAGAAACTAGACATACAAGCCACGCTTTCAAAATTGAGACTCTACCCTTGAAAATAATTCTGAAAATAATTACGAGGTCATACTATCACCCCCTAAATGTCTTTAAAAGGGATTTTCTTAGATATATGGAGTAATGGTTAGGAGAGGAGAGAGATTTAATTGTTCACATGTATAGTATAGAGAAGGCTGATAAAATAATGTTATATCAACTTCTTTTGCCCACACATTAAAAAGGAAGCTGAAAAATCAGAAAACTTTCAGAAAAGATCCCTAAAGTGCTTTGTAGACAGAGGAAAATGTGTAATATTGAATATTTAAAGAAATTGTTTAGCTTATAAGAAAGGGAAATATCAGATACTTGTGAACTTTTTAACCTAGTGGAGAAAGACTCTATAATCTTTCATTCTGGAGATTGCAATCAGAGCTCTTCAAAATGTGAATACAGTACATATTTTTCACAATGAGGCCAACTATTAGAGCAAACTTGCAAAATTTAATAAATTCCACATCCCTTCAGGTACTCAAATAAAATTTGTATCCTCTGTGAGACATATCTTTTCACTGAATGCAAATTATGCTTTAACCAAATACAATATTTAAATTTAGTCCAAGGAAACTGGATAAAAAATAATGGCCTGTGATATACCTGGTTCTCTCTCACCTTGAGTACTCTCACTCCAATGTGAGTTCTAGGTATACAATATAATTTTAAAATAAGTCCATGTGAATCAGGCTTGTGGAGCAACATTTTAATTCCTATTATTTAGCCCCGAAACTGGCAAGTAACACACTTTGTGCTTCCTGATATGCATGATACAAGCATTTCTATATCTCATTCTCCTTTTCCCCTCTAATGTTCCCTTAACTAACTGTGAAAGAGTTTAAAAGATTTTATACCTTTCCTATATATAAAACTGGTCAACGTTATGCCCATATACGCTAATATTAAATTAGAATAGATATGAAGCATTCTAATATTAAATTAGAACAGATATTAAATTATTTTATAGATATGTTCAAGGTTTTAAATTGAGAGGTACTTTATTACATTTTGGAATTTTAGAGGGAAGACTTGTATTAGAGGATTATAATTTCCCTTTTAATAATATGAAAGTAGAAATTGCAGTATTAGATCAGATCCAGAAAGGATTTTTTTCTCTATCACTTTCCAACAGCAACAAATATCATACTAGATTGTTGCAGATTAAGTTCCCTTTTATGGAAGTTACTTGTTCGGTTGATTCCTCACCTTTGCCAGTCAACAACTGAGGATGCCCATTAACCACATGTAAAATAATGGTTTGTGTTGCCTTTTTTATATTTCTCCCATCAAAATATCTTTGCAGTATGTTATCTCTGTTTCTGCTTTTCACATCACCCAGCTGATAGTACCTACCCTAACCAGTCTGCGATAAGCAGTGAAAAAAAGGATTCTACCCAAACAGTGTCCTTGACTAAACTAAACAAACTCTGATCTCCACCTCCTATGGCTAATCTGCAGTTCTTTGCTTTTTGTGTTTTGTTTTCTAATGCAACATAATCAGTCTCTTTCCGAGCTTTTAATAACAATTTTCCAGTTATATTTTCCAGTTACATTTCCTATGAGTTTAGCAGGCTGATGTCTTGCTACCAAAACAAAATCCACATCATGCTTGAGTTAAAAGTTAACATAGTGATGGACTCATGATAACACATTTCAGGACGTATTTATTCTATGTAAGATTGTGCATCGATAGGAAGAAGGAATCTCTAGCAGCGACCTCTGAGGGAGAAGCTGTTTTGCCCAGGAGAAAGGAAGCCTCTGTAAACCCTTCCCTGAAGGTACATGATTTTGTTGTCTGCTGAGTTTCTGCCCGTGCTAGCTGTCAGAGGGTCTTGCTTGCTTGTGCAAGCTCACCACTGCATACATGACAAGGGTAATGCACATTATTTTTCATCCTCATTAAGGTAACTGTGACAAATATCATTATACGTTGTCACATCTTCCTGCTCGTATCCTTTTTTCTAATTCCTACTCTTCTACTCTATGACATTTTACAGCATGAAATTGCATAGGTTGATTATACATTTTGTTCAGGCACAAACATGTATATAAATGTAAATTAAAAAAAGAACACCTTGTTTCTTGTGCATAGTTTGTAAGAGCACCAAAGAAAATTAGCAGTCTTAAATCTTAAGCTTTCACATGCCTTAGACACTTTTGAAAATGAAACTTAAAAGGCTTAAGTCACATAGGTATGTTTGGAAATGCTGCTCTGCCTATGTGATGTCTGTCATTTTGTATGGTTTCATTATATGCCCTCTTACTTGTAATCCTTATCCTGTCTCCTGAAAGAAATTGTTTCAGTATGCATCCTTCAGTTCTAATCCCCTTCTGTTTGTGCTGTATCTTTTTCAAGATGGGGGAAGAATGACGTGTAACAGCATTGTAAGTTTTTAAAATAAACTATTTTCTATTACTTCTCTAGAGATATTTGTTCTTGCTTTTTGAATGTTACAGGGTTTTGCAAAGGTTTACATGCCTGTAGCCAGAAGTCTGACGTGTTTTTTTCAGCTGAGTCACTGTAGATAATTACAACATTCATTGTTTGTAGGTAGCTTAAAATACTGCTTCTAATATTCATTAATTCATACTTTAACACTGGATTGCATTTACTTTCCCTGCTCATCTACCATTTTAGGCTCTCCGGACGTTACAGACCTCTGCAAATTTCAGTCTCTGACTGCTTGACCGATGAAATGAGTAAATATATTAAGTAACACATTAATTAACATGCTAACCACTGGAAATAATGAAAACTGATCATTTAATTTCTCTTTTCTCTTTTCTGTTTCTTTCCAATTAGCCAAGACTTAATTCATGACAAAACTTTTCCTCTTGTCACATGAGTAGTTGATTTTACTGTCAAGAGCTTTTGAAAATCAAAATAAGGTATGTAATTTAGTTGTCCTTAGTAGAAGATAGTCCTGTTGTACTAACACTGTACAAATTAGACAAAAATTCACGACTCGTTTTTAGTATTTTCCTTTATCATCTCCTTTTAAATTACTTGGCTTTAACTAGTTCTACTGGTATCCATGCTTTTATGAGTCATAGCTAGCATGGGATAAATAGATTTCCTACCTTACTGTCTTCTTGGTTTCCAGTTAACTATTGCATAAAGCTCACACTTTAGGCAAATGGCTCCCAGGCTCCTTCCGAATTCCCGGATAAATGTATCTAGCCTTAATGAAGTACGACTTTTCAATTTATCGCTTTGTTCCAGTATTTTTTTTACCACTGATGTTCAGAACATTTGTATATGTCTTATTTAATCTTCTGGAGAAAAATGACAAAATAAATAAATTTGTTGTAATGTTGGTGTTGCCTTTTAAAATCAGGCCACACCACCATTTTTTTCTTAAGCTCCTTCTTTTGTTTGAGCTTTCAAGGATTTTTTATGTCTATGGTTATTTACTTTTCAGTCTATTTTGGAGTCCTCCTATTTTACATCTTACATTTTAAACCTGCCAGAAGTTATGCTCCTTTCTAGGGGAGAACGATTGAATAGTACAGGAGAAAGATTGTATATGTCACTGACAGAGGTAAATAGTATATCTATGCCTCATAGCTTAGGGATCAGTATATTTATTCATTGATTTATGATACTAAACTCGTCTTTGGTCGTGTCCAAAATTCAATAATTTTCTAAACTTACTTTACATTAAGCATGCGCGGGGGATCTATCTGGGGAACATAACAGGGAAAATCTAGAATGAGTTTTCCAGAAGGCATCAGAGGAATTTATTTTGCCTCTATGTAATTCCACTTACTTTGATCAGCCAGCTCTTGCTTAGCATTTTTGTAAAAGCAAAAGAGTAAAAGTGTGGTAAGTTTATCTTTACTTGCATTAAGAAGGTAATATTATCCAATATAATATCATCAAGGTAAAAGTCATAAGATACCTTAAGATCTCACTTGCAGGTCTGCTCCTTAAACAGTCAGCCCCACATCACATTTTACTGGCTTTATAAAGCCTTTTTGTAAGACTTCAAAAACAAAAATGAAAAATGTCTGCCAGTTATATAAAAGAATGAGACATTTGCAATTGCAGTAGCAAATAGAATGTAAAGTAAGTCTCCTATTTATGAGGAAAAGCACCTGTAAATCAGTAATATCATGACTTTGCTTCATTTGTGGGATAAAAATGATTTCTTCTTTCAGCTCTCCTCCATCAGTCTCTTTTTTGTGCGCACGTCTTTTCCACTGAGCTGTTCTCCCTCTGTAGGGTTGTGCTTGCTGTACAAGAACATAGGGATGACAGAACATTTTAGTAAACTTCAGAAGAACCTATAAAGTGGAAATTATACTAGTGATCATGTTCTTTCTACAAAATATCAACATAATATAGTTCATACTCGAGACCTATGCCTTATAGCCCTTAAGAAATATGTAAGACCCAATATATTCTTTAGAATCAAGGACTGTAACATATGTAATGTCATATATTAAATCAAATTAATGAATGTATGTTGAATTAAAAGGTATATATTTCAGAACAAAATTAGCATTCCCTAGTCACAAAAAAGTGCAAAAAGACAATAATATTATGAATATTATTTGTACATAAATTGAACTGCAAAATGCAATTTTTGTAAATCATGAGTAGAATCTTTCTTACTTAAAATAAGTGGTCTATATACAAATGACATTTTTGGGGCACATACCAGCATTTTTCTGGAGGAATGACTGTATTCACATAGTAAGATCTCTCTGTGAAAGAGGATGACTTGAACAATCACCGCTGTTGAAGTCTTTTAAGACGTATATTTATGTTTCTGTATTTTTAGTTATATTTCTATTCATTTTTTGTTTTGTTTTCTTGCAGAAAAGTTCAATTAAATCAAAGCAGAAGGTTCATCTAAAATATACCCAAAGCTTTTATTTGTTTCCATTACCATAGTGTTGCTACTGAAAACAGTCATATAGGAAAAAAGTGTATTATCATCCAAATAAATAAGCCAAGTCTCCAAATCCAATTCAGGATTCCCAGTGTCATCACAAAACCCATCACTACAAACATGCAATATTTAAAATGCAGGAGTGTCTCTGGGTATGTCGTCCACAGCATTGTTATGATCTTCCCTTATTAATGGTCGCATCAGCTATTAAGACTAACTAGTCAGGAGTTTAGATATGCTGGCACGCCTGTTGGTTTGCATTGTTCTGCAGAAGCAGGCTCTATGGTAATTTTTATACAGAGTGTGATGGGAAAGATTGTAGGGAAATCATGTTAGTGACTGAAATAAATGAGCTGATACAGGTTTAGAAGTAATGACAATGACTGTGATTATGCTACACCTAGTACCAGTATCAAATTGGGAATTTGTGTATAAACTCTGGGAGACCTCATTTCAGGTGTGTGTTCCGGTTGCTTTACACTGTGCCGTGTGGCTGCTTTGTGTCGGCAGAGCACAAAGCACCTGGGATGCGTCTGTAACGCGATCAGTGCTTTGGCAGCGTGGCAATGTGTAACTTAGGAGTTCCTCACTCGGGTACTGGTAATGCTTTAGCTGCGTAGGAATCCTCTAGCTGTTTGGTCTTACGTTGATTATTTTATTTCAGTAAGTTAATTGCTTCTTGTCCTCTCCTGGCCTTGCCACCTTTCCACTGTGTTGAAGTCTCCGACAAAATCTGTCATGAGCAAAAGGAACAAAAAATTAAAGTTGAAAAGCTTAGTTATATTCTGACACAACCGGGAGCATTGCAGTGCCCAGTACTGTTTGGCATATTGTTAAGACAATTCTCAAATGTACTAAAAATCAAATATTTTAAAACTCTACTAATGCAAACGATAGTGCGGAATGTAAAGAACAGTCATGCTTATTTATCTGTCATTCAAATCATCATATGTGTATTAATTTTAAAGATACCACATTCACTAGTTGTCAGTGATTGCCCTCCATACATGCTGATGCTTTTAACTAATTGGTTTTCAGCATAATATTTCATATGCCTTTTTTGCTTCTTTATTCCTTATTTTGTTTTTTAAAGACTGTATGAGAAAGTATGAGCCTTTTCAGACCCTGTCACATGTTGATTGAACCTCTCTATTTTCCTATTCAAAAGATGTTTTAGACCTCTCCAGGATACCAAAAATAAGAGGTTCATATTAAATCCATATATTGATACCTAGCTCTGTGTTTCTTGTTAAGAAGAGGCAAAGCTGTCACTAGCTGAGAGTGCGCTAGAGAGATGAGAACTTGGGGGAAGAGCTACTTCAAGCTTAACCCAGGCCAATGAAGCTATGTGAGTAGAAAGGGAGATGTAATTTAATAAATTGGCAGAGGCCTTTAGTGTTTCTCATATCAAGGTTATCTGTGTTCTGACTTTCAAAATGTTGCATGTTGCCTCAAAGACCTGGTATGTGCCTCCCAGAAATTTTCCTGCATCAGTTCAAGGCTGAAATAGATTACAGAAATGAGATAATTTGTCTTTATGTCAAAGCAAGTGTATATATTTTACATATTACATTTTCCATTTTAAAACTGGCTGAAGGGTAAAGTTATATAAAAAGGAAAATCAATAGATAAAGTGCTATTGAGAAAAAACCTTCGTAGCTTACGTTAAATAAGATTTTAGGCCCAGTTTTGCAGCACTTATTTTTCAAAATGTATATAAGAATCTCTTCATTAAGAAAATTTAAGAATTTGGAAACCATACTTAAGATTTATGTGAAAGATTTTTCCCCCACTGGAACTGGTGTTTGTCAGAATGCTTCTTCCCTGTCTCAGTCAAGGAGCAGAGAACAGTACACAATAGGAGGAAAAATGTGTAGTTAAAATTAGCATTTCCAGGTGTGATGACACCAAGCTTAGGTATTCCAAATTTCAAGAATCCTAGGACAATGTGATATGTAAGAAGGAGTGAAGAGGGTTTCTTCTTATCCTAGTTTGGCCCAAGTTGCAAGGCAACAATAGCATTTTTAAAGGTGTACTCTATTATGCATAAGCTGACTTGGATTTCTACTAAAAGATTTTGAAGTTCTTTATGAGCCATCTGAAGTTTCTTAAGGTTTTTAAAGACAGTATTTAAGAATTCTCAGAAGACTGAGAGGCGATCTCATCAATGTGTACATGTATCTGAAGGGGGGTGTCAAGAGGATGAGGCCAGCCTCTTCTCCGTGGTGCCCAGCAACAGGACAAGAGGCAACGGGCAGAAACTGAACCACAGGAAGTTCCATCTGAACCTGAGGAAAAACTTCTTCACTGTGAGGGTGACATAGCACTGGACCAGGTTGCCCAGAGAGGTAGCAGAAAATCTGCTCTAGAGGACCCTGCTTGAGCAGGGAGGTTGGACTAGATGATCTCCAGAGGTCCCATCCAACCTCAACCATTCTGTGTGATTCTGTAATTCTGAAGGATACAAATCCATATGTTTTACTGTTTCTAGAAGCAATCCATTGCAAGGAAAAACCTTAAGATTGGATAAGATTTCTTTTCCTTTTGAAACTTTGTTAATTGATTCAAGTTAAATGGGCTTTTCCTGCCAAATAAACTTGAAAATCGGTTTTTCATATTAAGATCAACAGTGAGGCACCTCTTCAAATTATGCCTGCCTGATTGCCATTTTCAATGTGTCCTTGTCCATGTCCTTGTCCTTTCCTTTTCCTTTTCCTTTTCCTTTTCCTTTTCCTTTTCCTTTTCCTTTCTCCTTTTCTTTTTCCTTTTCCTTTTCCTTTTCCTTTTCCTTTTCCTTTTTTCCTTTTCCTTCTGACTCTAGAATATTTAATCATGATTTTCAAAGCATCTTTGTAAACCAAAATGGTAACTGAAATTAGGTGGAGGTACAGATCTGTGAGTAAGTTCATTAGGAAAAAGCCAATCGTCCATTTATTTATATATATATATATTTATGTCCTGCTTTCTCAACAGTGTGTTCACTGAGCTATGGTTTTCTCTTAATGGCTAAGAGTAAAAGATTTTTTTTGAAGAATTTGACATAAAATAGCGAAAAACAAACAAGAATAGAAGACATTTTCATGTTTAGAGTTTTGGAGGACCTACAGAAATTGAAGAGGAAATTACAGAGGTTAGAGAATAACTTTTGAAAAAAAAAGATCACAATGCTTAGATTTGAAAGGATATCAAAATGTAGTACAAATATGCATGAGTTTGTGTGCAGGAGTGTGTATATTTAAAAAGCAGATCAGTTCTGAAGCAAAAGTTTGTAGATCCTCTGTTCAATTTACATTTCCACCTCATATTGTAAAGGATCATGTTATTTAATTGCTTGTCTGCTTTCTGATGTCATCACTTTGCAGATTATAAGAAAGATTTTTTTAGATTCTATTTTTCTATTTTAATAGGATTCATTTTTTTATTCATGTTATTTGGGGGAATTTTTTTTTTGTCCCTAAATATCAATACTCTGTTTTAAAACAGCCCTGCACTGACAATTTAATTGCCTCCCTTCCTTACTAGAAAGCATCAAAGAATCAGAAGGATTTTTTTTCACTAAGCATCCCTAGGCGGCATCAAAATATTCCCAAAGGTTCTGCCTATTGATTCCGATTCTGCTTTATCCACATCTGCCTTCTTTCCTTATAAACAGGGAGCTGCTTCAGAGAGATTCATAGATAGCTGTTAATTTAAGTGAAACTTCAGAAATCTTCAGACATTCTGGTAGTGGCCTGCAGTCAGCCAGGAGGAGTGTCCCGGAGAGAACGGCAGATCGCGTGCTCCGGTGTGGTGAAATTGCCCTCAGTAAAGTTAAAGGCTACAGGAAGACTTACGTTTGGGATGGAACGGATTCTTCCCTGACTTCTTAATTTCTTTTTTCACCTGCTTCTCTCTTCAGTGAAGTATTGCTTCTTGTCACAGACTACAAGGATAGGAAAAAAGGAAGCAAAAGGAAACAAACCCCCCAAACCAAAATATATTACCAGAAAACAAAATTTGGGGGGATTATATAAAAGAAAGCCTGTCTAAACCTATCAGTTTCGCCAACCATGACTCTGAGCTCAAAGGGAAGAATTATGAAGTTTCTTTAGATTATTTTAGTTTGTATTTATGAAATGGTACCATATTAATTCCCTCTCCATTGCTTTTTTTTCTCCTGTTTCCAAGTGAGAATATATTCAGAAAGTAAAGAGAAACTAGTAGTGTTTGGTTCTGAAAACAGGGTGGAATAATTTGCTGACAGTAGAATTGGAAAGTGAAGGCTGTTGTCCAAAGATTTGTCTAAAATATCTCCTGAGATATCTTTTTTTTTCTTCCTTTTTGGTTAATATTTCATAATCTGTTATTGTCTGTATGATGTGGTAATGCTATGTGATGTGATATAATATAGAAAAATAAGGGTTATCCTTCCTCTCAAGATCATTTATATGTAACAACACTTCAAATTCCTTAAAGTAATTTTTCCCAAAATGTAGCTTCACATTCAGAAAGCATTTCCATAAACTCCATAAACTCAAAGTCAGAATAAGATCTCCCTTTTTAAAAAGAAGTATACAAATATATAATTATAAAAACTTGTTTATTTTAACAACCTCTTATTTTTATAAGTACATCAATATTGATATGCAGACTCAAATTTGTACTTGTCGGTAAGGTCTATCATAAATATCAGGCAAGAATTGTTCAGCAGAGTCTTTCACAGAACAGAGCTAATAAAGCACTGAATTCCTTTCCTAAAAATAATATATCACAAATTGCAACTTAAAAACATTATTTCCCTTCCTAGTGCAATTTAAAATGTAATTTGTTTTAGTGGAGGGAAATGTTTTATAAATTCTTTTTTCATCAGTTGACCTGTTTTTGTGATCCACTTAGTTAAATGGTCAGCAGTAGTCAATACAACCTAAAGAACATATACATGGTAACAACGATTATACTTTACTCAAAGTACTGTAAAAATGTTTTTAAAACTGACATGAAACTAGGAGCTAAGAATTCTATTTCTGGATTTTCTATTGATTTCCTGCATGTTTTTACATCAGTTTTACAGTGAGTGCAGCCCTGCTCCTCTCATGCTCCTCTCATGGTTATACCTTCTGTTTGCAAAATGAAAGCTATAGTCTCTCTAAGTTTCAAAAGCTGCTAAAGATATAAATGCTGTACCTGTTATGTTTCATTTTACATAGTGTGTTCCAAATTGTGAAGGGCTGTAACAGCGTTGCAATGACTCTTCAGAAGTATCCCGCAAATACCAGATTTGAAAGTCTGAATAAATAGGAGTTGATAAGATATACAACATTTGCTATAAAAATATTAAAATTAAAATTTCAGCATATCAGTGTCTTTGTGTTCAGGAATTTTCAGGCACCTGACGTTTCTTGTATAAGGGAAGATTGCTTTCCTAAGTAGCTTAACTCCACTGAAGTCAATAGGTCAAATTACAGTTAAAAGTGCTGCCACACAAGCTTTGATTCTTTGCAAGAAAAATTTGGTTTTCCAACCAATAAGCTGGTTTGACAACTCATACAATAAAAGTGAACATATAGGCAGCTCCTAATTAAAAAAGAAAAGATAGCATTAGACTTGGATATTATTGAATCACTCAGATGAGAGGTATGAAATAAACATGGATAAAAATTCTTCATCATGAGCTTCTAAGAGGTGTTTTTAAAGAACAATTATTTTACCTAGTTAATTATTTTACCTAGTTAGACTCCGAAAGTTTTCTCGCAGAAAGAGAACGTATGTGGATTTTAGTTGAGTTAATCCATGGGAAATAAAATCTTTAATCTTTTAAAAGAATGTAATGTTCCTTCTTACTTTGTAGCCACTAATTTCGTGACACAGGGGAGGTACTTATGGCCTAACTGATGGTATAGCAAAGCTCATTAGCTCTGTTGTCCTTAGCAGAAAGGTTTATTACTTAGGGGGTTGATCTGTAGGGAGAAAAGCTGCAAAAAAATTACTGAACATTGTGTTGCATTTCTATATGGTTTCAAGCTCCTTGCACATATGATTTGGACTCTGGCTGATGGTCACTGGGATCCCTTGGGCTATCTCAGCAGTTCCAAAAAACACCCCCACCCCATCTGTAAGTCACACTGATGTTACAGGAAAGATACACAGCAGAAAAGAATCATGCAAGAGCAGGATACAGCGCAGGCCTCTGAGTGGCTCTCTTCCTTTAGAGGATGGACTGGACCTTACTGCAGGATGACTGAAAGGCCAGCAAGCAAATGAATCTTTTCCTTCTCACCCCACTGAAAACAGAAAATTTTATTCAATTCCATTTGAGGACGAAGAAAGCCTATGGCCTTGCAATACAAAATGTCATTATGAGACTTTAGAAAGCATCATAGGCTAATTGGAATTAGCTGGAAAATACCAAATCTGCTGCCCTATAAACAGGCATAAACTGCCTTCTTCAGATTTTTATAGGATAATTTCACTACATTTCAAGGGCTGTTTGCAGTTTCAACTGCCTGTCTTGGAAGATGACCTCAATAGCCGATCATAGAAATCTGAGAGTTTGGCCTTGTTGTCTGATCATCATCATAGCCAAGTATTTGGGATCAGGACATCAGTTCCAAACGTCTGCTATTTAAGGATGTTGGTGTTAGAAACATGTACTCATTTGATTTTCTAGATATACTAAAGGTGGTACACGTGAAACTGAGTTTACCATATAGACTGACGGAATTGTCTGTGTCTTACCAGCATACCCAAATGTTCTCGTACTTTTTTCTGGTACTTCTTTCTAGTAAATCGTCCAGTGCATGTTTTGGGATTTAGCTTCTTACTGCTACCCAGTCAGTATGCTAACACTTCAATTTAAGAGTTAAAATTAGCAAAGTGGAGGCAATTTCACGAGTCTGAATCTGAATGCTGTCTAAGTAGAAAAAACATTCCACAGGCTTGAGAAAATTTTCTTAAGTGCAACAATGTGAGTGTACGTCCTCACCCCACTACGCTGGTTGGTACAGTACTGCTGTTGTCTTACATTCACAGAAAAAGTACAGGGATAGGTTGCACAAGGAAAGTCATCAATAGTAAATTGAATGGTATTGACTGAGTGAGCTACCAACTCACTGTCATCAGCAAAAAGCAGCTCACTAATGAACAAATCAGCCACATGTGTCTGCAGACTGAACAACTTGCATCACTAAGACACTGAATAAATACAGCTCTGTCAATGGCACAAAATGCTTCCATCTGCACAATAGGGAAAAGATGGAAAAGAGTATGGAAATCCTTTATGATATTAAAGAGATCTTGCCATTTTCCAGCACTAACCATCATCTTATTACTGAAAACTTACCTATGTCAAATAAAATTTGCAGGGCATTCACAGGTTTGCAAAAGCTTCAAG
Organism: Struthio camelus; assembly: GCF_040807025.1. Lineage (NCBI taxonomy): Eukaryota > Metazoa > Chordata > Aves > Struthioniformes > Struthionidae > Struthio > Struthio camelus. The sequence goes on along the minus strand of NC_090945.1, from coordinate 49,026,189 downwards.
AGTCCTTTATCATTTATGTTGTCAAAAAGTTTTAGTTAGGTCAATAATCAGCAAGCAAAGACTGTCATTTGACATGATACTACTTCTAAAGTTTACAGGCTTTAGAGGTCACATTTTTAATGTTGCTTCCTTACTTTAACTCCACACTGAGGTTTTGGTAAGACAGATTACACAAAATTGAATTTGAATTGTTCAGCTTACCTATGCTAGGATTTTCCTAGCATCAGAGAACAGAAATGCTGCAATAATATTACAGTTTGCATCCTGATAATTTGTAAGAGACATTGTTGGCATCATTGAATTGCTGTGAAATTAGCTCTTGCTTTCAGATACTGTGGAAGGACCGTGTGGCTTTAATGTTGCTTTTCAAAATGTGATTTGCCATCAAGTCTTTGTTTTTCCAAAGTATTGTTTTTCCAAAAAAGGTTTGAAGCAGTGTGTCCAATGTCGTGCACCTACGGAAGAATGAAATTGAAGCAGTCTTCCAATCTAGTTGCTGGATTGCTGGAGAGATACTGATGGCCATGTCTCTCCCAATGTACACATTATGACAATAACATATAGATAAAATACAGTAAGAAGCTTCCACTGTTACTGATGGGGTAATATGCATACGGACATCCTATTTAAATGATATTCCAGTGTCTCTTTGTACAGTACCCTATCTCTTAAAATAACAAGTTTAAGACAATGGTTAACTCAGCGTTATCTCCAGACATTTAAGTTCTCAGCTGTACTACTCTCTTACCTACTTTTGTATTTTCTACTGTTTCCACTCCCTCTGTCCTCATTCTTTTATATTCTTTCCAGAAACCAAACATCTTCTCATTTGACTACAGTATCCTTTCCCCTAGGTACTTACCTCCCTGCCTTCCTCCTTTCCTTCCTCCATTCCACCCTTCCTCCATTCTTCCCCTTCTCCCTCCTCCTTCCTTCTCCGTCTCCGTCTCCGTCTCCGTCTCCGTCTCCTGCTCCTGCTCCTGCTCCTTCTCCTTCTCCTTCTCCTTCTCCGGTTTTGTGGAAATAAGAAATTATGTAGACAGAAAATCTCGGAGATCTGTAGGTGTTTAAAGGAAACTGAAAAGAACACTCAGAAACAGCAAACAACATTCTTTGATAAAATTCAGAGTATATGCATGTTATGACTAGCTGTTTTTATTATCACGAGACATAAGGACCCTGTCTAGTTCCTGCATAGCTAACAAGTGGAGTTGCTCTTCAGCAGCACTCTTGAAACAGATTAGGCATAATTTAGCCATAACTGGCACATAATATGGCATGCATTTTAATGTTTTGTGGATTAGTATGTGTTTAAATGACTGATACACGATAATGCAAGTCAGTGGTGCCCAAACTGTGTTCTGTGGTCCATAGAAAGCCTTTGTCACATAGTACCGTCTCTTTTCTTCCCCCGCAAATGATAACTTGAATTAAAAGACAGCTAAAATATATTAGATACTTTTTTAGTAATACTTTACCAGAAAACCAGCTCTTATAGTTGTTATATTTTCCAACTCTCAATTGAACTGAGATGGCCAATGTTGAATGGGAAGAAATGGAGGGGATAAAATGCAGTTTATTAAGAAAAAAAAGCATTTTCAGGAAGTGTGCAAACCTTCTGAGTAGGGTTAGTGTCACTACCTCAAACATAGGGACTGGACATCAATTTTTCCCTTCAGACCCTGTGACTTTCGTAAAAATTGCAGCTCATGGCTCTACTGGGTTAGGCCAGTAGAGGAGCGTGCCTCCCTTTGGATTTCATGCTGCTGTCACTTAGAAAGAATAGTTTTTTGGAGCTCTGCAGGCATACGATTTCTCCTCGTCTTTGAGAGGGGACAGTTTCGTGTTCTGCCATCCACTTTTGGCTGGCAGCACACAAGAAATGTCTGCCCCCTTTTCTTTCTCTCTCCCCTCTCATTGGGAGAGCAGAGGCAGTGACAGTACCATGAAGAAACGTTTGGCTGTGGCAGCAGCAATGAAGTGCTCAAACAGTTGCTCCTATTCTCTAGGGAAAAGCTAGTAAAGCAGATGAAAGTGTCCTGGAGGCTGGACTTGGTCCATGACCACCTGTACAATCTGCAGAACTCATTGGCATCTCCTATATTGTTTATATTCTGCTAGATGTAAAGGTACATGTAATTTAATTTTAAATTTTGTATTTCTTTCATGAGACAGTGTTTTGTAAGGGAATTACTTTCAATACATACGGCAGCTTTGTCAGGGTAAACTGATACATCTTGGACATAAAGTGCTTCCCAGAAGGCTTAGTGGCAAGTATTTCTACTGCCAGGGGAAGCTGTAAGAAAGTCCTGTAGTAAATATCAAAGAATATGATAAATAAGATCTTAAACAATTCTGTATTCAATATAGTAAAGTCTGATGAGTTAATTTACCAACTGCAAAGAAAGCAAGGACACTCATGTTTATGAGAAGTTTCTACTTACATTTGATGTATTATTTCTGAAGATTGCCAGGCCAAATCCCAAGGACTTCAGTGGAAGTTCTCACACATTCTGACAGCAGAATTACACTCTGCAATAATAGTAAACTACCTTCTAAGCTTTTGGAGGAGGTATTAGAGGGTTAAACATTCAGCTTGTGGTTGTAGCGTTTAAACTTGAGCTTGGGAAATTTAAATTCAATAAACATCCCAGCTAACTTCTTTTCAGAAAACAAGTCTCATGCATTTTTATGTGCTTCTGTATTATTTAATATGCTACACCTTACTTAGACTTAGTCAGAGTTCTGAAACAAAATAAAAAATACAACTGGGGTAGCTTTTAAATACACTTTGCCAAATATTATTTTGCCTAGGTCATGTTTAGGGCACTATCATTAGTGTTCTGTGCTAGAAATTTTGTTGTTGTTTGTGTTTTTTTTTGTTTTTGTGCCCTTTGTTATGACCTTGGGCCTCAATCAGCTCATTAAAAATTAAATTGCTTATTATAACCTGGCTTCATTTTCCACTTTGATCAGAAAGCACAATAGGTTCCTTAAGTGGATTTACCCATAAAATATTCTGGTAATGAGAATAGAAAAGGCAAGTTTAATAACTTCAATATCAAAACAAAAGCTACAGAAATACCACCCAGAGGATAATAACAAACATTTTATCTAACAACAAGATAAACTTTTTTGCAATATTGAAATTGTTTTCTGGCTTCTTTAGTAAACATATTTTACAATTTGAAATCAGTATAATTTCCACTTCTTCTGCAGTAGCTAATGCACCTCTCCCATCAGAATGCTAACAAACATTACAAAAATATTTCATTTGTAGCATTAATTATGTGAATTCAAAGGAAAATAAAAATGTTTAAAATTGTAGGGAAATTTTGCTGAACACTGTTCTCTGCTTATGTTTTTAAACTGTTACTCAGTTTGTCTATGTTCACTCATTACTTGCTTTCCAAGAATACTTATGGATATAGACTTTTATCTTATAGGCATGTGTTCACAAAAAGATTTGGCAATGGCTGATCTTACAAACACAACAAAAACATCTGTAACGTGAATCCAGAAATCCCCTTAGTCCACTATCCTATGTCTGACAGTGGTCATTCATGGATGTTTAGAGAATATATAAAAGTAGGAGGAAAATATATTGATACTTTCTGAGCATACTGTCTCAGCTTTCTGTGACTTATGGCTCCAGTGATCTGTCTTTTGCCTATATACATACATACATATATATATATATGTATATATGTATGTATGTATGTATGTATGTAAGTATCCAAATGATTTTAAAGCAGACTATTCCTGCATGAACATGAATGTTTTTTTTGTTATTCTCTTTTCATTAGGAATGAGATTAAATCCCTGCAACTTAAGAGACCATGAATAATGAATAGTTACACTAAGAAGATTGCAGCTAAGCCCTAGACTGAAAATTGTTCTGAGGGATGACCACACACATAAAATGTTTGTGATACGAGTTGGAAAACAGTTCATAAGTAAGAGAATTGGTTAACAATGACTATCAAAAATGATTTAACCAGTTTGTCAGAAACAGCTTAGTCTTGGCAGTCCTTACTGAATAAGGATCCCAAGCAAATCATTGGGAATAACTTCAAGAAGAAACATGAAATAAATGTGCTATTATTGATAAGCTCACTTCTCGAAAATGAAATAAAATTAAAATCAGTATTACTTGCAAAGAAAAATAGAAAGATGACACATTTATTTTAGGAAGTTGTTGTAACCTTGTAGCTACCAGACATGGGGTGACCAGCTTGACATTTGTCAGGGGCAGCTGTTTCAAGCCTGGACTAGTACACCTTGAGAAAACAAAAGAGGCTTCAAAGCTTATCTGGCGTCCCAGAGAGATCTTAAAGTGAGGCAGAGCAAGTGACTGGGGACTTGTCAGCTGCAACTGGAATCCCCAAGCATACCTACATGTGGCAAAAGGCTGGGAAGGGCTCCTTTTTGGTCTTACGATTCACTTGTTTGTCAGTCAAGGAGGGAGGGAAATTTTACCTTCTTTATCATACTTACTTACTCACCATTATTTTTTTTGTAAGGGTATCATGCAAAAATTGAAGCTATAGATTAGAAGACTGAGCATGCTATATTTTTCAAGAAGCTTATTTCTCAATATGGTCATAGTTTGTTTTTTGAGTGATTTCTTTATCTGACAGAGATTATGACACCCCTACTATTTTTCCATCTCAGGCTGAATGCTGTATTAAATCATTTCTATTCAAAGCAATATCCTGATAGCTCAGTAATGATTTGAAATAAGTTTTGATCTATCATTAAAAATGGCATTCTTTGCGTATGTTCTATCTACTGTAGCCCTCTGAACTGCTTTTTGCATTCATTGCCAGCAGATCACTCATTAAGACAACACAAGAGTCAGTTTTAAATTCTCTAACCACTGCCATTCATAAGTGCATTAGATTAAACTAAATTTAAAATTAACTGTGCAAATCAATAACTTGAGTATAAGAAGAAATAGTAAGTAAAAAACTGTTAAAATCTAGAGGATTAAGATGTAAAAGTATATAAATATGTACTAAAAGCTGTATATGGCTTTATATAGGTATATATGCATGTATGCATATATATGCATATAAAGGTATATATTTAGCTTTAAGTATATATTTCACCTATATATGTATATGCATATAAAGTAAATATATGCTGTAAATACATAACCTAATGAATAAAGTACTTATATCTATCTTTAGTAATTTTGAAAATATGGGATAATTCTAAAGAATCTGAAGGATTTTGTCTGGTTTTCTAAGAGAAAAATTTCGTGGAAAATATCTAGAACAGGCTTTATGGTTTGTTTCCTGTATTTAATATCCTGTAATAAGCGTGCTGCTTTGTGATTGCACTGCCCTTTGCTCTCATCGTCTAGGTATTGTAAATGATAAGCCGAGGAGTTTTGATATATGGCAAAACACTAGCAATATCTAACAGCACTTGATTGATTGTCTCATACACAGAGTTATAGCACTCTGGGTAACTTCCTGTAAGCATACAACGCTTCATGTCCTTATTTCAAGCTGATGCTAAGGTGTATGCTCACTTGTAAGCATGTGTTTACATCCATCCCAAATCAAAGCACTACCACTTGCATTTAGTATCTTAAAAGTTAGTTCTGGTCAAGTATTTGCAAATATTCTGTTTTTTTTCAGTTACAAAATGATTAGATCTTTGCATTCAATTCAGCAGGTAAAAACGCAAATATGAGCACCCGTGCAGTCAGTTCCATTAAGAACAACAGAGTACCAGTCGACCTGGTATTCTGGTCTGAGGTCGGTGAGGTCGGCAGTCCGGCCTCCCCCTCCCCTGCACTCATCCTCACAAACAAGTCTGGAATTGCTTCATTTCCTAGCACCCAGAAAGAGAGGATGTCATCTGAAAGGAGAGGAAGCTGACTAAAATTCTGTTCTGGTAAAACACAACTGTACTCTTTTTGTATGAAGTTTGTACTCAATTATTTTTGATATATCGCTTTGAAATTTTTTCTGCGGGTATCTACTTACTTGACAGAGGTAGAACATGAATTCCTAGTTTATTGTGTTTTGAAAAGACCAGTGGTTTGATGTTACCTCAGGAAAGGATTTGGTCTGTTGAGTCAAATCAGTTTGTGATTACTTTTCTTCTTGTGGAAACTACCCTGTTGTGTTGGAACATGTCCCTGCAATGCCGCGCTGCTTCTCGACACCCTGAAGAACCAGGGGCTTGTTAAAGGGCAGGTAGCCAGAGGGCTGATACCTTTCTGCTCTCTCTGTCCCTCTCCCTACCGTCCTAATAATCTCCGCTTAGCATCAAGAGTCGACGTGCGGAAGTGCCTTCGTTGCAGGCACAGCAATAGTTGCTTTCAACTATTCTAAGATCTGAAACTGGGGTTCACAGTTCCCCGACTCTCCCATGATGGCCAGCTGAAATGATTTCCTCCTCTCCGGTCATTTTAACACACTTACTCTGAACCTCCAGTGGGGCTATGTGATTTTTTGCCTGTAGCTTTATGAAAAAGCATAAGCATAGCCAAGACTTTTAGCTTTCCCTGTTATCCTCAAAATAATACAACAGAATGTAATGGTTTTTGAACCTTTTCCTTCATGTGCTATTTTTAAGCTTATCTGTGATCGCTGTTTACACTGTGTGGCAAAATATGTCCAGAAAGTTGCTAAATGTTTAAAAGATCGCCGTCATCATTCAATAAAATCAAAATACCCTTTGGGGGAAAATAATAGATTATACACTATTTGTGTGTGATATTGTACTGGATGGATTAGAATTTCCATGAGAGCCTTTTAACACGACACAAAAAACCCCACTGATAACTACAGTGCTGGCGAGCACAATCAATTTTTTTAAATAAGAAAAATATCGGCTTTGTTACCTTTTCAAGGACAAAAACTTTTCATGTGACCTCTAAGGGAAAATCATTAGGAGAGGTTTCAGGCTCTTGGAAAAACTTTCTCTCCACCTAGTAAGAAAATTTCAATTGGAGTCAGAAGCAGAGCGTGGGTTCTTTTCCTCTGCCGTTACCTCATCGGTGCCACTGAAGATTAGCCTGAAACACTGCATAACTGAGCGCAGTTCTTACAGAACAGAGCTCCCTTCATTTAACATACATAAAATAAAGTACATCACTTTCACTGTCATGCAGATAATATGTAGTGTCTAATTTAATTCAATGAGAATGTTAATATAATCAAACTATGTGCTCTAAATTAGATCTGGAAACGCAGCCTTGCCCATGAACTTTCAAGTTCATATTTTTAGTCACGTGACTAAATCTTTGGGGATATTTTTGACATGCTTCACTTTTACTCAGAAATTAAGATGTTTGTTAGCTCTGGCAACGTTTTGCCTAACAACAGTTTAGACGATTTTGATTGCAAATTAAGTGAAGGAAAATACTTTTCATAGTGCAATACAGTTTTTGTAGCTTTTTTTACCGTTCACCATGAAAAGAGCTTGAAGTAGAAAACTGATATTTGTTACATAGTAACCCACACTGTATTTGTTATGCTTTTGTGAGATACCGAAAGGTGTACTCTGTGTACAAAAACTAAGCAACTAAGTTTATTTTGTAAACGAATACGTAATCTAAGCTATAATGAAAATTACTAATGGTGTTCACAGAGTTATGCAATGTCTACTAAGAGACCTCTGCTTTGTCTTTTTTGTGTAATCTTAACGGATAATGATAACAAAATCTTGTCGGATGATCTGCAAAGTTAGCACGTGGGCCTTAGAGGCATTTCAAGAGCGTCGGAGTCACTGCAAAGAACAAAAGAAACATATCCTTCAGACTATGTGAAGTTTGACTTGGAAAAAGGTTCGTGTCATGAGATACCCTACTTGTTGCACTACTGTCTATATCTTATCAAAAATTTTGTAGGATAGTGTAGGAAAATCCTCAGGGAAATATCCTAGATAATTCTAGGAATTTACATTGTGCTGTTGATTAGTTCTCAATTTATTCTATAAATGAATTTAATTTTCATATATGATAAATGAATATTTAACATCGTATTATGAAGACATTACAAGGATAGCTATTGGATGTTTAAATGCATGGTTTCGAAAAAGTTGTTATAGTGCTTTATGAAAGGTTAAATCTTTGTGAGGTAAATTCAATCCAGAGGAACATTTTGTTGGTTTAATGATATTTGTGATGTATACGACAAACCACCTCTGAAGTATCAGAGCTTCTTCCGTTGTCTACTGACAAAGTGAAACGTTTTATTTAGACCTATTTTGAAATTATTATTGTTTAAAATGTCTTTTAATATGTATATAGTAGAAAATTTTCTGCACAGTAAAATGAACATAGGCAGATAAGTGCATATTAGACAGCAGTGGAGGAAGGTCCTCCTCAGTGGAAGCAGTGGATAGTGGTCCTATCCAAGGAAAATGACCAAAAAGATCCAAAGAAAAGAATAAAAAGTGTCATACTATATCCAGCATAGTTGTAATGGCTTGCGTAATGTGCAGATCTGCACCTTATGCACTAAATGTGGTCTTTTTTGGTTTTGTATTATTTTCTTCACATTTCTGTGTGTGAGACTATGAAAATACAGAATAATTATACAAAATGCAAAAGTAATATTGCAGCAGTTTCCTATAGGCTCTAGAAAATCCTGAAGCACAAAAGACTGAACAAGTATTTATTCTTTCTAAGCATTCTTCCTTATAGCTTGCACGTTTAAAATATACATTTCAGGTATTTGTGGCAGGTGTTTACTTGATGGTTCGTGTACAGTCATATTTGTGTATTTTAGTAACAAAAGAAAATAGAGAATTTTTAGTCTGACATACTACTTTATTTACACTAATATTTATAACAAAACATGACCTTTGATTTAAGAACTCTAATGATATGAAAATGAGTGTTAGGGGAAATATGAAGTTGTGCTGATATATATGGCTTGATATATGTCTTCATTTAAATTAATGGAAAATATTCAACTTCATAAACAAATATTGTAACTGTTGTATTTAGCAGGTACTGTATTTTTTCTTATAAACTGTGTAAGACGAGCAAAACTAGTGCATGAAATGCATATGCATGAAATAAGTAATTATATGTATTAAAATACGTTGATAACCGTATTTCCCTAAAGCATTTCCAAAATATACATTGATTATGTGGATATATATTGTGGATGTGCAATCCACAGAACTAATTGGTAGCAGATTCCCTTTCCCTTTCCCTTTCCTTTTCCCATGCTTGACAAGACTCTGCCTGCAACTCTTCTTTTTGTAAGATCCCTTAGGCTACTGCTAATTCTGGAAGAAATAAAAAATGTGCAATCAGAGAGAGAGCTGACTTGCTTACACTTAACCTGTGCTGAAGGTTGTTGGCACATATTAGAGCAGAGCTGATGAGTTCCTGTTCCTTTATTCCCTGTGAAACACCCAGAGAAAGAAATTGTTTGGTACAATGAACGCAGAAGCTTTCCTTCTGCGGTCCTGCGTTGCATTCGGTCACAGTTTTAAAGTTTCTGACCATCTGCTGGAATGTTATGTCACCTTCTAGGCAGGCTAGCTCCAGCCATGCGGTGACTAGGAAAGAAGTCGAGGTTAGCTTCTGCCCCCGTATATCCTTAACTACTGAGAAGGAGCTCTGAATCTGACATGCAAACTTTTCAAAGAATCCCCTTCGGACCAACATTGGCTGTTACATTGTGTTTTTGGTTAAGGAAACTCATTGGATATTGTGAGTAATCATATTATCAGCCCCTTAGTCAAATAGAATAGAACATTTACGCAATTAAGCTGTGAATAATCATTAAAAATATTTCAAGATAAAATAGATATTTATCTATAGCTTTATTCTATTCTAAGTGACACATAACAAGCGATGTGACAACGGTTGGCTAGATTCCCTGCTTGAGAGGATTACTCTGGCACTATGGAAATTAAATTATTTCATTTTACAAGAAATTCAAAATTCAGCCTGTATTTGTGTGCAGCTATTACAGAAAGCAAAGTTAATGCTGTATATGCAACCTTAACATTCCCTTAATGTGTTTTGGGCATACAATTAGAAAAGATTTCACGTTCAGTGACTATAAACACCTTAATATACTCACACTGAAGAGCAATATATCTTATGTAATGGGAACAGATTTTCCCACAGAAAACCTCTGTGTTATGAGTGACTTTTGATGACTTTTTTATTACGTTTTCTTTAAAACACGTGCCTTATGATGGTAATTCAAATACTAGAACAGCTGCTGCTGAAGATGTAGAGAAGTATTATTATGACTGCAAGCAGCTGATTAAAGCTTGCTTTGCACAATCTTTTTCATAAAAATCATAGAAAAGTAGAAAGAGTAGGGACATCAAGTGGCTGTTCAGTCAATGCATCTCTCTTCCTCCTCCAAATCTGGATCAATCCTACCTAAATCATTCATAACAGATGCTTGTCTTACCTATTTTTTCAAAAAACTACAATTTTAGAAATGTCTGCTTTATAGACGATGTACGACGTAGAAAAGGAGTAAGAATAAAATAAGAATAAAAAGCATGACTTCAGAAAGCATACTACTGCAGCTGAGAAAGAGATGGCTATCTGTTAGTGTCTGGTGATTTCCATTTGTAGATGGAGTAAATTTTTGGCCAAATTCCCTAAGATTTCACTGAGGTCAGAATTTAACTCATAGGACTTGAGGCAAAAAAGGTACTTAAATTCTTAATTTTCGCTGATCTCCATGGGAGCTAGACTCCTTCTGAACAATAGGTTCTACGTAAGTATTGTCTATATATATCACTAATTTTTTCAAAGCTATTGAATGTTCTACAAAATATAATATAGAGCATCTATATTCACAAGGAGGTTTGATCTAGGGTGCCTTAAAGCTTACCTGAACTCGGACTTCGGTACAAACGGAGGATGGAGGGAGGAAAGCACCAAACGCTGGTGTGCTAACTCTCCCTCCTGAGAACATCAGGTTTTCTCTCTGTGTAGCAGACTTTCCGTACTCATACAGTCTGGGTGAGAGTGGACTGTAAACATGTGGCAGGAGAGCACAGGAGTCACCTGAAATGGTCTGAAACTTGCCTTTACAAGAATATAAACTCTAACTATAGAAAAAATTTCTAACTTTGACAGTAACTTGAGTTTATACTATCTTTCTAAACATATGGACGTTTTAAAGAAATTCTCCTTAAGGACCTAGCTATATGAATTACTCCCATTGCACAAGACATTTCCTAAACCTTCTTGAATCACTGGATTCATCTCCATCTCTTTTCTTCAGGGGATCATTTTCTTGATGAAAATTACATTTGTCAAAAGGCATAAAAGAAGAATCAAACATTCTAATGAACCTTTATGTACACACACACAATTTTTTGAAATAGAATGGTATCCTTTTGCTACTGCTGACTTTTCTGCTAGAAATTGTAACATATCTCCTCATAAACTGAAATTTCATATTTCAGTTTCTCAACTCAGCCGTTATGTACAGCAAAGAACACATCTCCATTAGCCAAACAGAGTGAGAACATTGCAACAGCTACTCAGAAGGACACAAAATTCAGTATTTGAAAGGGATGTAAAAACTCCAGTATTCCTCTGTCAGGATGGAGTGTGCTCACTCCACATGAATATTCCAAAGCACCGCGTAAGGATGCATCTTCAGTTTCTTTCCATGAGGAAAGGAACTGGGAACATTAATATCACTTCCAAATATAAATGCAGTTTTTAAGAAAATGTTACTACTCCCTGAAATACTAAAGTGTAAAGCTTTTAATCTGTGATTAGCAGGCATCAGCTCTGCTAGTACTTTTGTATGGAAATTTTCTTATTAGTAAATATAAAGGCCTACTACTAAAAATACTCAAGGCAGCTTAGACAACAGTTTTGTATTTTTTTTTTAATTTATTACTACAGAAGACACATTTCCCTGTAGGCATATTCTTTAAAAAGTTTCTAAAGCTTTTATTTTGTGAAGAAAAAGCAAATTCTTTTCTCATAAATGTGTATGCTACATTATATAGTCTCAGTCTGGAAACAAAATAGCAATTGATAAAAAGCAATTATGCACAATTTTTAGTATTGAAGAACTGTATGTTTTTTACTATTAGATTATTAAATCTAATTTATTCTTGAATTATCTTCTTCTAAGGTAAAAGATGTAAGGGAGTGGTTCTACCAGTAGTGGTGTACAGCTGGACTATTATAGGCTTATCTCACAGAAATGCCTGTCTCATGGGAAGATATAGCATAAAGTCCATACCAAAATACAAAGTAAAACTTTAAACATACAGTCACTTTGTGTGATATGGACTTTGAATCATTAATCATTATTTTTCCAGAATTTGTGGAGCTGTTGAAATAAAACTTTTTGCAGTAACATGCTAGTTGCAAAGACAGTGCTAAGCAACATTTTCAGGTGATTCCCTACATGGGAAAAAAGTCACTTTTTATGGTTGCCTGTTGCCTAGATACATTTTTTAACTGCATAAGTTAATGTTTTTGAAGGATTGAGACTTATTAGAATGAACTGAATTGAGAGCTCAGTTTAGGCAAACTTCTAGTTTGAAGTCAGTGGAGGTTAAAACAGTGTAATAGACATTCACCTGATCAGTTTCAGAGAGCATAAACATGTAGCGGTTTAGATCCCCCGCAGAGAATTCCTTAACATCAACCTTCTAGTTTTGGCTCTATGAGAAACTTTAGCTATTCACTTAATAGGGATAGCCTGGCTGAGGGTGGGCACCTAAGATTTTCGCACTAAAGTTCATGAACTTGTACGTGCTGCTCTGGCCTTTCCCTTCTGATAATTTTGTCATTATTCTCTTATGAGGCTATTAACTGAGGGAACAAGGAAACACTGCTTTTATAGACAACAACTGACTAGCTTATATTGGAGGAGGTTTGTATTCCTAGAATAATAAAGATCCCACCCTACACCAAGTTCTCTGTGACCTTGCAGCTGCCAGGTACTTATGAAGTCAATCAACAAATGAAGTTAGTGTGGCTTTCTGTAGGAAGATGAGATATTTGTTTAAGAAATAAGTAAGGTGAAACCCCTCCCACGTAAATAAGTGTACTTTGTCTTTTTATGCTAGTAATTATTTTATTCAATCGATCTAATAAATTTAGCGATTTAGGATTTTGAATGGTTGGAGTTGAGGCAGCACTGCTGTACATTCATGAGTCTTGTGTACCCTAACACTCAGTCCAAGAGGCAAAGGAATTCTGAAGCTGAGTCTGAAAGATTACTGTGCAAATGAATTAGCCTTGGTCAACAACTTTCTGCTAATGCAGAGCACTAAAAAGCTTTTTGCATTAGTCTCACCCTCTTAATTTTGGTGCTGCTTTGTGTTTTCTTTCGCCTATTTATATTTAATGATAACATTTAACTCTAGTAACTTTTTTCCATGCAGGTGATGGTACCAGACTTTCTCTTTACAGGTAGGTAAGCTAGACACAATTAGGAAGGATGATATCCAAGTCTTCATGCACTAAGTGATTGAGCAATAACATAATGCTGACCCCCATATTCCAGGGCTGCCTTTTAACCACACTGTTTATGGATCCAGAGATATATAGGAGAGGTTTTAAGAGTTGTGGACCCAGTCAATACTTAGTCTTCTGAGTAGAAATGGGAGTGTCAGCCAGAGGCACTTGCCCAGGGACCCTGTGAAGAATTCACTCAGCTTTCTCAACGCTTTAACTAGATTTTCTGTGCCCTGTACCAGCTGATATTACTTTCTCAGACCTTTCCCTTCAATTCCCCTCCAAACAGATAATTTACTTCAGTTTCATTCTGCACCCTTCATCTGTTATTCTCCTCCCTCCTCAGCTTAACTTCTCTTTTTCTTGTTCCTCATGAAGCAGACTCACACAAAAATAAACATATGAATAATTTAACGTGGTATTAACATGACAATGTAACCATCATGTTGGAGTCACTTTTCTAGTTCTGTTTTTATGTTAGCTCTGTATATATGGTTTTGATTGTAAAGTTTTCATATGCAACTGGTGCAATCTATTAGTTTGTATTTGTACTCTGTCCATTAACAAGCATCCTCTATATCAAATTGTGAGTTATTTGGCAGGGATAAATACTACATGCAATATCTCTGATTAATTCGCCTTGAAAAGCTGGCAATAATTCCCACTTAAGTGGGCTCATTATGTTATAATAAAAGGGGACATATCCCAAGATCAGGGATCAAACAAAGTAGGGATATCAGGATTGTTATGTCAAAAACTTTGGTTGGAAACATGTGATCATGATATGTTTGTATCACTCAGGACAAAAAGTATGCTTTAAAACTAAAAATGCTACCAGCTGTAGCTAGCATATTTGGAAAGTAGTTTTAAACTCTCGAACTTGATCTAATTTGAGCTGCAATTCTCCTACGCTTTCCTTGTATGGCAATCTTTACTCAGGTGGATGGTCCTATTGACCAGGGAAGGCAACTGGTTGATTGTATGCTTCAAACTAAGTACATGGGTTATTTCTTCATAATCAACCTCAAATATATTTTGTTATAAAGGGCATCACCAGCTAACATCTTGAATTTAGATTTCTGTGGAGACGTGGTTTTTAAAGGATATATTGTAGTGATATTTTTCCGGGCTTTTTTTATATCAATGTGAGTTTGTAGAAAAAGTGTATAAATAAGAAGAAAGGAAAATTATTTTAAAACTTTAACCTCCTATTTCTGATGTAATCTGATATAATCAAGAATGAAGAGACAGGTATAGGTATAGGGCTGTTTTGTGTCGTTTGTGTCATAAGCTGTGGTCCTATGCAGGTCTTAGAAAACAACAAGTGAAAACAATAAGTATTTTTTTGTGTTGTTGTTAAGGCTTAAAAAGTTGCATATATGGTGGTTTATTTTAGGAATTCATGTCTTCTTACTTAATGAAGAAACAGAAATTTTGTTTAAAAGAATATGTGATAGAAACAGTGAAAACAATAGAGTAGCTCTTTTTTAATAACATATATTCTGGATACTACGTAACAGACTCTTCATACAAACAAAAATATCTCCCTTTTTTTGAAAATATGGCTTGAGTCTAAGTATATTATTTTACTGCATGTCTCTGAGCTATTGCATGAATCTGAGAAAAACAAATCTTTTCCTTCTGCTTCTTTCAGGAGTTTTTAAACTGTTTTCTGCTTCTTTCCATACTTGTATCTACAGTGACTATAGTAGCATATTATCTCTAGTTTTGAAATTTCTGAATTAACGCATAATAAAATATTTCTTAAACATGTTTTTGTAGTCAGGTATAATTTTATAATAATTTGAATAATCTTCTATGGATTATGTGTTTTGTGATTATGAACCAATTCAGGTAAGCCCCTTGTATTTGACTGTGGATTTATATACATATGTATATATATACACATATGTATGTATAATATACACTCATAAATTGGACATAACAAGAGTGAGATGTTTGGAATCTATCAGCAGCAGGTGAGTACACCAGTGTGGTAATTTGGAGACAAACTCCTTTTCCTGCTAAATCTGGTGAAATCAGTATTATTAAACAAAGAAGGAGTTTAATCCCTTTCATTTAGTTTCACTACTGCCCTGTGCATAAAAAATAGTGTCTGAAGTCTGAAAAAACAGTAGATGCTATTCATACTTTTTGTTGTTTGTTTTCACACATAGAACAAGCTCAGTCTTGAAGCTCTGTTTAATACATTCGAACCTGTTGTTAAAAAGGTTTTGTAAAGATGATTTGAAGTAGGGAAAGACTTCAACAGTGCTTAATCAATCAGAAAAAAAAAAAAAGAGTGCTTATGGATGCTTTCATACTAGAAAGAGAGGCCATGAACACTACCCCACAAGAGGAGGCACACAAATCTCTTGAAATGAAGCAAGCGCCTAGAAAAAGCCCAGATTTTGAATCCTCCACTTCTCGAAAAAGAGAACGCAGAAAAACAATGCGTGGTTCAGATTTTCCTTCCACTTATAGTAGGTCTCCTATAGGTGACTTCTTTAGATATTTAGGGGTTCTGTAAGCTGCTATGGGGAAACTGCCAGTGTGACTGGGCTGAAAACTGATCAACATGAAGACAGTCTAAACTCAGATCTGCACTGCTTAGGTCATGCATTTCTTGGGTACTTTGTTCTTTTTGCTTTTATTTTCACAAAACCGACAGCATGTCCTGCAGATTGGCAGTGGACGAGGAGCAGCCCGGGAGCGTCCCTGCAGCAGTCTTGGTGGGGCTGAGGCTCCGCAGGAAGCTTTGTGTTGTTCCAGCAGTTAAAAGCAAGTGTCAGGAATGAGGTAGTCTGACTGTAGATTGCAAATAAACACTTACTTACTGTAACACGTTGAAATACTCTTCCTACTGGTCCCCTCTAGATAAGTAGTTGCAGGTAATTAAAGAGAGCCAATTTACTTATTTGAATCAGGAGATACAGTAGGATCAACACAGTAAAAGTATAATTTATTGAAGGTTAAACTCTCTATCAATTATTCATGTAGTTTTTCTTCACAGTATTGCTGAGACACAGAGCAGTATTGGCCTTATTTCCATGCCAGAGCAGCTGAGACATAGAGAGATACGTGTGCTAAGGAACACATAGGGAGCTTGTGAGTAACCGGCCCCAGATTTTCAAGCTCCGTTCAATATTTTAGTCATTAAATCATCTTCCTGCCTTCCCCACTGATACATTTCTGAAATGTATTTTATCAGTCAAGGATCACTTTCCAACTTAACAATGGAGAGCATATCAGGTGAAACATTTTAACTGTGGATATTTAATTTCACATCAGTAAGTGGCATTACAAAAAAGAATCTGCTTTTCGAAGAAAAAGCTTGCTTATATCTACTAATCATTTAGCAGATGGCTGACATCACTTGCGCTTGATTTTTTTTTTTAAATAATTAGTACCCAGGTAATCACTATTTTAACCAAAGAAAGAGCTAAACTGAAAGAAGATCTGAGGGATCCATGTGTACTTACTGCAATGAATCATCATTATATGCTCTCCATAAAACCCCATCTGCTGTTAGGTTGCTAGTGCCAGCAAGTTTTATTACAAATATTACTTTTATAAAACACCTAATCCACTAGCTTCAGTTTTAGTTTCAAAGAGTTATGATATAGATGTGTATATTATGCATGCTATGTAACTCAGATATATTTATCAGAGCAGTAATATTATATTTGAATTCATCTTAACACAGAGCAGGCAGAACAATAATGTAAGCATCTATCTTCTGGTTCACAGGGCTGAACTGTGAATACAAGTGATACATTGTCGTTTACCAGGCATATCATTTCCATCTCAAAATTTCTAGAATAAAATAATCCCTGTATAATAACTGAATTTTAATCATCAAAGACATATCTATTCAGCTACATCTTTGAGGATAAAGGAAAGTGTAATCAAATGTTATGATTTTAAACATATGCATAGAGAATGGAGACCTTAGTTAGGAAAAATGTCTTTAAATACAACTAAATACATACATAACAGATACATATCATATGCAGAATGAAAACACTCAAGTAAAAAAAAAAAAGAGTTTCTATGAGGTCCTGCTATTTATTCTGAATATTTCACCTGATGTGCAAAAAGCAACCTATATACAGTTAATGCCAATGTAAGCATGAGTTAGAGACGTTACTATCTCACTAAGCTTCATTTGTCTGGGACAGACTGATATAAATATAAAACTATATGTTATTTGTGTACTCAAATTTTAGATTTGTAGTGGCCATCAGGATATTTTCATTTAGCATTCACTGTTAAGACGCTGCTGCTGACATTCCAATTTTTTAAAATGTTTTGTTAAATATTTATCCTGTATCTTCTCCTTATCATTTTCTAAACGTTTTCTAGGAAAATACCACATTTCCGGTTCAGTTTTTCAGACTTTACATTTTAATCATATGAATTATGTTATGCTTTTTGGTTGAAAACCTCAATTTTAATTTTTACATAATAGGTACCTCCAGAGTTGTTTTGAGGCTATATGCCCAGTATGACCAATAGGAAGGAGGGTAATACTATATATGTGTGTTAGTATAGTATCTATTAACCATTGCATGTGTAAAGAAGGAACAGTTTAATTCATGTATGTTTAACAGGAGCTTCAGAGAATACTAAAATTGTACAGTATTTTCACTGTCCTATGCAGCCTTGAATTTTGGAATTATGTGCTTAAATCCTGCAGTTAATGTACATTTATGACAGGGCTGCTTGTAAAGTGTTTGCAAATAAAACATAGACAAAGAATGTACAGTGCCCTGAGAACTTTGGAGAAGCGACAATGGTCCTTTGGGCCTGAAGTTTAGAGCTACTGGTTCAGAAAATAGCTGGTCCTCACTTGTCTATGTTTGTGTTGGAAATATTCCATTAAAAAACCTTATTTAACAGAAACTGGATGGCAATAACACGCTACCATATTAAACACTTATTAGAAGCCAACAGTTTTGGCAGGAACAGTATTATACTTATCTGGAATATAATGCGTGCCTTTCTCCTAGGTGATACACTTACCTTACCATTAAT
Source organism: Struthio camelus (assembly GCF_040807025.1). Lineage (NCBI taxonomy): Eukaryota > Metazoa > Chordata > Aves > Struthioniformes > Struthionidae > Struthio > Struthio camelus. The sequence continues at coordinate 49,007,708 of NC_090945.1, read as the reverse complement.
GTGCTAAGCATTATGCTTAAACTAAGCGTTATGTTTATACTATTTCTGCCCTCTCTGTTAAAACCTACAACTCTATAGTCACCAGGGAGTTTTCTGTCTATATATGATTTTCCATATCCATTGGCTAAATTAGAGATCCAAATGCAAAATCTAGAGCTCGTAAACATTTGGTGGATTTGTGAGTGACAATCCCTGGAGGGCTTTAGGTCCATAAACTAATGAGACATAAATATAGTGGAATAGAGAAGGGTATTTTTATCTGATACACAAACTAGCTCCAAACTTGCTCAAGTTATTAATGGAAAACTATATCCATTTTCCTAACATCAGCATTACAAAATTTTGCAAGATAATTAGCAGCTCTAAGAATGAATACATTATGAATTGGAACTGTAATGGGGAAGTAATTTGGCATCATCTTTTAAAACTCTGTAGTCTTAACATGAGTAAAATGGGCATAGCTTTCCGCTAATTATCAAGTAAAGACTTACAACGGGAAGGGAATCGTACATTCAAATGTAAGTTGAGGCTTTAGCATTTTGTGACATATGGCATCTCCTTTAGTGAAGTGAGAGCCATGTCACATAAGCAATAATGATTTTACTCTATGTCATGCCACAAGGTAGCAGTGTTGTGGTACAATCTTGATAATTTTCTGATGCAAGTCACTAAGCATGGGATCAGTTCTGCTCCCATCAAAATCAACAGAGGGTGTGCTGTTGACTTCAGAGGACTGTTTCCAGTACAAACAGTGAAACCTCACTTCAATGATTTATGTGCAAGGTACCAATAAATATTGCAATCCCTACTACAAAAAATACTACAATAAATATTGCAATCCCTACAAAAGATTTCATTGAGTAATTGTCAGACAAATACTGAGAAAGTTAAAAGGATAGAAAGAGACGTGTAACCAGAGCAATAATTGTAATTTTATTTTGTTTTTATTCTTATATTGTTCTAATATTTGTGAAAAGTGAAAATGACTTCAACAAAAAGTGAAAGAATGTGATAAAAGTGAGTAATATAGTAATTAAATTCATGTTCATATTCCATTAGTAAGAATTTTAGAACATTATTCAGGTAAGCAGTTTTCAGTATATGCCTTTCAATTAGCTAATATTTCAACTGTTGAAAGTATATATAATCAGAGATAAAGTTTTGCATTCTGAAGATCAAATACTGTGGAAGGTCAATAGTTACCTATTGAAAATTAAATGTTAGTTCTATTTTAACTATGGATTCTGTGAACACAAGTAGTTGTTTTTAACTGAGCAGAACACTATTTTTCTTTCAAGAGGGAGTCCAGTTTGCTAGGCTCCTGCCCATTCACAGCAATTCGTTTTCACCGAAGGTAAAGGGAATCTACATGTTTCAAATTCCTACATGCTTATGAAAAGTATAATCTAATAGGCTTAATAGTTTACAGTGGGACCAGGGGACAAAAATAAGGATTGCTATAGTGAAAAAGCTTAAGCGTGCTATCTATCAATCTCTACATCAATATATAGAGAATAAAGCTTTATGATGTAGTCTAGAGCTTTTATTGGCATGAAATGAATATTGTTAATTATATGTAAGTGGCAAAGTGATGATGAATTAGAGGAGATTAGAGTAGATAGTCAAAGTTGTCTTCAACATGGAAATTCTCTGTGCATACAGGATACCAAAGCTGATTAAGGAAGCACTTACTGATTACTTTCAAGGTTGCTTGTTAACGTACCCTTATAAGAACTTGTTTTCAATTGGTTGTATTTCTGCTAGACTTGACTTATTTGGTCTGAAACATTCATTATCACGTGTCTGAAAGGGAAATTATGTGGAGAATCATCCACGCAGACCATTTCATCCTCCTTAAGTGAAACTACTCATCTTTTGCTTCCAAGAATGTCCATAGGGAAAGGAAATACTGTCTTGACTAGGCACAAATAGTAAGGAAATCTGAGAACTGTTTTGTCATGAAATGTTACCATCTCCGTTATCTACAGGCTTTGAATCACATATGGCCTGAAAAGTGTCTTTCCCCACCTTTGTGAAAATATGCCCTTGCCTGAATCTGAGTGCATCAAAAGAGTGTCGTTAGCATCTGCCAGCTAAATTTGAATAAGATTCTGTCTGCGCGAAGCATACCCCTGCCCGTTACGTCTCCTATGTGCAAACTGTGCAAGTGCTATCCCTGCCGCATGACTGTCCATCTTCACACCCGGGGAATAAGCAGCAGAAAGGGAAAGAAGCGAACAGTAGACCCTCTGCTTGCTCCTGAGAAACTATTAAGGCACCAGCCTGGGGACTAAAATAAGGTGGACCATTTCTGTTGTGTTTATAAGGCTTTCCCTGCTAGGTGAAAGGAGAGAATTGAGGAGTGAAAGCTAAGAATATAGGCGGATAGAAGAAAGACAGCTGGGGGAAAAGTGTGGGCAGGACAGAAAAAGAGGATGAAGGCAGTGCTTGGAACAGAACAGTGAGGGAAGACTGCAGGTAGTGTAGACTTTAAAAGAAATAGGAAATTATTAGCAAGATAAAGGGCAAGGTAGAAAAAAATGTCTGCCCTGTGCAATGACTGAATGAAGCAAATACCCTGTGTAAAAAAAAAAAAAAGTGGTTACAGGTAGGCTATGTCATGGTGCTGTGTTTCTAGCAGGGGTCCAGGTCCCATGATCACTTGATAGTTCAGAATAGCCTGTATGTGCACATGTAACTAAAGGCTGTATCACCAGACACACTGACCGGGGACAAGCCAAGGTTCAACAAAAAGCTGTGTTCTTGGCATTTCATAACTACTGTGACTTGGCTTTGCAGAGTTTCTGTTTTTTATCACAGTTGTTCTTTTTTGGATGTAATGACATATATGTTCGGTGAAAGATAATTGGCTCCTATATGCTCATCCCAGAGAGGTTTTCTTAAAGAGCAGGATGACTCACAGAACAGCCCTAATAACTTGCCGGTACACGCTGATTCAGAGACAGACAGATGGCTCAGAGAAAAAAATCCAGAATTTTATCAGCAAAACTCCTGGTTTTTAAGTTTAAAAATCATTATCCTAATCTGCTTTGAACAGCAGTGATCTCAGTTTGTTATGTATTTTGGCTAGCTGAGATAACAAGCACAAATCAGGTTTTTTTTGTTTTTTCTAGATAGAAAGAAGTCTGTCTTGTAAAGTGGAAGAGGAAAATAAAAAGGCACAATTGTTTTAATAAATACTTGAGTAAAGCTAACTTCTATTTAATTTTAATTTTTTAATGGCCTACTTTTTTCCAGTATGGGATGAAAGAAAGGATTCTATCTTGTTTTTAATTTTAATTTTATATGTTTGTGTACACATATTTGCGCAGAAATATACCACAACCAAACATGCACACACATAGGTATTTTTAAAAAACGTAGATATATCACTCTGAATTTAGCATGGATATATCACTCTGAGTTTAGCACAGGTGTAGCCCAGTGCATTTAATTCACTCATGGCAGGCACTTCTTCAGAAAGAGCAGGTGGTGAAAGCTGCATAATAGTTTTATTTATAAAATTAGATTTAAAAATAATTATACAATGCCCTTGTATTTTCACGCATGCATGCACCCCCCATATATATAAAAAAATACATATATATGTATAAATTTATGCAAGCAAATCTTGCTTATGTCATGAGCTATTGGTCATTGCTTTTGTCCCTTCTCAGTTATGTCATCATTTCACTTATAAAGTCATCCTAGAATCCAGGTATTTCTGTAAACCCTTCCTATTTACTTCTGGGCAACTCAGAACACTGCTGGTCAGGGCACTATGTAGCTTCAGAAAGACAGAACTCCCAAAGGCTGGTTAGCTCAAATTGGCTAGCTATTAGTTAAGACTGTAGACTTGTTGACTGTTATGGATTATTTTAATATTTCAGATGCACTGAATATGCAGATCTGATCACTTCTTGGATGGAGGATCTCCAAAGTAATTCTTGCAGCTGAAGAAAGGAGTACTGACTCTATAGATGCAAATCGTTCTTCTAAGTACTGCATATCAAGACCCTTGATATAATACTAACAGATAAGGACTTGCTAAAAGCTTTGGATTTCGTATGAAATCTGAAACAGAATTCCTGATGCTTACAGACAGCAGATGCTCCTGAAATTTGGTTTGACTTGATATATTAGCTTTAGTGATATAACCTGCCCCCCTCCCCCCGCCCTGCCAATATTATGTGCGTGTGAAGCTGCTAATGGAAACCTGTTCTTCTCTATTTACACTTATTGCAATCACTGTGGTAGGCAGAAGTATAATCAGAAAAATGTTCTACTGCGCATAAGAAGAACTTAGTGAGAGAAATGTAAAGGAAAAGCAGCTCCTTTTCGCAGGGAAGCCCTAGAATATTGCATGCTGTGGAGCAGGAAAGAATAAAAAGTATTTGCCTGGGAATCTGATACTGTTCTTTTCAATTCCTAGTCTTCCTTTCTCTAATTATTTGGAGAAGCCAATTCATTGGAAACTGGGAAACCTCTCTTGATGGAGCTCTGATATTTCAACTATGAGAAAAGTCAACTTTTGTTTCCCAATTTTGACTGCATTCTACAACTGGTAGGAGCTGTGAGAGAGAGGGACCCTAGCTCGGGATGATCTTTGAACTCTGAGCTCACCTTTTTCTCCTCTTCTTTCACACTTCTCTATTGCTTAACTATTCAACACAAATAGCAATTCACTTTTCCAGAGAAGCTGATTTAATTCCCTCTTTCATTCAGCCTGCCAATCTTTCTTCCAGCTCACTGCCTACTACCCTTATGGCCTTAATTTAAGATTGATTGTATGTAATCTCTTCGAACCTCAAGCCTAGCCTTTTGCTCTGAAGCAAGCCAATGTTCAGCAAAACTCAATGTCCTTAAGCACCCTCCCCCTCAGTGCCATTCTTCCTCCTGTTAGAAGCCCAGCATTAATAGGTACAGAAAACCTTATACATGTTACTGGACTGGGAAATCAGGATGATAAGCTGTATGGAAGGAAAAAGGGCCAGAAGTAATGTGCTATTCTGCAAAGACAAAGCTCATCTGAACCTATCCAGGGATTGCAGCGTTCCTATGGACTTGAAAGGGTGTATAGAGAGATCCATCTATTTTTCATTCGTGAAGAAAATCTTAGTTGCTTAAAACCTTTTTCCTGCTGTGAATAGTAACATCTAGTATGTGCTGTTTGAAGCATATGCCCTGCTGTACCAGAAGTCTTCTGGCAGGATCAAGTGGGGTTGTATATTGCAACATAATTGGATAAGAATCTTTGCTAGTTAGTGCAACTAACCGTTGTGGTAGTACTAAATATGCTTGACTGACAAAACATCATCTTATATGGTGAAAATTCCAACTATCTAAAATATCACCTTGCAATCTCTGTCCGTGGTATTACCTTTCATCTCAGTCACCAAAAATAAATAGAACACATCTTGCATTTTAGAGACATGTGGCTAAATTTGATGAATACAGTTTTGTAGCTCCAGTTCTGGAGATTTTTAACCAGAAGTCTTGCATTGTTGGGAGTTTTGCTAGCTACTTATGTGAAAATCTCAATTTTCATTTTCCAAAGTGAGTTTCTTGCCCTGATATCGCTATGAAATAACACAAAAGGCACAGAAAAGTTCTAAAGGTAGAAAAGAAATAAATTGTTAATAAATAACAGTAAACGAATAACAGTTAATGCTGTGATTTACATTTTCTGATATTTAAGTTAAATTATTGATTTGGAAGACAAGACTTGATACTTCTCCAAGAGTTGATTTTGGAAGAGAAATTCGCAAAACACTGAAATAAGTCTAAAGGAAAAAGGTTAGATAACAAGCTTTATGTAAATACAGGTAGAGGTAGCATACACCAAAATTCGCATACCTATCTGAAGCCTTACTTTCTACAGAACTCTTTTATACCTCACCAGGCATCTTATAAAATTGTATGGCTCCTGAGTGTGGGTATAATGAATCTGATGTATATTGTAATATCGTATAAATTCAGCTGAGGTAAAAATAAGCCTCTGAAGTGACCTCTAGATCTTTGAATTGCATTGACAAAATAATGGAAGTGTATTAATTACTTCCTAATATCCCCTAGAAATGTATAAATCCACATATGAAATATCTCAGGTCCTCCTCAGTTACTATCTAACGCCAGAGGTGTCTACCTTAAGTCCATTATTGCCTATTTTTCACTGACAAAGTAGCCTAACCAGTGATATACTGGTTCTGTGCATGCTTATAACTATGTAAGTCTGAAATATTGTCAGGCTTTATTAAAATACCCTTTATTAAAATAGGAATATAAGAAAGTGGAAGCAGAGCTTTGTGCTTCCTGCTTGTAGACTGAAATCCAGCAGGTATTCTTAAAGAACGTCTATTAGAGTAAGCCCAAGACACAGGATAAATCCCTTCCTGTTTTAGCTAAAGGTAGTTAGATAATTCACTTGTAGTTTCTTATATCTGCCTGAAGTGACTTGAATTTGTCGATCCTATCTTGTATGCCAATTCTAACTGCTCTAATAACAAGGCTGTAGGACTCTCTTAACCTTGTTCATTGAAACCATTTTACTTTGCAGAGAATAATTAAAGATTTACTGGGATACAGAAAAGAAGAGGAAAAAGAATGAACGTGCTTGCTAGCCTGTGTTCAGTGCTATTTTGTGCCAAGGAAACCTGAGTTTGATTCCCTCTTCACTTGAGGTTTGCAAGCTGTAGGTTAAGTATTAGCTTGGGCTGGCAGAGGAATCTACCACTTTTTCCTTTAGGCAAGTGCCCCTCCAGCCCAGATGACACAATCCTATGAGTTTTATGTACTCAGCTGTCGGGGGGCAGCAAGGGCAGGCTACTCCAACAGCGAAGGGAGCGGGGAGCTGAGCGTGATGGGAAGACAGGCCGAGGCAGTGGCCTCACCAGCAACGGTGGCAGCCCCCCAGCAGAGTAGCAGTCAAGTCATCATGTATGGTCTGTGTGTGTCTGTATCTGCACATAACAGATCTTCTCAGAAACACCTGTTTTGTGGATGGAAATTTAACGAGCCAAGGACAAGGATGTATATGTGGCTGGGTTGCACTATTAAAACACTAGCTATGTTATCAGGAAACAACAACTTGAAGGCTACTGAAGAAACAACAGGAAACTGTTAACAGACACCCCAAAAAGTACAGGTGGGACAGCAGAGTCATGAAAGTGCTAGCACGGGATGACAGCAGAGGTCCCATGGCTATAAGCCATGGTCAGTTGGTCAGTTACTGGTGATCAAAGGAGTGGAACCTTGAGATCTGGATAAAGACAAGTTTTAGGAATAATGAAGAGAAGAAAGAACAAGTATGCGACATATGTAAAACACACCATATATAGCAAATTTGGCTATAATGCCAAGTTGTAAACTCATGAAGAAAGAGCAATGTGTACTGCCTGTTAGCAAAGGTATACAAATTACTCCAAGCAGACCTAAGATTCAGGAGGAAGAAACTATTGACATCATCATACTCCTCCTGCTGAAGAGCATGAGATGCTAATGACTTGCCTTGCTCTTTCCTCCTCACTGTCTTAGGACCCACAGAACACAGGAAGGACGAGCGTAACACCAGAAAATGGGACAGGAATACTGGAAATTTGTCTATACCAGTTTTAGCTGTATTATTATTGGTAATTAACTGTATTAATTGGATAATTTGGACTATAAATACTGGTATCATTGTAACTGGACTAATAGTAGTTCTTTGATTAGATTTTTGAGATTTTAATGTGCATTCTTTATATTCTGAAGACTACTGAACTCAAGAAAGAAATATATCTTGATAGAAATGGATGCTTTTTTTGAGGAAGAGAGATGTTGAAAGCTACATTACTTGTAAAAGACACCACTTTCCCCAACTTAAATGGAAATAAGCTCACTAATAATCCCTAAAATACGTTCATCTTGTACTGTACAAAATCTAGGAGCAGGGCTAGTGCCCTAAGAGGTCTGGGGATGGAGCAAGTCTCTATAATAAGTTTTGTTTAAGGAGTGCAGCTGAGTTTAACTATTAAAGATGGGAGGCTAGCCTAGCCACAAGCCTAAGAAGAGAGAGGGAATCTAACCCAACAGTAAAAATTTTAAGAGTATCTGAGTTTTTACTAGATTGAGCCTTTAAAAATAGCAGAAATAAATTAAGGGCTGTATGAACACAGTTGCTTTCAGTTTAATTAAAGTGGAATCTAAATCTGCTATCTTCATTAAATCCATATTAATTATGCCAGGTCCAAGCCTTGTAGTAAGGACTGCTGCATCCAGATTTAACAGCCAGTCCTATGGGCAGAGATACCAAACCAAATATCCCATGCAATTTATTTGGGCTGAAGAAACACATCTTATGTACAAGGCCAAGGATATTATGGCTTGGTATACTGATGCTTGCTTACTGAAATAAATATATTTCACATTGTCAAAGACCAGAAAAGTACTATTTTCTGTTGTATGCAATCTCAGTTCAAAGCTAGATTCAAGTGGCACGTTGCTTCATTATTATCTTCATGACCAAATACCTGGAATTTGGAAGCAAAAAATAGTTATCTTGGGGCCCTGCTCTGTACAGATTGCAGGTCCATAAATTGATCTTTTCTCCTATACTTTATAATATCAGTCTAGTCCGAACATATAAGGTGAAAAAGACAGAGGGGAAAGCACTATGTAATGAGCAGTGCAGTCAGCAACTACCTAACAACCGATGACATACTGGCAAAAGAAAGTTTTAAGAATGGAGAGGAAGGAGAAAAATGAACTGACCTTTACTATTTTTTCAAAAATTAACGTGACTAACATAATTGGCATGTGCATTAATCCCACCTTAAATGCACTACAGTTACTACTAATACATTTTATTATGGTAAATATATTTTAAAACCCAAATTATATACCTATGTTTATGGTAGAATTATCATCTATGGGATTGAATGCCATGACTGTACTTTTAAATTATTACTACCAAAATAACACTGGTAGGCAATGAAACAGTAATAGGCTTCAGGCCATGGATCTTACAGCCTTAATTAGCTGCAGCGCAGAAAAAAAGAAGAGTCATAAACTTTTGAGAGATCAAGTACTGAAATAAGTTTGTGTTAGTTTAAATAGTCCTGGTTTGTGTTTGTAATATAGCATCAAATGCTTAGATGGATCCTTAGAGTCTGATATTTTAGCCATGATGCAGTCCAGCATCATACTTTAAAGAAGGTGAAAGAATCCCCTTAGTGAACAATTATGAAATAATTTGCCTTTTGGGAAGTTTTCTTCTTTTTGTCAGCTTGATTTCATCTTGTTCCATAAAATATGAAGCTTATATCCCTTCAGAAAAAGTGTTTAATCTTATCTAATGCAACTATGATTGTTATCATTATCTGTATAAGTGTCTAATCTTTTAAAATTCTAAGCCTTTGGCCTCAGTATAGCTAATTAAAGATATTAAAGTATACGAAGAGCATCAGAAATGAAAGCCATAGGGCAGGTCAGCAAGGCCAACTGAAAGAAGTAGTTTTGAAGATGCAGAGTGTATAGATGTATTGCAATTCTGAAAAGATATGCCCTCTTTTTCTACACCATATAAAATTCCTCTTCCTTACAGCTGCAGTTTTATCTTTTGTTGTTGCCTTTTCTCTTGGTTGCTTGCCTTGAATTCTGCTTTTCCCTGCCCTCCTTGTTCCCCTCTTCCTTCTTTCCATTCTACTGGTATTGCAGCAACCAAAACTACATTCCTATTCACCCTCTCAAACCATTTCAGCAGCCTACCAATTTAGGCTTCTTTTTCTTGTTTCCAAACACCTAAAACAGAGGGCTCCTGTCACAGATTTTAAAGAGCTTTGCAAGGTTTCTCACCATTTAGGAAGTTCAAAGCCAAATAACGGTTTAAAGGAAGAAGCTGTCAGAAACAAGATAGTAAATGAAGATGATCGAAGTCTTTGGCAAACACAGGATGTGGAGAGAGAAGACAGAAACCACAAGGCACACTTTTCTTCTCCTGCCCCTGAAAGCGGTAATGAGCCAAAACTTGAGCTGCTTCAAACTGGCCTGAGTTGAAAAACTCTCCATCTAGCCAAAGGCGAAGGATCTGGTCCAGCAATTGTGCCTGCTGTTATGTCTGCTCATTTCTCTGTCAAAAGCCTCAGTAGCATTATGGAACTGGGGAGAGTCTATGGCAGCTCAGGTGTCCTGTGCTTCTTGGAACAAGGGGAATTTAATTTTTTAGCCTATCTGTAGCATATAACCAGCATGGTCTGGAAGGAAAACAGAATTAAAACATGAAGCTGTACACTGGGGTGGTTCTCTAAGGTTTTTATAACAGCTGAGAGGATGATTTTGCAGCAGCACACAATATTGATGGCTTGGTACCCTAATGACATCCACAGAAGTATAGTGTGTCTATTCAAAACCATTACCTTTAGAATGATGTCACTGTGCAATTATTTCAATTATCTGGGGGTATATGGCCACTTGAAGATGCAAGGCCGTAAGCACATAATAACGGTTACAAGTCCAGTGCTTCTCCTCTGCGGATCCGATTTATTCTTGCTTCTTTCCTTATAAAAGGTTTTATCTTTCCCAGCTGGGATGAGCAAGAGTTAATATTTAGAATTTAAATTTGGCCCTTCAAGATAATTAGTGTAATCTGTTATGTACAAAGACTGTACTGGCAAGCCTTTGATTTTACTAATGCCCATGGTATCAAATCAACAAGCTTGTCATTATGCTTACCAAATGCACAGATGGACAAATATGGATTTCTCATTGCGGATTTTATTTACTCTTTTTTAAGAGAGACAGTCCCCTGAGTTTGTTGTATTGTCCTTTGACTATCTTCCAAAATGTGATAGGGACTTGTCTAGCAAGACACAAGCTTTTCTAAGCCTATGAACCAACATTTAGAAACACGGTTTGGTCATGTGATACATTATAAAGAACTTTCCTGCAAAGAAAGATAGCTGTAGTCAAGTACTCAGTAACAGCAGGGCTCTACAGCACGACATTTTTGCAGGTCTTCTTAACTTGTATCTGAGATGATGAACTCAGTGAAATTAAGTGTAGGGATTTTTTTTGAAAGATTTTTTTTGAAATCAGTCAGATGACTTAGAGTCTTTGACCTTGTGTTATGCCGGTACCTGGTATATGAGTGTATATTATCTGAATGCATATGTAATTCTTATTCAGCATTCATTGTTGATTGCTAGACGCATACTATTCTGATGTAGAGGTTAATTGCTTTTATATAATTTGCAAAATCCATGTCACTAACAAACAGAGTTGAAGCACTAAACTGAAGACGAACAGTAGCAGAGCAGTAACATTAGGCTGAAGCAGACTGAGTTGTGCTTGTACAATGTTTTATACAGTGTTGAATGCCAAAGCCACATTCGAGCCTAGGAGTAAACAGGGGGAAATTTAAAAAGGGATCCTGAGTATTGGTGTCGGGAAACATTCACTTCAACCCGTTGTGGAAGATAGACATGGCAGTGCGGATCTCTGAAGTTTGCTTTATCTCATAGCCGTGTTGAAGGACAAACTAAAGGTGCCCGCACTCAAGCCTCTGCACCCATTTCAGCTTTGCAGACACATATGTGACTAGATTTGGATTTACCAAATCCTTTTCCTCCACTTCTTAGCCACTGACTGCAGTACCGCTACAGCGATACTGCAATGCAGCTCATATTCCCAAGTCACGGTCACAGGTTCGCTGTGACCCCCCATCATGGGATATGGACACTACAATGACTGCCTGACCACAAGGCCCTCGCTCTGCACCTCCCTGTCCAGAATCCTGCTCTTCGACATGTCTATTTTGATACTGGGCTGCATTCACCCCGAGTGACTCTGACTCCAACCCAATAGCAGGTATTAAAAAATTATAAGACTGCCACAAAAAAAAAATCATAATGTGATTTATTATATATATATATATTTAATTTTAGAGTCTTTTAGTTTTTGAACTCTTGGGTTTACATTTTCAAGCTTCCTCAACTTTTCTCTCTGACTGTGTATGGCAACTTACTCTGTTCCTCCTCAAAACTGGGAAACACAATCTCCTCCCACCAGCTTTTTCAGGAAGAAGTTAATGAAACCCTTCTTACACTGAGATTGGAATGGTATCTCAGCATTGTTAAAGGAAGTAACAGTAATTGTACCTTTAGCCTGAAAACAGAACTAAAGCAGAGTCCTTCACAGTCTCATCACAGAATCTCAGAGGCCTGGGCTTCAGGTTTAGTTTTGAATTAAGATTAAAAGATGTGGGGAAGAAGTGATTAGAATGTACAACTCTTAAGTGAAACTGAAATAATAAGGCTTTTGAAATTTTAGAAAAGCATGGGAAAAACAGGCATCTTTGGTTGGTCTATCAAGAGAAGAAAAGTTGCTCAAGGAACTTATGCCAATTCTTTGTCAAAAACGGAGTTGCCTTCAGGGTTTATGCTGACAAAAAATGAACTTCTACAAGAAAAAAATATGTCTCTGGCCTTGAAAACATAAACAGTTATAAATATAGTTCTAATGCTTTTAAGCCTGAAGTATAGCCCAGAGGATTATACTGTTAAATATCTCCAAAATCAAATGCACCTGTAGGAAAGTGAGCAACCAGAGAAGAGTTTTCTTAAGAATTAATGTTCTGAGGGCAACACCCTATCTCCAACCAATGTTTCACAAGTAGTGGAGCAAAACATAAGTAAGGCTATATTCTTTTTTTTCAAATGGCCTCCCTCCTTTTGGTCTAGAATTTAAAGAAACAAAGCAGCCGGAGAGATAATCGGTATGCTACCAATCTGGAGAAGGGTGTTCATTTCATCCATCATCAAACAAATGACACTCATTTTTCCAAATAGACTTGTCAAGTTTGGAGTAGACGGAGTGTGGAATTTATTTAGGATGTGTACATGTGAGAGAATACAAAGTTAACTGAAGAGATAATACTGAATTACTGAAAATTTTGTGAGAAAAGAATATGAAAATGCCAGATATTTGAGAACAGAGGATGGACATGTGGAGTTGTTACTGAAAGGGTGAAAAATGTTTTAATAAAGATGTTTTACTAAGGTTATTTTCCATAAAGTTGGAAATGTTTTGCGGATCCCTTGCTTAAAACTTTGATGAGACATTATCGGTCACTGCCTCATATAGAGAAATTGCCACAATTCAGGATGGCTTTTGCAATTCTTAGCACTGGATTAGGTGGCTACACTAAATTATCTTCAAGAAATCCCTTTATTGTTCAGGTTTGATGATGTTGTGAGTCATACCAAGAGTGCAGATATGTGTGCAGCAATGGCCATGAGGACAATGAAGAAGTACTGGTATGAGTTCTCTTCCCACTATTATAACAGTGGCATCTCCCATTTCTTTTTAAGCACTGTATTTTGTGCACTTTTTATATCTTGTTCTGTGTCAATGATTGTGTAACTGAAACTCAACATTTCTATAAAGCGTGCCAGAGACCTAAGTAACAAATTGTAGTTCTAACTCTTGGTGTTATTTCTAAGCTGTGAAAGAGTTGTGTGATGTGATACTACCATACTGAAGCGTTCTGATGATAGGACTTCATGAAGGATAGAGGAAGACCAAGTAGCAACACGTAATTCCTAACAAAAGGAGCTTTGGGAAGGTGACAGCTGATCACATCACTGTGAAGTGATGGAGGTATCTTGGGTGTCTTTGTCAAGCTACAGCCTAAGGCCAGTCTTGTTGGAGATACAAGGAACTGCTAAAATTACTGACAGGCATTTTAAGCAAGAAAGAATTGAGGAAAGAGTGAGGAAAAATATCAGTAGGGAATTATATTTGTTATTATAATTTGTTCTTAACACAAAACAAAGCAGTGAGACGAAACTTTTTTCTTTGAGTGACGAATGTAAACAAGAGGATTATGATTTCTTTTGAGAAATTAAGGTTGTACTTTGTTCATGACAAAAAATAAAATTGCATGTAATGTGCTAGTAAAATATTTAGTGAAGAGCATTCTGTTGCCTCTGACACAAAGGGGTCTTGAGACAGAGAGACTCCTTAAAGCTATAACCTTTTAAGTAGTTCTGTGTTTGTTTTCTGCTGTAGGTACACCAGGTGACAATATCTGATTAAAACTTGGAATAAGCTTGAGTTGGGATAAACTGGAGCAGAACAGAATTGTGCTAATTCTCATTTCTCTAATACATGCCTCTCAAGAATGACCCTTCATAAACTACTATAGACTAAGTAGCTCACTCAACAATAAGGAATTGTAAAATTTTTACAAATGCCTGTAAAATACTTTATGAAACTAACTCCATGAAGTGAAGAATAGTTAGATTCCTATTTAAGTTGTTGGCCTGGACCTCATTTTAGGGACTTCTCCGTGTTTGGAAGCCATTCAGTGACATTCAAAGTCAAAACTTTTCACACTTTTGGAGAGTGAATCCTTTCTGTTTATTGCTATAATCACTGATGTAATTGTTGAGGTATGTATGGACTATCTAAGAGTGGCTGTATATTGCAACTGTAATAGCAAATACCCTTGGTGATGACCCACAACACAGAATTATAAAATTTGCATCTGTGCAGATTTCCCAGCCTGCAAGAAATGGGTGTGTGTATCAGCACAGAAGCAAGGCCAGAGAAATTCTGACTTTACTTCAGAAACATCTACCAGCTTTGAGGTCACCACATTTTAAAACCCCAGCAAGATGACTTTAGACTTGGATTCTGAAATGACCTGCATTGTCTGTCACTGCTCTCTCTCTAAAAGTAGATATTATAAATTCTGAAAAAGAGTACTTGGCAGGGTCTGTGGGATGACTAGCTGGAGCAGGCATTAATGTATGTGTCAGCTGGGTGTTAGAAGACAGCTTTTGGGTAGCTGCTTGCTCACTGAAATTTTACTTTCCCGCTAGCCCTAAACACTGAGGTAACTGACAGGAGTCATAGTAATGGAATAAAGGGCTATTTTTTGCAGGAATATGTTGAGATATAATGAGGGTAAAATATTTCCTTTACTGAACAGCTGAATTGTGACATCCCTTGCTCAAACACTGCGTATCCTGACTTTATTCCTGATAACAAACTGGCAAATCTGAAAATACAGTCCTTACATATGTTTTCTGTGGAGTAACAGTAATCTGGCATGAAAAGGAAGAGGTAATAAGAAGTGTAATTATGTACTAGAAATGAACTCTGTAGTGTTTATTTTCCATTTTGAAAACAGCACCTTTATATATCTTTGTATATCTCATATTTTAATTGTGTAGTATGTCAGCCTGAGTTCACTTGCTGCAGTTTAAGTGAAAACGCAAACAGTTGTTGATTCTAAAGAAAAATGATAGCAACATCAAGAGGTATATGTAAAAAGTCAGATCTTGAATAATGTGTGCTTTTTTTTCCAGTTGCCTCAGTTCCAACTCTTTAACAGTGCGTATTGGTTTAAAATGCTGCTTAAAATCAATTCTACAAAAGGAAAGATAAAAAGTGATACTGTGTGGTCGTTTGGTTAATCAGTACAATTGACAGCTTGACAAATCTCCCTTGTCAAATCAAGCTGGAACACATATTCTTCAAGCTCTTTACATTTCATGGCATTTTAATTTTCCCCTCAGAATCTGCAGTAACAATGTAGTTTTCTTCTTGCATGGTAACGCATAGCTGACAGCTCAGGTGAACACATATGCAACTTCTTCCACATGAAAAACAGTGTTTCTTTCTAAACAAACAAACGAAGAATTCACTGTAGACAGTAGCTGACACACAGCAGCAGCATGTCCTCCTGCGTGAAATATGCTCTAATACTTTACTATTGTGGCAGCTGATGAAATAGTAACAGTCTGTTCTGAATTTTTCATATGATATGCACATTTGTTCTGAAATATAAAGCCTAAAAGTAGGTCCAGCCTTAGAGTCTGGCTTTCTACATATAATCAAGATTCATAGTGCTCAGCATATGTGTTTGAAATGCAGGACATTATCTCATGGCTATGCTTTGATAGTCTTCTAACATTAAAATTCAGCAAAGCAAATTGAGCACAATAGCAACAGTAAAAGTTTCACAGTCCAATTAGGCTTCTGTTTACCTGCTTAGTTTGTCAACCTGCTGCTTAAACTTTTTTAGAAAGGACCATGACCTACAGGTTTTCATGTTAAAAGTCAGTAAGAATCTAAATCTAAAAAGTAAACTCTAACTAAAATGGTAATTTTGGAGCTGTAAGCAAAAGAGGGTGACATTATGGTTTGTGAAACATGAAAAATTTATGAACACGATAGTCATTGTATAATTCTGGCCAGTCTGCATGTTCTGCAGCTGATAGCCTTTACCTTGGCAAGCCCAGATCTGTTTTTTACTAATCTAAAAGAGCATTTTGCAGTGTACTTCACAATGAAATGTATTAAATGCTGAAATAGAAGGCAAAAATAAACTGACATAAAATACTGACAGCTCCTGTAAGTGCAGGTTTCCGTCTCAGCTGATAAGCGTTATATCATTTCCAGCTTATTGTAAATAATTATGCCTGTGAGGAAGTAAATATCTACATGAATTCCTAACTTTCCATTGTCATTGATCAGTACTGGAAAAATTATGCAAAATTGCATCTATTTGGACAGTCTGCTCTTTATTCTTTTAAAGAACTTTCATTCATTCAAAATAAGAGCAAGATTAACAGTGATTGTGAAATAAATGCGGGAGGGATAGACAAAGGGAGAGGCAGAAAGACAGAAAGAGAGAGGGAGGGAGGTTGCCAAAGCACAGCGTTTCAGTGAGCATTCATTTTACAAGATTAGGTTATTCTATTATAAAGATCACTAGGGACCAACAAATCATTCAAACCAGTACTAAATATCTTTCAATTAAATTAACTCAAACTAATTAATTTATTTATTTTGTAAATTCTCAGAAAAAAAATTGTTGTGTACTTTGTATAAAAGCAGTAAAGTTTGAAAGGATGTGCTTCATTTATAACTTACTTGAAAAAGTCCTTGCATCCCTTGTTGAATATAAAACTCAGCCCAACCTTAAATATAGAATCATGTATGTATAGCCTTATATAATATTTTAATCATGGCACACTAAAGGGATTTTCTGCCAGCCACAAAGCACTCCTAAAATTTAGTATTAGGAATGGAATTAGGATCTCCTCCTCCCCCTGCCCCGTTTCCATATCAAAAGATGGATTTCCGAGAGCACTAATCAAGTCTGAAAGATATTATTTTAGTTTCGCTTGCATGAATAATGATTAATACTCTTAGAATTGTGCATGTGTACCTTGGCCTCACTTGCTTATTTCAAAATGCATTTCTTCTGAATTACAAATAACACTACCTGTCAAAATTTTGCTTTAGAAAAGAACAGATTTTAATTTTTTAAGAGAGGACCTTTTTCTTTTGTTTTTATTCTAATGCAAAGTGAAACCCAAGGTCTTTCCAAAATACTTGTACCCCTTCCCCCAAAACAACATAGTCCATCCTGCAGTTGCCTACTGGATAAGGCCTCATTTGTCAAATGTCAGAGAGTCTGCGTCTAGTCCCTGATCTATATAATTTGGAACAGAGACCTAAATTAGGATCCCCTGCATTTCAGGTGCCAAAACATGATGATGTTGTGCTACTCTTTCCTATTCACACCAGAAATTCCATCCAGGAGCTGTAATATCTACCTGATCAAATATGTATTACACACATTTAAACATTTGTGGAAAATTTAATTTCTCATAAAAAGCAAACATCAATAACCACTTGAAGTTTGAAAGTACATTTTTATGTTTACAGTTGTGTGGTTATGTACACAGTTAGCTCTGTAATCTAAAATGCATTTGCTTTCTATACACTCTGACTTTAGTATAAATTCCATGATTTCCAGATAACTTTTTGCATCACTATTGACTGACTTGACTCAATCAGAGGGCCTACCTGACCAGATGTTTCCTTTAATGTTTTTATGCATTTCCGTTTCTCAGAACTATATCTTATTGTTTTAGCTACAGTAAAAAAGTGACACTCAGTGATACATTTATGAAACAAAAACGGTAGACGTGGTAATTTTCTTGGAATGACTTCTGTCCATACAATTGGCTAAATATGTAACTTGAATTTTTTGTTCAAAGGAACACTCTTAAATTTTTTTAATTTATTTATCCTTATAGAATGCATCAGCGTGCAAATGCTATTTCATTTTCCTTGTTCTTATGTTGCCATGTTCCTCAGACACTGTTTTCCTTCTTTCTGTGTAAATGTTTTCTATCAATCTCAAAAGTCTAACACAAAAGAATCTGTGTTAGTGGCTCTTGCCTTTGAGAAGAAATGCTGGGGACATCTGTTGGGAATGTGTTTAGTTTGGATTTATGAACCTGAAGTATTCATTGTATATAAAAAACTGAATGAAATTTTCAGTAATTTGTTAAGTGACTGTTTATCAGGCTAATCTAGGTGGAGTGCTAACTCAGAAACCACCACAATAAGACAATCAATCCTGCTACGATTGCATTGATATAATGCAGTGCCTACACTTTCTTGAGAAGACAAAGCGTGGTCCCGGGTAGTACTGTTAGGTGCTTCAAAAGTAGTGATATTGCGTAGGAGAGGAGATGTGGCAAAGACTCCGAGACAAATAAGTGGAAAGCAGCGGCCCCTCAAGGCTTCAGCAGTGTGCCTGTCTGATCACAATAATTCCTATATCTCTTGCTGAAGCTGGCAATGATTTACAATATAGGTGAGTCTTAATGAGGTGTCAGCAGCCTCACTTCCCTCACATAAAGAAAATATTTATGTAAACAGGGCTTTAATAAGAAAGTCAAATACAGAAGGTCGGACAGAGCCCATTAAATGAAAAAGCTTCTAACAGATAGGATCTCAACATGAAAAAATGGTAGGAAAGATGCTGACTGTAGAAGCTAGAAGTAAAACCAAAATGGTGACATTCATTTCTTCATGGAAGATGGTTCTGGTGCTCCATTTTTATTCTAAAGGTCAATCCCCTAAACGCCTTCTCTATTTAGTGAGATTTAATGTTCTGAAAATTTATGGCTGGTATTGCAAACCCTTGATCCTCGAGCGCCTTTCTACTAGTAATTTGACTGTTGTCAAAAGGACGACTCATGTTTGAGAGCATGAACATATATAGATTTTGAGGAAGTATTATAGTACGTTAAACTGATTTATGAAGTATTTCTTGTTTACAACAACAGCATATTAGGAGGAGTAGTATTTAAAGAATGCCCAGTTAATTTCAGAGAAAACTGTGACATTCATGCGTGCCATCCACTACAGTTTTGTTGCTCTTGGTTTTTCTAGTATATGACTCAGATTACCATCTTCTAATTTACTACTAGCAACTTCTTCTTGTGGTTTATGAGCTCGATTTCAGTAGGCATGAGGGACTGTGGGTGATAGGCTCACCCTTAGCTGAAGCTCAAATCCATGAAATTAGTCAGGACTTGGTGAAATTCTCAGTATTTCTTGGTTCATGTTGGAAAAAAATTGCCTTAGGCATTTCAAGAGTGCAACTGGAAGGTAGAATTACAACAGCATAATTCCAAAATCACATTTTGGAAATGTCTGAGACAAATTCAGTCTCAATGGCTTGGGGATCAGTAACAGTAAATACATGGCAGCATAGACTTCAGTTTGTTTTTCTCCCAGTGATGAAATGCCTAGGATCATACACCGGTTTGTACAGGTTACACAGAAGTCTGTGCTCTGTGAGCAGTTCCACTACTGCTGGTTGGAGATGGAGGCCCATATATTAAACAACTCTGAAAAATATGCCAGAGTCCACACAGAGCATTGCAACTTGATACTTCAGGCATTATAACTATAGCATATTATTGTGTAATTATAGCAAATTACTATAGAATTTTACCGTTACTTTACTGTTACTTTTGCTGTTACTTCTTCCTGCACTCAACCCTATTTGTTTGATCTGTTCATAAAATACATGTTGTTAAAACCTTAAATTACGATCTGTCTAATGTAGACAGTTACATTTTCTTTACTTGTTTTTACCTTCTTTGGCTACAATGAGTCTTTAGTTTTGAACTAGAGACTGTAGAGCAGAATCATAAACAGCAGTCCAGTGCAAGAAAGCTTAAGTGCAGACTAACAAAGACTAACAAATCATTTTCTAACATTAAAATTTCTGAAAAATTTTGGGGTGACTATTTCCAAGCAATCCAACAGGTATGCAGTGTTTTCATATAAATATAAATTCTAAGGAGGAAATAGATGTCCATAAAATTCAAACTAATGTACAGAAATAGGCTGCAACTTTCTAGTTGGAAGGGGAAACATGTCACAATCTTTTTCTTTGCATTATTTTCATCTCTTTTTGTTTTTTCTTTTTCCTATGTTAATAGACAAATAAATAAGTAGCTAGATTTAAATGAAATTACTAGGAACATAGCACAAGTAATTTACAACAACCAGGATTTCTAGGCACATGGAAAATAAAGAATTCTTCTAGAAAAGAATTTACAATATGAAAAGCATTAGTGTCATGGAAAGATTAGATAGTTAACAGTTTTCAACAGTGAAGTGCTACCTTTATAACGTTCTTCTCAGTTTCATTAATCTAGTCCATGACAGAGAGGATTTCGAGCAACAAGGGAGCAGTACGAAGATTATGTAGACTATTCCTGTTCTGCCATTACTGCTGATGCACTGTTGGGTTATCACGCCATGTCTCTTTCATCTTTTTATGATCTTTACATGCCCTATAGCTACTGCTACACTACATTTAATCATATTTAACAGCTTGAATGTTGAAAAGCTAAATGGTTTTAACTATCCTTTGTTTTACTTAAACAATATGCAACTTAACTGCACCTGTGCTGAGCTCATTAGAGCTATTGACAGATTTTGTGCCATCCTGTGCTAGAGTCCTCACCAGTCTTGTGATCATGTGATACAGTTATGCACTATTAAACCTATGGAAGACGATTTTATTGCAGCCATGGTCTTCCTTTGATACCCTTCTGCCATCTAGATTGTCTATTTCTAATTACTCAGATCTTATCAACCGTAGATTTTCCATGCTCTGTCTATAGCTACAGAGAGAATGCTAGGAATGTTATCTACCATCTGTAAAGCTGTTGCCTGAAATTTGTTCAGATTAATTTATTTTGTTTTCTATCAATATTAAAAGCTCACTTCAGAACTTCTGATCCAAATATTCTAGTTTCAATCCTGCATATTTCTGGAAATTAGAATACCAAGTGCAAATTGTGATCAGTGATGTTCAAAATGCAATAGGTGCTGCTAACATCAGAGGAATGGAAAACCTATGTTCTATGAAGGACCTAACAGAATATGACTTGTTTAGTTTTGCAGAGTAAAGGGTAGGAGCAAACAAGAGTATCTTTTATAATACATTGGGGCTGAGAAATCTTTGAGTTAAGGGAATCTGTGAAGAGGATATGAAGAAGCAGTTAAACTAATGACAAATAAGTGGAAAATCATTCTAGAATTGTCTTCCAGTAGGAAGAAACTTATGAGGCTTAAATTTAGAAAGAGGTAGGTTTCTGAAAGATTTGTTGGGCATGGTTGCAAGCATTAACAGGAGCTGGGCTTGATGACCTTGTGTGCCACTTACCGTCCTATTTCCATCGCTTCTAAGCATTTTTTTCTTTTTTCCCAAATAATATGGAAGAAAACCCTCTGTTTTCCTGCCATAGCAAACCAAAGAAATTTAAACTTTTGCATTTTAAAGGAACTAGTCTTCCTGAGTTTGTCTCCACAGATGTACTTTCAAATTCTTCAGGTTGATGTAATTGACTCTGAAAGTGTCTTTGTGACCTTTTATGGACGAAGATGTTTTCAGATCCACTTCAACAGCACAGGGGAACATAAGATTTGCTGTGCTCATCAGGCAACCAGTGGTGGTAGAAAGCCTGAATCTTTTCAAAAATCAGATAATCTCCTGGGGCATTTATTCCTGCAAAAGTAGTCAAACCTTATGAAACTACTATTAATAACCAAGGATCTCATTTAGGCAACAATGTTTTCAGAAAATTAGAGACCATAGTGAGTTTGGAAAAGTCCAGTTATAAATCACTATTATTTGACTGGAACTTTTCAATTTTCAGTCCATTCTCTTCTCCGAGTCACCGTCACTTTTTACTTCTGTTATTAGTGACCTAAGTATAAGTTCAAAGCAAATCCAATGACTTAAGAATTTATTTTCTAAGAAAAGAACTTAGCAACAAGTTAGTGTTTTAAGTTTGACAGTGTGATATTCTATTCTGTGGTAACTGTTCAGGTTTTTTACATCAAGATTCAGATTAATTAAAATGATGCTTTGTGGGAATGGGTCAGTTCTGATCCCTTTTTAAAAACTATACTTTAATTGTAGTTTTCTCAAATGGAGACCCTCTGTTTCAGTATTTTTTAAGCAAAAAGAACTTGCCAAGAACTTACTTTTAAATGCAATTAGTGTGAAAATGACTCTTCTTCCAAAATATTTTCAAAATTAAGAAACTTGCCATTTCTAAATTGCTTGAATTAGTGTTTTGGAGCTGTTTTGATTCCTGATTAATAAATTTATTCTTATCTTTCTTTCTGTCTTTTGAGCCTGACTTCTGAGCTTTTCAGAAACAGGAAAAAAACATTTCCTTATCCAGACTCTGCTACCTCTTAAGCAGTCCATTCTGCCTAAGCCTAAACTTTTCCATCTGTGCATTTTTGTCAGACATTATAATTTCCTAGAGTTCACCCACATAACATAATCAGATGCAACCAGGTTTGTTATCGCATGCTTAGACTGAGTTTCATGATAAGATTAGAAGAAATACTATTCTCAACAGAAACAGATAATTATATTGCCATTGAAAAGAGAGTAATTACTAGACATCACCTGAATATATCAATACAAAATTGATGCTTGTACTTTTAGTCTGTCTCCAGAGCAAATAGTAATAATATTCCCCATAAATACTTTGAAATAGCTACTTTTACTTAATTAGATTAAAACAGAGAGCTGGCAACACTCTCTATCATTCATGAGAAAGCTTCCTGGAGTTTTTCAGGCAAATTAATTTCTAAACAAACATAGTCTATGCATTTGGCTATCTAGTTCTAGAAAGATGTTCAGTGTGTCAGAGTTAAACTCCAATTTGTCCAGATATTTTGATTGCCAAGTTATTTCTTTGGCTAATAGCTCTTTTTGCAATATATTTTTCTCTGATAGAGCTTCTTACATGCGTAGACAGTTTCATCAAGCAATATACCTATGTCAGCACAAACAAATGCATCTGTTGATGGTTTCCTTAGTTTAAAAATTATGCTTTTGGTTCAAACTCCCCAAAATAAAAAATTCTACTGTAACAGTCACTGGAAACATAACATAACATAACATAACATAACATAACATTACATTACATTACATTACATTACATTAAAATGGTTTGAATTATGTGCCCTTAATGGTGCTTCTTAGGTCAGGTGTATTGTATGAACTTTGGCTGTGACCAAAGAGAATCGAGAATTTTGTTTTCTGTTCTTCTGACTCAAAGACATCTTCTCCTGACAAAAACAGGATTCTACTTTTTCTTTAAAATGTCTACTTGAGGCTCTAAACATTTACGACCTTTATTGATAACTTCTTGTTATATAACAACATGTTCAGTACAAGAAGACTAGTAACTTCTAAAGGACCGTCCGGCTCAAAATCAAAGGATTTGTTTTCATCATTAAGCAAAAAATACTTTATACCAAGTGCCCATCTACTTCAGCTTCATGAATTTTGAATTAAAATGAAACTTCTCTAGAAGTAATTGTGACTAGCTTAAAATTATCAATTGATTTTATTATGGCTAGTGCAATTAAGGTATGTATATAGTTAATTTGTCTGGAGATGATACACAATAAATTGTTGCCAATAGCATTAGTGATGAACAGTAGAAAAAACAAACAAACAAACAAACAAACCCTTTCTGCTAATGGAAAAGGTATTACCAGATGCCATAGCTGTTGCAGATTAATGACTTTATTGCACCTGTCCCTTTTCAGCAATAAAAATGGGAGGGATGTTCCTAAGATATCTAGTTGCTATTATCCACTTACAATTTCATCATTACTCAACAGATATTGTGCCACTTGAAGAATGTTCCACCCTTTGGGGCATATGATTTAGTGGTGGTTAATGCTGATATATTGATCTTGGAGAGCTCAGTTTAGCAGGATTGCTCTGTACACGAAACTTTCAATTGATTTTAAACAGAATCCTTTCTAATGTAACTCAGCACTGGTTTATTCATGAATTCACATGAACTATAGATTTGGGGAGGCTAGAGCTCTGAAATGTGGAAGCCAAGGTAGTGTAGAATTGGACTTGCTACAAATATTCACCCAATAGTGCTTCTTTAATCCATATTGCTGGGAATTCGGATTATCAGCCAACAGATGCCTTTTAAATTAACATAAAATACCTTGCTTGTGCTGCAGGCGGAGGACATGAAGACATCTAAGGGCAAGCAGGGAATGAATATCTCACTAAAAAAATAACATGACATAGATTTCCAATAGGAGAAGAATACACTTCTCCATTAAATATTTAGGAATACATTTTTTAACTAGGTCTGCTGACCTGAGCTCAAAACAGAAATGTAACTGTAGATATACATGTATGATTATAGATACAAATACTCCTCATGCAGTTACTAATGGGGTAAGTGCTTGTTAAATATCGAATTTATAAAGAGCTAAAACTAGTGTTATAACTAGATGGAAATTCAGAAGAAGGAGAATGAGTCCACTGAAATGCACCCAAAACGCAACCTGCCCATACTGACTTCAAATCAGAATAGTTTTAGACTGTATTCTAAAATACAAGGAATTTCAAGAGGAAATTTACTGAAATATGTAGCTAAATAAGAATCTGTCCTCTTGAGCATTCCAGCTGCATTTTACCAAAAATATTTAAAAAGATGTATTGCTTATTTATCATTACTATTTTGTTGGTGTATAAATCTCTTGTAATAATATTAAATCTAAATATGGGCAGAAATGGATCTGCATAGGACGCATACTGTAATTTCTTATGCTGCATACCCCAGGCTACCATCACATTCATTGCTCATGTTTCCTCATCTTGTTTAGGACAATGACTCAGAAAATGCCAAATCCAGGATTCTACAAAAGTTCTGTCATCTTTCTGTGTTCTAATAGCATTAACCACACAGAAAGCTATTCCAGTCTTCAGTGTCCAATGCAAAGGAACAGTGAGCATGGTGATTCTTCACAGATGGAAGTAATAATGTAAGAAGTAAGCAGGAAGTAATAATGCAATATTTGTTCAAGGGCTGAACTGAGGAATATGCTTATCCATATCTATGATGACAGAAAATAAGGTCTATATCTATATAAACAATGTCTGACATGCATATGTGGAAGAGCATATACAGAGATTGTCCTGGGCACTAATGACACTGTTGAACTTACTGTGAACTTGAGGACTCTGAATGTCAAAAATATTTCTACCATCTTAACCCTTCAAAGAGGTTTTGAACTCCTACCTTTTAATCATGGTAAACAAGGGAACGTGAATGGAATTATACTTCTCTATAGCGTCCACAGACAGAAACATGAGATATGACTCTATGCACATACTTGATATTCTCACAGGTCCTATAGATAGAAGTTACTGGCTAGAAACAAACATTTCATAAAAAGACAGAAAAGCCTTGAAAAAGACAAAGCAAACAAATTACATTCACTTTTTCACTCCACTTCACACTGTAAACACTGAATATAAACAGCTTGTTTTGTTTCATATGAGTTGCTTCCTTTCTCTCACTTTCTAATTCTGATTGATAAGGCAGCTTCTTACAGCTTTGGCCTCTAGAACACCTTTCCAGTCCTCCATGGGCAACAGGTTTTTATTCAGATTTTCCAGTAAATCTGTTTGCTCTGACATACATTGGCCTTTACCTTTTCCTCTGAAGATAATTATATTTGATGACAGTCTTGGATAATATGCATCTGGCTAATAATAGAATATCTTACAAGTTTTGTAAGGACATTATAATAACATAGCATCAGATTTATCCAGACATCTGTAACACACTCTTAAACTATCAAATGTCATTTCAGCAACCATTCAGATGAATCTTTGAGCTTCATTGGAATTTATCTCTAAGGGTGTTTGAGAACATGAATAATGAATCACAAACAAGTTTTACTAAATATAACAGCTGTCAGCTAAAATATATGGTTAGTAGCACACAGTGGATTCTTGGTATGGGAGTAAAAGACAAGTTAAAAAAAACAACCTAGTAAAAGAGTAACAGTTGTTATTTACCCACTTGTTTCATGACTTTTTTTTAAAATATATTTCCTGAAGGGAAATGGCCAAGAATGTGGAACCCATATTTTTTGTCTGTATGAACTTGTACTCAAATTGTTAATAGTGTTAAATTCCTGTGTAGGTACATAACTTGACCCATGAGAATTCAGTATCTCAGTATCTCTAGGATTTGGGTCCTCTTTGCTATAATACTACAACTCTTTAAATATACTGCATTTATGAAAAATAGCTTGGAAGTTGAATCCTATTCTGGTAAAATACGCTACTGGCAGCAGAAAATAAGCGAATTACTGTAACTTCTCTTGCTGTTGTTGCTGCATGCTGCATGCTGTCTCTAACTTCGTACTATAGTATTTCCTGCTTCCTCTTTTGCACCCTTTGTTGTTCTCTGCTCATTTGAGAAACATTTTCTATTTCATGAGTACCTCAGGACAAGCAACTAGTCCTCTTGTTCACAATGTAACATTGCAATTCAGTATTGAGAGCTACCAATGATTCTGAAACCATTACTTAGTCTTTACTCACCCTACTTGAACTAATTTCCATGGAAGCTACCAGGAGAGGCAAGGAGTACAAACTGAGCAAGAACCTCTCAGCACTGGTGATTTGAAAAAAAGCATACTCTATCTGTTCTTAGCTTTAGTTCTCCTGAATTTAGCATGAAGAAGCTGTTTGTCTGGATAGTGGTAGGTGTTGACTAGTGAGTTGGAAAGACATTGCCAAGAAAGTCATGGCTATGATTACTTTAATAACTGTGATTAATGCAATCTACAATGTATTTGATTTTTCAGACTTCTTTTAAACTCCTTATAGAGTTTTAATAATGTTTGTCTATTATATACACAGCTCTGCAATGTTGTTTAGAGCATGTTGAGATATTAACCTTTTATACCTATACATATGCATATATGCCATATATAAATAGCATCACTCTTGCCTTGTATGCATATTTTAAATCAACACAAAATAGTGGATTATATTACCAAACACTGAAAATGAGCTTAACTTCAGGCACAGTTTGAAAAATTAAGCTTTGGTACAAGGCATAATGGGAATCATTATACACACATCTCTGAAATCAGCAGGGTCCGTTGAAGAACTGACCATACATTAAAGACTTAAGTAGACATCTAATAGATCCTTGAAGGGGAGGCTGCTGCTGTTGTAGATCATGTTTATGCTTCTCTACGTAGGTGTGCTTTCAGGTTTTGACATTTTTCCAAAAAGAAAGAGCAGATCTTTTTTAAGGGTAGGAAAAACAGCCTCTCCTATATGCAGTAGTTTTACAGGCACATAAAAGAGCTAAAATCTTGGCCCAGGCTCTTAATGTGAGTCTGTAGTGCCAGAGAGGGCCCCTACTGGCCTTAAGATATGTTGACCCAGTAATTCAGTTAGTCATGGGTTATTTCATTTATTTCCATGTGTACCATAACTAACTATGTAAACATGATGTGTTCTGTGCCCTCATATGGGATTAGGATGTTGTTTTTTTTTTTTAATTTCCACTTGTAGAGAGAAAAAGAAAAGCTGGTAAAAGCATCCAGCAGCTGAAGATGAAGATTTGGCACACTTGCATTCCTTAGGCTAGCAAATAAGAATGATATACAAAGCAGCGTACAAGAGTTACGCATACAAATCTCATTATTTGTATTTATTTAGGAGCTAGTAAACATCTTTTAGAACTGTGTGAAATGAGGATGCCCACGGCCATGAGCTTTTCTAGTTCTAACCTCTAATTTGAGGTATTGCAATAGCTCCTGAAACCTGTGAAATAATCTACATGTTGATTTTCCAAAGGGAATATCATGATTTAGATGTGTTATATTTTGCAAGTGCCAACAGAATGCTAAAAAATGCCTTTCAGCTCTTTTCTTAACCCACACTGGATCTCAGATGTGAGCTGCAAGCAATTTTTGATGGTAATGTTTCTTGGAGGCTGTTAGAGGTACAGATGCTGTGTATTTGGCAATACACATCAGGAAGGCGCAGGTTGGGAATCAGAGGTCCTGGTAATACAAACCATAATATAAAATCTCAGCTTTCTAAGGGATTACTGACAGTAGCTTATTGTCAGATTTAAATATTTAATCTAATAAAACCATGAGCCAAAGCAAGTCACATGTTTGAGTGCTACTTTGGGGAAATTGTTGCATTGCTTATTATATATGGATGAAGAACCAGGGGCATTGTTTTACAGAATTTTTTTTAACAAAATCTGGAGTCGAAATAACTTTCTAGCTTCAGATTTTTATGAACCAGTTAATTCTTTACAAAGCAGTCAATTCTTTACAAGAAATTGGGATGTAGCTGATGGCATCATGAAGAGAATGAAAAAGTGTTTATTATGCTTTATAAATATCACATACATTTCTAAGAATCTACTTGATATATCTGCCTGACAATGCAGAGTTAAATCTGGAGACTGTTAAAACAAACAGTGACACAGTTAAGTCACATTAACGCTATGGAGGGTTAACAATGAGGAATGGTCCTGCTTGACTCCAATCAAGTTAGTAAAATAAATTTTTGCAGACTGTGAATGAGAAATTACTGTGGATAAGCTACACCGCAATCAAAACTGTTCAATAGCTGCTCAGGCTATTACTTCTTTAAATGAAACATTACATTCCCCAGGCTCGAACTCAGGGGTGTTCAACCATTAAAGGTCTTCAAGTCTACACAGGTGAGAGGTTGAGTAGCTTGTCAATAGTTACAGTAGATTCATCCACTCCCACTGAGTGTTTGACTTTGGCTTCTTAGCTCACGTCTGCCACGCAGCAGCTGGGTCTCTGGTGAGGAATGGGTTCCAGCTGGGAAGGAGCAAACACCAGGCCCACTGGGAAGCGGAAACTCTCAGTCGCAGCCACCTCTCAGCAGAGATGATTTCTTGCAGCCAGGCGGCTTAGCTTAACAAACAGTGCAGTCCAGCATTGGCTGCAGGTTGGAGGCGATGGTTGTGTTGACTGTCTTTCTGCTGAGACTGGGGCTTGTTTGTCTGAGTTTACCTTTCAGTATGTTTTGTTTTCTGGGTGGTTTTGTGCAAAATAGGCAGCAGAGGAGTGACACACAAAGAAGGATGTGCTTAAACGTACTAGTACTTCCTCTTCTGAGTTTGATCCTGCCAGGAAAAGGGCTCCAGGCTCAGGTAGACAATGGTCCCTTGAGTTGCTAGCATGCAGTGAGAATGGAGGTGGGTTCTGCAAATGCTTAGTCTCCTTGCTTTGTCTCTAACTTCCAGCTGAGAATGGCACCTAAATGTACCAGTGCTAGTCTTCTCTGTGGTTATATAAATTTTCCTTTGCTTGGTTTCTGGGGGCAGTGGTCAGGCAGGGTTACTAATTTATAAATGAAAGGCAAGAGAAAATGCAGAGGAGCATTCCTATTATAAAAATGGAATATTAACAAAGAAGGATTAAACTGCAAGTAAGGAAAATAAGCATTTGTTGTTTTAACATCCATTTCTGAAAGAGGTTGATCTTTGGGGTGAACTTTAATGTAATGCCTTGTTTAAAGAGGATTGTTCTGAGCTTCTTTAATAAAATTCCAGAGGAAAAGGATTAGTGAATGACTGAAGATAGGACTAAGAGAAGTGAAAACTGCAAATCTGTGATTATTTCTGTGAAATAAAATGCATGAAATGCTGCTTTAAATGACTGATATGATCAGAAATGAAAAAGGATATCAACCTACCACTCTCTAACCACACTTGGTCTGAACAAAAGCAGTAAAAACTGTATATGTATTAAAAGCATTTAGGAGAACTTTATTTCCCTCCTCTCTTTGATGCCTGGGCATATCTATGGCCTACAAATTCTCTGGAGTCTGAAAACTGCTGTGATTATTAAAGCAATCATATTAAGCAAATGGGAAATGGGCTCATTCATTGAAAGAAGAATGAAGGAATTGGAAGTAGCCCATCTTTTCCCGTTCTTAAAGAATTCTGCTTTGCAGTAGTTGTAGGTGGCATATTTTCATGGAGAGCTTATGCTAATGTATTGCTGAAGTAAAGCAGGGATAAACTGTAACTGAGAAACTTCTAATCTGCATTCAGTGCATTTAGCTGTGTTGAACACAAACATGCAATAAGATTGTCTTGGTGTCTGAGCCATCCAGTGCTGTCTGAGAGGAAGAGGATCAAAGAACACCTGAGATAGATACTACTCGTGCCGAAAAATGGTGTGTTTCTCAGAGGTTCTGAACTGATATACAGGAGATAACTATTTTCTTTTGTGCCAGCATAAAGGTTTTCCTAAGCGAAAGAAGTCAGTCCTTCTGTGCCTTATGTAACTTCCAGTAAATACAAGAATTTACTCAATATCTGGGGAGAAAAGAGGATTCTATTATTAGATTACAACTTTCTTTCTTCTTTCATCAAATGTAGTGGTCTGATGAATCCCTTAAATCCAACTTTAGTGTTATGGAGTAGGAAAGGTCTAGTCCCAGTAGTAATAACTAACAAATAAAAATATAATACAGGAAAAGGTAGATAAACAAGGAAGAAGACCAGAAGAAGAAATACAAGCAAAGAAAGATGCATCCTGTCAAAGGGAAGTAATATGAAAGGTCAGGAGAAAAAAAAGTAGAAGTGCCAAGGTAGATAATAGAACAGGTAAATAATTAATCAGGATAAAAGAGATTTAGGGTAAAATCTTAGTTCTACTGGGGGACTGGCTCAAGTCCTAATCCAACTATGCCATTTCTGGATAATTCAGAGGATATAGGAGAAGATGACAGACTGGATGTAAAGAAGGTAAGATTGTAAGATTAAAGGAAGATTTCCTCCCTGCCCCTGCCCCCCCCCCCCCAAGATATATTTGTGATATGGAGTATAGTTACATCCACATATGGCCTAAAGATCTGTAATGTTTTTTAATTTTTTTAAAAAAATCTGGAGACAACTATTGGATAAATCATCAGTACCAATATGTTCCAACTTATTCTGTGTCACAGGAATACTTAGGCCAAGTGTGTTTTTTTTTAATCTTGCTGTCTACAATCTTTTAACAAGAATTTATGAATTTTGAGGTCACTTAAAAAATATATATTTTTTTAGAGAGAGAGAGAGAGAGAGAGAGAGAGCTGTATGTGGAATAGGAAAGGAGTCTGAAAATATGTTTAAATCTCTTTTTATCTATATTGCCTCTGCTTTTCAAAGAGGAAAACTTTTAAATTAGTCTAATGCTATCTTGAAATTTTCTGACATGTTTTAGAGTATAACTCTGAGGAGCCTTATGGATGTAGGACAGAATATAAGAAAAACCAATATGAAGTTCAGAACCAATCATAAATGATCATGATTTATTACACCACATCAAAAGCAGATAACCACTAAAATCCATAATTCATTGTAACGGTATCATAGACAAGCCTGACAAAAAGTCATCATGTTTATGCTTTGATAGTTCAAATAAGTAATTTATTGGTTCTAAAAAATAATATACTGTAAAAATACTCACAGGGCTCTAGACTATGTCAACAATAAAAAGCAGTATTATGTATACAGATCCATGCACTGAAAGTGTCCTTCAAATAGCCTCCATGAACATATTAAGGATATACAGTATCCGAATATGCTAAGCAATCTTACTTGTCATAAACTTTTAACGCACTAACTTTTTAGTAAATATACCATTGAAAATCATCCTGTAGCAGTGCTCCAAGCTAGATCATTTTGTTTTCACTGGCTCCTAAATTTCCATTGCCTATATACGATACAGTTTTGCACTTACAAAGGAAAGCTCACCTCATCTAAACTAGCTGTGAAGCTTTATTAATCACTTATATAATGAATTTTTTAAAGAATTTTATTAATTACAAATCCTCAGAGGACAAATTCCAAAGAGAAAGAAGATCTGTTCCTGTACATGTAGCTCAAGCACTTCTGATAAGGAGATAGTTTATCCTTGTTTTGCTTATCTGAGTCATAGGCAGATACGCACAAAGGATTAGAGAGTCTAACATTCAGAATCGCTTCTGCTCCTTAAACCAGAAATTTGAAGAAAGAAAATACAAACTGATGCTTTTAGGATTTAAAACTACAAAATAACACAAGAAGAATGGTGTACCAAGAAATGGATTAAATTTGAGCAAGAAAATAACATTTCCAAGTTACTATGCTTACATGCCATTAGCAGAAGAGAAGTCTTAAAGATGGTATCTCCTTGATTACCCAGCTGAAATCAAGATGACCTTTTGCCATAAGATTACTTGAAACATATAACAACTAAAGTTTTAGCCCTACAGTCCTTATTTTCCTATTTGAAAAATTACATATTTTTAATCTGTATTCGATCTCTCTAATATAATTTTTATATTATGCTTATTACTGTAGTTTATAAGCAAATTTGTTTTCATTTGGCTATTTTTTTTTCTGTTCTTCTAGAAATCTCTTACACTGATAACAGGACCATTAGCTGCTGTATTTTACCTTAGAGCTGTATTTTGCCTACAGCTACAACTAGATATATATTATATATCTTTATATATAAAATATCTGGTTTAAAAAGTGCAGTGCTTATGATTTACTGGAATTGAACTATTGGCCTGTTATGATCCTTGGCTTTTAGGATATATATGTCTTTCAGGAACCAAAGATCTATTATGTGAAAATGTGTGTGCATTAATGTTTTCTTTAGTGTTTAAAATGTTTAAAGAAAAGAAAACTAAATACTTTTCTTGATGAAATCTGCTCTGAGGAGGAAAAAAAAAAAGAGATATTAAAAGATCCAATAAGCCTGGATAAACTCAAAACTACTGAGAAAAAGGGTAGTCTAACTGATTTCTCTTTATGAGAAGATTTATCATGTTCTGTGCCCAGCATAGGCTTCCCCAGGGTACAGGCACCGATATTTGCCTTTGGAGCAGTTGAATGCTGTGTGTCCTCCTATGGGTATACCACATCTTTACACTCCTTCCCTTATAGCTGATGTATTTTTGCAACTGCAGTCAGAGCTTTGGCAATAGCCATTTCCCATTTTTATTTCATATCTTAGCTGTATTATGACGTTAACAAATGAATCCATATATTATATCTGTGTTCAACAGTTACTGTTAGACTCTTCTTTCAGTGACTCTAAAACAAAACACAGGTCCCATTTTGGGTATAAATTCACTTCCATTTTGGGACTTGGTTTAATGAGGAACATATGAATAAAATAATTAGGCTTAGTCTAAGAATTTTGCTCATGCTTTGAGATACTTTTTGCCTTAGTCTAAAATATTTCTTCAAATGCAGTCCATCATTGAAATCTGGTTTAATATTTCTTGCAACAGCTGGAAATGTATGATATTGTTAGATGATGTATGAAAAAAGTAGACCACTAAGGAACTCTTTCCTGTCCTAATTCAGAATAAGATTTCTCCATTCACTCATTACCACATCAAGTTAATTTAAACACTGAGGTTGGTTTACACTTGACTAAATTGGGTCTCAGGTACTTGGCACTATAAATCTGAAGTCTGATAAAAAGAGAAACTATTTTTAAAAATCTCAGTTCCCAATATGAGGCGCTTATACTCTTAGCTGGTGAAAAATTCCTTGTTTGGAAGAGTTGCATAAATTGATGTATTTTTGCATTTCACTGGCCTGCAAGCACTAAATTGAGACACTTCCTAACAATGAACAGATGAACCATTGAAGAGAGTTGCATGAACATTTTGGGGATGTCTTTGTTTTTTCTTAACTAATCACTATATATATATGTGAGTCTGTAAGTACTGTATTTATGAGTTCATAGACCTGAGTATATTTGAATAACTGAGATGGGCCCAGTCACTCTTGGGGGTAAACTGTTGGAAGTCACTTTTACCTTCCATGAGATCGCTTTAACCATTTATTCTTCCAAAAATTCCTCCCTGTCTCTGTACTCCTGCCTTTCTGCTCTGAATAACATATATTTTACAAATAATTACAACTTTTAAAAATAATAAATAAAAAAAAAAGCTTGCATGGACAATAAACTTTTGTTATGAATATACCTGAAGTAGATGAATATGGGCATCATTATTTTGGGAAGAAAAAGAAGATACTCTAATAGAGATTTAAATTGTAAATACTTTTATAATAAGAGCAAACAAAATCCAATTAGTTTTTTAAAGAATTAAATAAAATGTCAGAAAAGGAAATACCTGATCTTCCTTTTATCTTTTACTCTTGTATGGGAGGGTTAGGAAAGAAATATAAGACTGGGGAAAGAATGAGGAAGACAATAACTAGCATGTGTCATGTTGGTATATGATAAAATATGGAAGTTGAGGAAAAACCACCATTGCCAGGATATTTAGTCCCTTTCTTTCAGATAAAAATTTTTCACGTGTTGGATTGGTTTTTCAAAGTGTTTCAATTACAGAAGGTTCAGATTCACGTTTAGTTCAGTCACCCCCCTTTTTTTTTTTTTTACCCTATCTACAGTTATGTAGATATCTGTACAACGATGCTCAAATTCTCCTAGGTTCACATCTTGCAATCTACTTAGCACTGAATGTACCTTATTCTATGTTTTGTTTTGACTTAATTTAGACAAAGTTTAAATGAATTTACACTTAGCGTGAAGTGACTATGTTCATAACTTACAAATCACTGTTAAAGGTATATCAGTTGCATTTTGGACTCTTGTCATGGCAGATAATGTGATAGTTAAATCATAGAAGCACAGAATATTTGAGGCTGGAAAAAACCTCTGGAGATCACCTAGTCCAACCCCCCTGCTCCAGCAGGGTCAGCAGGTTACTCAGAACTGCATCTGCTCAGATTTTGAGTATCTCCAAGGTTGGAGACTCCATAGCCTCTCGAGGAAACCTCTTCCAGTGTTTGACCACCCTCACAATACAGAAGTTTTTTTCTTATATTTGGTGGGAATTTCCTGTATTTCAGTTTGTGCCCATTGCCTCTCATCCTGCACTGGGCTCTGCTGAGAAGAGCCTGGCTCCATTTTCTTTTCTTTGCTCTTCCCCTCCCCTACAACAGGTATTTATACGCAGTGATAAAATCCCCCTGAGCCTTCTCTTCTCCAGGCTGAACAGGTCTCAGCTCTCTCAGCCTCTCCTCATATGAGAGATGCTCCAGTCCCTTAATCATGTTTGTGGCCCTTTACTGGACTCACTCCAGTAGCTCCATGCCTCTCTTTTTCCGGGAGAGCCCAGAGTTGGACACAGTACTCCAGAGGTGGCCTTACCAGTGCTTAACAGAGGGGATTGCCTTAATAATTATTTCAGTAATGAGTTGCCTTAGTAATTATTTCAAATGTTTACTGTACTTGAACACTGTCCAGATTTAGCAGTTTTAATGCAAATATATAACTGTAGAGTTAGAGCTCTTCCAGATAGGCTTTTTGCTTCTCTTGCTTCTGTTTTCATCAGGAAAGAAGTTTTTCAGAAACAATAATTAAACACACTTTTATTTTGAGTAACTTTTTGTCAATAGGTTTTTGTCATTTGAGTATTCAGGAAAGTTCTCATTCAATATTCTTTTTAAAATGTGAGCTGGCTTACTAGTCCCTGTTTAAAGCCACTTGCTTTTTTACAACTATTTGTAAAGTTTCATCAATAAAGTCAATGAAAAAGTTTTTGCAATAATTGGCGTAGTTGGATCATGATATAACTGAAGTTTTCGTGAGAAACGGTTGATGGTTGTAGGGAAGCAGGTGGGCTTGAGCAAAATTTGTTTTTTATCTGAAAATAGGTTAGATGTTTAAGTTATGTAGTTATTCCTTCTGCTCTCAGAAAGGACTTGCAGACATCCGCTATTGTATCAGTTCATTAGCCGAGCTCTCTGCTACCTAGGCAAAACTTTACCTTACTTCAATAACACTGATTATTTAAAATGGGGACTAGAAGAGTTTATTATGACAGAGCTTGAGGGAGCACAACACAGAACTGCAAAGATGGTTGTGTATAATATTCTAGCCTAATTTGAAATGTAGGCCTCCTTTCTTCAGGGTAAATGATTACAAATATTGAACACTGATGCCATTAAGCTATCGTTTTGCCTTTTCAAATATGATATCCACTGCATTCTAATGATTTTTTTTTCAAATATGATGCTTTTAATTAAAATTGTCTTTAGAATGGGTAAATACAACTCTGCTAATTATGCTTGAGCGCAAAAACTATGCACACCTAAATGTTGCCTGGTGTAACTTGACGGGCAGAAGGGGTAGGAGCAAATAAACGATATTCACAAATGATAGCCAAGAAAGATTTTTATTCTTAAAACTGTTTGGGGCTTTATAAAATGTAAAGATCATGTTAAATGTGATGCATTAGAATGTTTTGCACACTTTATATTATGTTCTGAATTAAACTGAAAAAAAAAAACTTTAGCTCATTAGTGTTTATAAATGATTGCAATGATATCATACCTAAAGGGCTGAGTTTGAATTTTTATCTTGAAAAAAGAATGTGCTTTAGGTGATTTAAATGATGTGCTTATAAGAATAGTACTTCTTATACCATGTACACTGTGCTAAACAAAAAGTAGTAACAGTAGGGAAAAACAATCCATTCAGGAATTTGTTATCTCAGTAAGTGAAATAGTTCAGTATTGTCATTTATCTCCTGTAATTTCAACATGTTACAAAGGATATCATAAAAGCCCATTGAAGTCTTGGTGGGGGTTTAAAATAGCAATCTTAAATGGCATGTCTGCAGCTTTCTAACTGAAGCGGGGATGAACTTCAAACTCTGCAAGATTGAGCAAACAGACCGTATAGACATCTACACAACTGTTTAAATGGCTGATTTTTTTTTCAAGAGCTGTAAATTCCAGTGCCTGCTTCTGGAATTCATCTTCCTCTAAATTCAGTGACTCACAAAAGCTGAGAGCTGCATAGGAGCTGTTATACAGTTTCTTTGTTAGCAGCCTTCTAATGTCATGACAAGTGACACTTTATCATTTAGAAGGAATTCAATGTAGAACTTTACAGATTGGCTCAAATTAGATATGGATACTGTTGACACTTGGAGAAAAGCAGCAACAAAACTAGATTTTTTATATTATGTTAATTGTCTGCAACTCAAAAAAATAGCAAGACTATTGTAATGTTCTTATGGAGAGACATCCAGTCTTTCCACCTTATAGACATATGTCTAATGGTTCATTTTCTTTTTATCATAGCTGAGAAGAGCGCATCATATTACTTATTCAGTTTCATTAAAATTTTGTTTATATTTCTCATGCATTTTTTATATTTTTGTGTTAAAGCATCCATATAAGATCATGATTAGACAGAAGATCTCATTGTTTATGCATTTTAAGTAGCATATTTAAAATGGGAAAGAGAAAATTTTAATTTGAAAGTGAAATAATTCTGAGAGAATGGAGAATTCATGTAAAAACCGAGGAAGACATCTCAAAAAGTATGTGCTCTGGGGGAAAGTATCAAAAAAAAAAAAAAAGAGGGAAGGGTATAAAACTCCTGTACACATGCAAGTGTGACTCTGATGCATTTTTACTGCTTTTGAGGTACAGAGTAGCTGCTCCACCACACAGGATTCAAACACTAATAATTTATTATTCTACATCTGTAATAGAAATCATAGTAACTCTAAACTGGAAGGGACAGCTTGGATCCCTGAATTCAGTCCTCTTCAATCACGGGTAACGGCCATAATGAATGTCAATTTACAAAAGCTCAGATGAGGGCTTCCAATACATCATCCTACTTCCACTCTTTCTCATTGTTCACCTTTCTTCCCACACACTATAAGCCCTGTAACAAGGATTAGGAATAATGAGTGAAAATAAGAAATCTTATATACAGATATGGCACTAAGATGCTCTTGCTTAAACTTAATGTATCTATATAAATCTATTTTATTATTTTAAATAACAATAATAATAATAAGCAGCTGTATTTAGGATTAGAGATTCATTATGTCAGGTGCTTTGTGGAAATGAAGATATTTTCCCAGAGTTTAAAATCTTATCTGAAATAACCTGCTGAGTGAAAGCAGGAGGACAGAGATGGTGATGCAGGAAGAAAACACACAAGCAGGCTAGTTAAGGGCAAAACTTAATAGAGTCAATTTGTCTAACATGTGTTTATTTTTCTAAATAGATAGTATTGACTGAATAAGAATACCACTCAGCTTATTGGTTGTTAGGTGCTTGATATCTTACAGATATCAGAACAAAGGATCGCTGAAGGGACAATAATGGCTACTGTCTTCACAGTTCCGTTCACGTGTAGGCTGCACAAAACCCGACAAAGTTAAAATCTGTATGAGAGAACCAGCTCCATGAGGTTACTGAATGGCCTCATTTATAGGGTGTTTCTGTTGGTCTGTTTATCTGTCTCTAACAGATAAAATGGAAATAGGTAAATCTCAAAATCTTTGAGAGACAGAAAAATTGTTTTGCATCCTACTTTACATTAAAATATGCTCTCTCAGAAGTTAGAAGATAAAATTTACCCCTCTTTCTTCTTGTAGAGTCAAAATTGGCATATGATCACCTTTTGTGTTGTCACGAAGAGAGTATGAAAGGCTCTAACCCACATGAATGTTATATTCATTGAGTGCTGAAAATGTAAAAGTAAAGGTTGTTGGTGCAGAAAATACATTACCCTTCATTTATATAGATTTTTCCCCAAATATTGATACTCGCATACTTTGTCATTTTGTGTTGGGCAGCAGCCCTGACTATGTTTGCAGCCTTCATGAACCCCAGGCCCAGACTGCAGCACCTGCTGTGGGTGCTTCACACAGCGTTGTGCATACAGGCTCATGGAGAGCCCATGCATGGAGGTTTGCATCCTTAATAGCTGATAACTCAGAAGAGCCTGATGCTATTAAGGAGTATAATTAGCATAGCACTGCTTTCCGTTTTACTTCATACTTCAGCAAGCTGTATCTGACCACTAGATAAGTCCTTGCAGGGAAAAAACATCTGTCTGCTAAGCAGAGCAGAATATGAAACGTTTTACAGCACTTGTAGCAAGCCTTGACAAGAATCTTAGGCTTTTAGATATCTCTGGACAGTTGTTGCAGGTGACCCTCACCTGGAAATATTGCATCATAGGTGCCTCAGAATCAGTCAAAATAGGGGGAAGAGTCTGCACAACTGCCTTCCACTGAAATCATCCTCTAAGCAGTTGTTTCTTCACCTCATACATGGTGCTGGGGCGGGGAGAGATGGAAAATAATACTTGCAAGCTGGCAACTAGCAGATACCCTGCGCAGAGGCTACCAGAGAGGAAGATCATGTCATACTTAGCTATACTGCAAAATGTTTGAGATTCACAGCTGGTAAGCCCTGATGCTTTGTTATTAACTATTTCTTTTGCAGACATACAAAATGTGAACTGGATTATACACAGACATTTCAGTAAGGGTTAAATTTCTGGAAGATGTAGAATGAGAGATAAAAAATTATAATCAAAAAAATTACTAGAGAAAATATCAGTGTAATGGTCAAATTTACAAGACCAATAGTTTTACAAGTTCAACCTTTGCAGATAGTTCCCTGATTTGGCAAAAGCCTTGTCATAGGGTGAAGACTACCTAAAAGCACTGCCAGATATGTGAGACTGACTAAATCTGCCCATCTCTTAACTTATTAGATGATTCTGGTATGCACTAGGAAAACAAACCAAGGACAGATAGTTGTTATGAGGGAGGCTTGCCTAAAAGCTCTGGACTAATCTACTCTCTTCTAGGGGCTTAGGTGGTACCTTGTGGTACAAGACAAAACAAAGAAGGACAGATCAATTCTTGATAACTTTACATCTTCCTAATGAATCTGAGGTGGGAAGCCAGAAGGTGATATTAACACAAGTAATGACAGCTAATTGGCTTTAAATATGGGAAAAATCAAAGACACTGCCCTGGGGTGATGTTTCCATCAAGGCCATTGGCGATGTATGCTGACCGTCTAAGCTGGAAAAAGTAAATAATGCAAACAACAGCCCTGGGTAGGGGGAATACATCCTCAGATGTTTAGCACCATTCAGAAAGCTGAGCCCAAGTTGGAACTGCTATGAGTGCTCGCCAGGACTCAGACACCTCATCCAGCTGGAGTGAGCGTCCTGTTCTCCCAAGCCCGTGGTGCTGGTCACAATTAGGCTGGAAGCACTGACTGATGTGAGCATGTTCTTTACACATCATGTGTGTGAACGTATCTGCACGTGATGAAATAGAAATCGCTCCTCACCATAGAATCCTGCTTAGTAACTACATCTTAGGGAGTGACGTGGTTCTGTTCTTGAGGCTATCTTACCCCTAAATTCCCCTCTGACAAGAACAAAGTGTTACAGATTTAGAAAATTAGATGACAATATGAGAAGACATGGCTATGCAAATTTACTGCTAAGAGTACAAAAAAGTTTAATGGCAATATTACTATAATAAAAAAAACTTTCCACATTCTTTATTCTAATCTTGGAATGAGGTAAATTAGTATCACTTTTTTTTTAAAGATTAAAAAAAAAAGCTCTGGACAAAAAATATGTATTTATTGTGGGAAAGATGTTAGTAGAGACTTTAAATGAAAAGAAATTAGCTGGTGTTTCAGTAAGTTATAGTAATAGTCATTAGTTTTAGCTTGGCTGAAATCATCTCTGTGAGAGCAGTGGATGTTGTCTACCTGGACTTCAGCAAGGCTTTTAACACTGTCTCCCATCCCATCCTCCTAGATAAGCTCAGGAAGTGTGGGCTAGACGAGTGGACAGTGAGGTGGCTTGAGAACTGGCTGGATGGCCGAGCTCAGAGGGTTGTGGTGAATGGCGCAGAGTCAAGTTGGAGGCCTGTGGCTAGTGGTGTCCCCCAGGGGTCAGTCCTGGGCCCAGTCTTGTTCAATGTATTCATCAATGACCTGGAGGAAGGGA
This sequence comes from Struthio camelus, assembly GCF_040807025.1. Classification (NCBI taxonomy): domain Eukaryota; kingdom Metazoa; phylum Chordata; class Aves; order Struthioniformes; family Struthionidae; genus Struthio; species Struthio camelus. The sequence continues at coordinate 48,966,641 of NC_090945.1, read as the reverse complement.
CAGAGTGCACCCTCAGCAAGTTTGCTGATGACACTAAACTGGGGGGAGAGGCTAACACACCAGAAGGCTGTGCTGCCATTCAGAGGGACCTGGACAGGCCGGAGAGGTGGGCGGAGAGGAACCTCCTGAAGTTCAACAAAGGTGAGCGCAGGGTCCTGCACCTGGGGAGGAATAACCCCATGCACCAGTCCAGGCTGGGGGTTGACCTGCTGGAAAGCAGCTCTGCAGAGAAGGACCTGGGAGTACTGGTGGACAACAAGTTGAGCATGAGCCAGCAATGTGCCCTTGTGGCCAAGAAGGTGGGTGCATTAGGCAGAGTGTTGCCAGCAGGTGGAGGGAGGTGATCCTGCCCCTCTCCTCAGCCCTGGTGAGGCCACACCTGGAGTACTGTGTCCAGTTCTGAACTCCCCAGTACAAGAGAGACATGGCACTCCTGGAGAGAGTCCAGTGGAGGGCTACAAAGATGATAAAGGGACTGGAGCACCTCTCCTATGGAGAAAGACTGCAAGAGCTGGGCCTGTTCAGCCTGAAGAAGAGAAGCCTGAGGGGGGATCTCATCAATGTGTACAAGTATCTGAAGGTGGGGTGTTAAGAGGATGAGGCCAGACTCTTTTTCCGTGGTGCCCAGCAACAGGACAAGAGGCAACGGGCACAAACTGAAACTCAGGAAGTTCCATCTGAACCTGAGGAAAAACTTGGCTGTGAGGGTGCCTGAGCACTGGAATAGGTTGCCCAGAAAGGTTGTGGAGTCTCCTTCTCTGGAGACATTCAAAACCCGTCTGGACGTGATCCTGGGCAACGCACTCTATATGACCCTGCTTGAGCAGTGGGGTTGGACTAGATGATCTCCAGAGGTCCCTTCCAACCTTGGTCATTCTGTGGTTGTGTGATTCTTTGATTCTGTGATTCTTAATTAGTGCTATTTTTCCTGCTTTTAAAATTACCACTAAGTCAGAGAAAAACAGCATTACATTATGCTGGTTTATACATTGAACTTCCATAGTATTATACAGAGCATGACAAATTGCATTTCTCATAAAATGCAAATCAATACATAAGTATCAATAATTTGACACAGTATATAACCATAAATTACAAACTGCGCTGGAGAGAAAAGGTTTGTGACAACATTAGTAACAGATGAGTATAAAAACACAGAATGTCTAACATGACTCTAAATGTACTATGGAATATGTTGCATGAAAAAGGAATTTGGTAAGTGAAAGAGACATTAAGTATCAAGAAAAAATTGGTATTATATGCATAAACCTTGGTAATAATGTATATAGGTCTGAAAAGCATGTGCACTTCTGCCAAAGCAGTCACTGAACATAAACATCCAGCAGCATTGAGTCTGTCACATAATAACGATAAGAAGGTCACCAGAAAGGTCCATTTTTTTCTTTGTTAGGAAGAAAATATATCTTAACCCTTGTGTTTAAAACAAATACAGGACCTCTGTTGCTTTAAGAATTTGTTTTTACTTTTAAGCTACTGCTTGTAATGGAAATTAGGCATTAATATAGCTTTGAGGAGCCAGGCGTAAGTACCTAAATGTGCTTGATATTCAGTCTGTCTCTACATTTTAGTTTCACTGGGTAGCTTCTGACAATAAATTTTGCTATTTTTCTACCAGATGTGGTCTTAAAGAAATAACACTGTGTGAGTACCCACAGGTGTGTGATACAGTAAGACTGTTTTTTCATTGTCTTTCAGTAAAGTTTCTTTTTTGGTGGTAAACCTCTACTTTTCCCTCCATTTTTTTCCTGAGATAGGCTTGTAAAACTGCCAAGGATGCGTATAGCCCACAACTACCTTGACAAGCTGTCATGAAATGACCCATGGAAAGAAAACAACTCTTCGCTCGTCAAAAATGAATCAAAATGTCAACTGTTTAACTTCTTTCTAAGATCTAAAAATTGCAGATCTCTTAAGTCCCCTCCAATATTCTTAAATTATATGAATATAAAAGGGAATGAAAAATCAAGAGATTTAATGAAAATATGCCTCTGATTGCAAAATAGTGCTATTGTTTTAGTAAAATAGTAATACATGAACGCAAAAAGCAGAAACTGTAATACATTCTCTATAGGCAGTGAATAATTCAGTGAACAGGGTTATAGCAATTTTTTTTAAAATAGAGAGATAATTTATTTTGCAAAAGATTTTGCACCCTCTGACTACAATTATAGATACATAAACATTCTAAACATTATGAAATAATTTGAATATTTCAATTTCATTGAATATTTATACAGGCAAATAAAGATGACTAATAACAAAAACTACTATGATGATGCTAAAGAATTATGAAATATTGTCATTCTTTCTCTGTAGAGAATACAAAGGAAGAAAAATAATATAAATAAGTGGGTTGCTCAGGCAAAAAAAAGGTCTATGGAAAAATATAGGCACTATATATTGTTATTATATGCACATATTAGAAATACAGAGATGCTTGAATGTCTTCGGTTTATTTAATATCAAGATATTCAGAATCCTGCAGAATTCTAATGCACATTCCTATTAAATTGACAGTAGTGTTATCAAATATGAATGTTCTTGTGGCCCAAATGAATATTTTTATTTTTCAGTGTGTTTTGCTCACTAAAAATGAGTGCAAATAAAACAAGATAAATAATTGTGCTGCAGCCACAAGTTGCTCTGGGATGTGAAAGTTCAAATATAATGTTGGAACACATTTGGCCCCTTAAGCATTGATTGACAGGGTATGTCTCTGCAAAAGAGCCCATGAACAGCATGGATTACTGTTTCAGTGGCAATACTGGTCTGCTGAAGACAGTCAGTGAAGCCATCATGGGGTACCTGCTGCTGTGTAATTTTGTTTTATTTTAGCACATCAAAGTGAAAAGATTTCCATGGGACAAAAAGAGAGCTGGTAGTTGACTGTGACTGACAGAGCAAAACATTGAAATAATAATCCACTGAGATCATTTATGTAAAAAAGGAACCTAGAGTATTCAGCCCCTGCGGCTGCTCTTGTAAGAGGCTATTATTATTTGTATTGATTTTAGTATGCAAGTTCTCTCTTTCCTTCTCTCTCCTGGCCCATAGTGCAAACCATAAATAATGAACTAAAGAAATCTTTCCCTGAAACCGTCACTACCTCTGCAGCACATTAATTTGTTCACCTCCAGTTATATAAACAGGAAAATCACTGGGAAAATGGGTAGGCTGAATGAAACCCCACCTCCACAACAAGAGAAAATGCTTTCCAGCATTCTCAGTTGACATCCAGACCTCCTTATACTCTGCTTCTTACACACTTCTTACACAGTATTACTTAGGTAGAACATGGAAACGTCCTTTTTTGGTGCTGGTTCCGCTTTGACTTCTGCACTTTCCTGTGTCCTCTCATACATCATGCAGTATCATCATTAGGCATTGTATTGCTAAATGCCACTGTTGTCCGGGCTACCATGTATCTGGGAAATTGAGATTATTACGTGTACTCAATCTTATAGGACACAAGAATTAGCACCAGTTGACACAACATTTTTTCCTATTTGTCTGCTCCTAATAATATTTAGATAGTATTATAAGAATTAGAGATGAAAAATACCATAGAGGAACATTGGCTTCATTGAACTCAGTTTGAATGTTAGTGGGATTTGACCTTGACAGTGTTAAGTATGTAAAGCCACACTCCTTTCACCCTCCTGTATATTTCACAATCCTTTTTGTTTCTGCTTTTAATGTTTAAAATGACATAGCTACTGCTTCCTAGTTGTGAATTTCAGAGTTTTGGGTGGGGTTTAATGTAACCCATGGATGAGGTTTTCCTGCTAAACATCTCTACTGAAATACAGAACTATGCAATATGGTGCAAAGCGTTATATTCTAGACTAAGGCGTTGCAGGTAGCAAACTTTTTTACTTATGAAAATCAAAAGTTTTAGTGTAACAAACTAGTGCATTTGTGTGAATCAAACAATGGCATTATAACTAACATGTCTTCCAGTTTCAGTCAAAGTAAGATTGAATAATGTGGTGAATGAAAAGCTTGTACATTATATATTCCAGTGATCCTACTGTAAAGATCTCAAAAAATAGTAAAATAATTTTGAAAGACTGTTAATAAAATGCTAGTGATTCTTGGAACAAAAGAACATTTATTCTATTCTTGTTTTGAGCAGGATAGGTCCATTGTTGTGATATATTTTATAAGTTGATTCTGCACTGATTTTTGCAAAATGGCAAGAGATGAGCGATAACAGAGAGAAAAAATATTTCTAGCCCACATAAAAATTCAATTTTTGAATGTAAGGATTTTTTTTGTCAGAAAACTTCACATTTCTTAGTGCCAAGCTTTTGATCTTTGGTGTCTGGTGTGTACAGATGTGACCCATATTTTTTAATTGTGTCAGGAACTGGTGATAAATAACATTGTGAACACGTGATGAAACCTGGAGATACTGCTGAAAGCATTCAGTAATTTCTCTGATACAGTGTAGCATTTGTGTGGGGTTAGAAATGTGGAAATAAATTGAACAACTGACTAATCAAGTGCTTTTGAAATGTGCTAGCTAGATGGATCTAGATGGATGTTACACCAGGGATCAAATTTATCCTTTTCGAGGTCTTAGTGATATTATCATTCAGGTGAACTATTAAAGTTAGAAGGAGCTATTGCTACAATGGGAACCTGACTGAAAATGAATGGAGCTTATTTCTTTCTCTGTTCCAGTTGGTTGGTTTACATAGTCCTTCACTTTCCTGCTGTAGTTAGGAAAAACCCTCTGAAGTATGCAATTAAGATTCTTTTACAGTGATTTCCATACGAAAAAATCACCTGATTAGAGATGTTTTAATCCTTTTTATTTTTGCAAACCTGTGTTAAGCATAACTATAGCACAATAAGTCATTTCACTTATAGGCTATCTATCTCATAAATTTGTTCCTAACATCTTTATGACCATAGAAAAGTAAAGATGTATTGAGCACCACAGGGCTGACTTAATTGGTTGCAGTGCATTTGAAATGTGATGTAGGATGATTTAATCAACCTATGACACTAATGGAGTTAAGCACTCTGTCCACTAGAAAATGCCGTAATCTTTCATTGAGTTCCTAAGTGCCTGTTTATGGCTCTTTTGAAGGCGGTGTATTGCTGATCGTACATTGCCATCCATCGTAGAGAGTACAGAAATGAAAACAGCTTCTGCAAAACATGAGAGACATGTCAGCTGCCATAAGCTAAATATAATTTCAGGGATGATAGATATTAACTGTTTAAAAAAAAATCTATAATCTATGAAGTGTCAAATATTCATACTAAAATGAATGGAAACAAACATGCATATATTCTTCTTGTCAAAACAGGAACTGGCATACATTGTTTTGTTAAATTTTAATACCATTTATTAGTGCTTTCCCTTGATGTTTTATTAACAGGAAAGCTGGCTGGGTCAAATTGTTTGTGCTTGAAATTATGGAAGTGGACAAATATGTAACACATCAGCAAAATCTCTCTAATTTTCCACATAGGACAGTCAGGTATCTGCATCTACCTGAACTATAATGTCATTGTGAGGAACCAAACAAACTGAATCCCTGCAGGTTTTTGCCAATCATTTCACTCATCCAGTGTAAAGTCTGGAAAACTTACTCTGCAAGAACCTGTAAAATATTTAGGACTCAAGTTACAAACAAATGTCCTTCATGAAGACTTTGGGGGAAATTTATGTCAACAGCTCCTAAACAACTTAACTTTCACTGTGCTCTGGTATTATTTTGCGTGAGTGACGTGGGAAAGCACAAGAAATGGTGAGCTACTTGCTTTTTTAAGCATGCAGAGCAAACTGACGTTGATGGAATGCAGGATCTGGATGCTTATTTTCTGATCACCTGGCAATAAAAGCGCCCAGATACAAAGCTCAGTGGGGGTTGTGGCAGTGCTGGGTATGCACAGTTGCACAGTGCTAAAAGCTTGGAAAGCATTTGCCAGAAAAATGCCGTGCCTAAAATCACAAGAGTATTTGTTAGTGATTTAGAAAAAAACCCACAAACACATGAGAATGTAAAAGTCTAAATGCTACCTTGATAGCATTTACAGCTGGAAATGCTTTAAGATTCAGATAGTCTCTCCTAACTCCTGTTTCTGACTTTCAGATCCAGAGCTGTTTACCATAGCCCTTGCTTTGTTTCAGGTTTGTAGACGCCACAATTTGCACCTGTACGTTTGTCCAGATGCTTAAAGTTTTATTTCTGGGCATACTGAGACATGCCTCAGACTTGCTTGTGACAAACAGGCCAGCACAGTTATATCGTGCCTAAATCTCATTTAGATCTTGATGTGCCTAAGTTAATATTAACTGAATAGCTTAATCAATTGAATATTAATTGAATAACAGTAGACTATTTATCTCAAACTTCTCTGCTTCTGAATAATTTAGCCTGAAAGGTAGGTTACTCTCTTGTGAGGTGTGAAATATCTCAACAGAGAAAGAAGCAACGCTAGATTTTGACCTTTAGATATGATGAATGGTGTCAGGGTCTGCATTATCCCCATAATCTTTTTCTGGTTATATTTTGAGAGAAAAATATGATGTTTCTCCCTTTCCTATTTGAAAGAAAACAAAGATTTCTACCACTAGGTGAGGTCACCTACATCCCACAGGGGAGTAAGGTTTAAGGGGAATTTTTCTTAGAGCGCTTCCTATTGACTGCCTTGGGCTCATCATTTTAGCTCAGTCCTTTCCTATAACTGTTTTTCCTGCTGCAGAGGTCAGGGAATACTCCAGCAACTTTATGAAGTTAGTCCAGAGAAACTATAGGCCACCATAAATAACAAAGATGCAAGCAGACTTGTCTCACCTGGTATGGTAAATGACCCAGCATTTAACCAAAAGATTCTCTCACAGAAACAGCCAAGCCAAATATCACTTCTAAGTTTCTAAAATACCTCTGTTCATCAGTTATTAATTTGGAAATTGTTTGAGAAATATACTGACATTCTGATAGTTATGTTCATGAAGAGAAGAGATGTCAACCAAAAATACAACCCAGGCTTTGGGCAACCAGTTCAGAATAGAAAATCAAAGGGGGAATGGTTCGCGTTCTAATTAGCATCTAATACCTGTGGAAAGAACTCACCGATTCATGGACATTCAATGAGGAAGGGAAAAAGAAGGGGGAAATCCAGCCTATAACTTACTTGTTACACATTATTTACTCCACTCTAGTTCAGTGCTGATGTCAGGTATAAGGAACGTGAAAAAACTTTTAAATACATACATTCACTGCAGAGAAGTGTTTGCAGATACATGAACAGCACTGTACTGCTGCTGTATTTTGGAAGTAGCAATACGCTAGGTCACTTTCTTGATTAGCTGGGTTCCTGTACCAGATAGCGTGTGGCATACTGTGTATCTTATTCTGTTATTTCAGATGACAAAGTCAAATTTAATTGTAAGTACCGTTGGGATTTATGGGGAAGTAGAAGCTCAGTTTTTAAAAACTTTAATATGGTTCCTGTAAAACTTAATTGTACTGTCTGGCTCTTTTAGTGGTAAATTCTAATTAATCTAAAGTGTGGAAAGGAAATGGAGGACTAATTTTTAAAAAAATTACTTCCTTTTGTTCCTGTCTACTTCTTAATCTGAATATAACCTAATGAGGCAATGTTAGTTCAATGTTCAGCCTGACCATTCTTTCCAAGTGGTTAACATAACAACTGATTTTATTCTTCTAACTATTTTATGTGCACTGTAACATAGCTAAGACTATTGATTTGGTCAATAACCACTTATTCATGTCCAAACCAACCCTAATTGGATGGACATAAAATAAAGCATAATACAATAATTATTTGATTGTCTGTAAGAAGAGCTAAACATGTGAACTGAAGTTGCCGTCTCCCTCTGGGAAAGTACTGTCTGCACAATTGTCTTTGTCTGGCATTTGCAAATACTGGAAAGGGTAAGGAATGGAAGGATAATTGGTCTGTTGTGGTAGTTCATTTGTGTTCTTAGATACTCCTGCAAACAAACAAAATTGCTTCCTATCTAATGAACATAATTTAAGTGCACAATAGTTATATAAAGTTCCTTCAGTTTCTAGACCACATTCTGACTCTTCAGTTTTCTAGCAAGTGCAAATGCAAGTGCTATTTAAGAAAGTAGAAGTCCTCGCTCCCGGTGCTACTGACGATGCTCCAGTATGGTGTTTTAGAGCTCAGATAGGCATGTATACCCAAGATACAGTGTTCATTTTTCTCCTGTATTGAGTACAGTGAATCAGCATGAAAATTACCTGATTGGATTAAGGTTATCGTTTTAAACTCTGTTTTGGGGAAAGTGGAATGTGACCCACTTACATCCCCTCTACTAAACTCCTCATGGTCAAACGTTCGTAAAATTTTGAGGATGTGTACAGTAGAAATAAGTAGGAGACAATAAACTACCCTTTACTATCTAGAAGATTTTTAACCAGAAGTACAATAATGTGTTTATGTTATTTCCAGCAACTCCACATATATAGTCATCTGAGAGATGACTCTGACACTCTACCAAGAGAAAGAGAAAAAAATGTCCATTTGTCCCCACCTCCTATTAAAGGTGAGAGAGGTGAAAGGATGAAAGATCTAATTACTTCCAAACTATCTTTGCCATATGGAGAGTAGAGAACAAGAGCATTTTCTCTTTCTCTTCTCTGAAGGGAAGGGAAAGAAAATATTTTCCCATATAGACTTTAATCTCTGTATTTCCTTTGTACAGCAGTGAACAGAGTAATATTTGAAGCAGAAATAACAGAATCTAATTTAAACAGATCATGGATCACCTGTGTCATGTCAAAACCTAAGGTTTGGGCCTCTGGGCAAGGTGTTTCCTTGAATTTGAAAGTGTTTGAGTTTGTATGCATGGGTAGATGACACCAAGGTGAGGGCTGTTAGTATTGATTGGTTTGAGCTTTTGGAAGGTATACAGCTGGATTCAGTGGGGATGGGAAAACCTTTCCAGGTCAGGTCTGCTTTTGCTGCTGTCCTTGGTCATGAACGGAGTTGCATCTGTAACCATCTCTCTCTGTGACCCCTTTCTATAATCACCTCCCCAGCCTCCCGGGGCCCAGCTGCCTGTGAAGGATCCAATGCCTAGTTCGGATATGGCTCAGCTGCGTAACCTGGGCTCAGACCTCTAAGGAATCTGCCAAGTTGAGAGGAAGTGTATAAAAGTAGAGGTATGCAAGATAAGAAAAGTAAAACTGCAGATAGGGTAGGATTGCTGGGACGGGGATCATTAGTATTTTGAGGTTTCAAGAGGAGAATGGATGCGAAATGGTATAAAAACCTGAATGAAAAAAACAGGGAGTCAGTGAAAGAGGATCTTCCCTAGAGGCAGTGGAGGTTGGCCCTTCCCCTCCTGACTGGTGCCTGCCAGGCCAGCAGAGACTCCGTGTGTCTTATCACAATGGAGACCATATTAGCACCTAGCCTTGAAGCTTGTTAAATCCTAGCCATATGTGTGTGCATCAGCCAATAAATAATTGCTTTATACTTTTAAGCTACATATATCCTTCTGACAGAGGCTCTTTGTAGGGTTAGAAACATGTGAAAATATGACCCAAAGAGGGAAGGTAACGTTCCCAGGCAAAATATTCCTCCAATGGAAGAAGAGATTATTGCATATGAAAAGAAACTTCTGTATTTAGAGAGAAACATTTGCTGTACCCTCAGATTATTGCTTTTTCTTGTGATGATTTCATTTCCCTGTTGATGTTGGAAGTGAAGCTATTGTAGTGACTGATAGGTGTAATCTACAACTGGGTAGTTCTGCCATATATACACGCACTTACGTATGGTCACTTAGCAACTGAAGCATCAAAAATATCTACAATATATCAAAGTAATACCGAACACTGGATAATATAAACCTATAACAGGAAGCACGTTCAGAGTTAAAATCAAAATTTCAGTTTTTAGTGAGCTTGCTGTGTCTAGGTGTTGCAGTACTTTACCGAAGGTGAGCATCACTCCACATCAGTTTATGATGTAGCATTAGATAAGAATGGCTTTTCTATTTCAACCTTGAATTGTTAAGTTCTCTAGAAATACATTTCAATGCTATTTCTAGATAATTAAGATATACAAAACAACTATGAAGAAATATTCAGAAATACCAAACAAATTTCCTTAAGTAACAAAGGGATGGTTTCTGCTACCAATCGCAACTTCCCTGTTAACAGTGAAAGTGTGTAGGTTAACCCCTGTCCCTATGCCCCCTTCAAATTTATGTCTTGGTATAGCAAATATATTTCTGGCAGCCATAGGAACACATTATCTTTTGATATATTTTAGGACTCTGTAGAACAGCATTACTCTGAAGTCAAACAGACTCTCAATTTCAAAAGCAACTTTGATTTTTTTAACCAAAATTAAAATACTCTAAAGAGCCAAGATGTTCAGAATGTTCTCAGCTTATTAAATTGGATTGTATTTAGTTATCTCAAGACAGGCAGTTAGAAGTATACAAGCTCGCTATTATGTGGATAAATTTAGATTATTCTTTTTATGAGAACTATTCTAATTTTAGCAGTTCTACACAGGCAGCTACCCCAGTACCTTAGGGCTAGAATTCTATCCTAAGTTCTAGAAGGTAAGGTAGATAAAATGTCTTACAAAAATATGTACTGAAGTCTTTTTGCTCTCTAAGCTAAGCCAATTTAGAATTAATTAAACTGTCCATTGAAAATGTTTTCTTCTGGATTTTAGCCAGGCTGATTTGGAGCTGTAACAAAATTTTTCCCAGTGTTCATTCCAGTTATGGGTGATTGAACTCTTCAAATGCAGATATTCCAGCAGCTCAAGTCCTTAAAAAATGACCTAAGATTTCTTAGTCTCCGCCTGGAAAATAAATGTAATTTAAGGGTATGTACTCTAAAAATGGATACTACATAAAACTGTTGAACAGAAAATATTGGATTTATTCACAGTTTTCTTATCATTAGATCATTTAGATAAGAAATGAGTTATCTGTATTGCACCTGAATGGAACAAATATTTGTGGCTTGTTTTGAGTTATTTTTGTAAATCCAATTATCAAGTGAATTTAAAACCTAAAAGAAAGTAAAATTCTGATAATGTCCACTTTAATACCTGTCAGGATTGCAGCTCCTGTCTTAATGAAAATAGACTGTGATTTGAAGCTGCACCATTTTCAGAACAAAGCATTGCTTTTTCAGTAGTGACTGATGGGTGTAGAATGTTTAAACAACAATTATTGAGGGGTTCACTGTTGTTACTACCACACTTTTCCTCTTGCTGTTACATAGTACTATTTTAACAACTGCATAAGTTTCGTAGACACCCCAGCATTAGCCAAGCGTTCTGTTGCCAAGCAACATTTAGATCACATTTTGAAATATTTGTTTCATTTGACATACTTCACTCACTCATTTTCGTATGCAGACTGAGACTACCTTCATTTTCATATTTCATATACAACTATTCATCAATGGCCTTGATTGGCATACTTTGCATTGAAGATGCTGGAAATGACGATATATTTGATGAAAGTAGAAATGAAGTGAGTGAAATTACACTTTGTGTCATATCAGAGCTCCTTGTCAGCTTTTCCATTTTTGTGACTCTTAAGTTACAGATATTTCAGCTGCTTAAATTTCCTTAAAATGCTTTAACACTTGAGGCTAACAAGAATTTAGGTACCATACATGCAGGTTCAAATGTGATTTAAAAAGCAATGCTTGTGGATGCTAATAGACAGTGTTTCATTGAACTAAAACAGTAGCAAATGCATACTTTCTGCTAGGAAATTCATGATGAATTTTTTAAAAATTAATATAATACAACCTTATATCAAAATGGAAACGTGGAAATCATGGTATGAAATTCTATACATCCTGTATAAGATTGGTAAAAGTTTGGGTATACACATTTTAAGACTGCAATGTTGTATCAGACCATTTTGACAACAGAACCTACACAATAATTTTGTAGAACACAGCATTCTCTTTGACAGTAGAACACAATCCTGGAATCTGGAGAGGAACAACAGAGCAATGAATCCTGCTCTGAACATTTAGCAGGCAAGAAGAATGACTGGATGATTTGGATAGTGAGTCTGAATGACTGTTTTCACAGCTGACCTCTGATCTCATAGCTGACCTTGCTTTGAGGGGGAGGTTGAACCAAAGACCTCCTAAGGTCCCTTGCAGCCAGAAAGATTCTATGACTCTACGAATATAGATTTGGGTGCTCCATTTCTCCCGTAAGTGCATCACTTAATATTTATCAGCTTTAGATTTCCTGCTCAATCACAGCATTATCACTCCCACATCATCAGTAATTGCAACAGCCAGTGAGAAGGCTGTGTAGCACAAAATGCGTAGATGTTGCATTCACCTAGACGTTTCACAAACGTGTAAGAGGAACCTGTTTTCCACCTGACCAGTAACTGTATCCTCATGAGCTTTACTTAATTATAGAAGTAAATTGTAGCTATGCTACAATTGCCTTCGGGCCCTTCAGATTGCCTTTGTTTCCACGTGCTTTGGAAATTGTCATATGTATATATTACTGTTTTTTCTAAAAAACTTTTTTTGAGAGAAAGGGAGTTAAATCTATAAATAATAATAAAGTTTCTCCAGCGTGAATAAAACAAAAATTTGTCCCACCTTATTTTTGTGCAGAATGTGACTCTAGGTTACACGACATCTTACTCTGATCATTATGAGTCAGAGTGGGAAGAAAGTTGAGTGGGAAGGAAGTTGAAAGGATACAACTTCATTTTAAAAGAAAGATGCCATCTGGATCATTCTTCTATAAAGAGGATTAGTAGAATGCCTACAAAAGTATAAAAAGGAAAACAGATTTTTTTTAGCAATCCCACAATAGCCATTAGTTGAGCCAGATATATGCACAATCAAAACCAAAATAAAGCCTATTCAAAACTACTGAGGCTAATGTGTCAGAAACAAATTCAAATAATATTTAGTGTTCAAATGCTATTTAAAGTTCAGATAGATGCTTTTTTTTCTTTATACAGTGAGGGTTAATTGGGTTCATGGCATCTCAAGGATGAAGGCAACTGCTCAGTTTATGATTTGTTAGTACAGGTAATCTTTCTGAATGTATTGATGGGGATAGGTCTGTTTTACACAAATTAAAATCTAGTAAGATGAGCAAACTGAAATTAGGGTATGTAAAATGAAGACAGTGGGTTAAAATAGGCACCTGTTATGGCTGGAATAGGCCAGGTAGAGGCTGAGGAAACTAACCTGCCTAGCAACAGAGACTGCAAACTGAACTACATGAAAGCAGCTTCACTTGCATTCAACTTTGAAAATTTGGAAATCTTCATCAGTCTTCAGAAAAGCTTTTATTTCTTGGGTATAAAAGTCAAGTTTTGATTTGTTATGGAGAAGAGGAGCATGAAACACCTAAAAATCATGATGGGAAAGCTATTTCTCCAATAATGCTTACTGAGGATATAGAGATATAAACATAAGTATTAAAGTACTGCAAATAAGATAATGAAATTATGTGTTGATAAAACAGAATAAGATCTAAAATGATCTTAGGAGAAATTCCTTAACGACATGATTAAAAAAAAATGCAACATGAGTTTTAAACAGATTTGCTAGGCAAAAGAAGGCAAAAAAAAAAAAAAGCTAAAATTAGGAGTTTCTGAAATATGGGAGCACTAATTTTCCAGGGGCATCATGGTCCACAAAGACACAAGAGCTACCAATCTGCGTGATAGATATTTCCTCTGTATTTTAAGAAGCTACCTGAAAATCTGCACAGGCGTATGTTCAGCATACATCTCCTGCGCGCTGTTAAATACAGAGGATTAATGCGTACGTTCAGGCCAACAAGGCAGGAGTGCGGGGCCCGTGCGGGAGAGCAGCGACCCGCGGCAGGGGGTCGAGGCCCACCCGTAGCAGCGCCCCGGGGGCCGGCCGGCCGGAGGCCGTGATGGTGGCCGGCAGAGGCCACGCCGGGCCACGCCGCGCTGCGCTGCGGCCCGGGCCCCTTCCTCGCTCCCTCCCTGTGCGGGGTGGGATGGCCCCAGGGGAGGCCGGGGGGGCCTCGTGGTGCCCTCCAGGACCCTGTCAAAAGGTGATACGACTTTTAAACAAAGTTAGAAAACAAAAAACAAAAAACCAAAAAACCTTTAAAGTCTTTAAAGGTTCCTATAGAAATGCGAGCTGTTTAGAAAACCCATCAGGACAGAAGAAATTGCAGCTGGCTGCGGGGTTGGATGTCGGGGGCAGGACAAACCTCACCCAGGGAGGGGAGTGACGCACGCTGGAAATTGCCGTGCTCCGGTTGCAAAGCCATGGCGAACCTGCCCTAAATGCACTGTGAAATATTCACGGTAAGTTCATCTAAAGGAATGCTTAAGAAAGCAAGCAGGCAAAACTATACAGTTTTCCATTTTGGGGGCAGAGGGTTGTTTTTGGGGCATTGTACTGGCAAGTGTGAATAGTCTATCTTGGTGGGCCCAACTGTGGATGCTTCAGCATAAGAAATGGCTATTGTCCTGGTCGGCCTTAACTACAGACTGCAGGTGTTCAGAAGCAAAAATATCAGGTAAAACTATGCCAATTTTTATAATATTTATAGCTATATAAGCAAAGCTTAGTTGCAAAAATACTGGATATTGATAAAAGAGATCACTTATGAAAACAATAGAAGTTTTAGAGGAAAGAGATGGGTTAGTTTTCACATTTTTTTAGTAATCTACTTTGTTCTGTGTCAGGAAAGGTTGAACGTTTGTGAGAATAGACAGCTGGGATTCCCCAATGAGTAGCTGGCTATATATCTTTGATGAAACTTTCCAAACCTGTTTTTAATTATTTGTAAAGGGTAGATTTTCAAGCTTGCACACATTATCAGGATTCCTTAGCGTTGTTTTCTATATAAACAAAAACAATCCTTTATCATTGCTTCAAATTTTGAAATACCATTTAACAAGTGAAGAAGGAAGGAAAAGCATCAGAATGGATCAAACCAAAGCTGGTTTCTGGATCTAAGCTGGTGTCCCATTTCTGACAGCGGCCAACTGTGCTTGCCTATGGAGAGAGTAGATGAAACACTAAATCTGAAGTGATCCCACAAACTCCAAGCAGTGGTTTAGGGGCTGCCTGAGTTTATAGCTGCATCAAAACTGTTCTTTGCTAGCCGTGCTAATAATCTTTGCTGCTCTTGACTGGACATTTTCCAATTCCACTATATTGTTTTAAAGCAGGATTATTGTAACTGCACTCAGTGTTCAAAATGTGAGTGTACCATGGATTTGCCTAGTAGCATAATAATATTTCCTGGCTTATTCTGTATTTTTTTCTTACTGATTCCTAACATTCTATTTAACTTGCTTAACTATTGCTAAATGCTGAGGTGACATTTTCAAAGAACTATTCACAGGGATTCCAAAATATCTTTTCATGGTGGCTACTTTAGTGCCAGTCCTATTGTATGTTTTCTGTGTGTAATACTCTTTTTCTTGACATTGAATTGCATCCAATATTTCATCTGTTCGTCTATGTTTTTTATGTATACTGTAGTTTTTAGGTTCCCATTTTGATATGGCTCAGGATATCTAGGAAGGTCACATTACTTTAAGAGCATTCCAGAGACAGTTCCATAAAGGAATCATAGTTACTGAATTTCTGGTGGATTGAGAAATTCCAGGCTTTGGGTCTGGATGATAAAGATCTTATCAGTATGTCTTAGATTCAGAATAATTTTCGTATTCAAGTTTATGGAATTATTCAGGGAGCTCATGAAGTTACGGGCACACTGGGGCTCCATCTTGGTGTTCAGAGTTGTGGTTCTTGGTTTATAGAAAATTTTATTTGCTGATGGCAGACTTGTGAGTTAATTTTGGAGTAGAGGAGCTTTAAATTGGGTTTGTTTGGATTAAAAATCTGAAGGATGGTCTCGTTCTTGTAGATATTTGAGACAGGTTGAGGGGGCATTGTTGGGGACAGATGAGGTTTCTGTGAATGTGATAGATACTCAGGAAATGCCATAGCTGAAAATGACAGGACTGTAAGAGTTTCCTTGATCTTGGATCAGTTTTCACCTGGACAGTCTAATTTCTCCGTGTAACTGGAAAATGCTATTAAACTGTATAGGAATAATCCAGACACACTTTGATCAAAAGTGTTGCATTAATGCTGCTGTGAAATGCTCTATCATTCTTATGTAATTTGCTTCCTCAAATCACAGTGTCTCACTCATTATAATCCTTCCAACAAGTTTCCAAGATGTCCACTATATAAATATATATATATATATATATATATATGTATATATATCATCCCGTAAAGGTAGACATTCTAACTGATTATCTAATTGATAGGTTTATCTTAATTTCTATCATTTTAGCGTTAGTAGTGAACTGTAGTCTTTGTTAGACTAGCGTGTTTTTCTGTGACAGAGAACTGGCAGCTACAACCATCACTGTGAGACTGAGAATACTAATAAAGATGTAAAATAATACATATCTGTAGGTCATATATACACATCACAGAATTCTGGCTTTCATTTGTGTGCAGCTCCTTAGTTTGAGTTACTATTTTCTATATACGTTTTAAATAACGTATATAATCCAGGAGGACAGATCAGACTTTTTCTGGCCTTATATAGTGATTAAGAATTTGATTTAAACTGACCAGTACAACTGTAGTTGATGCTTCTGAAATAATGCTTTCATGCCATTGTGTTGATTTACTGTAAGAATGGCTTTTGGTGCAATCTGAAACTGGAGGGAAGCTTAATTAAGTTTGCAGAGTGACAAGCATCCGCTGTAGGTCATAGAAATAGAGATGTAGCAAAATGTTTATATTGATTACATGAAAGATGATAAGGGCTATTTCTCATAATGTCAACAGTGGGTGAAAATAAGAAATAATTGCATTGTAAATAAGAAATAATTGCATTGTCCACAAAAAACACATCAAAGCCACTCTTTGGAGTTGATATGAAGTCTTAAAGTATCTCAGATTTCTTCCGGTGATAATTCTAATGGTAGTAGTCATTAAAAACATTTTCTCACTATTTAGACACTTTGTGAGGCAGCATTACTTATAGTCTGTGTACAAAGACTGAAAGAAAAGTCAAGGCTGGTAGACTGTGAGCATATTTTGTCTTTATTTACCCACATAACTAAAGCAAAATCTCAAAAAAACTGCATGAAATACCTCAAAACCAACAGAATGTATGTGTCTCAGAAGTATGGAGACAGCAGAAACTACATGATAAAGAATGGGAAGCATGCCATTACCGAGTAGGAAAGCTCACTCAGGAAAGCTATCTTCTGCTCCAGGCACAGGCTCTATTGGTAAAACCTCTCTCTTGTAGCAACTCCAGGCCCACATCAGCATGAACTAGAGGAAGACAGAAGAAAACTTGAACTGAGGAAACGCTGGAGATTAGTTTTTCTAGCAACACTGAAAAGCAGTGGTCATAGGAGTACAAGTTTAACTAAATTACAGTTGAATTGAACTAGAGCAACAGGCCAGTTCTGACCCCGAACTTTGTTCTCTCCTCCCTCTTTATTTTTTTTCACAATACCTGCTAATACAACGCCCATGTGGGCATAACCGTAACCAGTTTTTCCCCGTCATTGTCTTGATCTAGGATTAACTAAAGAAATGGGATTGCATATGTAAAGAAGAAAGCAGATGCAATGGAAAAAGATTAATTGTATCCTAGTTGTGTTCATTATATCCCATTGTTTTCCTTAATTATGCTCTTCATTCTCCAGCCTTTGTCTATTTCTAGACTTTTTCCTATTTTAAGTTACATAGGAAAGCATTTTGTCTTCCCTGTATATTTGTACAACATCCAAGACAGTAAGGTTCCTTTTTAACTGGATCATTTATGTATAATTCCATGCTGAAAACATTGACAATTAATAATAAATATTAGCCTCTCTAAGAAAGATAGGGCTCTATATGAGGATTTTTAAGCAAAAACACTTAGAAATATATAAGATTTGGCAAGTCTAGTTCAGTTTCATGATCCATCTGTATGATTGTCCTATATTCTACCTTTTTCTTCTATGCTGAATGAAATAAATTACAGCTAAGACACAATAAAGCAGTTTATCAGCAAATGCACATATATACCATTCTAGCTGACTAGGTTTCTCTTGTAACAGATAATGCTTAAACAGCATCAGTAGCACATACAGCAAACATGTAACAAATGATAATAAACGCATTACAGAAATGAAACGGACAGTTTTTTATCTGAAGGAGGACAAAAGTATAATATGAAATCCCATTTTGACTAGTGGTTTGGCCTTTAGCAGAATGTTCAAATTATTCTTACATGCATTACCCTTCCACACATTGAATTTTACTGCAGAATCTTTAACATAAGAGAGAAAACCAAGTATATGTATATATGGCTAAAAGCTAAATCCTTATTTGAATTCATATCAGTATGGATGGTAGGAACATGGCTTAGGGAGTTTTTTAGACGCTTAAGCATTTCAATTCCAAAATTTCCCTTATGGTACCACTCGTGGAGGTTCAAATTATAGTGCTTAATCCTGTTTCTGAGGTCATTATGCAGAATGTATTTTGGAAAGACATTTTGTGTTTTCATATGCATGCCACTGTAGTGGCTTATTTTATAAGATATATGGTGATATTACAGTATTATGGGAGGACAGGATTAAGCCTTATGCAGTGAAATTACAATGATTTTTAAAGTGGAGTTACAGTGGTATTTCATTATTTCTCCTGGTAAGTCACCAAGCTTGCACAAGGTAGGCAATTCTGCAAAAAAGCAACCCTCTTCCTTTCCCTGACAAATACATCCAGAGAGAAATAGGTGGCTCAGGAATATTACCCAGCTGCAAAAGGCCAAGCAATGCAGAAAAAATTAACACAAGAAGATATCCTTGAAATCCCTAAGATAATGTCCATGTAGATACTGATTATAGGAGTTGAAATCTGGTTTATACTACCATTATGTACAGCAAATTTTCCAAATAAAATCAAATTTAACTTATAAATTTCAAGAAATTATAATATGTAGATCTTTTTTCCTAACCAGTTACTGCTTCTTTCACTTGGACTAGATGGTTGTTGTATTATTTTAGTTTAAAAGGGAAAATGGCCCAATGGATTACAAGCTAGCTCATTGTGTTTTGCAAGCACAGGTCAGGTTGGTGGTGGAGTGGCTGCAGTGGAAACCACTTTTGTGGAAGGGTTCTGCTGTAGTAATGGCAGTGCATCAATCATTTAGGGAACAAAGAAAAATGAGGATTGGTCCTACACAGTACAGAGACAGAGTATTCAGTTCATAAAGTAAAAAGTAATGGCTGATTCAGACACTGGAAAAGAAACTGACCTTATATTTATGATAGTGCTAGGCCCAGGAGTAAATCAAAGAGCACAATCCTTTAGATATGTGCTTACTTATGTGGTAAAGTTCATACTTGATCTATATGGTCTCTGAAGCAATCCTTCCTTACCCTTTTTTGGCCTTTCTCTCTAATATAAAACAGAAGTATTACAAAGAAAGTACAGTTTATTTCTGCTCTGTAAAGGCAATTATACTGATGTTTAATTGTACTTGAGCTTATGTGTAGCTTTCATTCAAACTTTCTCCTGGAGGTCAAAAATGTTAACCTATCTGCTTCTCACTTCACAGGAACTTACAGTAGAAGGGCTGAAGGGAATACTGAGGTCAAAGGACATCATCATGCTGTGCAATTTAGCCAAAGAAGTTATCGTGAACCTGCTGAATTTACATGTGTTTTGTTTACACTGCAGAAGAGGTAAGTGAATTTAATTAGGGAGAAAATATTCTGAAAAAATTCTGTTAAGAGGGTTATTTAATCAAAGGTTTCACAAAACATCTAAAGCTTCAGGAAGAACATTTTTTATTTAGCTTCTACTTTACTTGTGGTTTCTGTGCTGTATATGTTAAAAGTGTTAATATTGTTATAAAAATAATTTCATCATTTCCTACACCATGCAGTTAACATGGAAATATTTTATTATAATGAACCAACTGCTCTTAAGCTTAAAATAGAAGTCACAGCTTTTGGCAAATTATTGTGGAATTTAATTTGCCCTAATCTGCTGTGGTGACAAGTGCAATATAAATAAAAGTGTGAAGAAGAAAAATGTGCCATTAAGCTAAAAGAGTAAAAGTCAGGAGATATAGGTTAAGATTGCTCAAAACTGGAACCTAAATTTCAGACCAGAACCCTTCAATTAAGCACCTGAAAAAAATGGCTTGAATGCTCAGGGGTTCTGAGCAGTCATTAAGTTCCAGTTAAATCAAGGAAAACCACTGTGTGTATAATTAGCTTGCAGAAGTCATGTTACTTCTGTAGGCACCTGAGAATGGATATACAAGCTCACCTTTAGGGCTTTACCAAAAAAAAAAAATGTTTTCACTTCTGCTGCACTGAATTCTTCTTTTTTCTTTTTTTTTTACACCTTTATTCTGAAATTATTTGTTACTCTGCTTGAAGTCTAAGTCTCTGAGGATGAGTTTCTATGTGAGAATTTTATCTATCTCTTTCCCGCCCTCCTTTAAGAAAAAAAAAGTCTCTAGACTCCACGGTTGTTGAGAGGAATCTTTAAAAAGAACTATTAGAAATACAACTGAAGGCCAAAATCCAAGTGAGCAAAAAGCAAATAAAAATAATACTAAAAAAACCGTCATGGTGTTAGGGGTGGGAATTCCTCCTCATTTCTTAACGTGTGTCCTTACACTGTTCTAGGCAAGTTATTTAACCTTTCTGTGCCTAACTTCCTTTCTGTATTTTTTAGCTAAAATAATAATATATACTCATCTCTTGGGGTGTTAGGAGATTTAATTTAATAATGCCAGTGAAACACTTCATTAAACATAGGAAATATATGGAATTTTGGAGTAATATCATTATTAATTAATTAAAAGAATCTCCCCAAGACAAGGAAAGAATAATTATGTTTTATGTCAGGCTATTTTGTTTCACAATATACTTATACTTTACTGTGACTTCTAAAAAAATTTTTGGACAGCAGTGGCATAAAATACATTACATACATTGTTAATAAATTTGGATTTATAACCCGATTGCAATTTTCAGGTTTTTAAAACATTGTTTCCTCACTTCTGTGGAATTGATGAGTAATTAGTGTGCAAATCTTCTTGTATTTCTTTATGGGTAACCTTTGGACTGACATTTTAGCTAAATATTATGTAAGATTGTTGATAAGACACAACTGAATAGTAATAGAAGCAATGACAGAAGTTACTGCATGTATAAATTTTTTGGAATCTGAATGTTTTTAAGTGGGATTGGCTGATTACTTACAACAATAAAAATATTCAGTGATGCCTTCTCTTGTTCTTTAAAACATTATTAGATTAAAAGTGTTCAGTTTCTGACCTGACCACGTTCTGCTACTTAGAAATGAATGTTGTTTTATGATGAATTGCAATATTAACCAAATAATGTATTCCGTGAATAATACTGCAGAAAGCTCCTTTTATGGCCATTTTATCATCCATATCATCATCACTATGCAGGAAAATATAATAGTGTATGGAGTGATCATACTATCTTTTAGTCTCTGTGAAATATTCTTTTCCTCACTAAAGCAAGGAGAAATCTTTGACCCTGCTGCAGTAAATGATTATTTTTGCTACTAGATTCAGTATAATCAACTTTCACGTGCCTCCAGTAATCTATAGCAACTCATCAGATACTGTTGCATTCAGAAGTTCCACAAAATAGAGAAAGATTAGAGAAAACCTATGTGGAGCTCCATCCTCTGAGTTTTTCCTAGATCTTCTGTGGACAACTTAGCTCCTGAACAGAGGAAAAGAGAGAAGCTAACTAGCTAGCTACTGGGACTAGGAAGCTCTGGCATGAGCGGGGAAGTATCTTGAAGATCCGCATGTCTGGGACAGCCGTGTTTCCTAAAAACCATCAGAACCCCAAGCCTATCTGTCTAGAAGAGGTACTGAGTAAGAAGCTTATTAACATTCATATCTCTGAGCTGGTGCTCAGCATAGTGAGTCAAGTCCCTATAGTCTCAAAGATATTTTACTACTTGTGACACTCAAAACAATAGAAAAGCTTAGACTTTTTTATTTACCTCCTGTTTTTAAATTTATTTTTATTTTTCATTCCTCGCGGTCCTATTTCAGAGCTTGTTTTCATGCCTATGAGAACTTTAGATCTTATTTTACAATAAACAAAAAGTTAAAAACCTAAGACTGTTATGACAACATGATTCCAGGACTTAAGCATTTATGGAAAAAGTTAAATACTCGCAAACTTTAACAAAAAACCCTGGATTAGCAATCACAGAATCACAGAATGGTTAAGGTTGGAAAGGACCTCTGGAGATCATCTAGTCCAACTGCGCTGCTCAAGCAGGGTCACCTAGAGCATATTGCCCAGGATCGCATCCAGGCAGGTTTGAATATCTCCAGAGAAGGAGACTCCACAACCTCTCTGGGCAACCTCTTCCAGTGCTCTGTCGCCCTCACAGTATAGAAGTTTTTCCTCATGTTCAGATAGAACTTCCTGTGGTTCAGTTTGTGCCTGTTGCCTCTTGTCCTGTCAGTGGGCACCACGGAGAACAGCCTGGCCCCATCCTTTCAACATCCACCCACCACTTGTAGATATTGATCAGATCTCCACTCAGTCTTCTCTTCTCCAGGCTAAACAGGCCCAGCTCTCTCAGCCTTTCTTCCTAGGAGAGATGCTCCAGTCCCCTAATCATCTTTGTAGCCCTCTGCTGGACAGTCTCCAGCAGTGCTGTGTCTCTCTTGTACTGGGGAGCCCAGAATTGGACACAGTACTCCAGGTGAGGCCTCCCCAGGGCTGAGGAGAGTGGAAAAAAAGAGTGTCAGACTGCCACGTGCAACGCCTCACTTGGATGTGTCAGCAGGCTTGGAAGCTTGACTACTACAATATTGCCCAGTTATTTTTCATTCTCAAAATGATTCTCTTCAGCGTGATCTCACTGCTTATGCAGCCTAAGCACAGTTAAAGCACTGAAGACATTGCATCATATTACTTGCACCATGTTTTCTAGGATGCAAGTTTTGTTTGCCCTGTTGGCGTGAAAGGCTAATTAAAGACAATTAAAAAATGAGTGAAATAAAAAGTAACTATGTGTTAGGGTAGTTAACTTTCTAAAACAAGGCCTTTTTGATCATCCCTCAGAAACTTTTCAAGAACAATTTCCATATTCAGCTTCACTGTATGTTTATTGCAAATAAATCGTCATATCCTCTGTGCTATTTCATTCTTTAACCATGAGGATATAGTAATGAAATTAGAAGGCATTTCATTACGAATCATTACGAGGAAATATTTTTATATAGTTCATATATATCTAAATATGGCTAAGTTATGGAAGACAGTGCTATCAGAGGCCTTCAAGAAAAACTGTGGCATTTCAAGAGAGACTTGCGATTTCTGAGAACAAGCATACTTGATCACAGAAAACCCTGTGTTGCCATCTCCCAGTTATATAAGGTGATGTACAGAAGCTTCATAATTACTATTCTTTTTTAAGTTTTCCCCCTTACCTGTGAAAAACTCTGAAGCAGTAGAGTATTTGAAACAGATTAGAGTCCTCCTTGGGATACATTCCTTAAAGCAGCGCAAAAGAGAAATAAATAAGATCAGAATAAGAAGGAGAATTTAAGATCTTCATAGCAAACGTAGTGCATGAAATGGAACTGCAGAAGGCAAAAAGTGATATTTTGATTTTTAATTGTGATATATCATTATCACAGGTTTCAGTATGTTCCTAAACAATTCCATTTAAGGACCGGAAACATGGAATGGTAATATATGGGGTAGAACTCAATTGTAAACATGAATTTGTTAGGATGGTACTTGCTGGATTACACAGAAGGATCTGGCACAAAAGCAGGCCTCTGTTGCTAATGCCTAACCTCATGTGTACCATCCACTACACTTATCATTCTGCATGCTTAAAAGTATCACATCTGTCGTAATAATCTTAGACTGGGCATAGTGTGGCAAAATGCCAAAATAAGCCCTCCCTTTAAAAAGAGTAAATGAATGAAAGGCAATAAAACTAATAAACAACAACTTTGTGGATAATAGGTAAATTCCCTTTTAACCCCTCTAGATTTGGAAATGAATTATATTTACCGTACCACCTGCCCAGAGAGTCTATTTCTGAAGAACTTAAGTTCTCTTCTCAAGTGTTGGTGTCTGTCTTTGTCTCGACCCTGCAAAGGCAGAAAGGTATCAGCACACTGTATAAGGAGGCCACTCATACTTTTTTTTTTGCTTATGGAGTAGTTTAATTATTAGAGTATTAGGGAGGATTGTCACAGGTTGTAATAGGTTGAGGAACTGTAATGAGATAAATGTGTCAGTGTATGCTTCACCAAATTGTTGGGCTGTGGCTTTCTGTAGACACAGCCGAGCATTACTCACAGAAGTTGTTTTGAGCTGTGACAGAAAATGGAATTACAACTTTGTAAAAACTTCAGAAATGTTTTCATTGATTTTTATTCCAAATAGAAACAATTGAGACTTTATTTCTCCTAACTCAAAAATGTTAAAAGGATATTTGGGCAGTCAGTAAAAAATGTTAAAATATTTTTTTCCATTTATCGTTTTAAATTTTAGAATATATGTCTCAACATGAAAACTAGCAACTTTTATGAGAATATTTGAACTGACTTCTTCAGTCTCAGTAAAATTGTTGTGCTCCTGTGGAAAGTATCTACTTAGACGGAATGCATTTTCTAAGATGGAAAAAAATTCTTCAGACTCGTGCTACAAATACCCTTCTTTTTCCTTTTAATGAAAACTGAATGTCTGATGCAAACATGACTCAAGAAACAAGAAGATCCTGTATTTATGCTTAATCTGGCCAAGGTACAGAGACTGCCCACAGCTGCAAAGCCATAAAGAGCAGCCATGTTTTAGCTTTCTTGTCCCCAAACGGAAAAAATAGAAAAGTTCTTCCCAGCAAACTATAAATTTGCTAGGGTAAATTAAAGTTAGCTGAAAATAAAGAAAATAGCTATTTTCAGAAGTGGGCTAGATAAAGGACAAAATGTGTTTTCAATTCTTTATTTTCCTTGACTTCATGATAATGAGGTGAAAAAACCCAAATAATTTCATTTTCTAACAGGGAAAATATCCGTTTTGTATTACTCTAAATGTTAAAACCATTTATTGAATGAACTTCTCAAAACTAGTGATTTTTGGTGTATAGAGCTGTCAGAGTGATATTTAAAATGAGTGAGTATGGTCAGTGTATTAAAAAAAAATCAAGCATTTTAAGTAGCAGTATAGCAAGATGAAAGGCCAACCTTTTAGATATAATTGCACTTGAAAGACTGCCAATTAAGTTGAGAATTACAACTACAGTGCTTATTGCACATTTCTAGCTCTGAAAATACAAGTAGATAATGGGGAGTGGGGAAACTATTTTCTTTAAGACAATGACCCCAGGGAGCGAAATTTGCCGAGGCTGTACCTCAGAAGAAGCCAGCGATGCTAACACCCTTTAGTGGTTTCTTGCCAGCAATGCATGCGAGTGGAACACAAAGGTGCTTTCACCTAGCCTTTTCCCTTCCTGGATTATGCAAAGAGTTGAGGGATGCGGCAGCCTCCTGCCGAGCTGCTCAGTAGCTCCAGCCCTGTGAGTCGCGGGGGCGTTCCTGCACCGATGGAGCGAGGAACCGAGACGCCGCAGTGTCCTTGCGGCGCGGCTGCCTTAGCTGAGGCGGTCTCCAGGTATTTTGCTCCTCAGTACCCAATGCAGCTGGCATCCAGGCCACTGAGAAATCGGAGCCTGAGTGTCCTGTTATGTAGAAATATGTAACCCAGACCAACCAATGATAAATAATGGTGATTACAGCAAAAGCAATGCTTGTACATAAGGAGGAGGATGGTGTGTCTGCTGCTGGTACATAGGTATAAACAGCTGTGCAGCCCTGTCAAAAGCCAGTGCTAGTGTGGAGGATAAACCTCTCTCTCCCTGAGAAACACGTTCCGTGTCCCAGTAAATCTATATGTAATACAGACAATAGCTAATAGTCTATCAGAGATTTCAACACTGGCATTTCAAAATAATTAATCTTGTTGATAATCTCCAATTCTTTCCACTGAAATTATGAGAACGTAATTGATAGCTTGGGCTTTCCATGCTGACTGTTCCATAATGTAATTCATCTACATTCTGTTGGCCCCTTGGAGCACATATCTCCGAGCTGGCATTCTTATTAGGAATGACTAAATATCACCACTGCTTCATACCCATTTATGCTACTATCAAGCGACCTGCTTAATGCAGTTGTAAATAAGGAAAAGCTAGTTGCTATAAAACTGCAGGGCAAATCCTCAAGGACAGCATTACTTTTGACAAACTAGCAAAATACTTGAAAAGCTTGAAAAACTGTAGTTGGAAATCCATAAAAATGGAGTTTTCAGCTTTAGTGTTATTCTAAAAATATGTTTTCCTTTTATATTGCACGATTCTTTTCCCTTTGTATTCCTCTGTACTCTTTACAGTGACATTTAGCTAATGCAGCAAGAAGCCACAGCTGTTTGGGAGGGTTGGGAGACCACAGCCCACACATTTTAAACATCTAGAAGAGGAAATTCAGGATGAGAAGTGATCTGCCGGGTCATCAGCTATTGTTCTTGGAATATTCCAGAGAATCACTTCCCTGACCACTGGAGCTTTTTACCTTATTTCTGGCATAAATTTATTCTTAGTTAATGCTTACACATTTGTTTTTGTGCCAACAATATGCTTTGTCTTCTATAGCTCTTTTTCCTCCTAAGTGGTTACCCAATGAGGTATTTAAGAAAAGCAGCCATAGCCCTTTTCAGTGTTAATTTTTTCTTAAAAAAAAAAAACAAACAAACAGGCTCTTCAGGCCTCATAAGGTTTTCTGTTCCTCTGATGAAGAATCTTAATTACCTTTATCTCTGTGTAATATACTCACTATTTTTCTTAAATACAAGCAAATTGATTGTTCTTTTTGAAAGCAGTTGGATGATACTTTTGCACATAAATAGTTGTCTGCTTTGATTAGCTTTTGCACACTGTGGAACACATGGAATAAGCCAGCAAGATACAGAGGTCACATGACAATGAAGATTTCAGTGGACAGCTATCAGTACACACATAGTATTGACTCCTTGGATGCATATCTGAGATTATCTTTGTGGAAAAAAGGCACTGTACCTGACGAACAATTGCCACAGAATTAGAATTAAACGTTTTCCTAAATTCTCAGATATGCGGGAAAATTCTTCCCTTTCAGTAGGTAAAATATATAATTAGTTATGCAGCACTCATTATTATTATTTAACAAAAGATGATCTATATTGCATGCTAGCTGACACCCTACCAACTGTTTGATCTTAGAACATTAAGAAAAACAAAAATAATATGTATAATAGCCTATTTTGACGAAATATTTCATATGGTAGCTAAAACACATGGCTACCCTCCCTCTTTGTTTTAAAAGTATACAAAAAGATGTACATTATTTTTAATAATTTCTCCCTTGTATTGATAACTTAATTCTAAGTTTTTAACCTCATGTGGATTATAATTTTTTTTAAATCAGCGTTCAAAGTGAAAGGCACAGAGAGGCACTTAGCTGTACAGCTGTTAAAGTGAACGAACAGTACAATATAACTTTTATATCTGATTATGAGTACCTGTTCTCTTTTCAGAAGGACGATTATATTTATATAATACAAGATAATCAAGATAAAATTCCTGTACATGCAAATAACAGTTAATCCTACTACAGACCTTCTAAGTAATAATATCTTCATTTTTATAACGTACTGTATGCATAAGAGTGCAAAGTTGGCCACTACTCAGGCATGGAGTAGCAGTAACATGATAGGGACTTGGGTGACTGTTAGCACTCTGGTAGCTATTAAGTAGCCTACCAGCGTAAACATATGAAGAAACTAGGAAGATAAGGGTGGTGAATTTAGGGAAAGTATTTTTAACTATTGATGGCCAGGACAGTACCTCCTAGTCTGGTGCACAGCTTTCTTTTTCTAGTTTGTGTTAGTGAGCAGTTAAATCAGGGTGAAAGTTTGAACCTTAAATATATCAAGCTGGAACTTCAGTAGATATTCATCTTCTGCAGCTGGGCGGGAGCCTCAGATTATGTTTGGATCAGCCCATCTGACTCAGGCTATATGAAAGAAGGAAGCATTGTGTAGCACAAGAGCAGAAGCAAGTGAGAACATAAATTATGGGTATACCAAACATAGAGAGGGATGTTTGTAAATTTGGTTCACTGATGTAAATAGTTGAAATTACAGTACAAATATGGCAATTAAGAAAAATTACATTTGAATAACTACCAATAATGTTTGTAATTAGAGTAACTCATTCTCCAAACTCATTATGTAATTCTTCTGATACGTATGTTTGAAGATTTTCCTTGTCAAAAAGAAATACAATTAGCCACTTATCATTTTAAATAGGAATGTGAAGACAAGATGATGTTCTGAAATCTGATGATGTTAGTGATGTTAGTGAAATCATTTTTTGTTCATTTAAAACATTCCTTGATGAAAATAGTGTTTAATGACCTTGCTGATTAATTTAACGTCTAAGTTTATCTTGTCTGCCCAAATCCTGTTTTGAAAATTCCTTTTCCTTTCCTTGGTGTTTGATGGTGGGGGGACATGTAAGGGTAATAATTTGAGTTCAGTAGCAGATGTAATTCCTGCTTTCTTCAGGATCCCCAGTGAAAGCTATGAATCAGAAACCTCTGCAACATGTATCTTGAGAGGCTACAGTTCTTGAACCGGCTTTCTTGCCAGAGCTTTCAGTAGTGATAATTCTGGTCTAACTCTTAGAAGCATACTCTAACGCAGACTCTTCCCTGAAAGATTTATGCAGTTATTTTCAAAACAGAAGTATGAGGTAATTAAGAGCCACAGTTTAACCCTTCACCTTTCAGCAGTGCTGTAGGATAAGCAGGTTTGCCGTGAAAACTCGGATTCGTGGAACTGCCGATGTTCTTTATGTCCAGTAAAATCCGTAGCTTTTAAAATTAATTTGATCACATATTTCAGTATAGTTTATTTGCCTAATTGTCTTCATTGCCATCATATCACAGATATGCTAGTATACACTAAGAAATGAGATTGGCCTTCATCATATATAATTCATTTGATGCTGTTCTGGCTGCTTTCCTCTTTTAGGTGTATCACAGACTATGTTTACAATGGAAACACTGCACAATAGGAAGAAGGAAGTATGGAAGTGCCAGTCACAAAGGAGAAAGATTCAGCTAGGAATGAAAGACTGAGTATAGCTGGAGGAAGGGAGAGATTTCACTCCCGCAGGCTTTTTTGCTGTTAGCAGTCTAAACATACTACTTTTTAAAACACTACTTGGTCATGCTGCTTGTTTTCTTTTTGATTTCTTTCTCTCTTTTTTTTTAGTCTAATTAACTGAGGCTTGGAAAAGACTGAGAAAACACAGAGCTGAATGACAAATATTTTACTTTTTAGTTGCATACTTTCTTCAACTCTATGCCCGATCTATATGTAGTGACTGTTATAAATGTATCTTATCTAAAGATAAGCCAGTAACAAATACTTATACAAATAAAAATAATGCATTCTTAAAGAGATTCAAATTCCCATTGTATCTTCAAGAGCAAATAAATATAAAGCATATATGAAATCTGCAACTCTAAATTGCAGTGTTTTAGTACATTTCCTTATGTTTACTAGGGAACATAAAGGAAGGAGAGCAAACAGTTTCATCCTGCTACATCCTTCTACCAAGTATTTTATTTGCTTAACATTTCCTTAGGAGCACTTTCTTAGAAGGTAGGTTTGATAAGCTGTAGTAGATTATTGTAGCTAAAGCACCCAGGACAAGTTAAAAGTGGATTTTGAAGGAAATATATCAATGTACTTTAAAGATAATAAACACTTGTCTCAAAATAATTAAAAAAGGATTTTTGTTTGCTAGCAAGGTAAGTCCTTGTTTCAGCAAATGAACTTTGAATGATAAAAAAGAAAGTTGGATTGTCCAAATAAAATGAAATATGCATGAAGGAGAAATCCTGCTGGCTGAGCAAATGGGATCCAAAACGTTGTGACAAAAAACTCTGAAAATCTGATGACCTCTTACAAATTCTTTTGCACAATCATTGGAAACATACGTGCAAACTTTCTTTTGTGTCAGGGCCCCAAGTGCACTAATGGGCCTCAATGGCCCTGACCTGGGAACCTGCTGACCCCCTGCCCAACCCCAGGCTCCTGAGGGAATCCCCCTCTCAGTGCTGCCGGCCCCTGGGCACGGACCAGGGCAGCTGGGACCCTTCGGCCCCTTCCAAGCCCACCCAGCCTCCAAGGTGCCCCAGGGCAGCTTGAACATCTGCCATCCCACACCCCTCAAGCACCCCTGCCTGCCCCTAGCCCTGTACCCAGATTGCTCTTTGATTTGCTGGCTGGACCTTAGACGTGATTTACTATCTTATCTTTGCCTGATGTTTGCTGGACTGTCAATAGGGCCCACTGGTGTCACCCCCGCTCTGCTCACCCACCTCCGGCACCGTG
Source organism: Struthio camelus (assembly GCF_040807025.1). NCBI lineage: Eukaryota > Metazoa > Chordata > Aves > Struthioniformes > Struthionidae > Struthio > Struthio camelus. The sequence continues at coordinate 48,936,064 of NC_090945.1, read as the reverse complement.
GGACTGCGTCCTGTCAGTGAGGCCACTGCCTGGCCTGCGCTGTGACCATCCTCAGCCCTGGCTCACCCTGCTTTATGGAGCAGCCCTGCTCCTGCTGCCCCCTGATTATTCTCTCCAGCTGCTCTGCCTGGACAGTCCCAAATCCTGGGCGTCTCCTGCCAAAAACTATTAAGTGCTGTTAATTTTCATTGTAGAACTGAATTCTTAAATCATTCCTACTAAAGGCAAGTGTGCGTTTGTGTGGCCATTAGCGAAGACAGCAGAAGTAGCCTGCAAAATATTACAAAAGTCTCATAAAGAGTTAAATTTAATTAAAATATTTAAATTATAGACAGGTGCAGCAACAAAATGTAATATCTAGCACAGTGATCTTTGGGCTAGAGCTATAAAGGTACTTAGGTTTTGCAGGTGTCTGGTAGGCAGTAGTTACAGGGGTTAGTTTTCCTATAGCTTGGAGGAATAACAGTGTCCTAACTCCCTTTGTCCATTCCAGGCCAAATTTTCTCTCATCTCCCAGAGGAATGATTTAACCATCTGTTTCCCACTGGTTGTGCCTGGTGATTATTCTCAATCCTTCCTGGACTTTGGATATTTTACAAAAAACAAAAAATAAAACAAAACAAACAAAAAAATTCCCACACACAGATAAAATCAAGATTCATTGGGCAAGCAAGAAAGAACAAAGCATTTTATAAGGAGTAAATTGTCTTAGGAAAAAATGAACTCCCTCAGGGTATCTTTTTGATAGGAGGGGACTGTAGCTGTCTTTCTTGTGAAAAGTCAACATTTAACTCCTTTAGATCAGGCTTTCCCCAGAATTCATGGAGGAATGCCCAATTTTAGATATTGATCAAGTGATAGGTGTCATGTGGCAAATTGATGTGTTGGCTGAAGCAAACATTGAGGTATTCGAGACACTTTAAAAGTGGAGGTGCTCAGAGACTATTGACATAATGAAGGTTTAGGAAATTATACTCATTATAAACAGATAATTCAGTTTTAAACAACTATGTCCTTGTGGATCTGAGCTTCATGAATGATGCAGCCCAAGCATATAACACAGGCTTTAAAGCTTACATTTTCCACACATTGAAGCACACGTCTTGAGACAAGTGGGAATTTCTCCATTCATTTGCTTTGTGTGAAGCCCTCTTCCTCCAGTGCATATATAAAATGCAGATGTATTTTTCACATAGCAATCAAAATCCTGAAAAATGGCTCTCTTGTAGAACTGATGTCAGAAGTCTCTCAGGAGATAAATAGAAGCAAACTTCAGCCAGAACTGGTAAATAATCTGCACTTTGCCGATGACTGGAACAATCTCTGGCCTCAAACTCTCAAAATAAGTGTTCAGGTTGTAGTAGACAATTGAACTGGGACTTTCACTGAACACATGGTAACTATTGATATGTATTGCCTTCCATTCCAAGCCAATAATATAATTTTTATTAAGAAAAAGGCATAAAATACTTCGTCTTAATCATCCATTTTACCTTTTGATCTTGATCAAGAAGATATAAATAATTAATCAAAGTTAAATCTCTTTGCAGTACAGTTTGTACTTTAATATATCTACAGTCTTTACCATTAAGATGCAAAAATACTAATCTTTACTCTCTCTTTTTTAATGCTATATTATTTTACCCTCATTAACGATGTGTAGCATCATAGGAATAAAAACTACATCTATACATAAAGCAGTTATTTTATTCAACAAAAGATTCATTAGATTCTGCGTAAATTAAAGTTTCTAAGTTGCATTTCAAGAGGCTGTTCAGCCAAATTGAATACTGATTCTTACGTAATTATAAAGACTTGAGATAATTTGTCTATATTTGAAAAACGAAGTAAATAATTGCTTAAAAAGCTAAGCAGTTCGTGCACATTTGTATATTATGAGGTGATCACCTCAAATATTGTTTTCCTTACTTTTTTTGCCCAAAGAAAATCAGTCTGCAAGACCAGTGTAATAGAATTAATTTATTATATGCCTGCAGTTCTATGATATATCTTCATGAAAAATATTTTCTAAAGCACATACAGTTTTAAATCAACATGATTATTTTGTCATGTTAAAGAGCTATCAGAACAAAATAAGATGCAGAGTTGTGCAGAGCAAACGTTACTTGCGGATTGCAGTAATACTGAGAAATAAATGCAGTACATGTTGCTACCAATAAAAAAAGCTTTATCATCTGAGAAAATCTTTGCAGTTGAATAGACTGTAATTCAAATAAAGGATGAGGTAAAAACAGTTGTACACAATCTAACACCCCTAACTTGAATAGGAACATGTTTACTAGTAGATCTAACAAAAGCAGAGTTGCCTAAATCAAAATTTAAGAAATATTCAGAACTGGAAAATTGCTGAATTTGCTGAGAATATCCTTGTTTGAGAGTAGGCATCTATATGTCCTGGAAACTTTATTATTTTGCATATCCACAGCTGTTAGGTGCCTAGCTCAAACCTAAACATTAGTGGGTTCGTGGAACAAAGATATCACGGTATAGAAAGCCTGCTTGGAGGAAATAGTAATTACATCTTTCGTAACATAACATTGTGGAATCAGGATGCTGATGACTAGCTCTACATCCTCTTTCCCCAAACTGAAGTTGTTCACCTTAAGACCGGGGGGAAAGTGGCAAGGGTGAGCATATCATCAGAGAAGGAGGCAGATACTAGAAAATTTGTGTATCTTCATTTGAACTGTGTATAAATGAAACTATCAGTGTTATTATCAGTAGTTCAGTTCCAATTATGCTTCTTTGATTAAACTATGAAGACTTTAATTAGACTAACAAAAAATTCTTGGCTCTACATATATAGTGTGTTCCTTTTGTCCATAGTGAGATTGTGTGTTAAAACCAGTGGGAATTCAAGCAACCTGTTCTGTAATTTGGGTGCAGCAAATTGGTAACACTAACATGGTTCCTCAGGAAGCAGAAAGCAAAGATAGGAGTATTCCATTCATCTTGTCCTGTCACTGCGCAAACTGAGGCTCGAAAACAGAGCCCAGGAAGAAAAGTCATTTTTAGTCTATGGGTTGCAGTTTGAAAGTCTGCTCTCCGCTCCCAGGGTTTATTTTATACACCTTATTTTCCTAGTAGTCACTGGGTAAATTACAGCTTTTCCAGAGTTCTGTTTCTCTAGAATTCAAATGTATGTATAATGATTTAAATAAATATTTCACTGCAATTAGATGTTTGGGAATCATCCATGGAATTTACTTGTTATTTATAGCTTTTGAGAAAAGTAGTTATTTGCAACTTTAATCCATTTCTGTTAATTCACCTTAATCTTTCTTTCCCATATATGTCTTTGACCATCTGTTATGCAACAATAACAGCCAGTAAAAACACAGTATTTTTTGTTTCAAGAATTTTAGAAACTTCTTCAAGTGGCAGTAAACTGAGCATGGGCATCTATTAAAGTTTCACAGTTCATGTTCTGATTTGCATTTGAAGTCTATGATAACATTTATGATTAAAATGAAGAGGAAAGCTATGTTCTTAAAAAGGTGTAAATTCAAATTAGGGTATTATATTTACACATATATTTTTGCCCTGAATAACCAGTGTTTTTATCCTGCAGGCATAATTTATCAATCAATCAGACTGAAGAAGTTAAGGTGATGTCCTGAATAACATCATTCTCACCGCCAAATAGCAGTATCAAAGCAGGGCATTTGAAGACAAAAAGCAAAAGGTAATGACACTATCCTTGAATCTTCATGACTTTCCTAAAGGTGAATATATAGAATAAGAACTGCTGAAATGTTGTTGGCACTGTTTTATGCATCCCATCTGTTAGTCATAATATTGCATCAGCTTATTAATGCATGTTACCTTGTGTGTAAAACAACATGTACTCTGTTGATTGCAGTCAACCCTAAAGTATTTTTTGCTCTAGCTGGTTGGAATTTTGTGTCAGAAAATTAGGGTTTTTTTCCCCATGAAAGTTGCCATTTTCATTTAAATCTTCCACATTTAAAAATGTGTACATTTTTATGGTAATTCCTACAGAAGATATTTATTTCGAAATCATGCATTTTGCACTTTCCAGAATGCTTTGTCTTAGAAAGTTTAAGAATTTTATAATACTATTTTATCTTTATTTTTATGCAGTGTATTGGATCTAGCTGATGGTGTGCTGCCACTGTCATATCATAGTATAAATTGTCAAAAATTGTATTATGACATGACAGTAGCAATGGTGCACAACTAATTAAATCTAATAAAGACTGTCACTTTTAGGTGTTTTAAATCGTGAAGGGCAGCTGCTACTTAGTACTGAAAAAAAAATATCTAGACTAAAATGTCTACTCTTTACCGTGAAACAGTTGAATCAGTACTAAGCTCCTCTAATTATCTTGGAATAAGTTTTTAGGTGAATATCACGTGTCCGTTGTCACAATTAAGAAGAGTCTATTTGATTCCTGAGGCAGCAAGATCGTTCATCACCAATGTAAAATTATAATTACAGCAGATGTGTTGCTTAGATCAAATATCATTTCCTTTTGCAGAAAGGAATAGAAGCATGAGGAAAAACAGGTCAAAGAAAGTTTTTTATTAAGTTTTTCCTTTTGGGGTAACCGTTGGCTCCTATAGTGCTTCAGATTTTTCTAAACAGTCAGTTTTCTAGACCTTGAAACATTGTATAACTTTAGCTATGTCTCTTTGGCAGGCCATTTACTTCATCTTTCTACTTGTATAGATCAAGTATATGAAATAGTCATCGAGTCTTCCGTTTCTTATATGAAACTGTTGTTTACATGTAAATAAATATGTTATATGTATAACTTAAAAAATTGGAACTATCAAAAAATGCCAACATACCGTCCCCATTTCTGCTTTCCTTCTCACAGAGTTATTCTACTCTATTAGAGTATTAAATATCAAATGACAGCTTTGCTGTTTAGTAGAACTAGAGCTGGTACTTCTCATTCTGCTTTGAAATCTATTAATGTTTCTGGCTGTTACCAAGGTATCTTTGTATTACTAGTTGTATATGAAAGCGTAAGCACATGTAACCCACCAGATCAGACATGTTCTAGATAAAACATTGTGATGTGCAGTTCAGTAGATGTGACGTATCTTGGTGATCTGCAAGAAAAGGCTTTTGTAAATCAGGATGACTAAGGGTATATAAGGCTTTTGGCAGTGGAAGGGAGAAGGGTGCTAGTGATGGAATGCTTCAGATACTTACTTAAAGCTAGAATTTTATAAAACTCTAGATACTGAGTGAAATAGGGACATTTATCCAGATATCTATCATCTATATGTAATGATCATCAATCATATTGATATTATCAATTTACAGAGCTGGTGACAAGATGTCTATACTGATACAACATTCAGACATCTGTGTAATACTGCCTTAAAGCTTCAGTCTGTCTTTGCAGGTGATTCTGCTTTCTGGATTAACTTCCTCTAACAAACACTTCTGCAATGTGTCTTTATGTAGTGAAAGATTATTTGCTCCCAAGAAAACGAGGTAAAAATACTCAGAATATACTACCCATATTTTAATGTACTTACAGAATGTATTTTTATATTGTTAGTTTACAGACAAGCAAATCAGATTTATTCAAAGAAAGCAGAAGACTACTGTCTCCTGGGAATGTTCCCAGTTTAGTTTTCTTTGTTTTATGATGGCCTTTATCTCTCATCTCTTTTTATGAACCTTTCTTTTTACAATTAGGACTATGGAAACATTTATTGCTCTTGGATTCTGGAAAACTGATCAAAAGAAGTATTATTTCAGTGGTCTTTGAATATACTAAAAAAATAGTTTTGCTTGCTTTACTAGAAAAATCTGTTACTAATCATATTGAAGTTCTGTTCCTCATGACTTTCCTATTGTTTGCATACTTAGTGCAATGTCTTTCCAAAAAATTCTTTGTTAACTACCTCTTTGGCCAGTGATACTAATTCATTTGCGTTAAAGATTCAAGTATTTATTGGTAAAATAAGTTTTCAAATTTGCAGTGGAGTCCTTTGTATAAATCTTAACAGAGGTAAGTACCTTTGGCTCAACAGCAACTATTGCATATGGATAACTGGCTTACACTGAAACACCTATGTGTACCCATTCACAATCTCCAATGGTGTGAAATATCTGGGAGTGTATATTGAAAGAGGAGTCAGATTTTAAGCCAGAGCCCTCTGTTAGGCATAAAGGTTCACAGGTTCTCCCAGTTTTTTTATGTGCTAGCTCTAATTCCAACTATCACTACTGTGTTACTAATAAATAATTATTTATACTCCTAAAGGAGTAAAAGGAGTATGTTTAAAAGCTGTGATCCCTCAAGAAACAATAAAAACATACATTTTTATAGTAAATGCTCTTAAGTAACAGACACTAATTTTATTTATTTTCTAGTGTTTGTGAAAGTAAGATGGAATATTACCAAACACCAAGTTGTAATTAATTTAATGCTGATAATATGACCATGGTAAACAGCAATTGGCACTGAAGTATATTTAAGACATAAGTCAATTAAGAAAAAGAGTAGCGTTCATTATTACTTGTTAATAGAACCTTCAGACCAAGTTAAAATTTTATGTCATTAGTTAGGGGTAACAGAGGAAGGAAACTAAGTTCAACCTGCTTTATATAAGAATCTTCAGTGTAGTTCTTTGGGCCATATGTAGCAAACAGAAGAAAATATGCACCAGAGGAAGCTAGATCTTTGAGCATATTGGTTTGATTAATTCAGGAATATTAATGATCTTTGATTCAGGCACCAGTAGGTGCCTAAATATGAACATATAACCATTTGGTTTCTCTTTTACTGTTCTATCAGAAGTTGGCTTGGAGGCTAGCTCTACAAAGTGCTGCTGAGGATTTCTGTGAACTGTTGCTCACCGCAGCATCAGCTGTGGTAGCATCAGCTACCACAAGCATCTGTCAAACGCAAGAACATTCAGCAGGAGGTCTTCAGCACTCTGTAGGATCAGATCACAGAAGGGGAGGAGCTGGAATATTATTATTAATGAATAAACCTGCTCAAGATTGAAGAATTGAGTTATCCTCAGTATCTAAAAAGAGAAAACTTATTTTTCATATCTCAGAATTACAGAAATGTTTGTGTAAAATCCCATTAATGTACTCACAAAATCTGTAAACTTCAAACGGTGGAAATTCGGTCAGTCTTCTCTTACCAAAGAACCAATCTAATGCTGTTACTCCCTTTTTACCCAAAGTCCAATGCTAAAAGAATTCGCCTGGGACATGGAAAATGAAGGGTTAGGTTCCTCTTTTTCCTGACTTACAGCAAGGATCTGAAACCAGCTCTACATGTTGTTTTGTCAGTATCTGCACTGAACAATCTCAAACCTTAATATATTTTATTCACAATTCATTATATAGTAGTTCTGATCCTGTTTCTACTTTTATTTTCACAAGTGTAAAACCAGGGTAAATTACTGGTATTGACTGGGTCTGTACAGATGAAAAACTGAGAGGCGATCTGATCATTGTGTACAAGTATCTGAAGGGAGGGTAGTGTGTCAAGAGGATGGGGCCAGGCTCTTCTCCGTGGTGCCCACTGACAGGACAAGAGGCAACGGGCACAAACTGAAACTCAGGAAATTCTGTCTGAACATGAGGAAAAACTTCTTTCCTGTGAGGGTGACGGAACAGGTTGCCCAGAGAAGTTGTGGAGTCTCCTTCTCTGGAGATATTCAAAACCCGTCTGGATGCGATCCTGTGCAACGTGCTCTAGAGGACCCTGCTTGAGCAGGGCAGTTGGACTAGATGATCTCCAGAGGTCCCTTCCAACCTTAACCATTCTGTGATTCTGTGATTCTGTGAACTGCTACAGGATCAAAATCTGTCTATTTAGAATGTTCTGTCTATTTAGTTCTCTCTATTTAGAAGGGCCTTTTAAATTTCTTGGAGTATAAAAAATGAGCAAACCATTTAAAGCTGTTAAATCAATGTATAAGATTGTACATATCTTAACTAATGTCACCCTTAGTTGGCCATTGCAAATATCTTTGCATGTTCAGTACATATTCATTCCTGGAATGTGAAATCGAATTTCTAGTTTGATAAAATACTTATTTTAATAATGCAAATAAAAATGGCCTGTAAATTAAAGAAAATGTTGCTATTTAATAAGATCAGATCAGAAGAAAATAATAAAGTCAAATATTAAAAAGAAAACCATCACAAAATAATGCTTCTGGTTTTGCAAGACAGTCTTAAGGGTTATCAGACAACTTTGTTCAACTTACTAGCTCTTCAGTTCTGAGCTTATAAGCACAGGAAACACAACAGCAAGATTTTTTTTTATGTAATACTTTTAATTTTGCTTTAGTAGAGACATCAGTATGCACTAAGCAATCTACATCTAAGGGTTCTTAAACTTCAAGGTTTACAAATCTAAGTCTGATTTGCACTTTAGAGGAGTCATATGAAGAACTTCAATCAGTATAGTGGGGTTCATTGTGTTTCTGTGTTCAGTATACTTTTCTAGTAATTCAGTCACATATCTAATTTGCATGAAGAGTTTCTCTTAAATGTCAGAATCGAGATATGACAGTAAGTATTCACTTTGATTAACATGTTCAGGATTTTTCTTGACCTTAAATGAAGACATTACTTCAAAATGTTATCAGATCTTTAAAACTGGGTGGAAGATTGGACTGGGCGGTGGGGGCAGAGGGGTGCTATACAGACATCAGAGCACAATATGTACAGACTCTGGGCCAAAATGCTTAATTTGTCATTTCTGAAGATGTTCTCATATGAAAATGATGTTCATATTTTTGATTCAAATGAAAATAGAAGAGATTTTTTGATTCTCCTTTTACCTATCCTGTAGAGAATTCATGGTCTTTTTTGGCCTGCATTAAATTAAACAGTCACGTTGCTACAAAAAACAATGATGTGGAGAATTAACATTTTTGGTAATGGTTAAGGCCTAAAATTGTATGCACGTGTTTAAGAGACACACAGTTTTGTAACTCAATTTTTGAGTTCAAATTCGCGTCAGTATTTTTGCCCTATTGTTATGCAGGGAGGTCTGAGTATATCTTCAAAAAAGTGTAAAATTTACTTAGATACATTTTGCTCTCCGGAGGTGACTCTGATGGGCAGATTACTGGGACAGTGTCATTTTTTGGAGGTTTGTCATTCCTTTATGAAGCAAATGCATTCTCTGTGCAATTAAAGGGGGAACATGATGAGATGAACATGATATTAAACTATCAAGAAAGATATTAAAATGGATTATGTTTCCTTACTGAAAGATTTTAAGAAGGACCCTACTCTGATAGCTAAGAACCAAATTCAAAAGAAAATAACATTAGAAAGTGGAATTTAGGCAATTAAATCTAAAGGTACAAGTTTCATATTTCTTCTTACTGCCATGTACTTCAGTGCTATTATTCAAATTTAGAATTCCATGGGAGTCTCATGTTCTCTTTCAGTATGAACTGAGAACCGTTTCAGTCCTGTGATGATACTACTGAGTTGAGCAATTTTATTTTGAGCTCAGGCTAAAGCTTGATCAGAAAAATAGGTATTACTCTACTCATGTGTATGAGGAGGGCTTAGCTCATAGATATTCTTAGAGCATGCAAAGATACAATGAATACAAGTAGAATGCAAGCAAGGAAAAGGAAATAACACTACAGCTGTTTCCCCTACAAGAACAGCCTAAAGCTAGTGATTCAGATGCTTTCTAGAGAGATGATACATTCTAAGGAGGGCATGACTCCATGCGGCAGAAGGAATTGAATGGAGATCTACCACATGTTGAATACTAATAACAGAAGTAAACTGTTCTGTTCCCAAAAGAAAGTTCATAGATGGTTAGCTTCATTAATGAATTCTGGGCAGCAAGTCCTCAGCAGAAGGAGGAATGTCATACAGGCCAATTTCAGTACATGAGGCGAACTTCCCTCTGTCCAGTGTTTTCCTGTAGCTAGACTAGGCAGTTCCACATTCAACATACAAATATTCATAAATCCTGCCTGACTATATAACTATATTCATAAATTGCACATAGACCTTAAGCACTTAGCATAGGGTTGTGGATTCTGTGAAAGTGTCCAAATGCTAAAGATCTAATTAGGTTCTGCAAACTCGGCTTTGTAATGCATAGCGGTCTTTGTGCTTTATCTACTGTGTATACTCAGATGACCTTCTACATCCTAAATCTGTACAATGCTAGTCCTCTTCGTGTTAGAATCAGCAAAACCACAATATACAAAATGATAGTTCCAAATCTCTCCATTTTTTGAGGGAAAAAAAGCAGTATTTGCCATATATGTGGCTTACTGTAAATAATTTGAGTATAGTTGCCCAGTAACTGTGAACTCCCCATCTGAACAACAACAATGACTCTCTGAACAAGGTAAAAAGCAGTCCAAAGTCCATGGAAATTAAGTTAGAAGTCTAAGTAGCTTAACTGAGGAGGAATAATAAAAGCTGAGAGGTCAAAGTCCTATTCAGTCCATTAAGTATTTTAGAGTAGATTTATAGCGTTGCATAAAAGCTCCGGGGGCAATATTCTGCTCTCATTATTAATCAGAAGTATACCTGGCTCCCACCATTTGTTTACTGTGTAGCCATTCAAGCTTAATTACTTCTTACAGGTGAAACAGAATTTAACATTGGCATTAAATTGTATATCTTTCTTTTTCTTCATCGTGTTTCAATGTATTTGAATCTTGTGTTTATGTTGTAGTCTGACAAATTCAGAACTAATATAAGCTAGACCAAGCAAAGTTTCCCATGTAGTCTAAGAAAATGGGGAGCAAGGTGGGCAAAGGATTTGCCAAAATTATTGATCAAGTTATTGATGAATGTTCTGTTTGTTTGATAGACCTATGTTTTAATGATCAGCACTTACTGCCTAAAGCTTAGCTGTGCGACCATAAATCTAATGCTGAATTGCTGTCTAAATATCTAGTTTCCCTGAAATAAAGTACAGGAAGCTGAAAAATTAAAAATTAATATTCGAGAATCAGATTGTGCATGGTGCTCAGCACTTATTACAGACAACAGGAGTTAGAATGCTCAGCAGCTTAAAGCCTTAGATCCCAACAGACTTGGCAGTAGTTTCTTAATCAAAAGGATGGGTAGCATGTAATGAAAGCTGTAACTCTGCAAAACAATCTAAGTTTGATCGTAAACAATAGACAGTAGAGATGATAGTCCTCTAAAGGTCATTTTCATTCATTCTTGAACACTGCTGAATTAACTAAAAATCCAATTTATAATTTATATGTTCCAAACCGTGAACAATACATGCTTGCCTGCTCATTTTAAATTCCAGTCTTAAGATTTGTCCATATTATTTCCCCCCAAGTTAGGCTTTTCAAGTGCTTTATCATTATCTTCTCTTAACCAGGTTGATTGAGGAATATTTGTAACTCCAAGTAGAGACATATTTTTTGTGCCATGTCTTTAAATCCAAATTATTTGATACTATGCTAAAAGCATGTATTTTGAAGATGAAATTTGGCTACCTTTATTAAAGCTAACTCTGTGTCCACTGGGTCTGAATTTGGCTTGAGAATAGTTAGGTTTCAATAATTCTGTATATTTAACATTAATTATTCTAAATTTTTATCTTAGGTTACCATATGGGTAAGTGTGAAAATGCAGTTGAGTCAGGGATAAATAATATTTCTGTTACAGCATTTTCTGATGAGCAATACTATAAAGAGGAAAGATTCACTATTCCCATGTCACAAATATGGAAACAATGGCAGAGAAAAATGAAATGATTTATCTAAAGTCACACAGAGCTAGGAATAGAGATAGGTCCTCCTAGCCCTAGCCTATTACTGTATACACTGGTTAAGATACCCGTTTATAATCACTTCCTGCAATAGTGATGTGTTTAAGATCCAACTATCTGCATTTATTGTGGACTTACCTGTTATACTGTGTTGCTCTTGGCTTACATTTCTCAATAAGTTTTTTTAAAGTTTCAGTTCATGAGATCTCTACCTTAATTCAGTTAATACAGCACAAGCTCTTGTTGTTGTGCCATCTGTGAACTAGTCCAGTAGTCAAACTGCATTGAATAGGCATGTGGTATGCAGATCTGAACTGGAAGGGGCAACATTTTAGTTAAGTCCACTGGGATGTAGCCATGCAACTCCTATTAACATTAATGAGAATCAAGCAGCTAAATCTCAGTGCATGGTGCTGAAAATGCTCCCTGATGTATTTGAAGGAATGCCATTTTCATATCAAGTAGCTACAAATGTGCTGGTGCTGCTCCATAAAACCAAACATCCCAGAAAAGGATCCTAGATCTTTCATATTCTGTAGCAAAGATGATCTCTGGGAATTGTTGATTGAATAACTGCACAGGATGCTGTACATCATTTTTATTGATAAGAAAGTTGTAATTTGTATAGCCTCAGTACAAAGCTGAATGGGCATGAGTTGCTTCATAGCATTATATTTTTGATTAACCGTCAAATTGTCAGCTAAACCTTAGTCCAGTTCAGGCTCTGAAATGGTTTAATTTTTTCTCTTTACCCTATCTGTAAACTCAAAAAACAGAGCCGCAGATCTGTATGGATTCTGGCCAAGCTGCCATTTGTTCAAAAGGTATTCCATCATAAAAATTTCGCTAGCTATGTTGAAGACAACAATAACGGATTTACTCTTTTTTACTTCAGTAGTGATTTGTAAGTAGCTGTTATGTACAGGGGAGAATGAGTTTAATTTAGGTTAGTCTGACTGACTGGAAGAAAAAGATTATTAAGGATGTTATTATTGCAAACTGATCTCCTATCCTGCCATTACTTACTTTTATTTCTGGAGGAGCATATTTGCATTGTATGAAGTATCTACATAGGTCCCACATGAGAGAGCAAGTAGTTAAAACTGTATTTACCATGCTTTTGGTCTATGTTTCACAAGAGGCAATTCTGGCAAAGGAATATTTACGCACTCATTACTGGACACCAAGTAAAATTGCATAATGCATATATTTCTAAACAATTACACGTCGGATAAAAATTTTTGGAAAGCAAACAAGACTACAGATGCCCTCCATCTCCCACTGAAAAGTACCTCTACAGGGTAGAAAATTAGTAAAATATCTACATGATACCTTGGGGCAAGAAATGTTTATGATCTTCTGTAGTTCTGCTGTCAATGTCTGCCTCCTGCTCTTGCAGTTTAGGGTGTTCTTTATTACCAGCATCATTCATGCCCAATTCTTTACCCTTTGGCCTTTATCATTATCATGAAGTTTTAATACTGAAAATTAAAAGAAATTCAGAACAAATAATTTGATGATTTTTTTTTTCTCTCTTTAAGAGAGATCATTTCTCAAATTTATTCATTATTCAGAGTGATTCAGTAATTCCTTTAACAAATAATTCTTAGTGTGTCATTTTAATTGCGAATTATGAATATTACAATCAAACAATTTCTGCTCTAACTTCTGTGCAGTAACTCATGTATTTGACTAACTTAAGCAATCCAGTTTGAATTTCCAGCTGTGTTTGATTATAATAGGTGTTAACAATGTATGCCAGGCAATCAAAATCCAAATGTCATGTGATTCATGGTAACTAAACCCAGCATGAAGGCAACCTACAAATTTGATAATCAAATGTTCAGTTTAAAATTTACCTTGAGCAAATGCTCAAGCAATCAAGCCAAAAGTATATCTAGTGAATCCTGAGCAATTGAGTGTTATCAGAAAGTGGTCATAAAAAGATAAACTGTATTTAGAGAACAAACAGTCAAGGATACTTCCTTCAACTGTTTTGGGAGTTTGAGTTGCTGACTACTTTACTCCCATTTTCACCTACAGAAATAAGGAACTTAGCAAAGTGTCAGAAAATAAGGAAAAGATTCCTGAACATCAGTAAGTGTAGCACTGTTCCTAGGATGAGTAGGGAGACATTCGTTCCGGCTACATTCATCTTTTCAAAGCTCTTAAGTCAGGCAGTGGCTGAATTGAGATGACTTATATACCACCTCTGTATTCAGATCTTATTTTTTAATGTGATTGGATTCAATCAAAAGGATTGAACAGTAGGTTTTTGACAGATAATAATGTGTTGATATACAGAATTGTACAGAATTAAACTACTTGTGAGCTTGGTATAGACTTGATGAATAGTTTCAAAGAAGGAACATACAGACTTTCATTCCTATTTTCAAAATGAAATAGTGTCTTTATACTTTAACAATATTAGCTTTCCTTTTAAAATGTCATTTTTCTTAGAACATATATGCGTTTCTGTCAAAGTTATACATAAGGACTAAATCTCCCCAAGAAAGAAAAAGGTAGCATTTAAGGAAAAATGTGGCTGTTCCTGTGTGCTTTTCTTTCTTTAAGGTCTTATGTGCTCTCTTATTAGTAGAGGTGATCAATGATCTCTTCTTTTAAAATACAGCCAGAAAAGGACCCTACCTTTTTTTGTTTTAATAGCCTCCTGATTTCAGCACTTGCTTTCAATTTGTTGCCTGCAGTGCCAGGGCTATGTCTTCTCCACTGCGTCCTACAGTTCTGGTATCCAGTCTAGAGGACTGGAGGATCAGGACTACTGCTAAGAGTGCATTGAGTTACCCTTCCTGGTTACATGCCCAAAATTCCTCTGAAAGACAACTTTGGTATTCTGGAAAATAATTTGACCCCAGTCGTGTTTTAACAGCCTGTCGGAATATGGCCAGAATATATATTGGTAAAGACCAGAACTTCAGATCAGAACTTGTTCCATGTTGTAGATAGACTCCAAGGTGCATATTCAGTATGCACTCTTCTGATGCTAACCTGAAGACTATATAACTTCAGCTACATCCCTTTCCAAAATCTCTGAGAAATTAAACAGCTATGGAATAATAAGGTAAATAATGGATAGGTAAGTATTTTAATCAAAAGATAGGGAACAGAGGAGTAATAAGCAGTCTGTTTTCACAGTGGAGAGATCACCAGTGAAGTTTCTAGGAATCAGAGCTGAAACTTGTGTTGTTGGAAAATACACAGGCATTGTGTTGAAAGAGAAGTTTAATGACAAAGTTTGCTAATTATATTCAGTTACTGAGGATTAAAGATAAGAGATGGTTGCAAAGAATTGCAGCAGAACCTTACGAGATTGAATGACTGTGCTTTAAAATTGCAGATGAAATTAATTTTGGATTAATACAGCTCTGAACTGACCACTACCACTAATGAAAAAATTCTTGGCGCGTTCCATGAAAAACATCAACTGAGTGCTCAGTAAGGTTCATGAAATAGTTGCATTTTAGGAATTAGAAATTATTAAAAAAGAAAAAATTAGAGAACGTTCTCTTACCTCTGTGTAAGTTCACAAGATCCCTAGTTCTCGAATACTATAGACATCTGTTGTTCCTCCATATCAAAAAAGGATACTGTAGGAATGAAAAAGCATTCTGACGAGGTAGGGAAGAATGATCAGAGGTACTGAAATCAGGAATGACTAAACTGGCCAGGACTCTTCAACCTAGTAAAAGGTGATAAATCATGAGCATGAGAGGATGAATGGAGACTGAATTGTTCCCTCTCTTCCAGTTCAAGAACTATGAAGCACTGAATGACACAAAAAACAACCCAAAATGGTAACAAACAAAAGGCAGTAGTTATTCATACAGAGAGTAGTTAAAAGTTGTTGAGTTTCTTGCCCCAAAATGCTACTACTTCTCAGGAAGTCAAAGGAAAATGGACAAAATAAATCTCTCAGGAATTTGCATATGCAAAGACTCCACCTCTGCCTCAGGAGACTCCCAAGCTCCAAGCTGTTGAGGGATGAGGAGAGTACCCCAGGGTACTCCTAAGCTTGATTACCGATAAATTTGATGTGTAGATATGCTCTTCCCTAAGTATTTATCACTGGCCACTATCAGAGAGAGGTTAGTCAACTGAACGAGACTTCGATCTAAGACATTATGGCTGTTATATTAAATCCTGCTCCTGGGATTCCTAAAGCAAATCTCTAATTTGTTTCCAGAAGTACTGAAAATTTATTCTGCAACTTTAATATCCACTTGATTTGTGTGTCAGATACATTATTCTTCTTCATATTACACTCAAAAATATGTGAACCTATTTGATTAATGCTGCAACATTTTGCTCCTTTGGAATGCAGTGGGTCATTGGTCTTACTGGCGTTTATCAGTGATCTATGAGACCACTGCCCCCTCTTCTCTGTGTACAGATCCAGCGAAGCAAATACCTTGGCAGATGAGCACAAATAAAGCTAGCTTTTGTTGTGTTTATTTCTATGCCACTCTCTGACTACACTATACCCCCTTTTTCTTATGTACTATTCCATCAAGTGGTCTTAGTCATAGAAGTAACTATATGAATTTTAAGTACTAGTTCAGAATGAAGAAAGTTCCCAAGAAAAGAAAACTTCTCCCTTGCAAGTAATAAAGTTAAAAAAAAAAGTTATTTAAACAAGCATTTGAGCTTATCACAAATGTGCAGGAAAGATTCCAGTTTTCCATATTATCTCTCCAATACGGAAACATTCTGAGCAAGAAAATGTGTGTATTTTGTAGATGGTGACAGATCTGTGCTGTCTTTGACTTGTTTGTTTAGATTTGTGAGCTTCTTTGACATTAGACAGCACTTTTTTTACCCATGTTAAATCCTTGCAACCATTTTGCTAAAAGACACTACTGCCAATATACTATGAATTAGAGATTTGGAATTTAGCATTCAGGGGATAAAAAAGTATGAAGTACCTGTAGGGTAAGGGTGTGTGTTTTGCTGTTCCTCTGTTTTGTCCAATTATAGACCCAAATAGTACTGTCTTACTCAAGTCCCTGGAGTTCACTGCTTTGAAGTTGTAAAAATAAGGGATAGATCTCCTCTGTATAACTCCATCCAAAAACTGAACAAGTCTGTGACATTTACTCCTTCCTGGCTGCTCTAAGGTGGAGTAAAAGTTCAAAAGATGCTACGCTGAGTAACAGGGAAACAGACTCTGCTGTTCCCTATGCATGTAGTTGCAGATAGTATAGATGAGGTGTAGGAATAAGTACCAGCCAGGTACTTATGTGTGAAGTGCACAGGAACAAATTTCATATTATGGACTGAGTGAGGCAAAGACCCTCTGAGGAACGTAATTTGTGGTTATGTAAGCAAAAAACTGTTTCATGATACATATGCACAGAAGAAGGAGGAGCGTAAAGGAAGACAAATATCGAATCACAGCAGGGCAGGTCAAAAGGGAGTTGAGGAGTGACTTGTTAAAGTCTCAAAAATTAACAATATTTACAAAAGCTCAGTGCTTGTCTGAGTGATGGACACTGTGTCAGAAAAGGATCACCCAGGAGCAAGAAGACCATTCCACAAAAGGGAAAGGAGTCATGTGACTTGTTAGTCACTCAGAGGAGATAAGGGACGTTTCTATTACTAATGAGAGATATTTCTGAGGCTTTTTTCCCAAAGTCAAGTGTCAGCAGAAGGAACTGACAAATTTATAAAAAACATTTTGTCATTTGTCTTGTCATTTGCCTGAGAAACTAAACAGAATAGAACTTTTAACGGAAGATGTGACCGAAGTCAGCAGAATCATGAACTGCATGCAGAGAGCAAACAGAGTCGAACAATTATTTGTTATTTCTCAGGCTCCTGGAGCTAGTAATATGACCAGGTAGCTGGTTTAGAGGAGAACAAACACCTTTTCATACTGTGCATAATTGAATTGCACACTTGGTGGAATTACAGAATGCAAATCCACTTGGTTAATAAAGAAAATCTTTGATGCAGTCTTCACACACGTTATGTGTAAAGCTAGGAGTTCTGGCTTTAGGACTTTTGCAGTATAGAAATGTATGGAGATGGTAGTTTTTGAAAACCTTTAATGTGTGAAATACATAACAGGAGATGATGGTCTGAGCATATCTTGTATTCTCTTAGGGGGGAAGATATGACCTCTTAGGGGGGAAGATATGACCTTCATAACTTAACACTTCTCATGGACTATTCAGTTGGTGGTAGAAATGAATTATGTCATTCTTCTGCCCTTTGTTGTGTAGTCCCTTTTTAAATGGATATTTTTCATTGAAATAACACATTTGTAACAATAATATGTTTTCAAACTATGAATATTGATAGAGTGACAGTATGAATGTTTATACTATGACTATTTGAGAAGTTTCTCAATCACCTATGGAATGAACAGCACTGAAAAAACAAGTGATAAAAACAAATGATCAAAGGGCCGTTTGTGCATTATTTTAATCTCTTTTATTATATAACATGTTTTTCTAAGATAATTATTTAATTTGGGATTGATCTGGGAGAGACTGAAGTTCTGACCTGAATCTTTGCTACAGTGAACAATACATGTATGTACAAATTACACCTCAGTAGGAAGAGAACTAGACCAGCTAAAAAGTAGTTTGCTGCACAGTAAGGACAACTAGTTAGTACCAAAGTCTCCTGTTAGACTACATAAATATATCCATACTTTTTCAAAATATCAAGGTATTTGTCATCTAAAGTTTAGTGCAAACTCCAGAGGCACCGAGTGCCCAGAGCAAGTTTTAATCCTGACTAAGCTATAGACTGTGTAAGGTTTGACAGGATATTTGACCTCCTTGTTCCTAAGCCAACCCAGCTGTGAAATTGATAAAAGCAATTGTGTAAAAAATAGACCTCCCTGGGAAACAGATCTGCCACTGACTTGGACAATAAATATGGGTGAATAAATGGCAAACACATTAGAGTCATCACATCCTGTTAAGCTTTATACTTACATAACAGAGGCTAAATCTGAGAAGTTGGTTCATCACATATTCCTATGTAACAGATTAAAAAATAGCAGAGATCACTGAAATGTAATTTCATCTCCCTCACAGGAAATGTAGTGCAGCTTCTGTATCTGTTAACATAGGATACAAGATAGTTTTGAGTAAATCAGCTGGACTTCTGCTGCTCACAATTATCTCACTGTGAGGGACACTGATAGTTTTATAGTTTTGCACTCTTAGAAGAAAAACAGATAACCAAATAGTTTTATCTAAGTTGTAAATATTATCTAAGATTATTAAATAGAATTTCAAAATATAAGTTAAAGATGTTAACTTTGATATTTCTCTCAACTTGAACAATGAGAATTTATTGACAGCCTTTCAGATCTCATACATTTTCCTTTATATTTTAGAGACGCTAAATTCAGATCTCACAGCTATGACAATTCCATTTTAAGAAACACTTCTCTGTCGGCATCCTAGAATATATGTTAGCATTTAGCCATGTGATAATATCAAATAGCTTAATCATTTACGAAACCTATTTAAAAGCAACATGTAGTAGTGGGTACTCAGTAATAACTGTTTTAATTTTGATTACTGTGCAGAAGTTTTACACCTCCTGAGGATAGATTACTTGATATTCTGTTATTAACTGAGGAATAAAAGAACACAGCAGACACTAGAATTGTTTAATTCAAATGCTATTGCCTCTGCTCTGTGGCTGGGTGATAGAAAGCTTTTTATAAATATGACTAGTAGACAATAACTGTCATCTATGTCCTTGGTGAGAAATGTGTCGTTCAATGTTATCTAAAATAGGGAAAAATATCAATTCCACAAAATAGGTCAGCAAAGTTTACATTTTTTCTTTAAATTGCTAATTGTGTTACACGGGGTCTTTACTTGTACCTTTTGTTCATTCAAGCCATCTTACATTTTAGCCTCTTAAGAGATTATAGTATTTCTGTGCTATATTCTAATGTACTGCTCATAAAGATTTGACACTCAAAAGCAAAAGGTTTCTCTTTCCTTGCAGACATTTCAAAATACTAATTACTAATATAATCTTCATAATTAAATTTTAATGCTGTAGAAGGAAACTTTTAAAATAACCAGTGTATGTCGTGCATGTACTGCTGTCTGCTAATGTCACCATTTCATCACTCTAGGATTGCAAATACACTCAAATATATCAGGAACTCTATATTTCAACAATAGGAAAAAATTTTGCATAGTATACAGTGCAATGATATGCAGTCATATCTGAGTTTGGAAATGGGAGTTATTAAACTGCCTGGACAAACCAGTTCAGTGTAATTTGTAAAGGACTGTCTTAACATATCAAAATATATCCAACCAGAGTTTAACTAAGTCGTGTTCATTTTTCTGAATTGCTTGGTATATTGACACAGACCAAACCTAGTATATCAAAGAAGTTCACCAGTATGTTGCGAACAAGGTCCATCAGCACTTCTGTTGTATATCTTATATAACTTTTAACATACTGCCATTGATTTTAGCCCAGGAATTCACAGTGTTCTTACTGAAACAAAAGAAAATGAAAAATGAATTGTCAGAAGTATTTCCTGCAGAAAGTAGTTTTAAAATTTCCATTTTTGCTTCTCAGAAAAGTACTTGGGTGGGGGGAGGTAGTCTTTAATCCTGCTTAGTATCCAAAACACAAAAAAATCTCCAAAGAACCAGCAATAATGTCACATTACATTCTGAATAATTAGCTTTTCTTTCATAGCTTCAGTAAATGACAGGAAACGTATCAGGACTATTCCGATTAAAGCTTGAAGTCCACAAAACACTGCAGAAAAAAGGGGAGCACTTTAAATCCTCTTTCTTTCTCCCCTATATATGGCATTTTAGATTTTATATTAATGTACAGAAAACCTTTATACTGCAGTGTCTTGTAAACTCTTTCTAATGCCAGAAGAAGTAACTTTAAACGTGCTCTTTTTGATTGGTAATGCATAAGTATCCAGTCACAACTTTTAAATGGAACCTTACCATGTCTAAGTTGACAAAGGCCAAATATCCCTTACCCACAAACTGCTGGTCAATTTGGGCAGTATACCAGTAAGCAAGGTATACTTCTTTTTGAGCAGCCTGTGCATAATTTTCTCTTGTAAAGATGCTATGCAAGGTAGAGGAACAAGATTTGGCAAGAAACCATTCCAGTCTACAGAATATGTGTTTCATTTTATTTGTACAAGGATGGATCTAAACCAAACCTTTCACTCAGCTACTATAGTTAAATGGAAGAAATTCTGGTACATATCTGAATTTTATAACTCAAACTCACCTCTCCAGCAGTGCCTACCTAAGTAAGAGTCATAACAAGTAATTTATTGTTCAAACAACAGATATTTTCCTCTCTTCACTTCATTGATTTAACATATCAAAATGACTTGAATCATTATGCCCTGATGTGCATGTCATTCCTGTTATTCTCCAAATATGTAAGAGATCAGTCTGGAAGAAACTGAAAGGTTAGGTGGCATTTCTATGTGGTGTGAGGACTGGGAAGGCAAATTCTGTCCAGAGAAACTGCTTACTAAAGTAGCAACAAATCTATTACTACTGCTGGAATATAAAATTCAATTCATACCATTGGGTGAAGGCTAATTATGAGTTTAGGTGGTACAAGCACTGTTCTTGCACTTTATCAAATTATTTTCACATAGCAGCTCTCGTAATTTCAATAAATGTCCATATCTTTTTTTTCTAGTCTTTGTAGAATCCAGCAGAGATTAAAGGATGTATTTTTATTAAAGGCATTGCAGAAATACATGCTACCTTCAAGTGTGTTAACTAAGAATAGATTGTATAAAGTTCACACCGTTTTTCCCATTATTTCATCACATAGATTTCTAATGTATTTACATAATTTAGTTTCTCTCTCTCCATTCAGAAAAGGAAGCCTGCCATGGGATTTATCAGGAATGCTAGAGAGAGTGCTAACATGTCAGAAAGGAACTGTGTTTAAGTGTTAAATAGCACTCTCATAGATAGATACACTCTCTGTGTACCTGCCAGTGAGCCAGCATACTGTGTTTATCACCTTGAATGCTTACTTCCTAGCTTCAAGCTTCGTTTGCACCGCTATGCAGCTGGCAAAATCAACATGCTGACGCTTTGTAGCTTGACTTAATGCTTGAAATTTATGGAGAAAACTTTGTCTGAATTTCTTGTCATTTTGTTTTCTTCACGTTTTCCTTGAAGGAACAGACTAAAGGTAACAAAAGCAAGCCCATTTGTAAAGCTGTCATTCAAATCTCTGATGATCTTAGCAAGCTTGGCTACTGTAGAAGTCTAACTGTAATGCCTACCACTTATCGTAAAAATGTAAAAGAACTACACTTTTTTTTCTATTTCCTTGCCTCATTCAGGTTTTCTGAGACTCATCAATGCATCTTTGCAATTCTTGCTAGTATTATAATGCAGACTAAGTGTATGCATCACCTGAAGAAGATACAACTTTCTGCAGAACTGTCGGCTTGACATCCTTTTATGTTTCACTTTGCTGCAAGCATGTACACATTTCGGAATACGCTGTGAGAACTGCTTCTCTACCTTTAAGCCTCTTACTTGTCTAAAAAGCAGAAAAAAAAGATTTTCACAAAGGTGAATGCTTAGAGAAAGAATGTGAATCAATATGAGGGCTGCAACTGGTTTGTTGTAACAGCACGTTTTCCTAACATTTGGGAGAACGGCTGCGTGTGTGTGAATGAACTTTGGGTAACAGGCTTCAAACAAGTAACGACTGACCGACTGCATGGCAATCAAAAGAACATGTTAGAAACAGTGCACATTTGCCCTGACTTTTGCCCTGATCTTTGGGTAGCTAGCTGGTAGCACAGTTCTAAGTCTGCAGTGACAAATAGTATCTAGCTAATTTGCTAGATATTCAATATTCATGCAGTACTAGGAAATGTGATATTGTGCCTGCCAATTATGCAGCAAAAATATGCATACTTTAAATTTCAGAGTAGACACGGGGAAATTCAAGCAGTAAGAGTACAAATGTTAATTCTCAGTATTTCCAGTATGATAAAGAATGCATAACTGGCTGTGCTTGTGATTATTTTAATCATTTTAAGTGTGGCATTTTGTTGACTGCTAGGGGGTGGTCACTAGTTTGAGCTAACAAGTAAGAGTGCTGCTAAATAAATGCAAATATTGAGCTAATAAAAAAAAATTCTAAAAAGACCAAATCAAAATAAAGCTAAGTTCCTAATATTTGGAACAGGTTGGGCTTAATTTACATTGGTATTTGGAGGTAGCTCACACATGAA
Source organism: Struthio camelus (assembly GCF_040807025.1). Lineage (NCBI taxonomy): Eukaryota > Metazoa > Chordata > Aves > Struthioniformes > Struthionidae > Struthio > Struthio camelus. The sequence goes on along the minus strand of NC_090945.1, from coordinate 48,913,039 downwards.
AGTATATACCTGCTTGTGTGCAAATATAATTAATGAATGAAATGCACAAAAAAGTATTTTTAGAGCTAAATTTCAAACCAGCTAGTGGGGGAAAAAACTTTATGAACCTGCTTAACAGTCAGTTAAGTTGAATAATGCATAATAAATAAATACTCATTTACTGTATACAGTGAATAGTTCCTGAGGAATTTTTAGGCTGACATTTGTCTCAATAAAATATTAGTCAATAATAGATCTTGAAGTCAATAATAAGGTCTTGAAGAAAGTTTTAAAGGAAAGACCAACAGCTTATTCATTTTTGCAAATAGTCTGGGAACAAAGACTGAATTTACGTTGCAAGTAATTCCATCATCTGTATCACTGATGAGGAATGGATATTGGAACAGAGGGATCATTTCTTTGATCCTTTATGAAAATTCTTTTTGTTTTAGAATCCAGTCCATTAAAGAAAAAGCTGAAGTTTTTATTCTGAATACTTACGAATAAGCATATGTTATGTCACACACACAGTTTCATAGATCCATAATTATTTACAGTGTCTCAGAGAGATGAATTACTTTTTAAAATTGTATTTCATGATACATCACTCTGACTAGATCTCCTGGCCTTTTTCATTTTAATTCTCCTGTATTTTCCTTAAATTGCCTAAATCTTTCTAAACTATGGCTAAAACTGTCCAAGTACTTTTACTAAAGCCTAACCTGTGATCTAAACTCAAATACCAGCCTTCCTGCATATGATGAGAGTTAACGGCCTTTTTTTTCATTAGCATGATGTGACTTTCACTGCATTTGGGATCCACTATAACCCTTCCCTTAGATAATTTCCTATTGAACTTTTATTTCCCATTTTGTACTCAAAACTTGATTTTTCCTTTTTCAGTTTAGTCTTTAGGATATGGTTTTTATTGTTTTTATCATTTTCTTGTTTCAGGCCGTTTCACAAATTTATTACGAAAAATTTGAATCGAACCCTGCTCTCCAAACTACTTTCAGTCCCACAGATCTTGGCATCGTCTCTGGACTTTATAAATGCAGGCTTTAACTTTACTGTTATCCAATGAACTAAAAACACTGAATACTACAAAACCAAGGCCAAAGTTTGTGGTAGCCCTACTGATGTATGCATCCAATTTGAGACACATTTATTAGTAACACTTTTTCTTCTCTTGTTTAGTCATGCAATCTTTTTAAAGTAATTTGATCTATACCCCTTTTTAATTCTTTCTTATGGCAATTCCATGTCAGATTGTATCACACTATGATGTTAACAAAGGTCTGCTACTCCTCTGCTCCCATAAGTCAGTAACCTCAAAAAAAGAAAATTAGGTTAACACAACTTTAAAATTCATGTTGACTGATTCTTACCATCTTATTGCCCTTTAAATACTTACAGGTTGTTTCATAATTTGCTACCGTATATTCATGAGCATTAAGCTAGTGTGACAACTCTCAGTTTCTCTAAGTTTTCTTTATGTTCTTCTCCAGACCCTTTCCCACCTTCTCCACACATTTTTGAAAATAATTGCTGTATTTCAAAGCTAACTTTTACAGCAATAGAACTTATCCCTGCCTTCTTTTTCTCTCCCCTTCAAGCTGGAAATAATCACCAGTTGTTATCTGCGCCCTCCCCACCTATACTTTCCTTATAAAGTGTAAATGTATTGAAAGCTGAAGGATTGTTAGAGAAGCTTGACAGAGCTGCGGTTGTAAAATAAACAGATTTGTAGGATTTTTTTCCACACACTTTTAGGAAGATTTTTGTGTATGATTAAAGAAATAAAATTAGGTGGTTACACAGAGAGATCCATTATGTCTCATTTCAGAAGTAAGGCTTATATGTAATCAAAAGTGGCCTTCCTTTCATGGAAATTTTAAATAGAGAGTTGGCATGCAGCAGTTGCCTGTAGGTCTGACAATAGGTAAAAAATAAAAGTAGTAACTGAGTAGGATTTATTGGAGGAAAAAGGAAAGATATTGTTAGCAGATATGAAATTGTTTCAGGGGATTATCGTGTCTGAATGTACCTCTGGTGCAGCACAGGTTGCCTGAATCCCAAATTTACTTCTCCATAGTGAAGTCCAGTGTTGGACTTTGTGTTACAAATTATCTTGTGCTCTTTTCCCTGAATGATATAAATGGTTTACAAGTTTAGATTGCCCTGTGGGCTCATTAAGTCATTACCCCAAGAAGGCACAGTGAGGGTAGCCTTGGAGTATACTGGGTATGAAAAGCTTTAAATTCAGAAGACCTTAAGCTCTGTTTCTTGGTTCCCAGAGGACTCAAAGTGACTGCAACAGCCTGGAAAGGAAAGTGGTATCATGCAGTATTTGAACTCTGCGTTAAGATTGTTTTATCAGTGGATTGCCTAGCTTTTAGTGGAGGAATCCACAGTCATATAGGTGTCACGTAGATTTGCAGTTAAGATGTTAGTAACAATGATCATAAGTAAGTAGTGATCATAAGTAAGTATTCATAATAACATAATACTACTACTTTACTTGTATGTAGCAAGTTTCATTGGTACCCCCAAGTATTTAATATCATTACCCCAAGAAAATGACTTGAGGAAGTCTAGTGACCTTACAGTGAGGTTACAATCCCCAGACAGAATCACAAGATCATCTGGAGGTCAGCTGGGGCTATGGTGTAGATCTCCCATCTTTGAATCCAGTATTTTCTCCACTGGAACAAACCATTACTGTCAGATTTCTAAGTGTTCCTCCTAACTCCTATACTTGATGTTACAATAGACTAGAGAAAACAGTCATGCTTTAGCATGTCTTGAGTAATAGACGTTGACAAGGCCAACCAAAAAAGTCTCAGATATATGTCCTAAAAATCTGTTGGTTTTATTACTCACTGGTTGTAGTAGCTTTAAGCGTGTAAGAGAAGACTTGTGCCTCTATCTGCTTTCACTAGGAGACATAGCTGCACCCAAGAAATATTTTTATGTTATCCTTATATATCATTAGCTGTAGAAATTAGCATAAGAAGTGTTTTTGCATACTGTCTGGCACCCTCTACTGTGCATAAATATCCGAAGCATAAATATTGTATTGTTACTGATGCTCTGTTGCAATTAAAGTACAAAAATGCAAAAATACCAAACTAAATATTATATCATCAAGCAAGTTAAAGGGATGATCTTCATATGACAGTATGTGCATGTGTTCATAATAATAACTATTTATTAATATCAGCATCCCCTTTCTGTTAGGGTGCTTTTTATAAATAAGTAAGGGTACTTATAGAATTTACTGGCACAATAGCAATGACACTTTGCATAGAACTGGCTTGACATAGTGATGAATCAGAAGCATTTTAAATTAAAAAATATATAAATTTAATGTACTTAATTCTTTTTAATATATTAAAGAAGACCAAATAAAATCTATGCAAATCATACTTAATTAAGCATCAAATTAGTTCTGTTCTCTCCTTCCTCTACCTAACAATAATCTCCTTTGTGATTTGTAGCTTTCAGTGTTGTTTTCAGTAGACTTTTGATATGCAGAAAGTGTGTGTTAGATAAATCAATTCAGTTATACTGCATTCAAGATCTAAAGATACTTCTTTGCATAGCGCACTCTGAACTGCTCACGCATCATACGCTGCTTTCTGTTGCACAGTTTAGAAGTACAATGATCTTCGTTTCCCTTCCTCTCTGACATCCAGACTTGCCAAGGAAATCTACGGCAAAGCAGGTTTTCATTCCCTTGTCAGGCTTGTTAGAAAGATACTGAGTAGATTGTCACAGGTTTTCAGCAGAGTTTTCAGCAAAGCATCGGTGAGATTCACCAGGATGTAGTAGCGTTATTAGCAAGCTTTCAAAATCCTTGTCTCTCTGACAGCTTCTTGGTTATAGGGCTTAACCTAGGATAGAAAATTTTCTAGATGCCCTGAGATCCCTGCCTTCACTAGGACCTTTTTGATCCTTGCTCTGTGGCAAATCAGGTCTGAAAGAGAAGCAGAACAGGGAGTCAGAAATGGCTCTGATGTTGTATTTTAGAGACTTTGAATTTCCTGTATTCCTTTTTTATTTCTTTCTTCCATGACTATTTATTCAGGAAGCTTAGGTATTTTATTTTTTGTTCCATATTAGAGATTTCATAACAGGCTTTTTTGATTTAAAATAAACATGAAAAAAAAACCCAAACTCTAGATTTTTTCTAAATTTCACGCAATGACTTCAAGCCATTTGCTTCTTCTTTTTAAATGAGAAATGAATCTTAGCAGGGTGCTCTCAAGAGGGGTCTTCACTGTGATGTGATCCCTTATGGTCTGTCATCTCCTGGATTTTTTAACTTTACAAAGCTTATTAGTATTTCAAAGCTCATTCCTTGGGCTTCTTGAGAGGGGGTTTTCTGAAAGAAGGTTATAACAGTGGTATGTTATTGTATTGCCTGCACTGGAAAAGAACATGTATCACCCTGATAGTTGTAAGTAGAAAACGTATTTTGATTGTTATTATATTTTATTATGTTTTTAGATATCTGATTAGGATGTAATAATACAGCCTGCAATAGATGTCTTGAAGCAAAACATACACAAAATGCTTAGTTAATTATTCCATGTCATTATGGAGTCCTAGCAGCAGCATGCAATGAAGTGAAGTGTGTATCTTCATACCATTCTTAATCCCCTGTGAGCAGTGAACTTTGCAAAGAAATTTGACAGGGTTCTTTGGTGAGGAAACAGGACTAAAAAACTAGGAAATTTATGTAACTGGCAGACATATATTGCCAGTTACAATACATGTAACATGTAATGCATGCCAGTTACTGGCAGACTTCCTGTTATGTTTTCACTGTCAGAGCTCTGGTGATGTCCATCTCTAATTCATTCCATAAATTCCTCAGTCATCTCTTTAGCTCCCTCTGACACTGTTTCCCTTGGCGTAGTTCCCTCTGCAAATACTAAAGAGTACATATTATATCAAAAGAGGATTATATTGGGCCATACAGTAAACATACTATGATAGAATAGCTTGTATTTGGTTGCAAAGTAAAGGTTGCAGAGATTTCAAATCTTTTAATGTACAGATGTGGTAATGTTGTTCTACTTTGTACCTGCAAAGTACTCCCCGTAAGTTCTATTTCCGGCTCTAATCAGGCAGACTAACATGGCATTCAACAGGAAATATGACCTAAATAAAGGCTGAATCAGTTATTTATCAGCTATAGCAGTCTTGGAATTAAATAATTAAAGAGCCTCAAATAGACTATGGCTACACTGACAAGTAAACGCTTATTAGTCTCATATTTTGCCAAAGCCTTTTCTGTTTTCTCAGTGTAATTCTGCAACTATTTCCATTAATCTTACCCAGTTTCCTAATGATTACAGTTTCCTCCATCTTGTTTTACCTCCTCTCAAATAACATCAAATTTTGCATAAAGATGAATAAACAGATAAGTTTGTGGATAGATAGATCAGATGGAGAAAAGAGAGGAAGAGAGAGAATGAACTGTATCTTGGAAGGAATTTGGGACATAGAATTTTAATCGTCCTACTTTTTTGTCTGTTGAGATATCTATGCAAGTATATTTAGAAGTGTTTCTTTTCTGTTTCATGCATCACTTCTGGCTTTCAGTCAGCGAGGGTTTTCCTTTTTGATTATACTAACAGTTTAATTTCTTCACTTCCCAGTCTCTGTCCTCACCTCTTCTTTCATCTTTTTTCTCTCTATTTCGTTCATTCCCCAATGTCTTTTGTTATCTGCTGTAGTTATATTTCATTTCATATATATATATTTTTATATATTTATTTATTTATTTAGAAATCCGGTAGATAACTCCAGGGCATAAAAATTCTCTTCCCTTATTTTTAATGCATATTTTGTATTGTACAAATGATTTCTCATATTCTCTCAAACAAATATCAGCTTTGACAAATAGAAAGCATATCTCTTTCTTGCTTGGGTATCTTGCAAACAATAAGTGTTGTCCCATAATGGTACTCATAGAATTTTTATCTCTGTCAATGAGAATTACATGAACTTTAAAAGCAAAACAGAACGCTAAACATCTCTCTTGTTTGGATGACTCGTATGTTGCGCTGCAATATACTCATCTGTGCTAGAGTTATATTAAAGGAATGTCTCTATATTTTATTCAGATGAAGAGACTATATTGTAGCAGTTTTGCTTTTCGTATACGCTACTGTAATGTGAATCACAAAGTTATTTTTGTTGATGAAGATAAAATTTGTAATTTTTGTAAAAGTGAAGAAGGATACACATTTGGAAGTGTTGTCAGGAAAGACAGATAACTAAACTATTATTGGTCTTTGTCAATTTGTACAAGTGCCAGGTCTACCCCTCTGGTCATAGATTAGCAACCTTTGGACTATTGCCAATTAAAAAAAGAAAATGTTATATGTATCATTGATTCTTAGATAGATAAATGCAGAGGGTTTACTTAGAACCAAAGGTATGGTCTGTCTAAAGATAATCCATTTTCCAGGGGAAAATGAAGACTGTAAATCCCATACCAATTAAGATGATACATAAGAAAAGGAAAGCAGATCTTCAGTACAGGCACTAAATAACCTTACCAAGAAGTTATATGTTGCTGCTGGAAAAATATTCACATGATTTAACACCTGGATCCTCATATTGTCATACAATGGGAAGGACATCTAAAACAGTGGGATAAAGTATTGGCCATTACCTTACTGGTGTCCACTTTAACAAGAGGTGGATTTCCTTTTCTTATATAGGGTTCTGATTGTAAATACACACCTCTTATGAGAGTTCTTACCAAGAGAATTGTTAATTGTTTAATCTGAAAAGTCCTTGATTAAAGAAATAAAAAAATCATTTGTTTATATATATGTGTAGTCTCATTGAAGAGAACTGGCTTAAAGCTCCTGAAAATCTAGCACAAACTATTTTGTGATTGTTTAAATCTATTTTTTGATATAAAGGTCTTTATAGGGTTGGGATTTTTTCTGGTTTGAATGGTTTCATGTAGTGAGAAAATACAGGTGAATATATACATTTATCAAAGACTTAGTGCCTCAATGGTATTTCACTTACAGGACTGTCATAGTTCAATGAGATTTCAGTTTTGCATTTTCTTCCATAGACCATCGGTCCATAATAAAATGTACGAAAAAAGCACAATTTCAAAAGAGAGTTGATCAAAATTGTTACTACGGATCCTGTTTGCAGAGAAAGTAAAGTTCTGCTAAGATTTTCACATCGTTCAGAACTCTGGCTCTCTATTCATCCTACGAAGAAAAGAAAAGGTAAATGTCACCTATAGAGGAACCAAGAGGTACATATCTATATCTAATCCCATCTCTCTGTGTGCCCTATCTAACTGCAGAAAAAGTGAGGAATCTAGCTGTGGCTCAGAATCAGGGAAGAAATGTTTTTGTAAAACCTATTTGAAGAATCGAATGGAAAGAATATGAAGGAGGAGGAGGACAGTTCCTCCACATCCCTTTTAAGAACAGGGAAAAAAGTTTGCATTGCAGATTTAGGAAACACTGACATTGACCCCAAGGTGTTGCTGTAGGAGCAGAAATTTCCAATTTTTTGGCTACCCAGAGATGAGGAAAAGTTTTATGAACACAATTTGGTGTGTTATGAAGCTGCAGTAAAACCTGAACCCATTTAAAATGTTTTCGAAAATCTCAGAGATTTTCACACAGCCCTACAATCTAATTACCTTTGTGCATTCGGAGCAACTACACTCACAGGACCAGCACTGAAAACCGTTCATTACTAATTTTGACCAGATGAGTTTCCTAATGTAAACTTTAACTTTGCTAGGAGGCTTACAAGGAATCTCTGAGTGTGACTCGTGAGAATTATATTGACAGAGCTTGCTGGGTGGGTGACATGGCCACTCTCTCCCCCTAGCTTTTGTCATTGCTTTGCCCTTGCTATAGCACACTAGGCACGGAGCTTTATTTCAAGCAGCGAAAATAAAGTGAAACAAAACACCCTGTGCCTACTGGGTCAAATTTGGTCATATGTTTTTTGTTAGTGATAACAGTGAAAAGCAGTGTGGGAAGTAAATCTTAGAGAGAAAAACAAACATATTAATTCAAGAGGAAGGTTTTGTTCTATATAATTTTTAAAAACTCCCTAATTAAAATATAGATGATGTATTAATAGTCAACTAAGATAATAAGGACTTGATATAAAAAACAAATTGGGAATGAATTTTCTAAAAGGTGACTTTTTGTCTAAAAAGAAAGTAATCAACTGACCAGCAGTGGGTGATCATTAGTTCCATATATCGCTTGTATCATCTAATGGTTTCAGTGAGTCATGCTGGCTCCATGATGCTGGCCATATGAATTCTAAAATAAAGACTGTCTGTGTGCAGGTGGGCTTGTATATAAACATACAATGAGAGGTAATAAATGAAGGGGAAGAATCTGTGGGAAGGTGAATGCATAGTGCAACAGTTAACTCTTAGTAAGGCTTGGTGTGCTTATCATCTTAGCATTGCTGAGTGGATGATAGGTGTCCCAGCAGAAGTAATTTTTAAGGAGCACATTGTAGTGGCCTTGAGGCTTTTAGGAGAAAAAGTGACCTTACACAGAAGTCCATCAAAATTACAAAGTAAGCAAACTGAAATACAGAAGAGGGTTGATTTGGTTCTTTGTTTTGATTTTCCTTCTCTTATTTTTTATCAGGAAGAGTAATCTTTTTCTTTCCTTTTTTTTCAGTCTTAAAATCCTGCTTCTGAAAACATTTGTACAATAAATTAATAGAGATGTTCATATGATTAGTAACCCTGGTATCTCCAGGTTGGTAGGTATAAGACAATAGATGGTGCAAATATGACAGGAAAAAGCATAAATTTTGAAGTTGATAATGTCCCTTTAGTAAATCAGAAATTATTGTATATCTCTTTGTGCTTTAAGCAATTTATATTTTATGTATATGAAAAAGGCATTTGAGCAAACAAAAAGCAGAGAAAATGGAATACTTCAAGTAGAAAAAGGTCCTATTGAAAAAATAATATTTATTTTTAGTTCGAAACTTACATACAAAGTATAATGAAATTACAAAGTTAATTCTGTTTCATTACTCCATTAGGACTCTCCAGAAACTCACTTTAGCTAAAAGCTAAAGTAAGTCCCTCTAGCTAGATGCCAGTGGTATTTCTCTTCAGCAAAAGTCATGTAGACACCCTCTCAGGAGCTCTGTCAGTCAAGGCTGTTTAAGAACCTCCCTGGTCATTACTGCTGTAAAATAACTTTAAACTATTAAATACATTAACCTTATTTTGATCTTAGCTATTTGGCTGTAAAAATATTACTGAGGTAGTGATAATTGAAATATATGAATTTTCAGATAGACTTACCTGTTAAAGTATTTTTCCTGAGGCAAAGTCAATAGCTAAAGCTATGCCATACAGTCAGCTATTGGGACTGCAGAACAAGTCTGTTAAGCCCACTCAAGTTTCAAAAAATGAACAAAGGAATTATTATTTAATTCTTTTTATAATTTATGTGTTTTTTATTCTGGGCTTTATTCTCTACATAAGAGTTGATTTTTGAAGTTTGGAGTAGTAATACACTCCAGTTTTAATGTATACCTTAATACATATTTATAAAACCATTACTTAATGGCTTTCCCTTATTTTTATTTCTTGAAGCTTAGAGCAGTTTTTTATCTTACTAGTAATATACTACATGCTAAAGCGAAGCTTATGCAGAATAAAATTTCAGACATTGAGACAACAAACATAACGTGCATCAATTACTGGTCTGGAAGCTTACTGCTTTCCAACTTCAAATGCAAACATATAGTCAACAGAAGGGTCACAAATATTTCAGGGTAGTTTGTTTGTAGCTTGTTTTACTGGAATGCCATTGGACTTTACCTAACAAGACTGTTACAGCAAATGAATACTGTGTTTCATTCACCAGTCCTGCAGGAGGGACTGTGGAGTTTTCATACAGTGAGATGCAGCTGCCACTGATTCATCACACTGCAAAGGGCAATGATATCAACAAAACCCACATGAGGATTCTTGACTTTATTAAAATCTTGATATAGAAACCATTAATAAATTTTTATTGATCATAACAAAATCCTCTTCTAACTAGCTCTGCAAAACCCCAATCACATCAAAGAGTCAAATTTTCTGACGAAGTTAACAGCTATGGCTAGAGTTTTGTTGTTTATATTTACATTGCTTTGCTTCATTCCTCCCCCAACCCTGCCTGTCCTTCCAATGCTTTCACATCCTCTAAAAAATGAAGTTTGCTTGTGTGAATATTAACCTTGACTTTTTCAAATAACTGTATTTGCTACAGGTTTTTCTTAATAGTTCCAGGTTTAATAGGCATTTTGTAATACTGGAATGTAAACTACTGCAGCTGATTAGAAACTAGGCATAAATACTTGCAGGGCTGCAGTAATGTCATTCTCTTCCATCAGCAGAATTACTCACATTTTGTTCACTCAAATGCCAATCAGTGTCAAACTCTCATATATCTAAAATTAGTAGATACTTCAAGGCTAAAAATGCTATTTTGAAATCTAACTTTGTTGGCCTTGAACTATTGCATTTCCTCATTAGCCTGTGCGTATTATGCTTTCTCCTGGTTCATCTGCATCCCCTACTGCAGTGACTGTGGTCACAAAAGTATGGCTCATGGAGACTCCACAATCATGATTTTCTTTTGTAGAAGACAGTGATAATTTCATAGATCCAGATAGGTTTTTCCTCCCTTCTGCAGGGATGGCGTTCATACTTAGAGTTTAGAGGGATTTCAAGTAGAAAATAATGGATATAATATCATGCTGCCATTAAACCTGAGCAGAGACATATTTTACATCACCCTTTTTACACAGCTCATCATCAGTCTCTGTGAGGAATGCTGAAGAGATGGGTAGATAGATAACTTCCAGATCTCAGATATCGAAAGGAATGACATTGACAAGAAGCCACTTTGGCGGCCGCACTCAGGTGTCTGTTTTAGGAAACTAGAAAACAATATCTTGCAAGACTTCCATAGAAGTCCACTCCCAACTGCTTGTAAAATGATGAAGAGGCAACAGGCATTGCAAATATTTTCTTCATTATTATTCTTGTTTTACTGTTATAACACTTCTGTTAGGAACAATGCAAAATCTGACACAATTTTTTTTTCCCCAGAGGAGCTTCAGTGTTAATAGAAATGTGCCAGGGAATGAAAGGCAATAACTTTAACAAATAGGCTTAAGATGATTTTACAAAAGGACAACATTGACCTAATTTTTACTTATAGAAGGAAGAGATGGGGATTTCATGAGACGAGGTACTGAGAGAAAAAGTGGAAGAATTTTTATCAAAATATCTAGGTTATTTTTCACATCTATGCTGTTGGTGGGGAAGTGGGGAAATTGAGAATATTTTATTTACTTGGGCATAATATATTTTTAAGGACTCTTAAAGTGCCTAGTGCTTGAAATAGAAGAATATACTTCATTAGCACTGTAAGCTGGAGGAAGAAAAAGATCTGAATAAAAAAAGAAGAGAATAAACCTTCTCATGGTTGATTTCTCCTAAAAAGTTGCAACCTTCCTTTGAGAATATGTGATCATATTTTTAGGAAGAATTCTGATTAATTAAGTGATGTAGACAATGGAGAAAAGACCGCAAGAATGCAGAATGCAACTTCTGGACTGTCTCCTAAAAGTTTCCCAACTCCGTGCAGTTAACTGGATGGATAAGTCCTCAAACCTATATGACACACTGTCTGGAGAACTTTACGAATAGGATATATTTTGAAAATATAGGTTAGTGTTTCCATAAACAGCACACACAAATAATCGGTGTTGCAATAAAATTAAACTGGTTTGTATCTAAACAATTTTTTTAAAAATTCTCTGAATGAGTACTATTTGGCTTCTGTTCTTATGAGAAATACTGGAAGAAAGAGTAAGTGGAAAAGATACTTTGTTCATCCTTAGAAGTAACTCATAGGCCTTTAAGAGATGTCAGGAATATATTCATTCCACAAATTACAATAAAATTTGAAATAGAAGTGATATCTGACTTCTGTAAGGAGTCATTGTTATTTCAATATTTTGTATGTTATTAGGAAAACTACTGCTTTGAAAAAAATCTCCTCAGAAGTCTATAACAGAAGAATAAGGATTAATGCTCACATTGTTAAATTGGTCCTAATATAATGAGCTGTTAATTATTTCTTCATTATTTCAATATTACTTAAATAATCATGCCATTCTGCAGCCAAATAATAACTTAGAATAATTCAGAGAACATTACAAACTGCTGTTTAATTTCATGTAGGCTTCAGTTAGTATGAATAGAAACTTAATAAATGAGTTACAAATCATGTGCCTTTATTTGTAAAATTTTGACTGCTTATTCTCAAGTAAGGAGACTGTTCTTGAGAAAAAGTCTTTGCACATTTCTTTTGTACAATGCTTTACATCTCTGGGGAAGCTTTTAGTAATTCCAGACTTTCTGAGTTGGACTAAAACTGGTGCTGTTTTGATAGTGGCCATAATAGGTATTTCTGAAGATGGAACAAATTCCTCTGAAAATCTCTCTCTGGCTGATGAGAGAACTTCCCCTCTGCTCTCCATTATTGATTTATGATATGAGACATACATCTGATAAAACTAAATGTTCTCTGTAATCAGTATCTCTAATTTGAAAATTTCTCTTTTGAAGAAGAAATTCAAAGACTTGCTCAGCAGCCTGGACTCATACTCAAGTTTTTCTAATTTCTTTGCAAATCTTATGGGAAGGATGCACAAAGAGAAAGTAAGCTTGTTTAGAAAATACTGAAATGGGCAGATAAGAAGGCTGATCCATCCAGGAGTGAAAGGGACAGAACCAGATACAAGAATTCTGAGCATCCTCTCTCATGCAAGCTGTTTCAAGAAATATTATTATCTGGTGACTTTAAGCTTTGAGATATCGACTTTATTTACTAGGCATGACTATTCAGATGTAATTTAATGAACAGCCCTACATTCTCTTCACTGCTCTGTTTTTTCTCTCATTTTAATTTGTTCAGGACTCACAACGCTATTAAATTATGTCATACAGATAAAAAAATTGTATGTGTTTTTGGTAGCTTTATCCAGTTTTTATTGGGCTGATCGTCCATTAGCTCGAGACACGTGCTTATTTGAGTCAGCTGGCAAGGCTGACGAAGTTGAGAGGAGAGAGTTCTTTGAGGAAAACACTGAAGATGTGATTTTGAAGAATAAAATTGCTTTCAGTAAAAGACTTCTTTTGTCTGAATTACTGTTTAAATATCTGTCTAAATCATAGGTAGGTAACTTGTATTCTTGTTAGGACTCATCAACTAGTGCGATGTCAATGCATTATTTGATAAGGACATATTTACATTTATTAGCTATCTATATTTAGGAAATGTCCCATATTAATTTTGTTATCCAATATTATCTGAATAAAGGGTACAAGGAAATTTTAATACTTAGTGGAAAGTGAGAAAAATGACTGCTTGTGTTTTAATTCTGTTACTTTGGTTTTTGATCCCGAAAAGTGCTGAACCTTGAAGTCAGCAGAAGCAGAGCATGTGTTTAGCAGAACTCAGTTTGAGTATTACAGATATACACTGAAAAGCAGTGGGTTGACTCAGCCAAGAAATAAAAATTCTGTTTTTCAAATAACTTTCATACAAAGTGGGAATGATTCTGTCAACATCTTTTGGTACATGATTCATCTTTTTTTCCTCTCTAGCTTGTCATGCTACTAAGTCATATTAATCTGTGATGATAGAATTGCTTGTATGATGGCAAGGAAAGTCGGCAACCTAGAAGTTATCTCATTAGGATAATAAGCAAGGAACAGTTAGGAAAGCATTAATGATATATTTTGGCTACTGACATGCATTAATTCTACAAGTTAGACCAGTCAAAAATCGGTTTGTGTAAAGTTATTGAAAAATAGTATATTGAAAATGCTTTAGCTCTTGGGCTTTCTCCAGTAGCACTAATGAGGTAAACACTGTGTGAAATGTGGCATGCGGATGAGCTGTGTTCTGAACTTTTATTGTGAATCAGTTGTAAAATATGCTGGATCTCTGCCACAGGAAAAAAGTAATTTCACTTAAGCCTATAAACCCATTCTGAGTGAACGAGGTGTTTAAATTGTAAAAATCACAATCAGGGAATTATCAATCAGTGTGCTGTCGGCAACAGAGATAGCACCAAATACATGTAACCTCACAATTTTTTTCAGACTAAAATGACTCTTGATCAGAATTTCAACAAGTATAATGTTATTTATTTGTTACTAAAACAGAATCTGTTGCTTACAGTGATTTCAGAGAAGTTCCAAGTAGTGTAGGGATCGCAAATAGGGGTTTGCAATGACTTATGCCAGTAAGGTAAATGAAAGAAAGGAGGTCTGTAGGTTTCTTAATCAGTTAAAAAGGAGAGAAAGTGCCTTCAAAGAGTGATTCATAATGAATCAGAAGAGCTCAGAAGAGAGATCCACAAAAATCCATAGTAATTAGGCAACTATCTAGAAGTACAGGTGAGCCTGACTGCTATTCCTCCCTGAAGGACAGACACTTGACTCAGAGTTGAATAGTAGACACCTCCATTCACTCAGGATACAGACCGTAGTCATTAGAGTGCTGTCTCAGGAAGGGAAAGACCAGGTTCATGGACTCGTCTTAACTTGAAGGAGTTAAACCTACCTGGCTGACTTTTGAGGAGGAGTCATGTATTCTGGGCTACCAAGCTACAGAGCAAGCTGACAGGGGCAGCTTCTTGTCATCCCATTGATTCTTGATAGCAAGCTGGAATTCCTTGCTGCCTCTGTTGAAAGTGGTTATGCGATACTGAGCAGGTCAGAAATGGTCGCAATGGGTAGCTTTCTCTTAAGACCTGAATATGAAAGCTGTGCTTTGAACAGCGGAAGAGTTAAGTACTTTAAAAATAACATCCAGGGTGTCTCACATCAGGGCCCTGCTTTTACTTGAGATATTATCTCAATACATCTTTGTTTTGACTGAGGATGGGATAATTTTATGTAATCAGTTCCCAAGCTGGTGGAAAGATATATCAGAGTTTGAGAAATATTTCGGTACTTTAGCAATGAGCGTAGTAGGAAAACATGTGAAAATGAATAATTTTGTCTTCATAACAAAATGTCTTCTTTAAATAAAAAAATAATATGTTGTAATAGAATTGTAGTAGGGTTTTGTCTTGGACATAAACAAGCAAAATTATGCAATACTCATCCATTGAATTAGTGCCAGTCATTCTATGCAATGGAGGAGACAGGAAAAAACAGTCTGTAACTGTCTAATTAAACACTACACTGCAGTATATATTTAAAGTCGTCTGTATCCATATGTACGGATGGCATTTGAATTCTGGACTGCAAAGCTTTATAATTCTTTAATTATTTTTTGTAAGTACCCATACTTAGAACTTGTATACAATAACTCTCCTACTTCCAGCATCTATATGCAGTGCCAAAATAGGGAATGTTTTAATTCTCTTCAGTCTGATTTTATACTTATCCTTAACAGCTAGCCGCCACTGGTGACAAAATACGAAATGGATTGGAGATTTTGTTTTAGTGTTCTTATGGCTATAACTCTATGGTATTTTCCTGATCAGTCCATTAACCAAAACTGCTTGAATATAGTAGGTGCACAAAATAGAACGGCAATTAAACCAGTGCCTTTTTTGTACTGTGGTTAAGAGTACCTTGTATCCTGGTCTGTACAGTTCTGACATCCAAGGAAGGGTGTATTTTGTCTATTTCACACTCTCTGAAAGAACTGATTTTTGGAAATTATTTGTTGAAGCTCTCCAAAGTAAGATATATATCACTTTTACTGATGACTGATAAGGGAGATGCCATCTATGAAGCAACAGCACCTTTTTTTTAGTCTAGAGGACAATATCTTAACATATAGTCATATTGCTCACTGATGGTGTCAAAACAATAGATGATCTTTACTGCAGTGCTTGCTTCAAGTACCACAAGTATCAGAATATCCAAGGAGCTACATAGTTCCTTGATCACCACAGTTCCCAAACAGGGAATAGTCCTGCAAATTCAGCTGTAAACATTGCTGCAGAATGAGCATGTGTGTTTATATTGCTCCCTCTGATTTTCTTCCCTATTTGTTACTTTGTGGTCCTTTTGTAGAGCGCCTTTTGAAGAAAATGGAGTACTCCTCAATCATCTTTTCAGCACAGAGGCTCAATCTGTAAAGCTGCGGGTGAGATTTGTTAAGTCCACATAAATATTATATTGATGCCAAACAGGACAATGGGACCAGGCAACAACCGGAATATTTTTCTTAAAAAACATGGAATAGTTAAGGTTGGAAAGGACCTATGGAAATCATCTAGTTCAACCCCCCTGCTCAAAGCAGGGCCAACTACAGCAGGTTACCCAGGACCATGTCCAGTCAGGTTTTGAATATCACCAAGGATGGAGACTCCACAACCTCTCTGGGCAACCTCTTCCAGAGTTGGATCCCCCTTAACAGTAAAATAGTTTGTTCTTCTATTTAAAGGGAATTTATTGTGTTTCAGTTGCCTGTTGCCTCCTGTCCTGTCACTAGATAACAGTGATCTAAAATGGCTGTTGAAAACAGCTCTATTTCAGTTTGGTGACTTGACTCTGGCCAGTTTTTGGCAAAAAAAAAAAAAAAAAAATCCCTGCAATGTGTTATCAGCACAGAAGGCTTTTATATAGTCTCCCAGTACTCTATCTGGCAGACACTATTGTCCCCCTTTCTAACCGTGGCAGGTCAAAATGAAAATTCTGTCAACAACAGAAAAGAGATTTTCTGAGTATCAGCACAAATGTTTATATAATGATGATATATTATGAAAATTCTCAGTGTTCTGTGGTTCTCACACTCATATTTCCACCTCGTCAGTCACATGTTATTTTAACTCCACCCTATGCCCTAATAATCTTGGGGTTATGCCTAATGACAATGATAATGCAAAATAATGATGCAAAATATAACTTCATTTTCATCACTAAATTTAACTGCATTATTACACAGAAAATACTTTCATTATTAGGTGTCTAGAAAACAGAAACTACTTCTATAATCACGTTGATACTTCAGTAAAATTCACCTCAGTGAAATTCCTTCTGTGAGAGTTATGAAAGTACAGAAAATCTCTCTAAATGATCAGCATCTATAGTCATGTAGAGGACTCTTTCAAACAGTATTACCAGGTAGTCAGTTGTCCCCTAATAATCGAGATGAAAGTCAGGTGAGTCAATATCTCTTGGAAATGGCAAGACAAAATTACCTCCAAATTGCTTGAAATAATTCAACTCCTAGCAACTGAACTCAGCCTCTGCAACAGAGATTTTCATTTGGTTCATGTTTCACTTAGTAAACATTCAAAAATTTCTGTATGCCTGGTTTAACAGATATAAATTCTAGTTTTTAATGTGGGCTTTTGAATATCAGCCAAAATCAGAATTCAGTTAATATTAATCTTTGTGATCACCTTTTCAGAAATGCAATATTTGTCAGCATTTATGAAGTGCCAGAATAATTTTTTTTCTGCATCTCCAAAATTGCCGTTATTACAACATCTGTTATTTAAGTATTAATGGTGAATAATTTATAAAAACATATACCTGCCTAATATTTAATAATAATGTATTGAAATAGCAATAAGAATGCAGAATTTAGGTAACAATGGTTTTAGGTATTTTAAGCCCAAATTTTTCAAACTAAACTCAGAGTTTGGCCACTGCATTGGGAAAATGTCTTGTAGCATTTTAACTTGGCTGTTCTAATGTTCTACTTTAAGAACTTTTGATATAAGATCTAAAATAAATTTTATTTTATTTAAAATACTCTGAAGTGAAAGGAGGGTGTAAACTTGAGATCACTCTTTTCAGGGACCTCCTGGAAAACACTGAGGCGGAATGAGGTAGTACTTGACACTCTGGCCACAAATCGGTGTTCTCATAGTGAGAAAAATCCCAGAAAACCTGTCAAACAATTATGCAGAGACTTTTCAATAAAAATGATACTTAAACATATGGTTATTCAAAATGATGTTAAATGCATATGTTTGACATAATGCTTGGCAGTTAGGAAAACATACTGCAAGGCTAGTACTGAGAAATAATAGCCTTTAAAAAAAGTTTTCTGCTTTAAGAAGGCCTTAGTCCAGCACTGACCCAAAGTTTTATATAAACCAAATGAAAGGGTTGAGAGAGGTAATCCAAGGCACTCTTCATTTTGTAGAAAATAGAATACATACGTATTTCATACTACAGTTAGTGACACTTTCTCGTACTACTATTTGGTACTGCTTCTCCCTTGTTCCCTACTAGTACTGCTTGTCAGCAGTACTTTTAGTGTTAAAGAATTTTAAAGACATATGGATGATCAGGCATTATTAAAATAAATCATAAAAATATGTACAGAAACACAGTATTTTTCAAATATCTAATGTATGCAGGAAAAACAGAAACTTAGGTTCTGATTATGAGCAATGAGGTCCATTTTAATCTCCAAATACTGATATTTTGTTTGCATCAACAATAATTTCTTAGAGAAAATAATAATGCAAGTAGTAGTACCATTTTATATGACTTAAACAGGTTTCTGTGCGTGAAAATATTTGATCTCTTCTCTAGCCTCTTTGAACACCAAACTGTCAATAGCTGACTTTCTATTCAAATTTAGAATAAGATGATCTGATTTTGTGATACTGTTAATGACAATATTCCCAGTCAGAGTGTAAATGGCTTTTTCCAAGGATTATGTATCTTGACATATCCTTATTTGCGTATCCTTATTTGGTTCAAGTTCACTGAGTTTACATCACTAGCAACTTTCAGTTGTGATAGCACAAACACTGCTCTGAATTAACTGAAAACTCAAAAGTGTCAGCAGACATTGATCAGACCTGATCCAACCCCAATTAGAGTAAGCAGGGTTCTAACAACAACATGGGGCTCAGTGGGTCAATACAAGCGGTAACTAATCTCTCTAACTAGAAAGGTTAGTCATTCTTGTATAGAGGCCTTTACTCCAACCTGTACAAGGTAATAGAAATCAAATAATCTTTTTGCATATATTATTTACAAAACTTAAAGATAGGCTTGACTTAGCCCAAACTATAAAGACTGGTAACACAGGTTATTTTAAACAATTAGAAGTTTCTCCATTTTTTTTTTGTATTTCTGTGACTTTAGGTTGGTCACTGTGAATGTCTGTCTACAAGCAGGAGAGCATTCAAAACTATGTATTTTTTTAGTGAAAGATAACATCTTTTATTATCGTGAATCTACATATAATAGAAAATATCATTGCTAAGATTTGTAAGTGTGAATATCTTCCTCAGTGTTCTAAGAGGCCTAAATGTAAAACTTGTCAGTGATTTCAGAAGCATGTACAGGTTACCACCATGAGCTTTCTGTGTTTGCATTTTTAGCCAACACAGTTTTGCTCTGCTTCTGTTGCTATATTACAACATCGTGGTTTCAATCCCTAGCTAATATTGCCTGTTCCTCCAAACTGGATTCATGGTCTAAAGGACAGGCTCATTGTATACTTCACTTTTCTTCAGAGAACGGAATCTGATGAAGATTTAATTCCCTTGTCACTTGTGCCAATGACATTGTAAATGACTGAATAGAAGTGACTGCACTAAAAATATCAGATGTAAGTTAAAGGTTTGTTTTCTGTTATTTATTCAGTCTCCTTTTTTGTTATTTATTAAGACCATACATATCATCATGCAGCTTATGTAATGAAAGCATTTATGTGTTTGATTAATTCTCAAGCATGCTACAGGGACTTTTTCCATATGTGTATCTTTTTCGATGTTATTTATGCTTATACTTGGATTTAAGTTCTGAAGCTTGGTAGCTATTATTTTTTCATCATAGTTGAAAAAGGCAAACTCTCCAACTTGTCTCTGAAATAATTTTTGCAAAATTATTTTTCAATTTTCTCTAGATGCGTTACTCTAGAAGGAGAGTGGGAGGAGATGTGATAGCAGTCTTCAAATATGGCAGTCATTACTTCAAAGACAAATGCAAAACATTGTCCTCCTTATTCATTCAGAATAGGAAGAACAAGAAATGATAAGTTTATATTCCTATAAGGACATTTAAGTTGGACATTGGACAAGTATTTCTAAATACAAAGACAGTTAAGCACTGAGCTAAATAGTCTATCGATAGGGTGGAAACTTTATCACTAGAATTTTCAATTACAGGCTACTAAATGTTCTTGGCAGTTGTCTGAAGATAGCTAGTCCTGCCTTGGGAAGGTGAATGTATTGTCTGAATTATCAACTCTCATCTAGCCATACTTTTATGATTTATAATTGTTCATCTTTTCCATTAGTTTGAGGATTTCAGTATTTGCAAATAGTCATCTAGTATGTTATTTTCTACTTGAATCAAGAGAATTAGTTCTTTATTCTGACACTATTTATAGGAATTTTATTCTCTAGTACCTCTGTTACACAGCACACACTGATATTTCTTTGTTCACATATATACAAAGAACAAACTGTTATGCTTTGTCAAAATGAATCATATTTTAAGGTGAAGGAATAAGAAAAGAAAGGAAAAAAATTCTGCACTAGAGAACACAGAAACAGTCTTTGTTAAAACTCTGAGAACTTCAACTTCATTCTTTTCCTTTTTTCAGTCATTTTCAGAAATATGGGTGTATTATGAAGTACAATTATTCTGAGAGTTCATATTTTACTTCTAATTTGCATTAGTGTAAATTCTGCAATAGAGAAGTAGGTCCAAAGTGTCTGGAGAACTTGGTAAACATTGCAAATATCTAGAAATACAAAAAGTAGTACATGGTATCGAATACACAGTGATTTCATTATATCATAAATGATAGGTAAAAACATTTTATTCAATCAATGTGGTAAAATTGAGGTTTCATAAGAATGGTAAAAAAGAAGGGTAATTTCAGATGATTTTTTAGAGAAAGCATCTAAACTAAAAGCTATTAAGATAATCGCGACATTCCGTTCTAATGGAAATCATGCATTCCAAATCATATTAAACAAATTGTGGTTCATGTAAAATAATGCTGTTTTTAGAGGAGTTTCCATGCCCTGCATTTGATAATTCTGTGACTTCCACAATAATTCGTTTAATTTACGATTTGCTTTAGGTCGTGTTGCAAAAAAGGCCATAGCCTCAGAATATTTATGTTTATATAGTTAATCAGCTATTTTCTCATAGATACACTAAGTATAGAGGCCTTTTAGTCCGTAACTCCTACTCAGGAGGCAGAAACTATACTGAAGAATTGTGGTAGAAGACTAAGACCTGATATGCATAAGGTTGATAATAAGCTGATACGCATAGGGTTGAAGTAAGTTCTTTTACAAGAGAAGTTTCCTAGTGTTTTGGTGATTTCCACAAGTACATTATGATAGGGATACATATCTAACTTTTCTGAAAATGATATGAATATGCTACCTTAGGCAGGTTAAACAGAAGAACCATTTCAGGAATTTCATTGCTGGTAAGTTGAATATTTTTCTGATGCACAAAGGATCTAATTGTCCAGAGTTGCACGTGGTAGGGGTTTTACAAATATTAGTTTCAATCAGGCAATGAAAAAGATAACAAATAACTTCAGATTGAATTTATTTAGTCTTGGGCATTAGATTTTAATTGAACATATAACTGAAAAAACACTTAAATCTTTTTTCTGGATAATTTATCTATATTCCTTATCAAACCTTATTAAACAGTAGTAGCCTACTGATGAGCAATAACTTTTTACAGGAACACCCAAACTACCACTTACTGTTAAAGTTAACATATAATATTCACCTTCTACAAGGGTGGTTAGCATAGTTTTATTCACATACAATTATTTTTTTTACTAGTAAAAGATAGATTATTTATGGCAAATCTCCTAATTTGCCTTATAAAATGTTGAACAGAAACCTTATTGCTTGACCTTATTCTTAGTCTTCCCTTAGTTCTTTCCATTCCATTTTTGAACCACCTTTTCTCACGTAGAACCTCTTCCTTGAGTTTTCTCTTTCAGTCTGGCCTCAGGTAATGCACTACCCTATGTATGAGAATGATTTGTCTACCTTCCAACTTCTAACCCATCTGCTTCTGACCCCAGCCTATATATGATTCTTTACGTGAGCTTACCAAAGTCATATCTGAACTTGGTGTTTTTTCCTTCCTAAATCTTCCCATCTTTCTCACTATTTTTAACTATATAAAACACAGTCACTCCCCTAGTAATTCTGACATATAAACTGAATATTGCTGCCTTCTTGTTCTTTCTTAGTTCACATAAACTTCTTGAACCTTTTTTTTTTTTTTGGACGCAGCCAATGTATCCTTCTCATTCCTTAGTAGAACAGTAGAGGTGGCATTCAAGAATGTAAAAAAGGAAAAATAGGTGTATTTGGGAGGTCAAGGTATATGTCCACAACTCTAAGCAGATCGTAACTAGCACCTGATTAGAGATTGTCAGGTTCCTCGAATAAGGCTGGATCCTCCTCATCTTGAGTGACAGATCTACTTTTAAGGACTACCTGTGTAGTGATGAAAATAAGATGATGAGGTACAGTTATACAGTAACATATAGTAAATGTATATCATTATTCATCTCCATGTGTGAAGTGCTTTTTGTGAAGTGCTTTTTCATGTGGTAGGAAGAGAACCTGTCCACTTTGTTACTCTTTCCACTAAAAATGCAAAACAATTTGCAATATTTCATAATGTAAATTTAAGATACGGTATAATCATTTTGGTAGTGGCCATATGGCCTTAAAATGAAGATTTTTTTCTCTGCAGCTGAAGCACAGTAGCTAATTATGTGAATGATCTCCATCCATTTCAGTACTAACTTTAACCACATTTGAGCTTTCTCTAGGTTATCACTCTTACACCATCCCATTTAAATCTGCAATAGACATCTGTGTATGTATCTTTATTGGAAACAAGTTTTCCTTGGAATGACAAAGTAATATATAATTGATTTAATATACCATATAAATAGACTTATTACACCATATACCAGAATCTCTAAACTTAGTATGTGAATTCTGTCAGAAGAGCAGCCTAGGAAGTTCCAGTCAACATATACGCAGCAAGTGTCAGATCCACTACAATTCTACTAAAATATCCCAGATAAACGTCATTATTTAAAAGGTACAGGTTTCCAAACAAATCAGAAAAAAATAGTAAGTGATTAAATACATATGAGGCCTAACATTTTAGAGGTCAAAACTTTTATCCAAAGGCCAAAAAAAAGCAATAAAATATTTATAAATTTTTCATTTTCTTGTTCTGAACATCTATACTCTTTAATTCACGTTTCTGCAAATATTTGTAAAGGAAGAGAGAAGTGAAAAAATGAAAAGAAGTAACAAATAAAAATCACAAAGCTTGATTTAGACAGTGGAAACTGCATAAAAGTAACCAACTGGGACGATATCAAATGAAAGATTAACCTTATTTGTTAGGAATCAATTCTTACAAAAAATGGACCAAAGCACCTTTGTATTCAAAAGCAGTAGGGATACCTATTGAACCAAAAGATACTCTGCTTTTCCTGCCAGCAGGTGTCCTGTTTTAGGTCTGTAAGCAGTCTGGTGTACAAAATATAAGCATGTTCCATGCACTGCTTTCCTTTGGCAGTCAAGAATTCAAACACATATATGAAACTAATTCCAATATCTTTTCACTGGCAAAATTCCAACATCTTTTATACTCTTCTGAAACCTTGCCACAGCACTGACATTTTCAAAGCCTAAATTTAATTTAAAAATATATATTATTACAACCAAACTGAGCCTCACTTAGCTTTTAAAAACAAAGGTGGTCTGAGATATAACTGTCTATTTTACGACTGTGTTCTTGGTTTACCCAACTTGTATGTACTTAGCTCGGTATACTGGGTTAGTGCCTTGCATCTGTCACTATTGCATAGTGATGCTGAAATGCACATAACACATACATTCATGAATATAAGTGCCCCTACAATTGTTATTTTATTTTCCAATTTATTTAATCTAGTCTTTTAAAATATTATAATATAATGTAAAAATCCCATCTATTTAGAACTGAAAAGTTAAGAAGATCTAGCTGTTCTGGAACATTTTTGTTGGTTGGTTTTATATGACTGGAAGACCTAAGTTCTTTAGAGTATAAATCTTTGCCATGCAATACTTACAAGCTGGCTTTGTGACCAAGTTATTCAAACACAATTGGGGTTTAAAAAGAATTTAAGTGCACTGGCTACTTCAGTATAGTTGTCTGTCCGTATGCTCATCTTCTGTGATAATAAAAGGCAGCATATCGCTTTTACAGTGAGCAATTCACTGCCTCAAATTTTGTCTCATTTACTGTGATATAAGAACACATACAGAGGCAGTGCTACTTCCAAACCCATGCATAATCTGACTTGTTTCATGTTATCTTTTCCATATCACCATCTCCTCAGTCTTCTAGTCTGACTCTACCCACAGCAATATTTCTTTATGATAATTATTTTCACATTGGAATTCCTCTTCAATATATGTTTTCAAGTATACATAGTTTATATGTACATCAAAAGTAAGTATTTGATAGTCTCATTTACCCCCCGCCCCCGCTTTTGTGAGTAAAATAGTCAAGAATCTTTATGGAGCAGCTAAAGAGGACAAAATTCTAAAGCATAACAAGTTCCAGGTTCTTATTTTCAATACATGGATCTTCTAATAAGCCAATGTATCCATTCCACATTCAGGATTCAATGCATATCAGCTCTAACACTGAAACTCAGTAATTTTCTGCAGGTAATAAAGACAATGAAATATTTAAATGATACTTTATTTTCATATTCAGATAACAGAGAAGTGAATAAGAGAATAAGACTAAGCAGAAACAATAGAAGCACAGTA
This sequence comes from Struthio camelus, assembly GCF_040807025.1. NCBI lineage: Eukaryota > Metazoa > Chordata > Aves > Struthioniformes > Struthionidae > Struthio > Struthio camelus. Next base: position 48,888,163 of record NC_090945.1, on the reverse strand, counting down.
ACTGTAAAAGGAAAATTGAAAGTAAGAATCAAACATTAATTCTTTTTCCTTCAAAGTTCATGGCAAAAACTCCTGAGTTTGGCCTGAACAGTATTGAGCCTTAGTCACTGCTTTAATATTAAACTTTAAGAATGTGTTATAGTCCATCAAAGTTCAGGGAACTTATGAATATGTTTCTAGTTAAATATATACTAAAGTGTTTTGCTGACTAGAAGTAGCTTCCTGAATCAGAACCTGTTATAATAAATTCTCACTTTTTCTGTAAACTAATTAATTTCCTGCTGTTATCTTTTCATTGTTCTTTCTCAAGTGCATGGTGACATTTTGTCATATTCACCTATTTTAGATGAAAAGATGGTTTCATTTTTAAAATCAATATTGGCTTTTTGGACTTCTCTTTGCTTTCATTAATACCTTGCTGTGCAGAATATATGAAGATGGTCACAGCAGAACTCTCTTTAATCCTCACACTGGGTTATGTCTTTGATCATCTATTAACTGAGACTATAGTATATTAACTTTCAGCTGAGTCAAGATAAAAGGTTTCTGTGAGAGGAAAGTTTCCTTCTTTGCTATTCTGCACTCTTGGATATTAATAACAAGCAATATATGAGCTGTCTTTCCTTATAAACAATGTAGACCAGAGAGAACTAACACTCAAACACATTTTTATGCATAGACTTACTGTGTTTGATACATTGACAGAACTTCATATCATATATCCTTTAAAAGAAGAAAGCCCTTGAAGAGGGCAAGAATGGAAAAAGCATGCATAGGCTTTGAAGATGTAAGTAAACTGACGTCATTATAGATTAATGTGAAAGAGCAATACTCGGCACAATTTTGTAAAGGTTAACTTGAATGAGTAGTTTAAAAGGCTCTTCTATTTAGTTCTTTGGAATCCTGTATCAGCTTTAAGTCAATGAGACAACAGGATGTAGCTAATGCTATGCTTGAAAGGACCTGAAGCCTATCTAGTCCAATATCTCTTATAATAACCAGAATCTGGTATTTCAGAGAATAACTTGTGTGGAATTGGCAGGTAGAATTAGATATGCTTGTATTAATTTTACAACTACATTTGTAATTTGAATTTTCATAGTTATATATTGGTTCAACCACTGATATTCAAAGTTTAGTATCTGTTTCAAAAATGGATAGGCATTATCATACCTCTGACCGTTCTTGATAAGCTAAATAGTTATTTAGTGTATCCAACCATTTAAAAAGAAATTTCGAAATTCTTTGCCTCAACAACTTCCAATGCCAATAAATTCCATAGGTTAATTACAAATTATGAGCTTGAAGTTTTAATAGCTTTGGAATTTTTCATTTTTAATTCCATTAGTATTTCTTTATTCTCATGTTTTTGGATAGGGAGAATTTATATTAAGCAGGAGAATATATGAGTGGCAACCTAGTCCTTGACTGTTAGCCTTCAATGCTTAGTTAAGATACTGTTACCCATTAAGGAATGCTTTCTTTCCCCCTTTTTTTTCCTTTTAATTGAATCTGATACTTGTTCATACTTCTTACTGTAAGCTTATTACATTTTCTAGACTCCTATTTCTTTTTCTTCTGACTGTAGTACTGCCTGTAAAATCTTCTTGGTTGTGAAATTGAATTTGAAAAAAATATATATGGCAAGCAGAGTGTTCACAGAGTGGAGATTGGGAAAAACATTTTTTTGTGCAGCATGAAGTTTTTAAAAATGTTTCTCATATATGTAAGACCTTGATTTTTTTTGGAAACTGATTCCTCTTCACTTATCATTGATTTAAATTACTGTAGCCAGTAACTGTGGTTATCATCAGCAGCTCTTCTGAAAATTAGTGCCATGGTAGCGCTTCTGTATTCTTTGTAGTACGGCAGCATTCTTTTTAGTTTACATAGTCTCTTTTTAAGCAAGTGACATGTTAACCTGAATACTACAAAGTAGTTATTTCTAGCAAGGGAACAACATGAAACACCTATATGCTCTTACTTAGCATATTTTCTGTTTCTATTATGCATTTTCCGAGGGTTTTTTTTGTTTTAATTTTCTCCAACAAATAAACACTATAAAGTGAAGAGTAACACGAGGACGTAGCAGCTATCACTCACACTATTCTCAGTTTTGGTGTATATGATGACATGTTTTGTCTTCATTTGATGGGCAGAGAAAAAGTATCCATTAAGACATAAATAATGTTTTATATGTTTTTACATCTGTGCTAATAGTGGAGATAGTAGGGATAATGCAATGGAGTAAGCAGTTCAAAACCAGGAGTGCATTAGGTTTTGTAATAGAAGCAATATTTTATAACAAGAGATGTGAAAAGTAAGTTGTAATTCCCCTAAAGTCCATATTGCCTCACAACAACTAGTCAGTGAGTTCATCAGTGAGTTCAAGACTTCATCAAATCTTCACATGACAAAGGAAGCTACGTTCTTGCTACATTCATGCAAGAAAAGATTTAGATTTGTTCTGTGACATTTTCCTACTTATAGAGGTGGGAAGAGGAGAGACAACAACCATTTTAGCCAATTAAATCAATGGAAGGAAGTCATTTCTTAAGTTGCTAAAGATTTGAACCCAGCCTAAAAGAGAGTAGAAGCTAGCTGACATATCAAAGAAGCTGAAGAAGTTGTTTATTGTTATATATAATCCTAATGTTGTATTTTTGTAATGCTTTTATTATCATGAAGCTGGGCTTTTTGTTAAACAAATTCTGATCTTTAAATCCTGCAGTGAGTAAGTTAACTCTGAGTTCTCTGGTAGAGAACAGGCATTTCACAGTTATGGCTGTGAAGGTCATTAAAACTGGGGTAGGGATAATTAGCCAGTGCTTGGTTCCCTTGTTCAGTGTGTTTAAAGAATAATGCCATGTGCCTCCATAGAATGCACAAAGCGGGTGGAAAGCAGAGAACACGGAGGTCAGGAGAGACGCGTTTATATCTGAGGACAATCAGAAAAGCTGTTCTGGCGTGCTGCAAGTTAAGGGTCTCAGGGTGATATCTACTAGAATTTTGAGGACGAGTTATAAGTTATCTGAAGATATGTGCGGTTAAAATACAGGTGTACCCTCCCGTTCTTTGCTTCAGCCCTTTTGGCCTCATAAAAAAATATATAAATAATGTATGCTTTTTTTGACCCCAAACATAACTGTTTGTCAAAGGAGGTTCTGTGCTCTGGCAGTCCCTCAGTTAATACCACTAACTTTCCAAGACCCTTCTTTATTGTTACATGGACAGTTGTGTGTTTCCCTTCCCGCTTCCCTGCAAATCACACTGTACAGACTGGACCCAAGACTCTTAGTTATACAAACGAGCACAAACAAGTACATTAGCTTTTCCATCCCTGCTGATCTAGGATTGTTACTGAAACGTGTTGCCAGCACTATAACTCATGTTGATATGTAGTCATACTTATGTAGACATGTTGATGAACAACAAAATATTAAAAAAGAAGAAATCAAGCTAATTTTTTTAATTAGTTTGAGAAAAGCAGTAACATGCCGATATGATGATTACAAGGAAAGAAATATGATGCACGTCATTCTAATAAAGGAGAATATACTTCCATTTCTGCAATTTATTGAATGTTAGCCAAAATCCATGTGTTCTAAGATGACTAGTAAAGCTTATTAAAATATATAATGAGTGATTGTATTTTTCCATCATGAATTTCCTGTAGTAAACCAATTGATTTAAATTATTTTGGAAAAGTTTTTCTGGTTGAAAAACAAGTAAAGCTGTCTTTATAATTCTCTTAGCAGTTCTCTCATTGAGCTATATATTACATTCACTTTCAATAATGATCAGTCTAGTCACACTCTCCTAAAAATAAATAAATAAATAAATAAATATTTACTGTATTTTGGAAACCAAGGTCCTGATAATTTCATGCTGCTAAATCTGCCTGATCTTCTTCATTTTTTTTTGAATATTGAGGGACCTCATGCAGCTTTGTGGGTGCCTGAGCAGAACACCTAGACAGCTAATGAGTCAATGTTTCTGAAAACAAACAAGACTTGTTTCACACACTGAGTCTGTTTTCTCTTGAGATTTTAGAAGTGTAAAGGAATTTAATTTCACACACTGATAAAGCAGTTTCTGAAATGTATTTTTATACAAGGAGTTTATAAGGAAGTTATTGATTTAAGGAGGCTAAGGAAAGGAAAATCAGTTGCATATCGTGAGAGATACAGTTGCTCATTCTCTGGACTGAAATTTTATGCCATCAAAGAATGTAAAGAACATAGCAATTGTACATAAATAAGGCAGCCTTCATTCCATAGAGTCAATGTATTTGACAGCTGTTGGAATGGTAACATCTGTGTGGCTATCACCATAAATTTTGGAAGGAGAAAAAAAAAGTTCTGTGATAGATCTGTGGAAATAAAGTGTAGTGATTTGTTTTTCAAGAAAATACCTTGCATTTTAAATCTTTCTTTGCATTTTGTCTTTTTTTTAACATATTAGCCTTTGGTGAAAAAGTAATTAAAATAGTAAAAATGCGATTAGTATTTAATATAAAAATTACATATTTTTAATATATTAAATGAATTGGAGCTCAGTCTACCATGAAAAAATTAGGAGAAAAAAAAAAAACGCTAGGAGAAACTCTAAGCCAACTTGCAACAAAGTACAGAGAGAGCATAAAATCTAATTGCTTATAAAAAGTGATGTGTTCATGTACATATACATATATTATACACAGATAAATGCACAGATTTTTTTGTACATTATATGCATATATAGCCAATCAGAACAGAATTAAATTTATTTTTTTTATATTTTATGCTGCAGGTATATCTACTGATGTATACTATAAAGAGAATATTTTCTCACAGGTTTCTGAATTGGTTTCTTTTGGAGTTATTTAGGTAAAAAGAAGAATATGCTTGTAAGAAAATAGATCTGGAGAATGGTCTGGAGATATCTTTCATAGAAAAAATACAGCAAAACCACCAGAGAAAAGTGAACTCTTATTCAGCTGACAATCCAGTCAATTGAAACTGGAATTTAAGACTACTCTTTGTGGTGAAGAAGTGTGATGCCATATTCACTTGTAATGTTGTCATACCCAGCCCCTACTGGCAGTAAGCTAACCTATCTGGAATCAATAAAAAATTTTCCACAGCAAATAGGATTGTACATTCTAACAAGAATGTACAGACTTTTCCCAATCCTCTCCTGAGTCATAAAGCTGTGCAAGTAACAGAAGCTTATTGATAAGCATTCCCAATGGGTTTTGGGGTCACTTGATATGCCAGATAATCCTGTTCCCCCTTTTCAGTCTTGAAAAGCATTGGCATAAAAAGGATATATCCTCCTGGTGTTACAAAGCCTGTTCAAGTACTATGGCAGGTTTATCCTTCATGATAAGCTGAAAAGGGACTTAGAAAGTCCCCTAGTTTTTGTTTTCTGCAACAATCTATCTTTTCATTGATGAGGTTCCATATATGAAGTCTGTGAAGTCTGTGAATTGAAAATTAATTGTGAAAAGGATGTTTTTTTAGTTGGACTCTAAAGAATAGCAAAAAGACTATGCAGTGGGTATCTAACAGATTGGAAGTAGCTAAATCAAATAGAATCTTACATTGATGGTGATAATAATAATTTGCAACTTAGAATAGGTTCTAGAGACGTTTTCTCTGACCTTTGTGAGAAGGTTGCTAGTTGAAGAAGTGTGATAGAGGACAGCAGAGACAGGACTGCAATTGTATCCTTAGTTCTGGTTGTCTTTGTATCTGAGGACGTTATCTCGTAGCATGGTGCTAAAAGCTAGAGTAGGAATCTGTTAAAAGAGACAGTAAGCAGGCTGGAAGTATGTTGTGCTACAATTTATTGGGAACCTACTCGCCAGCAAGTAGAAGAATGGAATAGAATTACAAGCTAAATGGGAAAAATGTGGTTTGATAACTATGTCAAATGGAAGAATTGCCTTAGAATAAAATTACTGCTTTTTAATGTCTAGAAACCATCATAGCATGCATTGGACAATAGGAGATTCCAATTTGAGAATCACTGAAATGCTAGGATGTAAAATGCTGTGCTAGGATGTAAAATACCTTAGAAGTTTTTTTTAAAACATTTGTATAGTCTGTTTTGGCAGATTAGCCTCATGATTTTACGTGTTGGCTAAAAGCTGTGAATATGAATTAAGCAGTGAGCCAAAAACATTCTGCCATTTCCCTTTTCATTTTTTTCTGTATCTTTTGTGGCAGTAAAAATCTGTGCTCTTCAAATCACTTGCTAACTGATGTGGTGCCACCACCTTGGCTGGGAGAAAAAAATATTAGTCATAATGTCATAATGGCAATCAGTCTGGCCTAGCTGAGGCTCAGAGAACAGAACAAATACTGCAGTAATAAGTGAAAGCAGTGATTGCATGTTTCCATACATAGAGAAATAAGAAAGAAAACGGAATGACTGGACTTGTTCAGGGCACTAAATGCTGTATAGCATACTGGTGTTAGAAGAAGTCTAGAGTAACATGGCAGCTTCTTATTAGTTCCTAATTCAAGCACCTGTGTGAGGGGGACCATGTGGGGGGGGATGTGATCTTGTATATAGATACATTAGATGCGATCTTTCCACTATGCATTTCTGTAGGCAGGATCCAAATCCAGTAGAAGTTCAGTCAGCTTCTGAAACTTTGAATCTACGTATTGTGTCTGCGTATTGGCTTTTCCAGTGGATGAGATAAAATGGTCTTGCTGTGATCTTTCTCCTACTTTGCATTGTGACTGGTACAGGGCAGGCATATTGAACAATGACATCCCTAGAAAATATAGGCTACATTTCTATGAGTAAATTATATGGTGTCTGCAGCAACTAGCACTCTTCTAAATGGTGCAATAGAATTTTCAGGGACCATTCCTGGTAGGCAGCTTCCTCTTTTTGGATCCTGAAGGTTTAGTAGGCTAGACATGGGCTATTCTGTGCCAGTTGGCCTCAGACCCCAGGAATGCCAGATGCGCTTAATTTGCTAGCACAGACACAGCCATGTGGTCCCAACTCTTGCAGTAGCCATGGCCATTCAGCTCTCTCCCAGAGGTTCTATTTTGTATGGTCTCACCTGGAGCCTCTTCCTTGTGTTGTGAAGCAGGGTTAGTTACCTGCAGTGTCCCTAATCCTCTGTGATCTTAGAAGAACAGGCAGTTGTGTTCAGGAAGGAAACTGTGCATAGGGTTTTGGGAATTATCCTGAAGGCCTACTTTCCAGCTTTTAAATTAAGTAAACTTCTGGCTCTGAGGAAAAGTAAAGGGTTAAATATGTTCTTTGATGGAGGAGATGATGCCTTGCAGTTTAACTAGAACCCATTCCTCTCAAAGGGAAGATGGGGAAGTGCTCTTTCAATAGACCATTGTTGTATAAAGCCTGAAAGACAGTGATGACTAGGTCACAAAAAGAGAATGATTTTTTTTGGCTGTGACTACGATGGAATGATCCTGCTCTTTTGATGACTGTAAATCAAGAATGAGTAAGACATTTTGCTCTAAAATAGCTGTAATGCTGATTGTCTTGACTGGCAGAAGATAAGAATAGGTCTCTGCCCCAATTTTCCTTCTCCTGTTTCATTTTATTAGAGCTGCTGTTTGTACATTGGCTAGAACCCAAGAGGTCTCATATGTGCTTTTCTTCTCCAAAGATGATGCAAGAGCTCAGCACAGGGCCCTCCCTAAGCAACAGGCAGAATAGTTGGATGCATTAGAGGCCTGCATTTCAGCTATGAAACAACATCTGCTCAATGTAATCCCGGAGCAGGGGACATACTGCAGCTAAATAGTCTTATGTCTGGCTGGTCTAAGTAGTCTCCAAAGCAATAAAAGATGCCACAGGACAGCAGCAGGTGCTGACACACTTACAACACTTGTTTTGAAATTATTTTTGTTACAGGTGATTTGCTGTAGCTTTCAGTAAAACCATTTCCAAAATGAGTTTGCTTCACTTTTGCATAGTCTTATATAGCATTGTGAATTAATGGAATTATCTTATATTCTTTTCCTTTTACTCTCATCCATGTAGGTTTTCATCCTTTCTTTCAATTTTTTTCCCAAGACATACTTAATGGAAATATCCAAAATTCTCTCCACAATAGCTGAAGGGACACTAGTGACTGCCTCCAAAATGTTATGTGAAAAGTCGGACTAGAGTAGAGCTTTTGGCATTAGTATTGGAAGTCCCTCTCTCTATGGCACCTTTATGGAATAAACATAAAATAGCAAACCTTGATAAAGGTTACTTGAGTGCAGACCAAAAGTGACAGAGAAATTCTTCTTTTTCCATAATAGTCTACCTGATTAATCACTGCAATGTTTTCCTGCAGTAGCTTTGTTTCATGTCGAAGTGACATAAATAGATAGGAAAGAAGGCAAAAACAATGGAAATTGGACTGGAAGAGACACAGTAGTAGGTTTCAAAATTTATTGGATCTTAATTTTGACTTCTTACCTAGATATTGCGAAGATTTTAGGGAATAAAATCCTTGCCCGGCTCAAACAATACTAGAGCATTAGAAATGACCAGTATGTACATTATACTCCCCTTATATGGTGTATAGAAGAAGAAAAAAAGTGAATTATTTCTATACAGTAAAATAGAACCCCACTAAATGCTGCTGTTTCTATTGGTGCTCAGCATACCGTGGTGAGCTACAGTGGCATAGGGAGCCATACTGCACAGAATCCCTGCACACTCTAGATCCATAATGCTCTGGCACATAAATAACTTATGCTAAGTCCTCTATATTTACAATTATAATAGCTGGAGTAAGAGTTGTACTCAGCAGTGTCTCTTCTTGTAGAATTTCACTGAATTTATAGCAATTTTAAGCTTGACTCATGAGGCACTTAATTAAATTTAAAGTAGAACATGCTTATGTCAAAACCTTTGACCCTCAAGTTAGATTTTACTATTTTAGGAGCAATTTAAAGTGTTAAAAGAATAACAATTTTAAAAGACTCTTCCTTTCTATTTCTCTTGTTTTCAAATATGCATTTGGTTTTTTTATAGGAATATATCTATTATTTTTGTTTGTTTTAGGGAATACTGTCAAAACCTAAACATTCTTGTTTGCACTATTCAGCCTCATTTTAAATATTGAGATGAACCCTTAATTTAATTCCCCTAACACTTAGAGAATTAATTAGTCTTTCATTTCTAGCCAAGGTTAATGGAGTCAAATGCTAAACTACTGTCCTGTGAATTAAGCAGTTGACCTTTATTAACACTGTTGTCTATTTTCTTGCTTTTTACTCTTTCAGATTTTTCTTTATGTATTCAACTTCTCATCTTCAGTCTGTAGCCTCCTTTCCAGAGCGCCTACAAATTTTCCTATTTATGTGTTCTCTAAATCTTAGACAAAAATATATTAAAAAGTGGAGTCCAAATTTTCCTCTGTAGCGAGATTCAGTGGAATCACAACTACATCTATCCTTGGGAAATTTGGCTCCTCCTACTGCAATGACATATACCAAAATGTTCTCGCATTGGTTTCTGTGAGCATAGACTAATAATAATAATAATAATAATAATAATAATAATAATAATAATATAAGACCAACATTTCTGAGGTAAGAGATAAATATGGAGTTCAGTTCCACCTCTTCTATAAAATTAAAAATAAAATGAGTTTTCTTAAAAACCAAGAATTTTAAAAATCATTTTAAAAGTATATGTGAACTTTCTTCATAGTATACAGACTGTAGTATGAATTTGGCAAAAAGTGATTACCAAATGTTCGTATGTGAATTTTAAGTTCTAATTCATCCTGAACAGCGTTCTAACTAGCTGAATTTTTTACCGATAAACTTCTGAGGTGTTTGTATTCTAAACATTGTAAATAAGGTTGAATTAAAGGTTAAATGAAAATTCAGATAATCAAAATTTTGAAACAGAAGATATCACAGAAGATGGACTAAATAAATTGTAAACATAATTTAAGCAAATCTTGCACTCCCACTCATCCAGTTGACATTATCTAATCTGTTTTAATAATGTTTAATTCAGAGTGTATGAAAGAGTGGCAGGCAAAAAACAAGTAGGTGAACGTCTTCTCCATGGGCATATAAACAGGAACCACTGCTTCTTCCATTGCTAATAATAGCAATTGTAAAGCTAATAAGTTTAGGACCCTTTGATTTAATACATTAGCAAAGCTTGAGCACTTTAGGAGTTGTACAAACATATCCAGGAGAGAAACATTTAGTTGTGACTAGTTAATAACCTCTCATTCGTTCTACTGTATACATGCTTTATAAAATATGTGCAAATTTTGGTCAAATAAATAGATAAAAAGCCACCTGAAGAAGATAATGATTTTGTTGAGATTACTGTGTTTTTACTTACATACACAGTGCAGGACTTAGCAGTTCGTGCCAAAACCCCAAATCACCTAGACGTAGTGCAGCTTAGCTGGTGTGGCTGACTCTATATAAAAAAAAAATGCACTGGGAGGAAATTAGCTAACAAATTACATTCAGTCACCTTCTGAGATCTGAGTCAGTCGGAATCAAGGGGAAATTCCAAAGAGGGGAATTGAAACTGGCTTGGGTAGCATCAACACAGGCTTGTGTGCCTGCTGCGAAGGGTCCTTCCAAAGGCTGATAGCATTCGTAACTGAGGTAAGTGCTGTTCCAGGTTCAGTTACTTTCTATAAAGAGAGTGTCTGGTAGACTGCTGCGTGTTTTATGGCACTAGTGAGAAGGAAGCAAGTGTCATGTCTGAATGCTATGTTCACTATGAAAGTTCAGGCAAATTATTAACTAATTGATTTAAAGAGGGATTTTGCTTCTGTTAAAGTGAAAATAGAGACAGAACTGAGTAAAATGAAGAAGAGGTGATGCTTTGCAGAGTGAGTGATGTGTGGAGATTCTGGGAGTGGATTTTCTTTTCATACTGATCCTACTAGTTAAATCACTTTTTTCGGAAGCTGTGGATTGCTTTTTCATGAGTACTTGTGGACTCTGGCATATGTGTCTATTTCTGAAAGTCTGAAGATGCTAAGTGATCTACTGTTTCTAATTGTCACATAATAATGGCTGAGCTGTTATCTCAGAAGAGAAATTGCTAGAGGTGAGAAAGAGGCAAAGTGTGTGTGCAATGAAGTTTAAAGGTATTTTATGTTGCAATTCTGTATGTTTTGTGAGGTTTAAGTAGCAGCACTAAAGTGGGAAGTTCCTATGTCACTATCAGCAGACTTTCAAGTTTGCAGCTCTTCTATTTTAAAGTTACTTGGACAATGTCAAATGCTATTTACAGTATTTTATATGTGTTAAATATTATAGTTCTGATGATAAGCCATGCTGCATTCTCTTTCTGAAAATTGTGAGAGCCTCTGAGTCCTATTTGTTTGGACATTGCAAGTGATGTTCCTCATGTTTAATGCTTTTTCAAAGTGCAGAGCTCTTGTGTGCATATTAGGCAAAACTTAAGCAGAGATTCTAGGAAAAGGAGAATGTAAAAGTTTATCATATTGCATCAACATCCCTTTCCTTTGTTATATTTGCAGGCTGGCAAGCTTTTCATTTTAGATGATTTGTGAAATATCTTTTTATATTGAAGGACTACATCTGCCTACGGACTGTATCACATAGGATATACTTTGTATTGTAGTCTCATACATCTTTTCGTTTTGGAGATATAGGAAAAAAAATCTGTATAGACGGTTGAGAGGGGATGATTTGTTTCCCATCCTGACTAAGATGTATAGATTTCTCTTTTCTTCTGTATGCTAGCTGTCTGCCTAAAGGTGTCTGAGAGTTCTCCTAGTATTGTAGAGATGAGATTTATTATTATTTTTCCTATTTCATTTAAGAAAGTTTTGATTTATTCATCGTAGAGCACAGTTATATGAAAATAGGAATATTTCAGGCTGTCAGTGTTCTTCATTAAACTGCTATTTTGTATTTGAAGGAATGTAATAAATAGAAAAGAAATAATGTCTTCCTCTGCACTGATGACTAGGTAAAATGCTTCCCCACACCCCCAAGGTAACTCTTGATTTCTAAAGTAACCTAAAGAAAGCCTGCATCCATTCTGAAGAACTGCTGTTTCTAGTAAGTCAAAAAGGTACACTACAGTCTGATAAAACTGTGTAAACATCCTCACAAATACAAAAGCAAAAGATTTGTTAGAGACCTAAAGTCAAAGCTAATTAGTAAGTGTTTAAAAATTGTAAACATGGCTTTCTCTTCTTATGAGAGAGTATCGACTGCTCATCAGCCCCTGGAAGTTTGGATTCCACCAATCCAAACTTATATTTTGTGCAAGACTTCATTTAATAGACAGGCTTACAGCATGATCAGAGGAACCTATAGCATTAGCTGGGAATCTAATACAGAGCTGTACTTATCTTGCACCTAAATCCTATCAAGGATTTAGGATCCTATCTAGTACTTATTTCTCTATCTCTTGCTTCTATGGTGCTCTCAAAGCACATCCACTGGATTTGGGTGATGCACTGAAATCCTCTTGAGCAGAGAGAAAAACTGAATCTGAATTCACCTACTGAAAAATGAAATCGTGGATGACGGATGTAAATTAGAGGAGTAGCAGCTTCTGCTTCGGCTGTGATTTGTAACAAAGGACTGCTTTAACTTCAGGACATTCTGAGGCCTTATAAACCTTGGTTAAACTTAGGGCTTCCTTGGGACTTCAAGTAAGGGAAACCAGAAAGTAATGGATCTAGTGACTCAATTCTATCTTTGATAGTTCCCATTAGATAATTTATTTGGCTCCCTCTCAGCATACTGGTGTTATGTATCTTTATCTTAAATGTTCAAATCCTAAATTATAGAATAGAAAAACTTGATGAAATAGACCCTGTGCTTATAAAACCTGTCCTTGCACTGAACAAGCATGAATGGCAAACACTCCAGAACAGAATGTTAAGCGACTTTAATGAAACTGGAGAATTTGCTAAAAATCTGGAAAAAGAAACTTTGCAATGATAAATGCAAAAATGCCACATCCAGGAAAAAGATCAAATTACAGATATAAAATGGGGAACAACTGAAAGTACTGCAGGAAAGAGACTAGAAGGTAGAGCAAGACACTTAATTTGAGTTAATGTTGCTTTGTAATTGCAAGAGAGGACATATCACACTGAGATGTAGTTCAGTGTAGACAATAGACAATATTCCATTCGATTTAGAGTTAGTTAAGCCTCTACTGGAATACTGCGCAATTTGGAGCCAAGAGGCAGACAAGCTGCAGGGTTTCCATCAGAGAAGTGTAACATTATTTTTAGCACTTTAAAATATGAGGTGTGAGGAAAGAACGGGGTTTGCCTTCTCTATAAAGTTTAAGTCTGAGGAGCAGGGTGTGATAAGTGTTCCAATTTAATATGAAATAAGAGGAAATCACATTATTTTTCCCCCATTAAAAATGTTTAGGTTTGATAATCAGAAAAAAAATTTTAATGGCTTTCAAAAGACATGGAGGAATGTCTTTCACTGATGATTTTTAAAAGAAATTTGACAAACATCTGCTGGTCCAGACATAGTTATATAATACGTGGAGTAGTTGATTTCCTGCAGTTAGGTTCTAGATATGTTTCTGTTGCTATCCTTTTTGCATAAGAATAGTAGATTAATAATCAATTTCTCACTAATCTTCATGGTAAAACTCATCCCAAGGCAATAGTCTTTACTGACTGCAAGTCCTAGTTTAAGTACTAAAGCAGGACTTAAATATTTCAGTGGGCTTTGTTTAGAAAAGGAGTCAACAATCTGCCTGTGCCATTTTCTAATTTGTCAAATTAAGCAAAATATGAAATAAATTGCAGTATAACTTTTGGGATATACACTTGAGATTTTACTTGCAGTAAAGATGACCATATTTTGAGGGACCTTGAAAGAACCATCCTTGCACATAAAAGTACATGCACTAGAGGAGCTTTCAGGAGAATGGTATGCTCGTCTTATCAATACTTGGAAACACAGCAGAATTTCAATGTGAGGTATTTCAATGCCATCTGTGTGGATAGTCTTAGCGTTAATGTGCATACTGCGCTGGAATATATCTCACTGAATATGTCAAGTGGCAGTCCTAGAAGCTGAGTATATCTACATCAGAGATAAATTATCAATTCTGATTGACTGTGACAGGATATACAACAAAATGTAGTTTGCTTGCAAACAGGATGTAGTTTGGATGTAAGCCTAGAAATTCTTTGTCCTTGGGTCTATGATAAAATAAATGTCAAATAGCTCAGCATTTCTTCAAACAAGTTTTCAGGCTTTAGCCCAAAGGAAATAGCTAGTTTGATGATCAGCTTTATCAAATTTTACTGATGCAGCAACTGGATGAATGAAAAGGTATGTGTAAAAAGCCGAACAGAAACACAAGACTTATGAAAGGGTGGTGAAGAAGTAGTGTGGGTGGGAAGGATATTGTCAGTAAGTGAGCTTTTGGACAAGAAGATTAAAGAGTGAAACATTTGAGGGGAAAAGAGCTTTAAAGGAAAGTATTTTTATTTTCCATTCGTGGGAGGGAAATGCAAACACAGCAAAGCTCAGTATAACTCAGTAGCAGAGTAAACTGTCCAATGAGACAATTGTCAATTAGTTGCTTTACGCTGTGTCAAAGGAATTGTTTTTAGTGCTGCCAGTTTTCAGAGCCCGTTAATGCTGTGATATTCCCAATTGTTACTGCTCCCATTTGTGCTACAGCGCTTATAACTCTATCTTACTTAAAGATCCTTAGTACAGAGCAGGCAGACTTCACTGTTCTAAAAAATACAGATATCTTCACGACTAAGCTGCTTGCATTTAAAACAATAATAAATTTGCTTTCTTTCTTGATTTTTGCTATATTTTTGCTGAGAAAAGCAAGGAACATATGACTTAGGCAGTTTCTAAAGTACATTTAGATGACAATCCATCAAACAAATACTCAGTAGGGCAGAGTTTTTTTTGAACAGTGATTTTTCACAACATCCCACACCAACACACACATTTAGGGTCTAGGCTTTTCTTTGTGTTATTCAGCGTTCAGAAGTCATAGCTGTAGTTTTTAGGTATGCAAATAGCAATTACATCTTTCTTCAGAATCATAACTCTGATTTAGGATTTTGATGCCTAGGACACGTTTTGGTGATGGGTTTTATTTCCTTTTAAAACACTGGATGCTATTTGATACTATTTTTATCTTGAGTAGAAGCTTTTTTCAGTTATTAGATTTTTTCATCTTTCTAACTGGGTACCTTCAAATTTGTATTATTTTGTTAAATTTATACTTCCTATATGGGCCAATATGCAGCCAATCAGTAGATCTTAAACTCACTTAAATTGCCATGGAAAGAGAACTTACTTGCTAGTGAATAGGATCTGAGGATCACGTTAGAATTTGAGCTAAATCTTGTTAAAATTAGAACTTGATTTCATTTCACAAGTTTCAAGGCTTAATTTTTGGTAACATATACATATTCTTTATAAGTAGGGCAAACCAAGCTTGAGTCATCAGTTGAATTTTTTTCCAGAAGTATCATTAAGTCTTGTCTTTTCAATGGTAAAGTGGAACTTCAAGTGTCTCGAGTTTTTCAGTGTATTTCTGCTTGCTTTGACCAGCCTGTCCAACACTGATATTCCATTATTTAATTCCCACGCAACTTTTCACCTCTAAGTGTAAATAACTATACTCTTGCTTCTTTGTTCTAAAGTAAATCAGTAAATATTTACATAAATTTGAACATGTGTTTGAATAATAGGATAAGTAAAAATAGATATTTTGAGATTCTTTCAATTGCAATAGCTTTCAATGTTCTGTTGAAGCCCTGTGTAGGATTCCACAAAAACACCACAGGGATGTCAGAGAAAGAAAGTTAGCAATTCAAAATCAGAAAGTGTTCTTACTGGCTTTTGGCATGTAAAATACTGAATGACTTTAGACTTAACAGTCTGTAAAATGATTCTCTATTAAAGCACAAGAAGGAAAAATAGAGCAGTTATCGTTCAGGTGAAGGAACATTATTCTCTCAATTCTATTGCAAAGTGTAAAGGCTTAGATGTCGGACTGCTTGTACAGTATGGGACAAAATGATTGAGGAGGCAAAATAAAGGAATGTGACAGAAGCAGAAGACATCCTAAAAGAAGATTATTCAACATTCAGTTTTGGAGAAAATTCTTTGTATACTGCTTCCAGGAGCCTTTCCTGCCCAAGAACTGAGAGCTGCAAAGCTTTATAATCAGCATATGGAAAGAGTACTATAAGACACTCAAATGGGATAAAGAATTGGATGGTTTGCTCTTCCTCAGACTGATATTTTTATATATCCCATGGGAATTTGCATGATGGAGGCTCAGTTTTTTCACTAATCACTCAGACTAGCAAGGGTTATCCTGAACCTTCTGTGACCAGGCTACCTCCTGCTGATATTATAGTGTGAAGCCCTAGTTCAAAAGAACCTGATGGGCCCACTACATTCCCCGTTTCAGATGAGTTTTAAGGTTAGTTTTAATACCTTCAGCATGACAATGTTCAGGCTTAAGATAAATCTCTCTAAAAATTTAAGTACCTTTACTATTAAAAGCGTAAATAATTCCTTTTTTTTTGAGATATGGCTCATACTTTAGGTTACATACACAATGTGATTTACAAGTGCTTTGATGAAATGAGGGTGTGCTGAGCATCAAAATTCCAATTCTGCTTGATCCTGTCCCTTCCCCTCATGGATGCTACCTTAATGCTATGTCTGCCTTCTTCTACACTTGCTTATTCTTTCCTTAAGGATGTTTACAATATCCTTCATTATAAAATTTACATGCATTCTGGATACGTTCCCAGTGCACTGCATAGAATATCAAAAGGCAACTCTCTTGCCCCAGAGGGTTTGCAATCAGATTCTAAATATTCTCCTCTTGCTCTATGTGGGAGGAAAATAATCTAGAGACTGTTGTAATCCATATTACAAAGACAGCAGAGACAAGGTAGAGTAGCCTCCTATTGTAGGCACCAGCCTCATCAGTTCCTTAGCCTCTATTTCAGCTGTTTTCTAATAGCAGTACTTTTGACTTTTTGGCTGGTCTGTCAAGTTCAGTTGAAAAGATGTTAATTTCCTACCGGTAGCATGACAATTTGTGATCAGAAGGAGGAAGGAAACTCCCCTAACTTCTCTTCCATCCTCCTTACAGGCCAAAATGTGAGCGCAATTACGTAATCGAGTACTTAAAGAACCCATGCAATGCCGGAACTTTACAAATGTTGGAATTCAGCTATAAGCCACAAGAAATCTGGCTTTGTTCTTCTATAGAAGAGCGCTGGCAGTATTTAGTTCAGCCATAACTTTAGGGTTTCTGCAGGTACCCTTGCTTATCTAGTCAGTCATATGTAATCTCACTTACGTAGCTAGACATCAAGATTTTTGACATCAAGATAGTTTTTTTTTCCATTTTTAAAATGTTTAATGTTCCTTTTTGCCTCTCTGCATCTTTAAATGTGATTTATAGTACCTATGTCCTTATTTCATAATATAATACACTTTTCAACAGCAAGTTAGTATCCTTCATCTGCCAAAATGGAATTGGTGGTGTAGTAGGTTTGCTGTGGTCAGCAACAAGAAAATGTTTTCCCTTGTCACTACTCATATTTTTCTAAAAGTAAGTATATTCAGATGAGTTTATACAGTGACCAACAGCACCATATGCCTGTCTCTGCAGTATTTCCTACTCATTTTACTACTGCTCTCTTATATACTTATACATCTACATATACATACACATACATACACACACATATAATATACATGCACATATATATAGAATAAAAAATAGCAGTAGTCCCTGCTGAGTATCTTAAAATGCACACCATTCCCATGGTATGCAAGGAGTGCAGACGACAGAAGTGATTCCAGGAAAAATGTAATTCATTCAACTTTACAGCTTCAGAAAGCAAAGATGTTTCAAAATAATGTTACACCCTAAACAAAGTTGCTAGCCTTCATATAAAAATTGTTTAATAAATATGAGCAGAAAAGGATGGCAGGATGTGAACTGAAAGAAAGTTGTACTTTCCCCTTTCTCTTTATATGGACACATACAGTGCTCCATGCTGGAAAGCAGGGTGGGGGTAGTTTTTTTAATAGGAGTTTTTTTCTGGTTCAGGCTTTATATGTTAGGCAATGCAGGCCCAGCGCTCTGGCTGTGGGTAGTGCATGCTTTTTCTTTGGCATCTGAGTCTTTTGGACACAACAGTTGTGCTCCAGAAGTCCAACTAGTCAATTTAAACAATGCTGTAGATTCTTGCTGGCATTTTATACCAAGTGACAATTTAGTGTTATCCTCCTTACTTTTCCTCTTCCTGTGGAGTGTTAGCAGTGTCCTAGCTTTCCATCTTCTGAGGTTTTCGTCCATCGCCTGACAATTTGCCAAGTAATGATGTTCTTCCAGAGAACAATCTTTCTCCTCTCGTGAAGATATTCTACCTACTTTCACAAATGTTTACTTTGAAGTCGGGTGGCTGACTGAACTATCAGTGATGTAGCTGCAGGCTGAAACAGTGCTGAAAAGTTCAAAACAAGTTTATAATGAGATCTAGAGAAGTAAATTGTGATTAGTTTTAGCACTTCAGTTAATACGAACGCATGCGAAGAGAAATATACTTTACTCTTAAATATTATGGAAATTATTGACTAAAAAGAAATAAAGAAGAAAAATTGAATTGGACACCGATTATCAATAGTGCATTCCTGCAACCTAAGTCTGACTAAACTGCTCTTAGGGAGAAAAAAAAAACAAAAAAACCACAGCTGACACGCTGTGTCCATTTCTAACAATCAATACAGTGCCTAATCATATGGAGCATGGAATGGAGTCCATGGTTACAATCTTTATTTGCTTTTAAGCAGATTGAAATGTGGAGTTTCCTGCATGTAAACAGAACCTGAAAACAACATAGGTACTCAGCTTAAATGTATTCTGAGCTGAGAAATCAGCATTTTTGTGCATTTGATTCTCAAGTGGGCGCTTGTCTTATGAAATGATTTTCATCTAAAGGTTGTTCCTGATATAATTTTAAAGCAAATGAGGGAGAACTTACTGTATACGGCATAATCTTAGCTGGTACTTTTCATAGTATTATATTTTTCTTGCAGGACGATTTTCGTATATTTATGATGTAGAAAATGTTTTTAGTATTTTTCTCAATTAATGATCCTCAAACTGTTTAGGGATGGAGAATGCTTTAAGAAATTCTGAGGACTAACATCTTGAAATATATTAATATTTTATTTTCAGCACTTGGTGTAGGTAGACAAAGATTGACTTAGGGACCACTTAAGCAAACTGCACATATACAAGCCCATTGACAGAATGGGGCAGGATGGGCACCCCAGGCTGTTGAGAGAGCTGGAAAATGTCATTGCAAGGCTGTTCTTTGTTAACTTTGAAAGGTTATGGTGACCTGGGCTATCTCTGATGACAGTAAAAGGCATAAGTGTCACACTTATCTTAAAAGAACGGAAAGAAGAAGGATTTAGGGAATTATAGGCTCTATAAGCTTCATCTCAGTCCCCAGGGTAACTGTCCCTGTAAACAAAGGGAGAGTAGAGGGTGCTGCTTACTTTGACTTTAGCCAGATTTTTGACACAGTCGCAAATAATATTCTAGTAGCCAAACTGGAAAGATGGTTTGGATAGGTGGAGTATAAGGGGGTATAAAACTGATTGGACTGCTGGACTTAGAGGCTGATCAACAGTTTGATGTCTAACTGGTGGCTGTTTTCAAGAGATGTTCTTTAGAGATATTGACGGTAATGCTGCTAAATGTCTTCATTAATAATGAGGATGATGAGACAGCATACATGTTTAAGAAGTTTGAGGGTGACACCAACTGGGAGGAGCATTCTGAAGAGCAGGCGTGCCATTCTCAAGGACTTTGATGAAGTGGAGAAATGGACTTATGAAGTTCAACAAGAACAGATACTACTGCCCTGAGCTGATATCATTTTATAAAATTGAAGAAAGATGAACAAATAACATACTGAGAAGCAAAGTTTGCATTATATTTTTGTTATAAATTAGAATATAGTATTTTCTTTTGGTTGGTAACTTTTGTAGGCATAGCTAGTGCTGTTGAGTCATATTCAAACTGTAAATTTATGCCACCTTATAGATCTGTGGTTTACTCACTCCATAAGTACTGTGACCAATTTTGGTCTGGAAAGGACTGATGACTTTAGGGAGGTTTCAAAATATTGAATGGTTTATATACAAGGAGTAATGAGTAAGCAAAGATGCTGCAACAAGGAGCAGATGTGTCTTATTGGGTATCATGGCAGTCTACAAGATCAGGTGTGTTATGGTGAAGGGAGGCTACAGAGCAACCATTCACCGTGTATTTATATGTAAGAACCAGGGGCCACCAAATGCAGCTGTCATGTTAATACTCAAAACGAACAAAAGGAGGTGGTTTATCACAAAGCAGGTAAAACGTACACAACTTCTTACCAAAGAATGTTGAGGTTGCAAAAAGTTTACTTGGATTCAAGCAAGATCCACCAGGAGTTAATAGACAAACAGAATCAAACTGTATTTTTACAGAGCTCATCAATGTTGTTAGTCGCATGGCTGAATTCTGATTTCTCTGTTTTGATCTTCTGAAATAGATTGGTCTTTGCAGTTTGGGAGTAGCAGCAGTTGTCTCCTCAACCACTTATCAGCTGTTTTCCCAACTGAACAGGCAGCTTTTTCCACCTCTAGCACATCCAATATCTGTGATGTCTCAAAGTACACACACAATTAAAAGTGTGCAATGCACACTAGCTGAATTGTAGATACTAGTAAGATTGATGATCAGTAAACCTTGGCTTTGATACTTCTGGGAGCAGCAGATGGTGGACTTCTCTAAGATCAGTCAGAAAGGTGGGATTTAAAGTTTGACTAGCTCGTCTCAAAATTATCTTACATGAGAAGAGCCTCTAGCTCCAAAGATAAATTGCTGTTGGTAATTTAACAAATACTTTTCAAATACCTCAAAAAATATATTCTTTCTCTTTTCCCTTCTATTCCAAGCATAGAAATAAACTCCTGAAAGCTTTGGTCTGATGAGTTGTCTTGAAGCCTGTCTATGAGAATATTTTCACCTGTTTCTTTTAAGAATTGCATGTAAGCTGTTTATTTAAGCCAATGCAGAAGCTAGCCTGGATGCTGTGTTTCAGCTGAAGTAGCTTTATTCTAATTTGGTTTAAACTGAGAGGAAGAGACTTAAACTACCTTGAAGTAAATAAGAGTTTAGCAGATCTAATTAATAACTAAATTTATTAACACATATACATCTTATAGGTATGTAGTTAAGTTTCAGAGGTTTAGTTAATCAGCTATTACGGGAATAATTAGAAGGGAACAAAGGCAAGCACAATGCTCCAGAGGTTAGTGTTGCTATAAAAGGTGGGAACCTAAATAATGACATGTAGAATAAAGGCAAAATGAATTCTAACTAGTTCCAACTCTAACTGTAGTGGACCACAACAGGTCACAAAAGGGAATGCTCATTAAATTTCAGTGAACTAACTTTGCTCTCAATTAGATGAAATTAGAAAAATCATACTTTAGTGTTTGTGTGTAAAACTAGCTGTATTTGGTGCATAAAGTACAAACTATGAATACCATGGAAAACAGAGAGATATAGTAACGTTTTCTACTGTTTTCATTTACTCAGAACAGCCCCTTCATCAGAAGGAGCATGTAGAAAAGTAGTAAAAGACAATTTTAAGCTTTACAGAAGCAATAGAAGTGACAAATGATAGCCAGCAGGACTCTGTGATGTTGCCGCTTGCTGACCAGATGTCCAAGAGATTTCCAAAACACTGAGAATGGAAACATAATTTCTTACCTGAAAGTTACCATGGATCATCTAGATAGCTATTTTATATTCAAAACCACAACAGTATTTGAGATGCTCTAGTTTTTTTAGATAAGACAGTTGGAGTCAAAATCTATATATTGTTTCATAAAAACCTCAGTTGTAGCACACTCAAAAATGCTACTGTGTTATGGCACTTTTGCAAAATGAGATTGTCAAAACTTAGCCTATTGACAATTGTAGGAGCAGCAGGCTTGGCGAATATTGACATAGACCGAGGTTGACATTTGATAAACTGCTAGTCACTGCTGTAACAAGAAAGCTTTACCAGGTGCCATGCATAAAATATAAATAAAGCTTTTCCGATAGCAACACAGTGAATTCTGTCAAGCACAAAGGTGGTGTAGTCACTGCACACGGTGGTAGTTTTAGGGGCTTTCTGAACAAGTGATAATATGTTGCTGATGAGGTCCAGCCAGGTCACAGATACTGGGAGGCCGAACTTCACAGGGAACAGACTAACTACGGCTGGACATAGTTTGTCTTCTGTAAAACAAACAAACAAAACACTCTTACTAGGAGACATCAAAAACGCTGTTTTGCAAAATGAAGATAAAACCATATGAAGAGGATTAATTAAAAAATTTTTAATTTAAAAAAACATTGTGATTTTTTTGGTGAGAGTTAGATGCCTAAATCTCTCTGGGCTTCATTTATTGTTCTCATTAAAAGACATGGACAAAAAGTTTTTACAGCTTGTAATGTCCATTACAGAAAGAATCATCTATAACATAAACATAGTTTTCTAAACAGGAAAGAAGTCGAGTAGCTTGCTGTTGTTATTAATACCTGTTTGCCTGTGGAAGCTAAGATGTTAACTGATGATTGTTGCTTCATTATTCCAGTCATCATATAGGATGGCTATAATGTAGGGTCTAGCTTTTTTTCTACTTTTCCAAAAATCTTTTCTTTTTAGTTATTTGCCTCTGAGAGGCTATACCACTGTCATTGATAGATCACCTTCACAGACAATATCTGCGTCCAAAAAAAAAAGGGGGAGGAGAAGGGATTCGGGGGGGGAATAAAACCCTTTATTCTCAAAATAAACAAGAATATATTATGAAACATACTGGATGGTTTCAGCCTGTAGGTTACTCTTCCTTTTCCTCAGCTAGGTCTGAATTCCCCGTTTTCCCTCATGCTTGGGAAACAGGTCTGAAAATCCATCTTAATTTATGCTGTTTCTATTGCCTTTAAATGAAACAGAACGTTCACTTTTTACTCTCCTTGTCAGCTCAGTTTGCCTATCACGCTCCATTGCCCGCTCTCCACTTTTTCGCTCTCTGTGGTTCAGAAGTTCAAAAAGCCTTTTTCACAGAATATGTGGTGTGGTCTATAGCGCTTTCTACCTGATGAACTAATTCACATGAATGGGTCACATGATCCATACACAAAATCGCATCCTTTTTATACACAGGAATATTTGAGCAGGACATGGTAGCTGTTTATTCAGTACTACTCAAGAAAGATGAGCGTATTCAGAATGGATATTCTGAATTCCAGTCAGAATTCCAATTCTTGTTCCAGTCCTAGTTTTATTACTTCATCACAATCCTGCCTTTATCTAAAAAACTGAAGTTCAATCCTTGTTGCAGACTGATGTTAACTTCTCTTGCTTCTTACCCCTACAGTTTGAGGAAGGAAGTATACTACTTACAGATTTTTTTCTTCCTTATGTAGTCAGCGTAAATAAAATTATCCCATTTATAATGATGTGTCCAAAGAGAGGAAAAAAACAAAGCGGTGATAAAAATGAGCAAGCTGGTCAAGGCTTGATCAAGGGGGTAAAGATAGGAGCAGATAATAATAAAGAAATGACAATAGTGCTTGTGCAGATTTCGAAGGTCAAGGAAAAAAAAAGAAAGTAGCTAAGCCTGTGACTAATGTTGTTATAGGAGAATATAGGGCATAAAGAGTCATGAACAGTAATAGCTGTGTTGCAGCAGTGTGCATATAAAAAGAAATCCATCACTTAAGTGCTATTTCTTGTGTTTGTAGGCACTCTCCTTTTGTTTCAGACAATCTAGAAAATGCTGAGCCTAATTAAGCTGCATAATTTTATGTCACATTTTTTTCTTATCTGAAGTTATTTAGCTGTTTAGTTATTTAGCTGTCTTTTGTAATGCTTTTATTCTTTAAATGTCCCTTCACTTCTAAAAATAGTTTGAGGCTTTAAAAAAAGTAGTTAGCATGTTTAAAAAAGTGTGTTAGGGCAAACCTCATGTTGTTCTAGGATATAAAATGGAGGATAAAAATATTGGTTGATTATTGTATTTACAATTTGGTGATAAAGTATTTCTCTACATGATCAAAAATTATTGGGATAACTCTGCAAATATGACAGAGACTGTATGTAGGAAACACTATAGGTAGCACCCTTACATTTTTATTTTGAACAGATAATGGTGGCAGAATACTCCTATCTGGTCGTGTTAGTTTAGTACTCTAAATTGCCTTACATTCCTATTTTTCCTCAGATCACCTACAACCCTGTGAAGTATTTCCAGTTCTATTAACTAGTGGAATAATCAACCCCAGAGTACTGCTTCATGAACATTTAAAAGGTAGTTAATGGAGATTTTTTTTTTTTAAGTAAATGTTAAATAATGTTTAAGCAAGTATTAAGATTCTGAGATAAAGTAAGAAGCAGCTGACTTCTTGACCATCATTTATGTTTTGAGTCCTGCCCTTCAGTGCTACTGTATGAATTGTCATTAAGCTCTCTACTGGGTGAGATATATAGTTCCAAAGAGCAGAGAAGTAACAGAAGCATGAGTGAACCGGGGTGGGGGTTAAGTTGGCTTGAAAGACAATGCATCAATAGTGAAATCCCAGAAGAAGTAAAAGGAAAAAGAAAGTGGCCACCGCAGCAGAATGCATAGGATGTACACAAACACATATATTATAAAATTAATTGGATATCTGATTGAGCAGAGAGAGTGGTGAGACTAGCAGTGTAAGCTTATTATGTTATACTGACCTAAGACTGCATCCATGCATCTGCTTTCATTTCATTTTCTTATTATGACACACCACTGAGTGCTTTTTTGGTTGTACAACAAAATGCAACAGATACTCTTGTTATAGAGAAATTTGCATACTCTGTAGTAGTTGACAAGCTCATTAATTTCTATGCTGAGGGGGAAAAAAACCCTTGATTTCCATATTGTTTCTTCTCAGACTTCATGTATTTGAGAGAAAGTGTTATACAAATAGGAACATGAACAATGAAATGTCCCAATTAGAGGAAGAAATAAATATATCTTTGCAAATGTATTTTTCCTTTCAGTTTACTAACATGGTACAAGGTGTAGACACTGATTTGTATACATATGTAAGTCATGGAATAAAACAAGATTGAGAAATATCACACTTGTTTATTAGTGTTTTGTAGTGTGGGTTTATTTGTTTGTTTGTTTATTCTGTTGTTGTTGTTTTAGAATCTGCTTATCATTCTCGCACTGAATTGAAGGGACTCTTTGGTCCTGACTCATTCCATTTAGTGTTAGGACTTTAACCTAGGTAACCAAAAGCAAGAGCCTACTCCTTGTACAATTAATAGAAAGAAGCTGGAATATATAGAAAACAATTAAGGCTACCTAAGGTCTCTATTGACTCTTAAGAGGTATTTATCTGTTTCCAATAAAGAGAGGGGGAAAGCTGATGGTATCTTGTCCTGCTAATTTAGGTGCCTTGGATAATTGTGTAGGCGGGATGCATGAATCCCTCCTTTACTTTCAGAAAGAGATGCCTGAACTAAAGCAGTCTGGCTTTCACTGGATCCGTGCGCGCAAACACACACACACACACGTACACACACTCTACCTATGGTATGATATAGAAGTACAATTATTTAAACTCCTGGACAAATTTTTCTAATATTTTTCCTGGCTGAGGACTGATCCTTCTTTGAAATGTCTCTAAAACTCTACTTGGAACAATACACATATACATACTTGGAATATACATATTTCTTCTTACAAATGTAGGCTCCCCCCCATCTCCAGATGAACTGCCTAAAAAGAGTTAAAATGACTTAGTAATGTTAAGAGCTATGAAAATTAGATATTTAGTGTGAATGAATTTAATTAGTGAGATTTTGGTAGTGGTCTGTGCTAAGTAAGATTCATTCTGTGCATTCTTATTGGGCTTGATTTCTCACTGCAAGTAGGGATGATTTATACAGTTCTGATAAGGAAAAGGTATTTAAAATAAGTATCTAGCTTAATTTATAAACATTTTCGTGTATGCTTTAAATAGCCAAAATAATTGAAGTGACATTTGTGTAAATAAGAAAAAGGATGATGAGTTAGAAGCTATTTATGGAATAATATGCGGCTGAGAATTGATGAGGTATCAGTATGCACCCATAGGTGATTACTGCATATCATTCAAGCATAACGTTTTCCAAGATATTTTTTTTCTGGTAAGCATTAACCTTTTTAAAGTTTTTTTAAGCTTTAAGTTTTGAGGTTTTTTTTATTTTAAACTTTGCATTAGAATGAAAACATTTCTATTTTTAAGGAACTCTCTCACATCTATTTTTCTGCTTTCTCTTACCAAAGCTCATATCTTCAGCATAGCCAATAATTTCAAAGTTAGCTCTCATCTGGGATGCAACAAATGGATTCAAATCCTTGTTCTTGTATACCATCTGCCTTGTTCAATCTACTGTATTTTTTTATAAATACCATTTGGGCCAGAGGAAATAAACTTATAGCTTACAACTTTACCACAATTTCTTTTTACTTTTTAAACCTTTCACATTTTAAGAGAACAATAATTGAAATAAGATATGCAGTGATTCTTCCTTAAAAAATTTCCATACTTTATTTATAAAATAAGGGAAGAAAGCTGTGCGTCATGAAGACTTGTTTAATTTAAGAATTCTGTACTTCCAAGTGTTCTAGCCTGCAGGATCTTCTGACCTGACCAAATACTTTATGTGCGTGCGTGCATATATATACACATACACGCATCCGTGTGCGCGCACACATTGAAATGGTCTTATGACCTTGCTGGAGTTTCTGCATTTACCCAGAGGCATTAGGCAGCTTCTTAGCGTCAGCTTATTTTCAGCCATAAGCCTTTGTGAGAAAGGTGCAATAAAATAAGCAGACTATTACAGCTTTCAGTCAGAGGTTCTAATTGGCATTAATTAAATTGCTTTCCAAAGGGCACGTTGTGTAAGGGACTTCTCTATTTAAATAATTAGTCCATATTTGTCAAACACATTTGTTTTGGTAGAAAGCCAAATTCAAAAAGAGGAGCTATAGACCAGGTAAGTGTTAAACTTAAGTGCCTCCTAATTGTTTTGTACTAATTATTGGGAGCTTTTATTTTGCAATTTTTAAAAGTATTGGAGCTTTCTTCAGTTAGAAGCGCTACCAACATGCATCTGTTGCACTTACAAAGCTCCAGTAGAAATATGCAAAACATATAGGAGTGTCCAGAAATTATCTAGAGTCAAAAGGAAGTTTTCTTGTTGGACTATTCTGGAGTAAATGACTTCTGGCTTAACCAACCAGAAAGTAATTTTATTAAAGCCCTGCTGGGTTTAGCATAGAAACAATAAAATTTTGTATTACTGGTGTGTATGTTTTCATTTCACTGGTTAGTAAAATACTGCATTGAAACTGTAAAATGATCAGCCTCTTTGTATTCTCTGTGTATCTCTGAATGATCCTTCCCATATTTACAGACCTTTCTCTTTCTCCAGACATGTTAAAAAAAAAAAAGGAGGGAGGAGCTTTTTTTTTTCTTTTCCCAATTTCATTTCTTAGACAACAGTAGCTTTTTGCTACTGAGAAGTTTCCTGCTACTTTGGTGCTCTGGTCTTCAGTTGTTGCAAGATCTACATTCAAACAACTAGTAAATGCACTGAAATGAAATGCCTTAACTGAATTCTTACACAGTTATCTATCCAGGACACCTGCATAAAGAGCACTTTTAGAATTAAGAAGTCTGAACTGGGATTGTTAAATGCCTGGAGATCTTTGTGTCTTATCTTAATATAACCTGTGAAAACATTTAATCAATGCTATCTAAGTATCAAGATTTGGTAGGGGTTAGTGAGTCGTTCAGAATAGGTACATTTTTATTTAAAGCATCTGAGGACAACAGTTCTTGTGGCAGACAAGAAGAAAAAGGCTCACTTTTGTTTTGTTTATCTAAAGTGGCTGCATGTGCTCATGTTACCAGAAATTCAGAATAGAGCTATGTGTTGGTATACAAAGAACAGAATGATATATTGCAGGAGTATCATTATGATCTCTTTCTAGATGAAAGAGGACAGTGATAAATCAAACTCAATAATCATTTCAGCGTAATTTGAATGAGTGATACCAAATATGAAGGGAGATTAGGGTTACAGGATTTTCCTCCTGGAAAACATGGCAGCCTGATGACTTGTCAGTACCTAAAGGGACTCATTGTGAGTGTAATGAAGAATATTAGGAATTCAAGACTTTGTATCATGGTAAGTTAACACAGAATGATTATACAAATTATCCTGTCTAGCAAAACTCCTCATAGCATCTAGCAAACATATGTTTTAGTCTGCTTGGCTTGTATTTACATTGATTTTTTTTTTTCTTCATATCCTTTTTCCAGTAGGTCTTGATTTAAGATAGGAGATTGTTAATTTCACTGAGGAAAATCACTGTATACTGCACAAAGGCTGCCAAAACATAAACTTCCTCAAATTCTATGATTGTACTTCAGTCCAGAGAACCCTCCTGCTCGGCCAGTTCTGTAGCCCTTCCTTACTGAGTCATTTGTTTAGTCATCATTTATTTCATGCAAAGAGGCACTGTGCAAGTAAGACGTACACAGCTTCAAAACACACAACAATTATGTATTGGCTGATGCATATAGTGGGTAGCTGTACTACCAGGCTAAGCATTGGTACCTCAATGAAACTTCCAATGAATCTCTGCTGGCCAGTGAGTGGTGATCAGTCGGGTATCAGCTCCACTAATCAGAAAATATCTAGGTTTTGGAATACACGGGAATAGAGCAAGTTTGGGGCAAGAGCAGGAACATGCACTGGGGATAAAAGGTAAAAGGAAGAGAGAAGGGGTAAGATTTAGATGGATTGAGAAGGGGAGCACTGGAATGGCAAAGTAGAGTTTATGACAATAAGAGCATGCTTTTTTCCAGAACCAGAACAGTCGAAAGTGTTTATATCACTTCAAAAAATGGGACCTAAACCATTCTGTTGAAGCACTTTTTCTTTTGTATTTTAAAGAAGATCTTTCTGTGACTTAATTCTTCAGTGGGATTTAGCACCTTTCAGGCAGTGATTGCATATAGAGTTTGTTTTTTGGTGGACATGAAATTTCTAGTCACAGTTTTTTGGTAATCTGAAAAGAAATCAAGGTCTCCGTGACCTTTATGTGACCCTGGCACTCGGATCCGTTCTGTCATAACAGTCAGCACAGATTTCCATTTCATTCCTCGGCTAAAGAATAGATGTGCCCACTTCTCACTGATTTGAATGAGTCAGGCATTTAATGATATTTCATGGGTTGAGAAAGTTGGAAAATAACTCCCATAAATTATTGTGAACAATGAGGATCCTGGCATTTACAACTTTTCTTTTTGAATTTTGTTAATGGTTTCTGTAATGAACTTTGCTCACTAAAAAAAATACAATGAGAACTGAATTGGTACTTATTAACTCATTCTAGTTATATGATGTTCAAGTACCGTACAACAAGGAAATGCCTTTGTGAAGAGGGAAGAAGGGTATCCGTATTGGGTGGTCAAGGTCCATCTCCTTTAGTATTTGAAGAGCACTTTTCAAGTACATTACCCTATTGTCCTCAGCTTCTGCTCTTTGATGAACATTATGGCATGGTCTTGGAGTATATGAACTGAATTTCTTTCAGATGAAACTGAACTGGAACATGTTCCAGAAGTCCGCAAAAGGGACTCCAGTTGCAAATGAGTATTGAGTCTGTGAGACCATACTAGAACTAGTCCAAAGTTAAAAACAAAACCCATCAACAACTAAACAAAATCCTGAAATATATACAGTGTGGATATAAGGTCTTGTTTCTCTCTGCAGAGCCACCACCATTGATCTATACTGCTCGATGTATATCATTTCAGACTCCCAATGCATAAACTGGCCCTCAGTCAAAATATTTTATTTCAGTTCAGCCCAAACCTCTAAAGAGCCTGTTGTCTCAAGTAGCTTAAATTGTTATCTAGATTAAAAAAACCCACCAAGAATAAAATCCCATGTTTGACTTTTCTGTTTGTCTGTGAGAAGATTGCCTGAGCCTCCTTTGGTCATAGATCAAGAACGGAGCGGCATTGGCTGCAGTGCAAGAAGCAACCTTAATCAATAATGTAGTGCTTAGTACTGGCTAAGTTATGACTCCTGACTTCAAAACTGGCTAACTTGTACGAGCGGCCCATGACCATAAAATACTTGATATTGCTAATTCAGATATGTCCTCATCTGATCACCCTGTAAAATTCCAGTTCTCAAGCAGGGCTGTCTATTCATTTTTCAAACACCTAAGTTCACTTGTTCATAGATACCTTAAAGATTAATTCTGTTAACAAAAGTCATGCTGCGCTTCCTGACTGCTGAAATCATTTAATAGCTTCTTTCTGAATATCTTATGAAAAGATTAAAAGGGCCTCTCCCCGCCCCTCCAACTCCTTAAGATAAGCATTGCACTCTTTCCTTTGGTTACAATGTAGATTTTAATAAATTGTTTTGAACAAAAGGCCTTCTAAAACTAGTAAAATAAAAATCTGTAATGAAACTATATACAAAGAAAAATAGCATATTTCCCCCAAAGTAATTTTGAAACCATTTTCTTAATGAAAAGAACCTTAACTTATAATCTTTGCGTTCAGGAGCAGTTTTCATCATTTATTTGAGGCCAGCATTAGATTTATGAATATCTCCAAAAACAGTGACAGTAACCTTTCTGTGTTTACTCTTCTTCAATTTTTGGCCAGCTCAGGTAATAAAATTTTGCTATAACAAAGACTTAACAAAAATGAAACTTTTCAAAATTTTCATAGAAGTGCAGAATGAAGAGAGGAAGTGATGGCTGGCTCTTTTCCAAGAAATAGAAATATCTCCAGCACCTAAAGTATAGGGTGGAAAGGTGAGTAGTACACTATGAATCATATTTATATTCATTTACCTTTTCTTCAGGTGATAAGATACTGTTGTACAGGGGAAAAATAAAATTAATATATCATGTGATATGTATAATAGAAATTTCCAATCAACTGACACCTTTTTAATCCTTCGTCTGTAAGCAGTAACACAAGCATGTTTTTTATGGCTGGTTGTGGAGCTGGGTTTCAGCTATATGACTTCAACTCGTAACTAATCATTTATGAATGAATATATTTATTAATCCAATTATAGATCATGGAAAGCTGCAGCTCAGCAACTACAGAAAAATTTATTTGCTCCTTGTAGATATGTAGGTACAAGATAAATACATAATGTTCATATGGCTCTACAGAGGATTATGCAAAATTATTACTCTGCTACAGAAACTTGATAGCAGTAGGTTTTTCATATTCAGACTATTGTAGGTTTCTTTTTCTCCCCAAATTGTTTTCCTGTGGTTGAAATCGCACTAGAATCTATCTACACTTTGCCCAAAGCTTCCCCCTGCCCATGACTACCTGACGTTCGTTCCTCATCTGTTTTGTTTTCAGGACATGGATTA
This sequence comes from Struthio camelus, assembly GCF_040807025.1. Classification (NCBI taxonomy): domain Eukaryota; kingdom Metazoa; phylum Chordata; class Aves; order Struthioniformes; family Struthionidae; genus Struthio; species Struthio camelus. The sequence goes on along the minus strand of NC_090945.1, from coordinate 48,856,601 downwards.
GGGAAATATTTTTGTGTTGAATTATATAAAATGCAGTAATCGACATGTAGGGAGATCTTTCTAGTTAATGCAGCAAGAATTTATTTTGGTAATTTCAATGCTGTATGGCACATATTTATTATTTTGAAGAACTGTTTATTGAGGTTTCTGAGTACCCACAGATGACTGTTGTAAGTTCTGACAAGCTCAGAAGTAAGAGCAAAACGAGTAAGTGGGGAAATTGGTTATGCCCACTATACAAGTTACCGCAGTGTATTAAGTGCTTGTTCTTCTGGAAGTTCAAATACAACACCAGCTTGAAAGTCTATAATTAAAACAAAAAACCAAAAAACAAAAAGAATCTCACTGTAAGTCAGCACTGATTTTATTTTTGAAGCCCTTTCTTAGTTTTACAAAATCCAAAGAGGGATAAAAAATCCTGATGCCCTGTGAATATTCTGTTTTCACAAAACTTTCTCTTTTGGTCCAAAAATTAAGTTTCATTTTCCCTGGAACACCAGATTGTAAATGATTATACTCCAGTATTATCAGACTGACATCCTGTTAGTTCACTGCAGTTAGAAATTCTTTGATCATGAAGGCTCTTATTGTATTATTGAACAAAAGTGTTTGAGCCTCAAGGTAGGGGGATGGGAAAATTGACTCAGGGTTGTTTCCACAACCTCTTACTTAACCAAGTTACATATGAACAATTTGTTAAAACCTGTTAAATGGAATCATCTGGGCATTTCATTGCTGTGTAGTGTTTGACTTGGATAATTGCTTCCTTAGGCCTCAAAGTCTCTAGGCTCAGCTTAGTACAAGCCAGGTGTGCAACTGATGGACAAGTCTAAGGAAGAAGTAGGGAAAGGGAATTCTGACTCCTCTCCCTGCTGTATTCCTCATTCCCAGAATTCTTACTGCGTGTGAGCCAGGGGCAAGCCTCCTCTCACATGCTCTCTCTGTGTAAGTGGTCTCAAGCAGTACTTTGGGATGAATGCACCTTAAAAAAAAAAAGATTCATGCATAGATAAACAAATACACAGAGTGATGGCAATATTTTGAATTCACAGGAAAAAGTCAGACTGTCATTGCAGTTAAAGAAAATTACTTTTCAAATATTTCATTTATTCAACTTCAATATTATTTAGGGAAATACAGACATCCAAGTTCACAGAATATGTATATGTGGGTGCGTATTAGATGTTGGCAGAAATGTTGCATCTGTTAAAAGGAAAGAGACAGCATATTCTTAATATATACAATTTAAAAAAAAATCCGTGAGAAGAGAGTATGTTTTTATGAAACAAAATATATTGCAAACTTTAAGTTGGTTTTGCAACAGACATCTTGGCACTGAGAAATGTGTGGACTTAAGAGGGAATTGAAAACATCCAGGCTGAAGTGTCAGAAAATAATTACTTTATGGAATTAATGTTTATCTCTCAGAGGTCACAGCTTCTTAAAAAGAGAACTATCTAGATTTGTTACAGGGAGCTTCATCTTCTGAGTTTTGCTTTATGGACAAATGGAGATATTCTGTAGATTACACCTTCCACCATAACAGAGAACCAAACAAGTTAGAAAAAATAAAGGCATTGTATCTATCCTAAAAAAAGAAAAAATTGCAGTCAACATCACATGATGTTTTTGCACTGAATTAGTGAGAGGCTGACTGGCTATCATAATACTGCTTTCTGGTTTAACTTACAGTAAAGAGTATTTTTTTATAAAATAAAGAAGAAAAAAGAATAAAGAAGAGTAAGTGCATTAGATTTAACAACATTTGAACTATTCAAGAAACATTGTCAACATTATGGCCAGTTACCAGTTAAATATATCCTGGAGCGCTGACATATATCAGAATCTTCCTTCCCTACCCTACCGCTGTTTTGAATGTGATTCTTGCCTTACTCTCTGATGGGGTGATTATCTAAGCTGGATGAACATTTGGCAGTAATAGCTATATTATCAAAGGAATGAATGACCATATAACTACATCAGTTTAACCTCTAAGGAACCAATTCAACCTGTTCTGCTACAAGGCTGCATTATGGTTCTGGAGTCTAGCGCTAGAATAACTTGACTGCTTGAAGTTCCAATCTCTCTTTTCACTCTTTTTCACAGAAGCAACTTCTTTTAAACTTCGCATGTATCAAAGATAGTAATTATCATATTGAGTATTATTCTAGTTAGTTGGGTTTTGAGAACTATCACTATAGAAAAATGCAACTGGAAGTGACTGGGAAGAAAATTTCTCCAAGTTTAAAAATTACTGGATAATGTTGTCTGCACAGCTTGATGGCAATTTTTAAATTAATTTTTCATGTGGAGCCAAACGTCCCAAAATCAACAGGCTCAAAATCAGTAATGAAATGAAAAGAGTAGGACATTTCTCAAAACATTCCTGAATTGGAGGTAAATAAACAGAATGAAATTAGGCAAGTATAATAGAGCCAATAGGTGAGTAGCCCTACAGAAAAACAGGTCTGACTGAGCAATAGAAAGAATGACATTAACACAAAAAAAAAAGATTAGTCTCCTCCCTCCCCTCCTCCCAAAACCCCCAAACAGTTCATTTTAAACTTACATTTTGAACCAGCAGCAGAAAGAGCAAGAAGGTTGACTACAGGTTTGTTGATCAGAGGCATGATCTTGTGTTCTATCAAATAATACAATAAAATAGTAATGGCAGTAAATAATTAAATGGTAATGAAATCTCTGGGAGATTTATTTAAAAAGTAGCAAAGGATAAAATATCTGGCTATCTGTTCTGAGGCAAAACCATGATTGAATTTATATTTAGGACAATACTATACATAATTGGCTTTAATTAAGACTCACATCATACATAGACAAGATAGCAAACATAAAACCATTTGGGAATGATGTTAGATTCATAGAAAAGGCTTCTATCATGGTCACAGGAGTGAGGAGAGAGGGAAAACTGCTTGTACTGAAATTGGCCACACGAGTGAAGGCCTTGCAATTGAGTCAGAAACTCCAAAAAGAAAGGTAGATGGACTATGAAAATGAACACATTTATTTTCTAGTCATGAAACAGATACTGAGAGGAGGAGATGATCTGCAGAGCGCTTAATTGCTGGTGTGGTGAGCATCCATCACACATTAGCGCTGTTACGGATGTTGTTTAAGTTTTCATTTTAGTCAAATTGTATAGCTATACTTGTATGAGTTGTACTGAAATAGATGACATTACTCACCTGACTAAGCTTAGCATCATTTGACCCATTAGCTCTTAATTTGTGGGTTAAATTTCTTTTCATAAATAGTTTATAGGCATCATGTTGCTTATTGCGCATTCATTTCCTTTTTCAGAAGCTCATCTTCAGATCTTGGTTTATTCTGAAAGCAAATGGCCATTATTATTATTATTTTTTGCCTTCCTGAAAAAATAACTAAGTAGCACTAATTCTAGTTTCCGTGTTTAGAGGTTGTCAATACATTATTAACATGAAAAACACTGACCTTGGGGAAAAATGATGGCTGTAAAGTTAATGAAAAATTATAGGCTTTTTCAAAATCATGTTGACCCATTTATGATTAACATTTCTGTAGGTAGCTTAAAAGACTTAAGCTGACTTTCACATTATTTTTTTTAATCTCACATGCATATATTTTTTCAAATAATCAAATTTTTTGCTAGTGTTGTGAGTCGAGTTCCACTAAGTATGACTTTGTTTATGCCTCTGTTTCTTTTTATTTGCTAGTTCATGTTTTCTCTTAAAATATAATAATTTATCGTACTCTAAAATGAATAATATACACAGTTTTTTGTATTAATTATGCATACATACTTGTTCTATATAATCTCTCTTTGGTATGTTTCTGCTTGTGTCTTGGTAAGAACGGTAGAATGCAGATTTTATCCAAGTGACACTGTAACATGTAGTACTGAAAATGTCCCCTCTGCCTGAGAAATAGGTACTTCTTTGCGTGGGAAATGAATGTGTTTCCAAAACTTCCATATAATATAATAGGTAGTTACTCAAGCATCATTCTCCCTGAGTTCAAACTCTGCTTTGCTCATTTATTGGTCTAAATCATGGAACTAGTTCTATTTATTTAAGGGGAATTGCAATTCAAGTGATCAGTCATGTGAATGACAGAGTCCTTACTGAACCTAGAAGTATTTCATTGACTTGGTGCCTGAGATAACAACTTCTCAGCTGATTAGAAAGAACTACATATTTTCAACAATGAAGATGATCATCCAGGTATAGATACGTAGAATTTGTTGAATGATCTAGCTGAAGGTGATACTAGTTTAGGACACCTAATTACAACCTGTCTTACTGTTTACTTCTTGATCAAATGCTTTTGCACGTTGTTGAATCATATCTATACTTCTCTCTGAAGGCGTTCACCTTTTGTTTTTAACTCCTGCAAAGATTCTTTCATTCATTCTTTGCTTTCATTTACCAGCTGTTTTAGTAGCTTATTTCATTTAGTTTATATAATGGCATTTGTTTATCTCTGACAGCTCATGTTATTACTTTCACATAGAGCGTTTACTGTTATGAAGAAAAAACTGCCAAAAAGCAGGAGCCATAATCAAACACTTGATACAAAAATGGGTTATTTCTATAAATACTATTAAGAAGGATCCATTTTCAGTACCCAAAACACTTGACAATTCATCATTCATTTTGTTTTCTCATGTAGTCTTGACACCAAGTTATTATCTGGCAGGGATCTACAAATCAAATGCAAGTTCTGGTCTACTCTGTTTTTAAAAAGAAGGGAAAAAAAAAAAGGACCCAAACCCTAGATTTTATTTCCTGATTTTGGTAGACTATGAAAAAGCCTGTTAAACTAGATAGCTGTTGATTCCTCATTCCTTTATCTTGCTGTTCCTCAAAAAGCATATATTGACGTATATATTATATTTTGCCCCTCAAAGAGATTTTCTGTGTTTGTGGAACTAGCTTCTTCCATGAGGTAAAGTGCCAAACTGTACATCTTCCTTGTCAAAGGTTAGACCCAGATTCAGTGAAGAAGTTTATCAAGTATATTTAATTTTAGCCATGTGCACTGAAGTAAAGGAACATGTTGTGAACTTCAAAATCCTGTTTATGGGCAAAGCAGAAGCACACCTTTCATATAAGTAAAGCCTAGAATTTATTGTTAGTGTAATGGAAATTTTAACAGTCTAATTCAAGAGTCAACGTTAGTCTAGAACTAATTATTATAGAAAAAGAAAGAATAATAATGCAATTACAGTACTTTATATACAGGGAAAAGTCCCAGTAGTAGTAATAAAACAATTAAAATTGTAACACAAACAGCTCCTGCCCTTATTCCTGGTGTTACGCTCATGCTTCCACTGCTCCTCAGGGTCCTAAGGTTGGTGCTGTCAACCAGGTGTTGATGGCAGCAGGGGGGTGTTACGGTGAGTGGTCAGCATCTGGAGTCCTTCGATGGGAGTAATGTGATGTTCATGTTAGTGGTTTCTTCTTCCTCCCCCCAGGATCGTCTTGGGGTTGTTTTTATGCTTGCTACCACACATTACACCTTTCTCTTTCTTCACTGGCCTGCATCTCCAGGTTACATCTGAGTACACTGTATATGGTGCCCTTTATGTGTGTTAGATACTATTTCTTTGTTCTCTTTCTTACCTCTAAAAACAGTCTTGTCCAGCTGCAGGTCTGCATCTTTTTTTTTAAATTGATCAATAGTGAGCCCTTGTTATGTTCAAAATGTTTACAGCTGTTGGACCTCCAGTGCCAAGGCTGTGCCCCACCTCTTGTCATCGCGCACGGTTGCCCCTCTGCATCACGTCCTCTGTCTGCACTTCTCAAGGCCTCTGCTATCGTCCCAGGCCTCTGTTTCTCTGTGCTGGGTCATTGCGTTCATCCTAAGTGTCTCATTCTACCTAGAGCAACTGCTTTCCCCTGCTACCTCTACAAAACTATGCTTGTACCACACAAAGAAAAGCAAAACAAATAGATATTTTGACATTGGGTCAATTAGAGAAACTGCTGTCACAGCTGTCACAACTAAACCAAGTAAAACCTGCAGACAGGTCAAGAAAATTTCAGACAGCGCAGGCTTGACAAGCCTCAGTCTTGAGGCCTTGCAAACTCAGTACAAAGCTTACAGCCAGTGGATGGCAATGGCAATACTGTATTACAGGGTACACGGTTAAAATGTGCACAACCTGTAATAGTAGGTGTTCCAATGGATGCCCCTTTGTCAGCTGAGACCTTTATTTTCAATTCTATCTGGCTTTAAGCAAATCATTCATGCTTTGTAATACCTCATTTTTGCTTATATAATGTAAGGGTAATTCTTTACTTCTTAGTGTAACCCATTTTATTTACACATATTTGTATGTGAGTCTATATATGTCTGTGCATAGTAGTGCTTTAGACATTTTTAAAAGCGCTTGGAGTGCCACACACCTGTGACGACTGAACTGAAGGTACAGGGAGAAGGAGAAGAAAGTTGAAGAAAATGTCTAGCCAGCAGTGCTGCAGGGTGTATAGCTTCCAAAGAGAGTTTTGGAAAATAGAAGTGAGAACAGGCAGTGAGAAGGACTGATTTTAAGAAGAGATGAGTATATCCTTTAAAAGACAGCAGAAAAACATTAATTCATAACACTTTCCTAGGAACTCTTACCCTTTGCAACAGCATTCTAACTCCTGACATTGCCCTTCAGGCAATGCAGTTCCTACTCATCCCCTTACTGAGCGTTGACTCACCACAGTCCTTATCAGTGTAATTCTTCAAAATACAAAGAGGCAATATAAACTCATTGACTGTTATTGAATCAAATTGTATACTGGTTATATGCATTTACTTTCTAGCATTATAGAATTATTCCATAATTATTTCCCATAATATTCCTTAGCATCTGCAGTTTCAAAATACCTGGTTCAGAGAAAAGGCTGTTCCTCTGTGTTCCTGCTGATACAATTCAGCATTTGAGAGCATAAGCATGAAATCACACAATAGTGAACACTATGAACATTTAGTAAAGAACACCACGAAATTCAAGACATCCTGTTTAGCAGGAGCCAGCTAAACCTTCATTTATACTTATGTAAATAATGCTAGAGCTAGAACTGCATTTAGTTCAACCTTTAAATATTAGAATTACAACATTACTTTGTTTTTATGAGTTAACCTTTAAGTCTTATTTTGAAACTTACCCTGGATTCTGTTTATATTGTTTGTAATTACTGCTGTCGTCTTCAAGAAACTTGGATCCACCTTTACTTTACCAGCTCTGAGGGAACAAGGTGAGAGTACAAAATTCCTTATTTACAATAATAAGGAAAAAGCTAAATACATTGTTATGCACAAATTGACTGAGTTAGACTGCTTTATGTTTTTGCACAGCTTTTATTTTTCTTTGTTTTTTGAAAGCTCTTAATACATCATTTGTGAAGAAGAAATCTAGCACTAATTTTTCTTTTAATTTTAAAATCCTCATGCATATGAGAAACGGTTTAAACCAAGATACACTGTGATTGGCAGAACAGCAATATATTATGGATAATACGTTTATCTATAAACGGTAGATCTGTGTGGTAGATTTTACAGATCAGAGAAAAAGTTCTCCAAAGTTTGAAGAAATTAGTGTAAATATGAAAATTGATGGCAGACTTCTTTGCACAAGTTAAGGCAAGGTTTATCATCAGATAAATGGATCACATGCATTTCAGAGGAAGAAGGACAGACTCAATATGACTTTGACTACCCACAACCCTTTAAACCTTCTAGAATGTGGCCACAATTTTGATAATAGATTTGTTCCCTCATTTTTTTAATGAGGAATATGAAAAGCAAATATTATGCATGTATTTGGTAAGACTGCATCCTACTTTTGCTCTGCTCTTTCCACAAAACGTGATAACTTACAAGTAGGAAGGACGCTGCAATTCAGAGTTCCTGTGGAAACTCTGATCCTCCTGTGCTGGTGAAATGTCATCAGGAGATTTGTGGAGAAAGTAAAGACTTTCACAAGAGAAATATGACTCTTGAACACCAAGAAGGAATGGATCAGAATAATTTCTGAATCTTCTGTAGAGACAGCAAAGAAAAGCAGCTATAAGCTGACTTTTACCCAGACTGCTGACTGCTCCTAGTGTGGTGCTAGAGGTAATGTACTGTATTATGGATAGGGGAGCAGAATTACTTTCAGGCTCCCAAGATGATGCTGAGGCTTGGCATGATTATTTTATCTATGAGTAAGGATTTAACTTTCCTTTTGTCCTGCAGTCAACAGACCTTTGAGTTTTGGGGGTATTGGTTGCCACCAGAAATGTCACTTAATGAAAGTTCCTGGCAGCTTTGACAAGGTGACATCCTTAATGTTACTATAGCAGAAATTTTGTTGTTTTGATATGTTCCTTGCTTTTATGTATTGTTGGAATCCTGTGTACACAGAGATAACATTCTTATGTATTGAATTGCTTTACTTTGGACTTATAAGTTATTCACTGCAAATTCAATCACTCCATTTGTCTTTGAAAGTATAGTACTGTGTGAATAACCAAGCTGAGTTTTTATGGTAGGAGGAAAATTGTTGCACATACATTTGAAGTAACTTTGGAAGATTGGTATTATACAGATAAGGATGATGACTGCATGGTATGCAGTATAAAAATATGACAATATCATATATGTCATTTAAATAAATGACATATAAGTTTCCGCTGTTTTAACCAGTGAAGCAATTTAAAATGTAAGTTAAACAAAACAATATCTCAGAAGATAAAAGATGAAGCAGAAAATAAAACCAGACTTAAGATAGCAACAAAGAGACAGATAGAAAAGCAATGTACTAGACAGGTAAAACATGGGAGAAAAACCACCCTTAATGTGTCACTTCCAAAAGTGACCTTATTTCATGCTGAAGAATATTGAACAGTGTTTCTGGGTATTTAAAGCGCAGAAGTATTGTCCACAACTCTGATGTGCAGAGTCAGAAGATGCTTTATGCAGGGGAAGATATTGGCACCCAGGCAGCTCCCAGTATTTGAAGAAACACACAGGGCAAAGACATATACACATTTCTAAAGAGAATTGAAAGGAGTGCTGTGTTTAGTGTTAGCACTGAAGATTCACAGAACAGCGTTAATTCTTATGAATTGAAATCCAACCCCCAAAAGGGTTAATTGGTGAGCTGCCTAAATGAGCAAAGTGTGCTCAAATGGAAAAAAATACTAGGTAGGGGGAAAACAACCCTCTTTCTGTTAACAGAAGGGTCAGTTTTGAAGCTGTCAGACAGAAAAATAAACACTTTCAAGTAAGTATAAGAGTTTAAGAAAATTTTTAGATGATGTAATAAAATTCTCAAAAGCCAATAGTCTCATCAAGGATTAAAGAATATAATATGTTTTTTACCATTTGAGGAATACTCATTATCTCAGAGTTTACAAAATTGAACACATTTTCCAATAATAGACTGTTTCTGGCTAGAGCCTTCATTTGCACCTTTGTAATGCTGTATTCCCTTTCATGCTGAAGTTTTGATGCACCTTTCATTGGAAGACGTCTCAACTGACTTCAACTGAGAAGAAAGTTTGGTAGATTTACTCTGATGGTAGATTAAAGCCTACCATATCCATTTCAAGGCTGTATATTAAATATCATCACAAATATTGATCAGTCATCTATTATAATGTATCTAAGCATTACCGCTTCTTTTTAATTATTTTCCAGCAGTTTATATGCTCTGTCAGTGTGAAAGACAACTTTATCACAATTTTTCCTTTTTATTTGCTTTTCTAATTTTTTTTCCCCATGTTCAGTTACAGCCACCTATCTGAGTGTTAGTTAACTTAGCATTAGGTGAGTATGAGAACTGAGAGCCAACTGCAGAGGGAAAGTGGGGTGCTCGCGATTTGCTTCTTGTTCCTGTTATCTCCTTCAGCGTTAGTGACCTTTGCTATTTTGACAAGTGTACAAGCATAGCCTTGTAACCCAGGGAATATTGAGCTACAGTTGTAACAGGATTTGTGTTAAGCTAACAACACAGGCTTCAAACTGATCAGGATGTGTCTTGAACTGTTTGGAGCTATGTTTTAGCTTGTAATAGCTGTATCTAACGATCAAGTGATTATTACAGACTTCATTTTAGCTTTTGTTTATTTTGGTACAACTGTGTGGTGTAATGCCTGCTATTTTGTATATTTTGTCGCTAACAGACAGCAATAATAAGTATTTATGCAGTGTAGAAAGAGCTGTCTATGACCCTAGAATAAAATGTAGTATTGATGACTACAGGTGTGGGGTGATAGCAGTAGCTTTGACAGTGTAAGCATAGGAGGATACTCGAGGCCCCAGGACCTCACCAATGGGTATTACTAGTCACTGAAGAAATGCAACTTAAACACCTATGTAAAACCAGTTTAAAAGTAACAAAGGGAACAAAAAGCAAACATCCAACATACATAAAACAAACATATATAATAAATTTGGGTAGAAAATGGACCTGCAGACTAAAGAAGGAAGAGCAATGTGTAGCATGTTAGCAAGCATGTGAAAGTGACCCCAAGCAATCCTAAAGAGGTGAAGAAGAAATTAGCATGATACTTCTTCTGATGAAGTACTTGAGATGCTGAGACCTCACTATACACTCCCTTCCACACTGAAACCATCAAACTTAAAACCTACAGGAACAGTGGATGAGTGAGCGTAACGCCAGAGAAATCGTCTTGGGGATATCCTTCTATACATATTGGAGTATCTTCGAGATTTAAATTAGCATTGAGTGCTTCAGATCATTTGATATAATGTTTGTGGTTCATAATATTTCCAGACTGATTAAATTTTCTTGAAGTTAGAAGCTTTCTTTTTACCGTTCTATCAATGCTGCTCTTCACCAAAGTTAAAGAGATCCAGGCTTTCTGTATATATTCAACTTATTTTTGCATCTGTTGGTATAACATAGTCTCTTTTGCTTTCTCATTCAAACAAATTTCTCATGTTCTCCTTAAACAGTTGTCCTGTTATCTGGAAGAACATCTGATTTTCATAAAATTTCTTTCGTATCTTCCAGCAATATTTTCCCCTATGATTTCATATATGTAATGGCTAGCCTGGAATGCCCTCCACCTCTTAAGAATCAGTGCAGCAAAAAATGCTTTCCATAACTATGTATTTAGATTTTGGCATATTCAAATATGGTTTCTCATTGAAATTCCTCTATAAATTATTAATTTTATATGGAAGATAGTCAGAGATAGGAGCAGTAGAATAACTGAGATATTTTAAGTCTTTCTCTCCCTCTCTCCTTATTTATAAAATATCTTGCTACATATCATGTATCTATCTGTGTATGGTATAGACTGTGGCAATTTTTTTTTTAAACAAAATATTTTTTAGAATATGCTATGTCATTATGTAGAGGCTTTTCTCATTCCCATCACATCACCGTGCTCAGTGGTGTGGCAAGTCCCTGTCTTGTGAAACGTCCACTCTGACAGAATATGAATGATGAGGAAAAATGTAAAACATGCAAACAAAATTTCTTACATAAACATATTATTTTTGCTTGTCTGAAACAACATGCTTTCCAGTTTGTTGTAGACGTTCCTCTCCCAGATGTGTTACATGCTCCTTCAGACGTATTCCAGTCACTCCTTGTCTTCTGTATGATCTGGTCTGTGAATCTACAAAAAGAACAGTCAGCAAGTTCTGTTTTGGTGATGATAGAAATAGGCAGTGAAAATAAAAATATCTTTTCCTGGGTGCTCCACTCCTGATGCGTCATTTTGTCATCTTTTCACCATCTTCAGTGTAGTTTCTGGTAACACCCAATACCTTCAGACCCTCAAATTGCTCACTAAGTTGTATTCTTTTTTATAGTACAAATCTTACCTGTCTATTTAATCTGTGCATGTTTTTCCTATTTTCACCTTCCTAGCATCTTCTACTGAAACCTCTTAAGGTGAATCTTGTAACTAAATTGCTCTTTTCCTCTTGAAGGTTGTCATTTAATTCTTTTTGTTTACAATGAGTGACCTGCATTCAAAAAAAAAAAAAAAAAAGGACAAATTAGGTGAGCTACTGGAAAAGAGAACTTTTTAGACTGAAATCAGATATACTACTGGAATCTATTATTTAATGATTTCTCCTACCTTTATTTGGTCTGCTTATTTCTGTTGAAATTGTAAGCTGTACAAGAAAGTGGTTCTGTAGGGTTCGATTTTTGTGCAGTGTGAGAGCAATAAGCTGTTCGTACTGCATTGATTAATAACTACATTATTTTGTAGTATGAAAAAATATATTTTGATACTACACATATGGCTGTAACTCTCTTGACAGACAATGTCAACTATACTCAGATTTCGTCAGCATTTCAATGTTAAACCTCTGATAATGTATTGTGATATAATATTCGTGAAGTACACTTCTAAAATGGTTAAAATTAAGCAATGGTACATCTGATGCAGTGCATTTCAAGGAATTCTTTGCATTTCTTGCATTACCATCACACAAAACCAAGCATAATGCAAGAATTTTAATGGGAGTAAAAACTGAAACTACTTCTATCTTGAAGAATTAAGGAACTGGCAGACTGTTAAACCAGATGCACAGTCTATTAAAAGTAAAGCAAGCTTTTATTATCAATATTTTTCAAAACAAGCTGCTGTAAGAAAAGTGTTATTTCCAACTAAAACTTATGAAGCATATTGAAGGTCACCTTTGCATGTGGTTTCAAGTGGAAGAAGCATTTTTCTAAATATCGGGAGTGTTTGAAATGCTGTGAAAATATTGTCAATAAAACAGGCTGTACTGAAAAGTGGAAGAATGCATCCACTGTATATCAATATCGTTAACATATTTAATCTACTGAGTTCTAGCTTCAAAGTAATACAAGCAGAGTAAATGCAAGTTTAAGAAGTTTCCTTGATCTAAGTGAAGTAATTGTTGGTAAATTGAACTGTATATCTGTCTGTTATCCAGAAAGGCTGTTGTTCTCTCTCTGCTGATTGGAAATGAAACACAAGAAATTTTTCTTAAGTTGAAATTGTGGCCTGTTAGACTTGAATATGATTAGTAAAGAAATGCAAAATTTAAGTTATAACATCACAAACTAGATAATAGTATTAATGAGTGCAGAACAAATGAAGTCAAATGGACATTTTCATTTCGAAATAAAAATGAAAAGGAATTAAATAAATAAAAGTTGTAATTAGCTTTTAAGAACTAGAGCCAAGGGAAAATTTTGGAATACCAGTATAGCCTGTCAAAAGCTTGGGAAGCAGACTATAGTTGTGCGTATTCTGTCTCTTGCAAGCAAAGTACTAATAATAGATTTTTTTAAAAAATCTTGGGAGTAGATAAAGAAGAGCCTGTCTGCTGCCATAATAAGCACTTTCTTCTCAAAGCCAAGATGCCATGTTATATAGCAACTTCTACATCCTTAAGTTCATTTAGGTAAAAGCTATTTAGCTGATTTCTGCTCCTGTTGCAATGGAAATCCCAAACAGCTTAACCTCATGAAATTCTCCATTCCAGACTTCCAGCCTCTCTTACCTGCTTAACTAACAGGCTTTCTTTTCTTGTCAAGTTGTAATGAGGTTACTGCATAGCCATATGACAAAATGCTTTGTGAAGGATGAGTCATTTTCATCAAATGTTATGAATGACATTAACAACAGAGAGGTTTTTTGAATTTAATGGAGAAATTATTCTGTCCTTTCAGCATCATTCAGAATGTATTTTTAGAAGGCTGTATTGGCACTTACAACAAAGCGTTTAGCACTTTGTACATATACAAAAAATAGCCCTATAAACATCAGCACTAATGGATTCTTGCGTCTTACATTTCATTTCTTTTTCTTTCTTCCAGTACATACTGTATCTCTATTTTAACATAACTTTCCTGTGATTAAAATCATTTGGCCTTCTAGCCAAGCCTCAATACAAGTCTTTTTAAAAATGTTTCCTCCTTCTTCCTGAGGAAACAAGGGAATCTAAACACAGTTCCAAGTTGCTTCTTTGTCTTTTCACAAGGCTACATACACAAGTTGTTGATGTGGTAGTTGAAAGCTGACTTCTAGGGCCTTTAAATAACAAAATGTGAAAATTCACAAGTGTTTACTTTCACTGGTGCTTTGCTTTTCTGGTCTTCATCATATATTTACATGTATGTTCATTCTGGACTTCTCCAGACTTTCTCACCTGATAACCATAACCCTACATCTTTTGGAAAAAAGGCTATATTTTATTAAACAAAACTAATTTTATTCTCAAAAGTGTGACCATAATAGAATATGGAATTTTATAATGGATTTTGTACTGCATTTTTCCTGGAGGCAGTTGATTTTGAGCTGGCCCTCTTCTAAGAAAGGGCAGTCCTTATAATACATAGAATTTCTTTCCAGCAATCAGAAAGAAGAATGTTGCAGTGAATGTTGCCTCCTACATGCAATCAACATTTTGTTTGTTTCATTAAAAATATTTCCTATTATAAAGTTTCCTCAAACAGTCTTTACAATCTATTTATAATTACTCTACCAATGGAAAATGTGATTTATTTCAGTATTCCAGGTGGTTGCCAGTAAAGCATATGTAGCCATGAATCTTCTGAAATCTTCTGCTTTGCTATAATCACCCTCCTATTACTGGTATAATAAACCCTCCTGTATGCATCTTCTATTTCTTTGTGTTGTACTTCAAATCTATCTATTTAAAAAAATGTAAATGTTTCTCAGTATTGAAGATTTGCTTTAAGCTGGAATATGTGTCCCTCACTCTTTGAATTTAAAAAAATTCAAAAAGCATATTCTCTTTGATGGACATGTATTTTTATTTTTATTTTTTATTCTTTAAGGCTGTGACATCCTTGAAACATCTGAAAGGATATGACCCCTACCTTCACTATTAAGCCATAGATGTATATAGCCATAATTACTGTTGTGGAGCAATTCAGGTTATGTACCAAAAATATAGCTGTAATGAGGAGATTTTGGTAGCAAGTGCTTAGCACAACACTATAAGTGTGTCTATATGTACTAGTCTTTATGTATGTGTGTCTTCTGATGCACCTTTTTTTGGTAGAGGGAACAGCTGATGACTTCAAAGAAAGGATGCATGTGTGACTAGGTTTGACTGATAAAATATTAGTTAAGTTGTTAGGAAACTGCAGCTTGAAAGCTGTTGAAGAAAAACAGTGTTGTGAAAGGGGTCTCCAAAAGCGTAAACACGAAACGATAGCACAAAATGAAAGTGCAAGCACAGGGTGGTGTCAGAGGCCTCAGGGCTACATGTACAAAAATGGCTTATGCATGAGATGATTGTCTCCAAGAGTGAGAAGGAAGAAACTATTGACGTAAAACACTGTGTTCCTCCTGGCAAAGAGGAGGAAGGTGCTGCCACCACCACCGTCAAGAGTAAACTCTTCCCAGCAGGGAATGCAGGACTTGGACTTGCTGCAATGCCCCCTGCACTCTCTGTACCTCCGGACCCTGCTTAGCACCCAGGAGCATAGGAGGGGTGAGCATAACATTGGGGAGAGTGGTTCATGTTAGAAAGTTTCTGTATGTCAGTTTTCACAGCGTCATTAGAAATGAGCTGAAATAATTGGAAAAGAAACTAGTATTAATTTTATGATTAGACTATTAAGACTTCAGTTAGACTAAAGGTAAATTTGTTGTTTATAAGGTGTGCAACTTCACAGCAGATAAACTGCAGGGGGTCTTTGATCTGCTCTCTGTGGCCTGGAGGACAAGCTGTTAAACCTCAACGCAATGTTGATTTCTTCATGGGAATGATATGTCTAACGGGCAGTTCATATAACTGTAAGGCAGAAGGTCAGACAGTGTGGAAGTAGATAGCATAATTTTGCAACAGTGAAGGTGCTTTCCAGGCTCAAGCTCTTCTCCAAGATATTATTAGCAAGAAATTATTCCTTTATTAGGAAGGAATAAATCTTGCTAAAAATTGGTAAATACTAAGACCTACACAGAAATAGGGTAGGTTTATACATGAAGATATTGCTGCAGTCTACAACTTTTTTTCATTTGATCCCTACTATTAGAATTAATTTTAAAGATTATAATCCTTTGTGATTCAGCAGTAGGGTTTGTTTCTCTTTTCTGAAGTCTAGAGTGCTAGTAATTTCTTTCAAATTATTGTATGTTTATTTTAATTTACAGTGTACCAAAGAACATAGTATTAATATATATATTTTTTAATCTCAAATTCATAGGCATTAGTCACAGAATTCCCTAGCAAATTAGGAACAAGCTAAAACATAACTCCTTGTAGTGGTATGCTGGAAGTATGGCATTCCTTTTCCTGCTTTGAAGTAGGTGGTGATAACAAGGACTCTCAGGTACTACAGATTATTAAAACCATAATAATAAAATAGTGACTAGAGTTCCAGAACCAAGAAGATGGAGCCCTAGCTGCTAGTGTTTCAGCTCCGCAGGGAGTGTGACAGGTTAAGTAAGGAGCGCAGTCTTATGAAAAATCTCAATAGAATTAGACCAGCTGTGTTCTATAAATATTCAATAGCATCCAATAAAAATAACTTAGGAATTTTACACAGAGAGACAGAATGTAAAATTAAAGTGCTGGGTGTATCTCTAACAGGCAGTATATCCTTATCCTGTCCTCATGGACCACTAACAGTTACCTCAGGAAGATGCAGTGAATGGGGTTCCTCTCTTTCGACCTCTGTGGACTCTGATTTGACTTAGGCTGCTGTTACAGTTAATAGAAAGAAATAGACACATTAAATGACCTATCTGATTCTGAAATAGGTATTTAAAATGGTTTTTACTGCAGGAGTATCTATTTCCTTTCCTAGCTGTAAAAGAAATCTGGATGACTAACATTGTGCTCCATGTTTTTTGGTCCTTTCATTTATGCAAGATGTTGAGAAATTCAGTGTTCCTTTAGAAGGTCTCCATATTTTCCTGTACACATCAAAGTGCCATCTGGAAGTCATTTCCTTAGTCTTGGTGAGTATAAATTCATAGCAGCCCTGCAATACTCTGTGTGTATTGCAAATGGAGGTTGCAAATCTGGAGTCCTTTGAGAGATCATACAAAAAGAAAAGCTTTCTGAAATTTCAGAAAGGTTTAGAAGCATTAATTAGCCACATTCTAGCACGGTTTGCTGTTTTCTTTCATTTTCTTTGTTTAACCTCTGTAAGTGGAAGGTTCCAACATACCTTTATGCTATCTTGTTCTGCATTTGCTACTCTTGCATTTGTGTTTTAAAAAATGTGTCTATCCTGGCATGAGCAGAGTGAAAAGATGGGTTTCTAGATCATTTATTCTGATTCCTTCAGGTTACAGAGGCTTAAATATCATAGTAACCCTTGTATCTACGCTTGTATTAAATGTATATGTCTGAATAAAGCACAGCATATATTTGTCTAAAATCAAACTTTCAGAGAGGAATTCTATCTTCATGTCAAGAGAGGATGAAATTCCCCATTTTCTTGGATAGGTTTTCTAACTCTAAATAGAGAATGATGTTAAAAATGTTTTTCTGTGTTTCCAGCTTCAGGCTATGTGAACTGATGTCATGGTCAATTATTCTTATTGGACCTTTTTTTTTTATAAGATTAAGAGAAAACAAATACCAAATATTCATACTAAATCCATGAAAATACATTTCAAACTCGCAGGCTTTAGTGACACAATATTTTACACTGTTAATGTGATGTCCATTCCTAGCCTGTTGTATAATTTTGAAATGACTGTGTTAAAACTGGAAGCAGTTAAAAAGCAGTAATATCAACTTCCTTCTACAGGAAAATTTTTAAGTCGTGTTTGCTTCCCTGTCATTTATGTGCAAAAAAGTAACTTTTTCATTTTACAGAATTTGTATTTGAAAAATCTTTGAAATCTGAAATTGCTTGTTAGAACTGTGAAAATAAGCCATAATAGTTAAAAATTGTACTCTTTTTGATACTAAGTTTCTACATGGACATGACAGACATCTTTTTCTGGATCAAAGCATGTTGTTAATAATGGAATGAAAAAACTTGACATTCTTTCACAATGTTTGTCAAAACATCTCTGCTTTTTGCAGCTCAATCAAACCACTTTGATCTCTAGAACCAGTACTAGGTGCCAGTTAATTTCAAGAGTGGAATTATAAAAATAAAATAAAATATAAAGGAAAAGACCGTTCTAAAAAACAGCTTTTGAAATCTGTAACTTAAAACACAAAAATTTAACTCTTATAAACAGTTTTTTTTAATTCAGTGCAAAATGAAGAACATTTACTTTTTATGAAACAAAACTTCCAGATTTTGATGAGTTCAAGCTGTTTATATTTTCTTTTAATAGATTTAGTCTATAAAACGATTAAGATAATTTTGTATGGTTACTTTGTTCTCATTATTTACTATACCATCAATTTTTGTTAGTACAGTTTCCCATAAAAAGTTGCTTTTACAATCATATTACTGTTGAAACTTTTGAACAATGTTTGTGCCTCTCAGTGATCTTTTCAATCCTTAGAAAGATAAGAAATATATTCTCATTAAATGATGATTCTACATCAACAGTAACTTTTTAAGATTTGCCAATTAGCTGTTCTTTATGAATTTCATGGGTTTAATGTTCTGAAAATTCTACACAGTGCTTACTTTTTAATCGGACTTTGTTAGAGGCTTTACTGAAGTCCCAGTCTATTAGCTGTGTTTCACATTACATATTTTCTACCAAACTTTCTTGAGTAGGATTAAATATGTCCCCATCCTTTAAGTCTTTGTTAAATGAAACTCAAATCAGAGTTTTCCTCATTTTACCTCAGACTTGATAGAAGGATGGAGGGTGAATTTTGGATAGTGTTATCATTCTTCAATTTCCTGGAATACCATGGTATTCCAAAATTTATTAAAATTTTTATGTCATCATTAAATGTTTACAACATGTAGATACTGTTTTATACCTCTTTGCTTACTAATGGACTGTAAAGTACTTTATTTTCCTTATGTGATATGAGGACTGCTGTTTCCTTCTGAGTAAAGAATAGAAATATTCACTGAACACTTCTATTATCCTCCATCATTAACTGTGTTACAATCTTCTTCCAGTAATCAGCCTTTGTTAGGTTTTTTTTTTTTTTTTGCTGTTATATTCTTCATACACTTATCTCTTTTTTTCTTTAGTCCTGCCATCCATGGATTTTTCTTTGGTGGTTTTTGCCCCCTTCATCAATTTTCTGGAGTCATAATGACATTTCTGTTTGTATCATTGATCTATATTTCTTCTTTATTAAGTTGTGGCATTTATCTGCCACAGAAACAGGCTAAGCATTTAGGTATGTGATATAGTAGGCTAAGTAGGATGTCTTCTTTAGATGTACATGTCTTACTCCTGATAAAAGATGTTCCACAGCTAGTAAAATATTAACTCATCTGGGCACAGGAATGTGCTGAATATTCAGGAGTATGGGCTTGGGAGCAATTGTTTCTGCTTGAAAATGCATCCAACAAATTCATCACATCCATTTAAAACATCATTTGAATTTACTTTCTTGGAACTGCAAAGTATTAAAGAAATAAAATTGTAACTTTCAGTCTTCTACCCTTGCAAACATCTAAGTTAATTTGGGGTGAAGGGAAGGAGATTGACTCCTTCCATGTTGTAGGCCAATTGCAAAAACACAGACTGCTCTCCCAATTTCTTACAAACTCCCAGAACGTAGTGAATACAAAACCAACATGACAGTCTTCCCTTGTACTTTATTGAGTGAGATTCTAGTATTGTATGCAGGATAAAAGGAACCATTCCTAATTAAATCATGGGCAGTTAAAATTCTATTTAGTATTGATCATGCATTTAACAGCAAAGATTCCAAGATACCAGATCACTATCTATCGACGTCCTAGCCCCTTGAGAGGTAATTAACGAAGAAACCATCGGTATCGGATTAAACATCTTGCCTGTGGTTTATTCTCTGCGTGAGATTTTCTTTTGGCCTTCTATGCGATAATTGTACATGGGAATAAACCTAAAGTTTTAAATTAAGGTGCTAGAATTTTCATATCAAAAAAAAAACCTATCATTTGTTTTTTCTATGATTAAATAATTTTGAAAAGTTAAAAGGCTTTTTGAAAGTATTTTCAACTAAGTTTGTGAAAAATGTCTTGAAGAAATAAACGTTTGTGTAATATCTAAATATTTACATCTTAGGGTAGTCTTAGTGTGAAAAATTAATTTTATATTTAGTAAGGCTATTAGCTTTCAAATTTTTTTTTATCCTTTACATGCATAATTTTGGAGTAGTACTGGGAAGTTAATTACTGTTCGTTCAAAGATCTGAAAAAAAGGCAAGGAATGTTGACGTCTACTCTGAACAGAAGGCAATATAGTCTCGTGGTTTTATTAAGCTAAATTTTGACCTGTGGTGTTCTGAGATTACTTAATATATATTATGGAGGAAAGGGAGCAAATATTAGAAAAGTGAGGTAATGTTAAATATTTGATACATGAGAACAGAATGATATACAATTCAAAGCTTTAATTAGTTCTTTAATATATTTAAAATAGATAAAATACAGGAACACATACTTTAATTTTTTTCAGTCAAATCTCATGTAGAATAATTTGCCAGCCAAGCACTGAAACGTGAAAACATAGACTTAATTCTTAATAGTAGCCCGAAAGCTGTTTAAACTTAAGACTTGAAGACAATAGCAGAACAGAGAACATCATTATACCACTGAATAAATTCATAATAAATACACTGTGTACTATACTACACACAGTATGCAAGTTTGGCTAATGCATGTCATATTCAAAGATGAAGCAGAAATAATGATAAAAATCTGAAAAAGGTTTGTGAAAGGATAAAAATGCTGGAAGGTAGAGAGCAGTGTCCCTATGAGGAGTGAATAAATAGGCTTAGATTCTTCAAGATGGTTAAAGAGATGGCTTGTGGGAGGGCATGAGAGAAAGCTGGAAAACCGTGAAAGCCAGGGAGAAAGAGAACAGGGAGCGTACTGTTCACTGACTCTCCTGTACAAGAGCTAGGTAGCACTCACTGAAATTAGCAAGGGAGAAGTTCAAAGTAAACAACAGGAGGGAATTCTTCACGCCTGTAATTGAACTGTAGAATTGCTTCATGTGGATGCTAGCAGTCTACATGGCTTAAAATTATGGAAGAGGAATCCATCCAGATAACAACACCAAAAAAGGCATGACATGTTGCTCAGAAAATCACTGAACTGCAAATTGCTGGAAACTGAGAGAATATCATTATATCTTTGTCTTATTACTTTTTCCTAGATATTAGCTGTTGGCTGAGATAGTGTTATGGGCTGGGTAAACTTCTGGTCTGATCCAGTATGTCCATTCTTATCTTTCTATATTTTATATAGAACATAGATATATTGAACAGAGATGTAATTTGCACTTGCTGAAATGTTTGCAGAACAGTAGCTGTCAGTGCCTGATGAAAATTATGCCAGTCTTTGAAAAGAAAAGTCAGGAAATGTGATTTTAATTGAGTTCCTACAGGATCTTACCTGTTCTTAAAATTCAGCCAAAATAGGCTGAATTGCCCATTCCAAATAGGTTTGGGCCCTACTTCGTATACTGTCCCCCTCCCCCGCCCCCGCTCCAAATCACTAAGCTCAATAAAACTCAAACAACGTGAGGTAAAGATGGTTTCATTAAAAACAAGCAAAGGTCACAGTTCCTAAATATATATATATATGTTGCTTCTTCATTCAGATATAGCTAAAAATTGCAGCAAAGGTCAAATGTTTTTAGAAACAAAGCTTTACGGAACTAGGCTGAAAGTTTTGTTCTGCCACTAGTTTCCACTTAGTGATGTGTCATTTAGCCACTTAGGTGCATTTCAAGTGTCTAACTTAGCTGCTGATTATAAAACAGATAGTAGTATTTCTTTACACACAAAAATGTTATGATTATAAATATTTTAAAATTTTAAGACTTTATATGTTCTGGTGATCAGAGATAGACACTTTTGTGTGAAGGCGGATTGTGCATTTGCTCTGTTTGTTTCTTCTATGGCTTCTTGCTGATGCTTCCCATTTTCAGCCACACTTTTTCAGAACCAGGAAGCCAGTTACACCAGTCCTGAAACTACCCTGCTGAAAATCCAGAGATCCTTTGACTTAAGTAGAGTGTCTGTATTTACGGCAGTATGCAAAGAAAACTGAGTTTTTGATTATTTTTTAATCAAAAATATGTTTCCTTGTAAACCTAGGTCATCGTAGAAAAATAAATCAATTAATTATGGACTACCTCACGGTAGCCATTCGTCTCTGAGAAGTTTTATTGGGTTCCAGAAGAACAAGTCTCCCTGTGTGCATAGAATAAACAAGTTTTGGCCCAATCTAGCATGCACACGTGCATGCACACACATTTTTTTTTCCTTTGGACAGAAGTATTTAAATAATACATTTTTAAGACATCCACACAGAAAGAAAGATATTCTAAATAAAGGCTTCCATTTGAGATTAGATTCTATTGTTCCAAGACATTGCAACACATATTATCTCTTCCTACTGAGGCTCTGTTCTCCCTCCTACTGCATTTTCTAATTGAAATCTTTTTGTGGAAAAAAAAATACGTCCAAAATGACAATTCTATATTGTACTTGTAATTTTAAATGTCAGTAAATTATGCCAGTAAGCAACCTTCAGAAGGAATTTTATATTAATAATTGCAAGTTTCCTACAAATTGAGTGATGCGTAAGTATACCTCTGTAACTCCATTAGAACATCAGTCACCAGTTTCTGTTCTCAGAATCTGAGGAGAATTGGTCAGGAAGCATTTTATAAAATATTCCAATATGAATTCTTTCGGCCTGTGACTGCCTGTTAACCAAGTCATTTTTTAAGATGTGATGTTCACAGCAGTGTCCGTGCCCACCTCATGTGACATGGAAAAAAAAAAAAAAGCACTTCTAGTGTAACTGAATGCAGAAAAATGATATGTGCACAAAAAATGCATATAAATGGGGCACGAAAAAGGTGGTCCTGTTTTCAGAGAGGAAGGCAGCATGCGTGAACTGAAAGTAGGGTCAGTGAGGACACTAGGATCTTTGTGTGTCACATCATATAGATATGATGTAATGCACTCCTTGGGTACATAAACATGAGATAGCATTAGGAAGACAATTACCTGGTTTGATCTCTAAATATTTATATTTAAATATTTGCTATATATTGACCTGCTTCATAGATAGTATAAATCAGGCCAATATTGAAATTCATTTATGATATTTACCATTAAAAGAATGAACAGGGTAAATAAAAGAGACGTACAGACATTAGTCTGATGGATTTAGAGATACTGAAAGCACCCCACCTATATATCTTGTCAAAATGAACAGGTGATTTAATTACAGTCCATAAATATTTTCACAGAGAGAAAATAAAAGGTCCATTAATTTAGCAGGAAAGGACATAACAAAGACAGCTGGCAGGAAGATGAAACCACGCAAATTCAAATAGAAAACTTTCTTGCAAATATATGTGATTCTCTATTACAGTAAATGTAGAAGCAGTACCTTCCCTAGCTTTCATGTTTCAGTTCAGAACAATATTTTTCATTAAGATTATTTATTGATTACTGTGTTTTGTGGAACTCAGTTCATTGCTGTTCCAAACATTTTAAATATTCCTTTCCGGCAAACCCAAAATCTACGCCTGCCCTTTCCCCCCAATAAAATAATCTAGGACGGAATGTGAAGGAAATATTTCACAGAACCCACTTAGATTTTTGTATTTAAGATCAGTAGATCTTTTTGATTTTCTATTTTGATTTATTTAGAAATAACACTGATAATCTCCAAATACACTATTTTCCCCTTTTAAAGATTATTGAAAAATAAAATTATTTAATTTAAACAATACCAAGACATTGATATTTTCTTCATTTCTATTCTCTTTTTCTTTCCTCTTCCTTGCTCACTCCCACATCAAACATTCTTGAAATCCTTATAAAAAACAGGGCAAAATTATGATCATTTGGCAGCATTGAAAGTTTTGCTTTCTTCTGAAAAAAGGATTTACCTGAAATATTTTTCAGAGTCTGAATTTATTAAAAGTTATGCTTTAGTTTGCAAGTTGTTAGAGTCAAGCTAGAATGAAATTGAAGAGCCAGAAGTCAAACTAGATACGTGGAGTCTCCTCAGGAAAGTGGAAGTGTCTCCTCCTCCGCGACCAGATATTTTACTAAAACCAAAAGAGAGGATGATCCCATTTCCAGGGAAGGGAAATTGTTCTGCGAAATGATCTAGTGCTCTGTTTCTCTTCTGTTTACAGTCAAACCTGAGAAAGGTTACAACTCTGCTTGTGGAAAGACTCAGGGTATCTGAATCCAGGTAATACTTCACCAGTAGTGAGCCAGTCTTTCATCTTTTACTAGTAAACCTCAGAGAGGTTCATCTCTCTTCCCCTCCTGCTGAGTTTCAAATCAGTAAAAGGGAGGGTTTTGTTTATGAAACTACTTGTCCAAACGGGCTCCAGATAATGCTAAGGCACTAATGCCTTTTTAAAATTCTCTTGTGTTATATTTGGTTAATAAACTTGTTTAATTTACAGTCAATACAGATGAAGGACTGTTGGTATGATGCTACCATTATTAAGAAAAGATGTTGAGAGAAAGAGAGGAAAGGATATTTAGTATTTGTATCTTCCAGAAAGAAAGCACTGGCCAAAGTAACTTCTGTCTGTAGAGATGAATATATAATTTCCCTTTTATTGTAACATTAGAGCCAAATTAAGGCAAATCTTGAAAAGAAAAATGAGGCCTGAAGAGATGAACTCTCTTCCTATTTCTCTAAGCATTCTCAGTGAAAGAAACATTTACATAGAGTTTATAAAGAGCTACCGAAAAGTGAAGGTTATAGAAAAGAAGGATGATGAGGCTTCATGAAGCTTTATTTAAGGAAGAAGCAAAACCCTTATTGGCAGTGGAGTAGATATATTCTCCTCCATTCATCATCCAGTTAGAGCCTCACTGCCCTCAGTCATTTGGTCACAGTATAGTCAACACTTGATTTTAGGTGAAAGAGAGCTAAGACTGACTGCATAAGAATTCTGTAGGTAGATATAGGAAAACATTAACAAAAATTATAACTGCACATAATATACTTTAGCAAGTATTAGTTATTAAATTGACAGGTCAATCAAGGTCTTCCAGGTTTATGCCAACATAACTGCACACAGTACTCAGAAGATAATTTGGGCCATTAATATATTATCTTAGATCATTCCTTAATGCAAACACGTAAATTGCTAACACAGAACTACATTAATTAAACGACATCTTATTAATTACTTGTAGATTTATAAAAAGGCAGTCAAGTGTTGCAGATACCATTTTATAACCTTTAATGATGTCCTGTTACAGGAGATCCTATTATACTGCCATGATACCCTTTATAAATTGGCTGCTCAATTTAATCTGCACAACAGAGTTACAGATTCTGTGTATGCTATCCGGATTTCTGTTCTTTCGGTACTTTGTATAGTCTTAAAGGAGCATTCATGATAAAAATATTTTTGACTTGAGGAGAATTCTCTGTCACAACCAAAGGCACAGTTCACCTCAATTCAAGCTCATTGTACCTAAGCCCACCCAGGTTTTTCACCCTTTTTCTTACTGATTTGTGAGAGACTTTTCAAGTATCCAAGCTAAAAAGTTAGCAATAATAGTACTAAAAAGCAGTCAATGCTTCATTTCCCTCTTATGCTTTGAAACCTCTATTCTTCCTAATGCATAGGGCATTTTACTGTATTATGGCATAAGTAAAATGATCTCTTCTTTCCATATATTTTCAAATAAGCTGATGAGAATGATTTTAAGTTCTTAGCTTATAATTTCTCACTGCTTTTACTTTCATGTTCCTGTTCCCTGTAGATTCTCTCAAAACAAGAACGTAGTATAAACTTTGCCATGTTTAATTTAGAGAGTAAGATCTGAATGACAGAGGTCTGTCACTTTTTTGTATCTGTAAGTGGCAGTGCATGCCTGGGAGAGTAGAAATAATAAAAACTTATAATAAGACTCAATATTAGCACATATTCTCAGGCTAATTTCTTGTCCCAAGTTGTCCTTTGCTTCTTATCCAAGATCTCGAACAAAGGGAGGTATATATTGAAACTACTTTGTGTATATATTTTGATACTAAAAATCACTGTCTTTTTAGCAGCAGGTATTTCCTTTGCTTAACTTATATTTCTGAAGCAAAGTGTTAGCAAATGCTAGAAATGATAATCAGATGACAAAGTGGGAAAATTTTGTGCCATAGTTGGACACAGAGATCTCTTGCATAAAATAGTCACAAGAAAATGATTAGTCCTAAACACTTAATAAGAAAGAATTAAAATGTTGTGAAGGAAGATGGAAAAGCTAATTAGAGGTTGAAATTGGTATTGAAAATTTAAGAGAACTCTTGTGAGGTCTGTGTGGTGAAATCTCTGTTTTTAGAACTTGAGAGCTAGCCAAATACTCCCCAGTTCTCTGTGCTGGCTGCAGTGACCCCTTTTGTCTCTTCCTGAAATACAGAGCAGCAAGACTGTCTAGGCCGTATATTGCAAGTCAAAACTGTTAACAGGGAAACACATTTCACTGAAGTTAACAAAACATTAGTTTTCAAGAAGCTGAGGTTATTTTCCAGATCTCTCTAAATTGTCTCATTGTCGCCTTCTAACTTCATATTTCTTTCTTAATAGTCTTACTTGCAGTAATATTTCAGTGTTTCATCAGGCAGCATGTATTTTTCAGTGCTGGACATACTATCTTTTGGCTTCAGCAAGGGTGACTCTGGGACCCCTGAGATGATTTGATTCTGTTTTAAACCTATTTTTATTCCAATTACAATTACTTCAATTTCAGCTTTTCTTAGGAGACAATAACAAACCTATGTTTTTCCATTTGTCAGTGTGGATGTGCCTGACTAACTCTCCAAGGAAAGAGAAAAAGATTTCAGCATTCAGAAGGACATAAAGAAGCACTGCACCAAGTGGGTAAAAAAAATTCTCCTTCTAGAATGGAAAAATATAAACTGTTTCTCCAAAAATGAATCTCATTTTAAAGTGAGGAATTAGCCCCAAACCTAACACAAAACAAGAAGTACTTTCCTCTCAAAACTCACAGTGCTGTCATCACATTTTTTTCAGATGATGAAAAAAAAAAAAACATGGGCTAAATTTAACAGATTTGTGTTACTTGGATCAGCAGCAAGTTTTGTCTGGCTGTGTTGCATAGCTTAACATATGCTTTTGAGGATTTGTTTACCAAAGTATCTCAGGCTGTCTTTAATGCTGATCTCTGCTCTGTAGCCCTTTGTACCTCAGGATATACTTTGGCATTCCTCTGTGGAAACAAAATGGTTAAAAATTAGGTGGTACAGCGTCTAACTACAGCATACAAAGACTCTTACTGGTCACGGGCTTAAGATCAAAGCAGGCCAAGGAAAAAGCTTTCTGCTAGAGACACCTGCAGTAATAAAACTGAGGGGACCCTCGTGCTGGTGAAAAAAAAAATTGTAGTATTTAAAGACAATAAAATTCTTTTAGTGTTATTTTCCATTTGAGATGCAATGTAATTGAGTTTTACTCAGCTGAAGGACTTTCCTCTGAGAAAGTAAAATTGAGAATAGACAGAGTGATGTGAAATTGGGGAAGTCCTGAAACTGCAGACAAACTGGGCTTGACAGGGGGATGAATATTGCTTCCAATCACTGTTTATTTTGGTAGAGTTGCGTTGGCTTTCACATGACTAAAATAGTGGCAAGTCTAGAGCTAGAAGGGGGGTGGCTCTTTGGAGAGTTTAAGAAGAATGCCGAATGATTTCTTTTCTGTTCAAAACTCCTCCATTTAAATGTTACAATCTTTTTACATTAAACAGAACGCAGATATAGCTTGGAGAATGGTCACTGTGTGCAATCATGTAGCCCTGTAATACAGTATTGCCATTGCCATCCACTGGCTGTAAGCTTTGTACTGAGTTTGCAAGGCCTCAAGACTGAGGCTTGTCAAGCCTGCGCTGTCTGAAATTTTCTTGACCTGTCTGCAGGTTTTACTTGGTTTAGTTGTGACAGCTGTGACAGCAGTTTCTCTAATTGACCCAATGTCAAAATATCTATTTGTTTTGCTTTTCTTTGTGTGGTACAAGCATAGTTTTGTAGAGGTAGCAGGGGAAAGCAGTTGCTCTAGGTAGAATGAGACACTTAGGATGAACGCAATGACCCAGCACAGAGAAACAGAGGCCTGGGACGATAGCAGAGGCCTTGAGAAGTGCAGACAGAGGACGTGATGCAGAGGGGCAACCGTGCGCGATGACAAGAGGTGGGGCACAGCCTTGGCACTGGAGGTCCAACAGCTGTAAACATTTTGAACATAACAAGTGCTACCAGGTTGCCATCGTTACTGAGTAGCATTACTGTCACAGCTGTGTGAATAATTCTGTTATGGTAGCTAAGGTTCACACATCAGTCCTAGACATGTTTAAAAAAAATTTGTTTAAATATAGTGTAGTGCATTATTAAAACTCATTTTTGTTGAGGTACAGAAACACTGCTTGCTATTACTGAATTGTAACCATAATGAGAGTACTTTAGTTCTAGTTTGTTCAAAGTAGTGAAAATTCTTCCTGATCCTAATTAAGTACTAAAGATAACAATCAGATGGAAATATTTTCAAGGTTGTCAATATAGAAAGTTATTCCTTATTGAGATATTTGCATTTCTTTCCTCTTCAGGCTGCAGCCTTTCCCTAAAGAGGTTATAGGTCATTTCTAGAATAAATTCTGAGATTTCTTTACTGTGAACCTAAGATGGTAGTTAAAGAACACACAAGTTCATCAGTTAAATTTACAGGCTTCTAAACCAAACACTCGCTGAGGAGGGCATTCAAGGTGAAGATGAGGTCAAAGAAAATAAGGGAAGTATGTGTTTTTGTACTAAAATAACCCCATTGTTTTTATGCTCTACACAGTCATTATTTGAGTGATGAAAAAATCCAATCAGGATCAAGGAGTTTTTCAAGTCATGCAGTATAGAAAATAGTAATTTTTAATCTTAGAAACTTTTCAATGGATATTAATGGACGTGGATATTCCCTAAAGGAAATGTCATTTCTGGAATGCTTTTAGGTTTTTGAGTTTTTTTTGATTTGGTTTCATTTTTTAACGAGAAATACTACACAAATGAGTGCACTCATTCTGTAAAACATATTTTTGAATGTGTGGCTGAGAAGCATAGGGCTTCCTGTATGCACTTTTTATTTATGTTAAGTTTTAGGCATTGGTTTTTGGAAGACTTTTTTTAAGAACTATTTGATAGTCCTGCAGTTACTTACTGTCCGTGTCCTGCAAAATTCTTCTTCTTCTTCTTCTTCTTTTTTTTTTTGAAATAGGTTCATCATAAATAACAGTGGGTTAATTTGGGTACTAGAAGTAATTGCACAGACAGTTGTCTTTGTAAGTTGTTTACAATCTTGCATTACGTTGCAGATAGTATTGGGAAGCACACAATATTTACAATAATTCAGTCTTTTTGGAAGTCACTGGGAAGTAGTTCGTACCCAATGAGTCTGAAGTCTGTGCACTGTACAAACTGGTGGTGTGTTTCTGGTAGTGTTTTCCGCTGCAAGACACATTGAAGAGACATCACACCTTTTAAGTATAAACTGTATGTATTTTATTTTTCTATGGTAAGAGTTTACATTTGTTTTTGCCTTATCCAGTCTTCCAACAAAAACGGGCAATGCGTAGATAGAGCTTTATTCACAAAAGCTGCATTTGGAGGAGAAACATCTCTTTTCTAAACCTGTTTTTAAACGGACAAGTTCTAAGAACAGTATCTGTGCATTTATATTCACTTTACAAAATTTGAGGCCTTCAGCCTTTTTATGCAGAAATGCTTATGCTTCAGTTTAGCCATGGGAATGCTTACCTGCATCAGTAGCACTAAAGCTTATGCACAGCCTAAACCCCCTCATCGTCCTAGAATTCCCCATTTGTCATAACCTTGTTAAAGCAATCTATATTTCTTCCACATTTAACAAAAACATTTCTATAAGACTTTTTATAAGCTAGGATTCAAGCATGATTGGTAACCATTCCGAGTTACTTCAGTCAAAACATTCTGCACAGTAATATGATCATAATACTTAATGCTTTGCTTTTTGCAGTAACACTTTTTGCCCTGATCCCAAGTCTTTTATGTAATTAGAATGCAGTTACAAGTGCCCTGATGCAAAATGTGTCGATATGCTAGATAAAAATGCATTAAGATTCTGCACTAGGAAATGTGCACAATAATTTTTAACCTCAGAGTGAATAATAATTAGAAGAATTATGGAGGGATCTAATTCTGTGGAATGAAATGATCTAAGCTGGAATTTGGGCCAGAACCTTGAGTTAACACTGCTATCTATAAAGTCTGTAGAAGCTGCACAGCTAGGGACCACGCTTTTTCATTTCACCTTATGGTGCAAGTTGTAGCGCATTCCAGAAATAAGTTATTTTTATACTAATGCTGAAGCAAAATAAAATTGTAGTATTAACTTTAAAAGCACTATGAGAACTTGGTACTTGGTATGTACATGATCAGAAAGTTGGCTTGTACTGTACTGTAAGAACTTCCCTAGGTTTGACCAAACCCAAAACTTCGACCAAATCACTTATATACACTCACTAGGTCTTGTTGCATATTTTTGCCAAAAAGTAAAATGAACACTGATTCATTCTTATCTTTCATCCTGTCTTTATAGGGCTTTCTACAAACAGAAAATAGAAGCTATGATGATTTTCTCCTCCCTTTCTTTAGGGAAAGAGGTAGTTAAAGTAAACATAAGATAAAGGGGATGCATGCATTTGGATATGGGGTACTGAAAACTGGAAAGAGATTGTAAATTTCACTCTTAGGTCTTCTAGTGACCTCACTGTACAGCGTATGCATGGACACTGTAAAACCTTAGTTTTAAACAAACTGAAAGATACCAGAAGCCTATTTTAGCAGAATGGGTGATACAAGGTGGTGCATGATAAAGCAGATGAAAACTAAAGCAGCTTTAATCAAAGGAAACTTCTGCCCTTTTTTGAGTGCTAGTTGAAGGAGGATAAGTAAGAGTCTGGCCCCAGCTGGCTAATATCCACACTCCATTATTATTTGTTTAACAGCAATGCATGTAAAAAGAAGAATCCAAATCTGTTTAAGGTACTTTTCCCTGGTGTGATAGCACTTCAAAATATTGCATAATGCTCTAAAGATGCACAGAACCATTATTATCCTCATTTTACAATTGGGCACCAGAAATACTGACACTTCACTGAAATAATGCATAAAAACCTTGCAGAATATAAAACTAAAATTAGATATTTGAGCCATCTGCTAGCT
The DNA here is from genome assembly GCF_040807025.1 of Struthio camelus. Taxonomy (NCBI): domain Eukaryota; kingdom Metazoa; phylum Chordata; class Aves; order Struthioniformes; family Struthionidae; genus Struthio; species Struthio camelus. The sequence goes on along the minus strand of NC_090945.1, from coordinate 48,825,286 downwards.
TATTTAGCACCAATAGCAACTACTTTTGAAATCAGTATGCCAAGTTGCTCTGATTGCGTTGCCAGATTACATTGTCTTCAGAATAAATATCAAGATCCACTGGAAAAATATATTATCTAAGAATGACATATCTGATGCAGAAGCATCTACTTCCTCTGCTGAGCTGCAAACATAAATCAGGAGTTTTCGGCCCACTGCTGATTCATTCAAAGAACTCATTTAATCCCATGCAGGTCTTGATTAGGACATTTTATTTCATGTTGTGCTTTTCAAACCATGAGGTTTCAAGAAAGAATGGAACGTCCTCAAATGTCCCAGGGCACTACTTGGTTTTTGGCACTAACTGGAAAGTGAAAGAGCAGGTTCTGCTCAGCTCTAGCACTGTTTCTGGGGTTGCAGGGGAGGTTATTATATTACACATGTAGAAAGAGCAAAAGAAGGTTACTTTGTTATTAATAAGCTAGCTATGAGGAAATATTCTGACGGTCATTTAATCTGCAGTTGAAATACTTATGCCTGAGAGAGAGTTCACCTCTTTCATGGATTATTGGCCCACTACACAGGTTTTATTGCTTGGCTGCAAAGCAGTTGCTCATGATTAAGAGTAGTACAGAGGATGACTATATTCAGCTTTCTATTTAAGTTACCCAAAATTTTGTCTTGTTTTATTTTTATTTGCTCTTTTTTTTTTTGTTTATAATTCGGCATTAGGAGTTCATCTACTTCATGTTTTGGTCTGGTTATTTGGTTTTAATATAGTCAATACAACTTTAGTTCATTTCCTAATTCTCTTTTTTGGGGTGTGTGTGTGTGTGTGTGTGTGTGTGTGTGTGTGTGTGTGTGTGTGTGTGTGTGTGTGTGTGTGTGTGTGTGTGTGTATTTTTATATACATATATATATATTTCTTTTGCTTTTGAGTCTGCTTTTTAGATAATGAGATTTGGGAGAAATTACTTTGCCAAAATTTGAAATCCATCAAACATTATGAGCTAAAATCATCCCTCATGTGGTTTCATTGTATTCGTTATTGCTGTGCCAGAGATTAATTTGGCCTCTTGAGTTCTAATTTTGCCAATGAAAATAAATTATTAAGATTTGTATTGTTGGAGCTGTAAACTTTTCATAGTAAAATTGTAAGATACAGTACAGTAATGAATAGTTAGCAATAATTTTTCAAAATCCATTCTTTGACCTCTCAATTTCTTTAAAATATTTTTAGTGGTCCATTCTAGAAAGGATCATGGAATCAGATGGATTTTTCACCTCTACCTTTAATTTACTCTCTTTTCATATCTGAAGTTACTTTCCCAGTTTTCTGTTGTGAAACACTAATAACAATATTTTTCCTCTGTCTCAACCATCACAAAACTTATTGAACTTCACTGGAGAAGTTCACACTAGAGAGATCTGACAGCAGTGTTTTTTGACATTCTGTCCAATGATAAAATCATGTCATTTATCATTTTCTGTTCTTTAAGTGAACTAGATAAGCATTTTAATCGATAGTTGCCACCTCTAATTGCATCCTTTGTTCTTACTGTCCCTCCGGAATCCTACTAAATCATTTAAAAAATCAGATGCTCTACCATTTCTCATAAGAGTACAATGAAAATATTTAAGCCCTTAGGTTTCTTGTAAACAGATGGACAAAATTTTAACAGAGTGGCATTGCTTACTGTTTAGGTTTTGGTAGAAGTGTGCTCATTTACTTTTCTTGGTGGAACCCTTGGTTTTGTTTTCAGTATTTACATTTACTTGAAGTAGCCAAAAAGGTTAAGCATTTTTTTAACCTTGCACTAACAACATGTACTCATGCTGATAATGATCTCTGGAAAAAGAGACTTCCTGTTGAGCAGTCTGCACAAAAAGTGGCAGTATAACCCTAACAAGCACAGCTGAATTTATTTCTACTTATTGACTTTTTTTCTTGGAAATTAACCTTTAAAAATAACATGGCTTTGAAAAGCTAAAAGATTTTTATTTTAGCTGTTTTTTATTGTTGTTAGATAAGCAGTAATACCAATAGGTGGAATTAAATGGAGTATTTATTTTTTCTTCCTGTCAGTTAATGCGAAAATTTCACCAGTGAAGTATGGTCATAAAATGGTCACTATGCTGTCATAAAACTGTGTGCTGTTCAATCTCATCATAATCAATCAAGTGTGAGTTCTTGTTTAGCATAAAAAATATGTTTAGGTCTGAGAATGAATTACTAATCTTTCCCTGCTAAGTCCCAGAGTATTATTTATAAAGCTTATTAGTGTATGCCAAATGTTAATATAATTAGCTCATAATAAATTAAATTTAGTAGCTAGTCATTCTATGAATCTTAATGACCCTGGATAAAAATGGAAATGACCAATTATTTCTTTTTAAAAAGTTTACACTGCATCTGCCTATAAAGACAAGCTACAATAGTACATGATAAATTATCAAGTCTGTAATATTATGACAATTTTAGTATAATTCTTTTCAAATCAGCACAGTATCACAGCAGTCTGGAAGAGCTCAAAGGGCAGTAACATACAGGCAATTTTAGTCATATATTGAACAATGTTATTTTTATTCTCTTTAAAGGACCTATGTCAAAATCTATAACCTTTATCTTACTGTTAATGTCATATCAGCCTGTATTAATTTACTAGATTGTGTTGATTTGTAATATACTAATGTAAAGTACTACCTCATTAATATTATAAAATAAAGTATGTTTCTTCAGCCTATTACTGTTGAATATTAAAAAGAAAAGCGACATGTTGTTAGTCAGATTTTTGACAGCATTTTTAATTAGAAATAGTTATTCTTAGTGGATTCAATAGATCATATCTGTAAATGCTACTATCTTAGTTTAGATTCTGTATTAAATCTATCCAGTTAGATAAAATTAAATTAATACACTATAAAAGAGTGAAATTGTTAATTGCCAGAGTAGGGTAGAGGTACAGATTGTTATTTCCTCAGTTTGCATGCTAGTCATGAAGTTGTATCATAACTTAATACAAAACCTTCAGTTTCATCTGAGGTAGTTCTCTTAGTTGTCCAGTGAACTCTTTACTCATGATGTGCCCAAATGGGTCCGTCAATTTACAATGTCAAGAAAACAGGAAGAAAAAGAAATATCTGATAGTCTCTTTTTTTTAAAAGTAACTTTTTAGGGCTTTTATTGATATGATGCTATAAAGTGTGCCATCTAGAAGTAGATTTCTTTGCTTGCATGTGTGTATACATTAATTTATTTTGAGTATAGGAATGGGAGGAAGGATATGACCTTAAGGCTACTTTCTGTGATGTAAAATGAAATTACAGCTATAGCAATAATCTTTATTGTCAAAGTATTTTTCCTTTCCATAAAGTAAATAGTAGATAGATCACAGCGCTAGAACCGTGGCAAATTCATGAAATTTGCCCCTGTTCCCATTACAATTAAACGTACTTCGGCCAATGTGAGTTCAAGATGACTATGTCCAAGAGTTTGAACTGAAAGAGTTGATAATCCTTTGAGATAGCGCTAAGAGACATGTGAACTATAGTTTCTGTATGTTCATCTGTATAGTCAGGAACACATTGCATTTATTTATATTTAGAAAAAAGTCATGATAGGCAGAAGTAAAAAAATTTTTTTTTGATCCTACCAAATGCTGTCATTAGAAAGAGAATATAAACTATTACTATAATAGATATCACTTTCACTTGCTACTAAACTATAAACTACTGCTATCAGTAATGAAAGGCTTATCTGTGATATGGTTAGAAAATAAATACAGTTTTGATTCATTGCTTTTTATCTATTATTTTTTGAAAAATTTCTAATTCTATTTTTTACTTGGCAATTAAAAGGAAAGAAAAAAGAATGGTTCATATATTTCAATATTTCAGCCAAAGAAGCCTATCTTAGGGCAGGTGTCAGAATAATATTTTTTTATCTGCTATCAGAAGCAAATTCTGCTGAAAAACCAGGGAAACTGCATCTATACTGGTGATTCCGAGGTAGTTAACGTAAGGGGAAAATGGTGACATCCTCAAAATGTTTGGAAGGGACATCTGGAGGTCACCTGTTCCAGGTTCCCTCTTGAAGCTGGACCACTGCCAACATGAGGCCAGTCAGCTATAGCTTTGTGTATGTGAGTGTTGAAAAACACCAAGGATGGAGATTCACAGACTCTCTGGGCAACCTGTCCCATCACTATAGTATCCTAAAAGTGAAAAGTATGTTCCTAAAGGCAAAGAAAGAGCAAGGGGACCGCAGAACTAATTCCTGAACTTGTGGCACCAAGATGAATTGTTTTAGGGTGCAATTGTGCTACCGAATCAATATAAATTGGCCTTAGGAGTGGAGGAACTGCCTTTGGTGTTCTCCCAAATGGTTCATTTGAAGTGTTCCACATAATCTGAATAAATCTGAAGCCTGATCTTCCCAGCCGAGGGACCCTGGTCCATCCGAGCTGCTTCCACAGAATATGCACTCTCTTTAGTGGTTTGCTTCTTTTCTTTATGTGCTCCGTTTTCCATGGAGAGCTTATTTAAAAGACACAATACAATGCTGAGGCTTTTTGTCCCCTGGAGCAGGAATTGTGTCCTTTACAATATGCACTAGGTTGGCAATTCACTCAGATATCACAAATAATAGTAAGCCTGTTGAGAAATAATGTAATCTTTCTGTGCAAGATAGGCACAAAGCAGTACAATTAAATGGAATTTGTAAACGCTTTGTCAAGTGGGAAAAATATATGACATTGCAATCAAGTCATCTCTCTAGTAGTGTTAAACTAAAATGATATTTTTAATTCTGGAATGCAGTTAGTCTTTTCTAAATGCTTTCTTAAACATTCTCTTCTTGCCAATTGCAATATTTAACACTTCTGGCATCACGACAAAGCGCGTATAATAACAACTGCTGATAAATTCCCTTATAACAAGCCAGAGAAGAATAATTATATTTCATTATTTATACTTTGAAAATTGGCAGCAAAAAAAGGTTTGATTGCTCAATTTCACAAATTAAATTTTTAAACAATTACAAAATTATAGGGTTTTATATTTCTTTCAGTGCACTATTGTGTTTTAAACTTCAATTTTTTAATGAAGTTCAATTCCAGCCTCACTGGTGTGGACTACCCAATGTGTGGCATTTAGCAAAGGAAATAACATGACAATTAAAACATTGAATAAATATTGTAGTAACACCAATTAACAGGAAGTATTTGCTAGGGCTTTTTCTTGATTTAAGTTTGTTACATATTTTGAGCAATTATCTCTTACACCAGAACTACACAACCTACTTTTTCAAATACGTCAGGGACTCAATTCCTTGTGAAATCAATGGGAACTAGAGGTACTTGGCACTTCTGAAAAGTTCAACATCCTTTTCTCTTTCATCCTGTTAGTATTTTATACTTTAAAACTCTTCATAATTCAATCCGCCCATGGAATATAGACTCTGAAAAGGTACCATGAGTTTAAAATCCATTTCTTGAAGTCAGAAGATTGACAGACTAGGAAACAAAATCCAATAGGCACTGCAAATGAAAATTTCTCCTCCCTGCCTTGCCAGTGACCTGAGCTGAGGCAAATCTCTCAGCAGAGGAAAGAATAACTTCTGGGTCTGGTTGGTCTTAGCCCTTTCTTTGCAAGCTCTTCACAAGGGTGAAGGCTTCAGGCTCCTCTGCGAAGCTAAAGATTTTACACTGTGAATATTGTAGACAAGGGACTGGAATCAGTCCCTTGTTCATGTTTTATCTGATCATCACTCTGTCACTGAACAGCTAGTTTAATGTGATGGGGAAGGGGTGGGCAGGATAGGAAGAGCTGACTAGAAGATTGTTTTATGATAGGAGATTGCTTGTGTTCAAATCATAATGAATGCTTCGTAGGGCACAGACATGGACATGTGCTCTCTGTGCCACTGCAGGGTGAAAGCAAAACTGGCCAGAGAAATCATCTGCAGAGATTAGGAGAAATAGAGCAAAAGCTCACTCAGGTCCTCAAACTATGGAGCGCGTTAATATCCTGCCCATTAAAATAAGGATGAGGTCTTACCATGGCAGCAGTCCTCTAATGCTTCATAACCTTATACATTATACATTACTGTGTTAGAAACTGGCTTGAGAGCACCCTATCATTTCCTGATAGATAAGTAAATAAACAATCAGTATCTAGAAAACCTGTGTATTCAATATACATAAGCAAACATGGAACTATTTGTAATAAATAAATTTCAATTCAGATGAATTAAATAGATTAGGAAGACATAATAGCCCACTTGCATTACTGCAGACTATCACTATTGCCTATTCTGGGAGGAATTATAATGAAAATTATTTCTCTAGCATTACTTTCTCCTTTATTTCTGTAAAGTAGAAAGCAAAAATGAATGGATAAAATTGAAATTATACACACACACTCCTTCTCTTACTCTCATGCATGCACACGTATTCTGTGCTACTTTGGAAATATCAGTAATTATGTCTCCAGATGCACTGGAACAGCAGGGCAAAAAGCAAGCCTATAGATACAGATTATTAAAAACTTGAAAAGCATCAGATGGTAACACAGATCCAAATTTGGCTTTGTCAGCTAAAAAAGCCACACTAGATTGCAGGTTGTGAGACAAGATATTTACAATTTTTTTTTCCTCATGTTAGAAAAGAATAGTCTAATAGTGAAGTCTTGCAAATAAATGAACAGTTAAAATTGCGACAAAGGGTGTTTTATTAACAGTGTAGTTTCAGTGGTAAACTGAATCCTGAGATCAGACAATTCCGTTCCTAAAGGAAGCCCTTATGATGAAAAGGAAAGTATTTCTCTAAAAAAAAAAAAAAGATTTGACAAAAATGTAGGGTCTTAGAACCATCACACCTCTCATGAAAGAGAGTTCACATTAGGCTGCTGCGACATTCCTCAGCTAGAAATTAAGATTGATGTGCTAAAAAATTCCTTGCTTCTTCCGCTATATGCATATTCTCTTCAAACTATATGTGGTTTGGATCTTCGTTAAAATTGTTTCAAGTAGTTAAATTTTGCTTTCCAAATGTTCCCTCTCTCCAAGCCTACCGTCTCAGTCTACTTTTTAAACTCTGATTATCTGAAGGATGTTTTTATTTCTCCCATTTCTTTTTCTGACTCTTTTTTCAGTCAGAAATATTCCAAAAAATAGGGAGATGAATATTTGATAAAAGTAAAGCCATATATTTCTAAATATATACATATGCACACACACACACACACACACACACACACACACACACACACACACAAACACACACACACAGATTTTAGAAAGGTTTAGAGTGTGACAAAGACACATCAATAAATCACAGATTTTTTATTCGGTTCAGAACCTATATTAGTGCAGAAGTTCAATCTCAGATTTTACATATGAGTTAAAAATCATATTTAAAAATCTCATTTAAATAATAATGACAATCTCTCTTCCTCATTCTACCATAGAAATTTTTATTAATGGGAAAAAATTACTTTTCACTTTCACTTTTTTTCTTATGGTTAAAGGTTAAAGTTTATTGATACCAGAGTTGAAATTCTATTCTTTCTCACCAGAGTAAATTGTCTCACATGAATCTGTTTATTCCTTTAGCTGGATTTCATCTACTTGCCAAATCGGTTAGTTTGCTTGCTATACTAGAAGCCATTTGGGCTTTTCTACATTGCATTGCAGCCAAAAATATAGACATGCTTTGCATTGCATATCCTCCAAATACTTTCTTGATTGACTCAGAGAAGCATTAGGTAGGTGTGAATCAATGCTTATACGTGTCTAGGAAGTCCATTTTTTCATAGTAAGTTATCTGTCACCTTTTATACAGAGGGGCAACTTACCATTGTGGGCTCAGTTACACATTTGTGTACTAATCAGCTTCTGGATGAGAGGTAGCTTGCATTTGGAAGGTTTGGAGTATACAGTAATTTTGTGAGAGCCTGCACCACGTCCATTATTCAGATATGTCCCATCTTTTTCTCTTCCTGGCAGTTGTATGAAAAAGCTCCCATCTCCTAAAATCCTAGCACTATTCTCATTGAAGTTATGTCCTGTAGCTATATTTTGTCTCACCTGTATAAAAAATAGTTTGATATATGGGATAGTGTTTGGTTTATCTCCACATGGTATGTATCAACTAATAAATCTGTTTACCTGATAGACAGCTCACAGAATAAACTGAATATTTTTATAATAATATAAAAATACAATAAGCATGTTATGTGATGGAGCACTTGCTTTTTGCCCTATGTAGTATGAGGAAGGCAAGGTCAATTAATATATTGTGTATGATCACACAGAAATGACTAAAAAATACCAAGACATGAAAACATGTTTTGAAACACCGACTAATGATTAAAATGTAAAACAGCTACAAAAAGGAAAATTCTTTCACAAATTGAAACATTTTGCATACTGTGCCACATGTAGCATCACATCAGAAAGAAATATTTTTACGTATTTCAGAGTGTCTTTCTACGTTTGTGTAATTCAGTACAATATTAAGAAGTTGAATTTTAAAGGTTAAGAATCTGAAATTATATTTAAAGCTGGGCAAAATATTCCTAAATTCTTACCAATATTTGCAAGTTTCTGAAATGGAAAGGTGCTGAATGATGAACTGTAGATTCCAGAGAGAGAGGAGACCAATAAGGCCATCTTTGTATTGACACTGCTTTGCTCCCTATTGTGACTTATCTAGTATATTGTCCTGTTACTGTGGTCAGACCCCAAATAGTGGAGCTTCCACCCTTTAAAACTTGATAAATTAATCAAGACTAGGCATTATGGGGGCTTATTCTCAGTAATATATTGCTTATCCTTCAAAGTAATATGCAAAAACTGGAAGTAAGTAGACACAGAGAAACATGGGATCTGCTAGGATTTAATTGTTCCAAGAAGGATAGTCAACTGCTGAAGGTCTTGATAAAGTGCGTCTTTCTTGCTTCTGTCTCTGACTCACGTCTATTTTCATGTTTGTTGTCCACTACTACCCCTAAATCTCTTTCTGTATGCCAACTTTTACAGTTCCTTCCTGCCCCACTGTCCTGGTTCTGGTTTGTTTTTCCCCAGATGTATTACCCTGTGCTTTTCTATGATTGTTATTTTGCTATTTCCTGCCTGAATTTCTCATATTTCTCATGTCTCTGTTATTATTGTCCTTAACTGTCAAAGTTCTTCCCAATTTAATAAGGTCTATGAATTTTATCATATCTATTTGCACATCTTCTAAATCATTAATGAAAATACTAAGTAAGAGGAGACCTAATATTGCATCTGCCACAAGGAGTAGCTGGGAAAGCTCAGGTTACCATTCATTATATTTCATCTAATATGTAACATTTCTATTAGTATTACGTTTTTGTTTCAATTACAAAATTTGTGTAGGTATAAAATTACACAGATGCTATCTAAATACTTACATTTAAGATACACAAATATTATAATCCTTCTGTTTCTGGATCCTAAAAGGAAAAAAAATCACCTGCTTCTGGATAGTTAATTGAACTAGTAATTACTTTTGAACATGTGGGTTGGTTGTTTTCTGCTTGAAATAATTACCCAATGAAGCCTATACCAGGGATATCAGCAGGAAGCTAACAACTGGTGTATTGGTGAAAAGAGTTTATGAAGCACTTCTATGCTTTTTTTGCCAGACGGAGGAACAGATGGATGTATAATGCACACAAAAACTAAGTACATGATCTCAGCTCTCAACCAGCAACCACACTGAAATGTACAAAAATCAGTTGTAGCTACTCTACAGTTGTTGGCTGCAAGGGGATTCACTCACTACTGTAAAAGCACATTCCTAAAGTGAGTATTTGGGTTTTACCCAAACTTCGACTTCCAAAACCACAAAAAGAAATTTTATTCTTGAGAAATATAGCTGTCACCATCATTAATGTGATTTAAAGTTGTAATTCAATAGATAAGTGGTGGCATACTGCTTCCTTAGTTCTTTAAGGTTCATTTTATGGACTTCTGATAGGTGTTTTGTACTTACCGTGCTATCTTTCTCTTAAGTAGCTGTGCATGCTGTCTTTCTTATTTTTCAAAAATATTTATGTTTTATGTAAGGGATTTAGTAATTATTTGTTCTTCTCAGTAGCTGTATGCACTGTCATTATAATGCTGATTTCTAGTAAAGATCGTTTAGTTTTCAAGTACAATCATATATAATAATTTTTTCCAATATACATGCACTATTCCCTCATTCCCAAAATAATTGACATTTCAGTCTCAGCACAGTAAGAACACGATCACAGTTGTAAATGCATTGTCAGATTATGCTTTGGTTTGCCAAAACAGTTTCTATATTAATTTGGGGTCATTGACTGTTAACAATATGAAATGTCATGAATAGGAACTAAATCAATGGGATTACCGCAGTGGAAAAATTAATCACCTGGCTTGTCTTCATCATTTGACTACCAACAGATAGGAATCTATAAACACAAAGGCAACTAAAAAGTAACTAGGTATGCTCTTGCATATTTATCCTCTTGATGATAGTATCTTTGAAAAGAAGGCCAGAAGGGACACATTTATCTTTTGAAGGAAAAAAATGAGAACTGAAAAGTGATTAAGTAAATGAACATAATTTACAATCCTTTTTTTAACTCCTGGTAAAAATTTGTAATATTCAGTCATAGAATACTTCAGTAAAGTATGAAGGAGTAAGTAAGAAAAGTGTAAGGGCAGAAATAAAAAGCAAGCCGGAAGGCTTTTATGCTGGTAACATGGAGCCTTTTTTGTCTCCACACCCACCTGAAGGAACAATTTCGATATGCACGTGAAGACATAATGAGCATTTAAGGAGATTCTGTTTGGAAAACAAAGGCTTTTGATCGTATTTGTGTTACAGCTGCAATTTAACAAACAAAGTAGGGTAATATATTTGAATGCATAACTGAATTCTAAAGCCAAAGTAATAGCACAGAAACCAAATCAATTGATGAATGATTCTGTTTGAAAAAATAGAAGGAAAGGGATCATGAACAATAAGTGAATGTTTGCCAAACTCTCTGAAAAGCAATAAATACTGAATTCATTATGAGTTCATAAAGCTTCATAAATATTTTCTTGAATCTATATATGAAATGCTCCAGTGTTGCTCACATTGCTCAGTGATCATTTTCATAATCAGTTTTCATTATCATAAAATGATCATTTCCTATCTTTCAATTTAATCACATCAAGATTCATGAGTATTGACTGAAACAAAGTTTCAAAGTCACATGAATGACTAGCTACAGAAACATATGTTCAGTTTTGAACCTTTACTATTTCTTAGCAGAACTGCTACCATGTTTTACTTACTATCAATAAATGAACACTGTAATTTGACATCTGAAGAATCAATTAGCTGTAGAGCTCATATTATGAATTCAATGCTACCTACAGACTACTTTAGAAATACATAATGAATGTGCCACATTCAAAAAATTGAAAAAATTGAGAAATAAGTCAACATATTCAAATAATACTTTAAAGAACATATTATTAATTTGATAATATTCCATAAAAAAATTAAGGTGATAACTTTTTCAGAACTTTTGAAGAATTGTTGACAAGTGACAATTGTTCTTAAAAATCAAAGCAATGCTGAAAAATAGGATTTAGCATTTTCTTTTCATATTTCTAAAGCAGAAACCACACAGAATTTGACCTCTGTTTTCCAGAAAAGTTTGGGACATATGTATGAATTATATATATTATTAATTGTATGACACTCTCTGGTAACTATCTAGCATTAAAAAACATCAAAACCCATTTCTTGAAAGTTGTAGCGAGATAGTTGAGTACTTTTTACTGTAGGACACTTAGGTTAACCTCTGTGAAAATCCAGGCAAGCAATTTTAGACACGAAATATGTTCTTAATATGTCTAATGTGGTATTTCCATATGATAAGTTCCAATAATAGATTGTAGAATTTCTTTCTGGAGGAATAGAGTGACAAAGGTTCCTACCCTAAACTGGTCCTCTTGCATTTGTAGAAAAATAACCATAAAGATAGTTATTTCCTTCATTGCTCGCTTGGAACTCATTATATGCCTCCCTAAGTTTAATGATAAGAATGTACATAGCTGACTGAATATTCATCTTTTTCCCCATAGTCTTTCTTTAAACATCTAAATATCAACATGCTATGAGCAGCACTCCCGCTGCCAACAACACATAATAACTGCTATATCTTCTTAAGAGAACTACTTTCCTCTTCTTTCTGCCATCCTCTTACTTCTTTTCATATTGCCAAAGTTTCAACGCTGGATTTCAGAAATTCTGTGTAGGAAAGCTGATGGTGCCATCACCATTGCATAGTATGGGAACTTATGGTAAATATCTGTGGCAGAAAATGACATTTGAGGGTGCAAATGCTAATCCATACTCATGATTTAGTGGGTGTGTATTTAGAATTTTGATCATCTATTTCCTTTACATTTACTCATGAATACCAACTGCTAGCATGGTCTATTTATCCCGTTGTCATTGTCAGCTGCTTGTAACATTTATTTGTCAAGGTTCAGTTTAGTTACTCTCCTTTCAGAAATTTTTTGCCCTCCGCATCCAGTAAGTTTAATAGGCAGACTATACAATTTCAATTGCAAAGCAGACTTGGAAAAAGGGAAAAAATGCAAATCTGTATTTTCAGTGAACAAATCCTGGATCCATCCATATATTTTCAAAAACAATCACTGTGCCCATGTTGTAATTCTCTTTGGCTTCGAATGTTTCCCCCGTTAGTGCAGCTTTTGAAAGCCTCTCTCTTAGAACTGTTAAAGCATTCAAAACTTCTCCTGAGTGCTACTTTTGTTACCAGTATTCAGCAAGGAGTCTCAGAAATTAACCAAATTATTCCCTGCATCATTTCCCAGCTGTGTGAACACATGCTCATAGACCACCTCTGTTGGGCCTATCATAACATGCAGTGAATGTATATGATAACTGTTGGATTTCTTCCACAAACAGGTCATGAGTGTGGCCCAGCATAGGCCCATTATGAGGCCCAGGTTCAGGATGTGAAAAATTTGGGATTGTTAGCAGTGTAGATGTTTTAGGGTCTAAACAAAAATTAGTATGTAATTTTAATAGTAACTTAGTATACTGGAGAAACCAGAACATTCAGTACACCAAGAGTTTGCTGGAGCGGGGAAGACTTATGAGATCCCCACTTAAAGAATTCAAAGTACTGCTTTGAAAGTAACTCTTACTCATTATCAACTTATAGCTGAAGGCTGAAAGAACACTAGTGTGCAGTACTTTAGTATTTGACAATGTGTATAGAACTTACAGATCAAAAATGGAAGCGTACCAAGATGATTTGCATGTTCCTAGTGGAGGACAACATGTAAATGTAAAGAAGATGTTATAACTCAGTGGTATTTTTATTAAGCCACAAAGTAGTAGAAATTTGGAAATTGTAGATGTTTAAATTTGCCAGTGTTTTCACTGAAGCTCAAATCAATGAATATTTAGTAAGGGTTACAGTGTCAAATATACTTATATGCTATTTTTCAAAATCTCCTTTTGGAATTTCTGCTCCCAGCAGGAAGGTTGTGAACCCAGACAACTTTATGTGAACTAGGAATTTTGCTTGCACTTTCGTAGTTAAGCTCATAGTTCTGGATTATTTTAAAGCTAACTCTTTATTGCCCTTTCATTTTGTCCTGGATGCTTTTATCTGACTGTCCTTGACACAGACTGTATTTCAGTACTTACTACCGTAGACTAAGGAAAGAGATTGAAATCAGACAGAATTAGAGCAGTACCTGATTATTACATGAAATTAGAGAGACCTCTGCAGAGGTCAGTGTGTGATGAGGAGGCGAGGAACCAGCAGATATTGCTGAAGCTGGAGAGAAATATGGAGGAAGACTATTTGGGTCAGGAAGTGGAAGGGAAACACAAAGGGGCAATTTTTCCTAGCACAAAGGAGGAAGTATTTGGTATACTAATTTTCATCCTCTGTGCAGCAAATTAATTATAGGAAATACTAACTACTGTCTACAAGTCTGCTCTTTGACCTAAAAGTTACGTCCATGAAATCAAACAATTAAGGCTACCATTCTGTGCATTCAGATACTTGATTAAATGGAAGTGCACTTGTAGTGACGTGTACTTCTGTTTGCCCACTTCTCCCTTCATAAAGGGCATTGAAAATTTTGCCTGGAAAGTTCAGAGGATTTGCTGTTTTGAATAACACTTGGTATCTCCAGTTTGAATTACATATAATGTGAAAATGAGGCTTATACAGTAGGCTTATAGCAATGGTTAGTAAAATCAGGAAAGAAAAAATATATATTTTGCTAGTTGCATGTTGGTTTAAAAGAAAGAAGGAAGGAATAATACGCCAAAGGAGGTCGTTGCCAGGAGGTACTTCTGTTATTCCGACCAAGCTTTGCAGTGTTCTGCTTTGGCTGTAGCGTAGACTGCACTAAAATGGCAAGAGTTCCTGCTCAGTGATAAACAAAAGCAGGAATCTTGTATGCTTACTTCTAAGTCATTGAATGTAATTTAGAATAAGAAGAATCTTCTCACTGCTATGAACCCATACAATATAAATGGAAAATTACCCTGTCCTGTTTGTGTCACACTGATTGCAGAGCTGGTTCTTTTCTCTGTGGCTGGGCATATGAAAATAGATAGAATGGTTTTATATATTCTCTTATTAACATTCAATTTCCATGTCAAATCCTCTGTGGTTGTGAAGAAAGTGCTTTCCCTTGAATAGAGATTTCTCAGCAAATAATTTAAGTACATTTGTAATTTTCTATAGATGCCCTCTTGACTATTTCTTACTGAAGGTTTTGACCACTTTCTCACTATTTGATGCTAGTTAATCCAGAAAATTTTCTAACAATGATCATCTCAAATTCCATTTTAAGGCTATAACACAGGCACAAAAAGTTTAAAAAAATATTATATAAATTTCATAGTCTATATACATTACAATTCACATAAAATAATAATTAAGGAATACTGTCCCTTTTTCTTTTAAAACACTCCTCACTGCCCACAGTTACCCCACCAAATCTATCCTGTCACAAGAATTAATTTTTGGCCCCTGCATTGTAAAGGACATATTTTTATAAATTTTTAAATTATATTTAATATTTAAAAACTGACTCTCCAGGAAAGCTAACTAAACTGACTTTGGAAATATTAATGTTTTGATTTTTACAGCTTTTTGCAGTTTTTAGTGGATGAAGTTCAATTGGATCCATATTAACAATTTGTTGTGTGACAGTGAGTTAGGAAGGATTACATGACAAGGTAAACTGTGTCTGTAATCTGTCATTTCTAAGACATCTTAATGTTTTGTTGCTTCTTAAGAAAAAGAGCTGAATTTTGCGACAGGCAGATTGTTTCTGATGCCAGTTGGATGCAGCTAACACAGACTTTTCCACCTTTTCTAAAACAGAGTTTTATATTTGCATACATATATTAAATCCTTGTGAGTTAGCTGTGTGAAATTCACCATATAATTACATGAACTCTGGGTACAGAAGTAGTTAGGAAAATGGGAAAACGACAACTCACTGGCAATAATCCAAAATGAAAATGACAGGAAATGTTTTTCAGAATTTAACATACTATAGAGAAGCCAGTAAATACCATGACATTCAGGGAAAATAGATAATAGGATCTTCCAGCAAGAAATTTGAAATTACTCATTTACAGGAAAAGACTGTGTCTACCTTTCAAAATTATATATAGCATAATGTATTTAGTTAAAGCAAGATTTTCATCTAAAAACAAGTAACTAGTACGGCTTTATTTGTCTTTCTCAATAGAGGCATTACGATATGGTGTTTTCTATCAATAACTTCAAAGATAGAGTCAATTCTTTATTCAGAAGCGTATGAAAATTTTGAATAATAACTCATAGAAAGTAAATGATAAAATAAAGCACATCATTGTCATGTAGAATTAGCATAATCTCTATTTTCATAAAACAATGTTTTATCAATATAACATAAGATACAGATACGATGTTTTAATAATTAGTACATTTCACGTAATATAAAACAGACACCCCATCAAACTGAATCCTAGCTTTGTATATAATATCTTTAGTGTTGCAAATTCACTCTGAACTGCTTGTATGATTGAATTAGAATAAAAAGCAGAGGGACAAGGCAATTTATAATGTACTTCTTTTCTCTCCCTTCACCATGAGCAAAACCCAAACAGAGTTCTTTTTCCTCAAACTGGTGTAACAAACTGCTGCTGAGTACTATGAGATCAGCTGAGAGACGATGCAGAAAGTGTGATTTATGTTTAGAAGTACTGGTCAATTATTTTGAAATGCCTCTTCTGAATTAGAGTTCTGTAAAAATAAAGTTTCAAAATTTTAACTTTCTGGAAGACCTTACATTAAAATAGATAGCCAGAAGTTGATTGTTTTTGCTAAAAATATGTATATATTTTTAAAAGTAGTAATATCTGAAACAGTCCCCTCACCTTCTGGAGAGGTTGGTTAGAAATAATGCTAATACAGCCATTGTGTTCAAGACCAGAAGTGATGCTTCCTTTAGGCCTATAATATATGTCATTATTTAAAAATCCTAAACTATGTGAGATAATACTAATAGCAGTAAATAAGTGTAACTATTCCATATCCAGCCGTAAAGGATGATAGTTTGAAGAAGGGCTTTACTTATACTTCGGGGAGCGTGGAGGTACCTTGCAAATGAAAAGTTATTTAAGTAGTAAAATCAGTTGGCTCTATAGTATCATGTTTTCTGATGGGAATAGTATAGAAAAGATGACTGGAAGTTGTTTGTTACAATGACAAAATGAGTTTTCACCTCTGGTTATTATCAGCCTATATATTCATCATTATATACCACTTTTTTTTTTTATTATATTGATTTATTTTAGCACCCAGTACAGTTTGTACTTGTATGAATTTCAGAAAACATTGATTTACTTAAATTATTCAATGCTTTAGTGTATGGCCATTATGTCATTTAACACTTCAGACAAATCAATAAACTTTTTAAAATTGCCTTCCTTATTTAGAGGGCTTGCAAATGTACTTTTCTGGAATCATTAATGTGTATAAGGTGATGATGTTTTATAAAAAATCTATTTTAAAACTGTGAGTGTTTTTATATATATATGTATATATGTATATATATGAATGCATAAACAGTTATAAATAAAGTGAATAATTTAACTTTACTTAAAGCGTGCTATGATGTAGAATACACCTTTAAACTTATAACAACATTATTCTCAAATGTATCATGGTATACCTAAATAAAGCTTTTTTTTAAGTAGTAATCATTGCTGGATGTGAAGAGTCTCTCTCCCAGTTCTTTAAAGACTTGAAGAAAGGTTGTCTGTTTGATAAAGAACAATATTCAATTGTCTGCAAGAAGACCTAAGGCAGGGGGATAAATCCTGAGCGCTAATAGCGTTTTGTAGTTGGGTTACAGATAAGAGACATTTGATCAAATATGACTAGTGGAAACGTTGTCTACAGTTAGATAACCCCATCAAAAGAAAAGATATCAGTGCCATGTTGTTGTTGAAATGCACAGTCCTGAGACAATTGCTTATGCACACAAGTGGACATTTCATCCTTCATTCCTTCTGTACATACTCACTTGCACGTCCTGAATAAAAGTTATTTTAAAAAAAAGACTCGCATTGATTTAAACAAGCATTAATTTAGGTCCAAAAAATAATAAACCTTTGTTTAACTAAACATCTACTGAAAGAAAGAAGCTGCTGCACAAGTAGCTTGTACAGTGCACAAGTAGCTTTCTCTGCTGTTGCAAAAAGACCTTTTTCACATGCTAAATAGGGCAATGAGAGGCTGAGGGTTAATCCTGGAAGGATTTGTTATTCAAATCTCAATGTATTGATAGCAATACACCAGCTTTCATGTTTTACTAGAAAGTAGGTATTTCAGTTCCATCTATTTTACAACAAAGGACATTATTCAAATCTATTGGGGATGCTTTTATCTCCCTCACTGCAAATATCTCCAGAAAAACTAAATTTTGTTTCTTTACTGGTAATTTATTTCTTCCAAATTAGAGTGCATGCTGACTCTTTCTTTCAACCTAATAATTCAAACTTCTACTTCATGCTCATTTTGGACAGCTGATGAATTAGCAGGATATCTTTTGTCTCCTGGCTTAAAGTTCCTAATTTCCATATAGCTGGTATACCAATTACAGAGAAGAAGTCGTCTGCCTATCTGTTACCTGTTTTCCTATAGATTGGTCTCATTCATTTGCTTAGCAACTTTAACTCACACACACTGCTGTTAACTCACATTAACGCACTGGAGCACCCTGTCTTTCATAAACAACAGTCTACAAGATTATTTCTGAAGCTAAAAACTGTATATATAAACGATATGCATAATTCATTTCTACGAAGATTTAAAGTTCAGACTTGCAAGATTCCTTCTGATTTGCTCCAGGTTTCACGGAACTGATTCAGATCTTGAAAATATTCTGTAGGTAGAAGAATGGATTTGTTTCTTCAGTAATCTGTCTTAACTGACACAGGTACTTGAGAAACATCTATAAGAACCTTCTAACATCCCATTTTTAGGGGTCATAATGCGCAGCAATAACTAAATTTAAATAATTAAAATTGCCTTCGTTCTGAAGGAATGGGCTAGGGCTTTCTACGGTAACACTGTGCTCAAAAGGCATGCTGAGGCTCTTGAGTCCCAGATATAGAGGGTGCTCCTGAAAAGACTCCAGACACATCCTCTTCAGTAGAGGATCCTCTCTTCCGAGGGATAGAAGATGAAAATATGGAGTGGGTGCATCTGGAGTTGCAGGAATTATATGCTTCTATAAGGAATTTAAACACAATTATATCAGTGTAACAAAAGGCATCCTGTCAGTCCCATGTCACTGCTCCAGGACAGACATGCAGATTGCTTGGGGATTTATTGGGGATATCCTTTAAACAAACAGATACTATATAAAGGCTTATATTCAAACATCCAAAGATGTCATTAGGGCATTTTTATTTTGCTTCCTGAATGGTGGAGTTCAGTAGGACATTTTGTAGGGGATCTTGACTGATTTAGGAAAAAAAAAAAAGAGCACCAACATGTCATGATGAGTAAAAATATGAAAATATGAGGAAGAATGTTGGAGCTGTCAATCTGCCCTATAATGCTAATCCCCTGTTTTACAGTTGAGCAGGACCAGAGGACTTATTTGATACATGTAGTAGAAGAATGGGATAATGATTTAGGTTTAAAATTTATTCTGAGGAAAACATTTTCCTGGACAATTCAAACAAAGATACCTATTTTCTGAAAATTCTTCCCTCATAACTGTAGCAATATGGTGGGGTGAACCACCAAACAGCCTGGTTCATTCCATGTGTAACAACCAGGACCTAGTGCACCTAATTAATAAGCAGATGGCAATAGCCCTGTGGGTCCTTAAGTCAGTAAGGGCTTTCGTGCTCCACTGGTTATGTCACAATATCCTTTCTTAAGGGATGCATATGCTAAGACTAGATAATGGGATAGCAGATGCTTCATCTTGATTTCAGGATGGCAGGAAGCCAGCTGGGATCCCAAGATAGTGTCCAGATAGTTATGAAACTGTGAGTGAACTTAATCTTGTTACAGTGGGAGGCAGTCTTCCCCAAGAGCGCTGATGGTAACAGATCCAGCATGGAAGTACTTCTGAAATATGGAGAGCAGAAAGGATTGTAGTGGGGTGACTTCTTTATCTTTAGGTAGCACACTGGATGGACAATGTCCTAAAGAAAGGATTAGCATCCCTCTCTCTATAGAGCAAGCTGGTGACCTTTTGGTCTTATTTGGGACTGATAGGATTCCCAGACACATGTTGGGGACAGCAATACAAAAGCAGCTAGCAAGTCACGTCCAAAGAGATGGGCACAAGAATAAGACAGCAGTCATCCTATAATGGGGAACATCTTGCTAAACATGTATTAAAGGTATGAATGCTATCAGATGATTTGCAAAAGTCAAGCAAGCAAAGCATCAGTAATGTATTCTTTCAGGTGACTACTATACTCTTCTGACATTCCAGAAATTTGGGAACATCAGTGGTCAATTTGCATGTAACAAAGCACCTCTTTCCCGATTTCACTTTCCAACAAAGAAGGAAATTTGTGCAAGTGAGATTAAACCATTATAATTGTATAATTGCATGAGTTCATTCTAAAGAAGCATAGGTATGTCAGCTGCTTCCTATGCATTCAGAAGAGAATTAGAATGGCTATGCAGTTGCCATATATCCAGCTGTAGGACATGCAACAGCTTTATAATCATGCCTTCTTTATTGTAAGACTCAATGAGAAGTCAGATTCATTGTGATTTCTGACCACTATGTAGTGCAGAAACTCTTAAGAGAACGGTCAGAAGCCAGTAGTGTGAACAAAGGGGTCTGATCCAATATGATTTCTGGATGGACTAAAGCAATTTGGGGATTTGCAGTAATGCAGTTTGGACATAGCTTTTTCTTAGTCAAATATGAAATGAGTCTTGATTATTACTAATAGCCATTTATTTATTGTTTTACTATTAGCAGATACATTTTATGTTTTACAGTTACTTTTTATTAAACTTTTTGAGTAGTGGCAAAGGGATAGAAATTAAGCAAAAGTTTAACTGGTTTAGGCAACTGCTTTCCTGTGTGTCAAGCTGAGTTGTTTTAGATAGAGAAAGCCCTCAATTAAGGAGGAGTCTAGTTCCTTACCATACCTGCCATGATTTCACTGTTAGAGAATGGGCAATAAATAAGGAAGCTAAGACCCCTGCGGGTCTCAACACTTTCGACTTCATCCTAAAAAATTCAAAATTTTAGTAGCCCATTGCCTGGGACTGAATAAGATTATGACCTACAGACCGCTTAGTTCATCTGATACAAGTACAGGCTGCAGGGTCATGGCTGACAAGTACTATTAGTCCCATAAGCTCTGGAAACATGGAGTGTGTGCCCAGTCCTTTCCTTCCTTATTCAAGTAAAGGAATCCATGCTGTCATATTAAGCACCCTTTTATAGGCATGAAAATTCTGCCTTGATTCTTAATCTTTTGATGCTAATTGAAATTAATACTGTTGGCTGATTCTCTTTAAAAAATCATATGCAAAATTGGCTTACGAGTCAGCTTTACCGATCTGAAAATTGCTTAATGTAGCATTTAGGCACAACTGACTTCAGAACAGTCCTATAATTGCAGGGGAGGATAGAGTCAGTCACTTCCCTGTACTAGATGTAGTGCTGTGATTTTCTTCCTTTATATTAATGCGCTAAAATCAGAAAAGTAACTAACCTCATTGGTCTTTTCTCAGCACTCCTGGGGGTGTGTCTACATTAATGTTTTAGTTGAGATCAGGAGTGCACTTATGAAGCAAATGTCCCTGCCATCCCACTTTGTTTCACATCACGTATCAGTCTCAGATCACATGCTCTGGATTCCTCTGGGAAGAAACTAAACTGGAGGACATATTCGAGGAGCGCACCTAATGTGCTCTAACAGGTTGTCCACCCACAGGACATGGCTAAAATTGGTCTGAAGTGAAATTCCTTGAAATGCTTTTACTGTGAACCTCAGGTTCTCAGAACCAATTGCTTTTCTCTACAAATCTGTTCCTTCTAATTCGCACCCTTTGCTCATGGCAACATAAGCAGGGAACAGCACAGAACTAGACAGGTATCAGAATGATTATGTGCCTTCTAGGCAGAAAATAACCTTAGAATTAGAAATCCTGTATATAGAAGAATGGGTTAAAAACTCTTGCTTAGAAAAATACTTTCTAGAGCTGTGTCTATGGCATATTTAGTGTTTTCTCTCTGGTGTTGTGGTTCCATGGTAAAATCTGCTGCTTTGGTATAGTTTGGCATCACTTTACCAAGTATAAATGTGTGAGAACTGAGGACTCAGAGCTCCCTTGAAAGCTAGGGTACTTCAAGGAGATGTCCTTTGCTTAGTGTCTTGTTTCAGCTGGTATTCCATGGTGATGGAAGCCTTATAGCACCTTGCCCGATTGGGAAAGTCAAATCTTGAAGTTACCATCTCATATCACAGCTTGCTTCCACGTACTCTTCACTGCATGTGCGGTAGCTCCCAGATTCCCATATTGCACTGTTGCAGTTAGTCCTTTTCTGCCTGCCCTTTAAAGTGAATGAACACATCAAATTCTATGGAACTCGGCATATAAAAAAGGTACTGTCATCTCCTATATATTCTTTTCTACTGTCACCCTGTGCTGCTTTTATTAACTACTTGTTCTTCGCTTCAGGATTTTTAAAATCTTCCATTTTTATGTAGTACCAAACAATGTTCTCTGACTAAGCGTTCAACGGAGGGCCTAAGATAAAGCTATTGCAGAGACAGGGTGAAGACAGCTGCTCAGAGAGACTCCTGGATGAAGTGCCTAACAGCTAGAGTCCTGCCTGCTGTGGGCACTTCTGTCCACGCAGGGTTCTGCGGTAGCTGGGGGTCAGACAAGGACAAGAAAGGGGATTCTGCACCCTCGGCACCAAAATATTCTGTTAGGTCTCTGACTTTGGAAACGTGATACACATCACTTCAATGCTTATGTTTAGGTACTTCAAAGCAAAATTAGGTGATATTCGAAACCCTTCAAGTAGAGGAGATGGTGCCTCACTTCTTCAGTTAATGTGTTTACTGTGAGGGGGGGAAAAAGCCTCTAAGTACCATAAGTAACAGAGCAGAAAAGCTCTTCTACAGTTATCTCATCAAAGACAGCAATGCGACCAAATATTGCCCATTAAGGCAAAACTTGAGGTGAGTCAGGGTATTCAGGATATGCAGGCTCCTGGGCTCTATCTCTGTGACAGTGAAATTCATTGTTGAATACCATTGCTGAAAACCTAAAAAGAGATATGCTTTATGCAATATCTCCTAGTGATTGCTTAGGCTTGTCAACAAGATAAGCATAAAATCTGCGCTAAATCCCTACCATAGCCTGCGTGAGAACCTCTGCGCTACAATGTGCAGTTCCTAATAACACAACAATCAAGTGGCTGAAAGAAGCTTCTTCTAAACAGTTCAGCTTTTCTCAGTGGCAAACAGCATACAAATAAATGGTTTAAAACAGTAATGACCTATAACTGTTCCTCCTTACCTTTATTTTAACCTTTCATTTTAAAGCTTTGACAAGATTTCCCCTACCTCTGTCTCTGATTGATAGAGCTGAATGCAACCTTTCATTGCAATGTGCTTTTTTGACACTCTCTCCTCTTCTACTTATGTATCTTTCTCCCAGCAGGCTGGCAAATCATTTTCCCTTGCCCTTCCTCTTCAACGCAGCATATTCAGCACTCAGTTTTAGTATTTCCTTTGATTCTAGCACCTGCAGTATCCAATACTGGGCTCCAGGCAGGAGCTGTTTCCTGATTAATTATTTGCCTATCATTTTCAAAAGATGTTTGATACTCAATGAGATAACATACTATCCTTGGCAACATTTCATTTCCTGTTAGTTTTCTTGTTTATTGCCTCCTCTGTCTTAACACAGTACATTTTTATATACATGACAACTTACCCCCTGAAAGGGATAGAGACACCCTTTGATAGTAACTTAAAATTTGCCTCTGAGTTTTGAGCACTTTTCAGTTCTGTATTCTCACAGTGTGAATGTATATCAATCATTAATTTAATTTCTAAAGGGATTATTTCAGAGTAATCTCATTAGAGATGATCATATTACCAGATAGCCTTACATAAGACAATCTCATTAACTATGCCTCAGGGTGTCCCTTTAAGTACGTTTCATACACCGGATATAAATTCATTACATACTTCTAACCTCCTGACAAGCTGACAAGTGCTGTTTTGTATGACATGAGTTGAACACGTGTTTATTATATTTGATTTTGTACTTGGCAAATATGGAAATTCCAGGTTACACTTGAAAGAACTTAAATGCAAGCAAGAGTTTAAAATATCGTATAAATATAAATTGTAATGATGCCCTGTCTTCATTGTGATATATGTCTTCAAATGGTTTTAGATTTTGCTACTCAGGCTTACTTTTTCTTCCACTTTTTGTATTGCTGCAGGTATCTAATATATACACTGCACAGTTCTGAAGGAATTAGTATAAAAATGATTTCTAGTTTATGGAAGATTCCTGTTGATTTTGATAAGAATTAGAGTTAGTCCTTCTTGTTCCTGGTTGTACAAAGATAAATTCAAACATAAGCAGCGAGCCTCAGCTGTTGCGGGAGGAACAGTTTTCTATTGCAAAATGTGAACTGAGGAAGGAACTATGTTATGTATAACTGGTAAGCAGTTTCAGAAATGTGACACTGCAAATCAAGAAATGATTTATCACGTAGTTATCATTCTGTTTTCTGTACATTGGATTTTTAAATGCAAGAAGCCAGCTGGCGATGCCTTCTGGAAGGAAGAAGGGTAATATTTGGATTCAAGCTTATGGCAAAAGAAAGTTGATACAGATGTAATGAAACACAAAGAATTCATCCAAGTTCCTTTGCTGTGACTTTTTTGAGGCCTTAAAAATATTCTTGTCGTCATTCAGTGAACCTGCCAAATGCTGCATAAATCTCTTCAGAGTTAAACTGTTCTGTCAGTCCTTGGTGCTGACTGAATTAAGCACTGAGAAGGGGGAAAGACTATCATCCTGCTTTATTTAACTGGATGAAGAAGATTTCTTAAAAAGCCCTGATTCTGTTCCCTAAACTGGTAAGCAAATAGGCTAGTTTCATTCTTTCTTCAAATACAGTTGTTCCGACAACACAAAAGGACAGTCCTTTCTTCTTTCCTCCTTTCTCCTCCCTAGTACAGACAAATATACACATCAAGGATGTACTGATTCCTTATAGCTAATTACTGCACATTATCAAATTTTGTATTGTATAGCAAATTACTATAAGACCATGCAAGGCACTTTAATAAGACAATTCTAGTGGCACTAACAGATGATCATATGTGGTTCATGCCTGGCGATTTTGTTCAAGTTGTACTTACTGCCTGCCAAAAAGATATGTCGAAGACCCAGGAAAATGTTACAGGACAGTATGAGCCTCCCTTCCCTAGAAAAGGAGCGGGCAGGTATGAGAAACTGCATAGCTACCACTAGACTCTTCTGTAGGATTCTGAAGTGAGATCAAAGATTTCAGGCTGTCGTATTGAATGTCTACATGCAGGCACTGGGAGAACTGTTCAAGTGACATTCAGTCAAGCGCCCACATTATAATGATAACATATAGCTCTTCTTTGTCTTTATCTCACATAAGACTGCCACTTTCACAAGAACGGTTCAACATGCTTGTAAAAGCTGTTCTTGTAGAATGGCAGACTGAAGCCCTACCCCAGCAAGGCAGTGGTTATGGTAGTAGGCAGAGGAAAGAAGAAATTGCAGAAATGGTCTAATGCTCCATTCGGAAAGCACAAAATGCAGCTCATTAACTTAGTCTAAGGCTTACATGAGGCAGAGCAGCATTCTCAAGTAACGTTTTCTATTAGTGCTGATTGGCTGGGAGGCACACTTCCACTTTGGGGGCTGGCTTTATGTTATTTATATTGGTTATTTTGTCAGGTCTTGGCAGAGCTAAAGTGATACAACGTACTAGATTGTGAAGCTAGGATGCTGGAGTTATCTAACAAACACCGAAGAGCGTGAGGTCAGAGCAGCAGAAACTCTCACTGTTCAATGTTTAGCCAAGCTAGATGTCTTTAACATCAGTGTGCTTGTGAGGTTGGTAGGAAATACCTCGTGCTTGAAATTTGCCACACAGAGTCCTGAAAAGTCAAATGGCTTAACTTATTTTGGGGAATCTATAACGGACAAGGATTTGACTAAAGGATGATTCCACAGTAAGAATTCCCTTTTTTCTACTGAAATTATTTTAAACAACTCTGCTGATGTTAGCTCCAGCAGCATTACAGTGGTAAAGATGTAGGTCTCAGAGAGGCAGCTCTCAAACTATGTACACCTATGTAGCTCCAAATAGCATTCTAAATCCACACTGAATACTCAATATTAAAAAAAAAAGTGACAATTTAAGAAATGAGTGAAAATGCTTAAGATGTTTGTTGTTGTATTCACCACTAATTTTAGATTCTGTGTTGATTTACAATGCTGTCTCATAATCTTGATGTAAGAATGGCAATGCTTTCCTGCCCACAGTTATTGGGGAAGCATCTGCCTGCATTTGAGGCTGATTAAAAACATTTATCTCTTCGTATGTAGGAATGTGTTTTAGCTTGCTCTGTCACTGTACCTAATATATGCTAGCTATAACAAATTTGTGTTACAATGGATGTGTATTTTAATGCAGTATTCACTAAATTCAGCTAAGAATTACATACTCAGTTCTAACACACAGTGCTGGAACTTTATCTCAAGAAAGTTTATACCTGAGAAAGTTTGAACATCAAGTTAGATGGATCAGGAAATAAAAATTACATTACTTTAGAGAAATAACTAAGGTAAATGGAGATTTATATAACATTCTTGAAATAAAGTTTACAAGTGAAAGACAATTAGCTTTAATTATGATTCTATTAGTGACTAGTGTTACATTGAAAAGAATTAGGGCCAGATAGCTGGACTTCATATTGAGCTGTGTAAGGGGAACAGTGACGTTCAGCCATTTTCAGATGATTTTTGACTGTGGAGGAAAAGATTACCAACTCTTTTGAGTTGGTAAGAGGAGAAGGAAGAAAAACCCTTAGTACTTACCAGAGCAGCTGTGCAGATGCATGGTGACATGTAAGCTCCTACATGTAATGTAGCATGTGTGTTCAGGGGGAACAGCATCCTACACCCCTGAAGATTTGTCCCAGAGACAAATGGCACCTTTTCGTTACTCTTTTTTGAGGAGACAAACCAGCAGCACTGTTCATTCTAGTATGGTTCTGCCTGATCTGGTGAGTAAAATGTAAGATTACTGGCTAGACCACAGCCATTTATAACTTGATATAGCTTGTTCTTCTTTTACCTAAAGGAACTAAAGCTAGGGCTCTTAGTGCTGTCATTCACTCTCACTTATTTAGAAGCCTATGAATAAAACAGTTCTTCCCATTTGGAAAATGCCAGAAATTACTCTACTTTACTAAACTGTTACTTACAGAAAATGGAATTTTCTAGTTCACTAGACTAAAAATATATCTAAATAAACACATATATTTATTCAGTAATTTTTTGGGACTGGCTAGTGTTAGTGTAAAAGCTGGGTGAAACTGTTTGCTTAAGGATTTTGATGCTACCCTTCTTTTTTTTTAGCACAGAGTTGTGCAGTAATTACAGTTTATCAACATCTAAAGAACAAGCTGGGAGTAATCTCAGTTTTCCCTGTGGACTCGATAAAAAATTGAGAATCACTATCCAAAAAACTATATTACCTTTCTTTACGTCTGCAGAATTTTCCTATCTATCCAAAATGTCAAAAGGAGATACCTTTGAATTTGTTTCTACTAGTTTTAATAATTTAAAGCTCAGAAATATTTTTATAAATAAAACAAAAACTGTAGTAGACTACTGAAACTTTAATGTTATAGTACAGTGGGCTCAGTCTAACATACGCTGTTTACTCCTCTCTGCAGAAATTTTTATCTTACTGTGTTTCTTCTTGGGCAGTAAGGCGCACAAGGCAAAGAGAGAGTTTCTTCAGAAGCTAGTTTCCTGCCCAGTCTTGCACTTCTTCCCAGGTTTTCCCTGCTTCACTTTTACTTTTATGTTTATTGTCAGGAGACTCCGTGGCTTTCTTTTCCCCATCAACTTTCAGTGTAATGCATGGATTGGAATCCTATATATTCTTGCTGCATGCTCAAACCTTGTTAAGTACTTTTTCCATAATCACTAACGGTCTAGCCACTGTCCTGATATTTCCAAAAATATAACCTTGATCACTCATTTAGTATTTAATTTTCTTTGTAGACAATGCAAAGCAAATGCCTTACACATCAACCTGGCCATGCTTTCCTTCTTATGTGATTTTTTAGTTGTCTGCACTGGCAAATTTTGGTTACCTGAAATAGCATGTCCTATTTTTTTTTCCAATTCTACATTTTTGTCTTCTATCATTAGACTTCAAAATTATTCAGTATTTTCTGTGTATACCTGATCAGTTGCAATATTGGTTCTTTGTATTCTTAATTCAGTTGATTAGAAAGGAAAGAATAGCCAAATCTTAAGCTATATCCTCAAATACTTATTATCACCTTTCATTTAACATTTTGGGAGACATATGTTAAAAAAGCGGAGTAGTTCAGCACTTTTCCATTGAGGTTGGAGCTCAACCATACATCCATAGAGTTTAAAAAAAAGTTCTATGAAGGTACAGCAGAGCACAGGATATTTCTGAATTTTTTAATGTTCATATACTCATAAAGATTGTACAAAGTTTAATGAGATCAATATGTCTAATGAGATTGCTTTATCATTTGCCAGCATCTAGTTCATGCATGCTTTTTTTTTTTTTTAAGTATTTTATGGAACATTTAGTGCAGTTGTACAAGTAAAACCTGACATCTGAAGGGATAATGCAGCTTCTAAGCTAAACAGTCATAAAAATAAAGTTCTAGAACTTTCTCTTTTTATCCCCAGACTTCTCATTTACTCTCTGGTAATTTTTACTTTAAAATAGATGAGTTAACATGTGTAGGTTACTTACATAAAGAAAAAAAGCAACAAAACCTCAAACACTATCCTCCTTAATTGCTGACAAAACCACATCAGTATTGCCTTTGGTAAATTTTTGTACCTGGAAGAAGGAATAACTGCAGATTGTACTTAAAAATTATTTTGTGTAGGGTATTCCTATTAATTTATGAGTTATTTCATATATTTCCAATAGGAAATAGTTCTGCAACTAATAACACGTTCCAGAAGAGACAAACTTTCAGGTTCAGCTGCTGTAGTAAGAGCTCTGATGTTTTCATATTTTTTGCTACAGCTGAAATAATATTTGAAGTGTTGTTAAACCTTTCAGGCAAAAATTCTCATCTGTACAGTTTTGTCCTGAAGCAAGGAAGAGAAAGTTATGTTGCAGATGGAATTCTTACAAGGGAATCTGAACTGATGGAAAAATGCTACAGATTGTCATCAGCTTATCCTGTTCTACAACTTAGGACTGCAGCTCCCGTTAAGACACACATCTGATAACTCTATTGGTTTTCATCATAGATTTCGTCCGTTATATGCCACCCGCTCTTTCTATGATCTTGGCCATTTGTGTGGGGTTACCAGAAGCAAAAATGGTGCAATAATTGTACAGATGGGTACCTGCGTTTTTGTCCTTGCCATTGTTTTCTGAATTTTACATCTTCCACATGGGCAGACACAGAGGTTGTTAGCAAAGTAAAATGAAATGTTAAATGTAAAGTAAAATGAATGTTATACAAAGTATAATGAATGTTATAATAATATTTTCCACTGAATTTTCTTCTCAACAGGTTGAGTTGTTTTATTTCCTATAGTCCTGTGAGGATTATGTCTAGGGGAGAATCAAATTAATTGTGAAAATACTAAAACAAATTTAAGTTCTACTTACCTGCTCAGCTATAGGATGATTCTGATGGTTAATGCAAAACTTATAAAAGAATTTTCATTTACTTTCTTCTATTATTTTTCACAAAGCAATTGACTTTTTTCAGAGACTGCTTAGGCTTTTATTTGTATTTACAGTTGATAATATATTAATATTTGATATATATTACTTGGCAGCATATTAAGCACAAGTACACGGAATTATTTGACTTCATGTTCTTTAAATCTGCAAGCTATTTATTTACATGGAAACATTCTAAAATCCAAAGTTCACCTCTGAAAGAGAGAAATACATAGATGGAAAAATATTTTGTAAATAACTAAAAGTTCTTCAGTCTTATGACTCTTATATTTTCTTCTATATAGTTTTCATTATGTTACTTTAATACTTCCCCAAATAGTGATAAAAACAGTATTTTGGGATTTTTTTGCAATAACGGAATAAAACTTCCATCTTTTAACAGTGGATCAATCTAAAAGAATCAATAAATAGGAGAGCTTACTAGATAAATCTACGCAGTGTATTATCATTATGATGCTTTTCTTTGTAAATTTGAGAGGGTGTAATTTTAAAAGAGTTAACTGTAATATGCCTTACAAATGTTGCATTTGAGTTATGCTTCAACATACTTATATGTGAACCAGAGAATGAACTATTCCTTTGGAGCGTATTTTGAAGAAAATTCAGAATGTTTTAAAAGGCTGCATTGTATTGAGGTAAGAAACTAATGTCATCTCTCTACTGCTCTAACAATTGCTATAATGTATGAGGCTTCTGTTTCTATATTCCACTATAATTACTGCTACTTAAGTGACAGCATGATTTTAATGCACGTTCTTATTTTTTGATTTTAAGTGTTTTAACATTTCTTTACCTTGAAGGAAAGGGAGAGTAGCTTATAACACAGCTGTGTATTTCTTTTGATATCTGATAATAGCCTGCCAATTCTTTTACCATTGAAAATGAAAATTTGTTTAAAGCATTCTCAATGACTCATAAAATAAATTTCTTATGCAATTTTTTTCTTTTGGAATACTTAATAAATGCAGTCTATAGAGAATTTTAAAAATAAATATTCCTCTGGATTTATAATGCAAGTGTTTTTACTGCACTGCTTGATTGTCAAGGATCACAGATAAATTCTTTTAGTGATAACAGTGTGGTAGATATAAGCCACTGAAGGCACTTACATCTAAATATGATTTTCTTATACTTCTATGAAGTAGTTAGGACTGACTGCAGTCTTTTAAGTACATTATGTTTATGAGTATACATGTACTTGAATAATCCAAATTTCCCTAAATGATACAAACATGAACAGAAACAGCACCCTGAAACCCATTCAGCCTCACAAGAGACTTTTTAATTAAGTCACATCTGTGCGAGAATACTATATCTTGCAAAGTTAGCAGCAACTTAAACCATATTATTAAATTTTGTAAAAGAGTGCAAATCTCAGTAGACCTGTTTAACAATTCCAGAACTAGTGTGGAATGATACCTCTGGCCTCCTGAGTCTGGTTGGGAAAAATCTAAATTTTCCATAATGGTATCATTAAATATTTAATAGTATAATATTTTGAACACCTTTCTGACATAAATGACATTAAAATTTAACCTATTTAAATTGCTAAAGGTTATCTGAGAAGATTCAGTTAGAATACACTTTCAAAGCCAATTAAAGATGCCTTGATTTTAAAAGATGATTTTTGTGAGTAAATTGAATTAATGTAAACAATAAAACGTGAAGATCAAAGTGAACAGTTAGATTGCTTTTGTAATGTTTCATAAGGCTATGAGATGAAATTCTCAAACATATTTTATTTTGTTGCATAGTACTGTTGAGCCTATGTAGTCCTGACCAGAGTCTAGCTACAATCCCAAGCCAATCACTCTATGAAGTTATAATGAAGGCTGTTAATATTCATCAGAAGCATTAAGAAATATTGCCAACTGGAGATAAGACAAAAGTTTATCATTTTGGGGAAAAAAAGTCTAAAACATTACAATAAAATAGTGCTTTAAGAATGTTTAGGAAAATACTTTTACATATGTTCTGGCTGTTGTGGTGCTTGCTGGTACTTGCTACTAAAAGGACTGTGTCACTACAGCTTTGATTTTGCCGACTTTTTCTTTTCTTTTTTTTTTTTTTTAACCTACTGTCTTTGCTGTCTCATCAAGATGCATTTAGGCAGTAGGTTATGAGAATGCACAGGAATTCTTACTGGAGTAGTAATTCCTTCATTCTGAGCAGAGTGGGCAAAAAGCAGCTCATGGACCTACTATCTGCCTTCAGTGGGTTGTCATCTCCCTAGGATCATCAGCATCTCATTAGCATCATCAGCATCTCCATACAGTCATGTTTCAAAGAAAGGAGGGAGAAAATCAGAAGTTACATATGAGCAGCAAGGAAGAAACATAAGCATTCAGTCACGAGAAGCTGAAGGTAGCATTTCTAGTTGATGCAGGAACATAATAGTAGGCATTCTTTTCTTCAGTATTTTAAAGACCTGCATCAGTTTGCAAACACAACCTTCATGCTTAGCTCAAATGCACTATGTTCCATTTTGAATAAGAAGTGGAGTTCTTGGGCAGAACCATGTCTGTAGAGTTTTTCTCAGTGAAGGAGAAATGGAAATGAGCCTTGAGCCTTGACTAAGTTTTGTTTATGATTTGCAATGTGGTTATACATATTACCAGCTTTCCTTTTAAGGTGATAGTGGTCAATTAAGGTTACAACAACAGCAAACTTTTGTAAGATTTTTGTTCAATCAGTTTTGCAGCCTATAGCAATCATTTTCCAAATATTCCTGTATATGCTTAATCTCAGTAATTATATTGATCTAATGGGGTTATTCATACATACAAATTGGCAGACCTGGATTTTATTATTGAATCTGTAAGGGTAGTAGGCTAGGATTCATGGTGTTAGATGTTACATAAAATGGAAAACATTGCAGTTATTCCCCTGAGAGTAAAACACAGTATACTACATTCATCTGTGTTTTTAATAATAAACAAAATGAAGTGTGAAAGGAATCACAGACCATGTACCACACTCACTGTGGTATCGAATGGCTCTCTTTTTGAAGCTCAGATAAAATACCATTTAACTGGTAAATCTGTCACAACTTGGAATTTTCTGCTCTTATCTTTAACTTAACTTTCCTCAAGAGAAGCGTGAGGAGGAAAAAAGGTCATGAAAAATGCATCTTCTTCGAGACTTGCTTCTACATAGAATCATACAATAAGATCTAAATACATTTAGTTTGTGGCTTCTTGTATAAAAATGAATGGCCAGTCATTTGGAATGGGTGTCAGAGGCTATAATGAAGGGTATAGCTGTTAAGCTAATACTAACACTGTATATGCAATAGTTTTATAGGTGGAGACAAATGAAAAAGCACTGAAGTGATCTGTTCGTGTTTGGTGGTGGTTTAATGTAATTTTTACTGTAAATATCCAGACTCTTAACAGTTTTGATTTTGACTAAACCATCATATCACTTTCCTTTCAGAGATTTTAATTTAATTAAATGATAAATCGTCCTGTATTTTTTTGGAAATTTTGAACAGGTAAAATATATTTAAGAATTGGTCACTGGTCTAAAATTATATAGAACTCATAAGTTGCATGAGTAATTGTGACTGCAAACGGTGAAGTGATAAAACCTTGTCTCCCATTGACATAATATGTCTTACTATGAGCTCTTTCTGCTTAACCTTAGCTTTCTTTTTTCCCTCTGGATCTTTTTTCTACATTTTTCACTTTACTACTTAAATAGAATACAACAAGAAGTAAAAATGTTGTAATGAATTTTGGTTGTGAACAGTCTCTAGATTCTTAGAAGAGGATCGTTTCCGCACCAGACCAGCTCTCAGCTATCTCTCTCCATTGCTCATAAAACTTCTTTAATATTTTAGTTATTTTTCTTCTGACTGAAAACCACCTTTCTGCAGCCTTCTCTCTTCAAACCATCTTCCCATTTGCCAATGAATAGTTTCTCTTCAGTACCCTCTTCTCTCCATGACATTTCAGCTTATCCAGTTTAGACTTTCCAGAGTTAAACACATAAATAAGACAAAACTTGGGGGGTAATAGCTCTATTTTGGTAGAGTTCAAAGCAAGCAGTACTATCAAAAATTCAGGCTTTTAGTTGGATTCCAACTTGGAGTGATAATGTGAAGAGTCTCATCTATTCTCTCTAAAGTACTATTTTAATCATAATTGAAATAATCATTTACTCTAGTAGGGCCTGATTCTTCAAAAGTTATTGATCGTAGTAGGCCCTACTCTTGCCAGTCTCCACAGGATTTGGTGCTTAGCATGAGAGCTTGCCTTTAGCTGTAATTCCTTTCCTTACTCTTTCTATTCTTCTTGCTTGTCTTACAATATTTTATATTTGTATCTGTATGTCCTACCACCATCTTCACATTTAACATCTGAAATAAATTTCTTGTATGTCATTTTCTGTTATCAAATCTGGCCTTTCGAGTCTCTTGTTTTTAATAGAAAAGACTTATATTGTCTTAAGTTAACATTTGCCTCGAAGCTGCATTCAAAAAGAGTAAAAAAAAGAACTCTTATTTTATTAAGTACACTTGTTTGTGTTTATAACATGTGGTATTAATAATTTATTAGATAACATGTCATATTTTAGTCCACAAGAAACATAACGAGTTTCACACTGGGGATCAGCATGGGTCTCGCCTAAGGGAAACTTGATTATTTGAACAAGACAGAAGACCTATTGATTTAATGTTCAGAACTCCAACAATTTATCTACAGCGTGATATTGAAACATTGTGTGAAGCCCAACATTAAACTGAACACTAATCTTAGAATTAACCAGCAGGCACAGGAAAAAAAAGAAACAGGATCTTAATTACCTCATTAGTTATATAAACACAATGCTTATTCCCTTCAGTAGAAATCATATATGTAGAATAGTCAGATGACATGGGATTTTACTATTTCAGTGTACAGCTAGCTTTATTGTAAAATGACTGAACTAAGCTTGCGTGGGAAAAAAAAAAGCTTTGACTCAGTACTGATGAATAGGAGAAAATATTTGTAGACCTTTTGCAATGATTTGCCAAGTTTGCAAAGAATTAAAATATTTTAAAGCACAGTCTAGCTTTGGTTATTTTCTACCATTCACAATGCTCAAGGCAAGACAGATTTCTTCATATTCCCAGCGGAGCCCAGCTAAATTGTCAGGGCACAATGAAGACGGGACTGGGTCCTACCTATAATGCTGGGTGAGTGCTAGTCCAAGAGACAGCAATGAAAAAGTGGCTCCACAGCACCTCCAGAGAGCAGCAGAAGGTAAATACTCATGTGCATTGTCTCCCACTCAAAATTACTCAGTACAATTAGTCAATAGAATTGTTCACTATTACTCTTTTTTTTTTTTGCAGGCATTCTTGAGGCAGCTATAGTACAGCTGTAAAACAGGTATGACTAACCGAATCCCAAATGCCAGATTGTTCAAGAGACTGGTAGAGAATGGTAGTGGATGGCTGCTCTACCCTCTTTCTCTCTCCTGGTTCTTTTCAGTCTTGGTGTTGGAACGGTGAGAGAAAGGAGGATAGGGTTTTCAGCTTTAATTGCTAGGAAGATAACACAACCAGATCACATTTGGGGCTACTAGAACAAGGCTGTACTTAATTTGGATTTTGAATTCATCACTTGACTGCCAGATTGTACCTCGATTCTTTTTGCTCTTTGTTCTTTTATCTTGGAGAAGACAAGTATTCAGATGTAGAGAAAGATACTGCTTCCTTCTTTCAGTCGACTCAGCCACAATAATTTACTCTTTATGAATGGAACTCTATGTATGCACACATATTTTCATAAATTATTGAATGACATATGTTGTTTTTAATAAGTGCTTCTTCAGACTGCAACTGGTTAATTCAGAACTTGGTACATTCAGACTAGTATGATGGGACAACTTTGGCCATATCATCTCCTGAAAAAATGAAAGGACCCACACCATCATTCTCAAAACTACTTCTTCCTCTAGTCTTCTCTTGTTGGAATTTGGTACGCACCAAGCTTTTGTATAAAAATTATTCAGACCTGTTTCATAAATGTGGGCGCTATTGCTAGTATTGCAGACAGTAAATTACAGAGTCTGCTATCAGATTGACTAATGGATGTTCTACTAAACCATGTGATGTGTCTATACTACAAAGGAATTGCTTTTTTTCAGATGGAAAAGCCTTTCAGAAAAGTCTATCCATCATAGCTGAGCTCACTGTATCTTGAGTTCCTAACTATCGTATACTTCCTCTTTTCACATCATTGGTATTTACTACTATTTCTAGAACCAGTAAGTCTATATTTTTTATCTCTTGAACGCACTTTTTTGTGTATACTCTCAAGGACTGAAATTTTTGAGAGAGGGCATAGGGAAATAAAAATAACTTTTTAAATGTATTTTATTCTCTTTTAAGGAATTTTTGATGCAGGCATACGTTTTCTTGTGGACTGCTATCATAGAACATAAGAAGTGCACTTCTTTTCTTTTCTTCTGGCACTGATCAGCTTGCAAAAGCTCAGTTAGTGTGGTCTTAAAGTCCAAGCATTGCTATGCAATAAGAAGAAGTATCAACCATGAGAAAGCTATTTTGTGCAAACCTGTATTTAAATTTTAAATGTTTTTAGCACTCCCTAATTATTTCAGTATATTATTTCACACGTTTTCCTTGTTTTATTCGTATTTAAAAGTAATAAAACTTCATTTGCCTAATTATCTCTGTAATAATAGGCAACATCCTGTCTCGTATATCTGAAAATCTCTACATCATAATTAAAAATATACCTATCTTCATGCACGTTTTATGAGGGCTTTGTCTGGCAACTCAGTAGGTGTTTGAAAGGAGAAGAAAAATGATTGCAAGTCAGATGACAATCCAAGAACAGGAAAGACAGAGACAAAGAGAGAATTTGTCTCATCTAAACTGCGACTCCAAGCACAGACTTTTAAGTAAAACATTCTAACCCTCAGACACACATAGCCTTTGGCTCTTTGGTTGCTTTGAAGATATAGGGGGAGAAAAAGCTAAAAGAAAACAATCTATGTAAAGTTTAAAAAGTCAAGAGGTGATAAGGCATGCTGCATCTAACAGAATAGATAGAATTGTCTGAAACTTCAGCTTTCATTTTATCAGCTTAGGATTTATTAATGAACACAATTCCTTGGCTATACCATACATTGTAAATGTGTTAGCTCTAATCTGGTTACAGACCATTTTATATCTTAGTCTAGATGATATCTCTGTCAGAGCTGCAAAAGACTCTTTGTCAGTGTTTTTTGGAGTTCGTTTTACAAGCATGCATCTTTCTCCTTCTTGGCTCCCCAGTTGTAACTATGACTAAAATTGCTCTGAAATTATGTTCAGGTGATTGTTAAAACAAAGTATTATTTCAGCCGGCAGTTCCAATGCGATCTTTATGTTTGAATAGTATCTCCATTTCAGATTCTCTGTTAGAATTACTTAGGTACAGATGTAGCTGGAATAGGTTAGCAAAGACATTTCACATCTTTGTATGAGCTGTATGTTAGCTTTTGAGAGACCACACAGAGACAGTGAAACAGAGGTAGATATATTGGAACCTGCGTGTATTGCTAGATATTAGCTAAATCATGAGATGCTCAAAGACATCTTCAAGTCTGATATTATATTGCCTAGACCTACCAATGTCTGATGGTTGTATGCCCATGAGTTTATCAAGGAGGTACACAGGTAGCAGATAGGATCTTCCCTCAGTAGCAAGATCACACTAGAGGTATCTCCAGAAATAAACAGGAGTACATTAGAAAGCTGTATAAGACTTAGCCTTTTGACCATACTTTGAACAAATGTGAAATCTTAAAAATGCAGAAGAATTCTTCACAATAAATTGTATATTTTGTGTTAAGTATGTTTTCCTGGCTGTAAAACTTTGTGTACTGCTATGTTGCCACACTGTTACAAATAATAATGCATGAAATTACCAGTGGTTGTGCACAGTGGGTGACATGATAGATTGAGCGTTTACCACATAATAAATACCTTTTTTTTCCCATTTTGAATATATAAAATATAACTAGCACTGCTCTAGGAAGAAAATACAAAGATGGACTGATACTTCTAAAAAAAATACCCGCTGTCTCCTCCCTGTGTTACCTGACCATACCAAATTGTTGCAGCGCTATATTTTTACGCTAGATTCTTGCACTAGATTCTTTCACTAGACAACCATCATTCATTATTTTGGCAATGCCAAAAACGCCTAGTTCCAGAAGCTTATTGAATCACCCTACTCTGTGCCTAAGCCTTTCATCTATCCCTATGCAACTTACACAATCTCTGAAACGTGTTTATAGAAGACAAAGGCTGTGATCAAAATTAAAATATAACTTTCTAATATATCTTTTAAACAATGCATAATGTCATATGTTGATCTACAGAAGGGAAAAAACTCTTTTTTCTTGTTAGCTTTTTTCTTTTTTAGAGTAGAATCAAAAACTTTAGCTTTCCATTGCTGCATCTCAGTTTCATATTTTCTTAGTCTCAGAATGCATGGGACTTAAGATATATTAGATTTTGGATTTGGCAGTATCACAACATCCCCTTGAGTTGTTGCAATGTTTGTTATCAGTTTGATATGTTTTTTCTTATAGGAACATAGCTTAAAAAATTAAGATGAATGGGTCAAGTGGAAAGAAAGGGAAATTGTAACTGTGAGGAATTACATATTCTTGGAAAGAAAAGGTTCAAAAGACTGAAAGGTGCTACAGTAACAAGCAGGGCACAATATAGAGCTGGAAGCCTGAAGTTTAAACAGAGGCTAAGATATTGCTGAGAGAAGGATGGAGCACAGAGACAGACCTCAATTATGATGCAAGGAAAACTTGTAAGAATTAGGGAGGATTCTGAGCAGTTTTGTGAAGCTCATGAAGTCATCAAGTTGCTCAAAACCAGGTCTAGAAAAAAGAAGGACTTCCTTAGAAGTATACAATGTGCAGGTGGAAATCAGTTTATACTCTTTTTCCTGTTCTGTTTTGCCAAATCCTCTCAAGTTAACTTTTGAAAAATATGTAGTACTCGAGGTTAGATTGGCGTATCATCTGATTTCTTCAGGTGTAAAATCCTTTTAGTTTTTTTAAAACATTTACTACTGAGAAAAGATCTCACAGCTCTGGCTAGCCCCATCGGCATTTAGAGACAGAGACCTGCTAGCCTTTCATCGGCATAAGCAATGTTCATGATGTTGTATCTCATCTCATTTACAAGCCAGTAATGAGCAGCAGGCCTTTTTCCCATGTTTACTTGAAGTATGATTGCCGTTAATGTATTTATTTAAATTAAAGATCTGTATAGGGAAAATTTTCACAGATTTGACCTTTGCCTTAATAGTTACAAAAGGATAACGAACTTTACAGTAGGTTAACAATTTGATAGTATTTGAATACCTCGCAAGAAATGTCTTCACATACCTGGCAAAGACACTTTAGTAATTTCAGTAACCTCTAGACCAAGAATAAAAAGTCAAGACTGCTTCTTGGATAAGTTAGGATTAATGATCCTGGAGGGAGGTATTTGAATTTGAATGAATTGCCAGGAAATCTTCAAACAAAGGTATAAGTATATTAAAAGAACAAAACTAACAGTGCCTCCCCTCACTATGATTTCTAGCCTAAAATCCTCTCCTATAAATGCAACCTAAGATAGAAGACATTTTGGACATATACCAAACCTAAATCTGACGTGCATTAGGCAAGCACGCACAATTTGTCAGCAGGATACAAAGGAAAAAAGGAAAACAAATATTTTAAAATTAAATCTTGGTGTAAGTAAACCAAGCATGTTTTTTTTTTTTCTTTTCTGTGGCTAGTGGCTGGCTAGCTGTTTGCTAATTATGTATTTTCCAAATTAACATTTTTAACAGCTTTTTCCTTACTGGTTGTTGCATGCAAAATATTTTCAAGTAAATGATTATGAGAGAATTTTTTTCCTTTGGTGGGACATTGTTAAAGTCAAAAGTGGGAACACTTTACAAACAAGTAACATGCCAATATATGATACTGAGTTTGTCTAAAAGGCAACAAGATGACACTCAGCTTAGATGCATGGGCTAGTGTAAAGCCTTATGAGATGGAATATGTGAAAAAGTACCGTCTTTGCCAACTTTAGCCAGGAAAACATTTTAATATATAGAAAATGTAAAGAGCATACTGAAATAGTAAAGGACTCTGGAATCTGCAAAAAGAAGTTGTTGGTCCATTTTAAACACTTAAAATAATCCAGTTGCTATAATTATAAGAGCTAAATTGGTCAGCATCCATTTACCTTCAATAGACTTTACTTGATTTCTTTTTGCCTGTTTCACTTTCAACCTTTTTTCATGAAATGTCTCTCTGTATGTATCTATATGTATTTGTATGTGTATGTGTATGAACATATTCAGGAACTTAATGTGTATTATTCCTCACAAACAGGCAAAATATATATTTCCTAATTGCATAATAGTGTAGCAACTTCCTTGTAGGATTTTCTCCTCCTAGAAATGAATTCCCTAAAGACAATAGATTTTAGGAAGATGATGGAACAAACTGTAGCTCGTGATCTTTATTTCCTTCCCTAAAAGCACGTTTTAAACTTACTTTCTGTTTCTCTTGAAATACTCTACTCTGTTAACAAATAGAATTTACAGTATTCTGTGGAAAAGTGACCAAAGTCACATTTTGATGTAAAAGTACAACACTTAAATCATTGCTAGATCAAAGACTTGATCTCTTCCTGTCTCTAATTTGATCCTGGTACTTTATAGTCAGAGGAAATTGAAACTCCACTGATACATTCATCAACCTATTGTAAGTAGATAAGATGCTTAATAAAATCTGACATAATAGAATTATTTTTCATATATTTTTACTTTAAATAAATATTGTGCTGCACAGCAAGGTAGAAGAACTAAGAAAACACAAGCTTATTACTACGAATTAATATTTTAGGGTCAGACTGAATCTGAAAGTACCTGATCCAAAACTCTGTTTCTTAATGTAATTTTAATGTCAAATTTTCAGTGTACAGAAAGATCCACTCTTTTCTTGACCTCAGTCTGGAGAGAAACTGACGTTCTTGCCAACTCCAGAACATGCATTATGCTTAATTAATTTCTGTACTTTTGGCAGAAAGCCATAGAATTTATATAGAATAGCAGTGGTGTACTTCTAGTGGCAAAATTATCTTTGATTGCTTATAGGATGTACTGGGTTCTCATGCAGGAAGATCTCCACTTCCTGAATCATGGTTTCACATTTTACATTTGACTGTTACTTCTAAAGCTCTCCAGATGGAAGAAAATCATTTTAATGAACTTCGTCTTAATACCCCAAATTTTGACACCAGTGGTAACTTTGGGCCAAGAGTGTTATGTACAAAATTATTCATTGATTTCCATGAGTATTATAACTGCTTCTTATTTGCTGTTACAGTTGAGAAAAAAGTAGGGCTTACCTAAACACCTTATGATAAGAAAACACTTATTGCATCAGTTTTAGAATTTTTCACTTAAAAGTATTTAATGCGTAAGACCTAGCTTTTTTCATCCTAGAGAAATTAATGCAGGATGAACAAATTTCTGCTTTCCAGATTATTTCACTTACTTATTTCCCAGACACAAGGATGTTAGCTCAACAGCTAAGATTTTTCTCATAAATGAAAATGTGTTGATTGGTAAGTTTTATAAAAAGGTTTAGTATAAGCTTTTTTTACATATGACTCCATGTTAAGGCAGTGTCTTGGCAGTGCCCATTCGCTTCATCTACTGTCCTGCAGAGAAACTTAGGTGTAGGCTGGATGAGAGCCATTAGCATTTTCCAGAGGTGAGCTGTACGCAGCCATGATTATTGAATAGCCTTAAGTGGAAAACAGAATTAATCTAATATT
This sequence comes from Struthio camelus, assembly GCF_040807025.1. Lineage (NCBI taxonomy): Eukaryota > Metazoa > Chordata > Aves > Struthioniformes > Struthionidae > Struthio > Struthio camelus. The sequence goes on along the minus strand of NC_090945.1, from coordinate 48,783,836 downwards.
ATGAATGAAACTATGCCTAACTGTGGTCAAATTATTTATTTATTCAGATATGAATAACAAAACCACTGATAAAGAAATCTCAGCATGCCCCTGCAATGATTACCCCACTGCTACTAAGACGTAATTGTGCTTTCTTCATTCCATTGCAAGAAATGTGTTTAGCTGTGACAAATTTTTTCTCTCTTAAGTGCCTTTGAATGTTGCTGAAGTCGAAGGGAATTAGTTATGTAGCCCAATACTTCTAGAAAAGAGTTAAGCATTTTAAGCTGCTTAAATAGGAAAAAAGTATAGTCTGCAGGTCCACAAGTCTTGTAGTTTCAAGCTTTATCTAATAATGCTTCTTAGGGACAGAATGCCACAATCTCTTCCCTGTCCTAAACCCATTTTTTTTGAGAACTGATGTTTTGCAAGCAGGCACTCTTTTTCCATTTGTTTTCTGCAAGTTCCAGCAGTTAGTGTGGTCTGAGAAAAATTACAACACCCTGAAAGCATTGCACCCTGAACAAAACACATGACCATAGATACCTTTATCGGAAAATCTCAAAATGGAAGAAACTATGTGGGTGGCATCCTCTTTTCGTAATACTGAAGTCTGCTTAGAGAATTTAACCTGATTGAAGATGACCTAGATTCACAGTTTTCCTCAGCTTTAGGGAGTTATGACTAGCAGCTGCCATCTCCCTGGGAAGTTCCCCAGCTGCAATGCCTCTGACTGCTCTGCAGCGGGAATGCTGGATAACCTTCCTCCTGCAGATGCCTTGGTCTAGATGGGGGCCTCGTGGCCTCCTTGGAAGACTACTGGCTTTTGATCCTTCTAACAAGATGTGTTTTGATATTTTATTCAGTGGTTATTTGCTGAAAAATTGCACAGAGTAGCTTGGGGGAGAAATCCAACTCCAGGTCTTTCCATCTCCCAGGTAAATGCCCTACTCACTGAGCTAGAAAGTTATGGTCTGATGACTCTGAAGTTATTTGTGCATGGTGGCACAGCTTTAGAAGGAAAATCACCTGAAGCTTAATCATTAGATACTCTCCTAAGAAATGAGTGTCTTTTTAACATCTTAACACTGAGGAGGGTGCTAAAGTTAAGTGTGTGGGTGGCCTAACCAGATTGCTCTGTGAAAGGGTAAGTTGCAGTACCATCCCTCAAAATTTTTAAAGAAAACAGTGACTTTCTGCTGTGTTGTGGAAGGAATGGATTTATACCCAGCTCTCTGAAGCTGTATGAATCCTGATGTAATCTAACAACCTCTTGCAAGGCAATAAAGCTATCCACAGAAGAGTGAAATTTAAAGCCTCCTCTACATAATACCTTTTCTTGTCTCCAGATAAGATAGCTTAGATATCAGTGTGCTGGCTGGCGAGAATATGAATTCCATTTTGAGGCCCTGTAGGTCTCTGCATGAATGGTCCAGGCTGCTAAGAAACCTAACTTGGATACAGAGATTCTTTTTTGGAAAATGGGTGACTGGAAGTCAGATGATGCAGTGCCAAACCTCACAGTGACAAGTGAATAATTTGAAAATCTTGCTAGACTTGAAGGATAGATCACTTTTCTTCTTCTTTTTTTCTTTTTTTTTTTTTTGCAAAATCTGGTTCTTCAATACCTTTAAAGTATTTCCACTAACTTTAAAAACAAGTATATGCGTAAAAAATATGACTAGTAGAAGAAAATGTTCAAGAATGTGGTATATGACTAGATGTTTCAGATGTTCCATTTTTTATGTATGGGTAAGCTTTCTAAAGCTGGAATACCAAAAATGAAGGTGCCTGAAATCACATGTGTAAACTCTAAAGTGCAGAACACTCGTAAGTACAGTGAATTCAAAAAAGTAGCAATATATTTGGAAATATATTTAGATTTATAATTGTTAATGAAAGTGGTTTTCTCCCCCATATGCAGCTAGCTATTAAAAACACGTATCAAAACGTAAATCCAACAGCAAAGAGTATCAGGAATAGCAATTAGAATTGCTAGAAATGTCTCAACTTGACTCTGTACTGGAAGTAGTCTACTCGTAGCTCCCACAGTGGTGTATTGTTTGAGTGTAGAGTGAGATAGTAAATAAACTGTAGAATTACAATGAGAATAAAATTTGTTTTATATTTCCTTAAAACAGCAGCTCCTCTTTTTCACTGTGAAACACTGTACCACAGAAGAGCTATTATATGTCTGGCTATCTTTCTGTAACATTTTCTGTTTCACTTGAAAAAGAATACTGTAGGCATTATCCACAATAGTCTTATATTCAGTGCTTCTACACCCAAACGTCTTTCATTCTTATTTTTCTCTGGAAATATCTACACATATTCTAATAACGAAATTATTTATCATCTCGTGTGATGTGAAATTGATCTACGTTTTCAAAAAGGAGTTCTCGTGACAGGAACATACTTTTTTTGGCCATCATTTATGGGCTTATATTTACTGTCCATAGACAAATGCAGAATTACTGTGTGCAATTGTGACAACTGTCGATGAAATACCAGAGTACAAAGACATTCAGACTAAAATATGTTCTTATGAATGGAAAACAACTACTGCCTAAGTTTTTACATACTATGTGTATTTAAACATAGAAACAATCTTAATCTAACACTTTACTATTAATTTCATATAGCTATATCAAATTAGATATGTTTTTTCGAGTGAAGCATTACTCTTCAGGCAGTTGTTTCCAACCAATAGCTTTATTTTTGTCTTGGGTCAACAGAATGCAATTTTCCATTTGCTATTACAAAAATCTCAAAAATGCAAAAAAAAAAAAAAAGCCATCTTTTTTCAGTCTGTGGAAAAGAAAAAATCTACTTTTCCAATCAGAATGAAAATATTGATGTTACTACAGTTTTACTTCCAGTCAAAAAAAGAGGAAAAATGATAAAGTAAATAAGCATTTAAAAAAAACAATAGTGTCATTGTCATTAATTAAGAGAATGGGCTTGGGGAAATTTTTTTGTCTGTTTTTCTTTCTTCCCCTGTGGAAGGCAGGGTATGAACAGCCAAAGTATGAAAAACTTTCTGTTTAGCAAAAAATAAAAAACATTAAAAAGTTGTGGTTACCTGTTTTTTCATACTTACTTAACTTCATAGTTTCCCACCGTATAATTATTTTCATAATAAATGAAAAATCAGAAAAAAAATCCTGAGCTATAGAATATTACTGAGGATTTTTCAGCATAAAAGACTGTAGCCAAGACTGCCATTTTCTGATTATTAATAGAAAAAATTGTGAAAATTAGAAAACACAAAAGTAACTTTGTGATTACCTAATTAGCCTTTTTGCACATCAGATATCTTCAAGGCAGTCAAAAGACTTCTGTTGCTTTCGTTTTGCTTTTTTAACAACAAATAAAAGTAGCTTTGGTATGTATAAAAATAACTATCAGACATACGTGTGTTCTTCTGTGTTTAGTTTCAACTTCTATGTATTTTCATACAGTTTTGAAAAATGCTGTGGAGTGCATTCTTACTGAAAAAATAAGAAAGAAGCTCTAGAAGGCAAACAAAAAAAAAATCTGTAGTGCCTGGAACATTTGTATTTACTGGGCTTTTTGGAAATAAGTACATCTTATTAGAAGATACTCAATTTTTGAAGATATATTAGACTGAAACAAGAGTGCACCTTGCATATATATATGTATATACATTTAGATTCTGAATATAAAAGAGATCTATATAAATCCGTCTGCTAATTTATTCTCCTAAATCTTATTAAGCTATAAGTGACAACTAGCATCAATATTAGACTTGATTGGTTTACAAAGCTTAGGACCACCACACACATCGTGTAGCCATACATTTAACTGGTAACTCTTAAGTGGACACTAAATGCAGAATGCTTTCATTACATCCATGGCAGTTACCAAACCACAGGTTCACTGGGGTCTGTGGAATGTAAACATTTATTTAGGAGCCTAAATGTAACATGAAGTCATTCTTAGTGAAATAACCTGCTTATTATCTCTACTTATCCTCCGCTGTCATAAAGAGATTATGGCAATTATTAAATGATGGTTGTCATTTGTTTCTTAAGCGGGATATTACAGAGCATTTCTACAATGGCTTTAACTATTTCTTTGGTATTTAGATCTCATCTTGTGAAAAAATGGTATTACTTCACATACAAATCTATGGTTTTGTGATATGTATGTACCACTGTGCCTTTCTGACAGACTTTGCTGCTATTGGCACTGAATCAAATAGCAGCAGTCTGGCCTTACCATTTTGTTGCTCCTGTCCTAACAGTTTGTTCTTGCTGCTTTTCAAGATATTGCCCTGCTAAAGTAGAAATAGCGGTACTACTACTCATGTATCCTCTAAAACTGGATCTACTGTTCAGGCTGAAGTGACAGAGAGAGTTTTGAATCTTTTTTATAATTTTATATTTTGAATCTTAATATAATAAAATTAATAAAGTCGGTTCTATTCACATAAGACATAATTATTAGTGTAGAAGGTCACTGTACACTCAAAGCTCCTCTTTGGTACTGGAATATAGAGGAGAACTAATAAGAACAGGGATTGCTGTGTCTCATCACTGCTTTTATATTCCACCTGAGGGATATTGTATCAAGGAACTGAACCAATATAAGATTTTGTGTGACTGCATTCGGTATGCAGTGGCAAAATGTATAAATTCATTCAATTGTACAATATTGTGGGAAACAATAAAAATATCTGATATTGAAAGGGAAAGCAAAATACTATACATAGAACAATACTCTGTGGCAACTCACTCTAGTGACCATGTTACCTTATGATTTTGCCAAGGTCAGTGAGAGCTCGAGCTACCTACTACGTAAGTGCTGGACATCCAAGTTAAACTTTCTCCTTGGTCAAAGCGACTTACTCAATATGCTTTTTTATGCTAGTTCAAGAATTCAATCTGTAAATTCGCATTCTTATTCTGTGGTGCTTTTCCCTTTTTCTTACTCTGTGGGTCAGTTTCAGCTTGTACCTTGATTCACAGCATAGGGAACCATCCATATTTCATGCCCCAAAAAAAGACTGTATTGGTGAATGTAAAGTCGATAATGAATACAGTGCACATTGTGTATGGGGATGTTCAGAACATGGTTATGTTAGTTGTTTGTTCAATCAAGCAGATTAGAACTAACTAATACAACCTTTTATATGGTCTGTATTGGCAAAATTGACATGAGATGTGAGATGGTGAACACTGTCCCTGTCATTGTCCTGCACCAGATATAGTTGTTTTTCCTACAGAAAATGTGCAAGCTTTTTGTCCTAGAGCTTAGCATCCGTATGTTGTCTCGTTGGGTAAAGAAGTGCATTTAGTTTTTTGAAGGTTGAACAGATGGAAAGATGGCCTCCTTCACTGCTGGGCAGCTAAAAAGACAAGACAGTGATTCTCTTGCTGAACTCCCTAAATAGGTGATGGCAGGGTCTTGTGCTCATCCTCAGTCTTCTGGGGACTAGTTTCTACCTGCCTGTTGCTTAAAGAGGGAAGAGCGCTTTCTTCAGCCTAGGGGAACTTCTCATTTTCTCTGAGATTCTTTTCCTACTGCCTGACTGAGAAGTAACAACACTGATGTTTTAAAAAAAAGAAATATGTTGGGGTCTCGGGTCGGCAGTTAGGTGTGCAGTACCTGGAATTCAGAGATTGAAAGTGAGCATTGCATTTGGGGGCGTTTGTGGGTAATGTGAAGCAATAGTAGTCATCTGTTAGTAAATAGGAATTATCTCAAAGGAACCCATCACAGTGGCCTGGAGCCAGAGAAATCCCAGCAGTCTTTGTGGGTTGGATGTGAGAGCTACCTTTTCTAGTACTGACATTTTACAGAGCACAAAGCTTGGCTCCAATTGAGAAATAATGATATGCTCCAGAAGTTACAGTAACACTTTCTTTTACTTGCTTGTGCCAGCACTGTTATTGAGGAAGGACATCAAATAAAAGACTTTAAAAAAAACAGTTTTAGAACCATTAGCTTTTACATAAGGAAACTAAGGAATGCGTAAATAAACACTAGGAAAGCATTCTTAAGTATCAATTCTTTTAGTTACAGGTCAAATGTGAACAATGTATACAAGCTTCCTAAAGTTCCATTTTCAAACGTTTATCCATGCATTATGTCTCTAAAAACATTTGTGATTTGCTTGAGAACTGAGTATCATCAAAGTCACTTGCTTAGATTTAGTTAATATCTGTTAATATTCTCCTAATCAATTTTGTGTCACTCAGTATTGTCCTCATAGATGATGAGCTACTGGATACAGAGGTCATTCAATTTTGAAATTTTTGGCATATTTTGGTATATTGAATGTTCATGTGAATCAAGTAATTTAATGTGGTCTGTAAGCTTAATGGGAATGCAAACTGCAGTGTCCTGGCTTGTTTCTAATCAGCATTAGAGATGTGCCAAACTGTCAACAGCTCATGAGCAATAAGAACATGATAGTTCTTCACACCCCTTTGAGTTCATATCAATCATTTGAAAATAACATTTTTGTTCAGAATGAGCTGTCACTATCAATTTGAATAGTGGCTGTTCAACTGGAATTTGTCCAATTTTTCAGCAAGCCATTTGGTGCATTATATTATGAAGCAAACAACTTGCAAAAGCAGATTCTTTTTATGACGCCTGTAAGACAGGCATGTATACTTAAGTATTCCAAGCTTCCTTTGTCACATAAGAGAGTCAGCTTTCATATGTACAATGTAAAGAAGATTATTCACAGAAAATAGACTTCTGAAACTTTGGCTAGTAGATGATGATACACAGAGCACTCCATATATTTTTTCCTATGTGCATTATTTTGTCAGAAGTAACCAGCTAATAATCAAATGAAATAAGCACTCCCTGAATTTGATTCTTTATCTTGTGCGATAAATCGTCTGAGTGTTACGCTAAAAATCAGTTTTGTACATGCAAACACTACTCCCTCCCCCCCAAAAGAACTTTTGTATTTCTGAATATATTTCATATTTAAAGAAATTGGATATATTTTAATCAGTTTAATTCAAAATAGAATTTTTCTCCTCTTTGCTTAAATCACGGATGCCTTTTCCTGCTTTAATTTGCCTGATTCTAGCTTGTGATAAATGTTGGTGCCTAGAAGAGAAGACGACCAGTAAAATTATTTATCTTTGAAACATGCCAAGGCAGATCATTTAATACCTCTCCAAGAAGTGTACCAATGAAAATGATTCAATGATAACTCTTCTTAGAGAAAGTGCATTCGTTCCTTTTTCTCTGTCTTGGAAAATCAGCTTCTAAGTTTCACTGACAAAAGATTTTCATTGATGTGTGACTTTCATTGACCTTTATGACTGGCCACAGGAATAAATCATGAGCATCACACTTCTTTCTCTCTCTGCAAAGCAGCAGGGATGTGGAGAACAGGGGGAAAATGCTAGGGCTCTATATCCACCCTCATTTTGTTTAGGTCAGTCAACCCATCTGGGAGGCAGGATAAATTCTAGTCAAATGGCGAAATAAATACTTCAACAAAGTGAAAATGTTGCCATTTCATTCCTTGGACATCTCCTGGATACCTCAGCTAGTTTTTGTTTAATAGATTTTTTTTATTTGTTCTTTTTGATTGCCAATTTGGTTGCCAAATTTGGTTGCCAAAACTTTTCTCAAAATCTGGGGAAAGTGCAGCAATAAATATTTACCTTCTTTCCTTTTTTTTTTGCTTAAATTGAAAAGATCAATTTTAATATGAAAATGTAATTACTTAGAGAACTTCATAGGATAATGCTGTATTTTCAATAATGACAATAAAATTCAAATTGCAATTATATGAACTTTTGAAAAGTGGGTTATGCTTGGTATCACCCTTCAGTAAGCAATCGAGGGCTTGATTATACATTCCTTGTAAATTCCAGTCTCCTATTTACCCAATGAGAATAAGAAGGTTAGCATGAAGTGCAGAACCAGAATAAAGTTTTTTTTTTTTACTGCATCTGTACCAATATGTAATTTTCTAGTCATGTTGACCATAATATCAAGGTTCACCATACACTTATTCTGTTTCTCTTTGAGTAGAAAATAAAAATGAATACATAAGAAATTATCATATTAGAAACTTCTCCTAAGCAGAACTATGAAGCGCCAGATCTATTGAAATATAAATGTTAACAGCTATTGTTAGAGTATTTCACCAAGCTGTAATCCAGTTTTATCTGGTTTTGAAAGCGGGAGCCCCAAAAGAAAGGTAGAAAACGAGGTTATATGATAAAATACACTAATTAATCAGGCTTTCACTGAGAAGGATCTGTAAGAGCACACACAGGAAGAGCAGCTTTTCTCCTCCCAGGTCTGTTCTCTGTGTTTACGAAAATGTCTTCATATATTCATGCCAATTTATTATTGATATTATAGCATTTTGCAGTTTTCTCAATAAATATTACAGTGATCACTGAGTGTGACGCCTTAAGGCAAAAAGATTGCATTCCAGCTATTAGATATGATTTCTATATCATCCATTATTGATTTACTGTTCCATCTAGATAGTATAATAGTTGATTTGAAATCTAGAAACCATTATGAAATTTATTACTGTCAGGAGAGTACAATAAGTAATAGGAAACAGCTTAGTCAAATAAAAGAAATACAGTCTGCATTTCTTCGCTAAATGAAAATTCCTGTAACTGCTTTTAAGACAATATTGAGTCATGAGATGCAATAAGGTCGTACAAGATAGCATCATCTGAAACAGCTGAATGGCTCTATGAATAATCTAAAACAACAAAATGTCTGTGCTTGACATAGTATCTGAATTTAAACAGGATGTGAAATTAATGGAAGCTCTGCAAACATGCAACGTAAAAGTGATAGCTATTTAAGATACACCAAAAAGAAGAGTTTGTTGACAAAACAGCAGAATGGTTTGAGGTGAAATTCTGAGTCATGTCTGGACTTCAAGCAGGAAAACATTAATTCTTGCTCTGTTGATAGCTGTGACAAAACCACAGACATTTTCCATCACTAGTCTGCATCTTTGCCCCAGTTGTTCTGGAGATTCTGTTGGTGCTCTTCAGATACCGGCAGGCTCTAACAAAGCTGTATCATTAGGGTCTGCAAACACCTGCTCTCAGAGTAGACACAAATAGTAAAGCATAGTGCACAGAAATCCTAGGGCTGTATAACTTTTTCAGTGCATTCCTTCCAGCATTTGAAAGAAGAATTACCATGACCCAGTTCGCATCGTGTTATTTCCTTCTGCAAAAATACTTTTGCCTTACAGCCGTACAGTACGGTGTGGGGAAACTGTGAGGCAATGTTGTCTGGTTGTTCCACGTTTGCCTTTCATGATTTTTGATGGTGAGACTAAATCGCAGTCTTTCTTTTGATAAATTAAGTATAGTGGTGTATAACGTGCTACAAATAGTAGTATTAATCTAACGCTGCAGGTACCCTGAGTGCAGGCTTCCTTCTGAAGTAATGGAAATAATTGTTTAGAATTGCACTCTAGTGGAATATAGAAGACTGTAAGTCAAAATGGATCCTAGGAGTAAAAGCTGTTGGATCACATTTCATAAGAGTATTTTGCTATTGTCTTGGAACTATTTCTGTGACGTCATTATGGAAGGAGAAGCAAGGGCTGCTCATTAGAGGTATTTTAATAGAGCTGAGATTCAGTAGCGTTACACTATGCTTTGTCAAGGTTTAAAAGGATACCTTCAGAAGAAACCTGTTTAGAGAAAAATAGACACTGTGTTTAGAGTGTCTCTATAGCATAAATAATCCCTTGCCGACAATTTTAAGGTCACTTACGAAATTGAGCTCCAGTTCACTGAGCGTAACGGGACTTATACAAAGGCCCTAGTCAGTGTTCTAGCAAGAAGGGTTGGGACGGCATTTGGAGGGCTCCTTTAGGCCAAAGGACCTGTTCATGTGGTGACAGCTGCTTATTTGCTCATATAGCCTCACCACACCACTATGACTAAATCAGAAAAAGGTGTGGTTTTAAGCTTACAATAATGAATTATTAATAAAGATAGTAGCAAAATAATTTCTTAATAAAAGGTGATGTTGAATTAAAGTATATTTTATAGCAAAGTGATAAAAAATTTAAAGTAACTGGCAGACCGGTACTTTTTGGACATTTTTTATGCTACATTAAGCATAACGTTTTGTTATGTCAGAGGCATCTCAGAAATGTAAGAGATTATCATCCAACAATATGTATTAACCTGTTATTAGTGATGATCAACACCCCCACCCCCCGATTTTTTAAGATTGTACCTCAGAGAGTGGAAAAGTAATGACAGGACTCCAGAAAGTTTTTGGTATTTCAGTGGCAATATGCTTTTACTTGACTACAACAATTTAGTATAATCAGAGCTAGCAATGTTAAAAAGACTTTTAAAACTAAGCATTTCCACAAAACAGTCCACCACTTTTTCTTTCCTGTATTATTAAAAGCAATAGCTGCTCTCCCTCTGACTTTGTTGATGCTGGTAACACTGGCTTTCAGCTGTCTAGACTACCGTTATTTTTTAAAAGGTTTGCTCATTTTCTTAATTCATTGACAGTTATCCTCCTACTTACATGCCTGATTCACTATTTCATGTAATTATAGGAGACATAGTTTGGCCTGTTCTTGTCAGTCACCCCGTTTCACTGACTGTCTTCATCAACATTTATCAGCTGCCAGTGATCCCTGCTATAACCATGCCGTGTCGAATCTTTCCAAAATGCCACGTGAATGTGTCCAAAAGTTCTCTCTGTGGCTGCTCTACTGATACCTACCAGTCTTGTTCTCTCAACTTTAACATGTTATTTTTCAGCAGCACTTGCCAATTTGATCTAGCCTGACCGGTGTTTGCCATTTGCCTTGATGTTTTCTATTCGTGCACCTGTTGACTGTCCATCTGTAGTAGCTGTGCTGAAAGCCCAGATTTGAGCCTCGGATGATGAGACACAATTCCAGCTACATAGCCCTGTAATTTAATGGATACCAGAGATGAAAGCTCCCTATTAGGGATTTCTCATATTAATCAAAGAATGCTTCATGAGCAGCTGTCTTTGCTGGAGAAAGATAAACTACATAGTATCAACTGATTGAAAATCTTTGCTGCTTTTACTTACAGTGATGCTAAAAAATGTGCCACATTTATTAAGTGGAATTTATTGAAACTTTATATAAAAAAAGAAAAGACAAATCTTTCTGTTACAAGACAGCTGATGAACACTCTGGAGGTGTTTAACAACTTCCTGAGCAGTGATATACACAGAATGCTTTGAGAACTTGACATGAGGTGGAGGGTTAGTTTTTGGCAAAAGTAGCTCAACTATTAAAAACAGTTTTATGCTCAGAAACTGTAATTTTCACAAAGGCAATAAATATTCGTAAGGACACTTTAAAACAGAAAATAAATACACTATATCAGTTCCTTACCCATGTTCACTGTTATCTTTTATTTCTTCTGCAGTTTATATTTCATAATAAATTCCTGATACGCTGCAGGGGTACCAACACTGTCTTTAACGTAACATTTCTCTTTGAAGGACTGAAACCAAGTGGTCTCTCCAGGGCATCATAAATCTTAGTTTTCACTTGGAATATAGAAACCATAAAAAGTGTAAACAATATTTAAGCTTCAGACTAGACCAATTTTCAATATAAAATGGTATTGTTATGACAGTAAAGAAATGGGCAGATGAGAGGAAGGATTCTCCAACTTACAAAACCCTGCCAGAAGGAGAATAAAGGAAACATTTGAGTTGCAGGAATACTACATGATAGAGCAGTGACCAGAAAGCTGAAATGACCCAAAAGTATTCATTTGTCTTCTTAAGGAACGTGTACCAAACAGAAAGTGCATGTATTGAAATACTGCACTTCAAAGTCTAATGAAGAATACAGGCAATACAATATATGATGTATATTATGTTATGTACTGAAGTAAGTAAGATTGTCACAAATCAGAGGTCAATTAGAAAAAAATTAACAAAAATTATATCAGTTTTATGGACTTAGGTCATATTAGATTGGGTCCACTAATTGCAGACACCATCTTGATAAATTTAAGCCTTTATAGCACAGCAGGAGTCTTCTGACACAACACAATTTCTTTAAGGCCTTTGAAGCTCTTGGAAAGTCATGAAAACTAAGGAAAAACAAATTTTCAGATTGGTCAGGTCCCCAAAGTTCTGTCGCTTTCTTTTTTCCGAGAACCTCCAGGGTTTCCAGCAGACAACAAAAGTGGACAGGCTTATAATCATCAAAGGGAAGGCTGGAAAACATACCTTTTTGATAAGTTAAGAAATATGGTCGTGTTTGTTTAAAATGTAAGTATGCGACTTAGCAGTGGGAATACTTCTAATAATTCTACAACAAACAGTATGTGTGTGTGATGGGGAAGGACTAGGGTTTTGTGAAACACTGTGACAAAATCATCACATTTGGCCTCACTCTGCACTGCTAGAACTCTTTTTCCTAACATATTTTACACTGTAAAATAGCAAAACTGTGAAGAACTAAGGTTTACATTAGAGCATGATTTTTCTGGGTTAAAAGGTTCATTTATAAAGTAGTACATACCAGTCCAGTTTTCAAGTCTGCCCAAATATAATTGCAAGCCCTTGGCCAGCAATATTTCAATCACTTCCTTTCTACCACACTGAATTATTCATTTAAATTGAAAAAAGCATTGAGAGTTTTAAAAGGTTCCAATAAATTGTCTCCAGGCTACATAAACAGGTACTGTTGGTTCTAAATTCTAAATACTGGGAAGGAAGAAACTCAAAGATTTTCATTTACAATGAACATTAAAACAGTAATAGTTAGTTTAGAAAGAAGAAATTACTTTTGAAGTAATATGTCAAGACTAAAGGAATGAACCATTGCAATGGCATTGTGCGTGAAACAACAAAAGTAGAAATGCCGGGGTGGGGTGTTGGTTATGATTTTAGATATAACAACATTTTTGAGACTGTAGATACACAAAGTTAAATGCAGCAAAGTCTACATTAGGGTTTTTTTTTTATTAGTTTGCATTAAGGATCTGAAGTTTTGGTCAAAAAAAAAAAAACCTAAACAAAACCAACAACTGAATAAAGTAAAGAATGCAAAGGAAGCAGTAACAGATTTTTGAGAAGCTATTGCTTACTCAAATGATCCAATTTGGGTTGGAATGTTACCCATATGATCTGCAGGGTTTCTGCAAGAAACAGAGCAGCAGCTGAATAGGAAACGGCATCTGTGGCTCAGGGAAAGACTTGGCAAGAAAAACAAACAAACAAACAAAAAGGTTAAAAAATGCTAAATGGCCATAAAATTGCAGTCTTCTGTGAAGCAAGGGGGTAGTTTGATTTCTTAATTTTATTTTCTACTTTTAAGTAAAGACTGCTAGATAGAGAGAGATTCAAACTGTGATTTCCACAGAAAAACACACTTTCTGCAAATGCTTTGTAAGTTTTGTGTGATGCCCATGTACAGCAAATGCATCAGTAAGCAATCCAATTCAGTGGCTGGAAAACGCTGTCTGACAAATCTAAATATTTAAATTGTAATGATTCTGGCACCAGGTCATTGTGAATGTATTAAAGGTTGGGGCGGGGGGGGAGAAAGGCAAACTAAGATCAGGACTTCTAAATGGAAGTGTAAAAACAGGAAGAATAGAGCAGTCAGTATACCTATTCCATTTTACCTAATGGAATAGGCAATGGAAATATGGAATATTAGGTAATGGAATAGGTGGTGGAAAAATTCCCATAATTCAGGGAATTCTAAGCAGACCCAAGAGTCTTTGCTAAGAACATAGTCTTTTTCGAATATCCTGGAAGTCTTCCATAAAAAAAATGGTAAGCATCCCAGCACCAGCAAAAATTTGAAGGCAGTCATAAATCAGTGACTGGGAAACAAGGGTATCACATTAAAACAGCCTGACATTCTCTTATTGCTTTGGAGCATAGCAGCCATGGCCATAGAGGCCATGCAGAGCATAGCTGTCTCTGCAGCAGCAAACTGCATGGATGCTGAGGAGCCTGTATGCTTATATAGGCCAGGCAGAAGTAAATTGCAATAGCTGTAGTATGATAATGAAATTTTACACAAATTCCTATGTGCGTAGTGTATCTCACCTAAATTCTGCCAGTTAATTATGCTGGGGGAGGGAGAGAGCAGTCATTCATTGCTCTTCCTCCTTTTCCACCTTTTCCTTTACAGTGTCTAGAGAAATTGCATAAACTGAATAGCTAGCTTCTTTGCTGGGAAAATTAGGTTACTTTCATCCTGTCCTCTGTTTTGGCACTAATAAAAAAGGACTGAGTCCTTGAAATGCTGTGTGGTTATCTGCAGCATGTATAAATACTGTAAACATAAATATTTGCCATATTGACAAAATAGCGTAGAGACTTTACTGTGTCTGTCCACAGCAAAAATGAGTATACTGCTTTTATCCTTATCTTTCTTGTGATGACTTGTAATGCTAAGTACAAATAACAGAAGGACAATGCATATGTTCCTGCAGCAAAAGAGTATCTGTGCTGTGAATGTTCCCTAAAATCTAGGACAGAACCCCAGAGCAGAGGCTATTTATATGATAAATTAAATGTTCCTGACAAAAAGTGGACAAATAGACAAAGCCACTCTGTCAGTAATTTGATGTAATACTGACAGATGTTGACAAATGTAGAGAGCAATTTGTGAAAAGAAATGCTGTTGGTAGATATGTGAAATATGTCACACAAGCCATTCATCAGAAGTTTCTTATCAGCTTGAAAACTGAAGCACTTAATGAGACAGTACCATGAGCCTACTATGTCAGTAAATAAGTAAATAATTAATACATAAGCTTAGATGACAGCTTTTAACCAAAAAATTACAAATACATAAGCTTAGATGACAGCTTTTAACCAAAAAATTACTTCACCCTTCAGCTAGGACAAATAATATACCTAGATTTTGTAACTGACGTCAAAGATGGAGGATAGTGACAAAAAATATAAGATCCGTAAGTTCAATTAATGCTTGATACATGAAATGCTTGATATGTTGATGCTGTTACCTGGTCACTGCTTAACATAGCAAGCTTCCAGTTTGCTGGTGGTATGACAATTAAAGAGACTGAGAAGCCTAGGAAAGCATAGCCTCTGCAGAGAGTTATGGTTTAACTATGTATAATGAATGATTGTGGCGAAAGGTTAGTGATAGCATAACACAATGAACAAAAATGAATCACATTAATATAATTCATGAAGTGGGTAGGAAAAATAATGTGTCTATAGACTTCTTGATGCTTCCTTATTGTTTCGACCAAGACGCTAAGCATTCACGTTACCGAGAAATGGAGACAAAGGCTCATGGCTGTCTGCCAAATTGTGCAGATCTATATGAATCTTAGAAAAATAAATTAATAAAAAGTTTTATAAAAAGAAAATGCATAAGATGTATATGCTTTTTTTTTTTTCTGTCAGTGTTAATTTTCTGAAGATCAGCTAAATGTTAGTGACAAACATACAAGGAAATCCCATAGCCTGTGAGTTTGAATTTTTTTTTCTTCCATATTAGGACTAATTTTTTATATTGCTTCACATCTTCTTATGAAAGATAAAAGACTGCAGTGTGTTTCTTAGGCGTCTTTACTGCTGACTATTTGGTTACGGTATTTTTATACTTATACTGGTACTCTGCCGCTGTCATAGCTATGCACTTCAGCAATCTTCCTTGTAGCTATTCTCATAACAGCCTTGCGTGGTAAAGTAGTATGATCTTTATTTTACAGATTACATTTACAGAAAAGGTAAGTGGTTTGCTTGAAGTTCAGATGGAAAGTTTATGGATTGATTCAGCTTGATTTTAAACTTTCCAAAAGGTACATCTAATTATTATATTGTTCAACAAGAACAAAAAAACCCAACAAACGATGTATGTAACTGGCCAAAGGAAAAAAAAATCTACCTATTGAAAATTTGAATGAATTAATATGGCAGAGAGTTCACAAATAATCTATAAGCATAAATATATTCACATGCAGAATCCATCAAAGTTTTTTAAATAATGAAATGCATTAGTAAAATTTGTGACTGCTCATTGACAATTTGCAACCACACTTAGAGGCCAAATTCAAAGGATGCATTGTTTTCAATGAATAAGTCAATATATTCTAGTTGTAAGCTCTTTAAATGAAATTTTATATTATGAATAGATGACTGATTTACAACAAATTTTATTTCATTTCTTATTTTTAACTGCCAGTAAAATTGAAGTTAATCAGTTCCTTTTTATAAAGCAATAAGAAAGACAAAAGCAATAAAAAGTTCTTTAATAAAAAGCAATATTTTAAACAGTCTCTAACAACTATAAATTTATCCCTCATGGACAAGTATTTATTCATCCAAATGTTTTTAACTTGACTTGAACTGAATCATTTTGTGAGGTTAAGTAAGAAGAATCATTAGAAACTTATTATGTTATTTCTTGTACATGAAAGAAGTCTAACCTACTGAGTTCTTTCATTTAACAATTGATAATTCCAAAGTTGTTATTATTTACATAGTGGTATTAGAATGTGATTTATGGAAGTTCCCTAGTTCTAACAAGGAGAAATTCTGAAATATAATTTAGAAGATGGCAAAGTTATATCTAATTCATTGTTCACTGGGCATTATACTCATTCTTATCATCATGTTTGTTAGTTTCTTGATGAGCCAGTATAATTTTACTCAAGCTTTTTGAAGGAGAGAAGCTCCAAAGTTCATTGTGAAGGAAAGGTTTTCATTCTGTAGTGTCCATCATTTCAAATTCTTCAATCACTGTGAAATTATTATGTTTTCACAGTCTTTTAAGCGACTGCATTTTATTTTTGTGAAATAGATATGGCAACATATCATATAAATTTATTTTATTCTGGTTGTATTTAGCAGGGAGGATGAGACTTGGTTTAGGTCTGACAAACCAGAACACTCTTCAGACACACAATCCATGTTACTTGGTCCAGTTGACAGCCAGTTCCATCCATGCTCCAAACTGATGGAACATACACCTTCTCTGGTCAGAAATCTATTTAGAGATATTATTTTGTGCTTGTGCTTAAGTTGATTTCTTAATTAGATGACGAAGTGTTTTCTGGAGTGGAGGAGGTGGTAAGGAAAAGCAAACAATTATCTTGTTGTTGTGCGTGTGACACATGTGAGTCCAGCTGTAGCAAACAGCTGTATGTCCGACAAGGCAGAGACAGAGGCAAATGTCTAGAAGACATTATGCCAGTAGGTGACAACCCTGAAAAGTTAAACAAAGACAATCTGACAAAAATAACAGACCAAAAAACCTCTAAATGAGTTAAGCTGAAACAAACCTTCTTGCAACTCACATATTAAGCACCAATATCCCACTGGGAGGGGGAAAAAAATAGAGCAAATGGAACAGTTAACCTACCTGAGCTGCACCATGCTATCCAATGGAGTTGTTAAGAATGAAGTGATGTTATTACTAGGAAAGTGATGTGCAGGAATATAAATAGCCATCACTAAGACAAAAAAGTGAATTATATGGCTTAAGCATAACCTCAGTGATAATATATGGGAAGTACAATGCTTTCAAGTGCTGTGTTTCAGGAGAAAATAAGACCTCTTCAGGTAGAAACATCAATAAAGTTTTAGTGTAACGTATAGAAAAAATTAATCACTGGTGAGGACTTTTGAAAAACCGCCACCATGCCTACATTAGAAAGGAAGCATTTGAGACAGGCACTTCAGAAACCAGTATACACATTCTCAATGAAGCTGTCAATGGAAACCAGCTAGTATAAGGAAAAAGGCAGTTAAGAGAACCAGAAAAAGAGTATTAACAGGCAGGGGGAGCCATCAATAACAACACCGCAGAACAGCTGAAAGCACTGGAAAATGACAGAATGAAGCAGAAGAATGTCGTTTCTGCCCTAGGCGTGAGTACTAGCAAAAAAAGGATGAAATGTAGTAAATTATAAAGACACACTAACATGAATGAAGCAGCTCTTTAATCCTGATATGATTCTATTGTGCTGTTGTAGAGGGATCAAAATGGACCAGAAAAGGAATCGCTGATGCATCTGGGTCTCTGCTGGCATATTAAATGAGCTCCACACTTTGACTAGCAGACCCCTAGTGTAGAGGGCACAAATGCAAAAGGTTTGAAACAGATTCAAACACTACGACCTCAATGGATTCTCAACTTCTGATTATTACAGGTTTCTAAAATTCAGGGCTTCAGAGGTGTGCAGGAATGGAAGCTCTCTTGACAACTTGGGGGACCTAGAAAGTTCTGTTATTTATGTTGAACTGTCTTTGCCTCCTCCAGCGTCCTAGTCCTTTGCTGCATACAATTCAGTCAGGCTTAAGAATTATAATCTGTCATTTCTGGTAATCATGAGATTTCCAATGATTTTGCAGAGCAGTTGTAGTGGATGAATGAAATACAAAAAAAATTAAATAGTTCTTATTACATGTTTCCAGAAGCCACGTATATTGGAGATATATTCAGTTAGTGAACAAATGATTTTAAGATGTCAAAGAATATATTTTAAATGAAAAAGATCAAGTCACAGATATACATCTCAGCATTGCAGCAGTCTTTGAAATCTTAATCTGGAAAGCTATTGCAGCAGTCTTTGAAATCTTAATCTGGAAAGCTAAATCAGTCACATATGCCTCCCCTTCACTTGTTATGGCTAATAATGCCTGTTTCATAGTGTATCTTCTGTCTCACAGACTGTCTTTCGCACTCCAGTGTGAGATACCTCACCACATACCTTGGGAAGTAGTGAAGTAGTCAATGTTTTCTGCACTGATGGAGCTGATTGTGCAGTCAGGATTATGTTGACTCACACCAACCTTAGATACTAAAGAAACTTCAGTAGGTCCTATTCTACTTCTGCAGTGGAGAAGGAAAGTTTAACTGACTTCAGCTGGGATGAGGTTAGATGCGGTCAGATCTATTTGTGCATGAGGCTAAACTTGTGTGAGATTCAAGAGATAACTAGTGCTGAAATAAAAAAAAAAAAGAGTGGAAATAAATAATATACCTTAAGAACTAGCGTTTAGGAAATGAAAAGGATGATAGAAGGCATTTGCTCTTAAGTCTATTGACATATGAGACTTATGGAAATTATTCCATTTGTATCCAACACAGATTTCCTTTGAAACATTCATCATTCAAAAATACTAAAAGCTATTTGGTGAGAAAATTAGTGTGACACTGATGAAAAATAGAGGTATAAGCTTTAATTTGAATTATAAAAGAAGATTTCCAAGGAAATCAGAAAGTTCCCATCATATAATAGTGCAATATTCACTCAATTTATTTTCTAAGTCATTGAAAGCTTATGCTTATGGAAAAATATACAACAAAAATATTTTTTTTAAATAAAGATAGTTACTCAATGAATGCAAGTCTGGAAATGTTCACAAACAAAACCAGAATCCACCTCTCCCAGGAGTTCATTGATAAGTATTGAACCGTCTGTGGGAAGAGGCTTACTTTATTATACAAGGTTGAAACAGTATGATCTACAGCAAGGTATAAGATAGGAGCATGTTTTGACTTCTTCCTTATTTCCTTCTTGCAGTGTATGCTGTATCTGCAATTTGGTCCTGAACTAGTTCTAGTAATTTGGTGAAAGATAAAGATTTATCCCCGATAAACAGTTGACAGGTGCATAAACAACTAGCAATAAGACTTGAATATTAAAATCCCTATTCTTTCCAGGCAAAGAAAACTTTAAACAATGTATTTCATTCTCTTTTTTCAGCAGCACTATAGAAAGAGTAACAGAAAATATAACAAAGGAGAAGTGTCTCTATTCTTTTAGGGTCTCTATTTCACAGGCAGACCTGGAGACAATCTTGTATATCTTATATATGTGCTGATTCCAGTACTTTGTATATTTCATATATAAATAGCTAATAGTTAAAGTGACATCTGATCAACATCTGATCAACAGAACTTCTTTGCTGCATTACAAAAGGTTTTCTTTTGGACAGACAGTTTTAATCTGTCTAGATCTTTTCCCCTGGTTACAAGGCATCTGCTAAATCTGAAATAAGCCCATAGTCCCTCCAGGAGAGAAAGTACCAATAAAACATATGCCAAAAAACTGGGAAAGGGAGTGTGTGTGGAAGTGAAATAGCACTGTAGGACTTGGTGCAAATACTTAAGAAATGGAGGGTATACATATTTTCAGGACAGTCATTTAAGACAGTTAGCAGAAAAGGGTTGCCATGGCCAGGATGCAACATACAGGAGCAGAACGAGTTTGGAAAGAAAAGGAAGATAGAACACTAGGGAAATACATCTGAAATGGGGGGAGGAGGGAAGAGGTGTAGAAAAGGTGGGAAGAGAGGATTTGAGATTCACATTAGTAGGCATGAATAGGTGAAAACAGTCTTGGATTTGGAAAGAGAGGTGATACTGACTCTGTAGCTGCAGATGGCCTTACATATGACAGTTCCTTTGCAGGATCCATTTCCACTGAGTTGCCTTGACAGCCATCTATCACTGAATCAGAATTAGGTGAAAGCATGGCTCAGAATGAAAAGAATAAATTTTCAGAACATATCTGATTCTTTTGAAAAGCTACAGGGTTGATGCCAGTCTGCATAATTTGCCCATTGGTGACTGATGATATCTTAGATGCCCCCTAAAACTGTAACAATTATGGACCTCTCCAGTGAACTCTGTATGTGTGCCCCTTTGATGACTTCAGCAAAGCTTGGCATAATATTTCTATGGAAAGCAGTGAATGTTTTTGGGATATCTTAAATGTAGCCAGATAGAAGTAAGCCAGCTAACATGCAGCCCTTTGCATCTTCTCCGCAGTGACTGCTGCAGAGTTGCCAATGGAAAACTGACTGGCCGCATCTCTCTGAATGTCTGAGGTGTCAACTTCCACATAGATCTGACATGACTGAAAAGAGCCATTTCTGCCATGAAATGGCCATTGCTGGCCATCTCACATGCGGTGATGATGCAATTGCCCCACCGAATGCTGATAATGAGTCCACTGTGACAGAATGGACCTGATCTTAGAAAGGATAATACCCTGCAATTCAGCCGTATTCACAGGCTGCTGATGAGTGACTGATACGAGGCTGATTACAGCAAAAAATAAAATAAAGTTTTGCAGTGAGCACCAAGATCCTGCTTCAGTGATGACAAGTCTGCCCCTTCCACTGCTGAAAGCTCCCTGGAGCCCCTTGTGCTGTCTTGCAGCCTCATGAGCTTGCCACTCATTTTGGAACAATGTGAATGATGAAGTAACAGAGGGCAGGTCCTGTCAAAGAGTGGTGCATACATGGGTATGTGGGTGTCTTACAAAGGAGAATGAGGTGTTAACTGGCTATTTATGTTAGAGGGTCAGTGCCTGAACACATACTGTTCAGCCTGCTATGTGAATAGCTCTGGGATACCTTGCAGATACAGTAGTGAATGGACAGTAGCCTAACCTACTCTCACTGAGGCATCCATTGATCCTTAAGTTGTTGAACGTCTCATTTCTTTTTTTCCATGCTCCTTCAGTATCTTGTTAATTAGTTCTTCAGTAGTTACTTCTAATTTTCTTCATATTCAGTCCTCCTCTGACACCCTTCAAACTCTTCCGCTTCAAAAGTCTGGTTCCTCCTTCAGCTTCCTAATGCATCCTTTCATCTTTGCTATTCAGCTAGACCCATTTCACACACACACACTGTACTTGATACCCTTTCTGTCCTGCTGTGATTAAGGAAACATCACCATTCAGGAGAACAGTCCTGTTCTCCTCTTGCACACTCGTTCACACCTGTAAATGGAGGAGTCAAAATACTCTTAGATTAAATAGCATTATTCCGTATAAATTTTTCATTCACTGTATAGAGGTGCAAGTGGTTACAGGGTGACATTAAAATGTTTGCACACGGACATTTGCTTTTTGCACTAGAGAAGTATTTGCTTACCAACTAATATAAAACTGTTAAGGGCAAAACATTAGCATCAGGTGAGTGATTTCATACTGTATACTGGAGTGACAACAGAATGCAGTATTTCCACAAGTTCTAAACAGCATCAGGCACTAGCACGTTCTTAGAATACTGATGTAACCGATTGGATTAACAGAATTTTAAGGTTTGCCAAAATTATTCCAAGACTGTTAGCGTAGTTAGTATGAACCTGGAAAGCTGTATATTACTCATTAAAGGATTGATAATTAAGATGAAAGCAGCACTTTATTGATCACAGGACACTCTCTTTTATTAAAACAATAAAAATAATTAATTACACAAAATTAATAAGTGAGAGCTTGCTGAAGACAAACCAACCTGTTGGAAATTTTGACTTTAGTGCTGCGTCTGCTCAAAGGGCAGACTCCTCTCAACATGCACAGTGTATGTGCACTGCTATCTACCACAAAAATCTATTTCAAAATCTCTGTGATGATCAATATAAAAATACCTTGTGTAACATTTCAAATCTGGTAATTAAAACACTTTTATACCCTTACTTTAAGTAAGGATATTACCTTCATCTTAGGAAGACACTTAGGTTCCTTAACAGTCTTTATCCAGTATATCTATCACTAAGAATTATCCTCGTGATGATATTCTTAACTACATATATTCATTATTTAATAAAGTAGCTATTTTTATGATGGAAATGATCTGGACATGACAAATAAATTATTCAGAATCAAAAAGTCTATTGTCATAGGCACCAGATGTGAGTTAAAATGTTCAAATTAGTCTGCTAGTACTTTTGACAGATCATGCAGATTTCTTATAAACTTTTTGCTTACTTTGTTATTTTATTTTTGTTATTTTTACCAATTCATTGATTTTTGTCACTAGGATGCCCCTTAGAATTGAAGAGGTATTTAAGAACTGCTGTAAAGTTTACCTGATTTCTTAATTACATTAATTTATTTTGAGAGAAACAACCTTAATTTTACATTTCAAGAATCATATGTTCATAAATTAATGCCTAGGAAATGTTCACCAGATGAAGGGGAAAAAAATGAGAAGCTGGACTGAAATTTTTCCCTAAATCATTTTGCTCTGGTAGGTTACACTCCTCCGGAACCCTTTATATTGCATTTTATGTATTTGCATATTCTTGCAAGGAAAAAATTTCACTTAGTTTTTCACTCTTCTCTTAGAGCAGTCAGGTTAAGATTCGAAACCATAAAGAAGAGACCTGGCCTTACTGACCTTCTCCTATAAGACTGGAACATAATCAAATATGAGATTTACAGTAGAGCTACTAGATCAGCTGTACTAGACTTCTGTTGTTCTACTGCTATGTCAATATCGTCCTTGCACACTGCATCTGAGAGAAAACTGGTGCGGACTACCTTATTTCCTAACACCCTCTGGCTGCCTGGCTGCCTGCAAACTTTATAAAACTAGGCCTGGACTTATTCGGTGTCCTAGGTGATTTGCCTTTGACCCTGAGGTATAATTTTTGTGCTTTGAAGGCAGTGCTGAGGTTTGCCGGAGGAATGTTTTTAGGGTGACATCCCAGCTATGTATAGAGAACTGTGAGGCCCAGTGTGAAGGTGTGTATTGGTGCTGGAGAGGCACAGGGTCTATTAGGGTGATTTCTGAGGACTATCCCTATTGGAAGTAGCCAAAATTGGCATTATATGGTAATTCGTATTACCAGTGCAGAGCAGACTCTGCAGTGAGCTCTCCTGTCTACTGCACCGTGGTTGCCTCTTGGAGAGAAGGAGTCCTGATGGAGGCTGTCAATGAAGTAACATCCATGCAGTGCGGTTGAGAAAACTGCAGCCTGGACCAAAACAAGGAATAAGCTCTATTAACAATATTGATACCTCCAGAGATGGACATGTGCATTTCTGAAAGGGATGAAGAGAGGGAAAAGGGGTTGGGAAGCAGTGGAAATATGCTCAGGGTGCAAACAGGGCCAATGAGGAAAAAGAAAAGGAAACTTTTCCAGTTTTTTAACTGTCTTTCCCTCCTCCTAGTTCATTGCCCATGTTCTACTTGTATTTTTAAGAAACATATGTCCATAGCTCTTGAGAAGTGGTCAGTCATATGACTTAGAGATTCCTACATTTATCATTCTGCTACTGAGATGTCTGTAGGAGTGTCTATTCATTAGTATTTGAATCAGTTCATAAATATTTCACTTTAAAATACAGTTTAAATAAGCCTTACATCTGGTCTCTGTAATGCTGTGGTTTAATACCTATTGTAAGCCTTAATTCTAGCCTGGTATAATGCTATTGTGTAGTCATACAATTTCATAAGGGCACTTATACAATAAAACACAGATTTAATGGAGCACTTCATCTTTTTGCAATTTTTAGTTTCAGCTGACCATAGCAAGTGAAGCTAAAGGTTGTATAATATTGCACATCTCCCCCTGGAGGAAACACTGCTTTGCGTAGAAAAGTTCTCCATTTTAAGAAAGGGATGTGATTGTTTGAAAAATGTTTGATAAGATTTTCCCTAAGAAATGGGAATGCATACAATAGAAATGTATGAGCTTTTCTTTTTTCATCTCATTTCCTTCCAGTTTTCCTCCTTCTCTTTAGTTTGTAATATTTTAAGATATGACTGTGGAGGTGTTGGAATGGGGTGAGAATACTGCCATTTTCAAAGCACAGTGTATCTTAAGGAGAAGCAGATACAACCATAAAAGGATATTTTAGCTCAGCATAGAAATTCAGAAATTGAATGTAACAGTAAAAAATTTCCCTTCTATTTTAACATTATTCTGTGTTTACCACCCCTAGAAGCTATTCCACTCAAATACCCCAGTCTCCATAATTTTCTCATTGTGTATGAGCTTTGGGAAAAAATTAGTGGGAGACCTCTGAAATTTTCAAAAGGGGATCAGGAAAAAAGAATAGCAGAAATTATGCCATTTTTCTTCTGTGCTCATATATGCAACTGGTTTCTAACAAAAAGCAAAGTAGGCAAAAATCCAGTGATATAGAAAGGTTAGTAATCATATCATTTTAAGGAGGAAAAGGATGGCTGCCGAATGGTATCAGGTGTTTGTCTTCCAGCTCTATCCATTATCACCCATTATGGAATCCCCAATCCAATAACTGTGTTTCAGGCAACTCAGACTCATTCATCTTTGTGGAGTACAAGGCATTACACTAATGTAAATTTAATAATAATAATACTTTGTATTGAATTAACAACTTTCATGTAAGAATCTTAGTTCACTTTAAAGCATTAATTCAGTAGACTACATGACGCTTGTGTGAAAAGACAAGGCAAATGAAGCACAGAAAGGTGCAACCACGCCACCAGCATGTACAATGAGATTTATTTTCTTTGACGTCATCCATCCAGAATTAAATGCCTAATATAAGCTAGTAGCCTAGGATCCTTTTCTAATCAAGAGAGAGAAAAAGGTATTTTCAGGAGTGAGTCATGCTATCTTTCTATGCTAGGCGCTTATTCTATGGATGGTCTTCCTTCATCAGCTCTAGCTGGAGCTGGATAAATATCTTTAAGGTGGATGAAGTTCAATAATATGAATCTCGTCTTCAGTAACTATATAGCAAACTTAAAAGATAGATATTTACAATATTTTTCTCCCTTACCATTAAAGAAAATGGTTAGGTACGCATGTTGCTTGCCTAGACTTGGTACTCTTAGCCCATACTGTACTCTTAGCCTAATTACAGAAATGTAATGCTAGAATTCAGTGTCAGGTATTTATGTTTGACTTCTGAAATGATTCAGACAGATTTCCAATTGCTTAGAGCCCTGCTCTGGGGAAATATTTTCAAAAGATTCAATGTAATTATAGGCTAGATTTTTATGGTCTAATTTTTCAAAATTGCGAGGTACTCAGTCTGCTGAAGTCTTCTGAAAACAGAGGACTTATTATGATGCTGAAAATAGGAAATGAATTCCACAGAAATTCTGGCTAAGCATATTGATGCCGAGTTCCTTTCGAAATGCTGGAGACTGAGAATAATGAAAGGGATAATGGGACTAAAAGTGTATGGAGCTATGAAATACCAGTCTTCCCTATTTGTGAAACCACTCTTGCTGAAATCCTTTCTGATTTTTCTTACTTTCCAATCAACTCAACATGCCAAAGTTATCAATGTCCTTTTCAGTATAACTGTCTTGTGCTTTGATAATGGTATAGCTTTGGTGCGTTAACTTTCCAGCTGAATGACTGGAATTTGGTAGTTTAATTGCCACTTGCTCCATGGTTTAGTAGATAAACTCAACAGCTGTTGCTTTGTACTGGGCGTAGATTGGAGAATCTGTGGATACTTCAGCCCTTATTTGAAAGCCAAAATGTTTTGACCCAGCTGCAGAGTGAAAACAAGCTGGCAAAACTTCACTTCAAGCAAATATATCCAACTCATTGAAACTCTGCTTACAATATGTTCGAGAGTAGTTGCTGAAACAGAAGAAACCCTTGATGAATAATATGCCAAGATCAAATGAACTATGAATTGTAGTGGTTTTCTTAATATTGCTAAAGGAACTGCACTTTCTACCAAGAGTTTATCTGTTATGCTTTTTCTACTGGAGCAAGTCCCTTCAGAGTTAATTCTGCAGTTAAACCTATTTTGCCAGATATTAGGTAGACGCTTTTCAGTTAAAGCCATAAAAAAAGAAAAAAAAGTCAAAATGAAGTAAGTACAACAGCTCCTGAAATCATGAGAGAAAACATACCATTTTTTTTGTTTACAAACACCCACACAGTGAGAGACGTTTATTTAATAAGAATATTCCTTGGGTGAAATTTAGAGAAAGGTGCCTGTGCTTCAGTTAGAGACAGGCTTAGAAGTATGTAAGAATGGCCTAATGGCATAAAGTAATAAATGTTATGTTAAGTGTTCTTTTATATAGAGAACATTTGTCATCTCTTTTGAAAATTAAAAATATAGACAAGTTTCACAAGCTGTGTAGTACTTCTATACGCATTAGATGACAACCTTTTGGCTATCAGAATATACTTCAGCACTAAAGTCAGTTTTGAACATCTGTGGGACCTAAA
This sequence comes from Struthio camelus, assembly GCF_040807025.1. Taxonomy (NCBI): domain Eukaryota; kingdom Metazoa; phylum Chordata; class Aves; order Struthioniformes; family Struthionidae; genus Struthio; species Struthio camelus. The sequence continues at coordinate 48,756,910 of NC_090945.1, read as the reverse complement.
ATATATTACAAAACTGGAAGCCCTTTTTGCATAAGATGCAGACTCTTACAAGGGATGAATAGATTTAAAAAGTTAATTTAGAGCATTTCTTGCACCACTGAGGTGAGTGTTTCATTATCGACTTCAGTAAGGATCCACCATCTGCTTTCTGAGCTGTCCCCGGGAAACGTAATTAGAGGACTCTCACCATTACTTGGGTTTCATGGCAAAGTCTAACTTGTGGTCCTGAAGTCCTTTACAAGGATAAAAACCAGATGCTAGAGTTTCTAATAGGGTATCTGCTGAGTTATGTAACCATAACCTCTAAAGATATTAGTACATTAGGAACTGGGAAAAAGGCAGAGCGAGCACTTACCTAAAAATCGGTTGATCAGATAGAGGACTGCAGAATAAGAGCTGACCATGGACTTGATACCTCATTTGGATGTGACTAAATGCAAATCAGCGGAAGGAGTCATGAGAAGGAACATTTTAACCTTGCTTAAGTAAGGTTAAGTTCGGACTCTCTGACCAAATGCAGGATTAGGCCTTGAAGGTACAGAGGCACCTGCAGGGAGTGGCAACAGCTGTTGGTGAGCTCTTTGGCCAACCTCTGCTGCTTAAAGCAGACTAACCTTTGAGCTTCTTTCTCATATTCTCCGTTGTTTAATTTTTCCTATACTTCTGACCAAGTTAGGCCCAGTTAGTAAAACTGTAGTTTAAAAAAAAGTGATAAGACCTATCTTTCAAAAGTTCACATATAATAGGAAAGACATGGCACTAGAATGCAGGTTAGTAAAATATCCACTTGAAAGCAAAGAACCGATAAGAGAACGCAGCCCTTTCAAACCTTTATTATGTGCCATAAAAACAAATTCCAGCATGGATTTCAGTACCATTCCTGGGAATAAATGTAAGAAAAGATCAATACAAACTTGAAGTTGATTCAAATTTACACTACAGAGCTATTTAAGAACATACTGCACAGGTTTTACATGAAGATGATGGATGTCAGAATCAAAAAGAATATCTAGTTTATTGCTTGAAAAGCTGGCTACTTAAAAGTCTCTGTATGAAACAGTAGTAACAAAAAAAAGTTTTATTGTTTTGGAAAGTCATAAATTCCAAAATTTGAGGTTCAAGACCTTACAGATGGCATCTGTTACAGCTCTGCTGCCAAATGTGTAATACAAGTCCCCAAGTTCAAGTGAGAAATGTACAGAAATCATGTTGAATTTTTTCTATCTGAGGGACAGACTACAGCAGCAATATTTCTTTTCATTAAATTTGAGTGAAAGTATTTACCAGCAACACAATTCCAAATAGAAGGAAAGAATCAAGAAAAGAAAAATAGAAAAGCAGTAAAACAAAAAAGCAAGTATCCAGAAAAACTGTTTTTATGACCAGTTGCATGACTTCATTCAGACTGTATTATTCATGCCAATGCAGTAGAATTAATGGAATGATACATTATTTTAATCTAAAAAGCAATAACATAAATAGGTATAGTATTTTGATCTCTTTCAGGATGCAGTTCCACAGAATGAAGCCTATACCTTTTCTTTAAAAATTCTCAAGCATGAGATTGTAGTAGGATGTCTTTTATCTACAGAATCATCCAATGAATTTCTGGAAGTTCTTATTTGCCAGGAGATTATTTAATGGAGAATTGTCACCAAGTCTTCCCGTGTAATTGTAATACATGAAAATAGGTGACTTTTAAAATCAAAATGATTTTGTATTTTATCTGTTATATGTTGTGCTCATCATGTGAAAAGAAGTTTTATTCAGAACCTGGGCATTATAATCTGAAGGAATTTATTTTGTTCATTACATGAAATGTCACATCATATATAGAGTGAAATTCTAGCCTCACTGAACTTAACAGCAGTAATTTCTATTCACCTTCATGGCAGCACAATTTTGTCCATAGTCGTCAATAAAGATGTCAATATTTACCAATAATTTACCAATAAGACATCTTAATATTTTATTTTATTTAGAATGAGAAATAGCTTTAGTATGTCTAGTAACTTTGAAAATTGTTGGCAAATGCTGACATTTTATTAGTGACTGCTGCATTGATCATGTTAAAATACTACACTCATTGATTGTTTTCTTAACTGTTTTATCCTTCTCAGTAATGACTGGGACAAACTTCTGATTATGTTATTCTTTGGGATCGCAATTAAATTAGTGACACTGAATAGTTATAAGTCAGGCTGAATAGTTTTAAAGCCTAAAAAATCAGATTATATTATGCTTTTCATTGTTGAACTTAACCAAATTTTTCTTGATTATCATAATTTTCCTACTGCACAGTTACACTTTTCTACGGTCATTTTTGAAACTTATGAATGGTGTGAAATGTATTGCATGACACACATTGACCTGACAGTAGTTCAAGTACTTCAATTATAAGTACACATTAATATGTCATATTGCAAAGACTAATTACATTGAAATGTGTTGATTAATTATCCCATAAGAATTCTATTCTACGATATTCTCACAAGGTGACATCTGCAAATGCAGGCCTGACAACCTGATGAGGAAAGTGGCCTGTAAGTAGGACCTTTAGTCAAATAGCTTACCTGAGTATATCTCTATGAGCATGTTTTCAGTTTTCTCTGTCTTTACAAGACTCAGTGCCTCCTATTTTGTCTCCTCAAATGTGATTCTCTCATTCTTTTCAGTGAAGCAACTTGTAAATTCTTCCAAACTTAGAAAATGCTATTGCTACAACTCCCCAAAAACAACAGACAAGGAGCTAGCAAACAGTTCTGTTAAGGAAAGAATGTAAACATACAATTAACTTTTGACACAGTTATCATTTTGTCACTGATGGATTTACATCATTGAACTCATGAACCTGATGAATAATATCCCTGCACTGGTGATCTAAAATAGAAAATTAAATTTGTTCATCTAATCCTCACTACTGCGTTCACTCATAGGTCGTAGGATATGTTCACAGTCTTGGGATTGTCACTTTTAGAGATTCAGTTGAGCACCCTAAAAAATTCACAACTGTTTTATATATATATATATATATTTTGAAAGAATAAATTCAGTGAATGTATTATGAGGTAAGGAAATGCACTTATTTCCTGAAATAAGTATAAATTAATATTGATAATAGCATTTAAAATAACATTCTGCCTGTATGTGTTATGCAAAACCTCTATTTATTAGAAATTTTATATGAGTGTGTGTATGTATGTATAAATAGAGAAAAAGATTAACATATGCATTACAAATATAATAACAACATATAGCTATAACAATATTTTAATGAACTATTACAAAGAAGGTGTTCAAGCTACTAAAAGCAACAAAATAATTACACATATTCAAAGAGGCCAAACTCTTTGCTTGTGCCTGTTTACTGGTATTATCACCTTGAGGTGGTAATGTCCATGCTATGTGTAGGGAAAAATTCTTCTCAAACAAGTAAAATTTATTTTGTCGTTTAGCAGATAAAAAGAATTATACTAATAGCAAACATTATAATATGTAACATCCCTATGTGATTGAAAGCTAAATTAAAACAAGCGAGTTTCTGTAGCTTGCCAAAGACATTTAGAATAAAAATGTATCTTTAATAAGAATTCAGATGGGAAGTAAAAATTCAAGGTGAGGAGAAAGCAGATGAAGAAGGAAAGAAAAACACTGATCAGGGTTATAGATGTTCTGTCCTGGACATTGATGAAACAGTCATTACAGACAGAGATGGCATCCTGTGAAGAGATGAATTGCTGCTGCTGCTGCTACTTTACTGAAGGTGCTTTGAAATGGAAATAATAATGTCCTGACCAAGCAAGGTTGTATGAGGATATCAGAGCTGTACTTGGAAAATGATCAGAAAAATTGCAGTCAAAGCTGGGTGGCAGAAGTGCAACGTGCATGTCCACAGAAGAATTGGAGTCGGGTAATATGGCGAAGGTTTACAAATGAATATGTTCAAAGGCATAAATAAATTGTCTTTGTTAGAAAGAATTCAAACCTAATCTTCACTAGCACAGGAGTGCACATAAAATGTATCTACCGACATCATCAAATTTGGATTTATCCCAGCTTCCACAGGGGCGATATTTGGGCCCATCTGGTTTTAGCTGAAGAATACAGCGTTAGACTGTGTGAAACCTCTCTGATAATCACAGAGGAGTGAGGATGGAAGAAGAACGGGGAGTCCCTGATGAAATTCAGCATGTTCATATATTTGGTATAAAATAATTGCATTGTTTCTTGTTTACTTCACATAGAAATCTTTAAAATGTTGTTAAGTCAAAGAAAGTCTCTGGGGTTTGCAATTCCAGAGGAACATTGCTAAATGTCAAGTGTCTGAACCAGATGGATATCAATTATATTGAGACTTGTGAAATGGGGAATCTCTGACTTGACTATGAGGGCTGCCGTGTAGCTGTCACACCCAAGCAAGTGCGTCTCTGAGTTGTATGGGAAGAAGCCTGGCAGCCACGCTGACCTTCCTGTCAGCTCATGAAAAGCCTGTCAAAACTTAGAAATTTGGGGTTCAATGAAGTGGTGTTTTTCAATGAAAACCTACTCTCTGGCCAAGCTCCAGTTAAACCTAACAAAGAACCATTCATCTCCTTCAGCCACCAAGTAGCTAAAACCACTGAAAGCTCTGATTTGAAGAAAAGTGGAACAGACCAGGACTACAGGCAAGGCAAACGCGAGGAAAATTATTTACCTGTTCTTTTGAGGAAATATTGTGGATCTGGAAAAGAAACAGCAAACCAAAGCTGAAGAGAAAACAGAGCACCAGGTATAACGTGAGCAATCTTTGGGAGCATACTAGGAAAAAGGCAAAAAGGAGATTTAGGCCAGATGATGGGAATTGTTTCTTACCTAACAGCAAAGGGAGCTGTGAGCAGAAGAAAACATTTTTTGCTGTTTGATTCCTCCTATGAGGAAACACTAATTTTTACAATGTTTTTATCTACATGGCCCCAAACCTCAGCTAACAATTTTGGTCAGGATATAGAGTGGTGCCATATGTTCATTCTGTGGCAATTATGTTAAAATAGCTGTCTTTTAGCAGAAACATTAAAAAGTGTATTAAGTATAAATACTGAAAAAACAGCTGTCACTTTGCTGTTATAATGTGTTTATAGTAAGGGTATGACATGAGCAGGTTTGGAATGTTTCCTGTTTTAATTAAAATCCCATTTGTTTAAAAAGAAGAAATCTAGCAGGTCTCATTAGTTCCCTAGCACCCGTAGTGGTAATCAATTAGAAAGAGCTATTGGTTTCAAATTTTTTTGTTCAAGTGCTAATATTGTGTCACTGACCTGTAGAAAGCAGCAGACATATTATTGCAAAGCAGTTTTCGGGCTAACTTTGAGCTCCCTAGGCTACTAGTACTATTAGTACTACTAAAAAACAAGTCATCAAAAAATTTGAATCCTGGTGCTACAGTGTATTTTTATTTATTACAGCACATATTTATTTATTTCTTACCAATAGCAAATATAGGTGATGTTTCTGACAAGTCAGTGAAGATATAACTGTTTGTCAGAGAAAAATGTCAGCATACTTAATGCTTCACAGCTTTGTCTCAAGTGCATCTTTGCGAAGAAGAGATAAATGCTAACATTTTGATGGGTTGTGGCAGGTTTTAATATAAATTACTATTTTGTCAGTTTTTATACTTAGGATGTTTTTTAATGTTTCTAGCGAAAGATAACTATCTTTCAAGTATCTACAAACTGCCATCACAGTATTTTTTGTATATACCAGAATTCTGTTTATGTTAGATTTCTTCTTTCTGTTCTGCTGTTTTTATCTGCCTCTGTGAACTTATGTTTCTATTTTCACCAGACTTCCCTCCTCAACCCCACCCTTGGATGCTTTTTTTCTGTCTCTCTTCAGTGGATACTGAACTGATATTGTTCAAACCAAGTTTTTGACATTCAAAACAGTTTGAAATTATACAAACAAGTTTACACATTTTAATATCAATTGCAGCAGAAGAAATAATACTATGTTTATCTAATCATTCATAAAAATCTCAAGTTGGTATTGATCTTATTGCTATCTGAATAGTGCTGCAATATGTTCTGAAAGCTGGAAAATATGAAATGTGGGAGATGTTTTCATTGCCTCATGTATGTACAATTATTTGGTTGCCAACTATGATAGCAGAGTCAGTATTGGTAAAAGAAATAAATAAAAACTGGCAAATGCAAGCAAGAATACTCAAACAGAGGTTGTGTTTCAAATGGTGTCAGACTTGTGGCACTTTAATGTCAGAATCGAGAACACTAGCAAATTAGCCTGAAATAAAGGAAATAAACATTTACATTACAAAAATATATGTATTGACCATTAAGGAAATTAGTGGGGCTAAGGAATCATGCTGGAGTCATGCTGGAACATTGCAAATGAGATGCAACTAAAAGAATTCCTTGGTACTGTAACATACAGGAAATAATTCTAAATACTTTTAAAAAGAACATGAAAATAAAAATAAATTATACTTTTACTTTTCAGTTAGCCGGGGCAAACAGAAGCTTCTTCTTGAATGAGGAAGAAAAGATATATGGAATAAGACAAATATGGTGGCTATATAAATGGTCTCAGTAACTAAAACTGAAGAAAAATAATGGAGTAAAGCAGAAATGGCTAACAGACCTCAGGTATTTGCAGGGATCTTTACCCTCACTGAAGAATGCACCCATCTTCCACCCACTTCTCTATCTTTCCCAGATTTCTGCCTACCATGTTCAGCTCTCTCTCTGCTGTAAACTACTTAGATCAATGTAAGTTTTACATTCCTTTTCAGATCTATCTCTCTGTATTCTCCATACCCAGCTTTTTACTTAAGACAAAAAAAGTCTCCTACAAAATATTTTTAATTAATTATTCAGTTATATTTCTGAACTACAGTCAAAGAAATAGCAAGTTAACTCAGTAATGTAGATCAATACCAATAAGTCATTCTACAAATTCATGATACTCTATATCTTTAAACTACAGAAATTTCTTTATAACTCCAAAAATATGACCAAGTTCAATGCATGTATTCAGTTCGTAAAAGCTGATTTTAGTCTCAGACTCGTAATGTTGAAATGATTCATTTTTTAACTCTTGCAATGTATTTAGAGTAAGTCCTAATACAGCTGCTCCCAAATATAAATTGGATTTTGAATTTGTGAGAAGTTAGATATGTTTAGAGGCTGCAGGTTGGAAAAGAAAAGGATTTCTACAGAGATTTAAGGGTTTTTTGAGTTGTTTAGGTCCTTCCAAGTTTGGGTGATAAGCCAAACGTTTGGATAGAAAAGGAAGATACTGTTGTCTTAACGAACAAGGTGCTAGATTTTAGCAATTTAATTGATAGAAACGACAATTGTGCTTTGCAAATTATACTTCAGAATGGATGTTCTGTGTTTGGTGTTGCATTGTCAATCCTTTTTTTTTTTCCTTGAATGTTGCTGTAGATCGTTCTGTGACATTTAGCTGAATTCATTGGCTTTAGCTGAAAGGTCTTCCTAATTTCCTCACTGTACCACATTCCAGTACAGAAGTACCTAACCAGTACACTTCCTCCTTTATCACCTGCCTCTTAGACACCTCCTTACAAAAAATTCATGCCTCTTCCAGTCATCCTGGGTGGACTGAGACGTACTTAATGCTTATCAAGCTTTTTTCTATATCTTTCTTTTCTCTAGAAATACTGCTTCGTGAAGCTTTTTGCTCTTTTCCTCCCAGCAAAGAGGTCTATTATTTTTCTTCTCCCCCTCTTTGCAAAAAACAGCTGTCTTTGTTATTCTGCCAGGCAAGAAGCAGCGATATATATGACTCTCCCAGTCACAGTTCTACACAGTATATTCCCTATGGTAGACTGGCATTTTCCTAAGCAATTTGAAGGGAAGGAATAGATACTGGAGGAGCTTCATAACCTCTACCTTTTAATAGTCTTGCTATTTCTATGGTTGAAATATCTGGAAAATGTTAAAAACAATGGTTATTTTGAAGAGCTCACATAATTACATCTTCCACACTTTGTATCTATCCCATTTCAGGCCAGAACCTGTATTTTGAATAACATGGAGATAAATCAAACCTCATCTTACCCTCTACAAAGACAAATGAAATTGGGTCATTCTGATTCCATGCTGTTAAAGTGGGGACCTGAACAAGTTACAAAGAAACTGAGTTTAATAATGATCTTCAAAGATTCTTAGCTTCACAACTTTGTTTTCTCAGTACTCATATCCAAGTAGAAAAGAGTGAGGATTCCTCTTTCTTTTTAGTGATTTTTTTTCCTAATCTCGAAGAGAAATAGTTGTTTTTTGGTGTACTAATTAGCTGTATGAACGACATGAGGAGAAAAAAGCTTCTTGTGTACCTCTTCATGCTTTGCACATAGGTCAAACTACATTTGCTTTTCATGTACATAGATATATCTATTTTTTGTTCATCAAGTAAGAAAGGGGGTGAACTGTGGTAAGATGAATTCACCCTGAATGATGTCATTTGTTCAGTGGAGCACTCATTCTATCTGAAAGCTTTCAACTGTAGTAAAATACATCGTATTTTATTTCAGTATAAGAATTATCGCCCCACACACTTTAATCCAATACATGAAAAGACAACCTATTGTGAGTGAATGGATGATATAATAATGAGGAAAAGAACAAAACAAACAAAAAAGAAAAGAAAAAATCCTTTAGAAAGATCAACACATTTTTTATATTGTATATGTACAAAAAAGGATTGATAAGAGCAATTCCTGAGATGAATCCTCTCTGGCTTTACAAGAACAATGGCAGCACCAAAGCTCTCTTGTGTAGAACTTCTCTTTCTACTGTCATCATTTTTTTCTACAGCAAGCAGATTTGAAAGAAACTTTAAAACCTATCAGGCCTTTCTAGAGGCACCATTATTTCTATAGATGGGTAAATCAGAGGGGGACATTCTGGAAACAGCACACGTGGTGTGAATTTCCCATTGGTTCCTATTGCTTTTTTCCACTCAGAAGTAAAAGAAGAAAGGTAATGGGCAAAATTCTGCTGTACTTACTTATACCACTGTGTTTTGTAGAAGGCACTTCCAAATTATGTGTGTATGAAACTTTCATACCTGAAGTGCTATAGATGTGGACAAAAAGGAAGTAGAGAGGAAAAAGAGGAAGATAAAGTTTGAAAGACCACTTGTGTTGAGAGATGTGATTAAGCGACAATTATACATGATCTGTTTCTCTCCCCTGATGTACTTGAAGCCTTATCTTTCTATTGTAGTGGTGAGCACAGATAGAGAGATCATCAAATAGACAATCCAGACACAACCAAATTCCACTGCAGACATTTGTAATGCATATGGGTTTTCACTGGAGGAATTCAAACTACTGAAGTGAGTATTTTGTCCCTATTTTACATACAAAGACCCAGAGATGTGGGGACAAAGTTCAGTGAGGGTGCATTTACAGTGGTTATTATATATGAAAATGACTTAAAGAGAGGGCAGCTCAGAGTGGTTCCTATGGGACAGGTATGGAGAATGATTTTAGGTTTTAAATTTCTCTCTGAAATGATTATTAAAGCTTAAGAAGAAAGTAACCTGCTCACACCCACCAGTGCTTTACGTCTATGTTATGACATATTCCTGTCGCCAGTTAAATGGCATTTTGAAAATACTTTTTTCATCTCAAGTAAATTAGTAAATGTCTTTTAATATAGTCTCTGCAATTCTGATTAGCATCAGAGGGTCATAAAACTCCTTGTAGAATACAAGTCATGCAACAGCAATCATACGATTGCACAAGACTGAAATATATTTTTCTTACAATTTTCCTTCCAATATAACCATTGTGCTTATACATTAGAAAAGAAAATAAAGTGTTTCAGCAAAATGAGATTATTAATTAGTCTATGCATTGTCTGGACTGTTTTGCTGACGGACATTAGCTAGTATGGGAAGTTACTAAAAGCTTAAACTGCCTGTACTTGTCTATTTCTGTGAAAACTCTTGGGATGAACAAATCCCATTGACCAGTACCTGGTTTGTGCACAGATTAATTAGTCAGTTCCTCAGACATTTTCCAGTCAGTCTTTGTAACCCCTTTCCATCATTTGCATGTATTCATACTTGCACAAAAAACAGGCCTCTGCTTACATTATTGCAGGGTCAGTCAGAAGGCGAGTCACAACGCCTCTGGCTTACACCTGAAGACAGGTTACAATCTACAACTGGAAGAGTTCCATGTAGTGCAAGAGGAAGAACACCAGTGCAGACCAAATTTGCCAAACATACTACCTATGCCTCAAATCAGTGGAGAGGCACAAAAGTATTCACAGCACCTAGGCATACTGTGTTTAATTCTTTCTCCATATAGCACATAAATGGAAGGATCAAGATCAGAGAATACTCTGAGTTCCTGCAGGCAGTGACACTAGTGCAGGCACTTTTAGAAATGACTGGGTAGAGCTAAGGCCCTAGGCAGGGTGGAAAAACACCTATGATGCCTACGCAGGAACTGTGAAGTATACTGCAAAGGTCCAACACATGTAAATCTCCCTTTAATAAGGGAGTAGTTTCAGTGAGGCAGCAGGACTTCTCAGTTCCTCCATCCTCTCCTGAATTCTGCCGTGAGCTGTGAAGCAGGCAGCAGAAAGCAGAAATGACAGTTGCCCTTTCAGAACTGAAAAGTTCAGAGAACAGTGGGTGCCAGTCTAACTCTAGACTACTAGTGTTTAACACCATGCATGAGAGAAGTGCAGAGAAAAGAAAATTGATCTAAGCAGCAGAAGTTGCAATCTCTCATCTAATTGCATTCTACCCTTACATATTAGGATTTTTTTTTTAAGTACCTTCTAATTTTAGTTCAGTGAAGAGCTTTGGCTTCATTTGTTTTGCACATTGTTCTGCAGTTTAAAACCTCATATTTATTTATTGCTTGCAGCCTTCCGGTTTTGACCTCATTCTTGTTAATCATTGATCATGTTTGTGAGTTTGATAAAGTTCTCCAGTGCCTGAACCTGTTTTTGAAGCCTATCCAGCTGCAACTTGCTGCTGTGGAGGAAACCACACACATTCAGAAAGATGGTACCAAAGTCTAAGAACAATGAAAATATTTTATGGCATGTCTGAAGTGTGAAGTGAAGACATGCTTTCTAGCCCCTGCATCTGTGATTTGACTCCTTATATAGCTTACATTTACCTCCCAGCCTGAATCCTTTTCCACTTCTCCCACAAAGAAAAAATAGTTGTGCTTGCAGTTGAAAAGGAAGAACAATATATTCCAGTCCTGTGCCTGATCTGAATGATCAAAGGACCAGCATTCTGGAGTGTTCTGCAAAACATTTAATACAAAGCTTGTGGGAGCCATTAATGAGGCACCTTTTCACCCTTTAAATTTTGGTATAGAAGGTCACAACTAAATTGACACCTGATTGATCACTGTACTGTACATCACTGTGCATCATCATGTACATTTGTAGCTGATGTACATCACTAATAAATAAATAAACAGGAATAAACAGGAAGAGTTAGAGATCTGTGTGCGGTCGCAGGGCCGTGATCTCATTGCAGTTACAGAGACATGGTGGGATAGTTCACATGACTGGGATGCTGTCATGGATGGCTATGTGCTTTTTAGGAAAGACAGGCCAGGAAGGCGAGGTGGTGGAGTTGCCCTTTATGTGAGGGAGCAGCTAGAAAGTATGGAGCTCTGCCTCGAGGTGGATGAAGAGCAAGTTGAGAGCCTATGGGTAAGGATTAAAGGGCAGGGTAACATGGGTGACACTGTTATGGGGGTTTACTACAGGCCACCTGACCAGGAGGAAGTCATCGATGAGGCCTTCTACCGACAGCTGGAAGTAGCCTCACAATCACAGGCCCTGGTTCTCATTGGAGACTTCAACCACCCTGACATCTGCTGGGAAGACAGCACAGCTAGGCACAAACAGTCAAAGAGGTTCCTGCAAAGCATTGATGATAATTTCTTGACTCAGGTGGTGGAGACGCCAACGATGCATCTCCAAGACGCAATGCTAGACCTTGTACTAACAAACGAAGAAGGTCTAGTTGGAGATGTGAAGGTTGGGGGCAGCCTTGGCTGCAGTGACCATGAGATGGTGGAGTTGAGGCTCCTACGAGGAGGGAGCAGGGCAATAAGAAGTATTGCAACGCTGGACTTCAGGAGAGCTAACTTTGGCCTCTTGAGGGACCTACTTAGGGGAATCTCCTGGGGTAGGGCCCTAGAAGGAAGAGGGGTCCAAGAAAGCTGGTTAATATTCAAGCATCACCTCCTCCAGGCTCAAGATCGGTGCATCCCTCTGAGGAAGAAGTCCAGCAAAGCGGGCAGGAGACCTGCATGGATGAGCAAGGAACTTCTGGCAAAACTCCAACAGAAGAAGGAAGTGTACAGAATGTGGAAAAGGGGACAGGCCACTTGGAAGGAATACAGGGACGTTGTCAGAGCGTGCAGGGATGCGACGAGGAAGGCTAAGGCCCAGTTGGAATTAAATCTGGCAAGGGATGTCAAGGACAACAAGAAGGCCTTCTTCAAATACATCAATAACAAACAGAAGACTAGGGAAAACGTGGGCCCGCTGCTGAGTGGGGCGGGTGCCCTGGTGACAAAGGATACAGAGAAGGCAGAGTTATTGAATGCTGCCTTTGCTTCAGTCTTCACTGCTAAGGCCAGTCCTGAGGAATTCCAGACCTTGGAGACAAGAGAGGAAGTCTGGAGAAAGGAAGACTCTCCCTTGGTTGAGGAGGATCGGGTTAGAGATCTTTTGTCCAAACTTGACATCCATAAATCCATGGGCCCCGATGGGATGCACCCACGAGTGCTGAGGGAGCTGGCGGATGTTATCGCTAGGCCACTCTCCGTCATCTTGGAAAGGTCCTGGAGATCAGGAGAGGTGCCTGAGGACTGGAAGAAAGCCAATGTCATACCTGTCTTCCAAAAGGGCAAGAAGGAGGAGCCAGGAAACTCCAGGCCTGTCAGCCTCCCCTCCATCCCTGGAAAGGTGATGGAGCAGCTCCTCCTGGAGGTCATCACTAAGCATGTGGAGGACAAGAAGGTGATCAGGAGTAGTCAGCATGGATTCACCAAAGGGAAATCATGCTTGACCAACCTGATAGCCTTCTATGACAGAATGACTGGCTGGGTAGATGAGGGCAGAGCAGTGGATGTTGTCGACCTGGACTTCAGCAAGGCTTTTGACACTGTCTCCCACCACATCCTCCTAGGCAAGCTCAGGAACTGTGGGCTAGATGAGTGGAGGGTGAGGTGGATTGAGAACTGGCTGGGTGGCCGAGCTCAGAGGGTTGTGGTGAATGGCGCAGAGTCAAGTTGGAGGCCTGTGGCTAGTGGTGTCCCCCAGGGGTCAGTCCTGGGCCCAGTCTTGTTCAATATATTCATCAACGACCTGGAGGAAGGGACAGAGTGCACCCTCAGCAAGTTTGCTGATGATACTAAACTGGGGGGAGAGGCTAACACACCAGAAGGCTGTGCTGCCATTCAGAGGGACCTGGAGAGGCTGGAGAGCTGGGCGGAGAGGAACCTCCTGAAGTTCCACAAAGGCAACTGCAGGGTCCTGCACCTAGGACCCCATACATCAGTACCTCATGCATCAGTACAGGCTGGGGGTTGACCTGCTGGAAAGCAGCTCTGCCGAGAAGGACATGGATGTCCTGGTGGATGACAAGTTAAGCACGAACCAGGAATGTGCCCTTGTGGCCAAGAAGGGCAATGGTCTCCTGGGGTGCATTAGGCAGAGTGTTGCCAGCAGGTGGAGGGAGGTGATCCTGCCCCTCTCCTCAGCCCTGGGGAGGCCTCACCTGGAGTACTGTGTGCAGTTCTGGGCTCCCCAGTACAAGAGAGACATGGCACTCCTGGAGAGAGTCCAGTGGAGGGCTACAAAGATGATGAGGGGACTGGAGCATCTCTGCTATGAGGAAAGGCTGAGCGAGCTGGGCCTGTTCAGTCTGGAGAAGAGAAGACTGAAAGGCGATCTCATCAATGTGTACAAGTATCTGAAGGGAGGGTGTCAAGAGGATGAGGCCAGCCTCTTCTCCGTGGTGCCCAGCAACAGGACAAGAGGCAATGGGCAGAAACTGAACCACAGGAGGTTCCATCTGAACCTGAGGAAAAACTTCTGTACTGTGAGGGTGACAGAGCATTGGAACAGGTCGCCCAGAGAGGTAGTAGTGGAGTCTCCTTCCCTGGAGATATTCAAAACCCGTCTGGATGTGATCCTGGGCAATATGCTCTAGAGGTCCCTGCTTGAGCAGGGAGGTTGGACTAGATGATCTCCAGAGGTCCCTTCCAACCTAAACGATTCTGTGATTCTGTGATTCTGTGACTACTGATTAATAATCATATGATTCACATTGTTATCATGGCACCCATACATGAAAGAAAAACTTTCTTTATTTGTTATGTCACACACTGGTGGGGGGGGGAAAGCAACTTTTACAAGACTTCCTATTTTGTATGTATTATTTTTCTGTAAGTTCTTCAGCACCAGACCGAGGATTGGAGGTGAGCATACAGACATCAATGTTCTTAACATAATTTGGAAACTCAAGTCAATGAAAATCGGCTATAAATTCAGATGTATCCAAGATATTGAGGTAAATACTATTACAAGAGTACCACTGGTAGTCTCTAACAGTTAATCTGGCAACATCAAACTATAAAAGCCTAGAGTAGTCAGTTACCAAAGTGATAGCAACCAACCACTTCAGCCCCGGAAAAAACCCTTCAATTTTCTCACCACTTGGTTTTCAATTACAGACCTTCTACTGCCATTCTGCCTCGATATAGGGCAACAATTGCAGCATGCATCATGTCAACCAAATCAGTTATGTCTGCTTCTTCACTGATTGTTTTCTTTTTTTTTTTCCACTGCAGTGATCTTTGTTCTTTCACATTCCAGTCTCTATAAATCACACATGGGCTCTCGGAGCTGTTCCACAACAGTAACACTTAAGTCACAGCTGAGATAAACTCCTCTGGTGCTTTTGTGGCTATTTTACACTGCTAGAAACTAAGCTATGTACTACAGCAGTAAAGCTGTAGACAACAACAATCTTGCAATAATTTCTTCTGTGATATGAGAGACAAGTTTTTATATAGCACACAGAAATCCAGCACAGGCGTCAGAGATCATGGAGTAACACATTAGTACCAAGAAACACGATGATCTTCCATGGATATGCTTTATCAAAGCATGCAGAGGTGGGGCAAGTGGATACATGACTTGTTTATAGGCAAGGCATGAGGTTGTTGGAGTGGAGATGGAGTTGTGATGTTCAGTGGTGATTTGATATATTACAAAAACCTTTCTGTTGTACAAATGGTCAGTAATAAAGCATGGCAAATGAGTCACGTACTTAGCTCCTCTGAGTAGCTGATGGTTTAACCTTCTGTTTTTTTCTCATGTTAGTTAGTCAATAACAATTCCTGAAGGGTCTGAACAAACATTGTATTGGTACTTGTTTGCTTAAATAAGACTCATGTGTTTGACATAATGAGGGAACTGTTTTTCCTGTGTGATGAAGGAATGTAATTGTATCAGAAAGGTTGGGAACTGCCTTTCCTACACTATTGCAGCAATTTTGCTTCTGATCTTGTATGAGGAAAGTAAAGGCAAGTTTATATGAAAATTAAAAACAGCAGAAAAATTTTACATTATCTTTCCTTTTTCTTTACCGCATTAATTCCTGTTTTATTAGAAAGATATAGTCTACCACAGAGTAAAATGTAGAACGGATAAGAACATTGTTTTACCTGATTTAAAGGTGCCTATGTCCTATGTATTCCTTTATATATATGTGTGCGTGTGTGTGTGTGTGTATGTATATGTGTATATATTTATATTTATGCACATATATTTATGTAGATTGGTCTGGAGTGAAATAATTAAGTTGTAATAATTAATAACTATTAGTAGTATGGGCAAGTGTGGCTCTTTAGAGACAAAAAGCTCTGCCACAAGTTGCTCAAAGTCAGGAATAGAAACCTAATTACTCTGCTTTACAAATGTTGTGTTCTAAATTTTACAAAAGAGATTAAAGATAGTAGTTAAAATACCTTTGATTGTGCAGGCACTGTAAATACATATTAGGAATCACTTTTATCTTGAATATTTAACTCTCCCTTTGCAAGACTGATAATTGTGGAAATGTATTTGGAAATTGTGGAAATGTAAAGATGAAATAGGCTTTAAAAATGCAGCATTTATTTGTTTATTTTAGTTACGTATAAAATTGGGAATACACTGTACATCTTAACATGTAGCTTGGAAAGGTGATTACAGAGTAGCCCAGATGGAATTACTATTTAAGTTATCAAAAAGTTGCTCATTTTTCTCATTAATAATTAGCAAATTATTATCTTCATGTCGTTGTCGATGTATTATGCCTTCATGGTGCCAAACTGTCCAAATTCTGGCACTTGTGTTTTACAGCAACACCAGATGACATTGATGGATGTAAACGCTTTTGTAACTGATGTTATACAGCAGCACTACAATGTGCTGTTGAAGTTCCTTTAATAAACATAGACCCTTACAGCATCGATATAACATCTCTGCTGGGTCTTAACCATAATGAAAGTAAAAATGACAATGTGCCAAAATAATATGTCAATGCCAACTTAAACCTCTCAGTAACAACTGGAAACACTAGAATTTTTAAAACATAACTCTGCAGTTTCTTTTGCCTTATTCTGCAGTCCACTCATCATTTCTGTCTGGCAGGTATGAATGCTTCTTTCTTAGCCCAGACATCATTTTTTGTTTCATTCCTCTTGTGCTAAATCACTTCTTATATACAAAATCAGATACTTTCCTTCCTTTCTTCCTTTCTTCTATCCTTCCTTCCTTCCTTCCTCCCTCTTTCAGTTTTCACAGGAAACTAAAACTTCCTATCCTTAATACTTACAACTGTTCTCTCTCACAGTTTATGTAAGTTCTTTCCAAAAACAATAGTAAAAATACAAATATGGCTTCCTCAAGCTTTCTTTATGTTTCTAAAGAGGGTTATGCTCAGTACTGCTCAAGTGCTTTACAATAGCAATTTAGAAGGCTGCTCCTATTGTTTTGTACAATGTGTATACTTCAAACACATAAACTTTCAGGTTTTTCAAATCAATTTGCAAAGGTACTAATATGTCTCATCCTTCAAAAGGGTGAGTTTAATAGTATCTATTGTTATATTGGGATCTTTATGGTAAAGATTAATATATTTTGGATTTTTATAGTCTTTTCACTAAAAATTGTGATGACTCATTACAAATTCCCTAGATGATATAGCTTGACCAGAGGTGCTTTGTTAAAGAAATAATTCACTAGGTCACATATCATATTTCATGAATCCTGGTTTACCAAAAGCTAGGAAAGAAATCAACTTAATGCAGTAGTTTGTGTTTTCCTAAAAAAATAACATTCTCATGATTTTTAGACATATTCATAGTCCTTAGTATTTCTCTTAATACAAAGTTGCTAGAGGCTGTCACAAATTTTAAAACATTGCTATAACACAATAGCATGTTGAACAGTTGAGTGGTGATGATTATATTGCATTGGTTGGCACCATATGTATTTTATGTCTCTAATACTATTTACTAATTTCTGCAAATTCTTTTAACATACTCATGTAGGACTTCATTATATTTCTTGGAATGCCTTGAAAGAATAATGTTCTGTTCTGGTCAAAGTTGTATAAGGAACTATGAACAGGCGCAGTATACCTATAGAACAGGGAATAATAATAAAAAGCGGAGTGCAAAAATAGTATTAATCTTTCCAGAAATGCATCTTATTTTGTGTATTATTAACCAGAAAGTGAATCTTGCTGGAATCAGTGCCCTTTATGTAAATGAAATGGAAGTATTCTTGTTTTTCACTGGCAGTCAGAGAACATGGGTAAGTAGAAAAGGCTAGTGGTGTGACCTGGTAGTGATCTTAAAGTTTCTAACAGTAATTTGGCAATTGGTAGGTTTTTATTTCAAAATTCAGTTAATTTGTCTGATTCTGTTAAAAAACTTTCTTTATGTCAGCTGTGCCAATGGGCTCGGTTCATTTGGAATTCCAGCATCTTCCACCAGCAGAAAGGGGAGGTAACGCTCAGCTGAGAAAATAAAGAATGCCTTTCCATGGTGGAAGCTGAAAAATCCAAGGCAGTAGATATACAGAAAGCAAATTAAAATAAATAAATAAATAAAACTTGGAAATTCTGGGTTAGTGCCAGCATTTTGTCATCAACTGATGGCAAAAGATAAAAATGAAATACCATAACTATAAGGAAAGGATGATATTTTTATGGCTAAACCATAGTGCTGTTATGCGTAGTTCTGGAATGCATTTCTAGTCTAAGCTTGCCATTCTAGTCCATTGTCAGTTTAGACAATGGCAATCTAGCACCTTAATTTATACCGTATTGCACCTTTCTATATTACTTTGGTTTTTAAGCTTCTTTCTAACAGTGCAAATTATACCAGGGTAGAATTTCCTACGCTGAGAATCCTACTCAAATGCTAAAGTGCTGTGTTCCAAATAGGGGTTTATACTACTCAGATTTACACTAAGTTATTAATGCACAAATCAGTGTCACGATCAACGAACACATACATATCTAGAAAAGAGTACAAGTTAGTGGTAAGAAAGTTTATTGAAGATACCAAAATATTCAGGATAATTAAAACAAAAAATAATCACAAAGAGTTGCAGAATAAACTCATAATGCTAATAACTAAGCAGTAAATGGCAGATATAAACAAAAGCACTTGGGTCATAGGACATAGTCAATCAAAGCTCAGATACTCTGAGTCTTTGGATGTTTGAAGACAGGCATCCGAAGATGGAAATATCAAATCTTCTGTTTTTTTTTTTCCTTTTAATTTAGTCTACAAATCTTCTGCGGCATTCTTTTAAATAATAAGAAGGAAAATCTTGTATATCACATTTCTGTTTTAGGCAAAAATTTAGAGAAACTTGGAAGGAAACTGCAGTATGTTAGATAATGTTATATTTTAAACAAAATTATGTTGCTCATAATTATATAATTTATAATACGAAGATATTTTTAATATACCTCTTTAGTTTTAAATCACCAGTTAAGTAAAATTTATTCAGTCTACTGGATGACCCACAAAATTGCATACAGATTCAAAAGATTTGCAGTTTAAGATAATGCAGAAAAATGTTTGCAGACCCGCAAACCATGTTCACAATTAATTTTGCTGCCCTCAATATTTTGCTGCTCTAGTTGACAACCTATTCTGCTTTTATGGCAGAGTCAGCCCTGTTTGCATACTTATGACCTGTCTATTATTAGTCCATTTCCTTAAGGAAAAAAAAAAGTTACTCGTTTGAAATTAATCTCAAAACCAGCTGACCAAAAGCTGCAATATTTGCATTCTTGCAGATCTGATACACAAAGGCACATTAATTCTACTTTTTCACCAGCTGGTCAGATTTTTTGCACTTCTCTTGGTTTTTGTAAGTGAAAATACTAATGTAGTTCTTTGCTTAGCTTTTCTATTTATTGTATAGGTTTGCGAATAGATTCTTAGGGAGGCTAGGGAAAATATTTTTCAAAGGAATGAACTTTTTTCTGTTTATTCTTCAGCAATTCTTTTTAATAAATCACTTTATACATAGAGAGTCAAAAGCTCTAATCCCTCAGAAATCTGCCTCATTGACTCCTCTGCTCCTGAGACTCCCTGCAACTCTTCTATTTCATTAGTGATAACACAAAAGACAATGCAGGTGTTTTTTCCATTCTTATTCATGAGCAGAAAACAACTCTCCCTAGTAAGATGTAAGTTTCTTAAGTTTTAATATGTCCTCTAGTCTGCTCTGCGTATCCTGCAAATGATACACCAAGTGACCTCTAGTACCAATAGTCATGAAGAATCATAATTTATAGTCAAAACTCACATTTACAACAAAGATATTGTTTGTGTAAAATATATGTATATTTGTCTGTATTTCTGTTTTTTCACTCTTGATATATATTATCTTCTTATGCTTTGGGCATGCATTGATTTTGAGCGGTTTAATTCATTAATCCACATGGACCCCCACTGAAATGGGAAAAATATTTTAATAAATAAGGCTATTGTCATGTACAGTATTTTAAAATTTTATAGATAGGCTTGGGAGTTAAACTTCTGATTTATGAAAAAGAGCTGAGGACAGAGACTTTTTTAAGGACAATTGAGCTCAATATTACATTCCTGGTATGTGCAACAATGCACACTGAGGATAACATAAAAAAAAATCTTGAAAGGTTGACTATGACATCATCTTTAGCAACCTAAAGAAATCTTACTGGTAGCAGGTTCCTCTAAGTATTGGGGATAAAAATAAAATATTCAAAAGCGAGCTATAAATGATATATGTGGTCCTTGACTGAGAAGCAGGGATCCTCTGAGCTTTCTTTGTTTCAGAATAGACAGATTATTTTTAAACAGTCCGTGAGCTGCCAGGTCCAGGTGCATGACCTGGATGAGCAGGAATTTTTGTGCTACCCAGCCAGGCCCTTGCTTTGGACATTCACAAGCCGAGATGCTAGCTCACCCACAGATTCAGCTCATAAGTCAATCTAACAACAGCCAGAGAGTTTCAGCTTGTGTAAACTAGAATAGGTACATTAAATTCGATAGAAATACATTAACTAATATTAGCTGTGAATCTGGGCCAGTTATTGCCAGGTTTCCTCTTAATAGCCTAATTTGCAAGAGTCTTGGTTTTGTAAAGTGGTCCCTCTATCTTTAAAATTGAATAATCAGTACTACTACTTTGTTAAGAAGACAAAGTGAAGTTCTGGTTGACCTAGTTGGTTAAGCTGATTCAGCCCTTGTTGATTCAGCGTTGTTTCTAGGCTTTTGCATTGTTTTGTTGATGAGAGGATAAAAGAAGCCGCTGTTATTTAGACTTGATACTGTGCTTTTGTGAAAAAATGCACCATTTTTTCTCCTTGAATACTGAGGGATTCAAATAATAAGAGACAATTTCATTGCTTACACTTCCAAGACTTCTTTAATCACCGCTTCACCAAAAGCTCTTCTTATACTTTTGTTTTTTCAAACTACTAATGCTTCCACAAATGTATCTATTACTTCATTCTTTCCCACCTTTGTCTCTCTTACATATACAGAGCCAGGAAAAGACTATTCAAGGAAGGTTTTCTGTTCAGAGTCTATATTAAATTCCTTTCTGCTATTGTTTGGCCAAAGACATGAACCTGTGCTTCTGATGGAGGCTTCTTCTTTTGGTTTACTGATTTATTTCAGCTATCCTATGTGAAACATAGCAGTTATGTTTTCAGTTAAAATAAAGTTTAATCCAGTCTATAACAATATAAGAACCTCTAGGATCTTTTTTTTTTCCTGACAGAGTGGTGTTGCAAGTAGTTTTTACAGAAGCTTAAGATTTATTCTGTAAAGACCAGCTTCAATTGCTTCTTGTCACTGTGATATTTCCACTGACTCTGAGTGATACTCAAAGGCCATAAATACTTTCAGTGAAAAAAAAAAAAAAGCCTCTGCTCTGTGGGCAAGAGCTGCACTATCTGAACACTCCTTTAAAAAACAACTATCCACTGAAGCTAAATATCTTCTATGCAGCTAATTACCACTTTAAAAAAAGAAATATGGTTACTTTCTGCATGTTTGCGTTAATTCTTTCTGGTATTTGTCAGAGAGAAAGTCACAGGAAGTGCAGTAGGAAAAGAAAAAGTGACTGACAGCTTCCAAGATTTTCTTTGATACCAAGATAATTGTTACAAATGGAACTTTAGAGTTTGTTTTAGTTTCTTATGAGCTGTAGTGGTTCCCTGAATTTTCTTCCAGAAGGAAAAAAAAGAACCTATCTCCGTTGCTGCCATGTTTTTGTCTTTGAGAACCTGGCACCTTAACACTCCCATAATTAAATTCTGCCGCATCCCAGAGCTCTCCCACTGCCCTGACATTAAGATTTACTGTGATGGTACTGAGATTTGGGGGTTTGCTATTACCAATAAACAAACAATAAACCTTATTTTGGATCATATTGTTAAAATGAGCATATGATGCTGTTATTTCACAAACAATAATACAGTGAATTCTCTCTCCTCCCCCTTTTTAATGATAATAGTATTATTTCACCACTATTTCTCCCATGGCTATCAAATTATGTATCTCAGTTATCTGAGATAAATGTTGATCCAATTGTATGACACCTGTGAAATTCAAAGAAATGACTCACTTTCCTGCCTTTTCCAGAATGAAGAGGGAAACAGGCTTGTTTCATTTCCTCTCCAGTCTTAGTCTAGCCTTTGGTATCTACATTTTTAGCAACCTATATTTGATATCTGCCTTAATTGTGTTATGCTTGGATGTGCATACGATTTCCCTGGGAAAGGATACATGTTAATTGCCATTGTCTGTTAACATTTAGAAGTATGTATAGTTTGTAACGAATAGACAGTTTTGCTTCTTTGGATACTTGTACAGTCCTTAAAAACTAGATACTATTTCCTCCTGAAAAATTCCGTCCTATTCTGGAAAGCATAAATAAAGATTTTAGAGAGCACAGCATTTTATGTATGTGGCATATAACATCTGGATGGCAAGCTAGAGAACTTTAATTTGTGTCTATTTCAAAATAAAATTTTATACGATGATGATTTCTAGTAAGTCTAAAAGGAATGCGTTCTCTTTCTTTTCTGGATATTTTACAGTTGTTTCTTTTCAAGACTTGTAAGAAACTCATGTGCTTGATTTTTATACAATTTGACAATGAACACTAGAAGCAGCTTGACAATCATTTGCTGCAAATCCATCACTATACCTTTTAGCTAAAATAACAAGGCTGTCTTTAACCTTAAATATCAAATGATATTTTGCAAGTATATGGCTGAAGAAAACCTTTTTAGCGCATTCTTCCTATTTCTGAAGCTTTTTTCCTGTATTTTGTTTAAAAATATGTTCAATGTTCATCTGATCTTAGTCATTTGGATGTTAATCTGTAATATAGTCAAAGACATTTTGTAAAAATATTATGTGTACCAATGGAGCATTTACATTTTGACTTATAGTTTTGAAAAAAAACTTCATTCCCTTGTCACAGCTTGTCAGCCTTACTGATGTGGTGCCTGGATTCCTGCAATTATATGTTGCAATGTGCTCCAAAGTGTCATTTTAGCAAAGTAATGCAGCTTTTTTCTTATGAATAAAGGTCAATTAGCAGGAGATGTTTCTGTTGCTGAAGCTAAAATGTCTGTCCTGAGAGATTACCGCTCTGCAGCTCTTTCAAGTTCCTGGATTTTGATTATGGTAGTGGAGTATTTTGTTTTGATTTTTTGTGTTCTAGTTCACTATATTGATTTACATCTTGTAACATGAACAAACAGAGAAAACATGTCTGAAGCAGATACTGAGAAAAGTAGAGATAGGTTGAGTACTTTTCTTTGGTAGGAATTTGTGGGATATTTTCCTTTTTTTTTTTTTTTTTTTTACCTAAATCGCCTAGACCTTCTTCTGGTAGGTCTTATTATATATTTTTAACAAGGAAAAAGGTGACTTTTGGGTAATCAACAGACATGAAATTCAAGTGTTCTGATAGTCCAGATGTAATGTAAGCCTTGCAGCCAGATTTGAAAATTTGTTTTTTAAATGAATAGCATATTTGTGAAAAATACAGTGTTGGTTTTCCAAAACCGTTAATGAATTCATGCTAAATCCATTGAGCAGTTTCAGCTGTGAAAGCAAAGAAATCCACCAAGTTTGTCAAGGCTAGTCTGATCAAACTGCCAAGGCAAGAAAGGCTTTTATTATCCCAGTGATTATGAATGTGAAAGTCCTGGATTCTTTCTTTACCTGAGATATGGCAATCAGTTTGATCCTTAATATATGAGCAAACCATATAGACATGCTCAATCCTAGCCTATCAGTAACGCTAAGGTGAGCAAACCCTGCTCAGCGTCCTGTCCCTAGTCCTACAAGGACAATTCTGTGAGAAATCCTTCAGAAGCCAAGTTATGTTATGGTAGGGGTAAGGGGAGATTTGTACCCCTGGTCTTGCTGCTTTATTGTTTATCACAAAAGGGTTTCAGGAACTACCACTTTTTGTTAGAAGGGAACAGAGGGTTTCTGAGCATTTCGTTAAATGAAACCACAATAGTTACATACCTTAGGTCTTTCCTGTCTGCAAACTCATGTCTTCCTGGATACATGTTTTATCCCTGGTTAAATTGTTTTTATCCCTGATAAAAACAATCTGTGGGAATTCCTTGTTAAAATATTATTTGCTCACAGTTTGAATAGTTAATCACCAGAATCAATTACTTGCTTTGTGACTAAAATTAGGATAGCTGATTTAAAAAACGGCAGTCAATATAGTGATCTATGGTTATGTATAATTACAAATTGAAGGAAAAAAAAGTATTCATGGTTGCAAACTAAATCAGACTGATCTTCCTTTTTAAGATATGACTTAGTCAGAAAAGAGTGCATGTGGTAGTCAAGCTTTAGAGCACAATATCCAAAATACCCAATATAAAAAATGAAAACGATAAGAGGCCAAAGCCACCAGGTCACAGTAGATAACCATAAACAAGAGCAAGCAGAGTTTGTAAAGATGCAAGTGACTTGTCTGCTTAGCAGCCTTGAAAAGCTCAGTAAAATAATCTACTTGACTTTCAGAAGCCAAAATAACCACAATGCTGTGAAACTTGGGGGAAAAAATCCAAACAGAGAAGCACCAGTCTGAACATACAGTACTGGATTTGCATCTGAGAATACAATTTGAAGCCAAGTATGAAGGGGTGTGTGAAATGGCAGTTGTCTGAGCTGAATGAAATGCAAACACTATTATGAAGTACATAAATAAATGTACTAACTACCATGCATAAATAAGTAATTTAATTTTTTTCAGTTTTTAAAATCTTAATTGTTAGGAGAAAGAAGGTGCAAAGCCATTTCCCTGGGATTAGGAAAAATGTATGTGCCCATCTGAGAGTGACTCAAATTAGTCGGAATTTGTAGATCCCACTAAAGACTTTTAGCAGGAGCTTTGAAGAGAAATGATCAGAATTATAAATTACAACTTCTTCTCTTCCCTAACAGCACTTTTGACCCAAGAAGAAATGAGCTGGGTGCCATCACCCTAACCCATTTAGAAGCACGTCGCGGAAGAACACTTTCACTGGTAAAATCTTCCAATGTCTGTTCAGCATGGCTTAAACAAACACCACAGCAGCATGAGCAGTTATTGACATGGGTCACAATTTGATCTCCCATTAAAAAAAAAGCCCATTTAAAAAAAAATCAAAATAATTCATTTCAAATAAAGAAAACAAGTTCATTCTTTATCCCTTCCTCTCTGCTTCTAGGTTATTTTCATTTAATTCTATATTTTATATATATATTCTCTATTTTTCCTCCCTCTACTCTTTTTATGCTTTCTTCACAGTATTTCTTAAGTCAATATGAATCTGATAACTTCTGTGCTTCAGTTAACCTTTTGAACTTATGATGCTTGTATGGATTTGAAATCAAGTCAGATGAATTTATCTACCCCACCTACTAATAGCCCACATAAAAGACTTTAAAAGTATCTGTGTATTAGCTGCTGACTGCAACAATTATGCACCTTTAGGGAGAATTTGGCAGAGTTTCTCTGAGCATGACCTTGTATAAAAAGTGGAAGACAAATTCTTTAAGGATAATCTCATAATATGAGCAGAAGGCCAGATCAACAGCAAATACAAATTGGCGTACCTCCAATGACTTCAGTGAAGCTGTACTGATTTACTCTATGTAAGGATCCGACCCAGGGCTGTTACGTGGTTACAATTCTGTCACGATGGTGTCACACTGTGGAAGTCATGAATTACCTCTCCTTTCTCATGAGAGCAGTCCCACTGAAATAATTAATAGCCTCCTGAATGGGGCAATCTGTTTTTACCTCTGTGATGAATTTACGGAAAATTTTTGTGCTATACATGGATATAATTGTTTGTATAAAATGTAAATATATACAATCTGTGCATTGATATGAGCAAATAACAAGGTAGTATTTGTTTGAATTACTCGGAATTATGCAGGGGTCACTTTGCTAAAGTTTTTAAATAGCTTTCTTGTGCTTGATAGGGATTACAGAGTCGCTTTAATAGAGAGGAGTGTGCACCAGACAAGAGAAAGGGCCAGTGCTGCTATAATTTTTGCACTGGAAGAGAAAGCAAGCCTGTGTATCAAATTATTGAGCAGAGTAAAACAACAGAACAAAAAATTAGCATCCAACAGTTTACCTGAATAACGTCCTTATGATTTGCTCAGGTATACCTCCATTAATGTAAAATATCTAGAGGTCTTTGAGTGCAGATTTCTGAATAACGTTGAACTGCCATGGGGCGAAGCCTACATGAGAGCATGCGGTGTGTAACCATGTGTCCTGTTCTTGCAGCTGCCCTATCTCAATTCCCCCGTAACAGCAACACGCATAAAATATTGATACTGTCACCATATTAATTAGATATACCTGCACTATTCCCACGTGAGTTTTCAAATACAAAAAACCTTATCTCTTATTTGCTAGTACGGATGTATGCATGACAAGCTGTCTGTGATAAAGATGTTGTTAGTAAAGTAAAGAACTGCTGTAGTCATTACCTCTCACTGTCACCAGCTTTTGTGGGGTCTTGCTTTTTAGGATGCCCAGTAGATATAAGTTGATGTTCTGCTGACTCCAACTTCCTGATGCTTATTTTTCTGATCTCTTCGTATTGTTGCATAATTTATTTCTAGTTGGGGCTGCAAATTCTCTGTTCCAGGGCTATTGTCATAAATCTTTTGCTGTACATTCTCTTGTTTGTTTGGTGAAACGTAGCAATATTTATTCTACGTTCTGCTACTTCTATTTGTCCCCTCACTTTTTCATATGCCCTTTCAAATCTGAAGTGTATTGAACTTTTGCTCAATGTACATCATATGCCAGAGGAGGTGGGTGACAATTTTGTAACGTTGAGCATGGAGGTTAGCAGTATGAGTATATTTTTGCTGGTGGACGGGCATCTTTTTCTTGTAAATGCATTGCATATCAATAGTTGTCATACAACAGGTTTTTTCGTTATTCTTTGTGCAAAGGGTATCTGATGTCAGTCTTTTTCAGTATCCATACAACAGTGAAGTATTATTTTTCCCAAAGCTGGAAAACTGAATACTTAGAGGTTTTTAAAATTACGGGTAGATGTGAACATATTATAAAGCTCCCTAATATTCAGCATAAATATCCTGGTAAAATATTAGGGTAAAGACTCTGCTTATATCTTTAAAACAATAGCATGAGAACAGAAATTTAAGAGAATAACTATTAATTTTATGCAGGGGGCTCATCATTTTTGTTTTCCATTTCATCAAGACACTTCATGACTAATGAAACATTCTAGCTCTGAAGAACAGGAAAAGCTCCATTTAAATCATAAAAACAGTGATAAGAGAGAAGTGTGTATCTATCAGAAAAGAGGGAATTTAGGGGGCATATCCAAGAAAATAGAGCAAAAATGGAAATTGCTTGTGGTCACATGGCAGATGAACAGATATCTTCTGATGTGCATAGTGTGAAGTCTTCATGATGAAGATAGAGATGGAGTATGCGACAAGAGCATTCGAACAGAAAGAAAAGGGAAAATCCTAGTCCTACCACAATTAGTTGCTTTTAAAGTGCACCCAAACAGATAGAAGGAATACGTCAAAAAAAGAAAGGAAGAAAATAAAACATCATGTTCTCGACTGTAGCTTTGAATAAATCTCACCAAAAAATAAAAGTCAGTTTTAGGATCAGAACTCTTTTATCAGTTTTGATTAGATTGCAGGTCCCCTGAGGACTCCATACCTTGCCAAGACATGTATTTTTGGGCCTTGTTCCTGCAAGCATATGGATGTTCACCTTCACATGACTATTACTGTGAAATTCAATGAATGTCATGGATGATACTTTATGCAAATTATGCAATGAACTAATTTGCACAGCTGCAGACCATTTTATATAACTTCCATTCATGGTCTGCCTCAAGCAGAGTCAAGGGTAGCACAGAGACTATTAAAGCCTATGTACGAGTTTGATATGTGAAGGCAGGTTTTTGTCGGGGAGGTAAGTATTTTGGGGATGCTAGATGAACGCTGAGCTTGCTTGTTGCTAGGGTGTCTAAATCACTAAGAGCACTGCATATCTGAAAATCACAGAATCACAGAATCACAGAATCACAGAATCGTTTAGGTTGGAAGGGACCTCTGGAGATCATCTAGTCCAACCTCCCTGTTCAAGCAGGGTCACCTAGAGCATATTGCCCAGGATCACATCCAGACGGGTTTTGAATATCTCCAGCGAAGGAGACTCCACCACCTCTCTGGGCAACCTGTTCCAATGCTCTGTCACCCTCACAGTGAAGAAGTTTTTTCTCAGGTTCAGATGGAACTTCCTGTGGTTCAGGAAAAATGCTGAAAATGTTGGATATTTCCTGAATTGCATTCTGGCGAAGGGGCAATCTCTGCTTGTGAACTGGGTGGTGGCAGGAGATGTCCAGAGCTTCTTGGATGAGTGAAAACTGAAAGAAGACTGGGGTCCATCTGAGAGCAGATGTGTTTGTGGGAGACTGAGGCTTCTTCTGAGTGCTGAGGCTCTCTCCAGGCAGTTGCAGGGTGCTCTGGAGAGCTCATCTCTCACCATGTCTGGAAGGGACCTAGGCTCTTTCTAGGGGCATATGAAGCAGGCAGGAGGGGGACAGTGAAAGAGATTGTTGGGCCAAACTGAGCACACTCGCTGACTGTGTTACATGGATGTGTCAGGAAGATACCAAATACAGTGTTGTAATACAGATCTTAGAATTTATTTATGTGTTCAGTGAAACACAAACATGAATCTATTTCTAGAGTAATACTTAAGTTCTGCTCCAACCTGGAATTGCCTTTATATTGACTAATGCAATACGACCTTCAGCTTGATTTCACTTGTAGACACTAATATAATACAAATAATAAATATTATTGCTAATATTTCATTCTGCAGCACAAGAAGCATTTAATTATATACATACATTCCCATTCCAGTGTGCAGATTTGAAAAGGTATGTTCAACAGGGAATCTAACCATTGAAAATTTAAGAGTATATGAGAGATATTAAGCTACTAAAATTTGATAGAAATGCTACAATGGTATAAAATCACTTAAATATTGAGCAATTTCATTTGACATCATTCTGATTTGGAGCAGAATTTATCTTGCAACTCTTAAATGAAACTGTCTGAAAGTAGAATAGGGTTATAATAAATTCACAGCCTGAAAAAGAGGTGATTTTTTATGTTTAAACACAAGAAAGAAAGGAATCGGATTATAACAAGTTTATATGATTTTGACAACAAATTTTCTGAGATGTATTTCCGGTAACACAGCATGTGTTGGTAGCAGAATCATATAAGAGCAGCGGGCAGTAAAGGTGGGAGGTGGCAGGATATGTGACTGCACAGGGGCCTGGAAAGAAGGAAGGTATGAAAGGCACAGGGTAAAGCTAGAACGACTGGGAATTATTTCTCATTTTTCATATTTGGCTTCTCACATCAAGTTTGCATACCAATATGTGATGCTGGATGTGCAATACTAGATATATGGTAGAAATAGATAAGGAAAAGAGCAGAGATGAGAAGGCATTGGGATTGATGGGACTGAAGGAATGGTAGTTTGGGGAGAAGTCTCTGGCAACTGTGTAGCCCTCAAAGAAATAGAAAGAAACTATATTTAGTGTTAAGCCCATAAAGTCAAATAAGATAAGATTAACTGTAGCTCAGCTTGGAGCAAAAATAATTTCCTTTGAAAAAAGTTCAACAAAACCCATATAAAACTCTCCTTTTTCAGATATCCAAAAGAGATAGTTTTCTTATGTACGCTGAAGTATTTATCATAGCGCACTGCATTCTTGATTGCAGGAGATCAGATGCCACTATCGCATAAGGTAATAGATAATCATCATGAACAGGCTCATACTTTTATTGCAATTCTTGCATCAACTGGAAATAAGCAAGAAGTAATGAGGCCAGGATGGTGAAAGCTTGCAAACAGAAGCAGAGTGTATATTGTTCCAAGCGTTTTAAGTGCTACTCGTGCCTGAAAGAGAAAAAAGCCCCAGCCGTTTGAAGCTGAATGTTGTTAGGCTTCACTGATTTTCCACTATTCCCCACAAAGCTGTAGCTGAGTAAAAATCAGGAATATAATGTGTTTTGTGATTATGATGATACCAATTATTTTTTTCTTTTTTGATTTGGAGGGGCTTTTTTGGGGTGATTTTTCTTTTGTTTCACTAGTGTGAAGAAATTTACTCTTAGATACATAAGGTTACCTGATTTATTACTGTCTCATTTTGATTCATGCTACTGTCAAGAGATTTTCCTAAACAAAATATACTTTTAATAGTTGCATATGCATTTCAAAGAAACTCGTGTCTTTGGCCATTTACCTTGCCAAAACTTTAGGCGACCCTGATAAAAGACAAACTGTGTATTTTTTTGTGCTTTCCTACAGGTGAATTTCCCTTCAAATAATAAATATATTGACAGCGATAATAACAATAAATTGTTCAACGTGAGAAAAATATGGAGGCAAACTGTGAGGAAGAAGCAACAGACTGTTTGTGCAGACAAATTGTTACTTGTCAGCCAATAAAAAGATATAAACTGAAGCTAGATGTTATTGTGCAAAGGTCCAAAATAAAGCTGGTGTGTTACTTCAGGTTCTACTGAAAAGTTAAAAGATCTAAATCTTAAAAGAAGAAAGGAACCTTTCGTGATCTCAGCACAGAGACAAATTAATTATACTTACAGTGGACCCAATATACGGGCTGGTAGCAGCCGGCACTGTGGTTTTGCTCTGTGGACAGTTGCAGATCTCATGGAAGCAGATTGCCAAGCTAGCTATCTTACAGTCAGGGAGGAAATGATTAAAATCCCTTTTTTGAGCTCTGGAAGAGCAGTCAGTAGCTATGAGAAGACTACTGAAAGCTGACTGTGGGGGAATCAGATGGCTCCCCTGGGTGTTTCCTTTCTGGAGCTGCCAGGCACCAGGAGTGCAGAGATGCACAGGTGAGCTCGGCCGTAGGAGAAAGGAGAGAGGGAAAGACGTGCTTTGGGATACTGCAGTAAGTGAACATTGAGCGTGAACTTTTGATAGAGGAAATAGCTCCTGCGTTTTGTTCCTTCAGTGCTTAAGGGAAAGGAACTCTTTTCATTCTTTGTTTTATTAAGACTTCATCAAAGATGTACCTTACTAACAGAATCAATTTTCCCACCTGAGACAATCCATTAGACCAAAAATATTTAGTTTCTTGTGACAGGAAGCGATGAAACTGGTGTTAGCAGTGAGATCCATTTTTCCAAGGAGGTAGATTATGTGTTCATACTGCTGTTGAATCAATATGCAATAAATAATAGAGATGCTCATAGATATAAAAATAGCCAAAAGGAATTGATGAAAGACCAAAAGGAATTAAAACAAGACTTAAAACAGAGCCTGGAGGCTCCACAAAATAAATTAAAGCAACATCTGGAAACTTCCCAAAAAGAATTGAGGATGAACTATTGTTAGAAATGATATCTTTGTCTGAGTAGCAACTACAAAACTCTGTCTAGCCTGTTAAAATGGAGGTGAGCTGTGAACTGACTGCTCTAGACCAAGAGGTTATCCAGGAATACAGAAGACCAAGAAAAACGTTGTCTAACGTGGAATTTGCTCACAGAAAAGAGCATACAAGGGTTTGGGGTGTTAAACAATAGCCTTGAGAAGAAAATTAAAGGAACTGTGGACGCCAGTCGTCTGGATGAGGAATTGGGTCAGATGAGAAGGTGGTTAAAGCAGAACATTTGTTGAAGTTTTCCATCTTGTTTTTATCCAAAGATGCCCAGAGGGGAGAGGTGGGATTGGCTCAGCTCAAATAATACAGCCCTTCACCCCTGTATCTTTGAGGGAAAACTCCCTGGGAAGCTTATTTGGCACAGTTCAGTATCCTAGTCCAAATAAATGACTGGGGAGATGAACAGATGAACAACATATGGTGGGAGGCAGGGAGCAGTTGTGAGAGGCACTGCTTGCTTTGAACCCTTAGGCGCATTTTTGTGTTAGTGGCTGGCTGTCTTGTCTACCTCTGTTATCAATTCCTCCTAAACGCAGCTCTTAAGCACATTTCTGTAATTTTGGCTAGCAGGAGAAGTAACTCGAGATCTAAAAATATCAGCCATTCAAATTGTTTGCATGTAGTGAAGTGCATTCAAACAGCTATGCTCTGGTCACAACTGATGGGCCTCATCTGAAGCCCGTTGAAACACCTCTGCCTGCTGTGATGCCTGCCTTTCCTTCTCTTTACCAGCTATGAGATGGTGTAGAGCAGGTGTAGAGCCTTGCTCCATATTGCTGAATACTGTTAACGTTTCTTTACACTACAACTGTCTTTCTGCACAGGTGCTGTGCAAATGCTGAGTGTTGAGAGCTAGTGTAAAAGCTCTGCTCTTCCTTCAGCAGTATTCTGTAGCTCGAAGGGCCAATCCCGAAGGGATTAAGAAATTTCATCCATGAAAAATTGTGTTTCTTTAACCAGTGCTCAGAATGCTTCCAATGTCTTTAGCTGACCCCAGGATGATGAATGAGGTCATCTTGCTTAAGTCTATGTTACCTTACATTATGTTACTGCAGCTCAATAAACACACTTAAAGGAAAATCTCGTTTTCATAATAGAAAAAAATGAAATGTCTTTCCGATATGGCTTGCACCATTTCAGGTCACCCTGTTCTCTCTGCCATTTATTGAACTGCATTAGCATCACCTTCAGAGGAAGCAGGTCACCCTCTCTTTTATGGTAAGATACAAAGTGATAAAGGGAAAAGGGTGGGTGAAGCAAAAGCAAAAATTGCAATTAGTTTAAGTGCTGCTCTTCGAGCATTCCAGTCAAAATTGAGAATTGAAAGGAATATATAAGGGGGAGGGAGGGAATGGTTCTAATTTAAATGATGAGTCTGCATTTAAATTTCAATGCCTAAGAAAAAGACAAAGAAACTGGTATATGACTAGTGTGATACTATGTCTTACGCAGTATACCTTTCAATCTAGAAATGATCATTAGGTGTATAGTTTATGTTATTGAAATGCATGCTGAAATTTGTTCTTCCAGAAATGTTAAATCTCCTTTCTTACATGGAAACTAATAATTAATGAAGCTGTTATTGTTTTCTTCTGCACTTAGAATAGGGAATTTGGCTTTAATAAAAAATTGCAGGATTATGCCCTGTATGCTGCTTTTCCTATTTAGTGAAAATATTACTAAGGAAGATAACTAATGAGAACCTCCTTCATTTATGAATACACTTATTCCAAAAGCTGTTCCCCTTCCTCAGAAATATCATTGTTTCTAAAGGCCACATTTAGAGCTGTATTTCTCTTTCAGCTATGCGGATCAGCACTTACTAAGTCTCTGACGGCTGCGTGAATGATAAAGATACCTCAAGATAAAATCTAATCCTATTAAAAGGCAAAATGCTTGAGGAAGCCATTATGAATACTTTATTTTTGTGGGAAAAGATTTCTAGTTGTTCGCTCCAGCATCTCTACTCTTGTGAAGTCTAAAATTACATTTTGTCTATCTATCAATGTATACCTGGAATAGCGTGCGGAATTTTTTTTGGTTCAAAGACAGTATAACAAAGATTTGTTTATCTGACAGAAACAATACAGCAATGAGGACCACAGACTATGGATCTGGGCAAGACAGTGCAGTTCAGTCTACAAGAAGCAGATTTATATGTACTTTTACAAACAACTGCATTATCATAGCAGATTAATATCATTAGGATGTCTGTATAACTTCCTCAGTTTTTTCTCGTTCCCTGCAATTACTTTTATGTATCCTTATCCCTGAAAGGAAGCATTACAGCAATTCTGAGAGACACACGTTTCTGTTCTATTCCTAATGATTTGATCAAGCCATTTACATCACAAAGTCCTGAAAAAAGGTGGACTTAAAAAAGCCAGAAAAGTTTATCCCTTTTCAGGAGCAAAAAAAAAGTCTATAAAGAGATATTTTAGGCATTGTTTAGGACCCACAGAGAGCTGTTCAACTTCTGAATTGACTGTCAAGAAGTACAGGCTAGACTTTGACTGGTAATCATGTTTCCACATGTAAGGCTGATAACCAAGGATTTGTATACACTATTAAAAAGTATTGAAGGAAAGTGAAAAACAATGTATAGTTTGGAGAAAATAATGTATTTATTTTATTTAAAACTTTGTATTGGTTCATTTAAATATTTAGCTGTAGGATTATGGCAAGTGGCCAAGAGCAAGAGGGGTGAGCCTGCTTGTCCATGCTGAATGAAATACAAAAGCTAAACACATGTCAGATATACTAACTCTTTTTTTAAAATCAGATATATAAAGCCTGAACTGAGAACTGCAGCGATACTGTGCTGTTTCTAGGGTGACCTGCTGTATAACGTACTGAATAGTCATGGTCAGAGTAGCTAAACGATTTTCTCATGCAGCACATCTCACCACCTTAGCAGGATTCACAGACCAACAGTGGATGCAACCCTGAGGTAGCTTGAAGGAGAGCCATTCACCCCCTAAACTGGATCACACCTCACACAACCACACGATGACCCCATCATGTCATGACGTAGAGCAGGGACAAGAGAAATGGAACATAACCTGTTCTTTGCTGCTGTGCAGCGTTGTGACTTTTCTCCATCTTTGGAGGAGCTGGGACACTGCACTGCAGCCAGGAGTATATAACTCGTCGATATTATACAGAGAGTGTAGTAAGTAGGGTTCCAAAATTAGAGCCTGATAGGAAGAAGACATATTTGTCACCCTGACAAATGCATTCTTTATCTGGCGTATGCTTGAAGGCTACCATTATCTGTGCCCTCCCACTGAAAGATAATGGAAAAAGTTGCCTGTTGGGGGTGCATGGTAACCCCTTGTTTCACCAGAGAACAGTGAAAACCGCAAGTTGTTTAACACAGCTTGCTGTACCACTCAGACTATGGGCCGTCAAACTCAGTAGTACAAGTCCTATTCAAAATGCCGTATATTTATTCCTTCTCACTGCAAATCCATGCAGTGTTTTCCCAGTACACACAGATGGGTAACATGTTTATATCTGATAGGCTGTAAAGGAACTAGATATTATGCACTAAATTGTTAACAGGTATAATGGTTGAAACAGAGGGATCCTGTAGATAAAAATGGAAATACTTAGAAAAGCTTTTTTTGTTCAAAAATAAACATCCAAGATTTGAGAGCATCAGCTCTGAATAAACTACAAGTGCTGACTATTCGTCATTAAAGTCTAGATTCTTTATTTATGAACATCCTTAAGCAAACTATCCTTGAAAAGAAACATTAACACTAATTTCATGTACTCTAAATTTCCTTGTATGATGTACAAAGATACCTAATGAGAACATGATGACAACTTTATCTCGCAGACAGATAAAGAAAAACTCATTAAGCAATTTTTCTTCTTCCAGATACAAGGAAGATCATGATCTTCATAGAGCTTGCAAATCTCAAAAATTAGACTTGATGAATAAAAGAAACAAACAAAAAAACTGCATTATTCTTAAATAGCAACATGCCAGAATTTGGTAACAGAGGAAATAGTTTAAAAGTAGTGAAAGTGAAGAATTTATTATTTCACTTCTACTATAAATAAGAAAAGCTTTTAGCAAATTTTGAAAATGCACTTTTTCAGACTCTAACTGTTCCTTAAATGTTATTGTCTTTGTTTTAAAATATTTCTTCTTGATTTCAGTAGGCACCAATACATAGCAATCAGCAAGGGCAGTTTTTACGCAACTTCAGACTTTTCAGGTTGTTATGTGTGCTTGCAGGAGAGAGTAGTTTGGTTGTAAAGGTAAAATACTAGGCATCTTTACACAGGAATCTCTAAGCTGGGATATATTTCTAGCTGTGCAGCACAATACTGGGCTAGTTATTTTAAAAATAAATAAAAAGATATCTACATTTCTTCCTAATCTTCTATAATCTTCATCTTCGGACAATGATAGAAAAACAAAGGTGAGTCACATTAGGAACTGATATAAATATGTTTGCTGTGGAGATTAGAAAATATAGTGTATGTACCTTTAAGGTATATTATATGAGATATGAATTTTTCAGTGTAAATTTTGTCGTGTAACTTTAACCAATATATACGTTGCATATGAAGATACACACATGCATATGGTGAATTCACATCAATTCATTATAGTTAGAAACATGAAATTTTGTTAATTAAAAAAATATTAGTTACCTCCTATATTAGATGCACTGTTTAGTCATTTTAATTTGAGTGTAAGAGTATCATTCAGGATCAAACCTGTGGATAATTTCTTCTATTTTATCTCTAAATTTGGTCAGTGCCTTTAATTCATAAGGTAGAAATAATCAATACTGAACAGCCAGGTAAAAACTGCAAGGCAGGTTTTCTGACCCCTCTGACATCTATTTATGCCCTAAAACAGAAAGACTTACATCCATTCTACTTTCCTTCAGCGTGTAGTGAGCCTGTGAAATTCTCAGCTTTGTACATACTTAACTGATTGAATGATAGATTTTCTAACTGTTTATTGTACCACTTTCTTTGTTAGGATGAAGTTTCAGTATGCAGGAAGATGGAAGATAAAGGTAACTAGATTAGGAAGCTCTTTTCCTGTGCTAAAACTAGAAAGATGGGTTTGGGTTCTTCAGGGCTTGTTCACCTACCTTAGGTTTTCTGGACAGAGGTCTAAAGAAGGTTACCGCCACTGAACAACTGTATAGAGACCCTGAAGAAGACTAACCTCGTAACTTTGTCATCTGAGGTAGGTATATAAAGCTAGATTTTGTGAAGACCTCAACCATCTCACAGTAAACAGAAACTCATGGTATATTACATTATGAGCAGTTCACCTATGGTCCTGCGAAGCTGAAGTAATTGTAAGTTAGACTTTTCTGAAGAGCAAATTGCTGCATTTGGTGAGACATATCAAGGTTTCCAAGAAACGGAGGGCCAAAAGTACACAAATGGACTGTTTTGTTATGTACATGGAGATCTCTGAAGTAAAAAGCTTGGGCCCTGATGTAAGACTTCAGAATTTTTTTGTGTCTATATAAAAATTAGAAATATAGATTGAATGAAACCTATGAAACCCTGCATTCTTATTCAAAATGTGTAGGATATTTTACTTTTCTTCCACTGATGGGTAGTAATTCTTATTCAAACAGTGTCAGCAACCACGTGTGACCATAGTTCTCCTTTTTCTCCTAACTTTTATTCCTACTAACAGAAGATCAAGTAGCTTCTTTGACCATCCTACTTTCTAGACCAAGCTTTATACTATGAAGGTTAATGCAGCCTTCAGTGTTTTCAGCAATACAAAAGAAATCCCAAAGAAGTCCAATAGGGAGTGTAATTGAACAAACAGAAACTGCCTTTCTCAGTCTCGAACTTCAGGTTTGGAGTTGATGGATTCTGTTCCTGTTCCAGCTGACATCCTCTTGAGGAAGACTCTTTCATTTGAAACAGTCGCTTTCCTCTCTTTATCTATTTTGACAAGATTGTTTTCACTTTCACATTCATTGCTATCTGTGTCTAACTGGGCCAGGAACTTATTGAGAATTTGCTGTCTATATCACCCCAGCAGAGTCATGTATTTGCCTCTTCTTGTCTATTGCTTCTTTTAATTACTGCTACTCCTGAAACAGGCTGATTATCCTCAATAAAACAGTTAAACTCATTTTTCTCACTGAATTGTTTACTAAACTGCTAAAGGAAAGTTGAGACAGGGTTACATTTTTCTAAAAAGTCAATTAAGAAGTGTTCAGGAAAATGCAAGACATCTGGGTCCCATTTGAATTTGATAATAAGGTTCATAAAGTAATAAATACCTGCACTTTCTCATTACAGATGTAACCATATGTACGCCACAGAAGTTAGAAATAACTCCAGCACAGAACCACTGCTACTATGTGTTTAAACTCTGCTGATATTAATTCATTTATGCTAGTAGAATCACCCTAATTACCATTTTTTGCTCCAATTAAGTCAATGCATAATTACTTTGTTTCCTAGCAAAACTTTCAAAATTAATCTTATATGAGTAACGCTCATTCTGAAATGCTGTTTCTTTCATCATAAATGAAACCTTTTAAACTGCTAAATCTCAGCTTATCTTGAGACTCAAATATAAGCATCTGCCACTGATAGCTCTCTGATAGCTATGGCAGTTATGATAATCTAAATACACATCAACCATATTTTTCTTTTATGGACATTTAGTGACTGTGTTAAAAGCACGTGTGTGAAGGAGGTAAAGAATGGAACATGGAAGATACTATTCATGGAAGAGCAGCTTCAGAAATTCTTCTAGGTGATTTCAGCATTTCTTACCCTCTAGTCCATCTTGTACTGGGGAAGAGATATGCTCAGAAAGCTCCTGTGGTAAATTATTTCTGAGAAGTATGGTAGACAGAGAGGAGGGATTTCACCAGTGGTGGGAAAGCACAGCAACCTTCATTTCAATTTAATGTCAGAATTTTCTCTTCAGAAACCTATAACCATCTCCCTGACCATGTCACTGCTACCATAATTTCTCAGTCTAGTATCATATCATATAGCTGTCCCAAAAGGCTAAGCAGATGGATATGGGTAAAAATGGCCTTGTTTAGATCCAGATAGCTGAGAATTATGAACCGGAGATTCTGATTTTATCTGAAACCTACTTACAGTCCACATCTCTTTGGGAGACAAATAGGAAATGTGCAGCACTCCCAATCCTTCATCTACTGCTCAGGATAAATCAATTTTAATCCAATCATGCTACGTTAAAGATAATAAATTTTAGACATTCTCATTTCCTGATGTGTTCATGACCCATGACTGACCACTTTCTCCATTAGCATTACGAAAAGAGTGCCAAATAAGGATTTATTCTCTTTTCCAATATGAATCGTGCATACCACTGTTGAAATGTTAACTGGCTCTGTGTCCTACATGTGACAGACCCTAATGTTACAGTCTGCTACTCCCTACATGCTGTGCTACAATGTGTGATCCCTAGATGTTAGCTTTAAGATGTCTGTAATTTTTTTGTTTTTATGACTTGTATTGATTTAGAAATCAGCGTCATGGGAAGACGGTAGATAGTACTGGGAAAGCTTTTTTTTTTTTTTTCCAGAAGAGAAACTTGCGTGTCTCTTCCAAACTATAGTTGCCATTATGTGTATTAGGTTCAAGCCCTGTTTACCATCAAAAGCAATTGCAAACCATTGGAAATGTATACATTTAGTAACGTGCAGATAAACCTCCCATGACGACTCATCTGAACTATAAAGTTATATTCTTTTGACTAATAGTTTTAAAGATATATTGTTTTAGAAATGGCTTGTTTATCATGACTTACACTCGTATAGACTCTCAGAGAAATAAGATTCAGTCTTGACTGACTAATGGCAAACATATCATATTTGTTACTTTGTGTTGAAGGGCAGTTGAACAGAAGAAACACTAATACCCAGCTTCTCCTCTAGGCCAGTCCAAACTGCCTTGGTAAGGAGAACAATGAGGCCTTCCTGGGTGTTTTCCAAGTAAAAGCTCAAGACAAGAAGGACAAAAGTCAAGATACTGCTGAAAATAAGAAAGACCAGGAATTAGTGGAGGAAACAGCTCACCAACACCAGAAGTGAGACTATGATAGCTTTCAAACTATTTTAGCTATTCAAGGCATGGATATTTCATTTTTTGTGTAGGGGCTTCCAGATTCAGTGTTTTCTCATCCGGGCCGTTAATACTGGGTGTATTCAGATTATCAAAGAAGGTTTTTTTTCTTTAGTAGTCCACTCAAAGGGTAACAAAGATCACCCTTTCTTATGGCTAAGAGGCTAATTTGCTTTTTTTACCTTGTACTTTGTATTGAGATGAGTCTATGTAAGGTAGAGCTCATTTCTCATGGTAGTACTGAAATGTGTGTGTGTGTCAGCAGTCTTTGCAGTAGAATGTGTGTACAGTCCCTGTTTCTAGGGCATACATTTCCAAAAAGGTTTCATAAAACTGTCGCAGGCTACTCAGACTCCACCATCTTGGGTCTTGTGAAGGATTTAAGTGCACCTGTGCATTTCTTTGTTTCCCAGAGTACTTACAAACACTGCCAAAGACTTCTCAGTGGGATTACTCTTGTTGAAAAATTCAGTGATGAAGTTATTAGTATCTGATTTCTTTCAGCTTATGTTAAGCTATAGTATATATTATATACAAGTATGATTATTATTTCTATTTTATTTAAATTTGTTTTAATTTTAAAATATAGGCTATTATTTTTGTACACTGCTACTTCCCCACCTGAAAAACTACACTTCTATTTTTCTAGACTAATGCTAATCTTACTACTTTTCTTTTTCATCAAATGCTTTAATTAATAAACTTTTAATAAACTTCTTGCCAAGTCTTTTGCTGTTTGGTTTCAGTGTAACTAGTATAATCTGAAGGGATTTAAACTTTCTCTGGCTATTACTTCTTCAGCTTGAAGTGAAGGCAATTATTTTGCCCCTGAGGACTGTTTTAAGGGTTTCCTATGACCATTACCAGTGAGATCTCTTGTTTCTTATTAATTTGCAGGAATTCTTTTCAGTCCTATTTCCATGACATATTTGAAATGTGAATCTTCTCAAAGAAAGTTGCTAAGCTGCCATGAGCTAGTGGTCTGGTGCTTTTTGTAATGATTGTATGATGGGGAAGTGATATGACAGGAATATGTGCTTTAGTATATTATACAGTAGGTAAACTCAATAGAAGGAAAAAAAAGTCTTTTGGATTACATCAGAAAGCACATACAATCTCTAGTCCGACACTGCTGTCTTTTTAGGCATTTGTTAGGCTTCTTATTAGACAGTTACTTTATTCTGAGCCTTTTCACATTCAGTTTTAAGCTCAGTTAGAAACTTTCACCTATGTAACTTTGGAACAGATGGGGCAGGATATAGCAACAGGTATGTCACATACTCTGGAACTGCAGCTCTTCTAGTGGAGGAAGAAGTGGATGTTGTTCAGATTCCTCAGCTGTAGGAGAGTCAGTGACTGTCTGTAAGGGAGAAACAGATTTCTACTGTGTGTGTCCAACCATGTGCCCAATGTTTCCTCTTCTGAATCTTTTTGGAATATGGCATGTGTCTGTATCTTATATGATAAATGGGCCCCAAATGCAGAAGGCAAATGTGGATTTAGAAACTCAGGCGAGTAAACAACAAGAATTATCTGAGAATTGAGGAATTATGTGTTCAAATCCAGGAGAGTAATTTTGCTTACTAGAGAAACAAATCTAGGTTATTTTCAATGCCTAGGACATATAAAAGAAAAATAGATAGCAGCAGGTCTTTGCCTACCACTGTTACAGGTATTTATCATTTGGAACAGTTATAGCAAGGGTTATTATCAGAAAGGGAGAGAAGAGAGGAAAGGGGAAAATTGCACTTCCCTTTCTTCACATAAATAACATAAAAATCGTAGTTGAATTTGTAAACATTTGTCAAGTTATGCTTCAGTAAGTGAAATCTAAGTTTATTTGTATGGATTTGCCCCCTAGTATGCATGAGAAAACTGGGTTGAATATGGCAAAAAGAGAAAAACCATTCAAAATTCAGCATATGTTCCAGTATATGCTCGGCATTTTCTCTTCATTGGAGTCTGGCAATGTCTTCAAGAAGAAAGAGAATGGCTAATTTGAAACAGAAGTTAAGAGTAATAGAAAAGTTGGAAAAGAAGCCAATCAAATTAGAGAGAAGAAGAAAAGTCTATTTCTCCCACCTGCCCTTACTGTAAGACTGTATTTACCATGAGGAGCTGATACCTCCTACTACAAGATTTTGTGTTCAGGCACTTATGACTCTGCCAAGCTTACCAATCAGACTGAAATTTCACAGGCTGAGTGACTGTTGTAAATTTAATTTGTTTGGATTTTGCCAGCCAGAGTGGTTTAGCTCCTTCTGAGAATAATACTGGTGAAAAATATGTTGGCTGGCCCATGTTAAAAATTTTGGTGAACTTTTCTTTGAGGATCTTTAAGTAAACTCATGCTTTGAACTTGAAAATTGGCAAACTGTTACAGTATGTGCCTTTTCCTGTCACTGTGAAATCTGTCTGAACTTGGCTAAGAGCTATAAGATTAAAAAAGAACAAGCATGGTTTGCAGATAGTTGATCGAGATGTCTTATACTTTTACAGTTCTCCGAGGATTTTTTTCACACTAAGCTTGCCTCAGCTGCTACCTACTTGATGCTAGGAAGGGCATCGAGTTCAGGGGTAGACACCACAAAGTAGTCTCTGACTAGGTGAGAAACCTATGCAGAAACAGCAATGTGAGACTCCAGGGAGCATGAGGAACAGGGACATCGGGGTAACTGGGAATTGGCATGGCTGAGAGAGAATGGTTGGATGCACAAGCAAGATGGAGCAAGGGGCAAGGAAATAGATGTACTGAGGCTACAGAAACTGAAATGAAGAACTTCTGTATATGGAGACTGGCACAGCAGGGGAAAATATTGGAACAGGGACAGGCTTTTCTGGAGAAAGGAGCTAGGGATCTGCTGGTACTGTATATGGGATGAAAAACATGGCTTGGGGCTGGAATTGTTGAGTATGAAGACTCAGCATAGTACAAAGAAAACGAAGTTGGGAAAAGATTGAGTTAGTGTTATCA
The DNA here is from genome assembly GCF_040807025.1 of Struthio camelus. Classification (NCBI taxonomy): domain Eukaryota; kingdom Metazoa; phylum Chordata; class Aves; order Struthioniformes; family Struthionidae; genus Struthio; species Struthio camelus. Next base: position 48,714,198 of record NC_090945.1, on the reverse strand, counting down.
TAACTGGGAGGGTTGGAAAGAAGTCTATTTTTATTATAGTCTACTTTCCTTTCAAGACAAGAAAAGCAAACTCAAATTCTGAATGTTATCTTTGCTTTCCAGTCAGAACTATGTGTGAAAACTAGTGGCAAAATCACAGAATCACAGAATCGTTTAGGTTGGAAGGGACCTCTGGAGATCATCTAGTCCAACCTCCCTGTTCAAGCAGGGTCACCTAGAGCATATTGCCCAGGATCACATCCAGACGGGTTTTGAATATCTCCAGCGAAGGAGACTCCACCACCTCTCTGGGCAACCTGTTCCAATGCTCTGTCACCCTCACAGTGAAGAAGTTTTTTCTCAGGTTCAGATGGAACTTCCTGTGGTTCAGTTTCTGCCCATTGCCTCTTGTCCTGTTGCTGGGCACCACGGAGAAGAGGCTGGCCTCATCCTCTTGACACTCCCCCTTCAGATACTTGTACACGTTGATGAGATCCCCTCTCAATCTTCTCTTCTCCAGGCTGAACAGGCCCAGCTCTTGCAATCTTTCTTCATAGCAGAGATGCTCCAGCCCTCTAATCATCTTGGTAGCCCTCCGCTGGACTCTCTCCTATCTGTCCTATCTCCTTCTACAAAGGTCCTTAAAGAAGATCACAGGAGAAGACATCTGATTACTTCTGTCTGCTCAAGGGACATGCAAGGATGGCTAAAGTGAGTTAATCCACATTCTCTCTCTGAAGGTGGTTGATAACGAATATTTTGAGAGAGCATAAAGAGCATGGAAAACTACAGGAATTTGGCTGCCACTGCAGAGAAATGATATGCCATTTACCTTTCTAGGAATAGATGATTTAAGAAATACCTAAGCTAGAGTTTGCATTTAGACTCATTATTTTTTATAACCTCTGATAGATTCTGCTGTGATAAAAGGGAAAGCTAGTATCATACAACAAAACGCCATTTGCCTTTTTTTCCTGTTTTCTGAGAACCACTTTAGACTCAATTACAGAAATGTTAAGACTCCATGGTGCAACTGCAGTGCATAAATGACAGTGGCATTTTGAACATAAAATGGTATCTACATAGAACTAGGCTTTTTTTCCTGGCTACTAAATGTCTCTGCAACTCAGTTCTGCATCTGTAAAATGGGCATAATGCTATTCCTCTTATTTCAGGGGAACACTATGAATTCAATACATTCAATAGTACTTGTGAAGTGTTTCAGTAATTCTTTTCTGACTGCAACAGAAAAGTTCTTGAGAAAATTAATAAATCTGTCTTCTGAGTTTGAATTGGCTCCATTAAATAAGAACTGGAGGCACACACTGAAAAAGGTCAAAGAAACAAAGCATGACATTGAATATTATTAAATGAGACCCATGCATCCTGTCCACAAAATGAAATAGGAATTTCAAAACTCTATTGCATGATCATGAAACTGAAGAGTGTAAATAAGAGGAGTACTGATGGTCACTTCCAAGTCATGTGTAATTCTGGCATTTCCTAACTTCTGAATGCATATCCCTGGAAGCGTAACGATCCTACAATATGTTTATTTTATCTGTCTTCATGTGTTTGATGTTTCTGGAAAGGTTTAATAGAGTGTGCCTTATATGAAAAATCTCTTTAATTCTTCAAGTTTATACTGAATACTTAGACTTGTATTTCAATTCAAATAATATAAAAATGCTAAAATTATTTAGCAGCTCTTTATTGATTGCTTCTGTATCACACTCAATTCAGCGATAAGCAATCAGACAAGTTCTTTTTTATGTTTCTGTCATGTGAAGTGTGAGAAGAGGTCAGGGGACAATTATTTAGGTTCATTTTAAAAGAATTACCTTCTCTCATCTCATCATTGTGATTATAAATTGAATTTGTATTTCCTGTTTATGTGTGGCTTCCTAGGAAGTTCAGGGCAGGCATATTATATTAACTAGAGTTGTGCAAAAGATTAATTTTTTGGTTTATTGGCCCAAATGATGAACAAATAAGTGTGATAGATAAAAATAAACAAAACATTTGATATTATTACTGTTCTTTAACATTTTAACTTAAATTGGAGAAACTATACAAGAAAAATCCTATTTCAAAATGAAAAAGTCAAACACTCCACTGTAAAAAAATCTCAAAATGAAGTCTTTCAATTCTGGATTTTCATTTTTTCAGATAAAATAATTAAATGCCTTCATTTCCGTCACAAAATACAGCACTGGGAGCAATATTTCTCTCAAAATTATTTCACATAATTTTGCTCCCACTCTAATATTATGTCACCGTAACAAAGGATATTTCTCATCTGACACTGAAATATATTTGTGTAAAATACTTTACAATTGTGATGGAAGTCTTTATTTTTGTTTCTCTTCCGTATAGATCCTCTAATGCGTGCAGTAGTCCTCACAGCAGTTTTGTTTTTGTAGTTTACGTATGACTGAGAACATTTTTCCTTTCTAGTTACACATCTGACATAGTTCAGTATAACCCTGTGTAGATTTGATTTGGTCTAAAACTCGTGCAACAAAATCTTTGTTGCTGTCAACATGCAGTGGATTGGTACCAGTACTCCATAATTTCTATTAAACGTAGTAACTTCTGAGCTTCTAGACTCAGACTTCCTTTAAAAATATGGCATGCCAAAGATGCATTACTCTTTCAAAAGTGAAATATAAGTCATGTTTTGAAATCACATATCTCTCAAACAGCTGCCTTAATGCACATCAAATGTTTGCATAATTCTTTTTCTCTTATCAGAGACCAATTATGCAAAATTGCAGGGAAAAGGAAGACTTATTTTTGTATTTGAGAGGATGAGTCACATGTAGCTCTACACTGCAAAGTTTTTTATGATCTTAGCTGAGAAGCGGCTCCAAACTGTACAGATTGCAGTATATCAAATGGTCCTCCTAGAAGGACTTATATGTAAAAGTAGAAAGCATGAAAAGTATAGCTTTTTCTTTTGATTCTTGATTTTGCAGTTATTTATACATATATTACAGTGGTTTAAGAAGCTTTTTTCCTAACTGACTAAAAAACCCACTGTGGCACTTTTCTTGCTGGCGTATGCGTTATCAGAAAGGAATAAAATTCTGTCTACAATACCATCAATTAATTCGTGTTTTGGCAATATTAATATGGAACTATATTTTTAGAACATGACAGGAAGAGGGGGATAATATTGAAAATAAGTTAATTTTATCACGGAACTCTTGTAGCTAGTCTTTGGATATAGTACTGTGAATTTTCTTAGTATGTCATTTAATAAGACGGTATAATTAGTTTTATCAGAAGAAATACAATTTTTAAATCATCAGCAGGCAAAACTCCCTTTATGAAGCATGTGACACCAAAATACTTTGAACCTCAGTATCTCTATAGGACAATGCAGAGTACAGGCCAGGAATCTGAATTTGACAGAGTTGTTATGAAAAACAAAGAATATTTGGTGATTCTGAAGAAACAGAAGACATGGTAAGATGTATTAATGAAAGCCAATGCACAGGTGAATTTTAGAAATATATCCCTTGACAGGAGAGAGGAAATAAAATTTAGGCCATTTTCTGCATTCTCCATATATCTGAATGTATTCTGTCTCTTTGTGCAATTAGCATGATCATGGAAAGATCAGTTTCTGCTTATTGTTCTGATTATTTGCTTATTTGCACCATTTTTAATATTTAAAGCCATAAATCTCCTTTTAAGTTCTATTTTACAGTAACATCAACTGTACTGAAACAAACAAACAAGAAAGCCACAGAAAAGCCGACTATGTATGAGCATCTGTAGGACTTACTTTCATTTTTGTTCACAATGTAGGATGCTTTTTATTGTCGGACGTGCAAATGTCTTAAAAGAAACCTCAGTGATGCTGGCATGCCTTTGCAGAGTAGTGTTTCCACATGCATCAGACATAACGTCGGCATAGCTGTGTGCTCTCTCCCCCACCCCAAATTTCATCCTTCGTTTGCAGTGGGGGAGCAATCTGTAGCAGGCATGATTGCAGCATTTACTTACACGGCGAAATGTTGGCGTAAATGGCAGTAGCCAGAATCTGGAGTCCATGATCTTCAAGTCATCAATATTATATTACACACAAGGGATTGCTCCTCTGCATGAATTAGAGGTTCCTCTGTAGAGCTGTGGAAATCTGTTGTTGACAGGATTGCATACTACTGCTCTTACCAATGACTGCCAGCAACAACAGAGAATACAGAGCTTATGACCATCAAGAACGTGACTTAAAGCAACACAAAAAGGTACAATTACGAATAAGCCACTCTAAACTCTCAATATGACAAATTAAAAGTGAGAAACTTCTGCTGAAACTGCAGCAAGTAGATCAACAATAAACTGATACTTTGTTGTAAATGATCACTGAAATAATATCAACAACTCTCCCTATTTGTAGTGAAACATTTTCCATTACTCACGGACATTTGGTTCAAGGCCAAGCAGCTTCCGTGTGGCTCACTGCACACTAACACGGTCACTCGGAAAGTTCAACCATTCAAGCAAAAGTGCTGCCACAGCAAGCTGTATCCTCCTTTAGGACCACCAGCACAGCAGAAATTTGAGCTGTAAGCAGAATAACGTTTGCGTTCATTTTAGTGACTTCAGATCAATTCTCTCTCTTTTAAAACTGCATCCTTTGAGTAAGTTTCCATATACTGTTGCTACATTAAACCCTGAACTTAAAGATTAATCATCTCCTGCCACTGCATACTGTTTTCAAGATGAATGCACGTAAAAACAAGCAGGCTGTATCACTGAAGCTCAGCAAAATCATGCTAAATCTTTTTAGGAACCAGGTACTTTAATTATCTGTGCAAACATATATATATATAATTAATACTAAAAGTGGCAAAAGTCATTACCAAACATGTGAGCTTCAGACTGTTGCTGAAAACTGATGACAGTCTATTACTGAGCATTCACAAGTCAACCTCGCAAGATTTACTACTTCACTGGAGTAGGGTACCAGAATGAAAATACTGCTGCTAATGAATCAGAGAATGACTAAATAGTCTGTCTCTGTAGATCAAAGCCATCTTTTAAAAACCTAATCTGAACTCCTTGGTCCTCAGCCTGCACTCATTACTCAAGAAAAAGAAAATGAAGTTAATAAAAAAATTACCTGAGTAAGGATTCTACTAGTCGTTTATATGGAGTTGCTTAGAAAAATCACATTATATGGAAAGGTCAAAGAAATCATAGCCTCTCTCCTACAAGCAGGTAAATAATCGTGAAACTTAAGAATTTCATTAAGTAGATTTTCTCATAGGCTTTTATTTCACTCCATTATGCTTCAGAATACCTTTTCTTGGGCAAGTCGACTGATTTCACTGTGTTATGTAGCATTGAAAAGGTCATATAGTCCTGGCAACAGTTGTCAATATGATATAAAAACAAATGCCACATCATGAGTTATGTCTTCTGTAAGTAATCTTAAGCTGGGTTACCTCTGCGTGACTTCCATGAACGTTTCAGAAAGTCAAAGACCTTCTCTTGTCGATTCTAGTATGTTTAAAACAAAAGTTCTTTCGGTGTGATTAACAAAGGAATATGCTTTCCAGCACTTCTGTGTGTTTTTTAGAATACATATGTTACATGTTCAGTCAAGGAGAAAGCACAGACCTTCAACTGTCCTTTGGAACAAGCATAAGTTAAACCTGAAAATTCGGCTAAGATTATGGAAATGAACTCATAAGGGTTTCACACATTTCTTAGACTAGTTCAGTGAGGTCCACTGGTACCATTTTTGGGGGATATAATAGGTGCTGATTTAAAATCTGACATGTACACAACGCCTCAGGATAGAAAGAAAGTGAATTCAGTCCTTTCTAGATACCGGAAAGCCTGCTGAAAGCGATAAGCTTTTGAAGAAGAGAAGAAAATGTCATGCTTTCCCTTAACAAGAGGGCCATGTAGAAAGTCCTGGTCACAAAAAATGCTAGGAGATGCTAGAATATCAACTTTCCCAGCTTATCTCAACATGAAAACTACTAGAAGAGAGAGACAGGAGTTTTTAACTTCTGGTCAAGAATAAAAACTGCCTGGGAAAGGGAGAAAAATGATCTAAGCTGTTTTTCCACCAAGTGAAGGAAAAGAGAAAGAATATGTTTCTCACATAAGCTGTTTACCTACTTGAGACAGAGATAGTGTCCTTAATTAAAATGAGTTTTGCACTAAAGAATTAATAATTAGTATTCTTCCTTCAGAGACACTACATTGGTTAATATATACTTGTGAACTTGTGAGCTGTGTTTTAATTTGTCTATGGACATAACAAATCTTTAAGGGAGAACTGGCTTTTGTCCTGGCTTGCTATTTGCTAGATGATTTCCTGGCTGTGGTTATTGCCTGTGGCACATAATACACCCTAGCTTTTTCTCAAGACAGAAAATTTTCTTTTCATTACTGCATCAATCTCAGGATGCAGTGTAGGAAACACACTAGAAAATGGTAGATGTTTAAAAAATGGAAAGTTCTACAGAGAGAAAAGTTAAGATAATATTAGCCGGTGCTATGAAAGTAAAGACTTATATTAGGCTCCACTACCATTTCTATTCAAATCAAGGAGTAGTTCGCTAACATTCAGGAAAATCTTAACTGAAGGTAACACACTGGTAACACAAATATTGTTATATATGTGCCTTAATAATCATTATGAACAGATAAAACTTTTTTAAAAACTGAAATGATATTACTGAAAATTGTCCTCTGTCTAATGTGGCATTCCACATTACAATATAACATAATTTCACCTCTGTTCTCTGACAAGAAAAGAGATGCAAGCATATCATGTTTCATAGGTATTTCTCTGTCACCCAAAAGCCACAGTTTGCCAGCCTTTTCTTACTGAAATTTGCCAAAGATATTGCACATGTGACTAGGCTTATAATTCTTTGTATCCTGGTTATGAAATCCACTGGAAAGACAGTGCTCTCAGAGAGATTTAAAAGCGACCTCCATCACTCTGCGGTCATAGCCATAACTAGTCATAGTGGCTAGTTATCCGGACTGCAGCCATGGCTATATGTCAGGACCGGTAGTAGTGCTTCTAGTGGGCAATGACCAGCAAAGCACCAGCCTGAGGAACTGGATGCTATTGGCATTGTTTATCAGCTAACATAAAGAATCAAGGAATCAAGGATTCATTTTGCTTTCCATTGTTTTATTTCTGCTTAACAAGAGGTGAAAAGAAGAACTATAGAATAAGGAGGAGGTGTTAATGCAAAGAGGGAATTTTCCTTCTGTTGCTATTCTTCCTCCTTTTGATGTTTGATTGTGAAATTGCTTTGACTGCAAATGCAGAACAACACTTGGTTTCTGTGTGTACCTAGCTATATCTTCTTTAATTTGGCCAAGTAATTGAAATGGCTAACATTTTTTCAATGCAACTTCTTTATTGAAGTAGTGGGGAAGGTCCACTGGTTTTTAATAAGATCATACTTTTTATATAAGAGCTAGGTTGCTCTTTTCCTTTAATTTTCTTTAATTTTCCTTTGAGAAACAGCATGCTCAGTAGGCAGAGGCAAGGAGCTGCATTATCACAGTAGCACACCACCAGAAAATATTGTTCCTGAAGGGGACAACTGAAGTGTCTGAGCTGCAGTATGTCCTAAAAAAGGGAAAGTAACATCTTCCATAGCAAGAAGAGGTGGAGCCTTCAGACTCTTGGCAGCTGTAGTTCATCCTCTCTGTGAACACCAATTTGTTTTTCAACATTTCTTCTGGATATTTGGTAAGCAACTTAAACCCAAAAAGGGAATTCTTGACCTGCCCTTTTAAATCTTTTTCACTACCTTAGTTCAGTGGGACTACTGATGTGACCCTCCATGTCTCTTATGTCTTTAACCTGGATTATCCATTACTTTTCCCTTTTCTTACTCTCTTGGAGTTCTTGGACATTCTAGTGAACTCCAAACTTATGAATTCTTCTTCTATCTTCACCTTCAAGATGTGCACAGGTCAGTAATATTCTCAGCATTCACCATTTCTGGCTTTGAAGTCATTGCAAAGTAAAGAGAGTGTTATATCTTTCTCCCCTCCTGTAAGTTCATGTTGAGGGACTTATTTTAATCTTTTTTTTTTTTTTTCACTTTCAACTCTTAATACAATGCTCATGGAATACCCAACACAAGTCCAAACAGGACTCCTGTACAATAGCAAACTGAAAAAAAAAAAAAAAACAGACTACAAAATGATTCTCCTTTCATCTCTTTAAATGCAATTTTGTCTTCAGGAAGATGAGACTGATACTCTTTTATTTGTTGTTCATCTCTCATTTCCGTGTTGATTCAATGGAGAACTAAACATCACAGGAAAAAAAAGAAACAAAAAAGGCACCCAGCATCACATGTTCAGTATTTTGGGTGAGACATAGCAGCAACTGTATATTAGAAAAGGAAGAGACACTTAGCTGCATTATAGTTGAATTTGTGCTTTTCTCCTGTAACTTTTCTCCATGTTTTATCAAAGGACAATAGTCTTCCCTCATAATGATGGATGCATGCTTTTAGCAATAAATTACTCCCTAAATCTTTAGTTTTGGGGATTTATAGGCTTTTCCAGAAATGTCATCAGAAATATTTATAAATGGAAAAAGTGAAGAGAAAACATAATTTAAATTGAGTCCCTCTACAAATTAAAAATGTTTGTTATTATTGTAATGTACAGCAAAATATTATCAGACATATGGTATTGTTATGTGAACCATATGCCTGCATCTACTGAAGAACATATGGCAAGGGTTTAAAATAAGCAGCATTATAAAAAATATGATGGGCTTTAAAAATATAGTATTTATAACACATAAACACTTTTTTCGTTCTTCTTTGTGAAACAGGTATTTGCAGGAACATTTCTAACAAATTTTCTTCTTCCCAGCTTTTGAAGCTGTGTAATGCTAAGAGTGTCTCTTGTCCATTTGGCTGTTCCACCAGGAGTGGCTGAAATTGTTTCATGTCATAAAAGTATAAGGGGGAAAACAAACAAACAAACCCTGAAGTGCTATAAGGCAGTGGATATCATGCATAAGAACCGTCAGGTGCTACTAAGCAGGATGGAAAATACTTTACTTTGTGTCATGGACTCCTATTTTGGAACGCTATCCTTCATGTAGACAAGTAAGCTGGGCAGAATTGTGAAGTAATCTACTGTAGCTTCACCTTTAAACTTCTCTGGAAAGATTTGTTCTGTTAGGAGCAGGAGGATTATAAAGAAGCTAAAAAAGGGGCAAGCCCTTTTCTTCCCATCTTCTCTGCCAACAGGTCAGTGCTGTGATGAAAAGCCTTATTCTGTACAGGTTCACATAACGTTCCTATCACCATGGTGCCTCATGTTGGTATTATTGCTTCTCATATTTCCAGTTATATGCACTGATATCAAATCTCTTTTGTTGTGATTAGGTTAGCTCAGCTAAGATTTTATTATCATTTAAATTCCACCATGATTTCTGAAGAAATAGATGGTTAATAATGTAGAAACCAGGCAAAGAAATAAAAATCTTACTGTATTACCTAACAAGCTACCTGACATTTTTGACATTTTTCAGAAAGAATTTTCAACTTGAAAGTAACAACGCACCGTTTGTTTTTACTATGTTCTTGTTTATTATACAGTTTGTCAGGCTTTTCATTCTCTCTCACTCTATTTTTCTTTCTCTCTTTCTTTGCCTTTCTTCTTTTAGATTCTGTAGGATCACTACAATGAAAGAAAATATTGATAAATGTAGCTTGCCATTAAGGGAAGCAGTTTTCAGCAGAAAGAAAATGTTATAACAGTGCTTTGAATTACTAGAAGGCAATGTTTTGAAATCTAAATGCACGTAATTTTGCAAGAGTGCAAAATTAATTTACTTTGCCCCTTGTTTTATCTTCCTGATTTTCAGTGTTTAGGAGTAAAGTTGGACAACTAGAAGCTTCTGTTTGTTGGTCAAGCTAAAAAAAAAAGAAAAAGTATACTCTGGATTAACACATACTTTTTGTTTCAATTAAAAAAATCTTTTATTAAAACCATTCAAAGTTTTTTTTTATTTTAATGAAATATAGGGATTTTTAAAATGTAACATGGCTTTGAAATTAAAATAGATTCTTTTTTTTTCCAGAACTGTACCTTTTCAAAATTCACAGTTCAGCAAATTGACAGGAATTCAAAACTGCTTCTCTACTCTAAGTCTGTATTCATTATGTATGGTTTAAAAGAAGAGGTTATGCCAAACATTGCATTTACATATGTATAAGAAATCACCCAATATAATATTATCCTTCATTCCTCTCCTTTCAACCCAGCTGTTCTCAGTTTTCCTGATCCAGCCTTCTTCACTTTCACTGAAAGATTCTTCCAAGTTTAGTCCAACTTGAAACTCTGTCTGGCTCTTATATTCCAAAACACTTTACCTACCTTTAACTTTTTCATATTTTCTTTATATCAGAAATTCTCCATTTAGTCAAAGTCAGACCCTGCAGTGGCTATCCTGCATTCTGCGTAACATTGCTTGCAAGTAGGGTGCAATGCAAAGTTCATTAAAATAAGAGTCTTTTCATTACCTTTCATAGGCTTGGGAAGAGGCCCTAAGCATATATTTTTACTGGGGAAGGCTGCAGAATTTTGCATGGAGTGCTTACCTTTTAAAAAAGGTATACACGCTGCTTTCTCATATCTTGCTATGTAAAAGATGGATATAAAAGCATGGGCCATTCTTTCTTCTCAGTGGAAAAGAAGGGAGAAATAGGCAAGAATTAAAAAGACACGTTCTTAGCAAAATCTTAGAAAATCTTCAGAAAGGTCTCAAAGTGTGTTTTTTTTAATGATTTATATAAATGGAAAGGTAAAGTTGTCAGAAATCCAATAAGAAATATGAGTAAACTTCTTAATCCCCATTCCTAGACATCTGCTATTAATACATGTTTGTAGAAAATGGTTTGACATTTTGGCATTTTTCCATTAGCACTAGTAGTATTAGGGGTAACAAAAGTGTCAGTTCAAAATTCTGGTTACAATACAGAAGTGAGAATACGCTTATTCCATATGCATATGTTCAGCTGCAATATCTATTTACTTTTTGGTCCAGTGACAATCACAGCATTATAACAGCACTTGCAAATGCAGGCACAACATGGTCAGGATAAATATTGATGAATGAGAATGAACTGAAGGGAGAAGGCAGCTTAAGTGTCATCCAGCAAGGATATGCATGTAAGGATGACTTTGTGAAAGGGCATCTGGGGAGAAGGATTTATAATTTGCTTTTCAATACGAGTTAGGAGAAAGGAACTTTGCTTCCTCTTTGAATGTATGGGTAGATGAGTGCCTATCATATCAACCTACTCTGCCAACAACCTGGTAGAAAAATGTAGCCCTAAAACCTTCGGCAAGTCAGCAAGGTGAGACATAGGTATATTTCTCTCATTGTGGTTTTCTAGAAAATAGCTTATGTTAAAATTTCAAGTGAAATGCATTGCCCTATGCTGCGTTATGGCAGGTTGCCTCTGATCAGTAACACCAGATTACGTTACACATCAGGGTGTGTGTGTTAGTTAACATTCTAGTCTCCTCACATTAGAAAATCACATATCGTGTTGGAAATCTGAAGGGAAAGGAGGAACATTTTTAGAGGTTACGTTTATGGGAAGTGAGCTGTCAAATCAAACTACTTTTTCTAGTTATGGCCTGGTGTCAGCGTGCTCTCCTTAACCCTAAACACCTGAAGAATTGCTTGCCCATTAAGGCACTGTTTCTGTCAAAAGTATTTTTTTCCATGTATTTTTGTGATTATGCAGGGATGTAAAAAAAGTGTTTATAACCAGAAAATTATTTTCTCTGTAACATTCTAACTTTCACTACCTTGCTGGATTTGATCCCCATCGTAAGGTACTGTTGCAAATCAGGAGCTCATGTCTGCCCCACTTTTACATACAGCCTCTGCAAGAACAGAAACATTTTCTTCACGTAACGTTTTCCCTCCCCTCCCTGGATTTCTTTCCCCAGGGGAGCAGAAGAAAACTGGACCTCGGAAAATCACTAGCAAGTTCCTCTAATGCTCTTCAGCCAGAGGACAAAGAACTAGATTTATATGTTTGAGTTTGTAACCAAAATACAAGCCTCCATCTATTTTTAAAACTCCCCATTTTCTCTTTGAGATCTTCTACATTTCTTTCCTACCTAGAATTAAAAAGAAAAAAAGTGTTTGATAGCCTATTTGACTTAAGTAAAATAAAACAAGAGTAGGGCTGGTGGAAAGTGTCTATGTGCTAGCAAAATGACTTTCTTCTTGTGTGAGCTAATCACCTCTGTGAATAAATATGAGGACTGAACACATCACTATACCAAGTATTTACCCCCTTGCATGGCCTCGCACTGGTCAGATGTTCCAGTCTGCTTGAATGTGTCTTTAGCAGTACTGACTATGGAAAATAAAGGTATTAGTCTTCTGTATGTCATCGGATCTTTACTGAAAATATATTCCTGCGGGAAAATGCTAATACTCCAACAGCATTTTGGGTAATTCTGTAAAAAATTCTGTGTTGTTGACTCACTGGTTGTGACTCTCTTGCTGAAGAGTAAAATGATCCCGTTTTGTTTTACTCCATTCCTTTCAACCTGGTAATCATCTCTCCTATACTCCCTCCTATCCCCCCATTGCTATAGAAAATATTTTTGCCTGGCATTTTCACAGGATTAGGAAGAGTTGCCCCGGATTGCATAGGTGGGACTTGCCTCACAGATTGCTAGCAATTTATGAGATGGTATGGGGAGGCACTGGATTCTTTGAAGTAGACTCCGAAAGTGCTCTAATCAGAAATGAATGGAGAAGAAAGATAAACAGCTGGTGAATTCTGGTGCTATTGGGTGCTTCCTTGTCCTGCACCTGGAGCTTCATTGCAAATCACAAGGAAGTACTTTCTGCATTGGTAATAACAGCAACTATTGCAAGCAGCTAAAGAAACAGAGAGTTTAAAAGATGCAGCCTGCATTCTTTCCAAGCAGAATATTCTAATCCAATCCAATCCAATTGTTAGATGTCCTGCAGTGTTCTGAAATTTGGCATTTTCTTGGCGGAAAAAATAGCCAAAATGCAAATGATATATTAATAACTAGCATCAGACTCAAGAGACAATGAAGATGAATAATTTAGTCAAGACAGTTGTCAGTGCTGGGTGAAAAATGCTCTTGTGTCAGTGCTCTTGAAAAATCTCATAACAGGTAAAACTCAGGTAGGTTCCTTTTATTATGACTTCCAGAAAATAGCTTGGTTTTAATTTCCGAGCATGATGCATTGCCCTTTGCAGAGATATGGCAGGCTGCATCTGATCAGTCACACTGGATTACATTGCACATCAAAGCAAATGTTATCATTCCAGTCACATCAGATTAGAAGATGACATATCATGTCGGCAATTTGAATTCAAGTCTTTTGAAGGGTAATTTTCGAGTGTGGGATTAAAATATCCATACCAGTCAAAGGTCAATAGGTACATTTTAGATATCAGATGTGCAGTATTTGGCACATTTTCCTTCCTTTTTGTACTGGATGATGAAAGCAGATGCAATATAGCCAAAGGTGGGAGAACTAAGGCAAAAGGACACACATTTACAACACTAATGTCTAAACTAAAGCTCAAATATATGCATAGTACATACAGAGGGAAAACTGAATGTCCAAAGCACAGATTGATGCATGAAATATGTGCGATCCCAGAGAAATTAAAATAAAGAGACTATATGGATGTGCAGATATCATTAGTAAAATTGTTTGTTACATAGCCTCTATCATAATATATATGCATATGTGTGTCCACTGTGTATATTTCTGTCAGAACTCACATTTCAGTTTCAAGTTTCTAAATACTTGCACTTGAGATAAATCTTTTGGATATTGGTAGTTAGAAGCAGGACTTGCAGCCCAGATGCAGGGAAGCCAGAACAGCTCTAATTGTCTCTTTTTATCTCTTAATCCTGGGCTATTCTGTGATCTCTAGTGCAATTTACATACCCTGAAAGCTGACTTAGTAAAATGCTGTCAGCTCCTCTCTGTGTGCTGTTAGTTTATCCACAACTTCTTACAACCTGAAATCTGTAACTGCTCTTGCCTTGCTCCTGAAGGCCTTTCGTTGGACCTTTTCTTCCACACAGATGTAAGGCTTTTACTTTCCTTCAGGAGGCAGAAGTGAGCTTAAGCTGTCACTCTGTGAATTAAGTCAATTCTGAAAAATACTGTGGATTAACACAAGGTGCAGAAATGATGTACTGCCGTCCAACCAAAAGTCCTGCCTGCTGCTGTATGGGCAGCCCTGTAGTGAGGTTTCTGTCCACCAAGCAAAGGTCATAAGATTACTGTTTGAAAGGTCTTCCAAGATCCATCTTTCAGTGCAGGTGTTACTAACTGCCCATGTAACAGTAAGGTCAGCTATTGCAATTTGGCACAGAATCAGAGAAATGCTGCTTGGAAGGGACTACTGGAGGTCATCTAGTCCAGTCTCCCGCTTAAAGTAGAATTGTCACCAATGCTAGATCAGATCAGCCAGTCTTCAAAAAAATTAATTTTAAACTGACCTTAAAAAACTTCAGGTCTGGAGATTCCACAACCCCCCAAGCAATGTGTTCTGGTCCTACACTACATAGCTTCCTAAACTGCATGTTAAGACCATTTTCTCCACATAAAGATCAGTTACAGTTTTCTTTTTCAGTTCTAGGATCTGTTCAATACAAGTGCTATATTAGCATTTACTTCATTAATAAGAAGCGCGAACCAGGAAATGAATTTGTTTCTGCTGATGGGTTAGAATTTGTTTCCTCTCTGACTTCCTTGCTAGCTACACTTTCTCAGTCCCACTCTATATTAATCTGTTGTATTTGCCAATGTGTTACTTGAAAAGTGTAATTTCTTCAACTTTTTCCTCCCTGCTACAGAAAAAGAAACATGAATATCTTGATCATGGAACCTTTTAACTGATTTATTTACCACTAGTTTCATTCAGTTCAGTCACATTGTCTTTTATTGATTGGTTCTTGGCAACTAGCCTGTTCATTATAGTACCCTTTTTGTGTAATAAACATTTTGATAAAGGTAAGGTCAGTTTAATAAGATCTCTTATTACAGGACTTCTTTAGGATAAAACTAGAATCCTTTTTGAGTAAGATTTTGAACACTTTTCGTTTCTGTAGCTATGATGTTGCAGCATTATAAATCCAGAGTCAAATCCAGTTCAAGAAGATAAGATCCAATGCTGGTATAAAGGTTAGGAGTCCATGTTTAGGCACATGCAAATCTTCATGCTAACCATAAAGTAATGTTAAGTGTGACTACTAGTAATCACAGTATCTCAGATGCACTGGAATTCACTCCAAATATTTACCCTTTCTTAAATGCAGAAATGTTGACATGGAGAGATAATATCTTTTATTTGCCCAGATATTACAGATGCACAAATCAGACAGGCTTCTGAGTATGCAAACTCTTCACAGGCCTGAAAAAGAAGTGTTCTTACTTTGCTTTTTCCCTGCACAGTTCAACTGTTCCAGCTCCTGCTGCATTTCTTACTGGTTGTTTCTAGGTTTTAGAATGCTTTAGGGTCCAAGTAAATTTAAATGGTATTGTAATAACTATTTTTGATGCTGTTCCAACTAAAATGTATATTGAGGTTTTCCTCTCACTGTGGATTACTCTGTGTTTGTTCTGGACAGAGAATCATCTCTGGGAATGGAGATGTATTTTGTTTTAATCACTGGATTTCTTACCACGCATATATGCAAACCTTCTTTTATTACAAGTTCAAATGTTTGTTTTCTTTTGGTGATTGATTTTAGTTTGCCTGTATTTATTTTCTGAAGTGTGGCTAAGTCATGTTTTCCTAGTTAGAATTTGACAGAAGCCTTTTCTGGTGCAAACTGAATATTCATTGGTTCCTATATATTCTTCAGTCTTCTCTCTGTGAGTTTGCTTAGTATTCTAACCCTAAATTTAGTATTCTAATCCTAAATTGAAGACAACAAATAATCTTCAAGGTGACAGTTATGTGCTTCATTTTTCATTAGATTTCATGCTTTCAGTAAGTGGGGAAGTTGTAAAAGAGTTAACATCAGTATGATTCTCTCAACAGAAAACAAGTGATCTCATTGATTTTGACATTCCAAAATACATTCATTTACCTTTTCCTCGTCCAAGATTGCCATAATGTGTCTATCCTAATTTTTTAAGATTTGAGATGATTTTACTTTTCTTTTTAAAAACATTTTTAATACAATTGTCACCATTTCTACCACATAATAATACTAGATATAGACAGCCAGAGGAGCCTTAGAGAGTTAATGTATGTTCTCCACAGAACACATCACACATCAGACTACCTATAGTTATGTCAGAAACTCTGTAATTTTGTTCTTTCATTAAATATGCTATAGCTAATTCTCTTGGAATGTGTGTTTCTGTCATTTTTAAGTTTCTAAATTTACTAGCATTGTTTGAGAACATAGTTTGAGGGTATATTCCAAGGTGCACTGGAAGGAAGGAGTCCCTAATCGAGTCAAAAAGGAGAAATGCAGTCATGCTCTTTTGGGATATAGCTAGGTCCTTGGCTATTCCCTCAAAGATTTGAAAGTTTGTGCTTTGGGGATATGCAGGATATTGCTCTTTTCTAAAGCAGCAATAAAAAACACTTCAGAGCAAACTGTGCTCGAGTCTTGATTATCATTCAAAAACTTCCTTTGACTGTAATAAGCCATGAAAAAAAGGCAAGATGTGGATATTCTCCATTTTACTTGCTTTCTCAAGGAGTGCATAAGAATGGAGTGCATATCTCTAAAAAGTTTTTTTTTTTTGAAACTTTCAGTTGCTGACTTGATAGGTCTTTATATGCTAAGATAGAAAGGATAAAACACAGCCAGGGTAAATTGCTGGCTTACCCATTCCAATACAAATGCAGAAACATCTAGCTGTAGGCACCATATAGCTGTAGTATTTTATATATTTATGTAATGATGATTTAAAAAAACAACTGAAATGAACACCATAAATTGGAAAAAAAACAGAGAAGTTTGCAATCTTATTGGAAGGATGCCACAAATGTACTCTGGTGAATAGTGAGGGTAAGAGTAGTAGTGAATCTCTTTTATGTTGCTGTTATCAGGACATAATGTGCAGGTTTTATGGCATATCACCACAGCCAGTACCCAAACTGCCAAAGGAAATATGTATAATTTAGGATCTGATGTTAGATCTTGCAGTGCATCAGTAATTTAATTGGATCTTTCATCATTCCCATTTCCAACTGTCATTAACTGATAATTGCTTATCTTAAAAGAACTGGGGAACTCTGTACATATTTAACAGAGCTCAATGTGTACTCAGAATTTAAACACAACACAACCTGCTACATGATTGTTATGCTGGGGAGGATAGAAAGAACTCTTTAGCCTCTTGATCCCCAGAGTGAAGTGTTTTCCTGATCTTTATAAATGTTCTTATAAGAACACCGTGCTCTGTGTGTGTGTGTGTGTGTGTGTGGTTTTTTTTTAGCAGTTAAGAATATACTTGCAGTGTTCTAATTAACAGTGGCCCTCACAAAGCTGGTCAAAAGAGAAGCACATATCATATTAGATGTGTTCCAGCAGATATTCCCTTGCAGGAGATGTTCCTGGGATGAGTGTAACAGCAAAATCTGAATAGAATAGGGCTGAATGAGCACTTTTTTAGACTACACATTTTATGTATCATTTTGCTTTCACAGTAGGTGGTTTGAAGGTACTCCTAACCACTGCTGTTATGTACTGTGCAGAAGGTCAGAGTAGATAATCGTAATGGGCCCTTGTAGCTTTATAATCTATGAATCTATACTCCTGGGGACTTGTAAGTGCTAAGAAATCTGCTTAAAAACAGTGGTTGCAGAGAAAGCAATCAGAAATGATTGGGGGAAGGCACCCCCCACCATCCCTCCTAATGAGGGTTCTGAGTACTAGAAATGGGGGAAATTTGTGATGGAAGTTATAGATGGATTTTTTTCAATTAAGAAGGAAAGAAAAAGAAGCTTGGAAATTTCAAAACAACTTAAACATAAAGTTATTGATATGGGGAACAGTAGGAGAAATCTTGGAAAAAGTATAACAGGCAATTTGACCTTAGCGGACTTGCATTCTGAGAAAAGACAATAGAGAAAAAAAAAGACTGACAATTATTTTGCTGTCAGGTTCAGAGAGAGCTTTAGAGATCCCGAAATACTAGCAAAAAAGCAAACAAGCAGTAGAATTATGAATAATCCTGAACCCATCAGATCATAGGTTTACATTCCAATTTGAATGAAGTAAGGGAATAAATTTCAGGAGCAAACTATTCACTGAATAGCTAGGGGATAATGGAATCATAAGGAACGAGCAACATGAACTTGCCAAGAAAAAAAGGTACGGATTTGTTGTTGTTGAAGATAGAACTTTAATTTTAATACAAAAAAAGAAAATGGATAATATCTATTTCTGCATGAATCCCGTCTCAGGCACTAAAAAAAATGTCATTTGATATTGGCTGTCAAAATCCCTCTCTCAAAATTAATTAAAATTGGTTTGGATAGGAACACTGTCATATGGACTGAAAAGTGACTGAAGGGCCATTAAAAAAGGATAATGATACACAGCAATGTATCAAGTTGTGGGGGAGCTGTCTAGCAGCACTGAAGGGACTGGTGTTAGTTCCACGTTTATTTGACATCCTCATTAATGATCTGAAAGTGGGAGTAAACAGCAAGTTAATGAAATTTACATATTATACTAAATTAGGAGGTGTTGCAAACACCAGTGAGGGCACAAAAATAATAGAAACGGACCAAGCAATATTAGAAACATGGACATAGCTGCAAAATGAGATTCAATTTGGAACAAGGCAATCTAATAACATCTGAAGAAAAATAATCCAAAATGTAGCTATGGAGTGGGAGAGAGAACCCTGGAAAGTGGTAATGCTTAAAGAACAATAAAAGTCATAATGGATAGAAAATTAGACATGAATCTATAGTGTAATATGGTGTTAAGGGAGGCCAATGAACTGTTGGGTTTCATACAAAGAGCTGTCATGAAACAAGGAAATAGTAATCATTCACAACATAACAGACATGCAACTAAGCCTGGAATACTGCATTCAGTTCTGGGCAGCACTTTACCAGAAGAGTAAATGAGTAAATGAGAGGAATTTCGTAGCAGAGCGTCAAAAATGGAGTGAAGATGAGGGAGAACATTTTAGGAAGAGAGGATGTAAAAGCTAAATGCCACTCTGTGTACCTTGGCCAAATGACAACAAAATTCTGCCCGTGCAAAGGTTGTTAACTCCAAAGGCAGAAAAGCATTTAGGAAGAAACAAAATGGTAGTAATAGTTTTAATAAGATCAAATTAAGAAATAAATTTAGGAAACCCCAAAAACTGAATGTCATAAAACAGTTCTTGGCTGTAGTGGGGTTTCCGTTTGGTTTTGGTTAGAATTATTCTGTAAAAATGAACATTCAGAAAACAAATTGTATTAGGAGAACACAGCTTAGCATTTCCTAGGAAAACATGCTTTTTGTTATTCTCTTGATTGTTTACTAAAACTCAGTTCCAGTGTAATCTGGAGGTAATGTGGTAGAGGCTTCGTTGTCTGGAACATTTTATAAAGGGCTAAATAAATCAGCTCTCCGTGTTTTAACAATTTGTGCAAGTATTAGCTAAAATCAATAACTGAACAGCTATATGAAGACCAAAAATAACTGAATAGTTGAATAGAGTGCTCAATAGCCAGAAATGTAGGTACAGAAAAGCCACACTGGCTAAGGGGGCAGTGAAGGAGAGGGGCTATATTCCCCCCACCCAAACACACTTTAGGGAGAACAGTAGAAGCACAAAATGCTCTTATGAGAAGAGAATTTGAGTCCCAGTTGAGAATGTGGGATTTCAAAAGCACAGTTCTTCACTATTCAAATGTACAGAAGCTCTTATAGAAGACTCGATGCTTTTTTGCTTCTCCATTTTCAGAAAGATATACAAATAATATCGGCATTCAGAAAAAGGAGGATTCTTTTTTACTGTTTTTGAAACTATCCTATAAATATCCAATTCTACATTGGAAATAGAGATTGCTATCAAAACTTACCATGGTGATATAAGAGAAGTAACCTGAGAAAAGTGAGGGCTTTCATTAAAATAATAATCCATAAAATAATAGTCCATAATCACGGAATCACAGAATCACAGAATGGTTAAGGTTGGAAGGGACCTCTGGAGATCATCTAGTCCAACCTCCCTGCTCAAGCAGGGTCCTCTGGAGCACATTGC
Organism: Struthio camelus; assembly: GCF_040807025.1. NCBI lineage: Eukaryota > Metazoa > Chordata > Aves > Struthioniformes > Struthionidae > Struthio > Struthio camelus. The sequence continues at coordinate 48,693,926 of NC_090945.1, read as the reverse complement.
ACAGGATCGCATCCAGACGGGTTTTGAATATCTCCAGAGAAGGAGGCTCCACTACCTCTCTGGGCAACCTGTTCCAGTGCTCTGTCACCCTCACAGTATAGAAGCTTTTCCTCATGTTCAGATGGAACTTCCTGAATTTCAGCTTCTGCCCATTGCCTCTTGTCCTGTCACTGGGCACCACGGAGAAGAAACTGGCCTCATCCTCTCGACACCCTCCCCTCCCCTTCAGATACTTGTAGACATTGATGAGATCACCTCTCAGTCTTCTCCAGGCTAAACAGGCCCAGCTCTCTCAGCCTTTCTTCACTGGAGATAATATAGGAGATAATAATAAACCATAATCCAAATAATCCATAAACTCATAATAATCCATTACTTTTTCTGGGGAAATTCAATGACATGCTCCAGATTTTTAGTAGATCTACATGTTTCTGAGCTGAGTTACAGAAGATTATGAGGAAACAGCAGGCAAATAAGAGTGACAAAGGATCCCAGTTAAAGAGAGCAGTGAGGAAATAGGACTATGTGAAAGCAAATATACAACATTCTGACATTAAATAGGACGCTGTCACCTACATTCCATTGTCTTGTATGACATCGCCTACAAGACTGCTTGGGAGCACCTTTTATTGATGTCTGAGATGTGTCCTAGCTCTTTATGATATTAATGTTATTTTGCTTGGTAGTAAATACTGTAAGCTGTTCTGAGCAGTTCGATTTGCTTGTGTATTTTGAGCATCTCCTTCAATTCTCATTTCCTGCAGATGTTCGTCAGTTCTGCTCTCCATACTAATTAGCTCTGAAGTTATTTTGTTGCTTATATATATGTATATGTATATATTGCTTTGGGGTCAGTCAAAGTGAAATCACCTGATTTCTAGTTTTTGGCTTGCTAAACGAAGTTTGATGGCATTTAAAATACAGTACATTTGTATGCAAACAATACACAGAAAAGCTGAGAAACCTAGGACTTTGAGAGAAATCATTTTTGGCCTGAGCATGTGGTGACATTTATGCAATTTCATATGATTGACACATCTTAATTCTAATGTAGAGATCAGTCTAGCTTTTCTTTTTAGTGTGCTAACATGTCTTTGTGACATCTCTCTCTACTGTAAAACTGTCACTTGTATAGTACTTTTCATAGGTAAGAAATGTTGCTATTTTGATACAGCCACGTTGTGACATTTAACCTTGTGTGGAAGGTTACAATGACACTAGAAGATAGTGAAAAATGGTTGAGGAGCAGGACAATGACACTGTGGCATGGTATGATTTATTTTTTCCATAATTTGCTTTTCAGCTCTTCCCCTTCTTCTATTTCTCATGAGACTAAAATGTTCACCTGAAGCAGATTAGCTAAGATACATTTTTCAATTATTCAAAAAGACAGGACTAATTATAAGGTCTACATGGCCAGCTTAAATGTTGTAAAGAATGTCTTAAATTATTTAATTTTCAAATACGCTGTGAGACAGAGAAGACTTAATCCGAAGCAATCACAGAATCTACATATGTGTTTGCACGCACACATGCAAGGAGAGTGTGCAAGGGGCACTCTGATGGTGAGCAGAACTGTTCAAAATGGAAGTGTTGTTTCGCTTTGTTTATTAGTGACTAGCACAATGTAATACAGCTGTGGCTGTATCATATTGCACAAGCCTGAGAAGCAGCAGTCAGAATGTTGTGCCCATCGTTGCTCCGGAGAGCAATCCCTGCTTTCTATTTTTTCTGTCCTTTAGAGGTCACCTAGGAACTCCAATCACTGTCTCTTGGCTCAGTCAACACTTGAAATGTGTCTGCGGCCAAAGATTATAGTATACATTCAGGCAGAATCAATACGTTCAAACAAGTCTGTAAATGGTAGCACAAGAATAAGACTAACTTGTACTAGAAGAACAGTAGTTAATGTGTTTCAGAGAAGATCAAAGGAGCAGCAGACCCTTTGCTGCAGAAGACGAAAGGATGTCCATGACCGTAAGGCCAGCACATGCACAAGAAACATCGGAAATTTGCACCAATATTCTCCATGTTTATATCTTCTTTCCCTATGACTTCCCTTGCTGAAATTACCCAAGCGTGTCACCCGAAGTAAGGAACTGATTTTCACGAGCTATAAAATCTGTACAATTTTTACTGATGACAAACTTTGTCAGCAACTGAATAAGTCACTTCCTTAAGGATGTTGAGTGTGTGTAGCCTGTTCAGTGCCTTAACCACAAAAACCATCCTTTATTTCTGTGTCTGTCGTCTGCAAAAGAGCACATGCAGTATTTTCTTAGAAAGACATATGGACAATGAACTATGAGTATTTACTATTTACTGCTCTCCACCAGATGTCTATGAAGACTCATCAACCAGTTGTAGCCCCTGGGTTTGAATTAGCAGAAGCCATTTCTTAAATCAATAAAACCACTACATAAAGGCTGGATTTCAAGAAATCTAATAACTTGTCGAGATGTAATGAAATGTAATTGGAACATCTTAGGGACTGACCAAAGGCAAATCAAAGGTGGTAGTTATGTAATGAAGTGCATAGACACTCTACACAAAATGTAGCCGCTAGTCTACAGACAGATCTAGTCAGCAGTCTACAGCCTTACAGAAAAATGCATAGTTATTTAACTGGTAGAATCGTGATACTGCAGTCTTCTTAAAGCTTTCTTAGCTCTGTTTTTTTATAAGTGGTAGACAAAAGTAAATAAGGATAATACAAAGAAAAGACATTGAAAATGCACAAACTGATCAACTGATATTTAGCGCCTAAACCTCAAATGTATAGGTATGTCATAAATCTAACTTAGCCTTCATTCACTTTCTGCCCCAAGATCTAAGAAGAATCTAAAAGGAGCATTAATTCTTTTTTTTTTCTTTTAATTATTGATATTGACAAAAAACAAATGCAAAATAGCAAAATAGTTTTCGTTTTTTTAACTTTGAATCTTTATGACTGTGGAGAACAGAAACTTCCATCATAATTAGGTCCTCATTCTTCTGAACAATAACACAGACTTAGTCCTTTTCAAAAAACTTATACCTTGGAAGGTAGGTTTGCCAAGGCACAAATTTAATTCCCACGGTATTCCAATATGTCTTTGGAAAGCTCTCCCTGAAGAAACAACTGTAATTAGAGCCATATAGAAAGTATAGTAGCTTCACGGCATTAAAATGGTGAACACTGGTTGCAGGTGAGAAGTCTGGAGAAGGCTCAGTCTGTAAGCACAGTGGCAAGAAAGCCGCTTCCAATTATTACATCTTTATGAAAGACTTTGGCAGGAATCTATTTTCAGACATCTTAACCTTCCCTGGAACTAAGTGGAAGGCAATATTTTACAGATTTATTTGCAATTAAAACACAAAAATAGAAGATTAGATCAGATAGTTCCACTGCTTATCAACCTGCTCACCATTAAGTGTTTTAAATCTTCTGTGGCTGATAAGGAAGGATTTTAAGGAAGAGAAGCTAACGACCTGGTAATAAACACTTGAGGGAATGTTTTGTCCATTAGGAGCTGTGTGATCCAAGTGAAAACCTGATAATGGATGGATGTGATAAACCAGTAGAATGATGGAGGCATAGGACAACAAGCGAAGAAACAAAAGAAAGAGTAGTAGGGAAAGGTGGAGTTGTAAGGATCGTTGAGAGAAGAGTAAGAGTTCTGCACTGAATAGTGTTACCAACTTGTTGCATCCAAGTTGCAGAACAGATTGCTGGAGTTCTCACCTGTTTGCTACAGTCAAATTCTTATTATGGGCAAAAGAAACACACCATATATGCAAAACCAATAATGTACTGTGAGTTTAATTCAAATCTTACCAATCTAATGGAAGAATTATTCTTAGTTCAAATTACAAATGGTTAACAAGATATATACACAAACTTCCTAGTACCTACCCCTTTGGCAGGGCCTTCTATAGCCATTTGGGGTCCTAAAGTCAAGAGCTTCAATCTGAGGAGGGAGGTTTACAGCTAGTCTTCAGCATCCCACATCCTTCCCTGGGAGAGTAGGATATTGACGTTAGCAGTTTCTTCCTGCTCACTCCAGGTTCGTCTTGCGGTGATTGCTGTGTTTCCTAACATGCTTTACACCTTATTCTTTCTGCAGTGTTCTGCAAGACCACACTGTTTCTGAGCTTGCTATATAAGATGTGTTACATATGTGGAATACTTATTCTTTTTTTTTTTCTATTATCCCAAACACGGTTTTTGTTCAGCTTCTGAAGTTAGGATCGTTTTGTGATCCTAACTCTGCCTGCACTTTCAAGGCCTCTATTATCCCATGCCTGTACTCCTCCACTATGCTGCACTTCATTTTAGGGCTGTAGCTAGTTCCTTCTAGACAGAGCAGCTACCTCTTATTACTGTGGTAGCTACAGAAGTATACATAACAATAGATATCACGCCACACAGTTGTACCAAACTAAGTAAAAGCTAAACAGGAGTAGGCAATGCTCACTTTGCCATTAGATAACTGGCTAAAACAAATCCAGATAGGCTGAAACAGGCCGGAGGTCTGTGTTATTAACTTAACACAAAGCCTGTGTCCTGTTACAAGCAATGGTAATACCATATTTATTGGGCTACAAGGCTGTAGTGGAAAAACAAACAAGTAAGCTGAGATTCAAATATGAGGCAGACATATGTCAGTTAAAGAGGAAAATGATCTTGTCAGCTACGAGTGGAGCTGAAGAGCTGGTGAAGGGATGATACCAATTATCAAGTAAGGAGTGACAAGAGTCCAAATGATATTTTTGGCTTTTTGATTTAAAAAAAAAAACCCTAGGCTTGACATTAACAATGAAATAAACTGTACTGAGTTTTCCCGAGTATTCACTTAATAGTCCTAGCAATCAAAATGCTTTTTGCAGAACTTCTGTACTTTTTTGTAAGAAAACACTAAGTAGGAGGGGAAAACTCAAATATATATTTCTTGGAACAGCATCAATCATTTCACTGGTCTTTGGTTGTATTTGTCATTTGCCTACGTTAAGCATATAAAATAATAATCCTAAAAAAGCAAATCTTTCTTTCACAGACAGACTATAATTTGTATTATTCCAAGTTAATTCTAGATAAGTGACATTTCCATGGTAATAAGTTGATGCTACTAATACAATAGCTTGAAGTGCTTTTTCTGGATATTTCAGCATTACGTCCCTATTTATGCACTGCTGAAGGGTTAAATTCTTACCAAACCAAGTTAGCAACAATAGTCATATTTCCTATAGGAAAATTAAAACCTTTGGTTTGCAGGAAAAAGTTAGGCTATCCAGAAGAAGTGAAATTGCAAATAACGCATGAGATTTCTTTCCAGTTTTATATAAATAAATTCAAACTTCATCAAGACTTGCTTGAATTAAAGCTGCTAAAATATAATCAGCTTTGACCAAAGCATTCCAGCATAAAAAAACTTATAATATTTGCTTGTCCCTGAAAAGTAGATCAATTTCATTTGTTTAAAAGAGAAAAAAAATATTAATAAGTTACTGCAGGTGGAAAATTTTATTAAGAAGATCACAATTAGGCTATTTATGCTATAGCTGGTGTGACTGAACTGGATGAACATAAGCCTTTCCAATAGGCACCAAAGTTGAATGACTAGCATTCCAAAAACAGTGATCAAATCACTGCTGATGAAGAACAACTCATTTGGAACGGTGTTCTACCTCACTCACTCACTCCTGGCATGAATTTGCATGATCACCTTAACTCATTGCAATTCACTTTTCTCCTCAGAAAAGTGGAACCAGTATTTATTTGCCTTGCAGCATTATGGGAGACTGAAACACCAGAAAAAAAAAAAAACACACAAAACTCGTATGACTCTCCATAGAGCTGTAGAAAAAGGATGATGCATCAGTATCCAGATCACACCCTCTCCCTCTTTTCTTTTAGCTGAATGAAGATGCCTGATAAGTCTGACGGACAAATCTCTGCAAAAGGGATATTATTTGACATTCTCATAATGGATATAGCATCTGTAATGGCAATACTCTTCTTTGATTAACCTCTAAACTCCTGCTGAGACAAAATGCAGTGACATAGCCTAAAACAAACACAGAACGAGATGTTCATGCAAAATATTTGCAGATCATAGATGAGAGGTACTAAATACTTATTATTGCTGTTATTACTGTCTGTGGAGATCAGCACTACAGGCCTTTTTAGAAGGCTGAGTTGTTGGAAAATCTTTGTCATTGCCATATAAAATGTTATGCTAGAAATTGCTATAGCCTTTATAACTTTATGGAGCCATAAAATGTGATGGTTCCAGTATTAAACGGCAATGAAAAGTAATGTAAACAATATAAAAAGTATATAGGAAAAAATCTATTTATTAATGAAACAAAAAGTATTCAGGGAAGAAATCCATATTAAAGGTTGGAGGGCCCAATGAGAGAATGAGGAGTGGAAACACACTTTAGAGATGCTGGTTTTAAATCTTTCTGAAGTGAAGAGTAACTTACAAATGCTTCATTGTGATGGATATCCATTTATTTTAATTTAAACAAGACTGATCACATGTCGTAACTACACTCAGTAAGATGACCAGCAAGATAAAAGCTCTTCAGTGTGTATTGGGGACTTCAGGAAGGAGAGTTAGCAAGTCACAGAGGAAAGGCACTAGCAAATACAGGGCTTCCAGTCTCCTCCTCCTCTTGTTAAGGCTCATTCCATCTATGCCATACCACTACCGATACTCACTCTTGTTGTTCACTCACAAAATGCCTAATTCAGTGTCTATTAAATTTAATGGAGTTACTGTATTGGATTTTTCAAAGAATTATGGGGTCAGAGCTGAAAACCAAAGACTGAACTTTGAGGTTTCCTAATATCTTCCCATATTTAAAGAAGGGTACAGTATAGGATTTTAATGGATTGTTCATTGTGCAGCATATTCTATGTTGTACTATTATGGACATATGTCTATAATAACATTCACTATCACTAGACTCATTTCTTTACCGAATATGAGTTAGAAAGAAAAATCTGTGCATCTAGAACCCAATCTTTATGCTCTATTTTTCTGTAATAATTCAAAAAATAGCAGCTCTGTGATCAGCTACAAGAACAGTTTATAATGCTATGCTCATTTCCCTATAACTAATCTTTCTTTCCCAGCTTACACGACTGAGGAATATTATGGTCTTGTTTAAGACAAATGAAGAGTAGGATTACAAGCATTTCAAGTGATTTTTTTCGTGAATCGTAAATGAATGGAACTGCACAAATTCTCTTTTAAAGTACTCTTCCTAAAACCTCTTGGACTTTTCTTTGTGCATCTTTAAAATAAAAGTACATTTTTAATTATATAACTTACTATCACAGGATAAGATCTTATTTGTTCTGTGAATTAGCTGAAAGAGAACTAAAAATCACCTGTACTGATAAATGATAAAATATCTCTCAATGTATCCTGTTTTACTTAATGGCCCAAGTATAATCAAACAATTCTTCAAAAAATTATTGCAAAATAATTGACTAATAAAGTTATTGCAAGAAAGCACTCTACAGCAACGTTTTCTAATGATAGTATCTGTATAAATCTTGTCAGATTGTCCTATTTAATTCTAGACTCTGATCTAGTTGAGTAAGTATTGAAAAAGTAAAGAAAGTATCAGATCATCATGTAAGCAGGAAGGTTTTAACAGAAGAAAGTAGCCATCATGATGTATAGGATGGAATAGCTATTATCTTAACCAGAAAGCAAACTTGTTGCTAGCATTTAAAACGTTAATGGAAAGTCTCCTTCACAGCATTTCTTTACATTCAAATAATGAGTATCTGTTCTATGAACAATGATATTACTTACTTATTACTAGTACAGAAAAGTCTTTATGTATTTTAGCCTATCTTTATTGTAAACAAAAAAAGCAGAGCCGGTAAAATGTGAATAGCCATTGTTTTGAGACACTAGTAAAAGGCTCTCTGAACTAGAGTTGTCATGATCTTTGCTTTTAAAACCAATATTTTAAAACCAATATTTTAAAATCTGTTAAACTAGAAATATTGATTTTAAATCACATGATTCTGAGATCAGTAAAACTAAAGTAACCTTAGTTCTTAAGGTTTTACTCATAAAAAAAGGAATGGAAGTTTTTTTATGCATCAATTTTGTTTATTAAGACTACTGCTTACAACATTGAGATCATAAATCCCACAGAATAAGTATGTTGCTCACTGTCAAATATGCTATTTCTTTATTTTTATTTTATTCAGGGTACCATACTATTAGCTACTTTTGGTGGCTAACTTTACAGAAATATTAGTATTTAGGCTTTACATTAAGGTTTGACATTGTTCCAAAGACTGATACAGTCATACTTGTAATTCAGATACTCTTTTAATGTTCTTTTGGTCTGGTTTACGTTCTGAAATAAAAGTACTATGGCTTGAAAGCATCTAATTAATTTTCAGATGTTGGTTTACATTTCCAAAGATGAATTAAGGTAGAATAGACAAAGGTAACTTAGCAGACAAAGTTTTACTTTTAATATCAAAAAAATGTCCACTCTAGTTGTTTACAATGATGTACTGTATCACAAATAAGTAAACAAATCTAGATTTACTTCCAAAATAATTTTGGCAGGGACACAATATACAATTTAATAATATGAAATATACTGTAATAACTTGCAAGTAAATGAGACAGGAGCATTTGGAAGCTGATGGGCTCTAGGTGGTGTTAATTCCTAGTCTGCACAGAATCTAAACACCGCTACACGTTTAACTGTAACTTGTCATGCATGCTTCACATGTCTCTTTGCGACGGAAGGGTAGAGTAACTCTGCAACATTGACTCTCGTGCTTTCTTTCTCCTTCTCAAAAAGGAGAAAGAAAGATCAAAGAAGAAACTCCCTAGAGGATTTTCCTCATGTCTGATTTGCATTTAGAATCAAGATATTTTGCAAATGTTACAGACATACTGCTCATCCCTCTTAACAGGAGAAGACCAAGGTGGAGGAAAAAAAACAAGGAAATATTAAGAAATATTAAGCTTTTCCTGTCTTTATGATGGCTAAGACAAATCGATCCTTAGTTCTAAAGAAGGAATGCAGGAAAGAAAAGAGAATCTTAAGAAATAAGCTTACCAGGAGAAGAAAAGTTAAAGAACTCTGTGAAAATTGCTGCGGGAAAGAGACACAGTTATTTCAGTGCATTAACGGAATCCTTGGCACAAATGTTCCTACTAGGATAGTCTGACTGTGGTAATCTGTGCACTGGCCTTACATGGACTTCAGATTTGAGCAACCTGAACGGCTTCTGTAACAGAAAGAGGAATCAGAATATGAAATAAATACTTTAGTAGATTCTGTTCTTCTACTGCTAATAGTCTTGCAGACTTACAATACTGAGGACTTAAAGACAGCCATAAAATGAAATCATCTGGGGATGCCTGTTCCATATGCAGGCAAATTACTATAAAAAAGGGCTGAATGTGATAAGAAGCACCAGAAAAATGGGCAAAGCGATTAAGCTTTTACTACTGGAGTCCACAGTCCTGCTGATCCTTGCAATTACAAAATGTTAAAAGAAAGACTAATGAGAGGCAATGTATTGTTGGCATAGGAAACACTAATCTACCAGTGCAGCTTCAATTTTACATAGATCTCACATTGACCAAAGTTATAACAAATACCTGGCTTCAGCAGTATGTTTGATATGCAGGCAGCACATTCCACCCTGCATTAGATGATATTGATGAAAGAAAAAGACATGAAAAAAGATTAAGGCTCCTTTATAAATAGTGCATTCCCAAATTAGGACTTATGGGAAGATCCAAGAACTCTAGCAGGAGGGAAGAATAGAGAAACTGTGAAAAATTGTAGTAAAACAGTATTCTTTAGATGACATATATACTTCTCAAAAAAGACAAAATGCAAGCGATATTTTAAGAATGGTATTGGACTACAGGTACGCAGCTAGTTGGGTGGTGGAAGAAGAGGAGTTTTACCAATGGGTTACAGTAAGTCTGTAGTTCCAGAAGCTACGGCACAGCTGTAAACAACTAAGAGAGGACAACAGTGTGATATGCAAGCATGAATCCAACTAAAAAAATCTTCATTTCCTTCTCAGCAAAACACACATTTGGAGATTAGAAACAATCAGATAAGATTCTGCTTGAGGCTAGTAACACTGTATTGTCTGCTTGCAGATAGTTCCTTGTGACACTGAAGAAAGTGTCAACAAATTATATATGTACTGCAAGGACTAATGAGTCCTCCCAGGGTTTTCTGAACAGTAATGGCTAAGCCAAAGAGGAAAATTAGAACTGAAATGATGGCGAAAGCAAACCGTACAAGAACATATTTATATATCATCAGAGTTAGAAAATCTATGGGTCACATCACTGCTGGAAGTAAACAAGTGTCTTTGTTCTGACAGTTTCACAAAGCATCCCTGTAAATCTCTCTACTGTTAAAGAAAAATTAAGGAAACTAGAAGCTATTACAGAAGAACAAATGGACTCAAATGCATGGGGATGGATGAATCACTGAGCCACCAGGAGAAAAATCTGCATATATGTCCATATTTACACAGTCTAATAAAATCTGCTTCAGAGAAGGACGTATCTTTTTCATAGCTGACCAAACATTAATTTAGTTATTGTTTAAGAGTCTAAACAATTCCTCAAATTATGTGCTATGATGATTCCTGGCTAAAGAATCTACACCTGTCCCAGAAATTATTAGTTTGTTTGACAAGTACTATTTCAATGAATTTCTGTTTGGCATACCTGTGGCTGTGGGCCATTTCAGTGTTTCTTTTATAGTAAAATAGTGCTTCCTAGTGTCCTCTGCTACATGGATAATATCTATTTTTTCTGGCAAAATTAAAAATGCGTGTGATGAGGTACTCTGTGCATTTCAGGATTCTTTCTATAAACTCTGATGAGAAATAGAAATTTGGAAAGCGATCAAAGCAATTTGGAGAATGTGTATTAGCAAACAGAAAGTTCAGGCAAACAGGAAGCCGTTATTCATGTTACCTAAGCTGCTTCTACTGTTAAGGGTAAAAAAAGATCCCAACTATAATATCAGAATCCTGTAGGACACAATTTTCACCAAAATTCACTCAGCCAACAAACGTATCTATAAGTGGATATGTTTTTGTCAGCTTTGCTCTCTAATTAGCCTCTCTATGTAACACATATTTGTTCTTGTTACTCTCTCGGAAGGTCCCAACTACTAACCATTTTCTGTTCCTGCTAAACAGAGATTAAGTGTATTGGTGTTCTTTATCTCCAAGGACCTCCAGTTACAGTATGTGAATCTGGATATGTCAAAGCAAAACATAGCCAATTTAAAAGAAACATTTGCAACTTTGACAATTTTTGCTTTGACAAAACACAATAAGTAGAAGACTACTGAAAAATTAGAGCAGCAGTCTCAAATGCTTATATATATGCAGAAGGAAGGGCTCACAGAAGGGCCTGCCAGAAAATCTTATCAAGAACCCTTACAGAAAGGAAACAGTAGTACTCTTAAGTGAAAAGGGACCCGGAACAATAATTTGGTTTGTAAAAGACTCTGTTGGACATTTAAGACAGAGGCAGACCACAAGCCCAAAGTGACATTATTAGACATAGGCTCTGAATGCTGAATGAGCAGAGATATCTGCCTGCAACCCTGATTTAGAGAGCTTACCTCTACAGAGGGCTAAGATTTCGTCAGTGCAATCCTTTTCTAATTGGTAGCTCTAGCTTCTTACATACCTTTCAGGTTTTTTGAATTACTTTTCTATAGTTTTCTGAGAGAGGCATGGTATATATCTCTATCTATCTCGATATTGATATCTATAGATATCTCATGAAGTAAATATGAATGTTCTGAACCGGCATATTTATCAGAGAGCAGTAGGTTATAAGGAAGAGAAAAGATAAATACGTGAAGTACATTTTATGTAAAAGTAGTTGCCGCATGCTTTCCTACTACCTCTCTGGTAGCCCATCAAATAAACAATGAATACTCAAAAACACTTGAACAAAAAGTGAAAGAGCTGCTGTTTGAAAATGTGGTCTCAAATTCCCCAGTAAAGCAGTCTTCTCTCAGGACCATTCTTTAAGCCTCTTGCTTGCCAGCACGACCAACCTCTTAATGAATGGCTGCAAGTTTGCATTTGAAATTCAGCTTGCTATGAACCTCATTGAATGTTGCCATAATCAAAATTAGTTTGCTCTGTTGCACATACAACATTAAACAGTTGCCTTGAGGATCAATAACATACATCCTGACTGATCTTCTCCTTTAAGCTAGGTGGAAAATGCTGCAAATAAAACAAAAAGACGGTGAGTTTAAACTCCTCCTTTCTCCCTCCCCAAAAAACATAGTCAAAGTGTAACTGCTTTTAAATTAAATCAATGATTTTGTTAGGCCACATTCATCTTTTTGGCCTTGAGCTTCTTTGAAGTGTAACATAGTTAAGAATCAACCGAAATGGTGCGTGATTTAACTATTTTTCTGTTACTCTTTGTTTACATGTTTACTTTTTCCTTTTCAATACTCAGGAATCTTTTAAACTTTTTTTTATTTTTTAAGAAAAAATAATTTTATCTACCTATTGCACTGTTTATCTGCTCGTACTCTTTATGTAAACTGGACAGTATTTTCATTAGCACAAAATTATGTCTTTAAAAATGCCAGTAAAAATTATGGAGAAGAGATTAGATCATTTTAAAGGTTGCCTCTATCGCTTGGTAACTCTGCACTGTGGAGATGTGCTGTGCAAGAGTACTAGAAACAAAAAGAATGACTTGTGGAAATTTTCTTCTGCTAATGAGACCAGGATTATGAAGGTTGATACATTTTATCTACAATTTATTCATCAAGAAATTTCAAGTTGACACCAGTCGATAATAAACAACAATCTCCCTCTGCAAGCTGTCTGAATGTAAATGAGAATATTCATTTTTTTCTATGTCTGTTTAAAACAAATCTAGTGCTGAATGTATAACTATTTTTTAAGTTCTTCTTGTTCATGCAAAGTACCGCTACTGCAGAGGTTATGCAAGGGATATGAAATTGTTGTTATATTACTGAAATGACAACATGAAAAAAACACATAATAACAGATTACTCCTCGTGCAATATTTAAAGAAAGAATATTTTAGAAGACTGTTATTTATCAAGTTTTTTTTTGTGTGTTTGACAAGTATAAATGCTGAGGAGGAAAGTAAACACTGTTTTTGTGGCACTCGGGTCCCCTACCATCTTTTGGTAGCCTAACTGAGGATAAGTGTCTGATAATACAATGATTGAACATGTTATCTGCTTCTAAGGTCATTTCAATTCAAGATTTCACATGATAGATGAAATAACTCTCTTTCAGATTTATTAATTTCATTTTCTGCCTATTGTTTAGCTTATTTAGCATCAATAATACATAGTAGTAAGTATACAGAGCAAATTCCTCTTTTCTTTGATATATATGTCCTTCTAAGATTTTTTTCCCTTTTAAAATTTTCCATCTAATACATTGCATTCATTTTCTGGGTCACTACTTCCAGCATTGTAAAGAAAATGCCCCTACTCCACAAAATTTTCCCAAATGTGATGCAGAGAATATTGATGCTCCTGCCACAGATATTGAGGTAAGGAGATCAGTAGGAAGAAATATAGTGAAGAGAAAAGAGATCCAGGAGAAAATAAGGTCGGTTGGCACAGAGGGAATTGGGTGGTTGATCCAGATACAGAGAATAATTAGGAAGAAAATCACGAAGCAAAGAAGAAAAAGAAAACTCTGCATAGAGGGTCATCCTTCTGCCCCAATACAGCTCACAGCTTGCAAATCTCAAGCCTAATGTACTGTTGTTACTCTGAAGAGGTCTAGACATCCTGAATTCAGCATAAACTGAGTTTCTTTTCATCAAAGATGAAAATTCCAAATTAGAAAAAAACACACTCAAAGAAACTTCTTTGAACTACGAACACTAAGTGAAACTTTTAAAAGTTATAAGCAAAGACATAAAATAAAAGCATCTATAAACTCCCACCTCTCTAGCAGTAGAACAAAATTTATTTGTCTGAATATCTTGCGCCAAAAATTTCAGAACAGGTAATCAGACATATGCATGTAAAAAGAATTCATGCTACAGATATAAGTACAGTAATCACTACTAAGATTGGGTATGCAATTAAAAAACAAAACAAAACAAAGCAAAACAAAACAAAAAACTTCTTGCTAACTCTGTTAATCCACAGCAGTAGCTTGATGATTTCAGAGTCCTTTGGCTATAATGAAGCATGTGAGGAGGTACTGATTGCCTTGAAAGAGTAGAGCATAAATTAAAATAGTTCCATTTTATGTCATTTGTCTCCACTGACCTAATCTTATTTGGTGAGAACACTAGCCCCTTTGATTACTGAAAGGGTATAGACAGATGTTATAGGAGCAGAGCTAAATGTTAGACATTCCAAAAAAAAAAAAAAGCCTTACTGAGATTGAGCGTCAAACTGAAAGGACTGCAAGGACTGAAAATAATATCTTGAAACTTTTACAAACATATATTAAATCTTTACACGTGGAATTTTCCAGCAGAATTTCAATCAAGGATATAGGGGCCAGAAGCTATACTTATATAAGCTTATTTCATGTTTATATTGGTCATGAGAAGAATAATAGCTGGAAATCCAAATAATAGCCATAAAAACAGATGAAAAATAGCTCTAAAATGAAAATAGTAGTTTGCTAGATGTATAAAAGTTCTATTAAAATGATGGCATTGAATAATTAAACTTTAAGGTTAGAAAATTTTCCTTTCAATCTCAGCTCCTTAAGTATTTCCAGGAGGGAAGGGCAGGGTGTGCACACTTTATCTGCAGAAAGAGCCCAATATAAATACTGGTCATTTGAGAATATATTATTGATTGATTCTATATTAAGCAGTGAAGGCAGAGAGAAGCTTTGGCAGACTTCTACTTTATTCACTGTTTAATCACTTCATAATATATTTTCCTACAATATTAAAGATATGCAGACATCTAGGCGCAACATATGCCATAGTGGCACAATTTAAATTTCACTCCCATAGTCAGTTCTGTCCCAAGAGTTTTCATGGCCCAAAGCCATTAACTCCAATGGAAATAATAGCTTATGGGGTTGCAACCTGTTTCATCTCTATACATCAAGATTCAAAGACCTTCATAGTGTTCTTAATACATGTGCACATTCATGCATAGTTGAAAATGAAGAAATATCTCTAATTTCAGAGAGTACATCTTGCTGTATTTTACCTAATGACTGTGAACATAGTACATCAGATAAATGAAAGGAAATAGCTTTTAGTGCAGTGTTCTGTCACAGGAAAATAATAAATCAACAACCTATGACCTCTAGGTCCATTTGAAGCATATTTAGAGCCCTCATTAACCTATAGAGGCCAATTTGAATAGAAGCCATTTAATGTAGGCACAGAGGGATTTTTAAATAATTTATTATGATGGAAGAAATGGAAACAAGCTAGAAATGGTAAAGATTACCGAAATGCTAATGAGATCCAAAGTGGCAACATAATCATCTGATTCATGCAACAAAAGCTATTGCCAAGGCACAGACACTAAACTGCTGCATAACTTTATATAATGCAAAGCAAATGGCTTCAGGGATGCAGCTCAGTAGCAGGAAGGAATGATTTCCTACTTTGAGGAAGGAATCAGCTCTTTTCTTTTCTTGTTTGTTTTATAAAATCTTTAATCTATTGGAAAAACTTCTCAGTAGTGCATGAGCTGAAAATATGGCTTTTCTGTAGTAGCATCATCTACTTTAGACATTATATTTAGTTTAAATGAAACACCTGCAAGACAGAGGTGGTGTGATTTTGGCTCTTCTCCCTTCAGGAATGCGCAAGAAGATGGAATGTTTCTCATAACGGTATCTTAGTGGCAAAAATATCAGCAAATATAATGGATGAGGAGTGAGGGCGCACTTGCAAAGTTCTACATGGTGTATGTTATCCTCTTTCATCCAAGTCTGATTAAAATGTCTCTGTAGATTAGGAATCTTCCCATTCCACAGATACCCAAAGCCTCTGCTGATGCCCATGCAGAACAGAAGTGATGCTGACCTGAGCAGCATGGAAGGCAGAGTTCAGGCTAATCCTGCATTAGGATTCGGAAGCTGTGTGTCCCCCTGCTTAACTCTTTCCCAAGACAATTTTGGCAGTTTCATACCTGATATGCAGCTGCAAAGCTTGCCTAACACTCTCTGACAGGACTGGGCTCCTTTCAAAAGGCACTATCAGCCACTGTGTGCAGTGATGGTTTCATATAAAAGAGAAAAATAGCTCCAGAGGCAGGGACTAGAATCTAGATCCACTCTATGCCACCCAAGTGCCCTAACCAGTAAGTGGCACAGCCATCTGGCAGACGTTCTCATTTTCTCTTTCTTCCTCTTCATGAGCGTCCCTTGGGAACACTGAACTCTTTGCTGTAAGGTGATAAATTTTCAACAAAAGACTTTGCGAGCGTCTTATATTTCTGTGTCTGGAACAACCTATAACAGCTTCTGTAGTGCAGTCCCCTAGGAGGTGGAGGTTTGAAGTTTGTGTCCTGTATGTCCAGGGAGGCAACCGAACATGAGTCTCCTTCTTCCTGAGTAAGTGATATAATCAATATGGAACAAGATGCCATCATGACCTGCTCTATTTTAAAATAAGAGAATGAGCTCTGCTCATTTTTTGAAAGCAAAGCCAAAGATACCTGACTGTAGGAGAGGCTTTAGATCAATGGTTGGAGCCATTTCCTTGGATCTTTCAGTAAGGTTTGGGAGAGAAAGGATTTAAGAGGCAGGTCTGTTCATCCTTTCCTAGTCACTACTCATGAGTTGTGGATTAAAAGTACTGATTTTACATGCCTGTCTGATCAGCGTGCATTTTCCACCGCTCCTCTCTCGGCTTGTGTAAAGATCTTAGATCTTAGACTTAGAGTGAGATCCTCAATTCTGTTCTGAAAGGTGGAAGCTCATATCACAGCACTGAAGTGTTCAGCTGTTACAGGTGTATGTAGAAAAGTGAACTCACTATTGACATTTTGTGAAGCACACTGTTGTGTAGGGAATGATCAAACACCAGTAACAATGTAATTAATGTAACTTGTATGACAACGATTTTCTAACCAACTTTCCAATGGATGCAGAATTTGATTTTGTGATTAACAACAAGGCGAAATTGACGTATTGTGTTAGTAATTAAATTAATATCCTATCTTGGGCTCTAAATTAAAAAAAAAAAAGCAGTTATCTTTCTACTGAGTAAAAAGAAACAATCACACATTCCCCCCACAAAAGACTTTTTTTTTCAGAGAGCAGAAATTCCCTTAACTGTTCAGGTGCCTTACGCACACAGAATTATTTGCTGTTTGGACTATCCACGTACAGCTAGCAATGTTAATGCCCATTGCAACCCCTATTCATGCAAAATCCCAGTTCACAGATCCAATTGTATACTGCTGTAGTGCAGTGCACCATCTCTACCCAAGTCCAAAACAGAAGTTCCCTCACAGTGGCCAAGGTCTGTGACACCAGCTTTGTCACTATTGCTCTTTTCAGTCCTTAGTGAGAGTTAATTCTGTGTTGCCATGACTACCTACCAGTGAAAAACAGAGATCTACTCTGCTGCTGCTGGTTTAGTTGGACATTACTATGAAATCAGCTTTAGTACAATGTTGCTGACAATGTTTGGGGTTCACTGACAAAAACATTTCCCGTTATACTACAAGCAGTTCAGCAAATCTACTTTTGCTTCACACAATGACTCTTGAGTACTCCAGGAAAATAACCTCTCATCCTACCATGTTCAAACCTTGTCTGCTTTCTTAGGAACATTAAGGTATAACCTGAATTACAGAAAAAGCAGCAAGATGAATGGTTTTAGGATGCTTGCTTAATAGGAGTGCTACATCCCACTGCCTGTGCAAGCAAATATTTCTTTGCTTGGGCAAAGCAGAACTACATTAAAGGAAAGATTGAAAGTGTTCCAAAACACCTAAATATTTAAAGATTCATATGTTTTGGGGGATGGGACAAATGGAAGTTAAAAACATGGCAGGCTTTAGAGGAACTCTTCCTAATTTCCCTAATTTTGTGAACTTTTCAGAAGTTATGTAATTCTAATTTTGTGTTTTGTTTGCTGCCATTATAATTGCTTTTTATAATGTCTTTAGTTTCATGCCAGTGGCATTGAGTGTACGTTTAACTCATAACAGTTTGTTTTCAGTTTTTGCTGAGATATAAGTGTCCACGGCTTACTTTTGGAGTCACTATTTAAGTGAACAGAGATGATGGCGTCCTGGCTTTAGAGAGACTTTTTGCACAATATTTAACTTAACTTACACATGCATTATGTGCGGAAGTTATTGAAAGTGGTGTAGTCAAATATTACATGTGCTAATTGATGGAATAAATGAACCGAAACAGCTAGAGAAGCACACTGAAAAAAGTTTTAGTTCAGATGCAAATAGAATTCCTTGATAATACTCAGCATGACAAAGTTTTAGTGCATTCAGTCATATTTATATGAAACATTCAGTACAACAGGGACCCTGCAGGTTTGAGAAAATGCTTTGTTGCCTGGCTGAATATTTATTAGAAGGCTAGTGATACCAATCTCAATCCCAAGAGGAAGCACCTCTTTAAATATTTCAGCATTCTAAGCTGTGGCCAAATATAATATGCATTGCCAATAATCTTGACTAATATTCAGATACTGAAGATTTAAAATTAGAAAATTAAACAATCCACTGAAATGGCTACTTGAATAGATACTAAGTGTTACTAATCAATACAATTCATTGGATTGTGCAAATACATATGAAATAGTCTTGTTATCAGTGCAAAGCATTTCTCATGGGGAAAAACTCTGAAGTAGACATTTATCAAGTTACTCTGATTAAATTCTGGCTCTAGGAAATAGTGCCATATGAGCTGGGGTTTAGTCAATCAGACTAAGATGAAATCCATATTACAACTTTCCAAACAATCGTCTGGATGATAATGCAAAATATTGCCTGAAGGAAGAAGCAAAAGAACCAAAATATGTGATGACATGTGGTATTTGCATGGATATTCATGCTCTAATGAGAAGAATAGCACGTGAACCACACTTCTTTTTTTTTAAGTATAGCGTTATGCATTAATGTGATAACACTACCTCCACCAGTAAAATCCACAAGGAAAAATGTTTAACAGAGGACAGATGCTGATAATTCCTAAAATAAAGGCTTCTCTTTTGGACCCACCTATGTGTAAAAATGTATCCTGTAATACCATTTTGGCTGGCCTTCATCTTGGCACCTAAACAGATGTGGCCTGCAAATTTAAACACACCTCATTATCTTTTCTTTACTTTTTTAGGGGGTGGGGAGCAGTAATGTGACAGCATCCACAAGGATGGTAGACTAAATAGATTAAATAGGTTAAATAAATTAAGGTCTACTGTCTGTATCTAAATTCTTGATTTCCACACTAGCAAGAAAGGCTGGAAATTAACCCTCAAGGAAAATGTTAATTAGGTAACAGATTTCCCCTCACAGAAATGTTATGTAAATATCCAAAGTTTCTGGAATCCCTAATTTTAGAAAACATCATCTATTTCTCCTTTGATATAAGAGGTCAAAGTTAATTAATATAATATTCTGAAAGTCTAGAAATCTGTTAAAATATTTCCATTTTATGTGATCCTTCTGAGACATTGTCATCTTCTGAATTTACCGCTGGAAGTTACATCAGTTTGTCCAAGATTGCATTTTCTTAGTTTGAACTACTGCTTTGGTTCTAGCTTTTTCTGAGCAAACTGAAAAGTTACTACAAAATAATATTCACAGGATATTATCTTTCCGACTGACTTCTTTTACATGCTTTACACAAAAATCTTCCCATAACTATTTGCCTATTGCCATAATCTAAAGACCTTATCCCCATCTTTAAATCAAAGTGGTTTAAAGGGTTGGGAGGGAGGTCTACAAAATTAAACTATTACAGCGTCTACCTCCATGTTAAACTCTTGAAAGAGAACTTGCAATTTTACAGAAAAAGATAATTCTACTTTCGCCAATCTGTTCTTTATAGATAAAACAAATACAAAAACAAAAAAACGGTATATACACATTATCTCTAAGTAATGATGAAATAAGCATTGATTTGTCGCTTCAGTGTGATAACATTCTAATTCAAAGTTCTTAAGTGGAGATGTGAAGTATTGTTATCAACATTTTATGCTACAGAGGCTGAAAGAGGCATTCTGAACTGGTATGGGGAAGAAAACATTGTGATAGCTCAGCACTACGTGATCACTCTTAATTTGCCTTTATTAGTCTTTTAGAGCAGAATGTACTGACAGAAACTCAGTGTTACAAAGAGGTATCGCTAAGAGTGTGTGCCATTGATATTATTCATTTTCAATTCATACTTCACATTTCTTTTTTTAAGAAAAAGCCCTGAAAGTCAATAGGGCTTTATATCAAATTTCTTGATAAACTTTGCAGTTATTATTCCTAAGAGATGTATCTGTGGCTTGAATAAACATTTAATCAGAGAAAGGTTTTGAAAGCTTTGTGTAAAGGTAATTAGGATTGTTTAATGGTTAATTTTATGCTGTGGGTAACCCCCATAATTAGGTAATTGACAATCACTTTCGCTTTGCTTCTGAGAAGTACCTTCAAGAAGCAAATATAGAAAAAACATCCCTCCTTTCTCTTTCTTCTCAAGCAAGAAGTTGTTGGCAATCCTACTGGTCACTAGTCCACACAAAGAAAGCAAGCATACAGTAGAAAGAAACACGCTATATTCACTGCACTCATGCATCTTCCTGGTTAGTATGCAAACATGACTTGTATTTAAACAGGTAGGTGAAGCTCAGGGGACAGATAAGGTGCAAAACAGAGGTCTTACAATATTGAATGATCCAAAAATCCTTGTGGAGAAAATGTATTTAGCTGGTATGGTCAGAAAAATGTATTGGGAGCAAGTTTTGAGACATTTCAGTGTAAGTAAATGCCACTAAACTATGAAGTGCTCTTCAAATAAAAATACTTTGCAAATGTGATCTCAGTAAAAAATAGTTCTGGTAAAAGTATTTTATAAAATGGTTCCAGTAATTTCAAGATATCCCAAGCAGTTTTTTATTTAAAAAAAATTTTTTCTCCACTCAGTTATTAAAAAGCAGTCATTCTCTTTAGGAGAATATGCAAAAGGCACTAAAATATCAGAATTGAAATGTTTCAGGCAATGCTAAGCATTTGAGGGGGGGGGCGACAGAACTACAAAGACATGCTCTTATTTATGAAAATTTTGAAATATTGGTTTTCTCTTCTATTTGGAACAAAGTCAAATGCCAAATCTTAGTCTATGTGAAATTTGATGTCTGCCTATCTCAAATCCTTTGGTAATAATTTGAATAATTCACTTTAATCTAAGAAATTATTGAGAAGATGAAAAAATTCAGACTTTTCTCCCAATTGCTCATATGCTTTGCAGGAGCATTCATTATATATACAAGAAACACCATTAAGTAAATGTGTGATTTGAAAAATGTATGCTTCAACTATTTACATTTATATTCATATACATATGCATGTACCTATACCTATGTATAGAAGTAGGTACACATGTGTACAGACACATGCGCATACAGACACATACCCACATAAACAATCATACCTAAAAGGACAAACCTCTTTGCAGCTAGAACACAAATATCTGATTTCCAGATTTCTGGAATTTGGATGATGCCTTCTGCGTTCTTTTTCTCTACTGTTCAGGGACACTTAAACATATTAAAAAAGAGGCCTCAGTCTTTAGCTGTCTAATTTGTAGAATGCAGTTTTTGTCCAAGAGTCAGTCATAGTAGAGGCTCTTAAGAGCAGCTAGGCTATGTAATTTTCACACATATCCGGGGTGAGTACCTATCTCAAGTCAATGGTAAAGCTTACATTGATATAAATTGTTTTTTAATTCAGTTTTACTTAACTTGCAATTCAGGATCTTTGTTTTCTCTATTTCAGTTGGAGAATTTTGGATTTCAGTCTCTGGGAATATAATTGCATGTCATTTAAATTAATCTTTTCTCAACAATGTTATCACCATAATAACTTTGTGCAGATAAAATAGATCAGAAAAAAAGATGGTCAGATACTGGTCAGGTATGGATAGGAAACATCAAGATATTTTTAATTTGGACAGCATTTTCTTTTGCCTAATGTTATATGATTAACTATAATTTTTTTCTCTGTGTGTTTATTGTAAGTTTTACATAAGCTTTCAGAGAATAGAGAGGCAATTTTTATACTCTTTATGTGTAAGTGTCTTCTCATCCATTGAACACTTTTTTACGTAGATAAAAATATCACTTGAGACAAAGAACATTTAGAAATCTCATAAAAAATGAAAATACCTCAGAAACTACAAATGGGTACATTTTCATATAGCCACTGTCTTCATTTCAAATATTGTTTTTATCTTGGATATTATGTCAAAGGCCTCTATGTTATGAAGACCCTAATTAAAATGATATGGAAAATAAAATCATTTTTTATACTTCACTGTCCTTTATGAATAAATGAATAACTATTTCTAATAAATGGGGGTTTTTTTCTGAAAAAAAGGCTTAGTAAAGGCTTAGTGAAACAATGACAGTGAGAGAACTTGCCCTTTTTGACTGTAGGAATTGAAATAATATCCTTTGAGAAATATCAATATTGAAAATAAATGCATGGTTTCCTACGTAATGTCAGATAACTTATTTTTTTGGTGTAGTAATATTTTTTTTGTTTACATATATGCATTTATAATAACGAATTGCCTTCAAAATAGGAAGTATGATCATCTTCCATGGATTCTGAGATACATGCAATGCTTGACTTCATGCCCATTGGCAAGCCAGTGATTATTAATTGTGATTATATAGTAGTTGTAATATACAAGAGCTCTGATAGAGCTGGGGTAGATATGCATGGAAATTGCATTAGAAGCTAACATAAAGAACAGGCAGCTGAACTGATGCCTTCAATAAAGCAGGACTTGTTTTCCTAACTTGCCCACAAATTCTCATTTTTTTAGGACTTCCAAACTTTCATATGAATTGGGTTAAAAAAATCTGCTAGTTTGGAAAGAATTCCTAATGTTTAGCATGTCTTCATATACTGAACCAGTAGAAGAATACATTTAAAGCAGAATTTTACTCTACTTCAGAAGGAAATGACAACAGCAATGAAATGATAAGACAGGAAAGGACAGGCTGTAAGTAAATTAATTCCTAATTCTCATTGACACCCATGTAACAGTAAGAACACAAAGCAAACACGAGATTCTGGAATATTTTTACTGTAGTATTGTTAGTTGTTAAAAGGTGCTGTGGTAGTTAGGTGTTAAATGGTGCTTCCCTTATAGTCAGTCCTTGCACTTTCCTTTCTCTTGTTTATAGATGTTACATAGAACAAATCTTCTTTATAGTCTACGGTCTTATAAACTGCTCTGTAATCACTGTATAGTAGGATCTTCATGAATGATCTTGTGCATAACAATGACTGCAATCAGTGGGGAAAGAAAATGAAACATGACAGTTTCTTTCGATAAAAGTTTAAAATATGGACAATTTCAAGTATGGGAAAACCCATTCCATTTGTTTCTTCATAGTCTAAGTCATTGCATTTCTCTCCCTCTCTTTTCTTCTGGGTCCTTTTTCTACAGTGCATATGTCAATAAAACCATAAATGATGTAGAAAGGGGCCTGGGCTTTGGATGGAGGAAGGAATGATGGCCCCAGTGAGACAGAACCAGCTCACTTCCTTTAATCTAACCAAGGTTTCAATTATTTCATGAAGGACCTAGTATAGTTGCAATTTCTACCATTTAATTGGGTTAAGAAAGTTTGCCTTAACTATTTCAAGCCCTTCGCTTCTCAAACATGGAAAGGAAGTTTCTGACTTCTTGCACTATGTTCTTTTCTTTGTTAGAAACTGGTTCAATCAGCTGTAGCATTAGCTTCATAATTTACAAAACTCAAATCACTTCAAAATTTCCTTTATTCCTATGAAAATAAGTTCATTTCAGACTTTCTTCAGAACTTGCACTGCTGAAACTAATCCATCTACACTCCTAAACCCCAGAGGGCAACTGCAATCTCATTTTTAAAAAATATAACTAACCACCATATTCAGGAGTTCAGGTACCTCTCTTCAGTGTTTTTTCAATAAAATCTACTTTGGATTATAGGCGTTCTACATACTCCTAAGCTCTGAAAAATACTTTTTGCTACATTAGTTGTTCAAAATACCTTGTAAATGTTAACTAATTAATAAAAGTCTTTCATATTCTGCACCATTTTACACTGGAATAAGTGAAACACAACATTCAACTGTTTATTTCAAAGTCAGCCCTCATAGCCCTCCGTTCTGTACTAAAACTAAACCTTTTTTGACTTATTGTGCACTTGCACACTATATTACCAAAATTTGGTCTTCTGAAAGTATGTGTTAGAAATAACAGAAAGTTTTTAAACTTTGCAACACAATGGAATAAATCTTTTCTTCCATAACACCATCTACCTGATCATTCAGTTATTTTATTTTTCTTCTGCAGCACTTGAGGTTTTACTTTTATGCTGTTGATGTACACTTGTCACTCAGGAAATTAGATGCAGGAAAAAAAAGATATCACTTTTATCTTATGATAGCATTCATCCTTTTTTATTCTTTTTTAACTTTAATTTATTAAGAAAATAATAATGCTATCTAAAAATTTTTAAGTATTGCATTAAGAAGCAGATTCCAGTACGAACTAATGACGGACTAGCACAGTCAATCAAGGTTAAAAAAATTCAATTTACTATTACTATTCCAAGACTGTTGCCCAGACATTCTGTTCTGCTTAATGATTTTACATCTGTAGCAGATTCAAATATTATTCAATACCTTCTACATACATAAGCCTAGTTGGGACCACTCTCCTCATCATTTCCACAGTAGACTGATACAAGGTGTGCATTTATAATATTGTCAGGCAAATAGATTTTAATTATGAAAAATATTCTCTGCTTTTTTTCTGCAATATGATATGATAAAGTAAAATACTTTAAAATGTACTATAATATTTCTAAATGCTAGAAAGATTTCTATTAGCTAAACTAATACAACAAAATAAAAAAAAAAAAACAAGATACCTCACAGAAAACTGTGCAAGAATGTATTAAACCAGAGACATAAGTGCTGAATAGATTATAGCCAAAACATTTAAATTATTTAATATATGAGAGTGCTCTTATTTATGTTCAGATATATAGGAGCTGAAATAAGATGAATTAAAGGGATTCAAGCCCCCCTTCCCAGAATTAGCCACAGACCTGGTCTTATATTGCTTTGTTTTGTTGTTTTTAATCACCTACTGAGCAAATCCTGGATCCACTGAACTCCTGCTGGCTTTGGAAGGAAACAGTATCAAAGCGCTGAAGAGTAAATAGCCTGAAGTCAATAGAAGTGCTTATATAGAGAAGTATTTTAGTTTGAATATTGCTAGAAGAGAATGAGGAGCACAACTGGCCCTTCGAAACACAGTATTCTTAAAAATGGCCTTTTGAGTCCTTCTTTATCACTAAAACTTGAGGCACAAGGCAAATTGGAGGCTGAGATTTGCCTTTGAATTCAGTCATATAATTTTGCATATTATTCCCAAGGGATACCAGAAAAATTGGCAGAAATTTTCTGGGATTTTTCAGTCTTATCAAATACCTGTAAGACTGAAATGGGATATGATTGTCTAATTTTTCTAAGATTCCCTCTCTCTAAGGCCATTCACCTCATTAAGATGACTACTGTTGTAAGGTTTTTTGGCATTATATGAACTGGGTGTAGGCATCTTCCAGTTTGGAATCGAACAAAGAGCCAAAGATAAGAACAAGTGCTTGTGATCAAGATTAGTTAAAAATCAGTCCAAAATTAGAAGGATATTAGATTGGAAGTTGTAATTTTCTCTGCTCTTCAGGTGCATCAAAACTCAGTAAAATAGATTAAAAGGTCATTCAATGCCATTTTTGAATGAATAACCCTGGAGCTTTCATATGATTATTTTGACATTACACAGTTATTATTTTCCTATGTGTAAACTATTGGAGTATCAGGTGGTTTGGTCTAAAGCTGCTTTCTCCCTCCACGGAACAGGCTAAGGAACAGAGAGATAGATACAGAGGTGGCTGTGACAGAGAGAGAGAGATAGAGAAACAGAGATGGCAGAAACATGGGACCCAATTCAGAGGTTTTTATTTATATAGCACAAGGCTATTTTGATTCCCATTCCTTTTTTGGAGGTTAGGATGAAAATGTATAAAGATGATAGAAGTTTTTGAAGCATCTTAAAAAATCTCAGCCTTCTTAACTCCACTGTACCATCTTTTAATGCGGGTATTGTGGATTTGGGCTGTGTATTACCATACACTTAAGTTTTGCAATCTATTCTCGCAAATCAATTTTACACAGCTTGAGAATGTGGACAAGTTTGTATTTGTGCTATAAAGATGTTTCAGAGGGGAAAGAGAATGAAAACAGTGCTGTAGCTGCAAACAAATCAATTGGACTGTATTAAAACTAAACACATGATGCCAAAGATGAATGTACAGACAGAAACAGGGACAGAGATTACCATGGGGTCTAGACATATACAGTGATTAATCATCATGCACATCCGGAAAAGAAAAGCACAGCAAGAAATAGTTTTTCCTTCTTGGGCTAGACAGTCTAAAGAGAAAGAAAATTATATTATGTTCTCCATGGATGAAGGAAAAGATGAAATGTTTATTAACCGTCCCTTATTTACACCAAACTCAAAATCTGTTTTTCAGTTAGCTTTATTTTTTTTTTTTAACTTGGAAACAGTCCTATTACGCATTTTTAAATGAGTATCTTTTTTTTTTTAAATATTAATCTCAATTTTATATTGTATTAAATAATTATATTGTGTTTCATTTAGCAAAAAGACAATTTAATAAATTCAGCAAATATGAATGCAGACAAGAGCTGCAGTACTGGATTGCTTTTTTCTTCTTTCCATAGGTTTTACAGTTACAGTTTAAAACTTAATAAGATGTAAGGTTCGCTTAGTGGAATTCTAATTACTGGGTACATGACTCTCCTTGGCTACCCACGGTAAGTAAATATGAAAAGAAGCTATTTATATGTTTTTCTCTTTTTCCTGCTAACACAGAGTACTGAAACAGCACTATGACGCTCAGAAACTAATTGATGAATTTCCCAGATTTGGAGACAAATTTCAGCTTCATACAGAGGCTGATAAAACAAATGTGTTTGTAAAACCATGTGATAAAAGAAGCTGTTAGTATACAAAATTAATTCTGCAGAAAATGCCATGAGGACTAGGTCATAGGAGTATTTACACATCAGCTGGGTGCAATACACCAGATTTATTTAAGATTATCTGATAGTTACTAAGTCTGTAGGATAAACAAAATCTATCTAATCTATTATTTCTTTTTAAATTGAGCCTTTATGTAAATGTCCCAAATTCCCATTTTATTCTGGCTTTGTGAAAGCAATTTGTCCAAACCATTAGGTGGCCCCGCTCTTTTTCAAGCATCATGTATAATTTCTTGCATGGATAATTAAACGTACAGTAGTACACTCAGTATGTGCTAACAGAGGACAGCTTCTGCAGTAACACAGATCTGTTCCTGAAATTTGCTTTTGTCATTTGGATCCTCTCTGAAAGCACTCAGGACCTCCGGGGTTGGGTCTTAGCAAAACTTCCTTTCAGCCTGCTCTAAGTTTCGTTTTAACTTCATATCATGAAAGAAATAGTTGGCGTATTACTGTAATTCCTGACAGAGACCAGGGAGGAAATATGTGTGCAGAAGTATATGAGACTCCCTTTCCTATTTCTATGTACCCAGGAGAGGATTTAGATTTTTTTGTTTGAGTTCAGAGCAGGATGTGTGTAGGGGGTGGGATAGGGCTGTAAGTTGTTGTTTTCTTACGAAGAAAGTATGAAAACTTTGTGGTTGTTTATGTCATTCTTTCTCTTTCTCCCACCCTGCTCAGGTAGCTTATGTGCTGTTAAAGGAGAATATGATTTAAGACTCATTTTAAAATGTCTCTAGAAATGACATAGTTATTGAAAAAAATGGCAGTGTAAGCCTGATGATAGAAAAAAAACAGGATGGTAGAATGAAATACCTCTGAGGACAGTTTTGTTGTACAACATTTGGCCTTAAATAAATGTATGGGCCTGCTTCTGAAAATATATTACATATGTCAAAGGAACAGTAATTAAACTGCTCCCTCTAAGCCTTTCTGATAGGCCATTTTCAGAATGAATGGTTGAGGCTGAGAAAGGGCACTTGGCATTTAAGAACCCTACCTTTAGGGTATTATTCTCCTTGCTTTCTCATGTTCACATAATTTTTACTTTTTGTCTGCCAACTTAGAGCATGCTCATATGCACCATTTTTGCTAAAGATGACCTGTAAAATAAAAACTGTGTCACATAAATATAACTATTTTACTTTTATCCTTTAAAAAAAACCCCAAATGATCAGTTAATCGGATCTCATGTCAATCCTGAAGAAAAAAGACATGTAATGGGTTGATCATGGTGAAAATGGCAAATTTTGCATTTTTCCATACATTAATGGAACTTGACATAAGCCACAGCCACTAACACTAAAACACTCAAAATAATTATTATCTGCTTAAAATGGTTTTGTGGTGAATAAATAATAATAAAAAAGTTGCAGCATCTGAACAAGACCCATAATCCATTTCTTTGAAGGAGATAAATAAAATGAAATGTGGTATATTGAAGCCCTTATTCATCTTTAAGGAACTGGCAGATTCTAGAATATTGTTGCAAAATCTGATTCAACATTATTTGGATTAAAAATAATTATTTTCAGTACCAACTAATATTTCTGTTTCATATCACATGTATCTTGGACCCAGACAAATGTCTCACTTGGTATCAATTTATATATTTGCAATAGCATATATGTATATAAAGAAACAAAAATTAAATCAGTATAAATAATATTGTTTTATTTCCTTTGATGCTGAAAATTCAAGAGGATAAATTGTAACCTAATGAAATACCTAAAATTCTGCATTATATCTGGGAATTATTTACAAAGTCACAATGCTGGGTGATAGAAAAGTCTTTGCTTTCTATATTCTACTAAAGGACGGACATATTTCTTATGAATTAAGACAATCTCCTCACTTTTGGTATGATTTTACACCTTTACGCCATTTCTTTTCTGATCTGTGCATATTATGTGACAGTTCATTTCCATGGACTATAAATGTGTATTTTCACTCTATCCAAAACAGATATTTGTCTATTTACTGCAAAGAAATTTTTTAAATTTGTTTGCATTTTAACTTTTCCCAGTTTCAGAATATGGTATAACTGTGTCGAAAGCTTGCACTGATACAAGACATTTTTCCTGCTGTGAAAGTTGAAAAAAAATTCTGTATCTTTTATTAATCTCAGTTTTTCTAACATAAGGTTCTCTAGGCATATGTTTTTCTACATTTTTTAGCAATAGGTATTAAGTTTTATATACTTTAACTGCAGTGGTAATAGAATGTCAATACGTTTGCATAGGTAATACTATTTCTGTGGCTGCCTTAGAAACTTCTGAGTTTTTCCTGACAACTGTATGCTCTTACTTCTACTTTTGGATTATTTTTCTCAAAATTCTGTGAGCTTTGGAAACTATAAACTGTAAACTTAAGAATTCACCATAATAAAAATTAAATCCATCTTTACTTCTCAAGCAGAAAAGAAAGGGTGTCTGAAGAAAATGTAGAATGGAGTGACTCTGCAATTAGAGATGTGACATAAATAGCCTAAATGGAAAGTAATGTATAAAAGGAATAGCCAGGTTGTCATTTATCAAGTCAAGTAGCAAAAACAAAATCATGAAGACTTTTCAAAATCCTTGAGAACATAGTATAATAGAGATCTGACCTCAAATTTAAGACATGTAGCATTTACTGGAAGTCAGAGTGAGGCAATGGAGTTACAACACCAGAAATGCTAGTGATCAGTAAGTTTTTGTCTTTTGTAAGAATATAAACGTTCTTCCCGTTGAAACAATACAGAGCTTTGATTTCTGTTTTGACAAATTTATTTTCTCACAGTGTTTCAAGTGTGATGAAAATATATGGCAATTTTTCTGTTAACCAAAAAAATGCAGTTATAACAGCGAAGAAATATGACAGTTCCAGAAATATGACAGAATATTACTGCTTTAAAATGGGGAATTTTACATTTTGCCTTTGGAGAAGTACAAATTTCCAAAATCGTATATATAATAACTGCCAATCATCTACCTACGCGTGTACTTTCATGAGAACTATCCAAAGCTCAGGAGCTGTACTGCAAAACTGATGCAGTGCTATGTGACCCAGGTAGCTCCTGAACTTCTATGAGGGAGGTTAGGAAGAAGCTGATGAAGAATAAGCACATTTTTCTCCTCAGTTCAGCCTAAAGGTTTATAGTCCTTAAAAGTACTTCTTTTTGATTATTTGCCATGGAAATTATTGGTAAGTGGAAAGCATTACAGAATTTTTAATTAATATTAGATCCTGACTACATGCACAGACACATACAGACACATACACATACACAGAAACATGCATGCCATGCACATCACTTATAAAATTACAAATTACTGTTGTTTGCTCAAATCTCTTAATCTGAGTTAATATTGTTAATTTTTAGCATGTATTACTATATAAAATATAAACTATTTAATTCTAATGTCTTCTAAAATAAAAAAATAGCAAAATTGTTCATTAGTCAACCTAGAACTGCCTGTCCGTGGGAATCTCTGTCACTGTGTTCACTTGCAGACTCGCTAAATATGCTTAATTTTAGGCAAATGCTTAAATCTTTCACTCCATTGCAGTTAAAAGTAACACGCAATTATATCTCTTAGCAAAATGATGACAGCTTTAATAGCTGTCTGCTAACAGATTCCATTTTTGCTAGACCAAAAGTAGATACGACTTCAAATGTCACAAGTCAACATCTGTCACCAACCCCAATATGGACAAATTAAGACCTAGTGCAGCACTCTGTTGAAAATCAAGATCTCCTGGAGTACAGAAAGCTGATATAGGTATATGAGTTGATAGAAACTGTTATCTGTGGAGTGCCATTAGCTGTTAATAGGACCATTATTAACTACTATGCTTGTTTTATGTTACTTTAAGAAAAATTGCACTGGTTATTGACTGTTGTTTTGGGGAAAGAGGCCAAAGCGAGACCTAAATACAGCTATGACAAATCTGCATAGCCAAAGAGTTAATCCTAAATCATAAGGTCTGGGCTCAGAGACACCTTTACCTACTCCAGAGATTTTTCAGAAAAGGTCTCGTTTTCATGATCACTCCTTAGTACTCCTATCAGCTGAAATCTGAATATGACCAATTCCTTTAAAAACTATTTCAATAATTTCTCTTTCCTCATTTTCAAAGAAAATACACTGCATAGCATTTTTGCAGAAAATTCTAACCTTTGATAGTCCTTGTTTCTTTTATTAAGCGTTCACCATTCATCTTTTTAATTTAATATTATACTATTTTGTTAAACTGATATAGACTGAAATAATTGGGTCTTGGAGCTACTTAATAATTTGGGATGGCAAATTTGATTAAATAGAGTTCTTTATGAAGTTCATGACTGAGGAATATTGATTTCTATTTACTAATTATGTCCTGCCCAGTTGTATGGTCCACAATTTCTAATTCTCTGGACTGCATAAATGTTTTAACCTATTCACTGTACAATATGCCATATACACTTAAAAATATTAGCAATTTTGTTAACTCAAATGAGATCTTATGATACCACAGGATAAGAGATGTTATGCTTTTAATAATTCAGATAAATAATTCCTAGCATAGTTCTCTTAATTTTTAGAGGTAATTTTCTTTTGTCATGAGACAAGCTTAATGTAAAAAGGTTGCTATAGAAGTTTATGATGAAACTTTACTACAAAATGTACTAAACTGAAAAAAAAATTTCAATGAAATTAAAGTAAGTTCAGAAATTCAAAAGTGAGATGTTTTCAATATTCCATTTCAAGGATACAAGTAGACCTGCAGTGTAGAGTATATTTGTGTTTCTCCTCTCTATAATTTGAGTCCTGTTCTTGGCTACACTAGTAGTATACATCTATATATCTCCAGAAGATGGAAAGCAGTGAGGAGTCATGCTCAATATCTGAATTGTAATTGGACTTTTGGACTATTCTTTGCAGATTTTGTATGTTCAACCCTGAAAATAAAGGATGATCTATTCCTGAGGAAGCACAAGGAAGTCCTTGAATTTCTTGACCTCCAAGCATGCTGAATCAGTGAAAGTGGGAGATGACTTTAATCATCAGCACATTTCATGAGTCACGAAGGACATTCAACTATAGCCAAACTCACTCACAATCATCTTCTGGGACATTTTATTCATTTAAACAAAACACAAGATGAGAAATAGGAAAAGGTTGCCAAGGCCTTTCATTCCACTCTGCTCTACACTTTTCCTATACGTTTGGCAGAGCCACCCTTCTTCAAGTGTCCAAGATTAGCTTTCTCTGTTCAGAGCCAGCTGACAACCCTATTTCAAACGAGACAGTAAAAGATCAGCCCCAAAAGAGATCTTTTCTGACTGCCTTTAATGAGTGAACGCAGTTTGTGACATGACAGTGCAGCAAGTTCTGGCTGGCAAAAATTGAAAATTTTGTCTTCATCAAAACACTTTCTGTATTAATATAGCTGTATAATAGTACAGTATAGAATAATAAAGTTACATCACTGTCTGTCTGAGTTGGGATAATCTGTTAATGTTGTGATTGCTTAGGGAAAACTCATTTAGGAATAACCTTTATCCTACAGCCTACTTGCAGCCTGAGGGCTTCAGCAGCAATTTGAACCTGAAGTGGGTTTTTCTGATGGTTGTTCTTTAAATGCTTTTTAAACAGGAATTTATAATGCATACACTGAGGAAACCATCTTTTGCTACTTTGATGTAAATGGGACTTCTATAAAACTTAGAGTGATCCAGTCATAGACATCTGCCAGCTAGCTTTATAGCTTGAAATGCTTGCCAGACTGCACACAGCTGGGATGCAATGTGATTTAATATTATCACCAGTTTAGAGTCTATGTGCATAAAAACTGTCTAATATCTAATGTACCACCTTATTAACGTTAAGTGTGCTGCCTACAACTTCTTCTCTAAGAAGGAAGTTGCAAATCTAGTGAACCCACAAATCTCCTGTTCAAAACCTAAACAGTGCCCTCCTTGGTCCCACACTCCACTCCATTCTGCCATTGTGGAAGAGGTATTTAACCTTTTTTGTGAACTGCAGGAATTTTGACCAAAGAGCAGAGGGAATAGATAGGCTGATACCTTCAGAAGCAGTGTATTCTATGGCTTCAGTGCTTTTGACATATAAGTGTATTGTATGCCATACCTTCTAAAAATTTTGGAAAGTTTTGCTGCAGTAAAAAGGAGGAATTTAATGGGAATAAAACTTATAAATTTATTAACAAATACTGCTAAGTGGACTGTATTCACTATATCATTTTATTGAATACAGAATAATTTTGAGAGATGTGTTCTTTTCTTCCATATAATCCTAATGTCTGCAGTTATTAGAGGGAAATCTGTCACATTTTGTTATGAAACCCAGCCTGAACTCAGGCTGGCAATAAAATCCTTGTGAAAAAAATGAGGCTTAAAAAAGAGTAATTTCTGGATAATCCTGTTTAATTTCTGTAAACTCCAGATTATTCTTTGCTATATGTTTTAACCGTAACTTGAAAAAGCAGTGCTGTCTCTGCTGTTCAAAAACCTACACTTTTATGTGTATCATGTTTCAACTTTACTAACATTTTACAACCATTGATAGCAATGACAAACACCAAAAATATTTTGTCTTACAGAAATTTCTGAGTTAGGATTTTTCTATTTATTTTTCTTAATCACATCTAGAGAGTTCTTTTATATATTTTCTTACCTCTGAAATTTTAAAGTATGTTTTTAAAAGTAATATTTGAATGTAGATGTAGTTTTTGTTGGAACAAGGCAAATCAAGTTTGATGTGCAAGGAAAGTAGGATTGGACCTAATCTCTTCTATAAATCATGGGACTATGTAATCCTTGTAAATTTTTGCTGGCATTCCTGGCTATAACAATCCAATAAAATGAAAAAATAAGAAATTGTTAGACAAGAAACAGATACAGCTCAGCAGTCACAATGAGGCAGAGGAAAAGAGGTCAGAGGTACCTTTTCATCCTCTTACATCTTCTCTGGGCCATGGCAGGATATAAATTTAAAGAGAAAAAAAAAAAAGGAGAGCAGAAGAGAATTACAAACTCTCCTGGAATTAAAAAATAGTGTTGCTATTATAACTAAATTGGTTAGTTCCCCATTCTTACTGCTGAATTTTGCAGCTGTGTATACATGTGCAAGCAGATGCACACACGCAAAAAGGGAAGTAACTGTTCTAGATCAAGAGCCTCACATGTGCTTGTCCCATTTGCAAGGCTTGTAAAGAAGTTGTTTTGCTAGGCATTAACATGCTATCCAGTGTCCTTGGCAACTGTGGCATAAGGCTGTGATTTTGGCATAGTATTTTTAGAAAATTTCATGACAGAGTAAAAAATCCAATATGGATGGAAGTGTTCTCAAATGTACTTGCTCCATACCCAGAGCAGCTGGTCTATAATAAACCCTCATGAATACTTGTCTTAATGCAGCTCTTGGGGGCTTATATTCTGGAAAGATAATATCACAGCTCTTTCCTGTAGTCCACAACTCACTTTGCAGAGTGGTTGCTCACCAAGTCACAAAATAAGAGTAACTAGCTAGTGAGATGGAACTATTTTTGTGTTAACGTTAGAGTAAAGGGATTCAGGAGCAAGCTGAACAGAGCTTACTATTGTAAGAGATGCATTTAAAAAATTCATTGAAAAAAATTCACTTTCTGATCTATGCCTGTGTGCAATTCTTAGTAGTGTTAAAGAAAATCAAATGGACGTTGACTGGTCTTATAAGTATAGTTACATCTTCCATGGCCAAAACTCTTGATTTTTGCGTACCATACATTCTGAATGTTGGAAGTTACATGTCAACTCACAGGCAGAACTTAGCAGTTGAGATCTGGAGTGGGAGGTCATTTTACACCAAATACACTGTTAGATCCTCAATTTAAAGTGCCAAAGCATGTCTCAGGATTACAGTCGTACCATTCCCATTTAAATCAATGAGAATCTCATGGATATACCCTCACACAGTGCTTCAAAAGTCTATCCTTGGCATCCCAAAGCAGGAGAGTGTGTGTCGACTCAAATAAATGTTAATTAACAAAAAGTCACATTACTAAGTTAAAATAAAATTACTGCTAAGACTTTTGACTTTGAAGGTTTAGTTGAAGGTATGAGGCCCAGCAAATTAAAGACAAAGAGCAGAGCAGTGTGAATCAGAGAAATGACAGAGGAACAGTAAATAATGAAGGAGAATGTAACTAGACAGAAAATACAGAGAACATTTAAAAGACTAATAAATGACAAAGTCAGTTCAATGCAGATAAATGTAGAACAATGGTGTATTTGATGAGTCTTTATAACACAACTGTGCATGCATTATAAAATAGCAGGGAAAAAACGTTCAAGAGTCAAAAGAAAACTGTGTGACATTGATGTACAAAAAAAAGCTCATAGAAAATTCTTAATACGTTGATGAATAATGACTTTGAGAGAATCTTTGTGACAGAAGTCTGTGTTTTTCATAAAGTAAAAATGAAAATAAAAAAAAATAGAACATAAATTCTACATGGGCCCTAATATATGAAACAACCACAGCAATATTTTCTCTAGAGGAAAAAAAAAAGAGCCAGATGAATTGCTCTCACTACATTTCTAGTACTGATCTGACCATTCCCATTACACAAAAGTAGTATTTACAGGAAGGATTGCCTTCTGTTTGGCCACCACGCAGTGATTATTTCTCAAGTGTTTATTTTTCATGAGCAGCAAAAATGCAGTGGCAGCAATAATAATGTTCGCACACAAAAGAGACAGAAGAACATAGATATGAATGTAAAAAATGGTATGGAGGAAAAGTGAGGAAAAGATCAGGATGAACAAAAATCAAGAGGGACGAAGGGGCAAATTGAATGGGTAGATGGAAGAGAAGATGAAGCAAAATTCATATCCTTTATTTGTATAAATACAGAAAAAAGAACTGGGAGAATAATCCAAAAACTTATAGCTTAACTTGAATTTCCCTGCTATGTTATGAAAATAGCCAGCTTTAAACAAAGAGATATTCTGGGCATACTGCAGTATGTACACTTTCTGGAACATGTCCGTATAACGTGGGTGGAATCAATCTCCTTCTATGTCCTCTACTGCTTACTGGAGACAGCAACTGTTCTGTGTTGAGCTTCTCTTCCTGGTCCTCCCCTGCTAATGGACTGCTGCTCCCCCTCTTCAGAGAGC
Organism: Struthio camelus; assembly: GCF_040807025.1. NCBI lineage: Eukaryota > Metazoa > Chordata > Aves > Struthioniformes > Struthionidae > Struthio > Struthio camelus. Next base: position 48,657,424 of record NC_090945.1, on the reverse strand, counting down.
TGAGCACAGTAAGAAATAAGGGCTGCCAAACTCAGTATCCAGCCTGTAAGCTTACTGATACCCAAAATGCCATTCTCTTTCCCTCTAATCTAGTGAATCCTCAAGCAGCCATTGCACAATATGAACATTTAAGTCAGGAATTTCCCTTCACTTTAGCCCTTCTCATCAGTATGAAGACTGAATATCTGAAGATTATGAAGACTTTTGAACCCGAACACAGTCTTTGTTTTAGTAATCAGGCTACTGTGTAAGGAGTGCTCTTTTTATCTATGAGGTTTTGGTATCAGGCTGGTGACAGATCAGATATATAAGCTCAAACCAATTTCCAGGCTGACTCCTTTAGACCTTTCAGGTGTAGCATTGCCATGTTGCCATCAGCAAAGGCAGAAACTGTGTTACATTACAAACACTGAAGCACGCACACTCATGGCCAGAAGCAGATTTCAAGCACTTGGGAAATGTAAACATAAGATGCTAGTGTTTCTAGAAGTGTAAATTCTTTGGGGGTTTGAAACATCTCAACGGATACGTGGAACTGCAATTATGGATGTAGGCAGCCAGGTTCTGACAGCATCCCATGCGAGGCTCATGAATCGGTTTAAGAAAGTTGCATGCTAAAGAAGACATAACTTCTGAGAAAGCTACTATATCAGGTTCCCTATAGATTCCACCAGACATTATAAATCAGTTTGCACTCCACTCATAATTTCAAACATTTTTTCTTGCAATTATGAGAAGAGAAAATATCTGAAATGAAAGCTGGAATTCTAACATCATTGACTCAGGGCAAACCTGTCTTTCTTCTACTGCAGTCCAATTTTATTTAAGAAATAAAGCAAATCATCTTAATAAACTTATAGAAAATGGGTTTCACTATACTTCCAGTCTATTAGATTCTTTTGTTGGCGAGTTTGGCTCAGTGGTGCTAAAAAAAATTGGGTTCCCTCAGTGTGTACTATCCCAGATTCTAAAATATTTACTAGGGGCTCTGTGTGTTTAACTTGCCCTGGAGTATAGCTGGTATGCTTTAGTTCCAATTTTTTAATGATACTACTACTCTTGCCAGTAATTTTTATACCAGCTGCACTGGACTAATTATCTGGTTTTCTCAAAAGTCTATTTTTGAAATAATTATGGCCTTTGAGCATATAATAGACAGCAAGCTTCGGGCAGACTGGAAAAAAGAACTTTGTGTTTTGAGCAGAAAGGATAAAAAAGTTGGCATATCCTTATTATTTTCTCATTCTGATGCATAAACCTGTGCATCACCTCAAGGTGCCTGTGTAATAAAGAATCATTGCTTTGTATTTATGCCCATATTCTTTTAGTTACATTTTTAAATATTTTTTAATTTGGCATTACACAATATTTCTTTGAGTCAAAGGAACTAAACACTAAGCACTGTTAAATGTTTACTGTAAGAACATTAATGGTGCCTTATGGCCACTAGTTTATCTTCTCTTATCTCACTTACTTAACTGAAAATTACTGAAAAGCTGAGACTTGTACCCATGCTTAATGGGTGACTACAAGGTCACTGAAAACTCAGTGCAAGGCTGTTTACAGTTTGAAAAAAAATTGTGAGCAGTTTATTAGTTGCTGGCTTCTGTTTTTTTATAAAAATTAAGTGAAACATAGAAAATTATGACTGTGGAAGGTTTAGTCTGGGGCATGTGTAGGGGTACATTTCAGAGCTTTGAGCTGATCTGAGCCACATGACTGTTCTGAAGCTAATGAGAAAGTCGCAGCTAGAATGGCATGTGATAATCTAAAAATTTACCCCTTACTGCCTCTTTAGATTTTCTGTGTCATATGTTATGGTAATAAATGGTTCTCAGCATGAGGTTGATTGAAAGGGATATTGCAGCATGAAACAAAGAACTTGCTTTTTTTTCCTCTATGATCTCTGAATAATGTTATTACTGTATGCAGGGTCAGCTCTGAGCATCAGCAACCTTTCTGACCAGAAAGCCTGGAATTACAAGGGTGTGAGTGAACTTAAATGTATTTTCATAATTTGTCTCTTCAGGTTGTGTCTCTGAACAGATACTTGGTCTTCTTTTCATATTTTGTTAATTAAGTTTACAGCAACTGATCTGCCTTGATCAGTTTCAAGGCCTATAGTCTTCAAAACAGTATAAAAAATTTTCAGTCTTACAGGTTTTGTAGTCTAGAGACTATATAAAATTGAAAGCAAAAACAGCTAGAAGACTCCAGTCAGAATATTTTGTTGTATACGATATTACTAGTATTGAATGGTCACTTTTATCACAGACATTGTTCATCAAAGTAGGGAGGATCCAATGTCCATCCTTATTTGCAGGGAGAAAAAGGTACAGATGAAGTCTTTTTTTATTTTTCTTACAGGTTAAAAAATCTAAGTGGAACGAGTAAAGTTATTATTTTCTAAAATAGTAGTGTTTTGCTGTGGATTCTTTTTTTCTCCCAAACTAGTTTTAAATTGATAAGAACATGGCTAAATTAATAAGGGAAGAGTTTTATCCATTCTTTTATGTACAATTTAAAAACAATTTAGTGCACAGGAGAAAGGGTAGAAATAGCAGAAGCTAATCACAGGAGAGGAATAATGGTTTTAAAACTGCCTAAATAGCCCTAACTAAAGGTCTTCAGGTCTAGCTAAGAAGATATTCAAGGCATTATTCTAGAACATCTGATTACAGATGCCTCAGAGAAGAAGCAACGTCCACAACCTAAGTTCTTTGACGTCTTCTTAGCTCAGCCTGGTGTTGTTATTGCAATTAAAATATGCAAATAGTACAAGAGCTGGTTGAGGGGAAAGTTCCTGGAATGTTTTTTAAAATATCAATTTAATTTGCATGGTTTCTTCTCCTGAAATCTACAGCTGCTTAAACCTGCAGTTGGCTCAGAATTTAGTGATGAATTTGTTAAGTACAATTCATTATGTAACCACATTAAAATTGGGCTTGCACAACAAGTTAATTTTCATTTCCCTATAGCTTGTCATTCAAAACCTTAAATAATTCTAAAAAATTTTTCTATGTTAGCATCACAGCAAGCCTAAAATATCTGGCAAGCTTCATACATGGAGCATGTAATAAACAGGTGTGGCAGCAATTCATAAAGAAGTTTTTATATAGGAATATAAAATGACTATAGCTCTAAAAGCTGCTTGGAAAAAGAATTCAGTTAGGTATTATCTAACTACATGAACCAGAAATGTGTTCTGGACAGCTATGAGTAATAGCATCTACTTTTAAGAAAACCATTATACCTAAAATATTAAAACAAGGAGGAACTATCTCGTTAATAGAACTGTCACTCTCATATCAAATACTCACAATTTTTCACCCCCATGGAAATAAAAAATCAAAAATCAATAAAAAATAAAAATCAATAAAATACTTAATTCAAGTCTAGTAACTTTAGGGGCTTTTTGGTTATTTTAATGGGTTTATGATGTCATTTCTATGACTGTTAACTTATTCTTATTAATGTTTTTAATAGTCTACAGAGAATAGCACACATGAACTGCTGCTCAAATTAATAAACTGATATGAGTTGCTTAATGACAAAAACAATCACTCACGGGCATGGAGTCTGGAACAAACATCAGCCAGACTAGGTGGGAGCAGCCAAGACAGTTTATGGGCTTGAGGGCATTTTGGAAAGGCAAAGTTGCTTACTTTAGTTCTCTTCAGTAACCTTCCCACTTTACATATATGTTACACCTTTGAGATCATTTAGGATCTCATGTTGGTTGCACATTTAATTTATATTCGGATTCAGAGGACAGTTGATCTTCATCCTGAATAGTACTGACCAAAGAAAAAATACTCATAAAAATATCACAGTCCTGCAGCATATTGTCCAGCATTTAGTCCACCTTACCACAGATCACAGCGAAAGACACTTTTTTGCTGTACAGACCTGCTATTCAGTTTCATTTTGTTAGGTGTAACCATATTACTTACAGCACTCTCTGTGAGACCATGTTAAGTCAATGACATGCTCCTGTCTCTGTAGCTAACTTCTGTGGACCGCAAGAACAGCTCACAGGTTATGATGACGTAGATCTACCCTGCACCACTTAATGGTATAGGTTTTACACCGGAAACTGGAAAATATTTTTAGCATCCCTCTATGGCTTCAGTGAATGCATAAAGCATTTCTTTCTCCCTGTTGCTTCAGAATAAAGAGTTGATTTTTTTTTTTTTGTAGAATATGTTAAAATCCTATCTAAATAGTAAGACGTTTTTATTAACGTTTGGAAAATGTCCATACAAGCAGATACAGATGCACATGCCATTTAACCAACTTACTACAGGCCTGTCTTTGCATTAAAAAGTGCACTGAAGGGAATATATACACTGTTGTGGATGATCCGCTTGCACTTTTAACTAGGCATTTAGACAACTGGCAACAGCTTCATCTTGAGGCTGAGCTAGAAGACTGAAAAGATGTACACTAACTCTTTACAAGACATGTTAGCCTAGAATCGACTCATTTCTGTGGCTTCAAGTTTGCATGGAAAGGAGGCAAGTTGACCTTGCGCATCCTCAGAGCACAGATTAAGCTAACACCTTTCCAAACAGTCATTGTTCTCATATCTACTCAGCTGCAGAAATGCATTTTAGTATATTTATTAATTTGTCTCAAACCTGCTGAGAATTGGCTACTGTCAAGCTTTGCATAGATCCCAAAGAAAATGGGAATAACTGGTTTCTAATGCTTCTGCAAGTCCAATTAGTGCACATTTAGTACTGATGAAACATCATAGCCCAGTGTAGCTGAACATGGCAGCAATTCAGCCTTCTTACCCTTAACCTGCAATTTACTTTGCTCAGGTAGACCTTTAACAAGTTGTAAGCTTGAGAGTATACTTTGAAAACCTCTATTACTGACTTCAAATTAACACTAATTCAATTTAATATTATTTGAATTACCATATGATTTTGTATACCCTTTTGTTTCCCAATGATAATTTCATGATGTTTGCTAACTAATAGATTTTAGTTAACCTTTTTGAACGCAAGGTTAGAAAATCAAATTGCAGGGGATTAGAAGATCCATACAAGTTTACAGTTGGAGCTTTAATTCCAACTTTAAAAAATTGTGTCTAATTAATGAGTTCAGCCTTTTTAACATGGAAGGCACTAATCAAAAATGCCTTATTAAAATATAGTTACTTAAAGAAATGACAACCAGGAGAATTACCTGGTATCGAATGTATTATACATAGTTTCAAAAGGAGCATTCTCTGTATCTCAGAAGCTTATAGAGACATAACTGTCTCCCAGGAAAATAATGCATTTTTCTTTCATTCTCTTCTTTTTATTTATGCTGTTTTTAAGTAGAGGTTTATATTCCAAAAGTTAATTCACAGGTACATTAATTTGGCAGCACAAATTCAGGGTAACGAATGTTCCTGCTTTGCAGTTTATACTATTACACTAAAATGATGAACTTCATTTTTTCACTTTTCCATTCCTCAAACTTTTTTACTTGAAACTGTTCGTTCTTGGTTGTGTCATCGCATTGCATTTAACAGGTTATTATATATAGCAGTGTAATCACAGTAAGATGAAATACCGACCAAAAGGTCTCTGATTTTTTGTGCGTGCATTGGTTTGGCTTGGGAAAAACATATAGGATTCGAGTTTAAAACATTAACTTCTTGCAGGACAGAAGTCAAATCATATGTATTCTGCCCATCTTGCAGTCGACTTTAATTAAACCTAGACATGTTGAAAAACATGGTTTGGTTCCCTAGAAGCATATTTAATAATTATAAGGTCAAATCTTTTTTCTCTGCTAGATTTTCTTGTGCCCATCATTTAACAGGAAAACAGGGGGAAAGCCTAAATGAAGTCCACCTGTGTTTTCTACTTATGTCAGCTTTGCCATCTCCTGACTGTCTTCTCAATCGTGAAGCCGCTGGAAAATAGATATGTTGAGCCAGTTATGCCTAATATATTGAGACAACTAATGGTCTTTGTAGAGTCCATGAACCCCGTTTCTTCAGCTGAGAGCCTCATGCCTTCCTACAGTTTCACTTATTAATCAGTTTCCTGGCCTGTCCTTCCTGTGTCTTCTTGAATTAAGAAAAGACTGATACCAAACTGCTTTATAGCAAAATATGATTGTCACAAGAATATTCCCTTTAGTGTTCAGGGCTTTAGTGGATATAGAAGAGCTACTATTACATCTTTAATAAACTTGTCTTTGAAACTATTGAGTTATGTCATGTGAATATTCCCTTGAGTCTTCAGGGTTTTAGTGGAGATAGAAGAGCTACTATCACATCTTTAATAAACCTACTTTCGAAACTACTGAGTTATCTCCTTTTCCAGTGTGTAATGGTGCTTATACGTGGAAAAAAAATGCCTAGGTTGATCAAGTTATCCTGAAGAATGGTTTTCGTGCATAATCTAGTCAGTATGTACTCCCTTGGGTTTAGTGTCTGACAGTTTCTCCTGCTCTATGCTCGCTAGACCAATTTGTGTTCACTTTCTCTGCCTGAGAAGCTGCTGACAGTACTCCACAAAGACTAGACAATCTTTGGTTTTCACATGTTGCTAGATCCAACTTCGGTTTGATTTATTCCCAATAACATTTATTGAGTTAGAGAATTTCTTATTTTGTCCTTATATTTTAGTAATCCCATTGTTTGTTGCATTCACAGAGTATTTTGTAATTCCTTTCAGTTGGTAAGAATCCGACATCCAAACATACCACTATCATTTTATTTTGTAACCATTTTTGTTTACCTTTTAGTTTTCCATTTTTAGGTTACATGAATTGAGAAAATAGATGTCATTATTTTTGTTTTTAGCTCTTGTACAGTCTTTTCTGTTGGCACAGCTACTATATTTAACCACTATTCTTGATTACTAGGAGTCGTCTTCCCAAAGCATATACTAGACACAAGTTCATTTCATTTTAAGCTTACGTTTTTATCCTAAAATCTATATTTCATTCTATCAGGATACACTAATGCACTGCTATAATTTTCCTTACTGAAATACTGCATTTTAAAGCAACTGATTTTATACTTTACTCTATTTTCTAGAGTTACCAGAGTCTCCAAGAAAACTTCTGTTTAGAAATGCAGTTTCAATGTCTAAGTATGTTTCAAACTAATAAATCATCCATAGATTTGATCAACATAAATTTTAGCTACTCATTAACCTATTTATTCTCCTCTCAGGTTGTTTAATATGATTAAATTCTTTAATTTGTATAGCACTTGTGTCTGTTCACACTGTTTCTGCAAATTCGTCTTTTAATTCTCTGCCTATGCACAGCTCTCCCTGTACTGCTCCCTGTTACCGTGTGACTGCTGACACATAAACACCACATCAGTAAATGATTGGAAAGCAGTACTTTATTTCTGAAATTGAAAAGAAATTATTCACTTTGGTATAACCATTTTGCAGGATGGAAACTGCATTAATGACCACCAGATTTTGGAATGGCATTTACAAAAGTGCAGGGATAGGGCAGGAATGTACAAAAGCATTAATGAGGCTTTGACTTCTGGTTAATGCAAAGTAAGTTAGAATTAGTAACCTGGGTTCTTAGCTCACCTAATTTGTTCACAAGATGCTGTTAATGCCTGGAAACTATTAATTGTCAGACTAGCTACTGCTAGTTCTACAGAGATGGAGCTTTTACTTCTGAGGATGTTAGACTAAACATTGCATTGGAGCAATACTGCTAAACCTGGTTGAAAAATCAGGGAATAAGATGGAAAAAAAAATCTGTCTTTAGGTCTTAAAAAGCATTAAGGTGCTCTATTTATATAAGTTTACCATTTCTTTACCCACACAGCTTTCATGAGCCCCTGCATCTTACTGATTATTCAAAATCTTTTAGTACCTTTTAGAGAGCGTCTTGCTACTGCTTTACTTCTATCAAAAGTGTCTGAGTGTATTCACCACTGACTTACAAAATTGTATGGTCAGTTAAATCTCACAGCATTTTTTCTGCTCCGTCAGGATGAGTATACAAACCCTCTTGATCCAGGTACTCAGAAAAAATAATGTGAATTTTATAAAAACTGTCTCAAGTAATTTGGATATTTGTCTGTTCTCCAAGTCAAATACTAATACAATTCAAAGCATTTGGAAAACAAAATTTAAAACAAAAAGAGCCATAGCAACCCATGCCATCTGTGAACACTGTCCTTTCAAATGAACATGAATACTTTCTACTGCCATATTTTTAGTGTTCTGTACTCTACTGCTTACTAATCAGAGAAAATTGTAGAGGTAGTTGAGGCAGTTGTTTTTGGGGTAGTTGATGCAGTTGCTATCTATGATGTTCCTGGCCTAAAATCCCAACCATGGTACAGTTCCAAGGTACATTCCCAAGGTACATTCATGTCATGCCATTAGAGTTCATTTTATATCGTAGTCAGAAGCTGAGTGCAAGTTATAAGAGTGCTTCAATTAACTTCATTATCTAGTCTGTTTATAGTCGTGTAGCCGAGTGCCACATGCAGCAGTAGAAATAAAGCAGCTCAGGCTTCAGTGAGAGCAGATATCCTTACTATTTCTGTAACTTCCCAGATGACTTTGGGAATCTGTGAAGACAGTGCTGCAAGTATTCAAACTAGCTACCTTAATGCCAGTTCAGCTATATCCAAGTGATTACAATCATGCATGGAGTGAATGAATATGAATAAGTACTATACTGTTAAAGGAACATCCTATGTAGTACTTTGAAAGTGTGATTAACAGATGTATCAAGTTAGAAAGAATTATAGAACTTTTACTGTAGCCTTTGAGATGACTGATATTCCTAGAGACAAGTGAGTCAGAGTAAAAGCTTTGATTCGCCGCTGAAGAGCAGATGGATTGGAAAGATGATAAGGACGTGAAAATAAAAAAAAGGATAAAAAAATGTAAAACAAAAAGGAAGAAAAGTTGATCAAAGGAGAGGGAGATAGAGTAACTAGAAGTTTAAGAAATGTGCAGCACCTTGGAACATGAAAAAGTCCCAGTCAGCATAATTATCATATTTACTGTTTGTCAGTGTTTGTTCCAGAGGCACTCAGGAACCAGGTCAGGGAAGGAGCACGGCTGCCTCAGCAGCCCACGGAGTACAAAGAGCCATTTCCTTTGTTATCCAGTTTGGAACTGGATCTAACACGCAAGTTTAACAATCTAATTCAAATTGGCACCAACATAAATTGTAGAGACAAGAGGCTATATCCTCCCTTTTCATTCATGGCCAGTTACTCCCACCCTATCCCAAACCTCTTCCCTGCTTTTTGTCAGGTTTTGGGGGAGTTTTGATGGGTTAGTTTTGAACTAGTTCACCAATGCCTTTTGCTTTGAGATCTGCAGCCAGATGTGGGAGGAAGGCAAGAGCACAACCTGTTTTGGCAGTCAATGTTTGTTTATACTGCCTTAAAATGAGTGTTAAACTATACAGCTAAGTCAATAGGGAGGTCTTACATTGAATTAATAAAGCTTAGTACAATCTTTTCACTAAAAGTATAAAATTGTAAATGATAATCAAATAAACTAAAAGGTCTATCCAGTAGATGTAACAGTTATTAAAGCCACATAATTATGTAAAAACGATACCCAAAGAAAAAGAGGTACATTATGATTTCCAGCGCCTCATTCCACTGAAAAAAAGCACATCCACAGAGGAAAAAATAGTGGTAGCTTCCAATTAACCTTCAAGCACATAGTCCTAGATAAAAATTCATCTCATTAATTCAATCTAAATGTCAATAGAAGTGCAATTTTTGTACTGAATCCTACAGATTTAATTCCAATTGTAAACAGGGTCTAAGAATGACAGGGAAAACACAGCTTCGGGGCTAGCATGTAGAGGCCTAGTCTTCCCAGGGGCTTGTGCATCTCTCCAAGGACAGTTGATTGGGCTGCTTGCTTCTTACTGTCTCCGGGCGTTCACTCCCCTGTTGCTGGCAAGAGCAGTATGGTCATCCCTCTCGCACACCTCCTCTTTTCTTCCATGGCCTCACTGATCATGCTCTCTGTGCCCCACTCCTCACCTGCACCTTTCCCTCATAAGAGTCAGAGGTCCAAGGAGACTCTCTCTGCCTGACCACTTTTTACTGTGCAAATGTAGATGATCTGTGGACAGGATGAGTGACTGGGGTAGGGCTGCTCTACCCGCACCAGAGAGCTACTCACCAGATCATCCTGCCTGGGTTGCTTTATATCCCTTTATATCCCTTTATATGCTTTATATCCCTTTATATGGGATATTGGGTTTTCAGCTTGTAGCCAAGCTAGGGGCAGTAGGGTAAATGAGAGGGAAAAGAAAAAACCTGCTGCTGATGGTGTCAGAATACCTCCCTATGGCTGTGGTTGCAAAAAAAAAAAAAAAGTCATGTTAGTGACCTAAACTCTTGAAAACTATCCACATATCATGTAACTGATGGTCAAAGCAGAATGACTGTGTCTTCCAAGATGGTTTCTTTTTTAGCCAGGTTTTTGAAACATTAAAAAAAAGGGCTAAATGTTATTACTACAGTGTAACCAGAAATAAGTAAAGTTCTGCCTTAGAATCCAGGTGAATCACTGAAGAAGAAAGACAATTGCTTCAGAGGGTTTTTATTATTATTGTTATTATTATTTTAGGTAAGTACTTTTCATTGAATTTCTCTAACACTTATTTCCTTTCTGTTTTATTAATTATCTGGTAAATGAAACTTGCTACCACAAAACGACATACAAACACCTACATTATGAATGGTTTTTAAAATTAATGCTTGAGAATAAATCACTGGCTACATACAAAACATGGGCTGCTGTAGAGAGACCTTTTTGTATCCTTTCCTTAAAGTTTTAGGCAATCTCTTAAATGTATTTATTACTTAATGATTGGCATAAACGCACTTATTTGCACAACTGGGATAATATCTGTTCGCAGGAACCCAGAGTGAAACATTCTGCAATTGCAACTAATCTATTTTGTCTAAGTGTTTGTTCTCAGAGGCCAATGTCTGTCTGGAAAGTTTTTGTGTGCTAGAATGAACGTTATTTCTTTCAGTGGTTTCTATTTATCACTGTGCTGTGGGACACTACTGGCAATTTAGAAAAGAATAATGCCCTGCAGGTTAGAGACCAACAGCAGGAGCTGCTCCCATAAAGACAAATGTACTAAAGATTTATCTGTTTACCTATGTAATTTTTCCCTCTTTAAGATACCTAGGGATTTTTGTGCATCATTTGCTACTGATTTGTAAGAGGCTGTTGTCTAAAGTGAAGAAACATAGCACCTTAGACTTCTCTTACTAAAAATTCCTCATATTTTGGACAGTTTGAATATAACAGAAATTATTTTACAGTGAAATACATTTGCAGAGCTCTTAATGAAGCTGCTAAAATGTGTAATTACCTTAGTGATCCCAAGTACATTAATGGTTTGATTCTCAGTAGAATCAAGGGGCTGGGAGGGGGAAGCAGCTGTCATGTTTCCAGGAGCTATTCCCAAGTACTAAAGATAGGTTATGCATTTAAAACTTCCACTTACAGAAAGTAACGATAAAATTCTAAGAATTTGTGCTGTGTTGAATTAATAAGTTAATTATAGACTTAATTTGTTTTTGTATACTGAGTTGGCATATGGAATCCTAATTAAATCTAATGGCAGGTTGTTTTCAGCATGTTTAGCATTAAAAACAACAATAAGAAAGGATTTTAAGGAATACTGAGATAAATTTTAAAATTCAAACATGTGGGAGTAACATCAAATATAGATTTATTTGTTGGCATTGACAGAACCATTACATGCAAAGAAACACTGTAAATGAAAGTTGACCTCGGGTATAACATACATAGAGAAGTGCATACATAGCTATCTATGTATACAAAACTATCTGCAAAATACAAATGCCTTTTACAAAGGTAATTAAAGATATTGTAAATCTCTGTTTAATTGGGGACATGAGTTTGCATGCTAGAGGTATTTCTGGTGATAGTTTTGAGTCTGAAATTCTGACCAGGTAAATATGTACGTGTGGTCGGTGTCAGCTGAGATGTCACTGGTGTCATGAATATGAGCTCAAAAAACCATTGACACCTGAACACCTGCCTTTCTTTGTTAGTTACTGAGTAGTACCTTGCGGTCTTCCTGAAATCAGAGGTCCAGGGCTGTTTAAAGGCTGATGCTTATCAGTGTTTTCCTAGTGGCTGAATAAAGTACATGGACCTGTCCCTCTTTACAGAAGTCTATTTCTACAAAAGGGACAGCCCAGTTACTCACATCCAAAGTTTTCTTGCTAAAAAGAAAAGGAAGCATTAGCTAAAGTAAGTTATGTTTGGAAGGCTGAGTAAAAATGAATGGCTTGCCTAACTGAGAATGAAGTAAGTAAGGAACTTTGTCAGGCTACTGTTGTCATCACAGTGAGGAAGAAACAGCCATCATACCACATCTGCGGAAAACACATCTATTTTCCAAGTCTTACACCATGAGCAAAGTAAAAGATGGCTTCTAAAATGAATCAGCAAATTAAACCTCAGAGTTTCTCTCCATGCAGATATATACAAGGAGAATGAGAGGTCTATGTATTAAAAGGCCAGTTTTTGTTTTTTCTTCCACCTATTGCACCTGTGCAATCCAATGAAAATCAGTGTGGTTATACATCTGTTACGCAGCTTTGAACTTGGTCCTGAGCTCATATAACCATGACAATAAGTGGTTGCTTGGTTATTTGCTTCTAGTAGCTTTAATTAGAAGAGCTTTTCTGATCCAAAATCAAAGGCCTTAACCCAATTAAAACTGTTAAAATCTATATGTGAATAACTGTATCAAGCATCAAACAACAAATGGCTTATTAAAATTGCTGTTCATTTGCATACTGCTCCCTAATCTAGAGCACTTAATATAGTTGTTTTTTTCCAAGTGCAGTGACTTAATTGATTTTATATCATTGCATTCTATTGAATGATTTATGTTTAATTTCTTGCTGTCCAATTAACAGTATAATAGGTTATAGCTCACCAGGGATACTCAGACTTGAGCAGTGTTTTCCCTTCTGAAGGTGAGAGTCAGTCTTCATCACGCTAACCTTAAACTGATTTAATCCTCAGCATTTGACATTCCAGTTGTAATTCCATTCGCAATACTTTTTTCTTTCCAAGAGGTCTAAGCGCTTATATCATCCTTATTAGAGTAATAAAATGCAGGAAAGTAAAAACAGTAAAGGCAGAGGTAGGTTTATTTAATGATGAAGTTAAAAACTATATCAGATATAAATACTCATTTTAGAATGCAAGGTGAGGAAAGCATGTTGTGATGCAAAGAGGACACCTTACAGTGCGTAAGTCCCCATAACGCATCTTATCATTATAAAAAAATTAATGTATTTCCAAACACTCTCATTTCTCCAATAGTGCTATCCTTTCCAGAACAGGATTTGACAGACAAAATATCTGGCTTCCATTCTCTTGGCTTCTAAAGGGGTATGATGGACCAGGAGGCTAGGATGGTATTGTAAATGTGTAAGAGGTCTATAACAGGTAGAGAGGAAGAAGTGAGGTGATATTTTCTTTCAAATTAAATGAGTTTCATGTAACTTTTTTTAGTAAAGTAAGTTTATAGCCATTATCTTCAGAATTCTACTGGTTTTCTTGTTGAGACTACATTTCAGGCTTGAACATTTTTCGGGAAGAAGACAAGGGTCTTAACTCTTTTCTAGGCAAAGGAGTGCTCTGAAGTGCAAGTAAGGGTCAAATCTGGTATTTAAGTATATTTATGGAGGAAAAGTTAAATAATTAATGAAATATAAAGGGATAGAAAGACAGTAGAGATGACTGGAAACTTTTTGTGGCAGTGTAATGGAATTATCATTTGCTTTAAATAATAAATAGTTCTACAAACACTGGAACTAATAGAGTTGTGTTTCCAGATGATTTGTGTTTCATCGAATGACTTTTTAAATGAAGTAAACTAAGCCTGCAGCATGTTTCCGCTTATTATTAAACAGGAGAGAACTCATATGAGAAAGGAGTAAGAGAAGGAGAATGAAAGTGAGGTGGTTTCTAACAAAGTGCAAACTTTGACTGAAGCTTTTCCAAGAATTAAAGCATTTATTAATCTCTCTCCTATCTTGACTCTTCAGCACAGGAGTGTGTATCTTTAGTAATAGTTCAGTTCATTCTCCAATCCTTCTCTCAGTGTAGATATCACTACTCTTTCCTGTCCCTAGCTGACTAATTCCACAAGAATTTTAAGAATATATTATCTGAAAACTTTATCTTTCTGTCAGGTTTGATAGAAATTGGCCAGCCAGTTAAAAAGTCCTGGATGGGCAGCGACTGCCATGCACTCATAACTGCACTGACTCATGAGCATCCTGATTTTCCGTGAACTTTTTATTCAGGAAAGAAGGAAAAGAAAAAAAAAAAAACATGGGAAAGTTTTGCTCATTTGCTATTTTTTCCTTCAATTTTATGTCATGAAGACTGAAAAGGAAAGGCTCAATTTTGTGTTGCTTGGTCCTGGGCTGTAACATTTCCTTCTGGTCAGCTGAGCATTTTGTATCAGTTCAGCAAAGCATTAAGTCCCCTTCCTGGCCAGCCTGTTGCCCTGTTCATAATGATCCTTGGTTTATTCATTTCGTTCTGCTGGGCTCATCTTGCTACAAGGTAAAAAAATTCTCTGCACTGGTCCCATGTGTAATGCGTTGTTACTTCTGACAAAGACTTCTGTGCAACATGGGAGCCAGAAGTTTCTGAATGCATCTTGGAAGCAGTGGTCTAACTAGAAAGCTTGCTCTGTGGGGAAGAAAGCAAGCTTCCAACTTTGAAGAAGCAGCTCTTGTTAGACAAGGTGCCTCCACTAGAAATCGAATTTAATGCTAGACCATTTGAAATCTGTTCAATATATTGAAAAGATACGAGGGCACTGAAAAGAGTTCTCCTCACGAATATTGTGCACACTTAGGCACTGCACAAAGGTAGTGTCTAGGTGTGCCGCTCAAGCGGTTGCAGGAGGGCTGGGCACCCTAGTGGGCATTGTTCCAGCTGCATGATGACTTCAGAAGTGACCCCAGCAAATTCGGCTCCCTGAAGGGAATGGCTGTGCACAGTGTCTGTAGGTGCATTTCAGACATCATGACCGTTGACACTGCTGTTTCCATCTGGCCTTGAGACTCCTCTCTCTTTCCAATTTCCAAACACCTACTCCCTGCTTAAAAAAAAAAAATAATAATTTTCTTTCCTTCCTTTCTATACTGCTTTTTCCCTTTTCACAAACAGAGGATTTCTCCCTCTGTTGCCATAACAACAGACAGCAACCTGGCCCAGGCTGGACAGTCCTGCCCTTTTCATTAAAAAGTCTACCTCATGTGAAAACATTTCTTTCTCTCTTTCTCTTATGAATCCTTTTCTCTCTGGCTTTAACAGGGGAAAGACTCACTCTGCCCTGCATGTCACCACTGTCCTCTCTTACCTCCTCTCAAAACACAGTTTTCAGACACAAAGGAATACAGACTCGATGCTTAGTTATCTCCTGCTGAGATCCCTACATAACATACCCAGAAGGGCATGTCACTTTGCAAGTTTCTCTGTGCAAGTATGTTTATCTTACCATCCTGGCGCTCCTTTTTCCATTCACCATGCTGCAGCCGTGCCTCCAGGACCAGATGAGGAGTGACAGGGAAACAGTTATGCCAAGTGAAGAATAAGGCGAGGTAGATGGCTGTGCCAGAGTCATCGTAGCAGATAGTAGCACCAAAAAGCTCTTCTTCTGTTAACTAATCAATGAAGGAGAAGGACCATTAGACTGGAAGAGATCTCTTTGGTTGTTGGATCCTTCTGTCCCTGCCAATGACAGCAAACACATCATATAATTCTGCAAAACAGCAATATAAAAACTCACTTTGAGTCTTATTTTATGGGGCAATATTTTCTCACCTGAAAAACAATGTAGACGATACTATAGGGCTGTATAAAAGTATTTAATTTTAACTTATGGTTTAGATGTTAATTGGACTTTCAGATTGATTGCTATTTCCGGAAGCAAGTTATGTGAAAATGCCTATGGGGAAAGTTATCTTTGGTTGTATTTATATTGTATTCTTACAGAGAACCTGGAATTGTCCTCGCAGACAAATTTATGAAAGTCCACAGTGTTTTGGACTTGGAGTAATTTTCACAACATAGTGTGTACGAGCTAGCTGGAACAGCAGGCAGAAAACTTCAGTATCACAGAGCCCTCTTTTCCTTCACAATCTGGACAACAAGCACTTCAGAAACTCTGTATTGTACCATGCTCCCAGTCTGGTAAGATACCATTGCCATGGAGTTTATTTCCTTATACTGTCCACCTGCGGCCCAGATGTAGCATCTCTAGGCCACAGGCAGAGTTCAGGTATGGGTAGAGAAGATGAGGCAGCAGGAAGAAAATTCCCTTTGGTTGGAACTTTTTACCAGTTTTATACTGACACTGTTAGCTCCACTAATCTTTGAGGAAGACATGCTGTTCAGCAATTCATGCAAATCAGCCTCCTCTGCTACACCTGCAGCTTGTAAGAAATGCCCTATGTAGGCAAGCCACATATGGTTAGTAACTGTCAAGATGACAGCTCAGCTACAACTCTCTGTGCAGTGAAAACATGCCTCAAGAAGGAGTAAGAGACTTGTCCCATGCTTTGTTTATGAATACAGTAAAGATTGAATGTCACAGAAACACAGATCTCATCAGCACTTTCTGTCTCTCTGGTGGAAGACTAGGCTGCAGGTGGTACTCCATCTCCACAATGTATTTCTTGGCTGCAGAATACCCTATCCATAATGGCTTTTACTAGATGATGGGAGCTGACACAGAAGAAGGATATATAAAATAACAACTCACTTAGCTACAACACTATGATGATCATGAATCCCAGCAGTTTTTGAAGGAGGAGAAACCATGGCCTGAGGAATATCTAAAAGTTCTCCAGGAGAATGGGGTACTGCTCACAGTGCACATCTAGGAACTATGAGAAATGGTAGTGTGATTTTCTTGTTACTCTAACTTGAAAAACCAGGGTTGAATTGCTCAGACTTAATGGCAGACCTTCAGCACATCTATTTAAGCAGAAGTTATGCTGAAAGAAGGAAACATGCATGAGATATGTAGATGCCTCACATAAATGTAGAGGTGCTCTACACATAGATGTAGATAGCTCACATAAAAAATTATGCAGACAATTACTCTGTTTAAGCACAGTCTCTCGGCTGGATTTCCCATTTGTCTTCAGAGATTGTTGGGGCATAGGAGAGAGAACAAAACAGAGCTTACTTTTGCAGAGCCTTTTGTATGAAACTGAATATAAAATTTGTGAAGGCTTTTTGGTTTGTTGTTTCTATCCTTTCTGCTGAATATTTCACCCTCAACCACATAATCCACTTAATCACCTAGCTAGCTACAGTTTTTGTTAGATTAGAAACATTAACTTCTAACAGTCCAGCGTTAACATTATTCTGAGTTATTGGAGTAGCATCAGACAGATAATAAGGCAAAAAATTCAGTGGTATGCACTCTGTTCGGGAGTATGTTATGGGGCCTCTAGAGGGATTAATTTGGAAACCGCAAAGTGACTACAGTGCCACTGAGAGCTATATCAAAAAACTGGAACCCTGATTCAAAACATTTCTGTCCCCCAAAATAAGCCTGAGAGCTCTACTTCATTCATTGTCTGAGTCCTAAGCACAGTAAATATGAGCTTCTATTGTTGATAGTGCTTAACAGAGCTCCTTTCAGAGATGGTCCAAACATATCCTATTTGGTTCTTGCTGAATCATCTATGAGTACTATTTTATCTCAAGGTCTCCGTCTTCAGTTTTAGAGAAATGAAATGTGATTGTTATGCTGTTTTTACTTCACAATAGGAAAGAGGGAGTTCATCTGATGTTTCAGTACATTAATAAGATAGACCTGCTAGCAAGGAACAGAAAAGAAGGCACAAAGGCTTAGTCAAGGAAAACAGCCAGAGGTAAGGCGTAAATAAAACTAGGCAAATAGGGATTTTTGCTGTTGCTCTTGTATTGATTGAGTGGGCAAATGAAAAGCTGAGAAGAAATTGTGTGGGTTGAACAAAACCAGGGTTCTCTCTCTCTCTCTCTCTCTCTCTCTCTTTTTTTTTTCAAAATAAATAGAAAAAAGCTTTGTTCAAAATATGTAGCTTTTTCCAGATCAGAATATTATATTTTAAAGACAAATACAAATGTCCAATTAAATGAAAAAAGACCTTTTGAAGCAGATTACAACTGTTTTAGTAAACGTCAAAACTAAATTGTCCTACATCTTTTCATCCAAACATAATTGCACCAATTTGTTAATCATTTGTCATCTCCACTGGCAAAAGAAACTTGCAAACGTACTCTTGGACAAAATGATAAAAAATACTTTGTTCTAATATTGATGCTAGAGAGAGCAGAGGTAAGAAAAGGAGCCATGAACAGCTCCAGTCTGCTTTACTTGTCTGTACTTGATTTGGATTTTCAGTCATGGATGACATAAGTTTTCCATTTGCTGTTAATATATACCGTGTCTCATACCACACTCATCAACAGTTCATGAGTTGACTGGCCTCCAATGTACCTGTCACCCATCACAATTAACTACAGTTACTGTCACAAACAATTTAGTAGATACACATCTGTGCTCTCTCAGTCAGTCCCAGCTGTGAAGTGCATATGTCTCATTTGATGAACCAGCTCAACCACAGCATTCTAGAAAAAGTGTTAAATACAATGACCTGAACCGAATACAACAATGCTTAATCTGTTTACGAGTGGATTGAGTGCCTTCTGCATTCTTGCAGGCTTCAGAGATGCACCAGAGTGCCACTGTGCTACTCTGCTTCTTTGAAAGCTTTCCCCTGTCCAAAAAAAACTCCCAAAATTGCAAGTGAAAAGATTCTCCTGGAATGCCAATTATTGCCACTGGTGTGAATAGACTTGACATATGGTTGCACTGGGAAAACACTGAAGTATGTATACATTTATCTGCCTGCATTGCTGCTGTATTTAATGTTTGTGCTGAGCTCAAAACAATGATTCTATAGGAATTAATATTTCAAATAAAAGATGATGATCCATAAATTTCAACTAACCAATTTGTTAAATAATTAGAAATACATGCATGCTCAGTATCTGATATAGAGACATAGATTTGAAACTACTGCCAATATTCTGCTGTTAATTAAGAAAATGTTTTTGTTTTTCAAAAAAATCTTGAATCTTCATATGATATGTTAGGAGAACAAGATTTTAACATCTATGGAGCATAGATGAAAATGTGTCTAACTTGAAAAGTGTATATCAGTGTTTAAAAAGTATTTCACTTAAAGTACCTGTAAGAATTGTTCCTACCATAAACAATTCACTCAGAGGCTGCTCTTTTGTTTTATAGGCTTGCTTGAAGTACCAGTGCCTTTTATGTTTTGCTGTCATGTATAGCTGTGCAAAAATTACAAAATGAAAAAGGTAGTATTTCATAAATCGTTTGTCCAAGTAAAAGCAATTATGCAGGTCACAAGATAATGAGCAGTTAGAGTCTATGAATGCCGGCCTGAAATGAAAAGCGCAGTGTGATATTCAAAGAGGTAATATTTGCTGTTGCTAAAATTCAGGCCATTTTTTTTTATAGTAGAGAAAAAATTGTCATCTGATTCTCTAGTTGTGCTGGCCACTAAATCAAATGCATATGCTCAGTGTGAGTTTTGAGAAGGCCAGACATTGCCCACCTTACTTTAAGTGACGTATAGCAAAATATGCTGCTTTCTTTTAGTTGTGCATGTCAGCTCTTCCCAATCTCAGATGTTGGACTTGTGGAAAGAAATGTTATTTTCTCATTTAAAGGTTACTCACCTTCAGGAATAAGGTAAAGGGGAGTCGGGATAAGGCAGAGAGTTTCTTAGGTGCCATAGACTGGATTGATATTAGTTCTCGCAAATTATATATAAAGCTTGTCTCTCCAAGCTTCCTTGTTCCCTTTTGGTTAAAGCAGCAGAGGAAGAGTGCTGTTTCATATGGTTCTTGCACCCACCTTTTAGAACCAAGAGACATGGACAGACCTAGTAAAGATATTATCAGCAATTCTGCAAAGAAATGCTGTGAGTATGGATATTCGTCACCTAGTAAATTTTTCTCCTTGGTTCAGATTACCCTGTGAAATAGGGGCTTAGTTTCGAGAGTAAAACCTCACTGCAGTTTGGCCAGGGCAAGCATATGTATAATAAATGGTGCCACCCTGGGGCCACTGAAGCAGTGGTAAAGGGAATATTATTCCTCTATCTCATTTGATGACTGAACGGGGTTGGTATTTACCACTGAGCAAGAGCAAGGTGCGATGATGCAAGGTGAAGGTGGTCAGTAGGTACAGGTATTTTTCTGATGCAGAGACTGAGTGCTTGTCTATTTTAGCCCACCTCTGATGGGGCACCAATCTTGCTACCTGTGTCTGAGACAAGAGGAAATACACTTCCTTCCTTCCACTGTGAAAATGGACTTAGTGGACAAATGAATAGTTCTAGTAAAAACATGCTCAAGCACGTATAGGGAAAAGTGATAAATCAAAGGGATCCTCAAACCTTGCGAATCTAGTGAAGAGTTCAGCAGAAGCTGTTTCTCAGACATACTTCTACTTATTATGTGAAGGAGAGACTTATAAGGCTTGATAAAGCTTTTACAGACCATAAAGTTGCTTTCCTCATGTTTTATTTTTCTAGATCCTAAAATAAGCATTGCATATTTCCTAAGAGATTCGGTATACTAATAATTTCTTGGTTCATGGATCTTTTCTCTTAGACCATTCAACCATAGAATAAAAAATTCACTATCTGAAGTAAACAACTGGTCACATAATTCAAATAATATATTCCAAACATAGCACTCTACATTAGCTTAGATTTCATAACAGGCCAAAATAGGTTTTTAAAAACCACTAGATAACCATTTGATAGACACACCTTAAACTGTTCATGGGAAGTTTCTAGCAGAAAGAGGCCATAATTTTTAGCAGATTGTCAAGATTAGCTACTGCAGCAGTGCTTTATGTGAAAAGCAGCAGTAGGAGGAAAGTGCAACAAGACTTATTGCAATGCTGGCCCTGTATGTACTATACATGCTAACAGCAGTTGATCAAATATAATTGATAGTTTAACACTTTTATTCTTTTTTTTTTACAAAAACATGCCAAAGGGTTAATAAATTATGAGCAGGTGGACCTACCAAATGGCCAATGAATTGTTATAGAACATTAGGTGATACAACAAGTTGTTCATAACCTCATCTGGCACAGTTCTAACGTGTATAAACCCATGGGTTGGTCTTGTATGCCATTTATATTTAGAATATTAACAGACAATGCTACTGAAAGAGAATTTAAGATGAGGCACTTGTTCCTTTCACCAAAGAAGAATGCACTTTTTAGATATACAATATGGATCCTAAAACTCCAGGGAATGCAGAATGGTGCAAAATTTTCTGAACTCTAGATAGTGAGTGTTCAGAGGGAAGAAGATTACACCCCATGATCTTCACATACCTCACCCCCTTCATTTGCTGTGTTTGCTTTTTCCCCATGTATTTCCTTCATTTGCTGCAGTTCTCTCTGAAAGTGTTTCAAAGCAGTGTTATAGATTCATTAACACGGGATATTTGCTTTTGCAGATTTTGCTGCTGTTATTGCTCTCATTTCAAGGATGGAGCTATTCTGGCACTATTTCTATGAAGCAGGAGTCACTGTGGTAGTATGGCTCTGAAACCTTTCAAACTTAACTTTGGGTATGAGGCTATGGCAAAGTTTTGACTTTCGGTTCCTCTCCTCCTTTTCTAAACAAAGTGCATTTAATTCCATTCAGGCAGTGGTAAGTGGCTCTTTCTTTTAACTTCTTAAAGGAATTAAAAATCTACTGGCAAACAAGCAGCTTCCTAAGTTTTCCTAAGTTACAACTATTATTTCAAAATCAGAATGGGAGAACTGAGGAGAATAAAGTTCCAGTTAAGTTTTCCTAATTGATCTCATCCAGTATGAATTCAGATGTATAAAACATAAAGGCCGTCATAAATCAGGCTAAAATCATATGATGTAACATGTTATCTACAGTATTTATTTCTGTGACATGTATGTATAGAACAGATATTGTTTTCACTCCTAAAGAGTGCTCCATTCTCTCAATATAATGCATATTTTCCATCAAAAAAGACAAATACAGCAGTGTTACTGGTCTATTATACTTAGCACCATAATCCCATTGTAAGTTGGCACTGCTTAAAAGATTGGGAATAAACTGGAGACAGAAGAAAGAAAAATCGTGTTAGCAGATATCAAAATATATTTACCACCTGGAGCATCATAACTACTAAACTTGAGATGCATACTATTGAATAGCACAAATAAGCTCTATTGGCTACATCATGCCGGCCAATAACAAAAGCTGTTAGATCTAATGCACTTCTGGTGCGAATTCGTATTAGCTAATGATGTCAATAATTACAGTTCAAAGGAGTTTACCAAAATGAGAGACAATAGAGTTGCCCCATCTGTTCAAAAAAAGAAACGGGAACATTTTGTTGATTCTATAGCATAAGTACAGGCTATGAGATTAAGTTCTGTGTCAATATCATTGAGACCATGATAATGACGGACAGTGCATTTCTGGGGATTACTACAAACCACACTTGAACTCCGAGGCTGAGGTCAAAGATCTTGGGACTTCAGTAACTGGAGAGCTGCAATATATGCTCAAAATTCTATACAAAATGGACATTGTGTTATAAATTGGAATAGGAGGTCATGCCCATAAATTTATTAAGTATTAACAAAAATACATTTCCCACTTGAATTTATTCTTTTACTTCATCTTTCATAACATTGTGGCATCATGAAAAGTGAATACCAAAACAGAAGGATGCACTGTCCAGCCGGGTATCTTTATTATGATTGAAAGTTATTACAAACCTGAAGAGCTAGATTTATTAATTAAAGGTAAAGACTGGATGACTATTCCCCACAATAATAATAGTACCTAGGCATAATATTAGAATAATCATTATGAGACACTTTGCACAGTCACTTACTAAAATGGAAATAGAATTGATTAGATCATAAAACCTATTTTCCTAGAACAACTAAAGGAAAGGAAAACAAAATTTGGATAAAATGTTCTAAATGGAAAGACTTTTATATTATAGTTTTCAAAGGAAATTAAATGTCAGTACTTTATACATCAACATTTACTTTAGCCTTCCCTTGTACATAGCACAAGGCTACGTATAGATTGTGCAAGCCCATATACAATACACTGACAACAACTAAAAGAATTAGATTAAGCTATACGTTCTTAGAGAAAAAAAAGAAAAAAAGTAATAATTGTATGACGAATAAGAGAATCTGCCCTTAACCATTTAGCACAGCGTAATGATACTTTTGCGCTACTCTTGCATTATGCTTGCAAGAATTAGTAATATCACCTCCTAGTTTTCCATGAACTTTTGATTTATTTCTCCCAGGTATAAATGTTCAGCATCTGAAAATTTACAGAATTATTCAAAAAGTAGCTAAGAATAGAAATGCTCCTTAGGACAGAACTGTCCTCTGTGGAAACACCTTAAAGGTTAGTGTTTTTCTTCAAAAATTTCTGGAAATGCTACCTTGGGGAGACTCCGTTCACTGAGGCAAGGAGCAAATTCTGACTGAATGTTTTTGTAAAAAGATGAGCCAGGAGAGGGGAAAGCTCCCTTCAGGGCTTTTGCCAGGAAATAGGAGACAAGAACTAATTCTCATGGTTGAATGGAAAGAAACAGCATAAATGTTTGGATCTTGGGGCACAGAGCTATGAAATATCTTCCTCCTAAACAGCTTTCTTTCCTGCTCGTATACTAGGAATAGGAATCCACAGTTTATAGATATTTACACAGTAGTGTAAATAGTAATAGTTACAGTTACCTGATTAATTGGATAAAATGGAATACGCTACAGAGAAACCACCTGTGGGCCTTTTCTGAAACAGAAAACAGTTGAAAAGAATTTTTAGCTCTGTATGTGGGCACCAGACTACATTAAAAAGGAATACCTATTTGTACCCCTGCACTGTTTTCTGGTTTTGCTTTGTTTTCCAGAAAAAAACTACTTTCTGGTATAAAGACCACACAAAATATGAAACTAATATCAAATAAAGCTAAATTGTCAACTAATTTTTTACATCTTTTTAAAAATAATTTGGAAAATTAAAGTCAAATTTCCATCTTCCGGACATAAGTTGTGCATCTGTCCCTGCTTTTATAATCCAGAATATAAGTGATTAGTCCCTAAAAAAAGCATATTTCTGGACAGTAGTGTCTTTCTGACATATTTGGGGCATATATTGTGTGGATGTGAGACAGAAACTTTGGTCCATAAAGACATACTGCTGAATTATAGTCTTACATTGTATTCAGTGTAGTCCTGGGTTTTTTTGATGTTTTGAAAAGCTAGCCATTATAGTGTGAAAAATATCTACATATTTATTTTGGATGAGCATATATACCTCTATACTAAGAAATAGTTCTGTCTTCTGTTTCTGTTGTGCAACGTCTCAAGGGGCTGTATTTTGCAACATAAAACAATTTGTTTTATTTGTGATTCTCAGTCTTTCAGGAAAATTTGTATTAAAAATGGGGAGGGAATACTCTTTTTCCTCTTTCAGAGATACTGTAAGGAATAAAAAATTATTACAATAGCTCCAGATTCCAGTTATGTTTCTTAGATGGTTTATCTGATGTTTCAGATAGTATGAGATGATTGTAAATGTTTTCATAATAAAGTTAATTGATTGTTCTTTATAATTCTTGGATGCATTAAAAAAGAATGGGTCCAAAGATAGATGACAGAAGTTTAACAGAACTATACTATAGGCTAAACTGCTGGAAATAAACGTGCAAACTGTACAATTATTGAACAATTAACTTTTTGGACTGCATTGTGATCTACCCTCAGGGTAAAATAGACCAAAACACCTGTTAAAAAGCGTAAAATCTAATTTTACTTAATGGCCTCTATTTCCCTAATTTGCTTAATTCTTGGGAAAAGCTGTGATCAGGAAAAATATTTTAGTCCCATTGTGGAATGAAGTGCCTATTTGTTCCAGTTCCCTTCAGTGTGTATATTGTACTTAGGCACAAAGTGGAATTCATTTGCAGATGAACTGTACAGCTCCAGGAAGTTGTTGCAGGGACTATGACATACAAATAAAGCTACTGTATGTGTGTTCCTGGAAGGTACACTTTTACCTTGAGTGGGGTGGATTTTAATGACTTGGTTGCAACAAATTACATTAAAATCATACAAATTATTCTCTGAATGAACTGGAATCCTGGTTGCTTTTAAAATGTCTAAAAGGGACAGCAAAGTCTTCTGCACAGAAAATGCAAGAAGATTATTTCAAAATTAATTATAGATCTAATTTAATTCATAATATGTTAGAAACCAACTTTTCCAGAATACTTGGGCCCGTCTGCAGTGTTCATCATGCAAAATTCTCATTAACAGGTCAGTTGAGCTTTCCTGAGTAAATTTTAATTATTTTTATTTAACAAATCCTGATCTCTGTTTGACCTGAAGTGGCCTAGCAAGTTCAAATGCTACCTCTTTAAAAATACAATGACATTAGGAGAGACCAGGAAAGATCAAGGTAGAAATAATTTTTCTAGGGCATTATTCTTTACTCTGCATTTGAAAATCCTAGAGGAAGGGTGGAAAAGGGACTTTTATGTATTCAAAGGACAGAAAAAAAAAAAGAAGCAGAAGTCCCCCAAAAACTATATTTTTTCATACTCCATTAGACTGTATGGAAGAGAAGCGTATGTAAAAGATACTCTTCATAAAAGCACTACCTCAGGAAGGAGTACCCAGATGACAAAAAAGAAAAACAGAAAGTAAGTGAATATTATACCTAAGCTAGTTCTATACCTAGAACTTACTAGCCACATGGACATTTGCTGACTGTCTACGCAGCCAGAATATTGCATAGGGCATGGGCACGGGCAACATGATAATTAAGTCATAACACCTGGGCTCAAATGTATAATGCAAGGGTAACACATAACTAACGGAAGAAAACAAATCACATGCAAATAAGTCCCAGATCATTCATCTGTAATAACAATTAAGTTCAATTCAAGGTTTATATTTCCCCACCCACCCACAAAGCTGACTTGAGATTATTTTTCTCCTTTTTTCAAAACAACCACATGCTATATTAGCTGAATTATATTGTCACATAGAAATAAACACTTATACTCCCTAATGATGACAATCATTTTCTAGAGAACAATAGGTTCAGTTGCATTTGCTTTTTTATGTAAGAATATATTTTTGTTTATAATAATCAGCAATTAGTTCTGGCAATGTCCCTGTGGCTCCCCTGCCAGCTGGAAGGAGAAACAATTATATAGTTGGCACTTCTTTTAGGACAGCAGCTTAGGAGTCACTATACAAGAAACCACCTTCATCAGGGTTATTTAGTTTTTTAAGAATCAATTTCCCTAATTTGCCTCAAGCAATCATTTTCATCCTTTGTGATTCAATCCAAAACTGAATGACACTTACTTGGTACTCAGAAGGTGATGTTTCTATCAGAAAGCAAAATTCAAGTTTAGAAGAGAGCTTCAGAATGCTTCAAGGGATTTACCAATGATTTTTAGTTAACTACGGAAGAGAGAAATGGGAGAGGTCAGAGGTCTGAGGAAAATTTATACGAGTAAGGATGTAAGTTATACCTTCTATTGAAAGAATACCTGAATGCTGGCCCCTTTTTCTATTATATGTCTTAACTGATATCACTTTGTAAGTTGCAGCTTCTCTAGACTGGTAGCATACACAAGGCAAAAAGTACCAAATCTGAAGAAAAAATAATGTTGTGATCTAACAAAATAAAAAAATAAAAGGACGAGATTAAAAAAAACTGTAGAAAATCGTAACTGCAGTCTTTACTAGCTGGCTGATTTCCTTCTGGCACCATAGCAGATCCTCAGGGAAGAATCGTGGGATGAAAGCACAGTGTGATCTCTGGCACGGAAAACAGGCAAAAAGTTGATTGCTGAGGATGAGAGATATTGAAAGGACAAATCTGATACTGGTATTCGGACCAAGGAGCTGGAGGAACACCCTAGGAAAAAGAAAGTATAACACCAGGTTAGGGACAATTGGGAAGAATCTTGAGAAAAAGATCAAAAAACATTATGCAGAGGGGAATTAGATGTTCAAGGAATAATTCAAATGCATATCAGGGTAAATGTATTCCTAAAATGACTATATATTTAGTCAGGAATACCACTTTTTAGGAAAGGAAGGTAATACAATAGTCGTGTTTTCTACTGAGTGAGTTCATACTGTGTGTGTGTGGAAGCTGGAAAGTAACTTAAGGGCATGTGTAAGATAAAGAATGGATGGGAGAAAATCATAGCACAATTAAAATTGAGTGTTGCACTATTTTTCCTGTGGACTGAGTTGTATGCGGTCTGTATTACCTCTATATTACAACAAGACTTCAGCTGGTTTGTGGTTTAACAGAATGCCTTAGATTCTCAAGGTGTCAACTTGTAATATAGCAGGAGATGGCAGGAGAGAGGGATAATATAAGATGTATATTAATGACCATCCCACAGCAGGGAAGACGTATCTAAATCACTTGAAACAATATGAGCAATGTATTGGGAGCTGCAGCTGGTATAAAGAATGATGCATCATAGTAATATAGACAATCCACATAAGACACCTGGATTCTTATCTTCATTTAGTGGCCTTTCCTGTTCAGATAGCAACATATTGCAGTTCCAGTGATAGCTCACACAGATTACTTTGGTCAGTTTGCTGACAGTCTGATTCATATCTTTAAGTTTTTCTTTCCATCTAGGGGGGTGAGATTTTCAAAGTATCTGAGTAACTTAGAAACTAACATTCCTTTTAACATGATGGAAAGATTACCTTGGGAGTTAGACACCTACACACCTTAACAAAGCTGGCTCTTAGAAACAAATCTCATAGGTTGTCTATAGTAATCTCATAGGTTGTCTATAGTACTTTTAAATGGAATTTTGGGTGGTAAAAGACACAGAAATCTTTGAAAGTTTGGCCTATAAGCATGCAACACAAAACATATAAAACTGGACAATTAAGTATGATCTGTGCCAGTCTACCTGTTCCTCAAGAAGACTGGTTGTGCGCCCACAAATCACAAAACTGTAACAGCACAGCTATCTGCCAAATTAATAGGCCCTATCAGGAAAATTACCTCAGACATAGCATTGCACTCATGTGGATAAATGGCCTCCAAATTGGAGCTTAAAACCAAAAGCATGGGTCTGCTTGAAATTTGCAAACACATTCAAATAATTGACATAGAGGTAACACATAAATATATAAATCCTATACTGAGGTAACTATTGAATTCTTTCAGTAAAGATGAAATAATGAATATAAACAAATGAAAGTAGAGTGGAGAAACTGCTAATTTGGTTTGCTGTTTTAACAATACCTCTCACCTTGCCTAACATTTAGAAAAGACCTGGACAGTAGTGGGTATGTTTTGTATTGGCCAGACCTCCGCAAGTCGAAGCCTAGACAAAGATTCTTCCTGCACGTTGGCAGTCATTCCACAGCTTAAAAACAGATGTTTTGAGAATCACACAGTCAGTTTTGCAATTGTTTCTCTTTCTCTGCTTTTTTTCCCCTTTTTTCACTCAAGTGTGTAATGAGTCTGTAGCTGATGATGTTCTGACAAGGGCACAGCTTCTGCAGGTTTCCATGGGAGTTATATGCACAGAATATAGCTCAGTTTATATATATGCATAGCCCTTATGTAAGTGTCTGGTATAATGTACCCAAAATAAGAGATAAAGGAGAATGAATCTATTAAAGGTGCGTTTTGTTCTGCATCCTGCCTTGTCACATGCTTAGTGCTATAGGTCAAATAGCAAAGAATTCACTGACAGACACCTCTTGAATTTTGCCTTCAAATCTATTCTGCCATTCCTCATTATATAGGACTTACACAATAATAAAACATACTACTAATAATGCCAGAAATACCAGGCCAGTCAGAACTAGTGACAGAGTACAGTAGCTAGATGTAATTTGCTTCCAGAAATAATTTAACTGTCCAAATGTTTAGCCACAGATAATTACTATAGTCATTACAGTTTTGCAGAGATGTCCAAAAGATTGTCCAGGAAAACATAGGAAGTTTTTCTTAAACTTTCATTTCCAGACAGCAGAGATGCATTGATTCATTCTAGCTAATATTCTTTCTGAATTCCTGTCTTTTTGTGTTTCTTTTTTTCCTGTTCTGTTTTTTTCCTATGATACAGAAAAATGTCTTTAAGAAACAAAGACTGATACTTCTCTTACTCTGTCTTTACTCTATATTTACCCTTTAACCTCTCCCCACTCTTCCCCACTCATTTCTTGGTTACTTGCTTTTCCAAGACATCACTAAAATTCATTCATTCTTTTCACTTCCTTCTCCTGTCGCTCTGGCTTTCCTCATCTCCCTAGGCCAGAAGCTGATGCTTTCAGGCTTACGGTGTATGCTACACAGATGAACACAAATTTGTCATAGCTAATATGCTAAATCAAAGTGTACTTATATCAGAAAGAAGTTATGATTTCAACAACAGTTTCCTCTCCACAATGTTAGAGTTCCTCTCCTTATCAAAATCACCATTTTATTAAATATCTAAAATTTCAATTGCTTTATTAAAACCACTAGAAAGCTGAAAGAGATCTTTAACTAAAAAACTAATTTCAACCTGATTTTATGGATAATTTTTTTTGCTTAGCTCAATACAAATTAGCACTACATACTTCACACCTCCTTTGAACCTGCTGTCCAACAGAAATGAGGAATAGACTTGCACTATGCAAAAGGTTTTATTCCCTTGTCATTAGTGTAGCATCTCAGTGGCATCCAGTAGTGCAAGATATATGGCATAATGAACAAAAAAAAAAAAAATAGAAAGTACTGTCTTAAACACTGCTTCAAAAAGACTGAAACCTAGGACAGGAGGAAAAACTGTGGAGATAAGCTTATTTTTCTGGATAAATAGATTCAGTGAGATGACACTGACATCTCAGCAATAATGACAATTATAAAAGACAGTGTTGGCAAGTCATTGAACGTTATAGAAATTAAGAGCATCTAGAAGTGAATAATACTATGTATAAAAAATAAATACTAACTAATAGGTACCTTTAAAAGGCAGTCAGATTCTGAAGCAATTTGACCAAAAAAAGTTAGTGAAAGAAAGAAACAAAAAAAGGAAACCTGGGGGGATATTTTGTGGGTGTGGGAACAATATTCTAATTCTTCTTTAGTAACTCAGGAGAGGATCGGTTTTACCTCTAACAAAGTATTGGCTGTTCACTGACAGAAATAAATTTGACACCTGGTGGCAAAAGCATGTGCTGAGATCTACTTTATAAATCTATCTTGTGGTACAACTTCACTATACCGGACTGGCATAATAAAATGCAAATCTAGACTTCTGGCATTAAAACTAATTATCAAGTAGAGTGAAGTTTGGGAAAGAGGCCCAGATGAGGTCAACTGACATGGTAAAAGAAGCTTCTAAATACGTAAAAGACCTAAAAAGTAAGTAATGCAATGCCAACAGTTCTTTCAAGTTTCAGTAAGAGAAGCTCACAATCAAATCAGCTTCATATCTTTGAAGGTAAGTAAAAGCTGATAACTTTTATCAAGTTTGTATAAAATATCAATCCCTGCTGAGACTGTGGTAACCACAGTGACTGCTGTAAGAACCTTTTAGCCTTTGATCTCATTTCATCATGGAAAGCTATATAAAAACACTTTGATTCAACTAATGATTACGTTTCCCCAAAACAATTTAAAGAACCATCTGGATGTTCTCTAAATAGAATAGAATAGAATGAAGAGAGATGCAGAATTGTAACATACCAGAATACAAAAAGACATACATTATTAAAGGATATTATCCATCTGCAGAAAGATGACTGAGGGAAATACTATATCGCTTTCACCTTCAAAATCTCCCATGAAATGTATATCCAGGTTGCCACCCCATTCTGAGAATGATAACTCCCCAGCAACATTCTCCATCATTTGTAAAAGTTCTTCAGCTTCAATACAATCTTTCTGGCAAATCTGAGCTCTCACTTTATGTTCAAAGTTTCCTAGGTTCTTGTAAACTTTGCTAATAGCAGCATTTATTGTGAAACGTTGCTCATGCTGTATCTGAAAAAGAAAACTGTATTCCGGGATTACTGTGCTGAGAATAGTCCAAACTTGTTCTTAGGAAAGCATTAAACTGTGATTAAAGCCTGTGCAGCTAAATTCAGACCAGAGAACAGACTCAAAAATGTAGTTCATTATTTAAATCATTTCTAAATCTAATGGTCAAAGTCTCAGTCTTGGTATGACCTCCTGGAGAGTTTCATCTTGGAACAAAAATCCATTCCACTGTTGCATCTTTCACCTACAATGATAAAACTGGAGTAGACAGCTGGAAGTAAAGCAGACTTACAGCTCTGTGGGTCAGCCACAGAAAGAAACTCATCCTGACATGCAAAGCATTAGCACTTAGGGGAAAATTTGCTCACTGTACAAGTACTAATATATTAAGTTAGATTAGAAAGTCATATTGAGAAGTACATGCTCTTATAAGTCATTTTGTGGAAGGAGCATGAGTAAGTATTCAACAGTGTAAGAATACCTCGATCCATAGTAATAAGAAAGAAGAAAATGACTAAACAAAGATATTTAAGAGCAAAGAAAAACTAAAGAAGGAATATTAACTGTATGTCCTGACCATTAATTTCCAAAATTACTGCTCTTCAAGGAGATATATTTGAGAGCTGTTTGTAGAAGTTACAACAATTTTTCTTCCTGAGCTGTTCTGTAGAGATTTGATTTGAAATACACAAAACAAGAAAGAAGATGAGATCAAAATCCAGAAAGTTTCTTTCACATCAACTTCACATTTTCTGTTCTTAACATTAAATCTCTCTTCAGCGTATGTTCATTCTCAATATCCCCCCCTAGGGCACAGTGCAGAAGGGCTAGAATTTCAGAAGCTGATAGTAACGTTATCATTTTCAGAAACAGACTTGCAAAAAAGCTTCAGCCAGAAAAAAAAGAATTAGAAAAAGGAACTGTTTACATTTAAATGATGCTGGCTGTGAGTGTTATTAAGGGACCATGAGTGAGGGTCTTCTGCTTATGACAGTTTTTGCTAAAACAGAGATTTATATTTCTCTAGACATTGAGTTCTGGTGTCTTCTGTTTGCTTGTTTATTTGTTTGTTCATTCTTTTGTTTGTTTGTTTTTCCTAGATGATATTTATTATTGATTGGAAATATAATGTTTTTAATGACAAATAAACCAATGCAATCCTAAAGTCAACAGCTGACAGAAATGAACAAGTAGAACACAATGAATATATGAATAACAAGTGCAACTATTATGCACAGTTATATTCTGTCACATGCTTAAGCTCAGGAAATGTGTGATTACATCTCCCTGAGAATGGCTGAGCAACCTCTGCAACAATTTCTAGGAGTATATCTAAGTGCTAAGTTAATGAAAACAAAGTAAATGCCTTAAAATTCAACTGTAAATATATGTGTGTGTGTGTGTGTGTGTATGCGCGCGCATGAACGTGTGGGTGTGGGTGTGTGCATGCGCGCATGTATACACATGTGTTTTTTCCCACCTGGCAAATAAAAGACAGGCTTACTAGGGAGCTTCCAGCTAATCAGATCGGAAGATCTCAATGACACTTTCCACAGATTTCATATGTCATTTTCCTGTAGTTCCTATTCTTTATGTACTTTCCAAACATCTTTTATTATTACCCTTTAATAAGGTATACCATTTATGAATTAATTTGAAGGTGCTTTTAGATAAAATTAATAGGATTTAGTCTTCAGGATTTGGCTTTCCATTGTTATTTTAATTTCTTCACATTGATTTTATGAAGCTTTCTGTTCTTTCACTCTGCCTTTTGCAGCAATGGCATTACCATTAATCTTTTAAAATTCATTTTATATTTGCCTTCTTTGTCTTCCTAGCCCTGAAGCATTTGATTGTTTCACTGTAGGTATATATTTGTATGTTTGTATATAAATATATTTGTATATAGTAGTGTTAGTGGAGGGAGAGAAAATATGATTTCCTCATAATTTTTCAGTATTCATTATGTTTCGTGTATGACCAACTCATTTAGAAATTCTCAAAGGACTATTGCTCAGTGTTTTACTGTTTACAAGTGAAAAATTGTTGCTAACTTTAAGATAGTCTGTATTTATCAGAATATGTTTTTAGATTTCAAATATGCAAGGATTTTTAGCAGATCAGCATTACTAATTTTAAAATTTCACAACATAATGAAGAAAAGTAAAAAAAGGAAAACATAGTCATCATAACAGCTTCAGTGCACTGGGCTAGTTTTCATTTAAATTTTCTCCAAAAAGAATCTAGAATTGCTCCGAATATTACAAATAACTATTTTTGTAGTAGAATATCACAATATGTTACCATTTGAATTTTGTAACAAGCCAGTCAGAGCCATAGAAAGAATATACAGGAAAAGTATGTGACTAGAATGTTTCCGGTGTGTTTCTTGGGCAGAATACTGCAGTTAGAGGACAACCTTAAAATTAGCAACAGACCTGCAAAACCAACTTTCCTCAGCCAAAGTTCCAACTGCGTTTAAAAGCGGAGATTTGACTCACAAACTCACAAGCTACTGTCCTGCTACTCTTCTCAATTCCTATGGAACTTAAGGTAAAAAAAAAAAAAGAAAAAAAAAAGGAAAAAAAAAGAAAACAAGAAAAAAAATAGTTGAGTCTGGATTTTTTCTGACATCATTCTGGCCAAAGATATCCCAAAGCAAACTTGAAGAATATTAAAGCGACACATGCACAAGTCATGTCTACACATAAAATTAACAGGTATCACTTTAAAAACTGAAGGCATGCTTTGTAATATCTTAGATCAGACACAGATCATTTTCAAAAGGAAACTGAGAGGCATTTTTCCTCTCTGCTCAAAACCTGCTTTTAGCCACATTTCCAGTCAGAGATGAAATAGCACCTCACTATCTTTAGGCAAGCCAGTACGCTAAGCTCAGCTGATGCTTTATAGAGCTTTAATTTGTGAGGCACCTTACTTACCAGTTTCACACCCTCCCTCCCAAGTTCTCTTGTAGTTTGTATACTCCATTACCCCTACACAGCTGTTAACTTTCACGCCCTCACTACAAGACAGTTTAAGCATTACTCTAACAGTTTAACTTAATGCATAGTCATACAGTAAGAAAAACATTTCCCAACTATACCAAAGCCAAGCATTAAAAGGGCGCTCTGTACTAGGATAAATCTCACCCTAAGTCAGTTGACCTAGTTCACAAAATACAGGTCTAAAAAGGTCAATATCAAGTTCAGCTAAAAAATGTTAAGCTCTTCAGCAGTGTGCAGATATGGCCTTGCCCTTTGCCTCCACCATCAGCAACCAAAGACTCATAACCTTTCTCTGCACAAAAACTGGATACCACTTCCCGGACAACTGTACGTGGAAATCAAGAGAAATGGAAAAAAGGAACTAGAAGATAGGCTTCTTAAGTTAAATTGTAGTGTGGATATGTCCATTTCCCAGCAAACTTTCTGGAGAAGGTCTTAGGTTGGATGCAAAAGGAAAAGCTGTCCCTATATTGCAGATGCCACTTATGGTAGCTCACTAATAGCTTTCAGGTGAAATTAACTCTAGTAGCATTAATCTTCATGCCAGCAACACTAATCTCTACTTTATTAGGATGAAGACATACTTTTTCCCACTTCAGACAGACAAGTTTTTATATTCCTCTAATTGCCTTTCTGAAAGTGTCTATTTGTTATGACCTGTTCCAATAAAATTCCACTTTCCTTTTTCCATTGAGTTTTCATACATCACTTAGAACATGCTTGAGTATTTTTGGGGGAATGAGAGCTAACTCTTGTATCATACATAGTGAGCTGTGAATGGCTTATCTTCAAAATAGTGATATTACTTGAGGAACCCAGAACTTTTAGATATGCTGTGACCAAAAATCAAGGGATTTTAAGGCATTAGCTTCTGGGGATATAAAAAACATTTTGGTGTACCAAAAAACAGGGAAAATAGTGATAAGAGTTCATGCTGCTAGTTAGGAGAGTGCTAATGTTATGCTATGAATAAAGCAATATTTTTGCTGCAGTGTAACTATAACCTGAAAGAGCTGTAAATTCTGCTATGATAGGATTTCATAGCAAATCTGATAAGTATGTAATTACATATATACAGACAATTTACTTCCGATGCCTGTGACTCTTTGCTCTTTAAATTGTTTCTGTGTAATTGTAAGCAAATATCTAACATATACTCTGACTATAAAGCATAAGTTGCCCCGAAAGTCTTCTTCTCACAAATTGTCCTCCAGGAATAGTGAAATGTAGCAGTAGTATATTTCACTTTGTGGAACTGTATTCTGCCCTCTGGAAAGGCAGGCTCATACTTTCAGAGCTAAGAAGTATAACTCACAAGTTTATTACCATAAGAGATCATTGTGAAAACTTCTCCTAAATCTATGAAAACTGTTACAAGTGGAGAAAAAGCATCTTGGATTTTAGAGCTATTTGTTTAATGAAACATAGTTTAAATTCAAAAATTTTGTTCTTTTATTTTCAATTTGGTCATTTTAATTGACTGCATTGTTCTTGGATTCTGCCATAGAATTTCACTGAAAATCGATTCCTTTTTCTTTTTTCTTTCAGCCTATGCTAGCTTGTAAATTGTTCTAATCTGTGAACAGGAATCTTTGCTTGCAACACTGGACTGATTCCCCAAAAAAGCATTTGATGGAGCCTGGAGTAGAATTTTATTTAGCAAATGGGAATCCTTGAAGACTGTACTTTGTGAGGTGCACTGATTCTTTGTTAGGTAAAATAGTTTAGTGCTAGTGATGTGGCAAAATTACAAGCATACTGATGTTTATCAATAGTTGCTGCTGTGTAATTGCACAGCTCCAATGGAGGAAATGCATGGTGTAATTGGTCCACCTACATTCACTGCCTGTTACATCTAGTGTTTGAGGAGCAGAATAAAACAAGGCAAAGAA
Organism: Struthio camelus; assembly: GCF_040807025.1. NCBI lineage: Eukaryota > Metazoa > Chordata > Aves > Struthioniformes > Struthionidae > Struthio > Struthio camelus. Next base: position 48,621,317 of record NC_090945.1, on the reverse strand, counting down.
TACAAAACAGGATATCAGATGGTAGAGTACATTTTCCGTTTCTTCCTTAGACAAACGTTGATGCAAATGTTACTGAGCAAGCGGAGCACTCATGCTTCATGATAAACAAAATTAAAAAAAAAGAATTGGGCTATGGAAGTTCATAGCCAGTTTTATTTTTGATTCAATGCTTTTCTGGTGTCATCAATGTCATTTTTAATTTATCTTCCAGTAGATTTATGCAGGCTATTTGCCATACAAATTTGATATTATCATTTAATCTCATCTCTCTATTCATTTGTAAAGTGCCTATAAAAATGGTTCCTAAATGCAAGATTGTGAAGATCAATGATATTATAAGCAGAATAAACCATATTTCAATAAATCTCTTATTCTACAAAATGCTTGGTTTTGATTTCACTGTAAACTGAAAATTGAAGATTAATTTCTGATTTTGCCTGTGCTTTAAAATGTTGTCTGAGTACTTCCATACGTGTTAGAAATATCTTTTCTTGGGCTTCACAGTACAGTACTAAGATAATATTAACCAACCAACTGTATAAGAAAGAAATTGTAAGATTAAAAGAAAACCTGTAATCAACTATATGCATGCATACACACAAACACAAGTATACATACATATCCCTATATGCACACAAAATCATTCGCAGAATATGTAATTGTAACTACAAGAGTGATTTAATTCCTTCCTCTTAATAAATCTATTGCTAGCTCCAAGGCAAAGTGGACTGATTAGCCTCAAGAGTTTATATCAAATGGACTAAATAGCTCATAATTGTCCAAAAATAATTGTTTTTCAACCATTTATTTCGAGGAAGAATATAAAATAGAGGAGAAGGAGAATTTGATGCCCAGGATTAATTATTATTTTTTCTTTTTTATTCATTTTGGACATTTCTAATTTTCTACCCAGTAATGTATTTTGTTTCTTTTTCTTTGTACAAATTATGAAGAAATATGTCCATATTTAAATGTTTAGAAACTATAAATAATTATGCAATTATCAACAATGTTATCACGTTTGTCATATATTCTTATAACCAAAATATCTTTCACATAGGAGTTAAGAGAAGGTCATTAGGACAAGCAGATATTGTTTAAGTAATTGTGATGTTTTGGAAGCTATATAACATGGTATATATCTAATTTTCTCTGATCCTATAAATATTTAAGTGCCATTCCCCATTTTCCTTTTTCGCATATACTTGTTGAACACCATGCTATGAAGATGACTCTTCCAAGAATATGTCTTTTTTTTCTTTTGTTAAATTAATTTAAAAGAATCCAAAAGTATATTCCATCTTCATAAACAGAAAGTAGTTCTTCAGATTGAAAATAAAGTTGGCAGGGTGGTTTTTGTTGATTTTTGTTTTTGTGATTTTTTCTTTCCTTCAGTAGACTTTCTTTTACCAGAAACTGGAATTCTGGGAAGGTATTCTCATGGTTAACTGTTCTCTCAAATCCGGAATAGTTTCTCCCACCCCCCAATATATGTCCATGCAACAGAATTCTATTTATGCTACAAGAAGAGTGCATAATAGCGAGGATATGTTAACGACAGGTACTAGGAATGCAGAAGTATATGGTGAGGAGAAACGGAGGACTGAAGCACAGCTCTAAATGTCACGACGACTGAAAATTATGAACTTAATGAGGTGCTGCTACTCCTACAGGACTCTGGGAGCTGCTTAGTAAGCTTTGGCTGTGTCTATAGGGTCTTTGAAAGGTGATTCTTGAGGTAGAGCTCAAGTACATCAAATTATGTAGCTTGTTTTAATTGTGCCACTTGTTGTGGCAAAAACCTCCATATGAACAAGTTACTGATGTTGTCTTATCTTGCTGGCTAGGTAGTCAGCACCTAATTCCTTAGTAAGATAACAAGAAACACAACAGGCAGGTACTTTGTTGGATCGATTAGTTTAAGCTCGAGCATGAGTTTTAGTTCCAAGATAACTTGACTACATAAAGTACTGTACGTTTTTTTCCAAGAAGGTCTGCAGTAGCACTGTGAACTTCCATCAGCACAGGTAGAACTCACGTGAAACTGAGATCCAAAACTGGATCAGAAAGTTCCTAAGAGGCTGCAGTTGATAATGTTGCTGCTGATATTCTATCATCTCCTCTTTTGCAGAGCTAGCAAAATTCAGGGTTTTGTGAGTCATTCTATTCAGGGGGAGAAACTGATGATTCAGTCAGGCATTACTTTCTTGATGAAATTCGCTTTACAAATAAAGTTTTGATTCCCTGAACACAGCAAAAATCAAACAATAAGGCACAGTACTTTTGTTCACTGCTCCAAAACCTTTTTAGGTAGTATGAAAACTCTTTAGTTTCCTTTTTAGCTTAAGGTAAAGCTATCTTCTCCTCTTTGCTATGTATGTGGTTCTCTGAAAGTGACACCCACACAGAACATTGTCTAAGTTCCTGCAGCCCCGTTCTCTCAGCTGGTTTATTTATGTCTTAAGTTGTACAGGGCAAAAGCTTTTGTAAGCAAATACGTTGTCATGATCTAATTTAGTTCATGGCACCACAGGTGTGATCAAGGAGGGCAATGCATCATGGCAGAAGGGCAGAAAGTTTCCAATTTTATGTCCTTAGGCAAAACACTGGCCAGAAAACATCTTCATCATATGCAACTTGTTGTTAGCACAGATTTGTGTGTTTGGCATGGGACTAGTTAGTGGTTTAACCATCTTTCTCCTTGTGTGTTAGCATATCTTATATGAAAAGTGGTGATTATGGGTGTCAGGTTCAGTGACGTCTAATCTAAACATAATAAGAATGAGCAATGATTTGGCAGCAGATAGCTCATTAACACTAAATAGTACCTTCTTGTACTGGCACTAAGTTTCTGGCACTCAGTTTCTTCCTAAAGGGATTTCTCTATCTGTGCAGAAGTTTGACCACAGCACTTTTCTTGCCTATCCTAAGAGGTCTGAAGGATCAGGTTATATCACATGTTAGAGCACTGATATCTCTTGCTTAAATTTGGGCTGTGAAATGTATTTCAGGCAAATACGTTACATTTCACTTTTTGTTTTCGTTTTGTAAATGAGAGGGATTTTAAATCTCTAGGAAAAAAGCTAACATTGTCCCTAACAATAGAATATACTCATAACAAATTATTTCTATGATACAGAATAGATCCTTCAGCTTCACTTTGATATTTATCAACTTATAAAAGCAATCTGCTTCTTTAAGTACTCCATGGCCTTGAACATTAGTAGTTCAAACTATAATTTTCTTTGGATGAAACCGCTCTTTCTCAATTCAAATAGCAGCAGCTTTGATTGCTGACAAAAGGCAGAAAATAACACATCAAAATGAACTAGGTTAAATTAATAACAGAGGAAAAGTAGTAGAATATAATAAATAGCAAAGTAAAACACAATTTTACTATTCTGAGGTGCTCACTAAATAGACATCTTGTTTTTCAAGTGGTCATTAAAGAGCAGAAGTATGAGATTTACTAGAAGAACATAGATCAGTGAACTAAACAAATTAAACCTTAACAGCTTGCTCATTCAAACAGGAATCTATTTTTAAATATGCATCCTCAAAAAATCAGCACAGCCCAAATCTAGAGCTATACCATTCACTATAATAGTCACATGCTAAGTGTTGCATGCAAATACTTTAAAAGGTGATGTGACATTATTGCACATTCAATAGGAAGGGGCCACACTGCCCATAACAGCCCCATAATGGGGCTTAGAACGCCATTATTCCCTGTAACTTCTGCCTACGTTCCTCTCTCTTTCATGGATCTCTTGAAAATCATTTCATTATTGCCAGGGTTTTGGTGTCTGTTTATTCCCCTATATCCAAATTCTCTACTCCATCGTGCCTCCCATTTTCCCATGCCATATCTCCATATAACTCACTTACGTGAAGGCTGATATTCAGATTATATAGGCAGATATTTTCCCCTTTTTTCGGAAGGGTCTGTCACGTTCACTCCTTAAGAAAGGGCCACTTTTCACTACCACTTTTTCTTACCTTGTCATTACAAGGTTCCCAGATCTTTCACTGTCATAAATTCTTTATCCTAGATCAAGTATATCCATACTTTCATTTAATCTCCCACCTTACCAGGAGTCAAAATATCTTCAATTTCAGCTTGTTTTCTTGCTGAAACACAATGCTCTCCCATTCTTATTAATACTCATAGTGCCATATGCCTTGCTTTTACCTCTGTTCTCTCCTTCACATTTCTCGCTAATAATTCCTCTGTTTTATTCTCTTGCTAAAGTCCCTGCATTCTCCCCACTCCTTCACAACCATCATTTCTGTCATCTGCTATTTTTTTCTGTTTTCTGTCAGAGAGGTAAGCCTTTCATGATGTTCTCATTTTGAACTGTAATAGGAGGAGGTGCTGAAAGAAGACAAAAGGAACGAAGGTAATGATTCATGTCATTATCAAAGTAGTAGAATATTTTAAGCTGTGGAACATCTGCACTGGTCAGATTAATTGCACATATTTGTTATTTCTTAGGACAAAATGAACCAATTGCATGCACCAAGACTATGGATATTGGGCATATAAGCAGACAGGTAAATTAGCCTGTTACAGGAGATTCTGTTAGAATCAGATATTTGAGTTGTTTTGCATGTTCTAGTTCTTATGCTAAATAATAAAAAATAAGAGATTGTGTGCTAAGCATTTAGTATGTAATTTTCTTCTATCTCAAACTCCGGCAATATAGCTTTCCTATATAGATCACAGCAATGGGTCCTATAACGCCAGTGAAGCACAAAACATACAGATGCCATTAGAAGACATCCAATTTATGCAGAGCCAATAAAGTAGCAATTAGATAACTTACATCTGCATAAGCTAAAATAGGCAAGAGGAGTTAATTAGAAAATGTTTTGTCTGCTTGTTTTCTTGAGGAAATTACATTACTAAATTCTTCTGCCTTGTCCCTCAGAATCCCTTTCAGAGAACACGTGTGGAAGAGAAGGAAAGAGCTAAATTAACTCTTAAATACTTTCAAATAGCTAGAAATTTACCTGATGACAATGCATTCTCTTGAAAAAAATCAGATCAGGCTAACAGAGTGCTTCCACTCAAGGATTCTTAAATAAGTGACTCACTGATGCTAACAAAGCCACAAAATATTTTATGCCTGTATAATCTGTTCATCTCTTGCACTTTGCTCTCTGACTAGGAAGACAGGCAAAGAACTGTGTATCACTTACCAATATCCCTATCTCTATTACAAAAGCTCAAAATCAGCTCAGTCATAAATTTTTGAACACCTTTCGCTTCTCAGCAAGCAGAAGACTGTGAGTTGGACCTTGAAAATTATATGCTATGGAATTAACATCATTTTTTTCTGGCAGTTTAGTTGCTCAGTGATAGAGCCCGTCAGGTCTTTTTTTCTTACAAACTGAATAGTCAAATGAAAATGAGCTTACAAGCTAAAGCCCATAGAATTAGAGGAGTTCTTGCCTAGAGTTTGACTTTCTGACAAACCTTTGCTTTTCCTCTTCCACTCTCCTTAATGATAGTTTATTATGAACTACATCCTGTGTGGCAAAGATTTCCATTCCATATATTTTTACCGTTCTTAGCTTCTTCAGCTTCTGCTCCCTGGATGCAGATATTTTCTTCTAGTAGAAGCTTCAAAAGCCCAAGAAGAATTAAAACAAAGTCACATTTGGATCATGGCAATAATGGTCAATTTCTTCCCTGTATGTCTTGTCCTGAGGAAATGCCTTACATGTTTTTCCTGAAAAAGGCAAAAAATATACACACGCATGCACACACAAATAGTGGTAAAGATGCTTTCCAGTAGGTAAGCAAATGAACCTTTGTCAGAAGAATAATTTCTAAATATAAAAAGTATGTTAAAAGGAGTCTAAATAAATGATATAGCAACATAATGATGTGTTTAAATAGAATTTATGTATTTGGAAAAATATGAGGAGTCATTAAATGTTCGGGTGATCATTTTTCAGAATTGTCTTCTATGCAAAATATAAAAGCAGTTAGGGGTTAACACAGTCAACCTGAAACTGATGAATCCTCAAGATATTTACAATTCTATCTCCACAACTTCATTTATTGATCAAGTTGATTTATGCCTTTACCTCTGCAATTCCTGTAAGAGCTACAGACGTGGAAAAGTGAGGTGATTTCTGTTTTTACAAAGGCTTGTTAACTGTACTTTAGTTTTCCAAACCAAAATAAATGACATTTCAGATGCAGTTCTAATGGTATGTGAGCCCTGCTAAGTTCACAGAGATGAAAGGAAAATAATAATTACGCTATTTGTTATAAATGATTGTATTCTTGATTATTGTAAAAATTTATTTATAGAATTTCCTCATTGTCTTCATTCTTTTGTTTAATTTTCCCTATTTATTTTTTCTAATTTTCTTTCTTTTCTCTCACTTTAATAAATATTAAAGAATAATAAGAAGAATATTCTTCTTATAAGAAGAATAAGAAGAAGAAAAGAATATTCTTTTCTTTGGATTCCTTCCCATTCTTTTTGCCTTATAATGTATTTCTTTTCTCTGCCATTTCTCTGCTTATTTCTCAAGACTAGTGGGTTTTCTTTGTTATTGTTTTCATGATCTCCCGATAGTCAAGAAATGATGAAAACACTATATTAAAAATATTTAGAGTGAAATTCTGCCTTCACATACCCATATACAGTATCCAAGCTCTCAGACAGGTTTAAACTCACAAACCAGTCATGAACTCTACATATAATTTGACATTATCTGCAGAGGTCCTATATATCTATGTATTTTATGTTTCAAATTGTATTGCTGGGTTGTGTTTTCAGTTCTATTCACTCCTTAATGTCCTTTATTCACAGTCTGCTGAGTTTTCCTCTCCTTAGTCTATGCATTCTTGAGTAATTTGAAGTGCTTGTCTTCTCATAGGGGCTTTTGTTGTGCCTAATGTCCTCCTAATATACTATTTTCATGCAACCATCTTGTTTATTAATGGAATCCAGATAAGAGAAAAAAAAAAGATTAAACGTCTTCAATCCACTCCTGCTTATTCTTAGACTAGCAGCTTCAGATGAGACTGTCCTGAAGTGGTTGATAGCACTTTTTTGAGCACGTAACTTGAAAGTCCATAATCCTACCTTTTGAAAGCTACTCACAAAAGCCTCTAGTACTTTAAGTAACTGAGATTGCACCACCTATGTACAACAAGTTTCCCATCTAGCTGCCATCTCTATTAAAATTTCTTCTAAAATATTTTTGTCAGCATTTATGGGAACATTTATGCTTGACGTTTGACTGGGTTAGCTCATCTGTGTTCAGAAATTTACACGCTACATGTGTCAATATTCTCACGTGAAATACTTATGGGCCTAACCTACCACCAGATCATGGTGTTCATTGAGGCTGACAAAATTTCAGACATATTTCAAACATCATCCTGTGTCATAAAAACTCAGTGAACTGGCAACAGTTAATTTCATCTCATTCAAGTTTAATCAGTTTTTTCACATGGGCGTCTTCCAGACCAGAGGAATTTTCCTATAAAAGAATCAGACTAGATCATGGAAAAAAACCCAAGCCCCTTCCTCCCATTCGCTTATTTGAAGGACTGGAGAGGAAATTCCCTCTGTTTATTTTTCCTAATATATTATTTTGTTTCAGGTTGCACTACTTCAGTGAAGTGAGCAGACCACATACTCTTTAGATGGATCCCCCAGCCTTTAAAACAAGTCAAGTTCAGCTGTATTTCTGCTGAAGCCCAGATCCCGTTCCATGTTATTCCTTCCTGCCTTATTATTACTTGACAGGACAGCTCCCTGGGGGAACTGTGAATATTTTACCAACAGCCATCCCAACTACTGTCTCCAGACAAAAGAAAGTGGGGTCCTCCTTGCTGCACACAACAAGAATTCAAATCCTTAGTTTTTTTTCTCCAGGTAATGACTCCTCCATGATCCTTTTTTTTCCTGTTAAGAGGTCAGATTTGGCCAAATGGGGAAGAAAAGGCAGGAACTTTGGCTTTATTCTGGCAGAGTGGAGCATAGGGCCTTGCTTTTTAAATAACTTAAATGTATGTTAGTGAACCCTTCCTCCTCTGAAACAAAGATTTATTCATTCAGGCTTACCTTACCAGCATTACTTCTTACTGGCTCCACCACATTTTAATGTGGTTTTGCAGTAGTGTCATAGCGTAAATTGTTTAACCATTCCTACATTAATTGTCAATTTTCTGTGGTCAGAATAATATACTTCAACGCTGTGTTATGTTTGTACTGATACAAAAAGTAGAAATTTTTATAGTGGCGATGAAGCAAAATCAGCAGGTGTGATTATCATGATAACTACACCCCTGGGTGCTTAGAAGCACATGGCTGCATCTGGTCCATAGTTATCTCTCCAGGGGTGAGATTATTTCATGATAACCACACCGCCCTAATGGCCCATTGCTTAAGTAGTATTCATGACCCTGACATAGAATCCTGCTCACATTGAACAGACTGAATTTCTCCCCCATCCCAGCTGTCTCTACTTTTATGTTTTTAATTTAATTGTTTCTTCATTCATTTCTACTCATTAAAGAGGTGCATTTAATATAAATGCAGAGTGCATTGTGTTTAATAGCACAATTGCAGATGAATAAAATGGATACTTCAGACTAAAAGCGATCTAGATTCTAGGTACAGCACAGCTGATTTTGTACCACACATCTGGTGGAACCTGACCAGCATTACTTGCCATGAAAGTCTCAAACCAAGATTCAGGGATTTTTCCAGTGCTCTGAACAAAGAATAATGGCCATTACTCCATCCCTGTACTATTGCTAGGAAAGATGTAAATAAAGAAAAGAGGGCAATGACAGGAATTTTCTTGCCCTGGTCACCTCCCATAGTCATTGACGAATAGTGCAATTTGGAATTAGGCTAGGAATGCTCTAAGCTACTACACACGAAGGACTCCAGAGGTCAAGGACCTAGGTTTGGGAAATGCAGAAATGAGTTTATTGTCAGCCTTGGGTTTTCTCTCATCTTCTGCCCCATGGCATATGCCTTTACCTGTGGCAGGGCTCTGTTGCTGTATTTCTATGCCATATGTCACTTAATTAAATCTAGCTAATAGTGTGGCATGGTAAACACTGCATAAGTATTCTGTGAGTCCTGAAAGAAAATAAGTACTACAGCTGAAGAAATTATTTTTTATACTTCATACAATAAATTATTTTGCCACTTCCCTTTAAAGGTTAATGTATTTTCCCAGCAGTTTAAGCTGAGCACAAAGGCTCAGAAAGAGACACAATGACAGGCAAGTGAGTGCTACCAAGTAAAAAACAAAGGCTTTCTTCCCTTTAATGGGACTCAAGACACCAATAATCTCGTCTGGTTTAGCTGATAAGGGAAGGCACAAGATGGTGAAATGGATTCAAAAGAGAAATATTTCTTTATTAGACACATTCAACTTACTTTTTTTTTCTTTTTTCATAGTAATGAAAAGCTAAGATGCTCACATTTCACAAGGTACTAACCATTCAATGAGTTAAATCAATATTTTATTTTTAAATTGAGGGGATGCCACAAGATATTTCTTAATTAATTTTGTAATTCCTAAGAGCAATTAAAAGGATTATTGTGAGAATGACTGTTGTAATTTAAATCAATTTTAGTCATAAAGTCATTTTACCATGATATCCTTTCTCCCTAGCAACAGTGGATCAGAGCATGTCAGAGAAGTGAAATATGCCCACTGAATCTAGGCAGAGTAAGCACAAATTAGAATATCTGATTGCCTGAGTCTCACATCTTCATTCAGTCTGAGCAACATGGCTTTTATCTTTTAAGGTTATACTTCAAGAAATTTCTATAAACTATTTTGCACATAGAATACAAAGAAAAACTATTTTTAAATTAAAAAATAAATTTGTATTTTCTGTGCCTTTTTTATGAAGCGTTTGACACAAAAGATATTGTGTCATGAATGAAAAAGCTGGGAGGAACGGAAGATCTATGATAGGGATGCGAGTCATTCAAAAAAATTGTTACACACATTATTTTTAACATTAATAAGTAATATAAAACTTAGAAAAAGCAAACAAGCATGAGCTTTTAGACAACTTACTTTTTTACATCTAAACTTCAGATCCACAAGTATATTCAAGAGGTAAGGAGCAACATAGCACAGCACTTCATTTTCTCTTTTAACTTCAGGAATCCCAGCTCAGTAATCCCTCGAGAGCTCAGTGAATAGTTTAATTCTCCCTCTAAAAGGGAAAAATGTCAAAATCCACAGGCTTTCCCTCTTAGAACATCTAAACAAAATTGTCTTCCAACGCAAATTATAGCTTTGCTTCTCAGGTAGCCACTCAAGTGCCTGTCTAACGTTGTTCTGTGTCACATACTACACATGGGAGAAGCAACATGCAGTTACATTCTACAGCAACTTCAGATATTCCAAGTTACTTCTTTGTGTACTTTTTCTTTAATAGCACTTTTGTGGAAGCAGGGGGAAAACATTACTGTTTATCTCTCATCCTTTTCTTGAATTTTACTAGTAAATACCTCTTTTCCCTAATAGAATATGAATTAGTGAGACATAAGGGGACAAGCGAGACATTTAAATAAATTCACCAAGCTCCTTCATTCTCCTGGTGATACCTCAGCAGTTCTCACTGATCAACAGTGCATGAGGTACTTCTGCAGAAAGAATGACTACCCATTCAACAATTTCAAATGCAAATTAGAGGTGTAGAATGCAATTTTTCATTTCTAAACTGTAAAACAAAATGAAAGGAATTTCCCTTGCTTAACATAATATTCTTTCAATTTTAGTTGTGTCAGCCACAGGAGCAAACGTTATGCTACTTTACTGAATTGTAGTCTATTTGGGAAAACATGTAGTTGTGCAGAATTTTAAGCACTTGGGCAAAGCTGAAATGACATGATTTAAAAAGATTGTTCATGTCCTTAAAGCTAAGCTATATTCAACTGTTATCTTCTACGGAGGCCACGTTGCTTAGCAGTGTGAAGTACTGCGTATCAGAGTGTTTATATGTAGCTCAACTTATTTATGGAAACATATTTTCAGCTGAAAGGAAGAATTAATTATTGCATTCTTAGGCTTTTAAATATATTTCTTGTCATATGCCTTTTCAAAGAGGGAAAAACTTTTTTTTTGAATGAAACACACTTATCAAAGAACAGGAAACATTGAAACCTGCCTATTTGTTGCATGCCTCGTTTGGAACTGACAAATTATAAGACAGTCAAGAAAGAAATTACCTTTTTCTGTTAAGTATGGAGCTGTTTCAGATATAAGAAAGTGCGCGGTAATTAGATAAGGAAAGTAAGACAGCGGAAAATAATGATGAAGAACACCATTACTAAGTCTGAAGAAATGAACCCTAGGTATCCATACCACAAGGTAAAACTTGGCAAGTAGATAAAGGGGAAGTATCTTCAATATTAATCCAGCATTATATGTAATAATACCATTATGATTCATTCTTTTAACGTTACACTATTGTTGAACTTTTAATATATTCACTGTGGTTTATATTCATGATTAAAGTGTACAGCAATCCATACATACAGGTTCAGTTGTATATTTTATTTCACTAAATAAGCTAGCTGACTTAAACAAAGCCTTTCAAAGGTTTCTACATTCTATAACCTAAGAAAAAGCCTGCATTATTAGTGATGATAATACTACCAATGATAAAGGACCAGTTTTCTAACTTTTATCTTGCTTTAGCGTTCTCTCATCAAATTCGAACTCTGCTTTATACAATTTTTTTGAAGGATGAATTAAGTTTATGTTTTCTCTGAACCACTGACAAACTGTACTCTGCATAGCAGATTGCAAAGATAGAAACTTTTGGTCAGGAGATAGCCAAACACTAAGCATGCCTTTTTAAAGAGCAGACTCTTCTTATATGAGACATAGGCTAACGTAAGAGTAACTGTTTATTACAAAAAAAGTTTATGAGGTTTGTATTCTGATTTTACCTACATGTACAGAGAGAGAGAAAGATACAGAAATGTTGCAAAAATTCTCTAGAAGAGTAAAAAAGAACTAAGGCTACTTTCAAAGCCTTAGATTATGTGACAAAAAAGGAGCCTTATTTTTATTCCTCTTTGAAAGTAAAAGAGAACTTTGAAAAAACAGCAATTTTTTAAAAAAGCTCTTTCATTTTTACTCATTTAAGCTCCTTAAAATCTTCAGAACGTAAACAAGAATAGCAATGTTTAGAAAATGTTCCAATTAAGAAATTGGTTAATTCAGAGATGTTCTAAAGAAAAAGGAAACACAGGACTCTGGAGTACTATTTTCAGTTCTACCCAGTGTAAACATAGCCCGTACAGTGAAACAAGATCACTTCACTTTTGGTGGAGAGCTGCCCTGGCAGTACCAGGACAGGCCTTCCAAAATCCTTTCAAACAGTGTACATGCAGGTTGTTCCTTGCGTAACTGAGATGACAAACTTCTTCAAAAGGTAAGTTATAATTTCCTGGTGCTCCTACTGCCTGAATAGTGAAACTATGCATAATAAAGCGAGACCATTTAGGCTACCAAATAGAAAAGAGCCATGTAAGCATAAAAAGACATATATTAACCAAGTAATGCATTTTATGACAATGGTTAAGCAACTTCCTTTACGTATTGAATAGTCTCTACCCTCAAGAATGCTGAGGGGAAGAAACAATGCAATTATTCTCAATAAGACAATGTGACCAAATCACTATTAAAATGAAAGATACTTTTAAAAATCCAATTTACGCAAAAATTTTAAGAGCTGAAAGCTTTTATATGCAATTGAATGTTTTGATTTATTAGAACAAACATTTCAGGTCTTGTTAAAACAGATGAAACTAAAAGAATCTATCAGAAGAAGAACTGGATGAATATATTTTAAAGAATTTCCACCATAGAGACAAAGACTATCTCCCTATCAAATTGATGGAAGGGTATTATCCTACTACATATAATGTAGCAAATTGCCTATTCATGAGCTAAAGTGTATAGCGAAAGATCTCGTGAAGGAGCGGAGCCAGCTGAAAAATGGCAACACCTCATTTTGAACCCAGAAAAACATGAATGAGATATGATCTCCTTCTTCTATGGATTTATGGACAAGGAACATTTGTAAAGCACTTGGAACTGATCCAGCTCATCTCTCTGACTTTCTCATCAACCCTAGATCACTCTTCCCAGACCAACTTCTCCACTGCTGTAACAAGCAGAAGCTAAGGACAGCAACTCTTCCCTTCCCCCCTGCAACCCCTGTCTGAATCTACACAGCAAGTTTTCAGGTCGGTATGTTTCTACCTTATGATTTCATAGAGACATACTAAAAAGGTGAAATGGAGTTGTGAAGGGCTAGTTAGTAATAATTTTATTTCAAAGCTTTCAAATAGGTGATTTGAATGGGCATCTTGTGAACAGATGGTTTTCTAAGTTAAGCACCAACAGCTTCTTTAGTTAAATGCCTTATCATTTAGACCACTTATTTCTGGAGAGGCTATATAAGCTAAGCTTTGGTAAGCCAAAATAAACAGAGGAATTAAATTCACATCTCACATTCATTTTTCATTCTCAAGACAGTGCTTTGAATGGTTTCTTCTGAGGACTGGCTTGCTTACTTTAGGATTATGAAAGTTAGGAATTTTTTTATAGATGATTTAGATAATCTACAATAACCCAGCCAAGACTGGTAATCTCATCAATGAAAATTTTTAACCTATTTGTAAATATTTTAATTACCAGGAATACAATGAAAAGGCATGGTATAACTTTTGGAAGTAAGGTGCTGAAGTAATCATAATAAGGTACTACAGGTAAATAATATAGATAAATACAGGTATATAGTAATAATAAGGTGATACAGATGAAACCACAAATTAAATTTTATTTTTATTTAAAAATTTAGGCAAAAAATTAGGCAAAGGAGACTGCCTCTGGAGTCACTGTCTTTTATATTGGTGCTTTTCAATTATCCTTTTCTTCCTCTAATAAAGAAATTATCATAATAGTCATTATCATTTTGTTTTTCCGTAGTGTTGACTCTCTATCAAATGCAGATGACTGCAGGAGGCCAAAATTGTGCTAGTCATGATACTAAGCCTGGGGTCAGGTATCTGCAGTAAGAACTGACCTATATATTTTATAGAATATATTTGGAAATTATCTTAACACTTTCAGGATTGGAAAATGAAACAAAACGCTTTATAACTTTTTGTAACCTCTTATAAATTATATCCTTGCTTTTGAAAGTTATTCTGCATTTCTGTTCTACATTTATGCTCACCATTGTACATTCTTAGATCTCTGTCAGGCCAAAGATCCCATTGTCACAGTTTTCTTTACAATAATGCAAGTGTATAATATGCTCAAGCCAAACCTGATCTTTTCTAAGTTACCTAATTTAAACTTATAGACTTTTTCATTATTAAAGATATTTTTCAGTCTTGCAGTCACTCTCATTATCTTCTCTGAAACATCTATTAAAGTCTATTTACGTCCCTCTAAAAAAGTGAAAACACTTCATTGTTGCCATAACAGGAGTATAAGGATGTTTATATAAAAATGGATAATGTTTACAATTATTCTTCTCACAGAGAAAATATGAGCTGGATATGGTAACTAACACCTTCTATATAATAATTCCAAATTATTATTGTCTTTTCTTTTCTTGAAGTTTGAGGATACTGCTAGAGTAAGAAAATCATTAAATAACTTAGGTAACAGTTTTGAACTGTTGTAAGGGATTTCTTCATCATTCTGAAATGTAATGGTCTCATCCATTTCTTTTTCCTCTTTTGCATCTTCAGTAGGGGACAGAAATATCTATTTAATATTTCTATATTTTATGTATGTTAATTGCCATATAAAATGACCAGTCAGCACCTCTCTGTTCTATGACATATTAGCAGTTTTAAAACTAAAGCCATTAGTTACAGGGTCCAATAGGGATTTTCCATCCCTCAAAACGTTAGAATCTGTATTTTCTATTATAAAACAAGCTATTTTGAAGTTGAATTAATTTAATTAAATTCTTTATGAAGTCAGATTAGATGCTTAGAATGATACCTTCTGGCCTTACCTCCTGTGAAAGTATGACTGAAAAGCTATTTTTTAAAAAAAACACTTATGCTAAGTACTTTTCTAGATTCTGATTACTTTTGACAGGAAAAGATATACATTAAAAACCAAAAAAGGCTCAGGATGTTGTCTTTAATGCAACCATTCTTACCATAGCTAGTTATTTTGAAGTCTGATCTTTAAAGTCTAGTATAGTGAGGTTTGATTTTAACACATACCTATACACAAAATTTAAAAGAAAGCCACTTTTAAAAACTGCGTACGTAGATATAGGGAATTTTGAATATATTGACAGCACTATAGATTCAGGATTGTTTTTCTGATCTAATCAAAAAGTCAGGCAGAAAGCATCCTTATATTTTAATCTCTAAGGGAGTGGACTTTCTCACTAGAAAAACTCCTTAAGTATTATGGTTTAACAGAGTGTAAGCACACAGTACTTGGCCTGTCATTACCTTAAATACCGTGCATTCAATTCATAAAGTTGTGTAAAACACAGAATATACGTGCCACTCTGTATTTAATCACTCCTGTAAGTGAGCACACATAGGTGCAGATGAGAACAGGCCAGTCATGTTGCTAATACGTGGAAGCCTTGGTCCTGAGCTGTTTGATGGGACAAGATAAAATGTACAAGGCAATAAGGAAAGGAGTTAAATGGCTGAAACAAGGAAGTGAGTGAGGGCTAGACATCTATATAGGACAGAGGAGGGATTGAGGTCTGCTCAGGTTATTTACTTATCCGATAATTTGGATATATAGCATTTTGCTTGCATTTCAGTTGGTCAGTACATAGACAGTAGGCTGCAAACTGATATTTAGCTACTGAAAACCTTTATGAGCTGCTAGAGATGCCACGATATAGGGTAGTTGATATCACCCCCTAATGGGCTTTAAAGTATAGATCATTTTCTAATGATGAATATTTTTCACAAAAATATTACTATTAGGTAAGAATATTACAGTTGCTAATCATATCTTAAAGAATATCCTGCAAAAGTTGAAACCCAGTATGTTATACAGTATGTGTTTATCATACCAATGGCCAGACAGAACTCAGAGTGGGACAGAATCCTTGTATCTGAGTGTTTTCTTAACAGGATAGTAACTTTAAGAATCCAGGTGGAACCTATTAAAGTTCTTTCTTCAAAGTCTGACATTAAGCTCAGCAAGAATCTAAGCTCTTCACGGCCCAGCTGTTTACCATGAATGTACATTGTGTAACACACACTATCTTGTCTCTAGACACTGGGAGAATAAATAACACAAAGAATACAGAAAACACAGAGAAAACAAAGAATAAATAGAGGAATAACATTAATTCATTCACGAACCTAAATTTTGCCTAGTTTTCAAAACATCTCTGTTTATATATTAATTACCTAATATATGGCTACGGTATAACATACGTTATGAAATGGCATGTCAGTCTTCATTCTCAGTCTCCCTAAAATCTAAATTTCCTAGAGCCATTTGATATTTTTCCCCACTGGAAAGTAAAATCCTGCATTTTACAATTAACCAGAGAAAGATGAGGGAAAGGACCCGCTCCTGTTCTCCAAAAGACTGTATTGCCTTGTAAAGGCACACAAAAAGATTGTTGTAACTGATCCAAATTGCAGACACTTCACTGTAAACTATCATAAACTTCTTCAAATTGTATTAGTAGCGGTCTTCGACTATGGCTGGGTTTTTATGCATTTTCTTTTGACACTGGTGGCCGTAATTGATACATATTTTTCCTTACAACACGATTTTCTTATCAACATGAATGCTGCATTTCAAATTAGGACAAGGAATAAAATGCTTTTGACAGTTCTTCAGAATTTTTCAAACGAATTCTTATTCCTTGTGACAAGTATTAGGATACTTGTGAAATTTCATTAATAATAAAACAATATTTTTGGAAGGTAAAATTGCATGAAATTCTATAAATGTGTTTGATTTAGCCGGGGTTACTGAGTAAAATAAATAAATAAATAAATAATAAATAAAATAGTTATCTGGAGAAAAACATTCCTGAAAAGAGTTTTTGTAGGTGCTTGATGCAAAATTAGCATAGTCCTACTGCAAATTTTAGACTGCTAAATCCTTTCTGGTAATTTTTGGAAGAGTTTGTTAGTTGTGTTCACCACTGGAAAACTATTTTTGTGCTTTTACACACATTTCTGTTGTTGTCTGAGACTTCGTGCTACCTTTCTGTGGCTATCGGTATCCTGTATAGTATGTGCCTTAAAGTGTTTTTTTAAATTGCTAAATTTGAGGGCAAGAAGGACCTAAATTTCTCTTATTTTCTACCTTTAGGGCTGAGGATGTCCCAAGATAAAGGTGGTTCATTCTTCTTTAACTTACTAATATTTTTCAGAACATCCTAAGTTTCAAAGTAAGCTGACTTGGCTCTGTATGCTGTGGATAAAAAGGTTTAAGATTCAGCGAGCTTTTGATCTCTTTGGAAGATATGATTTTATTTTTTTTTCTGAAGTGTTCATTCCTTTCAGTCCTTTTCATTAAACTATAGAAGAGAACTAACTTAACTAAACACTGCAGAAACTTGGGGGAAAAAAAGAGATCTGGTGCAAATTCGTCCCTAGAAATGAATGAGATGGTGTAATTCAACCTTAGTAGGGAAACTGGCAGCTATTCATGATTCACAGTTTCATTATACCTACCTGTTCCTGTGTAGACTAAACTCACAGAGCTTAACATACATGTCCTCTTCTGTTTCCAGTTTTGGATAGCTATCAAAGGCATATTATCTAAGTTCTTTGTATGAAACAATATTAAAATTGTTATGTAAAGGGAAAAAGTGCCAGTTAAACACAATGTCATAAAAAACCATCTTGGCAATATCCTTTGATATTATAATATCCAACAATCCCTTTAGATTTTTAACACATAGCACCTCGTGTATTTTAGAATCATTTTGTAAAATTCTAATAAATGGATTTGACAACTGCTGCTTATTATTGCATTCATGCTTTCACAATATATATGTTTCAATGATACTGACACTTTTCATGCCAGTTCAGGGAGCTTTCATGCTGGAATTTGACTTCTTGGACCTTTGAATGGTGTTAGTGATCCCAGTAAAGTTCTGATACAAGGAGGATACCCTCAATGACATTGGTGTCATTTTTTAGATGGAGTTAGATTTAGATTACTTCCTTTAGCAGTTTGTCATTGTCCACCTTGTCCCATCTGTTCTTGAGATATACAAGATATATTTGTCCTTACAAAGTCATTTCTTTTGCCTATTTGTTTCTAAGAATCGGGAAAAAAATGACTTAGGTAATAAAAAAATTACCTGGTTCAGCTTATACTCCCAGTTTTGAAGGTGCAATCCCTAACATAATGAAAGAGAAGAATCCTTCTTTCTTCAGACATTTCAGATCTTCTTGAACTGAAAGTTCAGCTTACTTTTTTCACAGAGGTTTTGAAGCTGTTGCCTACTAAGAGTTACTGATGTAGTCACTTGGCATAGCTGGAGAGGCACATTACAACAGTTCTGTTTTCCAAAAGGATTCAAACAGTAGCACAGACTCTACTGGCTGGTGTTCTTTTCCCCACAAAATCCTCCCATCCTGACACTCCTGCCCATTCATGAAGAATTCTGCATTCTTTATAAAGCAGACCGCCAGCAGTACATACCAATGCCTCTCAGTATGTCTGGTACTATGTCAGGGTTTTCATGTTTCAAGTCAGTTAAACTAGCCAGCATGCATATATTAACTGATTTTAGTAAGACATTATCATTGTTTTCCACCAGGACCAGGGTGACAAAGTTATTCACATGATCTGAACACATTTAACCACTACCACACTGATGATAGCTTAGCCATTCCTTCAACCAATGAAGAATTTCGTTGTTATTTTTGGTTTTTCTTATTTGGCAACTTTTGGTAGATTTTTTATTGCCTTAATTAGTGGCAATTTCAGGTTTACTGAAAATAGCAGCTACACTTTGGCATATACCATTAAATATTTACTTTGTGCCCAAGAGTATTTTTACTGTCATTTCTTTTATGAAAGCTGAAAGATTGGTTTATGATTGCTGGAGTGACATCTCTTCTATGGAGATTAAAGCCATGTTTCCCAGTTTCATACACTAGATGCAAAAATTCCTTTATTAAGAAATCTATACCTCAAATAGCCCAGGAAAGCTTGAAAATTGGGAAATTAACTGGTATAGAAAGCTGCACAGTTAATATTCTAAGGCTCTTTCTTTTTTCTGCAGTGTTCCCATCACCTTTTGCAAATACCCCAAAAAGCAAACAATCCAATAGCAAGATTCATTTACAGGAATATAACACATCAGCTCAGCAAAGAGTGGCAACCATTTCCATTTCAAAATAGATACAGTTCTATAGCTGGTTATCTGAACTGTAAGTACACAGAAGCATAGGAATTGAAATTAATACTATATGGTGGAGAAAGACAAAATGGCTGGAGAGGGCTGAAGAGAACAGAAGGTGATGAACTCCTTATGTTCAACTCAAAAAGAGCAGAAAGAAGCAGCCAGATGTGGATATGCCTAGTTTCACTCCGATCATGTTGTTTCTTGTGTTCCTTTCTGTATTTTTCACCTTTGCCACTTTAGATTGCAAGCTGTTTGTGAGTTAAAAAAAAAAAAAGGTCTCCTGTGTGTTTAGAAAGCACTTTCTAGTTTTTAATACTACGAAATTCTACTTAATAAATATATTTTTAAAATGTATTTTTGGTTTCATTTGCAGTATGTTTGCCAGAAACAGAGGTCAATACATTTATAGCCAGTAATTGGGCAGGAGGTCAGAAACATTATCCAATGTAACTTTTTTCATCTTTAATTAAATTTCACTTGCATGCACTGCAGGAATAGCTACTAAAATTAAGTTAAATAGCTCTGTATTTTAATGTTTATTAGTAGAAGGTTTAATGACAACAACCCCCTTCTGCAAGATGAACAATTTTAGTCTAGAAACCAGTCCATATATGGTTTTTGTCAGTTTTATTTCTTATATGCCTAAAATTTTCATTTTTATCAAAGCACAATAGTGGCTGTTGATAAGAAAATTAGCAACTGCTTCTTGCTCTTCCTTCATGAGATTAGGCAATTCTTTATCATCATAGGCAGATACAATGACACACTGTAGGTCAAGAATGAGAAAATTTAATTGTAATCCTCTATCATATTCCTTATTAGACAAGCAGATTAAGAAACCAGACCTCAAGATATTCTCGGTGTCTATCATTGTGACAAATTACTGCTGAATAAAGTCAAGAGACATACAGAACACAGGGGCCAAATCCAGCTTCGTCAATATTAACTATAAATTTTCCTATAATTTCAAAGGAAAAAGGATGGCTTTACCAGCAGTTCTGCATGTCTTCTAAAGCTAATAATGCATTTAGTTTATATTCTGTGTCCTGAAATGCAAGCATTGTCCCCCCTGTTAGGTTTGCCTAGAAGCATTGTGTGTGCTCTCACCTGGTAACAGAATGTATAGTGTATTTATGCTTGGAAATATTATACTGTTGTTTATGCACAGAAAAAAGCCTTGAAAAAACCTTTGGAAGCTGTCTAATCCACTTCACTGTCCCTGGACAAGATCAGTTGTATTTAAACCGTTCCAAAGAGGTATTTTTTAAACTTGTTTATGAAAATCTCCAGTTACGCAGAGTCCACGATTTCCTCACTTGAACTCGTGCTTACCTACTCTTACTGCTGGCAAGTGTTTTCTGCTGTCTAATGCTATACCTTCCTTGGTTCAGTTTTATTCATTATTTCCTGCCTTATTTCCATGACAGTTTGTTTACGCTCTTCTTATTTTCACAAATCTGGTATATACATACTTAGAAAAGGTGATCCTGATACCCGCAGCATTCTCTTCCCTAAACTAATCAGCTCCAAATATTTCAGTCCTTGTAGATTGCCTTATTATCCTTCTGCACTAATCTCTCAGTAGTTATTTTGTTATATCTTTTCTGAAAGAATAATGCCTGCAGCGGGATACGAAACACTAGTGGAAGCTTTATTAGCGCAGAGCAGAATAGAGGGCAGACTTTATGTGTCTTTCCTGGGGCTCCAATGGGATAGTCTTTTTCTGCAGCAGTGTTGCACTGAGCCACTCCACAAGATCTGGTCCAATTCCTAAATTCTTACTTATGTTCTTATGGGTTCCTGGTCCCCTAACCATCCACATTGTACTCATATAGGATTACTCTCAGGATCCCTTTTGCTGTAAATTATCCTAATCTTTCTCCATTTCAAATAAACTCAGTGGCTAGGTCGAGCTAGGGACTCTTCCAGTAGTGTCTATGGATGGGACTGCATTAAGTCTTGCTGCTTCTGTACTTCCAAGGGTCCACCAATATTCCAGCAGGCCTTACCTTCTCACTTGCCATCAGGACACACTGTACAGCAAACATCTTTGTGATTATGCAAGAAAACTAATACTGAGCTACATTAAGTTCCTTGTTAAGAAATAGTCTCATAACAATCATCGGGCAAAGAACTGCTGGGCAGAATATACAGCTCTGCTCTAGAAAGGCCTGTGAGGCAAAAAGCTGAAGACGTTCAAGCGCCTTGTGAGAGGTACCAGACTTAGAGCACTCTAAGTGGTACACTCTAGACTGCTCAAGAAGGGACTAGCCACAGATGCTAATAGTAAACCAATTGCCCAGGCAGGCAGAAATCACCTTGGAGTGGATCGCAAGGACACTATAGATTGCTAGATATTGTTGACTTGTGCTGCTTAAAAAATAGCCATGACTGACCTGATCTAGTGCTTCTGATAGACTGACTGAGACTGGATTTGATGACCTCCAGAAGTCCCTGCAACCAGCACGTCTACTACTACACAATTCTGGGAATCTGTGAAGGTCCATTATAAGCCCAGGTCATATCCGCAGAACTACTGTCTGGCCAGTCATTCCTCACCTAGCATTTCTGTAGCTGTTTACTCCTCAGTGTAGCACTTTGAAATTGTCTATCTTGAATGGCATCATCCTGTTTATTTCAAAGAGGTGTCCTAATTTGTCAGGATCATTCTAATCTTGCTTTTCAGAAGGGTATCCTTCGCAGCCTGGTATCCTGTGCAGACTTAGTAGGCGTACTGCACACTCCATCACTCGGGTAACTAAGGAAATGTCAAATAGCATCAAACCAGGGAAAAGACTTGCATAATGTCATGCAATAAACCCACTGAATTTGACAGAATTCATTTCTGAGGGATCAGTTTAATTGTTAAGTACAGCTTCAGTAGTGTATGCTAGCTAATTTTGTCTTTACTTTGCGGACTGGCTTGTGTCCACATTGCTCCTTCTACAAAGTATGGAAATACCCTTCCAGATCACATTACTGTGGCTTCGTATGAAAGTGCCGTGGGACAAAACACAGCTTTCTTAAGTGAATTCTGGGGACCTACATTCAAGTACCTGATTCAGCCTGTTCATTGTCCAACTGATAATTTTGTCTCTGTTCTCAGGCCTGAATTTCCTTAAATATTTAACTGTGGATATAATTCTGCATAAAATGCATGTGATGTAAGGTGATAGGCTCCTCGGCAATCCAGAAAACAGTCTCAAAGTGTCTGAAGTCTCTCTGCATCTAAAGAAAGTTTCCAATTAACACATACACTAACTGAATTATGCCATTAAAAAAAACAAAAAGAAAACTATACATTCCAGATGTTCACACGCACTGAAATGGAGGCCAGGTTAAAGTCCCCTGTGTTTTCACAATGCAGATGGAACTACTTTTTTATATGAAAATGCACTTGATATAGTCAGTAGAACTGTGGCCTCTCCAGAATGCTCTTTCCTGGAAAGGATATTAACATACCACAACATCTAATAATATAGGATTAAGGATAATAAGGAATAACAAAGAAAGCAAGGAAAACCAGGACTTAAGTAATTGCGTTCAAGAACTGGTTACTGTTTATCTAACCCTTCACTCAGTGACTTTGCCAAATTACACAGGAAATGTAGCTGAGAAAATGTGTGGTTTGATCTATTATAGGTAAATCCTGGCAATATTATTCAATTACTCATTTCTGGAGTATTTTTTCCATCATATAGCTACTTCTTTCCAAACATATTTTGGATGTGTTTGCACAGCTCTCATTGTTTGTGCAATCTGAAGAAAGCTGCCACTCATTTGCACTTCAGCTGTTTTGTTCTTCATTTTAACTGGGATATTGTTATTGCTTTTTTCTTTTTCTTTTCTTTTTTTCTCACTATTATTCTGGCTGACATGTTACTTAGTTTTTTATTTTTTTAGATCTGGCAGATGTCTTCATCATCATCATCCAATTAGAAGAGAGTCAATGAGCATGCATGGACACTAAACAGCAGTATGGTAAACAGTAAAATGCATAGCACTTACAGGTTATCTCTTTGGGGCTGTATTACTATTAATATTAAAATCTCATATACAGAGAGTTAGAGCACAACTCTAAATGTTTTAGGTATCTATGCAAGATTCTAAAGCCATGGAGTTTATACCTAATGTGTAAAACTATGCTTTGAATATATAGAGGACATAATATGACATTTTTTTCTTTCACCTAAAATGTCCGTGTTTTCTAACATCTGTAACATCTAACGTCATCTATTGCAACACTTGCAACAATTTTTAGGTATTTTTTCCCTCTGAGAACATTTGTCTAACACTTTTTTACTCTTCTATTGGTGAATCAGCCAGTCTCTTCACAGAGTTTCAAATCGATTTTGGACTTAGTCATTCTAATCAATACAATGAATCTTATGAAAAAAGTCTTCCAACATGTTGCTTGCAGTAAATAAAAATTCCAAAGGTGTTCAGCAGTCTGCCAGAGCCAGAAGTGAAGCTAGCATCTTAAAAAACACAAAATTGGGGAAGACATGCACTCTTTGTGGGGTCACCTACTTCTTCTAATTTTATGCTGTGCATCACAGTATTTATTAAACAATGATGGAAATGGCATAAAAATCTTTAAAGTATTAAATAGGGAAAAAATAAAATTTAAAACAACTATGTAGTCTAATAGTTGTGGTTTTGGATAAATAAGCACACTGTAGATTTAAAGTGTTACTTTTCACTGTAGGAGTGTATTTGAAGACAGTGTAATTATTACATATACAAAGAACCGGAAAAGCACAAAAATAAAAGAAAAATGTACTTATCCCATGCCATGACAAGCTTACTGAGGCTTTAAATGAATATATATATTTATAAAATTGCCTTTGACAATTCACAAGATCTGATTATGTGGCAGGATGCTCTGACAAAAGATTTGATTATATGGTGCACTGAGCTGTGGCTAGTAAATAATAACCTTCTCCATTCATGCTTCTACTTGTTATTGTTAGAAAAGTGGCACAATATTGAAAATTAGTAAGTGCCATAAACAAATCAATTATTGATGCAGGACAGCATGTACCATTTGGAAAAGGTAACTTATTTTACTTCTGCTGCATCAAGGAATTTCATAAGTGGCTGCAAGTGAAATGTCGATCCTTATGCACAGGCCATAAGTGAGCCAGAGTGAGTGACACAGGAAAAGTTTTTGAATATTTTGTTAGAAAAATATTGTAAACTTATATAGATACCAGTGTTTCAGTGAGTGTTATTAGATCAGCTCTGGTCTGAAGTGAGAATGTGCTTGGTGATAGGTAAAACGTTCAAAGTGGTTTAAATGATTTGGCTGGCTGTGGCAAATCTAGTCCGGTGGTGCAGACAGATGAGAATGTATTTTGCCTGCACCCTTAACTATCTGGAGGCAAGTCAGTTCCTTCCACATGGTGCATTCCCTGGTTTGCGAAACGCTGTGCTCTACAGCTCTGTGCATTACAGTGGGCAGAGGGTTGTTATAATGCAAGCACAGTACTCAATTCCCAGCCCTAGCCTCCCAGCACAGCATCTGGGTAAATGAATTCAGTACTCTCTGAACACACTCATGTAGAAGGATGTAAGACCCAAATCTGATGTTGACGTTTAGGATCTTAAGTCTTAAGTCAATAAACTTTAGAATCCACTCTTGCTTTAGAAAATGGAAGCAGAAAGTTAGTTACTAATGTTCTGCAAATTTTATCGCAAATTTTATCTGAAACCTGCATGGACTTGGGCATTTGTATATAATATGAAAGCACCATTAAATCTGGCCTTGATTTTATTAACCGGTCTTGTCCCCTTATCTTCATTCTTCTAATTACTAAACTGTCATACTCTGTCATCCATGACTGCAACAGTAAAGCCTTTTTAAAAAACACTATTACTGTATGGTTTGTAAGCAAAAAGCCTGAGTTTAAAAGAAGAGTGACAATAAACCTCACAAAATGTTTTTTGCCACTTTCAGTGTATTTGCAGTATGTGAAAGAATAAATTGCAGCAATTTCAAATTTCAGCAATGAGCTGACAAAGGTGGAGTTTGGCAGGACAACAAACATATCTATGTAAAGATAAAAGTGTTGAGGAAACTTCACACAGTAAGAGAAATAGTGTCTTGTCTGTTTAGCATACCATAGTAAATCTGCCATGTAATAACATGAATGGGTAACACAAAAGTAAGAAAGAACAAAATAAAACAAAATAAAGCAAAATCTTATGTGGAATTTGACATTCTTATTAACTACATTTTTCCTTTTCTTATTATGGACATTCAAGTCTGCTCCAAATCTTTTGTCTCTTTCAAAATTAGTTTTCAGATCTGTATCTTATTTAAGAAACACATTACATTAGAAATAATAGCAATAATAAAAACTTCTTACCACTTTCTGAAATAACAAACTCTAAATAATAGTTTCTGTAAGAATAGCACATTTAATATACTTGAGGCTGTTGGAAGTGTCATTTTAACATTTTCTGTGAGTATTTAATAGAATCAAACAGTAAACCATAATATCTGAACAACTACAAAAACTCTGTGTTTGACACAGACATACCACAGTTCAGTCAAGCAGCATAGCATGGAGGTTAATAGAAAAATATTTTGAAGTCAGGGGCTTGTAAGGATTTGAACAGATAATATATAAACTCACAGCATAGTATTCTAACCCACTGTATTCTGCAGGTACTCAGGTACGATACTGGCAGAATGGCCAGGTTATGAAGCCTGCTAAACCTGTTGACTTGAACAGAACAAAGTCCTCTAGTGATATAGAAACGATGTTAGTCAAAAGTAATATTCCTGTCACAGTATCTCAGCATGCTTTTCTTCATACTTAACAGTACTTACTCATCAGAAAGTCACGGTAATATGCCATTTATACTGCAGAAAACTGAGCAAAGACACCAGTTAGTTAGGTATTAGCCTGCATGCTACTAGATGCCATAAAGACTCAGAAAGATTTTTTTCTTCAAAATAATTTTCTTCTGTTCTCTCTTCCAAAGCAGTTTTCATTCATATGAAAATATTTATTAAATAGAATGCTTGGATAGGTAGGATTTTTTTTTGAAATCTTACAAAGATTGACAAAACTTATAATGCAAAAACGTACTTAAAATATGTTTAAGTCTTTCCACTCTGGAAAATCACGTTTCACAATAGAAACTGAAATTTTCCAGCAAAATCTTGTGTTGTTTTTAACCACGCTCTTAAGTGTTTATTTCTATCATACACTGCATAATGATAGGCTTGAAATTCTTTGCACAATGAAGTGTCATGTGATCTCACTTATCTGGTCATACTGAATCATAAAAAGAATATATATATCTTATCTACCTGCTATATGTATAGACCTTTGTATACCTTTCCCTCACATAGCTGAAATATTTAGTTATGATTTTAAGTGCTAAAAGGTCCAACTCTTCTCTAAGATATGTAAGTACAGCATAGGCAGGTGATTACAGCATAAAATTCTACCTTTGTTAATACTCATACTATCAGGAAAAATCAGCATACTAAATTTCCTAGTTCAAAGTATCAAATTGCTTCTTAGAAGAGAAACATGAAACACTTGAGTCTAAAAATAAATTAACATTAACTGAATGGGTAGAACTTAAAAGCCCTCCTAAATCATTTTAAAATAAAATGAAATTTAATTTTATAGTAACCAGTGTACAACATATCAATTTTAGTAGTCTATAAGATGTTATAATAATACAGGGTATGTAACACTGTGAAATATTATTTTCAATATATTGAAATATTTCAACAAAGTGAAATATTATTTTTAACAAAAATACACAGAAAAAATAGATAATTTGCAAATTTTGTTTTAAGGCA
The DNA here is from genome assembly GCF_040807025.1 of Struthio camelus. Classification (NCBI taxonomy): domain Eukaryota; kingdom Metazoa; phylum Chordata; class Aves; order Struthioniformes; family Struthionidae; genus Struthio; species Struthio camelus. The sequence goes on along the minus strand of NC_090945.1, from coordinate 48,594,072 downwards.
AATAGCAAAATTGCTCCTAATATTTCTACCTTGTTGATTTTTTTAAGTTTTAATTATAAATGGGAATGAAAACAAAAATGGCTTAATTTATAATCTGTTAAATAACAAGAACATCTAAAATAAAACTTTACTTAGAAATTATGTTCTTTAGTAGGTTGCTAAAGAGGAAAAATGCCCAAATATTAACAATCATATCACCCATCTGCTAAGCAGTGCAATGCTCCCTATTAAAATCAGAAAGGTTTCAAACTAAACTGAGGAGCCAGAGTCAGAGGGATGTATATGACTGAAATGGAAGCTGTTGAAATTTCTCTGTTAAAAATTGTTTCCGAACTATAATGGTATACGGTTCCCTCATCTTAAACCAGAATCACCTAAAAATATACACGACATTTTTTAAAAATGGGGAAGGAGATGGAATTTATCTTAGATAAAGCTAGACAAGTAAATTTTCAAGTGTTTAAAGAACATATTTTGAATGCAGTGGAAATACATATTGAAACAAAACTTATTTGAAGTTGGAGAATCAAAAGTGTTGAAATAGTATTTATAAGGGTTTTATCTTTTTTTTTCCTGATTATTTATCACTGTAAAAAAACATGACATACCCAACAAAAATTCATGAAATGTTTTGGTTTGGTTAACATAAATGTTTATATTTTGAGGAAAATAAAATCAGTTAAAAATGTTAGCTATATCCATCAACAGCTTTGTCAGTGTAACTGGTTGCCTATTCTTTGTCTAATGGACAATTTTGACTACCTCCTTCAGTTTCCAGAGAGAAAACAATGTTTTCAACAGCCTTTCATTACACTACAAAATTTGAAGTTTAAATTTAAAAATATACTGTACAAAGACAAGGATGCATAAAATAATTCTGTTAAAAATAAGTGTAATATTATGCAAGATATTTCCATTTAAGAACCGAGTAAAAGATCACACCTCTGTAAGACATTAATACAGTGTGATTAACAACAAACGTTTTTTCCCACAGATTTATTGCAATTAAAATTAAGAATGCATAACCTACAGCATACTCTCAAACAAGAAAATATGAACGTCACAGCCTAGTTTTACATGGTGTAGAAAGATTTGCAGATTACTCCTCAGAGAAAACAAGATTACAAATGATTCAAGTGATAGAGAGATGAATAATTCTTAAGGACATAGTAAAGATGTCAGTGGAAGATGTAGGCCATTGGGAATGGCGCATACATCAAGTTGTTCAACCGAGACTGCCATACAAACCTCTCACGCAAATTTTTGGGGTAGATACAGCATGAGAGTGAAGTATTTATATAATTGATGTACTTGTTTTCTCTTAGAGTGAGACCAATCAAGAAATCATTTATAAAACCAGAAGAAACCCAGACATTTTTAGTAGATTTTTGTTGGTAGTTTTGGCAATTTCTCCATTTACTTTAACTGATCTCTCTCTCTATTCCCACACTGTCTATGCTAGAGATTATTTGGAATATAGATGTAGACATATTGCAGGGATTTTGCCTGTAGAGGATTTTTCAATGGTTTCATGGTACTATTGGGAACTAATTTACTTAAAAAGATAGGTGAGAGAAAGAGATACATGGAATATGAGCTGAATTGAATAGGTGGATTCTGTTCTCTTCAAAACCAAATCCCTCATATAAAGCAAGTATTTTGATATTCCTGCTTTGTCTCTAATTTCAAGGGGACTTCCAACACCATAAACTATATGGAAGCTTGGAGAATTTAAAAAATAGCAGACAGTAGAACATGTTAGATAAAGGAAACCAAAAATGAAAAACAGTTGAAAGAGAAAAAGGAAAGTATAAAAAATCAGCAAAGAGCAGATTGTTGGAGTCAGGAAAGAAAGATGGTTGAGAAGACAAAGAAATAAGGGGAAAAAAGAAGAAAAAATAAAACAGATTAAGCAAGAGAAATATCAAATCAATTATGAGTTTGGTTACCTAGCCAACAGATTAGAAATAGAAAAATAATAAATAATAGATATACAGTGAGAGCATGAAAATTGGAAAGACTGCTTAACAAAAAAACATATAAAAAGAAACAATGGGCTTTAGCTAGGTATTATATATGGGCTCACAGGTCCATGTGGCCATGACAGACATCTATGTAATTCTACATAGTGACTTAAGCCATCTTCTATGGGGGCATGTGATAATTTCTTTGGAGGTTTTAAAACTAATGTGAGTAAAATGCCTCATTCTTCAGACACTGTCTTACACAATTGGATATAGCTGAAAATGAACATTAAAAGAAAAATAGGACACTCTTCCCTGTTTTATAACCTGATTATGTCTGTTTATAGTATACTCTGATCTACAGCTTCACATCAGCTCAAGAGTGGATCAGTCCAGGAATGCTGATTTTATAAATGTATATGTTCAATAAGAAAATGTTTCCCATTAACAGGAAAACCTATGAGCTTATAACATTACATATTTAAAAAATATACATGTGAGAGAGATAGAACTTCTATTTTTTCACTTTCCTGCCTTCTCTCCCTTTATGCTTTCTACATATTCTATGTTTCACTGCAAAAGTGATACTGTGCCTGCACCCATGACAAAGCTGTACCTGTAACTTACAGAGCTGCCATAAAACTGTTGTGTTACAGACAAAAATGGTCCAGAAACTTCTTACCTCTCAGACTTACAGAACAAGCTGCAGAATTTATGTGTGTTAGTACTTTATGAAATCTCCTTGTAGGTTTATGCAAGTTTAAATAAATGCTCATTCTAATCTGAGAATTCGAGCCTACTTATCTTTTGCATGCTTACATATCCTGGTAGCAGATGTTGGGGAAGCACTTGAAAGGAAGAAAAAGCTTTCCATTTTTAACTCAGTGAATTTCAGAACAGAGCAAGCAACACATGGACTTTTAATGATAATGTTTGCCTACAGTAAACAGTGCACTTGGTAAGTCTTGGTTTTATTTGGGCTGCATATACATAATTTCTAAAGTACATTTTACAAAATGAAGAAAATTCCTGCAAAGTACACTTGTGAATGAGTAAACAGTGTAGGGGATTAAGGATCTGATAGTCCTGAAATACAACCCAATAACGGGCAATCTAGCTGGATTCAGAAGCATTTTAATTTACTGAGATGAACTTTTCCCTTGTATTCACAGTAAAAAAATATAGATTTTTTTTTTAACTTTGGAAACTAGGATTTAAGCTATAAAGCCAAGGCATGCCAGGATTTTCCATACAGTGTTTTAGCCACAATTGTCTTTATATTCAGCTTTGTAGAGAAGTTTTGGAATACAAATTGTACTCCCAGTACTGAAGTGCAGCAAGATGAAGATAAAATATGTATAAAAATAATTAAAGGAAATAAAAGAGAAAAAAAAAGGTAATGATAGACAACAGAACCCAAGCTTTTGGAAACATTTCTAAACCTAAAGCTAGCTAGAAGTTAGCATAATTCATCCATTCAGGTGTACATCTTTCCTCCTAAACTTAGTGTGATTAGCCCTATACAACGAAAAGGAACCCAGGAAGATCTCTGAAACAGCTGGAAATATCATCCTGACTGAGAATGGACAAACTGAGACCTTCTGTCATGCTTCCCAAGGAAAAGAGGAAAAAGAAGTGCTACAAATTCCTAATAGATGAAAATGAGAAAACCTTCTATCCCAGAACAGTGAGTTGCCTGGTGTTAAAGTCTTAGGATGTAAGAAAAAGTGACTAGTCTAAAACCATTAGATTTAGAACCTATCAATGTAAAAAGTAGAGATTGGACTGGGGTGACTGTGTCTCTTGGTAAAGAACTACCTCAACCAAGGAAACTTTTGCCCAACTTTACTTTTTAGGTGATTTGCTATTGAAGGTGAAAATATCAAAGTCACAATTTTAGGAGATAGAACTAATGATGCCCATCAAGTATCTGCATTTGAAGTGAGCTGTTAGTACACCATTTACTTTTTCTCCAGATTTCAGTAATTTAGTGCTTGAAACAAACTGTAACTGTAAGAAGATCTATGAAAATTCTTAAATTCTGGTAAAATTATTCCTTCTCTTGAGAAAAATAATTGAAAATCTAAAGTGAAAACTGAAAATAGAAAATCTCACTTTACTTTGTCTCTTTTGCACTTTAAAGCAGCAAAATATTATTCTCACTCTTTTGCCTACTGTATGAGAAACTATTTTCACCCAACCAATCCCAAAAGTTGTTTTTTCAGGACAATTTCTGGTTTACTACCCACCTAAGTCTATTGAGAGCTGACACTATGATCTCCCTATCTTTTTAAATATTCCCTTACTGGAGATAGATTGCATTCATTTCCTTGTTCTCCTTGTTCTCAATCAGGTACTTCACAGAAATTCTTTGCGTACTGGAGGCTGGTATGGTTATGCTGATTACGCTGAATTATATCATGATGACTCTGTACACGGGCAGTACTCCTCATATGATAGTCAATTCATTGTATTGTACTACAAGAGCCAGATACCCAACCCAGGTAGGTCTCCACTTGAATAAGTATCCTACTGCAAGCTTTTTCTCATAGCTCTGAGCATCCCTTTAGGAAATATGGTTATTTTTATTCTAGCAAGGTCTGATGTGAAGAAAAGAGCTGCTTACTGCTTACTCTGAGCAAAGTATCAGCTCAGAGTGAAAAAGTAGCTCCTAGTAGGAATGCTCTCCTTAGAGATTATAGCCATTCTAAGTAATACTTCATTTCATTTTGGTGCCTCGTATTGAAATTTGTCCACTTCATTGCAGAACCTTCCAAAACAGAAATATGGAGTTTATGTGTACACCAGCTCATGCTTAGAGCAGTCTGTAATGCATCTTTTATCAGCTGATGTATAACCAGGGCTACCTCAGATTTTCTGCTTCTCTGTGAATGAGGGAAAATTCATGAACATTTTCACCACCGATGACGGATACTGGATTTTATGGCAGCAGTGATGCAATAAAGTGCTTGGAAAATAATAACTACAGACTATTAGGAAAGGCACTTAGGTAGTCCTCTATTTTTTATTATAATTTTTATCTGAATATCAAAAGATCACTCTGCAGAACGCTCTGGTCAGGAGGTGATGCAATTAGCTATCAAGAAGTCACCCCAGAGGTTCAAAGTTACAACCAGTGAAAAGTTAATGTTCTGTTTATTACTGATAGATTCTTAAGACCTCAGCCAAACCAATTTGTTTGTTTTGTTATCTACTCTTGTTTAGACTGTTCATCAGGTTTATCATATTGTGCAGTTTAACAGTCCCTCACCCTTTCAACAACAGCCAAAATAGATTAGTTTTTGTGCCATTAAAATTACCTTTCCTTTCCTTCTTCTATAGGAGCTTGTGCTGTTTAATAAAGTATTTAGCTAAGGCTAAGGGAAAGCAAGCAAACCATCTTAATCAGGAAATCTTGACAGTTTGGGGCTATGTTTTAAGAACTCCTTTAGATAATTTCCTCTTACATATGAAAATATTGGAGAGTTCTTGAGAAAACAGTGTGGTAAAATTTTTGACTGAGAAGAGATAATATGAACTTTACATTTTTCAAATACAGCTGGATGCAAATAAACACTTTCAGTTAAATAAAATAAATTTAATTTTTATAAATTAGTCCAAGTTTAAATTAATTTGAAAATTTAATGATCTTGAGTGCTATACATTTATTTACTTTTTAAATAGGATGAGTTTTAGGGGTTTATATGTAGCTGTAAAAAATTTGGATTTGAGTGCCATCTCTGGCATGAAAAGAAATGCCCCTTCTGTTGCTGCATACTGTTAACATGCACGTAAAAATTCTTCTTGTTTCACAAGTTCTGCAGACTTGATGCTAATGGAAAGTAATAGAGAGGAATCCATATCATTAGGTCATTTTTTTCCTGACCAGATACATAATAAAAATTGTTGGGTTTGCTTTGCTTACCTTTGATTATTCTTATATTGCCATAGGCTTTCACTTTCAAGAAAAGCATTGCTATAAGACATTATTAATTGTAAGACATGACTCTAAAATGCTTAGCTTACACAGCTATTCAAAGCTGGTACTCTGTACTACACCTAGTCTATCTATTCCTTATTACTTTTGGAACAGGTGCAGTTCACAGTAAATTTTACACCAGTCTCATAAATACAGCCTACATTCCTGCACTGTTAGGCAGATGAAGGCTGCAATAATGAGTTGCCAATTTGTTGAACACCTGCCATGCTGCTAGCCATAGCTCTGAACCTCCACATTATCTCATATTGTAGTTGTGCAGGCATGTGCACGCTGGCTTTGGGAAAAATAATTTGCATGATCCAGAATAGCTTGAAAGAGCCTGCTGACACTGGAACTGGTAGGAATACATATAACTACTCTTTCTCCTCAAAATATTAAAAATGCCATTCCAACATGAAAATAAATCTTAATCAATAATTAAATAATATTCATGATAAAACACTAATACAATAATACAACAGAGCACAAATACCTGGGGAAGAAATGAAAAGACCCTCAGAATTGCCTTTGCCATGGAAAGGGTAAGACTTTCTCCATTTTTTCCTTATTAGTAGTATTATGTTTCACTATTCATTGATATATGTTTTTTTGTCAGAATTGTGCATCCAACATTTTCATAATAGAAAATTCTTACACCATTAGGTGTAATAACGAACAAAAAATAAATAAAATTTATATTCTGGATTTGGTCATATTGTGAGAATTTCATTTCCATTATTTTACTTTTTACTGTAATAAGGTTGCATTTAGAAAATGAATCACTTTGAATCGGAAAAAAAAGGAAATCTTCGGATTGGCCAAAACATCTCATTAATTTCAATATTTTTTCAGATTTGTAAGTGAAAGTATTTCTGAGTGACACACTAGATCATAATGTATGTTCTTCAGTACTGCAGCATTTACAGATTTGGGGAGCAGCAGAAGAGGCTGACTTTGTAGCTTAGTATGCAGTCACTTTTAGAGAAGGAATAGAGTCAAATATCTGCTCTAAACAAAAAATAGCAAAAATTTGTAACTCTACTGCTTTATCAAGTGTAGGTACCTTACTTACTTAGTTACCAATATACAAGATATACAACCAGAATTGTCTTACCTAAGACAGTGAGAAGGTTAAGGAGTTGGACTCTACAGTATGAGAGTCTTGGAGACTCGTCTGAATCTTTCTCAAAGGTTTCTTGGCATAAAGATTTCCATTTGTGTCCATGAGTTGCTTAAAAGATATAGTTAGAGTGACTGAAGAAGAAAGGCAGGTTTCTGCATAAGCAGCAGTATTAACAATGCTTGGTTTCCTATGACAAGTGCTCTTTATTCCTTAATCCACCCAGACCATATGCCAATGTCTTCTCCGTCAGCCCTGCCAGTCAACAAACAGCACAGTCTTGTTGCTGTACTAGTAATGCTAATTGTTCAACTGCATACACATGCTGACTGGATGGCTATATGCTCATGCTATGTACACTAGGCACAGCCAGTAAATGTATGTTGGGTAATTCTCTAATATGGACCGTTTGCAAAACTGGTACAAGAGCAACTTCTAACCTTTGGCTAAACTTAGTTAAAACTGACTAATCAGTTCAATTGCTATTGGGGAGACACTGAAAAATAGACACAATAACCATCAACACAACCACATTGGCCTCTTTTTCTTAGTTTAAATGCTAAAAATAAATTTGCTAGTCCAGAAATTGCCTGTATTTCTTAAGCTTCAAAATCTAGAAATATATATGAATTTTTGAATATCCTCCTGAATCTTATTTTCAGATATCATGGTGTGGACTCGTGAACTACTGGTGATGTAGTTATAATGCAAGTTCCCTTAGGAGATAATTTGTCTTTGATTTTCTTTCCAAGTGTAATTTTGAATATTAAGACACAAACTGTTATTGAAGCCATAGCATAAGTAGGAGGAAAAAGAAATCTCTGAAACTTATGAATCATGTGGTAGGGATCTAAAAATCTATGTACAGTCAAGGGGAAAGATTGGTGCTCAGCAAATTAGAAAATCAAACATAGAAAGTGTAGTATTTTGTTTCAGTTCTGGAGAAAAAACTGTCTTTCATTATCCGAAGTTAAAGTCAAGTTTCATCTGTTGTCACTAAGAGTTAGACCATATCTAATCTTAACCGTTTACTGAATCTTCAATTGTTTAGAATCTAACATTTAAGACATTATACCAAATGCACTGGGCATTTGCAATGCATTATTGTCATTTACATATTTCCATTGTTAGAAGGAGAAAACTGAGATGTCTTGATAGGCCTGATGTAATAGAGAAGAGAATAGGGACACTGGTGTAAAACAGCAGGGATCTGTCTGTCTTTTATACTTTCACGTGAATGTTTCTTAAACTCCTATCTATTCTTGCAAGCTGCCAGGAAAAATTCCACATCCAATGCTGAGAAAAGTCACAGTATATTCTCTTCAAATATCAGCAATCTTTTGTGATTGTAGGCTTTTAAATATTCTTTCTTTTCCTTTCTTTTTAACTTTTCAGGTCATGATGGCACTTCTGGTTAACATTTTACATTTTGATACAGCTTTATTCTGGCATTTAACACAGCTCAAGAGCTGTGCACTTGTCAAAACAATAAAAATCTGCAGTACATATGATTTAAAAAAATATCTAAGTAGTGTTAGCATCAACAGGAAAGAGAGTGACAATGAAGCATACAACAAAAGTAAGCTTTGCTTATAGGTATCCAGCAGTAGTGATCTTAATTTAGTGCAGTAATAAAGAATAAAATGCCAATATTTTACTAGAAATGAGGAAATGCATGTCCTAATAGGTGATAGGCCAAAGCAGTAATAATTTTAATCACAAAAGATACTTAAACAGCATGATCCCAGACAAATGGATCAGAATCTTTTACTGTGTGAGTTACTGGCTAAGCTTTTTTAGGTAGATTATTGTAGTGAGAGCAGATGGTCTCAGTTTATGCCTTTTGTTCTGCACAGTTATTGATGTGGATGCTAATATGGGACAATAAGTGGGCTATTTTTTGTGTATAATTGACATTAAATGGGTAATATTGAGGAAGCATTATGACTAGCTGACAGATTCAAATCCATGTAGTCCTTACTAAAAATCACGCAAGTTCAGAATGTTGTAGCCAAATTACCACGATAATTATCTGCACACAATGAGAAACAGAACAAAGAATCAGCAGGGAGAAAAATCTTTCAAGGGTATTTATGGTGTGCAAAGCACCACAGACAGTAAAATTTCAAAGAGCTAGAGGTGGCGTTCAAGCATCCATGCATCCACAAGTATATTTGTATGTGCTCCATGATATGAGCACGTGTTCTATCCACACTGCTATTGTGGTAGTTGTGAGTACAAATACCTGCAGAACTGGTCTGTGGGAGCACCGGCTTTCACCAAGGAAGATCAATCTTTTGCAATCTCTTATTAGGGCTGCACCTTTCTTGCAGCTACAAAATAGCATAATGGTATGTCTTATCAAAATTATTGCTGATAATCAGCAATATCATTTATTCTTGTGTCAGAATTGTCCAGAGAGATTGAGAATCAGAAAGCCAAACTTTTCTGCTTTTTCTTCACCATAGTGAATATTTGAAAGTTTACAAAAATCAATTTAACCTTTAAAAATAAAATAATTAAGAAATACAATACATTTCTTATGAATGTTGAGGAATCTATTTTTGGAAGGTTTTAGAAACAGGTTAGGCTAACATCTGTCAGAAATGTCATCCAGAGAGTTGACCGTGCCTGAGGCAGGAGAGATGGACAAGATAATCTCTTGAGGTTCCTTCCAAGCCCATTTTCTGTGATTCTGTGATAACGTACTGCAGTAGACTCTAACTGAGAAAAAACATTCAATTTAACTTGGTATGTGAAAGTTTTAGAACATGAATGAAATTTGCAACAGTTTTCTAGCTCAGATCTGAATCCAGACCAGTTCAAAAGTCCTGAGACACAGATATTAAGCACACGTGTACATTTGTCAAACAGGTTCTTATTTTTCTCCTTAACTTTAGCATTCAGTCCTAGATCGTGAGCAACAAGCTTTAGGATGGTTATGGGATATTAACTACTTGAGCTGGATCCACCCTGATTTTAGCAATCTGCAATTTAAAATATCCATTATGGGGGAAAAAAGGGATTTTCAGCAAAGCTAATATGAAATCTAGGTCCTCCTAGTGTCACTAAAGGTTTGGTACTTACTTTTTTTCACCTGTTTAATAAAAACAGGTTTTCCTAATGATGAAAGAAAAGGTACTGTTCTGCATTTTATAAGCCAGATCAGTTATACAAGTTAGACAAGCTTTTAAAATATACAAATGATCATGATGATAATATATTTTTTTTTTCTTCAGGAAACAGCATCTTCTCCCCAGGGAACTGCAAATGGAAAGAGTCAATGGACTGTTTGAGAGGAAAGTCAGCGCACTTCAAGTGTTAGCATCGGGATGCTGAAAGATATTTGGACTCCACAATCATGCAAAAGCTATAGACCCACAAAAAATCCTACACTAATAGCAATGTAAAGTGACCTTGGAATGTTGTATATGTTAAAATGATAGAATTTCTGGTTATGAATCCTGATCAGAGGATTAGCATTTAGGACTACAAATCTGAAAAGATGTCCTGGTGCTGCCAGAAAATAGCTCTATCATCTTCGCAAATCACAGCTTCTATAAGAATGTGAGATATATTGTTGAATTGCTATACAAAACCTTCTAATTTCACATATCTTAAAGTGTTTAGTTACAAGTAAATACTCTGTAGTAAAACACACAGTTATGTAAGACATAGTACAAGCATCACGAAAATGCTTTACAGGCTTCTGATATTCATACTTTCCAGCAGCTGGACCCATTTAGTCTTCACATTCTTAAGACAGCTGTGTATTTCACTAATTCTGCAGTTTTTGTATGATATTATTCCTTTATGATAATGTGTATTTAGATCTAAAATCGCATCCTGGACAATTACGCACTTCTGCATTATCCTGAGGTGGCATAAGCGGGCATAGCTTGGTGGACTTCAGCGGAGGTTTGTCAATATGCATCTGCTTGGTAGTTGGTTGCTTGTTTTCCAAACAACATATAATTTAGGAAGATTGAAGGTGGGTTTTGTAAATCGGTAGTAGGATGTTACCTTTTATTCAGATGACAGCTAAAACATACACACAATATGAGAGTGTTTATTTATTATGATGAGACAATATTTACTGGGTCCTAAAGAGAATTCAACTAAAATTGAAAAGAGACTGCTTTGTTTTGCTGCATTCAGTTTCTGAAAGAAACATTTTTAAAGTGAAAAGGTTTCTGTCCGTCAAGGGAATTACAGCTTGGCTTTTCATTGAATGTGCAGTGATTTACCTTGTTCCTATCTTAGTCTATGATTTCATTAACCCTTGCACGTAAGCTATAGGTACGGGAAAATAATGGGGACAATGTCTTGTCAGTCATCACTGTTTAGGTAGGAATCTTTCTGCTTGTACTTGTAATCAAATCTTCATGTTTTATTAAATTAAAAATCACATTCTTTTCATGTCTCAGTGTTTCTTTTCCTAACTTGATTGGAATTTTGTATTTTAGGGTTCTATGCATGTAATTGTTGAGATAAATTATTATCTAGGAGTCATGATCAAGTTTATTTGTAAATTGAATCTCAGCTGTAGGGTAGTGATACAAATCTGCCCTTGTATTCATGTGCATATGTTTCCTCCTGACTGCAGTGAGAACTGCATGTGTCATCCAAGGGCAGAATGACAGAAGGCTTACCAACTCTTTCTTTAAATGGAGATTTACATAGTAAGCAATTTTGATACGTTTGCTGAAAATGGTTTTCTTATCTATGTTTTGAAGACATGTTCTCTTTTTTTTTAAATCAGTTTTCAATGCGAGTATTTGGATGTTTCCAATATTTCCACTTTATCGTGAAAAGATCACTGTGCACTCAATTTTTTGTAAGGTATGGTATGTCGCCTGTTATCCCAGAAGAGTTTAAATAACCTGATTTATTCACTTAAAAAAGAACAAAATAGGAGGGAAGCTCCTGCTCTGACTTGGTTTACAATAAGAGAAGAGAACAGATTTCAGACTGTGCCTCATGAAATAAGTGTTTTCAGCTTTTTTGAGCAAGTTTTAGTACACATAAAGCTCATAGTACGCGTAAAGATGCCAGAGTCGCTCAGTCAAACGTTTACGTAGCTTATCCAAAAGAGATTAACAACCATCTTAATATCATTAAGCCCACCTCCACAGGGGAAAAAATCTTTTTGGAAAGGAGAATTACAATAGAATTGCAATATTAGCTTCAAAGTGTTAGCATAGCAGTCTTTGATTGTCTTTTGCAAAAGCTACGGTGGACAACAGTTAATAATGCTTTGAAGGGAAACTAACTGCAGATCTACAGTTGTCTTTTACTTTTCTTGCCTGCAAGCTGTTCTTACTTGGTTAACTTCTGTCTTCAATGGTTTTATCAAAGTGAACCTTTTCAAGTGTGTGTTTCCAAGCAGTGTCTATGAATCTTCCACTATTTTTTCATTGGGAAAACGATACATTATATGATTCAGTATTATTAGCCAAGGCTAGAATTTCAACTAGCTCTTACTTTTTTGGTGGGAAAGATGCATGTTGCAGACACAACATTCAGTGTATAATTAAAATTTAATACTATTTTTAACAGAATTTTCCATAAACTATTAGTAACCACTTTAAACTAAGCAATATTTGATATGAAGACTTGATGTAAAGAATGTTATACTAAGTATTTTACTCACATCTCATTCTTACACTGCCTGCAACAAGCACCTCTATTTCTGGTGTCCATCTTGCATTTAGATTTCAATAATTTTGATGATATTGCAATGAAATATGTACTTGCATCTGAATAATGTTTGAAATTTGAAAGTTAATGAAAACGTTGAAGATTCAAAAAGAAAAAATATGCATATGTTATTGAATCTATTCATGTTCATATTCCTTTATTAATTCTATAAATCTACTGAATCTATTAATCAATTATCCTTTGGGAGCCCATGATGTAAATAAAATGAAATAAATCTCAAATAAAAGAAATCTCTTCTCTTACTCTGACTATTCCATTTCCACTTCTCTCTTGAACCCAGTTGTACACAGAGACAACAAATATCATGACTTTGTAGTTCACATGGACAATGATCTGCAGTATTATACAGTTACTAGTTTTTTTCTATAGCACTTTAGCCCACTGCTGTAAGGCATTTCTTTAGCAATAGGACTTCTTCTATTTCTTTAGAGGACAATTGGGATCTTCATTGCTTGCAATTGTTCTGCAAGTGCGAGTTCAAATAAGCGTTTGCAGAAGCACTTGAGGACATATAGAAATCTTGAAAGTACAAAGCTTTTCACTGCAAGTAGAAGACAATGTGAAACCCTTTTTGAAAATTGCTGCAAAAATTTAAAAATACATATATATAATTTAGAAGATTAAAATAAGGTAGTTAAAACTGCCTTCTGGCCAAAAAAGGAACAAACTTATATTATTCAGGAACAGCTATATTTTTCTGCTTTTATTCATAGTTTTTAAACAACTACACTGAACACTTGAGATTCAAATTTGACATACTCACTACTCAGAAAACTCTGCAGCACTATCCCTAGAGAAACGCTTCTCTCTTATGCAAAAGCATTCCTAGTAGCTATGTGGGATTCTTTAAAAATGTCATTTCAATTCTCTAATGCCTCTTTGACCAGTGACAGTGTTCAAAGAGGATTTTAAAGGCACCTGCTTTGGATGGGCATGTTTCAAACTGAGCAGCACTTGACTGTTATTTTGATGGCAATAGAACATTCAGTTTGCAGCCACATTAACTTTGTGTCTAAGCTGAAAAAGAAAAATCTGGGCTGACGCAACAAACGTGCAGTTATTACTGCTTGTTGTCAGTAGGATATAGAGCCCTGACACATTGCCATCCAGTTTGTAGCACAGACCCATAGCCATTGTATAACAAATATTAAACTGTAGAAATAGTCTGGATAAAACAGATATCTAACCTGTAGGATATGCATCTACTGTGGGACCTGGAGTGCTTCCCAGTGTGCTCTGACAGCACCTAACTCCAGAATTGGATGAGACACAAGCACACATCATCTTTCCCCTGTTTCTCTCCCTCTCAGTAAATGAAAAGCTCACAGTTGCCGCAGTTGCCAGACTAGACATTTCCAAATCTTTCCCCACAAGGAAAAACCACCAGACTTCTGCCCCCATCTCCAAAGGCAAAGAAATTCTTCCTGAAGGGTCGTAGCGAGGACATAGTGTATTGGATAACAATGTTAATGCAACAAGGCTGGCAGCAGTCTTTGTATGACAGACTTGTACAAGCATGAGGCAGCACTGGGCATCCTCCCTGATTTGCTATAGCAGCAAACCTGGGCTCGCTTCTTTGCAGGGAGCTGGATGACATCCTCTCAGCAGGATGACAAGGACTCCAGGGCTCACCATGGAATTTCTCTGTCCCAGTCACAATACATCCAAAGTAGTCTAATTCCCCTTCTTTCTGTCTTCAAAGTACATTTACTATACTGAGCACAAAACAAATTAATTAAACAAAACAAGTTAGAAATTACGGCTTGATTTTTCAACTCCTTCAAAGAGTGGACTTGGCTTGTACTTTGTTGCTTTGGAAAAATAAGAATTCCAGATTAATTTCAGAACTACATATCTCCCACCTCATTTTACACCTTTCCTTACAAAAGATACACAAGCTGAAAGTACTCTTTTCTGTTTAATGGCTCAGTTCTGAAGACTTTATGAAAGAAAAATCTTGATGAACTATTGTTAGAAGGAAGGAAATTTATTTTTCAAGATCTCTAACATGCTACAGTTGATCTGAAATAAATTAATTCAAAATACAGTAATAAAAAGTATTTGTAGTGTTTGCTTCTGACGGGAACTCTTTGTCTCTTCGATCAAAGCCTAAGACAGACTGATACATCTTCAAAGTGAAATATAGATACCACGCATTCCTAATATGTCTCTATGTGACAAATCTATGTATTTCACTATAGTATCTGAGGACTAATAGGAATAAAAGCAAGCCACCCACTCCAGAGAAATAGCACTTCTGGCTTATAAAGGCTTTCTAGCCAAGCATCAAGCAGCACTAGAGATGGATCAAAGCATGTGAATAAAATGTATTGGCTTCGTGGCTGTATTTTAGCATCCTGACACCGTATTCTGAGAACATTCATTATGTTATCAGGACAAACAGATCATCTATTTCAGAGATCCCTTCTTTTTGTTTTTCCAATTTAGCTGTGGAATCTAGCTCCATTCAGCAAGCTATAGCACTGCAAACTGCAGGCAGCATGTGAGGATGTGGTACGTATATAATATATATACTTATAGACATTTTATATATATATATATATATATATATATATCCATATAGAATATGTGGACACACACATATGCAGACACACACACACATGCATCCTGACTTAGATTTGTAGGACAATGAAAGCAATAAAATCCTAGAATCATATTTCACTGGGGAGATTCTTTTACATGGCTTTCTCTACATGGGAGAAACAGCAGAGGCCCTCCCAGTGTTAAATGCTAACTATGAAATCAGATAATGTCTTCAGAATCACTTTTTGGTCACTTGCATGTGAATTAAAGTTTGTAAACATTTTCTGTTGTTTTGAAATCCACATTTACTCTTTTTCTAAAGTCAGAAATATATATCTTGCATATTCATGCAGGTTCCTGACCCTTATCAGACATCCTATTACTATTAGACTTACTTTAGATTGTAGTTATTACCATTAATACTCAGAAAATAACATCCCCACTGAAGTAGGCTCAGAGATCCTTGGGGAAATACCCAAACTGGCAGCCATAGCCGTAATTCTTTAGGGAGAGCATTGTTTATCTTTTATAGCACTGGCCCAAAGCCAGCATGGAGGGAGAAGACGGCAGGCTCTGCTTACCCATGCCTTTGCTCCTTCCCATACAACTGTAATATTTCTCCTGTTAGTGTCAGTCGAATCATTTTCCAGTGCTATATATACACACTCCAGGTGTGTACAGTGGAATACCTAGGTAAGGACTAACAAGGTGGTGTGCAGAGGGCAGGCTCCTGAGGTTTTATCTGAAAAGGGGTTCAAGTATAGTGTTGTAATTAGGCTTTTTGTTGAACAGTGATTTAAGGATTTAAATTCCCTCTCATATACAAAAAAAGGGGAAACGTCATCAAGGACTCAAGGAGAGAATTCACAAAACCTTTAGGATACCTAAAGGAAATGGCAAAAAGGGCCTAATATGATTTTTTTTTTTTTCTATTTTACAGACTTGCCTGAAATGCTGTGTCGGTTGCTTCGTGAAACCAAGACCCAGAGCTCAAATCGAATTCTTTCACTTAGGAAACTGTGGCAGCAATTTCCAGAGATGAGCAAGCTAGCCTAAGAGCTCACCACTGCTGAAAGAGGGGATCCTATTCCCCCACTGACTTTCTTTTCCCTCTAAGAAAAATGTGCTTTACTATTTGTCATTCACCTCTCTACTGCTTGCCAAATCCCTTTATGAGCTTTTGCAACTCAGTAACTTAGGGGAAATAAAAAAGAGGATAAATATCTGATGGATTAATTAGATGAATCGAATTATGGGGTGTCCAGCGATAGTCAGAGTTTACGCAGGGAGAAGCCAGGATAGTACAGCTGGGAGCATGGAAAAACAAGACTGCCCCTTTCTGGCAAATGGGAGACTTTAGTTACTCTTCAAACCTCAACCTAAGTTGCCTGTTTGGATCAGATAAGAGAGGGCACAAAGAAAGGCTAATGTGTGCTCCTGATTTCCCAGGTAATTTCTCCTGTTTATATAGCAAAAGGATCTGGAATCTCACAACACTTCCTTCAGGCAAGTAACTGAAGTCAAGTGATAAAAGAATAATTAGATTATATTATTAACTAGCATAATGATTATTAATGATTAATAATCATAGTGAGCTCCCTCTGAAAATGAGGATGCATATAACATTAAAACTAGTTAGTATGAGATGATTAGCTTAAACTCCGTCTTTGGGTCCTGAAAACCAAATTAGACACCTATGAGATTTTTTGGTCATTTTTTAATTTGTTTTTCCCCTTCTTGTTTTACCCATTTGTTCGGCCATGCACACACAGTTTAGCACAGGCAGAATGCTAGAAATACAGTATCTACATTGAAAAATATGCTTAATATAACTCCAGTGTAAGTCTGAGAAACTCTATAAACATAGAGAAATCCTGATGGGATGTATTACATTTCTGTAACTACTTCCAGTTCAGGTACAGGTCACTGGTGTAGTACCCAGTGACAGGGGAACAGTGTGCTAATGCTGTCATACCATCATTTCAGAGCATTATCTCTAGCATTTAGTTTTTCACCAAGGTATCATCTTATCTGGAGAAAACCAAGAATTCTCCCAGTCTTTACGATTTACAGTACTATCAGTTAACTTCTGTTTTGAGCAATGCTTACAGTGCTTCCAACTCTTCATCACTGAGGAAATAAATGTTTTATTTTGCTAAAAAATTATTACAACAAATTATTAAATATATTTCCCAAATAGTGGTAGTGAACCATTAATTTTATTTTAGTATACATGTAAAAGTGATTTGGCTTTTTAGGTTTTACTTATATTGCCAGTCAAATGATCAGGTTTTGAAAACACGTCAGCCTTGATACAACACTTCTGGCAAAAGAATGGTGTTTTTGGGCAACTAACAAGTGACTACTGTACCTTTCTTTGCTTTCCTAGTGCCCCTAGGGTGGCCACAGTATTGTATAGAAAAACAATTCTTAAAACAGTGTTTGACCAAAATCATAAAAATGTGAGGTTTTCAGATTTCTCATATTAGTGTTTTACTACGCTTTTTATCTTCCCTATTACTGATCTGTCTTATTTTATTAGCATAAATTAAATGAAATTTTGAATGAACATATTTGCAGTAGTTCTCCAGAGCAAACAAAATGAAATCTGCCAATTCATTTTGTAAATAGGCCTTGGTTACATTTTGTACTTACTCCATATTCATACTCCTTTAAGAGGCTTTACAGATGGCAAACCATACAGACTGTTGAGAAAACTCTAGAATTACCATCTGAAAATGTTCCCATAGTCACGCATTCTCACTGATACCTCTGCATATTCATAAGCTTTTGGGAATCTGCACTGAGCTCTTAACGCATCTCCTCCACCTTCCCCCCACCCCACCCCAACCTGCACAGAGACCAGACTGTTATTCGCTTCCATTATTAGAAGTATACTTGTGCCTGCAGAATGTGCTTTATCTTCAGCAATCATATGTTGCCACACCAAGCACATTACACAAATATTTATGTGGAAAACACAAAAACTTCCATGGGCATTGTCTTCCTTTCTAAGGATGAAAACTTTGCAATTTTAGTAATCTGAAAGCGTACACAATGAACACAGCTTGAATGTTTAAGTAGGGTAAATGGCTGTGTTCGAGATACAAAAAATGTAATTGCGATTAGTAATATTTTATTGAAAATCAATTGTTCAAAAAGAAAGCACTAGTCTAGGATGTAGTAAAAAACCTGAATGTTCAGGTTTCTACAGTGCATAATAAAGAGTGCATACCTGGCATTTTTATTGACTTCAGTATCCTACGTCTCACTAAGGCCTGCAAGACACCCATTGCATACAGTGTGACTGTTATTTCTGCACGCTGAAGGTAATCACCTTACCAAGACTTGCTAGGTGTGCAAACAATGATATACACACAAAAGAGAATCAGGGAACTACGTAATGCCTTTTCAGTCACTTCTTACCTTTACATATTCAAGGGGAAAAAGATGTATTTGCATGGCAAAAGTTTTGTCACTGGATTACTATGAAATTTAAAAGTGTATAAGTCTATATTTGATGAATTTTTCTTCTTTTACGATTTTTTTTTTTTAAATACAAGAGATCATTTTAAGAGCAAAAGTTCATTTACTAGAACTTAGGCTAATTACAAGTTCTTCAACAGTATCATTTTTTTTCCTGTCAGTGTACAATTAATCTTTACTTTTTTGGTGATGTTTGTGTCCATTTGAATCTCAAGCCTTTTCAGTTTATTTGCCTCACTATGGGATGCAGAGCACCAACCTTATTTGTAAATGAGGCCTGGAACTGTCAAGCCCTTTGATGCATGAGAGATTTTATGCAAGGGTCCATTTGCAAGTGGATTGCTCAAATGTGAGAGGTGCCTTAACATGTAAACAATTGCTGGATGAGGGCCCCAAGGAGATTTTGCACACCATCATTTTATTAATTTATCTTATTCTGCACAAACTTGGTGGACTACAGACTATGCTGTTGACTCCTTGAGCAAGTGTTATTAAGGAGAACATTAGCACGGCTGAATATGGATCTGCAATGGTGACAAGAACATTAGCTTGTTCAGCATCTTTAGCCTGTTAATTGATATACACTTATGCTTCTGAAATGCAAGGTTTAAAACTGCCAGTCATGCTCGTTTATTATAGACCACCAAAAGCCAGCTGCCTAAGGACTTTTCAACAATATTTTTTCCAATATTGTATTGATTTAGCAATAATTATATAGTTGATGGAACCAACACAGGAATATTTGAAGATGTATGCCTAACAAATCATGCTATATATTTGCCAGTAGGTAACATATCACCACTCAGCTTTTAGAAAACCTGCAGTGGTATACAATTTCCTGTGCATAAAGGTTTAGTCTGTTTAAGACCAGTGAACAACACTGCAATAAAAATTAATCTCACTTCTACTATTTCATCTGGTGACCACAGAGAATTATACAAATACCAGGGGCTAAACATTGGCCCTTCAGACATTTTCTAAATGCTCAGAATAAGGAAAATGGAAGATCTTAGAGGCTGAAATAGCCAATCTACTCACACCATCTAATTTTAGTCACCTAAGTAAGTGAATTAGGAGCCCAGACTCCCTCCATTATCTAACAGTGTCTCGAGAGAGTAATTCAAAATACTGAGGCTCTACCCTCGTTTCCAGCCTCAGGTGCTCCTCATTGCTCACGACAGCATGTGCTCCGGCTCTAAGCTCAAGCATCTGGGTTGGATGGGATTACTGTGGCAATGACTTCAGTAGTGATGCAGTACTTGCTTCTTGCTGCTTAGGTATGTTTCATGTCACTGTGTGAACTGGTGGAGGGGAAAAGTAGAACCACAGACCTGCTAGCTTGGAATTATCTTTGTTTCCTGGAGAGCTGCCCCGCAGCAGTCTGCGCCATTCGGTTTCTGCACATGTGATTCTGAAGACTCCTATTTTGTTCCTCCACTTGTTTTAATTCAGTGGTGTTAACTCAGGCAGACACTACTTCTTAAAATAAGCAGTGTTTTTTCCTTTTATTTTCCTTTTTTTCTCCTCCCTGAGGATTTTTCTTAGTCTATTTTATCTACTTCTTACACTTCTAATACTATTATTTGGCACCTATGATAAAGGGTCTCATCCCCACTTAGATCAACTGTACATAGCAGACTAAAGTTACTTCTTGATCTAATTGGCCAGAATCTTAAAAAAATTCTGCTCTTTCTGCAGTGCATGTATACTGATATCTGTCTGATGCACTGTATTTTTGATCAACCCTCCCTGCTCCCCTCCATAGCCTGAGTATTAGATTTTGTAAATTCACCCAGAACGTTGCTAATTGTTGCTGGGAAGAGACAGGAATTCAAATAAGAGTGTGACTATCAGCTGTAACTGCAGAAAAGTCAGCTGCTAGTCACAAAACTTGCAAGGATGATGACAGAAAGGCTAGCAGAGAACACCCAGTTTCAACCAGATTTCCTGAAATACATTCTCAAAGATAAATGCATTTTGATACAATCAAAGAGTAGTAATAATATCCTAGCTTGGAAGTTTGGTAATAGAAGAGGAAGCCAAGCAGGACACAGCTGAAGGAACCAAGACAAAGTGAAATTGAAGACAAAGTGAAATTGAAGACAAAGTTGGTCCTTACTGATATGGCATCATCAGATATCCTTAGGGATGGATAAGACCTATTTTGTTGTAACCACAGTGCTGTATTAGAATGATAATGCATATCTCTAAGAATAGCATCTCCCACACTGTTCTAAATAATTGATATTCTCAAGCCTCCTTACTCCTATTTTTTGGAAGTGTGTGTTTGTAACAGTTTCTGGAACAAGAATTCTTTGAAAAAATCTGGTTCCATCTCTCCTCTTCAAGTTCTTTTGAAAGCATAAACTTAGCTATTTCTCATATTAATACAGATAATTATATTTTGTATAATATTGAGAGTTTCTCTGTCTTCAAATTAGGCTCTATGGAAAACTGACAGTTCTAAGATAACCTTCAGATGGTCACTGGAGCTGCTGCTCTAACAATGATAAATTATCTGTCGCTCTTAGAGCAGTGATATTTGTTCTACTTCTTGTATTTTTGACTAACTAAAAAGAGCTCTGTGCCTGTGCAGGGTAACACAGTACTTCCCAGTAGAACAGGTGATATTGAACTTCGCCACCCTTTTGATAAGGACAAAACTCAGACACAGTAAGGGAGGGAAGTTAGGTACAAGAATGGGAGGAGTCAGTGAGGTTTTGAAAAGTGAAGATAAAAGAGATGGTCTGGGATTTAAATGAGACCTGGATGAAGCTAGTGGAAAGGATGGGAGATCTATGGACAGGATTCTGGGCTGAAATTGCTTGAATGAAGACTGGGAGAGGTGGGACTAGCTGCTAACATATTCTGCCATGCGGAAGAGGAACTGGGTTCATACTGAGAAACAGGAGAAAATAAAATAAAAAAAAAGCCTGTAAAGAGACATTTTCTGCTGCCACCTTTAAATAAATAAGAAGTTCCGAGTTAGCGACAGCTGCTCCTGCGAGCTCTCTGCTCTGTGCCCTGACTCCTCTTTCATAGCAGCAGCTGGAAGAACCAGGCCAGAGGAACCTGTTGCCATCTTGTTGTCCAGGTGGGAGAAATAGACACTAGAGATTCAGATAACACGTGCTGCTCAAACATATCCTTCAGCACAGGTGAGGTTGGCAACATTCAACCCCAACTATTGTACCTGACAGATTTGCCAGTACTAGCCAGTGCTAACGCTCTACTCTCACACCTGGAGCAATTGGGACTAATAGATATTCACATACCAAAACAGAAAAAAAGAAATACTTCTAGCAACCTTGAAGAAAGTGGTAACTTAAACTAAAATGCAGTATTACAGTCACAGTGTTTGTGAAAAGGAGAAGAGTTTTAAGGCAAATGATCCTAGAGAAGGCACAAAAGTAAAAATTGTCTGGCACAGAAATGAAGCATGTGGTTCAAAGAAATATGGTTAAGATTTCATACTATCAAATTTAAATGCATATCCTCCTATGAGTAGTACTCGAGTAAAATGTTTTAATGGACAAATTTAGATGGGGTAGAAGAGGTGCTAAGACAATAGGCAAGTTATTAAAAACACTAAGTTGGAGACCCTGTTGCTTTCAGGAACTTTTCAGTTTCTTCAGTAGAAAATGCTCCCTTTCTCTCACCACGAGCCTATACAGTTTCTGAAGCTATATTCAGCCAAAAGGAATAAGTTCCTACCTATCAAACATCTATCATTTTACAACCTTAGCTAATTTTAATAGCATTTATGCTTCTACCAATATAGAAATTTCAAAGGTCTGAAACGCTTTCACATGGAAGAAGTATATGATTCATACATTTTTAACAAGGTAAATTATAGGTTTGAAGAAGCTTTCTTTCCCTCCTTAAATCCATTATTGCGCATTTCATTCACGGTATGTGTTTATCACAGACAATTGGAGTGGACAAAAGCAGATTTTATCAGAACAAACGCTGTAGATTCAACCTCTTCTATTCTTTATAATGGAAATAATTTCCTTATTTTGGCAACCTATGGGCTTTTAACACCATTTCCAGTCCATGGAATATGCATTTGCGTTTTGTGGGAAGCTGGGCAAAGGTAGAGAGGTGGAAAACATTTTTATAATAGAAAAGTCCAGATATCTATTTTTCCTGAAAAGTTGTTTTCTACACCTTGATGAAGTTTCAGCTTACTAAGAATGTCCATAGTGTCAAATATTTTATATTTTTTGTCACAGAAACCTATTATTATCTGCTGGAACTGAGCTTTCTTCCAACAGCAAAGTAAATTACACTTGCTTATTTTGTTCCTTTCTAAGCCTCTCATGTTGTCTCACTGTAAGAGAAATTTAAATACTGAGGACCAATTTTTTTCAAAGTTTTGTGCCTGTGTTCTACTAATACCATAATACCATTTAAAGGTCTGCTTGACTGCATGCGCAAATCTTGCCCTCGAATAGGGTTCAAGTGCCATAAGCTGTGGCAGCAGCAGTAGCTGGAAGTTTTCTTTTTTTTTCCTTTTTCCTTTTTAGAAGTCTTCCTGTTTTCTGACCCCAAAACATAGATTAGGCTGGGACTCCTCTTGAGGATGTGATTCACAAGAAGAAGCCAAAGACCTATTTGAGACTAAGCTGGACTGATAAACTCTGGATGTTTTTACATTTCCTTTTGGGTGATGCTGAACTGCCCCAGGAAGGCACTGACTGTCCTCCAGTGAGTAATGGGCACTGGGACCACAGGACCTGGCTGGGGCTGGTCTGGAGTAGGTGTGCATAGGGAAGGTGTGAGCTCCTCAGAACGGACTGTTTCATACTGCGGGTCTGGTCCTCCTGGGTCTGTTAATGCAGACTTAGCTTTTCTGTTTTACAGCGCATTGTCCCAAGACTGAATCCTTACTGGATTTTACTGTCTACTGTTCCATAAGCCCACAGCCCATATGTTTTTTTTTGGAACGTGTTCTGCCCTTTGAACGTAAGAGTATTATAGACAAGAAGTTATGTGTTTGAAATGTGCTGTGAATATTCAGGGCAGTTAGCTGTAAGGAAATAAAAGCTCTTTGCTTGTTTAGAAATCTAAAAACCCTTCTTTCCAAAGGAAATCTCCTCATACATACGCAGGCAGTCTACAAACAAGCCAGGTTTCACTAAATATTGACCTGACCCCAAAGCATTCTGCTTAAAATTTTGTGTGGACAATCATTTTTATGTAGGAGAAGGAAAGAGTGACACTAACAATCAGTCTCTAATTATTTTATACTGGCACACTTGACTTTACGATATTCAGGTTACATCCCCCCAAACTGGTACGAAACAGTGTAAGAAATATTAAAATCTGTTCTTTAATATTATACTGAAAAATAACTACTATTTTGATCAATGGAAAATAGTCTTTTCTCATACCTAAATTCTTTGTTATTGGCTAGCTCTTCGTCTGTTTATTTTTAATTATCTCTACTATGATCTGAGATCATTAATTATTTCTGTGTAAAACAATGTAGACCTCAGTGATTTTTCTCCTGACTCAATAAACAGCCAGAAGAATGTAAACTAACGCTTAAGAATTTCCATATGAACAGCAGCCAAAGCTACTTTCTATGGGTAATGAGGGCTGGGAGGAGTGGTTTCACACGTCTGATTTTTGGAGTGTCCTCTTTAGAATGTTTTACAGTGGGCCTTTTTACCACTCATTCAAAAAAACAGAATCACTTAAATAATGTCTCCTTAGACATTTAGCCAGCCAGACAACTTAGAACCTTCTTATTGTCCTATGTATCTTTTCACTGAACAAATGAAAAACATAAGCCATTTCTTTCTTTTTTCTTTTTTTTTTTTTTCCTCTGGGCCTATAGAAAATTTTGTTCAGGTTTATATGAAAATTTTCAATCCAGATACATAGAAAAAAATGAAGAAAGACTCATAAAACTCATAAGAAGGACTCACCTTTTTAGTGCAACAGCGCAGTGCATTCACCCAGTAAAAGGAAATGCCAGTTTGAGTTTCCTCCATTGCTCTAAAGGATATTCACACCTCCTAGAGGAATGCTCTAACCTGCACTATTAGATATGCTGGAATAAGGTGCTCTGGACATCTTATTTTGACAAATTCTGTCTTTATATGAATCATTTAAATACATTCTGAAACAGGAACCAGAAACCGGGCAAATGGCTTTGTCAAAGACTACAGGGTCACATGCATTCTTTTTTTGGCTCAGTGAACATTTAAATATTTTATAGGTGGTTGAAAAGCTTCCCATACAAAGACTGAAGTTACTAAGTAGATCATCCATATTCTAATAAAAAAATAATGTATACAAAAAGGAATAATATTAACAAGGGACTGATATCCTTCTCCTTCAAAATACATTATTGTCTTGCAACCATATCCTTTCTTAGAAGTGAGAAATACAGGTTGAAATACCTTCAGCAAAGGACAGACTTTAACCTGTGTAAACAGTCTAGTCATGGCAGTGGAAAGCAGCTGTTCCTGTCCCCGATGAATCAGAAATTCTACACTGACTCCAAACCAATACACTTTGATGGGCTTGGTCTTAAGTCACAGGTAGCTTCAGATCAGCTGCAAGATTAACTTTCAGTAAAGAGACAATTGTAAACTAAAAAAACCCACAGAAAATATAAATTGTGTTATTCCCTACTTGGCAGGAAAATAAATTATAGCTTTTTAATACAGTAATAAAAATTAAAAAGCGTCTTCATTAAATGTTATTATTCATCTTTAAGTACTTTCTTTTAAAATGTAGCATATTTTGAATCACTAAATTCACATACTAAGAGCACAGAGATACCCAGGTACCCATGTTATTAGAAATAAGCTTTCATATAACATTTATATGCTCTTAGATCATCAGCTGTGGAGTAAACCATAATCTTATTTCCATACTATCTTGCACTATATGATAGATATTGAGATCTATTTTTCTTTCTTCTAGTGACAGCTTTCTTACAATATTGAATTACAACACATTTTGGGGTGGAAGATTTTTCAATTTGAGATTTCTTTCTGATAAAATGACAGTATACTGGCAGGAGCATATTTAGTGGTCAGCTCTTTTAGTAACATATTTTCTAAATAAGAACATCTATTTCACAGTCACTGTCTACTTTCAGGGTGAACTGCCGTGGTTTAACTTCTAAATGTCAAATTCTCTCAAGAATTCCTACATACTTCTGAGCAAGAGTCGATGAACTGATTTTCCTAACCCTTGAGAGAAGGCTACAGTAATTCCACCATTGCCACTGTCATGGAGGACTGTCCAGTCCAAAATAGTATTCACAGGTTAAGATTCACTTTTATATATACAAAAACGTCAACAGGAGCTATGAATTGAAGAAAATATCTTTATTAGCTTTCATAAGTAATGTTGTAATCTTTTCTTCAATGAAAAATGCATGGATCAGCCTTACAAATTAGGTACAAACATTTTAAAAGCCAGTATTAAGCAAAATTCCTGCTAATGTTCTTCTGCTTGTATGTAAAGAAACAAACTCATATTGTCTTGTGGGTACTTCATATGAAAATTTTCACACACACAACGATAAATTTGTGTGCACGAGTCCTACAATAGACTGCAGGATCATGAAGTTTCCTGAAAGGATCATCTGAGTTTATCCTCCAAGAGTAAGGGAAAGTTTCTTGGAAGAACACCCTGCTCGTATCTTCAAAATGCCAGTCAAACCTCTGTCTACCTTTCTTCCTGCATAGTTAGTCTCTTTGTCACTGTCTCATTAAGAAAGTGTGACACAGAGCATGGATAAGAGGTGTGTAAGGAGGGCTCATTGCAAACAAACAGAAGTGACTTCAGTTGCCTGGAAAAAATAAACACAAAACGAATCAAGTATTGTGACTGTCCCTGTGATGGGATATGTATTTCTCATGCAAGCGACATTTCATGGCTTTGCAACCTTCCTGCTTCTATGGAATGGGTGTTGACTGTATGTAACAGAGCAGGAAGTTGCTCCTGTGTTTGAAATTTACTTTTTTCCAGGAGGAAATATTCTAAATCTACTGATATCCGGCATGCATTGCTAGTTTTTCAGCTGAGTACTTTATACTAAAAAATAGTTGAGATTTTAAAATTTATCTCAATTTTTTAAGATTCTTCACTCAGCAATTGTTTTTCAGTGGGCCTTTTTATTAGTAACAGATTTGCTCATTTAGCCTCACAGATTTAATCCAGTTAGAGTGTTTTGTTTTCTTTAATTTTTTAGGGTTAAAGGGAGAGAAGAGCTGGAGCTCTCTAGTATGCTGATGTAATGCTATAACAGTTCCTACATTCTATGATTTATGATGTTACAGAAAATTGCTACTGCTGTAGGAAGACTCATCTTCCTCAGGAAAAAAAATATAAATTACTGCAAATAAAACGACTGACACCTGGGATTTTTTTCCATATGAATAAAAGTGATATGTCTACCATGTATGGCATATAGCACTGTATCAGAAAAGCAATCAGATTATCTCTGAGCAATCAGTGTTTATCTGTCAGCCACTGATTTACAAAAAACCTGCAACATGATGCAATAACATACAGTTCCACCTTCAAAGACCAAATATCTGTGACTCTGTGCTGGATATATCTTTGTATTACAGATCTATCTATATGACTTAAAAGAAATTCTTTGTATATATAAGAATTATCTAGCTCACTCATGCTTCCCTGAGTAGTGTATTGACTTTGGCCTCAGGCTCAGGTCCTAAGTTCTGTCAGGTCCTGTCCAGTTGTGCACAGAATACTTTTTGTAAGCTTTGAAACCCCTGAAACTATGAGTTAATGAAAGTATTGACAGAATCTTAAATAGAGCATCCTAAACATGATGTTGTAACAATGACGATGTTTTTTTTCCAGAGGGAGAAATCAAGAATTGGACACAACTAGGATGGCATTTATTTATTTAGTAACAGGAGAAGCGTTGTAATTAACAATGAGAAAATGTTTTTAACTGCCAGTAAATGTACAAAGAATTCATGAAAATAGCACACAAAGGATTTGTTCTCTTGGATTGAACATTGAGAGGCAGGGGGCATGAATAAGTCAAATGGAATGATATGAAATAGCCCAAGCCTGCCTGTCTCTGTGTTGTCATGGCATTTTCAAGCACTTCTATATGCTAATTCACTTTTTTTCCCCTCTGTTCTGATTTCAGCCACTCATACTTTACAGCTGTATTTGTCTAACTTTTTCCTTATTATTTTCAATTTTTAATGTGACTTTCCTTTTGTGGAGGGTGTCACATACTTATCATTTGAAGACTGTCTAACCTGTAAAGCTTAGACAATGGCTGATACCACCCTGCTGGCCTGGTAGAATTAGATGTGTCAGAAGAACAGTTTCGTTTCCATACTCAGATACCCTTTAGTCTTTTGGAAGTAGTTGCCAGGAATCCAAATAGTGATGGAGAATTTTATGACATTTGTCTACCTGGAATTTTACACTCATCACTTTTTCTATGTATCACTTAACAAGAAGAAATAATAATAATAAAAACCCTCAATAAGCTATTTAACTATCAAACCCTCTTTTAACTTGCAATTTTAATTAAACAGGAATCTGTCTAGCTAAGTGTAGCTCTATTTCCATGAATCGTTATAACTGTTACTTATCTTTCAGTTTTTTCTTTTCCATCCTCTCTTATTTTTAACCACACATGGAAAAAAAACCCTCAAACTATTGTCATTCCTGGGATTGCACATTTTCCAAGAACATCATTCGATTGCGTTCCGATGAATTTTGACCCTTCAGAGTCCTAAGGCTTTTGGACTATTCAGTACCGTACACTTTTAAGACATCTTTCATTCTAACTGAATGCATAATCAGAGTGAGCAGTGCTCTTATTGTACCTTTTTAAGTAAACCCATCTTGTGAATTCTGTCTGCAAACAAGAATAGCAAATTCCTATTTTAAGAGGCCCATTTTGAATTACAATAAAGAAAAAATGACAATGAAAATGAAGTCTCTATAAGATACTGCAGTATGAGCTTTTTGCCTCTATCACACTGCACCAATTCCAAAAACAAAACAGCAGCAGGTTTTGTAGGCACAGTCTTAAATAATTGCATGCATAGTTCACAGAGAAATCAGCCTGAAAATTCATAAATCCAAACAACACTTTAATAACTTAAAAAAAACCAGTAAGTGGAATTCAGTTAGTTCACTACCGAACTGCTGGCCAACAGGACACCATAAAGTTAAAGGGTGCTCTGTAGATTTGTAATAAGATATTGCATTTTTAATTAGGTGTAGTTTAAGCAGGGGGAATATGATTTAAACACCAATTTGGTCACCAGCGGTAAGCTGTCAGGATCTTCTCTTATAATTCAAAGAAGAGGTGCTCCCCAACTGATATGGGCATAGAAGGAAAATGTTATATACAGAACTTTATCAAAAAGCTACTTTCAAAGCCCCCAGCAAAGTAAGCAACGAGTGATTCCCTCCAGGCCCCTCTGCACTGTCAAAAACTTACAGCCTAATGCTCCTGTTCCAACATACAGTGTGGAAATTCTTGTGCTTTAGAGCATAAGTCAGTCATTAAGCCTAAAAACACAGTTGATTTCAACAGTTTTGAAAGGACTAGTTTTAACTGAAATACGAAATCTTGCCAAAACCAACAACTTTAAGGAATCAGGTCAATTAAATGGAGTTGTGTTCTGGCAGAAAGCTGGAAAGGAGTCTAACAATGCTGATATGGCACCGTGTTACACATTCAGAACGCAATATTTTTTTTCCTGTAACCATTTTTGGTTACCGTTCTTTTTGCACACAAATTCCCTTTTATTCATCAATTCAAGCCCCTCCCAATACACTCATATATTTTAAGTGAGCGTAAGAACTTCACAAACAGCAAGTTATGTATGCCTACACTGGAAATTCTCTGTAAACTCTTTCAAATAATTTGGAACTAGCTAGAAATGGAAACAAGGATATTGCATCAGATATATCCTGACAAGGTGTAATCCCCTTTTGACGTGTTAGAATAAGGGGCAAGTGGTGATACTTCTCTACTTCCCTTTTTCCTACTGTGTACAGTGGATCAAACCAGTAGATTTTTTTCATTTAATTCCAATTCCAGTTCATCTATGACTGTAATTGCATCGTTTTGTCTTTAATTTAGGATGACTGTAATTGCATCGTTTTGTCTTCAATTTAGGTTCACAACACCTTATGAACTGGTCCACGTTAGAAAATATAACTTTAAAGACTAGAAAGGATTAAATGACAGCAGACAGACTTCTCTCTAGGGAAAGTTTTTGGCCCCCATTTTTACCTTTCACTAGCTCTCAGTCCCAGCTCTGTGCCACGGCCTCTTTCCAGCTTCCTTAATCAAGAAAATGGGGCTGGGAACCTGGGGAGAAGGTGCAGCCCTGTGCTGTCCTAGGGGTGCTAGTGGCAAAAGTCTTCAACAGAAAGGTAACAAGGGGGAGGAGGAACAAAAAGGAAGTACTATATTGCTGTAATTGTTCCTTGTTTTTTTTTACAATGCTGTTTCAATAAACACATTAAAGCAAAGGTTCAAGTACAATTCTGTTTCTACACAAAAATCTAATATTTTAATTTGTATTCAGCATGAATGAATTCCTGGTTCCATGTGTCTCGTTCCCGTGGCCCTTTTATTGCTCTTCTTTTTAAACTGAATAGTTCTCATCTTTTTTCTTCTTTGAAAAATCTCTGACTGTAACACAGTCATCTACGAGAGAATAACTACGCTGTAGGGACATTAATATATGAAAGCTTATGCTTCTGTCATTTTTTATACGTGTTATTTTGAGGAACACTGCAAAATAGCAGGGATGTGTTTGAGATGCCTATTATGCTATTAACACATTGATACGAGGAATTTTTCTCTTGGTCCTGAATAACCCGTTCTAGTTGATCCTCCTTTGAACAGAGACTCATCATAGGACTAGACCATCTCTAGGGATACCTTCCAACCTCAGCTGTCTTGTAATTCTCTCATCTCCCACCATATTTATTTGTTAGCACTCCAATGATTTATCATGTCTAATATATTGCTTAATTAATGTTAGAGTTTCAAAGTTCACAGAATAAATGCACATCATGACAAAAGTGAATTTAGAAAGTATTTGAAAAGTGTCTGTTCTCTGATCTCCTTTTCAATACTGAATTTCCTCCGAGATTGAGATTCCCAGCTGTTAATCATATTTAAGCAGAATTATTTAATCCTTATTTCTGGCCTTCCTTACCTGTATCTTTTAATCTTCTTTACCTTCTGCCACCTGTTTTTAGCTTAACAACATTAGCTCTGTGCAACTTTTTAAAATATGATGTGTAAAAAATACAATGTGTGCCAAAGACATCACATCAACTAAGGGACAAAGGTAGCTCATTATAGCCATAATTCTAGATTTTTTTGAATGTCTAAAATGTGATATTAATGTAAGGGGTAACCAGATGATGGGAGTATATTTCTCCTTTGTACCTCAAACTCAGAAGGATTATTTGATATATAAACCAAACCAAGAGTAGAGTTGGTAGGAAATTTCAGAATAAATCTTTTTTCAGGCAATTTCAATTTGACAGAAGGAAAAATTTGATGTATTTGTGTTTCATACATTATAAATCAAACTTTTAGTTAAAAAAAAGGTCTTTTTAAAATTGTGGTAATTTTCTCATAACTGTTTCTGTCCCACATTAAACTGGAAAAGAATTACTGTATTCCTCATGAAACTCAAAATGTACCCCCCTCCAGAGTCCACTTTTCAAATAAGGAGAAAAAAGGAAGGTGAACGAGATCAGTTTTATTTAATAGTTAGGTTAGACAGATTTCCTAGTGAATCATTATGATTCCTTAAAAAGAATTATCAGATGATTATGAAGAACGTCTTCTGAATTGAAATCTAACAACATTATCATTTAGAATAAAGAAGGGAAAACATGATGCTTTTCAAAGTAAATAGCATTATTCAACAAAGTCCCAAAATAGAGTTCAGCTGCTGAGCATGAAGTCCAAAATTCCCAGTGCTACTCCTTACCTCATTTTTTATCTCTGAAGTAGGTGCTATTACAGCATTTCTTTTTGATCACTTGTGGATAAAGTGGGGGAAAGCCAAGCTGAAGTTAGCACTCTAAAGGATCTCCACACCTGGACAGAAGTTTTATTAGAGCTGGAATATACTCTGCTTTCACTGACTTCACCCTGGCAGTGATACAGGCATCAGTGTGATTTCTAAATTAACTGAATAAATGTAACAGAATACTACAATAAAGGTAATAAAACCTCAGTTCAAGTTTAGAGATCTTGTCTTGCCCAGCAACCCGCTCTAATTGACGTGCCCTATTTTTCTGCAAACAGAAGGTGGTGGTCAAGCTTCCTTCTGCTCCTTGTCAATATCTCCTAAAAATAATAAACATCCTGTGATTACTATTTACGATACATCCCAGTCAAACTGTGCCTTGCTTACTAAAGCAATCACTTTTACAAAACAGGAAAAAAAAATTTTTGCTTGTTAATCTCTTATAGTCAGTCTCCTGGAGTGATTTTGCAAAAGCACATCTGGAAAGATACAGGTTTTGTATATAAGGAGACTAGAAAACTATTATTATCTATGTTTTTTTTTGCTTTAATTGAAAAAAAAATCAACAAGACTCTAGACTGCAGAGCAAGAACCCATCTAAAATGGACTCATGACATTCTCAAGAGACCAGAGAACTCCTTGAGCCAGAAGGTGTTCTGCTTGTTGCTTGTATAGAGCAGTGCTATTTTTTCCCTTCCTCTCGTGATACCTTAAGCTTTACGATTTCCACCTAATCTTATGCTAATCAAAAATAATCAATATTGCTGTTTTCTAAGTCTTCCCAAATCCATGCATATGAATTCCTCACTATAATGTTTTCTTTTTTCCCCAACATTTGCCTGCCACTGCGGTGTGTTTCTCTAGAGGATTTTCTACGTTTTTGCCCTAAGAAAATGGTGATCCTGGACATTGTGTGCAACGCCTGAATGGATTTAGGGGAATGAAGAGTTTTGTCAACAGTGTGAATGCCAAATAACTTGTTCATGGACAGAATAATAGATTCTATGCCAGGAGCCTTCCAGCCATGCTTTCACGTAATGCCAGCCCTTCTCACTGAAAAAGTGCAGCCCTTTGTGAGACCTGTCCAGGAGAACAAGCTCTTTCAGAAGGCCAAAGTAAAGGAAGCAGCACACTACTTAAAGAAATTATTCCTGGCAACACTCTGAACACCCTGAATTAACAATACTCTGAATTAATAGTATTTGTATGTTAAATATTGTGGCTCAAGAGGTAAGTTTGTATTTTCTAGTAAAGTCAGGGATATGTTAGATGAGTATATTAGCTGAAGATTTATGCAGCTTACTGTCAGTGAGAGTGAAAAAACACTGAAGCCTTCACTCAGCTTATTTCTTTATATGCAGTAAGTTGTATGCTGTGACCATTTAATTTGATTATTGCTATCTGTACTGAGACATTGATTAATGCAATTATAAGCCAACTTGACACTAATTTCATTAAAAGTCTATTACTTATCTGTCAGCATTTTCTCTGGTCCCTTGTGATTCAAAAAAATGTTGGTTGGGATTCTTCAATATGTGCTCAGTTCCAAAGTTTCCTAGAGACCCTTAGCTGAGATTTTACAGCCTCTATTCTAATGTCACCTGTCATTTTAGATCATATTACTTCTTACTATAGTGTGTTACACCATCCAGTTTGGCGAAGGTGCCAAACTAGGCAAGCCATTAGAGGAGCTGTAGGATGATGCAAGCGGATTGCTAAAGCTTCACACTATCCACACACTCTTACAACTTCCGCTTTCGAAACTAATATATGAGGTGTCTACATGATGACTTAGGAACAATTCTCATGTTCAGTCTGTTCTACCTGAGTGTTCTACCACTTCTGTTTCAGGCTGAACTTTAAGCATATACTATTCATTCCTCCTTCCACCTTTCTGTGTCTCCTTTTCAAGAAAAGGCAAGGCAGATGTGTGATGAGGTGTGATGTGACCTGGTCAGGTCATCAGCCTGAACTGTTAGGGATCAGGATTTTGGGACGCACTGCAGAGCATCTCGCTCCATAGCTGAGATGTAACCTTAGGTCGTAAGTACCTAAACCTGACTTTTATTCTCCATAAGATTAGACTTTTAAATACTGCAGGAGGTATACAATGCAGTACAGCAACAAGCAGAGATTCTACCCTGGCTCCTGAAAATATAATGATGTTAGCATTGAAACGCCCTAGATTACATAGCACTGGCTTTCAGCAGTAATATTAGCTTGGGTGAAGTGACATGCTGTTGACGTACGCTGCCTCTGATCTCTGCCAGCTTAGTATCCTCTGCTCTTCTCTCTGTTTTATGGTGCCGACACTTGAAACCTTAACTGAAGGATGTTTAAGGCAGTGACCCTCTATTTTACCTTGGTAGCCAGTGCATCCCAATACTTTCTGTTTATTCTTTCTGCCCTCCCCATTTCACGGCAATGTCATTCATGTGTTCCTAGGACCCTGGTGAGTTGTTAAAAGAAGGGAGAAAATTCAGACATGCCTCTCACTTATTGCAAGACCTTTAAGGCAGAATCTAAGTGACTGGAAAGAGATATATTTACTAAAATGGGACCAAGAGGATATGTTCAAAGTGTCCTGAAATAGAATCTCTGACCCTTTGGAAAGGCAAGAAGCTTTTCAAATGCAAACACCCTCAAATAGCAGAAAGTTTAAAGAAAGTAAGAGAAGGCAGAAGTATCTGGACATTGTTTGGGGGTATTATGTTTGCACATAGGATGGACGGGCACCATTCAGGTGTAAAGAGTGAGACAAAGCATCTGGCTCAGAAAGTAGAGCATATCAGCACCTGTTACACAAAACTCCCCACCACAGTAGAGTTCACAGATTACATTTGGGATGCCTTTTTGAGGAAATCAAAGGTTTATTAACTCTTTAATCATTAAAACTCTACCCTTTTTGCATAGCCTTGGACTAACAGCTTTGTGAATACTTTGTTCTCTGCTCCACCAAAAGCTTTTATACGCAAATATATCCAGTCTAAGGTCAAATTTGATTTGAGCACCTACCTCTAGAGAATACACTCCCACAGAGATGGCAGAGAAAGGTGTGAGAACAACCTCTCAGCCTTTGTACGTGCTACAGAGCACTAACAGACACACCCACCCACACTCAAATACATACCCTGAACTTGCGCATGAAAAAGTGCATCCATGTATGTCATTGTTATATAAATTTAAATCACAGGTCACATTGCTTTCTGCATTTACTGGAGATAATTCTGCTACTGTCAAAGCCAATGGTAGATTTACTACTAGTTTGGACAGTAAATGTCTGTGAAAGACTGACGAAGGCTCTTGGATGTAAAACGAATGGTGTGCACCCTGATCAAATTCACCTAGAAGACAAAGGGACAGGAGATGTGATTTCTCAATGGTTTACTATTAAAGCAAAGTATTTAAAAAGACAAGGGTTATGATAAATAACCTTAGGAATCAATGGGAGTTTTGTGCTAGATTTCACTAAACTAAGATCAGTAGCAGGCACAGAATACTTAAAATGCAAGCAAATATACTGATATATTTATAAAAACCCCTATCATAAAATGAGAGAGATAATCCAATTAAATTTTCATAAAAGTGCATTATGTGAATTGTAACCAGTATAATGTACACAAAACATTATCTTTCAAAAAAAAAAGCAATAAAGTTGCCAAATAAACC
The DNA here is from genome assembly GCF_040807025.1 of Struthio camelus. NCBI lineage: Eukaryota > Metazoa > Chordata > Aves > Struthioniformes > Struthionidae > Struthio > Struthio camelus. The sequence continues at coordinate 48,558,546 of NC_090945.1, read as the reverse complement.
AATGAATTTCATAAATAATCTGCATTACAAATCTGTGGAATGCAACAAATCAATATATTTTGTTAGTCAACAAACACCTCAGAGATGCAAAACAATTCTTTACGTACATAATTCAGTATAGCCCCCATAAATGCAATAGTTTACATTCAGTGCATCTCTGCATTTGCTTGGTATCTGAAATGAGGATGTTTGAAGTGTTCAGAAACAAGGGGAAAAATCCCCAAATAAACAAAGGAATATGTTCATCTATTCTGATGTGAGTTGAAACATATATACACTTACAATGTCTGGTTTGTACACTGATTGTATCAAATTTGAAACAACTCTTTCACATAAAGACGAAATTAAAGAGGCAGATTGCTAAATGAGATATAAACATGATTTCACTCAGGCTTGATAATACGTGAGGCTGAAAGCTGACAGTATCCTTACTTAAAATTATTCTAAACAGGGGATGTCAAATATTTTAGACATTATTGAAAATGGCTGTCACAGAAAATGTAAAAGGACTCCGCATATATTCGATGTGGCCTCATTGTCTAAACGCGTGAATCTCTACACTGACACAAAATTGCTACCCTGTCAGCACGTAAAAGGACGGATCATTTCATCTCTTTAGTGATGAAGTTTCAAATCCACAAAGCACAAGCTATCAGTCCTTTGAGATGATTATGATGCCTCAAACCTGACAGCTTGCGATGACAGCTTTCACAAATTCTGGAAATCAAATTGTTCCTGCATCTAACAGAAGAAGGCAGGTGTGCACAAAACAGAAATGGATGAGGCTAAACATGAGGATAGTGTGATCTTTATGTTCAGTGTAATTGTTAAAAGTTATACTAGGGAAAATTATAGATTTCAATTTTGAACCTCTTCATGATATACACAGATGAGGGCACCAATAACCCATATGGGTGCAAGGTTTGCCAGGAAAGGAATATCAAGATAAACAGATGGCTGTACCACTGCCATATGGCTCCTCGGAAATTGGACGATGCTATGGCATTTTGCCACAAGATAGATCTAGCGTTATTTCTGTGCCAATATTTTAAGCAATGCAAGGAAGGAATACATAACTATCTGCAATTAGCTGTGTTATGTAAATATAAAAAATAATAACTGTTTTATGGGAAATTTTGTAGACTGACACATTTCTGAAATGCAGATAGCAATTCACTAGAAAATTATTCGCCTCATCTCTTTATTTTTTGTACTCTTTACTCAGGAAAATGTGTTAAATAAACTAAGTTGCTATGCTGATGAGGCTTAATTTCACAGCTTATCTCCCTGTACAGAACAAAGAAATCCTCTAAGTACTTACAGTATTCATAGTGCTAAAAAAGCAGAGGAAAGCAAAAGTAAACTACAGACCACTCAAAATAAGGATAGTAATTCTAAAACTTGACTCAGCTGGATATCTGCACACATTGCTGAATTATTCAAATTTGACCTCCTACCCAAGGTCAAATTTTTGCCTTTCTCATAGAGCAAGTACTTAATAGGACTTTCAGAGGTGTCAAACATTGTTGTTTGAGTTATCAGGTATGCCACTGCATTTTCATGTAAGTTGTAATTAGTTTTTTGCACAGCGTAGTTCCAGTTCATATTGGAATTTTTTTAAAGAACGCATGGAAGCATGGTGTGAGGCACATAAATGCTACAAAGGATACCTACTCATAGCTTTGCCTTCAAAAAGTTTAGGCAAGAGTTTGTGAGTTATAACTATTAAATTATTTGCGTTCCTAAATCCCAAGATTTGAATTTTTTTTAGAATTTGTATTCTCTAGGCAGATCAGGATGAAAATCCCACTTACAAGGATTCTAATTACTCATAAAAAAAAGTATGAAATAGTACCTAATATTCAAAATCATCAACATGTCTTGAAAGAGATATAAAAATAATTTTAAAAAATCACATTATTCTTCTTTTTAAGAACATTTCAGCTAGGAGTTACATCTCATCAGCCCTGCATCTTATTGTTTGAATTCCCCAGCTGTACAGGTACTGAAAACAGGTAGAAACTTCTCAATGTTCTCTTACCTAACACTAGTGCTCAGCCTGATTCCCCTTGATTTCAAATCTTTGTTTGTAAATCATAAGCATAAAATAAAAAAGCAGGATAGATTCCACAATTAACTTGTGGACTGCCAGTCATAATTTCTCTCAAGGAAGGAAGTAGATAGAGAGCAACTGGGAAAGACACCTAAAAATCCATGAAGTGGAAATATCCCAGAGGAAATTATTGTCAATCTTAGTTGATGATGAGCATCTTTAGACATCTCCTGTTACTCTGAGTAAGTGTATCTGAGCGTACCTGAGCAAGATACACTGCCATCAGTTCCCTTCATGGAAGCTTCAGAAAATCCCTCCAGATGATTTCTTTTAGAAATTCATGAGATTTTCAGACGACCTCTGCACACTTCCAAGTTTTGATCTCCTGCCATGGCCATCACCAAAACGCTGAGCTTCTCAGCGGTCACAGCATTCAGAGTTGCAAAGCCTTCAGTATTCTCCATTTCCCTATAGTATTGTAGGCTTCAGGGAAATGTCAGCCATAGCTCTGAAGCACAAAGACAGTTCAGCTACTATAGAAAGCTCTGTGCGTTTTCTGAACTCAACAAAATTTTTCTCCATGTGCTTGCAAACTTCCTCCCTTTAACAGACTTGAATCCCAACCCACATCTCATTAGAATACCTGGCTCTACTGCAGAAGATTCAGAAGTGCAACCCAGTGCAGTGAATATTTCACTTTTTTATTGCCAGTCACACTGAAATACCCAGGCTTTTGACAGAGAAATAGAAAGTTGACCACATCTGTTGGCATGAATGACAACAGACCTTCAAAACCAGCTTGTTCTTCCATCTAATTATTATTACTATGAGTCACTGTTAAATTCAATTTCTATAATATTCTATTCAGCTATATTCAGCAGATTAGTTCTGCAAGGCTGGCTCAACAACAGCTCTTGGTCACAGTCTTTTAACACTCTGTTCAAGGGAGGAGAAGTGGGAGGAAAAAGAAAGAAGGAAGAAAATGAGAAGAAGATTGAGGAGAGGAGTTAAACTTGTAGGAGACTTAAAACAGTTGATTATCATGGCTTGTCTTATAATAGCAATATACATAACAGTCAGAATATTATGCTTTAAAATGAAAATATCCTAGGCATTCTGAAAGTCTTCTTTCAAGAAAAGGGCACTGTATTTATTGGCTGATACATGCAGATGTGTAAAAATCTAATTTTAAATATTTTCACCAGAATTTTTTCCACTTTAGAACCAGGAGGAAAAAAAATATGGGTTTTGGAAGGAGAAAATAAAATGTGATTTCTGCATACTGAAAGACTGATGAATTGGAGAAGGTATAGAAGCAGGAGAGACAAGTTGATTAAAATGTTTTCTTAATAACTTTGAGTTCCAGTTTAAAAATGCATTAGCTGTAAAAAATACTTGTTTAACATTGAAAAAGGTAACAATTTTTAGAATTTTGGAATATTTCCATTGTCAAAGCAGAATATTTTTACTTTAGTCAACCTCTTTTCCCCATACATTTTCCTTTTAAGATGAGTTATTGTAAAAACTGACACATTTATTTGCTTCTAGTGAACTCCCCATCTTCCACTTTCAGGCAGAAATTTTTTGACTAGTGCTATTGATATCCTTGTGAGCTAATCTGTTTATTTTGTGCTGCTGTTTTCTGCAAACTAGACTTTGACTCCTCTGAATTCAGATATTATTCCTTGTACAGCTTTATAGCAAAATCAGGTCTAAACTAACGTTGTTTAGAATACTGAGTATCACTTTAACCCCCTATTTGAAGCTACTATCAGAGTGGACAAGAGAATAGACAGATTATTAGCAAGACTGGGGAAGAGAAAGGTGAAAAAATGAATAGAGTTGTTTATCCTAGCGAAATGAAGGTTGGAAGAGAACTATACTGAAAGGAAAGTAGGAGAAATACTGTTTAACTAAAGGACAATGTTAGCACAATAATTGCTTATAAACTAACTGTTGAATGCTTTCTATCTGGCAGTAAGAACTGTTGAGCCCTAAAATAGATTGCATACGATGCTTAGGGAAATTTCTCACTGCAAGCTTTAAAGAACAGGCTAGACAAATGTTTTTAAGTACTATAAGCTGTATGGCATGGGGAAAGACTAGATAACTAGGTAGCCTCTACAGTGTCCTCTCAGCCTAATTTCTATGCCGTGATTTCCCGCAAGAACAGAGGACTGGACCAAATTTAGTGATCAAGAGATTGCTTCTAGAACTATATTTTTATTGTTAAGGCAAATCAAATGCCCCAAGCTACCGTTTAGTTGGCAGAGGACTACACTTTTGGATAATATTTTAGCTCTGTTGCCTAGGATGGATATTTGCATGTACATTGCTAATGGGCCAGGTTTTCAGAAAGATTGAAGCTCCCAAATGGAATCTTACTTAGCACCTGGATAAAATGGGCAGCTTCTAAAAGTGCTTTTCACTGGGTGGATTACAGACAATTATCATTACTCGCATAAAAATCTTGAACAAAATACACAAAGATACTTCAGGAGGACTTGTCTGCTTCTAAAGAGCTCTTTCACATAATCCTTTGTTTTTTTTATAGGGCAAAACTTCATTCTTGGGCAGGGGAATATTTAACTGCCTCAGATTTCTACTTCATTAAAACAATTACCTACTAGAATTCTAGATGCGGGTGTATATGCTATGAAGGGAAATTCACATGACAATATTCTATGTGATCTACAGTTACCTTACTTTTTATTTACTTTGTGGTAGTACTGTGAAAAAGTACTACCTAGTCAAAAAGTACTAGTCAAAACTAGAATCTGACTTCAATACATAGTGATAGGTCAAAAATGATGATTTCCTGCTCCCCATAAGTATATGTAGCTATTTCAGTAGCGTTAACAATCTCTTCCATGACTATTTCATTCAAACTAAGACTTAGAAAACCTTATTTGTGTACAGCAAGTAACATGCATTTCAATTTGTGCAGGAACTTCATGTACTTGGCTGAATTTGCGTGCCTAAACTCATACCTAAATTTGCAAAGTCTATGTCCCCTAAAATACACTTTTACTTTGTTTGAGGCGCTGTTTGATTGGTATAACATAGCCACAGGTCACTTTAAGTTGGAAAGAGCAATTAGCATTTGTCCTTTAGAAAAAAGGTATTGCAGAAATTGAAAATGGTTGGTGGAGATGTATTTTCTGCTCATTTATTTCTTCACTTCCCTGAAACAGGGACTTGCCCTCTGTGACTGAAACCAGTAATGCCATAGCAACACATTACCAGTTGTGGGTAATTGAAATCCCCAACGGTAGCAACTCTCAGTTAGTTAAACCTGCAGCAGCATGAGGGTTCTTGAGATGTAGAAAGCTTTGCTATAGATGCCTAAGGACAGTGAGTTAGGATACCTAGGGTTTTCAAAAAGAGAGCATGCTATGTTAGAAATAGTTGTTTGTTTTTTAGCTTAGGCTATTAAACTCTCTGGGTATTTAAAGGAAACTTACTTTCATGCATTTGGGTTTTTTTTCACTTCTGATGAATGTTTAAAAATTAGTTAAGCATCTGTTTTCTTCTTAGTTTGAAGCAACTTTTGCTTTTAAACAGCTGTTAAGCCTATGATAATAGTCTTCCTCCTGGGAAAGGAGTTCTTTGTTGCCAGGTTCCAATACCTTTAAGATGAGTTGTTGAAAATCTCTAACTACATAATTTCTGCTGGGTTTTCTATTACATATTTGTGCCTATGTGACATGTGACTTTCTATGTGGCTTATCAGCACAATTCTCGTTACACATATTATTGTAATAAGTACAACCAGAGCTATGCTACTGACTCGCCTATTGTTTGAAGGAAGGAACACTATATATGAGATATGAATGGAGTGGGAAAGATTGTTCTGTCTTCTTTCCTATCCTGTTTGTCTGTGCACATATCTTCTGCATCTTTCAAATTCTTGCTTTTCTTCCAAAAAAAAGATCATACTATACTATCAACTATGCCAGAAGGCAGAAGGCTAATTTTCCTCAGAGACTCTCAAAGCATAAGGGGTTGAACAAGGAGTCTGCCACAGGTTGTGAAAGACAGCCCTGTAAAGAAGGAAGCAGCTACTTCTGAGCTTGTAGCATGCTCACTGTTTGCTTTTGTATTTCTTTATTTTTGTTTTGGTGAAAACCATCTTTGTTATGTGACCCTTTCCAACTGAGAAAAAATAAGCAGCTTTAGCAACGTCTAATGAAAACAGATCACTCTAACCTTGGCCTGCTACTTAGTGTGAGCCTGTAACACAGACCACAAGTATTGGGCAAAAAGCTTTGTTTCCCACTTTTCCAAGAAAACTCTTGACATAGGAACAAATGTTGTAGTTCAGACAAAGATGCAAAGAGACATCAAAACCTTCCTTCTACTACAAGACAGTAAATAGCCAGGAGTTAAATATGGATTTAGGTAAAGGCTGACTAAGAGATCAGTTCCTTATCTTTCTTACTGGACACTGCCTGCTGCTCCGTCAATTTTGTAAAAAAGTGTAAGATCTTGTGCTGTAACGCAGATCAATGATTCACAGTAGGTTAAAAAAATCATGTTGTTGGTTGTCTACACGTCTGAACACGTCTGGAATGTCTCCCCACAAACATCCCTGTAGCAAAAAAGGTGGAGAAGTGGCAAACCATACCTTGGTGATGAAAGAGAACGGCCATCTTCTAGGATGAGGTAAAAAAAAAAAAGCTTTGTGGAGCTGCAGCCTAAGGTTCAGGCTTCTGCTCTGTTTCACAACAGGAACATCAGCCTCCATTTTCCTGCTTTCCACCAACTAGGAAAATTGTGCATCTGGAGTCATTCATGTTCTCCATCTTTATATCCTTCTTTTCTTTTGTGTATGCAAAACCACAGTTTTGCATCATAGGACATATAGGCAATAGAGACACAAGAAAAAATAGAAGCAATAAGCATTATTTACAGGCTTGCTGAGGGGGATTCTTTCTGGAGGTTTTGCTAAAACCTTACATTGATTCTTTGACTGTTTTGGAAGTGAAAATCCATACCTTGAAGATACCTTGGCAAAGTATCTTTAGTTGAAAAGCCAATTTTATTTTGTTACTTTTTTTCCCCCTACATTTAAAATATCAAATGGCCCTAGGAGAGTATATCAAGCACCTTAAATGACTGTTTTTTCCTATGACTCTGCAGAGGTAATTTACAGGTGAGTGTTAATAGTAGAAGACACCTATCTCCTCTCACATCTTCTGTCCCTGATTATTTTTTCAACTATACAGTAATAGTAACTAAGGCATTGTGGGTAAGATTTTCAAAAATGCTATATGTTATCTTAAGGTTGCTTCATGAAAAGGAATGATTTTGGCAGCAGAGCTGGAATGAGCCCCAGTGTGAGCACAACCAGTAACAAGCTGACCTCCTCCTAGGCCTAGTTCCTGTCCCTGGTCTGCAGCACCCTGGAGAGGTCCTGAGGGATTCCTGAAGCTCCGTTTAGATGAAGCCATGTGCTGCGGTCTTCGAGAACCAGCCCTTACTCAGCCACTGTGTTTAACAAGACAGGTTTTACTCAGCCCAGGGGAAGGCCTTTCTGCATCCACATCTGAATTTTCAAGTGCAGTTATTAATTGCATTTTTTTAAAAAAGACAGAATTTATCACAAAACTGCAAAGAAGTCAGCCTTAGTTTCTACAGTAAGAGTGAAACTGATACAGTCTTTGAAAGGTCATAGGCAGCCGGACAGTAAGAAATGATGCTTTCAAGCTTGTTACATTTGCAGTGATAATCTAAAGCCATTAATCACAGTATTTTTTAGGAATGCTTGCTTTGTTAGGATCATTTATTCTCTAGGGAGCTTCTAGACGTAAAGCACTACATAAAATACACTGCCTATCTGTGTTCACATATCCTGTATGCAAAACTCATGTGAAATAGTAAGAGGTAATAATGTAAACTTGGCCAGCCTCTTTTGTGCACTTATCCCACAGGCCTTGCAACTTCTGGAATATCATTCAAAGCTGTATCAGAGGGACATATGATTGCTGATATTATCTCTACTGCTATTCCTTTTATCACTGCTGCTGTCAGTCTACAGCCTGTGTTACCAGTGTACAGTCTAGCAAAATTGCATTTGTAAAGCTGAAGTGGTTCCTCTCATGGGGTAGAAGGGGTAGGTATCTAGCAACTCTTATGAACAAAAATTATTAAAACAGTTCCTGACTATCTCCCAGAAAACACCATCCTTTAAAGTCAATTCATGTTTACCACAGCAGAGGAAATGAAAAGGGAGCTTTTATATTCCCAAAGTCAATACACATTTTAGCAAAGCTTCTTTAATGTTACAGAGGTGCAACCTTATGCAGCTTTGTACCTGTCACTATTTATGTGTCATCTGTAATGGCTTGTCCATCTGGTTATCAGGTACTTTATCATAAATTATTATACCATACTTCTTATTTCATCACATTTCTTATTTACATTGCATGCTCTGTATACGATATGATCACACATATTCCACATATGGAAAACATTTAAAGAGATTGCTATTACAATAAAAAATAGTAATTTTGACTTACCGTGTTACTATACAAAGAGGGAGGGAGATGAAGGATTATTCAGTGCACAAACCTGTTCTGCCTGCAAGAGACTGTGTCATTCTGCTAGCTCTATTCTTCTTTTTTAAATTTAAAAGAGTATCTGTCCATTGCAGAAAGGTGGCTGCTGTTTTGTATGCTTGTTCAAATGTTGAATGCAGTAGAATGATTCACTGTGTTTTCTCTTACAGAGAAATTCTGTATTGTTTTTAATAATATTGAATAAGTAATTTGGGGGGAGAGGGATGCTTTTTTTTGCACATGGAAAAAAAAGCCCCTACTCATATTGCAAGGTTTACATTATTGTTTGTTACTCATGCGGTGATGTTATAGCTCTTTTGAATGTTTGGACACTTTTTACCCTGTTAAGTGTGATAAACTGTGGGCTGGAAATATATGAAACCTGAGCATTTTAATTACTTTCCCAAAGAAGAATCAGCATAGTGTCACACTTGGCTGCTGAATCTGCAACGAGCTCCACACAGCTGGAAAAACGCAGCAGCAATTTCTGCAGCTAGCTGAGGTTTGATTCACTTGTTTCATCTGGGAAGTAGAGACAAACCCCTCGATTTTTCAAGAATTCATAGTAGTGAAAAAGTTTGCAGTATGGAAATAAAAAAGTACAATACATTTGTGACTGTTTATTCCTGAAGAAAAGAATCTCACTATAAAGAGTGGTGAAATTTATGATAAAGACTCTAAATGTTTCAAGCATAGCATTGATGAGAAATGAGTGATTCTTCCCTTTTCAAGTGATTCTAAGAACTTTTCTCTGTGATTATTTGTTATCAAATACAGATCCACAGATATTTAGACTATTTATATTCTTTATATGTTTTATCTATAGTACAATTATTTCTAGTAGCTTGGAATACTTGTTCAGTGTAATTCCTTTATTTCGTCTTTATCTGGCAGTGCCTGCCAGATAACACCTGGTCTAATCACGAACACTGGGTCAGACACTCTTGCAAGAATAGCACAGATATATGATGTCTTTTGAATAGAAAACTGCAACTGTAGTTTGACACATATGAACAATAGACTTAGCCAGGCTTAAGCTAAGTCTAGCATCTGGGTGCAGGATACCCTTTAAAACCTCAGTTTAGGGAATAAGGAAATATTTTATATCATTTAGGTCATTCAGAGTCTCTGTCTGATAGAACATTAAGAGATCCAGTCTGCTGTCTCTGAATATATCTGCTCCTTCATATGGATCAAAGTCCAGGGTTTAAGGTCTGTCAACCTTCAACCCCGTCTTTGAGTCGGGAGAGCAGCCCTTATTTGTTCTACAAGAATTAGAGCAGCATGTGTCCAAATAGCTTCAATTTTTCTCAGATTTAAGGAGAGGTGAGAAAAATCTGATTGGTCTTGACCAATCTGGCCTCTCACAAAAATTCTCTTTTGATCTCTGCTACCATAGCCAGAAGTTATCTCATAGTCTTACTTTATGACCCTCATCTAGGCAGTGGCTTGCTGCCAAATCCTCTGGTTCCTGTGACTGAGCAAGCTAACTCTTACGTGAACTGAGATCTCACCTGGCCTGCCATTTTCTCTCTGTGTCTCCCGTCCAGGGTGGGAGGAATGCCCAAGGAATTCACTCACACATAGCTCAGCATCCCTTTCTGGGCTGGTTAAATCTTTGCCTGGCCAATATTTTAGAAAAAAATAAGAAAATACAATTCTTACTATCTTGCTAACATTACACATTTCACTTGGGATAAGAGGGAATCCAGGGTTTTACATTTTTAAAAGTACGAAATTTAACAAAGTAAATATGTCCCTGAAGTCTTTTGGATTGGATTTGGGTTTGCACGCTATTTTTTCTTGTAAACTTATAATATTTCAAGTCTATCGTAACACTTCTTCCAAGTCATTTCAGATGGGGAGGAATGGGAATAAATGCTGCTCTCTCTTCCACAAATCCTGCTACCTCTAATGAACTTTTTGGGGGAACTATTTCTGTGCGGTGCTCCTATTTTGAAGACTGCCCAATAAAATCTATGCAAGCTACTTTCACCGGAATGGGATGTTCTGCTACAGATAAGCAAACAAATTCTGAACAAATATAGTCTCCTTAAAAACAGGTGAAGCAAAGAAACTAATCCAGAATATTATCTTTACGAAGGATTTATCCTATGCCTTTCTAGATGTCAAGAACTGCTGAACGTGTAACTGTATTTTGCAACCACTTAGAAGTTTCTCTCACAATTTGCTACTTGCCTTTCAGAACAAGTTTGTTTGCAGCTTACAATTAACTCTTTTCCTCTTCATTAAAATATTTTCCCAGATGATTCTCGAACTCGAGTATGCAATCATGTTCCACTCTCTATGGAAAAGAGTAAAAATTCTTTTTTGCTTCAGGCAGCTTTTGATGTTGGTTATGTGCAGCATTAGGACATGATGGTGACTGACAGATAGAGACAAAGTTTAGAGGGTTGCTGTTTGTCTAAGAAGACTTTTTATGTCACATGGAGACCTCTCCCACTGCTGAGAGCACTATTACTCAGAAACTCTGAAAGTTAAAGTTCATCTTTTTCATTGCTCATGTGTCTGATCTGAAATAGGCTGTTACCCATGTAAACATAACTTGAGGTAGACCTGGAGATTGGAAAAGAGAATAAATTTGCAAGTTTGAGGCACCCGCAGAAGAAACCTTTTTGTTTATATATTGTCCTTTAGGGACCAGATAGTTAGCAGATACAACCCAGTTTGAGCATTTTTTTACCATGTGCATAGGTTCTTAGGTAGGACTATACGGAATTTATATGGTACACAACAAGCTTTTGCTCATACACACTGTGGATACCTAGAACTAACTTTTGAACAGGATAAGCATGAATGTACTCCCTACCAGCTCTGTGGGTACCCAGTGAGCCTCGACTGGGGAGCTAGTCAAGTGCAGAGGTGTGGTCCTACCCTTGATCCTTGGAGTGGGCACATCTTTGATCTCATCGAGTTTTTGTCTTCCAAAGCTTATCTTTCGTCATCAAGTGTTATACCTTTTCTTATTTCTCTAAACCCTTTGAATTGCTACCACCAATTCAAAAAATTCCACTTCTTTTTTATTTCTTACTTGTATTGTCTTGCATAGCTTTAACCCATGTGCACTTGCACAGCTCGGTAACAGTTTTTTTCATTACAGCTGAGCCCAGGTTGCACAGCTCTGCCCCACAAAGCTTGATCTGCGGCTACAGACAACTGAACCCTTGAACTGTGAGTTGCAGATCCAGATTTTGTTTCAAACAACTTTCACCATTTATTTTTTAGATTTCACTCCATACTGGTTCAGACAAACATGTACTTTTATACTTTTTTCCAGCTTTGGTAGCTTATTCTTCTAAAATATTATCTATACCCCTTCATTCTACCTATAGCTTCTACCATGTCTCTGAGGTGATTGCTCTTTAGATATTAGAGGTAATAAAGGGGTAAGATACTTTCAGTACAATGCAAAAAACTCTCACTTTTCATGTGACAATTAGCGCCGCACATGTGTTGGAATCTATTTTGGGGATGCAAATATTTGCTATATTTTAAGAATAGGAGAGAGGAAAAGAAGAGGCAAAAATTGCATGTAAGAGCCTCTGCCCCTACAGAGCGAGAACACAGAAAGCAGCACACACAGTTTGAGCATTAGTGATTAGATAGTACTTTCAGGCCTATTTGTTTTGAAAAATCTGGCCTTCCTACACAGTACTCTTCAGGATGCAATGTAAATTGAACTGCGGGGCACTCTATAGCAAATCTACAGTCATTATCTCTTAGCTGATTCTGTCTTGTGTCTCATAACTTTTCAGAGGTACATGTGAAGCTCCTCACATAAAAGCTATTACTTTGTCTCCATGATACCTGTTGATATGAGGTGATGAAATAAAGATGATTACTCATCCCAGCAGGCACCTGTTTTGACCTTGTTGTGCATAGTTTATCACAGGCATTGCTGTGTGGTATTTCAAGTTGAAAATTAGGCAGATGCAAGAGCATAACATATGCCACTGGGCCATTTAATGTCTTCTAGCAGTACACATGAGAAGTTTATAATTCCACAAAAGCAACACTATACAGATGATACAGCAAATTTAAACAAAACCCACTGATAGAGGTGTGCATGAAAATGAGAGCTGCATACTCTGTTTCTCACTCTGAAAATAGAAATTTTGCAGAGAATATAATGAAAAAATCTAAGGAACAGAAAACAGACAAAGAGTAAATACATATTTTTAATAAAGCAGGAAAGTGTATATACATTTATCAATACTTATACCTACTTGCAGTTTATCTTATTTTCTACAATTTGAGGGGAAATAAACAATTTTTGCCGAAAACGGTAATATCTTCAGTATTAAGAGTATTACACTTTATGTATGTACAGGGTATATAAAATAAGGCGAGTGTGGTTTTAAAAATTTTAGAAGGAGCATATGTCCTAAACGTACCACGAGCCATCAGAATCAGATGTATCATAAAGCCTTCCTTTTTACTAGATTTTGCTGATGACATTTTTCTAAAGCAATGATACTTTCCTCCCCTAATTTATAACATTTGACACTGCTCTTTAAAACAACTAAGCAGACACAACTGAGGAAACAAAAGGCGAAACAACTGGCAAAGTAAAAGACTTGCACTTTTTCTGCTTAACTTCAAAACATAGCTTTATTTTACAAGGCCACTCTATTCTTGAGCTCTGAGCCCATGAAGTAAGGTCTATCTTTTGTACTTTCTGACACTAACTGAACTACTGCTTATTTTAGTGCAAGCATGATTTTAACTCTAGTGTCCGTGAAAGTGTAGGGGTTTTATGAGTTTGGGTCAGGCTTCAGCCATAACCATGTGAAGCTCCTATAGGAAATTTCCTAGTCTTGAACTCTATTTTATTTAAAAAATATAATTAGGGTATGAAAAAAGAGTTAGACTGTGATTTCAATTTAGTATTCAAGGTGAGGGGAGTTACAGGTTGGAACGGCTGCATCTGTGTTTCAGGTGAATGACCGTATAGTGCAGCTATCTTTAAATTTTTGAGCCAATTTAAAAAAGCTGATTTATGTAATTAAGCTACAAAAAAAAAAGATGTGACATCCTTTAATGATCATGTTTTACACTTCTGGTAAAAGCTTTAAAGTTGGCAATTCTACCCAAGCAAAACCACTAAACTCATACAGGGAGACATATTCCCTTTAAATACAGTAATTTTTCAGGATTCCATTTTTCAGCATACGGGAATATATTTTTATCAGGACTGCTGTAATTAGTCTGTCAGTCTGAGGCATACCATTATTAAATATGCCCTTCTCTAACACTCTCCTGAAAATAATATGTAAATTAATTTGGAAAAGAAAGTTGAAATTACTTTCTCCAAAATAGTTTTCAACTGATCAACTGCCCTTCATAGTAACTTCTATTACCCTTTATATAATCACCGTAAACATGTTACTATCTGTTCTAATACATTAATTACTTTTCAATTCATCTGTAAAACTATTCTGTAGCTTTAAAAAAAAATCAGTATGTTTGGGCCCCAAAACAGGATTTGTTTAAAAGACAAACAAATAACCCAAAGGATTTTCTTCCCGATAACATATATTATGAAGGATGGTTTATGTGCAGGAAGACAGAATTTATATTCGACCATTTTTCTATTTTGTGGGAAACTGCAACACAATGGAACTAAGCTGGTGTGAAAGAATTACAAAATGCAACTCTCAGCGAAGAAAAGTGAAATTGAATTATCTCCACTAGCTTTAATAGAAACTATATCAGGATGCAAAAGCCAGTTTTTAATGCCATTCTAATAGCAGATAGAGAAGGTGGAGAGATACCCTAAAAGTAGTTATGTCTGACTCACGTACATTTCACTTTTTGGAAATATCACTGAGCAGCAAGGTGCCTTTCTATATCTGCAGATAACAGAATTCCTTAAAAATCAGGCCACTGTTATCCAAAGTGTGATCCATATGGAAACAACAGAATAAATGAAAATGAATTGAGATATTTATATATTCCTATTAATGTCTAAAAGTACTATTGTTTTATAAGTAGGAAAAATTGTTTTAATATATGATTCTCATCCTGACATTGTCTTTTTGATCAATAGATTGAGAAGTGGAAGGAGGTGACTAAAAAAAATATTATAATCAGCCTTTGAGATTCCCTTCAATAATTGTATTTTCCAACCAGAAGAACATCTGACTAATGACAATCCATATTTACATTCATTGTAAGACATCCACATAAATCAAAGTGCCCTGCACTTGTGCCCTGCCTTGCACAAATTCGCAAGTATTTGCTAAAGTGTGACAAAAATGAAACTTAGATTTGATTTAATTTAAAAAACGCTAAATGCTCCTTGCATCCCTGATAAGCAGAATAAAGCTGTTACTTTTTTTCCTTAAATTTTCAGACTATAATTCTACAGAGTTTTTATGGATCGCATGGATAAAAATTGTGCACTTCTTTAGAAATATAATTTAGGAAATTTAGGATTACATATTCTATTTCAACAAGACTCTTGTTCCTAAATCATTCATGTGTATATGAAAATCTCATCCTAAATCCTGAGGTTAAGTTTAGGCAGTCGACCTAGGACTGCACACGGAGGTCTCTGTCTCCAAAAAACTTGAAAATTTTTAAAGGATAAGGCAGGGTAATTTTGTTGTACCCAGTATCCTCTGTCCAGGCTAAACTGTTCACCTCTCTACAATCTTACTGTACACACACTAGAGAGAGAGGGCACTTCAAAGGACAATTCATGTCATCATAAAACAGGTTTCTGAGATAGTAGGTACAAATCCCATTCATATTTACTTCTAATATACTGTCTGTATACTAATATATAGACAAAATCTATTGGAAAAGTGGACTGAAATGCATGGAAAGTGTAAGTCTACATTTCACTGAAATAGCAGCTATGTTAAGGTCTGGCCCATGAGCACCAGCACTTGAAAAATTAACTTAAATCTCAGTGAGATTTACCAAGCATAGGGCTGAAAGATCAGGTCCACAATTACTAGCAAAAGATACTTTACTGTTTTAAATAGTTAACTTTTTATTAGATTATCTTTTGAAAGGATTCTTGCTTCTCTTTGGAAGCAGAGAGAACACCCGTTCATGATGTGGGACAGATTCTATTATAGCTACTTATAACATGCAGTAACATATTTCATATGCGAAACTTGTTTATTTTAATGGATTTTCTCTCAGAGTGCTTAGTCTTTTTGATGTTGAAGTCAACAACACAATATTGTGATTATTTATCAGAAAAAAGGATTAAATAGAAATTTAATCTCTTTATGGATACACTT
The DNA here is from genome assembly GCF_040807025.1 of Struthio camelus. Classification (NCBI taxonomy): domain Eukaryota; kingdom Metazoa; phylum Chordata; class Aves; order Struthioniformes; family Struthionidae; genus Struthio; species Struthio camelus. Next base: position 48,542,656 of record NC_090945.1, on the reverse strand, counting down.
GCTTAAGTAGAAACCGGCTTCCAATTTTGGGGGGTCTCTCTTAATGCATTATTAGTATACACTTTTTTTTCAGTTCAAGAGAACCGTGACTACTGAAAAGTTATCTGGCTTTATCATTAATAATTCTAAACTTTGCCATAAGAAGTTTTTTCTTTCTTTTTTTTTTTTTTGCATGTAATATGAATATAAATGAAGAGTAAGGATTTTGGTGTCATGTGCATGCACATGCACATTTGTATGCCTTTAGTACTATATATTGTATACTATCAAAGAACAGTCAAATAATCCTTGTGATTGTAGATCCTAATCACAGATTTGAAGAAATCGTGAAGCAGGCAGGAAAACAGAGCTACCAGAAGTAAAGCCATACTGAGTAGTAAATATGTGCTTTTGTGTGGATACCTAGATTTACAAAAAACTTTTTATACAGGGAGGGTCTCAATAACCATATTCAAAATATGCTAATTTTATAACTTAGTAATAGAAGCAAAGCCATAAAAAAAGGTGAACGGCTTTAGTTGCCACTTGAGTCAGCTAAAGATAAAGTTCAGGAGGCAGCAGGAAGCAACTATCATAATAAACAGGGCCCCATGCTACAAAGACATGCACACTGTTAACTTACATACTAAATAGTTTTATTGGCCCATTAAAGAAAATTTTCCTCATACAAGGACGCAGCATATTAGCTTAAGCTAGCTCTTAATGAGCTAGTACATTGACATAACAAGCAACAGTGCCATGCAGAGCACTGCATCATGCTAAAAGCACTGCAGAGTCCTGATCTGATACTGCTGAGCTGATTTCAGTTAGAGTACTAACCCGCTTGGGGCTCATCTGGGTATTTGTGCACAGCATGGCATTGCACCGTTTTGCTTGAAGAATTTAGTTTTCAGACTTCTTTGCAGGAATTTATATTCCATATCACTTTCCTAACTGGTACTTCAAAGCATGAACGTTAATGAAGAAAAGGAATGCCCACATATCTTGGTTTAATTTCTAGCAAAATTCAAATATTTAAAACAGCCTTCTCATTGCTTAAGTAAAGTATAACAAAGCAGAAATCAGTGCAGCTAAGACAGCATAGTAAGTTAAGTTACAGAAGTAGAATAGTAAGATGTAGTGGGAACTAATACTCAAGAATTAGTAGGCACTATTACTTGTCTATGTTTATATGTTAATATTAATAGGACAGCACATCTCTGCTTGTAGTAAAGAGAAGGAGAATAAAGCTTAAATCTTCTATATATGTTTGTGTCAGCTTCTGTCTTCCTTTTTCATGCCTAATTCGTCCCTCCTTACTCCAAGAACAATTTGTCATGGTAAGGTAATGCTCAGTGAAAATAAAAGATGATAGACTTAGTCATTAATGAAAATGTATTAAAAGATATGATGAAAGTCAAAATTTGTTAACCATTATGCACAATTACCATAGAAATTTCCATTCCAAGTAGAGTGCAGGTAGAAACAGTAACAATCTTAGACACCACCTTGTGTTAGCAAGGCTGACTTTTTAGCAGTGACTATAGAATATACTGTGGAACTTTTTAAACAAAAAAATTGACAATAATTGTTCTGTGTGTTCTGTAAGCAAGAAGGCTGTGTGAACATTTTAATATCATTTCCAGAATAGTCATAAAGCACAGATGGCTTGTCCCCAGAACTAGCACACAGGATGAGAATACACAGGGTAGCTGGTATGGGGAAGGTTAGGCATCATTCAGGGGAAACAATGCTAACAAAGAATAAAATGAAGTGAAGAAATAAAGTGAAGAATAATATGACTGGAAAAAACTTGTACTATTTTGAAGTCAAGAAAAGTATGCCTATTTACATCAGCCCATGGTCCACCCCACTATTTTTACTGCAGAAAAGCCAAAGTTGCTTTAGGGAATATGGTGTATGAAGCAAGCTTCCTTGTTTTAAGGAATTGATACATAATTCACCCTCCCTTTCACCTTCACATTCTACATAAAGTGTTCTTCACCTAGAAATATCATGTCAAATGTGACAAAAATCAGAAAATCCTAGGAAAAGCAGTAACCTTTATTTTAGAGACTGCTTTTATGTGCATTCACGTATGTTCTATGTTCCCAGATGGTTCTACCCAAATACTTTAAACATTAGAGTTATCATGAGAAAAACATAGCTGCAAAAAAAGTTAGGTAGTTTTAATTCAGAGAAGTGTCCCAACATTTAAGTGCTGTTCTTTGACCTACACACCAAGGCCCTGCTTTCACAATGTGCACAAGCATATTTTTAAATCAACCTTTATTCCAAAAGGCACTTCACACTGCCTTTGCTATTATAACGGCTTGTTCTCATGTCACACTTGAGTCTTAATCCCTGCTTGTTCAAAATACCTGTATATCTGCATATGCTCTCATACGCACATAGTGGCTCTCTTTCTGGGGAAAAACGCTTAGGGTAGGAGAAAGAAAATCAAAACTAACTTACTTTTTATTTCTATCCTTGTAACACATGCATATAATATGCATACGAGTAAACCAGGGTTGGCTGAAGTTGACTTACCCCTGGTTTCTTCTGACAGCATCCCAGCAGGTTTTGCACCCTTCCGTACCTTCATACTGCACCCTTATTCACTCTCAGAGTCACACTGCAAAACAAAGCAGCCTGTGTAAAGCCATTTGACTAACATCCTCACTCAGTCCCCAGTCAAGAATCATTAGCCTAGGGGATACAGTAACCTGCACAAATATGGTTCACAGTGGGAAGAACAAAGAAACACAAAACGTTTTGCAGAAGAAGAAAATTTAGAAAGGTATCAGGCCATCAATCCATAGGATTGCATCTGCAGTCTTAGTTGGGTTTGCAGTATCTATGCTTCGCCTAGTAAAGAGCTTGTTTAGTTCTAGCTTTTTGTAGCCCTTTCATATATTTATTCAGCACAAGGTACATAAAATGGGATGCTAACGGTCTGAGATCCACAGGAGAGAAGAGAAGATAGAATTCGGTAGAAAAAGTAGCACATTGAGACAGAGCAAAAGGTGCAGCACAGAGGAACTGAAGACAGGAATAAAATGTTAGGAAAGAAAAATATCCTGCTCAAGAAGGGAAGGAAAGAATAAGTCCACATACAGAGCAGATCTTAGAGAACAAAGACAAAGACCCGTTATTGTGTTACTCCACTGGAGGAACAGGGAACACAAGCGATTCAGAGCGCAGCAAACAGAGACAGTGAACAGATGCAGCGTTTGCACAGCAGTGTCTGGGCTCTGCTTGGGCCTTTTGTGGGCCTTGTTGGAAGTTGTGGGGGCTTTCGGGGGACCTCCAAGGAACTAGACGGTGCTTGCTGCGAGCAGGAAGGGAGAGCTAGGCAAGGACTACTGCAGGGGGCCTTGACTTAACTTAACTTCTGGGAAGTTGTAGCTAGGTGGGGCTGCTGCTAACAAGCTCTCTGGGCTGCCCTGGTCAGAGGGAGTTGGGGCTTTTGCTTCAGGTGGCTCCTGACTGGGTAGGTCAAGCACCCTTGTGAGTCATTGCTAGGCAGAGGCCTATATAAGAGCCAGGCCTAGAGCACAGCTCCCAGAGTGCAGCCAACAGAGGTGTTGAACAGGTACAGCAGTTTGTGCAGCAGTTTGCACAGAAGGCAAAGAAGGCACCTTCATTTTCCATAGTGGTGTGTGACCGCAGGCATGGTCATGACACACCACAGAGCACATTCCCCAGTGGCTGTTTGAATTGCTGCATCAGCTGTGTCTGAGGCTTCAACCCAGACAGACCCTCTGACAGCAGATGCAGCTCTGCAGGTGTCAGGCTGCAGGGAGTGCCTGGGGCCTCTCTGTGGGGCCTGGGTTGACAGTCAGCTCTCCTGCATGAGATGTGCTGTGGTTGACCGGTTGTGATGCCAGATAAAGGAGTTACAGGAAGAAGTCAGAAGATGAGCAGGAGATTGACAGGGCATTCTCGAAGACTGTGCAGCTCCAGGAGTCCCCAGCCCCCACTGCAGCGGAGCTGTCGAAGGGCTCTGTACCGTGTGTAATGGTGCATCATAACGCTATTCAAGAGGGCTGGAAGCCGGTGACCTCTCGTAGAAGGAGAAAGGCTCTTGCTCCTCCTCATCAATAGTCGCCTGTGAAGAACAAGTTTAGCGCCCTCCAAGCTGAGGAGGAGCTGGGCATGGCTCCAAGGGACCCTGTGCTGTGCAGGAACAGCCAGAAGAAGCGGCGAGTGATTATTGTGGGTGACTCCCTGCTGCAGGGGACAGAGGCACCTATCTGCGGACCTGACCTCTTGTCCAGAGAGGTTTGCTGCCTGCCAGGGGCTTGAATAAGAGATGTCATGGAAAGACTGCCAAGGCTTGTCCATGCATCAGACTATTACCCTCTACTGCTCCTCTATGTGGGTGCTAATGACACAAAAGGCAAATTGGAAACCATCAAATGGGACTTCAGAGCTCTGGGAGTGTTGGTCAAGGGTCTGGGAGCCCAGGTTGTTTTCTCCTCAATCTTGCCTGTGAGGGGAAAGGACAGGAGGAGGAGTAGACGAGTTTTCCAAGTTAACAGCTGGCTGCGCCACTGGTGTTGGCAACAGGGCTTTGGTTTCTATGACCATGGGACTCTGTCTGAAGATCAACAGCTGATGGGGAGCGATGGGATCCACCTTACCAAGCGGGGCACGCGTGTCTTTGCCAACAGATTGGCCAGCCTGGTAAGGAGGGCTTTAAACTAGGCAAGATGGGGGAAGGGGAGTGGTATAGTGGCAGGAGAGTCAGTAAAACACCACTTAAGTCAGGATGCCTCCAGCAGGTTCATATAGCCAGGGGAGTGCACATGGGACATGGCTATGGAGGATCCTCTTGCACCTCTCCTGGGAAGCTTGCGTGCTTGACTGGCTCTCTGAAATGCCTGTACACCAATGCACGCAGCATGGGGAATAAACAGGAAGAGTTAGAGATCTGTGTGCGGTCGCAGGGCCATGATCTCATTGCGGTTACAGAGACATGGTGGGATAGCTCATATGACTGGGATGCTGTCATGGATGGCTATGTGCTTTTTAGGAAAGACAGGCCAGGAAGGCGAGGTGGTGGAGTTGCTCTTTATGTGAGGGAGCAACTAGAATGTATGGAGCTCTGCCTCGGGGTGGATGAAGAGCAAGTTGAGAGCCTATGGGTAAGGATTAAAGGGCAGGGTAACATGGGTGACACTGTTGTGGGGGTTTACTACAGGCCACCTGACCAGGAGGAAGTCATCGATGAGGCCTTCTACAGACAGCTGGAAGTAGCCTCATGATCAAAGGCCCTAGTTCTCATGGGAGACTTCAACCCCTCTGACATCTGCTGGGAAGACAGCACAGCTAGGCACAAACAGTCAAAGAGGTTCCTGCAGAGGATTGATGATAATTTCTTGACCCAGGTGGTGGAGACGCCAACAAGGAGAGGTGCGCTGCTAGACCTTATACTAACAAACAAAGAAGGTCTGGTTGGAGATGTGAAGGTTGGGGGCAGCCTTGGCTGCAGTGACCATGTGATGGTGGAGTTCAGGATCCTACGAGGAGGGAGCAGGGCAATGAGTAGGATTGCAACGCTGGACATCAGGAGAGCTAACTTTGGCCTCTTGAGGGACCTACTTAGGGGAATCTCATGGGGTAGGGCCCTAGAAGGAAAGGGGGTCCAGGAGAGCTGGTTAATATTCAAGCATCACCTCCTCCAGGCTCAAGATCGGTGCATCCCTCTGAGGAAGAAGTCCAGCAAAGCGGGCAGGAGACCTGCATGGATGAGCAAGGAACTCCTGGCAAAACTCCAGCAGAAGAAGGAAGTGTACAGAATGTGGAAAAGGGGACAGGCCACTTGGAAGGAATACAGGGAGGACGTTGTCAGAGCGTGCAGGGATGCGACGAGGAAGGCTAAGACCCAGTTGGAATTAAATCTGGCAAGGGATGTCAAGGACAACAAGAAGGCCTTCTTCAAATACATCAATAGCAACAGGAAGAAAATGCAGAAAATGCGGGCCCGCTGCTGAGTGGGGCGGGTGCCCCGGTGACACAGGATATAGAGAAGGCAGAGTTATTGAATGCTGCCTTTGCTTCAATCTTTACTGCTAAGCCCTCAGGAATTCCAGACCCCGGGGACAAGAGAGGAAGTCTGGAGAAAGGAAGACTCTCCCTTGGTTGAGGAGGATCGGGTTAGAGATCATTTGTCCAAACCCGACATCCACAAATCCATGGGCCCCGTTGGGATACATCCACGAGTGCAGAGGGAGCTGGCAGATGTTATTGCTAGGCCACTCTCCATCATCTTGGAAAGGTCCTGGAGATCAGGAGGGGTGCCTGAGGACTGGAAGAAAGCCAATGTCACGCCTTTCTTCCAAAAGGGCAAGAAGGAGGAGCCAGGAAACTCCAGGCCTGTCAGCCTCCCCTCCATCCCTGGAAAGGTGATGGAACAGCTCCTCCTGGAGGTCATCACTAAGCATGTGGAGGACCAGAAGGTGATCAGGAGTAGTCAGCATGGAGTCACCCAAGGGAAATCATGCTTGACCAACCTGATAGCCTTCTGTGACGGAATGACTGGCTGGGTAGATGAAGGGAGAGCAGTGGATGTTGTCTACCTGGACTTCAGCAAGGCTTTTGACACTGTCTCCCATCACATCCTCGTAGGTAAACTCAGGAAGTGGGGCTAGATGAGTGGACGGTGAGGTGGATTGAGAACTGGCTGGATGGCAGAGCTCAGAAGGTTGTGGTCAGTGGCGAGGAGTCAAGTTGGAGGCCTGTGGCTAGTGGTGTCCCCCAGGGGTCAGTCCTGGGTCCAGTCTTGTTCAATGTATTCATCGATGACCTGGAGGAAGGGACAGAGTGCACCCTCAGCAAGTTTGCTGATGATACGAAACTGGGGGGAGTGGCTGAAACACCACACAGAAGGCTGTGCTGCCATTCAGAGGGACCTGGAGAGGTGGGCGGAGAGGAACCTCCTGAAGTTCAACATAGGCAAGTGCAGGGTCCTGCACCTATGGGGAGGAAGAACCCCATGCAGCAGTACAGGCTGGAGGTTGACCTGCTGGAAAGCAGCTCTGCCGAGAAGGACATGGATGTCCTGGTGGACGACAAGTTAAGCACGAACCAGGAATGTGCCCTTGTGGCCAGGAGGGCCAATGGTGTTCCTGGGGTGCATGAGGCAGAGTGTTGCCAGCAGGTGGAGGGAGGTGATCCTGCCCCTCTCCTCAGCCCTGGGGAGGCCTCACCTGGAGTACTGTGTGCAGTTCTGGGCTCCCCAGTACAAGAGAGACATGGCACTCCTGGAGAGAGTCCAGCGGAGGGCTACCAAGATGATGAAGGGACTGGAGCATCTCTCCTATGAAGAAAGGCTGCGAGAGCTAGGCCTGTTCAGTCTGGAGAAGAGGAGACTGAGAGGCGATCTCATCAACGTGTATAAGTATCTGAAGGGGGGATGTCAAGAGGATGGGGCCAGGCTCTTCTCCGTGGTGCCCAGCAACAGGACAAGAGGCAATGGGCAGAAACTGAACCACGGGAAGTCCCACCTAAACCTGAGGAAAAACTTCTGTACTGTGAGGGTGACAGAGCACTGGAACAGGTTGGCCAGAGAGGTGGTGGAGTCTCCTTCACTGGAGATATTCAAAACCCGTCTGGATGTGATCCTGGGAAATATGCTCTAGGTGACCCTGCTTGAGCAGGGGGGTTAGACTAGATGATCTCCAGAGGTCCCTTCTAACCTTGGCCATTCTGTGATTGTTGTTATCCAAACACTGAAATGACTGATAAAAACTTTTGGATATTAAAATCCCAAACAGAAGGTGACTAATAGAAAAGCTTAAAAGCAAATCAAAACCAGAACAAAGAATACTTGTAGCACAGAGCTGAGAATTCAACAAAGCACTTGTAATTGTGGATGCCTGAATTCACAAGTTAAACAGAAGATGATTCATGACATATACTGGTGGAGGTAACAACAAGGAAGAGCTATTCAGGACTTCAACATCACACTGTATCAATTTCAAAATAGATAATGGAGTAGAATAATTAAGTTGAATATAGAGTAAGAACAGCAAATTTTGAGTGATTCTAATCAGGCTGTAAATTCATTAAGAAAGTGATCTGGAAAAATGAAATCCCCGAGGATTTTGCCATGTGCTTGGCCTCTCAGTGATATCAAATCTGATATAAGACTTCAGCTGTAAGATGGTTACAGAGATGAACTCTTGTTATATGAACCTGGTCCGGTATCAGCAGTCTGAGAGAGGAAACAACCCTCTAAAGAAACTACTGATCTCTTCTGGAATTCTAAGAAGAGAAAGATGGAAAAAAATATATAAAATAAAGCAAATCCACAAGACTAGTGGCCTTCTCTTCTTATGTCATAGCAAGCTGCAGTTCAGCCCAGTATTTCTATGTAAGCCACAAGAAAGTACTGTTACATATGACTCTTGCCAACTTTGAGGGAGCATATGTTTCCTTTTCTATCACTTGTCCAAAAACCTGAGAATTAAAATTCTGGCTTTCTGGGAGCACTGTCTTCTGTTAATCTGAGCTTGTCCCTTTCAAACTCTTCCAAAGTCTTGTTAATGCCTTGCAGGTGCAAGAGACATGACAACCTGGGTTCATAACAATTATTTCACACCTTTCTGCTTTTTCAGAAGTTTGTGTATTACCATGTGATGCACAGTGACAGCGATGACGCTTTTCAGAACCTGTAGCTACTTCTCAGAATACTGTAAACCCTTGGGATCGCTCACACTGTGATGCAATGAAACAGTATGAAGAGATTCAACAAATACAATTCCAACTCAAAATAATAAAAGTCAGGCATTTACAATAAAGTACTACAACAGTACTCAGTAGAGAAGTAACGTTACACTTTTGTGCCTCAGAAGTAGGTCTCAAATAAATGTTTTTTTTTTTAAGTAGGTCTTAAAAAAAACCCCATACAAACCCACTCTATTTGCTGATAGATATAAACAGTGTCTACACTGAGGAAAAAAAGAACTATTTGCTTATTCCCTGGAACTGAAAAAAAATCACTCAGGCAACTTTAAACAGAAAGTTAGTTAATAACAGCTAATCACTGGCTATTAGAAAACTACTAAAGGAGCTCATCTGCACAAGTACATATTTCTGAAAACCCCATACAGAGAAGTAAATGCAATGGACAAGCTTGGAAAATCATAGTTTGTGGCAGTATCCCAAGTAAAGCCCAGTATTGATAACTCCAGGAAAAGGAGATAAAGACAACATCACACTACACCCTGAGAACACCTACTAATCTACCAGAAAAGCAAAAGGACAAACAGGATAGAGGAACTTGAAAGACAGTAAATCAATCCCTCCTTTAGCTAGGCTAGCTCAGATTTCACAGACTAAGTATCAATACCCCTTCACTATTCATTTCATAGAAAAGCTTTCTGGGATGGTTTTCTAAAAAATAAAACAGTGGATTTCATTTTCGGTGGACTGAGCCAACACAGTAAAACTTTTCTATTTGTAGATAGTGATGGGCTGAGGTGGCTCAGGGAAAATACTTACTACACAGTAGCAAACAATAACAAACACCAAACTGAAAATGGAACAACATGATATGTACAAAGGTTTTTTGAGCAGAAGATCGTACAACATCATGAGATGCTACTATAACAGAAAGACAGCATGAATCTAATTTTTCGCTTCAAAATCCATGAAATCAAGAGCCATTTTGGAAAAGTGCGCTCTGCAAGATGCTCATGCCAGAATTCTGATCTGAACATTGAGCCAGACAGTATAACGTGATTCATGTAATTTACCCTACATGTGAGCACAAGAAGTCTTCAGTACCAAGCAAGCAAGAAAGCAAAGACTACTGTAATGATTTAAAAATTCTTACGGAAGGAAAGTATAACCAATGAATCAGTGAAATAAGTGTAATGTGATATATTATAGAAGACTGCAAGAGGAGGAAAAGCTATGTGTGACATTTTGAGGAGTCCATTTGGTAATGTACATTGCTAGAAAACAAAACGATCTGCAAAAGGAAAGTAAGCTCAAAGAACATCTTGGAGCGATAATGTGGTAGAACCATTGGAGCAGTGAGATCATTCATCCACAGAAGAGTTCTCAAAGTCCATGCAGAACTGGATCAATGGCTTGAAAACTGCAGGAACAGAGCAGAGATGCCCTAGGACAGAAAGCAAAAAAGAAAGAGAGATCATGAAAAGAAAGGGGGATAAAGAGAGTGAAAGACATATCTACTTTATGAGGCAGGGAATGATCTTGCATTAACATGTGGGGATCAGCTAAGCCACCTCTCTTTTCTGGCATTAACATCTCTAGAGAAAGGTAAGTAAAGGAAAAATAGGCACTGGGATGCATGTACTTCAATCAATTTGAAGTATGCACTACAACCACAGTCATGTCCAGCACGTAGTGTATACCCTGTTAATAATGACACTTTTATAAACAAAACCTCTCAGTGTATAATCCATCTGCTGTTTCATAAGATGAAGAAAGGAATACAAACACAGACAAAAAAATCAGAGTTTTCACAGATAACAAAATAGTATTCAGATAAAAATAAATAAAATGCCATTCAGTCTCCAAACATTCAGCTTGAAAAGAAAGCCTCAAGCCCTTTTTAAATCAAGCCACAGATTTTGTATTCAATAATACTGATTTATGTGTCCTATTTGATGACTGGCAGAAACCCTTTCCCGCAAGTAGTTACACTGCGGGAGGGGCGTATTGTTCTCTCCATATTAAGTAAGAAAATATTTACAAAACAATAACCAAATCGATATATATCACAGCCTCAAGATCACTTCCACTTCAGACAAGCTTGAAAAACTGGTGCTGTAGGCATCAATGCCCTCATCTGATAAATCACGTGTAGGCTGCCAAGTAACTAGTAAACTGTCCATATAACAAAGGTGAATAATGACCTGTACTGAGTTTATAAAAATGTTTTTAGGAATGTCCTTAAATAAAAGTCATGGCAAACATAAATGAAGTGCATATAAAAGAACTCTGGGAGCACACTGCTGAATGGTAGCCATAAATGATATACTGATGGTGGGGAGAATGAACATGAAATATTAGAGAAAAAGACTCATGGAGTAGGGCTTTTTCTGTTAGCCCAGATACTGTGGGAAACTTATACCTGCTGTTACTCCTTAAATTGACTTCAACTCAATCCTGTAATGAAATGTCATGTCTTGCCTTTGTTTATATATACAATGACTAGAATATTAAGTCCTTTTGGTAGGAGCTTCTAGTCCTTTTAACATTACAGAAAAATACAAGAAGAATGTGTACTTGCTGTGAATCTAAAGGTTCACTTCTGCCTTTACTTATGTCAGTGTTAGCTTTGAAATTTTTGGTGGATTCAAGAGAGTTGATTAGTGTAATACTGTTGCAATTAAGAACTGAAAAATTTGTATCAGAAAGGAAAGCACGTTGCAGCATACAACAGAAGAAATGAATTAGAAATGAATTAATCAGTCAGGTGTCCTAGACTGCAAAAAGAGATGGAAACTGAAAACAAGCATACCTTTAGCATGGCCCTATTTGTATTGGTTTCCTATTTTTCTCTGTTTATACTTTATACTCCTGTGTATTACATATTCATCCTTACATGAATCATAAAAATGTACTGTGTGAACCTGCCAGCTGATATTTATTAAGTATATTGAAAAGGTATTGAATATCACACCGGACACATTTAAGACATGCTTTAAAAATGACAGTTTGAAAATGATTTTAGAATGACATGTTTTAAGAACAACTTCTGTCTTGGGTAATGAAATCAGAGCTGCCCAGAAGAAGAACAGAGTGACCTAGGGAAACGTTAAACACAGCAACAAAAAAAGTCTAATCCATCACCATGACACTCAAAAGCCTTTACAAGACTGGAATAAGGAGTGGAAATAGTGGATAACCTGCATACCTGAGAGGGTGGGAGAATTAGGAGATAAGAAGTTTCATATGTTGTTATATTTAGGTCCTTCAGGTTCAGTTCCACATTACACTCTCAAAATGTTCACTAAATTGAAACGATAGAAAATGTAAGGCCAAATGTCATTACAAAAATATTTTGACATATGTTTCACATGCAACTGGTATTGATGGGAAAAATCAGCATCAGCAGCCAATTTCATTTGTTCCTCCTGATTGGTAGGATGTAGAACATCATTTTACTTCCCATTGTAAAACAATCTTTGCTAGGTTTCTAACAGTGTTAGCTTGTGTTGTGAAAAGCAGCATGTGCATTCTTTTTCCTCTGAGAAATCTCAGTTTTATAACTTTTATCTTCTCAATGACTGCTGTATTGCTGCAAGCCTGTTCTCGGTAGCAATACAAACGACAGACCATTTCTTGGAATTATATTCCTTAGTCAGGTTTTGCAATAACCCAATCAAGGAAAGAGACACCTGGATTCTGGTATGATCATGTTATATGTCCCACTCAGAGGTTTCATTTTTCTTTAGTTGCAGTTTTAGCTTTTTCTTTTACTTCCTTTCCATGACGTACAGTAATACTTTCTGGAGTACTAGTACTCCACCCACCTAAGGAAGCTATATTTGTTTTTGAAGTATCTTCCAATAGTGGTACTTAGGTATATCAGGATATTCTTCATCTTTCAAAAAATATATCCAGTTTTCATTTCAGAGCTTGTAGAGCTATTAATTCTATTCTAGTTCCAGGCACCTATACCATGCCCATCACAGTGACAGTATAAAATGGAAAGAGAACAATATTGTCTACTCTCTGTATATAGCTGAAGTTATATCCATCTTTTTCTTGCTCTAAGAGTTGGATATAGTGAGTCTGATTCAGCAGTGCACGGGCACAGCATAGCTGGTTTCACCACAAGTGGTGAGAAAACCAAGCCACAGTTATGAGATGGGTTCAGCGCTATCTGTACCAACCCTTTATTGAAAGTGATCCTGAGCTTCCTTTCCCTCCACCTTGTGTACCAACTAAACCAAGTGCATAAAAACTGCAAAATACTGCCAAATCACAAGGTTGGAATTTTCATCGCTGTTATTATTGCAGATGAAAACAGTGCCATGTGTTGGAAACGCAGAAGAGATTCTGGTTAACCTTCCACCACCCGTACATATAAGGCTGCACTGAATTCCCTACCTAGAAAGGAAAATGCTAGATTTCGTCCTCTTCGGACAAATCACAGCTGCCAGGTGTGACACTCCTGAGGCCTATAAAGGTCTATGTCATAACTTCCATTTTAAATTCTAATTACTGTAATACGTATAATATATTTTGCAGGAAAAATATTTCAACAATTCCAGTTCATATGCTGAGAGGTATTGTCTTCTAACTGGTTTCCGATTATGGAAAAAAATTTTGTTTAGTACAGAAAAATTAACAGATTATCTTTACAGCTCCTTTCTTTGCAAGAACGAGCAACTGGAGGTGGCTGAAGATTTTTCAGAACATGTGAAAATAAGATGCCATTTTTCCTGTTTGCTTCACTATCAAGTACTGTCATTTCTTCCTCTCCTCAGACCAGTAGAAAGATAACTCTCCCTACACTTTTTCATTATCTGTTATTTGTTGTGCTTTGTAATCTAAAATGGAAGTAATACGGTCTAATAAAACATAGTTAATTCTGCGCATTAAAAAGAGTCTATTTTTACTTTGTCTCACCCAGAAAACTGCCAGATGTGTGTGTCTTCCCTGGAAAAGGGTCATGACTTTTAGATGCATATCTATTAGGAGAAATTACTTATTTATATCAAGTTTAGTACTGGATTTAGTTATAAACATGTACAGAGTACTGGATTTGGTTAGAAACATATACAGTAGGTTATTTATTCTGTTTAGCAGGAGCAAAAGATGTACCAGTCTCCTTCAGTGCTTTCCAACAGTATTACTTTGTTTCCTAAAAGTCCCATTTCTGTACCTCGTCTCAGGACTTAATCACAATTCCTTCCCTAGACTTTCTGCTTTCACTTCCTACAACATGATCTTTTCAATAGGCATATGTTTCCACTTAGTACTGGTCTGCCATATATCCAAACAACTTTACTGGCTCCCTCACTTTTTTAACTGATATTTCCACCGTGGCTGAAATAGAATATCTGGCAAACGTAATGGCATTAATGAAGCCTGTGACTGATTTTGGATCAAAGATTTTCTTGATAGCAGCCATTGTCAGTTTTCAATGGAATCCACAATAAGCCACCTTTTATAGCCAGGATTTTCAAATAAGCCTCCCAATCTGTCTGTAAGATTTACAAATCCATTGCCTTTTAATGTTTAAAGTATATTTTGCAAGATGGACATATCTTGTTACCCATATGGCTTTCATTTCTGAGATATTTGGGTTTCTTTCAAATGTTCATTTCATCACACCTCTGTGAGGTAGGAAAATATTATTATGCTTATTTCGGAGATGGGGAAATGGAAAACAGAATGTTAAAGACTAGGAGCCATCTTCTGATTTAGGCATCTGAAGTTGCTTTAGGAAGCTAGATGTCTATCAGTGAGTCATCTCAACAGCTGTCCTGCAACATATCTGGCACCTACAGTTAGGAGGTACCTAAAATATCTAGGATGTATGCCTCACACATACACAGGACGTCCTGAAATCATAGGTGTCTGGTCCACTACCTGTCTAGTTGTATCTCTTATTGCCCATCTCTCCTTCTCTCTTTCTCCCTCTCTCATTCTCGCTCTCTCCCTTTCTCTCTCACACACACACATGGACAGAGAGAATTATTTCTTTTATTCACAAATTCAGAACTGTTTCTTTTACCCACAAATGCCTACTTTCCATTGAACCACTTTACAAGCTTTTAGATTTGGCAGCTAAAATTCCAAAACATTTTTTTGTAATCTCTCTTTTCTTGTTAACTATCCACAAAGAGCATTCAGAAGAAGTATTGTCTCTCATACACAATGATTTGCTAGAGATGCTTGTTATCTTATGTCTTCTTTTTAAATTATATATATCTCTGTATATATCAGAGAAGGAGTACAGATTTCTCCCCCTTCCCCTGCCTCCACATCATCCTGCCCATAACTAGGCACTACAATTCTTCTACAAATGCTCTTCTATTACATATGTAGCATTACATAACATTAGTCATGTAGCAAAAGTATCTGTCATTATTCAGAATATAGAAGAAACTTTGAGTTCCTCTGATGCATTACAGCTCCCATCATGTCATATCACTCTGAGCCACACAAAGCCGCATGTTGACAGAAGCAGACATAACAAGACACAATGCATCAAATCTTTTTAGTCTTATACTCGAGGTGCAAAGACAAATGCTATTACAAAGGCTTTTAAGGTGGCTTTATAAAACTCATCACCAGAAAACAGGGCATCTTGCAGCAGTGCTACACTTCATGTGCTTCTGTAGAACACTTATATGTTGTTTGATAGTGTAATGGTAGTACAAACTTACTGACATGGTAAAAGGAAGTGTTGCTAAACATAAAAAGGCAACACAGTAAATAAATCTAGTGGAACAAGTTTCCTGTAAGGAACTGTATCAGTGAAATATAGTATTTTACCAACACCTTACCTGCCTACTGATTTTTCTGTTTACATCTCTGCTTACTAGCAACCCATTTAGAGTACATGCTATTTTCACAGCACTCCCTAAGCTAGACACATCCAAGAACAGACCATCTGTTCACTTTTGAAAACCTTGTAAAAGAGTATGGTTCTTGTTTGCCCAAAGTTTCAGACTCCTTCCTAAGGATCTTTCAGGCTTCAAATCTGTTCCTCCCATTATTTCCTCGTAAAATGTTATGGTGCTATACCATGAATAGTTTGCCCTGCAGGAGCACTTTCTAGTCTTTGAAAGATGGAAGGCAGTACAGGTTAAATGTATATTTTGATGGGCCACAATGATCAACTATTCTGCATGATCTGCAATAGTACAATGAACTGATGTAATTCTTGTATGATTCTTTCAAGATGGTTTATTGGTTGATGCCTTATTGGTAATAATATTCAGAGTAGCAATGTTCTAATTACAGAAAAATCTGTAAGATATTGCTATATTTTATAAAGCTGTTAGGAAATCAGTTACGTGTGTAAGCATTTACTGGGCATGATATACGTATTTTCTCTAGAACATGATTTTCGAGCAGCATCACCTCAAAACGTTGTCCAAAATGATTATGTAGAAATGTTTATCCTTAGAAGACTGGAAATTTGATGTCTTACTATTAATAGGGATCAGTTCATGTGAATAAAGAAAGCAAGTTACAAAACTGAAATTTGAGTGACATAAGAGGGTTTTCTTGCTTAAGAATAAACTAGAGAACCAGATGAGAGCAGTTAGGAAGATGTTGTAGTGATGATATATACTTGAAATGAAGGATGAAGCTTTCTAGTCTTGATTTGTCACTTGATTCACCTCTGCTTTCTCACCTAGTGATACAAAAATGTATGTAAATGCAAAGAAACAAACCAAAAAAATTTCAGTTTTAATTAGCAGTTAACTGGTGGCAAGTAGAGTTGAAATGCAACTTTCTCAGATCTGAGAGCTCCCAGAAATAGAATATCCATTTAATTTAGATGTAGTTTGATAGAATACAATGCATTTAAAGACCAATTTTGAATAAAAGGGGTCTTGATTCTCCAAAAACCAAAAATAATGGAGTTTTGCTAGTACCACTTGATGTAGTGAGAACTGTACAGAGTGACAGTCTCTGTGTGTCTCAGAACAGGCAACTTCATGTTTTAATTTTAAAAATCCACCCTATGAGTTTTCTGTAAGCACCTATTGTACAAATGCCAAAACGCAGGGCATCGTCTTTCACTCAAGTTTAAAAATTGCACTTCCCCTCTTAAAATATAAACATGTAAGTTAAGAATAAACACTTCTTCCTTTTTAGGAAGCTGATTGAAAAGAAGGCCTTTTAAATAGCTTTCAGCTAAAAGCAAGTTCAAAAATTGCATATTGATTTAAAACCCCACAACAGCAGTTGAAGACGAGAGGTTTAGAAAGATTTGGCACTTTTAAGAACTAAGCTTTATTCTTTGTCAACCTCTGCAATTGTACTTTTTCAGGGACCCTTCTGCATGAATAAAAAATATCTCTTCAAAGCTATAGCTCTTTGTGTATTTCCAGTGTTTTCTCATAAATAAAAACTGAAAAAAACTCAAATGATTTTCAGTAGTCTTTTAGTTCCAGGCTCTTTAAGAAATAAAAACAGTGGAAGAGCTGAGATAGTGGCTGGACATGAATACCTCTTGGTAGCCAAGCTAAACGAGTTTTGTTTATGCAGCAGTGTCCACTCAGAATGAGGATTACTGGAATAATGACTTCTTTGCTTAAAGGTGAGGGTTTATGGAAGCGTTTATACTCACAAATGGGATTAAGGAGACTCAAGAGAGGAAAAAAAACCCTTTGAAGTAGCCCCACAGTCCTGTAATGCCCCTGTGATAAAAGCACCCAGTATGAAAATATCTCTCTCTAAACAAAAAGAGACCTGAACTGCAAAATTTGGAACCACATCCCAACTACCCTTCAGAAGAGAACGATGCAAGAGTGGGAACTGTATTTTTATGTCTCTATCTATATGCACATGTCTATGTCTACATGTATTAATTTAATTTTGGTGTCGCTTATGAAGCTGAATGAAGGAACTTGCTGTATAATATCAATAGTATAATGTAGTAGCTAACTGAATACATTTTAGAGCAAAATTGTCGAAAGAACTAAAGAAATTAAGGAACACGAATCCATATTCCAATGAAAATTAATGGTAGAGTGTGTTCCTAAACCTTAAAAAGATGCATATTAAAACTTAGTTTTAAGTGGGTGAAGAATTAAAAGATAGGAAAAAGAGTTTTATCGATTTCTTATTTAAGGAGAGTAAATTTTCCTTTTAACTTTCTAAAGTATAACTGTAACAATTCACTGCTTAGACTGTCTTTGAAAAAAATTAAAAATCACTGAATCAACTGGATGCAATTCTAAAAAGACTTTTCGTAACCATATCTATTTCAGCTTGTGCACTTCTAACTGTGAAAGAAGAAAAAGAAAATAAGAAAAAAAAGAAGATTTTGCCCCAAATACAGGACTCTTCCTAGAAGACCCTCCTCTAGCAATTTTTTTCTTATTAAATCGAGCAGTTCCAGTTCAAACACCTCTGAGTCAACTTAGGCACAGGAAAAGAGATGGTTCTAAATTTTCCAGAGTCTTAGTGATTAAACTTCAAATTTTGGAATCTACCTGAAAGCTAACGAACCAGTTCATGAATTACTGGTCCCGTGAGCTGTCTACATGCAAGCTCACAATTAGGAAGACACACAACTCTGCACCAGCTGGTATTTCTGAAATCTCACACTGTAGCTCCATGAAGAATGCATCCTTTCTGAAATAACAAATACAGGGGCAGGTGAAATAAGGTCAGTATGGGAAAAGAAACAATTTGGAGAAAAGAAGCAGGTCTTCAATTTTGAAATAATTAAGAAATTGCTTTAGCTTATTTCTGCTAAGCCAAAAAACAGCAATCTCTCCCCTCAACACCTCTGCAGATATTTTAAAGTTACAAAAGCCTGAAACAATGAATTTTCTACAGACGTATCAGAATCACAGAACCTCTTTAAGTTTTTCTCACCAGTTAGAGAGTTATTCAATAGCTGAAATCCTCTATTTTAAGATTAAAGAGATTATAAGACCAACCAAATTGCCTTTTAATGATATATTTCTTAAACATTGAATTATGCTTTACTTTCCATAAATCTCAAGATTTTAACTTAAAAAGTGAGACATTCATTCTTAACTTAATTATTTGATAAGATTAGAAATAAATTATTAATCTGAATCTCAGAGAAATCTCTATTTCTTCACATATTAAAAAAATCATTTTCCTGTGCCTGCGGAAGGAAAGAAGTGGTAGGCTAGCAGTCTACAACCCGTACTCGATGACAGGGAAAATTCATTTCAGATATACTTCTTCGTGTTTGAGGCATTTCTCCAGAAATGCTATGAGAGTTTTTCTTTTCCAGTCACCTCTAACGCTCAACTTTGTCTGGCCAAGAAAAGGTGTGGAAAAGAGAATTAATTAGTATTGTTCCTTCAGTCAGCAACTAAATAACTAATAATAATAGTCAGTGGAGATCAGTGTAAGAGTTTTTTCCTCTCTCACCATACTGCCTGTTCAGTAGTTCCAGTGCTATCTTAATCTTTGCTGTGGGTGGCTTGAACAAAAGATAAGTGCTGGCACAAAATATACACAACACAGAACAGTCCTGCTCACTGCCCATACAGGAAAGGTGAAAGGAATAAATAGTAAGAAATACAAACTACAGCCCAGGAAAATCAAACCTGAACACAGAGCAGAGCAGCACAGCTCACCGACAGCATCACGTAAATATCTGTTGCGAGTCCATGGCTGCATGAGCTCGCTGAAGAACTAGAACAAGCTGTTGTCAAGAAAACGGATGGGTGGCTTAACTGGGACTGTTTAAGAAAACCATTAGTCTTCACACTTCTCTCCTGCCTAAATCACCTACATTTCTTGCAACTTCTTTCAAACGGCTAGGTGAGATGGTGCTATACATGGTTCAGTCAGTTCTGTGCTGCTCACTGCAGATTTAATAAGGAGGCCTCCATCATTACACTATTTCACAGTGCTACATCATCTCAAAACAGATAGAGGGGTGAGAGATTCAGTGAGTCAGGAGTTCATAATGGAGCTAAGTTGTACTTCGATATCGGATTACTGACAGAAGAAAAGGAAGATAAAGAGAGAAATAAGAGAAATAAGAGTAAAAAAGGGCTAGAGAACATGAAATAAGCTTCAAATAAGGTCTAAGCATGTTTTCCACATATGTTATGTCTGGACAAATGTAAAAACACTTGTCTTTATGAATAGCATAGATCAATAGCCGCACTGCTGAAATACATCTGTTTCTGCCCCTAGCAATGACTTTCCGAAGTGAACAGAACTATTCAGCTTTCTAGCTGAATAAACATCACAAAACAATCAGATGCTTATTAAGAATTACAATGGAAACAACAGCGTGAGATAGTTCTCCCTCTATTTCTTTGGATTTTTTGGTTATATCGATTTTAATTAGTTTGCTTAAAACTCTTAGAAAATTCCAAACTGCCAAATCTTGCCATTTGTAACAAAGAAAAAAGACAGATTATTTAGATACACACCTATCAATTTTGTCAAGAAGAATACTATTTAGTGAATAGTCATGAGTGATTTTTCCAGTGGAATCGCAGAGGTCTGTAACGGATTGACATCACTAGCTCCATTCATAAGTGATCACTGCAGTTTGTATCCCTTGTAAATGGTAATGCCTCTTGCATGTTAACTTGAGATAAATGTAAAGCAACTGTTGAAAGCTGAAAAGTTCTACATTACCCTTGGAAACCCTTATGTGTTCAGCTCATTTTTTCTTGGCTATCAAGAAGTCTTACAGAAAGAGCTCCCATTATAAGAAAAAGGCTCAGTACATTCTTTATAGACAAGACTTGCCCTTTTGTTCATATAAAAGGGTGCACTGAATCTAAAGAAACACAGGAGTTGCACAAATTAAGGAATTTAACCCCTAGAGAGCAGATGTTGGTATGGCTGTCATCCCACTGTACTGGGAGGCAGTTGAAAAATCCAGATGACATTTATATGGCTCAATATACACAGAAATATGGTTTTTTTATTGGGTTGGGCCTCCTCTCTTCTAGTCAGAGAGTGTGTCAACCAATTCTGAGTATTTAGTCAAGAAGGACGATCAGGGAAGGACATATTATCCTTCTACCTCTTCACCTTTAGATGACCTTCTTTCACAAAACAAAGTCTGAATCCTGCACATGGGTGAATCAGAAAAATGAACGATGAATCAGGTTGCTTTATTTTGCTTTTTTGTGTAAGAGCGAGGAGCAATGAGCACGTCTTGACAATATTAATAAGAAAAACACATTCTGCACTTAGATTCTGTTGATAAAAGAGAAAAAAGTCCATGCTCATTTTAAACACTCTGTGAAGTTTGAATGCATTATTTTAGAACTAAGAAGAATACCCACCTAGTTCAAAAGGGTGGCTTTTTCTGTTTTAATCATCCTTGGAAATATGTCCATTCTGAAACTGCTCAGCACTTCAGTTATAATAATAACAACATATGATAGTGTGGTAAGTATGACTGCTTTTCAAACTCATGGAGTTCATGGGCAGGCTTCCTGAAGTATGAAGATGTATTTCTTGTAAGAAAACAGATAATCAAAATGCTCTTCATTGTTCATAGTGTAGCATTGCTAAATGCCATTTCTGTTTTTATTTATGAATACTGTACTTGGCAGTGAATAAGTAAATGTAGGTTCCAAAAGCAGTCAAGCTCATCTTAGATATCTCTAAAAATATATGAATACACTGATTACATCCTTTAACTGAAATATAAAATATATTATATTTCTTGTCAAGCAGAATAATTTGAGTAAACTTATACAACTTCCTTTAACATTTTCTTTAAAGAGCAATATAAACATTTCATTGAATCCTTTCCTTATAGTTCCATCTCCTTTCAAAAGTGATTCTAATCAAATGACTCCGAATGAAGGGGTATGGGCCATTTGTTAGTGTATTTTGTGAAGTCGGAGGAATTACCTAGGTTGTAAGTAAGCTTGGGAACTTGTTACTTCCATTACAATATTTCCAAACTTTGATTTCAGCATGATTTTGCAATAAAAGCCTTGAAACATATGTGGGTGGTTAGGCTGTAATGTGTTTAGAAGCTTTGTGAATGTTACATTAAAAAATCAAACTTTATTCATAAATAGTGTTATAATTCTTCAGACAACTAATACCCTATTAACAGCTCAAAAAGCTAAATACATAGTCTTGCAAAAAGCTTTTAATAATTTTTACTAAAGTTGTAAGAAACGGAAGTTAGCGAATGAAGGCCATGTACCAAACAGGGGTGATATATACCTAACATGAGCACTAGTATTAGTTCAGTTTAAACTTATTAACAGCATAGAGGAAGCAGTGGACATTCATTAAGCTATCATTCATCTGGGTTTCCCTGAATATGTCCTCTCTCCTGGCTGCTTTGACTGTTTGCTTATGATTTTCCCACCTCCTGCCGCTCGATCAGAGTCAGAGTCAGCTGCAGATATCTGGAACTTCTGGACATATACGAATGGAGAACAGACATATCAAATCTGCAGCATGGATGCAGTTAACTCCACTGCACATAAGGCACAAAACCAATCCACACATACCTTTTAAATGTGATGTATTCTGAATGAGTCATATTTCTGAGCGTTTGCAGTTCAATGGCAGAGAAGAAGCAGAGAAAGGAAGATTCAGGAAAGCACTTATTTTTCTCTCACACAGACCTGTTAACCTTTCTGTTCATGCCTGCTGTTAATCCCATACACAATTTTGCTGCCTTTATAGTGATGACTAATTTTCAGTTTTTGTGAGATGATTGGCTAATTTTCCAGTTTTCTGGTTACCTCATTGCATTCCCTGATGCTATCTCTCTCACTCTCTCATTCCATCCATCTCTTAAATAACTGGCGTAATAGTCACTGATTCCTCTTGCATTGGTTTAAGCTTTTTCATTTTGTTTTAAGTAGACATTTCATTTCCTACTGGCATTAAGTCTTCCATCACTCTGAAATTCTCTACTGTTTTTAATTTAGTTTTCCTACATGTATATGTGAAATTTTAAGCCAGGAAGCGGCTTTACTTCAGTTAGACTTTATTTTCTCATCCAGCCCTGTGCTTGCATGTATTTGAATGAAAGAAATTACTGAGAGGCATGAACATGAACATTTGAACTTAGTGTCCTCTGTAACACCTTATAAGAAAAACCAACATTTCTTTTAGTTTCCAGATGAATGAAGACCATCTAACACTCTGGTTTTCTGCTGTGGTTATTCAAGATTTACTTTTGTTGTAGCTTATAGCAAAATGGCTAGTTTAAATCTCTCATCTTCTGTGTTAGGTTCACAGATTAAAAAAGGAGGTACATGACAATATAAAGAAGGAATATAAACTGCAATATGAGAAACAAAGGGGAAAATGAAGAAATATCCACCTTGGTGAAATTCAGAGGAAGAATCCTGAAACATATGTCCTTCAGATATATCACGCATGATGCCAAGCTCCAAAGCTCCATAGAAACTTAGTCGGAGAAAGGCACTTGGCAAGCTTTGTACAAATGACAGAAATGTAGAATTTTCAAATCTAGGTAGAAATATTAAATTAATCTTCACTAGTTCTTGAACACGTAGCTATGGCCTGTAGCTATAAAGGTGAACGTATAAGCAGAGTTATTTTAGGAATAATGGCAAACACATCAAGAGTCAATCTCGCCGACGTGTGCTTTCCTACTTCAGTGGGAACAGCAACACAGATTTCAAAGGCTACTGAATTAGGCTTACGATAGTTAGCTGTTACCACAAGGAATGAAGTATCAAGAGCAAAGCTCTCTGAAAAATGAGAACAAGTTTCTGCCAAAAAAAATCAATCCACAGTATGCTTTTCCAGTTTTCTGGAAAAATGTAAACATCATAGTTTTCCAAAAAGGTTTAGGAGGTAACCACTGGTTGTTATAGTGGCAGGAATATCATATGAAGCACTGTACCTGTTCCTGCAATAAGTTTGTCATTCATTTTGCTTCAAGAATACCATTTTAATTTCAGCAGGTCAAGGGCTTCTGCTCTGCGGAAACTGGGAACTCTCAGAAATTCTCAATAGTTCCTGTGTTGTAGCAAACTATTTGTTGAGACCATTTTTATCAATAATGTGTAATGTTAACATGGCAGCATCATAGTACAATGATTCCGTGATAATATAGACAACACAGGCCATTTTTAAGGACGTTGAAGTAACTCTGGTTCTGATTATTCTCCTATAGATCACACAGTAAAGAGAGTGATGATTAAAAAGAGACCAAAACTGGGGCAATAAACAGGATATCCTAACAGAAACAAATGAATTGATACAGACAGTCTGAATGAGTCTGTAGTACTTCTTGAAGGACTTCATTAATTATTTGAAAATCCCTGGAGAGATGGTAGGTGAGAAACAACTTATTTCTGGGCCTAGTTAACTCTGGTAGTACAATGTAAGCTATTTTTCTCACTCTCTGGGAATAGAAGAAAGAAAACGGAGGGTCACTTGATTTATCCATCTTCTGACCTACAACTCCATACGGTCAGAAATACCAGAAAAGAAATTCTTTTCTCTTATCTGTGTCTGAAACTCTTACATATATTGATAGAATCTAATTTCAGTAATTCCACTGAAGTCATTTTGAGAATAGATATCACAATATGACTCTTGGGAATATAACATCATCACGTATCTGTAAGGAAATGAATTTGTCTTTAAGCAATGCAATATTGATTAACCAAAGCAATAAAAAAAACTATACACGAATATAGAAATGATTTAGCCTGTCTTTTAATGGTAATAAGTTAAGTCAATGAAATAGCAATTTGAATGCCCAAAGCCAGTGCTACCAAATAATAATTTTGGAGAGGGATTCCAAAGTCTTTTTTCATTCTCTCTCCGCAGCTAAGTCGTGGTTTCTATTTTTTTTTTCCTTTGGCATCTTTTGGGATTCTTTTTCTACTGAATATGAGTTTGAATGAACTCCATTTACAGTGTCAGACAAGAGTTCTTAATTCTTCCTAGATCCCTGAAATGCAAATGTATTGCATTTCAGTAAGTCATAAAACTGAACAAATACTACTACTGAGTTTAAATATTAATACTCAGTATGCCTTATTAAAATTCTGAGAATTAAATAAAAGTGAGTGATATTTCCCTAACCTTGTTTGCGGAAGAGAGCTTAAAAGCTAACAATGTTTTTTATGCAAGAGGAAAATAAAATATACTTGAGCCAGCAGGAGAAAATGGTTCACTACACACACTGTCATATAATTTGGAATTCATCAAGTTCTGCATATTTTTGGGAAGGCTGATATGAGATGAACCCCATGGCCAAAGACTCCAGGAGAAACATAGCTCTTTCTTCTTTCTCTTTTTTAATGAAAAAATATGTTCCCACAGAAAATTTGATTTTCATAAGTCAATCATTCCTACACAGTTCCTCTATTGGCACCTGGGATGTCACCATCATTGGACCTGAAATGTGACTTTGTTATATAGTAGCCTTTTGAACAAAGAGTTCTTCTGGTAGAAAGTTTATTTATCAATAGTTAGAACTTTAACTTACCTTAATTTCTCTCTTCTATGTGTCTCTGAGAGTAGCACTGTATGAGAGAGAGAGCTGACAACAACAAAGTTGAACTGTATCTACCGAGGTTTTGCCATCTTAGTACCTTAGGAAAGCAGAAATCTTAACCTCAGTTAAGTGATCAGATCTCCGAGCAAGAGGTAGGTGGCAGCTCTGCAACTTTGGCCCTTGAAGCTGGTGGACACAAAAATATTCCTTGCAGATACTTGCACCCAGACCACAGTTTAGATGGAAAAGTAACACAAGTGAGAAAGGCAATTACATTAACTATATATGGTGCGTACACACACACATTCATACACACACACACACACACACACGTGTGTGTGTGTATATATATACACATATATGCATATAAGTAAGTGTTAGGTTATGTGATTAAAGGCTAATCATAATGAACATAAAGATTAGCAGAAGTATCCCAGTAACATAATCAGTAAAAAAGGAGAACACTGTATTAGTTACTCCTAAGACTGTCGAAGGAGAATGATTTGACCGTTGTCCCTGGTGAGAAACCTGCCAAGAGGTGTAAATGAAAGAAACTCCCTCCCTCAAATGCCGTGCAACCTAGAGGGGGCGACTGCTACAGGAGTATTGGACTTACTGTGGGATGCAGGGGAAGACAATCTGGGAATTGTGTAAAACTTATTATAAGACATTTAGGGTAAGGACCAAAGGCAGAAAAAGGATTAGGGTGGATCCAGGAGGAGCAAGCATGCAAAAATGCAGTGCTATGTGTGTTTATGTGGGTGCCAGTGAAGGCACTGGTCTCTCTCTGTGTTGGTGTGTGTATCTGGCCATGAGTATAGAGTGCAGCACGTGTGTGCAGGTGTATGTGTGTGTGTGTGTGTATGGGCACATGCACACATGCCTGTTAGGAATACATGCTCAGCCTCACTTCTGATTGGACCTGGGGGCACAAAACTGCAGCAATCTCACATCTCTCAGAGCTGGGACAGGAGGAATCTACCTGCAGCCTGAAGCCCACTTGGTTAGGCTACCTCTAGCAGTAAGATTTCCTACTTAATGTTTATATATATAAAAGCTCTATTCTTGTTTTTCTTTTCCCTGAAAAGCATATCCTTCATTTTGAATATTCTTACACTGTGTGTGTATGCTGTGAAAAGGATAAATGAGAAGACTGAGAGGAAGATACAGGTGCATGGAAGAGCCACATACTAAGGAAATGCGATTTTCTTAGATTTTGAAGAATATATATGCATGAATCCTTGTGCCAGCATACTTAGTTGCCCAGAGGTATCCTTCATTTATCTGCCTTCTTCCTTTTTGCTGATACTGACCTCTCAGTAGAAAGGTTTTATAATAAATGCTAATATTTGCCTACGTGTTACAACAAGAAAAAAACGCAAGGCAAGAAGGACCACTACTTAAATGCACAACACTAGTCTCAGAGCAAAACACTACAGTAGTAAATATGGAATTAAATGCACCTCTTGCAGTAGTAAGAAGTAGTATGCAGTGTATTAGTTTGACAAATGTCCGTATTGGTAACTGGCGTTTCTACACCAATAACTTTATTGCTGCTCAAATTAATTCCCTTTTTTCCTTGAACTTGCTTTCTTTACTCTTTCTTACTTACATTTAGATCAGTAGTTTCTCTTACCAGAAAGTGCATTATTCTTTCGTTCCACATAGGTCCTCCAAATTTAAATCCATACCTACAATCATCATTTGACCCCTTTGAATATTAATGCACTGAATCTGTACTTTCTAAATGTGAGCAATTCACAATAAAACTCTGAATTAGACAGTGCAGATTCTGCATTGTCTTGGCCACTTGGCTTTGTAGGCTTATGCTGATCTCATCAAAACTGCTATGTGCAAAAAGATGAAGAATAATAAACACTGTCTTTACAACTAGCAGCATAAGCATCAGCTATGTCCTTTGCTTATCAATAACTAGACAAATATTTTTGTTCTTATAAGTCCCTTACCTTTGCATGGTGATATATCTGCTTCCAAAGTATCGCAAAAATAGTACATAAAGATAGATAGTCAAATACAATGTGGGCAAAATATACAGGCCCAACTTACTTCATCACTGTGATTAAGCTCTAGCCTTTCAGTTTTTTTTTTTTTTTTGTACCAAGCTATCAGTGACTGTCACTTTACATTTTGCAACCATACAGTTGGACAGCTTATTGAATCCATTTTGATTTCCGCTTCTGCGTCAAAAATTGCACTATTTCCCAGAATACCAGCTCCTCCAAATGCAAATAAGCTGTTCAGAAAACATAGAATCATTGAGTGAGTACTGTCTAATGAATGCATAGTAAATGCCTAATGCCGAATAGTCAAGTAAATATGCTTTGTTCCTGAACGCATGATTTTATTCTTTGTAGAAATGAAGCTAGTGCATGCACAAGTATAATCCAGTCTTTGGGTTAGTTCCCAGACTTCATCATTCTTGCTATGAAATAGTGGTGAACCACTGAAGCATCTTACATTACTATTAGAATTTTCATATCCAATATGCTGTCAGGCATTACTTAGCCTTTTAAAACTGGATTCGTTTTTTTGATTTCGGTTCTATAGTTTAATTTGCTGCAGGTAACCCAATACCATAATGATTAAAATTTTTCAGTGCTTTCCTTTGCTCAGTTTCTTATAAAAAAGGACTCAGAGAGTAGGATGATCAGAAATTCTGTAAGAGTAGCATTAGGTCACAACTGTAGATGCTCAGATTGGGAATCAGTTCAAGATTAAGACATCTGCATTTAGACATCTACATGCGAGCTAGGTGTCTAAGCTCCCATTACGTTCCTGGGAATAGGTCTGTTTTAACTGCCTGGACACAAGCATCTAGTGCTTTTTGAGATGCCGTAGGCTATTCTACATGATCTCCTGTTGTTGTTCAAGAAAGGTGCAAAATTCTAGTAGGTTCTGTGTTATATTTTCCAGCTCCATGTGGCTACCTTGGATACACAGCAGGCTATCTTAGATGACACATAAACCATATTTAGATGACTGAATCGACATAGCAGTCAATACATTCAAAGGACTCATCTTTATCTGAAGTAGATACATTAGATGGGATTTGCTTGCATAAATCAACCTCTTTCTGTCGTTATAGGCAACCAAATCTCAAATTTAACAACTGGTCAGCCAAACAGCAATTTAGATCCCACTAACCTTATTGACTAGGTCTCCATTGATTATGGATCTATTACCAGTTGACAGAGCAGTTGGATATGGAGCTGGGTTGTATCATTAAAGGTATTTCCCTGAAGTCTGATTTGCTAATTGTCGTTATTCAAATAAATCTACTACTTTTCTAAGGAGAAGTCACTAACTGCATAGCTAATTAAAAATGAACGCATTATAATAACACGTAATGCCTGCAGCACTGAACCGTCTTAAAAATCTGTTTTATTCACCTCTTTGCAGTAAAATCGCCTTGTATTTGTAGAACAATAATGATCTATGATTTGTGCCACAAGTTTCATAGTTCATAAGCATTTATTATAAGCAAAACAAACTACTACAATTTGCAGTTTAATGTTTATAAAAAATGAATATTTCAAGTGAAAACCTGTTATGAATATATTCGTATTGTTTAATTCAGATTTCTGTCACACAGTAGACTTAAAAGTATATAGAACAACTGTATAGCAAAAGTTAGCAAACAACTTCAAAGGATTCATCTAAAATGTATCTCTCAAGCCCAGAGAAAATGTATATTGAAAACAAAAAATGAGTAGTTACTGGATGACACATATATTGCTGCATAATTACCTTTGGAAGTGAAAAATACAAAGTGTAGATCATTTACAAAAACAGGGTTTGTGCTTGAAATTCATGTTAAATTCAACATTTCACACCTTAGAATGTGAGCTAAGATGGAAATTTTAAGACAATAAAAACTTACATCAAAAATTAATTACTTTATAAGCATTGTGTAGACAAAACACTTTTCACAGCCCTCCATAGTTTTAAATATTTAAAATAACTAAGGGATGCAGTACCACAAAAAGCAGTAAGCAATTATTTGTGGAAGAGTAAGGTGAAGATGGCTCTGTGGTCACCTTCCCAACACAACATAAATGTAATGTAAAGTGTCCTGCGTTGTAATCACAGCTGTTGTCTCTCCAGGTTAGAAAAAGTGATTTTTTTAGTGAGATAAACTGAAAATTGAGGCAAAAAATATTCAAAATGAATGGGGGTTTTTGAAATTCTTTTCTGCACATGAAATCCTAAATATTTTTATTTGGGCGATCACCAGAAAAGTACAGTAAATGTAATCTGCAAGAGGGACACTGGTCAACATTCTTCTCATATTTAGCATTTAAAGTCTTTGCTCACTGTGTGGAATACTGATGTGGGTTTGTTACCATGTCTCCCACCTCCTAGGGGTGTTCCTTTGCAGTCAGTATCTCCCTCTTTACCCTGGACAGTCCTTATTTTCACTGGGTTGCTAATGAGACCCAGCAATTTTGGCTGAGCTTTCTGGAGAGACCGCAGGATTATATGGCCATGCCACAAAGCCACATGCAGCTGTACGCAGACTAACACATGGCCTGAGGAATTCAAAGATCTCTTTGCTCACTACAGTTCCCTGGACCAGCTGCAAATTGCTTATCCTAGCCTTCGAGCTTCACTAGTAGTCCACTGCCTACCATTTAAAAGTCACTGTTATAAAACAGTCCAGGATGGGTTGCAGAAGTATGTCATCGATCTTCCATGAGGCATTCAGTGGAGCAGGAATTGAAACCATTGTGTCCTCCTTTCTCCATAAATCTCTTGAGCAGCAGACTGCAGAGAGGTTCTCACTCCTTTCTGCTGCTTTTAATGACTGTTGAACATTTCAATCAAAATGGAATAATTCCAAAAGAGGATTTACAGTCACACATTTCAAAGCATCTGTATCCTGATGGTGAGGTCTAAAGCTGAGAGGTCCCTTTTCCTTTTCTTTTTTTTTTTTTGTTGCTTTTTTATGAAAATTCATTTCTATTTCGGTGTCAAGGGAACCAAAGTACTTCTAAATTGTTTGTGAGTTATGAACTCCAAAGCAGCTCAGTGAAATTGTTACTTTCCTTTCTAATGTCACCATCACTAGCTCAATGCAGGGGATTCCGTCCATGGTGCCCAGTCCCCACACCGCTCTCCCAGTCTGAGCTTCTGCAAGCTCCCAGCACTTCTGCCACTACAGTACAACTGATAAGGAGTTAGACAGAATGATTCAGGATTTCTGATAGCATATCACACCTGAAAGAATGAAAAATATTTGGGCTTAACAAGTGCAGACTTCTGACAAAAGCTGTTTCATTAGATAACTTTCAGCCAGCTTTTAAGATATTCTTAAAGCTTCATAATAAGCAGTGGTTCTTAACATGATCAATTACCATTTACAGATGTCAGCAGCAGCGTGTAAGGCAACAGAGACACCCTGCTCCACCTAGGGGTAATACCCCCAGACTGTGGGCAAACACGTTGCGCCCAGACAGTTGAAACAGCAGGAGTTTCTTTCTGTTTGTTAGTTTGGTGGAAGGAGCCTATCCCACAAGAAGTTGCACTTAGATTCACAGTGGCATTTCATCTGTCTGGTTTGTGCTTCTTCCTTCTCAGGGGGGCTGAAGTTGAAGTGTTCTGTGAGAAGAAAGATTGAGTCTTAATAGAAGAGGGCCACCTGATGACTCTACCACGTGCAAACCCAATAGATGGACTCTCAGAACCAGACATCTGTCATATTTCTTCAAAATAATTACACCTGAGACATTTATGCTTTAAACTAGCTCTGAGAAGTACGCTAACTTTATTTTTCCCATTCGTTTAGCTAAGTCCTTCTGTTCTCAGAACAAGGCTGGTTAGGCTTTCCAGGCATTTTCATTGTTTTAAATAGACTATTTTCACAGGATATATTGGAAGAAATTTTCAGTTATTAAAATAGTTTATGCCTTCTCTGTATGGGGGCTTTTTGGTAACTGGAAATAGAAAGCTCTTTCCCTTATCACATTTCACCACTCCCTTACATTTCACATACTCAGGGCTTTAACACCAAAGTGTCTCAAAAGTATTGGGCTACGGTGGATTTTCTCTCCCTACCTCTTTCTGTTAAAGAACACCAGAGCAATTCTTTCAAGTGAGAGGCAAATCAAAAGGGCTAATTCACCAAATCCAATAAAAGAAGCCGTAAATTGTATTTTCATATGGCAGGGCTGAACCTCAGCATCTCTGCAGAGATTCATATCATCAGAGTAGAGGCAGCGCTACTGCCACCTGCCTTCCCTTTGGGTTTCTGCCAAGAAGGAATAGCTTATTATTGATGCAGGTCTCATTCTCCATTCAGGATTTTCACTCTAGTCAGAGTAGCTCTTTTAGGGGCAATGTTGGCTTCAGTCTTCCAGTAGGCAGCGGATTGAGATTGCTTTCAAAAAGACTTGCTGCTGCTGAGGACTAATACCAGATTTACCATGAAAGGCACCATAATCTGGTACTGCATGAATCTGGCCAAAAAATTTTACAAGATTTAAGCACATATGTACACAGAAGCAAACCATCAAACGTAAAACTTGGTGTTGTCCTGTCCCTCTACTTTTATTGTGACTCCTTAGAAAAATATAACTTTAGGGATTGAGCATATAGTGCATAATTTTTATTCAGTTGATTTCATAACACCCATATATTTATACCATTAAATTCTATTATGCCTTGTAAATCTCCACCGCTATGATTATTCTATCATAACTGCATACCCTGTTGAGCCTTATTGCCTAATTGGTAGTTTACAAGGAAATGTCTGTGCTGGTTTTGAGATTTGCATCCTGTTTCCTCAGCGGCAAAAAGTATTTGCTTGACACGCTCAAAGTTGTTGATATTGGTATGCCTGCTTAGACAAACTGAGAGTGTAAAAATATATTGTTCAGATGAATAGTGAAAAGAAAAAATGAGGCATTTGTAGGATGAATTTTTTCTATGAGTTTAGAGAATGTCTCAAAGCCTGGTTCTGTTTTCATTTGCAGCAATATAATGAAGGAGCAGCTCTACTGATCTGCAAAGCTAAAAGTCAGGATAGAATCCAGACGGCTGCATATTAGGTAGGCTATTACTACAGAAGCTCTGACTAGACATCATATAGATGCCATGTATATAAGATGCATCTGAGGAAATATCTGTGCCAGCTTGGTTAGAAATTGTTCACTGTGGATATCCCATACTAGTATTTTTGATGAATAGAGATTGAAAGAAACCTCTTGGATGTCTAACACCACATGCAATCACCTGATGAATAGGATTCATTTCCCCTTAAACTAGCTGGCCAGAGCGCACTTAGATAATTTGACAATTTTTCCAATTTCCCAAATTTTTTTCATGTCTTCCAAGCAGCAAGCTGAAATCCCTCATCCTTAACAATCCTGCAGCTCTTGGGGCAGCAGTCACACACAGCTTCCACACCTCTTCCTCTATTCCTCCCCCAGAGAAGAAGGTAGGCTTCAGTAACATGATGGAAAAGTGCTCTCAGCAATATTTCACATGACACCAAGATCTGCCTACAAGAATGTCCAGCCACAAGACATCGTGGGCTTATGACCTGAAAATACATAAGAACTTAACTACAGCTAACACTTTCTGCTAGAGGAAGTATTTTATCACAAGAAAAACGCATCTCACATGGTTGGGAGATCTAATCATGGAAAAACACACTGATATCCCAGCCACGCTCTGGAGAAAGATTCAAACCAGGGGGGAGGTCGAAGACTTTTAAAAAATGAAAGAATATATGACACAACAAATATT
Organism: Struthio camelus; assembly: GCF_040807025.1. NCBI lineage: Eukaryota > Metazoa > Chordata > Aves > Struthioniformes > Struthionidae > Struthio > Struthio camelus. The sequence continues at coordinate 48,509,754 of NC_090945.1, read as the reverse complement.
GAAAATTATAGAAAAATGAGAGGAGAGGCACACAAGACAGCCTGAAGGGACAGATCAATTTCCCAAAATCTTATGGCTGACTATTATGTGAATCCAAAAGGAGCTGGTCTACATACTCTCAGTGAGCTGCACATCTAGAGAAGTATTGAATAAAAGGCATAAATCAATCTTTTGCTTTTCTTGTGCTTTATATCCGAGTTTCTCTTCAACAGCTACAGCAACATTTGCATTAACTGCATGAGTGTGGGAGCTTAGTGTGAGCACAGATTCACCTAATTCTGCCAATTTTACATAATATAAAGAGATCAGACTTAGAAACAGATGCAGTTTCTCCTCCCTTCCACCAGGACAACAGCGGTCATCCGTGAAAAATGATGAAAAATTGCCCTAAGGTATTGTATCTGTGTTTAAATACAAAGAAAAGTTTATGTAGCCACCAGTATTAACTTCCACTCCCATCCGCTTCTTATTTAATCCCCCCTGTTTCTCTTCAACAGCTTTGTATGTACCTATTTCTTTGCATATTTTTTCTGCTTTTCTACTTTGAATCCCTCTTTTTTCTGCTTTTATAATAAGATTAGGTTTCTTTTAAAGTGTTCTCTATAAGCCTATTCCACTCCACTTTCCAGGAAAGGGTATCCTTGCGAAAAGATGGCAGTGACTATGCCCCAATCCCTTACATATCCTCTCTCCCAGACTAATCAAGAACCTGCAGGCTAAGTTATCATTGCCATCAGTACCATAGCATGTAAATGCCTCTACTTTTAATCAATGTCTTCCCAGAGCTTGAGCTTCCCCACTCTGAGCAGGGGCTAGCACTCCTGACCAGAGCAAAGCAGCCAGGTACAGTGCCATAACTGAAGGAGGATGACATGAAAATCCTAATACAGAATTATCCTCCACCTCCCTCAGAAGCAAGGTAGCTTGTAAAGAGTGAAGAGATAAATGTGCTGCCAGCGCAGCACACACAGTGTTCACTGACTTCCAGTTTGTTACAGGCAAGTGAATGGGACATCAGGGAGTGCCTCTCAAACCACTCTCCACTTGCACGTGCTAATTGCCACTCTTTCTGTTCTTCATGCAATTTCTCCCCACTTTGCCTCACTTCTCAGAGACGTTACAGCTGTCTATAGTTGACAGGTTTTCTTTAGTTTTGTTTTTCAGCTCTCTATTTTCTTTCTTTTCTTTTTATAATATAGGTTTACTTTTTTAATGTTACCTTTCTTATTCTCAAGACATCTATTAAGGGACTACTGGTCTCCCTACCATAGAAATATTTTGCTGTATCATTCTTCTCTTGATCTACTGGGCCATTTTCTGTAGAATGTTCTTCCTCATCCCCTTGAGATGCCTTCCCTTCCCAGCTGGATTCCCAGAGCCAGCTTTAACAAGTGAGTCCTTGCTACTTCAGTCATACTGCTGCGCTCAATGTCTCAGAAGACATTCTTGTGTTTCTTCTCTTCTTTCTTACTTATTTCCATCTCCTGGACATGTAACTGTTCTTCCTAGTCCCTCATGACCTGATTCTCCTAGATTCATATTTTTCAGCATTAACCCTGCCATAAAAATGCTGTTGACTCCCTAAGGACTTTTTGAATAGGACTTCCCAGTTTGTGACTTTAAAAAACACTGAATGGAACAGTCCTTGCATTAGGCACGGTTGAATTCCTCCTCTATATCCAAAGTCCTCCTTCTCAGGGGGACACAAAGGGAACCAGTAATTAAGGTGGGAGATATGGTCTTATGCACAAAGGAAAACAAAGTTAAAGCGTGTTTAGGTCAGAGTCTGTAAAAGCCAGCCAGAAGAATCGTGGCACCTGTGGAAACCTGGACTTGAGACCTGTTTCTACTACCTTTGTCTGCCATAAACACACAAGGTATCAGCAATCACGGAATTTTCCTCAGCTGAAAATGCACTTGAGGCTGGACTTGAACCATATCATATAGAGAGAGCCCAGAAACTTGGATCAGATATTAGCAAAGTGGAAGCTGATGTCAGGTAGCCATATGCCACATCATAGATTTGATGTCATCTGACAAAGGCAGTGTGTAGTCCGAAAACTAATATTAATGTCAGTACTATCAACCACCTTCAGAACCCCAGGAATGCCCACTCTTAAGTTGTTCTAATTTGTCTTGAATAGTTTTCATCAGTAATTGCTCCTGCATATTTACATATTTATCCGTTATAATGTCCTTCAGCTTTCATTCTCCAGGATTAAACAATGCAAAAAGTTTTTTGTCCCAAGGTCAAGTATGTAATATAGTTAATCCCCGATGAATCTATTACAACTAAAGACTAAATAGGTGCAGAACAAACAGTTTGTTATCCTCATGTAACTTCTTACTGTGCAAGTATAATTCTATCTATTTTACAGCAACTGACGGTTTTAACAAACCTAGATCTGAAAGCTCCCTGTGAAAACTCTGAAACTAGACTCTTGTCCAACCACAGGTACATACCTAGACAACAGCAATTAAAGATTATTTTGTGTCACATCTTGCACGGGTTGACAGTAGAGAAGGATGCAATGGACAAGTTAGTTGTTCAATAACAAAAAGGGGAATAACGACCATCAGCTCTGAAGCCAGAGTAGCTTGCTAGGGGAAGCACAGTTCCTCTGTAAGCATCAGTGGGAGTACTTCTGTTATGTGTATTGTAAGCGTATATCTGCACAACAGAATGCACCATGCATTGAGTAAGCTAATATTGGTACCAGCAGGAGCATTATCTTGGTCCCCTCTTACTTCTACTACTTCTGCTTTCACCATCTTTTATGCATTTTTCCATGGAGAACACTATCGCCCTGTGCAGGCTAGTGTTCCTACAGCTAATTTCTTTCCTCTTTCTTCAATATCTTCACTCAGTGCAAACACTGTGCTATGCACACAAACTCCGCCATAATCTGTTGTGCCCACAGTTGGACTGTTTCTAGAAGGCTATGCTGTGCCAGTTGAAGTGTGCGCCACCCCTATGCATTACGGAAATTTCATGGCAAATAATGGCACTCTGTTTCAGGTATAGTGCATTTTACCATGCAGATGTACACTATTCCCTGAAACAAGGCAAGTTTGATTCAGCTGAATCCTACAGGGAGCACAATGCCAGTTGCTTTTCATGAAGGTTTTCTTTTTTAAAGCTCACTATCATGGAAAAGTATTTCTTAATTCTGTTAGAATAAATTCAGAAAGCCACTAACATTGTTTTCAGTAACAAAAAAATCATAGAAGCATCCAAATGCAGGAAGATTCATTTTGAGACAGTTTGCTTTGTCCACATCACTTTATTTTAATCTTGTTCATTTGTCACTGACAACATCACCTGCTGAGCTAAAATGTTTTTCATCCTTAAACTGGAGGATGGGCAACCAAGATTAATGGCTCACGAATCACATGTTAGCAAATGATTTTCTTTGACCGGCACTGAATGCTCATTTATGCTATTGTTGGGTAGCACTAGGAAATTGTAGTTGAAAGACAGTGCACATTTTCCCTTTACAATATTTCATTTTCAGTCAACTGACCCCCAAAAGTTGTCAGATGCATCACTTATAGATACCATCTGCTGCCCTGTCATGGAAGGTGGTCAGAGCTGTCACAATGGAACATTTTTTCTCCTGGATTTTTGTGTAAAAGCAGCAGCAGGAGGAAAGTGCTTATTTTAAATACAGACCTACGCTTCTTTATTTTGTTTGAAGGAATTTTTACATGCTTAACATTCGCCAAGGCAACACAGTTAATGGATGCAGACAGAAACTGAAAGCTGTATGTTACATGGGACAAGGCTCTTGTATCAAATGTGAACTTTAGCTGTTTTTGCTGTTCAGCTCTAGTAGCTGATTTGCCAGCTCTGCTAGAGATACACATCACATTTCTATTTCACTGGGATTTTATTAGAACAACTGAATGCCATTGAATGCAGGCAGATGGTGGAGCTGAGGAATATCAGCAATGCAATTCATAGTCTTTTTTCACATCACTCTTTCAAAACTTCCTTATTGCTGTCAATGCTTGTGTTGGAAAGAAATCTGACTTCAAAACAGAATAAAGCAAAGAACAATAGACACGATATACACTTATGCATGTCTGGTACAACAGTTTTTCAGCCATAGCAGCATAGATCAGCAAGTTGTTCTTACAAGGTTGCTTATGATTTTGTAGATATTCCAGACACATGTTCTCCAAATGTTACCTGTTCTGTTATATATCCCAGCAACAAACATTCAGGTTCCCTGTTAAACTGAGAAATACCTTTTCTGAAACCCCACACAGAATATTACTAAATATTTTTTTTGTTGACCCCAAATTCTCTCCTATGTTGCTGTTATGCGCTGGCGTTGTTTGAAACCTGGAAAACTTTACTAGGGGAATAAGGATCACAGCTGCAACTGTGGAAAACACAACCTTAATTTGACTATAAATGAATGGTAAATGTAACTTAACCATAATTTGGGCAGTAGTCATTTAACAGGGTATGCTAGTCATGTATGCAGACATCCAATAGAATAATATCTTTGTTCTGTGGTATCTCTTCCTTCTCCACCTACAAATTACATTTATGTTGTTCCCAGTAAATATTAAGCTGCACTTAGGCAAGCCTGCCTCTCATCCCTTAGGAAGTATGTCTCATTCCTGTCCTCAGGCTCTACCGCACAGGCAGACTTAGTGATTTCAGATTTATTTACTAGTTGGTTAAGAAGAGCCTCAGGGATCATGAGGCTCAGCAGGTTCAGCCTGTGACTCAGCAGAGACTTCTTTCTCTGTAACACCCCATAGGAAAACAAGAACCCAAGGTGAAATACCTTTGTTTCATCTTCTGTAGACAATATTCTCCCTAATGCAGGATCTATATGAACGAGAGCAGGACTCTCAAGGGGCCTGATAAGCCCTTTCTAAGTGGAAAAACTTTCTTGGTGCTCTATGAATTGGCAGTTTAAACAATTCTAAATTTCTGTAAAATTATAGTAACTCCCAAACTTCTGCTCAAAGACCATTAGGTAGAAAATGCCTCTGTATCTGAAGGATTCTTTGTTCATCAATGAACAGGAGCAAAGAACTCCTTTTCTCTGGTGTTCCTATTCATCTAGAGTCCTAAATAAAGAACATATGGAAATACAGTGGCTCAGTGGGTTTTTTTTTTTCTATTTTTTATTCCTCTCTTCATCATCAAGGAGCAAAACTCCTTATGATCCAGAAGGTCAGGCCACAGGAAGCATGTGTACCTATATCAAACAAAGACTCATTAGGCTAGATGTAGTAAATACAGTATTGTCTTTCCTGTGCAGCATTTAGAGATGGTCCCTATCCATTGAGGTTGACCTTCAAAGCATTTCCACCTCTACCTTGATTATCCCAAAAAAAGGGGGAGAAGGGTGGGGGGAGATTTTACATTGTCAAGTCTTTTTCCTGGTAAAGTTTATATATTATCTTTTTACATGCATTGTGAATGAATTGGAGCATGTCCTTATCATAATCACACTACAGTTCTCTGGGCATCCATTGTCCCCTTCAAAACAGGACTTTATAACTCTGCCTTAAGTATTGTAAAGAGCAGTGCATAGTAACTGGAGCTGCTAAGGAACAGCCAAAGAACAGATTGGGAACTTTGACTGACGTTTATTTTCTTCTATACTTTAAAAGGGAAGCAATATACACCATCATTTTTGGATGGTAACTACAGAGCAGGCTGTTAAATCTAAATTTTTATTACCTTCTCTAAAGCAGAGGGAGCAGCAGGCCTTTGAAACATCTGGTCCCACCCACACTGTGCAGTTCTGTTAGGCCAGCCACATGAGGGAGGAAAGTGGGAACAGGGGCTTTGACCATCACACACACCTGCTCTTACCATCCTCCCTTTAATCAATAATCTCTCACCATCCTTCACCCTTTTGTCACCATGTTGGTATCAAAGTTTCAGAAGTCTTTAAAACAACAGACACACGTCAAACTTGTAGCAAACTGCTGAAGGTTGTGGCATGGATTCTTTCCAGAAATCATGTATTAATCTCCTGGGTGCGGTCATTTTTCTTAGACATGTTTTTAATAGAATTTTGGGTCTGGCTCAGCTCAGTATTTGCTTTCACTTTCTCATTTTTCTTTTTCAATAGATAGATGAGCATAATAACTGTTACTGTTTCATCACTACCAGATGGTAGTCAAAAACTGTTTAAAGAAATCAAAAAAATGTTTCAGTATGATTCATTGCGTGAAACTGAAAACACTGCCCTCCTGCTCCTGATGTACATCATCTTTTAAATAATTACCTATGAATTTCTTTTCAACTTCAATATTGCCAATTGTGTGAGTGGGACTTATATCTAAAATACCATTTTTTTATAAAAATATGAGGGCTAAAATAATGCATTTTGCCTTACTGTTATAGCTTTTTGTGTTTACTGGGAAATACCTGTTTTTGCAGTAGTTCACTATTCTGCATTTTTGAAGAGCTTCCTTTGAAAACACACACACACACACAAACAAATACACACATGCGTGTGTGCTTTCATATGTACCTGTGTATATGTGCTTTTATTTATTTATTTGTATTCCCTCTACAGTTATTGGGATTTTTTTTTCTGATTAGAAGGCTTCAACTACTTACATGAAAATATATTTAGATATCTGTTACCATGAAGATATGCTTGGCTCTCCTGGACCTCAAGTGGGACATATTATTCATGTTTCTGTACTTTCATAATGCAATGGCATCCCATAATCCTCTCTGATGTGAGGGTTGTCAGCAATAATTCAATGCCATGTGAGATGCTTCCTGTGACATTTGAAAACAGATTTCATAAGTGTGCATGTTACCTGAGAAGCTCTTTTATCCAGAGGTTTCTTAGTTTAATACCCATCTTATTCTTCTTAAACTTAAGCCCCTGTACCTCCGTAATTCAAAATGCAAAATCTTCTCAGTAACAGTGACATACACACAAACTAGTTATTATCCACCATGTATTTTTAACCTTACTGTGAAAGGTATGCTTGAGATCTTAGTGCCATCATAAGTTTCTGGAGAGAGTTATTGGGGCTATTAATTCGCTGTTTTTGAGTAATGGCAGAATTACAGTTGCTGGAAGTTTTAAGACAGGTCATCTCAGCCTATTTAAAGTAACAATATCCATTCTAATGATTTGATATGTAGCAAAGGCTTTCTTGTCATTGGTACAGCTGCATAAAAGCAGATGGCAAATTGTTTTACTTTAGTGTCTTGTGATCCAAATCCCAAACCAGGCTCTGGGTTTAGCTGTCTTTGCGACTAGCACTTACCACCAGGAGTATCACTCAGTGCTGCCCAGCCTACTGCAGCATGCTACACTTTTTAAACGCTACCTAAGTAGCATTGGTTCAGAACGTATGCATGAGGTGTTTCGAGCCAGCCACCAGAATATTAGCTGCAAAGTGACTTTAATGTCTACCTGATTTTAGAAAGTGTCATAAATATTACGATTATATGTAAGCATGTAATGGATTCAAAAGGTAGTCTTAATTACTGCAATATACTGCAACATGTTCAAAGAAGGTGTTCCCTAAAGGCAGAATGCATTATGGGCTGGCGAACACAGAGGAGAAACAAATACATAAGAGCAGAGACTCAGGATGGAGGGGATGCTGTTAGATGATCAGCGATAGAGTCTATGTAGCAAAGATACTCACCCCTCCTTCAGTCATGTGGAAAAGAAACCAAATTGATTCATAGGTTGTCTAAAAGGGACAAGTGACAAGGGAATTTAAATTTGCCCATGAGAGAGAGTTCAGCATGAACTTAATGTGAGATGAAGGAATGATCGATCAATAGAGATATGACCCTGGTTTATAGTGAGATTCTTACAATCAAAGGAAACCACAACTGAGGATATTCTGGTTCCCACAGCTGTTATCAGCACTAATCTGTACTCCTGTAAATCAGTGTAAGAGAACTACTTGCCTGAAAATAAAGGAAATTACTGTGTTACTAAGAAGCCTGAATAATAAACTCATGTCGCTGCGATCTGCATTTCCCCATCTAGTAGAAAAAGCCTTTATGGAACACTGCTACCCTGTGTCTCTTTTCAAACATTTGTATGTGTTGCAATTCAAGGCAAGTTATTACAATGACATAAATTTGGTTATGCACTTAAAATATGATTCTGCAATCTTCTGTACAGCATCAAGCCATATTTCCATTCTTTTCTACTTCTTCTCTTTGATGCTTGACCATAATACGTCTGCCCAACAGAAAAGAACTAGGCTCTTTAAAAAAGGCATGCATTTCCTAGTCTCCTCATTTTTTTCCCAAAATTGTATACTTAGAAGTTCCTTATCTGAAACGCTCTTTTGATCATCCTAATTAAAAATGGGTTTGTCTTGATAGATTATCCTTTAATGAAGACAAAACCTGCAAGTGTACCACAGAAGTAAGTGTCCCACCCTTTGCACACATCACACAGCAAATATGGCATTATGCATTGTCTTAAATCTTCTATTAGAACGTTGATGAACTTTGCAGCACAGAAGTAATATTCTGGGAACAGTATCAGCCAACTGGCATAGCCAGCTGTAAAATTTTAACTGCCAGTCATTGAATTTCATATTTACACTGCTATTTCGAGGAATTCTGTGAAAAAATCTGTTTTCCAAATGCTGTGAATTCTTATACAACATGATAAAATAAACCATTTTATTTTCTGATGTCTTCAACTATGTTTTCCAATTTTTAATCACGTTTGTAACTGTTCAGGTAATACATTGAAGATTAGAAGTATATTTATGCATACCACATCAGACTCAGTATTGCAAAGTAGTTGCAGATATGCCTAGCATAGACAGACATAACATTCCATTTGTCTTTGAGATTTTTCAGTGCATGAGTCCAAAGTGCTGCTTAGCTGCTCTAAATTCAGTGATACATAGAAAAATTATGTTCAGCTGATTGTCCCCAAGAACCCACCAAAAATGTTTCTGTCACTGAGTTCTAATGCTGCAGTCCTTACCTGAAACATGGAAAATCCAGAAATACCTCTTCAGAATCAGTTAAACCTAACCAATTGAATTTGTCTCACATATCTGGGCAGAATGGCAAGAGAGTATTCATAATCCTACCTATTGGGTCTCTCATTTATATTTTTGTAGAAAGTGTTGCTGATTTGGCATTTGGAACACACTAAGTATAGAAAGAATTGGAAATGTGAAAAATGTCATGAAACAGGAAACCACTTCTGCTCTTAGTTTATCAGCAACTCTCATAAGACATGCATGAGCAAAAATTCTATTCAATTATCTCTTCACATCACTTCTTAGCATTTTGAATGTGGGGAATTTTCACGTTGGATGGGTTTGCCTAAAACTGAGTTTTCTCCCTTGCTCTCAGGGCTCAGAGACTAGGTTCTTACTATTAAATAAAACAGATCAGTTATCATTCTCCAGCTCTAAAGCCAAATTGCATGCAGCAGTTTACATGCCAAAGCCCACAAAATTAGGTGGTTTCATCCTTTCTGGGAATAGTCCTGGGCACAGGCTATTCCTCCAAATCTTATTTCAGCTTTGTATGGGAGAGCATCAGTTTGCATAGGTGAAATAGTATGCTAGAGAGTGTCAACAGTTAAACAGTAAGGGTGATCTTGTGTCACTGCCTGACAAGGTGCTCTGCCACTGTTCCATTTACCAAAATGGGTCCCTTGGAGAACAAGTAGTCAGCACAAGGGTTTACAAGTTGTCCTATTTTTTGTCTGGAGGCAGAAGACTGGCACTTCCTTCAAAGTCCTACTTAATTGGAATTTAAAACATTTTATTCCTGTAGGAGAGCTTAATTTTAGGCTTTTGTGACTGATTATACCAGTCTATGCAAAATACTTAGAAAATTACTGAGACTGAAGGTATTAAAAGTCAACTTACACCTCCCTATGCATTTTGCTTTCAGGATATAGCGTTAAATATTATCATCAAAAGACATTGACTTTTGAAAGAAAAAGAAAATAGTGAACAACAGCGTTACTGACACATTATTAACATTAAAAAGTGAATGTGAAGTTATTAAATTTATTAGATGTCATCAATCTCATTTCTATACCAAACTACAAACTGTCAATATTAGGCACTAACAACATTATAAAAATCTGTGCTTTGCAGAAGAATGACATGGGTACATTATACGAATCTGAAAAGAAAACCTCTGGGAGATGATCTAATGGTAGCAATTATACAATATGTAGCAGGATAAAAGTTCAACAGCATAAATATTGATGGCAATTAACTAAGAATTAAATGCACAGTTAAAAAGGTAAGTGCCATATGAAAATTGAATGCTTCAGCAGAAATCTTGTTTGGAAAATACAATAGATTATTTTGCAAAGTTGTGCAGTATCATAAATGCACCATTACTAAAGGCCTTTGATTCGGTGAAAGAGAAAATGTGTTTCTCTGAAACAGAAAAGCCCTGCATGACCATACAAAATGAGAAGTAGTTGGGAATCAAAGCTCAGCAAAGGAAACTTGCTTTTATTCCTAAAAGAAAGATACAGTAAGTCACTCCAAACCTTCTTCATCCCCAGTTGATAACCATTGTGTCTCACCTCAGTAATAAGGTTTGTCTTTAGACATTTGTACTAAGTACTTCTGCTAATGCAAGGACTGATCTAAAATATGTTTCACCCGATAAAGATGCTTCATACTGACATGGCACCCTGACAACATAGTTTCATGACCAGTTTAGGCAGACATGAACTGGCCTGCTGCTGCCACCAGTCCTGACTGAATCATCCTGTCCCCATGCCACTGACACTCGCCATAACTGCAGTTTTACTTTTTTTTCTGGGTTGGTTCCCTGAATTAGTTCACCACGTTTGCGCAAGCACAGAGGAAGGCAGTGCCAAGGTGAGAATGTGCAGACACGAGTGGGGCTTGATCTTATGTTTCAGCAGCAATGCCAGCCTATGCTGATTTACACAGATTGTGAAAAAACACTGTAAATCACTAAGAAGGGAATTGAGGTGAGATGTATTATTCCGCACTGAGGCAAGGACTGATCTGTCAAATTCAGTAGACAACAGCTGGTCTAACAAAGCAACATCTGTTTTTCCAAAGAAGAGAAGCAATGCTTATTTTATTTAAGGGGAGTGGCAAGACATGTTCCTGAATTATAAAGTTGTTTCAGGGAGAAGTGAGCAGGATAACTTACAGAGTATGTAAAGCTGTACACAGGTCAATCACCAACCATTCCTCTGCATCTTCTGGGAGGCAAATCCTGGAAAAAGGGTCTGGGCAACAAAGGAAGGAGAAACAGGTTTGTAAACCTGGGCTCTGCTATAGCTAATTTATTTTGTCTCCCGAATCATGGAGAGAGGCACATACTAATCCACAGGTGAAAGGTCAGTTAACGAGGAGTGGGTCATGCTACAGAGGACGCTTGGTAATTCATATATGCAGGGCACAAGAAGAAATGTTCAAGGGAGCAACCAAATTATCCAAGGACTGCTCAAGTTGATGCTTAATTCATAGCATTAGCAGGCAAGAAAAGGTGACAAGCCTATCTAATAAAACTAAAAAGCAAAATAAATCCCAGCTGGCAGGCTCACTGGAGTCAGATATTTAAAGCCTAGCCTTCAGACTTAAAAGAGAGGAGAACAGGCTAGTGGATAATGAGCTGTGGCTATAGATCAGACCACAACCAAAAACTTTCGTTGAAGTCTGGAGAGTTTTGTAAACTTCAGACAGGAGAAGACTACTCACAGACTTAGTAGACCAGGGACGCATGGATTCCTGGCTGGAAAGTAGAGGTCTTCCTTTACCTCTTCCCCAATGCCATGTACACTTGGATAGTTCCCATGTTAAATGCCTGTGCTATCCTTTATCCAGACATGAATATTGGTCTAGACCTCTTAAAAGACTTCAGAAAAGAATACTGCAAGACTAACCTGCTCCACCAGGAAGATCTTTTTGCTTATGAATGCAACACGAAACATAATGCAGACAGAGAGGCAGAATCCTTGACAAATGGTGACCATCTACAGCTGGATAAGGACCTTTCATTTTTAAACTCAGTACAAGTTCAGCACATTAGTTCTTTACTTATATATTTTATAAATATGACTTTTTTTGCATATAGAAATAATTATTTTTATTTGCATTCATGTTAACCTCTATGAAAAGTGAAGTAAATTCTTTTTAATAATTGGAACAGTAACTGATTTGCATAGCCTTGCTTAAAATGAGCAACAGCCTACTTCAAACCAGACACTACTTAACGTCACTTTCAGACTAAAATGAGATAATATATTGAGTGATCTACTCAGGAATATTTGTATTTATCCAAATTATTCAAAATTATACCAATGTTACTTGCAAGATTAGACCAAATACATTACTGTAAGATATGCTTCAAGAACCTGCCCTATGTCTCCACTCTTATTGCCAGCTTTAACCAGTTCTGCTTCCGTTCTTATTACTGGTACATTTCGTGATATTGGCCTGTGATCATCTAAGCTTTCTCACAGAGCTACAGCACCTTATTAGTGCACAAAAGTCCATAAGCCTCATAACAGCCTACTATCTGATTTTTCACTGCTTGGCACAGTGCAGTCACTCACACCTGAGCAAAGTGAGTGCCTGGTGACTGTGGAACGCTTCATCAGAAAAAGTATTTAACAGCTATATAGCACTTACTTTGCCCTTGTATAAATAATAGAATATGTAAGGTAGAGGAAAATAAGAATCTAACATGCCTTAGTTGCCTTTTATCAACTTTTGCTGTTGCCACATGCAAAGGAAGTTTTCACTTGAGAAGCACCATCCCTTTGTTGACGTTGATGCTGTTTACAAGCAAAGCTATGAGAGGAAATGATGGCATTGGAAGAAAAAAGCACTTGTCATTGTATTATGTAACTACCAAAATTATCTCTCTTTTCAAACACCTCAGATGAGAGCAACTGAAAGAAGAGAGTAGTTGTGCAAATAATAAGAAAATGTATTGTATTCTATGACAACTGAAATACTTGATATTCTCTTTATACTTAGCAGTTCACAATGCAGCCTTCAAAAATGAAGCAGAATATATAGATGTATTTTTTAAGCCTAAGAGTCCTGTGAAGTCTCTTTCAGAACAGTGAGTGAGACCCAGACCCTACATATCCCTGAAAACTGAATGGCCTAAGCTGAATATTGACTTGCTGTGCTTGACATAAAATACTATCTCTTTGTATATCACTTGAGGTTATATTATGGAATTGGATGTTAACTACTAAGATTACACTATAAATGATGAAATGCAAAAACTGTGACTTTTGCCAGTCATCATCTGGAGGAAAACTTTGTTCTAGGCAGTAGTTTTAGAAGTAGCTGGTATTCATTTAGGTCCCAACTTTGACAGCATCTTAAATAGTCCTATTAAAATGACTGGGACAATTCCACGTGCAAAAAGTTAAGGACATACGTGTCTGAAGTACTGAAGTTTGAGAAGTCAAATTTCTTGATTTGTGGGTGCACTCAGATAAATTTCTTAATGGATAATATTATGGATGAACCCACTGCAGATAAAAATAACATGCACAGATTTCAAGAGATGTGCTAGAAAATCGAACCGTCAAATAAATTACCATATACGGGATTTACATAAATGGAAATATGAATGTATCACTCTTCAGCCTTTCTGAAGGCCACTAGAGCAAGTGATGATTTATTCGAAACCTAAAATGGGTTGTTACTGATTTCAGAAAACCACTTTAATGCTTAGCAGATCAATAGCAAATAACGGTGCACCTATACAGAGCCCCAGTACACTCTTTAAAGTTTACCCAAAAGATTTTAAATGAATAACTGTGACGTTTAAATACTGGTTCAAGTTTTTGTTGATATCTCTGCTAATAAATACAGTAAAGTGGTTGTACTATACGGTGAAAGAGAAATATAAAAGCAAATAATTTGTAAAGCTAACTCAAATGTGACAGGAAAGTATCTAAATTAGATCATGGCAGAAGAGATGTTTCAATTAATTAACCTGTTCCCTGGATTCTCATAGAGATTTTCTGAATGCCACTGATTTGGAAAAAGAAAAAAATAACTTGAGAAAAATGTTTGATGAACTAGGATATTGTAAACTCTTCTCCTGTAAGTCTGAGTATTTAATAAAAGTTGCAGCTGAAAAGATTATGCCTTTTACTGTGTATAGCTAGATATTCTTTTCTAGTTATTGCCTAAATATTTAATTTTCCAACAGCAGATCTGCTGGGGATAAGGTCTGAGAGTACAATAGTCTCCTCATTAGGGCTGCTGGATGTGGTATGGGTCTTCAAGATAGGAAAATGATGTAGGAAAATTCTTACAGTTTCTCAGATGTCTTTAGCCCTATTTCCTACCACTCTCAACACTATAACTAGCAAAACATTAGAATTAGCCAAGAGAGTCAAGCCTGTCTGGATTTCAGACAGTAATAGCAGTGGCAGGTGTATGTATGATGCACGTGGATAATAAACTATTACCAGACTTACCTATTTAAGCAGTTGCATATTTAAAAATGAAGCAGAAAGGAAAATAAAAACAACATGATACGTCCAAGAGATCACTTAAGCCAGGGATGTGTGTTCTAGAAACTGGCATCCTGTCTTGATGAAGCAAAAAGAGAAGAAAATAAAAATATGTTAGAAAAAATATAAGTTAAGAGATTTCCATGGTAATCTGAAGTGCAAATGCTGAAGGTTTGTAGACAGAAGGAACATATTCTCATTGAAAAAAAGGCAAAGAGCTAGACAGAAAAAAAAATGAAGTACTTTATTTGAATCATTTTTCCAGTTGATTCAAATGAGTACATCATAGATCACCTTTATGGCTATAAATTTGTAATGAATCTCAGGTTTCTGGTTTCCTGCCATATCATATGGTTACCTCCTATAGCTTCTTCCATATCATATGCTTACATTCTTCAGCTTAGCTGGTGGACTGCTTTTTGGCATGGATTACCATTTCGCCTGAATACTGTCAGCTCTACCATACAGATTCAGGCTCCCGGATACTTAGGTAATTGTGGAAGAAGCACCTAACTTCTCAGTTCCCAGATGCTGTTAACACCTTAGTTCTTAATATTTTAGGGAAAGGCCAAGGAGCTACATATGAATTAGTGTTACCAGTTCCTACATAGCTCACGAAGCAAACTATTGAGGGATTTCTGATTACCTGCTTGTTAAACTGCAGAAAGGCCAAAGACTTTAGCAAACAGACACTCTGGAACTGGTTATATTTAAATCAGCCAGTGGCATGCCCCAACTGGAGCAGATCAGTTAGCACTGAGGAGTGATGACTGCACAACATGTGTTTCAGGGATGTTTGTGAACCATACTTGCACTGCTCCGTACCTGGGAATAGCATGAGTTAAGAGCTAAACTATATTAGATATATACCTATTTCCCAGTTTAGTTTCATCTGAAGGAACCTAGTCTGTATGCTTTAATACTGCTTTGTGAAGCAAGCCGTAGAGCATCAAGTGGAGATTTTCAATAGATTTATTTCAAAAATGCACTCTTGATCTGGAGTAAAATGCTAATGCAGATTCACTCACTGATGATTAACTTGAAGAGAAGCATCTGGTCAGGTTTAGATTGTTTTTGTGGGCAGCAATGAAACTGGATTTTTGGCACATTTAAAACAGGAAGGGGAAAATCTGAGCATGTGGAGTTCTCTCTGCAGTCTTTTTCAACCAGCCTTTAAAGAATCAATTTTAAATTAGATATTGCCAGGGAATAAGATGACCAGCCTTTCCTCCTCAACACTGCAGAAAAGGCAAATGAGTTCTTTCCATCATTCTTTACCACACTTAAGAGATACACGCCTACCCTAAAGCTATTCTTTGCAGGTAATAAAGATGAGGCACTGTCAAAGATCAAGATGACAAAAGAGGGGATGCCAGAATGAAGTGATAATTTAAATCGCAATAATTTGCCAGAACTGGATAGTAGAAATGGAATGAATTAAATAGCTGAACTGCTAACAAAAAATAGTCAATCTACATTGGAGATTTGGAAAGTAGCCCATTCTTGCCTATCTTTAGAGGAGGTGATGTAGTGACCAACTACTGATGCTCCCTTCATCACAGGGTAAATTAATTGGAAAAAAAAGTAAAATTACGAAAGACCTTCCACAGACAAACATGATAAATAATATTAAGTCCCTATGGATTCTATGCAAGGTAATCACACTGCTTCAGACTACTAAAGCTCCTCATAACGTTCAAAAATGGCAAAAACAATATTTTTTGGTATAATAATGATATGACACATTGTTTTTTTCTTTTTTTTTTTAACAAAAACCTCTTAGTCTCTCATTCAGGCTATTAACCTTGAAGGCTGAAAGTGCAGTTCCACTGTGGATTAGAAACTCATTGAGAGAGGAGGGAAAAAAGCAAAAATAAATGATTACAACATGGGGAGATGTGAAAATAAGTGTCCCAGCTAGTATAGCAGGCCAGATCCTTGCTTTGAGTTAAAATTTCTTAAGGCTGTTCTGGAGCACAACTTAGAATATTACTTTACAAGCTCTGTACTTTCCCATCTGTCCCTACTTTTAACCTGCTATCTAATAGGGGGATTTGGGGGCGGGGTGAAACTACTAGAGAACATTATGCATCAGTAATGCCTCCAGCAAAAACTGCTATACATGGCAATTTGTAAAATTGAAGGCACCCCTGACTTTCACAGGGGTCATACTCAGACCCAGAATTGGTTGAACCAGAAGTTTCTTGTTGGAGTTAACTAATCCCATGCTGTCATGAACATCTTTAAAAATACTGAGAAATGTTAGATCCAAACCTAGATGACTGCTGAGTAGTGCCATTGTACTGCACACATGTGAGTGTTTCAGCTTGTGAATTACAGTGAAATGATGTATTCTTTTTTTTTTTTAAATACGGCTAAGGAGAAATAAACTATTTTTCTTCCACATGTTAAAATTGTTGCATTTTCTTTGACAGATTCCTGAGTCCCTGTTTTTTATAGCAAGGACTTGAAAGCTTGGCACCCTCTGTCCATTTATTAAGTAAGTAGTGATCCTCCAGGTAATAGCTTCTTTCACTACAGCGTCCTGGTTCATCTCCACGGCAGGAACATCCTAAGTACTGAGTGAAATGGGAGACATACAAAATATGTTCTGCTAAAAATATTATTATCAACCATTCAACACAAACAGTTGAAATGTATCATAGGAAACAGCTGGACATGGAAACTGCATGGGCAACTTCCTCCTGGTATTTCTTAATTCCTAGTGCTGGGAACCCTTCATTTTGTGTATGTGTGATTTTTATAAGCCCGTCATTACTGGTAAAGTATCTATCATAAAACATGGTTGAGACAAAGAACTCTATGGTTCAGAAAAGAATGAGAAAGGAGTACAAAGAGTACGAACCACAATTGCTTTGCCAAAGATTAAAAAACTTACTTGGGTTGTCATTCTTCATGCTTCACAACCCAAGTCCTCACAGCGATTGCCTGGAGTTACGAAGAAATGTCCCTTTCATTACAGGGATCTCATACCTTATTCTGTAATGCTTTCATATGGTACTGTTCAGTATCACCACAAGAATATCATGTTAGAGAGACCATTAGCCTGATTCAGCATGTCAGCCTCTGCGTTCTCTGTCTGTGGGCCATGTACCCAGTGCAGACATTCAGCTCTGTTACCCAGTGATAAAGAAACTGCATGGCAACTCAGAGCTCTAATAGCTGTGTCTTAAAGGATACCAGCCATGAAAGAGAATTCGTATCCAGCTCTTAATTAATACACATGCAATTTCCCTTCCAGGCCTCTATGGGGAGGATTTGGCAGGTTCGGATGGTTGTTATGACACGAGAAACACGTATTGTGTATCAGGAAACTACACAGGAAAGAGATGTGAGAACTTAGGGATACTGGAGCATTATCACAAAATCTAGTGAAAGAAACCGTCTGGACAACTATAGAAGTTATATTTAGGAAATAATAAGGTAAACCAAGAAAGTCAGATGTCAGAACATAAAAAATAAGCAAACAAACAAAAAACTGGGCTTATTGAATCCATTGTACGGAGAAAGATCAAAAAAGATTTGCCGGAGTCAGCCTCCAAAGAGGTAAGGTTAGTAAGGTCAGCTATAATAAGAAACTAGTTCTTTGACTCAAATATCTAAAGTATTTTACTTTGTACTTCTGTCAAGAGCAGATAATAAAGACTATCTTGCAACTACCACTAAGAGCTATGATGACATCATAAAAATAAAATCATTATCAGCTGCACTCCAAATTGTCACTAACTAGTTTTAAAAATATTTTCAACTTTCTATAGTTAATTTAATGTTGAAACTGGTGTTATTGCTTACTATGTTCAGATCTTCAGAAACAGTGAGCAAAATGGCAATGGTGTTGTTCTGGCATGCAAATGTTTTAGCATCTTTAAATAGTCAGCTGTATAATCTTCTACAAGATAAAACAGGCTAGTTTCAAAGGCACAGTAAGCAGATATCCCCATCTGCTCACCATTTCTCTGTTTTGAATGGGCATGGGAGATGGATCATCCTTTACAGCACCTAGATCTAAGGACTGTCTTTCTACACTATACAGATTTAGGTATCCAAACCTATTTTGGATTCCTCTCTTGAACCTGACACCAAAAATATATAGTGCTTACTTTCAGATACAAAATTCTAATTTTATATCACTCTTAGATTCTTATCCCTTTGATGGGATATCATTTGGATTCTCTCCTATGAAATCTGGTCATCTCTATGTACTTGGGATCTGAAATTGATAAATCATTTGAATATAGAAAGTGTCTTATGACTGTCTATTCAAGAGCTGAACAGGACTTTCATTCGTGTATGTATTTTCTTAAAACACAGCTGGCAATTCAAGTCAAATTTCAGTTATCTGATAGTTTTATTGTCAAAGTTGTTTTGACTTCTGCAGCTTAAAACCCAAGAAACTTATTTCATTTTTCTAGATGCAAAAGAAGAAAAAGCCTCTGTTATGTAACACAAGCTAATTTATTTCCCGGCAAGGTTTTGGGTTTTGCCCAAAATATGATTCAGGAGTCGTGTATTGCATCTTTTGTGATCCCACTTGTGCTGCCAGATAGTGAGACATTAACATACATTTTCAAACTACACATAGCTATGTATGGGAGTTGTCAGCAAATTCTTCCTGAAGTAGTATTTCTGTGACATATTGCTGCTATATACAGAACTCAACCTTTTAATGTAACGGTGGAATTTCTTGTCTTCGAAATGTCTCTCTTTTCTACAAATAACTTTAATAAAATTATGCAGTTTTTTTTTTTTCAGTATAACATATGTGAGGTTAAATTTTCATGATGAGCACCTATGTTTTAAAAATCAGGACCTCTATAACATTTCCTGCTGGGCACCTAAAATCACTAACAAGTCATAAAAAATAGTCGTCTTTCCCAGAGTTGCAAGAAGTGAAACTGTTGCTGTCATGGCTACTATCATACAATGGTAGCTGTATAAAATATTAAAAGAGTATGATCATACTTTTTGATTTTCAATTTGTCATAGGCTTCTTAACCTTCTGTAACACATTGGGCTTAAGGATTAAGGATATTAGTCTAATAACTATAATTAGTCATAGTTATCCTAATAGGGGATATCAATTAATGAAATATCATTTAATGTTCTTAATAGGTTTAATTAATGCAATATTTATGTCAACTTGAAAAACATAGGCATTTTGCAATGCACCTAATTCTTAATGACTCAGCAAAAAGTATTAGTTTAATGAAAGTAGCCAAAATCATATGCAGCCTCTCAATGTGCCATAAACTTATACTGGTCACAGTAACATGAGAGAAGATCAAGACCTTTGCACCTGTTTTACTTTTGCTGAAGAGAATTTTTAGAAGTTCCTGGCTGGCACTTTTCTTGCTGTTCATCTTCTCAGCTTCTGATTTTTGTTACTGCCATACCAAGTAGTTCAAATATTATTCAATCAGTCACTAGTGTCCTTATCTCAGTCATTCCTACGGTCCCCTTTCTGGGAGATGGCCAAATAGGCTGAAAAATTTCAATACCAGAAATAGATCACAATGAGGAAAGGATCT
This sequence comes from Struthio camelus, assembly GCF_040807025.1. Taxonomy (NCBI): domain Eukaryota; kingdom Metazoa; phylum Chordata; class Aves; order Struthioniformes; family Struthionidae; genus Struthio; species Struthio camelus. Next base: position 48,489,710 of record NC_090945.1, on the reverse strand, counting down.
ATCACTATCACTCTATCACTATTGCCTCTCAACAGCTCTGGGCTCAGGGAATCAGTGTTTACAGTTCTGAGATAAGCACTTAAAGCACTTGGGCACATGTTGAATGCTAAGCGCTAATTGAATGTTCATGCTGAGTATATCATAGCAAAACACAAGCTTGTAAAGAATACTTTTATTCACCAGTTTCACAGATCTTATGAGGTTTATTCAGGTTTTCTGTTAAAAATCCTAGGCAAAGATAAATCTATTGTAGTCTTTTTTCTTCTGCTCTATGCAGAGGATCAGCACAAAGTTTTACTGATGTTGTAACTTGAGGCCTACAGCATCATAAGGAAATCTGCTTTGAGAAATCTGCTTTATCCTTACCTGTGAGCAGAGGCAGCTCTTCCCTTGGGGACAGTGAGGAAGGCCCGTTCTCTACTAGAACTTTACAATCCCCAGTAAAATCTTTCTGAGTCTTATTTCCTTCCTGTGCTAACTGTGATAACACCCATGCTAGCACCTAGCCTGGCACCACAGCACACTTAAACTGGAAGTACACTTCTCCGTAAGTGGACGTCCTTAGCAGCTAAAAAGCATTAGAGTCCTGTAATTAAGCATATTCAATTAAAATAAGACAAGTTAAAAAAGAAATGTGATAGAATCTCCAGAAAAAAAATCAGAGGAAAAAAATACATTTTTTTCATTGTTCTGAGTACCAGTTTGAAGGTTCTTGCGAGCTTCGCTTTCTCCCTGAAGACAATGAAAGATTGATAGGACTCTTTCATCCTTTCAGCCTCGCTGCCAAAGAGCCACGGATGCTTAGCTTGCCTGTCCTTGCTGAAAGCAGCAAATGATCCAGGAACTTGGACCACTCATGTAAAACCTGAAACTGATAGAAGTCTTCTAGGTGAGCAACTAGGGACCCATCATTTTCATTTTTCCCACCTGAAAATTGCTTCCTTTCAAAAAAGGATATTTCCTACCAGAAATGTATTCCAACAGAAAATTATTGACAAACTCTAAGTGCAGAACTTGCTTAAACTCTATACTAAATGAATTTCACCTACTAGTTAAATGTTAACATATTGTCCAGCGTAAAATTTCCAAAAGCACATAGGTAGGTTAGAAGACAAATTTCTATTTTCAACAATGACAGGCATTTAGGAATGCAACCTTGTAAAAGTAAGAAAGACCGAAGCACTAAGATATTTTTCAAAAAAATGAGTTTACCTTAAAATTACTTCAGAGTCTTTTGAAATTTGAACTCTAGAGTCTTCCAGTCTGTGGTGCAGATAAAATGCAAAAATTAAAAATAAGACTCAATAGAGAGCTGAGGCTGTTAACTCTTCCATAAAGAGTGCTATGTTAAGAAAAGTTCAGTTTTAAGAGACTGATTTTTCTATGTGAAGGGACTGATACTATGTTGCAGTAGATCTTTTGTTTCATTTATGATTATTTCCTGAGTGAATTCCTAGAGGGAAGCTAGTCAGCCCTCAGGTGTCTCTTCTCGTCAGCTGGGTGTTCCTACCCATTGCTTTATGCTAGGGCTAGACCTCACACTGTTGTTTTGTTAGTCGAGTGAAGAGCTGATATATTGGAAATTGATCTTTGGTTGCTTGTTTTTTTTTGGTCGCTTTTAAGGTGACTCAGCTCATTAAGGATATGGGAGTGAATCAAAGACAGGAACTGCCCCAGCTGCCCCTTTTCATCTCAGCAAAGACATAGATTGGCCTAAGCTGACAGTGAAATTGTGCTTTTTCTTTAGCCCTGTTTCAGAACAGAACCCCAACTCCAGATGACTTTTACATACATGTTCACATACAGCCCAACGCATGTGTTCTTTCCTGAAACAGGGCATTGTGAGTAAGACTGGAAATAAAAAGAAATGGAGAGCTACTGAAATTCAGGCTAAAATTTCCCAGCTGGCATCTTTTTCTACTCTTTATGTCTGCAAAGTTCCCTATCCTAAAAATTCAAAGATTTAGAGTGTTCAGAGAAGCAGAAGGTTCTTCTTAATGTAAATTGTGTTTATAAATCTCTGTTTTCCAGATCTACGTATGTGATTCTGTTACGCTGTGTGGTTGCAATTCACTCTAGGAGAAAGAATAAGGTCTGCAAACCATAGAAGCCTTATCTTAGCAATGCATATCTAAAATCAAAAGGTGATGCATAAGGTGAAATAAGTAGTTGTACAGCAGCCTATGCTGCTATAATTAACAGGCTGGAAAGTCATCATTTTGTACTATTTTACACGGTCCCTAAGTTTTCCCCTGAAGGAGGTTAAGCACAATAATATTCTTTATTATTACGAAAAATTTTAAATTCCAAAGGCTTTTCAACTGAAAAGATTCTCCTCCACAGATTTTGACTTTTTTCTTTATTACTGAACACGTAAACATACTCACATAAAATTCACTAAGGTATGCTTGAGCCTACAAGCTCAGGCTAACAACAGTATGCACCAAAGAATTGTTCTAGCTACCCACCAGTAATTCAGGAAAATTGAAGTTTGTCTTGGATATTTATTTCTTGGGGCTTCTTATATATGTCAGGCCTATTGGTGAAATTTACCCCATGGAGAAAACAATCTCAAAGCTAATGTGTGTGTAAAGTGTCCTAACTCCATTTTTGAGGATTTCAGAGGGACTCCTGGATCATTTAGCCTTGGGCTATCCCTCTGCTGAGAAGAGAATCTTACCCAAAGAGAAGCTTTACAGTAATTATCGTCATCCTGGAATTTTACTAACAATACTGATGATAATGAAGAACGCTTTAAAATATTGTCCTAATCATTATTAATTCCTTTGGTATTTATGGCAATAATGGTAATTATGATGAACTCATTTCAACTAATGCAAGTGCTTCTGGAACTCCACATTAATTTGTAACACTGTATTGAAGTGTTATCCAAGAATGATATTATGCCCTATATTTTTTAAAGGGTTACAAGCTCTTTAAAAACAAAGAAAAAAGCACTTTTTCAACTGTTGAGCTTGTTTGGTTTTGATTAAACCCATAATTTCTGCTGAGGTTTAACAGTGATGAATACTGACAAGGTTGAACGGAGTAAGCTGAGGCTCATGTCACAGGGAATTCATACAGAGAGAGAGAAAAAAATCTGGTACTTTTCAAAGGCATTTGCTTAAATCATTTTTGCTTTAGTTTTACCCCTAGTGACAACTGCCAGATTAATGCCACCGGAAATTAAAAATTATGAGTTTATTCAATACATAAAGAGTGCAATCTTCTACTAAAGTTGACTGTATCTGATTGAAAGAGCAATTTATAATGAGACATGGGCAATTCAGTTTGCATATCTGTTCCAGCGTATCTCTGATGCTATGTCGGTCTGTAGAATCATCATCACTGGAGTATCTCTACTAATGATCTGGGTGTTACAGATATTTGTCCAGTATGTATTAGTCCATTATGTTCACAGTACAAGGATTAGGTGTCAGAGGACACTTTAGGATTGTCTAAAGTGAATTATGAATTTAGCTATTTACTGGGTTTATATTGCTGCTTGAGTTCCCTGATGCACCTCAGCCTGAGCATCTTCCACACAGGTGAAGGGCCAAGTCTAAAGCAAATATATGGTTGGCTTTGCATTTTTCAAAGGTCATTTTAAAATTCTAGCAAGTGCTCAGAGCTACCATTCACACCCAGTTAGTACATGACTATTGCTCCATAGCATTTCCCCTGCAGTAAGGCTGGTATAAGTGGCTCCAGCCTCCTGCCACACATTCTCCCTCCAGAAGGGCCTAGTGAACTTATATTATTTAAGGCACCTCCCTTCCTTTTGCAGTATTATTATCAGCACAGCTGATGGCAAGTCACAGGGTTGGAAATTAGTGTCAAGGGGAGAAAGAAAGCTGCTTAAGTTAGCTTTGCTGCTCAGGGAAAATGGAACAATTGGTTTTAAGTTTATGTATCACTTAAATTCACCGAGGGCTTAAACTAAATGGGATGTAAGTAGTGTATAGGCTCCTGTGCACAGGTGTTTTTGCTCTGCCAGGGGAAACCAGCAAGCACTCATTCAAATTCAGGAATGATGTCACTATTTTCACAACCTTTTCATTTTCACTTTTTGCAAACATTGGAGTTTGTGAACTTTATTATGCTAAAATACACATGAAAATCAATGAGCAAAATCAAATGAGCTTTGTTAAACTCAAACTCTCTGTTATTCTAGACAGAGTACAGCTGGAAATCCTTTGAGCTTTGCTGGCTATTCCTCTGGAATAAAGAATGTATAACATCCTTATTCTAGTGGCTGTTGCTATGTGCCTCTGATTCCTGGATACTAGATTCTCTCCTTTGAGCAACAGGCAAACAGGCGCATCTCAGAGTAGCCTAAATGCTGCCAGCATCACACTGCTGCAAAAGGTAACTTTAAGCTCCCTTTGTTCCCCAGCTCTTTCTTCCTACATTGTTTACTCATCCAGCTGTAGCTGAGGATTCCTGTCAGGTTAATGTGATTGCATGATAATGAGGAGGAAAAAACACAAGAGGAATGAAAAGAATAGTGAAAGGGAACATTCCCTGTGAAAGGAAAGATTCTCTCATATCTTGCACGTGCTCAGTGGTACTAAAATGTTTCTCTGCAAAGGAAATCTGTGTATTGACCAATAAGCATGTACTTCAAAAAAGTCAAAGCCAAAAAGCAACAAAAAGTCTTTAACCTGGGTTAGACAGCTGCCTAGAAACAACCATGCAAAAACAGCCTCACAAAGCAGAAACTGAGCAGAAGATGGTAAGCATTTCTTCAAAGACAACTCTCCTGAATTGCCCATGTCTCCTACATGTTTATGTTTCCAGCTCTAGAGCAAAACTGCCAGAAGGGGAGAAAACTTTTCATGAGGGAACAGATAGATATGGTTTCCAACCTATGATTCCGTTTATCGGTTGATGGCTAAATTCATAATTCACTTTAGACAATCCTAAAGTTTCCTCTGATACCTAATCCTTGTACTGTGAACATAATGGACTAATACATACTGCACAAAAATCTATAACATCCAGATCATTCGTGGAGATACTCCAGTGATGATGATTCTACAGACTGACATAGCATCAGAGATACACTGCAACAGATAAGCAAACTGAATTGCCCACGGCAAGACTCTTTCAGGAGGTTCTTAAAGTATCCCCATGATATACTGTACTACAAACAGCAAAATACAAAAAATTCTCAGTTTACTGAAATGAACTCTAACAATTTGAATACTTTTTTTCCCCAGGTTTTACAGAAACTGGCCGTTGTTCTGTTTGTTCATTTTTTGATACTAGGAAGACTGATGACTCCTGATCCTGATATCCTCATCATCTGAGGATATTTTTTCCAAAAGTCTAAGTGTACACATTTAGCTTATTTCCCTGAATAAGTGCATTCAGCAAAAATGACTTTAAAATAAATCAGGATCATAAAAAAGATATCTATGTAAGTATATACTATGGATTAAAACTTTGAAAAATATAACTAGGTTTAACTTTTTGGAAAGCTTTCTTATTTCTCAAAAGAATAAGTAAAATTAAGAGACGTACCAACTAAGTCTGGATTATGATAACTATACTAAATGTCTAAAAATTCTGATACAGATGTGCAAAGTAAAGCTGACAACATGAGTATATGTGAATTTCTATATAGCTACAGAATTGGCCTTTGCCATAACGTTACAAGTAAACCAATAATTTAAACTCAGTAAATACTTTCCTGATTTGAAATACATTACGTTTCAAAAATTTAGATAAAGAGAGATACTTCTCTTTAAAATCAGATCATTTTGTACTTTTACAAATTGTGTGTGTGGTATGAAATACATACATTTATAAAATCATTTCTTTTCATGCAAATACCTGGAAAAAGACCAAGTAGAAAACAAAACTGTTTGTAAAAGTAGAAAATATACACAAATAAAGTGAATTCCAATTAATAGAGCTAGCAGTTCTTTTACAACTTTTAAATCTGATTTTTCTACAAATGTGTGATTTTTTTTCTAACTGCCTGTAACAAAAATATTTTTAGATTACGTTGCAACACAAAGAATTGACTAGGGAGTGAGAAAAGAAGTAAACCATTAAAACATGAAGATTGAAAACTCTAATTGCTATTATTTTGATTTATTGTCATATTTCTCCTCCTTTTAACACAATCTTCAAAAATGAAAGTGGTTATTACTGACTGCTTCAACAGATGTTTTCTATCTAGCCCCATAAAGCTACAAAGATTTTTGATTTCAGTATTCCTTTCCCACTTCCCACACAATTGTTTTAACTTGGTATTTTCTCTATACTACCTTACTTTCTCATCAGGTTTTTATTCTTAGTGTAGTTTGATAAGCTTTATGTTTCAGCATCTTTTGCATTTGTATTGTGATTTTTTTTGTTTGTAAACAAAGTTGTTTTTACACTATATTGCATTTTAATTTAAAATACTATGACAGCCTATCAAACTTTAAAAATTTTCTTTGAAAGTATGTTGAAATTAGCATTTGTATTTACCACTTCACTGTGTTGGTAATAATCAGTGGAACGAAACGGTAAACCACAGAAATTCATCTTTTATGGCTGGATAATTCCATCAAGAAGGAATAAAAATAGGTCGTTCTGTTTTTTAATATGCTGTGAGATGCATCTGTCTTACAATAGACATCAAAACTCACCAACCAGAAAAAAAATTATTTATATTGTCATGATTTAGTTTGTTGAAATATGGCTTTTAAAGACCAGCAGGTTACTTATTGTTTTTGCTGCAGGAAATTTTCAGCCTTATATTCAATAGACTGCACAGGAAAATAATTTAAATATCAGAAATGCAAATAAAAAAATTAGCTATTAGTTTCACTGAATCTGATACATATTATCACCATAAAATTAGATGGGAATAGTCTAGTTAAAAAAAAAAAAAAAGGAAGTAGTGCAAACGGATTTAATTTTTCTCTGTTCTCCTAAATTAGAGGATGAAGAGAAAAGTGTTTAGGGCCATATCGCTCCTTAGGATCAGAGATGCGCTACCGCAGTGCATGGACATCCTAAAGCATCACAGAATCTGTCCTTAAGACTTTAATCAAATGGTTTCTGTTCCAATGTGAAGCATCTTCAGCTCCAAAGTGAAATCTTTCAATAATTTATATAAACTCAGCTTTATTCACTAACATCTTTAAAATGATGCATAAAGCTAAATACTAATTAGGACTCCAGATCCTATCTCAGAAAAGAGGGCCTTGATACAGAGCAATCAATGAAGTCAATCGTCAAAAGCACATGTTCTCTGGTATTTTGTCATTTGAAAATTACAGCATGAAAAAAAAAGAAGGGCGGGGATAGGGGACAGAAACAAGACTGTTACTTCTATAGGAAAAACCCAAAGATAAAGAGACATCTCCTTGAATCTCCTGACTCAGCTCCTCACACAGACTAATCTACACCAGACTGAATTTGAGATGAGATTTATATATAAAAATCTTAAAGATTATCTGTTCAACGTCCCTGTTAATTCAGGACCACTTCCTATGAGTGACTTTTTGTATCTACTTTTAAAATCCGTAGCTGATGATTGAAATTTTAGTGAAATTTTAGAATTTCCTACTACTTTGCAAAACTACAGACCTTCTCTGTAGTTGTAGATTCTCTTTTAAGCTTGCGGTAAATCCAACCGTAATCTTCCAATTGGATATCATTGCATAGGTTACTCCTTCTCATACTTTCTTCTTGTATTTTCCAGCACGAACTACCTGACATTTTGTCTGTATTTTGAGGCTTTCATGAATAATTCTTAGTAAGTATAATCTGTAAATTGTTTTACTATTCTATTTCATCCCTATTTTTAGAAGTGGTTAATGGAAATATTAGACATAACTACAGAATCACAGAATGGTTGAGGTTGGAAGGGACCTCTGGAGATCATCTAGTCCAACCTCCCTGCTCAAGCAGGGTCCTCTAGAGCGTATTTCCCAGGATCACATCCAGACGGGTTTTGAATATCTCCAGCGAAGAAGACTCCACCACCTCTCTGGGCAACCTGTTCCAGTGCTCTGTCACCCTCACAGTACAGAAGTTTTTCCTCAGGTTTAGGTGGAACTTCCCGTGGTTCAGTTTCTGCCCATTGCCTCTTGTCCTGTTGCTGGGCACCACGGAGAAGAGCCTGGCCCCATCCTCTTGACACCCCCCCTTCAGATACTTATACACGTTGATGAGATCGCCTCTCAGTCTCCTCTTCTCCAGACTGAACAGGCCTAGCTCTCGCAGCCTTTCTTCATAGCAGAGATGCTCCAGTCCCTTCATCATCTTGGTAGCCCTCCGCTGGGCTCTCTCCAGGAGTGCCATGTCTCTCTTGTACTGGGGAGCCCAGAACTGCACACAGTACTCCAGGTGAGGCCTCCCCAGGGCTGAGGAGAGGGGCAGGATCACCTCCCTCCACCTGCTGGCAACACTCTGCCTCATGCACCCCAGGAACACCATTGGCCCTCCTGGCCACAAGGGCACATTCCTGGTTCGTGCTTAACTTGTCGTCCACCAGGACATCCATGTCCTTCTCGGCAGAGCTGCTTTCCAGCAGGTCAACCTCCAGCCTGTACTGCTGCATGGGGTTCTTCCTCCCCATAGGTGCAGGACCCTGCACTTGCCTATGTTGAACTTCAGGAGGTCCCTCTCCGCCCACCTCTCCAGGTCCCTCTGAATGGCAGCACAGCCTTCTGTGTGGTGTTTCAGCCACTCCCCCCAGTTTCGTATCATCAGCAAACTTGCTGAGGGTGCACTCTGTCCCTTCCTCCAGGTCATCGATGAATACATTGAACAAGACTGGACCCAGGACTGACCCCTGGGGGACACCACTAGCCACAGGCCTCCAACTTGACTCTGCGCCATTCACCACAACCCTCTGAGCTCGGCCATCCAGCCAGTTCTCAATCCACCTCACTGTCCACTCATCTAGCCCACACTTCCTGAGCTTACCTACGAGGATGTGATGGGAGACAGTGTCAAAAGCCTTGCTGAAGTCCAGGTAGACAACATCCACTGCTCTCCCTTCATCTACCCAGCCAGTCATTCCGTCACAGAAGGCTATCAGGTTGGTCAAGCATGATTTCCCTTGCGTGACTCCATGCTGACTACTCCTGATCACCTTCTGGTCCTCCACATGCTTAGTGATGACCTTCAGGAGGAGCTGTTCCATCACCTTTCCAGGGATGGAGGGGAGGCTGACAGGCCTGGAGTTTCCTGGCTCCTCCTTCTTGCCCTTTTGGAAGACAGGCGTGACATTGGCTTTCTTCCAGTCCTCAGGCACCCCTCCTGATCTCCAGGACCTTTCCAAGATGATGGAGAGTGGCCTAGCAATAACATCTGCCAGCTCCCTCTGCACTCGTGGATGTATCCCAACGGGGCCCATGGATTTGTGGATGTCGGGTTTGGACAAATGATCTCTAACCCGATCCTCCTCAACCAAGGGAGAGTCTTCCTTTCTCCAGACTTCCTCTCTTGTCCCCGGGGTCTGGAATTCCTGAGGGCTTAGCAGTAAAGATTGAAGCAAAGGCAGCATTCAATAACTCTGCCTTCTCTATATCCTGTGTCACCGGGGCACCCGCCCCACTCAGCAGCGGGCCCGCATTTTCTGCATTTTCTTCCTGTTGCTATTGATGTATTTGAAGAAGGCCTTCTTGTTGTCCTTGACATCCCTTGCCAGATTTAATTCCAACTGGGCCTTAGCCTTCCTCATCGCATCCCTGTACACTCTGACAACATCCCTGTATTCCTCCCAAGTGGCCTGTCCCCTTTTCCACATTCTGTGTACTTCCTTCTTCTGCTGGAGTTTTGCCAGAAGTTCCTTGCTCATCCATGCAGGTCTCCTGCCCGCTTTGCTGGACTTCTTCCTCAGAGGGATGCACCGATCTTGAGCCTGGAGGAGGTGATACTTGAATATTTACCAGCTTTCTTGGACCCCTCTTCCTTCTAGGGCCCATGAGATTCCTAATTAGATAGCTCAAAAGCTGGTTCACTCAATGCTGGTATTTTACATGGAGAATAATGTAATTTTGTGACAGTATGCTCACTGATATTCATATTTATAGCAACAGGAAGGCCAGAATTCGATAGAGAAGGAGAACGTGATTATTTTCTTAAGACCTTAGAGGTGCTGGCTTTCAATACTGTAAGGCATAATTCTCCACTGGCACTTGTATCACCACAAAAGGAATTTAAACTACTGTCAAATCCAAGCTGAAATGGTGTTCCTGGTAGTGACCTTCCTACAGTGGTGTAAACAATTATATGAGAATACGGCAAAAGATTTGGTATTGAAGTTCATAGCTGCCCAAGTTCCAAATCTGCTTTCTGATGAGTGTGATTAAAGTATGATGAGTATGAATAGAAGAAAGATAGTTAACTGTTTCTCTAATACCTCTAATACCTAAAATCTTCATTAGAGTGGATAGGTAACTTTCCATTTTCTTTTACCCGTTTTTCTTGTTTTCTGGGCTTTGAGGAGGCAATTTTTAGCTAAGGAGAGGGAAAAGGGATGGGTTTCGTAGAAAGGTCATAGCCTGTGCCTAGCCATTATCCATCCATTTTCCACCCATGGCTGCAGGAGCTCTGTTAGCTGAGGAAGAACTGTTAGTGAATTCCCCTTCCTTCCCTGCTGACCCAGGCAGAGCCTGGATCTACTGAGGCCATTGAGAGCTGATGTCCTGAGGAAGCAGCCAGCTGCTGTGGCTCACTGATGTGTCATGGCTGCAACAGAGAAAAGGCTAGTGGCGGCACAGGGGTATGGGACTGTGTTGAATAGGGATCTTGAAACAGAGATTGCAGCTTCCTTCCCTTGGAAGGGAAGCTGCAAAGGAGCTAGTCTCCATTGTTTGCTCCTGGATTTTAGTCTTTTGGAAGCAGCAAATCTTCGATTTTTCTGCCCTTCTCTCTTCCTCATCCCCCCTCTCCCCATACAGCTTATAGCTTATGCCAGAAGAGCTTGTTTTGTGAGCATTTAAATTCAGTTTGGTCTGATCATTTCTTTGCAGGTCTATTCCAGGCACTTGGCTGATGACAGTCATGAAGTGTTGACTGTGGAATGGTTTAATCTGGAGGTAGCCCCTCCAGAACTGTTGGTTTTGGAAATGGTTTTTAGTACAACAGATGACTAGGGTAGATAAGGGTCCTTTTATGCAAAGGTCTGTTTTATTACACACATCTTAAATATTTGTTCTCAAATATTACATCTGATGCCAAGTCCTCTATGACACTGTTGCTGCTGTTCAAGAGAAAAACTGCTATAGTGAAAATCAAATGGAAGTGCAGGTGATATCTGTTGTTTACATGAAAGAAAAAAAAAATCTGTTTCTCCTCCAAAATAAGCTAATCCAATTCCAGCTCGAGAGGGAAGTTTCCAGATTTTTTGTTTTTTAACCTCTGAAAGGCAAGGAAACACAGTATATAAAAGTCAATGCTAGCTTCCTTGGAGACTTCAGTATCTTTCAGGTGTGAAAGACTGAATACTTTCTAAATTGAATGGTTCTCACTACTGTAGAGGGACAGGTCAGCAATACAGCATGGAGACTAGGAAGCCATTTTAGAGTAAATCTTCAGAAAACTTGTCAATGTATGAGCCTAAGAGTAGTCAATGAATGGTCTGAAGAGAATCTAACATAGCATTTTTAGACAGAAATGGTCCGCCAAAAACTCTGTTGCAGTGTGAGGCCCTTTTCTAGTACTGAAATCTTGACTCCAGAAGATATGTTACATTTGCTATCATACATTTTGAATAGAGTAAAACATGAAGCATGGAGGTTTGTCCTTTTTTTTGAACACTTCAGTAACTGAGTTCTCCTTATGAGATGCCAAGAGACTTATACGTGATGTATGAGCTTGTTTAATTCCACTGAGATGTATGCACAATCAGCTAAATGATTTTTTTAAAATTACTAGTAATTTTTTTGATACCTTGCCTGAGCTCCTTAAGAAAGATTAATTTCTTTAGAAGGAAGTATCCATTTTCTTTTTCCCAGAAAATTAGGCCCTTACTCAAGAACCTAATTTAGAAGAACCCAATTACTAATTATTTCTCAGACTAAACAAACCCATTGTTTCTTATGTATTTTTTAAAAAATAATGATACAGATGACTTCAGTATAAGGATTTTTTTCAGGCAGAAAGATTTATTTTCTATGATAAAAAAACTGTTGAGATCACATTTATTACCTTAACAGAGATGCAAAGCAAAAATACTGGAAACTACTCATCCGAAGAACCATAGCTTCTACTAGTGCCAACCATCTTTGTAACTAAAATATTTTTTTTATATTGAAAGTTATTTTTTAAGTTGCCTCTTCTTTATTCTAGGATCTTTCTGCTGTAGATTACTTAATTTTCACACTGTTAAAATCATGGTGAACTGTCTATCTAAAAGGAAGAAACTGTTTATCTACTCCTTTTCCATCAAAGGTACTTAGTCAATATTCTACTGATCAGTAATTAAACAAGATCACTGGATTTCTGTTCCAGAAACTCCTTTGACTTTCATGACCAATACAAACGTGACTACTAAATAAATGCACAGCAAAGTTATTTGTTAGAGAAATCACTGCAATATGATTTTGATTCATAATATGAAATGTTAATACTTCCAATAAAAAATAAGTGGAAAACATTTGTTGTATTTAATTTAGCATTGCAGAGTGTGTTGCAACTGCTGATACTGGTTTAAATTGACTTTCAGCTAATGACATTAAAAAACTACTTAATTCTGATTACAAAATGAGAGAATTTACAGTCTAATGAATTTTTAATAAAGCTTCTGTATATCATTGTATGGGCTTACTCTTTAACGCATTAGAGGGAGATAACATTCCTCATGTTCTATTTATTTCACTATTTCAGGGAAATGATAATAAATCATCAGAATATTTACATTTCCTCCTTACTGTCCTAAGAGTAAGCTCTCTTGAACAGATAGGACCAAATTCTCCTCCTAGTTAGACTTCTACATTTGAAAAATTGACACATGAGATCTTAATTTGTTCTTCAGAGAAACATGTTCATTTTCTAGATCATACATATAAAATGTCGAACAGTGCTGAGTATTTAGGGGAGACTCAGACACTTCAACATTACCTGCCTTAAAGACAGGCATGTGGTTTACTTTAGATTTCTAGATTCCTTCTATTATCAATGAAAAGAGGTAAAATGCTGCAGAGAGCAATTCATCTTTTAAATGCCTATTTTCGGTACCCCTTCTGACTCACTAGGTGTGTTTTGAACTGGATAAAAAAACATGGTATCTATTTCTAGCTATTAAAAGTAACAGGGATAAGATACTGTGATCTATGAAAAAAGAAAATAAGTAAAGCTACTTATCCTCTCCCTCATTCAAGCACCCATGGGGAAACCAGATACAATATGATATTTTCTTTGGGGCTTTCTAGAAGAGTAGACAGAAGGGATATTTGATATTTGACTTCATTATTTTTCTCATGCCTGTTTCAAAAGGTAAAACACTGGGACTGTTATTACTGAGACTGCTGACAGTCACAAGTATCAAAGTGCAAAGCTGTAGCTCTACAACATGGTTCAGTGGGAGATGTGTCTATTTATTACCTGATCCTGTTGGTGTTTGTGTTATAACCACAAGAAAACCATAATGCCTGCTTAATATTTTGTTAAAGAGGAAAGAGCCACAAAAAGGCCTAGCTTTTGCTCTCACATGATGGTTTGTGGGCCCTTGTATTACTATTCCAAAGACACTATCAATGTGATAGTACTCAGTGTTCAGCAGAGAAAATTAGTTAAAGGGAATATAAATCTGCCTGGTTTTTCTTCTGTCCTTTTCCTGTGTTGCCCCACTGAATTTCTGTCTTGTCTGTCCTTCAAGAGTTTGATTGAATGGTTGTGAGCTCTGTTATATAATAAAGTGAATTCTGTTTGATATTATGGATTTTTTTATATGAAACTTTTTTTTTACTTTCTGTTAATGTCAATCTAATAAAAATATCCTAAGCATAATAGATTGATGCAAGGTATCATTTTCTGTTGCTGAGGGAATATAGTAGGAGAAAGTAATAGCTGAAGGCAATTTTTTTTTTCCCTTATGCCTGCATAAAAGGATGTTAGAATAATGGAAATTAATTAAAGAAGTCAGATATTAGAATGAAGGCATTATAGAAGGGTCAGAAAGACACAGAGGAAGGTTTGTGAAGAATAAAATAAAAATACAGTGGAAATGAGAACCATTAGAGATCAGAAAAAGTAAAATAAGTGGTATCCAAAACACGGATGATGCAAAATACAGGAAAAGATTATTGTGTAACTTAAAAGAACCCAAGATTCATCCTTGGAACCAGAATTCAGAGGAAGCTGCATCAAGATAACATACGGAGAATTCTATGTAGGGGCCTTCTCACGTCACTAAACAAACAGGAAGACTCAGAGTTTGTTGTTTATGGTTAAGCTTCTATTATATGCGGTTTCTCTCATAACTCTCTTAAAAGCTGACTTTAGGCCTGGATCTGGAATTTTGCCAAAAAGCATTTAGGGGTCTGTTAACAGTCAGTACTATTTCTGACTTCTGGGGCCACGCTTCCATGAAGAAGTGAGAGACAAAGTGCTGTGCCTAGCAGTTGTTCACCAAAGACAAGACCTGAATCTCTTCCGAAGCCTGCTCACAGCGTGGCAAATTGGGATCTCACTTGCTGAGATTCATAGAGACTGCTTTTACTGCCTCCCAGGTATAGATAAACAAGAAAAAAAAAACTTCATTCCTAGCTTGTAGGTTGCTTCTGGAGACATCAGCACCCAAAGTTTAAACAAGTATTTTGGAAAATTTGTTCTCTCATCTCTTGTCAATCCCTCAAAAATAGAAAGACAGAAAAGACAAGAGGTAAACAAAGAAATATTCACTCCGGCCTTTTGGGATGAGACCTTATTTAGATCTGTCAGCAGGAATTAGGCCCTTGGTTCATTGCACAATGGGCTAGTTGTTTTTCCAGGTCCTAGAAGAGACTGTATGCCCTGCTACCATACAAACTGGAGTTCAGACAAATATGTGACCAATGATTAATGTAGCTCAGTTTAAACCTGAGGTGAAATTGGTCAGCCTGCTACACTTCACTGCAAAACTGTAGGAAAAGAGAATATATTTTACTAGAAAGCTGATATATTTTGTGAAAAAACAGGTTTCCGTGCATACAAATCTTTCAGATTTGGAATAGAAGCAGTAAAGTTATAATATAGAAGCAAATCTTATACATAAAGGTTGAGAACAAAAGCTTTGAATTTAACTTGATCATGCTAATCAGAGCTAATAAGAGAATAAAGAACTGGTGGACTGGTAGGAAGAAGTAACAAAATTGTTAGCTCTTGCGGAACCTAGACAGGTTATCTCTCAATGGGGAAAAATTATAGACTGCCATAAAATCGCTATTTCCACCAAAGTCTATGATTTTTAATGCCCATTGAGTTACGAATTAGTTCCCAGGCTTGTCTTTTGAACGTATTTTGTAGATCCCCCTTGAGACTTCTTGGACTGAGAGGTCAGAGTGGTTGTCTGCGAGAATGTGGTTACTGGACATCTCTGTTGTTTTACTGTTTGTGTGGTTTCATTCTGGCGCATTGTATTTAATTGATTCCATCCCTGTAGTTTCTAGAAAAGCTTTTAATGAACTGGATAAAGTATATTACATTTTGGAATGTGTTTGTGTGGGACTCATGAATTTTCAGTTTCATCATGGTGGATGGTGGTACTCAACAAGTTTGTTTCTGCTGATGAGTTCAGCAAGGCTGGGAGTTGTACAAGGGCTGGGAAGGCATGGGTTGTAATTGCTCAAATGTTTTTCCGTGTAAGTTTCAGTATGCAATAACAATAGGGTAGTCATAATCTTGAGCTTGAGAGAAGAAAATTAGGCTGAAAAAAAACTTGTCTGCTTTATCACTATAGTATTAATGTTGATGTATAGTTTCTATAAAGACTGCTATTAGATTGTTACAGTGCACACTAACACCAAAAATCAGTTCAGAGGTTAAGAGACATATTGTATTTAATATTAAATACAATAGAAAAAAGTTTGGGAAATTTTGCAAAAACAAACTGTTATCTGAAATGTGGTGATCCAAAGACGCCAGGTTTGATTTTGGTGTTAACAAACATGTTTGCAAGAACTCTCTTGATTTCTCTCATACGATGTTGCATCTCTGGAATTTTAATTTTCATGACAGTTGTAGAAAGTATCTGAAAGCAAGTGAATTTCCAGAAGTCACATTTATTTTATAATTAATGTGACTTCCTGGGGAGGCACTCATTTTCCCTTTTAATATATTTCCAGAAAAAAAGTTATATGTTGTCTATGGAGACAGTGTGCGCCAAATGCAATACTTTAGTGGGTGCTACTACAGTACTGGGATTTTTTATTTTTTATCAAAATTTGTACTTTCAAATTCAAGCTAATGGGTAGTTGTGCACTCAGCATATGATTTTCACAAAGTGCTGACAAAACCACTCTCACTGAAGGAAATAGGAACATTTCTGCAGACTTCAGCAAAAGCATAGTACGGGTAGACAGAGGACTCCAGCAGTAGCTACGATGCTGTGCTTTTTAACAGATGAGACACAGTCACGTCACAACGCAATCCATTTTCACTTACAGAATTATTGTATAGGTTTGCCTTGTGCTTAGGGTTCATAAAAATCTTACTCTCAGGAGGCAGTCTAGCACAGGTGAAGTCAAAGTGTTGATGGCAGGACTGAATTTACACTATATGAAAATCCAAGCACGCAGTCCATGCCTTTTACTATTCTAACAGCTGCTCTATGTCTTAGAATGATGAAGTCTTTTTCCTCCTCAAATAGCTGTAAGTAAAAACTAGAATACCAGTGAAAACAAGTGCTATTACTGTTGCCAATATGGCTGTAAAGATGTAAAATATTGTTACAGAAGGGATGAGCTAATAAAACAACACGTAGGCATAGAGAGCTATACCAGCATTCCACAGTAAACACTAGCAGCAAAACAAAAAAAAAAAAGGAAAGTGACAGATAAACTGAAAAAAAGAAACACATAATAAGGTATGGAGAATGGTTATATAGGCTATATATACAATAGATTCCCTCTGTCCCCAGGAAGAATGCCAGTGGTTGTGTAGAAACACGGTCTTACGAGAGAGAGGTACTGGTTCTGTCCCTTGTGTAAAACTGAAAATAATTTAGTAAATCTGCACCCAGCAACATTACCCTTCTCTTCCAGAAACCTCTGTAGCTGCTTAGGCAGTACTCAAGAGGAAAGGTCGCGTTCTGCATGGTTGTCATACAGTCTGTTGGGACTAGCTGGGTAAGAAACTTCTGAGAAGTCTGTGGTCCTTGTTCCCTCAGCCAGTTACACTCCCTGTCCTTTTTCCTAAATAAATTAGTTCTTCTTCTGCTTCTGCTTCTCCTTTTTCTCATTCTCCTTCTTTTTCTTCATGTGTCATGGCATCAAATTCACCTTCTGTTGCTAACTACTCTTCCTGTCTCACTTCGGTTTAAAAAGCTTGCCACTTCTCTACAAGTGAGCAGAAAAAGACCTCTGTATTTCTCAGGGTCTGTGTTCTCTTTATAATATGATCTCATATTAATAATACATGTAAGGCTTATTTAAAATATCAGCTCATCTACAGGAAAAAGAAAGCAGCAGCTCCAAACAGTTCCCCAGGTGAAACTGGGAATTAAACTACAGCAATAAACCGCATGAAAATAATTCTCTCAGGTCAAAGGGGGTATCCACAAGGCAGAGGCTAATCAGGCTTCAGTATCATAATAGAGACACTAATTGCATGATTTTCAGTGTCACTGGGCACCTGCAGCTCCTACTGAAGTATACGTTACTGGCATAGGCACAACATAATAAGGATGTATGAGGTAGTTTCCTTTTGGACGCGAAATATTAGAATGCAAAGAAAAAAATGTACAGCAGCAGGTAACACTAACAGAAGTATTTCATTCCCAGGATGTTCTGAGTTCAGCATTTTGTATTAATTCCTATTTGTAAAAATTGTTTAAAACTCATAATGTTTAATGACCAAAACTGTTTGTCGGTACAGCTGGCTCAGCAAGACAATGCTGAAATTAAAGCTGAAACCAATGCAATGTGAGTTACAAGTCACATATGAGAAAATGCCAACCAACCTAGCTTAGATTTTGAAAATGCCCTGTGATAAGCTGCATAAAAATTTCCATGGAAACATAAGACTGTTGGCCTTTTAACAAGTAATCCATATGTTGAAATATCGGCATGCCGTTTTTTTTAAATGAGAAAACGAATGAAAATTATGCTCTGTTTGTGTACAGTAAAATAGAATTGGGCTTGATTCCACAAACAAATCATTTGCTGCAAATAATTCATCTGTTTATTCCTCTGTACTATATATCTCTAACCATTTTCCTTCTCATTTCAATGAAGCAATAGTTCAGAAATTTTTCATAATCATGTCCTTTCGCAATCATAGGTATTGAAATGGAAATATTTAACATTGGCTTATTTTAATTAAATACTAAAAGATACAATATTTTTATAACTTAACGCAACAATATCTGGCTAAATTTCATGGATACTTTTAAACATAAATATGTTTCAAAGCAAACAAAAAGCAAAATTTCATCCAATCACAGTATTTAAACACTTTTATTGTTGGAATTATAATAATAAAACTAGGAAGCTATAAAGCCAAAATTCTGAGTTACGTCGTATGAATCTACAAAGACTTCCTTGATGCCAAAAGGAAGCTGTTGAAGAATATATAAGGAGAAAAAGCTAATTTCCAAACATAAAATAAATCAATTGCTTTCTAAATCCTCTTGCCTGCCTCCTGGTTTGTGACAATTTATTTGTGTTCTAATTGGACAGGTTAAAATTCCTTGCATTTACAGGAACAATTTGGTTAGCTAATACTAATTCTGGAAAGGGCCTAACACATAGAATAATTGTTTATTACTATTAATCAGTTTTTGGGATTATGATAAATCTTTCATCCCTTTTCCAAGAGCCTATTCAGGATCAGAGCATCACTGCACTAGTTGCACCGCAAAGACAAAAGTCTTGCCCGGGAGATTTTACAGTCATCTGCTTATATAGAAAGAGATGATCTGTTTATACAGAGATAGAAGAAAAGCAAATGAAAATAATAGTAAATTTACACTCCAATTAAAGCTAACCGTTGACCTGGTCACACTCTACTAACTGTAGAATCATTTTACAGTGTCATTCAATATAGCACCATGAAGGCTTTCATAGATTATAACTGCCACAAATGTATTTGCAGAATGTTTGGTTTTGGTACTCCTCCATTTTAAAATGGGAGAGAATTAAAAGGCCTTACATCCCATCAAATCTAAATTCCTCATAACACGAACTTTATGCAAACACGAGGAGAAACTAAAGACATTAACAAGGCAAAGCTATGCCCAGTTCATTCTTTCTATCAGTGAGCTTATACCACTCTCTTGCACACACACCACGAGAGACTGCTGCCTCTTCTTCCTGCATAAATAGCTGGGAAAGGGGCAGAAGGGAATACAGTTCGACTTTTCCTCATCTGTGCTGCAAAATTTACCAAAATTTCGCTCCAATCCTGTTACATCCAATCTAAGGACATAACAACAGCACTAAGAAACTGTCCATTCCTATGGGCTGGATCACAAAATTACTGTCTGCTTATTTACTGTTGAAATGTAGATAATTTTGTGAGCAGAGGCTATGAAATTAGTTAAAAAGAATGTGAGTAAAACACAGATGTCTGCTGAAAGACAAATATATCGAACAACTTTCTGTGAAGAAGATGACAACATTCTTCTGAATAAAGCCTTCAGTGAGAAGAATCTAGATTATTTGCCATATTCTGTGAATAGAGTATAGTAACACAATAAGAACTCCCACTTTTCATACTGCAAACTACCATTACAGACATTTCTAATTCAAAAATTCGTATATTTCAACTTATCACTCTGTGGCTAAAAATTCTTTGGAAGGATACCAAATAGCATTCAGTTCCGTCATGCATTTTCATTGAGCCAGAGAAGCTGTCAAAAGATGTTAGGGAGTCAAAAGAGAACATCTTTTTTTATTATCAGCATAATAAATAATACAAAAAAAGAGCTAAAGGTTAAGAAGTTACCATTTCTGTTTTTCAAAATGTCTGAAAATGTAGTCTGCTATAAAGAAAGAGAGGACATTTGGCATACAAACAAGATTACCTGTTGCTCCCGTGTTAAAGCTCTGGGGTGGATGTGCTTAACATATTCTCAGACAAGTAATCCCAGCAATTCATAGGTTTATTTAAAAACATAAGGGCTTACATGAGTCATAAGGTGTAGGATAGGATTTTTTTTTTTTTGCAGTTCATAGAGTTTCGTGTGTTTCAAATCTATTTCTGTTATGGAACAAAATCAGATTCTCATAACTTTGCCATTTTGTCTAAAGATATGTTTCAAGCTGGAATACAGAACATAAGCTTTCTGCCTTTTTAAGAGACAGCACTGGTTTGACTGGTTTGACTTTTTATGTTTAAGCAGAATAAATTGTGATCTTTCTACCTAGGTTCACAACCTCCAGCTATTATTTTCCTTCAAGCTTAATTTTTAATTTAATTTTATTGCACATGATTAATATATAACGAGGACTAATTGCTTAATCTCTTTTGAAGAAAACATATTAGAGAAGAAGTTGACTGAGGCCATCCAGAACTGGCTTTATGAGTTAATTGTAGGAGAGACCATTCTAAGGGTTCCAAAGGGACTATTTGACTTTTGTCTGCTAATAGCACTGTTATTGTTCTGCAGCTCCCACTCTGCTATGGAATGAGGAAACGAAGCTCAAAGCATCTTGGCTTAGATCACTCTTTCTCCTCCCCACCTACATGCCCAAACTTCGGAGGCAGAAGCAAGCCACTGATTAAAAAGAGGAACTTTAAGAACAATCTTCCTCCTTGCCTCATAGCTGCCAGATGTCAACATCTCTCAAGCAGAAGATAAGCAGGATTTGTGCTCTACACACCAGTACAGACTTTGCCCTTTCTTCTCATCTTACAGTCTGTACAAGCAAATAAGATAGTTATGCTCTTCTAATCTAGAAGGTGGATACCATAACTCTACCACCATTGGCATATGCAGCATAGGAAAACATTTTAGCCTACTTATTCTCTTCATTAGGACATAGCTTTTATCAAAGCTCTGAATAGTAAAATTTCATATATTTTTATAGAAAGTAAGACCAATTACTGTAAATTAGCATCATGTGACACCTCAGTAATCAGTGTTCTATATATGAAAAATATGCTTTAACGAAACTCACAGTACTATATGATATATTCATTGTAACTGAAGCAGAAAAAGCTACAGGACCTCTCATTATTGGGTTTAAGTTTTCAATATAATTGGCTTGGCTGCGTTGCCTTACTGAAGAAGTAATCTGAAAAGTGTATTTCAAGCCTAAGGTGTAATCTTTTCTGTAACAGGACAGTCAGTGGGTACACTGACATAAAATGCATTCCGCTCACCCATCTGTCCAAGGAGATGATTCTTTAGACTCTGTCCTGCTTTGCTGGACAGTTTTGTTAGAGGTTTCCTGGGCCAGTAAACCAGGAGCAAATGGCTTTGTAAGGAAGTCTCTCCAAAAAGACCTGGGATACTCTTATATAGACAAGTCATACTCTTGCAACTTCAGGCAATATAAGTTTATTAGATTTGAACATGATTGATAGTTTGCCAAAAATTACTTTTTATTTAATACTTTCATTTTAGTAAAAAAACAAAAACAACATTTTTTTCCTCATGAAATTCAAAATCTCTTCTGGTTCATTTTAATCTAGATAAAAACATTTTTTTGCAGTGCTTGAATGAAAATTTTGCAGGTGATGTCATTGTTACAACCGCAGAAGTTTTGGGAAAACAGGTCAGGAAACTTGTATTTCTGTGCACCCTTAACACCAAGCAGGCTCCAGAAACATCACCTTTTTCTGTCTTTTTCAGGGAGTTCAACCCCATACTCTCAGTCCTCAGTCCTTACCGGATCAGGCCTTTGTAAAATCTAGTGAGCAGGAGAATATTTTTTTCCCTAGAGTGAAAGGAGAAGCAGCTTCCCAGTACGTATTACTTATTTCAGAGAAGGCTTGTCTGGGCAGAAGAAAATCCAGGTTCCATTCTGTCTTTAGCCAGGCAGAGTCCAAAATAAGTCTTCATTTGAGATTTCCCAAAAATATCAGGCTCTACAACATGATACTACACCATCACAACACTTAACAGGTATTAGTGGATTTATTTTTGTAAAATTTCTGTGTGGTTGTGCCATGATTATCTTCTTTTTACAGATGAGTAACTGAGGTTAATTTAAAAGAGAAACTTCCATCAATCTGGAGTACTGAGTCTGTGATATGAGTGGCCAGATTTGTTTGTATACTTAAGGTCTATTGTATCAAGGTCTCATGTACGGCACTCAAATAACGAAGAATATCAAATTGCTGAGAAATGGGCAGAATATATTATTATTATATTATTGTACCCAGGATCATATAGGTAAGGGGCTCAGTTAGAATTTCAATTTATCTTCTGAAAACCCACTTTGAGGAAAAAGATGACGTGTAATGGATGTGACTTCCCAGCAAAACTATTGGAAACTTTGCAAACAAAGTTTGCAATAAAAGACAAAATGTCAACAAAGACAAAATGTCACTGACTTATCAGAATGAGATATAGTAGTACACAAAATATCAGGGCAGAAAGTAGGGCTTTTCAATGCAGGCTGTGAAATTGCCACTATTTTCCTTTGACAAAAATCTAGCTGAAAATTGGAATGATTCCTTTAGATTTCATCAGTTTTTACTGTGGCCTACCATCCTGCCTCATCCACACTGGAGAAAGAATTAAGATTATATTGTCAGTTTTAGCTTTAGTCTTTTAAATAAGCATGATTGTCAAAATTACTTAATGCAATTTTTGTTTTAACTGAAGCTGATACAAATTATTACTTTTTCCAGCACATAATACATTACAAATAACCCTAGTCTCCAGGCAAATATTTCTTATATATCAGTAACAGACTGTTTCCTGAAGAAATATCCCTTAATTTTTGTAAGACGGTATGTGCAGTACCCTCAGCCTAACCTCTCCTTTTCAGCTTGGCTTTGTCGGAACAAATTATTGACATTCTTGGAGACTGGCAATATTCAGAGAATATACAGTAGTGTTTACTTTAAAAAATGAAACTGTTCAATCAAAGAAGGTAGACAGCGAGGACTTTCATCTAAGCCAAAGTCATCTCAATGGGAACTTTCCTGCCGTGCAATGCTCCATATTCTAAATTGTTACCATGCTGTGCCTGTCTTCTTATTTTTAGGTAACAGATGCAGCTTATTGCTTGGAATACAATTTACGGATTTTTATAATAGAGGTATGAATTATTAATCTGCCTTTCGGTTGTAACTTTTTGTGTATTGTAGCTTAGTAAATAATGATCTGGAGGAAATCAACAAGCACGCTATGGTATGTCTCCTAAAATCAAACAGGTATGAGAAGAGAGTTAACGGAGATTGTGCCTGCATGGAGTGTAGGTTTAGTGACCACAGTAAAAATGTGTATTGGCTCCTTCTAAGGAGCAAGGCATTTTGCTGAACAAAAATGTGTTCAGTTGAAAAACCTTTTATATCTCTCAAGGAGTCAACATCATTCAAGCAGTATGTAACAGAGTTCTTATATGTTGTTTAATGTAAATACGGAAACTATATCTTTACAACACTTTAACAGACTTAATTGGGAAAGATTTTAAATTTTCTGTAGTTTTTATGTTCTCCAAAAGTAAAAACTTCCTCAAATAAATTTGAAGAACTTCAAATGAATTCTGCATTGTTTTCAATCAACATCATTTTTATGAACTATCACATGCTATCACTGTTATTTGTTTTTCAGAATTGACAAAAATTGTCAGTTTAAGACCTGCCAGTGTCAGCTGAAACAAATACAGAGCTCCTCAATAACTTCAGTAGGCTTTGATTCAAGCCCTGGGAAAGTAAAAACAGATTTGAAATGTTCCTAAAGCTGTGTCATAGACTTACATAAATCTAGTTTGTGCTATTTACCAGTAGTGCCTAAAGATTATTAGACACTATTATTGGAAACTCTGAAAGACTTATGTTCCTTAACTTTTTACACAAACACACATACACACACACGCGCACACCCCCACACCCCCACACACCCCACACCCACACCCACACCCACACCCACACCCATGCAAATACTGAAGTTTGTTGAAGACCTCCCTCATAATAAACAATCATTAAAAACATGTCACACACAGATACTCTGAAAGGGAAAAAAGAAACCGCTAAACAAATTTTTTAAATAACACCTTGAAATATATGACAATGAAATATAGTTGGATTTGTTTGGTATTAACAGATCAATTACAAAAAAACAAGAGATAAGAGAAACATAAACTCTTCCAAGGTTTTCTCAAAGCATTTTAGACTTTGCTATAAAATATTCATAAATCTGCTATTTTTTTAGCTAATACAATTTTAGATAATATAGCTTAAGGCTGGTATTAACTTTCTGTTCCATACCATATCAGACTCTGGAATTCACCATGGTGCTATTTTGCCATTTGAAATACATCATTTATTGTCCCTTTATCTGCTTAGTTTTCAGTAATGTGTAGGGTCAAAATAACAAACAAATAAAAACTTAACTTTTTACTGCCAATGGAAGTAAGTACTGGTCCTGCTAGGTTGATCATTAAGCTAATAATATTTTTTATATTCTACAGAATTCTGTAATATCCTTTAGTAATCTTCTAGCACACAGTAACATTACCATTTTTAGAGTTTGTAAATAAATTGTTATATGTAGGATAGGCAGATACATAATGAATCTTCTGCAGTTACATGAGCACAGCTCAGTTCTAAACTATGCTGCCCTGACTTTAGTAGAAAATATTTTAATAGAGGTCATAGTTAAAATTTTGAAATATAGACTACTAGGTTCCATTTTATGCTAGTTTGTGATTGAGATTAGGTGGTGACCAATGAACTCATTTCACTTCTGCCCTATACCTAACACCATATGGGAATCAAAATCATTGTAAGATGAGCAAAATGAAAATCAGTGCATTTGAGTCTTACTGTAGCCAGGTTTTCAAGTATGCAAAAGAGTTATAAATTCAAGATTTCTGTATCAGCAGAACAACAATAATCCTAGTGACAAGACGTTACGACAGGACTATATTGGAAGATTTTGTAAATTAAAGTTTGTAAGATATTGCATATAAAACATGACTCAGAAGTGGCACTCCAGTCCTTAAAACCTCTCTGTCTTTATATTAGAATCATATTGATGGAGACGTTACAAAAAGATAAAATTTTTTGAATGACCCTGAAAATATTTTGGTATTTAGAGAACTTAAGCTTATATGTATCCCGGTTGCAAATGAATACCTGTTCTTAGAATTCTGTCTTTAGGCAAGGACCTTTCAAAGCTAAGCAGTCTGTTTTGCATTTTATTCATTTCACACCAACTGCATCTGATAATCTTTTCTATTATTTGGGGTTAGGAGTGCTCGAATACTCCCATGAGTTTAGAATTCAGATGTGCATGCATGAGTTTGGGTACAATATTTGCATGCAATACCTTCAGGGAGTTTGTCTGAATTTCAGCCTGTTAGGTTGATTCATAGCAAGGTATGGATTTTCTGCATAACACTTTCCTGCTTCCTCTTGCAAATCTTTACTAGCAATTTTGGTATCCTCATTAAGCACTATGAGTAGTAAGCTGTGGATATTGAATGAGTTAACTGAATTTAATGCTTATAGGACAAGATACATAGAAATCCCTGGAATCTCTGTAGTCCACATTGAGAATTTTCTCAAGTTGACGTGAGCTTCGGGTTTGTTCTCAGCAGAGGAAGGTCTCAACTTCTTCAACAGTTATAGATCTCTGAAGCATAGCAGCGTTCTGCCCTCACCAATCTCCTTTGGCAGATTGTACCACATGCCTTATCAGAAATTGCATGAAGTCTAGACAGAGCTGCTCATTTCAGCTCTCTGCACTGGCACATTATCTCTGTGCAAGAGTAATCCACAACACACCTTTTACTTGAATCTTCAGCTGGCCACTGTCTGAAGATGTTTTGTGCCCAAGAAGCACCACAAAATAGATTTAATGAATAATAACGCAAGGAAGTACTTTGTTTATTTGCAAACAGGAGTTGCTTTCACAGAAAATCCACAGGCAGTTTTAGACTCTGAGTAAAAGAAGGAAAGATACTAGATTGCCCTTTATGCCATGGGACTAGATCCTAGTCGGGCTGTCAAGGATCGGATCAGCAAAACCCTTATGTTATGATTTCAACTTAGTCCTGCCTGCGTGTCAAAAATCTCAGCAAGCAGCAGCAGCAAAGCAGCCTTCCCTCTGATAGACTATCAGCTTCACAAGCTCAGAAAAACATTCCAAAATAAGGCCAGCGTCTGTAGGGTTTTTTTTTTCAAGCAGGCTCATTGTGTTTCAATCAAAGCAAATACCTGTCACGAAATATAGGAATTACTAACCGAGGAAAAGCGCCCTAAACTTCAGGACATGATCTTTAGAGATCAAAATCCAAAGAAGAGTTACTTTTAGCTTCACTTTTTTTTCCAGCTACTTTTTAAAAGTTCTACATTTCATATATTGATCTACAAGCAAATATAGGCACACATATATTATTTTGCATAATAATCTCCTTCAGGGGAATAATTACCTTTTTCATCGGCAAGACCCTCTGCAAGATTTTGGGATGTTGCACAGGGATGTGATACAGCTCCTCAAGTAGGTCTTTCATTAAAACATATATGAAGTCAAAATGAAAACTGTATTAAAAAAACTGCACTGAAACAGGTATAAATTGATGAAGAGCAGCATCTAATTGCAAATGCATTCAACAGACTGCAGATAGAAAGAACAGCAGCCTCCGTTCATGATGCATAGCTGCTCAGCTCCTTCCCTTTCCTCTGAGAAAAACTTAGCTCTCAGAATGAAAATACCAGGCAACCAAGCACCTACCAAATATTGCTTTTTCAGACCAGCTTTTTTCCTTTCTTAATTGTCTACAATATTTCACCTATCAATACCCTGAATTTCCTCAGAGATAAAAAGAAACAATACAGACAGTATCTTCCCCCATAGTAAAAATACTAACTGCACTCTGCCATTAGAGCAACCAGAGCCCTATTTATTCATTTCACACTTGATTTCTGGAGGAGACTGGTTTGTTTCTGTCCCTGAAGGAAGCTCCTGGTATGAGGTTTGAAACGTCAGGGATAATTAAGACAAACTGTGCTTTTTTACCCCAACAAAAGAAATATATCTCTTAAAATAACTCCCTACTGAAATGTCTGAACATAAAACAGCCCAGCACTGTTGAGGTAGCTTACAATGCTAAATCAATTGTCAGCATTAGCGAGGCTCTGAAGTGGAGCATCTTACAGTTTCATTGCAATCCAGCAGCTACCGTGCTACCAGCAGGTACAACTACAGATGGAATGCTGAATAGTCAGATATGAAAGCAGCAGTACGGGGATCAAATAAAGAAGACATACAGCAAAGATGTTTATGTCTCAGAAACTGCAAGTATAATTACTGTAAGGCCAAAGTTTGGAGCTCGGAAGCATTCAATATCATTTTTCATTCAGCCATTGTGGTGTCAGTAGTCTTTAGGCAGTGTTGGAGTTCACGTCCACTTAAAAATTGTGCACATTACTGTATCTTCTGTACAGTCAGTTCCCCACTGCACCATAATAACACCTCTAAGAAACTGTGAGCAACATTCTCTGCCAAAGTGAACTGGTATCAGACCAATGTCCATCCATCAAGCTTTAAGACAGGAAGACAACAATTTCCTCATATAGTTGCTCGTTAATTCATCTTCAAGACACTGAACAACCTCAAATATCTCACATGAAAAAAAAAAGGTTCTTCTTGCAATGGCTTATTACATGGGCTTGAGCTTCAATCTGGCAATGCTCAGTCCTCCAACAGTAATAAACAGATCTTGGATTCCAGATTTTGTAATCTTCTCAGGATTAACAATGCAATGTTAACACTCCTTAGAAAGCTTTCCAGCAGTACCAATCATATTTGATTCTACGTCTGCAAGTACTTTTCCTTAACACTTAAACATTTCCTTGAATAAATAGGTTATGTAGCGAACACATTTTTGTTAACATTTTAGATATTTTTGTAATTGTCATAGTCAAGATTTTTTCTTGCTCTGATACCTTTACTGTTAGACTAATGCATTTTTGTCTGAATAAGGCAGAAGGATGCATTGATGATGATCGTACAGTGCTGTTTTAAAACAGCTTTTCTGCAATAGAATGCAATTTTTCTATAACATGAAAAACATAGTTTAAAAGTTTAGAATAACAGGTCTGATTTGCAGTTCATCTTGTGGATAAATATGACAGAACAGGATGCAATAAAATCATACATAGGATATTAAAAAACAGTGATTATTGCTTGGGCAGTTGAATTTCTTCGTATATTTAAAAGATTTGTTCTGTCAGATTACTTCTATGCAAAAGGTAAGAAAAGTAGATGAAAAATGGTAAAAAGGGTAGTATTCACAGTGAAGTTGGGTTCAGAGTTTTTCACTGTTGAATACTTACTTCCTCCAGCTGCAGTTGTGGTATAATCCACAGTGCTGGTTTGGGTGACTAGGCTCCCTCTGAAGTGCAGAGACTCAGAGATATTAAAATAGGGATGACAATAGTAATTGCACTGTGTCCAGAGATCCACCTGAGGATGCTGACAGGAAAATGCTGAAGATAGGACTAGCTCTTCTTTATTTGTCTCTTTTCTATCTTTATAATACATGTATTTCTGCCAGCAAAGGCGCTGGTGCTATCCCTCCTTTTTCTATTATACAATAGTTCTCCCATGATGTGGGGAACATCTTGGGAGAGTTCAGCACACTTTTTTCATATAATTTAGGAAACAGGGCCATCACTTGAATGCAGAACTTCTGAATACCATTTTGTGCTTCAAGGGTCGCATATATATCCCCTGTGATCATTAACTGAAATACAGAAATAGGCTTTAGAATTGAACTGGAATGAGGACACCCTTCCTAAGATTTAAGAGTCAATCATTCTTATGCCATCTTCTCACCCCACAAAAGTCTTTCGCTATTGCATAGAAAGGAGAAACACTTCGTTATTAAGATCATGAGTTTTCTCCTACCCCTGCACATCTCAGAATAGCCTTCATTTGTAAAGTGGGTGACGGGGTAGTGGGTGATTACTACGGCTTGTAGTTCTCTCGAGTGGTGGGGAGAGGTGGTGAAGAGAGAGAGAGAGCCGATCCTGACTCTTCACCTCCTGTCAGACTGCTTTAATATTACCTTCTTATAAGTGAGGCACTACCACCACCATTATACTTCTCTTCAGCAGCTGTATTTTAAGATAAAGAACGATCTGTTTATCTGACAGTTCTCGCAGGATAGACATGCTCTGAGTATACCAGCTGGAACAGGTTCCTTCTCTAGCAGAGCAATACCCACATTATTTATCCTAATGAAATTTAGGTACGTGCTCAATATAGAACTGTTCAATTATGTCAAGCCTGAGGCACTGCTGGGCTTTTCCTAAAATAGAACTACAGGACATGAAACACCTGAAGGTCTAACATCAACATGTCTTCGGACATTAAATCCTCACACCAGGATGGCAGCTGAATGAGAGTTTTGAAGCTTATAGGTTACCTTTAGTTAGGATCACATTAGGTATCTCAGTCCTTCAGTGGCTCTGGCTTTGTCCTTGATGTCTCCAATACTAAAATGAAACAATAGCCTCACAACAGTTTCTGACATCAAAAGAGTTTATTGTGAAGCTAAAGATTGTAAAGCACCCAAGTGCTATGGTAACAAGGATTACCTTAGGTAAAGGAATAGTGTCAGGATCTGAGACTATCTTAAGTGCCCTTAGGTAGAAACCTAGAGGCTTCATAGTATTTACCTATTATCTTTTCTCATCAGAAGCACTTCTCATTCATGTCATGTTTAAGAAATTAAACCCATGACAGCTCTACTAATTCATATTAATGCTTCCCCTTGAAACATGTACAATGCCATTAGTAGATAAAGTTGCACACCCACGCATATTGCTGTAGCTGTTCTAGGATGGTTCAGATTTCACTGTAAGCTGTGGGGGTGGGACAAGAATAAAAGTACATTAAATTTACAAGTGTTTCCTTCATGTCTGACCATGGTCATTTTTGGGTCTGTAAGCACGCACAAATGGTGCTGCAAAAAGGAATACTCTGGAATGTGACTCTGCATGAAGAAGAGCAATACTCATCTGAGATGTAAAGTCTGGCTTTAGTGCTCATGTCAGCATTAGCAATAAATAACCTTTTCAGCAATATGAAGAAGGAAAGCATTAGCACAGTCCTGGGAATTGTAAGCTGTGGAACCATGACAAGGTCTTTCCCCCATGCCTGCTGAATACAGCATGTAGTTGCCAGCTGTGAGTGTAAAGAAAAAATACAAAAATGATATACAAAAAGCAATAAAAGAAAATTGGATATGCAGAAATAGCTTTATAAAAGAAAACCTTTTATGATAATACCTAACACAAAGAAACGCCTGATTCTAAAACACACAAGGGCTAGTGAACAAACAGTATCTTTGAACCAGATATTCACAAGCAGTAGCTCAAAACATCAACCAACCCGTAGCTGGTACCAACAGAGAGAATACTGACTTGCTGTGACATCCTCCAGTCATTTGATGAATCTGAGAGAGGAAAGATGATATTAGCAAGGAACTACAGTAATTCGACTGCTGGAAAAAGAAAACAAAATAAGAATGCTGATAAGAAAGGTCTAGACTTGTATTATAGGGGGTGTGAGTGGAAGGAATTAAGAGAAATGGTCATATACAAAAAATGTGCAGTATTCAGGCTATATAGCTGGCCACAGATTTAGGGACAGAACTGGTTCTTTCCGTTTGAGAAAGGAAAAAAACAATGGCAAAATAAAGGACTAACTGACATATGACTGAATTCAGAATGGCCATGATCCAAGTGCTAAACATATAACTTTGCTCTTCAAAGAACACAGCAGGAGGAAAACACTGATTCAGACGGAAAGATGTCCCTGTGGGGAAGCCAGCAATTCTTTGAACTTGTCAGGCTTACCTTGCAAGCTCCAAAAGGATTCAGATGAAACTAGGAATGCACCAATGCTTGATGGATAATTCTAGGATACCACTGTTCTATTTGCCAATGCATATTCTTTAACGTGTTGGCAGCTCGCAATGGATCTCTCTAGCTAGTCCTGCTTCACATAGCTCGGCTTTGAAAAATTCTCATGAAAGTTTACCTGCCAAGATACATAACGCATTCTCTCAGGTACTACAATAACTTGTGAATATGAATTATCTAAAACTAGCACTAGAAAAATTTATCCCAGAAGAGAAGATTGCCCCAAATTTACTCCAAGACAAAAATCTCATTAGAAGTATGTTAAGGCTGAAATTATCTGTCCACTACTTAAGAAAAAAAAAAAGCTATAAGGATGTTGTCATTATTCACAAATCAAGCACCATGAACCCAGGAAAGTCAGAGTTAAGGCTAAACTTAAAACATCCTAATGTAACAGAGGCAGATAAGACAACTAAACAATGCTAATTCTCCCTTACAATCATTTTAGAATATTTAATAATGCATTTCAATGTTTTGGGGATCAAATTAAATTAAATCATTTCATTTACTCATTTTCTGTACCACACATTTTCTAATAACAAGGTACAATCAGTGATTTTTCTTGATATAGAAAAGCTTTTTGTGTAGGACAAAACTCAGCAATTTGAATTATGAAAATTCTTTCCCTCAAGGCCATTGCTTCAAAACTCTTCGAATATGGTCCTTCAACTTTTCAAGTGTTTCCAAGTGAAGCATCGAGTGTCACTGTATTTCACAGAATTTTCTTACACAGTTCCAGACATACGAAACCAATTGGTCTCCTAACAAAAATATTAATTTAGAAATGTGAAAATATTTCTAAGAGCAAAGGTCTGGTATTTAATGTCCTGTGATTTCTTTTACGCACAGAGGATATGGGCACATTTGGTTTAGTCGAAAGCCTGATTGTAATTTAACTGTTTTAATGTTTCTGGTCTTTTAATCAGTTTAACAAAGAACAAAAAAGCATGTGCATTTTCTGAGGCCAAAGAGAAATTCCCTGGAAGAGTAGAGGATAACTAAAGATTTAGCAGATCTCACCTACATAAAATAAACATGTATTGGCTTTATTTTTGGGGATACAGTTAGGAAAATTGGTCACAATATTAGTTACAGCTCTTACCATTGGGAAGACAATCCTGCCAGCAATTCATTATCTGCTTGATATATTCTACCTGTTTGTGTTTGTACACTTTTTATTAGAAAAGATGAGGCATGTCATTTGTGAACTCGCCTCCAGTGGTCTTCAGAAGGGACATAAATTTGCTATCTGAAAAAGAGCATCCAAATATATCACTCCAGAAAACAAAGTGGTGAGAAATTCAGTAGAAGATTAAAGATGATCGGTATGTTGAAAAGGTTGGACATACAAGCTACTGACCCTGTCCATTAGACGTTAGCCTATATCTGGTGGTCAGTAAGGAAATAAAAATAATCACCCCATTACAGCAAACATTCCCATGTCTGATATATTTAAATGCACTCTTAACGAATATCCAGCTCCTTTTCAGGAACATGAAGATTGGAGTTATCCTAAGCAGATGGTGAGATGAAATCAGACATTGGTAAAGTATTCTGAATTTATTTTGGATTCAAATAGTCTTTAGTGTGCGCAAATCATTAAAGTGCCAAACTATGCCTGAAGAGTATAAGGATTGATTCAATATTTTAAAGGAGGGATTTTGATCTATGATTTATCAGTCAACAGACAGCACTAAGGGCAGGGTTTTTTTAATTTGGAATCAATTATCTTCTTGGTAGATAGGTTTTTTTTATTTCTATTTCCATTTCTCTCATTAAAAAAAAAAATTTGGTATATGCCTGTCAGTTTGAGTGCCATGTAAGTGATATAAAATGCAGGTTTTCTTCTGAACTGAACAAAATATTTCTGTGCCATGAAAATATTTCTGTGAGTCGCACATAACACTCTTTCTGATTTGCGCACGCTGTTCAATCCTGTCACATATCTGACTTTCCCCATTTTCCTCTCACCTGATATTTAGTGCTACTTTTTCATCCTTCTTTTCTGATATATGTAGATTATTTAGGTAAGAATTTGACAAACCCAACATTTTTTTCTGTTCTTCCATTTGCATCTGGAAATGTGTAACAAGTCACTGTAGTCAGTACTATCTTTACTGCCTATAGTTCTGACTAACTGAAAAATAGTAGAAGTGAGCAATGCTATTATTGCTACTAGTCTGAAAAAGTAAATATTCTGAAAAAGCAATATCAGGGTTTTCAATTTTATAACAAGCCTCATTATTACTTATTTCTGCTCAGTTCAATGAAAAAATGCTAGCAAGCTTATAAAGAGGCTGCCTCTTAGCTGAGTACCAAGTGTTCTGAGACAGCACTACATGGCTTTCAGGTTTTACAATGAGCTGTGCTTGCTAGTGAGATATTTTACTTTCACCTATATGCCTTTTCAAAAAATACTAACCAATCCACAGAACTGTGCTAGTGCCATTTCTTATTTGAAATGGAATTAGAGAGATATCTCCATCTTGGGAAATTTAGATGCCAAGGGCTTTCTAAGGATTTTTTTGGTGTCAAACTGGAACACCTAAAAGTCTTGTATTCTGACAAGAAGTAATAATCCTACGGACGACCTCCTGGTAGTTCTTTTGCAAAAGACAGTTTAGTAGTGTAATGTCATGTCCCTTCATCCTGAGTTTAAATTGCCTAGAAGAGATGGAAAAGAAATGGTAAAGGACAGATAAGCCATTCAGCCCATGAAAGAAGTCATAAGAACAGGGAGAGTGCTCCCATGCTCCTCCCGAACTTCATTTCCTTGATTGAAATGAAGTTGTGACAGTGTGTCCAAGTAGTTCTCCTCAGGAGAGGTCGGAAGAGGCTATGATCTTCTACAGATTGCTGTCTCTGAAATCGAGCAACCAGTTGAAGCCACAAAATACTTCAATGGATTAAATCAGGAAAAATATTGCTGTACCCTGAGTTAGGTGATTTTGGCAAATTCTCCATGTGAGATACAGATTATCAACCTTAGATCTCCTAAAATAACTCTCTTCCTTTGGCCCATGCAGGCAAAAGAAGGATTATAGGATCCACTTATATGTCTCAAAAAAAAAAACTCCTCTGAAACAACGAAGTCTCAAGCAGACTTACAATTCTGGTACGTGCCAAGTTTTCATATAGATTTGATGCAAGCTTTTGTTGGCGTTATTATGTGAACATCTGTTATGATCTGTATTGCACCATAGGATAACCTTGCTTTATGCATCAGTTATGAAGACCAGTTCTTGTTTTGTGTGAACTAAAACTTCAATGTATTGCAAAAAATTATGAAGAAAGGTAGGAGGCATAAAGGAAAAGGGCTACAACAGTAAGAGATCAAGATATGACCTTGAACATATTCTGATATGTATTTGTGTAATGTTCATGCTGACTTGCGCAAGATCTGAATGTTATGGTGTTATTGCTGAGTATCTCCTGATTTGTATTTTTATGGCATTCACTATAGCTTTGGGCATGCAACTGTGTACATTTCTGTAATGCTGGTGCTGGCATTGCGCTCTAAAACATCTTCTATAAAGCATCACTGCATTGGTATGTATTTTTAGAAAACTAAAGCTGATTTTTGTGGGTGCTGCGATATATTTTTGCTACTACTGCTAACTTTGCACTTTTAATGTTGTTCCCTTGGTTCACATTAAGTTAGCTTTCATTTAGTTCCCAATCCATTTCTGTTAACTACAAACACCTTTCATCGGGAAGTGTTTGAATTTAAAGTGGGAGGAAGCATAAAGGTAGTTTTGGAAACAGCATTCTATGGAAACTATTCCTAAAGCATTCATGATCTCCAGATGTGTATTTACATGTTTGCAATTTATCTTGTGGATGCATCATGGAAAATGTTAGGAAATTATGCTTCATCTTTAAAAATACTGTTATACACTCTACTGACTTTTCACTAGATCTTGATGAGCAACATTCAAAACTGAATATGTAGAACTAAGCGTAGAGCTGCATTAGAAAGGGATAACTCACGTCTCCCTAGCTGAAGGGATGAATAAACTTACAACGTCCTTCAACTGCATCTTCATATGACTTGCAATTTGCCAGCAGTGTCCTGATATAGACAATAATTTACTTAGGTATATGTGGGGAAAAAATTGAAAAGGGGAGCATAAAGAAAATTAGCCTCACTTTCTTACGCAAAACACACATTTGCAATGACTCCCTCCCTGCAGGCTAAAGGTACACTATAGCTGCATAGATTTCTAGCAATGCTCTCTGGAACCTGAGGGGGATTATAACACAGCACCTGCTCCTCTCTTTGATTAGGTACCACCAGCAGTCCCTGAGCCTTTAGGCTGAGGTGGCTCTGATGGCTGCAGCACACCTGGAAACTTTCTGGTAAGAGAGGATGCTTGTGTTTGGGAGCACAGTTATTTTTTTCACCTACAGCTTGATTCATCCTTAACCGATTCACTCATTTAATGGTTTTCTGGGCTTTCATATTCTCACTTTTCCCTTTGAGTAATACCAGAACTTTATAACACTGTTTATTTTCTTCAATATCAATACTGTAAAACTCTATAAAACATGGAGTAGCACAAGGTAAAATGTTGGAATATGCTTCACTTCATTTGAGAGTGGTTAAACCACTTCTGATTTGGGACCTAGAGCCCTGAGTCTCTTAACTGCTCTTTAGCACTTTACATATACCCTTTTTACCCTTTATGAAAAAAAGAAAGCCTGTATTTCTAGAAGAGATTTTAATGAATTACAGAGAATAAACCTGCAGTTGCCTACATTCTACAGGCTTCTGGTTTTGAATGATGGTACTCAGGTGGATATTAATTTAGCTGATAGAAAGCAGCTTGCGTTACTACATACACTCTTCTGAGAAGCACTGATTTCCTACCTACTAACAATCTTGTTGACAGTAGCTGCTTTTTCACGGACAGGGAAAATAATTTTGAATAAAGAACCTACTAGAATAGCTTTTACCCTTTTTTCTTTTCAGAAACGAACTGTGAACATACTGAATATTTCTTTTTTTCTTTTTCTTTTTTTTTTGTTACGCAGAAGTAGATATGCTTTTTTGTACATTGTTGATGAAAACATTGCAGTGACTTGTCAGCTTTCAAAATTCTCCTTAGATTCAGCTGATACATTTCTATATCATGGCAGATAGAGCATGGTTCTTGGATATATGTTCCCAGTTATAGGTGAGCTTGAACTGGATTTACCAACTCCAGCTCCTTTGCACAGCCATAATGAAGCAAATACCTGAAGCACAGTTTGAAAGGTTAGGTCATAAGTTCACTAGATGAACTGACAGACTTGAAATATAGCAAAGAATCTGATTAACAGGGCTGAAGAAGATCTTGTGCACTGGAAAACTTTTGTGTTTTTTTTTTGTTTTAAACTGTGTTGTTTGATCTAACAGAAGATATTGCCCCTCACTACAAACCTTGCCTTGCCTCAGGACACTGACCATCATAGCTGTAACTAAAACACTACTACTAAAGAAGCAAAGTAACCAAAAACTTTAATTTTCCTGTTGACTAAATCTTCACGGCATGATAGCATGTAGACACAGCAGACATATTTTGGTGAATGACACCCATTTCCCTTAATTGTACTTCAGTCTTCCATGTTCTAAAAAGAAGCTGTTCTGACAACAGACCTACTAACTATGGTATACACAGAAAATAAAAATGAAAAGCACACAAAGTGAATTGATCTAAACATGACAATGATGTTAACTCAATACTTCTTTCAACTTTTGCCCAACTTTATTTTGCTCATAGTACTTTAAAAAACAGATTCATTTCTAGTTTCAGAGTGCCTTAGGCACTGCTTGGGAATGAAGGCCATGCTTCCAGAGAGGCTAATATGATATTGAAGCTATAAGCTACAGAAGTCATTGATCACCCCACACCTGTATACATGATTTCTTATTATAAACTTCATTTTATTTGCAGATAGAATTTAGTATCAGATTACATGAATCCTGCAAACATTCTTAAGGCTCATCCTGCAAACATTTACTAGCAGGTTTTGCACTTGTTGCCATGAACAATCCATTACCCTCTGTGTAGTGAGCATGATGCCTGGTGGTGAAGTGCTTATAAGAACAGACCTATTGGCTCTATTTCATAAGTAGTCCCATTGGCTTCAGTAAGCACATGCATAGATGTTCACAGGACTGCAGACTTCTGTATTCTCGTCTGTAAGTCATCAGGTTGTGTACATCTTTAGCTCTCCTGAACTAAATAAATAGTAATGAAAAATGGCAAAAATATATATGAAGTTGCCTTTGTGTGCATGTTGTCTTTAAAATTTTATCATAAATGCTCTTAACTCAGCCCCTTGCAAACCTTTACCAAACGAAAACCACAATACAATACAAAGTTCAACTTCTCTAATAGATTTCCAATGATTGTTTGTTTTATATATGTAAGTGCCATTTTATGTAACACAAAGCAAAAAGCTTCTGGGCTCTCCTAAGGAAATCATCTTCATCTATAGGGAGAATTATGGTTCATAACATTTGAATACTTTCATAATAAACTCTCAAATGATGTTAAGTGTGCTTGCCCAGATACTTCAGCCACAAATAATAAGCTATCTCCTTCAAGTAAATAAGTGGTGCCTATAATGACTACTTGGGGACATCCACGCTTACTGACTGCAAAAATTATTTCTCAGCTGTTATTTTATGGTTTCAGGAACCATAAAACCACTTAATAGCAACCAGCCATGTTCAAAAAAAAATGTTATTCTACAAGCAGTCATGCTAGGATACATTTTTTATAGTGAATAATTAATGGACAAAAGTAGCACTTGAAAAATAACCATGTAATCAAAACAGGATAAACAGGAGGAAATAAGTAATTATAAAACTATTTCTGACTGCTTAGAAAAGATCCTTTTCTAAGATAGTAAGTTACCAACAGACCTAAAGCAAAAATAGGCCAAAAAAAAAAAAGGCTTAGTAGTTGGTATAATATTCTGCTGCCTAGGACCTCTAGATCTGAGACTAATTTCTCTTTCTCACACAGTAAAACTTTAAGACTCAGTATGACTAAAGAGGGTTTAGCCTCTCAACCTTACTATGCCGGAGAGACTCTTTCGAAAGACCTGGTACTGGTTGTTGTGGTGCAAATACAGAGCAAGGAACGGGAAAATGGAAAGGAAACTAGCAAGAACGGTAATCCAGCCCCTGCCAGAACAGGATCGAAGGCTTAGCGCCTCAGTAGTGTTCAGAGTCTCCTTTTCTTAAAACTTTAAAGGTGAGAGCATTCAGTGTAGTCAGGTGTTCTCTGCATAGATTCATCCATGCATCTTCCTCTGCTCAGTCCCGCAACGTTTTGCATGCATACTCTTTTGTGGCAGAATATTCTGTTCAATTAGTTTTGAGTAAAACGCAGATGAACTCTTAAGTCCCAAGATAAAAATCAGTGCGAAACTGGAGTTTCAAAAGTGTCGCCGTTTAAGACCAAATGGAGATCGCGAGGACTAAAGGATACCAAAACATTTGAATCTTGGGTCTATGTCTAATTGTATACGAATGACACTACCTCTTTGCTCTGTGGGGCAAGAGGGGAAACAAGGGGCGGGACAGGCCAGCTCGGCGGTTGCCAACGAGACCCACCGGCCCACAGGAAAGGGGGGGCAGAGGGGCGGCGGCATGGCGGTAGCTGCCGGGGTCCCCTGAGTGTCTCTTTGGGCTCCCTCATCTCTTCGGTGGCCCCTCGCGTCCTCCCGGGGTATCCCTGAAGCCTCCCCCTCAGAGCTGCCCCCCTCATGCCGGCCGTGCTGTGGCTCTGGTGGGTGCCAGGGTGCTCACCTGGGGGTCACGGCCGGCTGGGACCAGCTGGAACCGGCTGGGACTGGCTTGGGGCAGTTGCCAGCCTCCTGCCGGTGTTTATCGCCTGTGCTGCACGTCCGCGTCCTGCGCAAAGCTTAGAAACATGAGCTTATAGCCTTGCTTCTCCTGGAGAGAAAAGATTTCTCTGGGAAATCCTTACAAAGAATGAATCCAGCCCGGAAGAGCTCAGAAAAACTAGATTCTGCTCCTGAATTTAGTAGCAAGCTTTTCACTGAGAAAGCAATTAAAGCTAGAGCTGTTTTTGTGTGGATAAGGTAACCAGGAGAACACAGTTTTTCACAGATTTTTTATTGCATCTCATGACTGACAGCTATCTGTTGCCACTAACCTTTCCGATTAAGTGACAGCTTTGTAGGATACTCTGACCTGCACCATATACCTGAATTTTAATGCCATGTGTCTTCAGGAGTTAATCGTTCTCTTAATTCCTCATGTATCAAATAGTCTTTCAACAGCTTCCTTTCTCAGTCTCACTTAGATGTGACTTTTATGCCAATGGTGCCAGGATTTAAATTCCCTTCATTGCTCTGAATACACTGTCTTCCTCTAAGTGCCTCAGTCTCGCCACCTCTTTTTTTCCTAATCTGAAGGGTTTCGGTAATACTAATGTAAATGGTACTTTATGCTTCTAGATGCCTTGTTGACCAAAGGTTAGAAAAGAAATAACAGGATCACAGAAGAAGATGGGCCACTTACATGCTTGGCAGGCATGTTAAAAGAATTTCAGATCAGAGATTTTTGAGATAGAATAATATACAGTATTACAAAGACTATAGATTTTCCCTGCATAAACTATTTTAATATGAGGTTCTCTGCATTTTTCTGAGCTATCTGTGATCCTCAAAGTCATTGCAGATTTAGAAATGTTAAATAGCAGTTCAGTAATTCACCTGATACTTTCTTGTTCCCAGATAGCTGTGCAGAAATGGATAGTATTTTTCTTCTACTACTTAAGTACATGTCCCTGACAATGTTACTGCTATTAAAAGATAATCACAGAAAACAACCTAAAAGCTGAACTAAATGTTCCTATATTTATGAAAATACTAGTGTAAAAAGTAGATCTAAGAAGTGATCATTCTAATCATCTCAATTTTTAAAATATCTCAATTTATATTTATTTGCAATATTTCATGTAGGTGCAAAGCATTGAAAGTGCTATAAAATATTTGTAGATTTTTTTTGGAATTCTGTGATTATTATCAATCAGTAAACATAGTAATATCCTTTAGATATATTTTATACTCTACTAATGGTTTTTTTGCTCTAAAAATACTCTAATCTTCTTTACATAGATTTCTTCACTTGCATTTCCTTTAAATAAAAGGTTTTAGCTCTAGTAATATGAGAAGAATGGCAGTTACACACATGATTTCCTTCCGAGTTTTTTTTTTTTCCTACTGCAACAGCATTATGTATATCATGCATCACCCAGAATTTTTTTAGAATGGCAGCATATTACTTCTTTTCTAAATATTTCAGAACTCTCATCAGCAAGCTAACAGTCTAAGGCTTTCGGCAGCTAGAAGGAATCCAGCCCTTGGGCTACTGTTGGACTTGCCTCTGTTGCCAAGAAATAAAGAATCAATAGCCTGTATGAAGTCAGCATATGAAAAACCTATTCACTGGATTTTTCTGAGATTCTTACTTCAGACGTAAGAAGACATAATTTCCTTATGTGCTCTGCAAAATCGGTTAAGAATGCGTATGCATTTCCTTCTTCCTTTCTGCCTTGATCTCCCCTTAGAAGAGGCTAATTTCTAATTTAAAGAAACTAGCTTGTTGCTAAATGAAAATTCTGCAAGCTAAAGGGCACTTAGGGTAATACCAACTCTTCTCCATAAAACTTTTAAGCACATCACTGTGGAACAATCATTTTCTTATGAAGTATTTCCTTAATCAGAAAAGATGATTAAAATCAGTGAAGCTGATAGCATAAGCCTGTATCCGAAAGTGCTGCGAGTATTTAACTCAGCCTGTGCTATTGATGCCTTGTTTGATCCTGCTGAATGTACAGAGCTGCTCTCCATACTTCCTGCTCGAGCTCAGAATGGCACCGCTTTCAAGTGGTAAAAATGCCTGGGATAAATATATTTGCTGCTTGAATAAAAAGAACTTTCCTATATAGAGTAAAGAATACGTAACGCGTACTTCACAAAGCAAATCGCATAGTTATTACAAACTGCTTCTGGATGCTCCTGAGCCTTTGTAGCTGAGTTGCTCTGCCTGGTATTCTGTATACAGACACACACAGAATATAAAACATGAACATGTAGTATCCTCCTCATAGTATCTCTTCATTTCTTCAGGCAAATTAAATAAATGAAGTAAAATCATGTGGGCGAACAATGCAGCAGTGGACTATGCCAGCAACAAATGGTTTTCAGCATCCCTGGGACGTTTACAACTACTCTCTGAGAAGGTTCATACCTTAAACTGAGATCAGAAATCATTGCAGAATCTATACTTAGTTTAATATCAAAAAGAGAAAGGGAGGGCTATTATCATTGTTTTAAAGATGGAGACTAGAAACAGTGATTTAATACCTTTATTGTCTTAGTAACTTTTTTCTCTTCCCTCTTTCTTTGATCCATTCTACTTTCACCTGTCTCTCAAAACCATCAGTTCTGTTTCCTACAAGAATGAACAGATATAACAAGTGGAAATCTACCCTGAAAATATTTTTAATATTTCTTTTACATATTTGACCTGGTTGAATGCAAGCTGCTTTTGCTGCTTGTTTTTTCCTGTCTACTCCTCTTCAGTTATTGCTGATCAATAATTGCATACTTTTGTTGTGTCTCAGTAAAACTATAAATTTTTGAAGATGAAACTGTCTTTTATGTTTTAAAAGGCCTAGTCCTCCCTATATCAAAAGCTTATCTTTAAAAGTGTTACTATAATATAAAATACAATAGTAATATAGTGCTACTTTAACATATAATACTACGATATATAAAAAACCCTTATCATCCTCTGCTAGATTATTTGCTTTCCTTTCTCCTCTCTTTTTAACCACTTTCTCTCTTTTCTTTTTCCTGTATTCATCCTCTGCTTTGCCTTCTTCCTTCTCTATTTTCAATTCAAGTTTTCTTTGTTCATTAACCTTCTTTTGTTCTGTCCTTTTCAGACCACACTTTCTCTGCCTGACAAAAAGCGTTTGTGTGAAAGTAGGGTTCCTTTATCTTCCACTTCCTGTTTATGTGATCTGCCTGCTATATGGCCTGTCTACTGCATTTTATTATTCATTTATGCCATTGGAGTATCCTAGCAAAAAACTACCTGAGCAAAGCTGGTGCCCTAAGGCATCTTTGGGGGAGTTTGTCTGCCTGTTTGTTTGTTTAGTTGTATTTTTATTGGCATGGATTAACATCCTGAAGTACACGTCTCTCTGGCTATACCTGAGGGGTCTGGTATAATTACTTGACTTAATATGGGAGTTCAAGTCTGATGGCCTTGGAGTTTTTCTAAAGAAATCCCTTCTTCAATCTTCTCAAAGAAACTGTTTTCTAAAATTGTATATTAGTGTGATGCCCTAAGCTTTTTTGCACCAAGGGCACCTTGTCGGCTGAAACTTAAGGAACTAAAGTGATGCTCTCAGATATTGAGTTACATGGCCTTGGGGCTTCCTAAGGCTAAGATGGCTGCAAAAAAAAGATAAATTTATGTACCAAAGCCATTTTTTTTCTGTTGGACAAACTAGCATTCTCATACAACAGGCTTCTACATGGACCTTGAAAGATAGTAAGAGAAATTCTTTAATACCAGATGCCCTTGGAACCGCGTGTCTCCTGATACAAAATGATGCCCCAAAGACATTAGGTATATCATGTACTAACTGATGCCATAAAAGTAGCAAAAAGAGTCCCTCTGCGCTTAGATAAGATATAGTTATAATTTCTATATATTAGAGACATTAATCTTATATTTTGAAAATATACTT
Organism: Struthio camelus; assembly: GCF_040807025.1. Classification (NCBI taxonomy): domain Eukaryota; kingdom Metazoa; phylum Chordata; class Aves; order Struthioniformes; family Struthionidae; genus Struthio; species Struthio camelus. The sequence goes on along the minus strand of NC_090945.1, from coordinate 48,446,712 downwards.
AACTAATGTTGTTCTCTTTACCTCTCGGGAAAATCAGTAAAAAAAAAAAACTCGAAATTTCGCCAAGGTCCTCTACACTTAGGAGGCATTCACTAAGGTGTGTCTTTTGAAAGGATCAAAGTTTGGTGAGTTATAGTTTTGGACCTTAAGCTATCAAAGAATGTTAATGTTAGAAGGAAGAATTTTATTATGGAAATTTTAAATAAAGAGAAAGACTACTTAGAAACAGGACATATTTCTTCAACCTACTGCTGTGCTGGGTCCACAGAAGTCGTTATTCTTTGTCAGTCCCTGTTTGGGATTTTTCACTGTTTTACTGACCAGTTTAAGAGCAATTCTCCCATATCTTTGAGGCCAAACCTTTTTTTATTCCCTGAAAGAAAGAACATGAGCCATAAATCTCTATTTGAAAGGCAAGAAAATATTTTATTAATAAAATATTAAATTACATATCTCATGAACACTTTACAATGCAGTGTGTATTCTAGATGTATCAAAAATATCATTTATTTCAATATAAATATAATTTATTTCAATATTACTGCATTTATTTTAAAATTGAATATCTAAAATATTCTCGTAAGCCTTCAGATGTACACAGAATGGATATTCTTTGGCTAGTCCAACTGAACTGGGTGTAAAGCTTTTGGGGTTTTACTTTTTCTCCTAGAAATATAACTATTGAATAGTATAATATTCCAAGGACTATAGAAGGGAAATGATATTGTCTCTATTTTTATATGTTCTAAATAGTGATAACAGAACTTTAATGCTTCTTTATGATCTCAGATTGGCTTTACATAGATGTAAACTGATTGATTTTGTGCTAGTCTTGATATTAAAAATATTAATAAGAGTAAAGGCCTGTCTTCTTGTTTATAATTATGGAGAAAGATATTATTTCTTGTGTCTTATCACAGCTGATGACTCACATGTGCTTTTGTATTTGTTTAACTTCCATAACAGCTCCTGTTCATTAATAAAATGATTTTGATAAGATTATTGCATACCATTAACAAGCAATTGATCTTAAATTCTCACCACATTAATTGACATCTTTTGTTAAGTTTGTGCAAACAGTATTGGTGTCTTTCTAATCCTCTATAATCTTTTATGTAACCAACCCTGAAGATTCATTTCTCTTCTTGAAAAATGAATCAGGAAAGGGTTTATAAAGCCAGTATAGAAAGCAAAGGAAAATAATACTGTAATAAGTAATGTAACAATAATGTAATAAGCTATAGCATAATTTTTTTTCTTGCTATACATATATCATGCTAAAATTACGGGGTTTTTACTGCTAAGAAGCATGAATATATAAATTCTATTTGATATTTAAATTACAGGCGTATGTCTTCTAAATTTCTAGACCTGATTTTGACATTCAGTTAAATAATAAATGGGTATGTATGCATATAACATTGGCAAATATTATAAACCATCTAATATATTTGGGAATGTGTGCTATAAATAGTAATTCATAGACAAATTAGTAAATAAGCTATACACTGTCTTGAGTATTACAGTATTTATTCAATATTGTGGTATCAGACTTAAGAATTAGAAACTTAAAATCATACGAAAAGTATACTCAGTACAGAAATGTACTACCAATCCCACAATATAAGCCCTAACCTGTCTGAATGTTAGGTTAATAAACTGTAACAGACTGCGCTGTTCATCAAAACTACCTTTGTTAGATATTTATTTCATTATCGGCCAGTTAAAGCAGACAGACTGGTGGTATTCAAGAAAGCTTCTGCAATATCTACATGCATCATGCCATATCAGTCTGGTCTTTTAGCTCCACAGTTTGATAAGAACAAAATTCACACAAAATATTCAAAGCACAAAACTCTGTAAGTCAGGCAGGTTGGTTTTGGCTTTGGTTTTGATCTTTAAATTAGTAGGCTTGTAGAGCTCTGGTTTTCTGCTCACCTAGAAGTTTTTAAGCCTTAACCCAATTCATATGTAGAAATCGTCAAGATAAAAAACTCGTTCTTTTTCCATCCATCTCCCCTGAGAAACTTCACTTAACAATGAGGGCATTCCTAATGAAACTCTGGTTTCTTTTTTTCATGTACAATATCTCTTCCCCTTCCTCTCTATAAAATTGATTAATGATTTGCACACTCATTCAGAGTATGGGAAATCTCGGTACAATTCTAGCCTCCTCCTGAATTAATTGAAATCTATATCTCTCATTAAGATGTTTTATCCTGTAGGTGTTATAGGCAATTTTCACTGTTTCCTGCTGATTATGTTCCACTGTACAAAAGAATTCCTGATTTATTGGGCCAGACAGAGAGGCTAAATAGGCTTCCTCTTCTGCACCTTCGTTAAGACATCTGACTTCTCATCAACCCTTCAAGAGCTGTTTATATTTCTTACAGAAAGGATCGACCAGAAAATGTGCATGCACAATGACCAAAGCAAGAGCAAAGGTGTTTCTTGTATTACTGAATAAAGAAGACAAAGGAGGCTGGATTCGCGTGGGTTTTTTAGTAGCTGCTTAGGCTCACCACACTGAATATTTGCCATTTGAGTCATTATGCTGAATATACTTTGAACTCTCTCTTTGTAGGGCTCTGAATCCCATCCCAGTAGGTAAGCACCACAGCTCTTAGATTTATGGAGCCTGAATCTCTTTTCATGTCAACTTCAACATATTTTTAAATCAGAAGTAAGGGCAACCCAGCAGCCAGGTCAAAGTAGATAAAAAATAAACTAGACAAATAAATACAAATAAGAAGATATTTCTACACATGCCTACACGGTTTCTAGAAAACGACCATGTGAAATTACTTAGTGTTTGCCAGAAAGTCCATGTCAGGAAGTCGTTTCCCATTAGGCTCTGAAATGATGGACAACAGATTTGGCATGTTACAGTCTAAAAGGAGGAGTGAATTTTAGAACCCTACTGAAGATGTTAAACTGACAAGATTGTCAACATATTTTTGACAATATGTAATCTGTCAAAATACACTGTTTTTCAAAGTCAGGACATTCCACAGTGATTTATTGATTTTTATGAAGATTTCTGTAAAATATTTTTGACAATTTACCAGATTGCTTCTGACCAGAGACTGGCTTGAAACGTAAGCGTCCAGTGACCTGATTCTATTTTTCACATGCACAGAAAAAAAAAATTGTTTTCATTCCTAAATGAAATTAATTACCTTGAAAGTCATTAAACACAGATAACAGCTGCAGTAGTGTTATGCTTGAAGGAGACTTTCATGCAGGTAGATCCCCCATCACTTGAGGATTAGGAATGAAGGTCAACATTGCAAACTTCAGCCAAAAAAAGGAAGTAGTCTTGGAGCATCAAGTTATGTTCTATGCTTAAAGAAAGATTTTCTACTTAGTAAGACATGCGTTTGTTCTACATTATGTTCAAAGATCATTCCTTATTGCATGCTCTTGTTTCCTCCTTTTCAGCATTACCTTTTTTGTCTGTCTCTTTCTTTTTCCTATTACTTTTCTTTCCTCTTTAAGTTATCACTGTTGATTCCTCAGACTCTCCACTAATTCTGTCTTTGCTTCTCTCGCCCTTCATTTTTACAGCCTTAATTTCTCCTTTGCCTTTTCTACTTAGTTGTCTCCCAGCCTTTTTCTTTCGTCAGTCTACAGATCTCCACTTTACTACCCTTTAAACCTCTGATATCTTCACCTAGAATTAAAAAAAAAGGTTCATGGGGACAGAGGTACAAATCATATGCAGATTGTTTAATGCAGGAATTATTGCTGCTTGTAGCTGCAGAACTTACAACATCTTCTGCCTCTTAAAGGAGAGATTACTTATTTTTCCAGAACTATGTTATTCAGTGAGTAAAGGTCTAAGTTTTTGCAAAAAAAAAAAATGAAGAAAAGTTCTCAAATAATTTAAGAAATTCTAAGTGTGCTGACTTTGACAGGACGTATGATCATTTTCATTCATTTCACAAAATATTTGGGTAAGTCATACACAGTGTAAGAAAGTTAGAAGGAAGGTTAGACATATTTGTGGATATGTATGCTTCAAGTAGTTACCAGTACTGCTATGAAATCTTTTGTATGAGTATCTGGAAAAGGATTAAACTATCTTTAGCAGATGAGCAGGACAGTGTTTTCTTTTCAGTAAAAGTAAAGGTGGCATTGGCTATAGAGCTAGGATTATGCGCCACCTCTGGCTTGCCACAAGGCATGCAGCACACCAGTCACAAGAAAGTATCTGGAAATGTTAATGAGCACATATAACTAATGCATGATACCAGTTAATAAGAAAACAAATTCAGTGCTCTGTGACACTATCTGGAATGAAGATATGCAGAGGCTAAGCTAATTTGCCTCCCACTAATGTTTAGGGCTAGCTGAACTTCAAGCAGTGGTGACAGGTGGAGAAAAAGAGGCAAGTAGGTTTGCTTAAAAAAAAGAAGAAAAAAAAAGGATTTCCATGTAGTAAATAAATGATAGCAAATAATTGGGTAATTACTTTTATGGTCTTGAGGAGGGATATCAAATGAATTTAAAGAATCTGAAAAGCGCCTTAATCTTCACGACAGTTTGACAGCACAGATGACTCAGAGGTCAAAAACATACAGAGTGCAGTTGGAACAAATTATCTGCCTATATGTTGTGCTTGAAGAAGTCCCATGACACTGAAGAAACCAGAATATTAAACGTAATTCCTTTTGGGTATTTAATTTTCTGTCCACATCCATTTATTGTTACAATTTTTGTTCACATATTTAAAGAAAAAAGGTGTTAAATAATTACGTAATCCCTTGTGGTGATAGTAATCCTTTTGTTTCTATATTTCCTAAACAAATCTTACATGCAGAGGCCTAGAAACATGCACACTGACTAGAGTATTCATTGTAAAATCCAACCTCATTCACGTATTCATGATGTGATGCTTTGGTGAATGAAATAAATTTTGCACAGTAAATACCAGCAGATCTAAGTATAATCAAATGTGCAAACCACACATGCACAGAGTTGAAGTGTATGGCTCTAGAAACATTAATAGAAAAAGGTTTCAACAAGCCTCTATCAAAATATATTATAAAATTAGATGCAATGCTTGAAAATGTATTTTTAACAGCTGTGCATGCAATTTTAAATCAGATAAGTAGGTAACTAACAAAATAATGTATTTCATTGAGAATTAAGGATGAGTACATGATGGTAACTTCAGGGACTAAGAAGTCTGATTGAAATCGAATGTTTCCATGATCAAAATTCAAGGCCTTGTGTACACTGAAAATGATACCAGAATGCACATAAGGAAAGCCAATGGTGTCTACAAATCAGATTTGTAGCAAAACCTAGGTGGCTTAAGAAGGGAGGGAATTGCTCAGGTAGATTTTCAGAATATTTTAAGCAGCTAGATCTTCAAAAGGTTACAAAATTTGGATATATACAGTTTGGAAAAAGGGGCTAAGACTCTTTATCTTAATGATGTTTTACCTACTTAGCGTTCTTTGAAGTTCTTAGAATTTAGCCATTTGATATTTTAAGAATTTTTTTCTAAATAAAACGTTCCTGCAAGGTTTTCAGTGACTTTACAAAATCAATGTTTAAATCTGTTTACATGCTTCTAAGACATTCTAAACTTGTTTGTAGATAATCTTCAAAATACAGAAAGTCCTTCCTCAAGTTCAAGTCCTTCTGAAAAGCAGCCACATTTTTTTTATGCATTTCCAAAAACATGCAATTTGGATGGAGAAAAAGCCTTAGAAACTTAATGCCAGAATATTTTTTAGAAAATTATAAACACCTTGCATTCATGCTAAATTAGAACAACTCCTTAAGCATAACTATGTATTAGTCACCACAAGGCTATAAAAACATGAAGAAATAAGTGTTAGTTTATTCAATTGTGTTGAAATATTTATAGAAATATGTATTAGTGTAGCTGTTATTAATAGATATGTTTATCCCTATAACTGAACTTTAAAAAATTAGTATTGTATGAGTTATAAAACCAGTAGTTTTATTAAACACTTTCTTAGTACATTTTCTTCAAAAAAATCTATATACACAAAACTGACAGCAGAGGAAGGAATAATGAATATATGAAGCATCTTCATCTCTATGCAGATGAAGAAGTGTATGCTTATGTCCTTGATTTAACATTCACAGAAAATCAACCAACTTAAAGAGTAATATGAAAAAATATTTGCGTCAGCTCTTTTAGAGTAATCACGTATTTCAATATAGTAGTACACAATTTAATGAGAATCCCTTCAAAATAAATCAAAGCACTGGTGCTCTTTTTGGAAGGGTTGCTCACCACTGAAATATTCCAGAGAAGAACAGTAACTCCTGACAAACAGTATATAGATCTTCAAAGAAGAATGAAATGTGAGCATAGGAGGCTTTATCCAGTATTTCTACTTAATAATACATTTACAATTAGTGATATGTACACAGTTAATATATTCCAGGCTGAAGCACAAGTTCAGAACCTGAAATCTGTTGACATTAAACAAAGCAGCTTTTGATTTGCTACTCAGCCGAAACAGATTGCTGTAAACAATCTACAAAATGTCCAAGGTTATTTATCTTTTTTTCTTCATTTATTTGTAATTTTGTTTTTATATTTATGAAGGAACCCAATTCTCAGTAAATAAAAATGAATGGAAAACAAATATTGGAAGATTCATCTGGGAATAGTGTATTATCTTCATCTCCCAACTTCTTTCTCAGCTTTATTTGCCTTTTGGGGGCTGCTGCTTTCTTATTTTCTTATTTTCTTTAATACATGCAGTGACTAGTGCAATTTCTCTCCCTCTCAGATGCAGCAGGAAATTTCATGTGTTTTGATAATAAGTGAGTAGACACCCAAGCTCAAATCCCCACAAGCTTATTTCTGACATTCTTTAATATTACTATGATTTATCAAGAATTTCCACAGTTCCCTCCTGGCTCTTTTAAAAGACATTTTAAAAGGTTTTACAATAAATCTGTTTAGTGACTGTCTAATTTGACACACATTTTGACACACTCAATCGTCACATGTGTTTAACACATCTCATGATAAGCAAAGAAGTCTATGAACGGTCTAAACTTTTCCCTGAATGAAAAGCAGAGTGGTCTCTTTATTTCAGGGCTTGGATTGCAAATAATGATTAGCCAATTGAAAAGTCCAATCTATATTTAATAATTCTTTAAACAATGCCACAGTACCTGCATCCTGAAAAAGACATTCCTGTCCTTATCTTCCTATCAGACTAAAGATAGTCTTACTGTTTGTTTAATTTGCCTAAAAGAAGTCAAAATTATATTTAATATCCAGAATATTATATTTGATACATAAAGGTTTTGTGAAAAATTATTGGAGGATGTATTAGACACTTAGTACATTGAAAATATTAAATGCAAATAAAATATTTATACAATATAGCTACACGAGCAATGTATCTAGCAAGGTGTTCCTACTAACTTCATGCTCTACTGATCTGAATTTTAACTGAGAATTTTAAGAGTTGGGTTTAAAAATTATCATTTAATGAGACTTTAAAACTAATTTGCATAATCCTCAAGGAAAATATTGTTCAACATTCAAAAGAGCCATCAGTATTCTTTTTCAAAGCTCATATTAATTCCAGCTTCAAAAAGGAGGATGTTTATGACACCAAGATAAGAAAATACAAATACAGTTGTTAATCACTGTGTAATTACAAAAAGTCTTTTCTTAAAGTCATAACACAAGTACCTCAAACTTGTTTATTTCACATTCATCTCCTAACTTCAATCTTTCTTTTTTTACTGATGCAAAGGAAAATTATAATAATAATCTATAACAGATACACTTTATGCAATTTAAAAAAAAAAAAAGGAAAGCTAAGGCATTCCATCTTAAAGATGGAGTTTTATTACAGGTAATGTGTATTTGTTCTATGACATGTCTTGGGGATGTGTAGTAATTCTTCCAAAAGTCTTCGCTCAGAAAGATGCCAGAGTCACTGCATTTATGCACAAAAATGCATAATATAACAGTGACATCTAATAACAAGTGCAAACTTTTGCAATTTTTTAAATGTTATTTTCACATAAAAAACACGTGGGGAGGTGTTTTTACATGCATCAAAACAAGGTACTTCCATCATACACTGATTTCCATGGTTATGATTCTGTCTCTTGACCCATTATGGGGGACATGTCCCTAAACCATGAAGCTGTATCTTCAGGACCTCAGGAGAGATCTGGGAAGAGCCACAATGCTAATCCTCAATATCTTCATGAGGTCCCTAGGAATCAAAAGAGTTCCTTTTTGCAGCTACATCCAGTATTCACAAAAGAGGATCAGATAGGGCGGATGTGAAGGAGGTCAATTAGTGAAAATCTCCAGGACCATTTTTATTTCTCTCATACAGCTTAAGAAGGAGTGAATGAATAAGCAGAGACAGCATAACATATCAGAGACTGATCACTGCAAGCCTTGCCTCTGACCATCGGGCATCCCAGAAGTGCTAGGAGTACAAACCTCCACTAACCTCCTCAAGCTCTGTCCAGAGCTCTTGAAAACCCCTGAAAGAACCTGCTAACTACCTTCCAGATGTGGAGCTACTCTGGGTAGGGAACACAAATATCTCTGTGATGAAGTGGAAAATCCAGGTTGTTCTGAATCATCCTGGGCAATTACAACATTTCCAGCTGCACATCACGCTGGATCTATTCAGTATAGTATGAGATCTCTCACAGAGATGCTCAAATGCAAACACTGTTCTCAAATACTGCTCAGGATTCCAGTAAGGCTTTTAATCAACAAGAGTCTACATGTCAGGCAGCTTAGGCTAGCAGGGTATTCTGAAAGCTAGCCACTTGCACAATAAAGACCATGTCCCTCCTCTATGGTTAATAGATCTTTTCCTGTGAAATGCAGTTTTAAGTATGATTTGTAGTCATTTTTATTGCTTAGGCATGGATATCTCAGTCTCCTGCATACTTACATTAGCTGCTCTGCCACTCTCTCCAACTGTTCACCATACGATCTTCCTGAGACACAATCCGCGAAGGAATAAGCCTGCCAAAGGATTCAGACAGTGAGACAAAGTATGGCCTTGGGTTAGGACATCAGCAGGTTGTAGCTGGCTAATAGTGAATCATATTTTCTGTATCTTCAGATTCTGAGAAGTGCTAATATGCCTGCCTTTTTTTTTTCTCTGCTGACACATTTGATGGAGAACATCAAGCCAAACACACAGGTCCTGTGAGGGATTTGCAGCCCTAGGCCCCAATCAATGCATAAGCTACAACTGTCACTTATCAAACTCGTTCCTGTTACTGATGTCTCAGGCAGGCATACTTCCTCTGAATTTCTTGACTGCTTTTCCAGAGGAGCAAGGGAAGACAAAACCAGGCCTTAAGGTAGGGTCAGCCAATAGAAATGAACTTCTGTTGACTTGCCTGAATCATTTCAATGTGACAGAAAAAGAGTAAAACAGGCAGAAGAAAACATCTGCTGGGAAGAAAAGCATGCAGACAAACACGAGTGGGGTGGCTGAATTTATAGAACCCAGAAGAGGTTAACTCTTTGATGTGTTTAAATTTTAGTGAAGGCAATCTGTCCACAACTTTGTATCCAGCAAGGGCACAGGGAGATTTCTTTTTTCTGTGAGCCTTCATGTTTTCATTTCCCCAGCTAAGAGTTTACAGCAGCTTCCTGTGAGCAGAAGGCCAGAACGGAGAGATTTTGTAAACAGCGTAAGTAACATTCCCGGAGCTGAGGGACAACTTTTGTGCCAAGGAGGAGGGAGTGTGCATGGGAGAGCTGTTATGAATATGTAACTTTATTTCAAGAGAAGGAAACAGGTGAAACCACTGACTGAAGGAACAGGAAAAGGGACATGGTTCACTCTGTATATGAAGATGATCAGAACAAATTAAGAATTTATCAGAGGGAGCAGTGTTCCTGACCATCCCACCTAGGTATTGCAATTTAGTGCATGATGCAGCTTGTCAGACTGGTACATGTGACTGCAAATTAGAGATGGCTTTTGCACTATAAGTTCAGCCTAGTGAAACAGTTCTATGACAAGTCACATCCCAAATTCATCTCAGTGAAATAGCTTTTTGGTGTCCTCACTAAAGTTAACAAACACTCTGGCATAGTGCAATGACCTCCTTGTTTCCTGGTAGGTATACAAAATGCTGTAAAACACTTAACTGTCTGAATTCATGATTATCCTAAAATTGTCTGGAAAACTAACTTATGAGGGACAGTGCTGTTCAGATAGGGATGCAAGGCAACTGAAAGTGTGAGGTGAAAAAGATTAAAACAGTAGAATAAAACACTATCAAAAAACATCTAAAAAGTACAGCATCTGTAACAACAGTAGAAGGTCACTGAGTCAGATTGTCACCCTTAAATAATGCCTCTCAAGCATGTTAAGTTGCAAGAATTCTCAAAGCCTGTAGTTCTTGGTTAGTTGATGAAGCAAGACTCATCTCTTTAAAGTTTATTTTGTTAGATGTTTATATAAGAACTTAGATGCTATGATAGTAGTCTATCGAATAATGTCTTGAACTGTTAGGACAAGGACTTTAATTTCTTCTATATGAATTATTGGGACTAGATCTTGGGCTCTTTCATTCTTTGAAGTTCAATGATTTTTTAAATGTATATATTGAGATATCATTTGTTTTAAAATTAACCTATCAGGGACTTTTCTGTCTTTTGCAGATATTATCCAAGAAGCATACTAAGTTAAACATGCAGTACATACAGTATATGTTACATATCTGTAGCCTCCAGAGATATATTTGCCAAAGAATTGTGCACTAATTACATTGCGAATTTCACAGAGATTTTTTCAGAGCCCTGAAGATGCCAGTGGTGAATAAATGCTTTAGGTTTAATATTTAGGAAAGCAAGCATCTCAAAGGACAGCTAACTGCATCAGGCTCTGGAGAGGAATATTCTAAAATGAAAAGAGTCAGCAAAAATTAGTTCAAGATTTTATCTGCCACCAGAAATACCTAAACATAATTTGTCATGGGAAGAGGAAAGAAGTGCCACATAACCAATCCAAATTAAATGCTATTTTTTTTTCTGTAAACTATTCACAAAAGGATAGTTAGGATTGAACACAAGGTATATATGTTATATACTTCCGCAAAAGGCATTTTATTTGAAAGGTATCAGTTAACATAATGCCTTTGGCTATCTTGTAAAATATAAGGTAATTTTCTTCTTATTTTAGTGTTCAAACTGAGTCTTAATGGATAACTTGGTTCAGAAATAAACTTCAATATGGGTGATGAAATTAAAAAAACAGACTTTGGGTTTAGAGATATAAAAGGGGAGAACAGGAGAATGAATATTCTTGCTTAGATTTATTTTCTAATAGTCTGTTAGTTGTCACATAACAGTAGGCTATTGCAGATGCTAATTAACCAGGAACACATATTAACAATAATACAAAAGTTGACGGGTGTCCATAGAAACATAAGCTGAATTGAGATGATCGAATTCACTAGGAGTAGCTACCTTGTTCCGGTTTGTAATAGGAGAAAATATATTAACCTAACAAAAATAATATCTTCCTGTCATTGCTAATATGTAAAAGAACTCTATGGTGTCCTTTGGTACCTCTATTTTCAAACTCTATTTCTTCTTATGTTTTTGCTACATGTGGGGGAATGGTAAGGCAGCTAAACTAGTTATTTTGTGCAACTTTTTATGTGAGCTACTTAAAATTGTATGATTTTTGCTTTGACAGAGATAGGGAATTATTCAAGTATTAGCTGATTCCCATGCACAAACCTCCATATACAGTAGTATGACTTGCTTATGCCCTTTTACACAAAGTTAGTTACTTCTGAGAATGCTAAGGTTCCCTCTCATCCTTCCCTTGTTGATTCCTTCAATGTATTAGAAAGAATAGCATTCCTAATTTCTGGGTATTAACATGCCATGGATTAAGAAGTGATCTCTTCCCACATGTTCTTGAAGTTCTATCAAAAGGTGCATGTATCTTTCTCTGAGACATGCATATTTGTATTGCCTTTTCTGCAGTTTCAAAATAATCATATGCTCTTATTTTCCACATTATTTCATAATTTATAAACTCTATGTAACATGCAGCTGCTCAGTTCTCTTTGTAGCAATGAGTTCCCTGGATTTCTGGTGAGTTATGTTATAATGTGTTTTCTACTGTCAGCTTAAATTTTATTTTCTTTTTATTTAATTGGATATTTTTAAGTTATCATGTGAGAGGTTAAATATTACAAAAAGATCTACTTTTCTCAGTCATTATTGTTTACTTATATCTTCTGTTATTTATATACAGTTATTTATATTGAAACTCAAACTATTTCAATCATGTCATTTTTTTTTTTCCTCACAGCAGACTTTTTATTCCTTTACTACTTTTCCTCATGGTCCCCACATTATTTTTTTGACAGGGATCAGTATTTCATTAATAATATGGAATGAAAAGGGCTGGTAGAGCTATAGAAAAGGGATCTTCATTGATCATATCAAGAGGCCAGTGTCACATGCAGAGAGGTTTGGATTTACCTGGAAGAAGCTTGACTTGCCCATTCTCCCTCTTGAGCTCCAGGTAATGCAACCAGCTTCATCTCTTCCTAAAACTTCTTTCTTTTCCTTTACTTGCACTTATCACACTAGAGCCAACACTGATCGGAGATCTATCACCTTTTATATTTTAGCTTTTTTTACTCAGGGCTGTTTTGATATGGTTAACACTGGAAGCTGCTAGCATTTTGTTTATACCAGCTGTCCCATCACTTATCAAGAGAGAAATATATATATAAAGGATATGAATATTTAGCAAAAAGCTAAAGAATATATAGCTTCTCAGCATATTTTAAAAAGTAGTGATTCTCTTACCTATGCACAAGCTGCTGTGTTGGAGGGAGGGGCCTTCAACCTATGCTTACATTTAATACTACTGGTTGCACAGCCAATTGTAGATTTCAGCAATTTGAGTTCCAAATACATATACTTGACATGATCCCAGTCCTGTACTGGATCTAGAAAAAATAAAGCTTATAAAACAGATGTTTAGACCAACTGCCATACTTAAAACAATTTGAAAAGTCAACAAGATTGATGTTAGAATGTAGATCCAACAAAAATGTCTACCTGGTTGACAAAAAATGATCTGGTGCACTTAGCATAGTGAAAGAGTTCAGCAGAGTACGTACTAAATTTCATTCAGGTAGACACATTTTCTATCAGGCAAATTCATGCAGAGCATTCTCAGTCATTTGGCTACATGTTTTCCTTCCTTTTATACTTATAAGCCAGTCTCCTGGGTAGTGTCATAATCCTATGCTCCATTTCTCTGTTGATATGGCTGTTTGGTGAATGCTGTTTTTCCAATATGTTATTTCTTTTCTCTCTGGCTCTTCTGTCTCTCTCTACCTGTAGCTATATATAATCTGGAAAATGTGGCAGAATCACTCGGACAGTTAGTACTTTTTAGTCTGCTGGATAGAATAAAAGACTGAAATGTCTAACTACCAACGAATCACATCAGTTTCCAGTTGTTCAGTTACACCGAAAAATTTTGTTTTATATATGTGTATATAACTTTATATACATATTGTATATTACCTTGCTTCGACATTGTCTTCCAAAGTAAATCTAACTAAGCTGGTTCTTCTGAAGTAACTGTCAGCATAGATAGCCATATACCATCAGTCTTGATGGAACTGCCAGACTTTTGGTGAAATAGCAACAGAAGCAAGCAGTAGCAACAAGCAGCACCATTGCAGTCAGTTTTCTTGTGTCATAATCAGATCTGCTAGTGAGATTCACCATATCAAAGTGAATGTTTAAATTCCCTAGTTACTAAATGGCCAAAGTTAAGCATTTCAGAATAGCATTCACATTACCTTGTATCAGGATAAGATGCCTCAAATAAGCAACATGAAATGCCTAAGAGAGAAGCTATCTAACATATTTTCTGTCTCGGAGACTTTTGCAGCAAGGTAGTAGCCTGAATTTTCTGTCAAAGTTTTTTTCTTTGCTTATGTGTTAAAATACTTTCTTCATTTTCTTTAAACAGACATCTGAAAGAAAGGAAATGATTCTGCTGGTTTCTGTTTGTTATCCAGAGTGTTAATACATTCCAGATTTGTTTTCCTTCTCATTTCCAAGCTAGATGGCTACTTCTTATCTGTCCTTCATTCCTGGATGAGGAAATTCAAATGAGAATTCCCCAATCCATGCTCTTTTATGTATATATACAGATCACATGTCATGATAAAGATACTGTTTTGGGGAATACTAAATATGCAATGTTATTACCTGTTCATTTTACAACTTCTCATACCAAACTTCTGGACAACCAGTTTCACCACTAGCTTCATGTGCAAACGTCAAAGCTCTTTCTTATCTGACTTTCCTTGCTGTGGTTGTGCTGTGTCTTCTGGATAAGACATAAGTCATCTAATTTGTTAATTTCAAAAAGTTTAAGTGAAAGTTATTTGGTTTACCCATGTGGCTGTACCTTTGGACAAGAACAGTTAGAGAGCTTTAGGTATAAATCCATGTATAGCAGGTTGGTAAATTTGGTTATGGTAAGCCTAATCTCAGATTCTCACTTTCTATCCTGCTACTTGTCAATAAGACTTAAACAAATGCTTGCCAAGAGCTGTCTATGCACTGGCATTTTGTACTACTTTCTTATGTCTGGACCTGTACTAGTTAGTAACAGTTAGCTCCATAGACTCAAATGGACCTCACTATGTGGTGTACATGTTGAGCTTCGCTCTGAAATTCCAAGTTGGTAAAGTAATATATAAAATATGTACACTGACATTGTGGAACAGGAATAAGTTAATTAATTGCACTATACCCTTTTCCTAACTGCTAGTGAATTCTCAGGGACAATGCAAAGCAGGTTGAGGATCACTGGTAGTAGCAATCTGAAATTAGAAAAATCAAGCAAATAAGGAATTTGTACATATGGCTTCAGACTAATTTGTTTTCCTTTTCCCCCCCATGTCTTGTAATTAAGAGCTAGTAGCAGAAGACAGGTGTGGGCAACGGTCATTGTATTAAGTCTACCCTTCAAATAAAGCCATTCTTTTTACCAGTGAATGATAAATATTTCTCTTGAAGGTCTTCATACTACATTGAAAGGAATGTCCTTGACTTTTTATTCTGTTTTAGTGGTTTGAACAGGGCACTAACAGTGAGAGAAAACAAATGCAGGAGAAGAAAGGTAGCCTGAAATGATTTACTTATTTTCCGTAAACAGATAGAAGCATACCCAATTCAGGGACAAGTTAGAGCAACTGTTGTACCTTGCGGGAGCAAAGTGAACTTTAAAACAAAACTTTACTAAATTAATTAATTAACAAACACACTGTGTGCTGATGGGTAATTCTTACACACTGTTAACCATTAGCACTGCATAATGCAAACTAATTGTTTTTAAAAATCCTAGGCAGAACTGAAGTGGGCTTGTTGTCTTTCTTCTTAGTCTTTCCTCAGTTCATCATTGCCATTTTATGCTTCTTACCCTCTCCCTTTAAAGGAGGATCTCAAAAGCTCCAACTGCCATTCACCTTGTTTTCAGTTTTGACAGTCATCCTTCATGTGTATTCAGAAGGATGGCCTACCTATTTGCAGTCCCTTGAACTTATCTTGATCTTTGTTCTTTCTCTTGGGACTGCAATTTCGATCACTAGGATGCTTCCTATATGCAACTGCATGCATCTTTGCTTGCCCCTTTGCTGTTCACCTTTCTTGCATACTTAATACCTATACACTGTCTGGCTATTTCATCACAGTGTTACAAAATATATTTATATGCTGTTGTTGATTATGCTATGTCAGTAGGTTTATATTTGCATTTAAGGCAAGCTAAAGTGAATTTTGTCCTGAATAGCGTATTTTTAATTAATAGGTTTCATAGGCCTCTGCTTTATTTACAATACCATCTCTTCAATCTGGTTTGTTCTCTATTGCCATATTAATGGTCATGCTGTTTCAGAATGGGAGCAGGCATGGTTTAGAATCTGCAGAAATTAGAAACATCATCTGAAGAAGAAATGCATTTTATACTACTTAAGATTTTTTAACTGTGCTGTTCACAGGATAATTTTGATATAAACAACAATCTGTCATAGAATATTTTCTGATAAAGCTGGTCAAAACATTTCTCAGCTTGATCAAGATCTCTTGTCAAAGTTAAGTCAGTTCGTCATTTATTATAAATTTTAAAAATGGTATAAATATAAAACCTCTTTCACTTTTAAGTTTGCTTAAAGTTTCTTAACAAAAATTCAGCAATTCCAGTTTTAAACAACATGTTCATTTGGTTTAAAAATCAAAATAAGCTGTCCTGCCTGTAGGTGAATTTACACTAGAGATTTTATCAGTGTAATTGTTTAATCAAAAAAATTGTATACAATCTAAATATTATTCTGCTAGTGAACATTTCTATACAGATCAGACCTATATTCAGTTTAGTGATAAGTGGAATAAAGGAATCAGTTCTCACTGTTGTTATAGATTCATGGATTGCAGCCAGAAAAGGCTATTCAATCATCTAGTATGTTTTTCTGCATAACATGAGACTTCTTGAACTAGGACAGCAGCTCCGGCTTGAACTACAGCAGCATGAGGGAACCCATTTAAGAATTTCCAGAGAATTTCAATCAACTGTAAGAGCTGGTCATATGTTCAAAAGATATTTTGGGCTACGCTCAAAAAATGTTTGCCTTTGACTACATTTAGCTGCCACTACCAGCCATCAAATGTTATTGTTGCATGTTTTTCTGATAGACTGAGAAGAAACTTCCCTTGCCAAGCATCTGTCCTTCTCAGCTACAAATCTTAATTACAAACAACATAAGTCATACTTTAACTTTTTGGGAAGGTCCTTATCTGGCAAGTTCTCCAACCTTTTCTCCACTCCTTCTGTTCTTTTTTAACCTGCTCCATTTTATCCATGTCTGATGTAAACCCCAGAACTAGATATTACTGACTTAAAACCACACCATTCTAAGAACAAAGCTAAGAAAGTATGGAGATGTTCCATACACCTTATATCACAATTGTTTTATTTATATTTAGACTGTATTATCCCCTTAAGTTAAAACATCTCAGTGAAAGTTTATTCTTAACTGATTATCCAACTTACTCTCTGAGTCCTTCTTAGCTATAATATAAGTAAATGGTCTTATTCAGTTATTTCAGTCTTTCTGTTATCTGCATATTCAATGAATAGTAATGCTTTCCTACAAGACATAGGTAACAAATAATAGTAAAAGGCAAAAAAAAAAAAAAAACCACAGCATGGTGCTACTAGCAGCTTATTTGCTACATGATGTTTTTTGACCCACAGTTAATTTTGAACTTAACACTTAGACAGCTTTTACGGAATCACAGAATCACAGAATGGTTGAGGTTGGAAGGGACCTCTGGAGATCATCTAGTCCAACCCCCCTGCTCAAGCAGGGTCCTCTAGAGCATATTTCCCAGGATCACATCCAGACGGGTTTTGAATATCTCCAGCGAAGGAGACTCCACCACCTCTCTGGCCAACCTGTTCCAGTGCTCTGTCACCCTCACAGTACAGAAGTTTTTCCTCAGGTTTAGGTGGGACTTCCTGTGGTTCAGTTTCTGCCCATTGCCTCTTGTCCTGTTGCTGGGCACCACGGAGAAGAGCCTGCCCCATCCTCTTGACATCCCCCCTTCAGATACTTGTACACGTTGATGAGATCGCCTCTCAGTCTCCTCTTCTCCAGACTGAACAGGCCCAGCTCTTGCAGTCTTTCTTCATAGGAGAGCTGCTCCAGCCCTCTAATCATCTTGGTAGCCCTCCGCTGGACTCTCTCCAGGAGTGCCATGTCTCTCTTGTACTGGGGAGCCCAGAACTGCACACAGTACTCCAGGTGAGGCCTCCCCAGGGCTGAGGAGAGGGGCAGGATCACCTCCCTCCACCTGCTGGCAACACTCTGCCTCATGCACCCCAGGAGACCATTGGCCTTCTTGGCCCCAAGGGCACACTGCTGGCTCATGTTTAACTTGTTGTCCACCAGCACTCCCAGGTCCTTCTCGGCAGAGCTGCTTTCCAGCAGGTCAACCCCCAGCCTGTACTGCTGCATGGGGTTCTTCCTCCCCAAGGTGCAGGACCCTGCACTTGCCTATGTTGAACTTCAGGAGGTTCCTCTCCGCCCACCTCTCCAGGTCCCTCTGAATGGCAGCACAGCCTTCTGTGTGGTGTTTCAGCCACTCCCCCCAGTTTCGTATCATCAGCAAACTTGCTGAGGGTGCACTCTGTCCCTTCCTCCAGGTCATCGATGAATATATTGAACAAGACTGGACCCAGGACTGACCCCTGGGGGACACCACTAGCCACAGGCCTCCAACTAGACTCTGCGCCATTCACCACAACCCTCTGAGCTCTGCCATCCAGCCAGTTCTCAATCCACCTCACCGTCCACTCATCTAGCCCACACTTTCTGAGTTTACCTATGAGGATGTGATGGGAGACAGTGTCAAAAGCCTTGCTGAATCTATTTAATGTGTGAAACGCAGACTTTGTAGCTTTCTTTTTTATTACCCAAAGTGTGCTACAATATCAAGACAAAAGCTTTTGATGCAATGGGTGTATTTCATCAGTCCCATTTTAATTATCAACCAAACTTGTAGTGTCATTGAAAAAAGGTATCAAGTTAGTTTGATGATATTTATTTTCTATAAGCTTATTTTGATTGACATTAATTATATTTCCCTTCTTTATTTCTTTATTAAACAAGTGCTCTATCAGCCTTTTCCATTACTTTTTCTTGAGATCAATGTCAGATTGACAGGCCTAGCATCACCCAGCATCATTTAACTCACACTTTTTGAATATTGTCACAACATCATCTTTCTTTCAGTGTCTGGAGAACTGCCCCAGTGTTCCAAGAGTTACAGAAAATCAATATTAATAGTGCAGAATGCTCATTGGACATATATTTTGTAACAAATTATGTAGATCCTTTGATTTACAAATGCCAGACTTTAGCCCATGCAGCGCAACATTAGTCCAATATTCAAAGAGGAAAGAATTTCATGTTTTTCAAATGATTGAAATACACCATCTGACATTTTCACAAATACAGGAGAGAAATAATGTGACCATTAATGGACAAAGTTTGGTCTTAGAATTGTTCTTATTTCTGATACACTCAACAATAACTGCTTTTTAACCTTAGCTTGGCTACAGTTCTCTACGTGGAGTTTTGGTTTCCTCATTACTTTTCTAAAAAATCCTAATTTCTAATTTATCTTCTTTCATTTGTGATATACAGATTTCTTAATAGTTTAACTGTTTTCATTTCCTCTTTCAACCAGATTAGGCATTTTTTCTTTAATTCAGTAGGGCATTTCTTGATTTGGAATTATGAATTTTTACCTTTCATTTTTCGGTAACATTCTTACCAAAATGAAATCTGCATATGGTACAGCTTCTTCTCCCCATAGAAAGTAGACTAATGAAAAATCTGCAGAAACAGTGTTTTTTTTAAAAAGGAGGAAGAAACCCACAAATTATATAAATCTCTAAGAAGATTCAGTTCTGTATATTTCTCATATACCATTCCTTTTTATATCATCCTAACTTGGCATTTCCAGCTATGTTAAATAATTTTATCTCCATTATAATCAAATTAGAAAAAATTATGTCATTCAAGTCTCATTCAGTAAAGTGAAACTATAGATTTTTTTTGTCAAATTCCATCAAAGAGTCTATTGCGTCTCAGATTTTGTTTGCAAACTAATTTGTGTCCTTCACTATAGGTGAATTAAAAATGGAATGACTCCTTTAATCATTCAGCAGAAAGAGGTGGAGATTCTGCTTTTTCCACTTTGTTTTTCCTCCATTTAGAAGCACTTCAAGTGCATTCAAAAAAAGAAAACTGTTGTTAATTTATATTTTTATTGGCATACATTTATATATAAATATTTCTATTGAGCAACTTAATAATTTACATGCAATTGTAAACTTTCAGTGGATGTTCTTAGTAAGATGTATGACACTGATACTCTTTCTTTGAACACAAGGTGTTGCTTCCACAACTGTGGTCAGTACAAGGAAAAGATACTTTCTTAGTACCTGGAAAAACTTGTGCTTTAGCAGGAAATTCTGCATCTTGACTGTGGTGGGTTTTTTGCCTAATTTATGAATACGTGCAAAAGTTACTTATATACCTGCATTTTGTAATAAATGTTCACCAGCAATGTAGGTCTTAAATGTAGCAGTTCAAGATTAATTTCTAATTTCAGCTTCCTGGAGCAGTTACTTTTTTAGGTAATGAAAACTGTCTTTTCTTATTATATGTCAACAGGATTTTTTTCATATTATAATTTTGGCATTTCCAATTCAGAATTTTCTTCAGGTCTTCTTGTTTGCATTTTAATTGGGTGAGACTATCCTGCAGATTAGCACAAAAATGCCAGCTTGCACATCTAACCTTTTGATTTAAAAACTCTTATGAACCATATGACTTTGGCATTATTGTGGTTGTTATTGTTTTCCTACAGAACCAAGGTAGACAGAATACATTTACGCCTATCTGAAGTGTTTGACAAATACTAAAGGAATATTGGCATATAAGCAATGTATGAATACAGTCCAGCAATTTATTTCTCATTCACTATGAAGCAATATGATAAGGAAATGTTTGTAGAATTAACTGAATGGCTGCATTATACATGTTAGTAAACAGATCAAATTATTTCCTTCTTTCTCCTTGTGATAAGCAACTTTGCACTTCCCTAGGTGTGACTTTATAGGCATATGAATAATTCAGCTTTTTGAACTAACTTATCTCAAAAAGGAGTGCTATCCAACACTCCTTTTTTCTTTCCTTTTCCTTCCACGCCCTTTGTCATTCCTCCTTATGATGTAAATTGTTAAGATATAGACAAAGGGGAGATAATGATTCCTCAAGGCATAGTGAATGAAACAAAAGAATATTCATTTTGCAGGAGTTATTCTTGATTTATTTTTGACAGATTTAATTGAATTAGATTTCTAAGGGAAATGACAAATGATGACTACAGATGACAAACACCTTTTGACAGCTTTCTGTAGCTTCAGCATACTGTATGAGTAACTCTGTAATATATAAATTGACATAATTTTCCTGAAAATCATTACTTAAGGTCCATTTCCCTGCTTGTCAAGTAGGCAAAATTCTGACTGAAGTTGTAATGGTTAATATAAGCAACGGTTACATCATCATTCACGAAAATTTAGTAAAGGGATATCACAGAAAGAGTTGGAATACAGTACATGTGGGCAAATATTTTGAATACATCTGCTTATTTGCCATGAAATTAAAATTCAGGTCACCATGGACGAAAAAAAGGAAGACGTCACTCATTTTGATTTAAAAGTTTAGATTTTCTCAATATTTATTTGTCTTGGGATAAGAAAAAACAAGAAACTTTTTTCAATATTTTAGTATGTCCAGCAAATCAAAGAGTTGGTAAATCTCACAGAGCTGGTATCCACCATGTGGCCATTACATTAAAATATTAATAGTTTAACTGGAAATTAGAGTCCTTCTGGTCGCTTGCCCCAGCTCTTGACATTAAAAATAATGTTTCAAGATAACTAATACATATTTAGATATCTAAAGAAGCAGTCTGGTTTTCAGAAGGGCTTGATGATCATTAAGTGTTGAACATAGTAGTCTTTATTTCATTATTATTTTAACATTTTAATTTGCAATTGGTGTACATGTGTTATTTCAGTCACTGAATGTTTAGTTATACTTCTGAAGAATAAATTACCTTTTTGGTAGCCACACTAAAATTGTGGTCTCTTTGTTTTTAAAGTTCATTTCAAAGATCCTTTCTCTATTCTTTCCTGTTCTTCTCTTTTGTACTATTTTGTCATCAAAATGACTTTATATCAAAAATGTCTAGAATTCCTTAAATTCCAGAATTTCCAGGGCCTATGTTAGATTAAAATCTGATGGTACATTGTTTTGGTTAACTATATACACTAATCTGGCATATTTAAATCATATCAA
Source organism: Struthio camelus (assembly GCF_040807025.1). Classification (NCBI taxonomy): domain Eukaryota; kingdom Metazoa; phylum Chordata; class Aves; order Struthioniformes; family Struthionidae; genus Struthio; species Struthio camelus. The sequence goes on along the minus strand of NC_090945.1, from coordinate 48,424,710 downwards.
AAATCAAATGAAAACATTCTGCAATGCAGATTCTGTAATGCCTTTGAACATATTCACACATACATTTTACAATTCTTTTTGCATACTTCAACAGCTTAAAATTTGACCTTCCAAAAAGCCTTTGGGGTAAAATATATGAATGTTAATAATCCCCTAAATACATATTTACATTATAAACTGTTAAAGCTTCAAAGGAACTGTCACAGGCTGCTTTCCCAAACATTTAAGTCCCATGTCCATTCATCACTTGCTTTTATCATGCAAATTCTCAGAGAGAGAGAGAATTCCAGGCTGAATGAGAAACACTGACACTTGGAGCAAGTGGAGTTTTTCCAATAAGTAGCTTTCTTTAATTTCAGCCTTTTAACCTGAATAATGGCATTTCAATCATAATCTTACAGACTCCATAAAAAGCCACAAACTATATGTGTGTTATGTAAAGTTAATATGATCGATATTAGTAAGATACAGTCTTAGCAGGGATTTCAATTAAGAGGGAGCCTTAGAAGTGCTTTGTACAGACTGGTACACATAGTCTCTACGAAGAAAAGTTTACAGTTCAATTTAAGTCAAGAAGCTACAAGTGAGCACAACAGGTTGTAGGAGAAAAGTGGCAAGGAAAAATGAATTGAGCTTGCTGAAAATTATTCATCAGAATACCTTTCACTGGAAAGCGTTGTTTCAATCACAGTGTTAATATATGTGAGATTATGCCAACTCAGATGAAATTTGAGATGTCAGTGCTTTGCAAATTAAATTTTTCACAGAAAGTTGAAGTAGGTATTTATTCTACATGGTACTTATTTTTGGAATTTCTCTTATATTTTTATATTAATTATCTTATTACTTTTACATTATTTTATGATTTTAGAAATGAAAATTGACAGTATTTACCACTACTGCTACACAACATAATGAATAGTTTAAATTTTATGTTGTTATCTTATATTATTATTATAAATAGATTAAATGGATTTGATGTCATTACATCTTAAACACTTAACTGAAATATCTTTTTTCTAGATTAAAAATCTACTGTTGGTGGAATGTCAGATCACCTCCTTAAACGCAGACAAAAGTTGTTCTACTCTAGAAAGTAAGATAAGCCCTCTCTGTACCAATCACATGAATATCTGTTTCAGCTAGCTTATTTCTGTCTATAATCATTTTTCAGGATATTAAAAATGGTGTCAGGTTTGCAGCGGCTTTACTGAACCTACATTGTTAAGAATTTGTACTGGAGCATAAAAGGGTCAAAGTTGTGACAAAGGCACAGAGGTTCTGCTTATCTTCCTTGAGATCTGTACAGATCCTAGAAAATCCTCATGGTTCAGGTATCAGATTCATAAACCTTTCAATAAAAGATAAAGAGAAGAGAAAAAAATTCTAAAGAACCACCTTACCATATGTTCTTTATTGACCCATTTTCCCCAGATTCTCACACAGGAGAAATGTACTGAGGATATATTTTATTGTTTTGTTCCTGTGTCTTAAATAAGAAAAAACACATTACATTTCTCTTAAAGATTTGTCAGACAGCTGAAAATTAAGCAAAATCAAAAAACTGTATTATCCTAACTGTTGCTGCACTGCATGAGAACTTGTGATTTTCAGTAGAAAATAGACAGAGAAATAGACAATAGTCATATTATGCAACTAGAAATGAAAAGGAATAGAATTTGTTTTTATATTCTTCTAATTCACAGAGGATTTCCAAATAAAGACATAACTCACATATTACATATACTGAAAAATAAAACCACTTTTATAGGAATGCTCAGCGGTTTAAAGTGAAACAAACTCTTGATAGAAAGATAGCTGTAATGTCAGCCTAAGTAAATTAGTATGGTGGGTTAAAAGTAAAGATAAATAAATCAGACTATCCAGATTGCTTTTGATCTGCAAATTCTTTGCAAACATCTACCCATAAAATTCACAGCATTTGAAACATTCTTTAGAGTCTAGCTGTGCTGAGCGAGCATATAGATTTGAATTGTATTTGCTATGGGCAAGTCTCACAGCAATGGATTAGCATAACTGTGCTAAAACTACTGACAGAGAGAAAATAGTATGAAAATTATTTTAAATGGTGTTTTCTTTTTGAAAAAATATACACATCTCTAACAGAATACTATGAGTTAAAATCTGTTTGTTAGGGATAAAAGATGTATCCACTTTCAAATAATCGGAGAGAAAAACGTATCCAACTTGAGACATCAGCAGTGTCACAGCAGTGTGATTGCTTTTTATGATTTCTGCACTATGTACTGTGGAATAACAGTCCTTTAGAGTTTGTTTTAACATCTTGTAGTCAGTGATTGCTGAGACAGGGTTTTTTTTTTTTTTTTAGTTTTTTTTAATACAGGTCTAAACTTATGTTACTTTTAGTTGAGCTGAAATACTTTATTGAAAATGAGTGATGGATAAGCTGAAATATCATTTGGGAAATGAAAACTGCAAAGGAAAGTTCAAAGCAATAAAGGGGTCTAAAAGTGAGAGGCAGTATTATAAGAGCAAACAACACTGAACTGCAAACAGTTTTGAATAAAAAGATCTACAGAGCAGCAGCATGCATGCTGAAGTCCAATATCAAAGAGAAGTCTTATGTTTAAGAGAGATAGCCAATGTCTGACTACTGAATGGAAAGAGAAATGAATAGTTTTAGAATGTGCAAAGGTAACTGTTCTGTGACATTTGAATGCATTGATTATTATTCCTTTCATGGGACACTATATTATTATTGATAAAGAGGCCTGCTGGTAAGCATTCTATTAGTAGACCTATTATACACATTATATTCACAAGTATTTAGTTGAAGGAAATTATCCAGTTCTTGTATACCTTTATGTACTGTGTTTATTTAGCCATTTTTGAGTGCCTCTTAATTTAGCCTGGCTGCCAAAACAGTTGTCACAATCTTTCCAATTTTACTTTTTCATTAGTACATGTGCAGTCATGAGATTCCAGATATGGTGCATCCTATTGCCAATTGTTCTTAGTTTTGAAAAGTATTTTGAGGTCAATAAGCCATACTCTGTGTTGCTAAGGCATGTTAGCGCGTCTGATGAGCAGATTAAACATTTTGTCATTTTATATCAACATGTGAAATGCAAGTTCTGAATATTTTAATTTCTTTGTCTTTCCTGAAGCAAATAGTTCCCCATTAAATCAAGCAGCATCACTTGTTTTTATTTTAAGTGTTAAAACTAAAGGTCTTGCACAAAGGATTCAAATAAAATCCCCCATTCCAATCAGAGCTCCAGCTGTGCAGTTAGTAGGGCAGCAGACAGAGCAATGACAGTGATGGAAGGCACTACAATGAGTAGAATTGGAAAAAGATCTGAATTCGTGAGAAGCCTGGCTCCAGTCCCAGGAGTACAAGCTAGAGTGAAGGGGCTACTACAGTAGCTCTGAAATTCAGAACATGATGCTAGATTTGTAAGGTAGAGCTTTTCCTGGTTCTTTGGTTGCTGTATCACCTTTTTGCTAATGAAACCCAAAGAACGTTTGTTTAAGTCTCATGGAGGGATGGACAGTTGCATCAAGCTGACACTTCTTGGAGCTATTTGCTAAAATATTGTTTAAGGCATTAAACATTTTTCCAGTAAAATTTCTTAGTGTAAGCAGTTGATTCTGTCATCACACCGAGGAAATGGAGTCAGGAAGAGAAAAATAAACAGAAAATTTTAAGAGAAATAATTTATTTGATATGCTTCAGCCTGAAAAACATCAAGAACTCTCGATAAAGAACAATTTTTATGCTGCAATTGGTGACAAAATGTCATGACACATACTGAGAAAGTTAACACATGCAAGCAGTTTCTGTCTTCATACCCTGTAATTTAAAAATATTTTTCCACAGAACTGGGACTTGAAGTAGTGACACTTGATTTGGATATGGACAAACAGAGTGGAAAAAAACTAACTGATACAGATTTGCGCTCTTAAAATGTACAGAACAGTAATTGTTAAAGAGTTCAAAAATGTACTAACATCTTTGCCTAGCCCATTTCACTGATTTTGAATCAGTGTAATTGTGTAGAAATTATCAAAGTAATAGTGAATTGGGCTCTGTTTTATAATTTCTTCTCTCTCTAAGGCATTTTTGGATGGACTCATGATAACTAAGCAGATCAAATTTACAATTGCAGTCATTAAAAAAGCAGTATCTGTATTTCTACTAGTATTTCCAGACTTAAAAAGCTGGACTACACACAGTATCTGAGATGGTGGTGTTCAAAGGTTTTTGCCAAAAATTCTCCTTTAAAATTACTTGGTCCATTTTCTAAGGTAGAATCTTAAATGAATATTAAATTTTCCTAGTATACAGTTTTCAAAAAGTTATATACCTAGGTATGTAACTCCCTAGGTTCAATTGATTTCTGTAAATGCAATAGCATTTGCAAGTCTCAAAAGTTTAGCAGTTCCTTCTCCTGGTTTGTATCTTATCTGTCTCTCTTAGTTACGTCTATACTGCCCTTACGAACCCAGAGGTTTCAGTTCAACCTCAAGTTGGCCAAGCGAGATGGCTTAGTTCAGCCATGCTATCTGTAGCTGCTAAGACTGGGCGAGAACATTTCCCTATGAAGATAACTAGCTGGCTCTGTCCAGCTCAGATAATACTCTAGCTGAGAGAAGCCAGACTGTAAGACAACATGTATGGGGTATAGGCCTCAGGTATGAATCCAAGCCTTAAGCTAATATGACAGCACAGACATAGATAGTCTCCCAATTGAACAGAAAAATCTCAGTTAAGCAAGATCTTCTGAGGCAAAATCTTTTTTCTCACGCAGGTTTGAGTCTTACAAGTCTTACGTGTTTATTTTGATTTTTCGACTCTCTGATCTTGGGACATACTAAAAAATTGAAAATCATATAAAATGGTAAATATTAGATGAAAATAGTCATAGAAATGTTACAAATGTTGGGTTCAAACGCTGGTTGATGAGTAGGAATGTTTTTTTTGTTTCAGATCAGTGCATCTATCCTCTACAGTAATGTACTAAAGATGCTATGCTGTGAAGCAACTTAGTATCCCACCTTTGAACCTGAGGTGATCAGAATTCCAGATACAAACTTTCAGCAGTTTATTCTTATGTTAGTACTTGCTGAATGAGCTTGTACATTCCTTCTTTGATCCTTTATTTATATGGGCTATATCTAGGTGCTAACATTACTGGCTCAAGAGACTTTAATAATATACCATACTCACTTTCAAAATCAAGTTATATTCTTACAGAGAAGCCAATCCACTACTCTCTTTGTAAAAGAAATTTATAGCATTCTATAAGAATGGCTCAAAAGACCACAGTGCTGTAGCAGAACGAGAAGTCAACATGGCAAACTGTTGAGAAAAAAAAAAGAAGATTGGAGTATCGCTTTTTCATCATGTTTTCTTTACAAGTTAACATGCAACTTAAAAATATGCATGAAATGGTATTACAGGGATTTCAGAAATCTATTGCAGACCAAATCTTTGCTGGAAAAGAAAAGCAGTTTTGTACAGCAGTGTTTTGATCTTATTTTGGTAGACATGCTGTTCAACATGGCTGCCGCATATAGACAAAGTCAGTTTCTGACCTTCATAGGAAGAAAATATAGGTATTAAAGGGCTCTTTAATCTAAAGAGAAAGGCATAACAAGAATCAATGACTGGAGGCTGAAGTCAGAAAAATTCAAATGAGAAGTAAGGCACAGTCTTTTTTAACAGTGGAATTATTAACCATGGTGGCAAACAACAAAGTGATAGGTTAGTGAAGAGTATATCTTTTCTGGAAGATATGTACTAGCCAATGGTCCTTATTCAAATGCAGATTATCAAGCTTAGTGGAGGTTATCTTAAATGTAATGGCCTGTGATATACTCTATAACAGACTACATGATGTAATGATGCATTCTAGCTTTGTATGCTTTGAATCAATAAACTTCAAACTGTGAAAAAAAGTGCAGATACATGATGTTGCAAATATCCTACACCATACCCTTCCTTCCTGAGCTTCCTAATGCATGGTATTTAAAATAACTGAGCTTCGTATTTCAAATATAATATGAAAAATTCAGTTCTAATCTGAAAGAAAGTAAGAATAAGGGTAAAATTGTGCCTCTGCTTACCAGAATAAAAATTATGATATTAATTACAATCAAGTCAAGAATTAAGCCCAAATCTCTAGCCCCCGACTGAAAATATATAAACACTAAGGTCCTAGCACCAGGTATGGAATTTATCTTACCTAGTGTCTGATCTAATCATTTAATTAGTTTCTTGTATATTCAGTGGACAGAATTCAATATTCTTAGAGATGAGATTGTCACGTGTCACCTTGGGGTCTACTTCAGGATCATGATACAATATTTCTTCTTACTGACTATAAAAGAAATCTGAATGATTAGCTCACGTGACTCTTATTCTGGGAAGATAGAATGTCCTTTGAAAGATGTTGCTTTATCTAAACAGATATATAAGACAAAAATTGAATTATATTTTTAAAATGCAATAATATTTAGCAAATTTATAGAATTAAATGGACTGATTGAAAAATTTTGACTGCCTTGAATTTATGATTTCATGTTAGTTACAACCAGAAGAGATGATGATTAAAGGAATTCAACAAAGTGAATAACAAAAGGGGAACCTGGTAGTGTTTATTGCTTTTAGGGAAAGTGTAAGGCTGGAGGAAGATTGTTAGTAAAACTTTTGAAGGATCAGCTCAGAGAGTGACCTTGTTTAGTAGTTTCATTGGAGAACCTAACAGGAAACAGAAGTTCTCTGATGACTGTATGAAGTTGAAAGGCACTGTCAATACAGAAAAGAATGGGGTATGGTGCAGAAAGACCTAGATGACCTTTAGCACTGGAGAATTAAAAACAGGATAATTAACAATATTAAAAATGAAAAAAAAAACCTGTGTATAGTGGTTGAAACTGGAATGGGTAGAAGGATAAGCTAATAGGATCACAATAAAAATGAAGATCTAATCTTACATGAGTAAAGTCAAAGAGTATAACTCATTAGCCTATCACAACAAAGTCAAGGTGAAGTTACAGGTAGGCACAGAGAGAGGAAGAGGACAGAAATAAATCAGAAAGAAGAAAAACTAATTATTTAAATGAAATGCTGTGTCAACTAGTGGCTATAAACTGATCATTAATATATTTTCACAGTGATTAGAGAAATTTACAAAAAGTAAATTCTGAAGCGGCATACAGACTGGAGAAAAGGGGCAAAAAGCCCAGCTGATGAAGCTTTTTAATGATGAATAGGAATTGAAGATATGGTTTCTGCAAGTGACAAGGACCAAATTAATTGGCTAAAATTACACTTTCGATTTCTGTGCTCCTGTAGTATTAGTACTACTCCCATGTGTAAAGAGAAGTGTTTGCTAGATTGGGAAAAGAACGTGCATATTTTGAACAGTTTATCCCCATGGGAGGAGATGAGAACCTGGCAGGGTACAAATGCAGTAACAATGACCACACTACTTCAGATTTTGCAGCTTTCATGAGCGAGTACCATTTTACTATGCTCAACTTGTAAGTCATTTTGTAATTCTTTTTTAAAAATGAAAGCAACTTCAGATGTTCTTAATAAGAGCAGATGGTTCTGAGGACTGCATTTATGATGTTGCTTAGATCCTGCAGTATAATAAATGTCTGAGTCATTGAGAAAGCTCTGCCCAGAATCCTTTTCAGTTGATACTTAACCTCTTCCAATATTGTTTGAAGACTAAGTCAGGCAAGGTGAAAATAAAACTTACCTTCACCTGCCCTTGAATCCAGCAAGCATCCCTGATTTGCAGCCTCCTGAATTCTACTCAGCATCTGATATGTATGTCCTAAGGACTCTTTGTCAGATTAAATTTAAATTGCTATCTAATGTAGACTTATTAATATGAAAATTTTATAGGAACATATATTGTGGAGTTGAGAAGCTTCAAAAAAGCTGGCATGACAGTGTTTTTTAGATTCAGCTATGTTGGCAACCTTGTTCTTTTCATATCTTTTCATTTTCACCACAGATAATTAACCTCTCTGTGTGATGACAGTTTTGACAAATGGTAAAGTTATTAGTGACCAACCTGATTCTATTAGAAATGCAAAAGATCAAATTCAGTAAGAAATTTCAATGAAAACAGAAAAGGTAAGATGTTCAGCTTGATTTTCTTGGTAGTTCCTCAAAAGAGAAACATAAAGAATTTGGAAGAACAGTAGTATAACCTTGATTAAAATTCTATGAAAACATTACTGTGTGCCTAGAACGTACTGCAGCATAAAACCTTACCAATAAATACTCAGAGACTGCTCAGATGGATTTCAGGTTTACCATACTTCATTTACTATTTTAAATTCTGTTATGGGATAGAAGTTACTTGCTAATGGAAAATTCAGTTAACTGTATTTTTATATATACACGCGCACACACACATATATATACATGTATATATGTATACAATGGAAAATTTGGATAACTATATCATGAGTTTATGAGTCTCAGGGTCCCTTCATCATTGTCTAATACTGTGTCTCTCCTAGAGTATTCGAAATTGACTGATAGCTTCCTTGTCTGAGTAGATGGCATACAGGGAGCCCCCTGTAGGTTAAGTTCACTCAGAGTTCTTAGTCTTCTCCCATTTACCATACTGCTACCCTCTCTCGATTAATTAATTCATTAATATCAGTTACCAGTGCAGAATCAATATCACACAAAGAAGTTTATAGCATGCTCAACCTCTGAAACTGTGCTCCTCTGTTTAGTATGTAGTATAATCTAAACAAGAGAAAATTAACAAGATTTCAAGCTGACCATTCTTTAATTCCTTACAGCTAAAAATATAGTAATTGGAATGCTTTTCACTTGCAAGTAACAACATAAAAATAAGTGGAATATGCATCAGCATCATTTTAAATATTGGTATTTTTTATTGCTTGCCAGTAAAACCCTTAGGCTAATCAGGGAAAATAGGCAAGAGGACAAACAGAGATAGTTTTAATTTTATAATAACGGTTTCTGAAACTCAGTCTCATGTAAACAGTACTGTTTTTGGTAGACTAAACCATTTTTCAATATATTGTCATTAAATCTCCTACTCAGCTTTACCAATCTTTCAACACTGGATTTACCATTAATCAGCGTTCATCAAAAGTTGTAGTAAAAGCTATTACTTCTTCTTGCAAATTTTGCTTCATTTATATCCTTAGGCTACCACAGGGCATTGCTACTGCTCTTAGAAGTGCTGGCATGGTTTTCTCACATACCTTTGGCCGATATTAATATTAGTGAAAGAGCAGCATAGACTTTCAGCATACTTCCCACGCTCAGATGATTTCAGGCTGGTTTGTACAAAACTTGCATCACAGTGACTATGGACTTGCTAGAACCTCAGCTCCTGAGTTAAAAACGAGGTAGATATATCTACACGCACTGAACTCTGACAACAGCATAGATGTGGCTGCAGTAGGGAGGCTGCATGCACAGATGTCAGAGCATGCCGAGCTGTAGATCGGACTCTGCTTGCCTGTCTTTGATTCTGACTCAGTGACTTTTCAAGTATTGGAGCTGACACATTTATTGTAATGCAGATAAACAGTCAGAAACTCTTCCTCTCTTCTAATCTCTTCCTTTTGGCATCTCTGAAACTTTCTATGAATGACCGCTTCCACCTTGACAGGTTTTAAAGGAACGAGGAATAAAGTTCTGGTATTTCTATATGTTTATTTCTAGGGGGATCAATGGTGGTTAGAGGTAAGGGATCAATTATGGGGTTCCTATAGGTGTTGAGATAGGGGACTCTATGGCTAAAAAGAGGCAAATAATAGCCTCTGTCTTTGATTCGTCAAAAAAATCTCAGCTCCCCCTTGAGTTTAGTGGCATTATTTCAAGTAACTAAGAAAACCAAATATCCAGGGAATCAATTATGGTACTAACTGCCCTCATGATAAATAAGCTAGTGTCCCTGTTCTTCTACATTATTCAAACAAAACTGTGCTAACACCAGAAGAGTGAGATGCCTCACTTCCACAAAAAGGAAAACAAACTGTGCTCCCACACAGCTTCCTAAGAGCATATGCCACAGACAGCAACAGCCTAGGAGCAAATATGATCACGTTTAGTCTGCTTTTGGTATTTCCCATCAACCAATGCAGTTTCTCTTTTAAATACACCTTTTTCTTCAGTCACTTCTTGTCAGTCTTCCTTAAGCTGTAGCACCTTTACCAGTAAATAGTATATTTGCTCATTTCTTCTTATTATTATTAACACTATATCATATTCAGAGCTGCATACTACAGTGACATATATTGGCTTGACTATTGGGATCTTTACTATATAAATAAATGATAAAATGTTTCTGGCTTACTAAGACACCATTGCAGAAGTAAAACTGGAAGAAAAAGTATGACTTAGTACAAACTTTTAAAGACAAGTTTTAAAGAAACAGAACCAGGACAGCTAAAAGGAGAAGTGGAAGCCTTTTTGTTATGTATTTCATAGATTTCCAGAGGGGAGATTAGGGCTACCAAAATGCAGCCAAAGCTAACCTTTGATTTTACTTATTAAGTATTTCCATGCATTGCTCTATATAGTTAAAGCACCTTTTTTTTTGCTCCATTTTAAGTTCTGCTCTTTTCTTCCTTCCTTCCTTTCTTTTTTCAGTCCAGACTCAAAAAGGTTTAAATAAGTTAACTAAGAAGACTGAAAAACTAATCACAGTTTTGGTAACTAATTACCTATCAAGAAAGGTTTAGGGTGAACATATTAAGATCTGCAAGGAAGGTTTTTATGGCCAGAGATACAGAAAGTCAAAATATGAGACTCCGCAGAGAAGCAGAAAAAGGTGTCAGATTAAATATACGAATTAAGTGCTATAAATAAATGAGACAATGTTAATGAAATAAAACTATCTTTCAACATACACTTGCATTCGATTAAGGACATCAATAAAAAGAAAATGTTGCAAAAGGCCAGCAGATGCCTTGAGGCAAATAAAAATCCCTAATGCCATCTTCATAGCTGAGACAACAGTTCCAATGGTGTATATCTCCAATGTATGGACACAGCTTTTTGAAGCTATGACCAATAGACTTCCTGAAAGCTCATGTCTCAGGAGAAATTGGGAAGAGGGAAAGGTTATATTAATATCTCTGAATTTGGCCTTGCTTGGTCATAAACATAGCCCTTGCAGCAATGGTAGTTTGTGCATAGAAGACTTTCTAAACGTATTTCAGATATGATAGTATAGGATGTGTGGGCAAATATTGAGATATGATGTTTATAATAACAAGTTATATTAAAGTAACTTTTCCTTGTGTCTTTGAAGCCAATGAGCCAAAGTGTACTGGGACTTTAATATTCAATGAAGCTTAAAGAATTATACAGGAAACGTAACACATGAATAGGGAGCATTAGTGCAGAAAATCCTACTCTTTCTTCTAAAAATATGTAGTTACTTTAGCCCAAGGAAGCATTCATATTATACTGTTTGACATTAAATTCTTGGACCAAATCCCTACCTGTTGTACTCTAATAGCATTTCAATTTATACTAAGGTAAGGCAATTTGTTGTTCTGCTCCACAGGTCATTAGCAGTAAACACTATGTAAATGAAAAAGAATAAGAAATAAGATAATCTACAGACTCAAGTAAAGGCCTGCAGAATTCTTAGAGTTTGTATATAAATCTGTATAAGTAAATTAGTAAATCATGAACTAATGTTACTCACTTGCATTTCTAGAATAAAAGGTTTTCCTGGATAAAACTAAATGAATAATCAATGAACTTTAAAAATGAATGTGTAAAATGGCTGGTCAAAAGGCTATGAACAGCACATTGCCTGATAAACCATGCATGGTTTCAGCATCCATCTTGTTCTCTTCTGATTACTTAATAATTTTTGCTGATTTTCTCTACAGAATCAGTAAGGAATTGGTCTGAATTTACCCAATTTGCATATGATATTTTCTTAGATTTAGGAGTTTTCTTCCACAAAGTAAAGATATTTAGAATTTGTTTTCTTCTCTTTTCAGTTAGTGGTGGAAAAAAGCCACATATTACTAATATATTAAGATAGTAAATACATTACAACCACATTTTCAAATTTCACCAGTTATTTCTCCTGTAAGAGAGGGAGCAGATCAAGAGCTGCAAAGGTATTTGCCATCCATTGAAGCAGAAACTCTATAAAGTCCCTAAGTAGGCAACTGGATGGTAGGGGGTGGAGAAGGTAATAAAGGCCTGTCACTCATCTGCAGTGTTTGCCTTCCCAGGGTGGTTTCCCAAACAGCAAAACATGGCAGTTGCAGGGCTAATAATGCCAATGGAGGGTAAAGAAGAATAGATGAAGTATTACAATATTTAGGAATACAAATGTATTTACATCTTTTCAGCAGAGGTGCTACAAAGCCATTGAATAAATATAAGATATCGGGCTAGGAAGGCTATGATCTGGCAATACTCAAGCATAACTGAATCTACAAACAAAATACCAAATATATATCAGCCCGAAACCTAGTTACTAAGGTACAAATCTAGTTACCAAGATACTAAGATATAATGCACATGTCTTTGGAAGTTTTCTACTGAGACATGTCTGTGGCACAGCTAGGAAAGGCTGCTGCAGATACAGGGCTTTTGTGAGAGAGAAACTGTCTTTTTCTTAGTAAGGTGAAATAATAAAGTATTAATGTAGTATATTTCCTGCCTGAAGAGATTTAAAAAGCCTAGTGAAAGCTAAGCAAAACCAAGACATTGACTCATTATTTGCCAAATTTTAGTGTGTTCTCTGATGTTCCCCCACAAAAATGTCAGGAAATGTTTTTAAGAAAAAGATCTTTCCTCTCCACCCTCTCCTTCCCAATACAATTCACAGGACAGGTTCTGTTGAAAGCAGATTCACTGAAGCTTTATGATAGATCCAATATACCACCATACCAAACTATTCTAGCATATACATTTCAGATGTATATAGTTAGACTATGACCTTGTGGATATTTCTAGGAATGCAGACATTTAAAATCTTTTGCTGTGCATTTCTACACTGTGTTATTTAGTAGTAGTGTTAGTGCTACCGAAAAAGGCTGGATTGACAGCCCCAAAGGAGACAACCCTCCATAGAAAAGGGATAGGGTCAACAGATTTCACTGCACTAGCTCAGCAGTGTGTTTCAGTGTTTACTTAGAAAAGGAGGTCAATCCTTTTGCCCATTTACTTTTTAGCCTTTCTGATCAAACTGCCAAGTTTGCCAATTAGTGCCAGTTGTACTCAACATAATCTATGATCTGCCTTGGACATAAGCAGGGCTGCTACACAAATACACTTCATGCAGGCAACTAAAAACAGCTGTTCCACAGGATTTTAAAGTCACTTCTAACCTTGGCAATATTTGAACTGACAACCAGGAAAAAAAGCTTCAAAATGTACTCATAGATAATATGTATATAACATTCATAGAGGACATTCTGGCAAATTTTGAATGAATTCTATCATATTACTCATATAATATACATGAAACATTTATGGAACCTGTAAGACAGTTTATAACAAAAAGGCCCTATATTGCACCCCACATTCATCATGGAAAAATGTGTCTATGTACTATAAAACTGGGCAAAGCATTGGCATGAAGTGAAAGGTAAGAAACAATATGTAGGGACCTATCAGTCTGAAACAAAGCTTCTGTCTTAGACATCCTACATACAGCCTAATCACATATTACATATAGCTTGCTAGTATTAGGGGTTACAAAATTCCACAGGAGCTGGTAGTAACAGAGGATAAAGGTGATACCTTTTTATGAGGAAGGAAGAGATTATGCCTTGAGATTTTTCGTAAAACTAATTCTTTAGTATAGCATCTAGAGGAGGTTTGGAACAGAAGAATGATAAAACTGACTTTTAAGACTTATGTGGATTGTATAAAAAATTAAAATACAATCCACATTAAATTAAATTCAAACTTGGCTGCTTTTTTTTCAGGATTGGCACACATATAAGGTGGGCATGGTTGTCAGGTATGTTTCTTTAGGGATTGTCAAGGATGTAAAATGATCTTAAATTTATATTACATTTGCTATCTGGCTGAGGTAGCCCTAGGAAACCAGTCACTGTGCAACATCTGACTATTGTATTCATATTATACTACCTTTCTAAAAATGGAAGGGAAGATAAAGGTGCAACATTTTTGATGTGCACATAATGAAAGGTGTCAAAGAAGAGGAAACAAGTTTCAAGCACGCTGAGATCCAGCAGTAAATTTTAGGACTGCATGTAAAAGCTTTAGTTATCATTTAAAAAAGGTTTTCTGCTAATACTTCCCATATGCCAATTTCAATCCAACCATAATGATTCTAATATTTCAAAAACAAAGCAAAATCCCAAAAGAGAAGTTAGACAGCTCTCATTACTGATAGAACACTATCTAAACTGTGCTAAAACTGTCCATGAAAGATAGAGTTCTCACATACTTTTCGGTAATATCCAGCAGCTTTAGAAAATCTTAAGAATACATCTGAAATTGCAGAAAGAATTTTTAGCCAAATCACCTAGCTAACTGAAATTAATTAAGTAAGAAAAAATATGTGTACTCATTTGACTCTATCAGCTTACATACACATGCAAATAATATTTAAAAATTTGATATTCCATTTACAATGCTGACTGTCAAAAGAACTCTAAAATTAAAAAGGTATTTCAGGTCTTTGTCTCTCTCTGAAAATGAGAGTGTTAACATGGTCCATCTATAAGATAGATATTGTATATATTGTAGTGGTGTTGTATTATGGCAATATCTATACTTATACAGAGGTATATGGACCACCAAGAACTTCAGGTAGCAAAATATATTACTAAAAGTTTTTGTGGAAGTTTTTCTTTATCTCAGAAATTGTTTCCTTTCTGATATGAGGTCTTCATGAGGTCTTTTGCCCTCTGTGGGCTGCATTACAATTCATCTCTCACTGTGAAGCAAGGAATATGGTTTAGAGTGAAAAGAAACACAAATACAATTCTACAAGTGTTGACAGCTCGTTAAAAACTTTGAGCAAGGTTCAAGAATTTTTCATTGTGAAGAATTTTGAATGACTCTTGAAGGTTTGCTCAAAGCATAAGGATCTTCTCCCAAAGTTTCTAGTCAGGAGTGAGAAGAATCTGTATAAGGAAAATAGTATGAAAAATAGGTCTTACAAACTATTCAGTTATTTTTCCAATTTTTCACCATTGATAACTCAGATGTAGCTTCAAAGTTAAAAAGCGCTACATATGACATGACCTTAGATTTCAGTCCCATTTTAAGTGACTCACACACATTTGTTTAAATCTTCACACACATTTGTTTAAATCAATGAAAAGTCCCAAACTAACATTATACAAAGTTATTATGTCTATTTTCTGATGTGTCATACAATCTTGGTCATAGACGGGATTCAAGTTAGATTAAATCTCTTTTTTAATTCTACTCATATATTTTATTTTAGCAGAGCAACAGCTCCAGCTTATTTTAGTGAGTTATGAGACCCTCAAAGGGTGCGTTTGTGGGTAAACATTTTGCTTTTTTTAAGTATGTATTAGTCATGCAATCAGTCATTTCTCAAATGATAAAAGGTTTCAAGGTCATGAAGTGACTGCTGCGATGCTTACAATCATACTGCAAAACCTGGCATTATGGGCATTCCATTACATAACTGCTATGAAACCTCTATGTGTAGTGTGCTATTAATCACTCTGACTTGTGTTCCCAGCTACTTCTTATTGAGTAGGATATTAAGAGAAATAAGTTTGTGTCACTGCAGGATATTATTTTCAAGTATCTTATTGGGGAGGTCATCAACACATGAATATAGCTGAAAAAGAGAAAAGGCTTATTAAAGAGTACAGATGTGCACTTGACTGATTTGCATTATTACAATATTTCCAATTACGAAAATAAGTGCTAATTCTCTGAAAACTTGTCCACATCACATTCCTTCTACAGCTATGTCAACACTGCAAGAATATGAGCACAAAGACTTTTTTGCCTTTACTGGAATTGCCTAGGTATGTGCAATTCTCAATCTCTTTCGCCTGAGACAAGGATTTTATTAGAGGGTCTGTTCTACAAGTACCTTAGTTCATCTCAGCCACTTCCAATAAGGCCTTCTCATGTCTCTCCTTTTCATTTATATCATGCTGATAATAGAATAATTTTTGTTTCCCTTGACTGGAAACCTATGATTTTTGCATCCAGACAGGGAGTATTTTCTGATGTCCCTGGTTTTTAAAATTTGCCCTTCATCCTGGAGTTCAAATACTAGCAACTGGTAGGTCTTTTCCCTCAAATCACCATGTCTACATGAATATGATGGAAACACTTTTGGATCTAGGCTGCAAAGACTGATACATGAGCTGGGTTTTTGGACGTGTTGTCCACACTGTCATATGTCACTCACTGCTTTTGTTATTCTAGAGCAAGTCATAATGAATCTCAGTGTGGCAGAGATTGACTCCAAGAAGCAGATTTCTTTTCTGCTAAACACACCTTCACACTCTGAGCTGTAAGAGGCTCAGTCTGCATATAGGATAAAATTCTTTTGAAAGTGGAAAATATAATTCAAGGATCTTCCAATTAATGGTAACTAATGTCAATTTTGGTGAAGTAAGCTATTGTTTCTATGCTTGGAATAAAATATAAAACAAAAATACCTTTACACATTGTCCTTTCTGATCCCTTTAGATTAAATATTTCGTGTAAAGCATAGCTCATAGTTTTAGTCATTTCACAAAGTGCCTGAAACTCTTAGCTCTTTCATAAAATGGTTGAGTGGAGAATCCTTTCATTAAACGAATAAAAAATTTAGTCATTTCAGGTAACGATTGGTTTCACCACATCACTAACAGATATATGTCTCACTTTGTGTAACTTTCTCTGGAGCTTTCTACGAAATAGCCCATTAAACAAGAATAAGCCATTGATCTGAGGTTGTTGCTGTCCTTAGGTCTAGTCAAGGTTCAGTCCTTAGCTCCATTCCTGTATTTGTTTTCTATTTCACTGAGTTCTCAAGTCTCGACTTCTCTGCCACACACTGGTAGTCGGTGACAGTCTCTCCTCTCACATATAAGTCAAAGGATAAAATAGTAAAAGGGAAAATTGGATAGAATCACTCTTCTGTGCTTACATTCTGTAGGATTTACGGGTTCACCTGCTTTCTCAGCCATGCCTCAGTTAGAAGGGTATATTACGTCTACCCTTGCTTCTGCAGTTGCTCCCTAACGTGTCACAAGCGTGCCATTCATAAATAGAAAATCTCATGAACCTCAACGTGCAGGATCTGGCTGCAGTTCAGAGGAAAGAAAACACCTTTACCACTAACTCTAAGGATGCACAAACATTTAACTCCCCAGCTCTAATGAGCAACAAGACCAATACCAGAGAAAAATCAAATAAAAAAAAATATTACAGATGAACAAGCAATTTTTGTAATTGTATTTAAAAAAAGAAATCACAAATACTATTGAAGCAGTAATTACTTGTAGATTGTTCAGTTCACTCAATTCAGTTCAGGCAAATCAACAGCTCTTGTAAGGGACTGTATTTCTAAGTATTGTTCAGCACGCAATCAAGAGCAGCAGAATTTTTCCAAAATATTTGTGCATGTTGCTTCAGTGTTGCATCAAGTCATGTGAAATCAAAATTTTCTCTGGGGACTTCAGAACTACATACTTAGGACACGATCTGAGATTCATGGAAGAAAACTGGATTTTTCTATCAATTTCTATAGGCTTAGGGTCCTGTAAAAAAAAAAAAAAGAAAAGTTTGTCTCCTGCATGAAAAGTAAAGCCAAATAAATGGATCGAAGGAGGCACACTCAGCTTTAATACTAAATATTTAATATCTTTGTTTAGACAATAAGTTTTCTGCATGCATAGCTTTTTAGAAACATACACACATTTTATAACAAACATTTCTGATTTCTTTCTCAACGTCCTTATCCTTGGCTTCCTTTAACAGTAAACTCTCCTGAGAAACAAAAAGCAAAAGTACCTGTTTTAGAAGCATGTACATAAATAGTCTGTCAAAGAAGAATCACTGAATAAAGCTGCTTGAAACAGTAGACATATTTGGCCACTTAGCCAGCATAGGTCAAACTTATGGACAAAAAAACTAAAAATGTGATAAACTAATACAGCTACATTAAGAGGGGAAAAATAGTCTCTTTGTCCTTGAGGTAGAAACTATGAAGAACAAAGTACACTTTGTGTGATTTTATGATTTATCTACAGCAAAGCAGTTGAGTTCCTGTTTCTTGGCTGAAGTTGTCTTGCCAATAATGTGAAAACTGAGAATTCTTGTATCTGGATAAAGTTAGCAGGTAGTACTAACTCTTCATTAGGGCCCATGACTAAAACATCTCTGCTGAAATCTATGCAGAATGAGTATACTGCCTGAGCAATTGTTGTATTTGACTTTATGTTTCCACATCATGATAAACACTAACTGGACAAATAAAATATAGTTATTGAATCACTCTTCTTGGTGGCTGGCTTTGAAGAAAAAAAACATAGAATTCATTTGTGAAAGCAGTGTTTACATTTAGTGCAAACCTTTTCATCATTGTTTATTGAACTCATGCATTTAGTCTTTTGTTTTTCCATTCGCTTCTTAAAATTAGGTATTCTTTATGCAGCTGTGCATCAAAATGCACTGCAGCAAATTCAGATGCTGGGTCTTCAGTTGTACATTTGTTTCACATTTTGTCCCTGGAAATTTCATGAGCGTTATTAGTTATTACCACTTGGTGATGGGAAAATTAACAATTCCAACATTATGTATTATCTGCGAGATGTTACAACACTATGTTCTATAAAACGCTTCTCACACAAATGATTATAATGTTATCTGCTTTCCTGGCATATGTAGATTGCTTCCTTTTATCACAAATGTATTATGCTTCCATCTAAGTCTGTGCAAAATGTGTGATCTACTTTTTGCAAAAGCATATAAGGTCCTGTAATTACATAACTACATATTTTTTGTTATATGTGGGCAAAATTCCATTTAATGAACGTAGTTGTGACTACACACTTCATTTGGGCAGTTTACTGAGGTATAGTATTATTTCAAAAAGACAATATGAAAGCTCAGCAATAACTCTAGCTGGAAAGGTTGGAGGTTATTTAGGTTCAGCTGCTCCTCCAATGCAAAATGTAGACATCCACAAACCAGGACACAATATAATGTTACCTCAGTGTCCTCACAGTATATTTCAAGTGACGCAGCCCGAGTGTGCAGTGTGGTCAGAAAGTTCCTTTTGCCAGAATCTGAAATGCAAGCATACTACACAAAATATTAATCTCATTCCCTATGACAGGATTTTTCTTGCTGTCAAGTATATTTCTGAAGCTACAATCACTGTTTCCTAATATTCTGCAATGGAGCAGGTGAGGTCAGAGGAGATACTGAATAAAAAGGAACGAACAGAAATCCTCTCTGTGTGCTGTAGCCACACACAGGATATATGTAACCTGGATGTATAGCAAACCTGCTTGGGATGAGGTGAGGGAAGGTATTCAAAACTCACAGCTTTGAAAGTGACAGGAACAGATACTGCACATGATTAGAGATTTTGAAAATACACTGTTTTTTATATAAAGCATGAATAAACAAGTTTGAAAGCAATTCCTCAAAGGTATAAATATGCACACCTCTCTGCTATTTTTTAGAAATATTACAATTTCTATCAGTGGCTAACTTCATCAGATTTGTTTGATTGAAAATGTGCCCTTTCAAACAAAAATAACTGCCTAAAAAAATCTCTTTTGCTAAAATAAATAAATATTTGCTACAAATCAATTCTAGATAAAGGCATTCTTGGAATTTGCAAGTATTGTCTCAAAGTTGTTACCAGAGTCAAGAGAGGAGCTTCACTTTGATTAGTTGATAGGGAGAGCAAATAATGTTGTCCGTTTGTAAACTTCAGAAAGAGTTAAAACAATCAGAAGAACATTTTTTAAATTTTGAAAAGCCATGTATTTGTAGGGGAGCTATCATGCTTAAAGTATTCACCAAAATTCTAGCAAATGAGACACATAGTCACACCAGAAATAAAGATACCATTCTTAAAAATATTCTTTTAACCTCCATTTTTTTCAAAACTTGTTTTTGCCTACCTGTGAGACTCAGCTTCCTCTGGTGTAAACGGACGTAGCTCCATTGAAAACACCAGAGCCATGGAAGTTTACCTCAGCTGAGGTTCTACAGGTCAACAGAATACAATCATTATTTCTTTTACTGCACCATAACAGCATTGTAGGGTTTTTTTTTTTTAACCACAAAACAAAAACAAACTCCTCTTCCCATTCTGCTTATTATTCTTTGCTTTCTCACTTCTTAGTATGTAACTTCAAGTTAGGATATTTCTTTGTAATTTTATTCAAAATTCTGCAGCTGTTTACAATTCCTTTGCAGGTGCCACTAATAGATAATTATTCCCCAAGGGTTTTGGCTCTAATTGCACAGAGTCATTTATCACATATAATTACATCTATTCTAAGTTAAAAAATTTTGATTCTGATAGATTAGAAAATAACACCATTATATCAATTCTGAGCTAACATCTCTGGATAAAAACTATAATAATACAGAAGGAGTACGTACAGGATGCAGACCTGCACTATATTCTCTCCAGTGTTTATACTAAGCCAGACATTCTGTTCTCTGCTTTTTTTGAAAAGCAGCTAATGAAACAAAAAGACTACTTTGTTATTTTTTATAACAGAATAGAATGATTGACACAATGATCAAATACTATTTCCTTTACTCATACAAGTAGCTAGATAGCAGCCAATTGATATTTTTGTACATAGCTTAGATGGAGTCTTTGCTTCAAATCTTCTGTGTGGGTGCCACAGCTATGGGAAGGTGATTCAGCACTGCTTTTCCTCCTTAGCTTCACTTTTCTATAGCATGGAGTGGTTATTTTTTCCACTCTCAAGCACAGTGATTTCTGCCACTCTGTACTGGAAACTGGGTGTAGGGCAAGGATGCTTCTTGCTCGGCCCCTCACTGAAGTCTGTGATTAAAGAGCAGCATCTCTCTCCCTCTTCCTCTCTTCCTCTCTTTCCCTCTTCCTCTTTCTCTCCCTCTGCCTCTTTCTCTCCCTCTCCCTCCCCTTCTCTCCCCTGTTGCGGCAATATAATACTGTGAGAATTTTGTGCCCCAAAAGGACTTTATTTATTTCCCGTGTTTGCTTAAACTGAAGGGACTGCACTTAGAATAGAACACAGCATCTTTCCCAGGAAAATCAATCCATGAAAGAACAATCCATATTCATCTGCAGGCCCCCCTGTCACGAGTTCAGTATGAGACATTGTCCCATCATAAAATTCATAGTGTTTTACCCAAGTAAATATCCTAGAATTTTTCTTAGGTAAGGCTTTCCTTCTTTTCTAAACAATTTCCACGGTACTGAGGAAGCAGGAATTTATCCTGTCATCTGAAACAGTTGTACATGTACATCTGTTCCTAGGGGTACAAAGATAAAAGAAAATGGAAACAGAGAGATCTTGAAGTAAATACTGAAGTGTAGAAGAGAGGAGAGGAGCTGCCTTATTATTAGGCAATACGTTACCCATATATTTTATCTCTTCTTTTATACTGTCTCTGAAACATACTTTTTGACAGGTAAGTTTAAAAAAGCTAAGGAAGGTTTAAGAACAAATAGACCAAACATATCAAAAACTCTTCAAATATATCAAAAGAATCCCACAAGCAAGACTGTGGATCCTTTAGACCACCAGGGTGCAATCAAACAGGATCAGAAGTCTGCAGGGAAAGTAAATGATTTATTGGCATGGGTCTGTACCGGAGAGGATGGTGCTATCCTCAGATTACTCTTTACAGGTAATGAGAGTAAAACCACTACAGAGATAAAAGGATCAAAAAGAGTTGATGGAACAACTTCAGAAATACAGTGGAAATCAATCAAAAGGACCAGATTGTGTTCATCTGAGAGCTCCGTGGAAGCTAGAGGATGGAGTAGCCATCCTAGCAATACACATATGCCTTAAACTCATCCTCAGAAAAAACTAAAATAAAAGACTGGCTAATACTCTGAGCTTTGCCAAGAAAGATTCTTAGGATGAATCTAGGAATTCCAGAAAAAAAACATACTTCTTTGCAGGGCTAAACACATCAAAGGCTCTGTAATTTGTACTATTCATTGGGAATCACATTGTACATTGCTAAGTTTTATAAATGAGCAAGTAGAACTGACAGAAGAATCATGAGCATGAAAAATGATGTTTTCCTTCCATTAAAAAGAAATAAGTTTCAGTTCTTTTCTATCTGCTTCCTGCAGTGAGGGAAAATATAAAGCAAAAGTCTATCAGCACAGTGAAAACGTATACTGCATCACATAATTATTCTGATGAGTAGGTTTAGTTTTGATTGTTTGACAATATAACTTCACAGATAGATTATATTTTATGTAAAAACCCGAAACCAGTCTTAATTATAGAGGTATATCCTACTTCTACAGTTATGTAAAATTAGAAGCTTTTCTCTAAAAAAGACTAGCCCCACAAAGCTTTACTATTCAGAGATCTATCTGAGAAAAAAGTGGAAGCTATCAAAATTCTATTGCGGGCAAACATTACCCAGAAAAATATTCTCCAGGTAATAAGATAAACTGCATGGAGTGCCCACTTGACTAACTGCAAGAAAAAAAGCAAACCTAATGCTTTTGACAGCGTATCATGTTTTCTTCTTTGTTTGATATGTGGTCCAAGCAGCAAGGAAAATATGCATTAAGGAATTATTACAGTTAAAAAGGTAATGAAGTGAATGACTTTTTTTTTTTTACTTATGTGTGCAACAGCTTTCTGAAGGTCAAGAATCATATTTCTCCCAAGATCTAGGGTTCTGTTAAACAGAACTTGTAAAACTTGCCTTGACCATGCCATTTAGTCACATGAATATTGTAGACGTTTTTGAAGGATCTTCATTCCATTAGGATTGATGAGCTAATCAGTGTAAAAATAAAGGAATGGATCTTACTGATGGTAAGGGGATATAATGAAAATTAATTTATTTTTCACATCCTTTCGCAAAATGAAATATGCTAACCAGAGACTAAAATTTACTTTGCATTTTGAAATTTTTGAGAGAGGCTGCAAAACTGGTTAATCTCAGACACAGAAATAAATAATAATAATAATTCCACTAAGATATTGGAATATTGGAATATATTGGAATATAGGCCTATGCTCTTCTTTCAGAGCAACTACTGGAGTCAGCTATAAAGGAACTCAGTAGGACGTCATGCAAAGTTTTGTGCATGGACACAATAATTAAAAGCTGTTTTTTCACTGAAGGTTTATTTATGCACACTACTAACTTCAAGGTGGAATTTTACTTCTGGCGATGATATTATTCCAATGATAGAATTTGAATTTCAGTTAATTATAGTAAGGGCTGACAGTTGACATTTTCACACTTGGTGATATGATGCTCTGTGAAATCTAAATACAATTCAGATTATCCAGAGAAGCTGAGTAAATAGCTAGCAGTGAGCCCATGCTGAGCACCATGCTGAGGCAGCTGTAGTGCTCGCAGCACCAGCTGACTGGGGATGTCCTACCTGAGCTGCTGTCAAACTTTTGACTGCAGTTTAAATACCCTCTGATAAAATGTCCTAGGAGAAAAGGAGGAGCTGAAAGCTTCACCAAAGCTTTCCACGTCTTTAGAAATGTGGAAAACAAGTGGTGGAAGTTCAAACAGCATTTCTTTCTGTATCCAAAAGAGAAGGATGCTAGGAAGAGAACAATTTTTGACAATGGGCAGTTCTGGACCACTTCCTGCAATGATTTCTCCTCGAATCTGGAGATAGGATGCTAACAATGTAAAAGTAATACAAATATTTCAGGAATGCAAAAGTTAGTTAGAAAATGTCACGTCTTTTATTGGTCAGCAATAGCTGAACCTGAGTATAAACTGTTTACTGCAATTTTTAAAGGGGGTCTGACAAATACTCTGTGAGGAGTAAAGTGTTGCTTTTTTTTAATAAAAAATATATGACCTCCAAAGTAAGAAACTGGATTTCCCCTGCTATCTAATATGTTTAACAAAAAAAAAAAAGCAGAATCAAGTCCAGACCTGAAATGTGTATATCGGCTTAAAAAACAAAACCAAATAAACCAAATAATTTTGTCTGGACTTGGACAAAACGTAAACTGTGACTGCCAGAACTACTGCTGAAAATGAGACCCTGCAGACAATAATTAAGCACAGGTGGCTGTGACAGCGTATTTTCTACCTCTATTACTGACTGCATGAGGAACATACAGTATGAAATAGGATTAAAAAAAAAATCAGGATGATGATTTTCTAGGTGTTCCAGAATGATGAGTTAAAAAAAAATGCATGAAGATCTTTTAGGGACTGTAAAAAAATCTAATATTCTCTTATGTGTTATATTGCCCTGAACAAACAGGGACCTGGGGAAAGATTTTAGGGCTTGTCACGTTTACAAAAATATGGGCCGCATCAAGGAAAGGTTCCTCCTGATACTACAGTAAAAAACAGTGTTTGAAAGTATAGTTTAGTTGAGACTTTTTTTTTCTCCAAAGTAACGTCCTATTCCAGCCCTGTTGTCTCACTTTCTGCAGATAGTTTTTATGGGAACAGATAACAACTAAATAGGTGACGTATATATCCTCTTTTTACTGGACAAGAGTAATATATGACAGTGGGTCCTACTTTAGGGTATGAGTTTAAGTCATTTGCAGTTAAGTATAGTTTAGATGTGGAACAGCTAGTTCCCATCATTCCTGTTCAACAGCTTGGAAAGAAACAGTGTAAAAATAGTATTGCCCCTACCAGAAAGAGCTGGACAGCCTGATACATATTTATTGCTGTTAAATTCCAGAAGAGCATCAACTGAACATGATTTTGTACCTGCCAGCATTTTAATAAATGGAAAAATGGAAACAAGAATTCTGGCAGTGTTAGAAACTGATGTCAGAATCAGCTGGATCTTCCTAACATATAGTATAATAGATAAGGCAGACAAAGATATCGTTTTGTGGGAGCTGTCACCACTACATGAAAATGGTGTTGAGGTCGTTAGATGGGAAACAATGGCCATAAACAGCAGTCATGTCCTTATATGAATTTGTCACCGCATATAGACATATCACGGAGAAATAAGTGAGAAGGGTGGGAAGTAAAGGACACTGATTCCATTTAACAAGGTCATGCAAAAATCAAACATCGAAACAATGGTGTCTGAGACAGGGACAAACAGGACACGTGTGCGCTGACAGCAGTAGCGATAGTGTGTCAGGAAAGCTCTGTAGGTTGGAGTGACACCTCCAAGTGCTTCAAGAGCTAGCTGAACCTCAGTTGTAGGTTCAGCTGTTGGGCTTTTTATGAATGCATTAAATTGTATGCTATATTAATGTTGGCTTAAGTACTATATTGTGTTTAGGCAGGGAAAAAGTGTTGTTAAAGACTGTGCTACTGAGCTGAGCTCCTGACACGATATCGGTTCCCTAAACCCAGTGGTTAATCTACTGTCGTTTGAGATGTCCTTGGTTACCCAAGATATCTGCACAGTACTGACTGATATGCCATGGGACTTACACGAGACTCATGTCCTTCTGCAGTGGCAGCTGGAGGCCAGATGTAACGCCCCAGGGTATGGCTGAGAGAGCTGGATGCCCTGACGTGTGCAATCTAATGAGGAGCAAAGGCTTGCAGAGGAATCTCTGTTTGCATGGACATTTGCAAGCCCCCGAAGCACTGAATGACTAGCACTGAATATGCAGCACAGGGTATTCTCAGCTACATGTAGTATCTTTTACAAGAGAAACTGAAAAGCCTAAGAATTAGCTGTCGGGGCAACGGCTGAGTGAGGGTTATGAGCATTCACAGATTTTATCAGAGGGAGACACAGCAATATTCAGAATGGATTCTTTTTCTGCGCCATATTAAAGGAAAACTACCCAAAATTATGATTCTGAGATACCTGTATGCGGAAAGTGATATAAACATACTTATTTTCTTAAAGGAAAAACATTGCCACTCCGGGTTTTTGAAGAAAAAGTGCATTTTTAGGCAGGCTTAATATAATCCCTGGTATTTTTCCTGTTAGTTTTTTTTATTACTATTTAAACTCTTAATTAAATTAAGATATGACACTAAAATATTGGGTCTAATTACTCATTGTTTTGTGTGAGTGAGGCCCAACAGAGAGAGTTAGCTAACATTTGCAACATATTAGTTGCAAATCAAAGTACTTACAAAAATTACAAAAAAATTACATCCAAGTAGCTACAAAAATAATGGTGCAGATACTCCACTTGTGGTCTACCCTAAAATGAAGGACAGTTTCCTTGGGGGAAAAAAAACCCCACTATTCTTTTTCAATTCTAGAATTGCAGACCAACCAGTTGCCAAAATTTCTGGAGAATTTGCATAAATAATATTTTATACATTTCACCAGTGGGGGTACTTGAAGTGTCTTTCTTCCCCTATGCCTGATCTAAAACTGAATGTATGCTTAGCGGCTAAGTTATCCCTGGGACCTGATTATTTTGGAATCTTCTCTGCAGGTATAAAGAGCTAACTGTAAATACAATAATTTATTCCCTATACAATTCTATCCTTTTTCAGTTTTATCCACTGTCTAATGACGGTCTCGCAGCTCAAATATTGCTTATTTTCTTTTATCTACAGCAGTATATGTTTTATTAGCTTCATTTTTAAGATAACAGTTTTATACGTTAAATATAACTCCAGGTGGGTTCCAGTGGAGTGAAAGGGACTAGCCCCACGTTTCCCTTTAGCTAGAGGACTGGCTGCAATTGTTAGGAGAGCTGTCAGTCTCTTCTTAATACATTCAAGTCCTTTGGAGGAAAGCACAGGCCAAAGGGGAAAACCCAGAAAGGAATACTTCTGAAGCTGGTTATAAAGGAGGCTGAGGGCTAGGCAAAAGTGCAATTCCAACAGAGTCTGATTAACAATCCCCTATAAAATACAGACCAGAGAGTAAGCCATTAATTTTACGGCTATTTTTTCCCACTGCTTGGTTTTTCATAAGTTGGACTTCCTTCCAGGCTAATTAACCACTAAACATTTTACAAGCAATCCAAGTGCGGAAGCAGTAAAAGATGAATTGCACTTATGAAGTAATTGACAAAGGGTATATTGGGCCTTTTAAGCAATGATATTGTGCATCTTAATACAGGAAGAAAGGATCCTTTGTACTGCAGTTTGATAGGTCATTAGTTAATTCTCAGAACTCTGCGCAAGATAATAATGACTCAAGGCTAAAATGAACTTGCCTGGATTGGGGTGGGAACCCTACCTCAAAACGTCTCCGGAGAAAACACTTAATGTTTGTGTCTTGGCATTATCAAAATACCCCCTGTGTTATCTTAGATTAATTCCCTGGCTATTTTCTTTTTCTTTTGACAGCAAAGTCAGAACTGACAAACCAAGGCAGTTCTCAAGGAAATTCAATTACTGAAATGTCTGACAGCTTGCTTTGCTGCTTCTAACTAAAGTTTTGAAAGTTACATGCTGCATGTATAATATGGTTTTCACTACAAAGGAATAGATTTGCATTTTCTAGGGGAAAAATCATTTTAAAGCTGTAGGAGTCTAATGATAAAAGATAAAATATGAAATGCTGAAATTCCTATTTTGCAAAGAAATAAAGTAAGTTGAGTGGCTGCCACATGAAAACTAGGAAAACACTGTGTTTCCTTAAAAGTAGAATTTACTTGTCTTTCCATGTAAATGGGGAATGCCAGTCATTCTGAACAGCACCTGCATGTACCTTTCTATTTAGTCTGTAGGAGGCAAGATGCAAAGGTTTATAAACTTTTCAGTAATGAGGAAAATTTTATTTGTCCTGTCTCAGTATCAATTACTTTAGCTCTGTGTCCTGAAAAGCTTAGAGATGGGAAAATGACGCAAAACTTCTTGGCCTGACTTGCTAAAAGCAAGTCAGACAATATTCGCGCTCTTTTAAATTCTCTTTTTTTCCTTTTCCTCCAGAAATTTGCAAATAGGCAAAAGAACCATGTATGAGCCATAAATGCTTTCCGGCAGAGTTAGGTTGGTAGCTAGCTTCAGCTATTAAAAAGGAAGTGCGCAGGCAGAACTTTCTTAGGACTTACAATTTTGAATCTGAAGTAGTGCCCCATTTTGGCACCACTTCCTTGAAAATCACGATCATGTTGCCTAACTGTTGGGTAATAACTTACAGATTAGAGCACACTCCTGGGAAGCAACAGTTGCGGTTTCCTCGGTCTTTGAGCTGTAGGCTAAACTACTCAAGGGGAAGAAGAGGGGTATAACAGAGTAGGAGTCCGTAATTTGTAGCATGAATAGATTCGCTCCAGGGCGCAGTTTACCACGCATGTCTGGAGGAAATCCTCCACCACCAAGTAACGTGTGTGACTGTGGGGTTTAGTAGGTGGAGATATCCTCCTCAAGATTTGGACCTGGAGAATTTCATTTCATTTCACTCATTTCATTCAGGCCATTAAACAATCAGCAGACCTCTGGGATAGATTTGAGCCAGTGACCTTAGCTATTTCTGCACTACAGTTTAGGCATACATATACAAGCTGAATTTAGCCAAGTAAAAACAGAAGCGTATCTGCGGTTTTACAGAGCTGAGCACAGGGTAACCATCCCACTGTTCTAGTAGGTCCAGAGGGGTACAGTAACCCACACCAAACTCTGTGCAGCTCTGGATCTGCAGCTACCACGTCGCCTGTAATTGTGATAGTTTGGAACTAACCTGAATAAACTATAAAAGCGTCATTCACATCTACAACTACAGTGTGGCCAACCCTTTAGAGATGAAAAGCAATATACTCCTGTTAACACCTCTGGGAGTTGTCTAGTTACCCCTTTTTGATATTGAAAAATTATTACTGGAAGCACATTATGCTATAGGACTTGGACACAAGAACCAGCAATATTATTTTGGTAGCAACCTTTAAAACGATGTTTCCTTCTGAAAGTCTAGGTGTGACACCTAAGATCTCAAAGGATTTGGCTGTTTTATACAAATTCAATACACTGTTTTAGGGTTTTGTGCTAATGCTTTTGATATATTGTTACACACGCTCAGTGTGTTTGACTATAGCAGGGTTTAAATAAATTGTGTTGTAAGGATTTAAGGTTGAGAGGAAAGGATTTGGCTATGTAAATTGAGGTCTGGGAGGTCCTTGGTTGATTACACATGTCTTTGGGGTCTTGTATCACTTTCATTCTTTGAGAAGACTGCTGTGTTTGATATTTCAGATACATAGGATTACACAGAGCAAAACCCAACAGATTTATTAAACAGTTAGTAAAGTAGTTTTCCAATTAAATTTGAAAAATAAACATATTTTGAAGAGTCTAGACCAGAAGATTACATAAATAGAAAAAATACAGGGTTTACTATGGATTCAGTTAACCTTTGGCACAAACAATTGGATTTTCCTGATGTGAACTCCTCTGCTGATAATGGATGTGCCCAGAAGCACTAGAGCAAAAAAAATTAAGAACTAGATTAACATATAAAGAATATATATCAATATAAAAACATATTTGGTCTTAAATCTGCCTGTTTGAAAAGAATGCCAACCTGGCCTGTTGACAGGGTCCTCTTTCACTGCTGTTTTTGTTACTGTTGCGGTGAAGTAGGAAGAATTGGTTGTAGTTTTCAGAAGATTAAATTTCAAAGGTATAAAGTATGTTAAATATTTCAATTGCATTTGACTAGAAAAAATATTTATAAATTGCCTTTTATTAACAGTAAAAAAAACCCGACAGTCAGGAATTAATGGTTAATTATCTCCTTTGAGTATCAACTAATAGTACTGCATCAGAGCTTGTTGCTGAAAAATCTCAGTGTTATAAAGTATTGAAAATAGATTTTGTGAAATCTGAGTAAACAAAAGCCAGACCAAAGAAGAAGGACAAAAATCTCATGATTATCTGAAGGATAACAATGAACATTTTTAAAAGGGCTTATTAATTCTCTGTATAAAAATCTTAGGTAACATCAAAGTCTGAATTTTCTAAAAGATGCTTAATTTTGTCTTCAGACTCTGGTAAAAGCCTTCAGTTTTACTTAATCTCAAAATTTAAGACACCCGCAAATCATAAAAGCATTAATCAAGTAACAGAGAAGTGACCGATACTGTCCACAAGTGTCACGTCCAGAGAAATTACTCTACAGTAACAGAAACACAGACAAGTTCAGATCAAAGGTGCTGTAAGATTTCAGGGCACTTTGGCTAAACCCGCAGCCATGACTTATGGGCACTTTCTTCTGTTCTCACATGCATGTAAGTACCTGATTAACCAAGTAGTTATAAAACATAGAGAATTATGTAGAACTATCTGATTCCTGAATATACACTAAGATGGCAATATTTGGCTCAAACACAAATGCTAAACCCTACCAGACAATACTATAACATGGATGGATTTTTATTCAGCCACATTTCAATAATATCTGCATACCCAACATGTAGGTGTCAATTATATGATCTCATTATGTTTATCAGCATTTGAAGAGCATACTTTTTTTTATATAAATACACTAATGTAACCCTTAACTGAAAGGATGATGTCAAAACAGACATCAGACTATGCAGCGAGTCAAAGGAAGAGCAAGATAGGAGATATAAATGATAACAGAAGTAAAATAGCTGAAATAACATAATACCAAACTCTAAGCGATCCTGTAAGTATACATGTTAAGGAGCTAACTAGGGTCTGCACTTTGATTTGCTTGTCCCTCAGTCCTCTTCATAAACACAAACCTGTGTTGTGGAGTGTTAGATGAGATATTATGCCTAAATTGTCCCACCCCAGTGCTGGATAAATCCCAGATACAGCTTCTTCCTAGACAGCTTTTGTGGGATCCAGGCACAACTACTGGACTGCCTGCATACAATTCACCAGTGTCTTATCACTATTCACACCCTGCAGAACACCTAAGTCCTCCCACTGTCCCCAGCGAAACACTGTGAAACAGAAACATTTAGAGAAAGACTAAGAAAGAGGGAATAAGCCCTATAGGCCTCCAGAAACAGGGGTGAAATTATTTAAAAAGGAAGCAAAATCAGAACCTCCTCAGGTCTTTAATGTGCATAAAAGGCAGGTAAGCACTATACTGCTCAAATTAGATGTAGGAAAATTTGTTCCCTTTGCAGCACTAGGCTGGGCACATGTGAGTGTAGCTTTGCAATGCATTCACTGCACCAGAAGCCTGAAAATCTGAGTCACCTCTTGGGTGAAGACATATCCTGAAGAAAATAATCTCCTTCTAGACTGCAGTGCTACCATGCAACATTCATTTGCTTTCTCAGCGCATGAGCTCAAGCAGAGGCTGCAGACCTGCCACATCAGATTTCCAGGTACACTGAATCCACAGAAAAGTGGTCTCATTGCTCACCTTTCTCATCTCTTTAGCCTGATCAGCATGAGCTTGGGGTACAGTAAAGTCACATGGGTCCCCAAAAATGACCACACTGGTGCTTTCTACCTAAATAAAAGTATAGTATCAGGTGTAAGTAATGTGCCCTCATTTGGTATTTCTCACTGGATGAATGTCACTGTTTATAATGAATTTAAGCCTTGGAATTGCATTATCAAAGCCAAAGTATATAGGAATGTATGTTAATCTTTTCTCTCAGTGGAATGGGAAGTGTGAAGTCATAAATGATCCCCATGCTTAATAAACAGTTACAATTATTACACATGATAGGGGGCCAGATTGAACCATTCTTCCCCATAATGCTTAGTATCTTCATTTTCAAGTGGCTCTACTGAAATTAATAGTGCTATATGGGGAACAAGGTATAACTCAAAATGCAGAGGCCTAAAAAAATACATCTTTTTGGTTTTGGACAATAAGTACCTCCTATAATAACCCTGTAACACCCTATTCCTCCACCACAGGTCTCTGCCTGGATGCATACATATCAATATCGGAAAATGCAAGGCTATACAAAAGCTCTGGATTACATTCAGTTTTCTTGCACTTGCTTTTCCAAAGGCTGTGAAAAAAAGCCTTTGGAAAAAAAGCCCCCTTTTTTGCCACACCAGGCTGCAAAGAGGGCCTGACCCACCAGAGATAAAGATCTCTTTCATCTTCATCTCCCCTGAGTGTGCTGCAACCCCCAGACACAGCTCTGGTGCAACATCCCACTTTCAGAGTCCAGTGTTTCTGTCATTTGATTCAAACATAATTAATTGCGATTCAAATTGTACATGCTAAAACACAGGAAAGCATACACATTCCTTTCCTGTCGAACTGTGAACTTCAATAGATAGTTGAAAACCAAGGCTGCAGAAATAACCAGAAGAAAACTCAGGAGCGGAAGGTGACAATGTACATGACCGGTACACATTCAAATACAAAACAAACAAAATAATGAAAAAGACCCTATCATGTAGAAGTCTGGAACAAAGTTCTGCTGCAGTATAACAAGCAGTTTTCTACAGCCATCAACCTAATCAGGAGTAGTACTGATTTAGAAGGTAACAGAATACAAAATCCTTTTTCTCAGGATTTCTAAAAGGATCCAAGAGCTTTCATATCTGCAGTAATATATATCTGCTGTCACCCTATCTCTTTTCTCTGCTTCCTCTCTATTCATAAAGTTGTTTGCTAGTACTTCTTCTCTTAAAATCTAGCAAATAGCAGTGTTCATTTGATTTTCTGATGAGACTTTTTTCTGATGTTGGCATCCAGTATTTCAGTGGACCTTCCAACACTGGTTATATGTTTGCATTTCATAATAAAACCAAAAATTTCTGTTTGAAAAGCGATCCTGAGTGCAAACCGTAGGAGCAATAAACGCACAGGAAAGACATTAAATGATACTCTACGCTGACTTGCACCTCATGCAGCTGTTTTCACTTGTGCAGAGAAAAACATTTTGATTTTTCCCATTAGCTTATTCCCTGGCTGTTTTCTCTTTGTTTCATGTAAAGTGATTAGATAAGATGTGTCCACAACTGTGGACAATTGAGCTCATGGAGAATAAGTTTTTTGGAATCTAAAGTATGAATGAACACCTCTTTTTCACACATTAATGTGAAAGGTCCACTCAAAACTTCTCATCCATATAGATGAAGCAGAGAGCAAAGGACAGAGATTCCCAAGGTTTTGTGACATTTTTTGCAGCATACAGCAAAGTCCTATTTTATTCTTCCTTCCATTTTATCTGAAAACAGACAAATATATGAGACAAGCTTATGGGGAGATTTAAAAAGTCTACATGTGCTTTCATAGGCAACTGAGTGTAAAAATTTTACTATGATGTGTGCATTTACAAGTATTCAAAGCTATCTGCAAGATGAAGGATTAATTGTGGCCACAAAATATTTATTTCCCTTTTTTAATATGCAAAATTTAAGCCTTTCCTTTTTTTTGTATTAAATACTACAACTTTTTGAAAATTCACCTCTTTTGTTTCCTTTTTGTCAGTTTCTATGCACTCTTCTTTATACTTTATTGTGTTTTACATTCCTTCAACCACTGTCTTCCATCCTTAGAATCATTTGAGTCAGAAAAAGCCTTTGCTGGGTCATCGATCCATCTCATCCCTCCTGCCTTATGTCACTTTTTAAAATTTTTTGGGTCCCAAATCATCTCTAATTGTTGAGTAGCTATTTCACCTTGAATACATCCAGAGATAGTGACTTCCTAACATCCTTTGACAGTTTGTTTCATTGTCTATCTGTTCTTATAGTTACACATTTTTCTTAATATTTAACCTACCTTTTCCTTGCAAGAGCTAAGGCATATTACTCCGTCCTGGGTGACTAATGAGAATAATTTTCCCTGTCCCTTTACATATCTGTAGAGAGCTATCATGCTTTCTCTAAGTCTGCTTTTCTTTAGATTGAACATACCCACTTCCCTTATTAACCTTTTTATTCTCCTCACAGATCTTACTTTCCAAACCTTCTATCATTTTCTTGATCTTTCCTTTCTTCATTTTATGTCCCATTGCTCCAATGATAAAAAGGAGAAGACAAAAGCCAAGGAAAAGTATAGGGAAGCTTTGGAAAATAAAGCAGAAAATAAGAATTTGTTTTAATTTACACTCAGTAATACAAGTAAGTACAAAGAAATAAAAAAATCCAACAGGAAATCAACACTGGGCGGGGGGCTGATGTGTGCACACGTAGGGAATGTGCATATGTGTGTGACAGTTCATATCCTTTGGAAAATAGCGTGGCTGCATGTCAAGATCTAAAGCAAAAGCACTGAGATTTCAAAACAGAAATACAGACTCAAACAATCCTTTGCCTATTGAAATAATTTGTCCTTGCCTCAGCTGCAGGTCCCTTTTGATTTTTTTAAACTACAGTTTTGATGCTTTTCCTTCATAGCTGTACAAAACAAATTAAAGAGAACTTTTTAGAAGTAGCGAAGCACTAATTTAGTCATGTCTGACTCAGGATATTAGGACAACACAATCCACTAGTGGTCAATCTTTAAGAACATAAGAAATGCCATACCAGGTCAGAACAAAAGCCCATAGCAATCTCCCTGGCACTGGCTAGCGGGGGAATATAACAAACAGAATGCTCAGTACTGGCAGGGTCTGTGCACCAAGTGTTTAACTCAGAAGAATTTCATTTAAAATGGGTATATCGTTCAGCTGACCTTTGTAATTGGTTTGTTCCCTGTTTCATTGAGCTCATCCCTCTCGTTCCCTTTTGCAAATCTGACTTCCACAGGAACTCTGCTGGCACCATATGAATCAGTTTCAATTAAAAACATTACCACTGATGATATTTAACTTGCCAAGAGAGATGATAAGTACCAATTTGAATCGTCATGTTTCACTCCTGAAACAAAGGCAAGTTT
This sequence comes from Struthio camelus, assembly GCF_040807025.1. Taxonomy (NCBI): domain Eukaryota; kingdom Metazoa; phylum Chordata; class Aves; order Struthioniformes; family Struthionidae; genus Struthio; species Struthio camelus. The sequence continues at coordinate 48,389,845 of NC_090945.1, read as the reverse complement.
TCTGTGACACAAACTGGGAAAGAAAGCAGACACAATGCAGTTCCTTACTGTGTTTAGGATTACTTAGGAGAATTCATTTTCCTCTCTTCCCCCTCCTCTGGCCTCCTTCAGTCCTCAGCAGAGTCTCATGTCAAAGACAGAAGAAACTGGAGTGTTATCACTACAGGGGACTCAGCTAAAAAGTAATTAAACTGCTCAACCAGAACTCTTATTACCATTTTCCTTCACAACTTCACCCAGAAAACACAAAAACAAATTGAAAGATAAAACTTCAGAAACATCTCACAATGCTGTAACTCTCCATTCCTACGCCAGATATGATGCCACTTATATCTAAGATATGCATGAGGAAATTGGATCACTATTGTTACTACTACAGGAGTCACTAAAAATGACCAGGTCATTGCAGCAGTGTGGTAGTTTTCCCATGAAGTAATCCACGCTCGTGGCGCAGTCCTGTGGGTGGATTCCTCAAGTGAGACATAGACCTTGTTCCACACTGTGGTGGCTTAGGGCTGGACTGGACTGTGTGCTCAGTTCCTGTGAGTAACTGCACTCTGTGGTTTACTCAAAACTTTTCCAGAACTGTTAATGACAGGTGCATTATGACAGAAATTTCAGATAATATTTTCTTTAGAATCAAAAATATGAACCACACAAAAAATCATTTAATAGAATTCATTGATTTAGCTTTAAGAGAAAAACCTGATCTGAGTTATTATGGATACATTCAACTCTGGAAGTGTAACTCTACCTTTATAGCTGTAACTCGACTTTATTCAGTAACGTATCTGCCTTCTTATTACCTCTGAGCTAACTGCTAACATGGTCACTGGGGTGGAATATGACTGATGATATGAAGTGTTTTGAGTGTTTATATTTCAAAATGTAAACAAATTCAAAGTTGTTACTCTGGGTTAGGAAATATTAGAGCTGTCATTTCTATTATATTAAATCCATAAGAAAAGGGCTTCTCTTGTTTTCTGTCTCCAATTCTGGCTTCTAAGAAATGTCTCTCTCAGTTGCTCTCCATTGCTTCCTGATTGAAGGCACAAAGAGATTTTGTTTGCTGCAGGCATTTTTGACTGTGTCAGTCAGGTGGCCAGATAGTTTGCTGACTGGTTTATGAGACAGTAGCAGTGGTTTACCACCTTCCTATGTCCAGTCTGCAACCTAGTGTTGTGCAGTTCTTGTACTCTCCGCACATTCTTCCCTCCTCCCTCCCCTAAGTTAGGCAGAGCTAAAATTTGCGTATCCCTGTTTTGACAGGATAAAGGTAAAGAGCTCACTCCTTTTCCATTCATTTTACTACTGCCTCCGGGAAATGTACTAAGCTTAAAGAGGTCCTTCATAACACTTTGTGACTACAAACTTATACAAAAAGATAATAAATAAAGCAAATGCTCATGTGCATTGTGAACAAGTTGGCGTGGAAGTGGTCCTTTTCTGCACATTTACTGGCTTTTCCACAAAATAAATTGGAATAGCAAAGCACAGTTAGTGAGCATCTCCGTAATCTGCCGCTTTGGGAAGGAGAGAGGAGGGTTTCGAAGAAAAGGAGTGGGGTTGGGTGACCCAGAGTACATTCAGGAACTGAGCTGTCAGATGTGTTGCCTAAGTTTTAAAAGAAACTGGATCATGACATATTTCTAGGAAGTGACAGTCAATCCATTTCAAGGATGGGGAATAGGCCTCGCTCTCCCACAAACTTAGAAGCAGATCATTATAGATTCTAGGAGGAGCGAATGTGGGCCAAGGTGAATAAAATCTTCATTTTGATTTCTGTCTTCTCAAACAGGCAAGGCTGGAACCAAGACTTTGGCCTGCAGTGCTGGTCAGCTGATAGGCAGTTCTTTGGGGATCATATTCACTGATCCCAGGTTAAAAGTAGCATCTAACTCTGGTAACAAAGCCTAGATCTAGATCAGATCCTTGGTAATTCTCTTAGACCTGCACCTTCACTCTCTTTGACTAAATAGAAACTTGGCATAGCATGGTCTCCAGCCTCAGAGTCAATATAAAGGATATAACAGATTGTCTCTTTTTCCACTGATATGGTCCCCATCAAAGCACTTCGCAGATATCGTAGCATCCACAGTAATTATAGAAGAGCCATCTCCAAATGACATGCAGCCTCATTCCTTTCATTGTAAGTCTAGTCTTGCTGTCAAACTTTGTCTTAAATTAGACCCGTTGTGTAAGTGTGGGAGAAATTACTTGTGACAAATGTGACATGTAATACAATTGTTTAATCTGTTTTGCAGAAGGGAGCTCAGGTCTCTCAGATATTGTTCATACATACTTGCAAATGAATTGAATGATTTTTCTTTTGAGGTTATTTGTTTGTTTACTATTACTTGCACTCATTTATAATTACGGCCTTTCCACCCAACTGTCAGCTGAAAGAGGCCTCAAAATAGGTGTTTACTCTGACTTTGAGGTCCTTTTATACTGTCAGAGTAGTGAAAAGAGGCCTTAAGGTAAATGACAATATACTATTGCATCTACTTACCATTCACCGTGTATTCACTGTTTCTTATTGGCATTATGTGACTTGTCACCAAAGGTATTGTTTCTTCTCATTGAATGAGGAAGTGGAAGGTTTGAAGCAGGAGAATAACAAAGGTGTTGAGTAAATAAAGCACTTTTGTTATGCTGCTCACCCTAAACCGGAGGTGGAAATTGGCATGTTCAGAGTACCTGCTCAGCTAGGAAAAAGCAACAGGGTAGCCCATGCAACAAAGCAGAGACTGAGACATACTTTACATCAACTCCTGAAAGACAAGTGCTTAGGAAAACTGTGCCCAACACTTGGGAGAATGTGAGACAGAACTGAAGTCATCAGGAATGAATCAATCCCATAATTACCACAATTAACAATCTGTTCTATTCTCTGTCCCATGGTCATGCATTTTAACTGAAAAATTGGAGACAGAAAAAGAGTTTTACTTTGTATTACTGAAGCAGTGAGAAGAAAGAAAGATTTTTCCTTAGTCCTTGTCCTTATTTTGGAACTGCTGACAAGCTTATTGAACAAAATTTGATTATCTCTGCCGTCTTTATTATAGGGAATATAAAGTGTTACTCTTCTGTTGGAATCAAATCCACTAACTAGAACTGGAAACTCAAAACAGTCAACTGAAAGCTTAAACCTTATTGCCTGTTCCTACTAACATATCTTACAAGTTATAATGTATTGATATTTGTAAAACAAAAAGGCATTGAAAAGATTTCCAACAAAAATGGATTAGCAATGACTGCAAATATTAAAAATTTCTCTCACTTTTTTTTCTTTTCCAAGAAAGTCGTTTCAGAATTAAATTGTACCCAGAGGGCTTGCAATTTTATCAATAGCAGAGGAAGCTATACTGAAGAGATATAATTTTATCCATTCTGTACTTGTATATAATAGCTTTATTTATAAAACCTTTATGTGGTAATGACATAGTCTACTTCACAACAGTTGTACTTTATTGGTAGACATTGATATAGCGCCTGCAAAAATTATATGACTACAAAGTATTTGGAAGAGATCACTGACTATCTCTGCTCTTCACTTTCCAGGACTCGTTATTACCAACTTTTCATCTTATTTCTTTGTTGTTATCTTTTGAAGGTAATCAAAGTACTTTTATAACTTGTGATGCATAGCAGCATTTGTGATAAGCACGATTTCTTTAAGAACATCCATACAGAGGGCTCGAGTAACAAACAAGAAAGTGCCCACCTCAGCAAAAGACTAGCTAATAAAGTATTTTTGGTTCGGTGGTTTTGAATAGGAAGAAATAGAAATACCCAGGCTGCGTAAGGCAGAATGAAACCACCACAATGATACAATGCTGTCTTATGCTAATAGCAATATAAGTTCAACAGTCTGTTAGAGCAAATATCTACAGACAGCTTTTTTCAAAATATCTAAGAGAGTGTTATTTTAACTCTTTGGTCAGACACTTGCTGTATATCATCCACTTAAATAATGTTGCAATATCATCAGTGCCGTCTCTCCCTTCTAGCACTGGGGAAAAGAGAAGCTAATAATAGAGGACTTCACTTCAGAATCTCCTCAGCAATATGATAAGAACTTGCAGTGATGTCAAAAAGTGTTTATTGTTATCAAAGAAAACTGGGCTTTCTTTTCTGTTCTAGTATAAGGTTTCTTAATGCACCTTCCTCTGATTTCACATCCTGAGTTCATGACTCCACTTCCAGCTGGGAGCTTCACTTCTACACTTGAACTTAGATTGACCTCACCATTTCATACATGCTGATTGAGACAGTAATCCTTTAATATGGAGCCGTTGTCCTAGATGTAAGATTATTCTGAGGTTGGCATCAAATTTAGTTCTGCGCTTTTCCCTCCTACTTATCTTGAAACTAGCCTTTGAAGGGCCAACAGAAATATGTCCAAACAGTGCTTTTCACTGGTCTTTTAACAAATATTTGGCTGTTTTAACTTTTGTAGCTCATACTAGCCAGCCTTCCTGCTCTCGTGCACACTGAAAAGAGCTGAGGCTTGTATATCAGCCTCTATCAAGTGCCTATCCTTTGCAGCTCCCACTGCAATGAGATGGATGGAGCCTTAGAGCCTGTTCAGCACCTGTTAGACTAATTTGGAGGAAAGCTATAGCAGCTATTCAATTCAGTTGCAGTGTATTGGTTAAAATATCTAAGCAAAGCAACTTGGGAGCCCAAGCATCAGTGAAAGTATGATAAAGTCACAAAGTCTTTTGGGCATATCAATTTTGATTTTGAACTGGACCTTAAATACCCAAGGCATGTAGAATTTGGAACTCGACTTGACAAAACCTTCCAGCAGGTGCCTAGCTTTTAGTATGTAGGTATTTCTCGTGTACTTCATTAGGATAAAGTAAAGTCAGTGCCTTAAGCAGCGGTGCACAGTAGTTAAAGACATGCATTTTTCATATCAGGGACTGAAGAGTGCTGAAGCTTCTTTGCAGCCAGTATGTCCAAACTGAGGAAGAAATGGATGGGAGATGGTACACACCCAGACCACTACCCAGTAGGTGCTGGGATGTAACCAGGACATGCCCTTGGTCCTGAGAGCTGCTTCTGAATTTAGCAGTTAAACAAAAATGAATTCAAAAACTGAAAGTGGCCCAGATGTTCCAAGCAAGACCATTAGGTGCCAAACAGTTCTGAAATAAAATAAATGTAAAGAAGAAACAAAGAAAAAGAAACAGAATAAGAGGATTTGTGATAGACCTACAGTAAAAGAACACTTGGGACTTTATAATTTAACAAACAGAAAACGCCTTAATAGAACTGAATCAGGAGGATAAGCTACTATAATCATTCCTTGTGTATGTGATTCTTTTGCTTTGTTTATACAGACCTAGGAATGTCAGAAGTCAGACTGAAAAATGAGTAAACCTCATTTCAGAAGCAAATGCAAGCTGACATAGAGACCTCTGGCATGAGGTCAAGAGAACTACCATTTACTGTCCTCAGACTAAATGAAATCTCTTCTTTCTGCTGAAGAACAAGTCAGACTTCTACTAAGTGCCCCTCTCCTGAAATAAACTAATTCTGAAGGCACAGCTGAAGAAGTGCCAATAAAATAGTAAAGAGCAGATACCCATCAAATGCAACAAAAGCTCTTAGGCTACATTTAAAATACCTGATTAACAAAATAATTTTTCCTGGAATTGAAATGCGACCTCCAAAGAATTAAGATTACTTCTTTTTAAAATTTAACAAGCAGTAGGATCACTGCCCACATAGTCTCAGGTTTTCTGACAAACATTTCTTAGAATTAAGCTTGTTTTTTATTCCTATAAAGGCCTATTTTTTGACATAACACTGAGCACAAGACATAGCAGTGGATACATGTATATGTATACATATGTGTAAAAGGATCTAGTTTCAGTGATACTAACAAGGAGGAGAAACGCGGTTCTCTTTGTCAAAACAATTATTCAGAAGGGAATAACTGGTGTTCATTAAAAGTGCTAGCCTGACAATGCTAGCGAAGATGTAAACACAGGCAGGAATACTGTGAGCTTTCCTACATTTGCCCCAAAGTGCCTCCAAGCTGACCTGGAAAGTATTTCAGTCTCCTTTGGCCGGTCTTCTGAGACTGTCAGTTGGGGCGCCAATTAGTTTCTACTTGGCAGTGCTTTCAGGTGACTCGCACACCTCTCTAGCAGGCTGTGAGCTGAGCTGGAAGAAATGTGTTTAACAAAGACAGAAATATGAACTGGAGTAAGAGTGCTTCCTTTCAAATGTGAGCAGCTCAACTGGTGTTGACCCACATGGATATCTACAATAATCACCTGCCATGTCCGTTATTGGACTACAGCTATTTAACAAAGCAAAGATTTCTACTTTTTCCGGGCTGTAAATTACAAACACTAATTTTCAATTACCCATACATTGTCCACTTTCAGCACTGTAACCGTATTTCTGTGACAAACAGTGAAAAACCTAGTTAAAAAACAGTGCGAGGGACACCCTTTCCTTTTATCTCACTCCATTTACTTCTCACCTCTAAACCTAATCTTTTTCCTGAAAGAGGACAGGAAGATGATTTTTGCTGAAATTGAATTCAGTGGCTCCTTCATTGCACAATTTAATTATTATTCACATGATTTAATAGAGACAGGACTCATAAAACTGATTTATTATATTATTATTCTGTTGTGATTACAGAAGGTGTGGGTATATTCCTGAAGTCTGAAAATTTAAGATAAGTTTGAATATCAGCTCCTTTACTGAGCGTGACAAATGCAGAGAGTTTTTTTGTTTCAGCAGTGAAATGCTGTTCCATGATAATATTTCCTTCCTTGGTGTTTTACACAGCCTGTGATATTTTGCCATAATAATGTTATTACCAGGCTGTTATTTACAGTACAGTATTCTAGGAGTTAAAGCTACCACAAGACTTGCACATTTCACTCTTGACTCATGAGGAAAACATGATGCACACAAATTAACAAAAATATAGGGCTACTATGCCAACAAGTTGGTGGCCTCAGTCAAGTTGCTGGTGCAAAGTTTCCACAGCAGATAACAGCACCGGTAACAACGGCTCTGCTGCAAACCCTGGCTGACAGGCCAAAGATTTAATGAATGTGGAGGAGGTTGCCCTGGGTCTCAGATAAGGCAAAATTTTCAAGGAATCAGAGGAGGGAAGTTTCCATTACTATTGTTACCTTGCAAATAAAGACAGGGCTGGAGTCAGAAGGGCTGTCAATTTGGCACTCTTCCTGCAAATTTCCTGAGTTCTAAATTCAGTTTGTTTATTTTTAAATCATACATGCGGCTAAGATTTTCTTGCAGAATATTTTATCCAGACTAAAATAAAATATCCAGATTTTATCCAGATAAAATAAAATATTTTATCCAAATATTTTATTTATTTTGTAAGCATAAGAGAAACAAGAGAAGAAAAGTTACCTTCTCCTGTTATAAATTAAGTGCAGCAGTGAACAAAGTGGGAAATTAAAAGTTTCAAAGATACAGAGAGAAAAGATTTTTGAGGAAGAAAAATTCATCAAGAAATCAGTAATTTAGAGGATTACTATCATGAGAAGAAGCCTAACAAACAGAGACAAAAGGGCATATAAATAGGTATAAAAGTTATCAGATAAACAGAAAACACATATAAAAGCTAACAGAAGATTTAGAATTGTATCCAGGTTAATGACTGGATTTCAGTAGAACATTTTAGACCTATCCAGTTCTCCAACCAAACAATCTCTTACAATTATTTGAACTATTTATATAGTTAGGAAGGGATGCAGGCATTGACTTTCTAAAGACAACATCACCTGAAATAGTAGCCAACAAGGGAAAAAAAATCTTGCTTGAAAAAGGCAGACAAACACTTGGGAGCTTTCTTTTTGCATTTCCAAGGTACTGTCTTTTTCTTATTAGAGATACCGTGTTGCTCAAAGTGTTCCTTGCAACTGCACGGCATAAAAGACTCAACATCTCTTAGGACTGTGACACCATAAAACTTCCAAATGACGCATTCAGTTCTACCAGTATGGGCTTGCATTAATCTGTTAGGATTACAGCAAGAAAGGTCAGAAGCTGGTCTAACAGTTCTTGCTTGTGCACTAGGCCGCTCAGGTAGGCGGCCTGCCTAGGTAGATTAGCCTGCCTAGTGTGAAACTATTTGAATTAAGAGCTGGGATGGATGGGGACGTATTATGGATCAGGCTATTGTCCCTCTGTGCTTGTTAGTGAGAAAGGTATAGTAATCAAAATACTCATGCAGTGAAAATGATCTTGGTAATGGCAATTGCCCCAAACTATTAAGATTATAATTTTGTGAATAATTAATTTTCACTTTCCTGGCCACATATGCACACTGCTGATTTTCCCAAAAAGAAACAAATGAACATAGAACAAAATCGTTTTGTGTCAAGTCCAATATTTCAGCTTGTTATTCATTAATTTTATACAGATTTGCTCTCAGAACATTTTATTTTCAAAATGCAAAAGTTCAAATTTTTATGATTTAAAAAAAATGTTTCAAGGCTCTTTGCCAAACAATCACAAGCTTTTGCATAGGAAGAGGAGGACCTTACATCTGGGAAGACAAAGATCCCATGCTTAACACCTTCTATTGCTACATCCCTTCATTCAGGAAGATTTTAGAGGGTCTGCCTCAAGTCTTTCATTAAGTTCAGTCATATGGTAGGTGCCCTGTAACTAACATAGAATATCCTACAGCACTTGGGCTTTTGAACGTCCCTCTGCGCTGCTAAACAAATAAGGTTAAAGCGTGCCATTTAAATTTATTTCATAAATCTGTTGTTCTCTCACCTGCATGTCCTGTCTGCAACTATGCAGCATACACAGAAGGATGCAGAATCCTTATGAAGAGTGACACAAAAAAATCCTGAACTGAGATACACTTGCTTTCCAAGCAGTTAAAGAGAGGAAGATAACTCAGGGTGAGACAGGAGAATATATACCAAGAATTACTAGATGACAGTGAATGACTTCACGTATAAGGTGCTGCTTTCCATAATAGCAACAAGCTTGTTTTGTAGAAGAAGAAATCTTATAGCTTGATAGCTAAAGACACCATTCATTCTTTACTATTCCTATTAGAATTTCAAAAACCTTCATTACGATCAGGATAGTTATGTTAGGCATGGGTAAAAATACATGGAGAGATATGGAGTGTATTCACGAAGTTTAACTTCAGCCTAATGAGCTTAATTATATGGATAAATTAGGAATCACAGTCTAGCGAAGCTGCTTTCTCTCTCTCAGGGGATGAGAGAGCACTCAGTAGACCCCACTTATAGTCAATGGGTTTTACCTGCCAAATCTCTGAGCTGAAGAGCCTCACACTGAAGTCAGTGAGACTGCACGCAGGTCCAGAGGCAGGTACACGCGTGTCTTGTCAGCGGCCAAGACAAGGCTAAGGCTTAGATGGGAATGCCAGCTAGAAGAGGGCTTTCTTGCAGTTTACAATTGGCAATACCTGACGGAAAAAGTGTAACAGTAGATAAATGCTTTGCTCAGAAAATCAGTATATTTTTTACTGGCAAGAATACTTTTAAGAAAGGAAGCTATGTCTTTACTAGAATCATTTATTGGAAAATACTGCTCTAAATTATGAGAAAGTGGGACAATAGCTGAGTATAATTAATAATACAGGGGAAGGAGAAGAGTAGAGCACTTTGTGAAGCCACGTAGGCTGGTTACGTGCGCAATTTGACTGTACTGAGATATAAATAAATACAGAGACACTTTTACTAAAGCTAGGACTTTCAAAAGCTCCCTAAGGTTGCTGGCTTTCAGTAAACCTAGGATGGTTTAGCACATGTAAAAACTCCAGGTTAAACCAAATAGTATCTATTATTTGAAAGAGAAATTTTGAGTCTACTTATTCTTTTTAATATTGCACGCTTAGTGTCTCATCCTTACAGCACTCACTTCTGGACTCTGCAGAAGGGAAAAACAGTCACTAGGAGTTTGATCTCTGTCAGTGATATACATAGCGGAGCGGCGCATAGAGCCAGAATAAGTAGATAACTCGGTAAGGTGCAGCAGAAATACCCCGGGCTTCTGACTGTAACCTGCACAAGGCAGCCTTTACTGCACTGAGAAGTTAGGGCTAGGCCTCATGTGCTGGAGCTATTGATTTCCGTTCATTTTAGCACTCAGTGCCCTGGTTTGCATATCTGCACCAGCTAGCACAAAGCGATACTGTTTCAAAGGAAACTCAACCCTGTTTTCCTTTGTGTGCCAGTACAAAATGTCACATGCAAATAGATAAATTATTTTTGATCACCCGCATGTATATTTTATCACTAGTGCAAAAAGGTGAGAATGCTCACAGTGTATATAGGCCAGCTAACATCAAAGCCTACAAGCAGGGTACAGGGGAAAAGGATTTGCCTCATTTTCAGTTTCTGCTGTCCTAAATTTCTTCTTTGACATCCTTAAATAAATCAGTGGCAGGAAGCAAATGAAGAGGTCCTAATTCCTTTATTTTTGGTCATAACTTCTGAATTTGAAAAATATCTAAAGGATAAACAAGACAGAATATGTCCTTTGCATTGTATTTTAAATGTGCATAGAAATTTTTAGATTTGAAACATTAAAATAATTGAGACAAGCAGGCATGTACACACCTGCTTATCAGCTACACTAACTGGACAGTCTCTTTGGCAGCTTATATTAAATTTAGAGTGTGTCTACACTAGTATTTTAGTTCATTTTAGGAGAGCATCATGAAGAGAGTAGCCTGAAAAGTCTCCATTTTCTGTGCTTTGATTTGCTGTCTCTGAGCATATGAACTCAATTCCTTTTTGAATATTTTTGAATATTGTCCAGGAAGCTAAACTTTGAGGTATACTCTAAGAATGTATACCTCATGCTCCAGTTGCGGGTCTGAAGCAAAACCGCTGAAACATGTACAGAGTGGATGTCAACACCAACTCTTCTACTATACTAGATCCACCCTTTCTGTGCTGCACTACTTTGTAATGCAGACAGTGTTATGAATCTCTGAATCTCCTGGAAGAGCCCATCTTTCTTCACAGAACAAAGCAGAAGGAGCCTAGAAGATCAGCCAGCCAGCTTAGGCAGGGAACTCAAATATGCAAGGCTAGGGGGTATGGGGAGGGGGAGGGTGAAGTGTATCTCCCATAATTTCTATGACTCCCTCAGCATGCATCAGGTTTTGCAGCGCTGGATGAGAAGGTGCTATAAAAGCACTTTACAAATGATACAAGATCTGATGAATGAAACTCTCCTAAAACAGGTGTCTCCACACTATTTTACTTATGGAGAAACAATTCAATTAATTGTCTCAAGATAGATGATGAAAGAGATTTCACTTCTCATTAGAGTACACAAAGTCATCTCATGGAATACTCTGCTAGAAGAATACCTACCAGAAAAAGGCCTATAGATAATTTTTAAAATGGCAAGACAATTTTATAATCAGCGATAAAAATGTTAATATTATCACATCACGTGCTTCAAGGAATAATTTATCTCCAATTTATCGCCAGAATATTTCCCTATCAATTTGGACTGAAGAGAGCCTCATGGGCTTGGTGCTACTCTTAATATTAGAGCAAATGATGGAGGTTGGCTTACCTTTTTCCACAGCTTAAGATGTTGTCCAAAGTCAGAGCTAGGACGATGGAGCTGGCAGAGAAATACAATGTGAAAATGCAAAGTTTTTAAAACAAAGTTATTTTTATTCTCCTCTCAACCCATAGTAGGTTTCCCAGACCATTATCTGCCAGCTTCCAAACTGCTTATACAGACAAATTGCTATCAGCTTGTAACATTTTACATCATTTTTCAGTTGCAGTAGGGCAGCTAAATACTCTTTTAACCAGAGAGTAAACTATAGTTTTCTTTAAAAGCTCAGTTGACTTCACAGCATATAATGAGCTATCTAAACCTGTATGAGTGAAAAAAGCTCATTGTGGTGCGTCTTATTCTATCTCTAAAGGAGTCTTTAAAAGCTTTGATCAGTACTTCAATACCATCCTCGAACAAAAGGAGACATTGGCATCAGGCAATAAGCAAAGTATTAAGCTGAAATGTTAGAAAACATAAATTAATTGATGCCTGGATTTCTCAAGGACATGACTGCTAATTGATGAAGGAAAAAAATCTTCTATCATGGAGAAAAAACTAAATGCCATTTAAGGCCAGATAGAATGCATTGGCACCAAAAAGATAATAAAAGACTTCTTTTTTAGCGTATTTTCTACAATATAAAAGTGCACTTCTCACTGCTCTCCTCTTAACATACTCACTAGTAAAGGATAGAAAGAAGTAGTTCTTCATTATTGTGGACTTACCAATTATAAGAAGAAACAAGTCTTGTTTGTGAATACCAAATGCTTTGAGTTTGAAGCTGTTCTTATTCCAAAACTCTTCTTGCTATGGTAGGCAGCTATCTACTTCCACTCTCTTTGGGTTGGCCTTGGTAATTTTACCTTTCAGTTAGCAGAAATATGCTAGGAAAATGATATATTCCTCATGGAACAGAAAAAATAATTTAGAATCCCTAAATAAGGGGTAGGATTCCTTCAGTCTTTCCAGAAAGATCCCAGAATTGTTGAAACATTTAAATGAGAATGACCAAATTCTCAATCATCTTTGTGCGGAACATTCACTGTAAAAAGAATACAGATCACTATTAAAGAGGAATCTCTCTCAGCTTAAGTGTTTATATATGGGAACATAGAAAGGCTTGTTTTGATGTTATTAAAACAGTCATAAGTAGCAATAATTTCACATTAAAAAGATATCTTAACTCATTCTATGCCTTGTTGTTGATCATACTCCTAATGCTTTTGAGAGTTTCTTATTTATTTGCTGCTGAAGATGCTCATAGTAGACAATTTAAATCCACAAGGTCATGGGAGTGCCCTTTTCACTGACTATTCCATGCATCACAACCCAAAGGGTTAAGCTCTATTTGTGTGGATCATCAGTGACATCCAGTGGCTATTTAGGTGATCACAGGCGTGTGATGCCAATCCAGGATTCTACTGTAGCAGAGTGATACGATCTGAAGAGGACGTTAACTAGCTGCCTAAATTCTGTTTCCAGTTTGATACCTCATTCTGTGAAAATAACATAATTAACTTATAATTAATTATATCTAACTACATGTTTTTCTTTTGTGAAGCCCAATTCTTCCAGGTTTACCTTGCCCATCACCTCACCAGAAGTACAAGTGAAATGGTCCAGAAGACATCTCCTGTCTCAAGGGCATACATTCAAGCAGGAAGGGCAACCTCGCTTGAAAGAGACCTCTTTCTCCTACCCCACACCTTGAAACCACGTTGTCATTCAGCTTCGCATGGTGAACTGGAACAGCAGCTCTGAAGCAAAAAGGATGAATGTTTTCTATTTTGTTACTTCATGAAATTTTATTCAGTCCATTTCTTGAATCTCTTCTGGTCATAAACAACTAGACATCCTCCAATTTTAGGCCTAAAAGGAAGAACTACTAGATCTCCCAATCAAATCTCTGCTCAAATATAATCCTTGTGAAGTATTTTGTTTTGTCTCAGTTAAAAAGCAGCTACTTTGCCTTATCCTTCTGTCCTTTCTAATTTCTATCTCAATCTCATTCTACATATACTGTGCTGTCGTCTTGTAGCTGCAAGTTATTCCCAGGTAGGCCTTATGCAATTTGAGGTTGCACATATAACTATGATTCTTACTGTGCTGGCCTTAATAACTTCTTGAGCTCTGCTATAGCTTTAAGACCTTCTTCTTGCTATTCACATTAGCTCACACTTTCCACCTGTACTCTCTATATGTAAGACCTATGTTAATATGGTGCAGGTCTCTGCCTCTCCTTGGTGGTCTGTCTGTGTACAGAGATTTATGAGTCTGTTACAGGCTTGAGCTATAGCACCTTCTTGTGTACCTGCCCAGCAATCACCGAAGAGGTACGCTGCACTGTATATGCAATGCAAAACAGAAAAGTTGCCCAGGTCACCTAGACTGAGAATTAAAACTACATTTTGTTGCCTTTCCAGGTGTTCAACATATTAAAAAAAAAAAAAAACCTAAACTCTGTAATATAAATAAGTCACTAGGCAGTTCTCTACATAATCATGACTAACATTTCTATAAATTAATCCAATGCACAGCAGCATAAAAAATGCAGAAATTTGTGCCAGGACACACAAAATACTCTTCAATCCATACTAACTGTTTAGTTATCAAAGGCCATATGCATCAAAACATAAACATTTTATCCATTCAGCCAGTACTTGGATCTTTCGTAATAAAGGCCAGATGCCAAAATGGTGATGTTTTAATATTTGGCAATGAAATACAAATTATTAGTATCCTTTTAATGCATAAGCAATGATTTATTCAAAACTAGCATATCATAAAGCAATGTTTTTCTAATACAGCCATGAAATACTTTCTTTTCTTCTCATGTACAACCCACTCCAAAGACTGGTCCTTATAACATAACCCAAAAGACAACAAACAAATACAGAAAACAGAACAGCAAATGGAGTTCTACTGATCAGCATGGATACTTTTCTTGTGACATGTATATTGATCCCTGTTAATTTTCTTGTGCTGTTTGGGTACACCAAAAATGAGTTTGTTCCCTCGGTTACAACAATATATCTCCCTACTTCACACATACAGATTCAGCCTTTTCAAAATAATTTTAATGCTGATATCTGATAAATTCTTAATCATCAGTACAGTACACATTCATGTACATAACCAAACAAAGGAAAATTATTAAATAGCTACACTAAATTGAAAGGTTAGAATACCTACTAAAATAGACAAAACATAGAAAGATAGATAGAAAATTCTTCTGTATTTCTGTCAAGTTGCTGCACGATAATTTTATTTTATATACTGATAGACAATATTTTACTTTTAGAAGTAATGACTAGAAAGATAAAAGTAGGTCTGCAAAAGAACTAAACTGTTAAGTGCGACACTAAAAACATTGACACAGCTTTTAAAACATTAAACAATACTATATTGAAACATACTCAGGTTTAGAAATCAAGTGAGTCATATATAAATCCATCTGCAAAGGAGAACAGTGTGAGGGAAAAGAATGCACACAGATCATTAAAACTAGGCATACATTTTAAATATTTGCTATTGAACATTTAAATCATCTCTCTCAAGTTCTCCTAAGTATTTGCTCTGAGTTGATTTGCAAAACTAAACACCATCACCATTACTGAATGAGACAAAACCAAAATTTGTTATGTAAAATAGATGGCATAACTTCAAATCACAATTGAAAATGGTCTCAAAGGCTTCCAAGGGATGAAACAGCATCAGAGGAGAGAACCTCAGGGATAGTTTACAAAGATGTCTGTTCTTCAATCACTCTTTAACTCCAGTGAAGTAAAATGCTGTGACTTTAGCCAAATGTAAAATACCTGTCTTCCTAACAAAAGCACGGCAAAATTCCCTTTTGTATCTTGTTTTTAGTTTTTTTCAAACATGAAATAAGATTTTCTGCTATAATAAAAGCAGTTCAGAACACTTATGTGCTTGGATGAAGTTCTCCATAAAAATGGTGCATTAGTGACAAAAAGCAGTTTCTTTAAGCAGAATATAGTGCATAAATCTAACTATATAGTTACTGTCTTCTGCATGCTCCTTCGTACTGGGAAATTAGAGGATCATTGTCAAAATCTACCCTGATGCCACTAAGACTTTTTGAAAAAAATATGATGTTTCACTAATCAGGAGATTCTGTATTCAACTTTTTTTTTCAGGAGCGTACAGATTATTTTGGCGTTACAAATGATTTAAATATGTAGAGTTTTAAACTCAGAGTAGTTCGATTTGTCCATTAATCTGATCTGCTGCACAGCACAGACTATCCAAGCCACACAGAGATTCCTGCACCTACAGTAAATGTTTAGATACATTTAAGACCAAGTTGTGCCTTCTTCGTTGAGTTACACTATACAAGTGACCCTCTGGTTTCACACGTTATGAAGAAAAGTGAGATGGTACTCCTTGGGCTTGATTTACGATATCTCTCTAGTTTTTAGGTTACCAAATTCCATCTGTAAGGCCCTTTGTGAGAACAGAGAGTAAAATCTGCTACCAAGTAAACTGAAATGGAAAAACAATCTCTAATTTGTCTCCTATGTCTGACCTTGCTGCTGAGACATGCATTCATCTTCATTTTCAGTCCAGCTTAATATACTGCAGCTTGACATCTTAGAGTTTCAGGCCACAGTGCAGTTTACTGTAAAGCTAAAATGAAAGTGAAAGAGGAAAAAATATCATTTTGTCTCCAGATTGAAGGATGAGCAGAATTTAGTTTGACGGAATGCTTAATATGTGTTAGAGAATACCGTTATAATGGCTGGTCTATTTTTTTAATATAATGATTTATTATACTAAAATTAAATAATTTTGAATTTATTTATTAATTAAATTAATTTAATTTAATTAAGCAGGTATACTCCCCTTTTGAAAGCCAGACCTCAGGCCAGATTCTGACATCTTTTTAAAAAAACCTGAATAGTAGCTAACTTTGAAACCAATTCCACCACCTTTTCGCTGTGAAAAAAAAGACACAGAATCTAGTCCTTAATTGATTTGCCATCAGAAAATTCAGAAACCTGTTAACTGGTCATTTGCCACTAACAGTGAGGATAATATCACACAGTCACGATCCTTTCAGCCTTATTCTTTAGACTTTTTTTTATTTTTTACCCCCTCCTTCATTTCAGTCTTCATTTTATAAGCTCCTTATCTAGCTTATCTATGTTCTTTGCTACAGTTAAGGGAGAAGGTGAAGGTTCAACCCAATTTTTTGGTGATTATTATTTTTTCATAAAGGGTATTCTTTGGTACATAATAGAATAACCCAGACAGAGCCAATTATCTGTCTCATGTTGAATAAGAAAATCTGCCTTTTTAGTCAACTTTTACACACTGTATTTTAATCTCATTACTTGTTGAAAATCGAGTTAAATTTTATTCTACAGCTAATGCAGCAGGCTTCCATTCTATTTGTTTTGTCATCTTAGGATGACAGAACCTGGATGCATTTAGAAATTAAAGAATTTCTAGGGACAAAGCGTGGAAGAGGAAGGAACAGCAGAGGCACAAATATCATTCAGCATACAACTTACTTTGTCATTGAAAGTTAGGTATTTGCTAACACTGCTACCTCTAAAGTTTCTCTTTGGATGCCAAGAGTGGTGTAGTATATCTTGCTAAACAGAGTGAAGTAAAAGTCAAAAACCTTAGGCTGGAACTGAATCTTTCTTAAGTCAAAATAAAGTCCACACGAGATGAAAATATGTTCTGGAAATATGCTTCTTTAAAAAAAGAGTATTTTTTTTTCCAAAGATTTTTGGAACACTGTAAAGCCAAGCTACATTAAAAGTATACCTAGCCCATTGCCCAGTACAGCTACAGGGAAATACATGTGTTTTCATTTAAAATGCTGAACTATATTTACATATTTTATAGCTTTCCATTGCAGTAAAAAAGAAGAAACAATTACAGTCTTGTAAGTCCACTCCATTATCTAAATAAATGTTGCTTTATATTATTATTATGTTACAACCAAAACTAACAAAATATATTAGTAAAATATAATCACCCTTGTTGTCTATAGATCAGAAAGTGATTGTGTATCTATCAGGGATGAATTTTTCACATAGTCTGTTATTCAGACAAGGAGAAATTATTCTCGATCTGTTATTCTGCTTAATGGGGACAATAGCTATAATGATAGCACAGACTTCCAAAATCATTAATGTATCTGGTGTGACTGAAATCAAAGAGAGTTAAGCACTTGTTTTTTTCTGAAGATTTGAGTTTACATCTTCAATTCTGAAGACTGAGGTTACATTTTGACTTATTGCCATAGAGACTTTTATACTATGATGCAATTCTTAGTAGTAGCTCTCCACTTCATTTTGTTCACAGCCCTAAAGTTGCTGCATTCACAAAAGAAAAACATGTGGATACAATAGATTGAAATGCAGAAAGCACAATAATGTAATTAGTATACTCATCCAGGAAAGAAACTGATTTTAAGAGTTGTTAAGATACACAAGGCTTCTCTATGGAAATAAACTATCTCAGCTTCACTTTCAGCAATAAATTAAAGACTTGCCGGATAGCGTAGTCATTGAGAATGCATTGAGGAAGTGTTGGTTCAAAATATTCTAACCAGCAAAGAAAAGAAAGAAACAAAAGAAAAGAAAGAAAAGAGAGGAGAGGAAAGGAGATAACTCTGGAAAGTAAAATGAAGGGTACTTTGTACAAAAATAAACATTTTCAGTGCTAATGCTCTTTGGAGGGAAAAAAAAAAAATCAACAGAAAATCAATCAAGTTAAGGACTAGCTGAGAGCTTGTTTTTCTGCACCTACACCAAGTATAACCAGAGGAGGCCTCTGCATTTGTACAACAGCACAAGCAATAGAAAAAAATGTTAGCTGTTCCGTAGAGATGTACAGGGATTGCTGCAGTGGTGCTCCCACTCAGGATAAACTCACTGGAAACAGAAGAGCAAGTAGATAGAACAGAAATTCTGCTCAGTCACATATCAGCCAGCAGAGTTTCCTATTATACCTGGGGGAAAATGTCACACCCTTTAAAGAGCTGTAGCAAATTATTTCCAGAATAACTCTGGGAACTCTAGGAAGTGTTCTCAGAATATGCTATCACTTCTTATAACAGATAAAGCCCAAAAGGCACTGTTTAGTCAAAGATATTAACTATTAAGCTTAATTTAAGAATTCATAGAGACATCTAAAATCATATGTAGGCTTAGAATTTAAGGAAATGGGAATAGCAGTGAGAGCAAAAATATTGAACTTGTCCTATGAGATGGAGTATTAAGAGCAATAGCACACAATTCCATTGACTCCCTCCCTTTAGGAAAGAAAACAGATGTTTTAAATCTGGTATCTCCATATGTAAGCAGACTATAATGCTCTGTAAATAGGTTTAAAATACCCTAACATTTCTGAGGCTTTCTTATCTCTTCCTCATTTACCTCACTTTAGATTGCTTTCACACTTTCCCCCCTTTCCATTAAATTATTCAGGAACTCCTGTTTATAAAGGTCACAGTCATAAAGATCAGGAAATAGAAGCGCTAGCATGTGATTCGGAGGACCAATGAGGCAGCGCACAAAGTAGATTGTGAAGGTCTCATAAAATGTAAAGCCAGAAGGAACCATTAGATCATCTAATCTGATTTCCAGTATATGACAAGTCATTATATCTCACTTATATGGCCCAGTAATGAGCTCAGAGCTAGGGAGTGAGAATGCTTTAGCTTCTGCTAAAAATGGAAATGTTATCTATCTCTTCAGCAACTAACTGCAGGCCAGGGCTAGTTGGCCAAGCTAATTGCTAGTACCTCCTATGAAGGTGATCCTATACTCCATGGAATTATTTCTGTTTGCTGTTAAATAGGTTTCAGAAAGACCTACCATGTAGAGCACAGAGAAGACAATACTTTTTCCTCAGTTTCTTTGTTATTTCAGCAGAAAGGCAGTCTGGGCCCAGCAATGGCCTTGGGGGTCAAATATAGAGGTTTCAACAGCCAGAAACAACAGAACAGCTCATGAGCTGTATTATGTGATTTGCTGATAATAGTTCCCAGCTGAGTAAAGTTAATAAAGTTGCTCCCTAATTAAACCCCCATCTTTGGCTTTTTTTCTTTCCTTTTGTGTGGCAGGGACAACAGTCGTGTTTGGCCAGTGCTTATCCTCATGTCCTTACTTTCCTAGGTACTTTTGTTCCAATGGTTAATCACTTGCACTGCTGAAAATAAAAATAAAATATAGTAGCAGGTGACTAACTTCTTCTTTGAACTTATCTTACTTGAGCTTCCTGCCACTGGTTCTTTTGTTCTTTCTTTTCTTCTTATCCGCTAGTGGAAAAAGCCAATCAATATTCAGTGGGACTGCTAAGACTCTTTATTCGAGTCACCTTCTAGTCTTACTTCTGACAGTGCTCCTCAAACCTTGCACAACAAGGGATTTCTTACAGTACTTAGCAATGTTTGTGGCTGTGTTGTGTACCTTCTTCAATTTTACAGCAGAGTTCTAAGTGTGGGAACACCACATCTGTCTGGAGCAATGTAGTATTGACTTCACCAATGCTGAACCCATAGTACCTGCTGCTCCTGTTTCCCTACACCTACGTGCATAACAACCACACGAGCCTTTTGGCTGAAGCGTAGCGTTTGGAGCTCTGGTTGGATTGCTTGTTCAGTAGTAACACGTAGGTCCTCTCCAGTTGCTGTTTTCCAAGATGTCATCTCCCCTTCTATAGAGCTACTTCTCTTACTTTTTGCTATATGCAAAGCTTTATTTTAGCTGTATTGTTTTAACTGTCCATTTTAACTGAATGACCCAGGCATGTCAATCTCTGACAAACCAGTCCTCACCCTTTTCAACCACACTATCAGTCTTTATGTCCTCAACAAATTGTATCAAATATAATTTACTACAAAGTCATTGGAAAAGGTATTGTATATCTTTGCGCTCAGTACCAAAACGTTGCAGAAGAAAGTGTCTAGATAAAACCTTGTTTAACAATAGTTTCCCCTTCATGAGTTGTTTTTTTGACCAACTACATGTTTCTTATTGATATGTCATATCATTAGTCCTTTTGCTAGAGTTTCAGTTATTAAATACATTAAAATTACATATTCATACATACTAAATGTCTCAGTAATAATTCAGCTATATAGTTACCTGTTTGAGGAAAACTTGTAAAAAGTTTGTTTGACAAGACTTATTTTCTATAAAACCACATCAAAGGGTATTAATTATATTCCCAAACAATACTTGCAGTAAACAGCTAGTGAACAATCCATCAAATAAAATATGTTCGCACGCTATATTTGGCCTCTGTCAAGAGAAGTCAGGAGGAGTGTATCCATCGATTCTGTGGACTTTGGATAAGGCCTTTACCAAACACTTTAAAATAATGTGCACATTAATTTCAAAAGCAGGCTGTTCACTGACACTTCTTAAACATATAGAAGACTAGATTTAGTGAAAAGCTTACTTGCTACAAATGATTCATCCAGCTTTAAAGAAGATATATCTATAAAGATTACTAAAATACTGGAGTTAACACTATTTCAAGGTCTTTCCTTTGCACTTCAAGTTTATAATCACTGTTCATATTTTTTTGTCTTTTCACAGACAGCATTGCTAAAAAGAAGTGGACTGGTTCAAATGAAGGTAAGCAAATAAACAGCATAAGGCTCATGGGCTGGCCTCAGTAGGAATTCTTTAGAAAATGCTAGATGAGGAAATGAATACCCTGTTGCTAAGTTACCTTTGTTTCATTTAATGCCATAATTATTTTTGCTTAAAGAAAAAGCATTGACATTTCTCCCTTAGTCCCTGCCATATGGAAGATAGGCTTTTAAGATCCTCTTATGAGAGGCGCACATTTATAACATATACCTTTATATTCTCCAAGTGCAAGAATCAGCATGCTGTGGGCTAATCAAGACACTCCAGGCTTTAACAAAAATCTGCTGTGCCATTCCAGAATAATTCTCATATTCCTGATAGTTTATTTTTAGAAGCTGATACAATTCTTAACTCTTTTATAAATACATTTCTCTATTTTTTAATCAATTAGGAAATGTGCAGGATAAAATTATCTGTCATACACTTTAATCACTATGTAGAAATGTTGTTCCCTTCTGGTGGGTTAACAAAACAGATGGCATGAGTGAATGGGTTCATATTTCAGTTTTTAATCACATTAAGCGCCAGAGGTCTTATCTGAGTCCATATGATTTTTGATATATTTACAATAAAAATAATAAGGGCTTAGCATAAAATAGGAGTGAGGGCAAAAGCAAATGCCACTCTAAATATGTGCAAGTTAAGATGTGTGGAAATGTTTTCCTGAATTGTGTAGCAAGCTCTTTTCACCTGAAGACCTCCAAGCATTTTGCAAACTTTGAGCTTCACAAAGCTGCTGTGAGGGATGGAAGTGTTAATATTTTATTCTTGAAACAAGTGCAGAGAGCTTAAGTGACTCAACCAATGTCCCCAAGTGAGTCAATAATGGAGCTGGGAACAGTACCCATGGATCCAGATTCTTAATAATGTATTTGAGACAAGACTGGAAGAGAAGACACGAAACCTTTATCACTCTCTCTTCATCTTCCAATGTTTCTTGTAATTTATTTGATTTCAATCATTACACTGGGTGAACACTTTGTCGTAATATCTTATTCCAGTATTTGTTCATGTCCTTCAAAAAGCAGACAAAACAAATTTGAAAGGCAGTCATAGCCTGAAGGGTAGTCCCAGGCATGAGAGTAGAGAGGTAACAGCATTTTGCATAATAGGAGCAGTCCTCTGGCAGTAGAACTGTGTCAGCACTGGGATAAAGCATGCTGGGGCTGTCAGCATAAAGCCGTATTGTAACTGTGCAATGTTTATGCACAGTAATGATGGAAACCACAGAAAGGTGTCAGAGTTTCAGAGAGAAAAATGAGCATAAAAATGGCAACTGCTTTCCTAGGGTAGCCCTTCCTTTTTTCAGTACGCTTCAACTCCCATTTACAAAATTTACAAGCATAAGTTTTGGTTTTTTTTTTTTTTACTTATACTGCTGCAGATCTGGAAGACCTGTGCATAGAGATAGATGGATTAAGCCTGCAGTACTGACACAGTTATCAAGTACGAACTCAACCATGACTCCTCCCAGGAGGTTACTCTAACCATAAAATGGAAGCTTCATGTGTGTGTTTTCAGGGCCAGGATTCTTGTCGCTGAAACTTTAACACCGATAATGATACAGGTTTTCAAACAGCAAGCTGAATTTACAGATCTGACACCTGAAGTGTAAATTGTGCTAATCTCACATGGATGTTGTTGCACAACAGAAAAAAAAAATTATCCAGTAATTTTACTTTAAAATCCTTTAGAAAAATAAAAGATCCAAAATGACTCTTTGAAGTTTTTTCTCTTGGGTCAAAGGGATAATGGTTTTCCCTTTATTCAAGTTCCTGACTGAACAGTATGAAAGCTAACTAGATGAACAATACATACACAAGACGTTGGGATAAATACAATGAAGGAGGTCACCTATTTGGTCTGGTCATTCAAATAACGCAGGATATCCTTTCTGTTAAAGCTCTCCCTGAAACAGCAGGCAGTTTTCTTGTTTCTTAAGACTCTCTTTAATTAGCAAATGTTTCACTGTTATTTGACAATAAGCATAGGCTTAGTGTTTGACAAGCAGTCAGAAATAAGGAGATATACGCTTAAAAAATAAGCAGTGTGCTGGTACATAAAGAACCATCAAGAGATAGAAACGAGGTAAAAACATTGCATTTTTTAAATCATTTCACTTACAAGGTTACTGAATCAAAGTGAAAGTCCTAGTTTTATTTCAGTATCCTTTTGCCTTGCCTCCATTGACTCCCATGCCACATTTTTACATTTTCTAACTATTTAAGGACTCACTGAGGAACATGTTCGCACATTCTTACTCATTTATCTTTGTCACTTGTAATTACCACAGTGGACATTTTCTTGCTTGTGCATATTCCCGCTCTACTCTTCTTTCTTTCTTTCCTCCTAGGAGGAGTGTGGCACGTTTTATTCTCAGCACCCTTGGCTGTACCATCTGCAGGAAGATCAAAGACAGGGTCATATTCATCTAATAACAAGAGAGGAAACAATACTGTAGGTGAACACTCTATTAGCCTCCTTCTTCATTTTATTCAGGTCAGCGCTCAGGGACTTTCAGATGTCTTTGAACAAATGGATGTGAAAATGAAAGACAAGTTACAAAGAAATAAGTTTCTTTTCTTACGCAAGTTAGGCTGATGGGTTGAACCATGCTAGTGTTATAATAGTCTTTTCCCTGAGCAGCTCAGGCAGTATCTTTTCTGAGCAATCCTCACCCTTCAAAACAAAGCATTAAAACCTGCTTCCATCTTGAGACTTACAGCTGTTAAAAATGTCCAGAGGCGATAAGCTGTAGACTTGTGTAGGATACAGAGGACATTTATTATTGGCAGGAAACCAGTCTTCCATAGTAGCTGATTTACAAGATCTCTACAGAAAGAGGACTAATATCTCCACTGGTGTAAACAGGCAAAGCTTTATTGACTTTGGTGGTGCTGCATTCGTTTATACCAGCAGAGAATTTGAGCTTAAATTTAAAAAAATTTGGATGCCTAGAACAGAAAGTTTGGGTTACTACACTGCAAAAGCACCCTGAGAACGGGGATTCAACAATGTGGATTTCTGGCTGGCTCTTGCTACCTACCTTTTGCATCCCAACTCCACTGCCTGCCAATAGAGCAGCAAGAAGAGGAGAAGCTGTAGGCATTTAGTTTCGGTTTAGGAGACTTTTTCATTTCTCTCTACTATCCAATCTACTTACATGAATTTATGGTTCAGCTGACCACCCTAAAGACTAGAGCAACCATTGTGATTGATCCTGTTAGTATATCTGAGCACAGCTGGTATGTAATTGAGGCAGCCTGTGTTTCTGTTGTTGAGAAATCGTTGTTACAATACCTAAAAATAAGACGCTACATTTCTTGCTGCAATGAAATTGAGGTATGTAACAATATTCTGGGCAAAAGTTCTGAATGCTTTGCTCAGGATTTTGCAAAACATAATGTTCCTTATATACTTCAGAGAAAGTCAGTGAAAGCATGGAGAAATATTTTCAAAACAGAAGAGAGAGGAAAAAAGTAAGATTATGCTATGCCAACACATGTGACTCACAGACATTTTCTACTGCTGATAATAGTCGTAATAATGAGTGTTGTATTAAAAGCCCATAAAGAAGAGCGTCTTCAGCAGGTGTAAAGTTTCACAAAATGTCATTGCTATTGACCTTTGAGTCCCCTAGCTGAGGACTTGCTCCTTTATTGGATTATTTTTTTCTAGATGGGATTATGTGAGCTCAACTTTGCATTTATGGACAATTCCTAGACAGTTTAAAAGAAAATGTATTTCTACTGTGGTGTTCTAGAGGATGTTTCAATGTTCTTTTTCATGACAATTCATTCTCTGCTAATTCAATAGGTTTTTCAGTGTAGTCTCAAAAAACACAAATGATTAATTTCTCAGTTCAGTAGACCATCTAAATAAATGCCTAATTTCATGAATATGGGCAGTTTATTAAAAGTTACTGAGACTGCTTTACCACATGGCTAACTATAAATGAATGCTAAAGGCTTTGCTGAATTAAGATCACTGTACACATACAATCTATAAGATTTTTCTAAATGTATTCCCTTAGTCAAATACATAATACTGTTGATACATTAACATTGTTTAAGGAAATGAATTGATATGTTCAATGATCTTGTGCTGAAAAAGAATAATAATTCCAGTGTTTCAAGGTTTCTTGGGATAGTTGTTGTTGTTCAGTTTTGGTGGGTTTTTTTGGATGATTGAGCTCAGTCATTTCATTGAGGATCAATAAGATGGTAAGCTGCATTATACCGGGTCTGTCTGCCTGAGTAGAACTTGGATAATAAAAGTAAAAATATCACATAGCCTCTTTTTTAATGCATGTCATGCTTTAATATGTAATGCTATTAGTTATGTACTGTACCTTTCAAAAGATAAAAAAAAGACAGCATTGGCATTGTTCTAACCAAACATTGTTATACAGCTCCATGCCACTGTTTAGAGGAACAGATGTCTCATTTTTATACTGTTGAGGTAGCTAAAAGTGCATAGGAACTGCTGATGGGGCCAATGGTTTTGTTGTTGTAGGTTTTTTAAAAGTCTGTATTCTTTGAAATAACCCACTGACACCAAAAAACGAATTCTGAAGTAGGGGTCAGCATTTCATCGGATTATCATGTGGCTCAACAAACTTACTTGGAAAAGAGCCATGGACAGGAGCAGAGTAATCTAGATTACGGTTGTAGCACAAAATAAATAAATAAAAAAAGAGAGTTAAATTAGTATACAAATAAATTGCGAGTTGAAGATAAGCAGAACAAAACAATGTCCCCTGCCACATTAAAATGAGGACAACCTGTCTTTTTCCTCCAGGAGGTAAAGGAGGAGAGGCTGGGAATATGAGTCTATGAATTGATGATGATGCAAAATATTCCTTTCAGAGCTAAGGTATTTTGAACCAAATGACAAAAGTCTATTATTTTCAGGGCAGCTTATTAAAATGTATGAAGGTGTTGCCAGTATTAGAAAGATACTACTTACAATAAAATCAGTAAATTTCAGAGAAGGTCATACCAGAGATCCTACATCAGGTGAAAAATACCTATGTGGTGCTATAATGGGATTCACGAATGTTCTGGCAGAGACTCAGATTTCTTAGGTCACCTGTCATCATAACAGCGAGTGCTGGTTCTAGGAGAAAGATGAACGTATTTTAAGAGAGCCCTCTGTGGATTCAGCAATTGTCTTCAGCTGCATAGTGTCAGAGCACTTGTCTGTTCTGAAATAAGCTCAGATCAGTAGCACAGAAATACTTTGCCGAGTGCTGTGGACCATGCAATTCAGTGGACAATGAAATAGGGTGGTCAGAGACTAACATTATGTAGAAATGGATGTTCTGACAGTCCGGAGCTCAAAAACCTGCGTTTATGGTCAAAGATGTTGAAGAATTTTGTTGAATTGCTTTTGCATTCTGTTGGAAAAGTGCTGTCATTATTAATTGGTATTTCATTTTGCTGTTTTACAGACAGTTCTGTAAATTGTCATAAATCATAGGTAGATTTTAAATTCTTTGGGAAAGGAGCTGTCATTGGCTATCTATTTGTCAAGTGCCTAATACAGTAGTTTGCCTCATCATCCTACTACAGTATCAATTTTAAATAAAATAACAATCACCTATCTCAGCTAACCTTTACCTGAGGTAAACATAAATAATACAACATACACAGAATTGCAGTAATAAGGTAGAAATCTGTAGGCATTCTCTATGTGCACTTTCCTTACGCAGATTTCTTTCCTTACACAGATTTATGACTTAGAAGAGATGCTCATGAAGTTCAGTCTCTGTGTAGGATGGAGAAGCTTTAAGAGTCTTAGATGAAAGGTGTTCTAAGCTAGGCCTGAATACACTGTTTTCTTAATAGTTGAAAGGAAGACCATATGAACAGATTTTTCCATGTAGTTTTGTTCTAAAACGAGCCAGAAAGAGTTTGTGCATTCAGCTCTAATGACATATTCTTTCCTGAGAGAAGAGTAATAAAAAAACTACAACAGCAACAACAATGACGACAGCAACAGTAATAAGGCACATGTAAGTGCCTGTTCTGGCACCTGGGCAGACACTTGGAAAGTGTCTACTCTTAACAAGCACATTCAAAATTCATGTTGATACATGAAGTACAGTTTGGCTTTGAACTACTGTATCTTAAAGTTTAGACCAAAGACAGGCCATCCGATCTTTGCATAAAAATGTATGCAATTGCAAATGACTAAGCTGTTTAAGAACTTGTTTAATTCTCTTAAATAGAAGTTTTGATCAGTCAGGATACTTTTCATACAAACTAGAGTATATCAAGCTCCAAGTCAGATCGTAAAAAAGGCAAGTCTTATTTTCAGGTGACATTTAAGCCTCCGACGAGATACGGCGTTCCAGCAGCCTCTTGAGCTATGTAATCCTGTAAGTCTCAACATGGTTCTCAGAAATAAATGTCCAAGATGATTGCCCAGTCCAAGTATTGTTTTTAAGATAAAGGAAATCAAGAACTCCTGGCCCTCTTTTAAATTGCATTGAATCCGTCAAGAACAGTTTACTTCAAAAAGCATCCGGAAGGCAGTGCTCCTGGCTCTGTCTGTTAACAGGATGGGTACTACTTAGAGTGTTTCTCATTGTGAAATTTTTCTTATAAAATATATTTGTTAACAAAACATTAGATAAAGGCTTCAGAAAGAGCAATATTGAACTTTGGCTGAAATTAGGGCTGCAGATCTACAATCTGATGAAAACAAGTTGCTAATTTATTGTATTTTAATTTTTGATATAATCCATTTTAACTTCACGGTACTTTGGTTTTTTCATCATGTTCCACATGAACAAAATCAGTTGGTTAAAACAAGTCATTGGATCATCTGTATGGTTCACCATAACGGAATCCTGAAAAGTGAATTGGTTCAGTATGGGAAAAGGAAACAAATGTCTCAGTCTTAAAAAAAAAGTGAAGATGATTCAAAACTTTGTGCTGATCATTTCAATATAAGAATTGCCATTTTCTGGAGTGATACAAACATACAAATGCAGAAGGCATCTTTTCTTTTTACTAATTCTTCATGAAAAAGTCTTTGTTCCACTTGAAAAATTCATTTCATTCAGTCAATCAGCATCATCAGCAGGTAATCAAATTCCATCAGCACAACAATATTTTAAAGTTAATTTTTGCAAATCTCTAGTGTTATCCTGGCTTTCAATAACATCAAATGACAGAAAAACCTTTCCCTTCATTTTGTGGATTATTTGCATTCAATTTCTAAAAGGACCGCACTTTAAAAAAAAGGGGGAAAGGATGAAGTGTTCCTAACTCTGAGAGATCTCATATAATTAAGCCTCCAGCTGCATACATTTTTAATATCACAGACAACATGGTAATTGACACATATGATTCTGGATCACACTTCAGAATTTAAATTATTTCACTCGACTGAAAAGTGTTTAAGTGCACTATCCAGACACTTTCAGTAATTCAGCTTTTAATGACTATCCCTCACTTCAGTGCTACCTTTGATGTTAAAACAGTATAAGAAATAATGAAATTTTCCTCCACCTTCATTGGGTTGTAGTCAGATGTTTCTTAAATATTTTATTTAAGAACTCTCCCTGACCCCAACTACAGCAAAATGTGAAAGGATTTTACTTACAATAATTTTATGTCTTGTAGTTTGCTAAATTCATTCAGATGATCAGGACCTCAAAACCAGCATTTATTGCTGAAACTGAAATAATATCAAAGGAATAAATCAAGAGATTATTGCAGACATAAAAATACAAGATGTAGCAATAAGCTTCTAATAATTAATGTTTTCAAAATTGCACTGAGACCCTTAAAGATATAATTGTAGTGCTATGAATCAAAATTAGTATCTTGGAAAGTTCTCTTACCCAGTGTGCCCAATGTCCACTAGGCCAAAAAGAAACATATATGTTCCAATATCAGATAACATTCAATTCACTAGCAGATAGCTGATGCATAATCGAAAGCTTCAAATTAATCATATTTTGCCATAGAAATCTCTGAACTCTATATGTGAAAAAATAAAATTAAAAGAATATTTAATCAGCACAGTTAAAATAAACAAAACCATGCTTTCATTTATTATTGCACATTATATCCACAAGATTAAAAGCTGCAGATGGATTCTGTGAGGTTTTTTAGCTATTAAAAAAAACAAAACAAAACAAAACAGAGTGTAATCGAGAGTAATGGTCCAAAACACCTCAGTATAAATTCTGTTACTGTTCTAAAATACTTGAATCATTACGGTAATGCCTTTATTATTATTACGGTAATAACTTTATTTCTTCATTAAGAAGAAATGGAAGGCATATTTGATAGAAGATAGACTATTCACAACTTCCTGTAACAAATCAAGATTAAACTTATCTTTTAATTCTCTATTCTGAATTCACCTAACAGCCAGGGAATATTTTTGAAGGAGAGGTTTGCTTTTGCTGAACCAAATAGTTTTCATTAAGATGTTGGTTGCTTTTTGTTAGTGCTCTCAGACTGTGGATTCTAGTAATTGTTGTAAGGTTTCAGTGACAAATGCAGAATTGTTATCTCTTGAAAGGGATTGCTTCAATACAGGAAACAGGTTTGTACAGGCTCTGGACAATTATTCTGTAGGAAAAAAAAAAAAAAACTCTGTAGCTCTCTTACCTCATTCCTGTAACTGTCGTCTTTCCCCTTCAGATCTCTGCTCCTATTTAGAGCACTACTGCAGCCCAGGACACCCAGAAAGTTCCATTCTATCACCAGCACGTATCTTTTTTTTTCCCCCCCAAAAAAGAATGTATTACATTCGGTTTAGAGAATCTTCTCTTTTTTTACATGATGTATTTATAGAGTTAGCCAGGGATCATTTTATTGATTCTTCCCTGAAGATTTTGTTTGGTCGCGGACTGGGAAGCATGGCCTTCTGCCTCAGGCTACATTTTAATTAATCACTATGAGTAGAAATGATCCAGATAACACAGACTTCATTTGACATGTGTTTTTTTCATTGCATTTTGGTTTGTTTGTTTTTAGATCTTTTTTCTAAAGAATCTTTAATGATTTCTAAGTGTGCAAACTTGGCTAACCCCCACATCATTCCTGCTATGGACAAAGAACCCCCATGAACCTCCCCCTCAGGCAGAAACATAAATCTTGTTTAAAAAGATAGACTTTTCAGTATGCCCTGCAGGTCAGCTAAACGCTTAACAGGCTGAACCTAAAGCTGCCCAAGCACAACTGCAGTGTCAGTCAGCAAACTGGCAGAATTTCAGTGTGAAAAGATGCCACATTTCCACTCCTTAGAATGGAAAGCCTACTCTAGATGCAACCAATCCAGTCCTTCCCCATTTGAAAAACAGACAGAAAACTCTCATGTAAAATAATTAACTCCATATACGTTAGCACAGGTAGTATCAGAGTTCTCTCTATTTCTGTCATCATCTTCATCCTCACACCCCAGATTCTCTATCACAGGCAATGACTCATTACTACAGAAGCATGGTATGATCACACAGTCCTTTTTGTAGAAAATGAGAGATTATAATTTTTGTAGAAAGAATCAGAAAAAAAGAATGGAGTGCAAATACAAGAAACATCAGTAACGCTTGGGAGAACATGCAGGACCTCTTTCCTGGAGGACAGACAACCCTGTAGCTCTTTTGCTTCTCTAAGATCTGTAATTGCCTGGCTGCTGCTTCCTGCCTCTGCAGTAAGTGGAGGAATCACTCCTCAGTTCCAGACTGGTGCATGTACTGAGGGTGAAGAGCAGATCTTGATATCCGTGATTTCAGCTTACATTTGTCATAGGTGGAGATGACAAGAAAAAATTAGTATCAAGGCTACTGAAAGCAATGCCAGAGAAAGAAGAATTCAGCAGAGCTTGATCCATGACATTTGCTTGGCTTTATCTCACCGAAGTAATGCATGCTACTGATTTCCAAGGCATTGGTATGAGAAGATGAGTTTTAAAAACCTGGAGGGTAAGTAGGACATACAACGCCTTGTAGATGCTGAATTTGTATAACTTCACCAGGCAGCGGACAGGCTATTATAACTTTATTGTTTCAGGATATAAGCCTATTATACTCTGCAAATGAATACAGTGACATTTTGCTGTATCGGTTGAAAAGATTAACAGTTCACAAAGCAAACTGCCTAGTGCGGCAAATTAAATACATTAAAATGTGCAAGCTTAAAATTCTATATTCCCTGCGCTATAAACTTACATACAATACAGTTTAAAGGGTCTCAGTGGCTCAGTTAATAATACACTGGCCTGTCAGCCTCATAGAGGCAATTTAAGTCTGTTAGGTTGTGGTAAGGCATGACAGGGTATGTTTTTCAAGGCTGTTAATGAATGCTTTAGGTGCATTGTGCAGTAGGAAGGTGGCCCTGAGGTATATTAGTGTCACTGTAAATGCGCTGGGATCATTTTAAATGCTATTATTTTTAAAAAATGTATATATTTTGGATGAACCTCAAACAACTTAAAAGTTCATTGTGAAGAAGGACTGGAGTACTGAGATGTGTTCTCAGTCTAACAGCCAGTGCTTTAGAGGAGCCTCTCTCATGTGACTTGTCATCTTTTAATGTTTTCTGTAGTGATACTTGTACGTGAGAAGAACGAGGCCTAAGCACCATACGGAGATTGTAAGAAAACAAGCATTAAAAAAAAAAATTGTTGGAAGTCAAACATGGGGAGTCCTCCAATAGCTAGAAGAAATGGTCTCCACTATAGAGACACAAATATTTCAAAACAAAGGGCTTAATCTCAACTAGCGTTAATTAGCATTAATATGGTAAATTGCCCTACCTCCTGAGGCAGTGCCTGTCTGACCTCATAAATATCCACACAAAAGCAGTGGCTCCTTTAACTGACATTCTGTAGTAAAACAACTTCGTACTCAGGGAGTCTGATAAAATAGGTAACACAGGAAATCCAGGGAGGCATGGTGTTCATATAATCCATACACAGAAAAATATTCAAGGCTTTATTTTCAAAAAACCCCTCAGTATTCTGCTTCCATTTAGCCATTTTAGACCAACCTATTTATTTTACAAGATCTTACAAGTTCGTATTAACGTGCAGGGAAGAGGGTAGATTCTAACCAATTGTTTTACAGGAATCAGTGCTGGAAAATTATGTGCACAGATTCATCAGTTTCTATCTACATGTTCTCCCCGCAGCTGCAGTGCTAGGCCACAGCTGAAAAATGTAGCTGTTAGCTGGAGCAATAAGATGATAAAGCCATAAGCTCTTATAGCATTTCACCCAGAGGGAAATAAAGAAGTAGGCTTTACCGATCTTACTTCACATGTACATGAAAGTTGAGATTTAATTCCATTCCAGACTAGTTAGAGTAGAGTTAGATGGAAACAAGAGAGTTAATGGAATGACAAAAATTATCTAGTCTTGCTTTAAAACAGGCTTATGAAGTAAGAACTGTCTGAAGCTGACAGTTTTCGTATTTTGCATCAATATTGGGGCTCCTATTAAAAATGACAGAATGGATTTATGTAGCTAAATGTTTGAAGCCTTTAACAGAAAAGAGTAGAAAAACATATTTTTGTCTTATCCCACTATGTTTTTATATTTATCTTTTTTCTCTAAAACCTTTAAGTGTGCTGAGCCCTGCAGGACATTCTATGTCTCTTTCCATGAGGATCTTTTTGACATCAAATTTTTCCAGTGACTCTCTATGATACCTGTAGCTTACAACTTCAATGTATCCAGTTCTTTGAGAAAGCAGTCCTAACGCTACTGCTGGCTGCGCTCCTGCAAGGCTTCACTGGTCGATGTAGGATAGCCGAGGCGCTATCCAAATGTCACATGACAAATCTCATATAATTGCATGGAGAGCAGATTTCTGAGAAGACAGAATGTGATCCAATGCACAAGAATCCCTTGGAAATTTGTTTAAAGCCTTTTTTTAATGCTGAGCTCAGCAATTTGAGTGAAAATTCTAAAGGCTTTGCTAGGAATGATAGTCATGGTACTTTATATAAATTAAATTCAAGATCATTCCAAAATGTGTACATAAGCTTAGCTGAATGCAGCATGAATTTTGCCTGTGCTTGTAATGAGATTTTTCAAGTAACTGAGCTTTGCACAAAAGCCTATAGAAATTTCTTTGAAAGAATTTCACACTTTCTACATTTTTTAAAAAGATAATTGAATTATTATTTATTAATGTTGAGTACACATTATAAAATTTTACAATTTTATTTAATATTTCTGTAGAAAGGTTGTCATTCTCTACTGTTTTTAAAGCTTTTTGATAACAAAGGGCTTAGAATCTGACTAGTTGTGGCTTTTCGTAATGATCAACTTTATTACCTCTATTATTCAATATGAGATGCACAGATACTTTTTTAAACTGTAGATTTTGTGGGGAAAAAAGATACTGGTTCTTGAACCAAGTTTCTGCTGTAACTTCTAAGGATCAATAATTCTCTAATAAATTTCATATATACTGCTTTCAGAATTCAGAATGAATAAATAAGAATATAAAAAATTAAGAAATGGAGTATCTAAGCTAAATAGTAAGCAAATCTTGCCAATACTAAGATATACTGATTATCATTATTCTTTTTTTTTTTTTTTTTTTTTTACTTTTAGCAGTAGCACTAGTACGCCATGCAGTAGTAATCTATGTATCAAGACTCTTAAGCACTTTCAAATTACAGTGAAGGTTTGACTTATTCCAACTGTTGTAATTTTAGGCATACCTACATTGATGGTATAATGAACACAGCAGCTCTGCTGGAATAACCCTAGACACATGTGTTTCTGAGGATCTGACCCAGCATTCAGAAGTAAAATCAGTATAACGCAGATAGGAGGAAAAAGGAATGAGGGAGTTGCAAGAGAAGAGAAAAAAAGGTCAGATAGCAGAAGAAAAAAACTGGAAATCAAAATCGCAAAGAACTATCCACCTGGATCCAATTATAATAAGCTCTCCTGCTCCTAGGATTGTCAATGGTAAATCTCCTTTTGGCTTCAGGTTTTGAATTGGGAATGAAATTCCAAACAACTGTAGTGATTTCAAGTGAACTTTTATAGATTTTTGCACCTATAAATGACAGCTGAAACATCAGTTCTTACTTCTATGCAGCAAGAATCTTGTATCCTCTCCAGGTATTGCCCAAATTGCTATAGTCATCCATCTTATCTTTACAATGCCTCTGGCTTGACTAGGAAATAAAATAACTGAAATTGCCAGTGATTGTCATAGCTTTAATTATTTTTTCTCCCCCAACATAATTTCTACTTGGACTGTGGCTGAATCCTCAGGATCCAAGGTTTCATTGCAAAATCCTGGTTTCCTGAGATTTAAATGTGTCTCAGAGGCCATCAGCTATGAAACTGGAACCTAACTACAGTGAAAGTCCTGGCTCATGCCAGGGCTCAGGCTAATTCCCCACCTGGAGCTCATATCCCAGGAACCTCGGTGCTAGAAACAAAGCTTCTTTTCTCAGGCTCACATTTGTTTTCAACAAGGCAAGGCACTTCAGTTATATTTAACTGATATTTTCCAAATATATCCATGGGAAATATAGAAAATTTAGTTTACTTTTTGAGGACTTGTTTCTATCCCAGAATTTCCCACAAAGGGACATTGCAGATTCCCAATACATCCACCTTTTCTTTTAAAAAAATTGTAATTGGTAACTGAATCAGGCAAAAGTGCAGAATTTGAATTCTCCTGAATGTAGTTGTCACATTTTGCAGGTGCCAAGGAAGGGGGAGCTGCTTCTGGTATGACTGAACAGGCTAGTAAAGAAAAAAGGGAGAAACTGCATACAAGTAAGAGGAAAATCATGAAGGGTGAAGAAACATAAAAGCTCACAAATTCTAATGAAGCTTGTGAACCGTGCTCATTGTTACCCTAAATTACACCCTTTACACAAGACTCTATGCCATTTAAAATTTATAGCCACAGACTTGCATACCTTGTTCTTGAAAATCAGCTGTATGGCAAAAGAACCACATATCTTCTAGATCAAATACAGGATTCATAAAAGTTGGCATTTTGTATCAGCTTTAGAAGATACCTTCAAATGCCAGAGATATAATCTTCTACCAGTGTCTCTTGCTGAAGGATAACATTTCAAATCCAAATTGTATAAGCCTTTTAACTGTACTTGTAACTCTGATGGAAATAGAAATAAGTACTTTTATTAGCTTGAGTTTAGAAACAACTTAACTTCAAGAAAAAGGCTATTTATTCATTCACATGACACAGCAAATGTTTTGGATTAAAGTACTTTCATTACAAAAGTGGTGGGAAGGTAAAATACAATTAGGTTCAGCTAGATCATTTTAATGCTTGATTATAACCAACAGAGCTGGGACAAATTTTCGTGCCAGCACTAAGATCCTGGTGATAATAGGGTTACATATCCTCTATAAAATAAAATGTGAAATTTACATGCAAAGTGGTATGTTCTCTTGATGCACACATATAACTCCCATTAGAATTAATGGAAAATACATGTGCCTATCAAGTAGAAAATACACCCCATTAAATTCCCAAACGTCATGTCAGTTTCTGAAGTCTTATACTAAACGATCTATGCTCCTCATACAGCAAAAATACCAATAACGCAGCTCAGATACACTGCTTTCCACATGTAGATCTCAAAGGATTTGATGAAGGATGTTAAGCCTCTGAAACCCAAAGGTACCCACGAGGAAATCGAAATTTTGGGTATGCCAATGGCACAAAGCCGTGCAGGTATACCTGAGAAAACCCTGCAACAGATACTAGAAGAAAAATTGTCAGCGTAGGATAGTATATCAGGATTCGGTGACAAATCAGCCTGGACAAAATACCATACATGCACAATTAGACTATTTCTAAGAACCAAACAGTCTTGCCTGATTTAGCCCAGGATTTCTGTGTTGGGCCATGAGTCTACATGGCGTATCTGCCTTAAAGCAACTGGACCTACTTCATATTCCTGCCTAAGATCTGAGTTAGCAATTGCCTCAAAAAGCTCCTGAGGATCTGGGCAAATATAGCTCTCTATGATGCTGAAAATCTCATGCGCACTTTATGCCTACACGTTTCCTGTCCTTTGCTCTTACTGACTCATTAAGTGACCCATTCTTGACATGAACAGTTCTCAGTCCATAATTACTTCTCTGCTGAAAACTGCTCATGTCCAAAAAAACCCCATAAACTTGTGTAAATCTTTAGACTGAATGTCCTTCCCGTAAAGAACTGTAGATGCATGAGAACATTAGATTATTATCCCAGAGTGCTGTACTTCTGACTAAATGAACTGACTTCCATTGGAGCATTTAAGATACACCAAACTCATATTCTCGTTCAGATCACTGAGGATGAAGAGAAAGGAAAACTGAATCAGAGAATGGATAAAAAGTTTGGCAGGAAACACAGAAAATTAAGCTGCTTATTGTGGCTTCGTAGAGATGATGTAAAATATGAGGCCACTTGTACAATTAAATAAACAGTGGCTATATGTAAGCACATATCCATAAAATATCATAAAATCTACTTTTGTCATTCAGCAATGTTTGTCATGAAAGTGTTCTTTGGTGCAGAATCCTAAAGTCTAATTCTGATCCTACTGTGAAAGCTAAAGAGAA
This sequence comes from Struthio camelus, assembly GCF_040807025.1. Taxonomy (NCBI): domain Eukaryota; kingdom Metazoa; phylum Chordata; class Aves; order Struthioniformes; family Struthionidae; genus Struthio; species Struthio camelus. The sequence continues at coordinate 48,353,030 of NC_090945.1, read as the reverse complement.
GTGTTAAGTGAGCACTGGCTTCATAAATTTTATTTTTTCTTCCCTACACTTAACCTGCTCCCCTCTAGATTATTTGAAATAGTCCATAAACTGAAGGAAATTCACTGAACTATAATTTTAAGAGGTCATGCAGTATTTTGTCTTTCTCTTTTTTTAGCTTCTATATTTTTCACGTGATTTAGACTTATTATGCTTTTTCTTTTATGATAGCATAAAAGCAAAAGTCTTAGGCTGCACCAGAGCCCATATGGTAGCTGATATCCAAACAGTAAAGAAGAGTCATTTCCTTTCTTCAGTGTCTCAGCCTTCAAGGAATTGATTTTAGGGGCATGACAAAAATAGCTCAGGAAATAGGTCTAGACTCTCAAACTGATGTAATACAGCAGCTCTGTGATTTCAGCAGAGGTATGCCAATTCACACCTGCCAGGAAATCTGGCCTTCACCCTTAGAATGGCAATTACAAGATGTATGTCGTTTCATGATGAGATTTATATTATCAAGCACATTCTGTGGAGTTTTCCTTCCTACCTTCAGGGGAATAGGTATTTACAGATGAGTCATTGACATGTCTGGAGCTATAGCAGAATCTCCAGAGAGTTATCAACCTTTTCTTCCACAGCAGAAAAGGTAAGGGGAGCAGCACATTCTGTTCTAAAATGTCTCTGTTATATTGGAGATCATGATTTCTAGACTTTTTCAGCCCTTTGATTAGTATATTTGATAATACTTTAATTTATGCATATCTATTATACTTCCCTTCCAAGTGCTTAGGCCACCATGGTAGGATTCATAATTCATTCCTTAAAAAAAAGGACAAAGAAAGGGTGATGTAAAACTCAATAAAACACCATGAAGATAAATTGAGAGGATACTATAAGGTCAGAGAAGGCAAAAAGGAAAGGTTGCTAAAAATATTGAAAGTCCTCAGTCAAATGCCTCCCAGTATTGAAATAATGATCTTCACTTATATTCATATCTGTTTTCTGTGTAAAGATTTCATAACCTTTACTCCTTCTGTAGTTCAACATGATTAAAACCCCTACTGAAGAAAGTAATGCAGCCAAAAGTGTCAATGGATATCTGTGTGCTATGACAACTTCCAAAGTTTTTCTGAATTATTTCTTTCAGAATTCCAAGTCTGTGATAAAGGATTTGGCCATAAAAGGTGATGGTTTTCAGATGAAGCTGTTACTCAGGGAGCTTATGGGCCGGTCAGAACTATCGTGCCAGCTAAAGTAAATTGAAGTGCATGCTCTTCTTTCCTGCTTAATGCATAGCTTCAAATATGAGCAGTTCAATTTAAATACTGTGTTCCCAAATTTTATTTAGTTCCGGTAGAGATCTTGACCATCTGAAAGAAATGACATGACAACTGAATATCTTTTTTACCCAAACATACCCACTTTCTCAAACGACCGAAAAAATAAATGCTGCTGAAACAAAGTCCTTTAGTGAAAAATTGCTAAAAGCCCAATAGAGATTACTGTTTGCTTGTAGAGTGGAATTTCTGAGAGGCTAGCATGTCTCTTCAGTAACCCTATTGTACTTGTGACAGTGGGCACTGAAAGTAAAATAAGCCCTAAGCTGGTTGAAAGCGACCTGATTCATTCACATGTGCAGCCGCAGCACAATCCTGCACCTACTCAGGTCACCTGTTATGTCCATCACTAGCACCTTACGTACAAGACTCTTTTGGTAGGATCACTACAATGTTCTTGCCTTCACTGATGTGAATACTCTTGAATTACATACCTAAGCATTTTCTGACAAAAAAATAACCCAAGAAAGGGAGAAAAAGGAAGAAAAGAGGAGAACATTCCTTCATTTAAAATCTAGATCTTTCCTCCTGTTTTTATCTGAAAGTGTAGTGGTTAAATACTCATTGTAGGGAAGGACATAAATGGAATTCATTCTCCTATAGCTGAAAGACTATATCTTGCACCTCTTGAAAGTATCCCAACAATCAGACTGTGGTTGAGATCAGAGGATACGTATTTCTAAACTTTTCTCTTTAAGGCTTTTCTATTTTACATTGCATAAAGTAAAAGGTTTGTCAAACAAAAGCAGAGAAAATGACCAGAATTCTTTAGCCCTGTGACTATGATCTGTGACACTGGAGAAGTGATTTTTCTTTCTGGTCCAGTAAAGGATTTTCAGTTGTACAACGGTTATTATAGTGAATATTTGCCTAGTTCCTGATCAAGCACTATCATCCTGATCTCCGCCTCCAAAGATGATTGCAGTAACTGTTAGCCTACAGAATTCTAGTTGAATTCTTTATTTCTTTTTCTTAATCAAAAAGTTTGCATTTTGGGATTTCACATATTTCTAAGGTTAGATGAAAATAAGTAGGATTTTAATTTGTACTGAGGAACTTTCAGGGGAAGAGGCTAGGCAACACTTCAGCACTTGTATCTTGCTGGATTTAGAGTATATTTAGTGGCAAATCATGTGGCAAATGATAACTATAAGATTATGATTTCATGTGTCACAAGATCAAAACTTCATTCTTACTTCAGTAATTATCACAACAAAGGATTCAAGTTGTGCCATTTAGCATTTTAATTGCAGGCTTCGTTTTGAGTGTGGATTAATTTTATGCCATATTATGTTCTTGTAACAGTTTTGTCATGAAATGAAGTATCTGGGCATGGAGAATGTATTGCCTTATGTACAATATTCCATGAATTACAATAATGTACTACAGTACCTTGACCTTTTCTATATTCTGTGACTTGACTGAATAGTCAATGCATTTCTTCCTCATTAACAAACTGAATAACCAATAGCTGAATTGATGACATGGGCATAAAGTCAAGAAATAGAATAATGAAATAGTCAAAGCACCACCCTATAGTAGATGACTATGTCTAAGAGAACACATGAGCCATTAAATCTCAGTATCAGTGATAGGGATTGGAACGAGAATGAAAAGTGCACAAGAAAAAATATTTTCATGACAATAGAGCAAGCTTAACCTATTCATATTTAGCCCTTGTAAAATTCTATTGTCATATAAAAACATTCAAGCAAGTGAAATATTAAGATTTAATTTAGGCAATAAACATATCACCAGACTAGACATCTAACCTCAGAAATATGTGAAATTTAAGGAATTTCATATCAAATATTTATAAGCTGATTTAAATTCTAATGAACTAACAGTCATCATAGACACACAATAGTGCAATCACAGAAATACTACAAATTAGCCATATGAGACCATTGCCTACGTCTTCTCTTTCAAGCATCTATATCCACAATGACAGCATTTCCACAACATTGTGCTAGTGGTACAGTGAAAGAATAATGCATATAATAAAATAAAGGAAATTAAGCCGCACGTTTTAAAAATAAAATTATCACAATTGTTTTACAGCAGGTATATTGATACCCACTTTTTTTAAAACTGTGCTTTGAATTTAGAGATGTATTGGCTACAGAAAAATTAGCTACAGCCGTTGGGCTGCTTTAGTTAAATACTAAAAGTTTCTGAGCATAAGAAAATATTTCTTCACTGTGAGGGTGGTTGAACAGGTTGCCCAGAGAGGCTGTGGAATCTCCTTCCTTGGAGATATTCAAAAGCCAACTGGACATGGTCCTGGGCAACCTGCTCTAGGTGACCCTGCTTGAGGAGGGGGATTGGAACAGAAGGTGTCCAGAGGTCTTTTCCAAGCTCAACTGTTCTGCAATTCTGTCATTGTCTGCTATTATGCTGGATTCATTTTGTAATTGATTACCGTTAGTATTGATTATCTGTTTATAGACAGCTTTAAAAATATTCTCATTCCTTTTGCACCGCTGATTTATATGAAGAGTCTCCTCCAACATCTAATAAGCAAGAGGAAGTTGCATTGGCCATGGCTCTCTTCCTCACCAAAGTCCCAAGGGTTATAAAAGAAGACTGTTGCTTGTGAAATTCAGCAGAAAATCTAGCCAGGCTTGGTGCTTTGGATCATCATAAGAAGTTTAAAAAAAAAAGAAAAAGAAAAAAATTAGCTGAAAATAAAAGACTAAGTGCTACAAATTTCTAACTAGAAATTCTAATTCTAATTCTAAGAATTCTAATTCTTACTTCAGTAATGCTATTTTTAAACTTCTGTTTGACCAGCATACAACTAGAATTAGGTCCATAGTTTTGCATGGAATAGCTTTAAGCCTATCATAGTCTTTCTTCACACCAGAAAGATTGTTTGTGATCATTTATAAAGCTAGGAAGGAGAGAGGAGGATATAAAGTAATATTACAAATATAACATCTTCAGACTGCTATCTTCAAAACTCTGGGTAAAGTGAATTAGAAGAAGAAATTTTACACTTTCTCCCAGTTTACATAAAACAGCTGCAAATTCAATGTGTAGGCTTCATCTTTCGTTTTGATATGCTTTCTTTTGATCCCTAGAAAGAAATATATTTATAATTTCCAGAAGAGCTGCCTCAGAGGTAAGTAGTATCCAAATATTGTTCTGTAGAGATAAAGAATGTACAATGTCAGTGGTATTTGGCTGTGGATTGATGATGCATTGCACAAGGATATAGAGACATCATTCCTATAAAACTTGTAACATTATGGTTTAGGGAATATTTAACCTTTAATACAAATCATTTTTATTTCCCCACTGGAATTCAAAGCACTTTATTCTTTTATATTTCCTTCTTTTTTTCTTTCTTTTTTTTTTTTGTTTTCCTTCCATGTTTGCCTATACTGTAACTGCTGCAATTTTTGCTTTGGCAAAACAGAATAGCAAACCTGATTGCAAAGCGCAAGAGGAATATAAAGAACACTAAGAGTACCAGCTTAAGCTGAATAGATTTCAGTGTAAATGAGTGTGAAATTGGGCTTTCAATAGGAAGTCTGAACTGGTGAAATGCTTTTTACATTGCAACTGTCATCTAAATCAATCTACAGAAAAGGCTAAAAAGGCTAAGACTGTAATTTAAACTCACAAAAATACTCAGAAAATAGAGTGACGCAAATATTACCCTCTATTTCCTACTTCTGACCTTTTCTTGTTCTTATTTGATATGTCTCTCCCCTCCACTCAACTTTCATACCATGATCAGTCCCTGGCTTCTTTCATGTGTATTACATATGAACATTACATTCAACATAATTTGCCAGCTGACAGTTCTCTGAGTAATAAAAATGTACAGTGTTTCTATGGTATGTGTGATTAGTCACTTGGGCCCCAATTCAAAAAGCAAATGGACCTCTGGAATCCACTAGGATTAACACCATACTTGTGTGTTTTACCAGTAGGAAAGATATCATTTAATCTTAGGTATCCATCCTTTGCTGATTTACTGCCTTCCCCTGCAGTGATCTTTGTCTGAAAACAGTCTTCTGATGCATAGTGGACTTCAGCAGCCAGCTAGACCCAGTTGCTGGGCACAGACCCAGGCTGCAGCGTGCCCTCAGTCAGAATTCACACTCTCAGAGAATCAGACCTCTTGCTCCCAGAGATAATTGAGTCAGAGCTGCAGCGAATTAAGCAAAGACCTTGAAGAATGAAGCAGTTAAAAACCCCACAACAGCTGAAAAGGCCATAAAAGGAAGAAGATTTAGCAATAGGTGCTAGTGAAATGGAAGACAGGGAGCTATTTCTAACAAAAGCTAGCTTTGAAGTACTTGATGTTTCAACAGTTTTCAGTTAACTCAGGGCAGAGGAGGTTAACTATGAAACTGTATTACAGAAATGTGAAGAGTTCTACAAAAGGATACTCAAAAAAAAAAATTAAGCATATAATATATACTTCTTTTTAACAGAGGGTTTGAAAAGCAAACGAAAACCCAGGGAGTCTGCAAATCTACTTAAGCCTACTCTGAAGAGAAGCACTTCTCTTTTAAGATACCTGTCCATGATTAAGATCTAGACTAAAACATTTGAAGCCAGTAATTATATCAGAGTAATTATTAGTTGAGCACAGAAGTCACTAGATGAAGCTGAAGAGATTGGCTAGTTTTCTAACTATAGAGTTGCTCGAGAATTTAAAACATTCTTAGCAGAGAGAGGGAGATGTGTACTCAAGTTTTCTGCAGAAAGTAGTGAGTCTTCTGAAACATGGTGCCTCCAAAACAAGGGGACGGACAAAGCTGCAGGCAGTGGGGGCCCTCATGAACTGGTGTGTGGAGGCCTATCCTACCCTTTCCCAAAAGTCGCTAACCTTATGCCATGGTGCAGAAGAAAATAGGTGCTAGTGCCAAAGAAAATAAGTCTGTGCTAAGAAACCTGACTAAGAACTAGAACATGAGAGGTCCAGCTACGTGCTTCTTTCTGATGTTTCAAAAAGCCACAAATGGAATATTTATTAATTTTAAGCTGCTACATAAGTAGCCAACATACTCAAACCAGTGATAGTAGTTCAAAAAGTCACAGACAGTTAAAGGTAAAGAGATGAAATGTGGCGATTCAAATGATGCACTTAATACTTCTAAGGGACTGTACTAAGTAAATGGACAGATAAAGAATAAACTTCAGAAAAAAGGTAGTATTGACCAGTAGCAGAGAAAATAATATCTGTAATCCTGCTGGCTTCCAGTTCACTGGGAAAATTTTTAAACTAATTCTTTTAAGCATGGACTAAAAGAGGAGCTGTATATGATCAGAAATGACAGAAATGACTGCATCTAATTTTTTATCAAGGAAGAATAAAATCGTCCTTCCCTTACGTGTAGTTTATGTTGTCTGAAAAAAATACCAAAATGTAACTGTCATAGACTATTATTCTCATCTCCTGTAGCAAGGAAACACCATGGGAAATGGGTGATTGTGCATCTCAAATCTGCTTTTACAACAAATGATTCATATTGTAATAGCCAACAATAGACTATATTGTTATATCTAAGCAGTAATCGCTGAAGTATAGGTTTGGGCATATTTCCTCTTGGCCCATCTACTCCCAGCTTAATGTTTTGTTGGGAAACAATAACAAAATAATAAAGCACCTTTTAGAAAGAGGATAGCATCAAACAGGTATTTAGCACTGTTCACTTATAGAAAAATAAAAATGAAATATTTTCTCAGTATTTTCCGCGTCAGTATTTTCTTCGACACAAACCTGAAAACAAAAATTCTTTCACTATTAACAGCTGATATTGGTGTCCCTGGGGATTATGCAGACCTATAAAGAGACAGATATGTTAAAATAAATCTAATAGCAGTTACGTTCTCAGGAACTGCCATCATGGAAAACAACATCCTGCATTCCTGCAAAAGATACAAAAGGGTCCCTAATGATAAGCATGTAGTGAGGTTATCATTCCAGGTGATCACAAATTATGAAGGAATGAGTGATCACAAATTATGAAGGAATGAGTGATCTCATATCCAGAACTAAAAGATGGGAGGAAATAAGAGACACTGAGTTGAGAATTTTGGTCTGACAGGCCAAACAGGCAGCAATTCCAGCAAATTTATGTCCTGCTTTTGTATATAAGATGAGTACCGTCTGGCTGCACTTGAAAAGGAACAAATCATTTCTGTAATTAATAATATTTTGCACTTTATAACATCATATATTGGTAATGTGGATTTGATTTCACTCTCTCAGCTTTCTTCTCTCTATCACTAGCCTTCATAAACTACCAGTGCCAATACCCTCCCACTCTTTAAGTAGGAAGTATCTCTGAACGCTTTTGGGCAGCCTCATTGTAAGTCACCTATCTGGGGATACGGGACCTCATTCCAGGGGATAGCAAAGTAGTGTGATGAGGTAGTTGTGAGGAAGTGTGTGAGAAGCATTCTGTGAGTTGGTGAGTGCATGGATATTGAAGCGGGGGGTGGGGGGGGGGGGAATCAGCTATCTCAAGAGGAGATAGGGAGGAAGGGAACAGGATAAAATGATATGGAATTGTGAGACTGAGGGTAAGATTTAGCTCCAGAATTATGATACCTCAATTTGGGTGCTTCTGGGAACATTTCTGTATGTGAACTATATTTCTAGGCCTTCATCACAATCAATGAAGATCTAGAAAACAGTCAGTGAAACCTAGAAAGTGAAATAACTCTACCCTAAAGTAGACGGCTAATGGCTAATCCTCTGAATAGCTCTCTAGGCATCAGTAGCTACATTTACTGATTTTCACCAACTACAAAAGCAGCTTTGACTCTAAAGTTATATTTAGACAGGTACTTGTAAACACTTAAATCTAGGTATCTTAACCTTGAGCTGAATTCAGCTCAGAAACCCAAGACCAGTTTTTGGGGATAGACAAAGTTGTTCATGATTATGGTATTGAATGACAGAATGCTGGGATGCCATGGATGATGTCATACTTCTGATCTGGGACCATCACCATTGACCAAAGTCACAGCAGGGTTAGTTGAGGTATCCAGTGGTCACCTAACAGGAACTGAGAGTCAAGCTTAATTCCATGGGCTGCCATGGGCTGCTGAAAACAGACACAGGTACCATGGTAAGAGAAGACAGACAGTGGTATGGGTCATGTGATTTGATATGTTCATGCAGTAGTTGTACATCTACTGCTATGTTGTGAACAAGTTCTTTTTCAGACTTTCAAGACACGTAACTATTGTCTAGCTTGACTAGCTTGACATTAGTATGATCACAGTAACCAGTGAGGTAGTTTATGGAGTATCGCTCTTTAGGTTCATAAAAAGCAAGATTATAGTCACAGCTTTAAGATCCTTAAAAAAATAATCAAGCTTACAATCACTTCTTTGGAAATGCACACCCATATTTCTGGCTAGAGCAACAGCTGGTCATAAGATGACTCCTGGATGCTGCAAAGCTGTATTAGATCATGGAGATTTATCTTGGAAAAAGCTATCCAGTCTATGTTTCACGGTTTTATAATGGTTGTGTTGTTTAACTGTGGTATGGACTGACTTGGCAAAGTCAAACTGTCAGGATGCAAAGCTATAGGAGACAGTGACATATAGTGATTCAACAAACCAAGGACATCCACTCTTGGGCTAATGCAGGGCCTTTCATATCCTAATACTAAAAGCCTACTGTTCACCATCCATCACTTTTAGGGCTACAAGTTACCTAGTGATAATATAAACACGAAAGGCTTAAGCTCGATGACAGCACTTACTCAGCCGTGTTCTTGGTACACTGAAAAACACTTTTTTCTAAGCTTGAGATGAGCCAGGCATTATTGGACGTCATGACTTTTTCCCCTTCCTCTCCCTCAATAGAGTAGCCAGCTTATTCTCTCACTCTGCCTGCCTCTCAGGACTTATCGCTTTTCACCATATTCCAATGCTGTGAACGCAGTGGAGAAACATGGTGGTATGTGGGAGCATTTTCAAAGGGTTATGAGAAGGGTTATGAATTGGTCTTTGGAGGAGGAAAATGGAGCATAAACCCCACGTTAGAAAGGCATCACTCTCTATGTGCCAGAGGGGCTTTAGGATATTCGATATTTCCAATGAAGACTTCATCCTGATGATCCAGTTGATGTATTGTGGACATGGTGAAGCTACCTTTCCAAAAAAGTGGTATGACTGGAGCTCCCTCACTGGGTCATTCCTCAGCTTTACAAAGCAGTGCAAATATAAACTATGTGCTTTAGAAACCTGTCAATAAAACAGAGATACAGCAGTTCCTTTCCGCTACCTTCCATTTGTCATTTCTTGTAAGATTACGACTGCTCTCAAGTGATGATTATCTTCTACCACATATTCAGATACGTAGCAAAATGAGACCTTGGTCTTGAGTTTGGCCCCAGGATACTGTTGTAATGTAAATAATCACAATGCCAATATTAAACTAATTTTCTTTATTTTTTTCTCCTTTTTCAGTGTTGGATAGCCATTACTAGCTGTGTTTCTGAGGAAGCAGAGAGGAGTAAAATCTAGTTCTCTGGGAAGGAAAGAATATCAAACATAAAGCAATATAAATCCCCCGAAGAGAAATGGAAATGCATTGTATTGATTTACTTTTGGTAATTTTATTTACTGTTTAGTTGAAATTGAAGGTAAAAAAACAACCCAAAGGCTAAGTCTGTTGAGCGTTGTGTCAGTACCACAGAGCTTGATGAAGGAATTGCAGATCTCATATGACCACATTGTAAATCTCACTGTACAAATCTCTGTTTTCTTCAGTCCAAGGATTTGAGGAGCACTTTGCAGAAAGCATGTTAATGACCTGAGGGAAGGACTTCTTGGATGCGTTCTGTGCTGGTTGTATGTTTCATTAGATTTATTGCAAGTCTGAGCTTTGGAGATCTTTAAGCATTTTGTAATATTACCATGGAGAAAGACAAAGTTATCTGATTTTCTCTACTCCCCAGTTCAGGATATTTGAGCTTTACAGCCCATTTCACATTTGTTAGTGTGAAGCTATTTCTCTATAGATATTTGGATTTAGGACAGAAGACAGATGGACAACTGCATCTGCACTTATTCTGTCTTCCAGGCAATCTTCAAGGATAACTTATTGTTCAGTAAATTGCAGTATTCTAATATGACAGTTATCTGTGTCACTAACTTTAATTGCAGTTACACTTATCTAGTCCTTAGAAGTACTTTTTTTAAAGGATTTTGAAGAGTCAGGGCCCAGGTTTAAAAAGCTTTGCATTTATAGATAGACCTGGCTGAAAAATGAAATTTGTTTTTCTTCTTATAGCTCTTATTAATTGTATAGCTATTGGTATACTTTTAAAATCCTAAAATGTAAAAAAAAAAAAAAAAGAAAAAAGAAAAAAGTCTTACTCTTCCAGGAAAACTAGGAATGCTGTAATTCAGAAGTGAAAGCTGTAATTCAGAAATGAAACAAAACAGCAACAGCCGCAACATTCAGCTGAACCTGAATCCCCCTGAGCAGGGGGAGGAGAACCTCAGAGCCAACCAGAATTGTCTGTCTCCCCCTTCTTGGAAGCAGGCTTCAGGATCTAATGAGTAGTGTCAGGGAATGCCTTTTAACACATCTCTCAGCTATGACTTGCCCCTCATCTAATTGCCTAATAGAGCTCAGAAGGACTGGCAGGTTCAAAAGTACCCTGATCTCAGGAATCAAGCTAAGAAGCACCCTCACATACCAGTACCAGAGTTAAAACGTGAAGAGAGGTGAGCTAGGGCTCTGAACTGAGCGCAAGCTACAATGTGAAATTACCCAGTAGTCAAGAGGTTTGAGCAGTCACCTGACATGAGGGAGACCGAATGCAGCACTGTATGCCAGTAATTAAATATTTTGAGGTTTGGAAGGATTGAGATGAGCTGGCTTAGCTGACATTGTATAGCAAGGCTGCAGCAAGACAGCTTCAAGCCTGTTCAATTATTAATACAAGGCAGAAAGGTTCTAGCAAGAGAGACAGTGAGAAACCACCCAACAGCCTGGTGGTTTCAATACCTCACATCTCATTTCTTATCTAACATAATAGGAATTTGAGCCTGTCTCTCCCATAACAGGGCTTTAATACTACTCACCATTCAAGCTAAAAACTATTTCTCTGTTTATAAAACAGATTTATATCCTGACTGACAGAAGGAGACTCATAATAAGGAATAGTAGGCATTTAGTCAACGCTGAGACCCTTCTTTTGCATTTCCCAGCTGCTGAACCTCCCATTCTGAATCTATTACAGCTTCTAGCACAGCGATACATTTTATGCAAAACATGTGGCTGCACTTCCATCAGCTGGAGGTGCCCCTTTAGTGCCTACAACCTTCGATAAAGTGAGATCAGGTGAAACTGGCAGGCTTTGCAGCTAAAGAGCCTTCCTTCTAATTTTTCCTGAAAGCCAATCACCATTTTTTCAGCAAAACTGAAATTCCCTCTAAAACCCTCCGTGGATAGTTCCCAAACAGTTCTTCTTGAAATGGCAAATGCACGTCTCTCCATACCCAATACATTCTGTGCAGCTCTCAGTATCCAGTAACACACAACACATATGTATACACCACTGTGCACACATGCACATACACAAACATGCATGTATCAAATAGTCTCAGTACTACTTTGCATACAGCAAGGTACATAACCTATCAAGCAGATGAAAGCTGGGGCTTTTTTTAAATGAAATTGTTTCTCCTAAAGGCAGAAAAATAAATGTTCTATAACATCACAGAGTGCTGGGTTCTGCTTTTGGATTTTGTTTTAATTAATATATTTACTGAGGGATAGTTAAAAGGGCACTGTGTCCTACATAAAGAGAAAAAAATATTTCAGTCTCTGGGGAGTATATTTCATTGATTATACCAGAGAAGAGGGAGAACATGCATCAGCTAGATCATGTTCCTTGTTCTAACAAAGCAGATGCAACTCTGGTATATGCGCTGAGTAGAAAATTAGTATGAGGTAATGCTATCATAAATAATTGCTTAAAGCACCTCAGTATTATGGAGGTTGAAATTTCAAAAAAAAAAAAAAAAAAGAGAAAGGCCTGTAAATGTAAAAGCATGGTGAAGGATAGCTTTTAAAGTAATTGAGAATTTTTCATTGGATGGTAGCTTTCTACAGTACATTATTTAAAATCCAAGTGTGGAGTACCCTCTAGCTGATATGTGAAGATCAAAGCTGCTATTAGATTTTTTTTAAACAGCTGTAAAGGTTCAGCTATTATAAAAGAAATTAAAGGAGCTAATGGAACAAATAACATAAAGTAGTCTTCCATCCAACATAGCAGATCAGTATAACTTGTGAAAGGGTGTTTGTTACAAAAGGCCCCAAAGCTTTTAAATGCATTTTTGGTCGAAAAATTGAATTTCAGGTAGCACAGTTGAAAAATCAAACATTGACTTTAATGAGTGCCATTAAAGATTCACCATTGTTATTGTCAGGATTTGTTCTCCCTTCTCTCTGGAAACTAAATTCGAAGCTGAAATGCAAAGGAAACAAGCCACTGCACTCTGGACAAGAATTCTTTGATCACAGAGGCAAACACCAAATGGCTTATTAATGATTGCAGCTCCGTGCTCTGCCTGACCTTAGGGAGAGCAGCTTTCTTAGAATAAGGCACAATTAAGTTATATACTTTAACTCTTGAAGGGAAAACAGTTTTTGGGTCTACAACCTACCTTAATCTTATAATAGGCCACAGAAACCATGCAACGTAACAGTCAAATGTAAGACGTTGTAGGATTAGGGCTATATATTGTGAAGGAGAATATAGCAGCGGCTGGCTGTGGGGCTGGAGAAAGACTGGATGGCATTACATGTAAGGTAGTAAGTTAATAAACAAGAAATACAGTCTGGCACATTGCTCCTGGACGAGGTGGAACAGCAAGCCACCTGTGAAATGCCAGTATCCGTGTTTTCATAAAGTCCTTCACACTGAAATAAGAAGAAATACATTGATACCTGGTGAGATATGATTAGTTTTATAGATATTGCTACTCTTTCCACAGCTTAGCATATATATTATTTATATCATCAGAAACGATTCATTATATCAGTCCACAGGAAATGAGAATTAAAAGCTCAAATTCTTCATTTGGTTTTGACTGAGCTTAGAGTACATCTTTGGAAACAAAACTGTATCGTCATGCTTTATCCTGAATACCATGTTCATGTTCCTTCACAGAGAATATGACACTCCCTGAAGTTAAACCTTTGAAAATTATGCGTGAAAATGATACAACCACAGGATAGTGAAAGGGGGACGAGGACTTCATTCATGGAGCACAAATAGCATCCTTCCAAGTGCTTTGAATTTTTCTTATCCCTTGCTTTCTCTTTTGACTTTTCTAATTCTGAACTGTGACCTTTCTTTATATACTGCCCTGAAACAAGGACAGAAAAAAACTAAAGTTCACTGTATTAAAAATCAGAACAAAACCTAGACCAAGAAACAACCTTAGGAGAGTAGAAAGAAAAAATGCTGTTTATCCCCAGCTTAATTAACATAAACAATGGATATCTATTCTTCCTCTTCTGCTGCAATTCCTTTTCTTAAAGCAGATTGCCTGGGTCAAACTTCTAATCATGTATGAATAATTTTTTTATCCTATGTAGTACATATGGTATTACTCCAAGTCTGATGTGCTATGTTTCTCTAAAACCATTGGTCATAGCTGTCCCACAGGTGATGGAGACATGACAAAAAAAGTGGAAATCAATCACTGATTAATAAGTGATGTAGGAATTTGAGAACTTGTGGAATCTTTGGTCAATAGAGAGGACAATTGTTTGAGTTGCCTTTATATGATTAAAAAAGGAACCAGCGTTCTGGGACTGCAGCTTCCACAGTTCTAAACTCACAGAATGGATAGCTAAAAGGAGGAATAAGAAACATGCAATTAGCTCAAATGTGAGATATTGATTATAAAATTAGCCAAGGTACCAAGGGAAGAAAAGGGAAAGATACTTATTAACTATTTATATGCCAGTGCTGGGAATAAGAATAAATAAGAAGACCTGGAATTGCCCGTTTATAAGAGTACATTTGTCTTAATTAGCATAACAGACACCTAGAGAATTAACAACTAGAATATTAAAATCAGTGGTTTTAACCTAATACAGAAGGTAGTATAGGCAAGAGGAGGAGGGCCCCTGTTTGTCCAGAATAGTCCATTTTTTTGTTTCTATCCATTTTTTTGTTTTTATCAAAAAACAAAAGTTGTTGGATAAGTTGGATTTTGAATCTTTATAGATCAATGCTCCCTTTTGTGCCTTATCTTTTTAGATTAGTAGTCATCATCATTTATGCTTTCCCAGATTTAAGAGTCCCATACACCCAAAAGATCGGCTCCATATGTATGTACATAGAGATAAAGTATAAGTGGTGGTGGTGGGGAAGCTGTAAAGCATAGGAAAATGCAATTTACTATATAACTTACATCAGAAGTCTTCAGCTTTTGCAGAAAGCAAATTTTTTTGTAGAAAATTTTTTTAGCAGAAAAATGTGAATGTTAGTAAAAATATGAGATTATTTGACTATTTGCTTAAGAATTTATAATTCTATAATCAAGAAGGGTGGTACCATTGATTTTAAAAAATAGTTATCAGTTAAAGGATAAGAAAAGGGGAAGATATTAGTTGACAGCTAAGTTAATGAATACACACATGATGTCGGGAATCATTGAAAATCCAAAGAAGAAAATATCACATGTGGAGTAATCTGTGATTAGCAGAATTAAGAATGAAATAGAGACATTTTTCAAGCAAATTACTGATCAAAAGGGATCCTAGCAAAAATATTGCCCAGCAGCTAGGTAACAGTGTTAGTCATATCAGTGATACTACAGAAGAAAAGAAATGTTCACTAAACTTCCTGTCCTGCATTTGGGAAAGAGACTCAATACATATAATAAATTTGTATCATATGATGATAGTGAAATAGTTATTACCTGAAAACCAAGTATATCATTTACATTTAACATGACCAACAGCTGTTCATGCAGGAACAAACAGTGAAGACTCTAATAATAAATGGGGTTTCCATGCTCAGATTGGTGATTATGCCTAAGAATTGAGGCACTGCTGTATTATCAGCTGAACACAAATTCTCAATCAAAAAGGCTAATGTCTGTAAAAGAGAGTCTTGAGTATGAGTAAAGCTGTTTTAATTATTCTTCTTTTGGTGTACTGTGACCACGTTTAGAACAATATGTCCATTTCTGATGTTTGCACTTCAATATATACTGATTATTCGCAATAAGCTCTAGGAAGGCTCAGGAGTTGTGGAGAGTTTATACAAGTTCTTCTCATACCATTCATGCAGAGGAACAGATCAGTAAGGCAGATGGCAAATAGTACATGAGCAAAAGTAATTTTGAATGTAACATTTTCCTGTATGGGATTAATTGATTTAAGATTCATTCCAAGGAGATGAATGGGGAAAGTAACAGGTGAAAGAGTGAAATTAAAAGAGAGCAACAGATTCAGTTAGTATGTTTGGTAAACAGACAAAACAACATTCAGCATATAGACTAAACAAGGCACAGCAGCTCTCTCAACTCTCCAGCAGGAATCCTGGCACTCAGGCAATTAATCCGATATGAGAGACAAAGACAAGTGACCCTTGGCAATTAGTGCTGTATTCATATAAATGCAATTACTCTATATGACTGCGGCAAGAGAAAACAGAGTATTTTGTAAACAGCCAGTTCAGACAGGATAGTTTATATATCTTTCTCTCTAGAATGGAAAGGGAATCAGTTTTTTAAATCCCAAGTCATCCTATATAGACAAATACTACATTTTTCTTGTAAATAATGAAAGAGCAGGAAAATATAAAAAAGTAGGTTATGACAATTCACTTTTACTCTCTGAAACACTAAAATACTCCCTAGCCATTGGCGAGTCTAAGCGTCAAGGATTCCTTCCTGCAGTCCTTGCATTTACAAAATGTTTAGCTGCAGAGCCAATACTGGGTGACTAATTAGACAACATAAATAATGAATTCCAGGTACTATAGACTTAAAAAAAACATTCAGGCAAGCAGCTGTTTAATTTCTGCATGATTCCATAATATGCCTAAATATCTCAGCTCTTGATAGAAAGAATCTGTTGGAAAGAATATATTCTCTTACACTATTCAGCAGACAAACTCTAAAAGTCTGTATCTATGCACAGAATATTCATTAACAAGAGAAAGGCTGAAACGTAGCACTTCTCAATAAGTTATTTAAGAAGCTCTGTCTAGCACTTAGAGTCCTTGTTTTTCCTTAACGTTCTCAGTAGTTTCCAAAGTTGTTAATTAGATGGAGCTTCCAATGAATCTATTTAGATGGTTTTCCCAGCTCTGGCTGCAAGGAAGAGGTGGCTCTTCTTAATACACCATCAATGCTAAGGACATGCATAGTTTGTGTTAAGAATCAGTGCAATATTCTGGGATGAGCTGTAAATTTTGGATGAGAACTTTGTTCCCTCCTGCCAGGTAAATGGCTTGTTGCAAACTCAAATGCTGCTGCCACGCTTCACTGATGTGCTTGGAATGAGCTTGTGAGAAATAAAGAATAAAAGCAAAGTGTTCCTACCAAATATAGATAGAAAACAGGAATGAAGTGTCTTCAGAAAACCTTTTTGCTCTTTTTCCTCATGTTACTAAGATGCTGAGCTAAACAGAGAGAATAAGAATGCACTGGTTCTCAGAAAAACAATACAGCATCACAATGAAGTCTGTGCTAAGTAAACAATCAGTATGATACAATGCCATCATATAAACCCTTTTAAAATAAATCATATAACTTCCTGATTCTTTTGCTTTCAATCTTCATCTTAGGTGCAGAAACTTCTATTTCTGCAACATAATTTGCAGAAGGCAGCCCTGTGTTACTCAGGTAATGATGGTTTATATTACTTCTATCCACTACAGTAAATTCAGATTGAGTACTTGCTGTCTGTTTTCACTGACCATGTTATTCATTCCCATTGACAGCAAAATAGAGTTTAGCATGAAACACGGCAAAATGGTTCAAGGCTATATTTTAAGGGATTTCAGATTTCAAAACCTGAAGATCTGCCACTGATAAGTGCAGTAGAGGTCAAGATACTTATGCACAGGCATTGTGACTACATAATCTCTAGCTATATGGAGCAGGCACAGCCATCCTGAGAGGGTTTATCTAGGTGCTTGCGGCTCCAGTTCTCTCCCATGTGAAATCTTGCTGGGGGCTGTGTGGTCCAGAGAAGGTAACTAATAGATGTAGGAGGTACTTCTTTGAAATTAGTGCATACCATGGGGATGGGAGAAGGATGTTTCAGAGAGAAAAATATCTTTGAGCAGATCCTGCTGGAGTAGTAACCCACAACAGTTACCCAATACCTTAAAGTGTTTGTTATTAGATTCTACAGTGAAAATAAAGTCCTGTTTTGCTTTACAGAAAGTGTGTTAATGTTTAAGAAATACTGAAACAGTTAGCTATTAGACAATTAGCTACTGTTATCTATGAGTAGTCCCCTTCTGCAGCTCTTCTTTAAGAGAAGGCATTGTATAAATCATTCAAATAAAGAAGATATGATTATGATAAATATCTTCTATCAACATAAAGTTAGTCAATGATAAGCAAGTCTTGGGTAGGAGTGGGATGTGGAAGTAAGCTCCATTCAGGCAGAAGGTAAAATAAAGGATAACAATCCTTTGATTTAAATGCTTGAGTGCTTGCCTTTAATGCCCTGCCAGTCAAGCAAGGAATTGTTCGGATTGCCCCTGGCAGGGACGTTTCCAGTAATTTGAACAACAAATTATCTGTATATTTTATTTATACCAGGATAGCAACTAGCATTTCAATTCAGTCTAACTGTATGCCTTGAAGGCTGTTCTGCAGTCTCTAGAATGCTTGCTTTTTCAGAGAGTCAGCATATTAAAAGCATTGTCCCTTTGTCTTTTACAGAGAGGAAAATATTGTTGGTTTAATGAAGTGATTGTTTAGTGAATTTAACCTTGCAAAAACAAACTTTTGGGTGGAGTTTATTTCTCTTCAAAACTTATATTCCCATATTTTTAAGATATTGTTTTGGTATTATTGATGGCATTGTTTTATTAAAATACATGGAAAAAATGAACAGACTTTGAAAATTGTAAAAGAAAAAGGCAGTTTCAGGCTTTAAAAAGTCATAGCTTGATGATTACTTTCAGCACAGTGATCTTTTATCTCTCTGAGGTACAAAATCATTGTTTTCAGCTTTCTACCTCTTGAGATACAGAGTTCTTTCATCAGCAGCACATCTAAGGTAGAACACGCTCACTTCCTGAACATTTTAAAGGACTCTTCTCTTGGTTCATGATTTCACTATCTGACTTTCGAAACTCCAGGCATTTCTCCAGTTGGAAAAGTCTTGTTTTAAGAATGCAAAGGATTAGTGTGCCTAGGTCTTCACAGTAAAGGTTATAAGAGATGACAATTCAGATTACTCAATGAGCATCTAGATGCCAAGGTTCAGTTGCGTAACTGAGCATCCACAAACAAGACCAGAAGCAGTTGGTTGTAAATCAAATAAGACTTGTAATGCAGTTGAGTATACATCCCCTGCTTTTTTCCCACCTTATTTAGCCTGGGAAACAGTATATTCGAGCATGCTTGCTGGTGAACCTGACAGTACTGCAACTGTGAGTCAAAGTGGTGGGCTTTCTCTTGTTTGTTTTTTTTTTTTCCCCTGCTGAAATTCTTGCAAAAATCAGTTCAGGGTGAAACATGGCTGGTGATTGTACAATAGCAGCATATTTTTAAAAACACTACAATTTTTTTGACTGATCATTGGATAATTTGCCTAGTCTCTTAATGTATGAAAGCAAGACTGATCCTCTGAATATACAATAAGCAAAGTTCTAGAAAGACGTGCTCCAGGACTTGTTCTGTTTTTCTGTTCAATATTTGTTCACCCATTGCACCATTTGTAGTACAGATTTTTTACTATATCCTTCATAAGTGGCCATCACTGCTCACAGTTCTCAGCCACCATGTCATAAACACTTCATATTGGCTTTCCCCTCAAAGGAGGAAAGTAGATCTACCTCTCTAGGTTGAAAGCGGTGCTATATCTTAGATCACATAAAAATCATATAGCTGCCTGATGGAAATGTTACCATGTCATGAAAAAAATGACTTAATGCTAGGAAATATAATGTTATAACAAAGAACAGAAAAGACAAAAGGGACAACTTACTATTTATTGTGCTACGGAACTGGATAAGTGGTGCCTGCTTCAGATCTTGTTGCCCTTTTCAACCTTCCCTCTGTGCTTTTCTCAACTTTTCCCTGAAAAAATACTTCTCCACTTACCCCTATTATCCTCTTAGCATTCTCAGATCATTTTCATGAGCCCTACAGGATAATGCTTCTGAAATTAGACTTCCTCCAGAATCCAAATGCCTGAAAATAGGATACTTAATTTCTGAAAAAGATCAAAGTTTTGCCTGTACTAATTCCTTAAGGGGGTTGGATTATATACAAGGTAAATGCCTTGCAGCATACGTAGTCTTTCTTTGTAGTCAGTACGAAAAATAATAACAATTTCACTTCGTGGTCAGCCTCACAGAAAGCTAATAAACCTTTTTCCAATGCTAGATTTCTATATAACTTAAAGAAGCCTGAAAGATAATTTGGCTAGAGAGTAGATATGTCATGTATGAGTCCATACTGATGGAGACAAATTCCTTTGTACTTTGTACTCCAGAGTCGGTGCAGATTTTTACTTGTTTTGCGGTGTAGCATGAATTTCAGGTTAAACTGGTTAGTTGGAAAAGCTTAAGTACCACAATATTTTTTCTGGTTTGCTGTTTGACAATGCCTATTGTAGCTGCCTAGGAGGATTTTAGAATCTACCTCCACTTAATTTGTCAGAGGAAATGACTGCAGCTAGTGTGAGACGTGTTTAAAAAATAGAATAAATCTGACTTCCTTTCTTTGCTTAATCTTGTGTGTCTGATAAATGTTATAATGGATGCTACCACCAAAGGTATCACGTGTGTTGTTTACCTTATTTAAAAAAGGATATTCGATACAGCACACAGCCAATGCTACGTCCTTGGCTATAAAGGAATGGAGTTAAGTCTTTGCTTCCAGAAGGATAAGGGAAAAGTGAAGAGAAACTAGGAATCATTTCCCTTTATCTTAAAGACATGTTTGTAGACCTAACTAGGCCAACTGAACTTTGTAAAAAGAGTTTTACAAAATGTAAAACTCCTCCTCCACAAAAAGTCTAAAAAGATTTGTTTTTAGCATAAGGGAGATTATTTAATTGCTAATTATTTAATTTTTGCACAGCACATGGTTCCTTGCAGAAACCATATGTGAAATATTATGTTAGAACACCAATTATATGCTGCTTAAGGATTAGTATACATTTCCTCTCCGAAAGATGCATATTGCTGATTGAGACAGACTGGTAAATGAGTGTAAATGAAGAAATGAAATGCAAAAGAATGGATGCAGTTTGCAAACTGCAAGCCTGTACGCTGGCATTAAGCCATGGATTGGGCTTCACTAAGCTTACAGAATCACAGAATCACAGAATCGTTTAGGTTGGAAGGGACCTCTGGAGATCATCTCGTCCAACCTCCCTGCTCAAGCAGGGTCACCTAGAGCATATTGCCCAGGATCACATCCAGACGGGTTTTGAATATCTCCAGCGAAGGAGACTCCACCACCCCTCTGGGCAACCTGTTCCAATGCTCTGTCACCCTCACAGTGAAGAAGTTTTTTCTCAGGTTCAGATGGAACTTCCTGTGGTTCAGTTTCTGCCCATTGCCTCTTGTCCTGTTGCTGGGCACCACAGAGAAGAGGCTGGCCTCATCCTCTTGACACTCCCCCTTCAGATACTTGTACACGTTGATGAGATCCCCTCTCAATCTTCTCTTCTCCAGGCTGAACAGGCCCAGCTCTTGCAGTCTTTCTTCATAGGAGAGATGCTCCAGCCCTCTAATCATCTTGGTAGCCCTCCGCTGGACTCTCTCCAGCAGTGCCATGTCTCTCTTGTACTGGGGAGCCCAGAACTGGACACAGTACTCCAGGTGAGGCCTCACCAGGGCTGAATAGAGGGGCAGGATCACCTCCCTCGACCTGCTGGCAACACTCTGCCTAATGCACCCTAGGATCCCATTGGCCTTCTTGGCCACAAGGGCACACTGCTGGCTCATGTTTAACTTGTTGTCCACCAGCACTCCCAGGTCCTTCTCGGCAGAGCTACTTTCCAGCAGGTCAGTCCCCAGCCTGTACTGGTGCCTGGGGTTATTCCTGCCTAGGTGCAGGACCTTGCACTTGCCTTTGTTGAACTTCATGAGGTTCCTCTCCGCCCACCTCTCCAGCCTGTCCAGGTCCCTCTGAATGGCAGCACAGCCTTCTGTGTGGTGTTTCAGCCACTCCCCCCAGTTTCGTATCATCAGCAAACTTGCTGAGGGTGCACTCTGTCCCTTCCTCCAGGTCATTGATGAATATATTGAACAAGACTGGGCCCAGGACTGACCCCTGGGGGACACCACTAGCCACAGGCCTCCAACTTGACTCTGCGCCATTCACCACAACCCTCTGAGCTCGGCCATCCAGCCAGTTCTCAAGCCACCTCACCGTCCACTCATCTAGCCCACACTTCCTGAGCTTACCTAGGAGGATGTGATGGGAGACAGTGTCAAAAGCCTTGCTGAAGTCCAGAAAGACAACATCCACTGCTCTGCCCTCATCTACCCAGCCAGTCATTACCCACCCTTAGGATTCAGTGATATCTTTGAAGCACTGCCACCTTGCCCCATCCCATGACTCCTGGATTTGCCTAAGACAAATTTTAACTTGGGAAGCCACCTTTTTCTCATCAATTGTAGCTCCACCAGAGAAATCCTGGGTCATAGCTATTTCTGTGAACAGAATCTTTGGCCTTCTATCACACTGGATACCAATTTCAGGTTGCAACATGTACATTTCTATGCCATGCTCCTCTTTAATCTCATTAGTCCTCTGTGGTGTGTGAGGAGGTGAAAAACATTCATTATATCATTACCAATTTGGCTGTAATGTTGGAAAAAATGTCTTCCTTCACCCATGGCACATTTATCAATGCAGTCTATATACACATTCAATAATATAGAGCCTAAAGGGAAGGAAGGTGAAAAGCAGTGATGAGGTCATAGTTCCCGGCAGATGCATTAGTCCAGCAGAGGAGGAGGAAGAAAGGCCCAATCTATTTCATTTTTTTGGAGCGGGGGAGAGAGGCACAGCCTTCCTGACAGAGGAAGGACCTTTGGATGTGAAGTCATCAGGCCCGTTTATGCAGAATGGGCACGTAAAGATACCCTCACAGGAGGCATGTGGTATGGGATGCTGCAGCCAGTAGGGGCTTGCTGGGCTCAGGACCAGTCAGGAGGACTCAGCACTCAGATGAGGCAGACTTCTGCCATAGTCCTCAACTCTGTGTGATTTCGCAGTAACTCTGAATAGTGTCAACAGTACAAGAGCAACTAAAAGCTAGAACTGTGTAAAATGTGGAGAGCAACCGGAAAAGGGGTTTAGCTGCGCTTTACTCTGCAATTGCAGTGAAGGATTGCTGAAAACAAGTAAGGTAGGAAGTGATTTCTGACAGGAGCCCCTTCTGAAGTGACTTGATGTTTTAATAGTTTTCAGATAATTCAAGCAGAGGTAATTAACAATGAACTCCTGTGTTAATGGTCTGGAAAATGCTGCACTCCATGTGAAAATGAAGTATAAAGGGGATTTGCTTTCTTATTGGCTGTTTTGTTCGAAAAAGATGACCAAAAAAGACAGTTAATGATGATGATGAAGAGGCACAAAGGAGGAGTGAAGGAGGTGGAACAACTTCATTGGGAAATTAGATGATGCTTGTACAATACGGGGAAAAGCCAGTAGGAGTGGTACTAACGGAAAACTCGGAACAAGCTTTTAGAGAACCAGTGTGAACTTGCCAAGAAGCCTGCACATTGGGAACAGCAGTCCACCACAACGGACACAAAGGAACCCAAACTACCGTAAGAAAGGGTACTCATGTTAGAAAGGCACAAGGAGTTCAAAACCGGATTCCAAAACCCATATAAGGCACCTGCACATTGTGTGGCAAACAACCTAAGCTTTGGTTTGGGGGCGGGAGTGAGAGAGAAAGGAAGGGCTACACTGAAATATATCATTTGCAAGAGCCAGGTAAGGTGCTCAGATTGCCCCTGCTTGCTTTTTAAGATTCACACGAGGCAATCCTGAGGATACTATCACTACTAAGTCACAGGCAGGTGGCTGAGGTGAAACTGAAGTCTTATGAAGATGAGTTTAGCCTCTCTCACAGAGTAGATGAGTTAAAACAAGTGCATAGACAGATACAGACTTGGTGACAAGATGCAATTTATAACAGGGCCAGGAAAAAAATATATCCATTTTCAGCTAAAAAGATGTTGAATTTCTGGTCTGATCAAAGAAGTTCAGGGACCATAACAAATGAAGGAAAATCTGAGGCTGGCTTTACAAGTGCAGGAAACTCTTAGGTTCAGAGTATAGCTGAAAAATTCCAGCTACTGGAATTCTTTCCAGCTACTTTCCAACCTGCAGAGGCTGAGGAGGCGCTGAATGCCTCTCTGCCTTGGCAGAGTGATCAGAGGAACTAGGAGGAATTTTCTCTGCTCTTATAAAAAGTCCGGGGGGTGGGGCGAGGCGAAGGAACAGAAAAAAAGCTTTACTTGCAGACTCAAATGAGTGAACTGAGTACTTAAAGATCTCTTTCTGGTTAAGTGTTTAATGCCAGTGAGTTTGCTGAGCTGAATGTTTCATCAGGATTGACAAGTATTCTGAGAAAAAATAGAACATAATATTTGCAGGCATTTTCCATGTCTGCACCTGAAGTACTGTTTCTGCATGCTATTATTTACACCTTGACAAGCTTCCAAGATATTACAAAGAAAAATTAAGCAATTTGTTGATATTATGCAGGGTACAAAGGTCCAAAGAGATGATATTTTGGTCTTGGGCAGAAAGATAAACCTGTACAAGGGAATGACCAGAAACATTGAAAAGCTTTAGAAAGACTTAAGAGATGGAGGACTAAATCTAAACAACCAAAAATTAAATCCTTGTGATATAACCTGTCAGTCACACTAGTTACCTCTACACTGTTATACAGATTAATGAAACTCCCAGAGTAATCTTCATTAGATAAGGGATTAAATAGTCATCAAAACTGAAAATAGTCCCAAAGATGGAAGATATATTAGTCTGATACATTAAAGAATAATTATGAAAGATAAAGAAAAATCAATTAATGGTCACTGTAAGTGAGATATAATATTAACAAGGAAAAGCATCCAAGAATTTAATGAGATAAAGAATGTATCATGTAATATATTCAGTGACATTTTCATGCTGATTAAAAAAGGAAAAAGATCGCAAAATAAAGGAAAGGTAGGTAAACGTTTGATATGGATATTGAAGTCTTTTTTAAAAAGTACCATTTTTATTATTCACACAATAAAAGAAGGAAAAGGTCATTCAGTTCTCCTGCCAGTTCAGGCACAGACATTTTCCACGACTCTTAAAGATTTTTTTCTGTATCGCTTTAAGTGCTCCAGGCGATAAGAGTCCCACCACTTCTCTTTGGAAACTGTTCTGCAGCTTCATACATCTCACTGTCAGACAGCACTTCCTAATATTCAGTCTAAATATTTCCTATCTTAATTTCATTCCATTTCTCATAATTATTACACCATTTACTACTATAAATAATTACTTTCTGTCAATTCTTGCAACCCCAATTAATGCCATTGTTCTTTTCCCTAATTTGTCAATAGCATTCTGGTAAAATGATATCCATAAGTGAACACAATGTTCTCTGCATAATATAATGTTATGCCTATGCTACCCATTACATTTCAACAGCTATCTTAAAATATGACTTCACTTTTTCCCAACCTTGTTCAGAAGTGGCATGTACAAGTCTGCAAAAATCACTGTGCTAACATAGCCACAGTGCTTTGGATGGATCTGTTTGGTACAACACCGTGCTGCGTAGATGAGTCCTGAAGGTTTGGAGATAAGCGATTAGTTTTCCAAGAAAAACAAAGGCAATGCCACACTATCTCTGTATCTAACTCTTAGGTGTTCTAACTTCATGGAATTTAAAACCTCAAGTTAAAAATCTAAGCTTCCTTACCCAATGCATGCAAAGAGATGGAATAAAAATCACCACGCCCATTCTGTATTACTACAGATACTAAAGAAAAGAGGATAATTCACAGTTTACACTGAATAGCTTTTCAGGGTCACAATAAAGGAACTTTCCTTTGGCTTACCAGTGTTTTCAAAATACAACAGCTAGTGAATTTACTGTATGAAAAGATGGATACTAAAGAACTATCTTGTTTATCCTTCTTAACTTTTTGTGGTTTGAGTGTTCACCAGCCATGGAAGGCCAAGATAAAAATATCTCTAGTCGAAGGTTCTGAACCTATATCTTAGGTTCCAGGAGACCTCTACACCAGCAGAATGTTATTTCTGAAGGAAACAAAGAAATCTTTCCCAAATCTTCTTGTTGAAATTGATTCATTTTCATTAAAAAGAATCCCAGTTTGCAAAATGAATAACCAACCTCTTGATTCTCCAGTCATTTCTGGTAATTCTATCTCTAATCATGAAAATATGATAAATCCCTGAAATTATATAAGCATAATTTTGGAATATATTTAACTAAGGATTTCATCTTGATTTGATTTTCCATTTCTAATAATGCATAATCTTCAGATAAAGAAAGAAATATCAGTGACAAAATTATGACCAATATTAGATGAAATCCCACCTATCAGACTATAGGCGCCAGATTGCTTTTGGGAGTTGCTTGAGTAAATAGCGTTGCAAAAGGCATCAGATGGAAACCATTCACTGACAAATTAAGAAAAATATTTCAGGAAATAGAAAATATGAAATTAAAGGAGAAGATATGGGAAATGTTCAAAAAGACGTAGGAAAAAAACGTGCAACCCAAAGAACAATAATCATCTGCGAGGTTACCAAGGTCACATCAGTATATTTTAAAATAGTCTGTAGACAGTGCAGAAAAGCTTCTATGAATATTCAAAATAAACTAAAAGACTTATCTGACAAAAGGCTGTTGATGTTGAAAGCACAGGCTCTGGAGTTCACTTCTATTGTCCAACATTATACTTCTTACTCAGACATCATTCCCATAATAATCTGTTGCCTAAAGCCTGGAGATCGGGGTAAAAATAAAATATTCTCACTTCAGTTCACCAGATAACAGCATATTCTTACTAATGTTGTAACTGAGAGCATCCTCTTCTATCTCACAGTGAAACTGTAGGATTTAAATTACTTCACATGACTACTTGACCTATGCTGACATGGATAGCTAGGTAATTTCTCATCCTTCAGTCTAAAAAATTCTGTTTGGCTAGGCTTTTTTTGTTTTGTAGCATAGGAGTTTTGGTTTGATTTTGTGCTTTTAAAAGTGTTTAGGTATCTTTCCTATAATAGTAGAAGTTATATCAGTACTTGTTAGACCAGCTAAAATAGCCCATCACAAGCCAGGACAGTTAAGCAGGAACAGCAGTGTGCATTGGTAAGACTGAAAAACTGAAAAATCTAAAGAGACAAATTTTGACAAAGTAAAAGAAATAACAGTGCCATTTCAACACTAAAAAGAATTATATTGCCACGTTAAGGGAAGGAAACTGGCTAACTGTGCATTTAAATAAAAATCTGGGGGAAAACTTTACTGCTAAAAAAAGTATGTAAATTATAACAACAGGATCCTTCACCTAAACAGAGAACAAGAAGATTAATTAACTAAAATAGAAAACCATGGGAAATATCCTCAGACTACTACCTTGGAATCAGAGTTAGAGTTTTAAAATCATATTACATGCGTATTAGTAAGAAAAAAATATTTTGCGTACTGTTTTCATGGAATAGCATGTCAAATCACTAGACAAAAAGGAAATACAGACACCCTCCTGCCAGCTGGGTAGGACTATCCTGACTTTCCAAATGTGATGTTTAGTAAGCTGTAAGATAGATGTGCATGTAAGTTTTTTATTTTTTATCGTTCTTTTTCCTTTATTAGTGCAGTTTATTTCTAGCTTTAAGATTAACTGCTTCTTGTGCTTATGAAGTTGCAGGTTACTATCTTCACCTCTAGCAACTTGTCCGGAAAAGAAAAATAGCAAATACCAATGAGTCCCTTTGGGGTAAGCCTAGTCAACAGATCGGGTACTGTTACTAGAATTTACTGTACAAGTAAGAGAACTGTGGGAATCCACCCCATAAGTCACAATTGTTGCAATCTGCTGGTTAGATCTAAGGTTTAAGAAATGTTCTTAGACCAGAGAGTCAGGTTTGTTCAAAGGCCATTTAAGGTCAATAACCTGCAAACAAATAAAGTGTAAAATTATTTAAATATTTATGTCAGCAGCTATATAGCAAGTCCAGCAAACAACTCAGTCACTGCTTGGTGGTCTGGAGAGAGATAACCATGCATTAAAGATCTGCTTAATCTCTCAATCTTTAGAGCATAACGCCTCACTCAGAAATTACACAATCTGCTTTTGAAGATCTGTGATGTACCTTAAGCTTAAGACGCACATACAACAGTTAGCGTTAGGGACACTAACACTAACTGTTGGGGACTTTTACAAGGTGCATGTCTCTCAAGGGCAAGCGACACAAATATTCTGCTCATTCATTATCATTTGCTACATGCTATTACACGTAGGAGTCTTCTCCTGGATTCTTCAGAAAGATCTGATTGCTTAAAATGTCTGGTGAAATAAACCATCGGCAGGTTCTCAGCCCTGTTTTCTGTTTATGATACTTGGTTTAATTACTTCATTTTGATTCCTCGGACAGCAAAACACTATTTTGGCTCTGAAAAATGTAGTGCAACCTATACAGGCTTGTTTTATTTATATTGGCTTGCACTCTGCTATCTATAAATATTTTAAAAGACGAAGCAGGTGGATTACAGCCCACCTCCTCTTTTCCTGAAAGGACTCATGCCTTTAGAACTGCGAGCGAGTACGTTGCGTGAGGCTTGAGAGTCGGTCTGGCTCTCTAACACTGATTCCGTAGCTGGGGAAAAGTCAGAAGCGAGCCTAGCTGTGTAACCACAACAGCCGGTACTGGTGTATAAAGCCTCTCCGTGCAGGGTAGTTTTTGACTCCTTCAAGAGTTCACGCAGACATGGGCTGAGCTCTTTGGTAAACCATCTGAGCCGTGCCAAGGGGTTCAGGTGAGTCAGGTAAGCGCGTCGCTGGGCGTTATAAACACTGCTCACACTGAAGAATGAGGGAGAAAACGGGCTGAATGGCAGAACAGAGACAGTACTTTATGCTAAAACAGAGGAGGAACAAAAAAAACAGGTGTCAGTACTTTTCCAGGGATTAATATTTGACAGATTAATGTGGAGTTGTTGAGAGAAGCCTTCTATTGCTATTCTCCATCAAATTAGGGCCTAGCAGATTATATATATAGATTTTTTGGGAGCTGAGGGTTGTAGACATAGCACACAGTGAGAGAGGCATTATGCCAACTGAGTGTAAAAGGCTAGGTGATCAATAATTAAAAGAAACATACTGAATTGAGGTTAGAGTTAAGTTATTTGGGGAATGATGAATCCTCAGTGCTGTGACTTCCTATCTTTTATGAATAAATTGTTTACTGTTGTATGTAAAGTATGAATTCGGATAGGATATTTTAAATAATACATAAAAATTAGCAGTGATTGCAAAGCTCAAAGATTATAGTCTTGTTTGTATTGATAAGATTTTTTTTAATTCTAAAAAAAGTATCACACCTTCTACACAGAGATATTTATTCTCAATCAAATATTTATGTTATATTACAGTCTACCATAGGATCATGTTACTAATATCCTCTTAGCTACCCATCTGAGACTTGAGGAGATTATCTCCAAAACACCGTCTGCTTTAAATTTCAAGTGCTGAGATTTTACAGCAGTGAGAACTCTGCCCTCAAACTCCTATACAAATGTCAAAGAATACAATACAATATAAAAGAAGATTTTTCAAACAGTATAAGATTGTTGCTTTTTCTTTCTTCTTTCCTCTTTCGTCTTTTTTTTCCTTCCAAAAAGTTTAGCCCAATTATCTTCTAGCTTCTGCAGAATTCCCCTTTGGTAAGAGCCAGGACACACAGGTTTTACCTTACAGAATTTAAGCAGAATAGATAGGTCAAAATTAGGCTACTAATTACAAAGCTAATTATAACCTTAACAAAAGAACATGCACCACTGATACCTGATAGGACAGCAATTCTCATGACTTTTGGGGGCGGGGGGGAAAGAAGGCGAGAAAGCAAGAAAGGCAGATAAAGAAATTAGATTTTTTATCTGCTTTTGGCAAAAGAAGATAAATATTGACAAGAATCAGGAAACCTCTAAAGGTTAAAGGAAAGATAATAAAACATAAACCTTTTGCATTCCTTCCAGAGAAGGTGAAATATGAACCTTTCTGAGGCAAAATAAATATCTCCAAAATGACAATTCAGTAAGTCTTACCACTTAGAACTAATTATTTATAGTTTTGATATGAAAAAATACATATTTCTTGTAATGACTGCATCTGTGGGGTTAAAACTGCTTTTCACTGAAGGATACAGAATACTAACAGAATTTAGGTTTGGGGGGACTCCAGACTAGCCTTTTGGCTACCAGGCCACCAAAACGGTTTCAGAAAGCACAAATATACACTCTAACATTTGAAGCAGCTCTACAAAATTCTTTTGGAAAGAATTTTGTAACTGAGGGACAAAAATCTAGTCTAATGGTAAAGGTGGTAGTATGTCACTCAGTTGCTCAGCTTGAACAAGAGGGTGAATAAAATTTCTCACAGCTCTCCAGAGCTGCTTAGTTAGATGCCAAGTAGGGGTATAAAGAAAGACAACTACTTAGCAGAAATTTATGCTGGACATTTAGGCAGAGAGTTGATAGTTTTCAGTCTATTTATACTCTTCTGTATCTGAGGATATGTAATTCAATGTTCGGCATGCAAGTCATCAAGGCAAGTATAACCTTATTTAATCCAGTTCTTAGAATCACATGGTCAAGTCAAAACTTACCCAGCCAAAAGTGCCTATTCAAATAATTATGCTATAATGTCTTGCTACTCTTCTAGTATTCAGGCCGAAAAGGTTACTAACCTGCCTGTGGGAAGCAGATGAAATGTTCATAAATGTTACAGTAGCTTGTAAAAGTGAATTTTGGCAGAGATGCAAAAAGCAGACAGACAACTTGATGCAAATTGAACAACTTAGAGTTACCAGGCAGACCATATTCAACTTCAGTACAGTAAAGTGCAATAAGACATATGATTTTAATAGACCAGAACTGCTGTTTTAAAAATTAAGCTAGCTTTATTTGTTGTCTCTGATTTCTTGTGAAAACAAGTAACTGGATACTGACCTTAGCCATGTTAAGTCTGGCACTGGGTTAATCTTTTGCAAGATTGTGCATTAAATCTGCTTCTAGATTCTAGTCATCTTCAGCAACGGCAATGGATGTTTTGCCCTTCTGGATCAGACCTTAACTGAGTTCCTTTATATGCAGTGGGAATTGAAATGCTGATCATGCTGATCATGGCTTCACCAATATTCTATATATTGGAAGAATACTTCCTTTAGTCATTAACTATACAATCCCTTTTAAAAGTAATCTAGAATATATCTGTTTATAAGTAGAACAGGTCAGAAACCTTTCACTGTAACAGTCCATGGACAAAAATTCTTTTTTGATCAAAATTAAAAGTGTTCAGGGATATATGCTGATTTTTTTAAAAGCCTTATTCATGAAAAATAGTGTTTTCCTAATACTGAAATATGTTTCTTTTTAATGAAAGTGTTTGTTTTCATTTCTGGGCATTTTCTCTACAAAATTAATCTTTTATGTAAAATTATATTTTGGAACATTTAAAATGTTGATATAAAAACCAAATACTCATTTGCATCAAGGGAAGGGCTTCTCTTGATCCTGCATGTAACTAGGTTCATGTAGCAATGCCAACTTATTTTTTGCTCCTTTTTGCAAACAAAAATTTCTACCACTGAACTTCCCATGAAAAGGAAAATCAAGTTCCAGTGTTTGATACACCCAAAGTACTTAACTAGCTATGTCCACAGGTTGTTATAGATACAGTTAAATCAGTTTTCAGTAAAAAAAATTTTTACTAGACATGTAAGTTCCTACTGTTCCCAACAGGTCAAAGTCCGTGGTGGATTTTGGCCCAATCCTGTGAAATCATATATTCTCATACTCTTTTGTATGCATACTTATGGTTTTGCTGATTTGAACAGAAACTTACTGCTCAGTATTTGAACTTCAGCTGTAGTTAACATTCAGTAAACAAACTGAATTGTTTTATCAGAGTAAACCAATGTGCTGAGAGTCTCAGCGCTCTAGTGTAGCTCTGCGAAACAATTGTAGCTCTGCAAAATGATTGCAATTACAATTTTTTTTTTTCAAATCTGAGGCTTCATTTCTAGATACAGAGTCCCTAATCAAGCTTCTAACCGATTCAGAGTGTAGCAGAATTGGCTTCAGTCTGTTGTCTAATGGCAGGCACAAACAGATATTTTTTCTTTCATAACTGTTTGGGAACTCGTTCTCACACAGAGGTCCACCAGAATTACAGGGCTTGTGGACAAGATTTTCCCTGCTACAGTATACACCCTCTACCTGTTGGGATCTTTAGCACGAGGTGGCATTGCTACTGCAGGGGAAAAAAAAATCATTGGAAAAAAAAAAAACTCAGTGAAATATGTGGATTTAAAGCAAATGAGCAATCCAAGAGCATGCCTTTAAAAATTAATTCTTACCCTCATTCAGATATTGATAGTGCTCTTGTCACTGTAGTATCTAAACAATCTTTAGTATATTTGTCCTTGTCACGTCTTTAAACTCATTTATTACAGAGTTAAGTGTCATTTCCTTTATCTTACTGGTAGGAGGCAAGCAGTGAGATACAGAAAAAGTTCCTAGGCCTTTTCGGCAGGACTTAGGCAGGAGATAGATAAGCACAGAAGTCCAAAACGGGGATACTAAAAACCCTGCTCAATAAATTATAGAGGTCCCTAATACCCTACTACTTCTGTCTTTCCTTCAAGGCGCTCAGGTTCAAAACTCAACATTTTGGCAGACCTACCCAGTCTTGGTAGGGCTGAGCAGCTCCCGGACACGCTCACATCCTGGCCAGGGAGAATCCAAGGACAAGGACCCTCGTGAAGAGGGGCACAGTGCAGGAGCAGGACTGCGATGCCACCAGCCACTGTCCATTAAAATAGCCTTCCCTTTTTACATGATAATAGCTGGAGCTTACTGAATCTGAATAAAGAAAGGTTAACTAACTTTCACTGTCTGGGGGTTTCGCAGTCCTGGAGATTGCTGTAATTACCAGGCTGTGCTGGGCAGAGATATTTTCCTCCCACTTTGCTGAGAGCGTTCCACGGTAGAAGAGAGATTTTTTTTTCTCCATTCATAAATGTATTAAAAGGAAAACAGAATTATTCCTCATGAAGAGAAAACAGTTGATAAAAATCTATCTTATCACTAAGGGGAAATATAGGTAAGCTTGTAGAGCATGTTCTCCCTAAAAAAGCACTTGGGAGGAAAAGGGGACCAAATTAATGGAAGGAAGCATTTTACTTTAAAAGCTGAGGACAGTACACCTCACTGGCAGTAACATAACAGAAGTTACGGGAAAAAATAAACAAAATGAAATTAAAGGAAAAAGACTCAAATCTTGAATTAAACTTGTGATCAAACTTTCACTGAAGGCAAGGTTAGTTTTTGTCTGAGTAAGACCTGAAGGATTTAGCCTGTGTATTCCACCTCAGAAGGAAAGAAAACATGAAAAGTTAGTAAAAATAAGAGCTAAAAATATATAGATATGCCTAGAGAAGAAGCAGAAAACTTGAAATAATAATAATAAAGAAAAACTGAAGGACCTTTCTCAGGAATGAAGGAAATAAATCAAAAATAATTAAGACCCTTGCTTGGGGCTAGATAGTATAAATCAAAAAAGTCTTAGGTTGCAAAGAAAATTTAATTTAAAAAAGCCCTTCGTTGTGCCAAAGATTTATCATTTTTAAAGCCCAGTGGGCTTTAGAATACCTTTTTTCCTTAACTCCAAAGAGGTGCACTTCTGCTTCTATTGATAAATCCATTTGACTTGTATGCTATTAAGTCTTCTGAAAATTCATGATATCTGTGTTCATCTCACTTTTCTTTCATCTTCAAGAAAGGGAAACAAATAATTATGCAGATTTCTGAACATCTTGGATCTGATTGTTTTCTGTGAGAATAATTAGACTCAGAGAAGTAAAATTTGAAGTCGCTTGTTCCGAGATATTTTTAGTTGTTCTCCATGGTGGCTATTACCCGCTTACCTCTCCCTTCTCCACAGTCAATGTTAAACGCTTTTACGTAACTGAGTCTTGCAATCAGGCAGCACTCCTAGCTGAGAAATACAATTCTGTACTTATTACATACTCTAAATTTTAATGTTAAAAATGCAGAGTAAGTGAAGGAGATCAAAACTCTGAGTTATCATCCTGCAAGGAAATCTGCTTTGATTGCATGAGGCAGAATTTCAGTTAAGTCGGCCTGTGACCGGGGATGTGTCTTGGAAATGCAATCTGCAAAAGACACAAGGTCATAAGTGAAAGTGTGATTAGTGTAATCTGTTATATCCTGATATTTGAGCTTTAAATGGTGACTTCTAGCTAGCAAGTGACATATGAAACAGCATGCCACAAAGTAAAAAAGGAATGAGGACACAATAGCGTAAGAAACAGTAGATTTGGGTGGAATTGAGGCGTTCTTAATTTCTTTCTACTTTTATTTCTGTAAGCCAGGCCTTCACTTTAACAAAAACTGCAGGAAGACAGGAAGTAGCAGTTAAGGAACATGAAGCAGAAAAGCAAAAGTAAAAAGGTGGAGAAGGGCACAGAGGGAGAGGGGAACCAAGAGTTGTATATGTCTGAGAAATGAGAGGAGTCTTACTGTCTGAGGCATGATCAGCCAGCTGAGAAAGGCAGGCAGACTGAAGTCTTAGAGAGAGAACTTGATTATTCTTTATGATGAAGTGCTTGAATTATAAGAATGGTTAGTGGGAGAAAACAATGAACAATTCAATATGTCTGGGCTGAGAATAACTCCTATGATCCCTGGACACTAACTCATATCACCCCCATTGTCAGACAACTCCACTGGCTCCTCATTAATTTCAGAACCCAGTGCAAAATGAACTTCTTGATTATAAAACCCTCCATGGGCTTGCTCCAGTCTCTCTCCACTTCCTCTGCACATCTAGCACTGGCTTTCTCTTTTTTCCCTCCAGACAACACTGTTGATGTGATTAAAAGCCCTTGTTTCTACTGTGCCACCACATCACTTACTTTCCTGGTTTGCCCGTGGCTGTGTGAACATGGATTATTAATAGAACTCGGGCTGTCAGAACAGGAAAACAAACCACTCCTAAGAAACTGTAATGCGTTAGATTTTGGACAAAGAACAATTCATGCCTGAAGATGTATTTTCAGTCCTGCAGCCAGATATGCAAGAGATTAACAAATGTAAACGTTTGTGGCCATGATCCAGCTGTTAACTGCAGCTTTGCAGTACCTGGTCTCTAATCACTGAAGAAGAGCCTATAGAAGAGACTGGAAAAGTACTAATGTCTAAAAATCAGCTCAGAGCTTATTCTAGTGTACCAGAAAACAGGAATCTAAACTAGGCATTGCAAAAACATTGACTATTTTTAATTTGTGAAAGCCTGCCAGGTCTCTGGTACTTTCACTGCATATCTATTGTTTAATTGATATAATTCTTATTAGCTGTCATGCCTTGTTAAGCAGCAGCATCTTTCATGTACATATTTAAGCTATTAGTTTGACTGTTGATACTTTCCAAATACAAGCCATTGGTAAAAGGCAGCTAAATCCAGTGCACGTTCTACTTACGGCCGCAAGCAGGTGAGAGAGGTTCTAAGTGAAAGAAAAGCTTTGCTTTTTTGTATCTAGTGTCAGAAGGGAGCAGGTGTTGGAGCCTCCCCACGGGATCTTCCACTGAATATAATCTTTCTCTAAAGTAAGCAGAAGAACAGCACATTGACATACTGCTCTACTTACAGAAATGTCTTACTGCAGCCTCTCTGTAGTCTTTATTATTAAAAATGGTTATATGCCACTCTTTGAGTATAAGCCACGGGAAAATCTACACATCAGTCATGGGAAGACCCACACGTAACCACTACAGGCCTCTTTTTAGCCTGCCTCTCTTGAAGTCCTGCAATATAAAGCAAAACTTGACTTGGATTTGGGAACAACCAATTAAAATGTATTTCGGATCTCTCTGACTGCGCAAAGACTGAATATAAAAAATGATAGAACAGAAGACAATTTATATTTTTCCTGTTTTCTTATACTTACAGGAATGCAATTATCCTTACAGTATCCCTAACATGTGAAGTACAGTTACCTCCGTTGTATGTATTACCCAAGATCACAAAAGAGTTGTGGTGAACCAAAATAACTTTTTTGCCTCAGTCGCTGTCACTGATGTCTTTACAAATATGTAGAGAATCATAAGCAAGAACTCAGAGAAATGTGAGCCCTGGAGAGGCAGTACCCCCACCAGGACTCTGCATATGACAGGAGGAAGTGGCTGAGCTGGATCTTAGTTGTCCACTCACACAAATGAGCAGGAGCTGCTGGTTTAAATGCTAAAGTCACTTGAGGGAATGGCTGTTGCATGTCATAGAGAATTGTTCCATTCAAAGATGCTTGAAACCTAGCCAGAACTGGTTATTGTAATTGTACAAGCTTTTGTTACAAAATCCCAATGAGATGGGATTTAGGTGCTGGATGAAGTGAACATCTGCCACATTACTTGGTTCTAAGAAGTTTCTCAAGAAAACATGAAACAGAAGAGTGCTGGCATCGTTGTCCCTCCTTTCTCAATATTTCAGCCTTTCCTGTGGAATATCACTGATGTAACCCTTCTTTCACTGCTGACTTTGGTGGACAACGTATAGGATATTAGCTGTTGTGTCTCACTGAGAGACTGTTGTACCATTTCCAAGTTATAGACAGCTGAGCTGTCGCTATTCGCAATAAAATTTCAAGGTACGGAGCCTATTCTTGAAGACATTGAGCAAGGAATGTATCTATGTTGAACTGTGAATTTTGTTTTGGCTTTGTGATAGCCATTCCCTATTTTACCCCCATTTTGAAAGTAATTTCCATAGCAATTTACTATATATATATATATTTATGTATATCTCATAGGAGAGATTTTATACCAGGTGGAAGAACCTGGGTATTTATACCATGAGCTCAATACAGTGTTCTCTTTGAGTAGAAAAACAAGCTTTCAACCTTACCATTGACTGGCTGTGACTTTCTGCCCTATTAGAATAAGTACAGAAATAATCTTGAGAGCACTCTGCTGGAAGAACATGGGTGCGAGAAAAATCAGAACTGTAGATGTATCCTAACAAAATCTGTTGACGGAATGAAACAGAAAGGTATGGTCAACAGAGAACTGTAATATACAGGCAGAGCGCAAGCATCAACTCACAGGCTGAAATAATAAAAATGGGGTGAAATATAATAGTACGTAATACAAGGCCACAGACTGGGTAAATAGAATAATACCAATATGTAGAATAAACCTGGAGATCATGGACTGGAATAATAGAAGAAAATAAATTGATGCTTGCTTTGAACACATTATGAATACCATTCATCAGTGTGATGTCTATGAAGAAGGCTGATAAATCTTAAAATATAGCCTTCAAGGTGTTTCCAGTGAAATCTAGGAAATACTAAAGGTATTGTAAAAAAAAAAAAAAAAAAAAAAAAGGGATAAGTTCAGTGAAACACCTTGTACTGCTGTTACCACAAAAGTTTACCCAAAAGGGGAAAACTTTTAGCCATTTCTGAAGGGACCAGAAACTTTTTGTCTCTACACAGGAAAAGTTCAAATCACCTAACACATAGTACATGAACTGAAATAGATGTATATGTATTTTTAAAATTACATCATATATAATTTACATATTTAGATATATGTGCATATATAGATATGTATAAAGAAAGAGAAAAATGAAAATATGGCAATATAGAATGAAAACACAAATAGAAATATATATACCAGGTTCCAGCACTGTTCATGCACATTCAAAGCATTTGCAGTTTTGTAAGATTTTTCCTTCTCTCCTCCTGCACAGAAACATTAGTAACATGTAATAAAATGTGTCCATTATTTATTGTTGACAAATAAATTATGCACATGCTCCCCTAGAGTGAGAAAATTGGAGATAAACAATCTGCAAAGAAAGAGGAAATATAGGAAAAACTAGTCAAACGAGAGGAATCCTTTAGTGATAAGAGAAACGTAGCAATACAAGATAAACAGCCACCCGGGAGTTAGACAAATGATTTGGAGATAAATTAAATAGTTTCACAAGAGAGACCAAGTATCGGTACGTATTTGCCAGTAGCCATTCAGAAATGATATGGAACTCTCAATAGCCATTGTAAATGGCTCTAGCTAGCCTGGTCTGCTTTATTTTATTAGCTGTACAATCTCTTTTTTGTTTGATTGCTTTGTATCTGTATATGCATTAAGGGAGAGAGCATTTGTTATTTTCTGAAGTCTCCTGTTTACTCCTCTGGACCACCTCCATTCTCAGAGTCAATACAAACTCTCTTCCCCTGAAGATAAAGCTTTGTTGTCTTTTTTTGCTCCATTGATCATACAAAGACTTTTAAGAGGCCTCTCCTTAAAAAAGGGTGGAGGGGAAAAGGAGGGGGGTTTCATATCTCTTCTGAGGTTCTGGGTGTCAAAAAAGGCCTTCTCCGTGTAATCCTGGATCATCCTGACTCTTAACTCTTGCACTGCAGAAGTTACACTTATTTCTCACTACAGAGAGTCTAATATTTGAAGATTCTGTGCTTGGGTATGGAGAGTGGGATTTGCATTTAGAGGAAAATCCGATATGAAAGCCACTCTACAAAGCATCATGGAATGCCATTTTATATTTTGATGCATTTTGGAACAGTGAAGTTTCACAATACTCCTCCATTTAATTAGGCCTCTAACATTTTGTAAATCCTTTCTCCTTGTACGCTCCCTCAGCGATTGTAATCTTAATTCCAAGACACATGTTATACACCTTGGAGTGTTGTCAATAGCATCCCTGTTCTCACAGCAATAAGCCGTAAAGTGTATGTTTGAATTTACTAGTTAGAGTTAACAATGCTGCTGAAGAGGGAAGGAGGAAAGAAAAGGGGAACAGATGAATAGTTAGTATGATTTTTTTTTATTATTGTTTTAGTTCAGTAAAGCAGATGTAGTAGGAGTGATCAGTGGGGATATACACAAATTGAAACAGACAGTAAAGTTAAAGGACTAAATAGCATGGATGATACGTCTACGTTTTTCAGAAAGAAATATTTGGCAAAAGTATGCTCAGGAGAGTTGTTTAAAATATGGCAGAGCTGTTTTAGTAGACAAATAACTATTCCACTATGTAAAGGACAAAACTGGTGACAGTTAGAGTCTATTTTCCTTACATTTGTTAAAACATTTGTAAAAATTAATTGAGAAAAATTCTGATTACAAAGCCTCACATGGAGGCAAATTATAAGCACTGACAATGCAGTAGCTATAGCTGGAAAAATAAAGAATAACTTGTAGAATAAATATGCTTATATACTCCCATTGCTGTGGTATCTAAGTGCATCTGAGTGCCAAACATTTGATGGTTAAAGCAATCTTAGGGAAGTGTAGATCCCACTGAGATAACAGTAATGCTGACACTCAAATAGTGTAAACACCCGTTTACAAACAGCTTCTGTATCCAGCCAAAGTCAAGGGGACCTGAATGTAGGGTGTTCAGTGTTTTTTTGAGTAACTAGGCCACCTATTCAGCTCTTCTGGCCAGTTGCTTTTGAAAATTTTGGTCTTAATGACTTTTTTAGGGCGAGTTTCATGCCTGAATCGGTGTCTCTCTCCAGCCTTTCAGTATTTGGCTGAAGAGTAAGCACCGAGACAGGCCAGGACTAGGAACGGGACAGCAGTCTCAACAGCAGCTCCTGCACCTTCACGGCCCTGCAGCAGACTCCCTTTTGGCTCAGTAATCCCCAGCTATCGCAGGGAGTTAGTTTCCTTAGAGCACCTTGCCAGGTAGCAGGGCTGAAGAGAGCTCAGCCGCTCTTAAAAAACAGGCAATTTTTAATTAGCAGCCAGCCCTTAAGCACACTGGTGTGACAGAGCCATTAGCGTTTTCTAAGAGTCCGATCCAATTTTTACTGAAATAAAGCCAGTTATGAATATGCTTAAATGCAAGCCTTAAGTCAGATATAAACAAGCTTAATTATGGGCCCTGAATCAGTAATGAGTATGCTTAATTATTTTATTTGTGCTAAGCCTTGTTTTCTTTGCGTAATTTTAAACTTTCTTGGCCTGTGTTCAAAAACATTGAATAGTCAGAATAGTCAGTGTAACTTTCTGTCTTTGTTTCTATTTATATTAATACAAGGAATAACACGTAATCCTTTTAGCTTCCAAGACAGCACAAGGAATTCCTATGTGTTATGTTAGTCTGTTATGATTAGCTATGTTATATGTCATTTTTATAACTTTATCTTAAACACCAGCTGACAGAACAGAAGTAAGATATTTCTGCTCCTAGCTACATTATATAGTACCTCAAATTTCAGACTTTAGTAAAGTAGTGAAAATATTGATAGTTTGAACTACTTTTGATTGTGTAACTATCTTAAACAAGCATAGCCATCCATAATCGAGCACACTCATCTTTTCTTCAGGATGAGAAGAAAATTTCTGCTGACTGCAGACGTATCTTTTTACCAGAATACAGTTTACCTGGTGTTTCTTTAAATAACGGAAAATATTCAGCAGGCTAGCTCAATTCCTTCCAGGGTCAGGGAGGATTTGTGTATTTTCAAATATTAGCTCGGTCTTCCTTCACATGTAAGATCTACTATCTACAAATTTGACTTTTCAGTCTTTGACTTTTCAATCAGTAACTTTCATCCTTTTCACAATTTTATTTCAGCATTATATTTTTCCAGTCACTGTCCCTAAAAGCTCTCAGTGCTGATCATTTTCAAAAATGTTTATGATAAGGCTATTTGGAACAGATAACTGCTGTAGAAGCATAATCCATAAATTTAATATAGAAATATGTTATTTCTTCTTTCATGCTGTCTTCAAGAACTAAGGAAGTACAATAGACTTGGGGAAGATACATGCAGAAAGTTTGGAGATGCACTTTCTTAGCCTCATAAAACAAGTTTCTTGCATATAATATAAACAGTTCAGTTCTGAATTTGCTAGCAAGGCAAAAATGGGAATCCTGTTCATTCTAGATAATTTCTTAACAATTCTTTTTCAGTTCAGCTACCCACTTGTCTAGTATCTGTGGTCCTAAACAAGAGCCTCTGTGGATATTTTTGTCTGGACTAATTCAGCGTCTCTCTCACTTTTGCTCAGTTTTCTTAGTAATTTTATGTAACTCCTCAGTTGAGATTATGTTATTTTGGGTAAGCACAGACAATCTGAAAAGCTATGCCTAACTTGTGCTATTTCATGACCATAAGTGAATGGTGGATGGGGTGACAGACATCGCAGAGTGATTAAAGATATCTACATACTTGACTGGGAAAGCCCTCTTGCTTCGCAGAATTTTCAAAATCACAGAATCACAAAATTAGGTAACTTTTTTCGGTTGTTGCTGAAATAGTTAAGTGTGAAGCTTTGCACTGGAGCTGGGAGACTCTTACAATCCCCAGTCCCTGAGCTATCAAGGGCTTTGTTTTACTAGGACAGATTTTTTTTATTAAAGGCCAGATTTTGTCACTAATCATGAGACTGCTAAAGCTGTCAGACCTTAAAGCTGGCCTTAAAGATGAAGAGGCAGAGAATCAATAGCAGCTGGACACAAAAAAGTATTTTAAAGCCATT
This sequence comes from Struthio camelus, assembly GCF_040807025.1. Classification (NCBI taxonomy): domain Eukaryota; kingdom Metazoa; phylum Chordata; class Aves; order Struthioniformes; family Struthionidae; genus Struthio; species Struthio camelus. The sequence continues at coordinate 48,311,675 of NC_090945.1, read as the reverse complement.
TGCGTTACGTAAGACTACTGTCCTATACCTATTTTATAGTTTATTTCATAAGTTGTGCCTACTTAATTGAATAAATGTGTGCTTATTTCTTCTTTTGTTTTATGACATATGATTCTTTCTATGTTACGCATTTGTTACGTTTATTTATTATGTACAATTGTTGGTACATTAAATATATTTAAAAATATAGCAACAATTATTTGTGACTCTAAACTTATGAGTAAAGTTCTATCCTCCACTTTCTTCACCTAATTTATTCTTTATCACAATACAGTACTTTTTTCAAATAAAAATATTGCTTCATGTGGTCTTGTCACACTTAAACACATACATCATTAATACAACAAAATTAAAAGTTCCTATCTGCCTAGTTCTTCCATCACTTTCCAAAGCTCTTTCTTGGCCTTCCTAAGACAATTTAATATTTTTCTGTAAAAACTGAAGCAAAAGAAAGCAGAGAAAGAAAGCAGCCTTCTGATGGAAATAATTGTAAACAGGGTTCAGGTACAAAGAAATTTCAAACACTGAGTGTACAGAATGGGTAGAATCAGTTATGCTGGAGCAGGACATTCAAGCATACGTATATATCATTATCATTTAGAAATGTTTGCCAGCTGGTTGGAGCACAGAAATGGGTTTCCAGCTACACATTTTCACAATAGTAAAGAAAAACACTGCTATTAAATAGGTATTGAGTGGTAAGTGTGAAGTGAGGAGGTCGTTTTTGTTCATTTTGTGTACTCATTACTAAGCAAGCTGCCTTGGAAGAAACCCACCATCACCATTTGGAGCTTTCTTATAGTCTCAGCAAATGTTCCTGCCTAGTACTTGAGCTATAAAGTCAGCATACACACTAATCATCCTGAGAGCCATCTGCATGTCATTGGGAGGTACTGTAAATTCAGAGCAGCCACACCAATATTAGTCTGGAGGAATATTTTTATAAGTGCCTCATTGAAGACCATAAGTTAGAGAAAGATCTTAAGATATGAGGAAACATGATAGTTAAGGGATAACATAGTAAATTATGTTTCCCAGATATCAGTGAACGGCTGGAAAGAGTTCAGTCCAATCAACATAAGAAATACCCTCTACCAAAGCTATTATTGCTGTTGGAAGAATATTTCATGAACTGCTACCAACTTTTTTTACCTCTAGAATCTCAACATATACTGAAGTACTCTTTATAAAACTCTTCCTGGGTATGTCTACATCACAGTCTTGTCTACCTCATAGTCCCTCAGCATACCCAAGTGAAGCATATACCCACTGCACATTAGCAGTGAAGGGCACCATGAGTCACAGAGTGATAAACTTTTGTCCAGCGATAGCCTGGCACAGGGTTCATGTATGCTATCTTCAGTTATATTACTACTCATGCTAGTTAGCTTGGTGGTTGGCGGTTGGCTCTAATTATGCTGCAGTTTCACCTTTCCTTCTTGAAGCACAGACTTCACTCTTCCTTTTCTTCTCTAAGGCTGGTAAAAAAATCTGGATAAGCCAAATGTTCCTTCTACGTTAAAATATTTTTTAGGCTGTCTCAGTAGTCTGTAAGCAAGTAACATTTACCATAAACTTTGATGTCAGGTGAAGGCTACATTTTTCAAATTATGGTTACCAAAATCTGAAAAAGATGATGGGTTCTGCCCGTTCTTTGCACAGGGAGCCAAGAGCTTAACGCTTGCAAGCCTGCATGTTATGCTTACTGGTTACTGCACTTGAACGAGCAAATAATTCAGTTTTGCAGGCTAACTTATTGTAACTAATTTTGATAATTGAGACCTATGAGGATGCTTACTCCGCTGATTTTTGACCATATCAACTTATAACATACTTCTATATTGTGTATTATAGCGCAGCATTTTTCAGAGGCTATACGAACTTCATTGGACCATAAGTTTCATGACGTGTAGGAACACCAAAAATCCCCAGAAGAGATATAGCCATTTTTCGTCCTGTTTATTCTATTTAATTTATATAAGAGGAGAAATTGCTTATCAATGTATAGATCCTAAATTAGTGTAACCATTTTTAAACAAAAAGTGAAAGCTCTGAGCCTTGCAAGTTGTTTCTTTGGGAAGGGAAAGTTAATACTGAAGTCATGTATCTCTTATACATTCCTGTTTACTTGTAAAGAACCTGAAAAAAACCATTTCCTAACTGAAAAAGGAATCCCATAGGAAGAGAGTTTTTTCTTCTGAAGCTTCAGCTCCCTTTTATCCAGTATTAAACTCCAAAGTTCTTTCTGTGACCCCCTCACAAAAGCTCCGCTACAGATCTTCTTAGCCCACAGCTTCTGTGGTGTCTCTTGCAACTCTTGTCTTGTTATGTCTCTCGGAAATGAACACTTTCACATATGAACACCATCTATTCTGAAGGACACTGCAAGAGCTGCTGCCAATAGCAGCTGCTGGTGTTGAAGATTGAATGATTTCTATTTCTTATCCTTTTTTACATAACAGCAAGGTTTTGCTGCTCCTTATCACTATCCTTAAAGCAGTCTCTTTCTTCCAACCATGTTTCAAATAATCGTGCTGTAATCCAGTATTTTAACTGAGCAGGAAAGAGTTCCTAATGGTTAAAGGCACTACTGTAATTCCCTTCAGTGCTTATTATCACCACTAGATGTTTTAATCCTGCCAGGTTGATTTGAATACAGAAGTGGGTACAGTCAGTGTTAAGATCTTATACTGTAACTGAAAAGACTGTAAATTATTATGTTCATATGTGGGAAATACTACAATGAGTATTTGAGATAGGCCTTCCATCTGCATGATGCACTGAGAATGATCAGTGAGAAAATATCTGGGTCCTAATGAAAATCATGATTGCTGTGCTTTCTATCTATACAGCTTAACTTTCACCCCTGCTGACTTTCTCAATCTCAAAGATGAAATCATTTCAAATTTCTTTCACTGTAAGGTCAGAAAAAAACTAATTTATATTTTGAATCTCTGCAAAATTGTTCATTATGCAAATCCTATTTTGTGAAATAAATCCAAGAGTGACAGAAGTAGTTGTGGTTGAAAGGCAAAAGAGGCTCAGAGTTGTAGGAGAAAAAGAATGCAAAAATCTTGAAGGGTGAATAGAAGTATGTTTCTATTCAGGTGTTAGAAAACTGCTTTAAGAGTCCAATTTCATGCTTTTGTTTGTCAGCTTTTTCCTAACTAATTCTGAAAAAAATAGCATACAAAATGCACCTGTTTAAAACATCTTCATCTGTAGGCAGATGAAAAATTTACTTTCTGTTATATCTTTGTTCTTAGCTTAATAGTGCACAAGCATACCGTAGCATTGCTACTTCATAATAATTCTTTGGATCATCTGTCAGTCAATTTGCTCCAAGTGCTAGTATAAATTTGTTGATAGAAGGACTGCCTTCCTTAATGAGCTAAAGCTATTATTAAGGAAAGATGGCAGGCATGGCCCATTTTATTGCTAGGTTCCTACTACACATGTTCATATTTCCTAGAGTATGAACTCATTGACCTTGACAGTCTAGATTGATTCACCTGGCTCAAGGATCACTTAGCTACTGTGGTGAGTGATGGTTGCTTGGCTAACTGCAATCTTTTTCATTTCATGTTGATTTAATAGTGTTTCTTATTTTATAGATTATCATAGGATTGAATTATAAGTTTGGACCCTAATTCAATTTTGTCCTCTTTCAAATCCCTTTCTAGAACACTGTTAATCAAGGAGACTCTCTAGCCGCTGGTCCATTTCCCAACATACCCATAAATACAAGTATTAAAAAAGACATACATACACATATTAGAGGGAAAGAGAGGTCATATATAATATAAATATATTAACCTCCCCACTAACTTTCATTCATTCACTTACAGACAAGTAATGCTCTGTTTTCTGAGCAATTTAAAACTTTTGGCCACTCAACCAGAAATTTAAAAAATATACCAGAATCTGAACCGAAAATTTGACACAGAGTAAATTCTGTAAAAGTGTTTCATAGACACAGTTATGAGAACAGAGACAAGAAACAAGAGCCAAATATAAGGTTACAGTATATGTTCCAAATTATTTTCATCAATTTATTTAATCTCTTTTTACATGATTATTTTCTGATGTTGCAGAAACAGAAAAATTAGTAACAGTGAAACTTTTGCAAAACTGAGAACTACTTTTCAAATACAAATGGTTATGTTCCTAAGACATAACAATCTAATTCCAGACATAAATTCTAATAATGGGACAAGCTCAGGAAAATTAATAGGATAATAGAAAAAGCTTATCTAGCTAGTCAGTTAAGAACCTTTATGTACCAATATTCTGGAATGAATATTAACCACTTACCAATTTCTTTGATTCTGAATACAGCTTTTGGCTGGTAAAAAAAAAAAAACAGAATGTAACTAAAATGCAGTTATTCCTCTTTTGTAAGTCAATTAACATCATAGGTTTCAGTGCAAGGTAGACATATCTGAACCACATGAAAGTGAAGCTATATGTAAATAGAATAGTTCAGGTGCTCGCTCCAGAATAGCTGCAGCACCTTACAGGGTAATTTATTCAGTTTCTTGGCACAGATGCTGAGCTGAATGCAGAAGGGTATTTGGCACTGCATCCACTGGAGGAGCATCATGACCTCCAAAAGAGCAGGGTGCCACACAACATAAAAATCTACTCAGACACCCAGATTCAATCTATATCTTCTAAGCACTTTCACGGTCCACGCAGTTCTCTGTAACTTGTCCATGATGAAGTGAGGTCTGCCACTTGAATGATCAGAATCGCCGTAGATCAGCACACTACAGTTGCTTATGAATATAGAGTGTAATTTTTTCTCCCTGGTCTGTCATTTCTGACCTGACATAGAAAGTATATTTTAACCTCTTGGCTAACCTGAATGATATTTAGGTTTCAAAGATTACTTTGGCTGACCTACTCGGGCAAAGCAATGGCTGTGCTCTGCTAACCAAGCTTTTGGAAAGCTCACCTGTATCTTACTTTAGTGATTCCTAGCACTTGCCTTTTGCTCCAGTGCATATCCACATTTGCCTTTTTTTCTGATAAACTGAGCCTACCAGTTCCCTCAAACCAGCCATTTTACAGATTTCTGTCCTTTATCGGTCGTCCCATCCATCTGTCTTTCTCTAGTAATTTTCAGACTACAGTACTTTAGTAACATTTTCCAGCATATCATCATTCCCTGGAGCCTCTTAGGCTGCTCCATAAAACTGTCTTCCTTATGTCTCACACCAGTGCCTCCAGCTTCATACCATGCATCAGTGGCCTCCAGCTCATTGCTCTGCATCACTAGCCCTCTAGCCTGTGCTCATGGATATTGGCCCACGTTTTAATTAGGATAAAACTGAAACCAAACAAGGAATGTATTAAGTAAAAATGTAAATTAGGCTCAACTAGTTGCAGGTGCTATCATTTCAGCTTAATGAGCTTTGGTATAAAGAGGACTTTACAAAGCATAAACAATTCTGCCTCTTGCTTTTTTATTAAGTTTTTGACAACAGCTAATTTCAGACTTAAAGAGAACAGACATCCTGTCATCCAAGACTGCTTTCCCTAGCTGGTAATATACTGGTGTCCTGAATGATAACTCAGTTTCATGCCAGTGTTTTTCACCACCTCCTATCCTGTTCACAATACAATATTATCAGCTAGAGAGAGAAACACACAAGGATGCTTTCCCAGTCTCTGTTGCAGAATGGAATTAATGAGGTGTTATTAGACAGAGACTTATCTAATAATTTTGTGGCACTGACTAGCAAGGGAAAGGAAAGAAAGCTGAAAGTTGATCATAAAATTAAAACCCCTACAGGTAAAAAATTAGATCCATAACCCTAGAAAGACAAGATGCTCTATGCACTTTAAGCCAGGTCTCACTTCTATTAGGCATTTAAGCTTCTGTCAATCCTTATGTGTGTGGCCATTGGTTCTCAAGGTACATTTTAGGTCATTAGACATCAGTGCTCTCTGCTTTAGCAGAATGCCAAATGTGCATTCCTTTTACTTACTTTCCAGTAGGTCTGTAAAGCAGTATGCGAAAAAATGCACATGACCGTAGTTAGACAGTTTTCATCTGTTTTACAGATAAGGAAGGAGAACAGTTGTTTCTTTGGAGTATTGGTCCAGCACTTGAATCCTTTTATCAGTTGAAGACCTGACAGTTGTCTTACTCTCATTACTCTCACAGATATAAAACAGAAGTAGTTTTGGTAATAACTTCATTAGTTATTCTAGAATAAAATCCACAGAAGTGAGAAGAAACATCTTTAATGCTAACATAATTACCTTTTCAAGTGTGTTTTCAATAATTAAAATATGTAACTAACTGAAAGCAGAAATACTGGAAGGCTAATATGAGTTATTATTGTAAGTCAGGCTCTTTGCATATATGTACCATGTCATAACTCAGTTCTGCATTTAACATAATAGAGCTTTTAACTTTGGCTTTCTTTTTTTAGCTCCTGCCCCTTAGTGTAGACAGGTTAAAACTCAAACTAACACAAGTCATGAGTTATTGTCTTATCAGATCTGCAGCCTCTTGATCCCATCCCACTAAAGAAACTGAAAAATAGACACCAGATTTTAGGCCAAAGATTCAGTCAAAGATTTCTTAGCTGTGACTGCACCAGGTTTGAAATAAAAGATGTCTGTGGTGCTGACTTGCTTTATGCCACGGGTACTGAAAACAAATTAGTCCTACATGATGAGAGCCCAAAGAGTTTATGATCCCCATTTGAGGGGAGGAGGTTGGGGGGAACAGAGTGATATGTAACATACACTATTTTTAAAACCTTTAGTCATTTTTCTGATGTAAACGGATGAAAAATGTTCTTTATTTCATATCAACTTGTAGATCGCATCATTCTGGATGTGGAATTTCGGGTCTGCTTTTCTAAGGACATAAGACTCATCAGAGTTCAGAGTCATAAGACTCTAGAAGGTTCAGAACTTTAAATTTATAAAAATTCATAGGAAAATTAATGTTCTAAAGGGAGTTAAAATTTCAAACGCACTTTATTTTTTCATCACCTCTTTACATTCAGAAAAGCATAGAATTGAGTGTCATAAAAGTGTAGAAATTAAGAGGGTGGTGTATGGAAGAGTTAAGCAAGCTACAGTACTTTAATTTTGTGACCTCAGTCATACCACACAGGACAGTTACAAAAGATTATACCTCCTCAGAGCAGGGGATAGTTTTCTCCAACTGAAGCGTGTAGTCTATGCCATCAAGGTACTTGGATAAATAAGTCTAATTAGTTGATATTTATTCTAAAAATTTCCATGAGAATTACTTGGAAACATCTTCCATTATCCAGTGAAGGGTAAAGAGGAGAGAAATTCAGGGGCTTAGCAATAACTTTGAGATGTTGCTACAATATGTAGACTGGTATCTAAAATGGAGAGTGTGGTCAACATACATCCTAACCATGCCATGCCAAACTGAGAGACAGAAAACATAGCTAACATAACACTTTTTTTTACAGTTTGAAAAAGCATCATAAATGAAAGAATATTCAAAGCAGGCGAAACTCAGATCCCCTCTTACCTAAAATAATTGCTATGAGAAAGTTTTGCTGATGATTCTTGTCACCTTCTCATTTTCTTCCCTATTTTGTTCTCCTTCATGATTTTCTACCTCTTTAACCTTCTTTGATTCTCTTGCTTTCTAACTTCTTTCTCAAATTTTTGCTCTCTGCATTCAATAACATATTCTTCTCACTCACCATCTAGTCTCACAGCCTCCTGCCAACTCTACCCCCTCCCTAATCAGCCTATCTGGAGAAAACGGTGTCTCTCTTGCTCTAATGGTCTTCAGTATCATTAGCCAGGCATCATTCATTACTCAAATCCAACCTTATTTTCTGCTTCAGTGATGGTAGTTCTCAATTAATTTAGCAGATTTTAGATAAAATAGATGATATTTTAATGCATCATATTTTTTTACTGCCAGGGTAAACTAGCATCTATCTGAATAGCAATCACAGAGAAAAATATACTTTTAGAATAAAAACAAAATCTTTGATGTAAAAAGAAAAAAAATACAAGACAAAACAAATGGAAATATACAAGACAAATATACAGTGATTTGCCCTCCCAGCTTCCAGTAGTCTGTTTCCTGAGCCAGGGGTGGTGCTCTTCTGTTTAAGTCTTGAATGATTTTCCTTCCATGACATTGTCCTCACTGGTTTTTTTCAACACATACATATTTTTAGTATCTGCAGTGTCCTAACACAAAGAGTTGCAACACTTTACAATACGCTGGCACTGCAGCTTGACTGTGTACTGTGTGAAATAATTCCTTTCATTTGTTTTGATTCTGCCATCACTTGGTGTCCTTCTTTCTCGTGTTAAAAGTTACTGTAAACAATTGTTTCTGAAAATTTTCTCTACAGTGGTCATGATTTTATAGACTTCTATCCCTTCAGTCATTTCTTTTCCAGACTGAAGATCCCTGAAAATTCCTCTGCAGAAGTTGCCCCATGTCTTTCATCATCTTCATCACCTCCTCCTGTGTCTTTTCTAGTTCTGCTATATCATTTTGATGGTGCAAGAACCACAATCAATGAGCATTATGATTAAGAACACTTACAATTCCCAGAGCAATAATAATCATAGATCATAGATGGTATTATGAGCATTACGATATTTTCTATTCTCCTGCTGGATGCTAATTTTTTCTTTGTTAACTCTTATTGAGCATTGAACTGGTCTTTCCATAGAGCAATCCTACATAAATACCAAAGGCAGTTAATGAGTGCAGGGCCCATCCCTGAACATTTTTCTCCTGTGAGTTTCATTTATATTTGTGGACACTGAACATCACCTGCCATTTTATTGCCTAGTCATTCAGCATCATGAAAAAAATCAACAATTCCACACAGTCTTTTTTCTCAATTTATTATCATCAGCACAGCTGGTGACTGCATCCCTTTTTTCCAGAACATTTAGGAATATACCAAACATCACAAGCCCTGACACTGTTGCCTGTCAGTCTGCAGCGGCAGTCTGTCTCTGCTGAGAGAATTTGTTTCCTGCCTTTTGTTACCCTTTAATAAGTTATCAAATAATAACCTCCTTCTCAGCCCAGCTTAGTGTCTTTAAGACGTGTTGGTGAGTGACCTTGTGATATACCTGTTGGAAATTCAGGCGAACTGTATCAAGTGGACCTGCTCTATTCCGATACTTATCTCTTCTACTGCTTGAAAACAGACCTGAGTTATAAATTGCTAGGCACTTCCCTTAACAAAAGCTATTCTGACTCTTCATTAATATCATGCATTAAATTCATATATGCAATATGCATGGCGAGAACAGATTTTTCTAAACTAACTGCTTAGTACTTGGTAGTGAGTTTTGGTGTGAAAGAGGGAAAGAAATTAAGATAGCTATAATTGTATGTTCTTTACAGTGTATTCTTTTTCATACTGCCAAGCTAAATTGTAAAGACATTTCAGATGTAGTGGTTGTAAAGACACATGGTGCAAGGACTCTCTGGCCAGGTCTCTGGTGAAATAAGAGCAGTGAGGAATAAGAGTAGTGATATTCCTATCTGGCTATGATGGATCTGTCTTCTCAGGACAATACAAAACATATATAATGGCATTTGGGAATCAAGCATAAAATACGACTTTAATAGAGAAATATTTAATAAATAATTCTGATTTGTAAAAATACATACATAAAGTGTGTATGCACACATTTTAATTTTAACTTTGGTCCGTGTGACTAAGTATGCTAAAATATTCTACTAAAGTAGGCCTCAAATAAAAAAAAAAAGGTAGTTTATATGTCATTTACCAGAAAGATATAGAGAGAGAGTTAAGATTGTACAGAAGGTAGTAAAAGAATTAGAAAATGATCAAAAAAAATTTTAATATATAAGCTTAATTCTGTACTTTGCATGTGTGTATTACAATGCAACTTTTATTTAATGGAAAGATATTGTATACAAACACACATACAAATGAAAACATAAAATCATTCAAAACTACTTCAGTTTTCTAGTTGGGAAACTGTTTTCTGTTTTCGATTGTAGTAGTTAGCGCGGGGCCAACATAATAACATGTGTAGGCGTTTTTAAGTATGAAACTATCAGCAGAGAAATATCACATACCCTTGCTTTGTATGAAAAGAATCAAGAGCGTAGTAAGAAAATATAAAGACATATCAATGCATAACCTATGGTATAAAAACACATCAATATAGCTTATAATAATCAGATTACTAAAAACATAGTACTAAGTTTGGTGTAAATGTACTGATATAAATATACACACTGTACTGGCCTTTGTCGGATAAATTGAACTTCATCTCTTTTACCATCAGCCTCATTAGACAAAACACAAATAAGTGGAGAGCTTTACAGTAAATCATGCTCCAAAGGTCATCAACGTAAGCCTTCTCAGAATAACAAACAAAATGATTTACTAGACTTAAGGACAGGAACTAGACTTAAGGATGGGAACATCAAGACTACTCTGCTCCCAGTACCTTCAGAGACCTCATCCAGGCCACCTCAGCTTTTATCATCTGTTCTTATAAAACATAAATGGAGAATGAGTCTGAGATGGTTTCTAAGGAAACCAAGATACTAATGAGAGAGATCTTTCGAAATCAAAATCCACACCTGGAAGGAAAATTAGAAGTTAGAGCAGGTGCTGGTTAAAAAGGTGAATCTATTCCTTCATATCATGCTGATAGGTAAAGGTTTGTTTGTATCTGTAAGTCACAGCTGGAGCCGACGTGTATGGGAGAGATGCAAAACGTGAAACACCTCATTTGGGACACAAAATACTTCCTGTGAGCACTTCATTCACTTCACCGGGTTAACTTATTCTTTCTCAAGCAGCAAACCAGCTTTAAAAACTACTCTTCAGAAAATGCAAAGCCACCTTCTCTGTGACCAATCCCACAAGGTGTGAGATGCTGCAGCCACACTTGGGTTTACAGTTAAGTTTAGAAAAAAGAAGCAAGGAACTAAATTTCGGGAAGAAAACAGGCAAAGCAAAGTATCGATTTCATACTGATAGAGCAGGAGTTCTCTAGGGACAGAAGGATGATTTATCCAAACCTATTGTCCGATAGCTTGCAAAGGAAGTTTAAAATTGCAGGAGACCATTTGTTTCCACTTCATTAAGATAGTACTTACAAGAAAAATTACCTATGTAAGCTAGCAATGATCAGCAATATGAAAAGCTGTGCATGGCCCAAGAAAAAATGAGCATTGACACCTATCTGTGAGAAAAGCAAATATCCCAACAGCATTGCTTTCACACATTTTACTCAAAGCCAGGCTGAATATAAGCCAGGAAGTGTAAAAGAGAAGTGACTAAAAGGAAACTCTTTCTTCTCTTTTTTTTTCAATTATATATTGTCCAGTTTCACAGCATGCCTTTAGCAGATCTTCTAGCTCTCTAAGAAAACATCAGAATATTTCTTTAATGAGGAGCAAGTTAACTGAATTGATATTATTTACATAACTGTTAAATAAAAATAAACTTTTCAATGAGGGTACAGTGTTTACTACAAAACTTGAGAGCCCTAATCTGGAAAACATACCTCTTACCACTTCTTTTGAAAATCCTTTCAACCGTTATAATTAAAACATTCTAAAATTTAATCTAGGTACCTGCTTTCAGTTGTGAAAGCTATGTTCACCCAATTAAATTAGTTGGAGAAATACGAACTGTTAGCGCTCAGTTCTTACAGCTCACTCAACAGAAATTACAGGTTTCTGTTATCCTCTCCTACACTGAGGATCTTACAATACAATAGCACTAATATGAGTCAAATGATTCCTTCCTGTCTTAGAAATCAAATGGCCATTTGCTTCTTCTTTCTGTACCTAGTGTACACTCTGTAAAAACTCACATTAAGTGGTCTTAAATAACAAACTTTGCTTGGAGCATACATCAGTTTAGCATATCCACTTTACCGATACAGTCTACATTCCTTTCTACAGAAAATGAAATGCTAATCTCAGAGTTTCTCATAAGAAATCCTTTGAATATTTCAGTTTTTGAGACCTTATTGATTACTTCTTTCTCATATCAGAATCCTCCACTTCTTGATAGCAAAATTGAATATTTATATTGGATTCACCTATGAAGTAGCACAAATATGATTAAAAAGCTATGAATGAGAAGAAATCATTTGTACCAGGAGAGGATGAAAGGGTTAGAGCAGCCTGGTCATTTATTTTATTTTTTTGGTTAAATAAACAAAGGACAAATGATCTTGGAAACAGTTAAGCTTCTTATGGAAGCCCAGTGCAGTGTAGAGATTTCTTTCCTCTGACTCTTTAACCAATTCAGTGATACACAAAGTAATTGCAGTTCATACTGTTATAAATATATAGCTGAAATAAATTCTTTGCAACAGGAACAAAAGTAACAAAGTGATCCTACTCTTTCGCCTCACCAAGTATTGTTCACATATCCTGTCAGGAATAGAAGACGTGTCTCTGTTAAGAATATCTGAAACTAAATGACAGCTTAATTGTTCATTTAATGTTGTCGCTATTACACACTGTAACAAAGCTGCCATAGGATCCGTTTTTTCTTATCAAAGTAGGTTCACAGTTTTGCAAAGAGAAAATACTAAAGGCAGATATCTGATTAAAGTTTTGTCTCAGACTAAAGTTTGCATGTCTTAGTAAAAACCTTTCAACTGACTTGAATGTTCATGAGATCAAGTCCTACCTGCTTATATTGGATTAGCATGAAGGAATTACCTTATACCACCAAAAATTATGTTAGACCCGTCCCAAAATAATTCTGTAGATTTTTCATTACATATATATGAATTTTAAAAAGAGATATTTCCATCCCTTTTTATTACAATATTAATTCATTTAGATTTAAAATAATAAAGAAGTCCTTTCAGAGGATCTAGGTGATCCATTATAACATTCATAACATAAAAATTAGAAGAACATTAAAGTAATAATTCCAAAAAGAATTCAGCATGTATATCTCAATTCCTTACTCTTTTACCTCTGAATGTCCTCTTCTACTTTCTCTATAATCCCTGCTTCATGAGGCACTACCCTTAACCCAGGTTTTTTCATCCTTTCCAGCATCCAAATACGAAATTATTTTAAAATGACCTTGATAATTTTATGCTTATAAATTTCATTCTTTTATGCCACAAGTTTTTTTTTCTTTCTGCGAGGATGGAGGGTAAGGCAAAAGAATAATATTTGGAAAATTAATTTTTCCCCCACCCTACTAGGTTTTAACTTTGATCGATGCAAAAAGCTGAACAGAGATTCCAAGTGTGAAATAAATGAGATCTCAGAATAACCACCCTTTCATACTGTCCAGTTCAAGAGATATTTTAAGGCAACTGAAAGCAAGAAAGACAGATAAAGAAGGAGCACTTTGACAAATGACAAGTAATTTTGTACTACTTACTATGCAAGTATTCAGAACTGTGAAATTAAGACAGAAGGAGCAGGTTAATACGCAAAACAAAGGCATTTAATAAACTAGCTAATGTAATATATATCCCTCTCTTTCATTCACTTTTTTTATTACAAAGAAAGCTTCTGTGAAACAAAGGAAGAGAAGCAATTCAAATATCTTATTTAAAAAAGCATGGAATAATACTTATTGTGTACACTTTAAATGGGAACACAATCTCACAGACTTTACATTGTATAATATTTTCATCCCCCCCCACATCTAGCAGTTATTTTGCATTTCATCTGTTCTGAGGAGATAGGAAAATAGTTATCACTTTTTTTTTTTTTTTTGAAAAACCCTACAGCGAACCTTAGGTGAATTGCACATTTGCACTATATGATTATCAATTCCTTGGTTTTCCGAAGACTGACTCTCTACAGCTCTCTTGTCCTTTTCTCACTCCAGAAATGCACACGCACTGTATCATGATTACTATCATATTCAAAGTATTTCTGTAAATCTTATTATTATAGTCCTTGCCTCCATGTATAAGGAAATGGAAACCTGGGGCAAAAAAAAGTATCATTCTCTACCACCGATATTCAGAAACAAAGAAAACAAGAGCTGCTTCAAACATATTTTATTTCTAACAACCACATTTAAAAAAAATAAAACCAATACCCCTTCTTCCTACAGATAATAGTTAAGACTTTCATCATAAAACATCCCTGTAAAAACTATTTAATTTTCCACTACAGGGAGGGAGGATTTGATCTCTTATTAAACATTTTATGGAAAAGTCTAAAAGTGCTTTCAATTATTTATCTGAATTGAAATCTAGGCCTTGGAAACTGCTGGCATTACACACACACACATAATATTATCAGCCCACTGAGTGCTATTAGGTCATAAAATGCTGCTGTAGCAACATCTCTGTTACAGCTGCTGGTGCTCATGCAACTTTTACTACAGTTATAAAGCCATTTATTACATTTTCTTTATGATGCTAATGCATTGCGGTCTGTTATTTTATTGTTCCCACTGTGATAAAGACTGAAATGTATGATATTGTGCAAAAAAATACAAGCCTAATAACATACCCTGCTGCATTAAAAATCTCTTAGATAAGCTTAAGAGGCTCATAAAAATATTAACAGGGGATACCAAAAGGGAAATATTTGGTGGGACATTTTCTTTCATTTATTTTATTGTTCCCCATAGAAAGTTTTTTAATTGTGCTTTGTCAAAATATACAAAGGATAATATGAATGTGACTTCTTTTCTTAATTATAATGTCATCATTGTGGAAAAACATAATTTGCAGTATGCTATGAGGAACGATGACTAAATAATATCTAAATAATCATTGAAAAGGAGAAAAGTCATTAAAAATAATCATTTCCTTATACTCAGAGGTATATAGTAGTAGATAATTACAATTTGTTCAAATTGTCTAAATTTACCTTCCCCTTTAACATAATTTTGTATTACGATAATTCAGTTTCTTTTGAGGGACAATCAATTCACTTAATTAACTACTACCTGGTGCTAAGGCTCATTTAGAGACTCACCCACCAACAGTACTATAATTCAAATAAAAATTCATTACTATTTAACTAAGATGGAATCTCCAGGTTATGACTTGGATACTCTTCTAAATGTGGATTGTGGGTAGTTGTTCTTCAAAAATAAGGGAGTGAAAGAGGAAGAATGACCCAATATTTTGAGTGCACTTTTTAAAGTGCATACAATGCACTTTAAAAGGGCTCTGACTGTAAAGATTCCTCTTTTACAGCATGTCTAATTTCTTTTCCCTTAAAGTAGCAACAGATACACATGTAAGAAGAAACATAAGAAGACTGTGACAAGGTTTTTTAAATCGGCATATCAGATGACTTTCCATAGAATGTAGACATCTAAGTAATTTTTGTGGTTTTGATGACAAAACAATATGAAACAATAAAGGCATTGAGCCCTGTCCCCACGGAGGTTAACCAACTGGTTCACTGGATCCATCAGCAAAGCTCCACCAACAACTATGTGACTTTCCAGCTTTTCAGGACACTTTAGAAAACATTATGATAGAATAGGCCAAAGACTGATGATTTCATTGCTGCAAAACTTTTGAAACTCTGTTTTGTGCCCTTGTGGAATAATGCTCGAACTTTTAGGAGGGTTTCATATATGGTTGAAAAATATATTTTCTGAGTGAAAAAAACTCTTGGTTTAAATATTGCATGTCTCCTCTCCTTCTCACTCTGTAAGTGTTGTATGTCAGCCTGCCTTTCCTCTTTTCTGTTCCCCACTTCGACGCATATAAATGCTTTCTCTACCTGGTCAGAAGTGACCAAAGAGCCCTGCCTCTCAGAAACCTTATCAGATCATTGCCACAATCAATATTCTCAGAAAATGCTTTTCCTCTGAAAAAAACATTGGGCTTTGGCTTTCTGAAGTGGGACAGAAAGGGATATAAGGAAATAGACCAATAAAACCTTCAATACAGAATTCAGCCTTACAGTGACAGTATCAGCTTGTCTTACTAACAATCCCCCGACTCCCTTCAAAACAGAGTGCACTGTACAAATGCATGCACTTGGTACATAAAAAATATGTAAAGTATAAATTGAAATAATCTGGAGAAAATTAAAAGACAAAGGCATCGCCTGCCTACTCAGTCCTCTTTAGAGACTGTATCTTATTCTTTGCTCTTATCTATGGGTTTGATTATATCGTCAGGTTTGCCAAGGATCTTACCGTTAGCGAAGACCCTAACCATTCTTGAGTCATAAAAAAAAAATCTTTCATCCCAATGACATATACAAGGCACAAATAGAGAAAAAAATTGAGCCCAGTTTTCACTTTCATTTAGACTGGTAGCTTTGCTTTACAGTGAGCTGCAGGCTAAATCACTCAACAGCTGATAGCGCTCTGTCTTCTCACATTTCTTCCAGGGTGTCTGGAATACACACGGGCTTTTCCTTTTCACTGAGAAAAAGTCATAGTGCAGCTCATTGTACAGTGAAACACAGATCATGTACCCAACGTTTTTCATGGGGCAGTATAACATCCGTGCACAGCTATTAGCTTAGATACAACTTTGTTTTCTGGCTTATCACAGCGGACTAAGGTAATTCGTGCTCTGTGCTGGACAAGTCAGTCACCTGGGTTAATCCTGTGCTCCTACAATTTTGTAAATGCCACTGGAACCAAGTGGTACCGCCTCAGCTCCCCGCCCCCATGCAAACAAATTACCCTTCTCAGACAAAAAAGCTTCTCATTAGTGGACATGTCTACCTAAAAGCCCTCAAACCTTTGTTAAATAAATACTTAATCTGTTTGCTTAATTTGGATAGGTGTAACCAAACATTAAGGGTTCTAAAATCCAGCCCTGAGAAATATGATCCTGCATCTATGTTCTCAGCTGTGTCAGGTCTGGTTCTTAGTAGCTGTGCATAGCATTCGCACGCAGTGTACACACTCCTCCCACATTTGGCCGTGTCAGGCTTCAGCCCTGAATATATCAAAAAAAAGTTATGACTTTCCACAGAGCTTCAGGTAATAACCACTTCTCAAGTCTATTTGCCAGTTCAGCCTTCTTTTATTTTTGTGAATATCTAGCTGACTTCTTCCTTCAGCTTTCTCAACAGATGCACCCAGTTATGCTCCATGTTATTCCACCTTTATTATTTTATAATGAATCCTATCCTTAAAAGTGTCAGACATCATTAACTAGTAAATCTAACATGCCTCAGAGAGTAAAATAAGGATAGAGGAAAGATTTTAGAGCTTGTGAAAAAAATTAAGTGGTAGTGCAAGAACAAACACATTAAAGATTAAATATTAATTGGTGTTGCTTGGAAGAAGCACAACATGAAGAAATGGCTCTGTAGCAGTGAATCTGGTATGTATACATTTCAACTTTTTGCAGATTATTTTTCAAGAAAAATTTTGATAAATTAAACATTGGATGCTTAGCTTTGTGTTTCCAGGGAATATAACTATACTCTTAGCTCTTAAAGTCAGAGATATTTAGTTTTTTGTGCTTACTTTTCTAAGACTAATGCAATTTGTGATATACTTCTAAAATCTGTAGTTTTTAGGTTAACAGTACAACAAAACTGCCAAGGGATCTTGGATCCAGGAGTTAGAATCCTGCACACCTGAGCCATCATCTCAATACACTGAAGCAGAATAAAATAAAAATGGCAAGACAGTTCATAAAGATGTTGCTTTGAATATCTAGCCTGGCAGGTTTTATCATGCTACTGAAGTGGGACTATCTCATCATCAAGTAACTATAGAAACACCAAGAGAATGTGTGTTGCTGCTGGCAACATTACTAAAGCAATATTTTTGCAAATGCAAGTGGTCATCCCTGGGAATCAAAACAGTAAGAGGGGAGAGCGAAATAAATAATATCTGATAAATTTGAATCGGATAAATAAAAACTACCTATGCTGAATAAATTAGTGGAGGGACATTCTCTGTTTTTAGAAGAATTTAGGCAGATCACACACACACACACAAAAAAAAAACTGTTAATAAATTACAGGAAAGGATGACTGTTAAAAATAATAAATTAGCAGGGCTTGTTCTAGGGTGCAGTCCTGACTCTAAAAATGCTGGGGGGAATAAATAAACAAGTTACCAAAGAGGCATCAGTGGAAAGATCCAATATCTGAAATATAAGGTTGAGAATAAAGGGAAAAGTGACAGGTCAGTAATTATGTATCAGCAAGAAAAAATTGAAACTTCATATTGTAAGATGACAAAAGTTGAGAAGAGCTGAAGTAGTTGATACAAACTGCAAAACTATAGAAATGCAGAGAATCAATAGTATTTGGAAATGATCTTTGGCTGTTTTTCAGACATTTGATTCAGAAGGCTGAGAAGAATATAGTAACTAATTTTTGGAAAGTACTCAAGAGCTCCTTTAAGAAGAGCTCCTATAATCCTTCAATAAAGTGAACAGGAAGGAAGGAATGCTCATTAGAATGAACACAGGGAAGGACACAGTGGAAACTAAAAGCTTAAACACAAATTATTCGTGCATTATCTAGAAGAAGTTTATGAGAATCATCAGTGGAAAGTCATCTGAGTTTTGAAAATAACGATGTTTTTTGAGACTAGAGAAGAAGGGTTAAGTATTGTCAGAAAGAGGGAAATAGTGAAGAATTATTTCATAGTGACAAAGCTGTACTGAAGAAAGTGAAAAAAACTTTTATATATGTCAGGTAGATTATACAAAAACATGTATTAGTGTGTCAAATGAATGAATTTTAAGAGTGCCTGAAATGATGAAGATTTTTTGAGTGTTTATGGATTTTATCTGAAATAGCAAAGGAACTTCGAGTGTAATGGTAAAATGCCACATAAAAGAAGATAAAAGCATAGAATCTCCCAAGCTGATTCCTTGTCATTCTGGTTCTTTGTTGTATCTCTTTTTCAGGTGTATAAAGTGCTGAGACATTCAAAGGAAAGCTGCCTGATGACTATTAATGGGAAGCTTACCTCACACTTTTTATGTAGACAGCCTGAAATTATGATGCCAGAGTGAAATTTAAATTAATTCACTGGTTAAATTTTTATCCATTTTTGAAAGACAAAAGAGTAACCTTGTAGTTGAACCATGCACATATCTTAAGGTGCTGAAGGAACCGTGCAAATGTTATAGCAGCAGAAGCAGAAAAGGAAGTAACAGACGTACATTTGGACACTGAAAGCATTTAAGAGCACTTGAGAAGCAAAAAGTTCATGATGAAGCAGGGAAAGTTTCGAAAAAGAATGCTTTAGGAGCTGCAGAGTTTCCTGAAAGCAAAGTTGAACTAGCAAAATACATTTAAGACAATAAATGTATGATTGATCCCAGGGTCCCAATATCTCATCCAATTCTATTTACTGTAAGATATTTAGACAGCAAGCTAGGACTAGATTCTGTGTAAGGAAGGGGGAGGATAACAGTCGGAGAAATTGCAGAACAAAAGTATGTAATTGTAGCAAAGTATACGAGACAGAAGATCTTGAATCAGGTTCCAAAACTAAACGAGGAATATAGTCCTATTCAAACAAGTCATTAGACAGATAAGATTTACATGGACGTAAACTGATGGAAAAGGAACTACATGGATTTTTAGGAAAATTCACAAAGACATAGTGGTTAATTATAAGTGGGCTGTCAAAGGAGGATTGAGAAGAGAAACAGAGAGTTTTTATGGCTGTAGAGAATCAGACTATTCTCTCATAATGTTTTAGAGCAAAAATGGATGAGAAGACGTAAGTCCAGAGTGCAGGATATGTTGCCAGGCCCCAGGGGCAATTAGCCTTATTGTAATTGGATCTACTGAATTGGCCGGAAGTAAGTATGAATTAGTGCATGAAAAAACTGGCTATAATGTGTCCTGGCTGCTCTGCAAGAAGTGTTGAGTATAAAAGAGAAATATGTCATTGTAACCCAGACAAAGCTGTGAAGAACTAAAAATACTTGGAGGCCCTTTCAGTTTACATTGCTCCTGCAGTAGATAAAGTGCATGTTAAATATTACATATATAAGATAAGGTGATTACAAGAGAAAAAGGAAATTGCTGTCCCAGCCACTTGATGAAAATGCAGAAAATGCAAGAAGAGTTTGTCACTATGACCATTTATCTGGACCTGTGGAGCTTCTGGGGAACTGAAAGTTAACCAAAGGCCAGTTATTTGTAATGCACTGAGGTCTAATAATAGCCATATTACAAGATGACTCAGTAAATTTCCACCGAGTTCTTCAAAAAGCAACATCCATAAAATACTGAAAAAATGATAACTCTCTCAGGCTAGTGACATAGTGGTTGATGTTAGGCCCACAATTAGCAGTAGTGATCTCTTTCACACAAACGCACATTTACAGAGAAATCATCATAGTTTAGGAACAACCTTAATAGTTTAAATAGCTTTTATTTCCTAAAAAGTGTTAATTGGCATTGCCTAGGGGGCTGTTCTATGAAGTGAGTGGGACCAGTGTATCTCGACTGCACTGGTTGTACCTGAAATGAAGGCAGACTAACAGTTCATATTAGAACCATATATGATGCTAGTTTTAATTTGAACAATGAACGTTCACGTTTTCACTGCCTTATTACTGATTTGCTGTGGAGAATGTACAGAAGATCTGCCCCAATTTTCAAACAGAAAAACCCTCTTAACTACTGCACTTTGTCTGGGGCTGCCTAAAATATTTTCTTACAGACCGTAATATTTGGTGTCTAACAGCCACCTTTTATCTCCTCTGGAAACTGTCAAACAATATTTCTTATACTGCAGATCCTAAGCAACTGCCTTACCGTTTCAGCCTGACAGAGGTTTTTGTTAGCCTCCTGCCACACTCTTCCCAGTCTTGTTGCTGGAAACTCTTGCCCTCTGTGATTGTTAAAGGTAAACAGGTACAGATATTAGGATTGTTTCCACTTTTCTCAGATTATGTAGGAGGTAATTCTACCTCTAGTTTATTATACATGTGTTCTATAGAAGAAGTGGAAATAAACCCCAGAATTTTCTGTGCTGATGTGATACTATCCTAGGACCATACATACTTTGTATTGGTTAAATCGTATGTATTTCTAGAACTACAGAAGGTTTGAAAATTTAACAGAGGGAGATATTCGAAAAAAGTAAATATGTTCTAGCAAGAAAAAAATATCTGATGTAATCTCTAGAGAATAATGAACAAAACTAGCATCCCAGAGTTTACAAAATCTCAGAGTTTCATAGAATCTGCCACATAACCCAGCCATTGACAAAGAAATTCGCCGCACAATCTAAGGCGTCATCTTTCTGATCAGTAAGAGAGGCAGGATTCAATCTCTTCTTTTCCCATCCCAAGGTCAGATCTTTTCAAAATGCATCATCCCTAGGTAGCTGAGGTATAGTGCTGTTCTTTTTTGTTTAAGCTGTTCCTGTTTGTATAAGTGGTCATTGGAGAAGGGTCTTGAATTTCGGACACCCAGTTCAATGCCCTGACTAACAACTGATTAGTTTACATTGTGGCAATAGCTCCTTTCCCTAGCTAATGAGTTGTGATAGCCTCTTATCACCCAGCAAAATGTATGTACTTTATACAATATAAAGCACCTTCAATTAAAAAAGTTGAAAGAGAGTTCTGTCACAGGCGACCCATCGCTCTGCTTCTAGGGTGTTCTCAAGGGTGACGTGTCAAAATCTAAGCCTTTGTCTCCAAGCAAGGGTTTGAGCTTGGCTGTCCTGTGGTTTGGATAAATAATCTAATTGTGGCCTTTGGAGAGAAGCATATCTGTCCTCACTCAGTTCTTCCTTTTCCCTCTCTACATTTTCCAGCTCTCTTGCTGTCCCTTAGTCATTCCCTCCCAAGGCTTGGAAACCACAAGCTTGCATACAGTAAACTCTGATCACACCTCCTGGCTTAGGCAGTAGTCCAGGATAGATAAAATGAGAAAATGCCTTGTTTTTAAATAGCTCACAAACTAAGAATACAGCAAAAGCCAGGTAATTAAAGATTTAGGCAGCTCTATACATGTCCTGGCAGAAAATTCAGTGTTGAGGCACTTCAGGCATCACAAAGGCAATGCAGCAGCTGAAAAGGGATTTTGTGAATGCCAGTGCTGCCTAATGTTGGACTTAGTAGCCTAATTGTCACTTTAAGAATCTCAGTCTTTGTCGTGAATCTCGCCCTAAATATCATGAGGTTCACAAAAAATCAGCAACCTTGTTGTAAGTCTCATTTTCTTTCATTGCCATAATATAAGCATAATAAAGTTTAAACACTTTATTAGATGGGGCTTTAATGGATTTTCCTGCTGGCCTAGCAAGCTGGAGCTGGTATCACCGCAGTAATATTTTGGAATAGCAGATACCACAATTGGCTCCACTGGCTTTTCCTAACACCTGATCTCTCATCTATCAGCCTTTAATGACATTATGTTTTATTCCATTATTATCCCATATGCTATATGTCACATTCTACAGTAAGCTTCTTATTACAACAGTCTGGAAGTCAGCACTTTTCTAAGCACAGTCTAAGATTGTGGTATAATTTGTTTTTATACAAAAGCCTCAACTTATAACCATGTCTGTGCCATGTAGAAAAGCAGAGCTCACAAGTTGATATGAGGAGACACAGGCATAAGCTACGTATTGTACACTCTACACACTCAATACTCAACTGTATACTTTCTTTAAAAAAGAGAGAACATTTTCTGTTTCCTGCACAAAATAGCACCACCAAGGCTTAAATCCCTCACATGAAATTAATTTCAGAAGCAGATGGTTATATACAGCTTTGATGGCCCTTCTGTTTCTTTATTGCAAATAAAATACTTGCTAGGTTTGGTAAAACAAAACTAGAGCACAGCTGTCTTATTTGTATATATTTTGACTAAGCACACATAATCAGTCTATAAATGATGCAACACAGTTAAAATAAAAAATTTATTTACACTGCGTTTGTCATTCAAAGTCATTACTGAACATATGCACCCAAATGAGTAGACACCGGGTACCTGTCGTCTAGGGGCAATTCATCAGAGGAAAATAAAAATAAATTACAGTATACTTCTTGCTAATAAGAGAATGAATCCTTCTGACATATAAAGAAGACTAAAGCATGGTGGTATAATCAAAATTATAATTAACTGTCGCTAACCTCGAGCAAATGTAAAGCACTATCTGTTTTATGAAACTTTGATCAGACTGTGATTAAATTATTTTTAGAGATATGCAGTATGTGTCAGATCTCAATTTTCCTGAGCTATCTTACCTGCAGGGAATTCTGTTTGTTCATTTCATGCAACAATTTCTGTATGCTGTGGCTCTATGAAGAGCAGTTTTGGTAGATTCCTTTTACAAAGATTCATTTCTTTCCAGGTGGCAAACATTCATCTTATTTGCTGTTCCTGGAGATGAACAAAAGACAAAACCACTATAACAAATACTGTCTACTAGTTTTCTGAAGAGAGCATTGGGAAAGATAAAAGTGCTTTTTGGAGGGGAAAGCAAATGTGTTTTTAACCTGGAAGTGCAGATTGTCCTATTACTAAAAGAAGTGAGCAACAGCCATGTTTCAATGAAACATGAATAGAAGGATCGATGTGGAAAAGTGGGCTGAGGGGCAGAAAAGTTTAGCACTACTGAGTTGCATTAAGCAATATCAACCTTGTGAAACGGTGTACCACTAACCCATTATACTGTCTCTGTTATTATTGCTGGACCAGAGTGGCTGATATGTAAAGAATGAATAAGCACTCCGCATATCACCTCACATTCATTGAGCCATCTCCCTCTTCAATGCTTGATGTTTTCCATGGCCATGCAGTCACTTTTCCCATTCTAACATGACAAATTTCCTGGGTCTCCTTTCCCTATTTCTGGCGTGTGAGCATTATAGCTTTGCTATAGGACTCCATGCAAAATGGTGAGATCTTGCTGAGTGGGGCCCAGATAAAATTATTTTGAATGAAAAATAAATGGAAGATTAACCATGTGAGAAAAGTTGCAGAGGACCTTGTTGTTTTATCAAGATTCATCTTCGAGTGATTTTATATTTGATTTATTCGATTTTGTTTTTAGTATTAGTTTTGAGGAAAATCACATATTACCTTTTCAACCTTAAAATGTGACATAGTCTACAGTTATCTAATCATATCTTTTTTAAGTATAAATTATGAATTGACAGAACAACCTCAGCTCAGTAGCTGTTAGGCTTACAAAGAACAGACATACAGAAAAGACAGATATTCCAGTAATTTCCCACCCAACAGCAGAAACTTTGCTACTTCAGAGGAAGAACTCTTACTACATAACACTATACCACATTTCAATATTTCTCTTTCAAGCTACGTGGTAATAAGATTATGACAAGGAAAAAAGTAATGAGAGAGATGGTCTTTACTCATGGGAAAAACCAGAGTGGGAGAGTTTCTGAGGGAAGATGGCATCATATATGAGACCTTATTGTGTACTAGTCACAGTACACCAAAACAAGTTTCATAACAACCCATCCCAAATGGAGAACAGACCCTTCCTCTTTGAAAAGAAATTCTGTTGCCTGCTCAAATACACTAAATAGTTAGTTTTTAAAAATACAGTTCACAAGGGAAACTGCCAGTATAGCAGCAATTTTTAGATATTTTGCTGTATTCACAGCACAAAAGGAGTTACCTGCTTTGCTCAGAAACTACTTCTCCAGGAGAGTTTCCAAAAATCAAGTCTACTTTATCTTTTAACATATGACAGACACTTTAGTGCATGCTTTACAAGTTAGTCTTTCAGTGCTAGTGCTGTGTGCCATTTTAAATACAAAAGATACTTGATGAGGAAAAAATTGTAAAGAACATTTGTAATCATCTACACCACATTCCAGTTTCTCTTGTATCTTCCCTCCCTCCCCTAAGTCCTGTCTACTTATTTTTCCTGATGGAATTCACTGCACCTAAGAGCTTGTCTGCATTTAAGAGTTTAGCTGATTTAATTTTACTGCCATAGCTCTGCCACTAAAACTGTCCTCCTAATGATATAGTTATATTTGCAAAGAAATACTTTTGCTGGTATCTCTTATTTCAATGAGCAATATATGCTAAAGTGTCAAGAGCTGGTATATCTACAACTCTGCTAGGGCTTTGTTGGCCTAACTGCCTCATAAAATAGCTAGGACATAACCCAAGTAGCTGTGACAGCAAAAATTTCTGGAGCAGACTCCGTATGTCTTCCTTTCTCTTTATCTAGATATTCTCATTTTTCCCTACTATCCTCTCTGTTATCTTTTCTGGCTTTTCACCTTTCATGAGCAGCCTTGTTCATTGCCATCTGGGAACATGATGTAGGAGATTTCATCATTCATAACATCAGCTAACTTTCCCACGCTTCCAAAAGATATTTATCTTTTGAAAGCTGGAGGTTGCCAAACTGGATAATGTTGGAAAAGGAGAGAGGGGAGCAGAGCAGACCTATGGCTGCAACCACATCATACAGCCAGGGAAGCTGCTGGAGACCTGATGACAAAAGGGATTCCTGAGGGCTGAGCCTATTCATGTCATTCCCCACTTAGGTGTGCATCAGGCCTTGGATAAATTTCCTTGCCATTCTTATTGGCTTATCAACATGTAGCTTTTGGAGGTCTTGCTACCACATTCCCTTTCAAAGGCAGTTCCATTGATGTGAAGTGCAGGAATCATTAATTAAAGCATGCTACCCTCTTAGACACCTTTGTTGTTAATTATGAACATGAGTAATCAAATATTGTCTCCTCATAATAATTAAAAGATTAAATTAGTATCAACTCTGAACTCTAGGATGCCCACCAAACTTAAAAGAGAAAGGAGTTTTAATGAAAAGGGTTTCATCTTTGTGAATTGGCCTGGAGTGGACAACAGCAGGATTTTCACAACTGCATCTGCCTCATAAAATTTGGTATCTAACTGAGTTAGCTGCACCAGTCTATACAGGAGAAGCATAGAGACAAAATTCTCCCTATAATCTGCCTCTTTCCAGTTATTGCCTGCCTGAATGTGGGAGACATAGTTAACATATGTGATACATCAGGTTTATTCTTTCCTCTGAGCTGCTTCCAGCAATAAAAGGATTTGTTATTTACACCAGAATAGGGGACAGCTGAAACTTTATATTCTCTATCATTTATCTCAAGAGCCTTTTCCATAACCTAACCACAGAGTGTAGTGTGAAGATGGTGATTTCATTAGTTATACCAAAGGTGGTCAGTTTTCAGCATCATCATCTCTGCTGGTATGCCATCAGAGAAAGGTGGAGGGTTAATTTGTATCTAGATATCATAAATTACTTCATTTCCAGTCAGAAGAAGGTTGGAAAAATAGTGTTTCAAATACAAGTGGTTTGTTTAGTATGCAAATAAGGGAAAACATTTTAAAACGGCATTTAAAATCACTTAGTTAAATTTGCATTGGTTATAGACATTAAAGGAGCAGTTCAGGAGTCTCACACTGGTTTCTGGTGCTAAGTTAGGAACCTTTCCTGTCTTCTAGTTTCTGCTTTAAAGGTCAGAGGTATCCCAAAATTTCCATCTCAGATCTGCCACAGGGGCATGGATGTGATAGACTTGCTTCACCAGTGTAAAGCTCCACTGAAGCTAGAATAAGCTTTAGAACAACATCTCTGAAGAGCATTGATCAAACAACATTCAGACACTGGAAAAACACCAACCTCACTGGACTCACTGAAATTTTGCCAATGATTTTAATGGTGATAGAATTCAAATTATGCACTTTAAAAGAAGGCAATGGCCCATTCTAGAAATCCTGTTTTACACTTCATGTAAAGTGAAGAGTAAAATAAGAGTCAAGTGCTTTTATTACAGGCATAAAATCAAGCGCAGAAATTTCAGGATGAATGTTTATATATTTGCATACGCTTAGAGTTGTACATTCATCCTCTCAGCACTTGCTCTACAGTCTTTATCCATAGTATCATTGCCTAATTTCCTGAAAGAGACTTTGTATTATAACCATATTTTCCTTGATCATAAAGGCAAACATTCTCCTAAACGACATAGATTTTTTTTTGATCCTTTAAAATAATCCTACAAATACGGATGTATTTGAGCAGTCTTATACTCTTGAGCAGCCCTTATACTCAGAATAAGAGAATCTGCCATTCAAAATAGTTGGTATGATTTAATACAATTGCAATTTTTTTTAAAAATATTCTGCTGAAGAACTCAGCAATACTTAATTCTCTGAATTGTGAACCTAGGAAATTACATTTTTCTTTTCTCATTTAACAAATGTAATTAAAACCTCTACCTTTTAGTTATCCTGGAGATTAATTTTTAGTCTATCAATAAAAGCATTGATTACTTTTTAGAGAGTACTGTCTGAATGCTTGTTAATATAGGCTGACAACATTCATTACATTAATATAGGATGACAACATTAGTTACGTTAATATCTTTTCTATGACTTCCTAGCTTTATTTTTCTCCATGGATTTTCTTTGCTTATAGACAGAGGATCTGGTCACAGCACCAGAACTACACCAAAGAATATGTAACCCTGTTCTTTTAATATATTATTACATATGCAATTGTACAATGTGGCTTATATCAATAGATTTTCTATGGACAACCCTGATCTCTCATGAAAAAAATAAGTAATGTTCAAAAAATATTTACAAGTAAATAAATAGATAGATAAATAGGTAGATAAATAGATAGATATAAAGAAATACAGCAACAGATTATATTTCTCAGTAGTAGGCTCTACCTTGACCTGGAAGGCCTTGTCTTTCCTACTCACATCAGATCACCACTAATAGAAAGGTAGGGACACTAAGATGGAGAGGGAGAGAGAAAATCCCGTTGTACACTTGATGTGTTAACCTTGATCTTTGTAACATTTGATACATTAATAGCATCAGATGAGCAGTCCTATTAGCTTCAGTTAGAAAGCTGAAAATGATGGTTTTCAGGGTCAAGCGACTCACCTTGGATATATTAATAAACTATTTTAATAAATATGAATTATGTATATAACTCCCAGATAAAATATATATTAAGATGCTACATGCAATAACCTCATCTGAGCCTTATAGCGACATGAGGTAATAACCATATGGTTATGAGAAATACTTTAAAGTTTGAAACCGCAGACTGGATTTAGCTGGGTTTTAATGGCATATTTTTATTACATAGATAAATTTTTCTAGGTATCCTTGCTGGACCAAATTAAGACTGCGTAGTTGCTTTAATCTCACATTTCTGATTTTAAAATGATTAAAATTCTTGTAAGGGTAAATTACCTTTAATTTGGAAGCCTTGAATCCTTACTATGGAAGTAATTGCAAGATTCTTGTAAAGTTTTACATCTTAAAGTTATTGATACATACTCTGCCTACACTCTTTTCCTTCCCATGAAGAATTTAAAAGAAATTCAGAATAAATGCTATTATATGCTAACCCTAGTTACTTGAAAACACAAAATATTACAAATAAATCTTATTTATTACTACAACTTATTTTAAGGACAGATTCGCAGGTGCATCTAGCTGGTCAGCACAAAGCACACAGATTGTGCCTCATGTTCAAGCTGAGCTGCCTAACCAGAAAAAAGTGAAGTGAACCTGATGCTTAATTTGCCAGACTCTCTCTCCCCGTGTACAGGTGAGAGATAAACTCTGCAGTTAACCCATCCCAAGGAATGCCTACCCTATAAGCCCAATCTCCTTTTCAGAGGAGAGTTAAGTAATTGTTTTCATTACCTTTGGTGTGACAATAGCCTCATTTAACAACTTGCTGAACTGTTATTTAGAATATCCATTGCCTATACAATTACCACAAATACAATAAACATTACTATAAACATTATTAATAAGTTAATTTGATTATGACTCAGTTTCTTCAAAGACAGAATCTATATGAGATTTCAATCCATTTTAACTCTACAGCTAGATAGAAAGAGTCCCCATTACTTTGTTTTTGAAGTACTGACAGAGAAAGGATGGGCCCAGGTGCAAAATTTCCTAAAGGGCCCAGTATTTAATTAACAGAATTTAATTAATGATTTCACTCATCAACTCTGTGCCCAAAGAATAAATGTTGTAATTTTGTGAAGAACATGCAGTATATCTCAGAGAAAGCAAAGATGTTCAATACCTGATTTAAATGCAAAATTGAACTCCTCCTTAGCTATGGAGTCATGACAAGGCCCTACATAATAGCAAGAAATTAAATTGGTATATCTGTAGTTAGTATATTGCCATTGAGAAATAAATCACTGTTTATACTATATTGCACTTCACAGAATTAGAAGAATTGAGAAGAATTTGATTAATGGAATAAGGCAGCAGACATATTGCTTGTGGCATTAGTAGAGTATGTCTCTGAATTTTTACTCCATTTCTGTGATTTTTCATAACTTGTGCTTGATGATTCTTCACTGGCATAAAACATTAATAAAAGGTCCCAGGCCTTCTCATCAACCACAGCTAACCTTCTCTCACTTTCTGCAAGGCACTGACACCAAATAAATTTGTGATTATTCTTATGATCTCATTGAGTAAAATATGTCACTATTATCACCAAAAAGATGATACTATGTCTGCGGAAGATATTAGAGAGAAATATCGTCACTCTGTTTTTGTACAGAAAACACCTGTAGTGTAGCAATGAAGAAAAAAAGGCAGACCAGCTAGTTGGTATCAAGCTTTTACAGAGGTTACTAAAATATCCAGATTGAAATCAAAACTGACAGAAACTTGAATCCAAGTTCCAGACAAAGCTGTGATCATCCAAAAAGCTGTTTATATCATAAGAGCATAGAGAATTCTCAGCTAAGAAGTTCAGCATATATATTAGTGTTTTCCCTAAAGACCTTACAGTCAAGGACAAGACGCATTAAGGAGTAGGTGAGGTACACAGCCGGGAAATGGAGGCACAGAGTGATTGAGTGGTTTGCCCAAAGTCACAAAGTTTCTGCCAAAGTCACAACTGAACAGAGATCTCCACCATTTTGTCATGTATCTCAACAGCAGACTAATCTTCTACTGTTCTTTTTCTCTTCAGAGGG
Organism: Struthio camelus; assembly: GCF_040807025.1. Classification (NCBI taxonomy): domain Eukaryota; kingdom Metazoa; phylum Chordata; class Aves; order Struthioniformes; family Struthionidae; genus Struthio; species Struthio camelus. The sequence continues at coordinate 48,281,744 of NC_090945.1, read as the reverse complement.
AACAGTATTAAAGACCAAAGATAAAGGATAAAGGACTTTTCAAAAGTCTCTATAAACTCAAGCTCTGTTGTTAGTCTAGTCCCCATAATTTAGCTGATCATCTTGCTGCATTAGAAAAATGTAATCACCTTTCTAAATTGGTCTAAACTCACATAATCAATTCAAAGATATTTATAGGTAATTACTTAAGCATATTTAATGGCATTTACTCAGATATTATCTTCATGCATGTCCTGAACAAAGTAAATTAAAAATTGGTGTGTTAAATAGATCAAGAAACATTCGAAATTTTTGTTAGTCCAGGCGGGAATCTCCAAGTTCCAGATTCTTTCTTGTGAAACTTCTTGGTACCTTGCGAATCAATACTTTTCCAAAATTATCATAATAGCATTTATCACTCAATTAGTTCCAGAAATATAACTCTTATACCTGTGTGTACTATTGTAATGACGTATAATACCTTCTGAAAAAGAACCTGGCATCTTTTCTGAAAGAACTACTGAGGTGTTTGGGGTTAGAACTGACAAAAGAGCAATGGATTTGAGTTCCTTTCACAGGATATTTCAATACAGCTTGTACTATGAAGTATCTCGTGCCAAGAACTGCCCCATCCTTGCACAATAGTCTGTCCCATCAGCATAAATATTTCAATTGCATTAAGCATTTATTATATGGTCACAGGCCCTGGTTCTCATGGGAGACTTCAACCACCCTGACATCTGTTGGGAAGACAGCACAGCTAGGCACAAACAGTCAAAGAGGTTCCTGCAAAGCATTGATGATAATTTCTTGACTCAGGTGGTGGAGACGCCGACGAGGAAAGGTGCAATGCTAGACCTTGTACTAACGAACAAAGAAGGTCTGGTTGGAGAGGTGAAGGTTGGGGGCAGCCTTGGCTGCAGTGACCATGAGATGGTGGAGTTCAGGATCCTACGAGGAGGGAGCAGGGCAATGAGTAGGATTGCAACGCTGGACTTCAGGAGAGCTGACTTTGGCCTCTTGAGGGACCTACTTAGGGGAATCTCGTGGGGTAGGGCCCTAGAAGGAAGAGGGGTCCAAGAAAGCTGGTTAATATTCAAGCGTCACTTCCTCCAGGCTCAAGATCAGTGCATCCCTCTGAGGAAGAAGTCCAGCAAAGCGGGCAGGAGACCTGCATGGATGAGCAAGGAACTCCTGGCAAAACTCCAGCAGAAGAAGGAAGTACACAGAATGTGGAAAAGGGGACAGGCCACTTGGGAGGAATACAGGGACGTTGTCAGAGCGTGCAGGGATGCGACAAGGAAGGCTAAGGCCCAGTTGGAATTAAATCTGGCAAGGGATGTCAAGGACAACAAGAAGGCCTTCTTCAAATACATCAATAGCAAAAGGAAGACTAGGGAAAACGTGGGCCCGCTGCTGAATGGGGCGGGTGCCCTGGTGACAAAAGTTACAGAAAAGGCAAAAATACTGAATGCCTTCTTTGTTTCAGTCTGCTAAGACTGGCCCTCAGGAATCCCAGACCCTGGAGACTGGGGAGACAGTCTGGAGAAAGGAAGACTTTCCCTTGGTTGAAGAGGATTGGGTTAGAGATCTTTTAAGCAAACTTGACATCCACAAGTCCATGGGTCCTGATGGCAAGCATCCACAACTGCTGAGGGAGCTGGTAGATGTTATCGCTAGGCCACTCTCCATCATCTTGGAAAGGTCCTGGAGATCAGGAGAGGTGCCTGAGGACTGGAAGAAAGCCAATGTCACACCAGTCTTCCAAAAGGGCAAGAAGGAGGAGCCAGGAAACTACAGGCCTGTCAGCCTCCCCTCCATCCCTGGAAAGGTGGTGGAACAGCTCCTCCTGGAGGTCATCACTAAGCATCTGGAGGACAAGAAGGTGATCAGGAGGAGTCAGCATGGATTCACCAAAGGGAAATCATGCTTGACCAACCTGATAGCCTTCTATGACGGAATGACTGGCTGGGTAGATGAGGGGAGAGCAGTGGATGTTGTCTACCTGGACTTCAGCAAAGCTTTTGACACTGTCTCCCATCACATCCTCCTAGGTAAGCTCAGGAAGTGTGGGCTAGATGAGTGGACGGTGAGGTGGATTGAGAACTGGCTGGATGGCCGGCTCAGAGGGTTGTGGTGAATGGCGCAGAGTCAAGTTGGAGGCCTGTGGCTAGTGGTGTCCCCCAGGGGTCAGTCCTGGGTCCAGTCTTGTTCAATATATTCATCGATGACCTGGAGGAAGGGACAGAGTGCACCCTCAGCAAGTTTGCTGATGATACTAAACTGGGGGGAGAGGCTAACACACCAGAAGACTGTGCTGCCATTCAGAGGGACCTGGACAGGCTGGAGAGGTGGGCGGAGAGGAACCTCATGAAGTTCCACAAAGGAAAGTGGAAGGTCCTGCACCTAGGCAGGAATAATCCCATGCAGCAGTACAGGCTGGGGGTTGACCTGCTGGAAAGCAGCTCTGCTGAGAAGGACCTGGGAGTGCTGGTGGACAACAAGTTAACCATGAGCCAGCAGTGTGCCCTTGTGGCCAAGAAGGCCAATGGTCTCCTGGGGTGCATGAGGCAGGGTGTTGCCAGCAGGTGGAGGGAGGTGATCCTGCCCCTCTCCTCAGCCCTGGGGAGGCCTCACTTGGAGTACTGTGTGCAGTTCTGGGCTCCCCAGTACAAGAGAGACATGGCACTCCTGGAGAGAGTCCAGCGGAGGGCTACCAAGATGATTAGAGGGCTGGAGCAGCTCTCCTATGAAGAAAGACTGCAAGAGCTGGGCCTGTTCAGCCTGGAGAAGAGAAGATTGAGAGGGGATCTCATCAACGTGTACAAGTATCTGAAGGGGGAGTGTCAAGAGGATGGGGCCAGCCTCTTCTCCGTGGTGCCCAGCAACAGGACAAGAGGCAATGGGCACAAACTGAACCACAGGAAGTTCCATCTGAACCTGAGAAAAAACTTCTTCACTGTGAGGGTGACAGAGCATTGGAACAGGTTGCCCAGAGAGGTGGTGAAGTCTCCTTCGCTGGAGATACTCAAAACCCGTCTGGATGTGATCCTGGGCAATATGCTCTAGGTGACCCTGCTTGAGCAGGGAGGTTGGACTAGATGATCTCCAGAGGTCCCATCCAACCTAAACGATTCTGTGATTCTGTGATATGCATTTTACTTAAAACTGTTAATGTCATAAACTGTTTTAACAGTTGTAGCTTGTGATCCTTGTATAGGTGTTTATGCACAATGTCATGTGAACTGTCAATTTAATAAGCACATTCAAGGATTATAATGTAAAAAATTCTAAGCAGGTGTGTATTTACACATATTACATTTAACTACTAATGTAGTAAGCAGTTTTAAGAATTGTTTCTTAATATCTTTCCAATTCTTGTTTCTTAATGTCTTTCCAATTCCTGTTCTTAGTCTTTCATAGCTAGACATAAATGACTCTTCTTGCCTTCATTATATTTCAGTAAAGATTGCATTGCAATGATGCATAATTGAGTAATTGATAGGTCTTTAATTTCCTATTTAATTCTTTAAGAGAATGAGTTAAAGTAAATAGATTTTATGCAATGTATGATGTTATCTTGTTTAGCTGCCTTGTTTCTTCCTCAAAATGTAGCGTTTAGTTTAGATCAGCTAATTTTTTATGCGAATAAATACAGGTGCATATAATACATTAGAATGGAATACTCATACTTTTCTGTTCCTTTTCTTATTTCTGGATCAGGAATTTTTTTGTTATTATTTTGTCTGGTCATAGGGTTTTGTAACTGAGCTATTTACGATCTGTTTATAGCCAATACAATAATATAAGAGTAAGTAGGATTTTTCCCTAGTGACCAAAATTAGGGCTCCAGCACTAAGATGATGGGCAAGTTTATCTGCTATTGGTCTCAAAGGAAATTATCTCCAGCTTGAGGGTTGAAAGTTGGAACTTTCATGTATATTTCAAGCCTGTTAGCTGAGAATATCTTGATAGAGAGTCTGCAAAGGTTTGTCTTGAGAATCCAGACAGCCAGGAGTTAGTCACTCAGTTCATTCCATTATTATTTTTACTTATTTGTTATGAGCTAATAAGGTAAAAAAAATTGAGAGAGAAATGCCTAATTGAGCAGTATAAAGAATATAACTAAAGGAGAGATGGTGAAGACTTCTTAAACTATGGAGCGAGTATCCAGGGACTTTACACCCAAGACAGCAAAGAATCAGTTTTAATGGTTATGTGAATAGAATAACTTATGGATTAATTAGTGTGGCCTGGCATTCCATTTGAGTTTGAAGTTCAAATCCTGTGAATATTTTATATCAGCTCATAATGCTTAATTTGGGATATGGGTTTTGAAGCTGAAACAGAGAATATTCTATCAACACCTCCTCCTCTTCCATGACCCTTCTTCTGGCTTCCTCCAGTATATTGTAAGTCACCTACTCCCACGCAGTCCTGGTCAAATTTCTAGAAACCTGGAAATCTCACTGCAACGATCACTGCACATTCAAATTGCTCCTCCAAATCTTAGGTGTGGTGAGTCCTCAGGATCCTGCATGTAAGGGTAGGCAGATAAATTTCATGTGCACGGCTGGTCCAATATATCTCACATCAGACTTATTGTCTTCAAATCTGCCGGTGTTGGTAGGTGTGAATCCTTTCAGGAAGAAGAAAAAATGTGGACCTGCTCCCCAAAATTCTAACTTTGTGCTCTAATCACTAAAGTTGTACAAAAGAAGGGCATCACTTTAAATTTAAAATACAACATTAGCAGTACTGAATCTTGTAGAGAGCATAAGTTTAAATCAGTGCTTCAAATATGCTCTCAAAAAACCTAGTAAAATAAGTTTTTCAGATGAAATGTATGAACATACTTAGCTCTTTTCACTTCCAATGCACTTTTGCACATCCTCAGAAACAATGCAGGGAACTTACAAACAAGAAATCAGGCACCTAAGGAGTTTAATTCAGAATATGAGAACACAATAATGGCTTCACTGATGTGGACCAAGGGTTCGGTTACCCCGTTCTCTTGTCTCTTTCTGGGGCCCAAAGCCATTTGCTCCCACCAGTTTCAAGGCTCCAAAGACTTTTAGCGCAAATGATTTCCTGAGCTTGATGTGCATTGTCTGTTCAGTAACCCTCAACATACTTCTCTTCCAAGTATACTTATCTGTTCTTCCCTTGGACACGCCACATGCACAATATATTTCAGCAAGAAGTTCTACAGGTCTGTAGCCCACTAACTGAAAAATCTTTTGCATATATTTAATCTAGCTTTTGGAGGACCCTTATTCTTGTGTTGGAAGGGACAATCAATACACCATCCCTGTCCAATTTCTCCTTGCCATTTAAAATTTCTAACAGCTCCTCTAAATCACCCTCCCCCACCCCCAGCTGAAGAATCCTAGTCTACTTAGTTATTCTTCAAAGTGAAGCCATTCAATATTTTTGCTCACTCTAGTCCTGTCCTTGTTGTCCTGTCTTGTCCAACCTTTCCAATTACAAAATAATCTATCTGAGATGAGGGGACCTGTACAGGCTGCAGTGCTGAAGATGTGATCAGCAGGATAACATAATAATGTTCTCTGATTTGTTTCCTATTTCTTTTCCAGGAATTACTGGTATTTAATATGGTTTTTGACTGCTGTTGAGCACTGAGCCGATTTTTTCATGAGGCTATCTATTATTCCCACAAGATCTCAGTCTTGAGTGGTAACAGTCACCTCAGAGTCCATTATTTCATAGGTGAAATTAGAATTTTTTTTTACAAGTACATCATTCTATATTTATGTACAATGAATTTCATATGCCATTTTGTTAGCCAGTCACTTATAATGTCCTTCTGCAATTATTCAATGTTCTTTCATCCTTACTGCTGTGAATAACTTTGAACCATCAGGAAATATTCCCACCTCACTGCTCATCTTCCTTTCATAGGTCATTTATGAATGTTGTGAGTTGCAGAGGTTCCAGGATGGACCACTCTGTGAAATTGCACTGTGATCTCCCTTGTTGTAAGAAAGGAGTGTTCCTATCAGTAGTCAAATTTTTAAAAATTTGACTAGTCAATTTAACTAATGACTAATTTATATGAGAATCTCTCTTTTGAAATAACTGCTTAGGTTCCTTAAAATTCTGTGGTGAGGGATGTTTCCAGAAACCTTGTAGAAATCCAGTAAACTGTATCGGCCAGACGACTTTTAAACACAACCGTTGACCTTTTCAAAAATCTGCAAGAAGCAAATCTTCCCTTTAACAGAAGTCATATGAACTCTCTTCAGGTTAGTTACTTTTATCCACTAGCCCACTAATTCTGTTCTTTTTTTACAGTTTCTGCTAATTTGCCCGGTGTTATTCAGGGACCTTTAAAATTTCAGTGCTGAGTATAGTGTCAACTGTACGTGTCAACTCAATCTTACTTTAGACACCAAAGATGTTTTGTTCGCTTATACCTGTGAGTGCAGGTGATCAGAGCTAAAATTTTTGTATCAATCAGTTTAACTTGATGTATCATTTCTTTCATTTTAGATACTTCAAATCCTCTTTTGAAAACTACTCACTAAAGCAGTATTAAGTAACACACACTGCAAATATCTAACTATAATTATCACAGTAACAATTATGCAAAATTCACCTTTATAACTGTGCATTGGTTCCATAAGATAAAGGGTATAGTGCTATGAAACACCAACACAAATGCTCAATTAGAAAAACATCTCTGAAATCAAAGAATAGCACTACTTTGTTTCTATCCATTCCTCGTCTTTAATCCACGTCTAGCTCACACACATTCTGGCCAGCACGGAGTTTCTTCTCATATGCAGTCTATCCCTTTATAGACAGACATCAAACACAGCATTTAAAGTAAGCATTTAGACCATAAGCAATTATTTTTAGTCAGCTCCTTAAAAGCTCCTAAATTTCGTAGAAGGCTTCCCACATGTTTCATGATGCTGTTGCCATGGCTTCTGATGTGATTTTTTAGGGATATTAAGACAACCACAAAGAGTAGTTTGGAGGACTATTTTCTGATAGGATATCTCATTAATTAATATTCCTTTTCATGAGAGGAAACTACTTGTATTGCAGCCACATGCTGAGTTTCTGCACAGGTTTGCTAATTCACCTGACTCACAAGCAATGACTAGTCCGGTCTTGGGATCAAAGAGTGACATTCGTGAGAAACTGTGCACTGATTTGTAAAACACAGATATTTGATTAGCTGGACTTAAGCTAAGGCTATAACACTCATTTTACATCATTTTGACCAAAAATAGACTAGCAATAAGAGGAGTGTGTACTCACTCATGGCACTGTTTATAGCAAGGACAAGCAATCTCAGAGCAATCTGACCTTTTATCCCCGTGGTAATGTTAATAACGGGCAATATGCATAATTTATGTAAATTCACATACATTTAAAAAATGAACCCTGTTTTTTAAAACTAGGATAAAAGAAAATACTGAAAGAAAGATTCCAGCTTTGATATTTTACACAGGCAGGATCCTAGTCAAGGGTGTGTAAAGTCTTAAAATATTCTTATCATAGAAGAATCAAGATATATTGTAAAAACTTCAGTAAGCCTACTCTTGTGAGATTTCTGATCATGATTTATGGGTGAAATAGCCTGGATGCATTAGGATGAATGTACAATTTTTCATGTTTTATCTAGTGAAGCCCAACTGCAAAATATTTTTCAGTTAATCCATCTCTAACCGTGAAGCAAAAAAGTGATTTCTGAAGCTCTCGAGACAAATGGAAGGCACTTCCAAACAAGGCTGAACTTTAAATCCATCCTCCAAAATTGCCTGTATTGTGTATTTGCATATTTCATTAAAATCATACCTTGAACATATCATTCCAATAAACCTGATATTTGTTACTACATTGACGTGTAGCCTATAAGCTAGAATGGTGACCACTGCCATTTAAGGCAATTGAATTTGATTCAGGCAGATTTCTTAATTAATAGGTGCTAGTTTGTATATAAGATTATTTTTCCATGTGAGTAGTTTTCCCTGAATAGACACAAAAAAGGCCTAACACCTTTTATATATAAAAACTGATATTATTGTTCTCATTTACAGGATGCTGATGCTTTTGTGCAGTTTTCAACAAATATGCATGTTATGAAGGTTTGTACTTTCAATAGGTTGTCTTTGCTGTATTTCCAAGTATTATCGTCAGAATGACAGAATGTCATAACTTTTACCTTCTCTGTACTTTTGACAAAAATTCCAAGATGAAAGTTGGGGAAAAAAACATATGCAGAAGGGATTTATCTGAGGATTTATGGCAAGATATCCTTGCATCCCCATAGCAAAGCTCTGCAAGTCCCATATCATTCACTTAGCATGAAAAAAATCCCTTCCTTGACTACTGGATAATTGCATAGCTGATGACTCCCACTTAGAAAAGGCACTTAAATGCATCAGCAATTCTGGTGTTGACATCTGCCAAGGTCATTTTGATGCATTCTTCCGTAATTACTCATTTTCATGAAATACACATACGCTCAAAATGTGCCTTAGTTTCCTCAGAGATAGCAGTAATGGAAACCTAACAGCATTTTGAAATGCTTACATTGTCACAATGGAAGTTGTTCTGGAATTAATACGGGCATCAAGGGAAGGGGACAGGATGCTACACCTGAATTTTAACCATGTTATGACTCCCTGGACTTTTGTGCATTACCAGCTGAACTATGCACGCTGTATAACTGTCTACTAAATGTGCAAACAATGCATTTACCAGGTAACCACATACACCTTAAAAATGAAGGCTCAGAATGTATCTCTAGATATCTTAGGAAGAGCGGATGATGGAAGAGATGAATAGAGACACTCAGAAAAAGAGAATTAATCTTAAATTTCAGTATCTGTTGTTTGAGCACTGAGCTCCAAAAGCCTTATGAGTCTTATGAGATGAATGAGAAATGATACAATTCACTAGTTCCAAGTTCACCGTATCAGATCTGGGACTTGACCAAACAGATGCTGAATCTTTGCTTAAAATATCTGAAAATCACTGAGGACCATTCAGATAGACCTTTTCCACCTGTCAGCTAGTCATCTATTTCTGTTAGATATTGACATCTCACTTGAAGATATAAGAAAAAAGCAAAAATATGACTATTTTTAAAGGAACCATCCTGAGAGTGAGCCTGCCTTTCAAAAATTGTATGATTGTTATCCTAACAAACACTTAAACTGTTTTCAGAAATCAACAGAAAGAAAAAAAAGCAGAAAGAAATAAAGAAAAGGCAAATATTTCAAGAAAAGAAGTCATACTGAACGCAAATAGGAATATATTTGGAAATATCTTGCTTATTGTAGAGATCTTCACTTTTAAGACATAGCCCCAACTCTCTATCCACTAGGCATTGGTAACATTTAACGCACCAAATAATGAAAATAAACAAAAGAGAAAACTCATTATCTGACTCCAGCTGAAACCATCCACAGGACAACTGCTTGTATTGCTGATAGAATGAGTCTGATCCAAAGAATAAACTAAGCTGACAAGACACTTCTGGATCTTAAAGAATCAGCCTGATTAGTAGCACTAAATAAAGCTGGAGAAGATAATAGAGCCAGATAGAAACTAACAGAAGCATTTAAGTTGGTTTGGGAGATGCCAATAAAAGGTGATAAAAGCTGCACCAGAAGATCCAGCACAAACACTAAGTTCCAGGACATAGCTGAAAGTCACTAGATCAAACAGTGATAGGAATGCAACAATTTAAAATACTTACTGCTTCTGGATCCCTCTCTATTTGATTTAGCTCCTGCATATTTCTTTTTATTCACCAGCCAGGCAAGTTTTGCAAGTACAGCCATTTCTACAGTATCAGTGAATGTACTGCTATATGTACTGCTGTATGACAGTAGCATACACAGCTACACAGAGATGAAGTCTGGGAACATCTACCAAACAAAATTTGGATTGAATGGAGTAGAAAATTGTGCCAGACCATTTCAGTCAAGATTAGCAGTTGAAGAATTAAATGCTTTTGAAGGGAAAATTTTGTATTACTTTGCTATGAAACATATAAATAGCTCAGTTATACAGTTTCTTACATATATTAATAATAATTTTAAGCAATGAATATATAAAATTGAAGTGCTGGAATTTAAATATATAATTAGCACCACATGGGAGCATCATCAAGAACATAGGTATCGCTACAAAGCTAATAGTCAGCAACAGTTATCCTATTTATGCAAAAGATAAGGTTAGATATACTCATGAAAAAGCATCATTAGAGTCTGCTCCTCAAGTGATGGCAAGCTGAAATTTCACAGACTAGTAATCATAATATATTTTCATCTGCTCTGTATTGTAAAAGATGAACACATGATGGGAATGAAGGTGTAAGAAAGTAAAATAAGAGCCCTCTCCTCCTCCTTTTGGTTTGTGGTATGTCTACACCTATTACGTAGACCACTTAACACACTCACTGTATGTATTACAGGACAAAATGACAGCCAGTAGATGCCAGCTTCAGTCAGAAACTGAGCCCCAGCACAACACTTTACAAAGGGCAGTGTTTCAGAATCTGAAACCGAGGATCTGTTAAGAAATGCCTGTTCTTTTGCGCGCATGTAACTTAAGAATATATCTTACTTCATATACTTTTTAAAAAGTGTAAGACATATAGAAAATAAGCTGAGCTGTATTCCATTGTTCTGCACAAAGATGTATTTTTTAGTAGTAACTGTTGATGACACTATGGGCTGTGATAGGGAATCTCAAGAACTCTGTTCCTGTCAGTAGAACCATGAAAGAAAAATAGCCTTGTAAAATATGTGCAGTTTGTGTGTGTGAAAATGACAATGTTTTACAATATGTGGGCACCAACAAACACATACAACCCAAATGCCAACATTGCAATATTATCCAACAATTTAAAATACTTAATGCTTCTGAATCCCTCTCTATTTGATTTAGCTCCTGCACATTTCTTTTTATGATTAGCTGTAACAAAAATAAATCTGGAATACTTTAGAAAACATTTTGCTGCAGCATAGTAATTGTTTCTGACATCTTCTGTCTGAAGCAGATGGCTGATCTCAGAGAAAGCACCTGAAGAAAGAGCTTATAGGACAGACCCGTATCTAGTGCAGAAAGAAGATGTTCCACTGCCTTAAGAAAATATAGATGCAGTGATTCATTAACAGTTTCATAAAGAGAATGGTTACTTCAGTATTATTTCTGAGATCAAATTCTAGTACGTGTTGACTGAAAATAAATTCCAGTCAAAATATTATCAACTATAATCAGTTAATAATCAAAATGCTAATCAATCAATAACTAATTGGTAAATTAGCATATAAGGATATATTGTTTAAAATCAATGTCATTCATATCATTACATGCTAATATTGACGATTATCCCATTGTTTCAAAAATACTTGAAAGCAAATCAACAGGTGATTGATTACACATTACACAAAGATGAGTAACAAGTGTAGTTCACAGTGCCATAGGCTAAAACATACTTACACAGATCGGACTGTAAATGCTTACACTCAGATATATTGGGATTGCTTTTCAAACAATTTCTGTAAAGAAAAATGTTGCTAAATTATTCAGGTAATACATCTGCAGGTAATATATTGACCCATTCTATGCAGCAATATTGCTAGCTGCCCTCCAACTCCAGTCATTTGCTGATGGTATTTATGTGAAAACAAAGAAAAATATGTTTATTTGAACAACTATAGCTGAATTCACTGGACCGGCAGTGAGAAGGAGATTTTGAACCTGAACCTTGCCTGATGAACCAAGTCCCATAGACTCTAAGATGCCCTCCTGCAGGGGAAGGTCTGGCTTTTGGGTTGTACAGCTGCTTGCAGCAGCCTCCTGAAGCAGTTGTGATGGGACAGGTGCATATTATTTCAGAGTGAACCTTAACAACCTAAATCCAGAAGTCAATCCTAATAAGACACTATGGCTTGGCAGCTTGTCATAGGAGGAAAATGTTTCCCATAAATGTCTTTTAATGTCTTATAAAACATGCATCCAGTTGCACAAATCCAGATTACCCTCCCAATTATATGAAACAGTTTACACAGCAGCTCGTCAGCATACAGCATTAATCCCACAGATTAAAAATGGATGGGAAATTAAGAACAGATGTTTTCTAGCAGTGCTGTGTTAGAAATGACTGAATTAGTGCCAAGAGTACTAACATGTCCATATGATAGCCAGGAGTGCCAAGCCTCAGTTACCTCACACATGACATAATGTTTCCAGTTCCAAAACCATCTCATTCGGAGCTCAGGGGTTTCTTCACAGCAGTGCATTTCACGTTATAGATATACTCTAACGTCTCTCGAGATTACGATCTGTTTCCCTCATTGCACCATCTGCACAGTGGATGGGCTGCGACGTCAGGACACATTTAGCCAGCAAGGTTAGTTCCACCATTATGAGCTCTACTAATGTGAAAATGCACACCTTGCAAATAGTACAGTAAACCTCTTTAAAAGGTGTTTTAAGTTCAATATAACTAAGGACATTTAAAATCTACAAAGTAGTAAAACCAAAGATCCTGATGTATAAAGACTTGCAAATACGCCCAAAAGAAAATAAGAATAAACAATACAGGTCATAACCTTTATTTTTATTAAAAGTACAATAGGATGCACTGGGCATTCGGACTACATGGAAAGGGAAGTAAAATCTTGAAATAGCTTTAATTCAGACCGTGCTTCAGACAAGTGCTTAAGAGAAGTGTTAGTTTTTATCGAGTATTAAAAACAAGGCTGTCAGCATATTAAGACTATCTTTAAAGACAAAAAGAGAGATGGGAGAGGGAGGGAGGCAAAGACTGCTGCTGGAATACATTGGAGAAATAAATGAGTAATATGTGATCAGTAACCCATATCAAAGAAAGCATCAATAAGCTTAAACACAACAATTAACATAGGTATATTTTGAAAGGGGTGCAGTGGAAAAAACACAATTTCAGAGACAAAATACCACATGCTTGTCTATAAAGTGGGAGAGCTTTCTGTTCCATCTCTAAGATAGGAAGTTATGATTATCATAACTGGTTAGCCTAAGAAATAATGAAAGGGAAAGAAAATAAACAGCTAGCCATTGCTTAAAGGGTATACAGAGTAGGAAAATAACTGCCTCTCCTGCATTTTGCAAGACAAGGACTTTATGAAAATACTTGTAATATATAATATATATAATACTTGTCTTGTGTTTGTTTTTCAGAAAATGGAATGTTACGTGTGCTCCTATTAAATATTGGTTCATTATTGTACTCTTTTCACACTTTGTGACAACTTCACCACCAAAAAAAAAGATGTTTTTGAAACTTAGTTTTTTGAATTTTCAAGAGAAAGAGTCTTGAAATAATATTGCAGAAATACTTGCAATCTAGAAATCAGTAAAACTTATAGCAGAACATTTTTGTAGCAAAGCTTAACACAAACACTCTGTGGAATACATCTCCCAGAGACTGTACAAAATAAATTCAGCAGAAATATGAAACAAAGTATTTTCTGAGTAGCATTACTGAAAGAGTGCTGGAATTAATAACAGTGCTCACATGAGAGACTCACACAGTGATCTCAAACTCCAGCTGTACAGCACTAAAAACTGATACAGTATATCTATATATATCTTTCATGTTCTTTAAAATACCGTAGTTTTTCTAACACAAGCCTACTTCTTCAGATAGCTTTTCTTTTTCTCATTTTATGGGTGTCTGTACCAAACTCAATATTTTATCTCCTTTTAAAGTGATTAGACTAACTTTTTCCAAAAAAAGATGGAGATGATATAACTCCTTCACGTGGGGATGCATTGCAAAATAGGACTTGTCAAGTCTCAGTTATTTGTGAAGCAAGTTTATATCGTAAGGTACCATAGCATTTATATCTCTAACTACCATCTGGCCTATGTGATACTTCCAGGTATAATGCAAGAAGTAGAAGACATAGTTTACTAACTATATGTATCTTTATTATATCTGCATACTGCTATTAGTTATTAGGATTGGGTGAAACCTAGATTAGCTTAAAGTCTTTATGGACTGAGATTGTAGACATTTCAAAGTGCAAACTCTTGTAGTTATAGAAACCTGTTATAATTCCTTGACAAAGAAAGGGCAAGTAGACTATAAACTGACAGAGCAAATAAAAGAAAAGTATAAAAAGGCCAAAGCACTAATAAGAAAAGGGAGATTTTTATTACATAGGTAAAGCCCGGAGTACATTAACTGTGGTAATGAGGTTGGAAGAACAGTGGATGCACACATCTAATACGAAATAGCATTCAAGTTTAACTCTGCAAACAAATAAAAACACAAAGGTTTGCTTGATATGAAGTAATAGAGAGGGTATGTTCAAAGACATAAAGGTAAAAGAGAATCTCTAAAAGGAGGTAATTTGCTGTGTTTGTAATCAAAACAAAGACAGAATAAAAATAAAACTTCCTTAAGTCAAACTGATAGGTACAAGATACACTTGGTAAAGACAAATGATGCATTCATAATAACGCTATTTAGTAAAAATATATTAGGAATAAAGCTGAGCATGGACATAAATAACGCAAAGCAAAGAGTGTTTAGAGAAAAAGATATACTTTATTGAACATCTAAGGGCCCAGGGAAAGAAGACAATGTGTAGTGTGTTAAAAAACATTAAGACAATACAAAATTAATAAGGAAGGTGCCACCTAAGCAGGTAATAAAATAAAGATAGCAGGATAACTCAAGACATACAGTAAAAAGTTCTTCTATTTCAACATGCATGGAATGCAAACAGAGAAAGAGAAAGAATGGGATATTCTGATGTTGGAGACTGAGAAGGTTAATATGACTGAAAGAAAGTGAAAAAAGAGTGAAAAAGGGAGACAGAACTAACATCCAAAAGACTGTGATGCATGTCTGAGGACAGAAAATGCTAAAAGTCTTCCCCATTGTGCACTGAACAGGTAATTAGGCAATTAGAGCTGTACAAAGCAGTGAGAGCTCTAGACTCAGAGGAATTATGTTTTAGAGATCTGCAGAAGGCAATGAAAGAAATGGGAAAACCATCGGTCACATTTAATAGCACACTAAGGGCAGGGAGTACCAGAGGGCTGGAGGACACAAAATGCCGTGCCAATGTTGAAGAAAAGAATGAAGAGGACATGTAAAAATCTTAACACCCAGAGGAGAGATACTGGAGATGTGGAGACACCTGAAAGGGCTAAGCTTATAAAATCAGTAATGTGCAAGCTAGTAACTGGCAGTGAAAATAGTTTCATATACTATCATAACTAGATTCATAAACAAAGATGGAATAGTAATTATGAAGGTTCCATATTAAATAAAAAATAGAACAGTGCCTCAGAAGAGCTTGAATTACAATTATATTTTAGACTGCGGTTTCAGTTTCTCCAGACTTTTGTGTGTGACTCATTTTCTTACAGTATTGCTTTTTGGTACAAAATAAGAGAATTTTCACATGTGAATTTCACTTATGTATTTTTTGAATATGTAAATTCATCATTAGAGAGGTTTTTATGGTAAAGGCTAGTTTAGCAATCAGAGAAATGAAATTCAGTTCATGGCTCAATTGTGGATCTTAAGTAAGCCATTTGGGCCCATGTTCAACAGGGTATTTGAAATTATACCACCTTAAGTTCATGAATATTTCTTTTTGTATATGGAAAGGTTTACTACCAAAAAGAACATAAGCCTGAAAAGTATTAAAGTTTGTGAATTGCTTCATTCATTTAGATGTAGAGAACATATTTGTATAAGCTTGCTGAATAGAAATTAGATGAAGTGTTTACTTAAAAATAACTATGTGCTTAATTTAGCACTTCATTGAAATAGAATGAAATTTTCTGTGCTTAAGTTCTGTCACTATAAATAGAAATAATAATTCATTTTTTTCCTTACTTTTTTTGTATGCAGCATGCAAACACTTTTGAATGCATTAAGTAAGCCCATGGGCCAAGCATTTGGCTTTAGATTACAAATTTCTAGAAACAGCAGTTGTCTGTAGAAAGTGTTTGCATCATGAGGTCCCCATCTAATTCAGGGCCTGTAGATCCTACCACGATATATGCACCAGTTTCCAAACATTAGAGATCGTGCATGTAACTTTGAACAACTGGAGACTGAATGGAGGAAAGCAGCTTGAAAACCAGTGGAAACTGGATTTAGAGTACTTAAACCAAATGATATTTCCAGGAAATATGATCTGTGTGAAAGGAAAAAGTCCAGGAAACTAATACAAAACTTCTTCCTAGCTGGATTAAACCATGCAGTGGAGACTGAAGAAATGTGACAGTCAATCATTGCTTTTGTATACACTGTAATTTAAGTATGGGCTCTTGTGTGATTTAAAAGCTGTGTAAAATTAATGACAACACTGTTGAGAAAATACAGAGAAGCAGAACAAATTAATTAATTTTTAATAGATTTAGTTTATGGACTGATAAATTGTTCTTGCGGTTTATTGCACAGGAGTGGAAGGTAATGATGAGACTGGAGACAGAATATTATCACAAAGGTTCAGCTAAAAGGAGTCACAAAGCAGAGCACAGGCCAACAAAAAGATTTCAGATCATTATGGGCAGTATATTGAAAGACTAAAAATGCCTACGTAATACTATACAGTGCTTTTGCTTATCTTATACAGATATATACTACAAGATACTGCTGGACATAAATTACAAGCCCCTGCTGGAACGACCCGCTTATGCAATAAATACTTTTGCATATATGCAGCTTTTAAAACCTGAACCACAGCTGACAGCATCTCTCCAAGTTAACTGCTTACCGTCCAAATAAATAGAACTTGTAAGAGAACAGGCAGTGGTAAAGCCATCTGGCATACTCAGGAGTTTTTACAAGCCTGTACAACAATCAGAATATAGATACTGAATTTAAAAAAAAAAACAACATATTTTTCTTCTGCAGCTTCAACAGTGAAAAGATAGCTCCTGAGTTAACAAGAGAAAGAAAATGACGGAGGCTCTTTAGGGATTTAGGGAGGCTCTTTAGGTGCTTCGCTTTTGCACTGGCTTGGGAGGAAGGTGAAATGAGGGTTCTTATTTCACTGGGTGAATAGAAGGATTCATTGGGAGTTTCAGGGTTTTAATAAAACCAGGGGTGGTACATCAACCTTCTTTGGCATGCTTTGGGTGAGCAGCAGTGGCTGTCTGCTTCTCTTCCCCTTGAGATGGACAGGATTTTTTTGCATGCCTTCTTATGGACAGGATTCAAGTCATTTTCGAGGATACCAAGACTTTTCTTCTCCTCCCACTTAGAACAGTCTGAATAGGATAGGTGGATTTCAGTCTCCTTTTATTAACTTGTAAATCTGAGAGGTCGTAGGAGATTCAGATCACCACAATTTATGAGATTCCTGGTGCTGACATTTTTCCCTTTTCTGCGGCTCTCATAAGGTAAAGGCACTGGAGATACACATGTACATACCTATATGTATCTCTTGTAGTTTCTCTTTGGGTTTAGCCACCATTCAGCTCAGCTCACCCAGGAAGGTTAACCTCACAACCATGAGCTAAAAGCTTTTCTTATGAATGAAAATTTTAGTTCTGGAACATAGAAATTACATAAATTGTGTTATGCTCAGATATGTTTAGTAGCGTTTAAGCTCTGGACACCTATCAGAGTACAGTTCAACTTTAGGAGGCTACTGACTTTGAGTACATTTGTGGAAAAAGGAAAATATGATGGCTGGAGAGACAGCAATAAAAGAGTCAAGTTCTTCCTCCCCTGAGGGAAGTGATACAAATAAAAGACTTGTCAATTGCAACTAAAGAATCTGTGCACATATACGAGACAGAATGATTTATACCACTAAAAATAAAATAAGAAGGGTAATAACCAAGATGTGAAACCTTGCGAGAAAATCTTAGTAAAGATATAGAAGGTTTAAATCAGGGATCAATAAAAGCAGTGCTTTAGAAAAGGTGGCCAACCCACAGTTCACTACAGCAAATCACACAGTCTTTTCTATATGCTATCTTCTTTCCTTAGGGCTCCTTTTGATATGGATATGAGCATGTACTCATATGCTGTTAGTAGCTGCGTGACTAATCGCATGAGAGTCCTACATCACTTACTAACCTATATGCCTTACTCCAGCTGAAAGGCTGGATATCACTGCTTGAAAATATAAATTATTCTTGATAACTCTTGATGCAGTTGGGATGTGACTTATCTGTGTGCTACTTTCTTCCATAAAGGTATGCCATATTTAGTCCCACGAAAAATGCTTCACTGATAAACCAAGTAGCAGCTGGTTACTGAGACTTTTTTTACTAATGTCTTTCACGTCAAGCACAAAATCAATTTGCTCCTTAGATAAAATGATTCTTTATGGAAACAGGGCTTATGTGACATTTAAGTTTTGTGTCACACTGCAATAACTTTTAAATCTATTGTCTAATTATAGGCAAATTCAGGAGGAGAGGAGAGAGCTGTATGATCACTCCGTCCCAAATAATTAAGTTTACACAGATTTTACAAAAGTAAGCTGCTAGTGTGGAAAAAGAAGCCTGTAGTATACCTTACTGAGGATCTTATTCACCACTAGAGACTGTGCATGGAGGAAAATTGCATTCCTGTGACAAGAAAACCCCCAGCCCCAGACAGAGGTAGGACCCAGCCACAAGAGACAAATCCATATGAAATCAGAATCCCTTAGTTCGAGTTAAGTGCTGCTTTTCACTGATTTGAACTCCCGTTGTTTCTTGACATTGGGTTGTTAGAGTATCAATGAAGAAAGATTAAAAAATTCCCAGCATCTCATTTCAAAAGTGCTTTCATACTTTCATTTGGGTTAAATGGCCTAGCACACTGGACCACAGCCTTAAAACTTATCTTCTACAGGTTTTTCAAGATGCCATGTTAATTTAGAGCACTACATTTGTATATCTATCTAGCTGTTTTTCTGTTTGGTTATCATTGATATTTGTATGCATACGTGCATGCTGTGATACTTGGGTTTACGGTAGTAAGTCTACCACCAAAATAGCCACCTGCTATTGGCAATCTCAACTGCGAGTTCAGAAATTCAAAACTGTATCAGAAAGTGAGAACTATACTATTACCCCTACAATGAGCTTGAACAGAGAAGTACTGAGCTTCATTTTAGATTGAGATATTAGATACAAAGTACAGCTGTATATTCTGTGGATAAATGGTCCACCAATTCCAGTTTCCTAATCTCACAATTTCCACAGTAGTCATAATTTTAGCAGCGGGCATTTTAGGTGTGTTTCCTGCAGTTCTTTGTTTTTCTCCAAGCATGTTAAATTCAGGCTGACATTGTGACTGATACTGAAGCACCAGAGTACAATGTAGATATTCCCATGCTAAAACTCAACACCAAGCACCAGTGTCATACCTAAATGTATTAGGCCTAGATATGGCATTACACTTTACAATTTTTATGTGGATCTATAAAACTGCTTGTGCAACTCAAAGATGCAGACATACTGTTAATCTCAAAATTTTGTTACGAAGAAAAATGAAACACACCTGATAGATAGATAGGTAAATCCAAGGAGATACTGTTAGAGCAGTAGAAATCTTAGCCTGTTTTACCTTGTGCTCATTCTCTTACCATCCCATTCCTGTACACTGCACCCTACACTGCATCCCGTGTCCCCACTTTCAAAGCCTCTGCTACCATCCCATTGCTTTGTTCTTCTATGCTGCATTATTATTTTGGAGCCATAAGTAATTCATTATGCACAGAATAACTAGTCATGACTGCTATTAGTATAAAATTATAGTTATATCAAAAATAAGCAAAAATAAACCAAACCAGGCATATCTACCTGCTCATTAGAAAAATTGCTGTTACAGCTAAACCGAGTGAAAAACAAAAGTCCAGGCAGAGCAAGACAAGTTTAGACAATGTGAGTCGGATTACCTCAGTTCTGAGACCTTGCAAAGTCCATACAAAGCCTGAGGCCTGTTACTGGCAACAGTAGTGTATTTACAGGGTACAGTACCCTGTACAGTAAAATACCTAGAGAAATTGCACAGTTCCTGAAAACCTGGTGGGATTTCTCAAAAAGTGTTGAGTAAGATGTACACTGATGTACAGAGCTAAAACATTTAATCTTGTTACTCGTCTTCACCCGATGGAGATTGAGCAGAGAAGGCTACCCAGTTTCTTGGGTTTAGTAGCCTCCACTTGTCTAGTTGCCTCTCTTTGTGTTGTATATCATCTCACCAGTTGTTTGCATAGTACAGGTTAATTTACAAAAACAGCTGAATGGAACACACTTCATTTTTAACGTGCTCTACTTGGAAGCCTATCAATAATATTTTTTATAGAAACACATTTAGTATAAAAATAGGATCTTAAAAAGTCAAGCTAACTGAAAAGAGCAGATGTTTACACTGGTGCCCAAGGGCATCTTATCAGTTCAGTATTATGTTATTATTGCCTACAATCTACTTGAGACACTTACATACTACTGGGGAATTCCCTGATGGTTGTAACAGTCAGCATCACGGTTTGATAACATAACCAACTGCAGCAACATTTCTGATCTACCACTCTGAAATATGTAGCACTGTTATTTCATTTTGTTACACTAGCTCTGAATTGTCAAGCCCAATATAAAAGGAGATCAGATTAACCGAGATTGTTCTTGACATCATCATTACACATGAGTTATGATTGTCAGTGAGGATGACAAAATCCATGATATGTTTCTTTGAATTATAATCTCAGTTCTTTTTAGCTTGTTCCCTCATTCCATATTTTATTTAACTATACAAATATAATGTCCGTTTTCAGTGAGGAAGCTCATGGCAAGGTCATTAGCTCATTAGGCTGTTGCAGCAGGTAAGGAACGCAGGCCTTTAGGAAGGAAGTAAACCTCGTATGTATCCAAGCAAGAAACCTTCAGCTTGAGCAAATCGCTTCTTATATAAAGATTTCTCCAAGTAAAACCTCAGGTTACCAAAGCGCATATAACTGCAGCAGAAATATGCTTTCGTAAGTTCAAGTTCTTCAGATATATTTCTTGGCTATTAGTTTAAAAGTGACTTGTAATATTTTATTTAAAATGCTATCTAGAAATAAATCCCTTTTTAGATGCTATAATAATGGCTCTGTTATAAAATAAAGTCATGGCATCTAAGAGACTGATTCAAAGGAAACTGCAGTTTCCTTAAGGGAGTACATGGTCATTTAATTTAATTATCTTATTTCTACTGGTAATAATATCCAAAGGGAAACTATTTCTAAATTTACTTTTTATTAAAACTAAACGCAAGTACAGCTAGCCAAATTTATATATGCTGCAAGTGTATTTCAACTTCAGTGCTGCTAGGTCAGACTCGTTACCTGTTACTTCAGAAACTGAATGGGGAGAAAGTCCTGTTATTCTAAAATAACAGAAAATAGACATATACGAAATACTGGTCCTAGAAAAAGCAAATCATTTAAAATGGACCAAAGAGGCAAATTGGAAATCCCATGAGCAATGCCTTTTTCTGGCTTCCTTAAAACTTACAGATTTACGTGAATGCTCAGAACAGGAAGCAACTCTAAGGGAAAGTCCACTGAGTCTTTTTCTTTCTACGCATTTCCAGTACCATATTCAATTAGCAGTGGTGTTTCTCTACCATTTATTCCCATTTGAGCCCTAGCTGTGTACAACTGGTGCCCAGTAGTGAATGTATAATGAATATACCTGAATGTATACATTTGAAGGAAAAAAAAACCTTTTGAGGGCTGTTGGTATGTATTATAGGGCAAGACCAGACTGTTACATGGTATTGCATAGTTTTTCCACTGCTGCTTTTGAGTTTGATCCTGTACTATAATCATAATTATAAATAATAACCATTGAGAATAAAGATACTCTTTGGCAAACCATTAAATATAAAAGTGAACAAGGCTGTCAGAAAGCGGTGGCAGGAAGCCTAGTCAAAGTCCTTATACCTTAACTACACTGTGCTTAATTGGGAAATGCCCATTTTACACAGCTGCAGCAAAGATGTATTCTTCTAGAAAGTAAATAGCTGTTTTCTTTCTACCTTCAAGGTGACATCTCCCATGCTATAGAACAATTCAAAGATAAGAAGTATTTCTGGCTCTCCTGATAGCTCTCAATATAGTTATGGCCATTACACAGCACATTAGTTTTTTGCAGGGATGTTCTTAGCGATAAAGTAGGCTTGAGGCCTATCACATTTTAAGATTTCATTCTTCCAGTACATCCCCCCCCCCTTTTTTTTATACTACAGATAGCTGTGATCTTGTACCAACTCTTTTTAGTGCGTTTTCTCTGATTTTTATTCCAGTATTTTTTGGAACAGACTTCCAAATAATTTTTTCCACCAACTTTTCTGTTGCTTAATTATTACACAAATGTTTTGAAGTTAAGGATCATCTTTGCCAAAAGGATAACATATGAAAACTGGTGACTGTGGTATACACTAACCCACAGAAAAAGATGTAAACCACTAGCACATTCAGAGAGTTTGAAACTTGAGTAGACCTATGCTCTGATTTCTTGGCATTAGAGGCCATTTATTTCATCTACTTAGATGAGCATTCAGCCTAAGCCTTGTTTGGGTGAGATATATTTTCCAGAAAGACATACCATATTGTTTTGTTGGCACCACAAAATAGGGAATCCATTGATCTTAGCAGCTTGTTCTAGTGGTGAATTGTTATCACTATTAAAAATACGTTTTCAGTTTTCATCCTTATTCTTGTTCAACTTTCAGCCTTGATCTCTGCTGTACTAAGAAGGTTTGGGGGTTTTCCCCTATGAGCCAGTTTTTACAGCTTCTCTCTTCATCTTCATTATGATCTTCAAGTTTCATCCTTATGGCATCTTTTATAGCTCCTGATTGACTCTTTAGCTTTTCCCGTATCTTTTCCAATTTTTCAACATTCTTTTAAAAATGACAACGTCGTAACAGGATACAGTATTCTCCAATCCCACATATAATTGTACAACTTCCTATAGTTTCTACTCCCTTCTATGTTGCCATGTCATGACAACACGCAGGGAGCTCATGTTAAATTGCTTGTCTATTATTACCCTGCCAAAATCCTTTTCAAAGTCACTATTTACTAGTCACTCATTCTGTATATAGGCATGTCCTTCCTTTTTTCTGTGCATAAAATTTTGCATTTGGATGCAACAAGTTGAGTATGGATCCTGTTTGTGTCAGAATTGCCTTTTTTTTGTCTTCATATTTTAACAAAAATGGCATTATGTTTTCTCCCAGATTATCACTGAAGCTATTCTATATCATTAAACCCCAATAAAAACACCCCTCATACACTGCTAACTATACATGAATATCATTGTGTTGGGTTATGTCAGCACTGTTTCAATCTCTTCAGTATTATTTTCATTTTTTCAAAAATTTATACTATGCTAAGTAGGAAAGTTATTCAGCAGTGTGAAAAAGAATCTACAGCTAATTTTATCAACCAAACATGCAAACCTGACAAATATAGGATCAGATCCATTTGACAGGCCATATTTTGCATAAAATCATATCACTTTCTATTAATTATATCAGCATGCTTACATTCTTATCTTTAATAATTGAATCTTGTATCAATTTTTGCTTATTTTGCCTGCTACTAGCACCAGACTAGGCAGACTAGCTTCCCATTTGCCCTTTTTTAATGCTATCGCAATTATCTCATTCTTTTGGCATCCTATGGTATACTCAGTATTCAAATTAATTAATAATTATCACCAGTAGAACACAGACTTAGGACTCTTGCCTGGGAGTTATTTAGACCCATTGATTTTAAAGGTTGGCCTGTAGTTCATAATTTTATTCTTTCCAGTTGCCAGTGGAGCAGAAAGTACTTATATGAGTATATTATCCCTTCTTTCTTCCAAGTAAGGAAAAAAATATTTATTCAGCACTTCTATATTTTCTACATCATTGCTAACAAATTTGCTGTCTCCAACTATTATGTATGGCGCTTATGTCAATCAGAGGATTCATTTTTTTTCTTCTGTACCATAAAAACTGATTCATATTATCCCAAACAATGCCATCTTTGGATTTTCCCTGATATCTTTAGGTTCTCTTATGAATCTTCCCATTGACAGTGGGAATGAACCTTAGTTCTTCTTACCTTAAAACCCTCTAGGATTTTCTTTATTTTTAATTGCTATCATTATTGGCCCCTGTGGGTTTTTAACTAAAGGTGTCTTTTTTTTCACTGTAGTGGTATGGATTTTGGACATATAATAATCTTTTCTTAAAGAGCTTCCTCTTTTTAGTCACATTTTTTGTCCCCTTTTTTGTCATAGTCATAGTCATTCACACTTACTAAGTTTTAAAATTTTGAAATAGCAATCAATTTATTATTTACATTTATATATGTATGTGTATACACACACACACACACACACACACACACACACACACTGATTGACGCTTTTTCATGTTTGTCTGCACTGTAAGTAATCAGGTCACAGATTAGTTTCTAGGCAATCACTAAAATCCAGGTGATTTATTTACCTCAGATTTATCTCATATTGAGTACAATACCTTCTGCATATCAAAGTATTTTATTAAATTCACAATAGTGAACTATTTCATTTGAAAAAGTGCAAGTTTAAATGTGCATGTGGATTTGTGAGCCTTTAACACTTTTGCTCCTTAAATGTTTTCATTTAAGCTATGTTTTTCCTGTTAAAGCATTAGAGAGGTTGTTTTATTAGTGAGCTGTTAGAGGGTATTTTATTAGTATCAGTTCTTTTCTGCATTGTATGTGCTCACTTAACTTTAGTAATTTATATTCTTCATTCTTACCTATTACATGATACAGGTTTTAACTGATTGCTACAGCCTTGTTGATAACGCAATTTAGATAACCTGGCATTTGGATAGGTTTTAATTTAACGTAAACTCTGTTTTAGTTATTTATACATTAATCCATTTGCTCTGAGTCTGTGTCATTTACATATTTGTTACCACCATTTCAAGTTCATCTGCTAAACAATTTTTGATAGCAATGGCTATGAATCAAAACCATACAGTCAAGCTCAGGGATTATAGATCCTTAAAATCCAGATCCTACACTGCAGTGCAAAACCTGATTTACTACACAAAAATCGTGAATAAGGCCTTCTTCATAAAAATACTGTTGTAGGAAAAAGGGCACTATAACTTTTCTCTCCTCTCCAGCAGAGGGATTAGGAATCCCAAACCACCATTCAGGAGCATGGAAGAGTAAGTCTACCTCAGCTCCAGGGGTATCTTTCCCTGGATCACGCACACCAGCTTGCTTCATAGCAACACACAAATGCTGCCACAGAGCATTAACTTCATGGTCAAAGGGAGTCTGGACTCCCTCTCTAAGGATTTCCCCATACAGACCTCCTTCTCTGGCAGAAGAAACAATTGCCTCTTATTTTTCAGTACTTGAGTGCCTTAGTTGGAGGATGCAGGCAAGAAATCCATCACTTGTGTTACCACTATACTGAAACAGGAGAGCTGTTTGGAGTCCTCTTTAGTCATCTTTCAATTTCCAGTCACAGTGTAACAGCCAAAAGGACTCTCAGCGTTCTGAAGTCTTTGCTACAGCAAAACCATGCTGATTGACAGGCAGAATTTTTCTTTCCTGATGTGACTTTGATAACTGAATCAACTAATAATTGCAGATACTTCCACAGGAAAGGTCAGTTTTGACAAATGGCTTCTTGAAAAATGCTGAACACTCTTCTATCTTGTCATCTTGCATCTTTATTATAAATTATCTTATAGTATAAAACATAATCTGACTGCAGTCAGTGTAAATCCACCCTTGGAAAACATTTACCTTATTCATCCAGTGTGCCAAGTTTTATCTGTATTAAATCTGTACTATTGGTTTTCACCAGCTAAGAATCTGGCATGCCATTTTTAATAGCGGAGATGCGGACATCTAGTTAGAGCTCTTCTTGAAGAAAAATGGGCATTTGTAGGCTTTTAAAGCTTGTTAATATTCCCCAAAGTATTCATCTAAATATGGAACCCCTATACTTATTCTCTCTATAGCTCAGCTACAAGTGCATTATGTTATCCTGGGAAGCCCCCTGGGAAACAAATTCACAGCAGACCATAACATCGCTGTTAGTATTTTGAAGTCTTGCTACATATGGGAATCCATATGTGAAAAAAAAGAGAAACCTTGAGAGCCAAGGACTACACCTTGATAACCAAGATGAACTGCCAAAGATAAACTTCTACCTGGCTTCAAGCTGTAGAAGGGGAAGGACAAGAATGCATAAGCCGCAGTAGGCATGCCCCAAGTGTGCCCACGCAACAGGAACTCAGGCTCAAAAGAGGCATGAGAAATGTCTACACTGATTTCCAACAGGCTTTGAGCTTGAACTGGTGGCTCAAAGCTGACAAAGTGTATCTACTTCCAGATGCGCCAAGAAGCTGACATTTACACGTCCTAGAGAACTCTCTCGCGAGAAATGAAAGCACCAGGAAACATTTGGCACTGAAGGTCTAAATTTTGAATGTAGATACCTAGAAGGATACACAGAGCAGGCAAAGAAGGTGCCATATTACAGTGTTTTCTTCTAAACTAGAACTTCACTTTAAGGTAACAAAACTAAGATGACTCCTGAGAGGCCTCCTCATACAAATACTCAGAGATGACTCAGGTCTTTCAACCTATATAAAGAAATGTTTTCCTTTGGAAACAAATAGTGAAACAACACCATACACCTAGACAATTGTTTTATTTGTTTCTGACAAGCTCCTCTGTCCTATTCTGGACTGGTTACATTCACTTATGTTTACATATATGATAATGCTGTTCTTAATGAAATGTTTTCAAAGCATTCAAAACCAAGCTATGAGTTATGATACGAGCACAACAGGTGTTGGAACAGTACTTTGGGCTCCTTATAAATATTCTTGGAAACATGAAGAACCTGAAACTAAAGAGAGTAAATTCATGAAATAAATACTGTACTACAAATGCAGAAATAAATCTGAGTCATTATCTATCGTCCATAAACCATATATGGTTTATTGGCATTATCTGAAATGCATAATGCAAAGGATATTCTTTTCCAAGATCTATCTGAAATGCTATATACTCCCTCACACTCTATTATTAAGTCCTTAAAGGTAGTAGTCTCATTGCACTTGCACAGCAAAGTCAGAACAATTTATGTGAGGTCCACAGAAAGGACCCTACCTGCCCTTCACTTTAGATTTTTATTCCAATCCTCAAAATGCCATTTAACTCATATCATTAGTACTAGAGGACATTGATTCTTAGGCAGTTTTCAATTACAATAAGTTTTTTTATTTTGAGAATAACTATCATTTTCAAATTACATCTTTAAAAATGTCTTTGTCTACATAATTGATATAACCTACTGCTGCAAAAATTAAAATATTTTAAAAGTCATTTGCTGTTCCCTTTGTTAATTTATTACTTTTATCTCAACTTCAAAATAAAGAGGAATTGAGTCATGTTTTTGTGCATGAAGATTCCATTTTACCTTCAAGCACTCAATGCTGCAATATTCAGCCTGCAAAGGGAAGGAGGAATTAAAGATAAACAAACAAACAAAAACAATTGCCAGACTTTGGATATTTTGGAATACTGGAGATATTCAGCCTCATAATCGCCTCTGGATTTTCCCTAGCTCCTCAGATTTCTCATCTCAATGAATTGACCAAGAGATTTGTTTTTGTCATATATCTGTGAATTAGCTGTATCATGACTGAGTGCTACTTACCTAATAACTACTATTACTTTATATATAAAAGAAAAGAAATCAGGTCTTTGATTAACCAAGCTCATATTATATGAATAGGTTCCTTCCATCATTCTAATCCTGAAATAATTGACCTCTGTGATTTGACTCTTCTCTTACACTTCTCTGTTTTATATTGCATTTAATTGTAATTATTATCTCTGTGTAAACAGCGACTGGATAATATCAACAGCATTTTAGGTTCTTTCGTTGACAGCACTGCTCATTTACACTTTGATCACATGCATCACTGATCCATACGGTGTCCCAGACTATGCACTCATCCTGTCCTGCCAAGAGCTGATGTGCCTGGAGTTCTAGGATTTTCCCAGGGCAAGACATTCCTTCTTCAAATTTCATTTGTACAAAGACTGACCAGCTCTTACTCCTCAGATTGTGAGGAAGTCCCTAGACTGCTTTTCCTACCCATTCTTGGTCAAGCCATATCACTACCAAGACAGATAAAGTACATAAAGGATGTTAGAACAGCTGGAGCTCATCCTCAGGACAGGTAACACAATTTTGAGTGCACACCACAGTATATAAGAACATAAAATCAGCCATATTAGGTCAGGCCAGAGACCTGTCTTGTCTCAATTCCAGCAAGTGGGCCCTGCCAGTCCAGCATCCCTTCTCAGGCCTCTGCCCCACAGGTGTGCTCAGCCACCCCACACACAGTGAGCTAGCAAGCTACCAGCAGTTAGCTCCAGCCAGTCTATCCCTGAACAGAACCACAGGGATCTCCTTACACATTTGTACTCCATTCACTCCATTTTCTGACCTTTCTGCCCCACCTGGGCACACGCCCTGTGACCTGTGACCACAGGGAGAAGGTAGGGAACCTTGGCAAGCTGCCTTGTACTCAGAGCCGCTTCCACAGCGCACTGAGGACATAAGGTGGTAACTCTTCATGGAGTGGTGGGCAGGGGTGAGTTCATGAGATACTTGTCTGTGCTGAGAAGGCAGCTCTGGCATATGCATGTGCTGAAGTAGGCCAGTTGCAGTCCTTCTGCAGGCTCCTTTATTGAGCAGCCTTTATTGAGGTCTGACTGTGCTTTGGCCATCACTGTTTTACTGATGCCCCCAAGGTCTGACTGGGAGTAATTGAAGTTTTTTACTATTGCTTTTCTTGCCCCTAGCTGTCTGCCTGATATTCCTCAACGTATCACAGTCAGCATTGGCATCCTAATCAGAAAGTCAATAATCACTCAGTTCAGAGCTTGAATTTCATTCTTTATGGATTTTATGTAATCTTTGAAACGGTCAATTAGTTCATTTGGTTAGATACTAAGTTCTTTCTCTGACAAATGGTTCACCAACATCCCGACTTATTCTTTTTTTCTCGTTTGTTTTGGCTTGATACGGCAGTGTTCCATACTATCTTCTTTCCACAGTTTCCATGAGGCTTCAGTATGCTTACTGATTTTTATTTTCCACTTCCCCCACCTTATTTCTTAGACTTACAGCATTCATGTAAAAGCATATGCATCATTATCTAGATTCTTTTTTGACAACCTATTTGGAGGACAATCTATTTGTCCTCCATTTCCTATTTTGATATTTCCATGGTCTTACTGGTTCTCTACTTGAGGATACAGTATCTCAAATGTCTTCATCTGCAGTAAAAGCATTGTACCAAAGAATATCTTCTGTTCTTCTGTAACTGTTTTCTCTTCTACTCTTCAATTTGAAAGCTCACTCAGTGTGCTAGCAGCTTGCTTCCCTCATGTCTCTGCTGAAGGCTAGCCTTCCTGTACATGTTCTGATAATCTGAAAAATGATTCCGGTTCCTGATGAATCTGAACTGCCATTTCTCACTCCATCTTCACAGAGAGTCATTAGCATTCGCCACCTCTGGATCCCCTCTGCCCGAGATATATGGGATATTTCAGAGAATGCTACCACACTAGTACTATTTTTTCAGCTTTTTTTCCAAGGATCCTAATTTTTGCATCTGTAACATCTCTCCAGTCCCTCTCTGAAGCCATTGCTATCCACGTAAGCCATGACCACAAGCTCCTTTGCAACCCTTCCCAGGAGCTAATTTGGACTGTTATGAGCTGCATCATCCTTATGTTTGGTTGGTAACATCATCATTTTCTCTACTATGACGAACCCTACTGTTTTCTTGACTTATTTGTCCCCTCAGCTACAACCTGTCTCTTCCTTTCACCTGTAATCCTCATTTCCAGGGGGCTTTCCCCATTTTTTTCTGGTTGAGAAAGGATTCATGTATAAAATTTTTGTGAACTAATAATCCCACAATTTCCCTTTTAACCAATTTTAATTTGGTTTAGGAATGCTTCTTTATGCCTGAAAAGCTGGAAGCATTCAAAACCTATGAAGTAACCATGTAATAGTAGCTCTACACCATCTTAGTTGGCGGTAAGCTTTCAGCGGTCAATACATGTAACAAAAATAATTGCTACCAGCACATGAAAATGAAACGTCATAGAGAATATTTTGCATGCCAATACATGTTAACTGACTGCATTGTTAAGCTGGGAAGCGCTAGCTGAAGCCTTGGATCCAAGCAGACATCTCATCAAAACCAAGGAATGTGCCCAAAACTCTTTAACAGGCACGACAGAAGCAGCAGTCAAGTCCCTTTTTGGACAGGCACATAATGGCCAGTTGCTGCCCAAAGCAAGTGTCCACAAAACTAAGGCTAAGTAAGCCTGAAGTATGCTGGTTAACCAAAGGTTAAGGAGTTGTGGCAAGACCTTTAACAGAACTGCATTCAGGAAAGTCGAACTTTATATGTAGTTTTAGTCAATAAAGAAGATTACGTCAGAAACATACTTGATTAAGGTCACAGAGTACTTAGAGAGAATTTTCCATATTGGTTCACCACTTGAGTCAAAGGACTGACAACCTCTAGGTGAAGTTCGTGAAATGTAATTGGGTCTAAAATACAACTATATTTTTAATATATATCTAAAATACAATCTCTCAGAACGTTTACTTTTCTCACTTTTTTTTTTCAGTGCAATTAGAACAAATAATAACCTGTCATGTTAAATTCTGTGACCAGAGCCTTTACCTCTCTTTTTCTGGGACAGTAACAATGTTAACTGAAATCTAGACAATCTCTTTGCAATTGTTGTTACAATACCTGTCTGACAGGCTATCATATTAAGGTATCCCCCATGAACATGAAACAGTCTATTCTTGAATAAATATTTGACAATTTCTAGTGAATATGACTCCTACACTATTTAATACAAAAGATTTACAAAGGTTTCGTAACTTTTCTGTCAAAACTGTAATGGCATGAAATTATCTCACACTTTCAGAGAGAGCATAAAAGAAATATTTCCCTTGTCAAAATTTCTCTGTTAATCAGTATCTACTACATGAGATACTAGTGGATATGTGGGCCTTGAATAACATTTTGGTGAGGATTACTGAATTTAGATACTGAAAATGAACATATAATATTTCACATTCACTAAGCTCCTGAACTGTTTGCTGTGCGTTCTTATTGTGAAAATCATTACTACACTTGTAATTTAAGTGCATGCAGCTACCAAATTTATATCATGGATATTTACAGCTATTTGATATTCAGGACACGATAGCAAGTTACATATGAAAAATTTCTAATTTATGTATGGAACATATGTCACCTGTATTTTCTTTCTAAAATGTTTCTCTTTCACCAACAACATGGATATAAATAATGTATGCATTTAAAGTTACAAACAAATTCTAAGTGTGCAAATTTTTTTTAATTTAAACTATGTAACATGGTTAACATTGTAGATACTGTTCAACTTAATTCTGCATTTCAGGTCCATACTGTGTGTCTCGTTGACTAATGGTAATTCTTTTTGAGACACCTTGATCATTGTTTTCTTAATTTCTGATTAGGCCAGACTTTGTTAGTCTGAATATATAGCGTCACGTATTATAACCCTCTATTAAGCTATCACACCCTTATTATATATTCTGATATATTAGAAATTTAGCAACTGCCTTATTTTCAGGGAAAAGGGAGTAATTAGTTAAATATTCCTTTAAGATAAAGATGAATAAAAAATAAAATAGCTAACCAACTGCTAACATTCAATCTGCTTTGGTCTTACTGGTAAACAAAGTGTTAGAAGTCATTGTATTTATCACGAACAACTGAAAAGGGCGTTTTGAGTAGAAGAGTTCACAAGAGTTATGATTTAGCCAGATAAAAAGCTCTTGACACCATCAGTCCAGAAGGTCATCTGCTACTTGAAGCTGGAATCTTCAATTTAAATAAGACACTACTATTACTTTTTAATATTTGAATGAATAATACCTTGTAAGGACTGGCGTGTCATTAGGTGGTCAAGTAAATATTTCATTTTTACATTTTCAGAATATCTCTGAAATTTTCAGTAGACTAAGAAAGTTCTTTGTCATCTTCATCTTCCTGGCTTACTGGAATATCAATCTGATCAATAGGAGGATTGATCTGATTCTACATTATTTGGTTCTTCTCTGTATTTTCTTTGAATTTAAATAGCTATTTTATTAATTATCACTATGACAAGTACCATTTTGACTCCAGCCTAGTTGCTGTTTTCTTTTTTTCTTTTTTCTTTTTTTTTTTTTTAAATCTCCAAATCATCCCTGCCTTTTCCCCTTCTGTCTTACCAGCTTGGGAAAATGCATCCAGGAAACCATTTTGCTCACCTTCCGCACAATATATTTGCCACAAAAGGCACTATCTTTCAGCATGGGGAGGGAAGCTGTAAGCTATAATTAGCTCCTTGTGCTAAGTAATGTTCTCTGTAGCTGGAATCCTTCCCATTTAGCAATGTGGGAGGCTCATAAGCTCCATGACACCTATTCATTACCTATCTTGATGGCAATTTTATGGACTAATCGGCCCATTTGTATTTATTGTTTAATATCATATTTCTTTAGCAGTTAAGGCTTGGCCAGGGTTCAGAGAGCAAGCTGTGTGCAGAGCGTAAGAAGTCCATGTCCCAAAGACGATACAGTTCAGAGGATTTTTTTTTTTGTTTTAAATTAAGTGGACTATAACCACCACAGATAATTTATTACACCGCACCACATAAATGTTAGAATTCCATCTCAGTAGGGCTTTTGGGCACAGCTGACAGGAAAATGTCTTCCTTCAGGAATAAATAATAGGTATCCTGGTCTAGCGCACGCCTGTGATCAGGCACAGGAGAGAATTGTAGAGACACATTCAGGCTTCTCATGTGCAGAAGCCCCTGAAAGTTTCTGAACTTTCCATCATGTCTGATTTTGTCTGGAGGAATGCAGGCTAGCATGTGAAAGGGTAAGAACTGCAGAAATGCTTCAAAAAAAAAAGTTGAGGGTCAAACAGAGAGGGTGCAGAGAGAGGTTATAGAGGAAATGACATATGAGTTAGGTTAAAAATGATAGGAAGGCTGCAGCAAATTTGGGGCACTGATAAATACCTTTCTTTGCATGAAGAAGGATTAAAATGATCTGCTGCAGTGCACAAATTATATTCTGCAATTGTGGGAATGGAGCCATTTTATAATTTTGCAAGTAGTACGCTTGCTTTCCAGAGGTCAAGCACGTGCATGACTATTACACCCAAATACAGAAAACTGGGCAACTACTGAGAAGGAATTGCCCTTGTGCAGTATTTGGGTGTTGTATTTCTTTTTCAATTACAGGAACTGCAATTTATGGTATTACGTGCTGTTTCTTCTTTTTCTTTCTAAGCTCCCATGTAACAACTTCAACTTGCAGTAGGGTGGCGTATCAATCAACATTAAATTAAAAGGTTCAGCCTGAATCACTTTTAGAATTGAATGTTAAATCCATGAAAATAAAGAGTCTGCAGTAGAAATTTTGACATAATTATAGCAACGTAAGGAAGTGCTTCTATACTTACAAGAACGTAAACTGATTCTTTTAAAACTGCTTGCCTCCCACTGGGAGACCAAGGTGGCATGGGTTCACATTAAACAAAGAAATAAGGACTTTGGTGGCTCAGTTGTCATTACTTTTGTGCAGAATCCTGACTTTTTCTTACTTTAGCCTCATGTTTACAGCACTGCAGGGTATGTAGTGACATTCAAACCCAAAATAAAGGTATATGTATTTTTAATCCCAAGCCGAACGGCAAAACAGCATGTATAGAAAGTAATAAGGTGTAGCTCAAGCCTGGTGTGAAAATGAACAAATCACAAGCAAGCATTTTTTTCAAGCTTAGTTTTTGATGTGTTCGTGTTTTCTAATGAAAGCTGACAGGTAGAAAAGTTTGCTTTTTAAGAGATTGATGGAGTCCCGGGAAGACAGGTGACAGGAGCAAAAGAAAACAATAGAAACATCAGCTCTACCTGGCCTACTTTAAAGACATTTTGTCACGGTGCTTTTTTTTTTGTACCTCGTGAGAGGATGGTGGAGGAAAGGGGTTGCATGTTCATTTTTTCTGTTCAAACTTTGAGTGTCATTGATTGTATTTCTTAATTAAGGAAGGAGGAAAATCTGATCTAATGGCACGTTTCATGGGTGTGGTGGGACTGAGAGAGATGTATACTATACACACATGAGAGTGATTATAAGTCTAAATTTGCACTAAGAAAGCAGAAAAGGTTTTAATGTAGGCCTAACTAATAATAGGAAATGAACAAGCTGCCTTTTGTTCTGACATCCTTATAAGACACTTCAGTAATAACTCTTCTATAAAAAGGCTTCACTTTCATCCCACAGAGGCTCTGACACAAGGGAGAAAGATGCTATTCCTGAAAGCTCTGTGTGACTTACTTGAAAATAGAGTGAGGAGAGAACAAAGCTTTCTCCTTTAAACTCGCAGAGGAATGTTAAGTAGCTTATTACAGATACACAGAACAGAGGGAGAAGTGTGCCTGAAAAGGCCTCTTTACCTAGCCTCAAAGGTTCAACCCCATGACTTAAGAACTCTTTCTTCCCTCCCCAAATCATGAGAGACTGATTTAAGACATCATGAGAATATCGTTTTAATTAAGGAAGAGCAGGAAGAGTTAAATAGCTTCCTGAGCTGCCTCTGAGCCATCCTCAGGCTTTCCTTTACAGCATAAAAACCACCTATATATTGTTATAAAAGGTTAAAGTTCTCAGCCTTTTGGTTAACAACAACAGTTCTAGAAGTGAGACTTAAAAAAAAAAAACACTTTCCTTATAACATTACAAGGACTGATAGCTTTGAATGTAAGCAGAGGGGTTTATTTATGAATATTCATTTGCACCATACAAATAGGTTCTTGCAGCAACGAATCATTTAGACAGGTATCTTGTAAAGCAAATAAGAAAATTATGAAAAGATTTACTAGTCATTTGCCTGTATCAATAACAATCCCTATGTTTGGAGGATTATGTGGTCTGTCGTCTCAGAACTCCTACTGGAATTAAACAGTATTTCAAAGAGGAAAGGGAGAATTTGTAGGAAAAAGAAGAGGAAAGGAAAGCAAATATTTCATTGAAGAGGGTGTTCAAGAGGACATAGATCAGTCTACAAATACAAATGCAAAACAAAGAGTTAGGACAAAACTTGCATTAGCCTAAATATCAGGACGTTTATAAATAGTATTATTACTCTTGGCCTCAAATGGTTTATATGTGAGGCTCTAGACCTAAACTGGGAAGGACCTGAAGCCTGGGTGTCAGACATTATCCAGACAAAAATGCAGTAGCACTTATTAAATGACACTAAGACACAAATAACATCTGTTAATAGATTCTAATGTGTTATTCTTTACTTTGTTTTAGTCATCCTTTACTTCTACAACCTTTTACAACCTTGTTCATCTTGTGTCTTCGAAACCAATGTACTTATTCTGTAAGTCCCACAAAAAAGTATTCTCAAATGAACTTACTGTGCACTAGGTGCCCACAACATTTTAGTTTTAATAACAGCTACAGCATCTGTCTCCAACATTTGGAATGCATTTTCATATTGTTACTAGTGCTACTGAATTCTTGAGCAACAATTCCCTCCAAATTTTTTCCCCCTCCATGAATCCTGTATGATTTGCACTGTGAGTCATTCATTTCCAGGACAACAAAACGACTGCATAAAACGGGAAGAGGGTCCACAACAGCACTGAAATACCTGATCTAGGAATAAAAACATTAAGTTTTAAAGTCCTTTTCAAGGAACGAAAGGGATAAACGCGGCTCCCTTACAAGTGTCATGTGTGCAGTGCCAGAGCCTCCTGTGCGAAACGCAGCCAGAATCAAGACAGAACCAAGTCGTGGTAGCTGCTGAATTCCAATCAGCTTGTGTCCAGAGACCCTACAGTTAGCATGCTAAATAAATTAATTACTCCTGTTGATTTTATTGATCCACCTTGCCTCCGTGATCTCTCTCTTTCTCAAACAAAAAAACAAAACAAGTATTCCTACTGATTTTGTTCTGATTTTAGGAGGATACAATTTTAATCATTGTCTTAATTTTCTTAGTTCTTTGTGAATAGCAAAATGGCCTAAAAACAAGCAGTTTGGGAATTCTTTAATTCAATAAAATGCGAATTAATCTGATGAAATAACTTTCAGCTGGATATGTTACACACTTGCTATCTATATTGTAAAATGGGATCATCACTGAACGCTGTCTGGTCTCTTACCCAGCATTTAGTCTAAAATTTCTCTACCACCTGGACACAAAATCTTTATGAACACGTAACCCAGCTTTTGAACCCAGGACACCTCGTACATAATGTTCATATGGATCACACCAAGTTTTGTTTTAAAGGAGATTTTAAACCATTTGTTTTACAGTGGAGTATAGCTAAGCTCAAAATAGTTAATTTATTTTCTTGTCTAGTGCCATTTCACAATTACCCAGGTTTCTGTTTTCCATTTGCAGTGCTTATTCTCTGAGCTCCAAAGCCTTGGAGGCTACCTGTTGGTTTATATACAGCTGGTTAATTATTCCATTCAGTCAACTCAATTTCTATGTGATCCTCACTTTGCTGCCTATAAAGATCTGCCTCAGCGTGCTGCCACCTTGCCAAAGGATCACAGCCATGTTTCCACACGAGTTCAGCGAACATGACTGTGGGAAATGCATTCTTAATCATCAGCAGCATAAAAGTGTTTTGAAAAGCCTGGCAGAGGCGAGGATTAAATGGACAGCTACGCAGTGAAAAGGGTGTTTTGAAAGCCTCAGGCTGCCTATACAATGGCAAGCCCTGGAATGCCTCATCTCCTTCCATCTCTTCTCACCTCTCCAGTGAGGAGTTCAAACACGTGCCTTCCCCAGCCTTGAATTCAAAGCAAATCGCTGTGCAGGGCAGGCTCTTGAGCAGGGTTAGTCAGATGTTTTGTAAAATAGGCAGGACGTACAGGCAGTATCAAAGGGGAAGCCCATCAATAAATCAGGTAGAGGAAAAGCAGTTAACCCCTGAAACAGATCACCTTGCTGGACCCTGCACACGAACAAGTCTTCTTAAGGCCATACACGGGCAGTCTGATTAGGGAACAACGGACTCAGAGAGAAAACTGCAGCAAAATCAAAACAGCAACTGAAGCTGCCGTTCAATAAGTTCAGCTACTGCCAATGCCACTTCATTGTTTCCACAGGGTATACTGAGGGCATACGTATATGTTGGAGAATAAAGAAAAGTCAAGACAGCTAATCAGGAAAAACTCTTAGCAGCCCTCCCTATAGTTTTACCTCTCCATTCCTCCGCAAGCTCTGTATTCAGCCGTCAACTTGAAATCTACTTTCCACGGATAGATAATATTTTTCCCTAGGCTGGAAAGGCTGACTCTTTTCTACCTAGGGTTAGCCAGTAGGTTTGTCCTCTGACGTTAAACCAGCCCCTAAAACAATACTAGTAACGTGCCCCTGGTTTTAGTGCCTGCTCTCCATCCTTCCAGTCAAACTGACTGTTTTTTAACTAATGAAATCTGAAATTCATCCTGAGGTGCATGCAAGCCAGTATCCTCACCAGGAGGAACTCTGAAAAAGCTAACACACAGAAACAAAACACAGATACAATAAAGAGAGCAAAGAATTATCCCGTCCAGTTTGCCATACTGTAAAGTTAAAAAGAGGGTAACAAATACTCTGCTCCATCTTCTGCTGGAATAAGGCCTTTTGGCCTCCTGGAAAAAGTATAGAGCAGGAAAAGAAAAGTGAAGAGCAATAATCACAATTAGCCTTTAAAGAAGCAGTAGTAAACAAATGGATGCATGTAATACAATAGCTCACAGCATCGCATTCCCTCAGGCATGCCTGGAAAGCAAGAGAACAAACATACAAGACACTTCTCCTTTTCCTTGCACACCTAGGACCAGCCATAGGGTGACAAGGACATCTTATACTTACTCGTTGGAGGTCAGAAAATCCTGTATCTTCAGTCCGCATTTGGCAAAAAACCTCGTTCTTATTCTCACAGATTTTGTGAAGCCATGCTACTGATGGCATTGTCACATTGCATCCACCTAGTTACATAGGCTGTGCCACCTTACTCTCAGCCTGTCAAACATGCATGCTCTTACCACCCCACACAAGTACAGTTTCTTCCATCAGGAACTCTGAAGCCGGTATATAGATCGCTACGTCAACCTGTGATTAGACTTTGATAACTTTCCTTATTTGAATGCTGTGCATCTCCAGGATCTGAAGACAGAGAACAGATCTTTTTCCACTAGAAGCAGTCCTGATCGTGCTAGAATTTATCTAAGTAGTAGATATCATCAGAATATTATACTGCATATACGGTGCCCACAGAGACTTGCACCATGCAACAGGAAGACAGGCAAGCTTTCTCTCAAACTATGTAACAAATCAGTATCCGCAGAAATAGTAGTGAACAGCCTAGCCTAACAACAACCAGGCCAGTGAAGAGCTACGTGTAAGCTCTTTGCAAGCATGAAGGCACATGCCTAAACCCTGGTAGGCTCTGCAGTATAGACATATTCTATTTTACAAGACTTTGTACGGTTGCTGGAATCGGTGACCAGAACTATACAGAGAAGAGAGAGAAACAGCTTTTTAACATTTTTGGATGCATTATTATGATAATATCCTTAATTACATGCCTTTCTACTATCTGTTAATTCCCAAATAGCTAAGTTTTTATTTGCCTGAAGCTTAAAACACCTCTGATTTCTTTCTTGGATACAGTGTAATGAAAGCAGCCAAAATAGCAATTTATTTCTGTAAAAGCAGTGCTCAGAGAGTACTAGGAAAGGGAGTTTTTCCAGTAAGTGCCCCAATGTCTTCTGGATCTTTTAATCTACCTTCCTCCTGCTTTCATTTTTATTTTTCACATATGATGTGGCTTTAAAGAGGTCAGTGGTGAAGTCAGGGAAAGAGTGTATCAGCAGGAGTAAAATCATCTAATCACAATTAGCCAGTACAAAATTTATGCTCAGAAAAAAAATAAGCAAGGCTATCATTGCTTTGTGTGGGCTTAAGGCTACAGCAGGAATCATTGTTTCTTCTTTTCTTTTTCAGTTCCTTCCATCTGAATTT
The DNA here is from genome assembly GCF_040807025.1 of Struthio camelus. Classification (NCBI taxonomy): domain Eukaryota; kingdom Metazoa; phylum Chordata; class Aves; order Struthioniformes; family Struthionidae; genus Struthio; species Struthio camelus. The sequence continues at coordinate 48,242,566 of NC_090945.1, read as the reverse complement.
TGTGTTTTGAGCCATTCCTTAACCGTCTCTCTCCCTCTCATCCAACGATTTTAACTGACGGACTGCAGCCATAGTGATGGCATAATACTGGCTTTGTGATCTCACGGAAGTGTGCCAGTACACTCAGAATAGAAGATGGATATTGGAATAGGAACTGTGCAGCTCTTCTGAATACTAGGTCTTCAGTACTCAGATATAAAACACATTATTAGTACTGGGGTGTCTGACAGTGGTGTGACTATGTGACTACCATGACTGGCCATCCTCTTTGTTAGCCTGCTAAAGACAAATCACTTCCTGCCCTCACTTGAATCCATTGTGAAATACTTTTTGATATTAATTTTATATTAATCCTGACTTTGATTTGGAACCCTGTTCTGTAACCAGACTCACCTAGGGATATACAGCTCAATGCTCCCTTTTTCGAGAACGGACTGAATTTTAGGTTTATCTGAATGTGATGTCATATACAGTTACTCTATGGATGGTACTCCCTCTATGGCACTGAATCCATAATGAGATGCGTATCGGTGCTACTTGGAAGAAGTGGGTAACAGAACCAGGGAGACCACACACTTCAAATTTTGGTAGCCATAGACATATTTTTAATGCTTCTTTCTTCTCTTCCCGGTAGCAAATAGCAGCTGAGGAAAGCCTTCTCTGTGCAGCAAATACCAGACTCCCACATAAAAGAAAAAGTCAGTATTATCTCCCTTGTCAGATGATTCCCATTCAGCCTGCACATTATATGTGGAGCATCTTTCTGCTACGAGGTCATACTGCGTTTTTTTCTCTCTTGGTGAATAATAACTGAGAACACAAAATGAGGAAACAAAAAAATGCACTGAAGTTGCCAAAGTAGGATCCCTTTTTGACATCAATTACTGTTCACAAAGGGTAAAATATTGTTGCTTGGATCTAATCTATTATGAATTGAAGCTGTTACTTTGAACACTTGATCTGCAGAATGAATGCCATAGACAGACCTAGCAGAGAATAGCTACATGATCTGTACTATACTTTCAAGTATACAAGTGACTTTAGGTTACCATCAAGTTAAATCAGAGCAGGACTGGACCACTCAAGAGAAAATCTCTTAGAAGCTGACATTCTGCTTGGAGCAAGGCTAATTTTGTGTCAGAACCATCTGGGACGGCATCCTGGAACCTATTCTACCTGTCAGCTATGCTGCTCTGCTATTTGCAATTTTTATACTTCAGCATTCTAGTACCTTGTTCTGGTACCTTTTTCCATGCAAAATAAGCCCTGCTGCTGAGTTATCAGAAATGAAGTCCAATGTGAAACTGCGCTGTATATTTTTTGAATATAGACTAAAATACCTTGGCACGTAATCTGCAAACTGCACTTTTCCAGGCAACGTGGCAACTGTGCGAAAGACAATAATGTTATTGCAATATGCAGAGGAGGTCAGTAAGGTAATTTAGTTGCTGCTATAGGACATCTCAATTAGCAAATTAAAATGTTATAAAATAAACATGTTTAAAAACTGATCTCGAAATGTCACCAGGAGAAGGAAATCTTTGCTGAGGAGTTTTATTTTTAGTTGCATTTCTAGAGATCCCTTATTGGTATAAGTTCTTTGTTGTCTGTTATTTAGCATCGTTATCATTATCCCAGAAGACAACGATTTGGATCTGACAGTAAACTGGACAGCATGAACAGCATTCACTTTAACAAGGCCAAACATAAAATCAGACGTGGTAACAGTAAAAATAGAGACCTCCATGCCTTAACTATAGCCTACTCTGGCAAGTAATGACTCCAAAATATTTTAGAGTTACCGTAACTAACAGGCTACATATGAGCTGTAAATATGAATTTCTGTCCAATAGAATAGCTCAATCCTTTAGATGTAAAAGTAGGTGAATATCAAATAAGAGCGCACCTACCTAACAGTAGTTTGATTGCTGTCATATTTAGTCTTATACCAAGAGATCAAGAAAATGTTGAGAAGGAGTTACCAAAGCACAGAATGACTTGAGGATGAAAAATATGCCACAGACCAAAGTCTCCAAGCCCTAAATGTATGTAGCTCAAAGAGAGGCAAAGAAGTAATTTGATCACAATCTGTAAGTAGGTGCATGGAGAATAGGGGATAGAAAACCTAGTCTAGCAGAAGTAAGTTAACACATTTCAATGGCTAGAAGCTGAAACTATACAATTTCAACCTAGAAACTGGGTAACACCTGAAAGTAATTAATGATCAGATGTAGAAAGTTTGCGGAAGAGCTTTTGATCAACAAGAAAATTTTTTCAGAAGGTGTGCTGCAGTTCAAATACAGCTATCTGGGTTTTAGCAGGACTATGCTAAGTCCTACAGCTTTCACAGAATCACAGAATCGTTTAGGTTGGATGGGACCTCTGGAGATCATCTAGTCCAACCTCCCTGCTCAAGCAGGGTCACCTAGAGCATATTGCCCAGGATCACATCCAGACGGGTTTTGAATATCTCCAGCGAAGGAGACTCCACCACCTCTCTGGCCAACCTGTTCCAATGCTCTGTCACCCTCACAGTGAAGAAGTTTTTTCTCAGGTTCAGATGGAACTTCCTGTGGTTCAGTTTCTGCCCATTGCCTCTTGTCCTGTCGCTGGGCACCACGGAGAAGAGGCTGGCCTCATCCTCTTGACACTCCCCCTTCAGATACTTATACACGTTGATGAGATCGCCTCTCAGTCTTCTCTTCTCCAGGCTGAACAGGCCCAGCTCTTGCAGTCTTTCTTCATAGGAGAGCTGCTCCAGCCCTCTAATCATCTTGGAAGCCCTCCGCTGGACTCTCTCCAGGAGTGCCATGTCTCTCTTGTACTGGGGAGCCCAGAACTGCACACAGTACTCCAGGTGAGGCCTCCCCAGGGCTGAGGAGAGGGGCAGGATCACCTCCCTCGACCTGCTGGCAACACTCTGCCTCATGCACCCCAGGAGACCATTGGCCTTCTTGGCCCCAAGGGCACACTGCTGCCTCATGGTTAACTTGTTGTCCACCAGCACTCCCAGGTCCTTCTCAGCAGAGCTGCTTTCCAGCAGGTCAACCCCCAGCCTGTACTGGTGCATGGAATTGTTATGCAAAAGGTTAGACTAGATAATTACAATGGTCTTTGGAAGCTTTTAAATATACTAAAACCCTGATGAAGAGTTTGCAGATTATTTACAACAGAGCAGCACAGATGGCATGTAATGGGATGAACGACGTACAAACTTTTCCTTTAAGAAATGGAAATGACTAGTGAACTGCAGAAATATTTTGTGTTAAAATTAATATTTAGAAAAGATACAGGGCAGAAAACCCCCATCGTTAAGGGCACATCTTCCTGAAATATTACTGGAGGAGCTTTATTGTTATTAAAATAGCTCCCTAATAGACTCCCACAATGGTATTCAGCATCTTAGAATCTGATACACAGCCAGTGCATTGCCGTGCTTTGGTGGCTGAAAAATACTGGAATGCATGGTAATTCTGTAATGACAATAGGTAGTCAAGCATGATCCAGGAGCTGTTCTCACCAGTCTTAGGAAAAAGAATATGCAAAGATGGCTCTAATCCACCTGTGTTCTCTGTCAGCCTTTCAGGCTAAGTAGGGACATTAATCATTTGAAGATATCGATATAACTTCTGACATTTACAACACAAAAATAGTCAGAACTGTAGCACTTGCAACCTGCTAGGTTAGGTGTCAGTCTTACAGAATTCAAATAAAGTTACCTGTATTGCATGCATGTCAGTACTCCACATCCAATTCATCTGATTTGTAATGCAAGTCAGGGCAACACAAATCAAGTGATATCAAACAAAATAATATCAAAAAGCATTAAAACTAAATAAAGCCATCAATTAAGAAATATGAGGCACATTAGAGGTGAACTTCTACAGAACTCTAAGACCTGAGTCCCCACAGAATAAAAGACAAGCTCCGTAACAGCTTTCATTCTGATTGGTCAAGAGGAGCAGGTTGGTAGAGAAATTTTTATCAAAAAGACTTTCTATAAAACAACGAACCCTCTTTCCTTTCTCCTCCTCAGCTCCTCCTTCTCCATCCCCCCAAACATTGACAATTTTCATTTTGTTTTGAATGGAGTCAAAATAAGCTATTTCCCTCTGGAAAACTGAAATAATATATTTTATTTCTGGAATGACTTGAAATATTCTCTTTATTGAATCAGTGTAAAAGCCCGTGCAAAATGTACACTGTTTTATGGGAGCTGTAGTCTTAGCTTCCATTCTCTAACATCCAGACTCTTTCAAATGCTGTAAGCAAAGAAAGAGGAAACTAGGAAAAAAAAGAATTGACCACAGACTCCTGCATGTCTTAGAATACCACGATGGCTGTCTTAGGATACATTTTAGATAGGCTCCTGGCTGAGCATTTCTACACTTATATCGTTCTTACATTTTAGCCTTTCCCAGAAAGTGAATAAAAACTGACAATCTATCTCTAGGTCTACGGTTACGTTTATGCAACCCCTCCAACAGGTAATGGGAAGAGCCTTGTTTACAAAAGTTATAAATAACATAAACAAGAGCTCATTCTTCTTTATTACTTCATCTGTATCAGAATTAGAAGAATTATTCAGTATTATTAGCAGCTATTGTTTACAGAGACATTCGTCCACATTCAGCACAAGTTAAAAAAGCTCTTATTTGTAAGCCTACTTAGTCCATCATCATTCTACTTCAAATGCACTTTGCTAAACCAGAGACAAAGCTATAAACCTTTTCTTGCCCAGTAATCTAACCTGCCCAAAACTTTGCATCTCCAATAACACACACTCTATACCACATACTGTGTATTATCATGAACACTGGGTAGCTGCGGACACTTATGTAGGTTTCACTCCCCAGCTTCATCTTGGTTGCCCATTCCTGCTAACAAATCGTGCCAACTATCTGTAAAACCATTCTGTGAACCGATTTTAAGAAAGCTGCTATTTTTTCCCCCCTTTATTTTTAGCCTGAGTCACTTATTGTATTCTGTTCATAGAGCAGTCCCATGAATGTTTTTTTGGCATAGCTGAGGGAAAAGAGTGAAAAAAGGAAAAAATAACCAGAGATAAAGGAGATCAGGATCTACTAAAGTTGCTATTACCATTGAAGAAAAAGGTATTGGGAACCATAGCCTAAGTCATGAAACCCTTTCCCATCAATAATCCTTGAGTATTCTTACAAATCCTTTTTTGTCTTCTCTCTTTTTAGAGGAGCAGAAAAAGTAGGGTTCTACTGGTTTTTACCTGCCCTAAAACCACGGAGAAGTGGTTTTAAACTGTAGAGGGGAGGGATTTCTAGGCCAATATACCAACTGCGCAGAATATGTAGAGACTATATTTTGCGTGGACAACATTTGTTAAGACTGCAGACCATGATGAGTTTTATTTAAGGACAGCCAAGATCTGAGGGCAGCAATAATGTCTGTGAAAAATTTAATCATGCCTTCTGAAGGTAATTATCTTTCTTCGTAGTCTTCTTCAGAGGAAGAGAATTCCTGACACACTAGGTTGGCACTTTCTCCCATGCATTGGGCCAGCTGTCAATGGTGGGGCAGACACAGAACTAATGGCAAGTCCTCTTCATTTTCTTATATATGGGTACATGAACTGAGTGGAATTGCAATTTTGCCAACAGGAAATGCTATTTGCATTCTTTCTTCTCTGAGCTTTCACAGGGCAGCCAGAAGCTGGTCTGGACTTTATTCTCCATTCTTTAATTACTGCCAGTACTAAGACATGACACAGGTATTGGCACAGATTCTTACACTGTTGAAATGAAAGAATTCTTTGAGCTTCGATATAAAACTCTACTGTATGCTCTAGATTTGAATTGCGTTTGCAAAAAACATACAGACTAAAACCACTTCGTCAGTAAGAAATGATGTGGAACACAATGTTAATTAAAATGCATTTGCAAGAACTTTAAATGCAAATTAAACTAAGGGATTTCTGCAGAGTCACCATTTTTCTTTCCATCTAACAATAATCAGAATGATGCAAACACTAAGCTTTGAATATATAAGATTAAATTTAAAAATCTGCTGAGAATTAAAACTGCAAAGCTTAGATTTTCACCAAATGACTCGGTAGAGCTTATTACACTCTAATACTTGCTTTCTAGAATTCCTAGAGAAACCATGCTTGGTTTGTTACATAATAAGCAGATAGCAATCTTTTGTTTTGAACTGGATATCTACCCTAGAAGAAGACGCTGCACACTTTTGTGACTAATCTTGCATCTCTGATGACAGGAAAACTATCTGCCAAAAAGAAGCTCTCTGTGCTTCTTTAGCCATTTTTGGCTAAAGTTTAATTTCGTCATCTAACAAAGGGCTATAACAAATTGATTCGTTTCCTTAAAGCTTCTTACACCTATTCCCCAAAAAACTAAGTGATTCTATATATATGTATATATAGTGGAATACAATTACTTTGAATTCAGTGTTTTCATTTCAGACTTCAAACAAGTCAAACAGGAAAGACGGAGCAAAACATGCTGCCATCAAATAGGTGTTACATGCTTTCTGTAAGGAGTTTGGAGCGTTCAACTCAGTTCCCAAAGGCCAGACGTATACAGTCTCAGAAGCATCACTGCCACATCTGATACTAATTGGCTATAAGTTGGGCCTCTCTCACAACAGGGAGCTAAGAAAATGATAAGTCAAGGAGACAGAACAAACCTGTCATTATTTGAGATAAAGGTATAAGCATGGCACCTTGGTGAAACAAGCAATGTCACTGCCCCAGGTATACCGTTCTGTAGATAAAAAGAGATGATACAGGTCTTCACAGTTGTCAATATAGGACCATTCAGAGACAGTGTATTCATTAAAACTGAACAAAAAGATCACTTTTCAAGCAAAGTCACAGATTTTTCACAGGGACCAATTAAGGAAAAAAATGATGCTTTTACATTATAGGAAAAAATGATTTGTCATGACTTTTGCATTCTTACTTGAGCAGCTTTACCATACAGAAGCTAGACATACTTTTTATTGAAAGTATTCGTTGGTAGGTGGGTCGTTTGTGTTGATCTTTTTTATTCCCCTATCTATTCTATCTTAACAGTGAAAAGAAAATGCTTGCATTGTAACTTTTTATGGCTTTTCTTAACTAGACTTCTAACTTGGCAGTTACGCATTTTCTTTTGAAATGCTTTCATTAAAGCCACTGCACATATACATCCTCAGAAACGTAAAAATTTCAACTTGATTCATGTACTTTTGCAACACTTAGAATAATTGTAATGGATTCACTTTTTTCCTGCTTCACCTTTCTCATAACCCAACATGCAGATATGCTCAGCATCATCAAATTGTGGGATTGCTTAGCCTTTCATTAAATCTATTGAGCCTTTTCACATTGTAATGCCTGGACATAAATTTAAAACATCAATATTTTTTGAAATAAAGAAACTCACTTCCTTTTATCACCAGAATGCATTTGATTCAAACATTTAATTAACTCTTTTCTGTTAATAGTTCCTGAAAGCTGATGTGCTGGAGAGCCTTATATAGCAGAAAAATTACTTCAGAATAAGGAATTTCCTCCAACATTCTTAATAACAAACGTGTATGAGCTAAGTCCAACCTTCTTTGTCTACAGTGTAACATAAGATAAGCTGTAGTTGCATTAGCTGAACTATTCCCAGAGTCCTGGAAATGGCATGGAGTTACAAGTTTAGCCATACAATCTAGTTCTCCATTTTGAATACCACAAAGTTATGCAGATGTTTGGATGTTTTCAGAGGAAGTAATAAAACAAGAGGAAGTGTTGTGATTCTGTTCATATACTGAACATTTAATAGCAACTAGACTCCAGGAGATTGAGTAACCATTGGCATGCAGTATCCGATATCTATTTGCCCTCATAAATGAATATACTACAGCAGGATTTTCTTCTCCCTTTGCAATGTTGTACACTATCGTACAGAATGCAGAGTATTACTGTCTTAATTCTCCTGGGAGCACGTTGGTGAGTGGTGTGCTAAATCATTTTGCACTGATTGTTTCAGGGTGACTGGACACCTGGTCATTTTCTCTCTTATAAAAATATAGTTGTTTTTTAGTGTTTTGTTCTGGAAAAAATTGTGCAAAGTCATCATCCAGACTGAAAATAAGAGTTTTGCACTGTTCACTTAAGAAAATATAACCAAATCTAAGTGACGTTTCTAATTAAGCAAAGATGACCTTTCAGATGTTTGCACAAGGAAGAAACAGAAATCTCTGGAGGTGAAAGAGAGATAGGGGAAAAGGAGATGGTATTTGAAGGAGTTTCATTATCAAATTTAGGAAAATAAGTTTAATTTAGTTTCATATAAAAGCTGAAAATCAGTAAAAGCGAGTATCCCATTATATTTTTGCACCTACTTCAATGTGCTGATTCTTCTAACATTTTGCAGCTTTAGAACTAGGTTAACTACTCTGAGTTCCTTAAATGCTACTGAATATTTCTGTTATATTTTCATACAATTAACATAAACTTGATATATGTTAGTAATTAAAAAAAAAAAAAACAAACTCAGAGGACCTTAGGCAGCATTAAAACTGCTGATCTGCAGTTTGTTCCTAAAGATACAAAAGCTTATTCTTACATACCCCCTGGAGGAGCAAGTTTAGGATGATTCAATAAATCCACCACTTAAAATCTGTAAAAGGAAACCATTAGCAATTAATGTTAGTGTCTAAATGGAGTTAGATGTACTGTACTGTTTCATAAGCAATATGCAAAGAAACTTTACTCCCTAGGGAGAAAAAGATTAATATTATTCAAATAAGTCATTTCAACCCTTCACACTCCTGCTAACACTGATTTAAAAACTTGGCTGCTATTTTGACAAGCAATTGATATACCATATTCTTCAGCTTGGTCTACCTGGTGACGGAAACATAGTCTAAAACCATAATGTTCACTTAAAAAATAAGGCTTTCCTACCTTGCATTTCTATATTTGTACTCATCCAAAGACCTTAAATGATTTAGTTTCTACCTTTCCTTCTACTTGAGCTAAAACTTAATTTTCTTCTTTTTATATGAGCTCAGCCTTTCATATTTGAGGATATATAATGTTATTTGGGCTTGAGATACTGTCTATGCCATTTGCAAGCTTATTTCCTTTTGAATATCTGTGTGGCCATTTTGATTCATGTCTGAAAATATTTTTAAGCTTCAATATGGTTCTTTCTGTCTGGGCAAGTCAAAAGATTGAAGTACTTGATCATTTCCATAGAATACAGTCTCATCACCTGTTTCAAGTAATCCGGACTCAGGGAAAACTAGACAAATGAAACAGACCTTTCAACAGGGCATCCTACATCTCAGCAGATAGTTTCTATTGCACAGGTTGAAGCACTGCCCTAGAATTTATGTAAATAGGCCCCATGATTTCAGTAGAAGATGCATTCACATTCAGTCAGATACATTACCCTAAACACATTTTTTAAAATCCTAATATCATTCATATTCTTTTAAGCCTCTCTTAAAAACCCACAGGCACATACAGATATATGTGGAATATACATTAAAAAATAATACAACCAAAAGCATACATATGCTTATGAATGTAGGCCAGGGAGTGAAATATTAATAAATATTTTCCCCTCATAAACCAGTCTTATTCCATTTTCTTCTATCTGCAAAATTATAATATTAATCATTCAGAAATATTGATATTCCTGCTCATTGCATTAAAACCATTTACAAACCATAAAGTCTTGTATTTGTACTCAAGTTTCACTCCTTGTTATGCATTCATCATCTGTTATGCTCAAATTAATAATTTTCAGGTGTCCAGTCCATGAGAGGAAAGTGTGCTATGCAACTAGTAATACAGTATGAACAATAGATAAAATGAACTTTATGAATATTTTGTAAAAAGGTTAGGAATAAGAATTATTTGTACATACTACTAGGCAAGTGTTAGTTAATAAATGTTTAATCAATTCTCAGAACACATGACTGAACAACAAACAGTGCACCAAACAAAGCAGCCCCTCAATTAATAGGGTTTTGTCTGTTTGTTTTCGATAAAAATGCTGTTCAACTGGTTCTTGCATTCTTTATCTTACAAGGGTCTCATCCAAAGCTGCTATCAATAGGAATGTTTTCAGTGACTTTAGACAGGCTTTAGATCAATTTCTGACACTACAGAATGGCTGCCTAAAGTCAATCATTTGTGCTGGTACAGCCGGCAACTCAGCACAGATCCTAGCAATCCCAATGAAGGTACCTTCCTTCCTACCCCAAAAAAGAGGAACTCCAAGTTGATATCCAGCAACACTTACAAACCTGATGGCACTTCCCCAAGATAGCTAAATTACAAGCTAGGCACCTAAGTCATCCCTAGAAAGTCACTTCCAAAAGCAATTCAACCCAACCACGTTCTGAAACAGCTTCTAGAGGAGAATCTCTCTGCCTATTAATCAGTGAGAAAACCTAAAACAATTAGATCCTTAAGCATCTGCATTAAATGCAGAGAATTAGGTGGGATGTATCTGTGCAGTAGTGTTTGTCCTTACCACACCACCACCAGATAAGAGAGTACATAAGTCTTTAAATCTAATAAAGCTTTCCTTGGTCAATATGAGGCTCTCCAGGCCTAATAATTGATTCATTATAAAACTGTAATGATGGTTAGAGAGAGAGGACTTGGAAAATATGCTGCAAAAGGAATAAATATAGTTTTTCTTTTAGAATCAACACAAAGAAAAGAGAAAGTTTAATTTTATCATTTCATTCTTCTCTTTCCCACAGATTCTTCAATGACTCATACAATGACTAGATCATAAATGAGCAACATCAGCTCAAGAGAACTAATAACATGGCAGTAAAGGCCTCTGCTATATGTGCCACAGTGCAGCAAAGCAAACAATTAGGGAGCGTACAGGAAAAAGAGTATACTGCAGAAAATGTGCTGATGCCGTTGCATAAATGGTAGTGCTGCAGGATGCTCTGTGAAACTGCTCATTTCATTTCATCACGTTTTGTGAATAGAGAAACTCTATGTGGAGGTGACAAGGATGATTATGGTCTTGCTAAAACTCTGATCTGAAGAGAGATGGAAGGACTAGGACATGATAACTCAGAGAAGAGAGAAATACAGGGAAATAAGAAGAATATATACAAAATTTTGGACAAAAGACAGTGCACAGGCATTCTTTTTCTGCAGAAAAAGAAAATCATAACAGTAAAAGGTGGTAAACAGCAAAAGAAAACTTTTTCACAAAATAACTATCCCATGAGACCCATTGTCACAAAATACACTTGAAGCCATGAGCTTAGAAAGATTTAGGAGCAGGCAAAAAATTCGTAAGACAGCAATTGCTTTAAAATAAGTGAGAGAAAGGTAAACCCTTATATTTTAACCATAGAATGACTTCTCCCTATTGGAAACTTTTCAGAAATGTTGCCAGCAAGCAGATTATCTTACCTTACAGCTGTTGCTTTTTGCTCACAAAGATAGTGAGTGGACTACAACCATTCCTTCATCTTTTCTTAAACGTGTTCTGGGAACCTAGATGAAGTGAAGAATGTTTTTGGTTAAAAATACTGAGTGTCAGCTTAATGCTATAGTCAAAACTGGCTCTGGATGTAGCTTCTTATCCAGCTTTCTTCTCCAGACCCTTAGCATCTATTTGTTACATGTATCACCTTTAATCAAGAATATATATATATATGGGGGGCTGACCTCTGCGGAGGGAGGATAGTCATCTTGTCCTGTCTCCCACTGAGGAGGAACAGGTGTATCCATACGGAAGGTGTTGCTTCAGTAGCCTTTGCCTTTAGTCTTTGCCTTCAAAAACCTTATCTTCTGTGCTCTAGTCTTCTGGACCTTTTCCCTAGCTATATCACCAGAGATGTGTTATTTAGAATCTCAATTCTTTGTTCCCTTAGGTCCACAAAAGCTTGCATTGGCTTCACACCAATTAACCACAAGCTAAGGTGTCTATGTCATCTCAGACACCTTCTGACCTGAGCAAATGCAATGGAAACAGAACGACCATTTCAGAGCCAAAAGTCACGTGCTACAATGGCATATGTTTGGAGAACAGAGCAATTTATACAGAGGGACTGAAAAAAAGGAATATATAGATAGACACAAAAAAACAGCTGGAGAGGATTATGCTTTGGGAGACCATCAGTACTCAAGTAGTTTCTTGATGAGTTAATGCAGCCTGCAGCAACTCGAACATCACCAGCACTCTTAGTCATCTTCTACATATTGACGAGTCAGCTTGAGTTTTTGGAAACAGCATTTGTACACTAAAGGCTTTCGACTGTTCACAACAGTTCAGTTAATACTAATGCTTCTGTTTTGATTCTAGCTAACTTTTTGCCAAAATATCCATAGCATGGTTCAAAGATCAGCATCCTGGGAGAACTATAATAAACAAGTACACAAACTCTCCAGTTACTGGTCAGGTTTAAGCAGGACTGAAATACAACTGTGTATACCTGGAATGAGGATATATTTCCTCAAATATCCTAGTACAGAAAACAGTTAGCCCTTAAAAGTTATCTAAATTAATCAAAAAAATAGAACAGAGGCCACATTAGACGGCCTCCTTCTTCCCTCCTCCTTCCTCCCTCCTTCTTTAATTGCCTTCATTCTATATGCAGATACAAATTAGCCTTAGATCACACTTGTAAAATATTAAAATTCCAGTGGGATTACTGTTTGGCTAACTCTTATTTTGAAGTGGCTTACAATGGATACATCTCCTTAAAGTATAAAAAGCAAAAAGCAAAATTTGTGGGGTGGTTTGTAAGATTTTTATATTCATTTCCCACTGCTTAGAGCAAATTTGCACAATCTGAACATCTCTCTTGGAATCAAAAACCTACAATTTTTTTCACAAAAAACAAAGACCTGATTATGTCATCTGGATAACCTCCTTCCAACACCAGAAAACAGACTATTGTTATTTAGTATTTCTTGTGTTGTGATGAGTCCAAACACTGTTAGGGACTCATTTTACAAATAACACTATGATATTACCTGTCTAGTAGAATTGCACTCTCTGGGATTTAAAACACAGAAAAATAGTGAGGACATGATAACAATAGAGGCAGATGTAATTGGATATTTCAGAAATTGTAGTGAACTCAGTAATCATGAGTGATTGCCAGGATAACTATTTTTCCATTTGCTTGTGCTTAGTGCTTCTAAATACTTTCAGCCTTGAAACTTCCATCTGTGCAGCATGCGTTGCTATACTAAAGCCCAGTGAGGGTGAATTAATAGTGCTCTTGTAATTCACACTTTCAGGAGTGCTTTTTTCATCAGTGTAAGCCACAGTGTTAATGCCATATCTTTGTACTTGTATTTCAGTGCAGAAAACACCTTGGTTCATACTTCTTCATTTTGGCTATGTTTCAACAAAGCACTTAAATATGAGCTTAACTTTAAAGCATGAGGAGTCTCACTGATTATAATGAGACTACTCATGTGTTTAAGGTTAAGTATGTGCTTAAGTGTTTTGCTGGATTAGGACCTCAGATATTATTAACACTGATTTATTGGGGAGTAGGAGGGCGGGGGATAAGAGAGAGAAAATGCATGTTTCAAGCTGTAATGTCTGACTTTTTATATATTAATATTGCCTTAGATGAAATATGTACCTGAAGTATAGGGAAAAGGTGAGAATGTTTTGTTCTGTATCTCAGAAGTTCCAACAAATATGTGATTGGGAAAATGGATTTTACATATAGTATCTTCCTGTTTCATTAGAAAGCCACAAACACTGCATTTTCTTCAAAAGAATTATTATTTCTGTTTGATTTATCAATAATGCTCTTGCTGTAATTATGGTAAGAATAATGAATGGTTCTTCTGTCTGCCATGAATTATGCTGCCTTGCACACAGTGAGCCTGGTGGGCTTTAATGATGCCTCAGATAAATGAAACACATTAAAGTTTGTTATGCACGGTCATTTTCAGTGTAACAGAACTATATGCCCATTTATGAGCCAAACTTTTACAAAAAAACACTACTTGAAAAAGATAAAATAAAGATACCTCTAATTTTTCCCTTTTATTAAAGGGATTGACATATGTTGGTAGAAGAACTCATGTTTGCGATTTAGTATGATTCTCCTACAATTTGTCAATGGCTGTTGGCCACCCTTTCTCGTACCAAAGAGCATGCAGGAGGACTCACTGACATCACAGCAACTATTGATGGAGTTTATTATCCAATATGTTATCCAGTGAGAATGAGAAGTAACAGAGTTCGGTCCGTATAGCACCACTATTAGCTTCACTAGGGACAAGCACAGGCCCTCGTCATACTGTCAAGAGCATCCTTTTTTGGAATGGAAGGAATATGCCATACTTTATATCAGAACAGAATGTAACCTTCAAAGGACCTTATTGTCAACTTCAGAGCCTGTTTTTTTCCTAAAAATTTCACGACAGAGAAATAATTTGGCTATTTTGATGGTGTTAAACTGAAGGATTTCCCAGTCTCATTTTGCATTTTGTCTGGCCATTTGGAGTGGTTACGCCTGTCACCTCATCACTAAATCCAGTAATGAAAATGGACCTTTTAATGAGTTACATACAATGCATAATTGCTGTAAAACTCTAACATCCTTTATGCAAATGATTCTTTGGAGATCATTAATTAGTTTTTGAGGAATATTAATTTCTCCAAACCAAAAAAATATATATATTACTACAGGGAAATGGGCTTGAATTAGTTTTAACTATGATAAAATTACACTCTGTGACAATTAATCAAGTGGAGCACGAGAGAGCCTGGTTTAAAATGAGAAGTATACTGTTAATACTGCTTCTCATGGTTACATCTAATTAGTATGCATAAATAATATTTTAAGAATATAAGTTATGTGAGCTCCAGAATTCTTTCTGCTTGCACCTTGATTTGAAAAAAAACATAGATACCAGTAGTTCAGAGTTACGCCTGTGTCAATATGATATGATGATAGGAACATACTTCTAAAACATGAAAATTTTAATCAGTGCCCCAAGAGTGCATCTATTTGTATCATAGGGCAGCTACAAAACAGCTTGAGTTCAGGCTATTAAAAAAAAAAAAAAAAGGAAAGTAAAGCCAAGTGATTCTACCCTAGCAAAACTGTGATTGAGATACTTTAGTAGAAACAGAGCTGCTCTTGGGCATCATATAAACTTATTATAAAGCACTAAAATAACACTACAAAGTTAATTTTATTAAAATTAAAAATGCCTTCCTGTCCATCACTCTCACATTAAATGGAGCTCTAAGGAAGAGAACAGTTGATCCACTTTGCAGTATTATAAATAGCCACAGATTGTTTTCTAAACAGTTAAAGAATACTGTTCAATTAAAAAAAAAAGTGTTATGTTGCTGTTAAGTGTAAAACTTTATTTCTGGAAAGCTTAGACAAACAATTTGTTTATGTACAAATATGGAGCCAGATGCTGCTCCCAGATACATTCACATAAATCCAGACTACCTTTTGTGAATTCATTACTCCACTTTATAACTAGTGTAACAGATCAAAATTTGATATTTAGTTCTTAATAACATACTGAACTCTTTAATTCTTGTTGATCCCAAACCTTCAGTTCTACAGTCCAAAGAACTCCAGTGCTGCTTTTGCACCATCCTGGAGGGAGGCCAGGCTGCTTTAATCCTACTTTCTCCTACTGCACGTAACGATACAGTCCGTATATCTCTGAGGACATGGTACAACAGCAGTAGAGGCATAAAATGCACTCCAGGAAACTGAACCATTCCCAGAAAATTCTTCTTTCTGTGTGCACAAGTAAAGGGCCACATGGTAGTGTTCATGTGGGGACGTACCTAGTTTCCCAGATTGGTGCTGATCTCAGCAGTCTCCTGGACCTGGAGTTCAGCAGTGGTGTTTTTCATCCTTTTCACTCACAATGCAGATGGGTCTTTATATCTCTGGGGCTTTCTGTAAGCTCAGCAGACATGCTCTATAGTGTGTCTCAAGATCAACCGAGGCAGGGCTGTGACACGCATCCACAGAAAGACAGACGTTTTCCCAGATCTTGCAGTTTAGACATAGCAGAAGGTCCCTAACAATTTCTCCTGATGGTTCTCCAGGCTGGTATTCTAGTACACAAGGTATAAAGCTCTCGCTACAATCCCTGACACTCCCTCACTTATTCATAAACATATACTCCCTTTGATTTTGTTGGAATAACTCCCTAGTTTATTAGATTTTTATTTGAGGGCCTCATGAAACATTTAATTACTCAGCATTACTCTTTATGTCATGGGATTTAACATCTAACCAAGCCTATTTGTGATAGCGATACGGAATGCTGTGGCCTTGGGCATTCTTGACTTTTTCTAAAAATATTTATCTTTATGCTAAACTTTTAATATTCATGAAGACTCCCAGAGTTAGGATAGATTTTTGTATAGTTCACAATAAATAAGTAAATAAATAAATGGCTTTTGCACATTATGTGCTGCTAACTCTAACCCCCACCCTTCCAAACAAATGGCTTTAGTGCTCTGACCAAGTATGATGCACTATAAACAGGAGCTGGCACTGCTTTTATCTAAATAGGTGTAATATGTTTATACTGTGTTTCAGATTTCCCAAGGGAATGAGAAGTTTTTCTTTCTACTTTGTCCTAATGATCTTTTTTTAACATGGAAAATTATTTAAAAAGACAGACTGATGACCAAAACTAAATTAATATATCTCCCAATGCATTGCTGTTACGCTCAGGGTTCTTTTTCTAATTGCAGGCAAAAAACTCAACTGAATTATACAATTGTAGTTATTTGTGTTTCAGTGTAATTTAAGACCTTCACAAACATATGTAAATTGCCATTTTCCAGGAGAGCAATTCCACTTTCTTCTCGCAAGTAATAGCAGTTATGGAATACCCTCAACTTTATCACCTGGATTTACTAGACCAGTAAATCAGCATAATAAAACTAGCTTCAGAATGCACAGATCCAAACTTAAACTTGTTTTTCAAAACCAGCTTACAAATGTACTAAACTAACCTGTGATTTCTTATCCATTAGTGCAGCACCGTCCACATTCAATAATTGAATAACTAAAGCTTATGAAATACATTTTTTCAAGTGTCCAACATGCTTTACAGACTATTCCTACAATTCTGAACAATAACAACTGGAATGTGGGATTCCCGTAGGAATAATGTGAGTATAGGATCCTGACATCTGTGAGAAGTGTTCATTTTTCAAAACATGCTGTCAATATGTCATTAATATTAAGAGAAATAAGGTTAGTAAAGTTCAATATATATTGAAGAGTTTCCTTGACATTTAACACATCATATTAAAAGCTTCTTCAAGAGGAAAGAAATATCAACTTGTCACCTAGAGATTGAAATTGAACTGCTCTGAGACAAACTGCTATTTCTTCCCCATGATGAAATTCACAGGATGGGCAAAATGTCAAGATAAAAATAAACCATCTGAGAAAAAAAAATAAAAATCAAAAGTATAGCCATTGATAAAGCTACTGCCAAAATAATCTAGAAAATCCAGTTACTCCCGATAATAATATATGACAGAAATGCCCACACATTCAGATCTGCTCCTGAAATATAGTGAAAGGTATTACTGAAGGTATGTTCTCCTTGTTCCTTGCAGTTTGTTACATTCCTTGGGAAGTAAGTAGTTCCATTTTCTAAGGCAGAACACATTTTGAAATCACAAAGCATAAAAATATTTTTTCAGATTTTTGAAACAACATTATAAGGAAAGAAGAAACCATACAGCCCTATGAAATAGTATCCAGTGAAACTGATTGCCAAATCATGTATAATCATAGTAGGACAGTTTTACATTGAAAGATACCTGAATAATTTTACTGAGTGTATTCATCAGCAATAAATATTGTCGAGATATGTTAAATATATTGCTGAACAAGCAATATCAAGCACAAAAGCCTTAGTCAGGAAAACTAGGTAGAAAGATATTAATAAGAAAGATAGGATCAGACCAATTATTTCATAACAGATTTTGATGTCTGGAATTACAAAACAGGTATGCTTGCTCAACTGCAGCTCAGTCTTTTGCTTTGTGTGGCCATGATTTTTCAAGAAAAAAAAAAAAAAATGCTCTTAATTTTTCTTTCCAGTAGTCAACAAAATGTTTGTGTCTGCTTGCAGCTTATAAATGCAAACTCTGGCTGCCAGTTAAGAACAATATGTTACACTAAAGCTTGCCACAAATTTTAAAAGTATTCACAATAAATATCTTGTAATATATAATATATCAGGTACCTCCTAATAGCTACCTAGCATTTCAGAAATATATAGAAACTCAGCTGAGTTTTAGCCTTTATCCTTAATTCTTTGATACATGTATTAGTAGCATCATATATTTTAGTTGCATCTTTTCTTTCTTTTTTTTTTTCCACCTAAAAACCAAACGTATTTTTTCTCTTCAATGCAGATGCATGCTCCAGAATTGGAGCTTTAATTTAAATTCCAAGCAAAAGTTTGCTGAGCTCTGCCTGACTACTTGACACATCTCCATTTCCCAAATGCTTTTAAAAGTTGACTATCAAATGAAAGATCAAAAACGTATACTCTCTCCTTCACCATCTTTTCAAATAAGTTATCTGATAAAGTCTCCCCTACACCAAATGACAGAGAAGCCAATAACTTTTAAATGGATCACTCTTTTTTTTACCAAGAAAAAAAAAAACCCTGTATTTCCTGCAGTGTACAGAAATTCATTAGACTGGTATCATAAATGTGGCTGTGACTAAGCATTATAAATCCTTCATTGTCTGATAAAAAAATAAATACTAGCTGCTTCTCTAGAAATTAGTTTTCCTTGAAGTACACATTTTTTGTATATCTTTGCACCTGTTTGCTTAAAAAGTAATCTATGGTAGAGGAGAGTCCTTTCTAGATTTTAGGATTCTAGGATTTTCCAAATATAGTCAGATTAACTATATCAGCCACAAAGAGAATAAATAGAAAAAATATTGTAAAAATAGTTTGAAGAAATTTCATTTTCCTTGCAATTGTGCCTCAAAAATTTCAAGTGATGCTCTTAAACAAGCTCAAGGAATAACACATGAACTATTCTGAAAGGCCCAGAACATGTTCTTCATCTTTTTTTTTTTTAAATTCTCCTTGAAAAGGCCATATATAACACATACAAAACTGAATTTTCATTTAGGATTCATCACGTTAACTCTTAATAGTATTTCAAAGCAAGGGAAAATTCATTTTGCATGCACACATAAAAGCAAGTACTCACACAAAAATAAAACAAAACTACAACAATTATGTTAAAAGAACACCATAAGACCACGGAGGTAAGCTTCCAAACATTAAGGAATGCTTATCTTTACGTTTCCTGTGCATCCTTCTTTCACTCTCCGGTCCCTCTTCATGCATAATCATCATGACAAGATCTAATTATATGATCACTTTTCCACAGGACCTCTGCTTCATTCAGTGCAGAGAATGCTCACCTAAAGAGCAACTACTCAATATTTTGTTTTCTCCTTATTTTTCAATGTATGACCCCAGGCCTTATTTACTGCATGCTATTCAAATCCTTCTCTCAAGACAGAATTGCTAATTTCCTCATGAGTTTCACTTGGTGCTCATCTCCACAGTACTTAAATAGTTAAAAATATTAATTAACCAATGTTCACAACACTCCTGCAAGATTATGGAGAACTGAAGCATAAATAAATTAAGGTCAAAAAGACCTAATCATTTGGTGTCTATAGATAATGATCTCTTTCGGTGTGTATTTCTTTCCCCTTGTACAAAGACTGAGGCTTGGATCATTTATTAAAAACATACATATCCTATATAATTAAGATCTGCAACATAATATATATGCAGAAGGCCAAACTATGGCTACAAAAGTAACCTTAATTCTGAAATGTCCTGACTATAAAATGATTTATGCTGCAGTGATAATAAAATTCTTATAAGGAAGCTTCTGAGTCAAATTTTCTAAAATCTTAATCAAAAAAATCTAGATCCATTGCACAATATGAAACTGATACCAACATGGTTTATATCAGGATGACAAACCTTTGTGCTGCTTGAGGTGAAAGACTGGGGACAGTGGTAACCATTTGTAATCTCCTGTGTGGACCAGGGCAATATATTCTCCAGGAAACAAGATTTTCATTGTCTCCATTCTTCTCCCCGCACAAGAGTGATCCAAACCTATTCCAGGCCTCTCTCTTTTCCATGTCTTTTCTGCGATAATCTCATTCTCTTGCTGAAACTTCATGTTGTAGGAGATGGGATAACATTACACAGCTGTGAAAATATTTAGGGAAAGCCATTCAAATCTACTAACAATACGCTATGTTGGTTTTCGTAACAGATTCAAAATCAGATATCCAAGAACATTTTCATTTCTGGATGGCTGAGAACTTTTTAACATTTGTCACTTTGGTGATAAATTTAGATTGATATGTCTTGTGAAACATTTCCCATCAAAGATAGAAGTTCTCTGATAAAGATAGATCTGTTAAGATTCAATCCTGTAAAGTAAGCCATTAGTATGCATTAATGTCTAGCCTTTCTCTGCAGTTTCACGTATTACATGGACTCTGAATTAGAGCTTATTTTTCTGAAGGAATTTAAGTTTTCCAAGGCATCCTCTCTCACAAAGGCATAATCACCTATCTGAAAACCCAGCTAATTTTCTTCTATCATACCTGGATTACAAAGGCAAGCTGGAGCTAAAGTGAAATAAAGAGATGTATCCTTTTCTTCTTCTACTTATCACTCATCAGCAAGGCACATGCTCCAGCATCATGAGGATTGATCACAGCTGAGCATTTGCACTGTCCTCACCTTCCCCAGTTACACCTGGGAGCAGACAGCTACTAACCTACTGCTATCTCTTGAGGGTTGTAACTGTAGTGATGTAAACCAACTGTTTAATTTTCAAAAAAATAATTAGAGCACAGTTTACAGACCCTTTGAAACTGCTGTGTTTAGTGACCTCTAGTGTTAAGGGTCTGAGTTTATTTTCTTGTAGGATACAATGCTTACAAAGATCTATAAGCTGTAATCAGTTATAGCTGGGTTCAGGGATGCATATAAATATGATTTTCCTCTTCCATCTCTGTCTTTACATAGCTATTCTTTTTTAACAGAAAGTTTCTGCATATACTTGTCCAAACCTGTCCCAGTGTTAAGGACATTAGTCATCTTTTTCTTATTTGAAGTAGTGTAGAGACTCCACTCTCAGGGTGGTAAACTTAAGGCTAAGTCTCTGCTTTGTTCTGGAATTCGTGGAAGATGAGCTGAATCAGAGAAGGGTCTCTAGTTCTAGAAATTAGTCTGCTCATTAAAGATGGAAATTAAGCCTTTACTGAAATACTGAAATATGTGCCTTTCCTAAACTGCATACACTGCCTGACATTGCATTACTGTGGCCATGAGAGAACTAAGGAAAAAGCACTGCATGCCAGCTCAGATACTGGCATGCCCTGGGTGATCTGTAAGAGATTTTCTTTTCATTTCATGCATTGTATTTAAGGGCAATAGGGAGGTTGGAAGTAAATAAGTGGTTCTGTAGAATAATGGAATCTACTTAAAGAGAACCTCAAAGTAATTTATCACCCTTTCTGTTCATTAATTGTTCTGAACAGATTTGTATACATAGATATAACTAGCTTTTTTCTGAAACAGAAATTAGGAACTCTTCCTCAGGGAATCTGAAAACTGGTATTGGATATGCTATAGCTGTGGATTAATAGTAGAATAAGGATGGGATGTGAATGATGCCACTACCCTTCAAAGGCTAATGTCTGACACTTTTTATGGGATTTATATAAATACATATAAATATATAAAATTACATCTTAGGTATTTAACACCTATCTGCAGAAACTTGAAGTAGAAGACTCGTGATTTCACAGTTGAAATACAGAAGGATGTTCCAAACCAAGGAAATGTTAGGAAATAGTAATAAAGTATAAAGTAAATATAGTTAGAAAAAAGGACAAGCATCACTGGTAGAATGTAAGCAACAAAAAAAAAAAAAAAGAAAATTGAATGAAAAGCCAAATGGAAAAAATACCTAATTTCTTAAATTCTTGAAAATGAGGGGGGGGAAACGACAATAGAAGAGCAAAAAAAAAGGGAGTTCAAAAAGCAGCATGACAACAATGGGCTAAGAGTATGGTTTTAAAAGCAGAGATCTGCATGAAGTGCTAAGAAGGGCTAGGGAAAAGATGAGATAATGTGGAATGAGAGTTGCCAAAGATATCACAGCCAGCAAGAAAATTGAAGAAGCTTGAGAAAATTTTAGCTGCCTCAGCAAATGAAAAATGATTGACTCTTCAGAGCTGCAGTGGATAGAGAGAATTTGTATGTAGCCGAGACATGAGGGATGAATGGCAAAGACAAACGAGTTGAAAATGACACAAGGTATGGCCTTAGCTGTCAGAGAACATGGTGGTACTGTAAATATACTAGAAAACGGGGAAAACAGGGAAAGTTTTAAAGAAAAGCAAGGAGTGACAAGCTGAAATATGTGATAGGCTGGAAGCAAATGGCTCAAGATTTAGAAAAATTGTTTGTTAGCCACTGATACATTTTGATGTGTAAGAGCCGCTGGGATTGATGGCAAAAGAAGCAAATGCAAATGGAAAAATCAAGTAGAGGATGCATAGGGTTGTATGATGAAGTGCACTGAAAGACCTTAAAAAATTAAGATACACTCAAGGAGGATACAGCCCAGCTACAGGACACCACTCCCGAGAAACTCCGGGTAAGAGAATATGACCAACTTTGTCAAAAGCAGAAAAGAGAAACATCTCATCTGACACCAAAGCAGTTTTCATAAACTTACTTGAAAGTATTGTAATTCTATTTCACTCAGACGTTTAAAAGGAAAACAATGAAAAGAGCCGGCTGTCAAGCATGGGATGTTAATGACAATGGAATGCACTGGAAGAAGGTGGCTAATAGCTCTTTGTTGTTACCCATCCATCAACCAGACGGTGCAGGAAAGCAAAGGGAAAAAGGAATTGGAAATGGCATTTCTGTAAATCTGTGCTTTGGACGTCGTAAACTAGGCCTAAAACTTTATTTCTTCCTTAATTGCAAGGAAATTTACTCCAATATATTGCTTTGAAAACATCACACAGTGATAATTTGAATATAAATACCATATTTCTCTTGGTTTGAGTTGATTTTCATATTATTTGCATTCCTCATAAGCCTGCTTGTGACTTAATTAACATACCTTTATTTTTATGCACAGCACGTATATGGAAAAAAAAATCTCACACACCAGGGAAACTCAAAGAGGTCTTCTAAATAAGGACATGGAGAAGAGCCAATCCAGCTAATCAATAGCCTAAATATTTTTTAAATAAAAACAATGAGCAAGAGCCTCAGCTCTAATTAAATGTGTTTTAACTCTGGTAGCACAATGGGCACTTAACAATGCCTTAAACAAGCAGTTAAGAGTTTCGCAGAGCAGGGAGTCCTTGAACAGCATAAAGCCAGAATAACCACTTTATATCTCCTACATTAAACGTTGGATGTGGGAAATGAAGAGGGAAGGAAGACCCACTCTAGGGGGCTGCTGGGGAAGGAGGCTGGTTGTATTGTTATTCATGCTGCAGTAGCCTACCTGGCACAGCCCCAAGCAACTGAAATGAGGGCATGGTAAGTTACCTGCTACCTCACAACTGAGTAACGAGGTAGTGAATAGAAACATTGCTTTCCTTTGCCCACCGCTCCCTCCCAGATGATTCAGATCAATATCTTTTACAAACTCACTGGATATAAAAACATACCCAGTGCAAATCCGGAACATCAGAAGGAGAGAAGCAGACGTGTCGCTCATCTTACAGTCCAAACACAAGAAGCAAAAATAGTTTCCTTCATTACCAAGCAGGTTTGTCTTCTCATTCAGCTTCTTCACCTGTTCCCTATTTATTGCCTTTAAGTCAGTATTCTACATTTGTATTTCTACAAGGACAGTAATTACTTTATAGTAGCAGCAGGGGAGATGAGGAATCTAAAGGTATTGTGCTTAGGCTTTACTAAGATGTACAATATCTATTTTATTTAATTTCTGCAGGCACACACAGTTTGGTGGCAAGTTTTGTGGTCTGATCTGACTTAATTATGCTCATCTTGTGTTGTTTTATTAATTTCAATGGAGGCTGTGTAGTGCCCTTGTTAAAAATTATTTTGCTGTTAGTAGCAGGACATATTTTTAATAGCGAGCCAAGGAATCGGAGACATAGCCTGGCAATCATATGGTAAGGACTCTATATGAATTAGAAACTAGCTAATTGATAGATCTCAAAAAGTAGCTGGGGAAGGATAATCAGCCTTGGAAGGAATTGTTTCAAGGATGGGTTTAAAACAGATTGTCTCTGGCTGCCATAACCTATTAATATTTTTATGAATAAAAATTACCAGATGAGTGGTGAATTCTTCATATTATGAAATCTTCAAAGCCAGATGGGTTTATTTAAGAAAGATACACTTCAGTCAAATACCCCTTCATTGAACCTAATATGGTATATCTGGGAAGTGTTACTGACTGTGTAATACATAAGGTCAAACTACATATTGTATGAATCTGAATTTAAGATTAAGTTCATGTTATCTTAAGTATATACTTCCATGAATTTTATAACTCCAGAAAGACAGGACCCACATCTTCACAATCATAAGTCAAGCCTAAAAGGAAATAATGAGTATTAAAGTTTTAAAAACGCAAAACATTATAAAAAGACATCGATTTAGGACTTCTTTGCCTTCAGATTTTGGGCCTCAAGGTTCATGTTTTCAAGCTTTGAGTCTTTTGCAACTAAAATATTCAGAAGTATTTAGTCTTTTTTTTAATGTCTACAATTCTGACATAAAGGCAGGGGTTCAGGATATGGGCCTTTGTAGGAAACACAAATCGCTGTGAGATTTTTATTGAAATTATAGGTGTTTATAAGAAAATAATTATTAAATAATCTTTTTCAAGTATACTATGCTCAAACTCTGATTTGTTATCTCTATCCTTAGGAAATGTTGTGGCACTTAACTTAAGATCATTGGGACCAATGAGATATAAAGTCACCTTTTTTTCCAATAAAATGCTAATTCCCAAAGTTAGAAAACAAAAGAAACAAAGCAGTAAACATGAATATAAAAATGTGCTATTATAGTTCAGTAAGAACATGAACAGCTCTGCAATCCTATAAATATATTTGCCCCACAGACATTCCTAGTTGTTTTTAGCATATTATATTATAAAAGAACTGTAGAAGCCTTCTTATTATGATTGAAATTTGCATGTAAAGCACGGATGGAAATTTATTTACAGCACTTATTCCTCTGCTTTTTGCAATGGACCCTTAAGAACAAAATGAATATTCAACTAAATGTTCATCATGTACGATGACTTTTTAAAGATGTCTTTAATCTAGCTTTTCACAGAACAATTGTTGAAAATAATTCTTGATTTGTAATATACTAAAACTTATTTGCTTCCACAGCTGCATTAAAATGAGAGGTCCAAACTTGGAGAGTAAGACAAGCATAAAGCAACTAATGCTGTTAGGTTTAATCATGTCTATCTACTTTAGGTGGATGGTAATTAATATTTTATCAAAGACTAAAGAGCCATTGTATTCACTTGTTGTTGAAAGCATGTTCTACTATTTCAGTTTTTAAATTGTGTCTTAGTTCTGTATTGAAAAAGAACAAAAGATAAGAATATAATATTTCCTCACATATCTGCAAACAGTCAAGGAGAAGCTAAAAAAAATTATTTAGCTTCTGGTCTGCCTCTCATCACTGGAGAATTGATACCAGGATTTTTAAAAGGAAGCTGTCGCAGTACTTAATGGTACCCCAATGTTGATGTGTTCACCTTTAATAAATAATTTACAAGAGTCAGTGAGCTGCCACAGCTATGGAACATGAAGCTAAGCAAAATCTATGTCCATTGGGAAACATGACAAATCTATATGGACCCAGGGAACTTGCTCGGTATCAGAGCTGTCAGTACCTGCTTGCCTGAGCAGGGCCAGTTCTGACATTAGAGAGAGCAGCTGTTCCCAATCTGCAATGCACACAGCTTTAATAGTGCATGAGATACTTTTCCCTTGTACATGAGTGTTGCCCACAGTTTTAGCTGATGGGTAGATGCTGCCTGGCACAAAGCAGGAGCTGTTTCCATCTCTAAAGCTGGTAGCCCCCCCTAAAAAGGTGGGGAACGCCTCACTTCATTAAAGTCACCATCTTTTGCAGAAAGCACGTGAGCATTTGTCATTTGCTTTCTGCATGGTTGTAATGCTACTGGCACTGTGTGGACTATTCGTAATATCGAAAGCACCATGAATTAAAGTATAAGGACCGAATCATAGTGGAGTATTGAAATATTTGTCTGCTGTTGAGCTGGGTTTCAGAGAGCCAGCAATAACACAGAAAGAAGAGCAGTGAAAAGACCCTTTAACTAGCCCGAAGTCAAACCAATAATTTCCAAAAAGCAGGGCAGTGCTGTGCTAACTTCCCAGTTTTAGCCATCACCCAACTAACCCAGAGTAGGACCAAGTTTTCAGAATACTGTACTTCCTAATCTTGAAAATTCTGCATAGTTGTAGAGCACCCAAAAAAGTGCATTCACATTCTCTTCTTACAGCCTAATCACACCTTTGCAAATGCATCTATAATTCTTAGTACCTCTGTTTCTCCATCTGTCAAATGTAGATAAAAATACTCTAAATTACAGAGCTGCTGTGAAGCTTAATTTATTAATGCATGTACTTTGAGATTCAAAATTGAAAGGAATCATACATATGAATTATTATTATTATTACTGTTCTGTTTCAAAAATATTTTGAAACAATAAAAGAAGCAGCAAAAGATGGTATTTTGAAAACATCAGTTGTTAAATCCTTTTGAATATCAGTATGCTGAAGGTATCAAACAAATCCATTTTATTATACAGCAACAGAACAAGTAAAATCATTACAGCTGTTTCTTAGTTCAAATGGGCCAGAGTTCTCTCCATTCTCAATAAGTCTTTTCATAACTGCATGGAAAATTTCGGACAGGAAAAGAAGGCAAGGTAATCATGATTTCTCTTGAGAATTCTTGCTAATAATACCACTATCTGTTATGCAGTGCACGTGTATGACAGTTTGGGGTCTATCAGAATTTCTATTGTATCCTTTTTTTTTTTGCATGGACTTGTCTAAGTTGGCTGAACGTTTCACCAGAAATGATAACCTATGGTACTGTTAGCTGTTCAGTCAAAATAGTCAAATTTAACAGCCTGAAGCAAGTCACAAAGGCTATATTTAGGACCCTAAATCAGGGGCCTTATTTCACAGATACTTAGCATTGCTAGTTGCCCTACATGCCATAAGCAATCTCATCATAACAGAAGTTCCACCACCAAATGCCTGATGCATTTGTGCGCTGTGGTGCTCATCCTCCACAGCCCTGACTCTTGTGCAGCCACGTGTGAGCAGAACAGCACAGTGTTCCACATCATTTTCCACCGCCAACTAGCACTTATTTATATCTTAGTAGCAGTATATTGGCTTTATAGGATCCTACACAGCAGAGTACAGTAAGAGGTAGGCTATTATATTGTATGCATTATATCACAAATTGTATTTTACATAATAAGAATATTTTTCCAGATAAAATATATCCAAAAAGTAATGTGCCACACGATTAGCCCATAGAAGCATCTAACTGAATATCCATAATAAAGCTATTAATATCAAACACATAGTAATTTCCAGGTAAACTTTCAGAAGAGTTCTAGTTCCACTAGGCTTGCTCTGTACTCTGTTTACACTGTAACTCTTAATAGCACTACTAACAGACTTGACTCATTAGGAAAACTGGATGGCAGAGTTTAAGTAGATTCAGAAAGTGTGCTATACATCCCTATAATTTTTCATAATATTTTATTTTCTCTTCTCTCAGCTAGTAAAAGAAATTCTTTCAAGCAGGAGCAGCCACAGCTGCTGCCCTTAAATATTTGGCAGTTTTGCTTACAGTAAGATTAAGTTACCTCAGAGTCTGCAATACTGTCTTCTACTTTGTACATTTGAAAGAGGAAATACTCTAAACACTGCAAATAATACAGTTAGCTTGCTGGAAGTCCTTAGGGCATAGACATATGTTGCGAATAAGCAGCCTGAGCAATTACCACCCCCACCTGTTTATTACCACCCCACAGCTGGAAATTACACCCCCACGCACACTGCTGGAACACCCTAATCATCCATACGGGCAGTCATGGTTAGCTCCAATGAGAAGCAGACAGCCTAGCACCAGCCACCTTCAGAAGAACAGAAGAAATCCTGGCAACAGAACAGAATAATATCGAGATGGTAAAATTGTCAGTAATAGCGCCTAAAAGGTGCAAGTGATAACATTTTGTTGGAAGCAAACAGAAGCCTGGCTCTCCTTTGCTCAGGAGCGGTATGAAGCAGTGGCCCTCATGCTCAGTCATTGCATGAGCTATGCCGAAGGAATGTCTGTGCCCCACCAGGTACCTCGCTGATCCGGACCCTTCCCAGCTTGGTTCCAGCACAGTCCCATCCCAACAATCGTGCCTGGTGACTGTGGGGCTGTGGCTGACCCTGGTCGCTGTCACTGGCCATGCTCTGCTCGTCGCTTTCAGGTGCATGGTCCCGAAAGTTTTTGGGTGCTTGTCTGCCTGGTCCTCACCCTCAGCTCCTAACTCGCCTTCCTTTGGCGAGCAGCCCGGCTCCTGCCGCTCCCTGACACCTATCTCCTGCATACAAGTATCTTTATATCAGTAAGCTTGGATAACTTGCTCCTGAATCCCTTAAAAAGAATAGATAAGGAGAAATCTGGCCTGCAGGATTGTGCAACAGAAAGGAAAAACATAAAGGCGCTATAACCGTGGCTTTCGAAAAGCAGCACCCATGCAGAGCATTGTTATAGGTGGCTCTCACAGCATTACTCTCCAAGCAGGCCATAAGCACAGTTGCATTTCTTCCACTTGGAGCAGCGTTTCCCCTCCAGCTGGAAGACTTCACAGACTTCACCAAAGCTTGTACACTGAAAAGAGGGCTGCTTATACCAACTATAGCAAGTGCCAAGGAGCAGAGGGAGGAGGAGACGTTCCATCCTGTAATAGGAATTTGGTGGAAAAACACTCTCTTCCATTTACCATCTACTGCCAGGAATCCTGCTCAAAACTAATGCTGTAAGCCATTTCTCTTCCAAGAATTTAGAAACGGGTGCAATATAAGCCCTAGCATCCAATATTTTAATGGTTACAGCATTCATACAAGCTACAAAAGACATACATTGCAGTCACTGACATAGATAAAAGCAAGTATCCAAATCTCCCTTTTTCTCGGGCGAGAGCCTGTCCTCTACACGGGATCACTCAGCCTCACTTTTTGAAGCTATTTCATCGCATTTAAAATATGAAAAGAAATATGTGAGCCAGCAGAGAACGATTCTACAGTCTTGTGGGTACTACTTTCTCCTGGGAAACCAACATTTCAATCAGTGCTCCAATGAATATTTACACAAAGAGAAAAAGCTCCTAGAGGAGAGATTCACAGAGACTCCACGGAGAATGCCCTGTTTGGGATTAAGTACCAGAGAGGCGCTTAGGCACTGCTCACTGCTGTCAAGACTTTACAGTCCACTGGCTTCTGCGAGGAAGCCAGCCTGGGAAGTTTCCATCCTCTCTTCTTCCCTTCTCACTCTTTCTCCCATCCTCACAGCCTCAGATGTGGAGTACTGTTACCGGGAGGCCACGCTGCTATAAAACACGTCAATTAAATAAACCATTCCTCCCCAAAAGCTAGTGTTTTAACTTGAATCATTTCACTAACCTGGCAGACAACACGTACCACCTATCTGTGCAAGTATGCAGAAAGGCTCAGAGGTCTGCAGCACACGGGTGGGGATAAGTTGTAGGATAGTGGGGATAACAAAAGGCAAAGGCAAGGCGAAACAAGGAAGGCAAGGCAAGGCAAGGAACACTTTGCTAGGGAAAATGTTTACGGGCCTCCATTATAGTGAAACTGAGCTATCTCTAGGTGAAATTTGAGTTTAGGTATCCAAAGACTTTATCAGAAGGAACGTAGACACTTGAATGAGATTCCTCTCATCTGTAGCCAATAAGCTTAGATGCCCAGCATAACTTATTTTTGTAGGTTCCTTATACAGTCAATGGAGAGTTGAAGGGCATTTTATTTAATCTGTCTTAGACATCTACTTAGGACGGGCTGAATCACACTCTGGAAGGACGTGGCTAAACGCAGAACATGTAGACGCATTGGCTATTGAAGGAAACTGAATAAAAATATTTAAACTAAACACTTAGTATTTCTATCACTGAGACTAGCTGAGTTCCACCCCTAGGTGCCCACACAGCTGCCAGAGGAGATGGCAGCTGAGAAATTGTTTCATACGTGCCAGAGTTGCCTCCGAGATGGACACTGTTCTTTGAGATACCTTTTTGCTTTACGTTTCTGGCCCGCTGAAATAAACCCTTTAGTCTTGCATGTTACTAGCTCGTAATGAAGGAAATGGCTGATGATAGGAATCAGGGTTTCACAAGATCAGTACTTTACTGGAGATACCATCTATACCTCCTTTCAGAGTGGTAAAAGATAATGTAAAACCTCACATTATTTTGCATGTATGGTTATTTCTCCCCACGTGCATCACATTGCAATTACCAACATTGAGCTTCCACTATCATTTTACCGTTCAGTCATGCAATACTGGGGTATTCTCCTGAAGCTTGCCAGCACTGCCTTTCATTTTTATTACCCTAAATATTGTGGCCTTGCCAGCGAATTTTCTAAACTCGTTTCCTTCCCCTTTTCCTTATTATTCGTGGGCAAGTGAAACAGCGGAGGTGTCAGTGAAGGCTCCTGTGAGGCTCCACTGATAACCTTTTACCACTGTAAAACAGATCATTTAGTGCTGCTCTTGTTTTTCTATCTTTCAGGTAACAATAATCCAGAAAAGGACTCTTCCCTCTTACTGTATAACAGCTTTGATTCCTTAGAAGCTTTCAGCGCAGGGCCTTTGTTAAAAGCAGTTTTAAAATCCATGTATAGCATATCAGTTGGATCACCCTTACCGATAGTACATTTCTGAAATTACTCCCATGTTTTATAAACTCTGCACTATCAGGGTGCCTAAGAAAGTTGGGGAGAGTGTATTTATGGCTAATTCATCTATAATATAGATTTATTTATTCACCAATACAACTTGACACTCAGTATTTTCCTTTTTAATAAAAATGTCCTGTAATATTTCTTATATTTTAATAAAACAGAGATTGTGCAAGTAATCTTTTCTCTCCCAGAGTCATAATGGGCCTCATAAAAATTGGCATTTAGATGTAGATTATATGTTATGCTGGAGATAACAGATAACGTTATCAGTTGTTTTACAATTACAACAGGAAAAGTATTGACAAAAAACAAACAACACAAACTAAACTGACTCTTGCCAATAATACCTGACTTTGACAGGTCCCTGACTGCCTACCTGTTTATATTAATCTTTTAGGCAGCATAAAATTAACAGCCTATGTTCCACTTGTAAAATAGTTTTATTGATAGACTGCGCTTAAAAGGGTCTAAATTTCTCTTTTTCTTCTATTTTTTAAAGAGCTCCTCCACAGGATCCATATTTTAGCAAAAATTCTTTCATCTTACAGTGTGACCTTATGCAAACCATACAGCAAGATGTGCCTATTGTGCCATCTGCAGGATATTTTTGAAATAAAGTTATCCTGGATTTTGCAGTCTTAAACTGAAGGAGAAACATATTTTTTATTTATGAAGTGTTTATTTATTGCATAATCCAAGTCAAGACTATGAAATTCAGTAACAGAAGCTTAGAAAAAGAAAAGGAGAAATTGTTTTTACCACAATATAAAACAATTTCTTCGTGTTGAGAAATACGGCATCAGGCCACTACTTTGCTAGCTTAACTTTCATTCTGTTCCCTAACATGACAAGAAGATTTGTCTGCTGTATTTCTCTGTTTCAGTAGAACATATCTGTCAGAAATCCACAGTAACTGCTTTCTGTTCTGAAGCAGATAAAGTACTGCATGGTGCCTACACTGCAATTTTTGCTTTTGCTTTTTTCACGTCTCTGATTTTGCAGTATTGTACATGGTGGAAAATGGTGCTGCACCATACTGATTTGGTAAATGGCTTCAGTTCTGTCACGACTCCCCAATTCTTTGGTGGGTTCTTCTTTGAGAGGTGAGCTGAAGTTTATTTGATGTGAGTGGAGGCCACTCTTCAGATTAGCAGGTTTGCACCAAGTGTGATGCAAATCCTCCAGGTCAGACCGCCCTTCTTATGCCCCCGCTCACTGTCCCTCTTTCTCTCAAATTATTTCCATAATTTACAGCATTTACTGTGGATTTGTTTGTAATGTGGATGCAGTGGTTTGTTTGAGGAGACCCAAATGATTGTTTGTCTGAACTCATATTTGACTCCGTGAGCTGCTGATTACAGAAAACGGATGCACTGGGCATAGCATATCGTGCAACTGAGTCAGATGGTATCATCCTTTTGATAACAAACAAGTGCTAGTACTTTAGAGCTCATGAGAAGGAAAATCTTATCATATCCCAAACATATACATCTTCTGAAGTGAGTTTTACTGATAAACCTGGTATAAGATTTCAAGCAATCAAGAAATGGAAACATAGAGGTGGGGTTTCAAACTCTTAAGAGATTCTAGAAAATATTTTGATGAAATTGAGAACCGATCAAATCATTTTCCTATCTCATCCAGAAAATGTAGGGGATTATCTCCCTGCTCTACTTGATCAGGTTTCCTAAAGTTCATAACAAAACATAATGGACTCAATTCTTCAGTCATACCAGTGTAAATCTGGAATACTTCCAGCACAAATACTTATATTATAATAGTACAAAACTAAAGTAAAAACAGCATGAGAGCCTAATTGTTGTAAATAAATTTAAATCTGTTTTTGTATAAAGGAAGAATACCATAACACATGAAGAAATACTACTGTAAGCAAGTAAATGAAGGATTTTTCATTAAAAAGAAAAATAAGAATGACAGTGTTCTCATTATCACCCATAAATCTACATATTGCAAAACCAGACTATCTTTTCTTGAAAGCAATCTACATTTCACTTCATTATTCCTTATAGCCATCTTCCTTGTAAAATATATAGTTAATTGTTTAACTTAAACCAAATTAAATGAATCTTACTATTCACTGAAAGAACAAAATTATTCAGTCATACACAGGCTATCAGATTTATTACAAATCTCAGTTGCTCCAAAACCTTCATAAAAATAGTTTCCTTTCTTCAACATAGTCAAGCAGTTTAGATTTCTGTCTGTAACATTTGATTATATGCACTTATAATGGACATCTTCATCTGCATGATGGATGCAATCACGAACAGCTAAAACACCTCATCAACTCTTACCTTAAAACAAGGAGTCTTCACTTTATTACCCACATTCATAATGTTCATGAACTCCATAGATGAGAGTGTAAAAATAGATGACTGTATAACATATGCACAAAGATTCAGGCTGAGAACAAAGATGGGAAAGCATTTCTCATGCCAGAAAAGTGTATGAGTATGTGTAAGAGCATGTGTACATAGGGTGACATTCTATTAATCAAAATATCCATACATTAGTCACTGCCATCACTCACCAACCACTGTTTTTTGATTTATTACACAGATTTGTTTTTCTTAACTCAGAGAACATTGACAGCTTACATACAAATTTGCCTGTAGAACTCCCATCAAACTCTGTTTCATATACATCGCACCCTTTCTATCCAGGTCTAACCTGCCTCACTGACAGACACTTGAAGCCACAGAAAAATCTTATTCCATTGAAGTAAGTACTCTTTTGTAAATTAATAAAACATCTTTGCAGCCCCCAGTCTGTTACCATATTTCCTCCTTGCGTATAAACACACATAGTGTTCATTATTTTCTGAATAATGAAAGAAAGGACAAATTTGCAGAAATTTACACTCAAGAAAGCAATAAAACAATGTAAGAAAGTGGCTAGTTGAAAATGGCTACAGGACTGACACAGTTATCTCTGTCCATTTTAAAGATCTGTCTGTCAGAAAGTAGGCTAGGAAAATGTTCTTTTAAGTAAGTGGATGATCCTGGAGCCAGAGGTTTGAATACTAAATGGGGAATCTGAAGGAATGGTATTTTAGGAGGAGAGACTAAATTTTTATTGCCTTTTTTGGAGAACAAAAATATCTTAGTGAAATATATCATTAAGTTGCAGTCTCACATTTGGAATTGTTAGTGAATAGCAGGAAACACTAATCTAATTTTCATCTTACTTTTTTACATCAGACTTTCATAGCTTTCAGGTGAACAGAATCAAATTAATAGCAGTAAGTCTTTCAACCAGAAATTTCTTTTTTATTTTTACAGAAGTACAATGATAATCTGGACCAGAACTATAGATGCTTTGAAAATGCAAGTCAATACTAATGATAGGAAAAATAGCATAAGAGGTAGAAGTATATGTTGTGAATGAAATAATGGTTAGTCACTACGAAAAAAGTACAAGTAAAAAGTAAAGGAAGAGAAAAGAAGTACACTTTACTACAAGCAAAAGTGTAAAGCATCACTGAGGAGTGAACACTAATATGAAACCTCAGATTACCTAAATATCACCACAGATCATCGAGACCAGGTAGATAATTTACTTATTTTCTCTGAGATCACATCTTTTTTTTTTCTATTAAGTGTATTTGAGTTAAAATAATTGCTCACAGCCCTATTTTCCAAAAATGTGTACATCAGAGTTTGGGGTCTTTTGATGCTGCCCACTTTAGACAGATAAAGATAACATTACAGTCATGTCCTCTCTTTTGAGAATCAGGATACAGAGTGTTGTTTATATGGAAGGTGGAATGTTGGAAAGATACCTTGAGGTATGGTTTTTTGCCAAGGAAACCATAAATTGGAACCAATAATCTGTCAAATGAAAGAAATCCCAGAAAAAAATGAAAGAAAGTCCTTGTCTGGGCTTCGCATTCAGAACTGAAAATAAAACCTTCAAGAAACAAAAGCAAGGAATGAAAACTCTGAGAGAAAGAGAAAAGCAAATTTTCTGATGACTTTAACCCTGCAAAATAACCAGATCTTATGCTAAGAGATTGTGAATTGAAAATAGCTGAAGCTGTAGCATTTCATCTGCCTTTTCTACTCATTTGGCAACTGTAAGCCAATAGAATCTTCACAGCCTGAGTTTTGTTCTCATCTGTGACACCAATTCTTTTATCAGTGAACTTACTTTGGAAATCAATCTTCTCAGTTTTAAATAAGTTTCACAACAGATCTCAAGAAGAGTATGATAAGGCTTAATTTCATTTATGAAGTGTCTGAAAATCTTCCATTTACCACGATTATACCTTTGCAAGCATTTTCATTTTACAGGAATGTAGCTACTTTTTCCTTGCTCAGGTATCTTTTCCAGAAGAAGCTAGCAATTTTCTGTAAGTAACCATTCAGAGTTTCTTGAATTCTTAAACACAAGGAGCCTAAGAGTTGCTGACCTTGAGGAAGACTAGCCCTGAAAACTCACAGTACCCCAAACGACATTTACAACCTCCGTACATGACTACTACTTAAAAACACACAGTTCAGATTAAATATTAAATAAAAGCTCAACAGAGCAATTGCATAACTTAAAATGCGTCATCTCTCCACAGTTGCACACAGCAGAGAACCCAAGTTAACCAGGTTAGATTTATGTCATTACATTTTCAATTGTAAGGTCCCCAGGATAGGAACTGATTTCTGACAACTGATGGTTTGAATGAATCCTGTTCTCACACAGCATGTTACATATTCCATGTTCTGCCAATTATTCATTTGCTTCAGTGTGTCTTTTCAGCAATGTAAAAAAAATTCTGAAAAGCTCTCTTTGTAAAAAAAATCTCATCACATTCAGCAAATGATTTCTTTGAAAGGATTTCTCTGAACATCCTGCCAAAATAATTGCAGCTCATTTCAGTCCAGCATTACAAAAAAGTAGAATTTCACAAGAAGATATTTCTCTATGGAATATAACATTTATGTTTATAGGTCTACCCTGACCTAGCTGATTGCTTGATCTCATGCATCGTCCTCTATGCTGGCACTTTTCACAGGTAAGGTCAAGTTTACAGTCAGATCCTGATCAGCTTTCCTGAATATAAGGGATTAATAAGTTCTTACAATAACTGGTTTGCACATAGAAAGTGCCTCCAGATTTCCTGGAGTCTCCTTGCTCCTTCGTCATGCTTCCACTGATGACACGTGCCTCAAAGAGTCAGAGATAAATGGGAGGTTAGTGTGGTCAGGGTTGTGATTCACAGAATCACAGAACGGTTGAGGTTGGAAGGGACCTCTGGAGAGCTCCAACCCTGCTTATGCAGGGTCATGCAAGGTCACCTAGAGCACGTTGCACAGTATTGTTCCTGATGAGTCTCTTAATGTTAAGGAATGGTGCAGTGCAGAGAGGAAAGAACAGGCATCTCATTTGCTGCGTTACTAGTCTACAACCACATGTCTACATTGCATCTTTAGATTTGCAGCTGTTTATGGTCCAACACATGTCTCATGCTTGTGCAAAGTGCTAACCACTGTAGGACCTTGCATCCACACTGCAAAGGGGGCGTGCCAGATTGGCACCCAAGTGTGTGGCTTCAACCTTGGTCCTGGCACTAGGGAAAAGACTTCCAGTATACCAGTGTTGCCCTATTTGTGGCTCATTTCAGTGAATTATACTGAAATATTTGTCTTTCCTTAGGTTTTTCACCTATCACAGAGTCTAGCTTTAAACACAGATCGCATAACTCCGATCAATCTATCAGTTACCATAGCTGCATAGTTGGCAGTTTAATTAGGAAGGCAATTTGTGTGCTACAGTCTCTTTCTAGCGTTTCAGACATGCTCCTGACTAATAGGAAAAGGAAACCTGATGAAAGGCAACAAAGCAGCTGAATATTTTTGTTTGCAAAAGGCTCAAAAAACAGGAACTATTCAGAAAAGCAAGAATCCACCCCTGCCATTGAAAATACACTTCAGTGCTAGCTGTATGGCTGACCTAGACATAAGGGTGGCCTCCTTCTGAAAAGCTCAGTTTCACATATATTCATATACACAAATGGAAAGATACTGTCTGCATCTGAAGGTCTGGGCAGTCAACAATGCAGAACAATTTTCTTTATTTCCCCTTTCATATTAGGGGTCTTGTGGATTTTGCATTTATCCAGAGACAACACAAAATACAAAAATAATCGCATCAACCATTCTTATTCTTAGAAAAAGACCTTTTTTAAATCCTTAGTGGCCAAGATATAAGCTCTTCTATCAGGCAGATAGTTTCTTTCCCATAAGAGTTCATTATTTTTTTAAATTACATTAGTAAAGGTGTAAGGTTTATATATAGGCTTGCCAGTTAAGATACAATAACATTTTATCAATTGTACAGAGTCATTTCCATCATCCTGATATTTAATGTATGTATAAACCTTTTCTTCATTATGTTCTATAATTTAATAAGTAATGGCATGTTTGCACTGTATTTAAGCATATATTAAATACTTTATAAATGTAGTCAAAAATGTGTTTTAAAAATGTCAGAGCAGCCAAATGACTGCAATAATCTCATCTGCTGATTGATTTGGATCCCAAGTAGCTTTTATTGCAAGACAATGAAGTTCCATTACATTTGGGAATGCATTTTCTCTAGCGATGTTTTGTTATATCTAATGAAAGGCAGTGAATTGGGATATTTTTCTTAACTTCAGAAATGTCACTTTTCCTAACAAAAACACCCTAAGAACTCCCAATTAATTTTTCCAAATATAGTCAATGTATTACAAGGTAGTTCTATCTGTGTATAAGCAATGATGATAGTAACCAGTGGGGAAGGTCATTAGGAAGCCTTCCTGGGAATACTTATCAGCTAGGTATCCAACATTTTGGGTATTTGGAGCCAGGATAACAAGGCCGATAGGATAGTAGATCATGGACTATAGATTATTTACCCAGCATGGGATTGCTAGCTTCAGCAAATAGAACGAAAGGGAAAAGAGTTGGAGTTTGAGTTAAAATATAGTTTGAAAAGTAGGCCAAAAAGATGAATCTAACAAAAAAGCAGAACATGCTGCTGGGTGTATGGCAAAAGCTTTTACGAGAGTGTAGTTATGAGATCTAAAGACTTTTGAAAAGCAAGAGGTACCAAACATTGCTCCGTATATTTATTTCACCACTGGAACAGCTTAGAAGCATTTAATGTGCGTTCTCTCTCAAAGGCAACAATCTTCACAAACTTCACATTCAAGAGTCAAGACATTTTCTAACTGAAAGTTGGAAATGAAAGATTTTGAACACAACAGCAGCAAATAATTAAGAGCCTAGTATTCTAAATTAGGAAATATGGAGATAAAGGAGAAATAAAACATTAGTTTTCATGAGACTAAAGAAAGAAATCCTTTATTTCTAGGTGTCTTTGTCTTTATGAGCGTGAAGGATGCGCAGTCAATTCATTTCTAATATGTATATAATTTTGGTAGCACTTTGTGATGTCCTCTTCTTGAATATCTAATACAATGCTAAATGGGTTTTATGGAACTGAGAAAATAATTTAAGAACATCAGAACTCTGAGACAGTTTTTAAATTATTAAGATACTAAATGAGCAACCTCTTGTTCCAATTTTAAGATCTCAAAGATAGTTTCAACCTTTTCTTTACAATGGGGCTAATTAAACCCAGCTGATAATGATCTTTTTTAAATAGTACATCTGTCATTTTATAAAACACTTTGGATTTTTTTCTTGGTTCTGGTTTGATGTTTGTAAAAGACTTTCAGATAGGAAGAAATTGACTGACTGTGGAGGAAATAGTGAAACCGTCTATACATAAAGGGAAATGGACCGCATTTTTGTAAAGATTTTGCAGCCTACTGATGAAAAGTGCTGTATAAAAGGTAAGTATTATAATTATTACAGAGAGCTGTCAAACGCACAAAGTAAACCAATCAAAAAAGTACAGTTTTTTTCTTTAACTTTTTTCAATTATAGTAATCTTAGTTGTTACTTATAATTACACTCAGTATAAACTTCTCAGGCAGCACTGTTATTTTCAAGTTGATTGGGTCCCTTTAAATAAATCCCATCATGTGTCTAAATCAACCACACGGCAGAGAGCTGAAGCAGGTATTTAAAACCCCAAGTGCTCTGCAGATTTTGTGTTTGTGAACCTTTCAGCCATGATCTGAGTTCAGTATTTTCGTGCTGTATTTTCATGATAGAGACATAAAGGTATTCACTAATTCATTGCAGTATTTTTAATTATATGTATATAGTATATTTCCCTAGATTCTTCTGACTTTGCATTTTTAAAGGTCAAAAAAATCTCTCTGATGCAAGAGTATACTCACTGTCGCGGAGTAGTGAGTAGCGAGGAGTGATGCACTTCACTCTTAAGAGAGAAGCAGCAATATGTTTTATTGATATAAGACGATGGTTTAACAAAAATCAAAGGTAAATAAAACAGTGGTTTAATGAGATTCGGTGGCAAGGTTCACTTGGTTATTTACTGCATAGAGGATAGGGTCGCACAAAATCGTCAAGGAGACCCTCCCGTTGAGTCATGGGGTTCAGGGTGGACTTCCTTGCTTTCCAAACTCCTACCCAGTCCCAGACTTAGTCAGTGATTCACAATTACTCTGAGATACCCTTAGCAAAGTTTGCAAAGTCTCAGCGTGCTGAGGATCCGTCATGGGTAAGGAGTCTCTCGACCCCGGTAACCTTGAGAGGCATCCCAAGTCAAGGGGAGATTCACCGCCGTGCAGCCAGCTGCTGTGCAGGAGAGCTCAATGGGCTCTAGGCTTCCGCACTATTTATGGGCATGGAGTTTGACTCATGGTCGTACAATATTTGGTGTGGAGGTATACCTTTTTGCTGATCTCATGCTAGGTGTGAGGAAAGATACCTTTTTGCTGATCTCATGCTGTGTAGGGGATAATACACCCCTTTTTGCTGTTCTCATGCCCATTTCTGGCCTCACCATTTGCAACCAGTACTGCCTAGTTCCTCCTGGTCAGCCCTGGGCGCTGTCAGCCATTTGCGGTCAGTTGGAGCCTGAGATAAGGGAGTTGTACTCTGCCACACCTGGGGCTTGGGATTGGGGGAATCGGGGAGTAGTTGCACTCCGTCACACTCACTTTATTCACTAAATGGATCAAGGAAAATTACATACATATATAAACAAATATTAAGCACAGAGGATTAAGCAAAGATCAGAATCAAAGTGGCATTTGGATTCCTGAGACTTCTTATAGAAATGAATATGCCTACCCAAACTAAATATATGGAGATTTTATGCCTGAATATCTCTCAGCAAAAATTTAAATACCAGACAGTATGTGTCATAAAGTGGAAAAAAAGGTCAGACGATATACTAGAAGGTGACTGAAACAAAAAGAGAAAGAAAACTAAAATGGTAATACAAAAGAGATCAAAGTTATCACACTGCAGTCAAAAATGAGATAGGCAGACCCAAGCTATACATTTTAAAGCATAGAACTGTCTATATACTCCACTGGGGGTGCAAAGTCGTGCTATCTTTACAACTTCACATCATACAACATTGCTTTTATCTGTCATCAGAAAGTAAATCAGAAATGCTTTTCCTTTCCACTATATTTTCATATCTTTTTGCATAAACTGGGGATATTCCTGGGAATTAGAGCATACCTTCTCCTACTTTAAATCCTTTTCCTTTTTGGCTACTGTTCCCCTACTGAAATATTCTCATCTGTTTGGCCTCCAACTTGCTAACACAAAACTAAGCTGGAAATTATGTGGATGACTGGCCACCTCCACCTCTTAGGAGCCACACTGATCTTCTCATTAGATTTGATTACAGTTCTTGATAGATGAAGCTAACAGGAAAGAAGATAGAAGATGTCAAGGAAATTTTCATATGCAATTACAGCATTACCTGCAAGCTCACAAGCACCTGATTAACAGCAGTGATATTCTTATTTTATTTCTTCACTTCTGAATACAATTATCTGTTGCCTGATAATATCTCCTGTATGCCAGGAAACAAAAAAGTAAGAACAACATGATGGATCTGCAGTACGGAATTTTAATCTTGCCTATGTATGGAAAAAGACAAGAACTATCATAGAACAAATGTCACTCCGTGGATGCTTGTATTCAGCTAAGAGTGATCCTGTAATGACACAGAATTGCACTATTGCTAGCTATTACCTGTTGGTAATAAAGCAGACTGGTGAGGAAGACAGCTGCAAACCTTGTACGGAAGAAATAAAGAAGATGTTGCGCACATACATCTTGTTACAGTTTTTATTTGGGATTGCCGTATGTTTCTCACCTCACCCTTTTTTCATCCTCCTCTATTTTTAGGAGGTTATAAAGTGGTCTTTTCAATTGAGAGGCATTTACTAACCCTCTGCTTGACTTTCAGTTTTGATCCACGTCACCACATCAATTTAATTCTCTGAGCCATCATCTCTTTAAGCTGCTTCAAGAAATGCCTCCGTGTTGCGTTTTACTGTTGTGTTTTACTGTTGCAACAGTAAAATATTATCCAAATCCAATCCTATTTCATTCTTATTGGTAGATTCCCAGATCCACAAAGTCCTTCAGAAATCAAGAGCTGAAGAGAGATAGGAGAAAATGTGCAGAGTCTCAGCATCCTGCTTTCTGGTGGCCAGTGATAGCTGTATGCATAAAGAGTTCCTTTCCAAACATTTTTATGGTGGGTAATGATCTGTCCCATCCTTATGCATTACTTTTTAATTTTTTCTTCTATTTTACATGCTAAAGTGTACTGTCATGGCCTGGGTTAGTCAGCCAAAGAATGGTAGCATGATCAAAATAAAAACTTTGATTAAAGCTCCATTGGGGGAAATGGCTTATGTGTCAAATATTTTAAATTTTTTTTTATTCATAAACTAGAGAACATGAGAAGCTATTTATAAACGAAATGACAGAGGCCTATCATGCTGTGATCTCCTCCTTTTTGCACATGAAAAACATTGCATTCTTAATCAATGGATCAATGTGTTAACTGCTAGTCTTTTATTAAGCGCACCTGTACTATCAGTGACAACAGAGCTCATGTCCCCTTAAAAATCAAAGGGAAACGAAGACCTGTAACTATGATGAATTTCTGCAAGAGGTAATAATGAGGCTCGGGGAAAAGGTGTCATTAAACCAGCATCACAGTGTAGTCCACAAGACAGGTAAAGGAACTGGATTGTTCCCACCCATGCCAACGGCACTATATGGGTATATCTTTATGGCAGAATTAGGTCAGGTAACCAGGTTCCAGCAGTCGTGTGAACGCTCAGCTTAGCTTAGCACACACAGCTGAAGAAGAGACGGTGCACAGCCATCCCTCAGCCCAGCCCAGCCACATTCAGAATGAGAAGCGGAAGAGTTGCAGTAGTGCAGGGCTGAACAGGAGCGTGCTAGACATCTGCTGCCCATGCTTGGGTCTTGGGAAGGTGTTGCCATCTGTTGCATAGATACACCAGCAGCTTTGGAGCTAGTCTGGGAACCTTTCCACTGCATACTGCAGATATGCCTTTCATTAGAGCAAAAGTTGCTGTACTATCAAGGAGATAAACTTTTCTTATTGGTACAACATTTCTCCGTACGTCTTATAGACATTTTAGGCTGTCCCCCATGGTTCTTCATTCAGTGATGAGCTGACAGCTCTAGATTCCTCCCCAGCCGCATTGCAAGGAAGTTGCATCAGCTTCAGGGCATATTAACAATTACAGAAAAGTACTGGAAGATTAGTCATCAGCAGAATGATTTATGCATCCTCACTCCAGTTGGGCACATTCAAATTCTGTGAAAATTGGCTCAGAGTTTAGAATAGACCTCCACCTATTTTAAGCACCGTTAAAAGTGAAAGAAGTGACTTAGAGAGAAAAGCTAAGGTGAGCAAGCACCCAAGCTACTACAGTGCAGACAGATCCACACCTCATGATCCGAAAATTATTAGGAAATAAATTACACTCTCAAACTGTCTCACTGATCTCCGTTGACTTCACTAGCAGTTAATCCAAAATCGAAATCCTGATCCTTCCTTTAACAGAAACAATTGTGCTTAACTTACCTTTCCTATGTTTTAGCATGAAGGTTTAGGCATCACTCATTTAATTGTCCCCTATTAAGAAATGTCAGGGATCACTAACACAAATAATGGAATGGACAGTATTCAGAAACATTATCTTACTGTGTAGCAGCAACTCTTCATTAATACTACAGATGTGGATGCTCCTAATCCACGGGAACAGTGCACTGCTTCAAGGTGCAGGGAGGCTGTTCTGCACTGCTCTCCCTGCAGACAAAATGTTTCTATCCACACCATGCTCCTTCAGTACAGATAGAAGCTGTGTGTTGTCCCTGTGTGAATATTGATGTTCTACCTGCCAAAATATAAAAAACATGAGCAAGACATAAAATGCAAAATATTGCTTTTACAGTTGTATTTAATCTAATAGATACAGCAGAAGAGGCATTCAGAGCACGGCATGAAAATTAGGAGGACAGTTGATTGGAATGGAAAAACCATTATCAGGCATTTGGAAGAGGCACAGGGCAGCAAGAGGCAAGTAGAAGGGAGTATTAAATTTCTGTTCTAACTTCTAGGTAAGGCTGGCAGAAAAAGATCAGCAACTTCTGAACAGAAATTCTGCTGGAATAAAAAATACTTCAATATAAACTAAAGAAGCAAAGATGGCAGTTATTTTTTAGTACTGAATACCCTTCAGATGTGATTATGTACATTCCACATTTACATAGTAAAAGAAAGCATAGAATCATTTGCAAAAAATTGAAAGACAAAAAGTGAAAACTGCTGAGGATAAGATAGAGTGCCTAGAAGCTGGGTGTCCAGACAGCATGACTCACTACACAAACTTTATCTCTGACAGATCTCAAGCCAGGAGATCACTCTAATTTGTGACATTGATTGCAATCAGTGAAGTGGCTACTGTACATAATAGCTGCTCTTCTGTGCAGTACATTTTGTGCTGTACTTGGCTGATGCAAGCCAATTTATAAAAAGCTAGGTACCGATCCCCAAAGGGAGGTAGTTTTATAGCCTTTCTCCTCTGAAGCAAGCTTTTATTTTTCCTCCTTTGCTTCAACCCCGTTTCTAAGATCCACCTGAACATTTCAGTGTTCTCTTGCACCCCAATAGTACATGTTACTTAGCTGTCAGGCGTAAAATGCAGCATGGGGTGGTCCAAAGACCAGTGAATCAGTGGGGAAAAGCCTGCTGAACTGAGGTTCAGGGAGAATCAAGCAAAGCAAGTAGGTAGAACAATCTGTAAATAAGTTATATTTTAGTTTTCTGAGCCTCCAAAATATCAATCAGTGTTAACAGGAATAGCAAAAGAAAGGACACAATTTTTGCTTTACTTTCTTTACTTGTTTGTCTGTTATATTCACAGTGTTTGACAGGCCTATAGCTATATTAAAAAAAAAATAGTTCAATATATCTAATATACCAAAATCAGACTCTTAACATTAATAGTAACGAAGTGGA
This sequence comes from Struthio camelus, assembly GCF_040807025.1. Lineage (NCBI taxonomy): Eukaryota > Metazoa > Chordata > Aves > Struthioniformes > Struthionidae > Struthio > Struthio camelus. The sequence goes on along the minus strand of NC_090945.1, from coordinate 48,197,977 downwards.
AATTATAATGGAATGCCAATCAGTCTTTCTAACAGAGAGAAAATGAAAAATGACAGGAGGCTTTCAGAAAGGCATCCACAGTTAGCCTTGCGGATCCTTTTTTAAAGCACAAACTCGAATCTCTCTAGTTGAAAACAGATATTGCGTAAGTTTTAAATGCGTAAGTTTTAAGGTCAGAATGGACTATTATTGTTATCTAGTCATCTCAGCCTCCTTTATTACACAGGCCATAGAATTTCATCAAGTAACTCCTACATCATGACAACTTTTCATTGAGCTAAGACATATACTACCCTTAACCAAAAAATAGATATATATTCCTGGTGCATTGCTCTTGGAATTCTTCCAATCATTCAGTTCCACTGATCATAATACCAATGGGGAGACTTTTTCCAATGAGTACCCCAGAGAATCCACCTACCAGCAGCAAAGTTCATTTTACATAGCAGCAAAGTTCATTTTACATAGCCCATAACAGCCTAGCATGGAAACCTCCATCCTTTCTGACATCAAAGCTCCTCGGTGTAGGAGCCTCCTGTACTTCCTACAACATAAACGCTTCTTACATGAGATGAGAGACCGATTGAGATAATAAAATGAAGTTAACAAACCTGAGCAGAATGCATGGGCGACCACTCTGGCCAGTAATTAGTGGTCCAATTCTACTAAGGAGGACCTGCGCCGGTATTCTCAAAATGTTCCTAATTCATTAAAACTTATTCATGATTCACTTAGAACCAAAGTGTGGTCAGTTTGGGCCTGTTTTCATCCTAGTTCTCACCATCGCTAACCTAGCTGCTGACGGCACAGCAGCCCACTCCATCTGAGGTGTTTTTGCCAAGGCTCGGCTCTGCCAAATCAGCCTCTTTGCGCCTGGGTTACGCTCTGCATGCGGCGTTTGCTAGCGCTAACACCCAGCAGGAGGGCTTCCAAGGTGCGTGCAGAATCTGAACCCTAGATATCAACATCTAAAAGTAAGTCTCCAAAGGCTACACTAAGTCACAAGATCCGAATTGCTCCCTCGTCCCGGCCGCACTGTCCTGACGAGGCACCACAGGGAGCAAAAGGCAGCCGCTGAACGGCAAGAGGGCAAGCCTTTTCCTTCTGCCATCTACCACGCTTGCTCTTTCTCCCTTCGGTGAATATCCCTCTGCTTTTCTCGTGTGAGGAATTATAATAATAACTAAAATAATATTGCCTTAACACAGTGAAGATTGTAATCATTTTAGAGAGTCTATCAAATATAGCATTTCTTAATTTTAATCAATTTCTCGTGACGATTTTCTTTCCCGTGGCTAGCTGGTTTCTGATGTGTATTTTTGTCTCCTCACAGCAGCTTCAGTATTTTTGGAGGCCCGCTGTAGAACCAGCTGAATTACTAGGTTATGCTGCCTCCTGGTGGCAACATGACATACAGTCTCATACAGCTTTATTTCGGCTAGCACTTTATTGGGTAATATTACTTTATCGGGTAATATTTCTTCTCCTGAGCTCTATCTTGCCAAATGAATGTGAATTTTTTTCTAGTAAGGTGCTTAAATTGAAACTACTGACAGAGTGTTTAAATTAACCCCAAGGAATTTAGTACTGACAAACCTGAAGTGAAAAAGAAAAAATCTTGCAGACTTTGAACAGGAATAATGCAAAAAAAGGGGTCCATGAGGTGATATTACATATACTCCAGACAAGAAAACAAGACTCTTTGTCTTCCATTTTCTACAGCTTAAAAAATTACAATATGATAGAAGAGAGTAAAAAGAAGTGCCTTTATAAGTTCCTCAGAACAAGATTACTCCAATTGTTCAATTAAATGTGAGGTTTATTTTGAATTACTCTTTGAATAGCATAAAAAAGGACAATAGTTTCAATCTGAAACTATATGTATTATAATCACCAAAATGAGAGCATATAACATGTTAAGATAGTGTAACAGCCAATTCATAAGGTATGCTGCCTTCAATGTGAACACATTGATGCAGTCTGCAGAGTGACTGACTCAGACTACAAGTTTAATGATAATTTTTATAAATTTTATTATTCAGAGATAGCCTTGTCATCTTTTTTTTATCTCTAGCCTCTCCCTTTCTAAGGCAAATAGCAATACCTTTGTTAAAAAAACTGCTTATTTTAGATGCTGCTATCCTCCCATAATTTCCCACTACAGAAGATTCATCCAGATTCTTTTGATATATGCAATGAAGTCGGCACTTGTAAATACAATTAATGCTAGTAGTACCCTATTAAAGCACACTAACTTATTAAAATGTATTGGATACTAATTATGCTCAACTGGTGTTTATTTTGGCATATTCAATCAGGAATAACAATAATCTCAAACCAAAGGACTTTTTATGGAACATAACTGTATTTCGGGTTTTGTGACAGTAACTTCAAAAAAAGATTGTCAATAAAGGGATATTTCCAGCCAGCATTTTGATCTATTCAGTGTTACAAGACTAACACATAACTTTTAACATACTCAGGCTTATTAGTTCAATGAGATAACTACACAGTCTGTTCATATAAGGGGAAACTGCCATACCATCAATTTTTAAGATGTAGCACAGCATTTTTTTCCTACAGAAGACAGTTCTTATGTGTGAGTTATTATTTTTGTAATAGAGTAATATTTAAAATACAATATACAAATAAATAATTTAACCTTCAGGGTGAATGGAATTATTTAAGAAAAATTGCTGTCATCAGTTGCCTAGTCAGCTAACGGGTGTCTATTCTAACCATGTTATTGTTACTCATTAAAAACACAGTTGGGATTTACAGCCCATTTTTTGTACCAAAAGAGGCAAGTGGGCAGCCTCTTTCAGAAATACCTCATGATTCTAGGTACTTCAAGTGCTCAGATACTCAAGGGAGGTACTGTCAAGATACTGACCCTCAGAGGACAGCATTTTCAAAAAAGACTTTTTTTAAAGTGTTTCAGGACAAGCACTCAGACTCCAATGTTATTAATCACTTTAGGAGAATCTAGGCTAATCGGTTGTGGGCCACTGTGTGCATTTCATGTTTATTCAGGGAAGCAGAAGTAACTGTACAATAGGGATTTTTTAAGTATATATATGAGTTACAGGCAAGTAAGCAAGGTATAGTAGGGAAAGATAATGCAGGGCAGGAATTAAAATTAAATTAAATTAAATCAGTGCATTTCACTGTTGATAGGCACTGGTTCTGTGTCCTCTCCTGTAACTGGGTATTGTAGAGTCAGTCTCTGAAGCGTGAGTCTTTGGACTGAGTGGCTTTTTCAGAGAAATAAGAAAACAGTTCATTTTACCAAGCTAGTCTGTGTCTACAGAGTTCCTCAGGGAAATGCTTGTATTTGTGAGGGCAAGGAAGCTAGTATATATATTCACAGTACTCACCATATCCGCTAACTGAACATCTGCAAGTATTGCTGGGTTTTTTTCATCTTTTACTGAACTCCTGTCTATTTGTTCATGGGTGGAAGGCACCAGCATCTCATCCAGCAGGACCCTGAGAAGCAGGATCACCCAGGCTGGGGAGCTCTGTGGGATGAGAAGACCCACAGGTTCCCAGAGCCGCAGGCTCTATGTCATTCACACCACTAAGACAAAAAGAGAGAAACACTTTCCCTTCAAGTCTCTTGTCCATGAGGAGCTGGAACTATTGTGTCTACAAGCAACAGAAAGTTTGGGAAAAGGTACAGATGGTGTTTGAGAAATCAAAGACTTGGACTTTAAACCACAGAGAAGAGCTCAGTTCTCAGTTCCCTGAGCACCATTACCAAATTCTTTTCTTGACCTATACTATGTAGTGAAAAAATATACATAGCTGTGCTGCAAGTTAACCCTTCAGACCAAGGAAAAAAGGAGCAGAATTTGTTACCAGTGGACTCTGGTAATAAGTGCTCTAAGAAAGTTCTGTCATTTCATCAAGCATCTTAGCCTACCTGGGATAATCTCATTTTACTACAATCTAAATACATACTAGTGCTATAGCGAGTATGCCCACAATGAATCAAAATAGCCAAGAATAAAAAAGAGGCCTGTATATACAAATATTTTACCAATTAAGAGGAAAAAAAGGGGAGGAATGCAAAGAGATGTAGATATATTTCCGCCAAATAGCCTGTTTCTTTTCATCTGAATTTTAGGATAAACTAATTCATGTACATATTGGCCAAATATTTTTCCAAATTCTATGAAAGCTGACAGAAGAAACTTTGGAAATGTCTCTTACTTCCACAGATAAAACAAGCACCAAGACTGCAATAAGAAGTTCAGAGGAAGTCTTTTTAAAGATTTGGGAACAAGGAAGTCTCCAAATTTAGAACCATGGATCTGGGTATGAAGGCAGAATACTTAGGCAGTGAGTTAGTTCAAATTTGACAAAAGGCAGAAATAACGTGAGGTAAATGAGTAATTTAGGTGAAAGGAAATAAAGCAAGTTTTGCATAACAGAAAACCAAATCCTGCTTACTTGATTCAAGTTCAATATTAACATAAAGGAAATTCCGCATGAAGAAAATCAGTAGAATTTGATCTGTAGTACTGGTTCTATTCTCCTCCCACTGATGGAAGCAAGATTTAGCTCTGACATGAGTAACTGAAGTGAGCTATGCTATAGAATGTTTGAGAGAGAAAAAGAGTAAAATGTGTGCAAAATCATGGTCTGAGATCCAGTTTTACAAAAGGAGGCACAATGTCAATAGACAAGATATGACAATATAAAACACAAGTAAAAGGGTTCTGAGCAGGGAAAACCCCTACAGGCAGTGATAGACTTCAAGTAGCTAGCCAAACCATAAAGTAGGGGACATTAAGCTGAAGGAATAAAACAGGGAACACAATTGGGGATAAAATACAGGAAGAGTATCCTACCATACACAAAATGTGAAAGAGGAAATTGAGAAGGGAGTAATGCTTCGTTAAATTTTGAAAAACAGGGACATGCTTAGGGGTGTAGAGTGAAACTGAAGCAGTAGCTAGGCAACAGTAACCACAAACAATTTATGTTTGTAATTAGACTGAAAATATCATGCATAGCTGGACAACTAATCCAAATAAATCTTAAAGGCTCATAGAAAATCCTGGGAGGAAGTGGAAGGGTGCAGAGGGGAAATGGAGAATGTTAAAGGATAATTAACATATGCTCAACTGCTATGCGGCTCATCTCACGATGAAGAAACTTTAAGAGAAAAGTAGACTAACAACGATGAAAAAACAAGTAAAAAAAGTTATTGAGGGTAAATAAGAGGCATTAGGAACGTAATAAAAGATTACAGAATAAAGTTAAGATTGCAAACAAGCCTCAAGGAGAAAAATTAGAAGAAAAGAATGAAAGTTACATTACACAAGAGGTTAAAAAATATAAAGAAAGATTTTTAGCAATTGCAGAAGGAACCACTAACGGTAATTGTAACAAACTAGAAGTGTTTATCCAGTCCAGCTTCCCTTTGTTATTAACAGATGTTGAAATCAATGAGATCAATGGGTTCAGCTGAAGCATTTGAGTCATTCCCCTTCTCTGATAATACATGAAAGCTGTTCTAAGCTGTGGGCTAGATGACTGGCATAAAGCCTGAATACAACAGCACATGAAGAAATAAAATACTTTCTTTACAATGTGTTTATTTTCTGTATTTGTCAGCACTTGAGAGTTATCCACATCACTGGTTTACTGAAAGTTTGTCCCTTTTGTTCATCTCTGCAAAACAAGAGTGTGTGCCAAGAAAAGCAGTACAAAAGCTAGAAGTCAGAAGGCAGCAGGAAACATCCATAATACAGCAAAGTGTAAATAATTTATGTTAAGAAAAGTTAGGTACACTGTAAACTCAGGTTAGCCTAAAAGCTAAGCTACACGGAGAAACTGAATGACATGAGAAGACTTCAGTGTGATGTAAGGATCTCATATTCCAGTAAGTCAACAGTCATAAATCTGAAATACTAGCTCTCCCAAATAGTCAATGGACAGTAAATACCACCAAAAGGCTGATAAAATCACAAAATGATAGCATTAGCTCAGAAGGAGCTACACTTTATACCCCATTCCTAACAGATTCTTTGTACCTACTTATGTTAACTTTGAAAGGGCTTGCACACACCACTGAGTTTTTCAATAAGGAAGGACCCCTATCCTGCTAGAAGGATGTTGATTCTTCTTCCTTCCCTGAGGCACCTAATATTGACTCATTTTTCCTTAACAGTAGCAGGAATGCTCAGCTCTTGAGTTTCAAGAATAAAAATATCTCCACTTTTTGATCTTGTGGCTGTTTATTCTAAATGCTATCAATTTAATAGGTTCTGAGTTTTGTACATATGTATGGAGAGAACATAGCTGGATACTTTAAACAGTGATTTGGTAGACAACTCCCTTATGTAAAAAGGTTGAGAGGTAAAAAGCTTGAGAACAGACAACGTCTATAAAATTTTGGCCAGATCTAGGGTATAGAGGGAGAAAACTTACAAAGCCATAGGACGCAGCCTAATAGAACTTAAAACATTCTATAACCCACAAAGCAGGGAATCAAATATAAACTGGAAAAAATAGGTCCAGAATTAGGCAAGTAGTAGAGAATAAGATCACATTTGGAATAACGGCCCTAGTTCTGGTCACCGTATTATGGAAGTGTTGAAACCTCATTGGCTGACATCTGATACTAGGTGTTTTTGGATGTCGTCCTGTTTCTTCCATTATTAATTTTGTGCTTGAGGGCAAATGCCAGCAGTGCTCATTTTAGTTTTTACCTCCTGCTGCAACTTCAACTGTCAGAGAGACAGCAGGAGTCAAAAATGAAAGGAGCCACCCTATAGAAATGCTGTGCCACTATGTCATTTTTAAACTGACAGCTTTTTACAGTCCAATTTCTCAGGCAAAGAAAAAAAAAAAGACTTTCATTTTCACCTCCCACTGCTGCTTTGACAGAGAAAGACATTCACCCAGGTTTGAATGCTGGTGGGAGGCAAAAATGTAAAACTGTGGTAGAGTGTTTGTAAGTGGGCTTTGACTACCCCGTAGAAGGATAAGCTGATTTGGGACAAGTTGAACTCTAGCCTTTGCTTATCAGGTGGCAAAAATGAAAAATGTGTTCACCTGCCCTTAATGCATTAGATGGAAATTATTCTGAAGGATATAAGTGAATACAGAACAGCCAAAGATACCTGAGGATTTCTGTTCATCTGGAAACATTTAAAAGGCTGCTACAGTAAGTCTTTGGTCAATAAAAAATTAGTAATTAAGATTCTTCAATGAGGACTTCCTCTGAGGAAGGTAGAAATGCCTAAAGGTAGGAATTTAGGAGAATGATAGCGCTTTCCTCCTGTTAGTATATTTACTAAGGAAAATGCCTCTCACTCCTCCCCCTGCAGAAGGACTCAAAAAAAGAAGCTAAGAAAAACAGAAGAACCATGCTGAATGCTGAAGAATCATATATATCATATTTTTTGTAGTCATTAACATAATTAGGTAGCAAAGCAAAATATTTGTCATAGTGAAAGTAAAGTGATAAGGAACAGTGAGATTAAAGTACATTTATGAGAGATCCCTCTAGCATCCCAATCTGTCTAGCTTCTATGACATGTATAGTATTTAGAAAAGACAGAATCTAATACAATAATAATATAATATAGTAATATAATATAATCTAATAACAGCCCCTTCTCACTGCTTGATTCAGTTTTTCATTTTCAAAGTATCTGCTACATACACTTCTGAGCTCAGATTTAAAATTAATCGCAAGTGACAGTGTTATTCAGGCTGACGAAATTAATCTCATATCATTTAAAACTGTCTATTGCTAATCTTGTATTGCTTGTTTTGAGTCTCTGCTTCTGACTATGTCCATGACCTTGTCAGGCTGAGAAGGATGCACCTGACTAGAACATGCAAAATGTTTGGCTCTCAAGGACGAGACCACTGAGTATCTCCAAACGTATTGTTTAGTGAGACTATACAGAATAGCAACAAAGCAGTTGTGTCTGGAAAAACATGCAAGTTTGCAAAGGAAAATAACATATACGTATATATGCTACATAAAAATACACACACATACATAGACATACATTTAAATATGCAGGGTGCATTAAATACATAAGCAGTGCATTGAGCTTTTTAGTGAAAGTTTGGTAAGGTAATCCATATAATGAAAACACCTCTCCTAGTATAATTCCGTCCCAAATTACAACTGATGTTGTGAGGCCTGACTCCAGATATTTTTTCATGTACATGGGATAGCAAAATAGCATTTTGAACTCAGCATCTTTTACACATTTTATTTTCTGCTTATTTGTTTAGAATGATTCTGAAATCCTATTTCATTTATCTAAATTCACTGATAAAGTCTTTTTTTCACTATGTATTTCTTATTTTCTGATAATTTCACATACAGAAAGACCCTTTCAAGTCAGGCATTACCCCTGCCATTTTCCAAGATACTTGGCTACTACCAAGAAATTATAAGTCCTCTTTTCACTGATCTTGTTCATTTCCACAAGACACATACCTGATCCACAATTTTCATTTAAAACATGTGAGCTTTCACACGTGAATATTCTACTGTACACCTGATCTACAGTGTAAAGTATTAAACCAGTTCTCAGTAAAATTGTTTGTTTCTATACCTTACTGCTAGGAAAGCTTGAACACATGAATTTGGCAAAAATCCAATATAAGTCGTGTCTGCACGAGTGCCCTTGTAACTTGAAACGTTATCAGCTGCATTTATGAATGGTCTCTTGATGGAAACATCAAGGTAATAATAACTGATGTATAAAAAAGAGTAGAAAAGGTAGGACAATGTTAATATAAAATAAGTGGTACTGTAGTAGCTGAAATGGAGCTTCTGAGCTGATTGCATATTCACTTCTGAAAACACTTCAACAATAATATTTTTTTATTATTCATTTTGAGTTGTACTGCAAATTTCAAACTTCCTATCAAAGCAGTTTATGGCATTTTTAGAGTAGAATTTAAATCTAGCTTCGCTGAGGGAAGCCAGTAAGGGAAAAGTAAACCAAGGAGCCCAGTGAATCTGTATGCTATCATAACTGAAACATCCTTACAGTCTGCTGAGACTACCACTATATGTATGTGGAGCTTATTTTGTATTTGTGGCTAAAAAGTGTAGAACTGTCTCCTTTTCCCCGTTCCTGGGTAGCCAGTGCTCCAGAGAAATAGAGAACCAGAGAGCTGGTGCGGAGGCAAAGACAGAATGGGAATACGTTTGGAGGAAAGAGAGAAGGAAAAGCACTTGACATAAATGGAGCAATTGTTTCAGAGAAGTGAATCACAAAAATGGGGAGTAAAACAGCCTAGGTATCTTCAGAGGCAATTGTGCGGAAAAAATAGAGATAGGTTTCTCCTAAGTAATAACCTTAGGAAAGAGGTTCTTATTGCCATTGGAAGCAAAAGCAAGGCAGGCTGCAGACAAATTATATAAAGAAGGGTTTGGGAGTTTTTTTTTTTTTTTTCCTTATTTGATGAGATAATCCAAACTTTTCTCAGCTTCAATCTGAAGCTGAGAGCTTGACTATGCCAGCTCACCACTGCCTGCTCCAGTTACTGTACAGTTGAGTTGTTTTTCCACTGCCTCTCAGTGGGACTTCAGTTCCTGAGTCAGTTTTGAACATCAGCTTCAGAAAGGGGTACATCTGTGAAAGTACCTAGGTACTTAAAAAATCTGAGGAGGGCCTGACGGAATTTTACCTATCTCCCACGAAAAATCCTATTAAACATTGAAAGAATCAGATGACTGAAAATTTTCTGCTACGCACCTTATTCAGTTTAGAGTGTTTAACACTCTGATTCTTGACTAAGCCTGTAAAGCCAAAGGTAAAGCCAAACCAAGCATGGCTGTATACTGTGCAGTAAAAGGGAAAAAAATAGAAGAAAAAGCTGAAACAATATTTGGATTGACTTTGCTTAGAAATCTCCTGTTAAGAATTTTAATACAACTTATATGAAGTCCACCTTCCTCTCCTACTTGCACTGATAGCTAGAGGAACTGTTTTGACTGACAGGAAGTCAGTTCATGTTCTGATATACAGCTTTTCATTACTGCAATGTTATACAGCTTCAGCATGAATTCCCAAGAGCAAACCCCTAGTATATCCTAGTATATTGTTCTTTTTGCTCCTGACTACTGAAATCCTAATTGAACTCTCATGTTTATTTATTTATTTTCTAAATCTTCCTTTCTCATTCAAATCTCAAGAGATTTCTTTATGATTTCTGTCTTTTAATGATTAGTTGACCAGCTCTGGGTCTCAGCTTGTCCACACTAGTGCAAATACTCTAATGAATTTTATGGGACCGATTATACAAGTAGACTCACTTCAAAAACTCACTTCAGTGTGTTGACAGGATCAGACTTCTGTTTAGTGAGTTATTCAGGTTCCAATATTAAAGATAATCTTTTTTTTAACGGGTAGATTGGTTGCATGTTATATGTATAGGAAGCTAAATTTATTTCTAGTGTAAATCCCATGATGAAATGGCTGAGCAATGAAAAATTATCAGGATACTACCGGAACATGGTTATAGCTGCATCAGCAGCTACAAAATTCGTTTGACAAAGGAACTACACCAAACCAGCACAAGAAAACTTCTGTAATATGGCATGAAAGCGAATGCCAGGGTGGCCAGCAAAGCATAACAAAAGCCACTTACAGCTAGAAGAGTTCAAGAGACTAAAGTGCTTGCCGTGGAGCTTTTGATCGTGCCTACCCAAAAAACACTACCAATAAAAAAAATCTAATAATTGCACTCCCTATTTTTACCAAATGGGGAAATCATCTTTTTCTAACCACTCCACTAAGGATTTCATGGAGTGCTGCCTTTCAGAAACATATGTTAGGAAGAACCATGTCATAGAAAACTACTTCATCACCATTTCCACAAGTGAAATAAAGCTCCAGATGTAAATGATCCCCCTCACATCATTCAAACAGAGAATGTTTGGGAATTTTTGCTACAAATGATGGAGTCGCACAGAGAATCCTTTGCCTCCTCAAGGTTAACCAGAATAGGAGCTGAACCTACGCGAAATCATATGACTCATTTGTTAAGCAAAAGAAAAAAAAAGTCCTTTTAAAATACTGTTGCATTTCTGACTGCCTAGAAGTTACAAAATATAAAAGCAATATTTTAAAGTTTTTTGTTTTTTTCTTTCTCGTGGAAAGAGAGAGAGAAAATAAGATCTCATGCAAAAGCCTCTTCCCATATTGTGATCTTCTATAACTAAGTGATTCAATGGCATGCATGAGATTTCACCCTTCAGTAATACGAAATGAATTATTTTCATTTCATTACCACCCTGCTGCTACTATAATTGATATATATTATTATATTGATATTCTAAAGCCCAGTTCTACTAGATATTAAGCAAATCTCTATCTCACCAGCACAAACAACATACTGTTGTATGAATTATGGAGTTACTGGGACCTGCTTGAAACAATAGTACTGCAGAATGCTGAAACAATAATAATCGAGGCCTAAAATTAATATAGAACTCTTTATTCCATAAGGTCACAGCTACAAGTCTCTTCAGCCATGTATAACGTACATATAAACAAACACAGGGACACACTTAAAAATATTTAGATACAGTAGCATTTAAACAGAGCACAAACTTCTTATGCAGTGTTTTGAAGACATTATAAAAATGCTATTACGGAACAGAAATTAAGGAACTACATCAGAGTTAAAAATATCATTCTTGCAAAAAATAAAAAATATTTAAAAGTCTGTCTTAATTTAACAGCCTCTATTTTGAAAAGCTTATCTGACAGAGCTAGAAGGGAGTTCAGACAGAGCAGTTAATTTCAGTTCTCTAGCTATATATTTAATTTCAGATTCTGCCAGGATAATGCACAACGAATCAGTAAAACAGGGCTGCAATTCTGGAGCACTTAAAGCACAGTTTCTATTACAGTTTACAGAGAAATCATGCCATTATCACATTGATGAGGAGGTTATTTATCTTTGTACAGAAGTCTAGACTGTCCCAAAAATGCTGAGTGTCTTCTAAAATAATCTTGATCTTGGAATATGTATCTTTATTACATCAGAAAGAACCTTGGGAAAACTTATCTGTATTTAAAATAATCTTAATTACACTGAGCAGCCAAAATTTACATATTCTTATTTGAACAATCACATGCAAGGAATTAATACTTTTAAAACCAAATAATAGCAAGAAAGCTAATATTTTTGTACTAAATATTGCAAGTGCTTAACTGGTGCACGTAGTCAGATTTTTTAACAAAAGACACGAAGTAAATTGAGGCAAAGTTCAGTTGCTATCTTCTACTGCCTAAAACCTACAGAAAAAGTAATATTGTCAATGTTTTCTGATTTTAACTCAGTTGGGAGGCATCAGTGGTAAGTTTCAACTGCTGAGATGCATTTGATGAAAATCTTAAAAGCAATTGAGTAGTCTAAACTGTTGAGTTTTATGAATTTGTATTGCAAATTACTCTTTGAAGGCTCTTTACCTGGGAGGCTTTGAACTGCCATTGTTGTGCTAAGCTTCCTGTATTTAGAGATAACAAAAATTAACTTTTCAAAGATTCAGTGGTCTGGAAACTGGAAAGTTATTTAAAAGGTTCAGTTCTAAGAGTACAGCAACACCCCAAACCCTTAATTATTGAAGACAACCTTTATTGCTTATCATCCAAATAAAGAATAGTTCTATTCATTATTTTTCCTTAAACAGATACTCTAAGCTCTTTCATTTGTGGATTAGTTGGACGTTTGTTTTCACAGAATTTAATGGATGATTTGATCCTGACTTTGAAAGATGGTGGGGCACTGTTGTATTTACTTGATTTTCTTTTTATCCATGTAAATTTCTTTATACAGTCATTAGGAGTACAAAGTAGCTTCACAGTGAGTTTATCCCTTGCATTTTCTAAGGAAGTCTTTAATAGCAAGATATATGTCTATTTATATATTTTTCAATAAATATGGGAGCTGATCCTGGATGGTAATGAGTGCTTTTAGCTCCCATTGAAGCCAACGGGAGGCACCCAGCAGCATGCAAATCTGGGCTCAGATTTCCTTAAAAAGACAGTATGCGTTTCAAGTTCCATTCAAATCATATTTCTGCCCAAGAAATTTATTTTGACACGACTGAAAGACATATCAGACATTCAGTTTCTTTTCTATGGCATGAGAAATCACAGATTTAATAAATTCAGAAGATACAGAGTTTACTGCAGCAAGATCACCACTGCAGTGTGAGCCTGTTCATTAAGTCTAGTAAGAAATCATGTTAATTACAGTAAGGAGATGTGGGGGATAAACTCTTATAGTATTGCCAGTTTGCCTGAACTTGAAGAAATGCAATTGTTTTTATGCTCTGAAATATAGCTTTGAGCTTTCTACAGCATCCAGTGCTAAGTTTGAAAAGAGTATGTATCTTTTTTGAGTGTTAAATATTATGATTAAGGATTTTCATAGACTATTTCATAGGAATCTCGAATAGTCAGTTGTGCACAAAAGATGGCAAGTAGTTTACAAGCCATTTGCTCAAACAGCTAGCAGACAAGCAGAAGCATCTCACTGAAATCCAAAACATAACTGTTTGCCATGCGACACCAATATGATACAAAGACAGTGTTGTCTCAGAAGAACAAATTTTGCAAGATATTTGTTTTAAAAAGGATCTCAACTGTGGGATATTTTACAGGCAAATAGTATATAATGACTTTGTCAAAATTCCAGATTAACTCACAAAAATGAATTCTTTTACCTCTAACCTTTCAAAGAAAAACTGACAGTTTGAAGCTGTGCAAAGGGTTCTGGGAAAAAATTATTGAAAGTTATTTCCTTTATAGACATTCTAAAGTCTGTAAATGTGACAGTTACCTTGAGCCTGCCTAGGTTACTGAGAAGCCTTAACAGTGTCAGTAGCCATAACAAAAATCTATTCTCAGGTCACTAACAAATCGAGTGAGCAAAGCAGAGCAGAGCTAAACAATGCAAAGTCAAACATCAGAAGAACAGCTCCAGTTAAGATCCAGCTTGAGCAGGACAACAAATATTTGCAATCTCTAATATTTCCCTAACTCACCCCATCTCCAGAAGCAACGCGTCATAACTTACACCAAGAAGGATAGAAGAAAATTCCACAAAACAGAGAGAAGAAAGAGAAAATGAGTAGAAATCTTTCCCTCTCTAATTGGCAAGGCCTAATGCCAGATGTCTTTGCTCTTTAAATAATTTTTTAAACACATTTACGTAGTCTGGGAGGTGAAGGATGGACAGCATGTAGGATTCCAGTGACTCCAACAGTTCCAATTAGGTCTTTTGTTGACGAAGGAAAATAAGATCATCTGAGTCTCCTCTTCCTTCCCTCACTCTCATCTCTTCCTCTGCCTATAAAATTACCGCTTCATGCTTTGCCACTCAGAAGGGATGTATGCTTGGCCAGGCTGGTCTGCAGGTAAGTGTAGGAAACGTAGCCCAGCACTTGACTTTTCCAAACTACTTACTGGCTCGCATTGTAATTATGACCAAGGGGTAATGGGAAGAAGGGGAAACCACAAGGGGAAGACGTATGAAAGACATTTAGCACACAAAAATTTTGGAATTAAGCTAGCTTTTATCATGTCCTTAAAAATAAAAAGTGAAAACCCAGTACAAGGTCATGATTCTGACAAGGTGGCTCAGCAGCATAATCATTAGGTGCCCGCATGCATTAACTGCTGGACTCTGAGAGCCTCACTCACTGACTATGAGGGTTTCCGTATTTACCACAACATTACGCTAGGCAAAGCAGACTAGCAGGAGAATAGACTAGAATAGACTAGACTAGATACAGCCTAAAACCCGTTCTAAATTCACACACCAACCAGACCAAAATATATTCAGGCAATGCCATCAAAGTAAAAGAAATAAGGAGACTTTTCTTTTCCTCCACACAACTAGAGGAAATCACTGACTGGCAGGGATCAATATCAATTTACTGGATGAAACACTGGATTCACCAAACCCTGGAAGATGAAAATGATAATGTTAAGAGATGAAAAATGCTTCAGAAAACTACTGGAACACTATTGTTCTTTTCAACTGAAGACAATTGCCCTTTGTTCATCAAATGTCAGTCTAACTTGCTACAGCTTTAATAATAAGGACTCGTGTAGGTGTAAATGAAAGAAGAGTCTCTGTTACTTAAATTAAAATCCTCTTACAATTCCTTGGTATGTAAATTACAGATTATGTTATACACTGATAGAAATGGTATAAATACATCTGGCAGAGTCTAAGGGGACCTTTTGAATTGTTCTAAATAACAGGTGTCACTTATGAATTTGGCCTTGAATACAGACATAGTGGCAAACACAGAAAGGAAAATTAAAGTAGAGGAACTCTGAACGTGCATATAGGTAGTAGAGAAATGAACAAGCAGAGCAAGTAACATGGTACATCCTCTGTTGCATTCAGGGTCAAATGAGAATATCAGTAAAGAAAGACATTACACTTGATATGGAAAAGAAAGTTTCACCAAACTGCTTAAAATCCAACAGGACTGTTAGCAGGAAAATGCCTCCAAATGACAGCAGGCCCTAACACCCTGTGAAATCCAACTCTGCTTAGTACCACTGTAGATGTAAAGCAGAAGAATCTACGAAAAGGAGATGCCACAGAAAGCCAATAAATCTATAATGGTAATAATGATTTTTTAATCTGAAAACTTCCATCGAAGTATAAGTTTGTTAGTCTTTGCGGAAATAATGTTATGACGTATCTTTTTACGACATCCTTTGTTTTTTAAGTGAGAAAGCAAGCACTGTTGTTAGTAGACTTTAGACTTGAAGTCACAAACTTCAGCAGATCTGCTAATAACTGTATATTGTATATACAATATAACTTGTTGTTCTTTCTTTAGCTCCTATAGCTGATATAGGCTCTGCCAGAAGACTGACTTTTCTATACTATCACAATCATCCAGAACTGCAACTGAGAAGAAGCAACTAGAGGATGAGTTAAATAAGGAATACATTCCATCCTTGCTTTGGAAAAAGGGTATTATATACACATACAATAGCCTGCCCTATATCCAAAGCCAAATGCTTGAAATTAAAACAAGAAATATGCAGTGGCCCTGAGCAAGGACAAAAGAATGATAAAACACTTAGGGACAAATCTATAAGGTTATAAGGTCAAGCTGCCTACATTCATTCATTGCAGTAGAAAGTTAGACAGGAAATAGGATTTAAGTAACTAGAAACCAGTGTGGATACAGTTGCTGCTTTTCTTCTTCTTCTTCTTTTTCTTCTTCTTTCAATCATAGCTTTATTAATGGACCCTAAATATATAAATGATCCTTTGCAGTACTCAAGCTTAGTGGTGGAAACATTATTTCAAAATGCAGGCTCTGTGCTCAAGATGCAAATACAGTATATAGCACAAGCAGCATGTAACTGTCAAAAGAAAGAAGGATAGGGACAGAAAAAAGACTAAACTATAGCAGCCAATAAACCTGTGTAATAACAGTGCAGCAAAACTACTTTTATAAGCTATGTGTAACTAAAAAACATACAGTTTTTGCTTCAAGTTTGCACAGAGAATTCTGTAAGCATTGGTGTGAAGGGCACAATTAATATAAACAAGCCAGTCTGTATCCTATTCCAATATACAGAAGAAAGGAAGATCACAGCTGCATAACAAAAGATCTTTTTCACCCTCTATCCATGAAGCAGAAGTATACGTAAGGTAGGCATATCCCTTTGACAGAGAGCAAGCCCTGTATTAAAAATAATTCTTCTTTTTTTCTTGCTAAGTTTCTTTGTATAAAAATCGTATTGTGACTTTGGCTAATCAGAAATGCCAATGTTATTGCCAGCATTGGAAAAGCTCTCTTCTAAAGCACAGGTATGGTGCAATTTTGAAACAGTTAAAAAAAAAAGTCTTAGAATGTTTTATTAAATATATCCTGACACAAACCGAGATGCTGTTAAGAGAAAGAAAAGCTAAGCAACCCACTGTAGTCTTGACCTCAAGTCAATGACAAGACTGACATTCCAAATTTGTTCTGGCAAAGTGCATTCCATAGCTGCATGAAAAAACTATGGGACACAGTGATTTATAATTGTCGCGCTGAACAAATGAAAGCTCAACGTTTTTACACTTGAGCAAAATTGGGCCTGGACAATAGGGAACCAAAAACTCATTTGGATACATGTGGTGTTTTAAAATGCATCACCAGGATCTTCAAATTGATCCAGTACCTAATGGCAGGCAGCACTGCGATCTCGGTACAGAGACATATGATGACCAGCTATTGTGCATGTTTAAAATCTCAGTGGTTGCATTATTGTACAAGTTCTTCTTTTGTGAAAGGAGGGCTGAGTGAGACCTGCAAGCAGGGAATTATAGTAATCCAGACAAGATGTCACAGAAGCAAGAATTAACGTTTCAGTACCTCTATGCGACAATGCTCTCAAACTTGTTATATTTCTGGGTTGATAATAGGAGTTTTGTTCCCCCTGAATGCACATGATCCCCGAATAAAGGCCCTCAATTAAAGTTTACCTCTACATTTTGCAGAGGTGAAGACGAAGCAGTATTTATGTATGGTACAGTGAAGGAAAAAATCTTCAAACACAGTGTTAACAGCACTATTAAGCACAGTGGTGCCATCTTTTTTATGTTTAAAGCAATTTTAGGGCAGTCAGAAGTAGACTTCACAAGAAATGGGGACCAGATGCTCCCATTGAGTCTGCAGCAAACTAATGTAAGTCTCATTTCCAATAGCTGTGCAAGCTTTTTACTTCTACTCATCTGCCTTTGGATCTCATTATCCCCTTTTGTCTACGATTCTTAATCAGAGACATAGCAGTTTAAACTGTTAAATGACCTGAGAGACGACTTCTTCGTCACCTCTGCACTTTCATAACATAAACAAGTGATGGATAAATTACAAAAGAAAGTCTAGACTGCTGCCTGAGCTAATATTTTTTTGTGGACTATATCCTTACATTGCAACTCTTACATAGTGCTTGTTCAGGCACACCCCACACAGGAGTGAAGAAGAGCTTTATCAGAGCCAAGGACAAATAAAACCTGAATAGGGGTGTTGAGATTTGGCTCTGTTTGATCATCTTCTTATAGTTTCTTGTAAGCATATTGGGCCATGTTTTCAAAAACATTCAGAAGAGTGCAAGTTCTCTCTATGCTGTCTTCTAAAACACTGCAGTTCTGTGTTTACATTATATTGTTCTTTTTCCAACAGTTTTCCCAATAGATTTGATATGATTCATGATAGCACTTCATAGTTTGCCAATAAAATAATCAAAACCTATAGCTTCACAAACCACTTTGGCCAATGAGACAGCGTTAATGCTGCTCGACCTCTAATGTTACTTGTCATTTTATAAGGGCTATGCTTTGCAAACAAGCTTGATGGTGCTCACCGCACCAAAAAATATATATATTCAGCTCTACAGTCACCAGTAAACATACCTTAATGACAAGGCTAAAAATGAGCAGGCACCGCTTTTGAGTTCTCTCAATCAAATTATCCTAGGACATAGGGCTAGAATGAGCCTTAAGAAATTTAGTCTTAAGCCTGATCAAAAACTGCTGATAATTTTTTCATTAATTTTGTATTTCATAAACATTGCTAAAACATACAAACGTAAGTGTATATACTCACCTTATATTTTTATTAACATCATACTCTTTCCACATATTATAGCCATTTTTTTATCAAGTGGTAGTGTACGTGCAAGGCATATATTCCATTTATAAATGCTGTTAAAACATGAAATTGAAATATCCTGAAATATTTTTAAACAAGTGCCACTGGAACCAAGGTAAACTGAAAACTGTTAATCTTGTAGCTGCTTTTAACTTCTTGTATCTTTGACTTCTCAGTTTTTTTTCCCATTTTGCTTCATCTCTTTCAAAAAGTCATAATGGTAGTGAAACGCATCAAAAGCTCTGCTCAGCTCAATAAATATGGATGCAAATGTAAAGAAAAGCAAGCAATAATGATTATTTGTTATTACCAGTCACACACTCCATCAAGAACTTCTTTTATCAATGTTCAAAACCTGAAAATCTCGGCAGTAGCCTCTGACCAGTTTCATTACCCAGTATATATAATGTAAATACCACCGCTGTTATATTCTAGGAGTGCTAGTTAGAATTCTAAGGTCCGTATGTTATGGTGATACACATTATACAGGACACCTAATTTTTTCACTACCAGAAAGGAGTAATGTATTTTTATGAGCAACCTGGAAAGTCAGCTTCATTGAAATCAACAGCGCACAGAATAATTTTGCCTGCTAGCATTTTTGAATGTCTTGTGTTGGCAAATATAAGGCCAATAAACCCCTACTCTTCTAAAATCCAGTTAAAATTTTTGTAACTTCAATCTAGAAAAGACTAATCTACTTATATGTCTAAAAACTAGGCCTTACTGAACAAAGAAATTTGAATAAAGCCAAATTGGGAACTCCTTTCCTGTTCTTTAGTGCAAAGTGCCCATATTTAAGTTTAGATCCATCGGTCAGGAATAAAGTGTTCATAATCAGTTCCTGAGCAATGAAATTATTTCTACTTTCTCATTTTGTGGTCAAGGCAGAAATGAATTCAGAACAAATCCACTTTAAGGATGCAGACTATGAACTGTTAGCAATATATCCACCCAGGTGAATAGACCGGTTTTCTACTTAGTTTTCCAAAAGAAGCTTTTGGTTATGTGATCAAAATTTTATGTGAAAGTGAGCACCAGGTACTGCAAACAACAGTTGCATGATATCCCTATTTTAATTTTGCCCATCTGTATGAATTATTTAATTTTACTGGGTAATACATATAAACCATTAGCTAATCTAGCTAATTATTCTGATTAGCTAATCAGAATAATTTTACATGAAATAACGTCCTGGTTGGAACTGTGTTGTATTAGCAATCATGCTGTAGAAGGGCCTTTTTAACAATAGGTTCTTTTGTGTATCACTGGTCTTGAATAGTGCGGGATATGAACAAGAACTTGTAAGTCAAAAATGTATTTCACAGATGTTGAAAGCAGTGGCACTTTGATGCTTTTTGACTGACGGGAACCTCAATAGAAAAATTTGTGGTAGGCTTCGGTGTGACTGTGTTTGTGAGTGTCTGTGTTTTGCATAACACAACGGGCACCCCACTGAGGGCTGCTGTGCAGGCTCAGCAGTGTCCCAGAACTCTGCACTTATGCTTTAATAAATACAGAGAGAAATAGACATATAGGTATGTAGATGTATAGATGGAAGCTTGCCGCATACTTTAACAGCAGTCACGTTGTTGCATATTAGAAATTTCTGTGGCCATCTCCACGCTTTCAGAGACAGGCCTGTAGCAATTCAGGCTGAACAAGAAAAAGGGCAAGTAACAGAAAGTTGCAAGAGTTTGTACAAATGCTTTTAAATGAGATTTACTGGCCATTATTTCTGTATTCCAATGCTTAATAAGGAAATATACTTACGCCTATATTGTTCTTGTTTTGTGCAAGACTGTCCTTAAATCTCTTTTGCATTATATGGCCACTGTATGTCCCTACTAAGACAGAATGATGAAGAGAGATTTTAGCATGGTTTCTAAAGTTCAGGTGGGGTAGACCTCACTATCCCCAAGGTAAGAGCCACCTCTGGTTGCAAAAGACTTCTAAAGTTTTGGGATTTTTTTTGTTTTTAATATAGGCAGCAAAAGATAATGAGAATGGAAATACAAAATATCAGACAAATTCTGCTGATTTGCAGCATTCATTTTAACAACATCCAATAGCTACTTCCTAACTAGCCACTAACAAAACAAATCATAAACATTGACAACTCAGAGATATATAATAGACCAAGTCTAAAAATAATTAAATGTTCCAAATAACAGTTGTCCACTTGACAACTGCAGCAGGGGCACAGTCTTTCAAAGTAATGCAGGGATAATTGAGACAATTTGACAGAAAGTGCTCAGGCCAAAACAATGCTGGGTCAGACAGAATAAACCTTTGGTGTTACAAAGCACCGAGACAGCAAGGACTTCTAAACATAGACGTTGCTTATTGCTCTAGAGTAAAAAGTATGGACAATTTAAAAGACAACAAATTAACCAATCAAGTCACATAATGAAATTTAAGAAAGCAAAAGGCTGCCTACAGAGAACTGAACAAGCAGTCAGCCTCACATGAGGTCATTCTGAAAAACAGCAAAGATTGAATCTGCCTGATACAAAATATTTCATTAATTCACAAAGCGAGTGAGAAAAAGAACATCTTGGCTCAACATAAGATAGTGTTTGCATTTTAACACTTCAAATTTTATGTCTATAAAATGAAGATTTAATATTGGGAGTGATCAAATTGTGTGGGCAGTCTATCTACTCTATGCACAGCAAATCTTAAAAGGAGCATTGAGATTGATGCTGCTGGCTACCTCCCCCTGTCCAGCGCTTCCTCCTGGCCCAGCAGTGCTGAGCTCGTCCTGCAGCAGGTCTCCAGCAGAGCACTGCCAGCTCCCACTAGCTCTGCTACAGTGGTGCAACTCTTGCCTCTAGCGCAGGCCTGTGAGACTCTCCTGGGCACTTTCCAAAATATCAGTGTTCTGAAATATGACAGAAAAAACAGAAATCCATAGATTAGGGCATCCACATTCTTCTGCTCTGAACCAGTCTTCACAGCGATGGTTATCGTGCTGATATGAGCAGATCAGGTATGCGCCAAAGATGCTTCTTCTAATTAGCAACTACTCCGAATTTCTGGCTGTAATCAGGCTTCTCTCGCTGACAGAAATTAGCTCTTTCTATTGAGGTGACTGAGCTGCATGTGCTCCTCTTACCGCCGCACTCCATTTCTGACACTTTAGGAGTGACTACTAGAGGTAATGGGGTCCATTGGTTCTCCTGGGCTTCCTCTAAATACACTGTAGGGTTTGTGTCCTACTGAAATCCCATGCATTTTTTACTTTAGATGTAGATACGACGTGAACTCTTTTGAGCACAAAGTGAAAAAGAATAGGTCTATGAATTAATCAATATTTCTTTACTGCACTCCAGTCTTAAACACAGTTATGTAGCACAGTTATTTCTGAACAGAACTGCCCTACTGTAAATATGCTTCAAATTGCATGCCACATTGCCACCTAGTGAATAAATTTGGAAATACGACTGAAATAAAATTGTAGCTGCATTTTTATGATTTAGGTTTACAGAAAATTCACTGATCCTTGACTACGTTATGATTCCCAGCTATGTGTGTGTGTAAGCATGTGTGCATTGTCCATCTTAATTCCAATGTCTGTGTGTGTGTTTGTGCACATGTGCATTGCCCTGCCTAATCACAACATGCATGGTTATGAGTGTATTTGTGATACATCTATTTTGATGGACATAAGCTTTACCCTGTAAAACTATATATATGCTACCGCCAGCATCAAGGAAGGACAGAAACATTATGTGGTGCTTCCTGTCATGTTTGTGATCAAACCGTTGGTCCTTTGCGTAGGCAACATTAAATCTGATTTGTTCACAGTGATGAGGCTGCCCAAATTCTGCTCCAATAAAAACAGAGGCTTCCTCAGATTGTGCTGGCTTACCTGAACTCAGCTACCAACATGCTGGCCTACTGGAATATTTGCCATGTTTCCAAACTGTACTGTGGAGATAAAAGATCTGTGGTGTAGCTGCCACACTGACAAATTGCAAGTAATATCCTGACAACCACCATATGAGCTTTTATGCCATGCTCAAGGCAGTTTAAGGACTGAACGTGGGACTTGACAATGCCAGACAAGAGAAGACAAGATGAAAATGTGCTCATCAGACATTATGAAGGCATAAGGCAGTACTATACCAAGCACTTCTGAGTGTACTCAATCACTGTGACTGCCATCAACAGAGGTGTTTAGGATTTCCTCTTCCTCACTATCACTCTCCAACAACCATGCCAGGTCAAGACCTGAAAAGTTTAAGGACCAGTTTGTTATTCTTTTTTTGCTGCAGAAAACATCACGTTCCTAAGCAGAAGATGACAAAATGAATTATATGACAGGGCCTGCCTGTTTGGAATATTCTGGATCATTACATAAAGAAGCTAATTAAATACTACAGTTTCTTAGTGCATTTTGTGAGTGTGTGTCTAGCCGGAAGGTTACATCCATACACAAATATGCTTCCTAATAAACATGAGCCGAGTGTAAACTATGCATGCATGGCATGCATGTCAGCCTTGAATTTTTTTCTAGTATTGTTGAGTTTGTCATTAGGGTTTTACATTTCTGGAGGAGAAAAAGCAGTGCATGCTTCACTATCAGATGGAACTGGAAAAAGTTCCTTGCAGTGATGTCTTTCACTGTTAGTGGATACATACATGCATTAGGGTGTAGTTAAGTGGTAACCTATATTTTTTGGCTTCAGAATCTGTTTGCTTGTGCGCATATATATATATATATATATATATATATATATATATATATATATATATATTTGTCTGTATACACAAATATTTCGTATTCTTTACTGTCTTCTAGAACAGTAGTGGACAAGAAAGCCAAATGCAGATACTCCAGCTGTGTACATAATTATGAGAACATTTGATTGAGGGTCATTCTCAGTGATATACTTCCCCAGCTGGGTTCTTTCTTGTTGGTATAAAATAATCAGAATGCAGTTAAATATATACAGTGTACTCAACCAGCTGCCGCTTATGTTTCACAAGTCAAGTAATGAAAAACGCTACTTGAAAGTCCACACACATATGTTATAACGTTGAGTGTAGAGGAAGTTCCATGTCCCATCTGGTTTTCAAGTGAGTTTTATTATATATTTTAGATACATTTTTCAGCTTCTGGGTATTATGTTTACTACATGGATTGATTTCTAATCTATTTTTCTCCTTGACTCAAACCTGTTTTTATGAGTGAGACACTGAATAACATGCTCTTTCATCTGACAGTTCTTATATACTGTAGACAGAATCATAATTTCATACCTTCTGTAGACTAGTAGGAATCTATATTTGCTACTTCAAAGCCAAATATTTGCGAAGCTAAAAAATGTAACTTTCTTAAGTACAAGCAGAGGTGCAGCTTATAACTAATGCTTGTATAGTTCTGGGAGTAAATACTAATCAAAGACGATACTTTTGTTGGAATATCTTTTGAGGAACAAAGAATTAGCTTGCAGGAAAAAGGAATACTAAGTTTTTAAAACCACAGATTTACTCATTTAAGATTATCTGACCTATTTAATACCTGATTAATAACCTAGTAGAATACATTTTCTTTCAAAATGCCAGATGGGCTTAGTCTCATTTATTTCTACATAAATAAGTAGAAAGAGGTAGTGCTACAGACCGTATGATAGAACAGCAGTACACAAATCACCCTGAGGAAATGCTAGAAAAAAGAGTAATAAAATGGTGACTGTTTAATTTTGCATACACGCATTACAAGAAAGAAAAGTGAGAGGAATGGTTAGGGTGAGTAACACCATAAACGGAACTGACAGCAGCCGCTGCTAAAAAGGAGTGAATCATTTGCCAAATTAGGCAGCTAAAAGAACGGCCCATTGTTACTATTCATTGATTAAGCCATTTTTAACAAAGACTGGATGCTATTTGTGATATTACACAATAACTCAATCACTGATTCTTTATAAAATTTTTGTATAAAGTGGACATAGTTCTTAAATTTGATATGAAATTATATACTGAAATCTATTAGCATGCATCTTTGATCTGTGCAAACTCTTATAAGAACAATGAATATTTCATAAAATATAATTTTAGAAATCACATTAGAGAAAAGTGATGGCACTGTCACAGATGAAATGACAGCAACCATATTTGCTCCCAAAATGGTTTTACTGATTAAAGTTGCTCCCAAGCAGTGCATTACTTAGCCATGAACATACTTCCATTCAAGAACTGTTGAAACTAATATACATAATGATGAATTGCAAATGATGTATTGCAAATGTTATAAAAGATTTCTAAACAAATAAGACATTTTTTCTTTCAAAGTCTGTAAACAGTTTCACCTTTAACAATATTTTCTGGGATAGGAGTTTTGGACAAAATTTCATCAAATATGGTCTCAGTGATGGAGCAAGTCAAAACTGGGAAGCCCAGAACCGGACACAGTACTCCAGGTGAGTCCTCACCAGGGCTGAGTAGAAGGGGAGGATCACCTCCCTCCACCTGCTGGCAATGCTCTTCCTAACGCACCCCAGGATACTATTGGCCTGCCTGGCCACAAAGGCCCATTGCTGACTCATGGTTGACTTCTTGTCCTCCAGGACTCCCAGGTACTTTCCTGCAGAGCTGCTTTCCAGCAGGTCAGCCCCCAGCCTGTACTGGTACATGGGGTTATTCCTCCCCAGGTGCAGGACCCTGCGCTTGCCTTTGTTGAACTTCAGAAGGTTCTTCTCTGCACATTTCTCCAGCCTGTTGAAGTCCCTCTGAAGAGCAGCACAGCCTTCTGGTGCATCAGCCACTCCTCTCAGTTTCGTATCATCAGCAAACTTGCTGAGGGTGCACTCTGTCCCTTCCTCCAGGTCATTGATGAATATATTGAACAAGACTGGGCCCAGGACTGACCCCTGGGGGACACCACTAGCCACAGGCCTCCAACTTGACTCTGCGCCATTCACCACAACCCTCTGAGCTCGGCCATCCAGCCAGTTCTCAAGCCACCTCACTGTCCACTCATCTAGCCTGCACTTCCTGAGCTTGCATAGGAGGAAGTTATGGGAGATAGTGTCAAAAGCCTTGCTGAAGTCCAGGTAGACAACATCCACTGCTCTCCCCTCATCTACCCAGCCAGTCATTCCGTCACAGAAGGCTATCAGATTGGTTAAGCATGACTTCCCCTTTGTGAATCCGTGCTGACTACTCTTAATCACCTTCTTATCCTTCACATGGAGATGGCATTCAGGATGAGTTGCTCCATCACCTTTCCAGGGATCGAGGTGAGGCTAAGTGGCCTGTAGTTTCCTGGCTCCTCCTTCTTGCCCTTTTGGAAGACTGGCGTGACATTGGCTTTCTTCCAGTCCTCAGGCACCTCTCCTGATCTCCAGGACCTTTCAAAGATGATCAAGAGTGGCCTAGCAATGACATCTACCAGCTCCCTCAGCAGTTGTGGATGCTTGCCATCAGGACCCATGGACTTGTGGATGTCAAGTTTGCTTAAAAGATCTCTAACCCAATCCTCTTCAACCAAGGGAAAGTCTTCCTTTCTCCAGACTGTCTCCCCAGTCTCCAGGGTCTGGGATTCCTGAGGGCCAGTCTTAGCAGACTGAAACAAAGAAGGCATTCAGTATTTTTGCCTTTTCTGTAACTTTTGTCACCAGGGCCCCTGCCCCATTCAGCAGTGGACCCACATTCTCCCTAGTCTTCCTTTTGTTAATGATATATTTAAAGAAGCACCTCCCGCTGTCCTTGACATCCCTTCCTGGATTAAACTCCAAATGGGCCTTAGCCTTCCTAGTTCCATCCCTGCATACTCTGACAACATCCCTGTATTCATCCCAAGTGGCCTGTCCCTGCTTCCACCTCCTGTATACTTCCTGCTTATGCTTGACTTTTGCCAGGAGCTCCTTGTTCATTCATACAGGTCTCCTGCCCCCTTTCTCTGACTTCTTGCTTGCTGGGAGGTGATCCTTGAATATTAACCAGCTCTCCTGGGCCCCTCTTCCTTCTAGGAGCCTATCCCATGGGATTCTTCCAAGAAGGTCCCTGAAGAGGCCAAAGTTTGCTCTCCTGTTCTGCACATCCCTGAAAGCAGGACATGTAGATCTAGAGCCAGTGCATCCAGATAGCTCTAAATTTAAGTCCCAGCTGAGCAGCTATTTTGGGGTTCACGGTTTTGGACTGAAGTGCTTACTTTCTTCCTCAGCCTCTTGTTTCAGAATCTATCCACAGGCCACACTCACAGAGACTTTTTGACTTCTACCTCCTATTGTGTCCTTTGTTTCACATAGTTGGTAGTTTGAGAACCTGAGTGAGAATCGGGAGTTTATATAGTTTTGTTGATTGAGGCTGGGATCATTTTCAAATCTGACCCTACTGCAAACTATCATATATTTGGAATGCCATATATGTACTCTTGGAATACAGTCCATCTGAGGTTTTACTCCTCCCAAATATAACATTATTTTAAATATAAACACAAACTATGCTTTTTCTTATTACATATCTGGTGTAATTCTGACTGCAAGGGAGTCAGACACGATCAGTCAGTCCTATTATGTGAAGTGACATAAGCATGCCAGTCCTAGGTGTTTTCTGGTCTGTCAGTGAATTGTCAGTATAAGAGTTAATCCAAGCAGAAGTGCACCATCTCTTCTCAAAATGAATCTCAGAAAAAAAAGCTAATGGAATGACTCCTGTAGAATAATATACATTCCTATTTTTTATCACTTGTGATTATGAGCTTGAATCTCCAGCTGAAATACAATCAGCTAGAGACTGGTTACCAGATGGTTATTCATACCACAGTACAACAGATATGTCCCAAGCTTCACAGCTGCTCTTCATATATGAATGCAAAGAACACATGGTAGAATATATAATATCATAAATATGTTGGGAAAAATAGAGGGTAAGCAGTTTACATAGTTCCTCTCAATATAAATATAATAATATGCATTGTATATATTTGTTGCATTTACACACATACGTGCTTTAAGGTACGTATTCTGATAGATTCTCTTTACATCCAAATCAAACAATATTATTTTTGTTTAGAAGCTTGATGATTTTTATCAAGTCATAAAAAAATACATCTTGTACCACAACAGCTCAAAAGTAAGAGCTTTTTGGATAGAGGCCTAAATAGTACCTCCGCAGCTTCAGTATGACGCTATTCAGCCTTTCATCAAGTTAGGATACCCCTACTGTTAATGCTTAACAAAATAAAGTGACTAAAAGGTTCTTGTTTTTCTATAACTGGATCAGGTTTTTGTGGGTTATATATGTGGGGGGGAAGAAGGGTGTCTGCATATACAGTCAATTTCTACAAGGAAAAAAATCTATTTTCCTGCAGATATTAATAAATATCCACCATCTTTTGAATAGCAGACGGTTAATTGTGTTTTGTGCAGTTTTATTACTGGTAAAACATAACATAGCTGTGCATTTTCTATTCATAATTTTTAGGAAGCTTCTGAAACTTGCTAATCAAAATTCTCACAATGATTCCCTATTTTTGTTGATGAAAACTATTTTTAATAGCAAAACAGAGGGAAAATAGATGACGTAAGGTCTAATTCCACACTCTCTGAGATAAGTATTATACCTGTGTTATCACCGAAATTAATGGTGTTCAACTTTTGTAAGACTGAGTTAATGGATTAGAATATCTAGCACCTAAACTAAAAATCAATCAGAATGGAGGAAACAAAGGCCATTTCAAAATATATGGGCAATATTTTGGATAAAAATATTCTATAAAACATATTTCCTAGAAATAAAAAAGCAATGACAAAGGACTCATAATAATATGGAAATATCAAGCACAAAAAGACATCTCCTTTAAATAAAGGCTAAGTGATAAGGTTACCTCTTTTAATAGATCCACTAGATGTTATTGCTAGACTGATTAACAGCGTTGTACAATTTCAAATTTCTCAGTAGAACTAGATTTGCTTCTAAATAAAGAGTACCTAGAAGGCTATGTGCAAAACAAACAGACAATAAAAACACTACACTTGACCCAATAGGAATTTGGCTAAGTAATATTTTTAATATTTTAGAAAACCCTTTTTTGAAAAAGCGTATATGACTGTGCTTATAAAATTCAAGAAAATGAAAGGATAACCCATAGACAGTCCTAAATGAATTCAGTAATTGCTGTCTTGCACACTATTGTGTGCTATCATTAAACCAAGGGAGGCCCAGGTCAGTAGGTTAGATAAGCGTCTCTTTCTGTTTTATATGGCCACCTAAGTTAGCTAGCCATGTCCCTGAGCTCCAGGTATGGCATAGAGCTCCAGGCAATTGCCCTGTGTGCCTCTCTGTTGAACTAGTTCTGCTGATGAGGGAAGTATTCATTTACTGGATATTTCTCAAATGAAGCCAGTGGGACCATCCACAGCAGTAAGGGTATGAAAGGTCAGCTTAACTATTATTTATGCACGATCTGAATTCATATTTGTGCTACAAAAGCAATGTAGCCTACCCTTGCAATGTGACTCTGAAGTCTAAATCTAAAATCTAATCGTAAAAGCAAAACCCTGGAGGGAAGAAAACATATGAAGAGATATATTTTACTGAAATATATCTAGGGTATGTGATGAGTCTAACTCATGAAATTATTTCAAATGTAAATACCAAAGATAACAGCAAAGGCGTGGAACAATTCCTTTCTCTGAAGTAAAACCTTCCAAAATTTCAGAAGCAAATATATAGAAGAAAAACTCAAAAAAATCTTAAGCAAAATCATGCTCTTTTTTTGACCTACACAGTTTCCTTTGCATTCAGTAATGTTGCACCGGTGTGACCAGAAAAGCTTGAGATTATTATACTCAAATAATCAGAATAAATCCTCACCAAGTAAACTTAGACTTATACGTGTTGTTTAATTCCTGCCCTGCCCTGCCCTGCTGTCTTTAGATATTGTACCCTATGAGTTAATCAGCACAGAAGGTCAATTTCTGGCACAAAAGTGAACTTAAAAATGTAGTAGTAGCTCATAACTTTGTATGTCTGTGCTTTGTATGTAAGCCATTTCATCTTAAAATATAGTTCGTAAAACACTGTGTAGAAGGGTTTTGTTAGAAACTCTAGTCTGTCAGTCTGAGGCCACAAAAAGATGTATTTCCCACTCAATAACTCCTGTGGTTAGTATCAGAGTCCAGTGGAACTTCCAAAGGACAGTAATTTAATAGTTGCTACACTGCTGAAATAGATCCTCAAAATAACTTTAACTTGATTTGTACACTTCTTCAGTGGCTTAGAAGAGCTGAAGAGCTGTGGATACATTCAGCTGAGACATCATGAAGTAGGAACTAGCTCCCAGGTGGTCTTCCCAAGCCCCATTCTTAAAATCTGGTTTTAAAGTTTTTCAGCCATGTTTACACTGAACACCACGAGGTTGTGATGTCTCAGCAAGCTTTGTATGGATACATGAGCAACACAATCGGAACCCATTATTAGACAAGGGCAATAAATTGCTATACACAGGCTAATAGGGAAAAATATAGAAAGGTACTTCTGCATCCTAACAAAGAGCTACTACAGAGAAATTAACTTGGGCAGAGCACTCTGCATAGATACCATACAATTTCCTTTTCAAAGCCAGGATTTACACATTGGAAACTAACTCCCATTACAAATTAACTGATATGCTGTCTAGCATTAGATAATCATAACTCAAAGAGGATGCTGTTTAAAAATCCTGGTATATATAGCCAAATCACACAAAATGGATGTAGACATAGTAAGCAGTCATATTTCCAAAATACTGTTCATGTAGCCTAAGTTTCTGTTTACCTTCCTTTCAACACTGAGAATATTATGTATGCTCGTTTGACAACATCAAGATAACTTCCAGAGTTGTGGGAAGCAAAGAGTAACTTGTTGTAGCTGTCTGACAACTTTGTTATTATCATGGATCAAATTTATGAAAAGTCATAAAGTTACAAACAGTTGTAACTATAAAAAGCTGTTCCAACAATGTAAAGCAGTTCCGTATGACAACTTTATCACCAAAGTTCACCAGTAGAGCGATTACAAGTGCGAAATACATTACACACAACTTGTTTTGAGACAAAACACCACAGTAGGTCAATATAACACTGTAAGAATACATTATTCTGTGACACCATAATTACTCTGAGGTCACAAAGTAAGAAAGTAAGCCACTGCAATCTGGCAAGCTAATAAAAAATATACAAGTAACAAAAGCAAGTTTAACAATGGAAATATGATTATTAATTATTTAGTTATTATTAATAGCTGGTTATTATAATTAGCATCCGTACTCTTTCTTATTTGATTTATTTATAAATATAATAATGCTCATGAACGTCTTGTCAAAGAGCGCAAATCATGAGCTAGGATACTGTGGTGCTATGCGCTGCACAAACGTAAAATAAAATGACAACTCATACTTAACTCACAGTGCAAGTAAAAGATAAGACATATATATGGAAAAAGATTGTCGGGGATCATATGAAAATATGGAAACAATTTGGAAGCTGATAGTGTTATACAATGATACTTTGATAGACCTCATATTGATGCTGCGTTTTAAGAGGATTTAGAGCATGGTAATGAGGTAGCCTTGAAAACGTTTATAGATAGCTCTTCTCAAGCATGAAAAAGAGCGTAAAAGTCTTTCTTAGAAGATTTAATAGGTAGATGATGGAGACCTTCACTGTGAATAAACTTTTTCATCCTTTCTAGTATCATTCAGGGAAGGAGAGAACATACATAAGATGAGAATAAAGTATGAAAGGCAGCGTAAGAAAAAAAATTAAGGGGATAGTGCTTTCACAAATCTACTCAAAACAGAACACAATAACATAGGGTCATTTAAAAATGTATTTTAGTTAGTAGCAAGATGGATTCAAAACCCTAAGTGTCATAAAAAATTTACACTTATGCAAGTTTCCCTAGCAATGCTAATGAAACAATTAACTGTTTACTTTTATTAAGAAATCATTCTCAAGTTTGGTTTTCTTGTGTTTGTGTATGCAGAAATTCCAAGTAAAATCAGGATAAAAATGTAAACAAATTGCAAATACAACTTCCATACTTAATCAGACTTCAAAGCACACACATGGAAAATTTGAAAGAGCAAAAAGGAGCTGCTAGGCTTGCATTTTTGAACAGATGGTGCTAGATAAGGTTACCTCGACATAATTGAGGTCGGAATTTGGCTACTTTAGGAATAGACACTCTCACTGAAAGGTGAATTTCCTCCTCTGTGTGTGTGTGGTTTTTTTTTGTTTTAATTACTCAGTGCCATTCAATCACAGCGTTATCTGCTGTGGTTCCTCTCAGGAATCGCCTGTCCATAGCAGGCTGTCTCTAGAATATTCTCTCTATATTACACATTTTAAGAAAGGTTCTGTTACGGAATCATTGATTTGCTTTTCAGCTGCAGGGATACTTAATGTCGACTGGGCTTTAGTATTTATCTTAGCTATCGTCTGTAACGTAATAGTATTAGGAAAGTCAGCTTGAGCTGCATTTTCACTGCTGGTGCAGAAAGAACTGAAATAAAACAACAGCTAACGTTCATGAAAATACAAGCAAATTCTAAATAAAGAACAGTTTTGAAGTAGCTTATATCAGAGACAGAACGCAAAACCAAGAGCCCAAATAGCTGGTGGATTTAGTAGAACCAACTTGCAGACTTGTCTCAGACACAAACTAGTCAAATTCCATTTAGCCACATAAATTTTAAAGCCCTGTTGATTTTAAACAGTACGTCTGAAAGCAAAGTTTGCTTTATGAGATTTTTCACATCTAAAAAAGATATTAAATAGTAATACTGTATACATTAAAACATGTGAATTCATCACTGCATCTATTTATAGCTAGAGGTCACACGAAGTTTTGAATGCCAGTTAGAAAGAACATTACCAGAATAAAATCAATTGAGTTTCTATGTGAGCCTCACAGCATAACGTTGTGCTATTTCAAGTCCCACATAACATTCACTCCACAATCCTTCAGCCTCAGCCTATAGATGCACCCATCACCGCCAATACTTTTATTTGAATGATACTCATATCAAAGTCTTATTGCTTCGTAAAGGTGCATTATTTACCTTGTAAAAAGAAAACAGTATTTGAGGAAAATCACTAATGCAACAAGTTTAGAAAGAAGGTTGATGATGTTTTCGCTTTCCCTTAATCCTGGAATTACTTTCCTGATTATATTTTTGTTTCTGTTTTCCTTTAGTTAGCATTAACTCATATCTTTGTTTTGGCCCTTTTCTTTTCCTTAAAAGCCTTACGCAGAACTATGTGAAGATATAAGAACATTAGTATCAGAAATAAAGTAGCTAACAGCATTTACCTGAGTGAAGGTTTCTCCAGACTACTTGTATTTTACTTTTAGGAACTGGCTGAGATCAAGACCAAGTTATTACTAAATTCAAACGCAATGCTGCAAATGTTTTATTATGTTGTGACTTCTGTAATAAAGGATAATACCCTTGTTTTGTGTCTACTGTTTCATTCCAAAGTCGGTGGATGGTTTTGTTATAATAAAAGTAATATCGCTGCAGGCTTTTTAAACCAGCTTGGGTACACTTACAATTTCTGCATGCCTACAGACTTGACCTTGTCATACATGAGGTGCAAATGTTTCCTCTCCCTTCTTACTATGAATTGTCTAGAGATACAGGACCAGCTGCATTGCTGGTAAAATGTAATTGAGTTTGGTCCATGACATATTGCGAAGGACTAGCGACACCAAGTTGAAAAAGTATTTCCAAAAAACTCATATATTTTATATCCACTTCTGCTGGCGGCAGTAGCCAGCTTTTTTCTTCTTGTTCAGAAATAATACCTGTTTGGTGATCAGTGACTGCCTGAATGGAATTAGCCTTGAACACAAATCAGCGTGCTCTACTGGCTGTGTCTAACAGGAGGTAAGCCTATGGATTTACACTCACTTCGACTGCTACGGCAACATGTCAGATGGTGTAAGGTAAATGGTATAATGAGAAGCTGGAATGGTGTTGGCAGAATTACGAAATTATTTGCTATCTGTTTTAGGATTTTTTTAAAGCAGGGCTTTTTATAAACCCTTCAATGAACTATTTACCACAGAAGATCCCCAAGTAACTCCATCACAGAAATGTCTGTGCCACAGGCAAAATACTTTCTGACATCACATACACGTGACAAGACAGCATGTAAAAGATGATGCTTGTGAACCTCACGAGTGAACTTTTTCTTTTTTCCAGGAACCGCCATGAGAAGCTGCTCTATCTTGTTCACTGACAAACTGCTCGGCGGATGGGCCAGCACAGGGCCTTGCTCCCACGTCCCTAGGACTGGTCTGATTAAGGGTTCCCCGCTGGAACCAAGGACGCCGAGGCGTCCCCGCTCCTGGGAGCCACCTTTGGCACCACCATAATAACGGCGACCCCGGGAGTGCCACCGACGACCCGCCACCTCCCAACAGCGAGCCCGCCGTTAACGGGAATCCAGAAACTCAATCGACATTTGTTGTATTTTAATCAGTTCTGGGCCTCCATCCTTTCAGGACCCCACGCTCAGCTCGCAGCGTGGCAGCCGGCAGCAGGGGGCGGCCGCGGCCTCCAGGCCGAGGGAGGCAGCACCCGCCCGCCTCGGGCGGCGCCAGGGCGCTCGCGCCGCTCGCCCCCCCCACCCCCAACCGCCAGCGGCCCCGCGGCGCGGCCCCGCGCGCATGCGCCGCTGCCGCCGCTCGCCGGGGCGCGAGGGGGAGCCGGGCGAGCGGCGGGTCACGGGGTGGCGGTCATGGCGGCCGGCGGTTGGCGGCGGGCGCAGCTCCTGCCTCTGCTCCTCGCGCTGCAGCTGGCGGCGGCGGCACCGGCCGCGCTGCCTCTGGTCGTCAACACCTGGGCGTTTGGGAAGGCCACGGAGACAGGTGTCCCCGGTGGGGGCCGGGCAGGCGGGCCGGGCTCGGCTCCGCCTGGCGCGCCGTCCGGCGGCGGGCCGCGGGGCGGAGGCTGCCGGTGTTTGTGCTTGGAAACAGCCAAAGGGTTGAGAAACGCGCTTGGAAGTGCGCAGGAAACCGCGCTTGTGCGTTACCCGAAGGGAAACTCTGCAAAAAGCCTTTCTCTGTCCTTGGGGAGAGCGTACGTCGGGTCTGGGGGGAGCTTGGCCCCAGGTCTGGCGTTGGGGTGTCGGTTACCTCCACGTGGGCAGGGGCAGAGCAGCTGAGCTGGCCTTTACACTGATGGTCCTCTGTCACCCAGCCGTAGTGTGGCACTGAGAACTGGGAGGAAGGGGTTTAACGTTCAAGGTTAGAAAACAAGAAAAAGTGGATTTTGTGGAACACTGTGGAAAGGTTGATTGAAAAAAGTTTCCCTGATAATGTGATCTATGTTGCTGCTGCTGTTAAAAGTAGTTGCTTATTTTTAGTAGTGTCTCCATTCTTTCCTCCTGAAGATTCAGATACTTCTGAATATTATATTTTTGTTGCTCTATGTTTTATGAAGTGTTATTAATAATCAAGGCAGTTTTTTTCTATGGCAGTTATGCCGAAAGCAATTAGTTGTGGTTACTGATTTAGAGATACACATAAGCTGCGTTAGCCTAGTTAGGTTGTAAATAACTCCTTGTTGGTGATGCCTTGCTGGTAAAATGGGTTACCTAAAGCCTTGTATATGTCAGAACTGAAATACTGTTTTGGAAACAAGACCCTTATTTTGCAAATACCTGAAAATATCTGAAAGAAAAGGTAGTTGGAATTGAAACAGTACTGCTCACATAAAGTTTGTTACACAGGCAAGCGTCTGTGGAGGTGGATGCTAAATACTGTTTTTTCCTTCGTGCAGCGAGTTTCATGCAGTTGCATGCTGCATGTATGAAATTGAGTGTTTCTTGAGATGGTTGAGACAGTGTAATAGTTTGTTGCTGCCAAAAAGAGCTCGGCTGTGTGCTTCTGCTACCACCCCTGTGCTGAATCTGGCAGCCAGTGGAGCACCAGCGGCAGCAAAAGGGAGGACGAAGCAGGATTGCAACCATGAATGGCAGCAATCTCAAACGTCTTGGGAAATCTTGCCTGAGGTCCAATCTGGTGAAGTATTTCTCATGAGCAAAGCCTTCAGGCCCAGTTTAAGTCATGTATGTGTGACACATTTATAAGGTCTTACTAAACCAGGCTGTGCGTTAGATATTAAAGAAAAATAGAAGGCATCAGCTAAGGGTTGAATAGGAGAAAGTGGAGACTGAAATTGCTTATATATCTTGTTTTCCATTTCTTTTTGTTTTTACGTGTTGTTATTGATGTTAGGTTTAAACGTATGTTTCAGATGTTTTTATTCTATAGCTGGGCCCTTAGTATTCTCTGAGGAGGCTTTTGAGAGCTGCTTGCTATAACTTATTTCTCTTTCTGAGATCAGAGTTCTGCTAAGTCTTCTCCCTCTTTTCCTCCCTTCCTGCCTCCTTTCCCCCCCTCAGAAGGCTTTACACAGATGTTGAAAAAGTATTGGCTGATCCTGGACAGAGGATGTTATTTCATATAAAGAATTTTTGATGACTGTTAGTAAATAATACCTTTCCACTTAGGAAAAAAAAGCTTAATTTCTCACAAACACTGATTAGATATACAAGCAAATCAGTATTTAGAAAAATAATATTTTATCTTTTGGTTCATTTAAATATATATGTATTTCACCTGTAGATTATACTTTACTTTTTTCTACTTACATAATGCGTCATCGTAGTGTCGACCTTTAAAACATTCTTAATGTAATTGTGGAGATTTTCACTGTTGATGTTTAGTTGTCTGTGTTGATTGCAGCATGGAGAGTATTACAGATGGGAGGCTCTGAGCTGGACGCAGTTGAAAAAGGTTGTGGTCAGTGTGAGATTGACCAATGTGATGGGAGTGTGGGATACGGAGGAAGCCCAGATGAAAGCGGAGAAACAACACTGGATGCAATGATTATGGATGGGTAAGAGAACTGAATGGAGAAAAGAACGATCTCTGTAATTTTTAGCACATTTTAACGTAAGAGTTGTTACAGAGATCTTGTAGGTTGAGGGCTGACTGAGTTTGGACAAGTTAGCATGTTAACTTACGGAACCAGAAGAAAAACTTACCTAATTGGTGGAAGAGTAACTCAGTACGTTCATTATTAAATCTGTACGTGTAATGCAGTAATCCAGCTGGAGATCTGGCAGTTAAAAAGCAGGTGGTAACAGAGGCAAAATTTTCATGTTTGTAGCATCATAAACTTTTCCTTTAGATTCATTCCATAAGTATTTTACCTGTATAACAATTCTGACTTCTATACCTTACTATTTAAATGAGTAAAAATAAATAATATTAGTATCCTACTTCAGAAGGAAAGGCAAATGTTTGTTTTGGTTCCTTATATGAGTTTATATAACAAAACAGTTACTCTAATAAAACTATTATTCTGGCTGGAGTTTTTGCTACTTAAGTTTACCAGTGCAAGGAAGCAATGTATGTATGAAGTCTTACCCTGCTAGTGTGACACCATCTCTCTGTGGCTGTTTACCATAGAACAGTTACAGTAGTACATTAAAACAGCAGACTTTCTAATTTATATCAGAACAGATTTTGTTTAATAAAAAACATGCAAACGCATCTTTGTTAAATTTAATCTAAGCAGGCTTTAAATGTTTCTTCTTTTCAGCAACACTATGGAAGTTGGGGCAGTTGCGGATCTGAGACATGTGAAAAATGCAATTGGTGTAGCGCGAAAAGTCATTGAACACACAAAGCATACGTTATTAGTGGGAGAGTCAGGTAATTATTGCTTTAACTGGTTCCAAGTCTTAGATTCTTCGTAAAACCCTTCCTATTATAGTTACAATTGCCATACATTTGTCTTGATAACATGAGTGGGGATTCCCTGACAATCAAGTGAACATAGTCAAATAATTCTAAAGTATTTACTCTATTAAGTTTATTTTATGGGTATGAATTAAGTTTTACTCCATTATTTCCACATGAAAAGAAAAATAGTTTTATGATCTATTCACCAATTCAACTGCAAATATTAACTTGTAATCCTGAGGCTTTGCTAATATCACTGAAAACATAGGTATTAAATAAATATGAGTTGACACAAAGCATTATACAGACTGAAGCTGTTAGACATAAATATTTCATTTAAAAACGTGGAGTAACTGTTTCTAAAGAACCGCAGAATTAATAGACTGTAGAGTTACATATTGCCACTTGAGTATGTGTTAAGCACCGTTACTGTATTTCTTGGTTTAAAGATATTAGTGAGGACTTGAATTTAAAAAAAATTACATTAGAGGCTGTACTCCTAGGCACAACAAATGAGTGATAGCAAACTCAAGGAATAGTTGGAGTTTTAAAATAGGAGCTACTGCTGGTAGAATAATATTAGCTTTAAAAGAGATGCATATTCCAGGGAGGTACATGAGTAGTGAGTGGAAGGTTACTTGGCTGACAGTATTTTTCAGATGTATGGGGCTGCTTGGAAAGAAATGCGGAGACAAGTAGAGGAGTTGAGATTTAAAGGGAAGTGACATTATCTGAGCCTTAAAGGTGAGTCAAGCGCTTTGAAATTGATAAGAAAAGATGGAAGGTTCTTGAAGGAATTCTTGTGTGCAGAATGATAGAGAAATAAGTCCAACAGTGGGTTCTTTGGATGGAGTAAAGTAGCGCAAATAGAGGAGATGATGATTATGTTTGACAGGAGGTCTGAAAAGAGAGAGATGGATTTGCAGATTCTATTTAGTTCAGGTAGCTGGCCGTGTTTAGATTACGACTAGCTTTGGCGAGAGAGGTTGCACTGGCAGTTGAAAAAGAAACTGATCAGGTGTTAAGTAGAGGAGGAGGAAGTGCTCTTAATACTCTTTCCACCCAGCTTGGGTAGATATTAGAATATTTAAAAAATGTGATTAGGTGAATAAACACAAAGGATAAGAAAGACGAAGAAGAAAGTGAGGAATTAAGTACTGATTTAAGATATGTTTTCTACCGTAGGATGATAGCATTTTGCATAACGAAGTCATGTGGACAGGGCTGTTAAGCTGAGTCCTTTCTGTTAGTGAGAACTTTCTCAGAAGAAACCATGTACCAGTAATGGTGAAAGAATGACAGGAAAGGTGAAGACATATCTGAGTACAACTCAGAGGTGATAATAGTGTTAGTGAATAAATCAAAGCAGCAGAGAAATTGAGGAAGAATAATATTCCTTGTGAAGGAATGTGGAGTATTTTCTGTGGAAATATGGAATGTGGATGAAAGAAGCCATGATCACCTTTACTAGGTGAAGATTGATAAAGAGAAAATAGAGCCACAGCTTCAGAAGAATACATTTTAATCTTCAAGTCAGTATATGAGGGAAATAGCAGTTTCTTTTCCGCGTAAATGTTTACATTTTTCATCAGAAAGCTAGCTAGATCAGTAAAATCTTTTCATATCAATAACTTAGATATCTGTTATCTATGCAAGCTTTTTTTTTGTTTTTTTTTTTTCCATTGAAGATGCTGGAGATTATTCCATATTTTTTTCTGCAGTTTTATTAGAATACGTTTGTCGACACAGTCCCGGAAAGTCTGTTTCCTAAAATTTAGTTTCTCTGAGTGATTGACAGTAGAGAGCTATAACGCACATTTAAAAATCATCAATTAACTAAAGTTAATTTGTGGCCATTGTGTGGTTCCTGGTAGTAAAATTTCAATGAAAGTAATGTGAAATTTTCGTTTTCATGTTAAGAATACTGACTGAATCTCTTAGAGTGCCATGATACCTAAATAGCCTTCACAGATCTGTTTACTTTGACTCATAAATTGAAGTGAAGGTGTTTTAAACCACTGGTACAAAGAGAACTTAAGGGAGAGGATGTATTTTTCCTGTCCCATCACGTCCTTGTCTAGAACCTTTCGTAGTCTTAGATTTTACAATGCAAGGAAAATGATAGTATGTATTGTTTAAAATGGCAGTACCCTTCTGATTAGTAATTCTTTTAATTTTATTGACAAAGTCTTTGGACTTTTAAAAATGTCTGTGTCTGGGCTTCTGTCTAGACTCTGTAGCTATCTCTTTGAATTTATTTCATTCTCAGCATTTTCAGTGTAGAAGAAAGAAAAGCGTTGTAGATTTAAAATGGCTGATCATGAGTCGCCAGGTTCTAGATCTGGAAGTGAAAAATTGAGTCAGAGGCTGTGAACACTAAAATAATTGACTAGAGAGTAAAATCATTCAGACACGATAGTCGTTGAAGTCTGAAGTCACATCTTGCATCGTTTTCACGCAGTGAGTAAAATATAATAGATGACGTTCCTTTGCCCCAAAAGCATGCAAAAAGGCTTTGAAAACAGTGCAGAATTGAGGAGGTGAACAAATAATTGTGTCGTATTGTGTAAGCTAGATGATACTGTGGGTTATAAGAGAACAATTTTTAGCTGATTACGGGATGTGATGAAAGCTTGAGCCATGTTCTGTGAAGAGGACGACAGTATAACGGTGGTAGAATTTGCCTTGAACAAAAAAACCTCGAACCTGATGTCGTCGTCTACTCTTGCCATTGTAGCTGTAAGCCAGACTGTAACCAAGCTGATGCATTTTTACAGCTGAGGTCTATAGTGACGGTGGTCTACATAAAAATTAGCTTCATGTTGGTGTAGCTTTTGTTGAACAGATATCCACACTGACCAATTCTTGCAGTTTTGGAAGAACTGCTTTCTCTGTTCGCTGCATACTTTCTTTAGGACAGAACTTAGGAACCGAGCAATGAGGACTGTGTATACCAACACAGAACTGAGTCTGGTGAGGGACATTGAGTGCAGGATGATCACAAGTGTGAACAAAATTTTTATTTTGGTTATTGTCTGCTGAGAAGTTTTCAGGTCTGTCTTCAATAGATTGGAAAGTTTCATA
Source organism: Struthio camelus (assembly GCF_040807025.1). NCBI lineage: Eukaryota > Metazoa > Chordata > Aves > Struthioniformes > Struthionidae > Struthio > Struthio camelus. Next base: position 48,157,455 of record NC_090945.1, on the reverse strand, counting down.
ATCACAGTGTGCCTGACCTTTTCCTTTTTATGTCCTAGTAATACTTAGACCAATATCCAAGTGAAGGAGTTCAAAGAATAGAAACAAGGCTGCAAAAGTCATGAAAGAATGACTGAAAACATTCATGAGCACAATTTTATGTCAAAAAAACCCCTACCTGTTTGTTCTAGAAATGGGAACAGGAGGATCTGTGTCACTGAAGATGTCAGTTTTTCATTACACGAGCATTACCCTGAGTGCAAACAGATTTTCTGTGTGTGTGTGTGTGTGTGTGTGTTGTTTTTTGGTTTTCTTTTTTTTTTAAGAAAGACACAGAAAAGCTGTCCAGAAGTAATTGAAGGCTTTTCTTATTGCTTGGACAGGAGAAACTTGTTCAGCTGCGTATTACAGTGACATTAATATCAAGGATTGGTAATACAAATTCTTAAAACATCTGAATCTAGCAACAGTATTTGTTACTGGATAATATCAAAGGTAGCTATAACTAAAATATGAGAGCAGTGGGTTGTTTTTTCCCCCCTGCCCAGTTTACTTTGCTGTAATGTTTCTTAGGATTGGAGCATTCTTCCATTGTTTGTGATGATATTTCTTCTGCTCCCTTGTTACATACTACGTTAATTTTCAAAACAGGGGAGCAGGCACTTTTAAAGCTGCAAGAAAGAAGTGTAATGCCATGTAGGCTAGTGGATGAATTTCTGCAAGAATTAGTGTTTTAGTAGCAAACATTGTGCAAATATCTCTGCTACTCACATTTCATAGAGAAGTATAGCTTTATAAGTAAATTGTAATATTGTTTACTTTTATTTAAATATTCCCATGAAACACAGCCAAAGCTATTCTTGCTCCTGGTTATTTATGTCCAGCTGAGTAACAAAATTGAGTTTTTCTCCCTTTCAGTAGTGCAATTTGCATGTGCTAACATAGTTACAGCGAACTGAGGAAATTTGATATCGCCGGTAAAGAGGGAACTGGGTACCACAGATGTACATCACTGTAATGGCTTATACTACTCTCTGAAGAAATACTTATCATCCCCATAGAGAATGTAGAATTTCTTGATTCCTAGATAATATTACATGAAGCCATTATCATAAAATATATTTAAAAAAAACATTAATTTTTTTTTTTTTTTTTTTTAAAGCCTCCCTGTTTGCTGTAAGGATGGGGTTTCCATATGAAGAGTTAACTACCCAAAAATCTCTTTCGGTCTATTCGAGGTGGCTTAATCAGAGCTGTCAGCCAAACTACTGGAAGGTCAGTACAGTTGTGGTGAAGAGGGTTTTAGAAAGTCAGTCACGCAGCATTGCCTCTTCCTTTCAACATATTGAAATTACGCTCAAAAAAAGTCTTTTGTTTAACTTACGGAACAAACCTGGAATTGCCAAACGTTTGGTAGAGTCAGAAATAGTGTTTCTAGTACTTTTTTCCTAAGTCCTACTGGGTTTGACCTTGCTGCAGTGGGGTTTTGGTTTTGGGGGGCATTTTCACTTTTTTTTTTTTTTTTTTGCTCTAAATTTGGGCAAACTAAACTAAGCAGTGATTGTATTTTTTTGATGCATGTATAAATTTCTAAAAGGAAATTTCACAGTAGTAATTAAGGTCCTCTTTTTTTCCATACATAGTTTGAGTTGCTTTATTTAGACCTATGAACGCATTAAATCAATGCAGCTGTACATGTTAAACTTGCCTGTTGTGTTTCTTTTTTTTTTTTCTTTTGGAATTGTGAGTTGCAGATTTCTACATGTTTATACGCAGTCTTCATTGTTTCTTGCATCTGAAATGCTGTAGTATTGAAACATTTTAATTCAATACATATTCTCCTTTTTGTTGGGAAAATACCTGCTACGATATTTTACCTGGATCCTACT